>NC_137284.1:55970000-58470000 GCF_054371585.1 Giraffa tippelskirchi | reverse complement strand
TTTCCCTTTCATGCACTGGATAAGGAAATGACAACCCACTCCAGTATTCTTGCCTGGAGAATCCCAGGGACGGCGGAGCCTGGTGGGCTGTCGTCTATGGGGTCACACAGAGTTGGACACGACTGAAGCGACTTAGCAGCAGCAGCAGCAGCAGCAACATACTCCATTTATAATCGTTATGAAATATTGGCTATATTCCCCGTGTTGCACAATTTACCTGTGTAGCTTATTTTATACATAACAGTTTGTACCTCTTAATCCACTACCTCTATATTGCCCCATCCCCCTCCTACCTCCCCACCTGGGAAGGAATTTTAAGACTTTGGCCACCAAATCTTTGGGTTGTTTCAATTAATCTAAAGCTAGAGAGTTTCTTTTGTTGGTTTGCTTTTAAGCTTCCATTAGAAGTGGCTTTTACAATTGGCAGTGTTGACATGGAAACCAGTATAAAGAATGAACAGAATAAAAGAAGTAGGATTAAAAGAATGCAAATATAATCAAATGACCACATAATTCACATTTCCATGAAATTCTGGAATTACCTTGAAGAATCGATAAAAATGAATTCAAGTAAAAGAACTATTTTTCCTATTGACTCCCTGGACTGGCAATTTGCTGATTTCTCCATCTTCCAAGATGGTTTGTAATTTTCAGCCCTTTTTTTGATGTGTAAAGGAAATATATGATTCAGGGACATATTCCTGAAGTCATAGAGCATGCAAGATGGACATATGGAACACCAATGGCTATAATTTAGCATCTCAGGTCCCTGCCAGTATTCAAAGACTTTCACACCAACTCAGCCTAGATTACCACATTCAACAATTTCCATTCTGCTATTGCCTAAAGCAAGTTCTTCACAGAGCGGAAGTCACAGTTAGTGTCCATACAGTGCTATGTTGATGAATTTTTAATTTAAATACATTTTAATATGTTCAAAATGAAGAAATGCCCTGTCCATAACCCAACAATGTTTTAAATTATAAGTATAATGTAAATTATAATATTTTAGTTGTTATATTCCAGTGTTCTCTCTGGAGAGCCTTTTTTCCAGGCACCTCCATTTAGTTTACAGCAGAGGTTATCAAAATTTAGGTTGCATGGGAATCATCTGGAGGGTTTGTAGAAACACTGATTGCTTGGCCCGACCACCAGTTTTCGGCTCAGTGGGTCTGGAGTGGAGCCAAAGAATTTGCATATCTAACAAGCTCCCAAGCAACGTGGATGCTGCTGGTCCAGCGACTACACTTGAAGGACCACTGGCTTAAAGGGCCATCCATCCTGCTAGGCTTAGGTTTCCCATCACTCACCCATTTGAAAAACTCTAAAATAAGCAAAAAATAATATTTTTCTCAGCTTTATTGAGATATATTGACATGTAATATTGTATAAGTTTAAGATGTACAATCTGTTAATTAATGAGCAAAGAATTTATGTAAGGATCCAAGACAGTTAGATTATTGATAGGAGGTACTTTGAATAGCATCTAATATTACTTTTTCCTTCTGGAAATTCAGAAGTTATTTTCCTAGACAATGCTGGTGTCCTCAGTCACCAGCACCTGTGTGACTAATTGCCATCTGTGCTCCCTGGAGCCTTGCTAATAAGAACATGTCAAGGATCTTTAATGAATTTTAAGATGCACCACTTATGGATAATCTTAAGTACATTTTATATAAAGGAAATTATGGACCTCCTGTCTAATATATTATATTACTCCAAATAAAGGAAATAGAACCAACCCTTTTGTGGGATGTGGCATTAAAGTTCAATTCAAAGGTGAGGATAAAGTCTATAGTTACATAGTCTATATAGCTTCTAGAATGTAAAACCTGGTCCACCTGCTGAGTCACCAAGTAGGGGAAGGAGTCAAGAAGGAGTAAGGGAATATTCTCCACTGTCAGGAGACCACAAATCTAATGTTCCCATAAAATTAGCAGAGCAGAAGCAAAAATCTGAGTGTTTTGATTTATAAATTTACAACCTGTGTCTGCCGCTGACTTCCTAGGAGGACCACTTGACGTCTCAAACATTGAATTTTTTCAGTTCCATTACAAGGGACAATTATATTGACCTGCCACATGATTATGTGAGAAGACAGTTAATGGAAAAGAGCTCTTTTCAAACTTAACTTTCTAGACTATAAATAATGGTCAGAGCACTTATTGGTATATCTTTGCTCAATTTGGTTAACCAATTTGCCTTAGAGTTCATGCTGTAAAAGATGAAAACTGATAGAGAGCAGTGGAAAAAAAAAAAGAACTCTATTTTACATCTGAAAATGTAGAAATAGTGATGTTTGGAGGCTTTTTTTATTATAAGGGGAGTATAAACTGAATGGTTAATCTAGACTCCAAGGAAAATTTTACCTTCACATATATTAACATTAATTTTACTGTACTATCTTTCCAGTGACTAAGTATTTTAGACTGGTAATCACTGACTTTGCCCAGACCTTAGTCATCTCTCCATTCATTGATTCATTCACTCATTGAACAAATACTAATACCTAGTGTTCTGTTTGAACTATGGTGGAACTGTCCCTTGACCTTACATTCTATCAAAGTTATGTAAGATCAAGATACAAGATGTTCAAACATGAAATTAAAAGAAATAAAAAAGATACATGAAAAGATAACCAGCATATATGAGGTGATTTAAAAATAAATGAAAAATCATATTGCCAAATATGCAGTTTGGTGGCTCTTCAGATTGTTACTTTACTTTGAAACTAAGTTAAATACATACTTACATCTTTTGCTGTATGTCCACTTATTAAATTTCTTTCATTGATCTATTTATCCATGTGTGTAACAGGCATTAGAATAAGCTAATCTTCCCATAATCATGTTACAGGCCAGTGCATATACCGTTATAAAACCCAGCATTTCTCCAGGAGGCGTTGGAGACCAAGGTTTCCTACGGAAATAAAGCCAAGCATTCCTCTTTCACAAAATCTCCAATTAAGTTAAATAAATACTATATACCAATTTCAGCCTAAGTTAGCAACTTGAGTGAGGGTGAATACTTCTTCAGGCCAAGTATTTAGGGGTAAAACAGAACATTAGTGTTAATGAACTCTGATCTTAGGAAATTTCAGTGTAGCTTTTTCTTTGTGTTTCACTTGTTCCTTGAAGTCTAAATTTGAGTAAGATATATTTCTAGTTCTTTCCCATTAAATTCTTTTGAAACTATATTACATTTTCAAATAAAGTAACCAATTTTGATAAATTTAAATGGAGAATAATGTTTTAGAGCTTATGTAATTCTCCAGGCAAGAATACTGGAGTGGGTAGCCATTTCCTTCTCTAGAGGGTCTTCCCGACCCAGAGATTGAACTTAGGTCTCCTGCATTGCAGGCAGATTCTTTACCATCTGAGCCACCAGTCACCCATTTTTTACTATTATATCGTAAATTTTAAAATTTCACAGCAGTCTCCCAAACATTATTGAAAGTGTACTTTGGACCAAACTCCATGCAAGGCTCTGGTTCTGCAGAAATGAGTAGGGTATGGACGTAGATCTGAAATTGATCAGGTGATCAATTGTTAGCCTTTGTTGATAGTGTACAGAATTTATATAAATATAGACTTAATTTTGGACTATTCAGAGGTATAAGAGCATTTATTGATTGGTTTTAGACTCTGAGGGAAATAAAAGGCTAGTATTTCAGAGCACTAGACAATGGCATCTTAAACTCTGGAACCTAAAATAAGCCATTAGATTACTTCGCTGCTTTAATAAGCTTACTAAATTAAATTTTAACGGTTCACACAATGAATAACGAAAACTTCATCTCTGTAATTAAAACTGAGCAGGTCTGTTTTCTCCAAAGATGCCTCAGCTTTAATAATTTTAACCCTGAAGATAGAATTTTCTCTCCCACTAGGGCTAACCCACATGAAATAGCACAGAATTCTGCCCTCATCTAAAGAGCTTTGATTTAGTGAAGTGCCTCTATTGTTTATGCTTATTTTTATAAGAGCTGTGGGTCATTATTGTTTTGTTCCAAAAGCTTACACATAGACACTATTTAGCTAACCCTAGCCAATAGTTTGAAGTGGCCAAAGATTGTTTTTATAGTTTCCCTTGAGAACCATTCAGTCATTTTCTGAAGATGTCTACTTACTTCAGTTGCTTGTCATCATTTATCAGATGACAATTTTTTTAATTTTTTAAACAAAGATGTTGTTACTCAAAAATCACAGAATTAAATAAATATAAAATAATTACATTTTCAAATGACATCTTTATAAGTTCATAGCATGTGTACTTTGGAAATCATTTAAAGTTTAAAAATATATGAAACTTTAAAATAACATGTATTGGAGAAAGAGATGATATCTAAATGTAAATGCATACCTTTTAATAAACATTAACTTATAAAACAGATGTCATACATATAAATCTGTGTAAATGTGTACTTATGTTTATATTTGTAGATATAAATATGACAAATGTTAGGTATATACATATATATGTTGTTGCTGTTTAGTCACTAAGTCGTGTTCAACTGTTTGTGATCTCATAGACCGTAGACTCCTAGGCTCCTCTGTCCATGGATTTTCCAGGCAAGAATACTGGAGTGGGTTGCCATTTCCTTCTCCAGGGGATAGTCCCGACCCAGGAACCGATCTCCTGCACCAATAGGCAGATTCTTTACCATTGAACCACGTGGGAAGCCCATATATACATATATGTATATATATATATATATACATATATATATACACATGCTGCTGCTGCTGCTAAGTCGCGTCAGTCGTGTCTGACTCTATGCGACCCCATAGACAGCAGCCCGCCAGGCTCCCCCGTCCCTAGGATTCTCCAGGCAAGAACACTGGAGTGGGTTGCCATTTCCTTCTCCAGTGCACAAAAATGAAAAGTGAAAGTGAAGTCGCTAAGTCGTGTCTCACTCCCAGCGACCCCATGGACTGAAGCCTGCCAGGCTCCTCCGTCCATGGGACCCTCCAGGCAAGAGCGCTGGAGTGGAGTGCCATTGCCTTCTCCATATATACACATATATGTATATATTTATATATATGTATATATACACGTATATGTTTATATATATATATATATATATATCCCCTCTATAATTCATTCATTTGCCAAACCACCTATTTGACAGAGAAAGAAGAAGATATTTTATCATATGAATTTGAAGTTCTGTTAATTCTTAGAGGATTTTGTATATAATTCTTTCTTGTAAAAAAAATACATTTTATAATACAAATCCAAATATGAAGAAAAGAGCAATCATGAATAAAAATTAGATTTTTCTAAAAACTATTTTATTCTTTGTTGGGAGCCGTTCTGGAACTACTGCCGGATGACAAAGTCACGGCACCAATCAAGAAGAAACTGCAAAGCGTTTCTCTCCAGGATCGGAACCTTTGCTCCTTCCTGTTTCTATGCTTCTGTTGTGGCTAGCTGTGTTTCTTTCTTTCTGTTGGGAGCCGTTCTGGATCTATTGCCGGATGACAAAGTCACGGCACCAATCAAGAAGAAACTGCAAAGCAGTTTCTCTCCAGATCGGAACCTTCCCTCCTTCCTGTTTCTATGCTTTTGTTGTGGCTAACTCTGTTTCATTCTTTGATGGCTGGAGTTGTAGGGGCTTCCATGATGAGATCATGAGAGTTCAATAAAAAGAAAAATGATCCCTTGCCCCAGAGAAACATTCCAAAAATGATTACACCTACTGAGGCCCCTGACTGGTGGGTCCCTAACATTCAGCCAGGGAATAAGGTCATGATCATTTGGAAAACAAGCCCTAAGCCTATTGTGACCTGGCCTCATGAGGAAATTGTTATTGATGACTGGAAAACTTGGGTCATGTATCACGGAAAGTTACAGAAACTAAGCCAATTGCCTTTTCCCCTCAAAATCTAAGCACAAACAGAAAAGATATATATAAATTGTATTGTAAATAGTATCTAGGTAAACTGCAAAAGATTTCCTCTTGCCAGAAATAGTCTTGCAGTATGTGGATAAATGGTAAACAAGCCACCACTGACAATGGCTGTACTATGAAAAACTTTGCCCTTAGCCATCACTATAGTTTTTAGTCATTGAAGCAAGACGCTGTACTCACTGTAGTAGCAGGCTGTACAAAATAAACAGATGGAATAATATGATTTATAGATTATGTTTTAGTAAAATAAAAATAGGTTTCGGGGTAAACATGTAACCAAAATGTGACAATAGACTAGGAAAAAACTTTTAACACATCTTAGAATCAGGGGATGTTGATCTAAATGGAAAAATATTGTAAGAATCATTACGTAGAAGATCATATGCTATATAAATAGAGACTAAAGCAATAAAGAGTGTGGTCTTTAGGCCATCAAAAAAACTCTGTCTCTTTTCCTTTCGCCGACGCCGTTCATCCCTTGGGGACCCCTGGACCAGCTGGAGCGGGACTCTGGCAATTCTTTTTTATTCTTATTCATAGTTTTATGCTCTTTGGAACAATTTCGTTCATCTTGTATCAAGGGGTAGCTAACCTAAGGCCAGGTATTCTAGGAATGGAGTGATTCAAAGCTAGAATTTTGGTATTTTATACTTGCTCACAATCTTAAACTGTCAAAGACAGACTCTCTCTCTTGCCTTAATCTCTTAATTTCTCCTAGGATTAAGAACTAATTTCTCCCCAACAGAGTAATGCTTTTTCCCAAGAGCACACAGTCACTTCACTATGTAGAATGAAGTCGACAACTATTTTCATTTGGAACTATTGGAGAGAAATTTTAAATCAATTCTTCTAGGTTTTAAGTAGTAAGAAGGGAAATATCTTAAAATCTGATTAATCCAGGGACTCACTCGTGGATGAAGTGTTCTCGAACATTCATTTAACGAATAACTTTTAAATTACTATATTCTGTTACATTTCAAGGAGTTGAGTGTTGTGAAACATTTTTGATAATTTCTAATTTAAAATATTAACATTAATAATCCATCTGAAACTTATTGACATATTGGGAAGGAAGAAGAAACCAAAATTTCTCCCAAATGGCTTTGCAATTGTTACCCACCATTTATTAAGTAATCCATCTTTTCCCATCAATATAAGTTAGTTGCCCTTTTACCCTACAATAAACTCTCACAGGGAGTTAGACTTATTTATGGATTTTCCATATAGATATATTAAAACTAATCTCTTTTACACTTCTCCTTCGGTCAATGTTTTGCTCAACAAGATTTCTTTATCTTGGATAGAAAATATATCCTCATGAAAGCTATAAGATAGAAAATGAGGGGTCAGTGAGTCAGGTTACCTTCATAGACACAAAGAAGTCCAATGTGTGTGTGTGTTTAATATTGTGAATTATTACAATGTTTTATTTAAAAGGCCTCTTTCAAAAATAGAAGTAGTAATCATTTGTGTGTACTAATCATTCAGGGTTTATAATAATATTTTTTTAATCTTCCCGACTATGTGAAGAGGTATTATAATTATCAATACCATCTAAATTTTTTAGGGTGAGTATTTGTCTCAGAGATGCAGGTCATTAGCTCAAGACTAAATGGCTAACAAATAACAATAGGAGATCTCAAATCTAACACAGGTCTTGTGACAGTAATTCAAAGCTCTTTCTAATACTTCAAATTTCCTAGAGTTGGAAACATTTTCAGAGTTTTGGCTTTGTGTCTAGCACTACAATAAATGTTGTGTGGTAGGAAAAAAAAATCATCAGTCTGACTCCCTAGGTTAACAGTGGAATCACCTCTAAAGTCCCTAATAGACTGAGCAGACGCAAAACTGTGAAGTAGTGGCTTATCTTGTCACTCGCTTGGCACCTTCATATTGATAGTATTCTCGCTTCAAACACCAGCCATTTCATGCTCTCATGGTTCTAATGAGCAAACAACATATCAATGTCCCATTCAAGTCTGTCTTCCTTGGACTTAGTCTCATGCTATGAACCACAGTTCCTTTTCACTTTCAGGGCTGTGAATTTACAGCTCTGTATCCTAATGGAGTCTCCAGTTGCATAATAATTGAAGAATAATATACCAAAATCCTTTCTTCTTGGCCGTTTTTACTTTATGAAGGACTTCTAGTAACTATTCCTTTTTTATTATTAAAGAAATATGTCATTATGGGAAACTTCACCTGTTATCCTAAAACTTATGATAATCTTAATTTTTGCTTAGATAAATATAAATAGATATAGATATATACACTATAGGGAGAAATAAAACAGTGGAAAGATGTGAGCTCTAATCCTTTCCTCAGCATTTATAACTTGGGTAATAATGGCAAATTTCTTTGGCTGCTAGTCCTATATCTAGCCTGTATACATATGGTAAAACATGGTCAAGTTCCACTTATCTAAGCCTCATTTCTTTATCTATAAAATGAATATACTTACATTTGCTGTACTCATTAAGGCTTCTTGTGAGGTACCATTGAGATCATGTGTATAGAAATCAATTGCAAAAAAACAGCATAGCACAGGATTGAAAGATTTTGAACAGTGCACTCTTGAGAATGCTAATTTCTTTGTAGAAATTCTGCTTCTACTTTTCTAGTCTCTACTGATATGAGGGATCTACTCTTGGCATGTAAGGAAATTGAGACTGACACAAACATATGTGCTAATTATTCTGCAGAAGCATTGGGACTTTAAAGTGAAAAATTCCATTATTGTAACACAGAATAACAAAAAAGATTTCCATCTCTTACCTTGCACTATGAGTTATCCAAGAGTTTATTCTCATTATGTAAAAGGTGGGCAGAAGGCCCCCAAAACAGAACTTCTTTGTCTTGGCCACGACTGAAACTATTTTTTTTAATTAGGCCAGCATCACAGCAGAAACAAATAAACCAGTCAGCAAACAGAGAAGAGAAGATTAAATCTATAGGATGTCAGTATCATTTTCTCTGTTTTCAAGGCAAATGAAATCTCTCATCCCTTCATTTCAATGACTAAGACAAGAAGCTGACCTTCTGGGTAGAGGTCAAGTGCAATTTGATAAAGACCTTGATCTCAAAATATATTAAAAATCAGAACATCTTATAAAAGATTAGGATGAAGTTTTCTGAGCTGTTGTAAGAACCAGAAAACATCAAGTTTCAAGAGACCTTAGACCTTATCTGCTAACAAAGCTGTTTCATTTTACAGATAGGAGACGAGAGCTAAGTTGGTTAGCCTAAGATGATATGGGTATGGTGAGTGGTAAAATCAGGACAAAAGAATGGATCAATAATATCACTTGAACATTAATATTTGTAACTTCAGCAATTATTTACACTCTGTAAGTTTCCTTCCAACTGTAGTTATAAATACTGCTTCACAAATACTTAGGGCACTCCCTGAAATGCTTTCTCCATCTGCCTCAAACGCAGAATGTTTCAGCATACAGATTACATACTCAGAGAAAGTTTTCCAGGGAGAAGAAAGAGAACAGAGATGGGAATGCTGTGATTCTACTGTTTTCATGATCACTCTCCCCTTCATCTTTTTCTTTGATTTGAAAGATGTTTGCTCAGTTGCATCCAGTGTGTCTAAGGCAACATGCCTTAATATTGATGTTCTTGGGACATGCCATGTCTATTACTCTTTCTTGTCTTCTTAATCTCTCTATGCCTCATTTTTTTCATCTGCAAAACGAGGGTGACAATAGTACCTACCCTATCTGTGAGAATTCAGTGAGACGACATATATAAAGCAATTTGAACATTGCTAACACATAGTAAATGCTAATAATATTTGCTATTAATATGACCACTGTTATTATTGTCATTTGCACAATCTTTTCTTCAGACAGTGTCAGTGGAATGCCACCTTTTAAAGTCATAAGGCTATTCACGTGGTACCTGGAAAAATCTGGCCAGATAGCCCCAATATATTATTTGAGATTGTTTTTAAAAGCCAGTTTAAGCGCAGAATAATTTTCAGATCTCATTGAAGATTGTTCCTTATAATTATAATGACAGATGAAGTTTTTTTAATGTGTAAAATTTTAAATGAGGTTATTAAAGGAAAAAGTTTACCAGCAATCCCTTAAATTGTGACTCTCTCCTAGTAATCTTACTTCACACAGAGATAAAAGTTATACCCTAATTCTATAAGCTTTCTAAGGACTTTCCACTTCTCTGACTGTATCTGGGCCCTATCCCTGACTTTTTGGACTTTCTAGAGGCTTCACTGTTAAATTACAGTTTATTCTCAAAGAGAAATGGAGCTTGCCCAGGCTACAATAAAAATAAGTGTCTATATGGTGAATACTTAAAGTGTTTTATGGACCCAACTTCCTTGAAGTTTATTTTAATACTGCAAGACAAGCATTATCATCCTTGTTTTTCAAATGAGAAAATGGAGCCTCAGAAAGACTGACCGACTTTCCCAAGGTCACACAGCTCATAAATGGTATAACAGGATTTCAAACGTAGCTTGGTCATTTGCAGAAATATTAAGAAGCTTTCCTGAAAAAACAGCATTCTAGAAATGATTACCTTTTAAAACATATATAGAAATATTACAAATAAAATTTAAGAGAAGAATCAAATGAAGATTATATATGAAGAAATATAAAAAAGAAGAAATATCTTTTTAAACCAGATATTCTGCAAGAAACCGGTGATTCTATGTTGCAGCATTTAATAGAGTGATCTAGCAAATAAAAACACATGTATGTAGTTTTACTCTGAGCAACAGATGTTGTTAGATTTTTTTTTAACATTTATTAACATGAATTATTAGCCTGATCTTTGAAAATAAATTTTTAAAATATTTTTTTGCAGAGCATTTGAGACTTCTAATTGTCCTTTGAGATTATTTGTATCCCAGTTTCCTTTAAAGCCAGTTTTACTTTAGGAACATCCTAGAAACATAGTAAGAGGAGCATGCACTTACAGTAAGTTGCTTCAGTCGTGTCTGACTCTTTCTGATCCCACGGACTGTAGCCTGCCAGGTTCCTAGGTCCGTGGAACCAGACAAGAATACTGGAGTGAGTAGCCATTCCCTCCTCCAGGGGATCTTCCCAAACCAGGGATCAAGCCTGTGTCTCTTATGTCTCCTACATTGGCTGGCAGGGATTCTTTACCACTAGCGCCACCTGGAAAGCCCAGTGAGAGTCAGGATTCATGTGCAGGTAAAGACTACATCTCTGGACTTTTCAGGGAACACAGAGCATTGTGGAAGAGCAGTAGCTCTGTATCCAGATTTGAGAATGGACATATATCAATATTGGGAGAGTGTTAATGGTCCCTCTTGGCCTTCATGGGGCTTTTGGTTTGCCTTAAATGTTCTGTTTTTTCTCATAGCAGTCTCTACTGCCTTCTAATATTTAGGTGCCACTTCCTGTGTACAGTAATCATACAATGGAAGGAAAGTGGTTATCATAAATGATGTCAGAGTTGCCATGTATGGAGGGAAAAAAATGATACAAGTGCTATTCAGAACCAGAAGTGTTCTGTGGAGTCATATTGTCCTCTTGTGTATGTATAGAACTGATGTCGTCAAACTGTGTGGAGCTCTTCAAGGCCTCCTGAAGAGCCGCATCCACATTTGAACAAGAGTTGCCTTTCAATTAGACTGCTCAGATCATCTATATAAGTCATAGTAATTCACACTATCAAAAATATAATTACCATAAATATTTTAGGATCTCTAGCTGGATTTAATTAAGCAAGACAGTCCCCCCATGTTTATACTCACCAAATGGTTGTCAGTTCCATGTAAATTTTATGAAGGTCCTATGTATGTCTTTAAGACTCTGAATTAATTTAATTACCAGTTATGGTACCATCAAACAACAGACATGCTTTTCTAAAGTGAAGAAATCATCATGAACATGGGGAAAATGAAAACGTAGACCATAGATTCAGAAAAACTTAGGTTTGAATTTGGACTCTACCTCTTACTCAGTGGAAGACTTTGTGTAACTCTCTTAATCTCTCTGGGTGCAGTTTCTGCCTCAATAAAATGAAGATGCCACATACCACATAGGGTTACTGTAAAAGTAAATCATGTGATACCCGGCCATACCAGGTATCCAACAATTTTGTTTAAGACAGTCATTAGCAGTACCCTATGAATTCTTCCAACTGAGCAACTTCACTTTCACTTTTCACTTTCATGCACTGGAGAAGGAAATGGCAACCCACTCCAGTGTTCTTGCCTGAAGAATCCCAGGGACGGGGGAGCCTGGTGCGCTGCCGTCTATGGGGTCGCACAGAGTCGGACACAACTGACGCGACTTAGCAGCAGCAGCAGCAGCTGTATGAATTCTTCCCCAATCTCATTCCATGTCCTTCCTACTGAGAGGCAAATATTATTTATTATCCTAAAATTTCTAATTATTATCACCATGATTTACTTAATTACATGTTTCATGTCCCTGAGCAATATATATTTTTTCACCTTGTATATTTTAACACTTACCTTTCTGTTCTCCGCTTAAGGTCATCTTCATGAAATCTTCCCCTGTTCCCCAGGCCCAGCTCCCTGATCGCCCCTGCCCCTAGGACTGCTCTTCACCAACCCATTCTCCAAACAAAGTCCTGCCATTCTCCCAGTCAGCACTTTATAGAGGCTCCGCTGTTCTCCTGGTCTGGGCTTAGAGATAAAGGAGTTGATGCAACACATGCAAACCACAGTGTTATTCCTAGGTTTTCTCAAGACTTGACAAAAGGCCCCTGATGGCTGCCTGTCTGTCTGCTAGGAGAGGTGGAGTCTTCATAGAGCTGTTTCAGAGAGACCTGGAAGATTTCTGACAGTGAAACATGAACCCCCTTAATATTGACTGGGCCTGCCCGCCCCCCCATGGCTATTGTACAGATCTTTAGCTCTTCATGTTCCTCTGAACCAAGAAAACATGGGGCAGAGAAATGCTGACCTACTGTGACTTCAAAATACAGTTTTAGGGGATGATACATTTTTATGTTATCAATGTAAGTAATTATAGAGTACTCACTACTCTGAGTTCCACTTGACAATATGATTTCCACAGTGAAATAATATAAATGAATGCCTTTGCTCATGACAGGGAAATTAATTTATAGGGAGGAAAAAAGTCTCAAAAGCCTTTAGAAAAAAGTTTTTTAAGGACATAGGTCATTTCAAATCATCTCCGAAAATCCCTTCTATAGATTAGTAAAAGTAAAAGATTAGTAAAAGTATATAAAAATAATGCCTAACTAACATGATTGTAGGGAAGCTTTAGGTCACACTTACGATGTAGGGAAATTATTTTTTTCTATACAGCCTATAAATATCCACATTTTGGAATTAGGATTACTAATTAAATTATTACTAATTTTACCAGAGATATTTTTCAAAGCTGTGTTTATCCTTTTGTGATATATTGATGTCATATATATATAATTTACTTGATGCTGAGTCCTTAATCAGGACATAGTCTATAAATGCAACATTGTCCCCAGAATAAATAAGACCCAGAATAAATAAGACTGATTTCCATTGAGAAAATAAACTGGAGACTTCTGTATTTGCCAGAAAGTTAATTTCCAAATGTAAGTATTCCAAATGTTGCTTTGGACAAAGTCTTTAGAAAGAAAATAAAACTAGTTTCTGCTTTGAAAGCAGTTGAACTCAAAAGTTTTAGATTGATTCTAAATTGGAATTTTTTGCTGAGTTATCTTGAAAGTTTTTTCATTTTGTTTTGCTTTTGTCAGATGTACTAAAGGATCCAAAAAAACCTAAGGCATATGTTTATTTATATTATATAAGGTTAGGAAGCCTGTTAGTTCTTAAATACCCTGTTAGGGTCTTCTCTTTCTCAGATAACAATATCATATTTCAAATAACTTGAGTCTAAGAGTTGCCAGCAACTCTTGAGAGAATGACTCCCCAAATTACATTTTCAGTCATGTGCAAGATAAGACTTCATCATTTCCTGTCTGAAAACCAATATTGTTGGAAATAATTTAAGGTATTTGGGGTAAATACATTACTTCATCCCATTCACTCTGTTAGAACTAAAGCTCCCAAAATATTTAGTTAATGGTCATTATTTTATTTTTAAAATTTTGTTCATTCATTCAACAAATATCTATTGGATATACCTTATGATATACTCTTATGTAGAATGGTCCATCAGAAAATAATGAATCATAGGGCTGGAAGGGACCTAGTCCAATTTTTCCAACTAGAGATGAAAAAACTGATACCTGGAGGGTTGCATCTTTTACTTATGATTAGTTACATTAGACTAACACATCTACTTAGTGGTAGAACTGAAACTTGGCCCAAATACCCTTTCTTAATCTTTTCCTGAGCCCTTAAGCTGTATTTATTACAGTTACCTATTGTTGCCTAAAGTATTACCCCAATATTCAATAACTTAACACAATAATCAGCATTTATTATCTCTGGCTGTTTCTAAGTCAGAAATTTAGACAGGACACAGGGGGAACAATTTGACTTTGTACCTTGATGTCTGGGGCTTCAGCCTGAAGTCTTATAGGTGAGGTACTAGAATCATGTAAAGGCTCTATCATCACGTCCATAGCAGTTGACGCTTGGGCTATCAGTCAGAACACCCAACCTTGGCCCTTCTACATATTATAACCTGAGCTTTTTTACAACATTGTGGCTGGGTTCCAAGGGCAAGTGTCTCAATAAAAAGAGAGAGCCAAAGAGAAACCAATAAATAGGCTTTTATAGCTGAGCCTATGAAGTCATGAAGAGTCATTTCTGCCACACTCTGTAAGTCAAGTCAATTACTAAAGTATCCCCAAATTGAAGAGGTATGAATATAGACACTACCTCTTGAAGGAGGGTCCACCCCACATCATAAGATGACATGAGATGAGATTTATATTGGAGCTGCCATATTTGGGAGAATACCATCTGTAACAAGTCAAAGCTTATTTATGGGAGCCTGGTACAATTTGAAAACGATGTCCATCACTTTTTCATGCAAAGGAGCAACACAACACAACTCCATCAAGAATACATCCCTGAAAAGCCTAAAGCCAATCTTGCTTTAACAGCATAGCTCAAACATACACACACACACACTATATACATATATATATATATATATATATATACGTGTATATATATATATATATATATATACCTTCCACATTTAATATTCTGAGTTTATACCGTATCTTCATGATTATTAATGCTACGTGAATGATAGTAGTAAGACCCCTGAAAAAATGAACAATAACTGTTATTTTCCACATTGGCAAGTGGAAGAAATTTTAGTCTCCTCATATGGATCCTCAAGAGATCAGAAAAAAAATTACAATATATATGGAGATTTACTATATAAAGTCATATTAGAAAACCTCTCATTATTTTAGAATATTAAAGAATATTTATCTGACTGTTAAGAGACAGGAATCATTGACAAAGTTTAAACCTAATAGGATATTATTTTCTGTTGTGATTAACACAAAATAACCAGAGTGATTAAGACATTTTAAATCATTTAACTAATTTGATTTCATGATGGAAAATCTTAGTTTTACTTTTTATTTTTAAGGCTTATTACACTGGCATCTTGTTTTGGAAAATATTTTTTGTCACCCTTTCTGTTGCTGATATAATTGAGCACATATCAGCATAATTTAGTAAATTTAAACTGCTTTGACTTGCAATTACCAATTTAGCGACTGACACAGGGGCCCACTGTTATTATCATATTTAGGAGCCATCTATCATATTGCATGTAATAACTTAAATGAATGCATAAAGATAGCACTAAAAGGTAAAATGAAAAGCTCTCTTGAAGCCTCTCAATTTAATGGCAAAACTAATTTGCTGTGTAGGTCCCAAAGGAAGGCCATCCTTATTAATTCATCCTTTCTAACCACTAAACATGCAGATGGTCTAAGTCCTTATTCTTCTAATTTTCAAAGCTCTATCAATTTACTTGGGAATTATTTTCTAAATATTTTTAGAATTTTAAAAACAGTCATTGAATTAAAGGTGCAGCTGGACCAGAGTCCTCTATTCAAGTATTATTAATTGAATAACCTTAAGTTAAACCCCAACTGAAGAGCCCTTTAAAACTAACTTGAATTCTAAAATACATTCCTAAAGAAATAAATACATGTATAAAATTTTTCTTGATATTATAACACTACAAAGGCAACGTTAAAAGATTTATACATTTCCCAAATGGCAATAGACGTTTTCATTGTACTTAGTATCTATGCTTCCGTAAGATTCTTTGAGGGTATCCAATGACATATTGTAGATTTGATCCTTAAGTTAATCAGAGATTCAAGATTTTGTGAAATTTAGACCATTGATTCTTACAGATAAAAATGGAGACGTAGCCATCTTCATCTTGTCCATGTGGACAATTGCACAAGGGAATGCAAATTTTATCAGCCTAATTCCAGTCCTGCACACACAGTGATATAGGTGTGGTTTCTTCTGCTTTCTTTCTCATTAATTCTGTCTCTCCTTGGGGCCTGATTTAACTTCCAGGCTGTCTCACGAACCCCAACATTTGGGGCAGGCACAATTGGCCTGCCTTACCTGACCATTCCTTCTACCTCCTTTCAATCCTGGCTCACTACTCTCCCTGCTTTTTTTTCCATTACCCTCCCAGCTGGTCACCCTTTTGAAATGCTGCTGTTACACTAAAGTTTTCTCAGTTGGGTGTTAACTGACATAACCCCTTAATGGGTCCCCTTTTTACCCCCCTCCTCACTGTCATTGGAGGGTACCTGTTCAACAGGGAGTGCTCTGCTGCCTTATAATTACATTAAGGCTGCTCACACTTCATTTTCACTAAACTAATCCTAATTTGGCTCTTTGGGACTTTATTCCCTTCTGATTATTAGTCACTTTCAGGAGGAGAAGTTCTTGCTTAGAAAAGTAAGCTAGAAAGCAGAGACCCTCCAGATCTTACACAGTCCTAAGTGATCAAACAAATATTTAATACAGAAATCTTCAGTTGGGACCAAAATCTATGGTCTGCCCCATAATGGTATATATTTCATCATTATTTGGTTCCCACACAGGTAACACATCTGTAATAACTGTTAGCAGTTCATTCGTGACCTCTGGCCATTTAACTTATTTCCATTGAAAATTTTACTATGTTTGCTCCGTCTTTGGTTGTTGAGTTGCTAAGTTATGTCTAACTCTTTGCAACCCCATGGACTATAACCCACCAGGTTCCTCTGTCCATAGAATTTTCCAGGCAAGAATATTGAGGTATGTTGCCATTTCCTTCTCCAGGGGGTCTTCCCAACCCAGGGATCAAACCCCCGTCTCCTTTTAGGTGGGCAGATTCTTACCACCAAGCCACCAGGGAAGCCCTTGTTTTGTCATAGTTTATGATTCAGTTTTGTTTTATGCTTTTTCTTTCTCTGTTTTTATGATCATTTCAGTACTCACCGTGGATATACTTATTATCTGGGCAAAATCACCCTAGTGAAGCATTTTAATGACACAGCGCTCTATTATTGATGGTAGCTCAAAGCAGCTTGTTCTCAGCGCTCTTTCACAAGAAATTGTGCAGACAATGTCCACAAGGAAAAGAGACGATCTATTAAAATACCTAATATCCCTTGATGTAATATCTATTTCTTTGGAAACATTCTGGAGATATCCAGGAATGGATGTCCTCAATGACTTCTTTCTAAGAAATTCTCCAAAGAAAGAATCTTCCCCTTTAAGCAGTATTATTAAACAGAATATTTGTTGTGTGGCACTGGTAGCTCAGACAGTAAAGAATCTGCCTACAATGCAGGAGATTTGTGTTCAATCCCTGGTTTGAGAAGATTCCCCTGGAGAAGAGAATAGCAACCCACTCCAGAATTCTTGCCTGGAGAATTCCATGAACAGAGGAGCCTGATGGGCTACAGTCCATGGGGTCACAAGAGTTGTACACGACTGAGGGACTAGCACACGCAGTCACACACCCTTCTATTCAGAGGTTACAATGATAGTGTGTACTAGGAATTGCAATGCTGAAATTGTAAGAATTTGTTGTGTTCTTCCCCTGCTAGTGGGAATTTCCAAAAAAAGCAAAATGGTGATCAGCAAAATGGAAAATTTGGGCCATTTTCTGTAATATCTCTGAACATGTTCTGCCTTTGTTTGTGTTTTTTCAGTTGTTTTTATCAGTTTATTATGACTGGTGTTTTCATCGGCCAATGAGATTTGTTTCCCTTTATAGTTTGGTAATTACATTTATGAAATATATTTTTAATACCTAATCACCATCAGGGCACTCTTAAGGGATGTAGTTAGAAAGATCATCAGACATTATGTCTTAAATGTATTGCTAATTTAGTACTAACTCTTTTTTTAAATTGCAACTTGCTATTGTGACATGAACAGAGCTTTAATTATACAGAATGGTCCTTGCTGAAATGGCACTCTCTTTGATCTAAGTGCCTTCTTTCAATTTATGGAGTATTCCTTTGGGGAATTATTGTGAAACATTTTTAAAATTATACTTCCAGTTACTGGAAGACAGATTGAAAGCAGAACCAAACAGTTAAGGTGAGATGAGTATAACTTTTCCTTTTCCTCCTACAGCTTTCTTCTTCTGTGCTCCAAAGCTACACCACAGGGAACATTCATATTAGCAAGACTGAATAAAACCCAGAACCTGCATCCCCAAACCAAATAACATTCATTAAGATTGCTTCCTTGGTGTTCTTAATTAAATTAGTTAAATGATTGGATAAGTCTTATTTATGTACCATAACTTCTTTATATACTGAATTTTTTTTTAAAGCAAACTGGCAAAGTGAGTCATGAGCAAGTTCTTCACAAATATCAAGCTTTCTGTAGTAGAGCAGGCAGCAAAATGTTCTCTTCACCTGAAATATTAGGTTGCTGCACTGAAATTGACTTGGACACCATCAATTAAGATAAATGTCCTTTAGATCATATTAGGGTCATGGTGGGAAACAAATGCTATGATGGAAACTATTTACATCATCATGGCTTACATTTAGCCATCCAACTAGGCTGACCATCCCTGATATCATTAATCCTGCTTAATCTCTGTGTTCCGCCCCCCCCCCCCCCCCCGGGAATAGAGCTAACTTTATAGAACCTTTTGAACTGCTCACACAGCCATGCAAAAAGGATCATTTCCAAGGTGCTCAAATTTCAGGGAAATGGCTCCTTAAATAATTTAATAGGAAAAGGGAAGCTTTGTAATGATTAAATTACATTTGATGGCACTTTTCAGTATTAGTAAATATATGCTACTGGAATTGAAAATACAAGGGCAAGCTTTTCCTTTGTAAGGTTGAATTATCTTTGTGTGGAATCTCAGAAATGTGGGTACATAAGGGTAGGTGCCACTCAGACATTCTCTGTAGTGTGTAATGGCTCATAAGAGCAAGAAATGCAACTGACTCAGTAATATTTAATGAGTGAATTTATAAATACAAGAAGTGCTTTCTTGTATCATACAACATGAAGAATATAGCCAATATTTTGTAATAACTGTAAATGGAAAGTAACCTTTAAAATTGTATAATTTTTGAATTAAAAAATAAAAGAAAATATTTTTAATTACTAGAATCAGAAATTAACGTTTTTTAAATTTTTTTATTAAAAAAAATGTAGTGCTGTCTACCTTTTTCCACCCCAACTCCACTTCTGCAACCACAAATGTGGAGGTACCTACACAATGACTAGCAGAGTTATGGAAGAAAGGAAAGTAGAGAAGCCTGGGCTGGTTTACAGCTGCTGAGCTTTAGTATAACAGCACCTGTGGTTAACAGCCAGCAATTGTTGTGATTGATGGATGTTTAAGTAGCAACAATTGTTAAATATTTTGAATAAAACCACAGGTCATTTCTCTATTTAACCCATTTGTTCTGGGGCTAAGCACCTTCTACCTTAAGATATCCTTGAGATCAGAGTCAAACAGAATTCCTAAAGGTAATTAAGAGAAATTGAACTGAGCAAGAGAATGAACTATAGTTGTGGGTTACATCTATTCCAACTAGACCCAGCCTTAGAGGTTTCACTGGCAGAAGATTGAACCCAACTAGGGAAAATTTTGATGTGGGACAAGAGAGTAAGTTAGAGTGTATACTAGTTTGGGGATCCATGACTTAGGCTCACCAGAGCTCTTTCACTGACTTTCTAATCAATTTAAGGGAAATCATTTCAGTAGGTTTTCAGTTAAAAATTCAGAAAATTTGAATTCTAGAATCCCTTCCAATTCCATCATCTAATCTAATCAGACATATTTTGTTCTTAAAGAGAAGTTTTTCAATGGTGTGTAGAAGGATACAATGACATGTATAGGAAGACTAAAGTCATAAACCTACAGTTTTAAATTCCTGTGGGTATTTATAGACTGGTTTAATGTTTGTATGACATTGAATTCTACCTAAATATTCTAAAATTTGACTTAAATACATACATCCTGCTTCTCTCGGGGGTGAAATCATAGGACTTTCATATTCAGGTGAATTCTTCACTACTGAGCCACCAGGGACGCCCTGATACATATATGTACGCTTTTAACTTACTAGTGGGCTTGAAGTAAATAAAAAACAATGTGTAATGATCCGTGTATGACACTTGAAAATTACAATTTACATCCTGAATTTCCTGGCATACTAATATGTAAATTGAATACAATTTACTTTAGCGGGGGTTGAGGGGGGCAGGTATATTGAACATTGTATGGTCAGGCTACTCAGGATGATTATTTTCTTGCTTTCTGTACATCCCCTGCTTGACCAAAGCCTGCTTCTCTCACATGCATATCCAATCCCCTTAATGATAGGACTTAACTAGTAACTATCCACATGATTGCTCTCTGCCCCAGCTGCTAGTATTCCTGGTAACCAAACCAACATGGTAACCAAAGCAGCATGACATCAGTTCCCCTTTAAGTGGTGGCTCACTCCCTGCCCTGCTGCCCCACCTAGTAATGGAGATTGCTGCCCCATCCTGCCTGCCTGCCAGCTACTGGCAGGAGGTGTCTCTCCAGAGCCCACATCCAGTAAACACCCGAGTTTCTGTTGCCATCTCCTGTGGCTCATGGGTCCCAAGGCTGGGCAACTACAAGGCTTGCAGACCTACAAAGTGCAGCCCTCTGTCAATCCTAAAGGAAATCAACCCTCAATATTCATTGGAAGAAGGACTGATGCTGAAGCTCCAATACTTTGGCCACCTGATGTGAAGAGCCAGCTCATTAGAAAAGGCCCTGATGCTGGGAAAGATTGAAGGCAGGAGGAGAAGGGGACGACAGAGGATGAGATGGTCAGATGGCATCATCAAGTCAATGGACATGAGTGTGAGCAAACTCTGGGAAATACTGAGGCTCAGGGAATCCTGGCGTGCTACAGTCCAGTCCATGGAGTCACAAAGAGTCAGACACGACTGAGTGACTCAACGGACAACAGCAATCACAGGTGAGGCAGACAAGAGGCCAAAAAAACTCCTGTGAGCCCCAAGATGTCAGAAAATAAGGATGAGGTGTGAAAAGTTGAGGAAGCGATCTGAGGAGGCAGTCCACCAATGTGTATGGCCCTGCGGAGCTGACCACCATGAGAGATGAGAGATGTCTTTCTCTTTCATTAAACTGATGATCTGCTAACCTCAGAGCCTCTTACAAGTTTAAAGGTAGCTGTCCCATGCTCCTGGCTCTTCTGACTGTGTGGGGATGGCTAAAGAATACAGACAAAGTGTAAGGACATGGATTATCTATCAAATACTTGGATGTTAGCTGGTCAGATAAGACAAGCGTACCCCCAACCACCAGCCCTAAACAGCTACAGACACAGGCTTTAGGAGTGTTAACTCAGGGGCAAGCTCATGAGTTGGAGGTGGCCAGTTAACCAGAAGGGTTTGGGGCCTGTGGCAACTGCAAAATACCCTTGGGCTTCTGGTCCCAGCCATGCAAGTGGGCAGAGCAACGATACTGCACCATGGGACAATAGCTATGTGTAGTCTACAACATGTTACAACAGGTGCAACCCAATGGACTATACAGTCCTTGGATTTCTCCAGGCCAGAATACTGGAGTGGGTAGCCTTTCCCTTCTTCAGGATCTTCCCAACCCAGGAATCGAACCCAGGTCTCCCTCATTGCAGGTGGATTCTTTACCAGCTGACCCACAAGGGAAGCCCAAGAATATTGGAGTGGGTAGCCTATCGCTTTTCCAGCGGATCTTCCCCACCCAGGAATTGAACTGGGATCTCCTGCATTGCAGCCAGATTCTTTACTGACGGAGCTATTAGGAAAGCCCCACAACAGGTGCAAGGTGTTACAAAGGCCTACTGGAGCTGTAGAGCAATGCAAAATGGCCACCAAGCTCAGGAAGGGGCCAATACAGATGCTACACACTAGCATTTCCACCTGCCCTATAGGCTAATTGAAAGGATAAAGGGACTACGTAATAACAATTGAGATGGGAAAACTCTCTCTCTACATGTGAACACGTCCCAGGAGCAACCACTCCAGTGTTTACGCCATGTTAACCCAGAGGCAACTGGTCAACACCATCCAAGTTCAACTATTGACCACCTGAGGACTGCTGCCAATGGTTGGTCAGGAGAATAGCTTGCTTTTGCTCTTGCCGCAGGATCTACCCCCAGAAGAACACATTATAAATCACCCCTGGGCTGGCAGGTATGGCCCCGGTGGTTTGGGTTTGCTTCCTCATGGGGAATAATATTAGAAAGGGATTTAAAGGCTTCACCAGTTTTCTACTCAGCCGCACCTGAAACTACTAAAGGAATTAATTAGGGCACCATCATATTAACCCTTGCTCCATTATACTGTCTCTCCAGTATTCGGCGCCGGCTCTGGGAACTAGGGCTGGACAGGTGGGATCGTACTAGAGACCAAGACAAAAACCTCAACAGGGGTGGTATTATCTCAGAATGCTCTTACTGCTTGTATTTTGCTTAATGGTCATATCTCTCTTGTATTGGGCCTGCTGAACATCTTACATTCTCTCCTTAGTCTAAGTGGATGGAGTCTGTTCATGGACTGGGTGACAGTAGTGACCTCACTGTGAAATGACTTTGATTACTGGGTCCCTCCAGTGGGCTATAGTTCATGGGTTGCAAAGAGTCGGACATGACTGAGTGACACTGTTATCCTCATCTGGACTTCCAGATGAAAGTTGACCTGAAAAGCCGCTGGCTCCAAAGTTTGCCCACCTCTTGGCTGCTGTTACCTGTATTGCATGTGTGGTGTTTGGTTGCAGCATGCCTCTATATGCCTGAGCCCAGCGATATCACAGAAAAGGGGCAGACCAAGATTGTAAGGATCCTACAGGATATGTAGGGATGGAGTGTATGGTCAGGCCACTCAAGATGGCTGCTCTCTTGCTCTCTGTACATCCCTGCTGGACCAGGCTTTGTTTCTCTTAAGTGACTATCCAGTCCTCTTAATTATAGGCCTAATTAGTAACTGCCCACGTGCTTGCTCCCTGCCCCAGCTTCTCATTTCCCTGGTAACTGAGCCAACCTGATGCAAATTCCCCCCATAAGTGGTAGCCTCCTTCTCCCCCAAGTAGCAAAGATTGCTGCCATGTCCTGCCTGCCTTTGCTGACAATGGTGGGATTTGTTCCAGGACTTTTGGCTTAAGATCCCCTCTCCAATAAACAGTTGATGTTTCTACCATCATCTCCAGGCCCTTTGTTCAGTCTGGAGTCTTACAGGCCTACAGGGTACAGCCCAACAGGCACACAGTGTGGATACAAGTGAAACCAGAATATGTAAAATCTGAGAGTGGTACAATCAATACAGCATTAGATGCAATTATAACCACTCACCCCTATTTGAAACAGTTTTCACACAAATCCCACTGAAGAAAGGAAATGTTTGTGTTTAAAATTTTTTTATCCCTTTATTTTTCCATGTATAAAAGTATCTGCAGGGAAATGAAAAACTGTTTATTTGTGACAAAGCAGCCTATTTCTGACTATTGTGCTCTTGAGTAGGACTGGCGAGCTGTTAGCTGACAAACACAAGTCTTATTGTGGAAGAAATTTTTTCTTAATAGTAACTTGAAGAATTTGTAGGAAAGAAAAATACTCAAGGCTCTAAATACACTATTTAAATAAAAGTTGGCTTTTGATTACCCAGAAGGCATGGCTATTAGTCCTTTACAAAGCACACATTTTATTCATTCATTCCCATGGAAGTGACTTTTTTGTGGATGTTTCCAGTGAAGTTTTGAGCAGTCCTTTTGATGCCATGTGTAATTGAAGTCCACGTTGATTGCTCTTGATTTCTCAGAATCTTTTATGGTGGTCCTGACATGTAAAAGGGGCTCAAGAATTTCTTAATGGGAGGACTTTAGACAACAACCAGTCAACAATCTCTCCAAGCTGAGAGGAGGAGCACTGAAACATGCAGTTGCATTTGCCTCATAAAAATACTGTTCTCTTTTTTTGTATCTTTTTTTTATTGGAGAATAATTGCTTTACAATGTTGTGGTGGTCTCTGTCTTACATCAATGTGAATCAGTCATAATCATAATTATATACATATATCCCCTCCCCCTTGAGCCTCCCTGCCCGCCTGCCCATTCCACCCCTCTAGGTCGTCACAGCACGCCAGACTGGGCTACCTGTGTTATACAGCAGCTTCCTGCTAACTCTCTCTTTTACATATTATAGTGTGTATATATATGTCAAGCATACTGTTCTTCTTTACATGGATTTTATTTAGGGTGTCTTGGGACACCGATCTTCAAATCAGTTCGACAGGGGAGAAAAAGGCCACAAGCAATATTAGAGCTACATTAATTTAAATGTCTTTGTTACTTTTATATTTTTTAGGTCTTAAAAGACCGTTTTCAGAGGCCCAAAATGAAGTTCACACTTACACGCTGGTGCTTGACCCTCTTCATCTTCCTGAATGTAAGTGAAACAGAGTTATTTTAAGCTATGTTAATCAAGAATGCTGAAACAAAAAGTTAAGCATAATTGAACAAGGGCAGACATTGTTCTCCAGAAGACAAACTATAATTTTATTTAATATTTTGTTAACAAATCTCCTCTTTACATTATTCAGGGAAAACTATTACTAACATTCCATGACTGTCAATTTAATTTTAAGGGGATTTACATTTTATAATGTTACACATCAAAGTTTATGGGAATAATTGCTAATGTAGTCCTTCCTTCTGTACCTGTCTGAATGAGGATCGTTTATTTTATTATGTAAGACAGCTGTGTTATTTTAATCTTTAGATAAAGTACAATATCATTTGCTAAAAGTAATCCAGTACTTGGAAATGCATGTATCTTCATGCCATTGGAAATAAATTTTAAACAAGAATATTGTAGAAACTATTGGAATATTTTCTTTTGTCTGTAAATGTCTAAGCCTTATGTCATATTCTATAGATGCAGAGAGATTTTTATATTTTATTCATATTGATATTGTTATTCATATCTCAAATGAAATCCTATGTGATCAACTATATGTGAATATTTCTGAATTTTGCTTCACAAATCATGTAACTAGACATTGATAGAAGAAATGATAAAGTAACTACTAGATAATAAGATAGTTTGAATATTATCCAATCATCTTTTTTTTAGGAAAGACTAAACAAAGTCTTTTAACAAAGACTGCATAACTTTTGGTGTGTTTTTTTAAAAAACGGTCACCTTTTAAAAACTCTTACCTAGTACATTTTAAAATTCAAAGATTGAAAGAATTTCATATATTTTCATGAGCATGACAGATGCCTTGTGGTTTGTAGGCATCTTTTTACTAGCAAGCATGATTGCACGGGGCACTTGAATGGCTTTATGAGGTCTTCACTGTGACAAACAGAAATTTTGCTTCTGTTTGTATTTGGATTATGTATTTGATCTGGAGGATTTGTCCATAAAAATTTTGATATATCAGTTTTCTTCTAAAACACTCATTATGTTCCACATTAATATTCTTCAGAGAAAAGGAAAATTTTTCAGGACATTGACTTTAGTTACTCTAAAATGTCACTTCTTAGATATATTATTATGAAAAACCACTACCAATATATTTACTGAATTCTACCAACCTGATTTCCAAATGGTCTTTAAAAATTATCAGTTTGGGTCACCACATTCCCTTAGCCTCATCTACATTTACCAAAAGCACTCACTTTCTCTTCTTGTGCAATAACACAATAGGCTTAGAACAGTGCTTGGCACATAGTGCTCAAAAGATGCTAGTGAGGATGATGACAATGATCACAACAACAACAATGTAGACATAGAAAAAGCAGGCTCTTCTGAGAAGCATTCATTGTTGTTCACTTAACTGTGTTCCCCAACTTGTGTTGAATTTATGACACCATGGATTGTAGGCCACCAGGCTCCTCTATCCATCAGATTCTCCAGGCAAGAATACTGGAGTGGGTTGCCATTTCCTGCTCCAGGGGATCTTCCTGACTCAGGGATGCAACCCGAGTCTCTTAGTCTCCTGCATTGGCAGGTGGGTTCTTTACCACTAGCAACACCTGGGAAGCCCCTTATATACAGGAGTTTTTTGTAATGCTTAGGTAGAAAGTACATAGTCAGGCATCTGATCCCATCTGGAAGAAGCAGAGCTAACACTTGACAGATCTCCATTTTATTCTTTACTTTGAAAAGTATAAGTAACTGAAAACTACAAATCATCCTAACATAGACATTATCATTATTAAGAACAGCGACACGGAAAGTTGGTCATATCAACTTGTGAATTCTGGATTCATATTCCCATTAGAACAGGTCTGTCTGTGACAATCTGTAGAAAGGTCCTTCAAGCCAGTAGCATAGATCCCCACAGTCAGTAGTTTTAGACCATTTCTAAAGTTCTACACACACCTGCTCTCTTCTTGTTCTCTCTCTGTTCTTCTGGAAACCACCTGTAACACACAAGGAAGCTGATTGCCTTACATCAAAGTAGGAATTGGTCAAACACACAGCCATTCAAATCAGATTGCTTTACTTCTAAACCCCATGACTAGTGTGGATGGAACCTTCTAGAATGTAAGCTCCACGAGGGCAGGGAGCCTTGCCAGTTTTGTTCTCACGGCTGATTCTTCAGAACCTAGGACAGTGCCTGGCACTCAAAGTAAAAGAACAGTGATGTTTCCTCTGCGGACTACAGCTGTCAGTGGCAGCTTGGTGGTCGTATGTGTGGCGCCATCTACTGGAACCTTTAGGAGTGACATCACATATACGGCGGCTAAACTGCTGCATAGGACGACAATTAAGAGGTGTTTTTTTGTTTGATTTTGGAAGCATCATGCAAGATGGCTTGAATGCAAAACTTCGAATTTCAGTCTTTATTCAGAAAAACAACATGTCCTCCATGTCTCATTTCTATGTTCATGTGAGCATAAAATTATATATTTACATTCCACAAACATATAGAATAAACATAACACATATGATAAGTGGAATATTGTTTTCACACTACTTTGGTGGTTTAATCACTACTGTTTATATTGCCCTCTTTACTGCTGAAAATTGTACCACCTCACTAGCAATTTTTATCTCTGAAATCAGGTTTAATATGTTCAATAAACCTGATGAAATTTACATGTTATTTTTCAGCAGTAGTAATTCCATGATTGGAATTACATAGATGTAATGGCTATATATGTATATATGTCATGTATACATATATAACAGATGCCTCAACTTGTATGTTATTTTCAGAAGAAAATCACTGAAACATTCAGCTACCACCGGAAAAACTGCATTGTCAGTGCTCAAACATGAACCAGACCAGGAGCAGACTCAGATTATTATGGCTCCTCTGAGGACGGAAGTTCTAATTGCTCATTCCCTCAGTGTTGAAACAATCTCCGTTGAACCATGTTACAGGAAGTTCACTGGAGTTTTGTTTCAACATTGGAGGAATGATAAGATGCTGCTGTCGTCTACATGAACTACAGCTACTTTTTCAGATGGTCATGTCGCCATAATTACTGGTGTTTAAGATTGCATTAAACCAAATAATGTTGTCATTGAAAATACAGGTATAGGGTTTCCACTTGCTATTCTTGCACACACTGCCTCCCCGTGGCCTCCATGAATTAATTGAAATTAATTAATGGCCTCCATGAATTAAATGCTCTAGGAGCATTTAATGGGCTGTTCAGTCTGTTTAAAAATAGAATTCAGAATGTTACTTTGGTCAAGCTTAAGCAAAATAGTTCCCAGTGTCTAACATATCTAATATAAGTGACAGAAAAAATTTATATATGACATCATATTACATCTTCTAATTTGATATGAAGATGGTAAGTGACCCAGAAATAATATATCAAATGATGATTTTCATATCAACTAAAATTCTAAGAACAGACCCACCAAAGAATCAAAGAGATGCAGAAGCTAAACTAATCATTTGTGTCCTGTGGTGAGGGCACGGTGACCAATTAAAGATCATGATTATATGCTCTTTAGTCAAATTATTAAAACACACACCTTCATACAAACTTAGGCTAATAAAATCCAAAAAGATGCTTATACCCAAAATCACTTCAAAATATTTTCTTCTTCCTCCCAAACCATCTCTCAATTCCTAATGGAGTATCTGAGCATTTAACAATTGGTAATCCTTGACCTTTCACAGTTACTGGTGTCAGGAAATATTTGTAGTGTTGGTCTTTCTTGCTGACTGTACGTTCCATGAGGGCAGGATCTGTGCTTGTTTTATTCAGCGCCATATCCTCAGCATCTAGCACAATGCTTGGCCCATCAAGTTCAATGACTGTTTGCTAATGTATCTTAAAACCCGTGGGAGAGGGGTCCTATTACAACATAATGGTTTTCAGCCACATTGATAAAGAACATGTACACCTTTAATCATCATTGTCGGTTTGTTCATTCCCTTTGTCACGAATTCTAGAGGCATTAAAATTAGAAATAATCCTAAGACTTAGAGTGGTGTCAACTATATTTGCAATAAGTATTCATATAGAGTTGTAACTAAAATGTTACAACAATAATAAATATTCATCCTCTTCTGTTTGCAAGTGATTTCTACTCAGATGACTTGCTGATACCTCCATGTCCAGTACAAAAGAGAACTTATCTTCTCCCCCAAGGAAGGTTTTCCTTTCTTAATGTCTTTTCTTTCTCAGGACACTACCTTTTTTTTTCTAGCTGTATTGGCTAAAATATCTGGGCCATTTGACTCATTATTCTCTATTCCTTATCATCAGGTATACTTCAGTGCTTTTATTATTTGAAAAAGTGCTGAGTTGCTGTTTCTTGTTCCATCTTAAGGTGATGTAGTCCATGCCTTGAGCTGCCTGACTGGCCTTCCCAGCTCTAATCTGATGCCCAACTCTCCTTTCACAACCTTCACTGGTCAAAAAACTGCAAGACATCTTTACTTTATCATGCTTTTAAAATATTGGCTAAAATATTTTGAGCCTTTCATGTCCCGAAAGTTTTGTATTTGTTTTCACAGGGCTCTGTATTATCTGATTTTCCTTGATTTCATTTCTTACCCTCAAATATGCTCCCCTCCAATGTGGTTTCCGTATAGTTTCACACATGCCTTTTCCTTCCTCTGGGTTTACCTGCGTGCCTTACCTTCCATCCAGAAAGCCTTCCCTCTCCTCTCTGCCTATGCAGACAGTATATACATTCAAAGCCCAATTCTACCTTGGATCTCTAGTCATTCCTATCTATTCTTGCTCCATGCTCTCTCTCCACTATGAATTTTTATTGTTTAGCCTTTAGTGATAGACTGTCTCACGGGACAGGATGCACTGTCTACACAGTGAGATACGCTGGGAAACAGTGAGGCTCTACCATGAATATCCTGGGGTATATGGGTCAACTTCATAAGGATATTTATTTTAGCAACTGTGGAGAATGGAGAAAGGTATATAATGCTATCTCTGCCATCAGTACACTGGGGAAACTTCCATCTTAGAAGAATTTAAACAGAATAAGGCCAATTCAAAGTGTTTCAGCAGGTGTGATAGAAAGCCAGGAGTATTTCTAACTTCAGAAAAATAGAAGTCAGTGCAGGTTTATACTTGCAAGTCTTCTCCAAAAAAATTCTCTATGCAGAACATGGATATAAAAAAATATCCAATTCAAGCACAATCAAAAACATCAGAGCCACAAAAGAAATTGAAATCTGTCAAACACAACTTAAGACAATTTGTCAGACATCCATCTTTTCATATACACAGACACACAACTTTGATTAATAGGACTTATGATGGTAATGAAAACTAACAGACTGACAAAATAATGTCAGCCTGCACTGAAAATTCAGAAGCACTAGGAGAAATATTTAAGATTTACATTAATTTTCAGCAGTGAAAATGAATTACCTTGTATAGGTCATCTGCTGATGAAACCAGTTTGAAGAGATAATTGAAACCAATTATCCAAAGCAGAATATTTCAAAAGAACATATTTTGTTTGTTCTGTGGAATAAATGGGGTAAATTTTTTGGCAGTGTGTGCAATCTAAGTGCAAACAAATCATTTGAAAGAATCCAATTAAAACTTATTTATTGCACTAATATATCTACTTTGAATAACATGATTCATGATTCTCAGGAGTTCAAAGAAAACAAAGTTGATTTAATATTCATATTTTTTGGAAATCAGGTTATTTACTTTATTTCTAAACTTTACATTGATAATAAGATTAAAAAAATCTTGTAGAGGTGCATGAGTCTGTGTGGGTGCTATACATTTTCAGTGTGAATGGAATGAATGCAAATATGAAAATTTTAGGTAGAATTTATAGATGAAATATAAATACACAAATTATAAAGAAAAAATAATCCACGTGGAGACCATGCATAATTGTTGCTTATAGGAGGAAAATAAATGTTTTCATACTTTTTGGTTGTTTCATCATGTATTCCCCTGTCTCTACTCTCCGTAAGTAACTCCATTTCCTGTCTAATACAGCGCCCACTTCCGGTTCTTCCTGCCAGTTCAGATTCCACCTACTCTCCGACCCTGGAGCCGGAGCCATTTCTCTTCCTTTTAGGAAAACAGAGACTGTTGCAGGCACAGCACAAATGCTTTGACCGAATGCTGAAGTTACCCCCCTATCAAGGAGAAGGTAAAAAGAAGGCTGTATATGAATGTGTGTTTCAAACATTAGTGAAGTCTTATTTTCTTCTGTGGGTAAACATGTGTTAACTCAATTAATTTAATATGCCAATGGTTTTAACAGTGGCTTTCATGCTGTGGTATGTTTGTGTATTTTATGCCACAGACATGCCTTGTTTCTTTACTCAGGTTCATCTGACTGCTTTTGGTTAACATCTGCCCTTAAGACAAAATTAAGTACAGTAGCCCAGTGGTGGCTCAGCAGTAAAGAATCTGCCTGCCAATGCAGGAGACCCAGGTTCAATCCCTGGGTTGGGAAGATCCCCTGGAGGAGGGCATGGCAACCCACTCCAGTATTCTTGCCTGGAGACTCCCATGGACAAAGGAGCCTGGCGGGCCACAGTCCATGGGGTCATAAGAGTCGGACATGACTTAGCAACTGAACATGCACCCACGATAGAGCATATACTTTCCCAAGGTTTCTTTTCATAACATTTCCGGAGATATTGTAAAGGAGAAATTTTGGAGGAAGGATTCAACACAGGTGACAAGTAAGCCTTTTGAGAAACAAATGGAGAATATCCTACCCCCCAAAAAAGGAAATTCCCTTAGTAGTTGGAAACGTTAATACCTTTATTTTGTTGTTGCTGCTGCTACTGCTGTTTTGACATTTCCATACCCAAGCGGAGAGCCCCTGAGTAACCGTCTATGCCCTGTTAAATCTCGCTGAGGATTCTATGGTTTTTGATAACTGCAATGTAGTTTCTTTCTAAATGGCCAGGTCTGTACTGCAACCGCACCTGGGATGGCTGGTCCTGCTGGGATGATACACCAGCTGGAACACTCGCTGAACAGCACTGCCCAGGTTATTTTCCGGACTTCGATGTGGAAGGTAGAGTATTTCTTTTTAGTTTATATTTTGCTATGAATCTTTTAGCATTTTTCTAGTTCCAAAAAGAAAATCAGATGCAAAATATACTACCAAATCATAGTCTCTACAGTTTAGCACATTCTGAAACATTTCCACAAATGAAGTATCCAGTTGTACAAAGATTGTGAACTGCCCTTATTTTTTAAGTCAATGACCAGTTGTGCATGTTCGTCATAAATTCTATTAAATGAAGATGAAACATTTATATATTTTAAATATTTAATATTGAATTTTAATAAACATTGCAATTACTTTTTCTAAAACTGAACAGTTTTTATTTACAGCTGAAGTTTTTGTAAAATTTTTAATTGACTCCCATTTGATGACTTATGCAAATAGTTGATCTAGAGTTTGTGTGTACTGGGCTGGTGGAACAAGCATAATGGGAATTTGATTGTGATGTTGAAAATGATATAAAACTATCATGTGTAGGGAAGAGAAATCAGAAGGTGGTAACTCCAAACATTTACTACATTTCTGTTCCAACAGTAGATGATTGAAATATGCGCAGTAAAGAAGACTAGTACTATTAACATGGATCATACTAACCCAGCTCTATGCCCTGCCCCACATGAACAGCCAACAAATGTGTTAAGTTAATTAGTAACATCAAAGTCACTGTAATCGTAAAAGTTACACTGGAGTATTTTCATTGAGTATTGTTTTTTTTTTACATTCCAAAACAGTCTCATATATATTATCTCCTTTTATACTCACACAATATTTTATATAAAACCACAACTGAACCCAAGTCTTCTGAATTCCTACCTAACCCTTTTCTAAGTAAATGAAAAAAGCATTTGAGAAACAATATTTCTAAATCATTGTACAAACTTATGTAGATTGAAGTGGTTTTCAGAACTTTCATGCCAAGAACATGGTTTTCCTTCAGGCTTCAGTCTAGCCACACTGGTGGGGCCTTGCTTTCGTGCTTCCTCTGAGAATGAGTTACAAAGTTTGACCCCAGTGAGAGAAGATAATGGAAGTGGAATTACAGTGGGGCACTTTTAAAACCAGTTCAGGCCAGCCACTTCTAGGAATTCTCATTTTGATTTAAGAGTTGGAATGTGAAGAGAGAAAGAGCATATAGCTCTTCCCTGCTCATCACTACCTTCCTGTAAACCCTAACTCTGTGCTATTTGATGGTGGTCCCCAGGTCTTTACTGTGTCTTCCCAATAAATGATGCTTCATCAGTCTTGATCTGATGACTGCATTAGAGGAACCTGATTGGCAATTGAGGCTGCAAGGCCAGTTCCAAAGCAGCAATGGGCTGTTGCCAAAGTGGCTGCATTATTAACTAAAAGGCAACTTTGGGGTTAGCCAAACAGTAATTTCCAGGCATAGATCCATCTTTTCAGCCTGAGTTTTAGATAGAACCCTCTCAGCTGGGGAACAGACCCACTTCAAAAGAAAGGCAATTCTTAAATACATCTGTATTCAACAAACTTAAATTCTTTAGTACTTTACCATTGACCCAAAGCTGTATCTCAATGATCCACACAACAGTTTAATGAAATGACAGAGATTTCCTTTTAAACAAAGTGCTTGGTAAAAAGATAAGTAGATAATGAGAGAATGAATAGCAGTGTTAAGATTCCAGTGAGGCTGATAGAAAGAAGGAAAAGAAAGTGAAGTCGCTCAGTCGTGTCCGACTCTTTGCAACGCCATGGGTTGTAGCCTACCAGGCTTCTCTGTCCATGGAATTTTCCAGGCAAGAGTACTGGAGTGGGTTGCCACTTCCTTCTCCAGAATGAGGCTTGATAGGCTGAAGGAAAATGCTAGAGTATAAAAAGCAAATCCCTGTTAGGAGGGATGTAAGAGCAGGAGTCAAACAGTCAGTCAACAAGAACGGGACAGAGCAAAGGTGGCCAGCATATGGTTGAGGACAATGATTCTCAACCCCAAGATCCTTGGGAATTGGTGAGCTTTTTAAAAGGGCAGGCGTCTGGCATCTCTTGAGACTAATGGCACATGAATCTCTGAGGACTGGGTCTGAGAATCAGGAGAAAGTTCCCCAATGTGAAGGAAGGAAGCATGCGGTCCTCTTCATGGAACAGTCCAGACTTGGACTATTTCAGAGGGAATGCCAACCTTCGAGCACATGCAGAGACGCTCCAGGCTTGAGGGGACAGCAGGTGTGGTGTGAGTGGGGGTGTTTGGTTTAGAAAGGGAAGTCAGAGGAGACATAGCCATCTGTCAAATATTGAAAGATTTGCCAGGTAGAAGAAGACAATTTCTTTTTTTTTAATATTTATTTTTGATTGATTGATGATTGTTTTGCAATATTGGCTCATTTCTGTCATACATCCACATAAATTAACCATAATATACATATGTCCCTTCCCTCTTGAGCTCCCTCCACCTCCCACCGTTCCCACCCATCTAGGTTATTACAGAGTCCCACTTTGAGTTCCTTGAGTCATACAGCAAATTCCCATTGGCTGTCTATTTACATATGTTAGTGTATATACATCCATGCTACTGTCTCCATTTATCTCACCCTCTCCCAGAAGAGGACAAATTCTTGATAACTGCAACAGTTAGAACTGGGAAATGCCTAGATCCATGTAGCACAGTAGTAAAGAATCTGCCTGCCAATGCAGGAGGCATGAAAGACAGGGGTTCAATCCCTGGGTCAGGAAGACCTCCTGGAGGAGAAAATGGCAACCCACTCAAGTATTCTTGCTTGGAGAATCCCATGGACAGAGGAGCTGGGAAGATTATAGTCCTGCTGCTGCTAAGTCACTTCAGTCATGTCTGACTCTGTGCGACCCCATAGACAGCAGCCCACCAGGCTCCCCCGTCCCTGGGATTCTACAGGCAAGAACACTGGAGTGGGTTGCCATTTCCTTCTCCAAGGCATGAAAGTGAAAAGGGAAAGTGAAGTTGCTCAGTCGTGTCCGACTCTTCGCGACCCCATGGACTGCAGCCTACCAGGCTCCTCCGTCCATGGGATTTTCCAGGCAAGACTACTGGAGTGGGGTGCCATTGTCCAAGGGGTCGCAAAAGAGTTGGACATGACTGAACCATGCATACACACAGACTTGAGTTAATTCCAAATAAAACATATTTACTACAGTGCTGCCCATGATTGGAAGGTTCTCAGGAGGATCACCCTCCTCCATAAAACACATTGCCATATGTAGCTATGTAACTTTGTAAAAACTAAATTATATTCATTCAAGAAAACAAAACTACTTCCTAACAAGATGTTAAAAATAAAATGCTGCATTACAAACCCCTTCTTTAAAATTGCAAATCATTAACTAAATCACTGACCAGTTTTCAACATCAATTTTTCTCTGTTGACTAGTGCTGACCCTTTTGGAAACTGTTGGTTTCCAGTGGTGGTCCTTTAAATAATTTTTGTCCAATGGCAGTCACAGCAAATTCACAATTTAAAATGTTTCTTAATATTGAAACAGATAATTCTAATAGGTGCTTTAAAATTCCTTTGTTGGGGGGAAAAAAGGGGCTTTTGGTCCATTTTAAATCATTGTTGGAGTAGACATACAAACAAGTCTACAGTTTTCAGTTTAAATCTTGTGCTCAATTTGGTAGTATGTGTTTCAGTCATACAATGAAAAATTGTGAATTTTACCTGAAAAACTGCCAAAGATAAAATAATTTTCGTACTAGCTCATAGCATGTTGATTTGACTAACCAAAACTTCTAATAGAAAATTATTTTAAATGTTATTAGATCTCAGTAATAATTCACCAAATACATTTTTTACCATGAGTTGTTTCCTTAACCTTTAAAACAATAACAGATATTAGTATATGATTCTGATTTCCATATTCTTGTATTTAAAAAAAAAAACATGAGAAGTCATATGTAAAACGGTTTTCCATAAGCTTTACACCTTTGCAATGAAGAACAATGCTACAAAAATACTACTGCTATGAAATTATCAAAAATCAAAACTATGTAAGGGTTGCAAACACACTGATAAAACCTCCTTTCATATTTTACCAATTTACCATTCAGGGTTGCTCTATGATCTATCTCTAAGGCAATAAACACATTAAGGAGGCACTTTGGAGAGCTAGAAAAAGTTGAATAACTCAGAATAAGTTTGGCAATGTAAAATGGAGATAGCAATGCTTCACCTGGCTTTGCTGAAGCTAAATTTAAGCAATGCATATTAAAGCATCTTGTGTAATGCATGGTTCCTGGTTGTCTCTATTGACTTCTACTCACATTCAGGTTCTATAAAGTGATTAACCCTTTGGAATGGCTCTTAAGCTTTAATTTATTGTTTTTCCTTCTTGCGATTTTGAGATAATAATAAGTTCTGTTTCACTAACAGAAAAAGTTACAAAGTATTGTGAGGAAGATGGGGTTTGGTACATGCATCCTGAGAGCAACATTTCCTGGTCCAACTATACCATGTGTAACGCTTTCACCCCTGAGAAAATGCAGGTAGGTTCTATTGCACATTTCAATATTAGAGGAGAATGCCATTATCTATACATGGAAATGTATGCCTAATGGTAAAACACCTGCTACCAAGAAGCCAACCTATTTTGTAGAAGGAAATCAGATAATGACCTGTCAATTCTGGGGAGTTTAGGGAGTGGCGCTGGAGAAAACGACGCTTTACTTCTCGGTTGGCACTCCGTGACAGTTCCCTGAGCGTGTGAAACAGGCCATTTATGACAAGGGGAATGTGTCCCTGGAGCAAATGATGGGGTTCCCTACAATACCAGACATTAGGCAGCATTTTCAAGAACTCCCTTAGCAGTTCCCTTCTGGAAGGGTTCCAGAGCTACAGATTTCTCTGCAAGTCACCAGCTAACAATTGACCACTCTCTGTCCTGAGAGGTCCATGACAGTTTTGCTATCAAGCCTTGAACAAACCCTTAAGAATGGAGCTTCTCATCAGCCCACTGATATGAGTGCAGCTGTTTATTTTTGTGGAAATCCATTCTAATTTGTTACTTCTTGTGGTTTACTGTTAAATAGCTTTATTATCTCTGCTTAGAAACATTTAAGCCAGTGGGGTGGGTGGTGGGAAGTAGCCAGTAGATAACTATCCCTTTCTTCAGGTTCTTCAGAAATCTGAAAAGATCACCAAATCTGCCACCAGCATCCTCTCCCCACAGGGCTGGGAGAAACCATGGGTCAGCGTTGAGTCATACAGGGCTTCTCTGGGCAGCCCTGGTGGCTGCCAACGAAACAATTGTTTCCTTCAAGGATAGGCCTGTATGCTAAATACTAAGTCGAAAGCTACAAACACATCAGTGCTTTTGTTTTCTATAAAGCTTTCAAGTATAGAAAACTTTCCTGTCATTAAAACACAATAAAAAACAACTAAACAAGATGAATAGATAGTTTAGAGACCAGATGACTAGAGGGACATCTCAGCAAAGGCTGAGGGCACCAAAGCCAGTTATAGCATTTTGTGTACGAGTTTTTCATCTCTCTTGGGTCTTTTTTTTTTTCCCCTTGATCAGTCTTGCTAAGAGGTATTGAAATTATTTTTAAGAACTAGATTTTGTCTTCGAGCCACTCAGTATATATTTTTCAAGTTCTCTTTATTATTTAAGTTTAATTTTCTTTAGATAGAAATTTAGGTCATTGATTTTCGATCTTCTCATATATGCATTTTAGTCTTTAAACTTCCCTCTGTGTACAACTTCATCTGTATCCAAAAAGTTTTGGTATGTCATTGTGAGTTCTTCTTTGATACAATGGTCATTTAGAAATACATTTTTACTTTTTAACAATATGAGGGTATTTTTTAAGTTATCTTTTTATTAATGATTTCTAGAGTATGATGGTCAGTGAATATCCAACCTAAGATTTTAACTGAAATATATTCATTTGCTCTACTGACTAGTATATGTCAATTTGGATAGTCTTTGTGCTTTTGAAAAGAATGGGCATTCTGTAGATGTTGTGTGCAATGTTTATTGTATGTGAATTAGTAAAATCTGTTGATCGTGTTGTTCAAATCTTCAAATCTATAGATTGATTTTTCCTCCCTGTGTTCATTCTGTTGATGACTAGGAGTTGTCAGTTTTCGCTTTATGCTCTCTGTGGCTTGAGTTTATATTATTAGGTGCATAGAAATTTAGTATTTGCTGGGTCATCCTGACTTAACGTCTATAGAGTTTTATAATTTCACACCGGTTTTCTTGTGGTTAGTGTTTACCTGGGTCATCTTTTCACAACCTTTCAGATCCAATATTTCTGTATGCCTGTGCTAAATGATGTTCCTTACAGCAGCATGTAATTGCTTTAAAAATCGTCTAGTCCAACCACATTATTTTAAAGATGAGGACTACTGCAGTCTGGGAAAGTAAAGTGACTGGACCTATGAGAGTCACACAAACACTTAATGACAATATTCTGAGTAAAAAGCACTGTGATGAACCCAGTCTTATATTCTTCCCACCGTGTCATGCATATTCTAGTTTAACTGATAGTCTTATAATATCAGTTATGATAGTTAATCCATTAATCCAATTTATAATTCAATATAATTTAATTCTCTGAAATATTTATAATTATAGTAGATTTTTTTTAAAGGAGGAAAACCGTTGTCAATTTACGTTACTTAAATAGAAACTATTTTCCCTCTTCTATAATACTTTATTCACGTGTTTGTCTTTGTAACTGCTTTGCTTTTCTTCCTGCGGTTCCAGAGCGCGTACATTCTGTACTACCTGGCTATCGTGGGTCATTCGATGTCGATGGTCACCTTGGTGATTTCCCTGGCGATTTTCATGCTTGTTAGGTACGTACGCTTATAGCATCTGCCTTGTATTTTCTCTTAGGTGCTAAAATAAGTGGTATAGGGCCAGAGGGCTGGGCACGAGAAAGTCAGCAGATGACATGATGTGTGCCACTGGGAGTCTTGGAGTAGCAAGAAAAATGAAATTAATTAAAAATATGCTTTTTAACCCTATCTTTGAGGAAGAATAGGATGGATTCATATAATTTTCAAAGGCAATATACCTCCTTCCCAAAATGAAATAATCCTGTGAGCCTGTAGATACACTACATTAACATGGTCAAGTTCCACTTACCACAGCTAAGCTGTCATGAAGCATTGAGGAAAGAATCTTCCTCCTTTTTTTTTTTACCCCCACTCTGAAATATGGAGGCCATGGCCACAAGCTCAAACACACCCTGCTTAATTGGGAATTGTATTGTAAGTGGACTGGGCCAGAAGAGAAGTGGGGCTGGTAAGGCTCCAATCATGTTCATCCATGAAAGGAAGTCTCTTTTGGCCTTGACTCACTCAGCCAGAGTCAAGGACAGTTTCTTGAAGAGGATGGCCTGTTGCCAAGTGTCAGTTTTTTGCCCCTGCACCCCTACCATTGTTAGCTGAAATTCTCTTCTAAGAACTGTAAGAAACAAAATTCCAATGAGGGTTTCTATTCGGAGGTTGTGTCCATACAAATGATTGCATTACCAATTGCAAAATGATTAAGTTGATTTAGACACTGATTTTACACTAACAGAGAATTTAAAACACTGATTCTGTATTTTTAGAAATGACCACAATGTATGTGAGATAGTAACATATGTTAAATTTGGTCCTAAAAACATCCTAAATTTAGTGTCATTTCTATAGGTCAAAGTCAGGAGGCACTGTGTTACTCTTTCATGAGAATTCTAACTTCTACACTACCATGGTATTTCCTTCCACTGATACTTGTTTAGTGATATTATACAAATGACTAAGAAAACCTCATAGACACAGACCTCAAATAATTCTCCACACTTAGAAGATGTGAGATATAATTAAATGTATAGTGATTTGTATACAGAATAACAGAATCTTAAATTGACTTTTGTTCACATATTGCCATAATAATGCTAGACAAAATTAAACCAAGGAATCACTTGTAAATACACCCTTAACATAAGTATTATTTTTCCGTGATCCTGTTTTTAATCTTTGTCTATAACTTACATCATAATCACATATTATATATGTCTATATCTTATATCATCAAAATTTATGTTGACTAAGCAATATAACTAAATACCAACTTTTTGTTAACTAAATAGCAAATAATAGTATAAATAAGCAGAAAATGAGTTTCTTCCACATATGGTTGAACAGGAGGAAGACTGATAAAGCAACAAGACATGAGGGATTCATTATTAGCATAATTTTTTCAATTATAATGATTCAGGATACAGCAGAGAAAACACATAGCATGATTAATCTTTGAATGTCTGTTCATTTTTCAACTACACTTGACCACAATGCAAAAAATATATCACCGTGGCTCTCAGATAACGTTGATTAAAAAGTCTACCACTAAAAGTCTATTCTTTAATTTTTTTAATATAACCATAAGAAAATTCAAAGAAAAGGCCCCAACAATTTGCAACTGTGCAACTAAATGTATGCAGGACTTTAAACATGAAAAAAAAATGTCAAGGGAACATTTTTCTCCTGTCGCTTAAATGAGTGATGAGGTATGAAAACCAAATCAGCAAAGAAAGTAGGGGTGTTCTTTCAATAATTATTTCTCTATGAAACCACTAAAGATGGGTGTTTAAAAGTGCAGCACATAAGCAAAGTGAAATATTTCTCAATTCCAGTTAGTCCCAAAGCAAAATTAATCTGGTAAAAATCTTTGAGTGTGACGGCAGACTGTCTAGGAAGCACCAATTTTTGCCCTTACCATCTCTTCTTTCAAGAACCTACCAAAGAGCAACTTAAGTCTTTGGAGGAAAACACATCTTATTGAGGTAGAATCTGGATACAATGATGGGAAGACAAACTGAAATACCTGGTTCTCCAGGGTACACACAGTAAGAGGTGACTAGGGTATGAAGAACACCATATTCAAATCCAAAAGCAGTCATGTCTGATTTTTGTACCTGTTCTTAATCTTACCTTAAATTTCCCCAAACTAAAAATATCAAGGCTATCTGTTTTTCCTAAAGTACATTTCTGGGAATTTCCTGGTGGTTAGAACTCCATACTTCCACTGCCAGGGACATGGGTTTGATCCCTGGTTGAGGAACTAAGATCCCCACAAGTCATGCAGCATGGCTAAAAATAAGTAAATAAAGTACGTTTCTGATTCTTCACCTTTTTTCTTACATTTGGATCTCAGAAATTCAAAATGATTGTGAAAATAAAAGGTAACTGATCTATGACTACATTTTTCTCTTTTAGAAATATTTTTCTAGATTTTTTTCAAACACTCAATATCACCCTTGTGATAGTAACTGTATATTATAACGGGAGGCTTTACAATTTATGTACTTAAATGGCATCATCAGTGTGAAACTTGAGCAAGATCTAATCATCACTCCCTTGCTTAATTCTGCATGTCCAGGGTTGAGTTATTTAGAAAAAATCCAAATAATCCATTTCATAAAAGTTTCATGAAACCAAAATGAGAAGTTACACCCAGCTCCACTTCTGAGACCTAATGCCCTATTCACAATCATCCCATTGAAATTTCACTCGAATTTCGCAAAATGTGCTTTCTAGGGTCTATAACAAGGAATAACTCTGCAAGTGTCTTACTCAAACCAGCAGGCCAGAAAGGCCTGCAGAAGAATTTAAACTTACTGAATATACGGGAGCCTGTGAACAGCCAATACTTGGTGAAAAATCCTGAGACATTACTCAGAATGAGATCGTTAAGGCATGCCACTAATCTTAACGTGATTTTATTCTGAGCATGCAGGAGAAGATAAAACGCAGGACTATGTAACTCTGAGACAAACAAGAATTATGTTCCCTGTGCTATTGGGAATGAATGTATAAATGTATATAAAGTCTTTGTTATTTTAAAAGAACAAAATTGAACTTCTATGCCCCTTCAAGATACAGGAAAATTTTTTCAGTGATTTAAATCATAGAAAAGGCAACACTAAAGATCTTAACTGAATAAAAATGGCAGAGTTAAAAGAATGTTCAGGATGATATGCTGGTCACCTCTGATCCACCAGTTTAAGGTTTAAGGTAGCCCCGTTAGTATGACATTTGTTTTAGGACATTCACTGGGAAAAATAGGAGCAATACCAGGGAGAGGAATTAAACAGAAACATCAGATTAGTTAATCAAGACTCCTTGCTACTAAATGCCAAGAGTAATTGTCTGTAAGAGAGTTAAAGTAAAATACCCTTAGAGAAGACTGGCTTATGAAAGTCATGCAAGTGGACATTTGTGTTTGTTTTCTGATTATTTTAAGCAAGTTTGCAATAAATTCACTTATCTCTTTAGTACCATTTATAATTTATCAACTTACATTTCTGCAGAACCATTCTAAACACTGAAACATCTCACTGATTTCTCTTAAGGAAGGTCCAATAATAGAACATTCGTTAACCTCCATTTTGACTGCTTAGTATCCATGCATTGCTGATTGTTAAATATTGTGAATATCAATTACTCTTGCCTGAAAGTATATGTTGGTATGTAGAGGTATATTTTGAAAGAGGAATGTCTTCGTCACATTCCATTCTCTGTATTACATTGGCTATATTGGCAAAACAAAAAAGGAGGGGGGGTGTTCCACTGGGACCTCCAAAAGGAATATTGATTCCTCTATTACTCAGTATTCCCTGTTATTCTATTTCACATCTTTATAGAGGATGGATAGATAACTCTTTGTCTTGTATAGTATCTTATTTTACATCTCTGGCTATTCCTCCAGAGAAACCATTAAATCAATGGCTGCAAAAATAGTGTCCTTTCTCCCAACCCACCCCAAAGATAACATGTCTTGGCACATGTTCACTCATAGACCAGTAGTAATAAGGAAAAGAGGCAGAAATCATAATTGAAAGGGAGTTCCTTAAGGGTAAAGATTTTGTGCTAAATTCAAAGATACGAAGTCCCTTGTCAGGTAGGCAAGATGTATAATGTTTTGAATTTTTCTAAGAGTTTTAACATTCTACTTCAGTCTGTTTCCCATTCCCTTCTTCCCTCATTCCTCTTGTTCATCATTAACAAGGTATGATATCTACGTAAATGAAAACTTTTAAAATTGACCTTTGTCCCTGTGATATCAAACTGATTTATACAATCTGAAAGACTCAAGGCAAATATTAAATACCTTCTCATACAACTTCAAGATTCCCCCAAGCACACATATACATACATAGGATACCAGTAACTTGGAACAGTTTTTAATGTGACAGATTTATGCCAGGTAAATTAAAATTATGAAAGTGACATTTGGCTTTGGCTTTAAAGTGTGACATCTTGAGATTCATATGAAAGTAAATCATTATCTCATCATCATATGTGAGTGACACCTTGACTGGGCCAAGACAGGAGTAGATTATGTTGTCTTATCCTCCCACTCTTGGAGAATTTACAGTACTTATGGTTCCCTGTCACTCAGAGTAAGCAATGTCCTGTCCATCTAAATACTTATTTTTTTATCAAGAGGAATAAAATACAGCTACCATCTGGTTCATCCTGTTTCCACTAAAGACATTACAGGTCTGACAGGAAAATGACTGCTTCTCTCATGTTCATTCAAGCAACAGGATATTTGTATTGAGAACAATTAAACACATCATTTCTTAAGTTCAAGTAATCCTCTTGAATATCCTATACTTCTCTTTCAGAACATTTATTATAATAGTAAATAATTATGTAATATATAAGGTCCCTGAAGGCAGCAGCTGTTTTGTTCACCCATACATCCCAGGCATCTACAAGAAGGTTTGAATCAGAGTGGATACATAGTAATACATGTTAGATTATTAAAAGAATTTTAATAAATTTAAAGTACCTTCAACTCACTTCAGAAAACAGATTGTAAATGTCAAGTAAGTGTAATAAAATTTTTAAAACTCAGTGAGCAGAAAGTATTGAAATCTTCAAGAAACAGAGATTTGTTTCTTGAAACTGTTTCTTGAAGAACTTGTTTCAAATTAAGTCATATTCTTACTTTGGAACTTAACAGTTTATCCAGCTTTAAGGCATCATTTTCTCATTGTGTGCCTAGTGTAAATAATACATTTACATAATGTGAACGACAGGATAATGTCCAATATTAGTTAATTTAAGAATCTGGCAAATGTTCAATATGATACAAAGTGTGAAATATGAGATCATCTAGCATTTGATGTTAATTCTCTGAAGTACTGGAAAACTGTTCAGTGGTCACGGCTCACAGAAGAAAAGTGCTATTTTGTAAAGATTTTTAGTGCAAAAAAAAGAGTATTAAACCCTACCATATGTCAGACCCTCTCCTCCTAGGTATACAAAACAAATACCTTTGTCAGTAGGTCCACTGGAGAAGGGATAGGCTACCCCTCCAGTATTCTTCAGAGAAGGCAGTGGCATCCCACTCCAGTACTCTTGCCTGGAAAATTCCATGGACGGAGGAGCCTAGTAGGCTTCGGTCCATGGGCTTGGGAAGAGTCAGACACGACTGAGCGACTTCACTTTCACTTTTCACTTAAATGTATTGGAGAAGGAAATGGCAACCCACTCCAGCGTTCTTGCCTGGAGAATCCCAGGGACGGAGGAGCCCGGTGTGCTGCCGTCTCTAGGGTCACACAGAGTTGGACACGACTAAAGCGACTTACCAGCCAGTATTCTTGGGCTTCCCTGGTGGCTCAGCTGGTAAAGAATCCGCCTGCAATGTGGGAAACCTGGGTTCAATCCCTGGTTTGGGAAGATCCCTGGAGAAGGGAAAGGTTACCCACTCCAGTATTCTGGCCTGGAGAATTCCATGGACTGTATAGTCCATAGGGTCGCAAAGAGTCAGACACGACTGAGCGACTTTCACTTAAGCAAATACATGGCAGAAGATAGTAAATGTTAAGAAGAAAAATAAAATGGGGATACAAGTGGCCCCATAAGCTTGAAGTAGAGGAAGCATATTTTATTCGGGGCAGTTCTAGTTTATACAGGAGACTGAACATTAACCAGTTCTGTAAGCTAATGTCCATCGGCAGATTTTTGAACTCTGCTCAGTCCAAAGAAAATTAGGCATGAGAGTAACAATGCTGAAGGATTCATTCATCCATACTCCTCAGTTCTGCATAATGTCAACTGTTGTTGGTTTAAGCCAGACTGAATCCAATAATGAGACCACAGATATTTGCCTCCCAGGGAGAAGTATTATAAAGTGCTATTATGACTACATGAAAAATGGCAGGTCACAGGTTTAACAGTTGCTTTATGGAAGAACTTATGCAGTATAAATGGGCGTGATAAATTTCTACTTAAAGTCTTAAATTTGCATCCTAAAGTACTATTATAAAACCAGTTAGGTTCAGTTTATTTAACAAAATTTTCTGCTGCTACATAAAATAGCACATGGTAGTGTGTGTGTGTGAGAGAGAGAAAGTTCTTCTCTAAACCCCATCTTTACCATTGGCTACCTCCTGCATTTTACCCCTGCTCAACAAGTTGAGAATTTAAGAATATTATGTATTAACTGTTTACTAATGCCTGTACTTCCTGTATAGTTGAAAAGTGTAGCCACAATAATCAAAATATGCTCTTCTCACAGATCCCTCATGGCTTAAACCTATTTTTCACTATAGATAATTGACAACTCATTTTCTTTTGATTTGAAAATATAGGAAAGCATTTCCATTGTCATTTCTCCCCAGAATTTTCTTGTCAAAATGCCTGGAATTCTAGCTTTATTCCATGAAGATTTTTTAGGAGTAGTTACTATGATCAATCATTGGCATCATTAACCGAACATTAATGTTAAAGTCCTCACATTATGTTAAATGTTCTTTGACTGGATCAAATATGTTAAACATGAGGTTTTAATTCATCTAGGATAATCACTCCAATTTTGTACAGCCCCCCTGCAGGCTCTCTCCATTTGCATCAAAAAGTGAAATAGGATATTTAAACTAATGTTCCTTTATGTGAACATTCACACAAATACACATGTAGCAATTTAGGAAGTGGAGGAGAGGAGCATGGAAAACCCAGCAAACTGTTAAGTACCCCAGAGGTGGGGCAGAACTGTGCCAAGGAGCAGAGCACTGGGAGCAATCCCAGGCCCAAACCACACTGTGCCCCAGCACAGCATCAAATCTGAGAATTCTCTGAGCTCCACCATCAGGAGGACATGGAAGAGAGGAGCCGTAGAGTTGATTCTAGTTGGAATACGAGAAATTAGAAGGCATCAAAAGAAATGGTGAGGGGACTTCCTGGAAATCCAGTGGTTTGGACTTCACTTTCCAGTGCAGGGAGTGCAGCTTCGATCCCTGGTCAGGGAACTAAGATTCCGCTTGCCTCACTACCAAGACACCAGAACATAAACAGAAGCCCCATTGTAACAGACTCAGTAAAGATTTAAAAAATGGCCCACATCCAGAAGAGAAAAAAAGAGATGATGAGAGAGAAGGATGACAGGAGACTTAAGAAAATCAGCCTATGTGAGGGGCCAAGGACATGGATTCAGTCAGGCTGTCAGGCAGCCTTGGTGCTGACTTTAAGCTCTTCTTTCCCATTTGCCACTCAACTTCTGGCAGATTACATCAGTGGAGAGTTGATTTTTCCTCTGAAGCACCACTCTAAACCCTAATAGTTTCTCTTAGAAAAGTTCTTCTCAATTAATTTTATGACATTTGTTATAATTAAAATTGATTTTTATCCCTCACTCTTTTAGTTATTGTAGGAAGTCACCCAGAAAATTGAAAACTGTGAGTTAGCACAACTGGAAGACAGTCTAAAAATCAGGCAGAAAGGTACTAATGAATTTTAAAAGATGGGACCAGCCTCATTTATATGTTCTTTCATCTACTGCTAAAGAGAAGATTTAAAATATTACTAAATAAGGTTTCTTTTCCAGGAGCATCACTATTTTGGCACTGGTTAATGCTTTCTCTTCCTTTTGCCTTCCAGGAGCCTTAGCTGCCAGCGGGTGACTCTGCATAAGAACATGTTTCTGACCTATGTTCTGAACTCGATCATCATCATCATCCACCTGGTTGAAGTGGTCCCCAATGGAGAGCTCGTGAAAAGGGATCCGGTAGGCACTGCATGATTTGTTTTTAATTTTATTTTTAAAGATACAGTATCTGTAACTGGGCTTCCCAGGTGGTTCAGTGGTAAAGAATCCACCTGCCAATACAAGAGACGCAAGTTCAATCCCTGGGTTGGGAAGATCCCCTGGAGAAGGAAATGGCAACCCACTCCAGTATTCTTGCCTGGAGAATCCCATGAACAGAGGAACCTGGCAGGCTACAGGCCATGGGGTCACTTGAGTCAGACATGACTTGGCAACTAAACAACAACCTCTGTAACTAGTGAACATGGTGTCATTGTCTTACGTAAGCAGCTGTTTACATATATAATAATAGTTACTTTTACAGTTGAGTTTTGCATTAAGGCATATCATCCCTGTGTAATTTTTGGAGATATCAGTTATATGCTATAGTAAAGGGCTGGAAATAATTAAGTTATAGCCAAATAAGATTTATACTATCAATCATGAATTGTCATGACTAATAAATAATTTACTAACATCTAAGGGAAGTTCACTGAGCACATATACTAGGTGTTATAAAGCAGTGCTTTGTGATGGCCCCGGTGTGTCACTAATGGTTACAGGTGTGCATAGGTATTAATTGCTCATATTCTGGGGCCTGAATGGTCTTGGGCCAGTCACTTCAACTGTAATGCATTTACTCTAGTGGTTCTTAGAAATTTTATCATGGTAAAATTTAAAATTTTTAAAATTATCATAAATTTTTTATGTCTGCATGACTTTAAAAAAGGTTTACATGTCCCTAGTTCACACACTCTCACCTCCCAGTCTCTGCTGGTGGCCCCCATGAACTGTGCCTAGCCAGAAACGAGAGCGTAAGGAAGCCCTAAAGGACACGTGCAGACCAGTTTCTCTGGGTCCTGAAGCAGAGTAGAGACCTCATTTGAAAGCACAAACAGAAGTTATCCAGCACACAATGAATGGCCATGGGATATTTTCTTTCTTTCTTTCTTTTTTTTTGTTTCTCTGCTTAACTGTGTTATGCAAGCATCTGTAGATAGCCTCATCTTTCAGAACTGGCACTTGATGGCTTTGCCAACCCAATGACAAAAATGCGTGAAATCTGCCCAGAGCGTGCATCCTGTGTGACAGTGGAATGGCATGGGAAAGCAGCTTAATCTGGCTTCTAATGGATCCACAGTGTTAATAACCTTTGCAGTGTGAATACATCCAGGAAGGCATTATGATCTATCTTTTCAAAACATGGCATCTGTGATTGGGACAGAGTCCTGTCTTAGGTGCAGAATGGGTTTTATCTTGAAGAGTTTCCTTTTTTTCGTGTCAACTGATTTTAATAAAAGTATTCTCATGTCACTTAATCCTCACAAGACCCCCGTGAAGAGTGGATATTATCCCCTTTATTAACTGAGTAAATAGAGGTTTGGTGAAAGCACATGTCCTCCACACTATGGGTCATTAGAGGTGGGTTTGACCCTAGACCTGTCTCACACTGAAGCCCAGCTGGTGTCCTCTGTGCCCCATGGAGCTCCTGTTTATCTTGATTTCTTGCCGTAGGAAGATTGTTCTTAAAGATACAGACTCAGCTATTTCAAAGTGATGGTTGTCCATAATTAAAGATGCATACTGTATTTCATTAGGGACGCTCACCCCCACTAAGATTAAAACAGGCGTAGAGGGAATTCCCTCGTGCCTCCCAATGTAGGTGATGCAGGTTCGATCCCTGGTCAGTAGAGCTAAGATCCCACATGCCACGGGGCAGCTAAGCAAGCCCCTGCACTGCAACTAGAGAGCCTGCGTGCTGTAATGAAAGGTCTCACATGCTGCAACTAAGATGGGATGCAGCTAATAAATGATAATCAATATATGTTTACAAAACAGAAATATAGGTGTAGAAGCCATTAACTAAGACTGTCTCAGCCAAGAAGACTCAAATTTGGAATTCCCTATTAAGTATGAAAACCCTGTTAATTGGCAGTACCCCAATACAAAGTAAAATGTTTAAAATTGGGGGGAAAACAAAAACCTGAGAAAGTTACCATCTGTTCACAGTAGGCCAGGAAATGGCACTTTGGTTATTGAATAATCAGCACATGAACCTGGGTGCAGCACTCAGTCAAATTATGAGATATCGCCAATTCTTAAGTAGACTCTCTCCCACCTCTCCTGTGGGGGTCTCACACCCACTTGTCATGCCTCCAGCCTACTGTCTGGATGTTAGAATAAATGGGGCCTCTCATCCATGATGAGATGATACTTAACCTGTTATCTTCCTGAAATAGTATAAATTCAGGACTTTTCTGAGTTCATTAATAAATTGTAGAAGCCATTTCACCTTACCCATCAAATGAGAGTAATAAAAACTGCCCTGTTTACTTCTAAGGGGTTGTTCCAGAGTCCCAAAGACACATAAAGCTTTTAAAAATTCCCCAGCGTGTGCTGCTGCAAGCAATTGCTCACAAGGTAACTGCTAACCCCATCCCTGTGGCTAGCTCCTTAAGTCTCTGCACATGGCTTTCTCAACCAATCTGTTACTCTATCCATTGTCTTAGTGTCATAAGTTATCATTGGTGGGTGTTTTCACTTTCATAGTATACTTTAGGGACAGACAAGCCTAGTTACTCGGCCAGTCGACACGCACAGGCTGCCTCCTAACCACCAACAAGCCAGCTCAGCCCTGCCTTGCATCTCCACTATTGCTTAGAAACATTTAATAATGCCTGGAAGCAGGTACCTAGGCACCTGGCTTAGCCACGACACAGCTGATTCCCTGGGAAAGTGTGAATGTGAGCATAGAGGAGTGGAGAAATTAATAGAAAGCCTTCTTCTGCATATGGAGGAGTGAAGGGTGGCTCTTTCACACACATTAGGCATTCTCAAAGTGATGTAAGTTTGAGGAAAGAAGTTCATCTTTATAGCATAACCTAGTTCTCCTAATCAATATATTTTTAACCTAACAGACTTGGTTTTTGTTGTCTTTTGTAACTATGCAAGAGCAAACTTCCTAGGAAAAAACTGTAAAACACTTGAAAGGTAGAATTTCATCTAATCAGTCAAATATTGATTGAGCACCCCAAACTCAAATTTTAGTCTTCAGGCTGAACTAAATTCATATCATTTGGGGGACATACCTATTTATGACATTCTCTTCACAATCCCTGGAAATACACCCAGCCTCACATAGAAACAGTGCTCTGTATCTTACAGCTGTATATGTGAGGCTCCACCATTTATTTACCTGTTTTAGTGTGTGTGTGTGTGTCTTTTTTTGGTAGAAAACAAAGGAACAAAGCATCTGGATATTTTACTTGGTATGCCTGAATGAGCAATCTCCTTTCCTCTGAGGTTCAAATGAGAAAAAGTGAAAGTGTTAGTTGCTCAGTCATGTCCGACTTTGTGACCCCATTGGCTGAAGCCCACCAGGCTCCTCTGTCCATGGCATTCTCCAGGCAAAAATGCTGGAGTGCATAGCTATTCCCTTCTCTAGGGGATCTTCCCATCCCAGGGATTGAATCCAGGTCTCCTGCATTGCTGGCTGAGCCACCAGGAAAGCAAAGCCACCAATCACAGCCCACTTACAGTGGCAGATGGGGCCTATTATCTGTATGAGCACACACTGCCCTCTTTCACGTGTCCAAATGTCTGGTTCTTCCAAGGGACAAACTCTGAAAGCATGTGTCTTTCAGCAAATAAATAGCATAGGCTAAAAACAAACGACCACAATGACAAAAGTCAACCTATGTTTGTAAATTGTGAAGCATCCACTTGGCCGAAAGGGGTGGGGGGAGAGGACATTTGTTTTCAGTACTTTCTGTATTTGAACACAGCTTTTGTTTTCCAGTGAGATTTTGATCCATCTCTTATCTAACCTTCCATATACAAACAACACAGGACTGCTCTCTCAGGCATAATTAGTTCAAGAAAGGACAGGAAAGAATTCTCCAGTGGATATAGCTTGTATGTTATTCATCCTTGAAACTGCTTATTTACTAGTTCCAAGAGAGACACAGGTCTTAAACTTTGTATTGAATCTCATCTTGAAAATGCATATTCTGTCATAAATGCTATCATAGAAGTTCAATTTCTTGGGGATCTTTTCCTATCCAAAAAACTATTAAAGTAAGTTGCAGTTGAAACTGCACATGTAGGCATTAGGAATCAAGGAGATTTTGCTGTTGTAACATATTTGAACATACAGGTCATAAACAAGAACAAGGAAAGGTTTAATTCGATTTAACTAGAAAAGCCCCATCTTTCCCAGCAGTAAATTCCCCACCTCTAAAAAGACAGAGAAAATAATATCCAAACATTGAGCATCATATCATCAGCATATTATTAAGTCATGTGTAATTTTACTCTAAATTATGTGAAATATTGCATTTTTCTTGAAAAACTGACATTCCAGAAAACATTAGACTAAGGTCCTCCCTAGCTGAGAAAAGTGGAGATAATAAAGAAAAACCCAAAAAAGAAGAGACAAACAAAGAAACTAGCAGAAGAAGCTTTTGAAAAGGGGAAGTTATTAGATATTGTCAATCTACAAATATTTATTAAAAATTGAAATTAACATGAAAAACACAACCAAAGTCATAAACTAAAGAAAAGCACATCCATTAGACTTCATCTGTCTGTGATTCAAACATATGTCTCTTTCCTATAAAAAAAAATATAATTTTCTATATACAAAAGAATATATACTTTTTAAAGACTTTCTTTTTTAAGCAAACTAAAGGCAGAATTGTGGGTTTGTTTGTTTGTTTTCCCCCTTAATTTTGACCCAATTCTCAGGTCACTGAATCAGCAGTTTAGAGGCAAAAATAATTTCCTTCCCAGTGCCCATGGGGATATATTAAAAAGAAAGTTATTTCTTGTGAAAGGAGGCTGCATCATCCCAAATGCTTTTATACTACTTCTGGGAGGGTGTGTTTAGTTGGGGCCGAAAGAAAACCGAGTTCTCAGTCCTCAGCAGGGAATCCCAATGGGCTTCTGGTCCCCTTCCCATCAAAGTAGTCAGTCTGTTCCCGTGGAAGTTTTTTGGTTGGGCAAATTCTCTCCAGTAAAACCAAGAGTGAGAATCTTCTTCCTTCACACAACTTTTTTTTTTTTAAGTTAAACTCAAAATAACTCATGGAATAAATAAGGGCTGAATAGATCCTCAGTTTATTGAGTGATATGAAAATTGCCCATTGTCACTTGTGTCATTTGAACATTTCATTTCCATAATATCTAAAACTTCATTTTCTTGTTCTATCTGCTTTTTCAATGATCTTCATGTAGGGAGTCAGGAGGCAGAATTAAAAGCATTGTTCTTGCCGCATCTAAAGGAAGCTGGCAGCACCCTCATCATTTTCTAGAAAGAAATGTCTCTCTGAACTTTTTGTCTGAGTCCGAAAGGGGACAATACAGCAAGATTAGTTTTTGCTAGGAACCTGAGCATTTTGTACCTCAAACGCCAAAATAATTGGGTCACATTTTTTATAGCCTCTTATATAAGCAAAGTCAAATGAGCCCCAAGTTCTGAAAAACAAAGTGGATTTCTTCTAAGTCTCACTTGTTCAGGACAGTTGGGACAACGGACTAGGTCAGGATTTCATCCTAGTCACAGGAAGCTCAGCTTGGAATGGATGCTCAGAACTGAAACCAAGGGTGCAAACTGACTCCTCCTGCCCAACCTAGAGGAGCCTGGTGGGCAGGTGGGCTTATACACGTGAGGGAAGTGACAGCAAAGTTTTGGGGATGAGAGATCAATGACCAAAAAAACTGTATTGGAATTATCCATTTTGGTGCCTATGAAAGATATTTGATTGAGAAAGACCAAGTATTATGGATTTTTGGAACAGTGCTGAGAGAATGATGCTAAGATGTGATAATGAAGTGAGGTATCTTACCCTGTTTAGTTATGTGATTTCACTTGCTTACATAAAAACACCAATAAATGGTCTTTTAACCAAGATCATATGGTACAGAAAAGTATAGAGGATATCTTTATTCCTTTTAAAATGTATTAATTATAATCAAACACATTCCCATATGGCTGTAAAGAATTTATTCTTAAAATGGCTATAAACATCAACCCAGTTTCTCTCATCTGACCCATCTGGGCGATACCTCGGCACAAGAAGTTAGTGACCTACAAGTGGTATCTTGCAGCATGGTTTTGGTAGTGAGTGTTCATCTCAATGTTTGCAGCTTTTTTCCCCTGCTTTGAGAAGGCTGTTATGAATTTAGTGCAGCCCTTCTTCTAGATTTGTTTTCATTCTCAAAAAAAACCTTTCAGCTAAGATACTAGAAGTTTTCTTTCCCCTTTTGATTTATTTTTTAAAACTTTTCATTTTGTATTGGGGTATAGCTGATTAACAATATTATGATAGTTTTAGGTGAACAGCGAAGGGACTCGCTGATACATATACACGTATCCATTCTCCCTCAAACTCCCCTCCCATCCAGGCTGCCACATAACATTGAGCAGAGTTCTCTGTGCTCTACAGTAGGACCTTGTTGGTTATCCATTTTGAACACAGCAGTTTTTACACGTCCATTCCAAACTCCCTAACTATCCTTTCCTCCCATCCTTCCTCCCCACCCCCCACATCTTCAACCATAAGTTAGCTTTCTAAGTCTGTGAGTCTGTCTCTGCTTTGCAAATAAGTTCTTTTGTATCATTTCTTTTTAGACCCTGCACATAAGGGATGTCATATGATATTTGTCTTCTCTATCTGACTTACTTTACTCAGCATGACAATCTCTAGGTCCATCCATGCTGCTGCAAATAGCATTATTTCATTCTTTTTAATGGTTCAGTAATATTTCATTATAATATGTACCACATGTAAATAGTAGAAGTTTTGTACACTCCCTTGGGATATGTTGGTTAACTGTCAGAAAGCTATGGAGCAATAGTCAATTTGATATTTGGTGTGTTTAGGTAGCTTGCTTCAAATACCATAGCATTGTTCTTGCTAAAGCCCAGGATCTCAAATCCCAACTCTTCTACTTACAGATTAATCTTGAGCCAGTTACTTAACCTCACTGTGCTTCACTTTCCTGATAATGATAACAGTAGTGCCTTTCTCAAAGAGCTGCTTGTGAGGATGAAATGAACCAATACATCTAAAATCCACAAAATTGAGTCTGCCATGCAAGAACTCTCAAATGTTAGCTATTATTATTTATAGTTGTTACCATTGTCATGGCCTTAAGCACTCATCATTTTCTAACCGTGGCACCAAGTTTCATTTCTGTGTTACACAGCATGGGAGATATGGAAAGTGAGAGCATGTGTAAAATACTGCTCAAATCTTAAAGGACTAAGTGTGAAAGCAGAATGCACATACTCAGAGGTTTTTAAATCTCAAATAACCGAAAGGGCTGTGGCATGTGAATATAAAACTCATTCAGTCATGGCTTTGAAAATCCCCAGTGAAGAGTGATAATACCCTCATTACACTGTATAGATAAAAGACCCTTGAGTGTAGCAAGCGTTAATTTTTATTCCCCTGCCACATTTCTAACAGGTCCCCCCCTCCAAATCATGTTTCTCTTTTCTCTGGCTTTGTTTCCCAATCACTGCCAGAGCATTGCCTCTGCCAATTTCAGGATCATTTTCCAACGTATTTATCTCATATGGGACTTTTTCTCCAGTGTTTTGTTTTGTTTTGTTCTTTTTGCTAAACACACCCAATTGTAACTACACTTGCACAGATTCAAGCTCATTTTCTCTGAGGTGGTATCAAAAATCAGTCCAAGATTGCATGACAGATTCACATTTAATTGAAAACACTTTATCTTTTAAATTTCTCTGGAGAGAAAGGCTGCAGTGGTATCCTTCAAAGTTAATGCTGACTTTCTGACTGGGGGATCTTCCTCCTTCATTCAGCTAGCATTAAATACTGGACCCACTGACAGTTTTCAAGTTGACAGGAGAACGTTTTTCCTTTCAGTTTGTCAACTGTTCTGGCATCTTGACAAAAAGTTCTCTAACTCCTCCTCAGGTGGTTTTAGTATGCATGTGAATCAAAGCCAGGGCGTTTCCCCGTTGCATTGTGAATCTACTGGAAGAACAAGCTTGTGCTCTTCAATTGGTTAGGGTTATTACTACTGGATGGCTAGCAAGTAACCAAAACAGGAGTCAGGTACCGAGGAAACTCCTTATATACCCTAAATCTATTCCAAGCGTGTCCTTAGACCAACAGCTTAAGCGTCACTTGGATACTTACTAGAAATGAGAATCTCATGGCCCACCCTACATCTTCTGAATCAGAATCTCTACTACTGGGGCCCCAAAAATCTGTGTTTTAACAAGCTCTCCCAGTGATTTTGATGCATGCTAACATTTGAAAAGCACCACTATGAACTCTTATTATTTATATTTGAATTGGATAGTTTTGGAGGGATTATTCAGTACCAAGGGGGATGCCATCCTTATCTCTGTGTCCCAAACGTTTGGACTACAGTGTGGAAACTAAGGCTCCCTTATAAAAACAAAATCCCTCAGGTCAGATGGGCTCAACATAGCTCCTGGCTCATGTATGAGAAATGGATCATCCGGTTCTCTCCTTTTTTTTTTTTTGTTTTTTTAAAGTTAAGTAGGTATCACTAACAGATCAGTAAGCTTCTGTGTTATTCTCCTTGTTGGCCATAGAAAAGGGGTCATAACAGTTATGTGATGAATTCTTGGATGCTGTCAGAAATTATGGTTCTCAGACACATTATAGGAAAATAAACTTGTCTAGTCTATAAGTCCTTGATGGCTCAGTGGTAAAGAATCTGCCTGCCAGTGCAGGAGATGCAGGTTCCATCCCTGGGTCAGGAAGATCCCCTGGAGAAAGAAATGGCAACTCACTCCAGTATTCTTGCCTGGAGAATTCCATGAACAGAGGAGCCTGGCAGGCTACAGTGCGTGGGGTCACAAAGAGTCAAACACAACTTGGCGCCAACTAAACAGCAACAACAACTCTATATAACTCAACCCACTAGAAAGTAATAATAAAAGAACACTTGGGGCACTGGAATTCCATTGCCCTAGTTGGCTGTTTACATGTGATACTAATCATCTAAGAGCTAGTACACCGATCTCCACATCTAGTGGGTGACACGTGTTGAGAGATGCTCGAGGAAACTATCTCTCTGGCTGAATGCAGATACTTTGGCTCATTCTCATATTCATCCTCTGTTCACGGCCAAATCGTCGCAGATGTCTTCCTCTGAGTATCTTCATTTCTTTCCAACAGCCGATGTGCAAGATTCTGCACTTTTTCCACCAGTACATGATGTCGTGCAACTATTTCTGGATGCTCTGCGAAGGCCTCTACCTGCACACTCTCATTGTGGTGTCTGTGTTCGCTGAGGGACAGCGCATGTGGTGGTACTACCTCCTGGGCTGGGGTAGGTATTTTCTGCTCTGAGTTTTGATCTGCTTTTATCTCTGTCTGATTGTTTGCAGTCTTCTGCTAGTCTTGATCAGAAGATAGTCAAGGGCTCAGGTTCTATGAGGGAGAAGGCAATGGCACCCCACTCCAGTACTCTTGCCTGGGAAACCCCATGGACGGAGGAGTCTGGTAGGCTGCAGCCCATGGGGTCGCGAAGAGTCAGACACGACTGAGCGACTTCACTTTCACTTTCATGCACTGGAGAAGGAAATGGCAACCCACTCCAGTGTTCTTGCCTGGAGAATCACAGGGATGGTGGAGCCTAGTGGGCTGCCGTCTATGGGGTCGCACAGAGTTGGACACAACTGACGCGACTTAGCAGCAGGTTCTATGAGGAGAGATGGGACACAGGTCCTGGCCACAATTCAGTCTCCAGGAGAACTTGGTAGAAGTTCCTAACAAGTTCAGACAGACTGTGATAGGCATAGGGGTGAATGCCACAGAGGAGGGCTGTGATTATGAGAATGTCTTCAGGAAACAAAGATGGGCAGAAAGCATGCTCTGATGGAGAGAAGATGCGATTCTCCCCAAAAGAAAATGAAAGAATGCTTCTTTCAGTAGTTACTTCCTTATAAGTCTGCATGGGACCACTTACTGGTCATTTTCTCCCAAATCGAAGCAACTTCAAATGCTGAAGTTTAGTTCTTAGAAAAATCATTTCTTTTACAACCCTCTTCAGATTGATTCTTTGCCTTGCTGGCCCTCCTCTTGTTGTAAACCAAAGAAGGAAATTCCCTACCCTGCATGAACTTTTATAGTGAACAAATAAAACATATCTAGTGCTCCAGGAGAAGAATCCTAGGGAGAGAAGGATTATTCTTTCTCTCACCATCTTTAGTAGAAGAGAAAGGTTGTTACGGTTCTGGAAGCCTGGAGGGAGAAGAGGAAAAGGAAAGAAAAACTACACTGTGTAAAAAGTGACATCATGATTAGAGGAAGGTGAAGAGCCCTAGGAATTAGCAGATACAGAGTCTATACTCTTCCCTAGTATGAAACACATGTCCTTTCTATAAAATGACAAGGTAGAAGTGAAATCTCCATGTTGCCTCTCTTTCTAATTCTAAAATGTGCATTTCAAAATCAATCCAGAGAATGAATTTCTGATTCTAAACCTGAATGGGGTGTTAGAACTGCTGTGAATAAAACAGTTATGTCTTGTGTAAATAGTCAACTCAGAATTCTTTCAAGTCAAACATTTAATCGATGGTCCCATTTTGAATTATATGCTTCATGGGTTAAGAAGCTGAGGTGGTTCTTAGATGAAAACTCAATATTCTGAATCTCCTTTTGCACATAATTCACAGAAAATTAAAGTGTGGCAGTCTAATTCACCTGAGACACCTTTCTTAATCTGAGGACAGTTTTTTTTTTTTTTAATAAATTTACTTATTTTAGTTGGGGGCTAATTACTTTACAGTATTGTAGTGGTTTTTGCCATACATTGACATGAATCAGCCATGGGTTTACATGTGTTCCCCTTCCTGGATCCCCCTCCCACCTCCCTCCCCATCCCATCCCTCTGGGTCATCCCATTGCCCCAGCCCTGAGCATTTGTCTCATGCATCGAACCTGGAATGGTGTTCTGTTTCACATATGATAATATACATGTTTCAATGCTATTCTCTCAGAACGTCCCACCCTCACCTCCTCCCTCAGAGTCCATAAGACTGTTCTATGCATCTGTGTCTCTTATTCTGTCTCACATATAGGGTTATCATTACCATCTTTCAAATTCCATATATATGCATTAGTATACTGTATTGGTGTTTTTCTTTCTGGCTTACTTCACTCTGTATAATGGGCTCCAGTTTCATCCATCTCAATAGAACTGAGGATAGTTTTTAAAACTGTCTACAAATCTCAACCACATGAAGCAATATTTTATTGGGCATGAGTACATCTGAGAAAAAGAGAATCTTTTTTTTTTTCTTTTTACAAATATTACTTTACTCTAGATTACTTTTATAAAATGAAGGTTAATTTGTAAAAGATTCAGACAGGGTGCACTGCCAGCAGCTATGTCCTTCATTCCATTTGTAAATTCAAAGTTGTTTTTGACAAATACTTCAAGTTTACTCAGGGAAGTAGATCCTGAGCTACTTTAATGAAGGTCCTGCAGCCAGAACTTACAGAGGGTAGCTACTCTGAATTGTTCTTATTGAACGAAAATAGGATCAACACACATGTTGTAAACAGAAGAACAAGAAGCCTAGAAGAAATACTGAGAGCATCTTTGGAGCAATCAGACTGGCTTTCATATGCTGTCTCAGGTCAGCGTATGACCTGAAGGTCACTTCCCTTCAGGACAACCCTGCTCCCCTCTGTAAGAGAACCCAGTTCACACACAATGAAAAGCTTTCTGGTCTCAGTTACTGGTCATCATCATGTACCTACCACACTGGATAATTTGTGAAAGGCTTTTAAGTAACTGGATGCTGTTAACCAAACTCTCTTACAGTTTATGACATTCTAAGAGCATTTTATCTGCTTTGACCAAAGATAATTTGCACAAGAACATCAGGACAACATCTTGACAAGATGTTGAATTTGTCACTGTTCTTTCCATCCAGCTGTAGTTATAGCTTTTGTACTTTTTTTTTTCCATTTTAGGACTCCCGCTGCTGCCAAGCACTGCTCATGCTATTGCTCGGGCTCTGTTATTCAACGACAAGTAAGTATTGTGGGTTTTAGTCAATTTATCTGTAAATAAAATGCGATCATATTGATGTATTCCCCCCTCTTTTATTCAGCTGCTGGCTGAGTGTGGACACCAACTTGCTTTACATCATCCACGGTCCAGTCATGGGGGCACTGGTGGTGAGAATTGCTTTTTAAATCCATTATTAACAGTATTATCTCTGTGGGGTGTTCTGTCAAGATGGTTTTATGTAGTACGTGTATTACAACTCCAAAATGAAGTTAATTTAATGATAATGTATAATAATAATTTGATCTAAGAATCTTGTTTTTAAAAAATGATTTTTATTTAATACAATTGAGTGGAGGGGCATAAGCTCATTTCTATATAAGCCACAGCAATAATACAGTGGGGTCTTTTTTTTTTTAGACAATTCAATAAATTATCCTAATTAAAGATAAAGACCATAGGTGAAGATGCTGCTGATAAGAATGAGAGAGACCACAAAGTCCACTTGCACCATTTTCCGCTGGGCTCTGCCAAACTAAACCATCTTCCATTTCACCTTTGGTCCATGAGCCATCATCATGACTACCACTGAATCAGGCACTTCACAAACATTGCCATGCTATTTGCTAACAGCAGTCCTTCAAAGTAGACACATCAAGATGGTTCACTCATTAGTCCCATGACAAGTAAGAAGTTGGGCAGGGAGAGAATATGATTATCTGAATCTATATCCAAGCTCTTTATTTCTACCCATAGTTTACTATATGTTGGCCATCATCAGAGCCATCAAATTTAATATTTAGACATTATTTCTCCCATTAATCTCAAACACTGTTTTTTTTAGGTAAGAATTAGAAAAATAAAAACAGTTGGAGTCATAGATCATACTCTTCTCCTGTACTGAAGAATCGTCCATTAGTAACTGATCAAACTGGGTCACACTCAGACTGTCTCCTAACTTTCCTGGCCTCCAATGCAGATTCAATTTCTTTTGCCATTTTTCAGAGTAGTGATGTACTTACTAGTTCAACTGTGCTCACAAGGACCTACTAACATGGGTCTTGAATATTTATCACCACTGCATAAGAATTTGATTTTTATTAAAGGTCTCTTTCCTTCTTGAATTTTGGAGGTAATGTTTATTTCTACTCCAGGTAGAAAAACTACTCTGATTATTTTTAAATAAATGATCAATTAAAATTTTAAAACAACCTCGGTTTCAAAACTAACTTTCACAGCCAAGTAGTTTTTTGTGATCTACAAGAATGGCAGATATTAAAGAGTGACCATACCAAGTGCTGGCAAGCGTGAAGAACAACTGGAATTCTCACATAATGCTGGAGGGAGTGTAACATGAAGCCACCTCTTTGGAAAGCAGTTTGGCAGCTTCTCCTAAAGTTAAACATACACTCACCATATGAACAGGCCTTTCCACTGTTAGGTAACTTTTGCAAATGAAATGAAAATATGCTCCACAAAGACTGGTACACAAGTAACTCACTGCGTGCTTATTCATAACAATCAAACTTTGGAAACCATTGCAATTTCCGTAAACAAGAGAATGAATAAACAAATGATGTGTGTGTATTATTTATATAATGCAGTACTACTCAGCAGTAAAAATGAATGAAATGCCAATATACACAACACAAATGAATCTCACAGATAGTATGTTAAACCAAAGTAACCAAACACAAAAGAATACACAGTATATATATATATATATATATATATACCCACACTCCTATTTCTGTGATGCTAGAAATCAGTGGCTACTAGAGGTAGGGGGATGGAGCTGTTGACTGCAAAGGGGCAAGAGGGGGCTTTCTGGGGTGGTGGAACTGCTCTTTTCTTGTTTGGAGTGGTTGTTACCCTGGTATATACATTTGTCTAAACTTCCCAAATGTAAACTTAGAATCTCTATTTTATTGAATGTACATTATGCCTCAGTGAAGTGATTTCCTTTAAAAAGTGTTATTAGCAAACAAGTAGTCTGAGTTAGCCTTCTCCATTGCATAAGCTTTACAGATAAATTTCTCAGACCCCATTTTACTTTTAGTTAACTAGTCCTAGCTAAGGGGGAAAATCTTAATGAAAAGATAAGAAGGTGAAATCTAAAAATATCATTTATGACTTCCCTTTGGAAAAACGATAAAAACCTAAATAAAGAATAAAACATCTTACTTAGATTTGAACCTAATATAGTTACATATTCAGGATATTATTTTCTCATTTAGAAAAAAAAGGGAGGGATGTTAGTTCATGTTCAAAAGGAGTATTTGGCTCCCCTGATCCGCCATGTTGTCATAACAAGGAGCAGATGGTCTCAACTCTGAGGCAGTCTCTTGTGTCCCAGCCAGTGTGGGTGCCATCCTTCCTCCCCCTACACACACACACACACTGGGTAGATAAGAACTGGGCTAAGGGGGTGTCCTTCAGGGGTGTTCACCTGAAGAATTTGCTCAGAACACTGATTATCTTTGCAGTTGAACTTCTTCTTCCTGCTGAACATCATCCGAGTGCTTGTGAGGAAAATGAAGGAATCGCAGGAGGACTCGTACATGTACCTGAAGGCGGTGAGGGCCACTTTGATCCTGGTGCCCCTTCTGGGGGTCCAGTTCGTCATCCTTCCCTGGCGACCTTCCCACCCCGTGCTTGGGAAGATCTATGACTTTGTGATGCACTCTCTGATTCACTTCCAGGTGAGGGGTGATGTACTCTCTGATTCACTTCCGGGTGAGGGGGGAACCATGGATTCAGCCACTCTCTCAGCTACTTGGAGCAGGGGCCACAGTTGTCTGGGGCTCCTCTGTGATGAGAATGAGCCTTTCTAATATGCATTACCTGGAAGGGAGGTGGCACCTCTCTGTCTTCCTCACTGCCTGCTTTCTCATGTTTTAAATCTTAAAACTGAGCAAGGAAACAGGAAATGTGAGGCCTGAACTTTGAGAATACATCTGGAAACCCCATGGACAGAGGAGCCTGGCGGGTGACCCTCCATGGGGTCACACAAGAGTCAGACATGACTGAGTGACTAAACAACAAACAACTGAAATATTTGTCCAGAGATTGACACACTTGCCCAGTACTGAGGACAGAGTTACTCCCACAGTCGGTGACCCCTCCTTCTCCTCCCCCATATCTGAGGACCATATCGAGTTTTGCTTTATTGAGGGGAGTGTTGAAGACCCATGTAATCGATGCCAGTTGGCTTTCCAAACAGGATCATCATCAACAATTTTGACCATTTCTATAGACACAAGCTTGGACACAAGGAATCTTGAGTGGTGACAGGAACCTGAGTAGTTACTAGATCCATGTCCTGTTTGGCGAGGTGGACTTAGCTGTGGGTACCGTACTGCACTAGTTCACCACAAGGACCCAGGTCAGAGTCAGGCCTACAGCTATGCATTGTGACATGTGCGCTTGCAAAAGTTCTCTCTACTAAACTCTACAAGATCCTCGTTTTTAAGTTTTTTTGGGTACAAAAATTCTTTTCATATCCCCTATAATCAGCATATTCTGCTATAAATCTCCATGTTAAGGCAAGCAATATATTAACCAGATTAATGAGAACAGTCCTTGTAGCCAAACAATAGAATCCTGTTGAGAATAAATCATTCCTGATGGAATATTCTTGGAGTTAAGCTCTGGACATGAGTGGTAGTAACTGTTTTTTCATTGAGCTTTGACTTGCTATTGCCGTAGTGAAGTGTTCCTCTCCAGGTTGTCTATTTGTATTGATTACTAAACAACACAACGCACACAAAAATAACTTCAGCTCCATTTTTCCTCCTCTTTTTAGGGATTCTTCGTGGCTGTCATCTATTGCTTCTGCAACCACGAGGTAAGTGTGCATTTCACGTAATAGTGTCACCTCTTTATATGAAGCCAGCACTTTACCGTCTCCCAAGGGCCTCCGTGCACTTTGCACTGTCTGTCACTTCTACAGTTGACCTTACAGGGTTTCCAGACTAGCCCAATCTTATTTTTTCCACTACTGCAAGTTGAATCTTATCTATGTTTTTGTATGGTACAATTGCAGATATTATCCAGACAGGTAGCTAAATTCACGTTTCCTGGCATCATACCTTAAGTTGGTTGGCACCCTGAGAAGCAACAGTGAAAGCTATTCTGGGTTCCCATAGAATCCAAGTCACATCCCCATTCCCTTTGGTAGAACCAACCCATCACTAGGGCAGAGCCAGTATCTAGCCAGTCTATCTTGAGTCACTGCTGTCTTTTCCATTTGCTTGGTGCCAGTGTCACACCACCTATTCACCTCTTGGGAAATCACCCTGGAGTTAAGACTCAAAAGGGAGTAAGTAATTTGTTACCTGAATATTTAGATCAGGAAAACCTGGAGATCCACATGGCCAGTGTTTTAAGGGTTTTTTTTAGCCAGAGTTTCCTTTTGTCTAACGATATCCTGCATGGAAGCCCAATTTGTAAAACATAAGTGGAGCTGCTTAAATTTGTACCAAAGAACTTCCAGGGCTGCAAAGAATGTGATTTGAAAGCTCCCTCATTTGTTGGGTGAGAAATCGAAACTCCAGAAAGATCATATGACTTGCACAATGTCACACTTATAGCTTACAACCAGGACTAGAACCCAGATTTCCTCATTCCTAGTTACATGGACTAAATCTTCCACTGCACAGCATTATATATATGCCTCCTTCCTGAAGCTTCATTAGTATACTTCCTTGAGTTATACACCTCATAACTTTTAATGTTAAAGTATCTGTGATCATTTTAAATCAATCTTTATTAATAATTTTATACCAAAGCATATCACATTTTGTTAAGAGATCTACATATTATTTCCAAGTTGGTAATGAGAACCATTGTCTAACCATTATCAATTGATATTTAATGGATTTTCTAGTCTTCATTTCTTCAGTTAAACAACATTCAGTGAGCACCTATGATATTTTGCAGCTCTGCGACCTCTTGCTCATCTCAACCCTCAAATTGCAAGATTGTTGCTCTTTTAATTGATACATTTTATTCCTTCATTCATTCATCAACTCCTTCCTTAATCCAATAAAAATATACTGTACATTCATTATTGCTAGGGACTATCCTGAAAGCCTGAGATAGAAATGAAAGACATCTTTCTGTTAGCAACAAAGTGTCTCTTTAAGAATAGTAAAAACCAATAAATAAATAGGACTTAGGTCATCCCATCTTTATATCAATTCCTGTGAATGTATATCCCTGCCTTTTGAATTGGCTCAGGTGGCATACAAAATAAATATTTTCATCTAAAATAATATCAATATAGGGCTAATATAAAAATCAGGTTCAGGCAGAGTATACCTTGAAAACACAAGAGAACTGCATGCATTTATAAAAATACCTCAATATTGATTGTGTCTTAACCATGACGCTGTCCCTGAAGTGGCAGGCATAGAAAGTGAGCCCAGAGGCGCGCCTGACAGTTGAAAGTCTCTAGTTCAAGTGTGTTATCTCTGCTTTTAGAAGTAAAGAAACCATCTCCATTTTAATTAATATCATGTTACTGGGGAAATGTACAAGTGTGACATTTCTAATAATATAGAAATCATGTACTGTGCCAAATGTAGTATCACAGTCCCATGAATTGTAGGCATCTGGGCCTCAGCTGGGCCTTCTGTGAACATATTGTCTTAACAACACTGAACACGGGCAGGGCACTTACTCATGCAGGCAGTGATTTCCAGCCACATCTGAGATAGGGTTGTGATCAGGCTTTGCCTGACTGAATGTTACATTTTAGTAGAAATCTAGGGGGCTAATATGTCAGTTCTACAATGAAGATAAAGGTTTTAATTTTTTCTTTATTATCCATTTGTCATCAGTGATTCCTGCCATGGAAATGGATCAGATAGTGGAGGAAAGGATTTTTGAGAATTCCAGTACTAGGTATAAGGAGGTGACCGTGAGAGCACGCTTATATAAAAAACATTTCCCACAACTCTTCCAAGACAGTGGACGTTGACCATCCAATCATTTCAGTCAGTTACTAAGGATCTAAGAGACCTCAAAAAGATGACTACAGCTATGGGCTTAGTTGCGTCCGACTCTTTGCGACTCCATGGACTGGGGCCTGCCAAGCTCTTCTGTCCATGGAATTCTCCAGGCAAGAATACGGGAGTGGGTAGCCATTTCCTCCTCCAGATTACAGCTAAAAAATGCCCAATTTTTCCTAGCTCTGTCCTCACCACTTCCCTTTCCTGTTTGTAAGGGATTCACCTATGTCCCTATGTGCTATTTCCAGATCAGTAATGTTATCACTTCATATGCAAAGATAAATTTTTCTATTTAAAAATTCTTTCAATAAAACTTGGTTTTCAAAAATACCGCCTTTCTAGAAAACTCAAGAAAGCCAGCTTCAGGACCCAAAGCTAAGCAATGATTTCTTTGTCCTAGACAAAAAACCATCAGAACTCCTGAGATAAAGCTCATTTTCCATTCAACAGCACATAACTGCAAGTTCTTACAATGAACTTAACAGGAAAACAAAGGCCAAAGACAAAAACATCCAAATTCAACCATAAAGATTCCAACCTGATTTTCTTTTTTACAAATATAGAAATAGAGACCTTCAAATGTTACCAACCCTATACAGTTAGTTACTAATAGAACCAGGTATAATCATTATTCCTTCAAGCCATCAGGACTCTTATTTTTTACAGTTGACAATAAATAAATTGGCATAATCGGGAAAATGTGAAGTGATCTGTGTTAATTGCTTTTATAACTAGCAATGCATTTATATAATTCAAAACTTTGTGTATTCTGCTTTCCCCATGGGCAACTCCTTGTATTTCTGATGCTTTTCAGGAGCAACCAAAGTCTCCTCTGTTTTTTTCAAACAGATTCAATGCCCATATTCTTGTGATCAAAGCACTGTTAGGCTCAACCTGAGGTATTGTAGGAGATAATTGCCCTTATTAAACTGAAATTATTGAAGTGTCTTTCACATGCTGCTAAGGGCCTATTCTTACATGTGTGGTTTACAAATGGAAGCAGATTGCCATCTCCACACAAAAGGATAGCTTATAATTCTGGAATACAATTACAGGAGGCGATGAACATTTCTGTCATAATTTTTAAAAATTAAAATAGACTTCAAACCCTTTGGCCTCATGCTGGGTACTTCATTAGTATGCATGGATACTCCAGTGGAGATTATTTTAAAAGGACAGATGAGGCAAAACAAAGGACTTCCTTTTTTTTTTCCCCGCTGGGCACTGTCCGCCTCGGACACCTTTAAATATCTGTGTTACGTTTTAGCTATAAATACAGCGTTGGTATTTAAGAGATTTTGAATCCACAGAAACTATCAGTTCCCTTTGTCTGGGGACAGTGCTTCTCTGAGCTGTAGATTTCCTAATTCAACAGGGCATTTGATAGTTCCTAGATAATAAACTCGGCATTTAAGGACCTTTGTTTAATAGACAGTACAGCCCCCAAACTGGAAAGCAACTGAAATATTTACTAGGTTCTTGAAGAGGTGCTAAAGGAGAAATGGATGGCCACAGGTATTTAGCTGAAAGTATAACTCAGGAGGGATGTTCTTTCCCAAATATATTCAGCTATGGTTTTATATCAGTCCTTTCTTATATAAACAATCTAGTCTCTTCAATTCTGTAACTCTGTACTGCACAGATTGCAAAGCAAAAGCTCACAGACTGACAGGGAAACACGGTATATTTTTTAGGAGTGAAGTAGAAGACAAAGTGGGTGATGCAAAAGGAGAGTCTGAACTATCCACTCATCACTGCCTCTAATAATGCGTTCGTATTTGAAAATACGTTCCTAGGGTAATCTTCCCACCAGGAGTATTACCTTTCCTTTTCCCCAAAATATTAAACAACACCCTTTTCCCAGCACAAATCACAATGTGAAGAAAACTTTCATCTGCGTTAGCATCCAATATTTTCCAGGCTGTTGAGGACTCTCTATGGAGACCTAGCTTAGAATATATGAGAAATAACTGAACATGAGATCAGAAACTATGTCATTAAGAGCTCTTTTTATATCCTTAGCAACACCACCCTCCAAAGATATATATCCACACATATGACAGAAGAGTTTCCTTTAATCTAAAGACTAAAGACCACCATCCTGCCATAATAAGGGTATAACAGTAGGAATACTGGTGGCCTCCTTGTTTGGTATTATACTACATCTTAGATGCCACGTGATTCATACTGTAGCCATGTAATCCATCAGGCAGCTAGGTGAGGTAGAAAAGTTGTATTGAAGAAAGTAATCTCAGAGGGGTTAACTATTCTGCCCAAGATTTCATGGCTAATGTGGGCAGAGCTGGTTTCTTGACCCAAAGTTCAATACTTTTTCATGGCATCAAATGAGACACAGTGAAATGGCCTTATCAGTGGAAAAGGCATTGAAAGGTGATGTGATGTTACTATTACAAGCGTTTGCTTCTGGTATTTCCAAAATTAGCAACCCACTGCAGCTCCCGAGCAGTTCTCCAAATCATACACTGTGGCGTGAGAGAGAATACCTAACAATAAATGTAGATGACCCAGTGGTTTATAATTCACCTCTGGGAGGAATTCAAGTTCTCCAAAACCTGTGTTTCTAAGTCTTATATCAAAACTCAGGCTTTCGTATTTGCATGAAATAAAACTTCCATTTCTTCCTCAGATTCAGTCTAGACATTTTTAGCACCCTCACCCTAATACCACCGGATGTCAATACACTAATTACAATACAGTCATGGATGGTCATTTTCATGGATTTAGAAACTCATTCTAGAATGGATGTTGACAACCATTCAGAAAACATTTATTGAATAACTTAGCTCCTTGCCAAACACCATGACATATAGTGTTACAAAAAATGAATCAGACATGGTTTGTTAACCACTAACCAGAGTTTTATTGGGCACACCTCAACTCAAGCCATGCTGGATAAAGGAAAATCAACAGTATAAGTCCATTATAATAAAATCCAGAGCTGTGAAATGGCTTCCAGATATTTTTTCATGACCAATAATGTGAGATTTAGATAAAAGCTTCTGCTGTATCAGAAGTTGTAGCAGATAAAAAGGTTTCAAACTCTGCCTTCCTAATAGGATGCACATGCCATATTGAATATGAAACCAAATCAAATTTCATTCATTGTATAAAAGCTCTAATGAAGAAACTTTTGCTCAAAAGAGCAAATAACCTTGCCAGGGGCAGCTGAGGCAAATTACTCAGTCCTCCAGTCTGCAGATTCTTCCTCCAAGATGGCATTTCATAGCCAGAGCCTTTACCACACAGCCCTTTTAGATGAGAATTAAAAATTCAACCTCCCCAAACCTCTGATGGGGGCTTCCCTAGCGGCTCAAAGTGTAAGGAATCTGCCTGCAATGCAGGGGAGACCTGGATTCCATCCCTGGGTGGGGAAGATGCCCTGGAGAAAGGAATGGCTACCCACTCCAGTATTCTTGCCTGGAGAATCCCATGGACAGAGGAGCCTGGCAGGCTACAGTTCGTGGGGTCACAAAGAGTTGGACACGACTGAGCAACTAACACACACACACAGCCTCTGATGAGCGCCAAGAATTGTGCTCAGGGGATTTCCGACAGTGATATGAACAGAAGGTTCTCTTTCGTCTTCCAGGTCCAGGCCGCCCTGAAGCGTCAGTGGAACCAGTACCAAGCGCAGCGCTGGAATGGCCGCCGCCGGGCCCACCGTGCGGCCAACGCCGCCGCCGCCACTGCCGCCGCCGCCGCCGCCCTGGCCGAGGCTCCACCGATCTATATCTGCCACCAGGAGCCGCAGAACGAGCCCGCCGACAACCTGGGCGAGGAGGGTGCTGAGGTCATCCCTATGGAGGGAGGAGAGGTCATCTCCATGAAGGGTGCTGAGGTCATCGCCGTGCAGGGTGCTCCTGAGGTCATCGCCATGGAGGGTGCTGAGGTCATCGCTGTGGAGATCATTGAGCAAGAGTCATCCGCTTGAAATATGACGCCAATAACAGCCTTGTGATCCCTGAGCCCTCATTTCCTGGGAGCAAGACCGACCCTGCATCTCAAGTGATCTCCATCCTCCCAGGAGCACACATCTCATTTGTGAGAAGTATCAAGTGCATTTGTCCATAGTGAATCCAAAGACAGTTTTACTTGGTACTATTGCTATCGGGAGACAGTCGAGGAATGGAGTCTCCCTGTACAACACCTGTGAACTCTGCAACACCTGTGAACTCTGCAACACCTGTGAACTCCTGTGAATACCATCTTTCATCCAGGACTGAGATGTACAAATGTCAGAGTAAGGCAAGCAAAGTAGCCAAGTAAAACACAAATTGTCCTAGTTCAGATCCAGGGTGCTCCTTGTTAATCTTGAGCCATTTCTACCTTCAAAAAATTCAAGTCACCATCAATGGTTTTCTTTTTTTTAACTGGAAACTTTTAAATTAGGATACTTTGGTATTTGGCTATGGTTCTGATTTTTTTATTTCTTTTTTTAATTTCAATCAATTCTGATGTTACTCAGATGCTTTACCATCCACAGACACACACACAATGTAAACCGCACAAATTACAACGTGACCTCCTCAAAACAAAGTGGCTTTCTAACGTAGAGATGACTAAGTTTGTGGGGAAAAAAGACCTGCATTTGGCAGGAAGATGTAAGGCTTTGAATGAAAAAAAAAGTCAGTTAGCTCCAAATATTAGATGGGTCTATGTGTTCATTACTTTACTAATACTGTGTGCTCAGCTTGGTCTTGGGCAGGTCCTGACTTCTGTAAGAAGGAATTGGCTTTCGTGTTGAATGTGCTTTGGTTACTAACACTTATAAATTGGGAGGTCACAAAGAATCCATCACTAAATTTTTCACAAAACTGCCAAAAAATCGAATTCCTAGTGGAAGAGAATACTCTCTCTAAAGAGAGTTTTCCACTTTTCTAAACTCCAGGATTTATAAAGCAAATCACTCGAGGCTTCTAAAGCAGATTGCCTCTTGCCCTTGGGTGCTATCTAGCAGTAAAAGATAAATTTGTTTAAGACTGGTAATTAAAAGACTCCATATAACTCCATTAACTGCTTTGCACCCAGCTTCTAAGCTTAACAAGATCTCAGCCTTTTCCAGAAAGATTCAGTAGGGCTAATTAGAAATAAGTTTGTAGTTGACCTCTTGTTTGATGCTATTCGTGAAACAGGAGCGGGGGGGGGGGGGAACAATTAACCACTGCAAGTTTAACTGTTTAAAAAAAGAATTCATTTAAAAAAAAGAATTTCTCATTAAAATCCAATGTTATATTCCCATACTTCTCTTTACTTCCATATAAAATCTTTAAAAATCCCTGAGTAAACCAGTATCATTATTGGCACCTGAGATTAATTTGTGAATTTGCAACAGGACACAGTTACCCTTATATAATTTGTATTCTAAATGAAGAGATACACCAAAGCCCTCCACATCTCAAGTCTCAAGTATGTTCTCTTATGCCACTGCCTTTCAGAGATGATATAGTTTTAGAGATGATATAGTTTTGGAAAGACAAAAGAAAAATATATTCTTTCAGAGAAAATGTATTTTGGATACTAAAGTAGTTTATGTCTCCTTTACTTGAATGTAAGGGAGGATTTGAAAAGATGGTATTTTTCCAGTCACAGTGTTTATGTAATAAGTGTTCCTATCTTTGTTTACAAACATGGAAAACAGTATTTCTGGCAGCTCTAGTACAAATGTGATAACATTTTGCTGAAATATTGCTATTGTGCTAATATAGTAGTGGCTGAATAAGATCAAACAGCTTACTATAGAATTGTGCACAGTGCCAAAATGATGTGAAACGCTTGCGCTGTATCCATGTACAAATTAATAAAGAGTAATGATAAGCAAAAGTTGTATGTGTGTTTCAGTTGTGTCTGACTCTTTGTGACCCTATGAACTATGGCTTGCCAGGCTCCTCTGTCCATGGAATTGTATGTGTGCATATTTTCTAAAGAAATATATTCATCTTTTCACTCATTCATCTCATCTCCTAAGTTCATTCCATATTATCTGGGATGCTAACATCTCATCTTGCCTGTATTACAGGAGATGGCAAGATAATCCAAAAATATAAATTAGAAAACCATATGCAAAAACACCAAGGTTATTGTCTTTGTCAGTGTAGCCATCTTCAATCTTCACTTTGACTATAACCTCCAAAGCACAGTTCTCATACCCTTGTTAATGCAAAACCACACAGGACTATCAGCCTATCTTGTATAGGTTTGGGAAGCACAGCTAAGAAATCTAGGACAAGAAAATATTGCATTCTTTTATCATTGCTGTTTTTTTTTTTTTTCATTATTGTGGGACCAGACTTGAACTGTCCGACATCACATCAGATCGTTAGAATTGTTACAGTCATTGATTTTTAAGATAGTTTTGGAGATTAAGGCTGGATAAAAGGCAACAAATTAAATATCATTAGAATGCATAACAGCCACTATTAGAAAGATTTTCAGATCTGGAAAGCATGAAATGGAAAAAAAATGAGGATTAAATGAGAACTATGATGAATTAATACAGGCAAACAGAAGCAATTTGTAGGTTCTTCATGCAACGTAATAGCACCCAGAATTGCTGGCCTCTGGAGATCTGGGGAAATTTTTCAGAAAGGATACATCAGGACTACATTTTTCTCTTTGTGTTCCACTGGGAAATACAAATAAATATCATTACCCTTGTGATGTTGGACAAAAATAATTTCCCATCATACCGTAAAATCTGATTCTCTGATAGGGTAACTTGAATTCAGATGGTCAGCTGCCTGCCAAGTTTGGCCCAAAATCGACCTTTGGATGTATGTCAATACATGGTTTCTGGAGGAAGGAAAGATGTTGGAAAGAAATGATAGAAACACATCACAGAGCTCCAACCCTTCTCATTCATTCCTTCATTCATTATCATTGAACAGATGTTTCACACACCTTTCATCCAGCTATACAACAAATATTTGCTAATAGTAGCCATTATGAAACAATTTCTTTGTGTCAAACCTGCCAAGTGAACCCATACCCTTAAACCATGCATGTGTGTGCTCAGTAGTGTCTGAGGCTTTGCAGCTCCATGGACTATAGCCCTCTGTCCACGGGATTCTCCAAGCAATAATACTATAGTGGGTTGCCACTTCCTCCTTCAGGGTATCTTCCCAACCCTTGTGTCTCTGGGCATTGGCAGTCGGATTCTTGAGCACTGCCTGGGAAGCCCACACCCTTAAACCATAACCACTGATATCTTTGTGGTGGAAGAACACACACATACGGTGGAAAACCAAGCAATATAGGGTTGGAGGTGGTAGCTGAGTGTGACCTTTTCTCCACATTAGCCCTGAGTGGGACAGCTAACTTATAAGAAATATTCTTAGAACAAGATCTCTTCCTAAAGGCTTAGCAAGGACTCATTTTCTTGACAATAAGTTCTAAAATAGTAGTTCTTTCATTGGCTAGGTTACAGTTCAACACCTTATCATTGGAATTAACACTTCACAGTTGAAGATTATTCATGAAGAGGATGGATCAGAAGACATATTTAGGAAAGCATACTTAGATAAACTCAGAAAGAAACAATCATTTGTCATTTTGAGAGAGGAAACAAGATGCCTCCCTCCTAACTTAAGCTTAGGAAAACTGATTTTACTGAATCAATCCATAGATAGCTTGTATGGGGTGGGGAGGGAGGTTGGGGAATTAGCTGGAAACATAAAGAAAAAGGATGATAATATATGCACATGCAGACACAGGAAGACACAAAGAAGCCACATTTGAAAATTTAAAACTAACAATATTTTTAATTTTTGTTCTTCTGGACATAAAATTAATATGTTTAAGGTCTGTGAAAAGCATTGAAGGAGAGAAAACACAGCCATTGAAACTGTAAACTAACTTAGGTCAGGAAGACTTCCTAATATATCTTCCTCCATTTGAATTAGCAAACACCTCTGAAAGATTTCAGAGATTTTCCCATTAACTTAACCATTGATCAGCCAGTCTCTTAGGTCGCTGACTGATCAGTGTCCAGTCTCCATTTCCAGACACCCAATGCCTTCTACCTAAGTCTCCCAGAAATCTTTCCACTGACACTCAAACTGTGTTGCTCTTTGCCAACTAACCAGCCATCATGACCAACCCCTTCAGAAAAAAAATTCAGAATAGATCAGGATATCTGTTTTCATCCAATCGTGCCAGACTCATTCATCAGAGCTAGCACACTAGTCTCATGCCAAAACACACACCCAGCTGTGAGCCCTCGAGATCTCTGCCCAATAGGGTAGCTGGTGAGTTCTCAGGGCAGTTAGCACTTCTCCACTGCATGCAGCCTTATAGCTTCTGTATGCTGTCATCCCAAGATGGATACTGTGAGGCTTAATATGGAGTTCAGTCACAGAGAATTTAGGAAGAACATCCATCAAATAGAGATAATCTGAGAAGGAAGAAAAGAACACCAATCATTGAAACACTGTAGTCAATATAAACCTATGGACATTAGCTTACCTTCCCTTTGTAACAACCAAACGTGTTTTTAATCCCCGTTTTAGTGATGAGAAAACTAAATGGAAGTCAAATGGGAATAACGTGTCCACCACTGTCACAAAGTAAGTGGCTGAGTGAGCTAGGGTCTGAATCAAGAGTACCCAATGCCTTGAGCAGCCCCATGTAAATGGGGTTAGGTTTTGCAAACTCACTCACAAGAGCAAGCAAGCTCCTCTCTTCCTTCCCCACCACAAAACAGGGACTGAGGAAATAAAAACTGAAAGTTCCTCTGAGACTTCCCTGGTAGTCCAGTGGTTAAGAATTTGCCTCCCAATGCAGGAGACACAGGTTCAGTCTCTGGTCAGGGAACTAAGATCCCAAATGTCACAGAGCAACTAAGCCTATGTGCCACAACTAAAACTCTAAGCAGTCATAAATAAGGCAATAAAAAATCTGAAACCTTTGAACGTTACAGCCAAGCATCATATCTGGTGCTTCCCAAGAGAAACTGATGGGGAAACACTGCAAAGCTGTGTTTATTGAAATGCAGAATCTGTTGGGATTATTTGGAGGCAAATCTCAGATTTCTATATTTATTAAACATAAATCAATGCCTGACATAAAAAACAAAACAAAACAAAAAAAACTGCCCAATGCCTCTGCTTTTTAAATTTCCACCTTGGAAAGACTGGCACAAGTTCTTGTTTGGGACTTTTGGCTTCCTACTAAGAATGTTGCCACATTTTGTAGTTTCCCCTTTCCCGGTGGAGATGCAAATAAGACTGACGAGATAGGTTTAGATCCTTGGGTGCCCCAAGGAGCATTTGTACCTGGAATAGTGGGTGCTCTGAGGCCTGGGTGAACTGCTGAGACAGGAGGATCGACTCCAAGTTGTAGAAGCTGATTTCAAAGGGACTCAGGAATAAAGAGGGTCAAAGGGAGCATTAGAGCCCAAGTCAAACATGTTCAGTTCATACTTGGTTACTGCTTCCAGCTCAAGAAAATGAGTCAGAGCAGAGGGGATTGGCCAAACAGGGATCACCTGCCTGGGAGCAGAGATGAGAGACTTCACATTGCAGCTTAGCATTCACTAAGCTGGGGCCTAGTGAAATGGTTTGCAGGGGTGGTAGTATGGTTCCACTTAAAGAGATAGAGGTGATACTTTCAATTAAAAAAAAAAATGACGTCTGAAAATCAGGGACAATTTTCTTCTGCAAAATGTTAATTAAAACCTGCCCTTCATGGTGGATGTTCTCTACCCAGAATAGGACAGCTGTCAGTTCCTTCTCCCCATCCACAGCCACGGAAGCCAGTGTTTTTTCCCCCAATAGGTTCAGTTGGAATCTTCAACTTATTCATCATAAATCTCAACAGGCTACAGCCACCATTACTCTGTTAGGAAAAAATTTCCTCTGACATGTTGCCATGTGACTTGTAAAGCCTAGTTGGTCATTCTCAAAGAATGGACACTGGGACTCCCCTGGTGGTCCAGGGAGTAAGACTTTACCTTCCAATGCAGGGGGTGCGGGTTTGATCCCTGGTTGGGGAGCTAAGTTCCCACATGACTTAAGGCCAAAAAACCAAAACATAAAACAGAAGCAATATTGTAACAACTTAATAAGGACTTTAAAAATGGTCCACATTAAAAAAACAAAAAACTAAAAAATGTGGGGCATTATTTAGAATGGCCCAAAGGGGAAATCAAGGCCAGTGAAATGAATCTTTAGGCTCATAATTCTGCACAGTGGCAATGAAAGGGTCTCTACCCAATACCTGGACAAAAGCAATTCTAGAAGAAGACCAGAAAATGAAAATAGAGAAGGGGAAATACTTGAAGAAATATTGTTTAAATCCTCTAGGATTAAAGAAAAAGACCTCAAATAGGAAAAACTCATAGATTGCCAAATAAATTCCACAAACTAAAATCTTACTAATACTGACAGGGTTGGGTCAAGATCAACATAAGCAGACTAAAGCTTTCTCTTTTAGGGAAAGAAATAGAGACTTGGATAGCTAAGAAAGCAATATGCTCAGTCACTTCAGTCATGTCCTGCTCTTTGTGACCCCATGGACTGTAGCACTCCAGGCTCCTCTGTTCATGGGATTCTCCAGGCAAGAATACTGGAGTGGGTTGCCATGCCCTCCTCCAGGGGATCTTCCCGACCCAGGGATCACACCCAGTTCTCCTGTATCTCTTGCATTTCAGGCAGATTCTTTACCATTGAGCCACTAGGAAGCCCTAAGAAAGCAATATGGGTAAATAAACATGAGTATGGGTCATGAAATGTGTGAAATTTCTTAATGTAAGGTTAATTATAATTAAATGGCCATGATCACTAGTCAAAAACAGATTGTCTCATATTGGAAGCAACTCACATACAGGCTTTATTATTGTCTAAGTAATAGCGGACCATATAATATAGACCTCTATATAATAATAGTGGTCTAAATAAAAGTGGACTTGGTACTGTACCTCACTCATATTCAACAGGTTTGGGTGAGGTAAAGGCCAGCTGATCGAGATTTCCTAGTGTGAAATTAGAGACCTGGAAAGAATGTTTATGATGACCCAATGTCCAGTACCTAGCACAGTGCCTGGCATCTTACAAATATCAAACATTCAATGAACACTTGTTGAATTGAATATAGACCAAGATAACTAGTCAGGGATAGAACCAAGATCTTCTATCAGACAGTGGCCTTTTTGTTACTTCTCTACTCTGGGGTTCAGTTCAGTTCAGTTCAGTCACTCAGTCATGTCTGACTCTTTGCAACCCCATGGACTGCAGCACACCAGGCCTCCCTATCTATCATCAACTCCCAGAATTTACTTAAACTCAGGTCCACTGAGTCAGTGTTGCAATCTAACTATCTCATCTTCTATCGTCCATTCTCCTCCTGCCTTCAATCTTTCCCAGCATTAAGGTCTCTTCAAATGAGTCAACTCTTTATATCAGGTGGCCAAAATATTGGACTTTCAGCTTCAACATCAGTCCTTCCAATGAACACCCAGGACTGATTTCCTTTAGGATGGACTGTTTGGATCTCCTTGCTGTCTAAGGGACTCTCAAGAGTCTTCTCCAACACCACAGTTCAAAAGCATCAATTCTTCAGCGCTTAGCTTTCTTCACCATCCAACTCTCATATCCATACATGACCACTGGAAAAACCATAGCTTTGACTAGATGGACATTTGTTGGCAAAGTAATGTCTCTGCTTTTCAATATGCTGTCTAGGTTTGTCATAGCTTTTCTTCCAAGGAGCAACCATTTTTTAATTTCATGGCTGCAGTCACCATCTGCAGTGATTTTGGAGCCCTCAAAAATAAAGTCAGCCATTGTTTCCACTGTTTTCCCCTCTATTTGCCATGAAGCAATGGAACCAGATGCCATGATCTTAGTTTTCTGAATGTTGAGTTTTAAGCCAACTTTTTCACTCTCTTCTTTCACTTTCATCAAGAGGCTCTTTAGTTCTTCTTCAGTTTCTGCCATAAGGGTGGTGTCATCTGCATATCTGAAGTTATCAATATTTCTCCCAGCAATCTTGATTCCAGCTTGTGCTTCATCAGTCCAGCATTTCTCATGTTGTAGTCTGCATATAAGTTAAATAAGCAGGGTGACAATATACAGCCTTGACATACTCCTTTCCCGATTTGGAACCAGTCTGTTGTTCCATGTCCAGTTCTAACTGTTGCTTCCTGACCTGCATACAGATTTCTCAGGAGGCAGGTAAGGTGGTCTGGTATTCCCATCTCTTTAAGAATTTTCCACAGTTTATTGTGATCCACACAGTCAAAGGCTTTGGCATAGTCAATAAAGCAGGAATAGATGTTTTTCTGGAACTCTCTTGCTTTTTTGATGATCTTACGGATATTGGCAATTGGATCTTTGGTTCCTCTGCCTTTTCTAAGTCCAGCTTGAACATCTGGAAGTTCATGGTTCATGTACTGTTGAAGTCTGGCTTGAAGAATTTTGAGAATTACTTTGCTAGCATGTGAGATGACTGCAATTGTTCTGTAGTTTGAGCATTCTTTGGCATTACCTTTCTTTGGGACTGGAATGAAAACTGACCTTTTCCAGTCCTGTGGCCACTGCTGGGTTTTCCAAATTTGCTGGCATATTGAGTGCAGTACTTTCACAGCATCATCTTTGAGGATTTGAAATAGCTCAACTGGAATTTCATCACCTCCACTAGCTTTGTTCCTGGTGATGCTTCCTAAGGCCCACTTGACTTCACATTCCAGGATGTCTGGCTCTAGGTGAGCGATCACACCATCATGATTATCTGGGTAGTGAAGATCTTTCTTGCCCACAGTGTAGATATAATGGTCATCTGAGTTAAATTCACTCATTCCAGTCCATCTTAGTTCACTGATTCCTAAAATGTTGATGTTCACTCTTGCCATCTCCTGTTTGACCACTTCCAATTTGCCTTGATTCATGGACCTAACATTCCAGGTTCCTATGCAATATTGCTCTTTACAGCATCGGACTTTACTTCCACCACCAGTCACATCCACAGCTGGGTGTTGTTTTTGCTTTGGCTCCATCCCTTCATTCTTTCTGGAGTTAGTTCTCCATTGATCTTCACTAGCATATTGGGCACCTACTGACCTGGGGAGTTCATCTTTCATTGTCCTATCTTCTTGCCTTTTCATACTGTTCATGGGGTTCTCAAGGCAAGAATACTGAAGTGGTTTGCCATTCCCTTCTCCAGTGGACCACATTTTGTCAGAACTCTCCACCATGAGCCGCCTATCTTGGATGGCCCTACATGGCATGGCTCATAGTTTCATTGAGTTAGACAAGGCTGTGGTCCATGTGATCAGATTGGTTAGTTTTCTGTGATTGTGGTTTTCAGTTTGTCTGCCCTCTGATGGAGAAGGATAAAAGGCTTATGGAAGCTTCCTGATGGGAGAGACTGACTGAGGGGGAAACTGGGTCTTGTTTTGATGGGTAGGGCCATGCTCAGTAAATCTTTAATCCAATTTTCTGTCGATGGGTGGAGCTGTGTTCCTTCCCTGTTATTTGACCTGAGGGCAAACTATGGTGGAGGTAATGAAGATAATGGTGACCGCCTTCAAAAGGTCCCATGCAGGCACTGCTACACTCAGTGGCCCCAACCCTGCAGCAGGCCACCACCAACCCACACCTCCACCAGAGACTCCTGGACACTCACGGGCAAGTCTGGCTCAGTCCCTTTGGGGTCACTGCTCCTTTCTCCTAGGTCCTGGTGCTCACAAGATTCTGTTTGTGCCCTCCAAGAGTCTGTTTCCCAGTCCTGTGTAAGTTCTGGCAGCTCTATGGGGGGGGGTAATGGCAACTTCCTCCAAGAGGGCTTGTGCCATACACAGGTCGACTGCACGCAGAGCCCCTGCCTCCCCTGCAGCAGTCCTCTCTGGGGTAAGCTGCTTCAAAAACTTCACTTATGGACCTCCCCGGTGGCACAGTGGATAAAAGTCTGCCTGGCCATACAGGGAACATGGGTTCAATCCCTGGTCCAGGAAGATTCTACATGCAACTAAGCCAATATGCCACAACTACTGAACCCATGCACTGCAACTACTGAAGCCTGAATGCCTAGAGCCCGTGGTCCGAAACAAGAGAAGCCACCACAATGAGAGGGCCATGCACCGCAGCTAGAGAGAAGCCCAAGCAGCAACGAAGACCCAGAGCAGCCGAAAACAAAATAAGTAAATAAATAAAATTATAAAAAGCAAGTGAAAGCCTAGAAACCTTGTGTTTGCCACCACCAGGGAGGGCATCTTCAAGCAGTCACACAATGATGAGCTTTTTGGTGAAGGTCAGACTTCAGTCATCTTTTTCTTAAGCTTCTTTAAGCAAACCAAGTTTTCTTCTCTGAGTGGTTCTCCTTTCAGCATTTCTAATTGGGTTTTGGTGGGGAGAAAACAATCATCTTCCTCCTGCCATTGGTGAGGGAAGAGGGAAGTTGGGGGTCTTGAATATTTAAAGTATCTATTTCCAAATAAATATTTATTTATAAATATTTATACTATTTATTTATTTATAAATATACCAGATAAATATTTATCTCCAAATAAATCCTTTCTCCCAAAGCCTCTCTATCACAACCCTTTTAAACTCTCAAAGTACACCATAGAAAACTATCATGTTGAAACACTAATTTACAATCTCTTGGGCCCTCCAGTGTGAGCTAACCTCATGCTTTAGGATGTTCTGTAAGGTTATTGGACACCTATCATATTGTTGTTGGCTCAAAACAGATTTGTAATGAGTGTCATTTTGACATTAAACTTATAATACTAAATACTAACACATATGTACATGAATTCCACAGACTTATTTGGAGGCAAGTTGGTATAAAGAAAAGAACACAGCTTCTAGTACTTGGTTCAAATTTGATCTCTGCCACTTAGTATCTCTGTGTCACACTCCTCATCTATTAAATGTAGATATCTACCTCCATGGAATTTTGAGAATTAAACTAGACAATAAGCAAATCAACAAATCCACTTCCTTAATCTCTCCCAAGTTTCTGTGAGGTGGACAATGTGATCACTTATCCCCCGTGACATTAAATCAGGAACTCAATGACGGAAGCCATTCTAAAACACAGGACTTCTTACTTTGAATATCACACCTTTGACCACATCAGTTTGCCGTTGCATAAGAAAGCTGGGGATCGTGATATATACTTCAGATAAACAGCTTTCCCCAATTAGCTATTTGTGGTCTGAAAACATAGCAGAGATGATGGAAGACACACTCCTAAAGCGGCTCAGCTCTTTCCTTGGTGGTTTAGGTGTTCATCAGGCATCCTGACTGAGCCAATTTGTGTTCAGAATTTTGATTAGTTAGCAAATTCACAATAATTTGAGAATCAGTCAAGATTCACTTAGCTCTGGGGATGACTGTTGACTGTATTTAGAGAGGATGTGCACAGAGAGCACAAAGGAGTATTTGTCAACTTCCAAACACCATCATTAAAGCCTATAAATTATTTTTGTACCCAGGATATCCAAAGTCTTCACATTTGTAGGTGTCTTCATTCAATAAAGTAAATAAGAAATTGGTCTCGTAGGCTAATTTATTTATACCACACAAGTATCAGTAGGTTTGTAGATTTTTAAAAAATAGATTGGGATAACGGCAGACATTGTGTCTCTTGATTTTTCCCTTTAAGAAAGAACTGGTTGCCCAGAGGTGTAGTTAGCTGGCAGCTGTTAACTCCAGGTCCCTCTCACCTTTTGGGCTCCTTTCAGGGTGTGTGTTCAGTCATTAAGTCATATCCAACTCTTTGTGACCCCATGGACTGTAGCCCACCAGGCTCCTCTGTCCATGGGATTTCCCAGGCAAGAATACTGGAGTGCGTTGCCATTTTCTTCTCCAGGGGATCTTCCTGACCCAGGGATTGAACCCGCATCTCCTCCGGAGCCACCACGGAAGCCCCTTCTCAGGGTGGCCCCAGCCACTGATAAAGCGGTATCAGATTTCTTTACAGTGAAGTCTAGAAGCTAAAGCATGCAAGAGAAGAACCCAGAGCTCAGAATCTTATAGATCTTTACCATTTTCCTAATCTTTATCATTGCCTCAACCACACTCACTTCAACAGCAATTTTAATAATTCACTTATTGTTCTAAAGCATTTAACTGATTTTTCCTTAAGACCGCCACTCTCTTTTCACACTCTTTATCTTTATGTGATACTTAGTTAAATTATGTAATTAGAAAATAAAGAGCAATTGGTATCCAATGATTGGAAGCAAACATTAAGCAGGTATACTTCTCATAGTACTGCTTAAACTTTAAGGTGTTTACGAATCACCTTGGGAATCATAATACAAACTCCTATTCAGCAGATCTGGGGTTAAGACTAAACATCTGCACTTCTAACAAGGTGATACCAGGAGATGCGAATGCTGTTGGTCCCTGAACACACTTTTTTTTTTGTTTGTGTTTTAATGTTTGCCCTAGGAATTTGTTTTGTTGTTGTTGTTACACTGAGTCTTCGTTGCTGCATGCCGGTTTTCTCTAGTTGCAGCGAGCAGGGGCTATTCTTCATTGCTGTGCACAGGCTTCTCATTACAGTGGCTTCTCTTGTGGAGCCCAGGCTCTAGGGTGCATGGGCTTCAGTAGCTGTGGCTCCCAGGCTCTAGCGCACAGGCTCAGTAGCTGCCACGCGTGGGGCTTCATTGCTCTACAGCATGTGGGATCTTCCTGGACCAAGGATCGAACCCATGTCCCTGCATTGGCAGGTGGACTCCCATCCACTGCACCACTGGAGAAGTCCTCAACCACACCTTTTTGAGTAGCTTCCAGACCTGAGCATCCAACAAGCCATGGGTATCCACCAGAACGCTTTATGGAGGGAAGGACGAGCATGGCTTCATCTGGAAAATCAGTAGAGTTTCTTCAGTAACAAAAAATGAGGTCTTACTTTGGTCATGAGCTAGGCTAAATGCTTTACATACATTATTTATTTGAATCCTCTTAAGCACAATATCAAGGAAGATACGGTTTCCATTCTACAGATCACAGAAGTAAGGCTCAGCCAGCTAACTTGCTTAATTATCATGCAATCCACGGGTGGCAAAAAACATACTGACCAGGAGAAAGCATTCTTATTTCCACTCAAAAAATTTTTAAATCAACTAAATGTAAAGAAAATTCTCATTTGAAAAGAAGACCAGTCCACCTCTCACCTTCTTTAGATCATAGTTCAAGAAATTTTCCCAAAAGGAACATGACGCAAAAGAGAAAACACACAAAGGGTTCAAATTCTAAGACTTCTGACCAGATTCTAGGGGAAGTAAACCCATGCCAGACTTCATTTGCTGAAAGCAAAATTCTTATCCTTATTAATAGAAGCACTTTTCATGCTTGATATTCTGTCTTATTTATTAATTTATAATGTTTGTGGGTTTTTGAGTGCTCATAAGTCAAGCAACACATTACATTAGCCCTAAAATGGATGCATTGTCAAAAATTACAGATATAAGTGAGCAACCAAACCCAAATTGAGTTGTACCAAATCCCAAATATTTACAAAGTTGCTGATAATCCACCCCTTTAAATATCTGGAAGGGATTGCCTTCTCTACTAACAAGGACCTAAAAGGAGCATCACACTGATATTTTATCCTGTTCTTTGAATCACTGTTTTACCACCTACAAGAGAAAAAAGCAACACAATAAATAGGACCATGAGCCAAGAAAGCTGAACCCAGATGTTTCTAAATTGTCCTTCCCAGACAACAGTACAACCAAAAGCAATTTTTGATTCCACAAAAATTTTCTATTTTTATAATTACTAGTTGACAGAATTTTAAAGAAGAAATTTCACATCATAATACGCTCTCATAGAAAAACATTATGCAGTTGGCAATTTCAGTCTGTTAGTTACTAATGGCAAATCTTTCTAAGCTCGGCAAATATTTGAGCGCCTACTAGGGGGATGGTACTGCACCTCATATCGACTTCCCAAGTGGCTCAGTGATAAAGAATCTGCTTGCCAAGCAGAGGATATGGGTTCCATCCCTGGGTGGGGAAGATCCCCTAGAGGAGGAAATGGCTACCCATTCCAGTCTTCTTGCCTGGAGAATCCCATGGACAGAGGAGCCTGGTGGGTTACAGACCATGGGATCACAAAGGAGTCAGACATGATTTAGCAACTAAACAACAACAACTGCACCTCATATCTGTTAGAGAAATGGAGGGTCCTACATGCTTGGTTCTGAGTCTGCATTAATGAGCCAAATCTCTTACTTTCTTCAAAAAATGAATTAATTTAGGGGAAACAGAGAGGAAAAACAAAATTTTGTGTCTATTATTTTTAAAGCTACAATTTAAAATATCAATAACATTTTCATTTTCTTGGAAAACAAGGGTTTCTTTCAAAAAAAAAAACAAAGACAGGCAAACCTGAGGTGAGGTGGAAAGTGAGTGTTTGTCTCTCAGTTGTGTCTGACTCTTTACAACCCCATGGACTGTAGCCTGCCAGGCTCCTCTGCCCATGGAATTCTCCAGGCCAGAATATAGAAGTGGGTAGCCATTTCCTTCTCCAGATCTTCCCAACCCAGGGATCAAACCCAGGTCTCTCACATTGCAGGTGGATTCTTTACTATCTGAGCCACCAGGGAAGCCCAAGGTGAGGTGGAGCCTGCTTTAATGATCATGAATTTCGAGTCTGAACATCAGTGTTCTCATCCCAGCTCTGTCACATGGTATGTCTTGATATCCACATCTGAAATGAAGCTCTTTCTGATGTTATAATTCTAAGGTCATATGAAAAATTTTCTTAGCGATGATGGAACTTCAAAAAATATAAATGCAATGACTGCGTTATACTTAACCTTCCAGAGATTATGAATCAAAGAAAGCAATCTAGAAATATTCCCAAAAAAGTGAAAAGTGAAAGTGTTAGTCACTCAGATATGTCTGAATCTTTGCGATCCCGTGCACCATAGCCTACCAGGCTCCTCTGTTCACAGAATTCTCTAGGCAAGAATACTAGGGTGGGTTGCCATTTCCTTCTCCAGCAGATCTTCCCGACCCAGGGATCGAACCCACATCTCCTGGATTGCAGTCAGATTCTTTACCTTCCGAGCCACCAGGGGAGCCCACAAATATCCCAAAGGGTTACTAAAACACTCTTCCATTTTCCAGTACATGTCTGTAAAGCTAGATTTCTTTATACACTTCAACCCAAAGCAATACATTTCAACAGATTGATGGCAGAGGCAGATATAAGAATCCAGTTGCTTTCATTAAGGCAATCACTAAAGAGGCAGACAAACATGTAAAACAATGCCACTCTTCTCACTAAATGTTGGTTGATTTAAAAAAAAAATTACTCAAATTTGCATCTCAGCAAATCACATGTTTTTGATCCTTTGGGTTGCTTGTGAGTGGTCTGAACAGTACATTTTAAAATCTAACACGTCAAGAGTCAATTATATCTCTAAAAATTGTTCATAAGAGATCAGACAATTGATGTGATCATATCAGCACATTTGCAAGAATGTTACAAAGCTTGAGATTTCCTACAACCTCTGTAAGGAGAATTTTACTCTCAGGAGGTTTCACTTCCTAGGTGAATGAGTTCCCCCCTAATCAGCAGATTTCCCCCAAATAAAGTATCACTCCTTCTCCAAACCACTGTCTTTTGACTCCTCACACTTACATCCCATTTTTATCTTAGAGAAAGAAAACAAAAAAACTACAGTAAGACAAACTATGTTGCTTAAAAACAACTAATTTAACATTCCTTAGAGAGCTCCTTAAAGATTTTTCTTCAAATCAGTAGGAAATCCCTCTAAGATAATGATCAAAATACTGTTTTTTTGTCCAATAGTCAACTTTTAGCCATGACACAACACTGTCACTAAAGTGATATACACCAGACAGACAAAATTTCTCCCTCCAGGTTGGGATAAGAATACAATATATTTGGAGCATTTCTTAACAGAGCCAGTAATCAATAAGGAAAAGAAATTGCATTCAGCCCAGAGTCTGTTATTAGTTACTATATACTTCTGCTGAATGAAGTTATTTTTTGAAATCTCCTAAATTCCAAGGAGTATAGAAAAGGAGGATAACTGGGTTTTTATTGTCTACTGTGTCTCATACTTCTCTGGACCAATTTATAGAGAATTAAGAGTCCTAGTGTCTTTCTCCACTTTGATCATTTTAAGTCAGAGAAAATGCCTGAATGAAGTAGAAGTAAACCCTCCCAGATCCCGTGCTGACTACATGTGTGGCAGCAATTTCACAACTGTTGAGTTCTCAGTCACACAGAATCTTCAGGATTACCATATCTCTTTACTTTCTGAAACTACCTGAAGAGTTGTTTAGAGTGAGGAGAGAAGGGGATGATGTTCAAGATGGTAGGTCTGCCTGGAAACAATTGCAGATGAGTGAAGTCTGCAGAATGCCATGGGGCTCCAGTCTTTACTACAGAATTGGTTTTTCACTATGCATCAGGAGTAGGACCTGGATGGCCCTACAGGAAATGCAGTCGTTTCAGGGGTGGATAATGAAGCACTATTCCTGGGTCAATACATCAGGGGCCAGTTATAGGAGATGATTTATGTCCTGAAAACCAGAGGAGGGCTGAATGGGAAATGTGACAGCCTCTGGTCCAGGATCAACCAGTTTCTCGGTATTTAAGAGAAAGTTGTTTTGAAGCAGAGAATCTGTTTTCACAAAAAAACTTAGTAAGGTTTAGAGCACAAGTAACAATGCTTGGGTCCAGGTCCAAAGCAAAGTTCAAACTAGGGAAAGACACCAACTCCACAAGGACCACATTGTGGCCCCCAGGTACAGTGAGGACTGAAGGAGATGCAGGACTGTTTTATATCTTAGAGTTTTATCAGTTAAGCAATTGAAGGTGATGATGTGCTGTGCTGTGCTTAGTTGCTCAGTTGTGTCAGACTCTTTGTGACCCCATGGACTATACCCTGCCAGGCTCCTCTGTCCGTGGGATTCTCCAGGCAAGAATACTGGATTGGGTTGCCATGGCCTCCTCCAGGGGATCTTTCCAACCCAGGGATGGAACCCAGGTCTTCATCAGTGATGAGCGTGCTCTGCAGAAAGGATGGTCACTCCTTGGGGACAACTGTCCAAGGAATTGGTGCTTGGCAGTCACACACTAGACACCTACCCGATAGTGAGTCTGGGAAACTAACGCCAGTTGTCTTCATATGATCATAAACTGATAGACAGTGGATACTTTATGATTACACATATTTTCCACATTTGACTTCACATTAAATGCATCTGATTCAAAGTTACCAAACTTTTGATTTTCAAAACATTTTTCAGTATGGGGCCATTGTTCTTGAGGTGTCTAGTTAACGTATCCTTAATTCAGTCTTCTTATCTTTGTGATTTTCTAATGTCACCAAACTCAGACTCTAGGCAGAAATCATCCTCCTTTACAAAGAGCAAAATCAAACATCTTAAGATTTTCTGTGCAAAACTTTATGTTGATTTCATTACTGTCACATTTCAGGCCTGAATATTTCTGAAATTAAAAAATAAAAATGTTTCCTACATCAAAAGAAACCACATTTGAACAGGAACTTATATGAAGTTAATTTGCACCAACAGTCTCTATTTCTGTACTCGTTGAAAGAAATCAGCAGAGGCTTCCTTGGTGGCTCAGGGCAAAGGATCTGCCTGCCAATCCGGAGACATGGGTTCAATCCCTCGTTGGAGAAGATCCCACATACTGCAGACCAACTAAGCCTGTGCACACAGCTACTGAGCCTGTGCTCCAGAGCCCAAGAACCACAACTACAGAGGTTTGCATGCCTAAAGCCACTGCTCCACAACCAGAGAAGCCACCACAACGAGAAACTTGGGCACCACAATTACAGAATAGCCCCCACTCGCCACAACTAGAGAAAAGCCCTCACAGCAATGAAGACCCAGGACTGCCAAATATTCATAAATAAACTTTTAAAATATTAAAATAAAAAAGAAATCAGCAAATGTAGGAAGAAAGATCTCTAAAGAAACATTTTGGGTTTCCTACAGCACTTTGTGCTTAAATTAATTGCCCATTTGCTCTCATTGATGCCAGGCTGTTCTATTGGGCTTAGCTGTACACATTTTGAGGGCAAGATCTAAAAGCACGTCACTGTTGCATGAATGTGGTATGTGACCAGCAGCTGGACAATGGAAACCCCTTGGGCTTGTGCAACGTGATCACCTTTTAAAATTTACCTTTAAGATCACGTCTTCCGAGATACCGTCTACTGAGATGGATGAAACTGGAGCCCATTATACAGAGTGAAGTAAGCCAGAAAGAAAAACAACAATACAGTATACTAATGCATATATATGGAATTTGAAAGATGGTAACGATAACCCTATATGCGAGACAGAATAAGAGACACAGATGCATAGAACAATTTTATGGACTCTGAGGGAGAAGGTGAGGGTGGGACATTCTGGGAGAATAGCATTGAAACATGTATATTATCATATGTGAAACAGAACACCATTCCATGTTCGATGCATGAGACAAGGGCTCAGGGCCGGGGCAATGGGATGACCCAGAGGGATGGGATGGGGAGGGAGGTGGGTGGGGGGTCCAGGAAGGGGAACACATGTAAACCCATGGCTGATTCATGTCAGTGTATGGCAAAAACTATTACAATATTGTAAAGTAATTAGCCCCCAACTGAAATAAATAAATTTATTAAAAAAAAAAAAAAGATCACGTCTTCCTTATCTCTTGGCAAAAGGTTATCCTCAGACTTTCCACTACTTTCAAAGGAGAGCTTGACAGATAAAATTTCAGCAGTTCTAATAATTCATGAAAGCAAATAAGGTTATTGTGTAGGTTCTATTTGGATTTCAGCTGTCCAGAGGACATGGTTAAACAATTTGGCAAAGGTACAAAACTCAGCCAAATTTGACAGCCCATCACTGGAAGCCAACTCTTTCTCCACAGAACTGACATGCAGGCTGGAAAGAGTATAGGAAATTGTTCTTCACAGAGGACTGAGGGCAAACCTCTGCCAGAACATAGCACAGAAAGCATTCTGACAAACTCCCGTGTTCTTGTAAGGCTCAGGTTTTTCTCTTCTTGGGACATGACCCTACCACCATCCAAAATGACTCCTGCATCTTCTTTATTTCTGTCTTGCTGGCTCAGCATTCCACTGACCTCAGTCTCCTGGTTGGGTGCTCAGAACTTCCTTCAGAGTTAGAGAAGTGGGCCTCTGGGCAGAGGGAATGTGGCTCTGGGAGAATGTGAGCATAAAGCAGTGGGAAAGTAAGAAATGCAAGCCTGAGAACAGGTAACTTAAGTGCCATCCCATTGCCGCAACTAAGACCACTGCAACTAAGACCCAGTGCAACCAAATAAACACATAACAATAACAACAACAAAACCATAATCCCTGTCAGTATGACATAGCATTTGAAATTCCCACTTTGCACATCATTTTATGTTGACTCTACCTGAGAAAGACGATTGTCAAATGCACATTTCTTAACTAGAAATGCATGTGTGCTCAGTCTTGTCCGATGCTTCGCTAAACCCCTGTCAGGTTCCTCTGTCCATGGAGTTTTCCAGGTAAGAATACTGGACTGGGTTGCCATTATAAGCAATGATTCACCCACTTACACATATAGTTCATCAATTCTGAGCACTGGGCTAGATCCAGAAGTGGGATTCTACTCCTACTCTGCTGGTGGAAATGTAAATTGGCACAGCCATCATGGAAAATAGTATGGAGACTTCCCAAAAAACTAAAAATAGAGTTCCCGTATGATCCAACAATCCCACTCCTGGGCATATATCCAGAGGAAACTCTAATTCAAAAAGATACACGCATCCCAGTGTTCACAGCAGCATTGTTACAGCAGCCAAGACGCGGCAGGGCTTCCCTGGTGGCTAAGCAGTGAAGAACCTGCCTGCCAATGCGGAAGACGCAGGAGACAAGAGGTCAATCTCTGGGTTGGGAAGGTCCCCTGGAGAGGGAAATGGCAACCCACTCCAGTATTCTTGCCCGAGAAATCCCACGGACAGAGGAGCCTGGTGGGCTCCAGTCCATGGGGTCACAAAGAGTCAGACACAACTTAGTGGCTGAACAATAAGACATGAAAGCAATCTAATGTCCATCCACAGATGAATGGATTAAGAAGATGTGGTAAACACATGCATATATATACACACACACACACATACATATATACATATAATGTAATATTAAAAGAATGAAAATAAAGCCATAAAAAGAATGAAATAAAGCCATTTGCAACAACATGGATGTACCTAGGGATTATTACACTAAGTAAAGTAATTCAGAAACAGCAAAAGACAAATACATATGGTGTTACTTAGATATGGAATCTAAAATATGACACAAATGAACTTATTTATAAAACAGAAATAGACTCAAAGACATAGAAAACAAATTTATGGTTTGGGGGTAAGAATAAATTAAGGTGGGGGTAAGGATAAATTAAGAGCTTGAGATTAGCAGATACGAACTGCTATACACAAAATAAATAACAAGGTCCTACTGTATAGTACAGGGAACTCTGTTCAGTATCCTGTAATAAGCCATAATGTACAAGAATATATATGTATATTTACTCATATATATTTCTGAATCATTTTGTTGTACACCAGAAACTAACACTATAAATCAATCATACTTCAATTAGAAAAAAAAAGATAAGTGGGATTCTAAACAGAGAAGTTTGACAGGAAAGAACAAGAAGAGCCAAGATCCTGTAAAAATTCTGTGAAGGGCTGGGCCCAATGGGAGTATCAACACAGGGGGTCACCAGACACTGGTTTCCTGCAGAAGTTGTGGCTGCATGTAGGAGAGGAATAGAGCAGCCCTCGACAGAAGAGAGAAAAGGGGCCTCACATAGTTTCACCTCCTGTTAACTTGTCTTCTACTTCCCAAGGAGGAAGAGGAAAATCTTGCTGATATTTTAGATCTCCCGAAATTGGAAAGAAACCAACCCGGTGAGAAGAGACAAGAGACAAAGGTTGGGCTCCAACCGAGAAAGCACTCTGAAAGAGCCACTAAACAGTCAGGAAGAAATCTGAAGTCAGAATCATGTTAAAAAACCACAAATCAAATGTACGGAGTTGACTCCAAACTGGCTAAGACAGGATATTGACACCTAGACCACCTTTGTAGAAAATCAAGCAGCAGGTAGTCTTGCCTATAACAAAAACATCATGGAGAATCTGGCTTTTTTTGGCTGTTGTTGTTATTTTATTTTTTAAATGCATGCTATGAGTTTCCGCTTCCAGGAAGATGGAGTGCATGAGAATGTCTCATGGTGGCTCTAATGCCATGGTAAGCAAACCAAAATCTGAGCCTTTAAATGCCTCCAAGTTACAAAATTAAAACACTGAGGAGAACCAGTCACAACCAACCAACTATAATTAAGCTATGGCGGCAGTGTTCATTTGCACTCTCCTCTTCGAAACCCCATGGACTGCAGTCCACCAGGCTTCTCTGTCTGTGGAATTCTCCAGGCAAGAATACTGGAGTGGGTTACCATTTCCTACTCCAGGTGCCAATTAAGGTAGAGCCAATCAAATAACTTAGTCCTGCAGTCCCCACTTTTTCCATTTAAGCCTCCCCACTCTCATGGGCTACTTTCTGAGCAGCACTCTTACCCACTGTCAATTAGAACTGACTTTTGCTCAAATAAACTCTTAAAGTTTTTAATATGTCTTAGTTTATTTTTGACAATCCTTAATATGTGCTTGTGAGTTTATCTCATTTTAATTGCTGTCTTGTCCTTTGCACAATCCCAGTGAGTCCCGATTGGGAGACCGTTAATGAAGCTGGCTGTGTGTACTACATTCCGTTTCCTCCCGGTTGCTGCTTCTTCCCATGACCGTGATTATCCCCCCAGGGTAGGCTCAGCTTGTCCAAGCAGGCTTGTTTCACTGTATCGTCCCCTGTGGATTAGATTTTCAAGGCCTTTGGTCATGTCTGCTACTTGTCTCTGGAACTCTTTCCACTTTGCCTACATTTCTCAGGTAATGAGATGTTCAGGACTGAATACATTACTTACCAAAGAAGGACAGAAGGAACATTCTGCCTCCTCAGATTATGATGAAATTCCTTGAGCTATGCTTTTTAATAGTTTTTTTTTTTAATCCATCTCCCATTTAAGATTTGACTATAATTTTCTGTCTGTGGATAACTTCAGTTGCATTTCTGTTACCTGGGTTTATTCTTCTAGTTCAAAAATTATTTGAGAAAACATTTCTCTTGATGGATTAGCTTCTGTTTTTAGAGAGTATCATTAATTGTACCATTTCAATATTCTTAAATTTGCAGTTTTCAATTTTAAAAAAGTATTTTTCAACCTGAATATAACCAAAATTTTGCATACATTAAAATGAAAAACTACTTTTAAAAAGCATAACATCTTTTAGGAATGAAAAGTAAAAAATGAAAGCGTTAGTCACTCAGTCCTGACTCTTTGCAACCCCATGGGCTGTAGCCTAGCAGGCTCCTCCAACCATTGAATTTCTCAGACAAGAATACTGGAGTGGGTAGCCATTCCCTTTTCCAGGGGATCTTCCCAACCCAGGGATCAAACCAGAGTCTCCTGCATTGCAGGCAGATTTTCTACTGTCTGAGACACCAGGGAACCTATTCAAAATCAATTTGTTCAGAGTGCCAAACTAAATCTATGTACACAACAAATCCTACAGATTGCTTTTTAAAAATAGGATTAAAAGGCATTATAATTAACCTTTTGTTTTGACACATCAAAATTAACAAAGTGCTTTGCAGTTTACACAGTCTTTAATTTCTTTGTAAATGGAAAGATGTTCTCCAGTGTATCAGATCTAAGAGTGATTATTCTATTCCTGACAATTTGAATTATGGAACTTCATATAACTTTAGAACCTTTAGGCAATGTGAAATAATCAATAAAAATTGTCTTTCAAAGAATATCATTACTTTGAAAGGGATATGTTCTTAGTAATTCTTTAAGAATAAGAAACCATTCTACATGTAGTATAGTGCCTATGGAAAAAAAAACAAAAACCCACTGATTCTATCAAAAAAACAAAACCCCAAATAAAGAAATGAAGAAATACCTTCTTATCTATCCAGGCAGCAGAGGAGCCAGGGTTAAGCCAGTCCACCCAAGATCAAATGTTTTACCAAAAGTAAGAAAACATGCAGTCATTAAGAAGGATCTTATAACCACAACAAGAGCTATCAATAACAAGAAGCTGTGATGTGACAAGGAAAAATTGTAATTGCTGGGCCTTAAAACATCTGTCAACAAAGGTCTGCCTGGTCAAAGCTATGGTTTTTCCAGTAGTCATGTATGGATGTGAGAGTTGGACTATAAAGAAAGCTGAGCGGCGAAGAATTGATGCTTTTGAACTGTGGTGTTGAAGACTCTTGAGAGTCCCTTGGACTGCAAGGAGACCCAACCTGTCCATCCTAAAGGAAATCAGTCCTGAATATTCATTGGAAGGACTGATGCTGAAGCTGAAACTCCAATACTTTGGCCACCTGATGTGAAGAGCTGAGGCATTTGAAAAGACTCTGATGCTGGGAAAAATTAAAGACAGGAGGAAAAGGGATGACAGAAGATGAGATGGTTGGATGGCATCACCGACTCAATGGACATGAGTTTGAGTAAATTCTGGGAGTTGGTGATGGACGTGGAGGCCTGGTGTGCTGCAGTCCATGGCATCACAAAGAGACATGACTGAGCGACTGAACTGAACTGAACACATTTGTAAATTGTGGCTTTTGGATCCTGAGCATCATATTTATCAACAATAAACGAGGACAAAGAAATTATCCATGAAGGAGAGACTGTATAAGACAAATGTTCTTCTAAATATACCTTGCAGGGAATGATTTCCTCTTTTTTTAAAGAAATAAAGTACAGGTCAGTCCCTGCCAAAAAGCAAAATAGATTCATTTCACTGAACTGAAGCACTGCCTTATTTTTTACCTAAAAGATTTCAGAATATTCTAAGTTCATTACAAGTGGTAGATCAATATAATCAAAGTACATTAATACTAATCATCCTCCTAGGAAAGATTTCAGTAGAAAGCAACATATCTCTTACATCTTTGACACAAAAGACATACATGGCAATTAGTTTTTCTTCTCATGGTCAGTGTAAATAGTGCCATCTGATTTTAGGTGGTTTACTGTTGACACACTTTCTAATGAAGTTTAAAAGTATTTTGGGGGTCAGTACTGATCTGATAAAATAATGGTTGATGGGAAACATCAATAATACTCCAATGTTGATAGACAACAATCTATTTAAATCTGGTTTTCCACCTTTGGGTGACTCATCTTGTTGTTGTTTAGTCACTAAGTTGTATCTGACTCTTTTGCCACCCCACGGACTATAGCCTGCCAGGCTCCTCTGTCCATGGGATTTCCCAAGCAAGAATACTTGATTTGAGACCAAATTGGCATAGGAAAGTTCCTAAATTTGTGTAGAGAGAAAAGATACTTTGAGGCTTCCCTCCCAATACTCAATACTCAACATAGGCCAATTTCATTCATCATTACCAAACAAGGGTGTTAACCACAGGCAACAGAAAGGCAATTCAAACCAGAAAAATGAGGAAAGAAGAATGGCTCATGGTTCATGTAGGTGAAAAAGCCAAGGCTGAGCTGCATTTAGGCACACACTACGATCCAGAAGTTCAGGGTATCATGTGGATTCAGTCTCTTTTAATTATCTCTGAGTTTTACTTTCCTCCATATTGACTTTGTTCACTGTCAGGCCCTCTCCTTTTCCTCTTTTCTTTGACTGCCAGAAAGGTGACACACATTCTATATTGTTTCAGTAATTCTCTGGTAAGTGAAACTGTACAGTTCTTTTACCTCCTCATATGATACTGACTTTTTTATATGCATGTAGTGCTTTATGTGGGCTTATGTGGGCTTCCCTGGTGGCTCAGTGGTAAAGAATCCACCTGCCAATGCAGGAGATGTGGCTTCAGTCTCTGGTATGGGAAGATCCTCTGGAGAAAAATGGCAACCCACTCCACTCTTCTTGCCTGGAGAATCCCATGGAGCCTAGCATGCTATAGTCCAAGGGTTGCAAAAGAATCAGACATGCCTTAGCAAGTAAACAACAACATGTTTGTATGTATATGTATATACATATGTTTTTATGTGTATATATATACGCATATACATATGTTTTTATGTATATATATGTATATACATATACACATGTTTTTTATGTATAGATTTCTTCAAATTACTTTTGGAAGTGCAATGGGGCACATTTTAGAACAAAATAAGTAAGATATTTTAGATATTTATAATTGTCAATCCAGAAAATCTTCTTACTCTGGATCCTACATACTACAATCATTCCCATTACAGCACAAGTTAGAAGGCCTTTCAAGAGTTGTTCTATATCAAGAAAGTTAGAAATAAGTCCATGGTTCATTCTGTTTTACCACTAGAATATGTATGTCAAAGTTTGATAGAAAAAACTCTAACCACTTGGAAACTAAGCAACATACTTCTAAGTAACATAAAGATCAAAGAGGAAGCCTAAAGGAAAATCAAAAGATAAAGTGAACTGAATGAAAACACATTATATCAAAACTTGTAGAAAGGAACTAAATCAGTGTTGAGAGTAAAACCTTAAACATTAAATGCTTACATTAGAAAAGAGGGAAAATTTCAAAGAAGCCAACTAAATGCACACCAAAAAAAGAAGACAAAAGGAACTGAAAGCAAACAGAAAGAAGAAATAATAAAATAGGAGCAGAAATTGCTGAAATTGAAGACAGAAAAATAGAGAAAGTCAATAAAATAAAGAACTGGTTCTTTGCAAAGATCAATAAAACGGACAAACCTCTAGCAAAACTTAAAAGCAAAAAAAGATAAAAGATACAAATTATTGATATCAGGAATGAATTTGTAGATACCATCACAGATTCTACAAACACCAAAGGGATAATATTAAAGTACTACAAAGAAATAAGAAAGAAAACATTACAAAGAATTCTATACAAATGAATTTGACAGCTTACATGATATGAAGCATAGACTCAAAAAACACAGCTACAATTCACTCTATGAAACATCATCTAAATAGCCCTTTATCTGTTAAGAAATTGTACTCATATTAAATTATGAGAGATTTTAAATAATCTCCCAACAAAAAAGAAATCCCTAGACCCAGATTATTTCCCTGAAGAATTAACACCAATTCAAAATAATCTTTTCCAGAAAATAGAAGAGGAGGAACTACTTCCCAATTCATCCTAAAAAGTTATTATTACCCTGATATCAAAACTTCACAAAGACAGTTCAAAAAAGAAAATTACAGACCAGTATTCCTTATGAATATAGACACAAAAATCCTTAAAATACGTTAACAAACAGAATTCAATGAAATATAAAAAGAATTATATACCATGAACAAGTAGGGCTTATGCCAGGGATGCAAAATTGGTTCGATATTTCAAATATCAAGCAATGTAATCCACACATCAACAGGCTAAAGAAGAAAAGATACGTGGATTATATTCCGCTCATTGGCCAGAGGTACAACTACCTACAGACAGGCTCTCAGAACATGTCAACATGAGCACTTTAGGGCCAGGAGTCTTCGTAAAACTGGGTTCTTAATTTGTCAAACTCCTAAAATATTATAAGTGGTCGATGTATTGAGGCATGTGCTATCTACTTAGTCTATTCTAGGTTAAAGTTAACAACTCATACAATGACTAAGTCCATTTTCCAATTTACAGACACAGGACCAGGGTAAATGGAAAACAGAAAAGCCAACATTCAGTTAAGAGTTAATAAAAATACTACTAACTCGTTAGCTGGTTAAGACTTGCTTTCAAAACAAATCCTAAAGCACCATTTTAATCAAATGGTCCAGTGACATTTGTAAAACAAACATGGTGTGTCCTTCTCTCATCTCTCTGAACTGGTGCACCGCAGAGTATCAAGAATCCCTTGCCCTCAGTGGTACCTTCACGTTCCTATGCCAATGGAAAATATGCAGACTGCTAAAAACAGAAAGCCTACACAGGCTTAATGTTAAAAGTGCTTATTATGTGACTCAGAAAAATACAACATATCTTAGAGACATCATGGTGATTTACTTATGTCCTACAAAGATACATTGTTTTTAGAGGATTCTAAGGAATGGAAGCAAAGGCAGCTAAAATCACAGATATCCATCTGCAGGACTGTGGAACACACAACATCTAATTAGTCCTTGGTTGCACAGTCTGAGGTTGAGAGGTTGGGGTGACCAAGTGGTAACTAAGTACACTTGGGAAATAGGAAATTGAAGTACCTAAAGCCAACTCTAGGTGCTACTTATATTACACACATTGTTTGCCACATCCTAGTCTGTGATTCATCAACTCCCTCCCTCCTTCAGGGCCTCTTTCCAACTTGGCTTCCCTTCCCTTCAATGAAACTATGCTATAGAAGTGAAGTGAGTCAGTCGTGCCCGACTCTTTTGCAACCCTATGGACTGTAGCCAGTCTCCTCTGTCCATGGAATTCTCCAGGCCAGAATACTGGAGTGGGTAGCCTTTCCTTTCTCTAGGGGATCTTTCCAACCCAGGGATCGAACCCAGGTCTCCTGCATGGCAAGTGGATTCTTTACCGTCTGAGCCACTGGACCTCAAATCTGAAGACATCTTTAATTAATTAGTTAATTTCTGTTTCTTGGCCACGCTACATAGCATGTGGGATTTAGTTCCCTAACCAGGGATAGAACTCATGCCCTCTTCATTGGAAGATCAGAGTCTTAATCGCTGGACCACCAGGGAATTCCTTATCTGCTGTAAGGCTAATTCTGCTCCAGGCAGGGTCATCTAAGGAATTCTGGCTTTGTCTTACTGATGGTTTCATCATTTGGGAAGTAGTGGGAGGCACAGGGCCAGTGTGTGTACCACACAACAGTAGGAGGCAGTATTCCCTCTGAAGTCTGTGTGAATGCTGCCCCCTGCAGTTATATAGGGCACAACACACAACCCTGGAGGCAGATTCTTAAACTTCATTCTTCAAATAAGGGAGAACTCATTAATAAAGTCAAGAAGATGTGACATTTGGACAAATGGAACCAAATTCCTAGGACTCACAGTAGCCTGGTCAAAAAATGGTCCCTACACCATAATAATAATTAATACATATTGTATGGCATTGGGTATTTTGCTAAGAATTTTACCTATCTTCATCTTTTAATCTTCCACTATGACATATTCTCTTATTCCAATTTTATAGATGAGGAAACTGAGGCAGAAGGAGATTAAGTAACTTGCCCACGTTCACCGAGCATGAGCATGTTGGACCCTAGAGGTGAGTCACTTAACTGCTATATAGTCTTCCCCCAGAGAAAGCAGAGTTCAGAAAATAGTCAGGAAAAGATATCACATCCTGTGTCCAGACTGAAAGGAAATGTAACTCTAGAATAACATTAAAAAGAGAGAGAGAGAGAAATTCTGACTAACGAGCTCCAAGCAATCATTCCGAGGAAGACAAAGAGTCCTCTGAAGATGAAGGTGTACTTGTGCAAGGAGTGGTATGTTCACTTCACTGTAAAAACTACAAAGGAAGAAGACAGAGGTAGATGCATGACCAGAGTCAAATACAAAAGAGGGACAAGGGGCCTTTCAGGAGGTTAGAGCACTGTGTGACCCGAGCTGCAAGGAGCCTCTCAGGGTGTTTACATACGTGTTCCAAGCTCAAAGGAGGAGGAAAACACATCGCTGCTTGAGGTATATGAAGTAATATTAGTTAGGCTTAAAATTAAAAAGGAAGAATGTTGATTACAGTTAGCAAGGGAAGAGAACACACTACTAAGATAAATGGGAGTCAGAGATACATAGCACTCCGATAAAGAAACGAACACCTAGAAACTTTACTTGAGTTCAAGTCTTCCTCCTATGGCTTCAGAGAAACTAAAAGTGAGATCTAGCAGAAATTTCTGCACAATTCCACAAACGGACACAGGGTGTCTGAAGTCTGGAATTCAGCGAATAACATTCTAACACTGAGAGGGATTAAGCTTTCTACAAAACCATCTAGTGAGCTTACCATGGAATATTTGGCAGATTTCACAAGTAAGGTGTTAAACATTAGTTTGTGAGCCCTTGTAAAAGGTCATCAAAAGCCAGCATAGAATCAAGCAAGGACAAGAATACTAAAATATTTCTACTTTCCATTTTGATGGTTTATTTTATTCCCAGCAAAGAATTTCACAAAATTTTCTACTATTTTTTGGTCAAACTGGAAAACCATGGGGAAAACGATCAAAGGTAGTACACTCATAGTTCTAACATACCTGTTCAAAGAGTTCTCATGACTGGAGTTGGCTTGTGCTAGGTCTGAGAACTCTGTCCTTGGTTCTATCCTCACATTTTTATCCACTTGACCAAGGAACTACAAAAAATACCACCTTATCACTTGGCCAGCAAAATATGGCATGCTTCATATCCTGAATGACAGAATCTGGAACCAAAAAATTCTAGACAGGCTACAATAAGGCCAAACATAATAAAATAACATACAGATGAAAATTGCATAAGATTTTATATCAATATTGCAAAAAACTCACCGTACCAATGCTGAAGAGGGTAGATTTTAACAGCACTGAATAAACTTAAGAACTTTAGTTGACTACAGCTCAAAAGGAGTTAATATCCTGCATATGATCAGGTTATCATTAGTTAATGCAGCATTGGTGGTGGTGGTTTAGTGGCTAAGCCATGTCCAACTCTTTGTAACCCCATGGACTGTAGCCTACCAGGCTCCTCTGTCCATGGCATTTCCCAGGCAAGAATACTGAAGTGGGTTGCCATTCCTTCCATTAATAGAAAAGAAATAGAAACATTCCTCTCTTCTCCCTGATCAGAAGGCAGAACATAGGACAATGAATACATGCCCCAAGGAGTACAGTTTTAGATCCAGGGAGATCACTGATGATGAGAACTTGAGAGGAAGCCAGTTTCCTGATGCTGGAAATTCTCAGAAAGCATCTAGGATTAGGCTGATAAGTATAGGATATCCTACCTTGTGGATACTCAGAGGTTATGGAACACATATCTTTCCTGGTAGAAAGTTGTACCAGATGGACTTGAAGCTTCCTCTGTTCAGTTCAGATCAGTCCCTTAGTCGTGTCCAGCTCTTTGTGACCCCATGGACTGCAGCACGCCAGGCCTCCCTGTCCATCATCAACTCCCGGAGTCTACCCTAAACTCATGTCTGTTGAGTCGGTGATGCCATCCAACCATCTCATCCTCTGTCGTCCCTTTCTCCTCCTGCCTTCAATCTTTCCCAGCATTTCTCAGAGAAGAGTGATGCTTCCTACCAGCTTCAAAACTGTTAGATGTTACTCTGGAAGCTTCTCAGCACTTCATCTTTTTGTCCCCTGGGGCTATTGTATTGATATGTACCCCTGCTGCCAGACCCATGTGCTGCCTTCCATACAAAGTCATTGGATCCAGGGCTTCCCTGGTGGCTCAGTGGTAAGGAAACCACCTGCCAAAGCAGGAGACATGGGTTCTATCCCTGGGTCAGGAAGATCTCATATGCTATGCAGCAACTAAGCTCATGCACCACAACTATTGAGCCTGTGGTCTAGAGCCTGGAAACCATAACTATTGAGCCCACACACCACAAGTACGGAAAGCTGTGCACCCTAGACCCGTGCTCCACGGCAAGAGAAGCCACCACAATGAGAAGCCTGTGCACTGCAATGAAGACTCAGCACAGCCTCAAATAAATAAAATAAAACAAATTCATGGACCCTACGTAAACAGGATGCTCCTGGACTTGGGGTTCACAGAAGATTCCTGACATGTCCTGCCTACTAGTCATTCCCCCACCTCCATATAGACTTACAGTAGACTCATGGTAGACTCCCCAAATTATGGTAAAGAGATAATTGCCCATCTTTTTTTCTTCATGCTCAATTTTTGTTTGTTGTCACTGAAATATTTTTTACTCCCCAACTCTACATCACCAGATGGACAATTTTTGTGTGATACTGTCACTGCTAAAATTTTCCTATTTCAAATGCTACAATTATGTATTTACACAGTGTCCCTGAAGCTTAGGGAACAATAATTCATAGCATCAGTGGGTTAATACCTGCTCATCCCAACCTCTGCACAAAGCCTTCTATGCCACCATTATTTTTATTAAATCATGAACTCTTTCCAAAGTTCCTCTTCATATACTCCTGAAGATGAAATCCAAGATGTGAAAGAGCAAGAGTCAAAGAAAAAAAAGAGGACTTTGACCCATAACAAGAACAAAAATCTGTTTTAGCCTAAATTAAAAAAAAAAAATGCCTTAAACCATAAAAGTCAAGTGCCTTGTACCATGCTTAAATTCCAGTCAAACAACACCGCAAATTGCCAGTATGTTAAAAACTCCTTTATTACGTTCATAGTGGTCAATGGGATTTCACTTACCAAGATCACCTTGGCTTTTCTCTATAGGATGCCTAGGAAAGTGTTTAAACCTTCTTCCAACAAGTGAGATTTGAAAGATGAAGACAAAGTACTTACTGAGTGTATCAGGTACTGCCAACTCTCAGCCCCCTAGTGTGTGCTAATTATGATCCTATTTAGAATTTTATTATTGACACACACTGCAATCTCAGGGACAAAACTGTAATTCTTTGCTTGCGACAAGCCTGTCTCAAAGATTAATGACTCAGAAGTAACCAATGAACCTCAGACCAAATAAATTTTAAAGTAACTACTCCGTTATCTGAAGAAACAGATACCAGTAGGACATTTGCTTGTTTTGTCAATGAAATTGGGAGTTCCAGGAGACGCCTATGGACATATAAACCTGGAGAGGAAAATACAAAGTCCTCGTATTTCTAAATTGTGAAAATTATTTATTTACAGATTACAAAGAATCTACTAAATGGGTTAAGAATTCTCTCCTGACACTCTTAAGATGTTAATAAATGTCAGGATTAGCTTCCCTGATTGCTCAGCGGTAAAGAATTTGCCTGCAATGCAGGAGACTCGGGTTTGATCCCTGGGTGGGGAAGATCTCCTGAAGGAGAAAATGGCAACCCACTCCAGTATTCTTGCCTAGGAAATCCCAGGGACAGAGGAACCTGGAGGGCTACAGTCCTTGGGGTGAAAAAAGAGTTGGACACAACTGAGTGACTTAACAAGAAAAACAAATATCCCTGATAATGCCTCTGTTGGTTTTCTGGGCTATTTCCCTTTTCTTTGCTTCTCACTAACATCCGAGTGCCATTTTTCTTCCTTCATCCCTCAAAGAGGCTGAACTACCAAAGCTGACATGGTGCGAACAAGAACATGCTCACTTGCAGAACTACTTGTTTCCCCAAACATGGTAAGACTGAGAAAGGTACTGGGTTTCTCAGTGGGGTGTCTGGGATGAAAAGAAAGACATGGAGAAAGTAAAACAGAGAAAAAGGAAGGCAATTCTGCCACATGGACAAGAGATCAGGGAAGGGACACAGTGCTGAGCTGCCCAGAGTGTGGACTTTTCTATTACCTGTGTGCCACCTGCCACTCAGTGGCCCCAGATTTAAACCCCTGAATGGAGAGTGGGAGGACTGGGTGATGTTATAGACCAGAGGCAAAAGAGAAAGCCTTCCGCATACCTGAGATGGAACTGAGCCTAACACTTGGAATTTCCTTAGAAGCTGATATGGCAGGGGAAATACTAGCACTGCCAAGTGAATCATTCCTGAATTTCTTATGAGTCAGAAGAGGGTCCCTTGGGTGGTTTACCAACAGAATCCATGAAGGAAAAAACTTTTGAGCATGTGCCCATGATAATGGCATAAACACTGATTCTCACTTCCCCAAGTCAAGACACATCACTCACCTTCAGCAGGCTCTGCTGTTAAATCTGGAGGCACTAAAAACAGAAGGAGCTACACTGAGGACAAAAATGTGTTCCGCAGTGTGCCAGCCAGCCCTTCAGGAAGGAAGCACAAGCGCAGCCTAGGGGCTGACCGGGGATGTGATTCAGGTAGACCAGTGCTCTGATGAAACGTGATGAGATCCACCAGCACCAAAGCCATGGACCACACCACTGCTAGAAGTTGTGAGGGGAAGAGCGCTGGGTTCAAGCGCTACTTTCATGCCTTGCAATGTGACTTTGGCAAGGAGGCTCCACCCTTCTGGGCCACAATCTCCGTCTCCACAAAACAAAGTTCATATAACCACCACTATCTATTGAGCTCTTCCTAAGTGCTGGGCACCGTAAAGAACTTTCTTTCACATTTTCTTTTATTCTTACAACAGCTCGATGAAGTAGGTACTATGATTATCCCATCTTAGATAAACAAATTTAAAATTACTCACACAGAAGGGTAACTAGAGACTGGGCTAGGATGAAACAATATGAACCCATCAGAAGCCCGGTTACCAATACACACTCAGCTCATGACAAGCTCCTTTCACCAAATCAGTTGGCCCCTCTCTCCATCTGATTCAGTTAACTGCTGAGAGAATCAAAGACAAAATCTCTGTAAAACGTAATACATTACATTTTATTCCTGCAGCTCTACTTGTCTCACTGCTTGTGACTTGGGCGCTTAAAACTCTCTCAGGAGAATCTTTCTGATTCCACTCAAATCAGAGTGAAGGACACACACACGCTTGGTGACCTGTCCAAACACTAGTTTTAGAGGTTCATATGGGGAAGGCAATGAGCTAACATTTATTTCATAGGAAAGTATCAATTCTTATCCTAAAGAGGGGGGAAAAATGGAAAAAACTGTCCAAAAATGAAAAAAAAAAAAAAAAAAGGCCCCCTCAGCAGTCTGTTTTGGAATAGCTATTTTTTTTTTTTAATAAATTTATTTATTTTAGTTGGGGGCTAATTACTTTACAATATTGTAATAGTTTTTGCCATACATTGACAATGTATGGAATAGCTATTCTACCGTCCTTTCTGTGAGGAAAAAGTTCCAAGCGAACAACTTCTCTGGGTCACTTCGTGTGTGTGTGTGTGTGTGTAGGCAGTGGTTCACTTCCCTGGTGGCTCAGTGGTAACGAAGCCACCTGCCAATGCAAGAGACTTGGGTTCAATCCCTGAGTCAGGAAGATCCCTGGGTCAGAAAGATCCCCTGGAAAAGGGAATGGCAACCCATTCCATTACTCTTGCCTGGAGAATCTCATGGATAGAGGAGCCTGGCAGGCTATGTTCATGGGGTCACAGAGTTGGACACAACTGAGCGACCAAACGACAGAGTTTTGTTAAAACACTGACTATGATGTCCCACCCTGAGTTTCTGATTCCAAAAGTCCCTGGTGCAGCCTGAGAACCTGCTTGTGTAGCAGGTTCTCAGGTGATATTGAGGCTGCTGACTGGGAACCACATTTTGAGAACCACTGGTCTAGGGCAGTCTATTAAAACAAGTCAATCTTCGTCTCAGGCAGCTTGAGGGTGTGAAGAAAAGAATTAAGGAATAGAAATTCAGTATTAGCTTCTTTTTAAACTGTCATTATTTCAGCTTCCAGAGCCAGTGGGCACCTCTCTTCAACAATCACTGAGTAATTAATGCTTTTCTCAGTACCAATAAGTCAATAAGCAAGCATCAATTATGTCTGATCCAGGATGAGGTGCTCTGGAGTGTAAAGAAGTGAATTTGTGACAGTCCTGCCCAAACAAACTGTCCACCCATTCAGGACAGGTTAGGGAGGAACTCTAGTTGGAGGAGTCTAAGTACTCGCATTTCATCTATTTGACCACGCCATCCATTGTGTCATTTTGAGCAAAGTAAGATTCTCTGCTATCAAGATGCACAAGGAAACATAAGATGCCCTGAGTTGTTTTCTTCTGTACAAAGACTCCCTTCTCCCTTTAGCTGATGGGGCCAGTGAAGGCGATTCATTCATTTAAATGCAGAGATTAAAAGTATAATTCGAATGCCTGTAGATATAGCCTAGCCTGCCCTGCCCACATCTCACTCGTTATTAAATAACATCCGCTCTTATTCATTTATGTCTCCTGCTTGGATGCTTAAGACACCCGAGTTTGCCACATTTCCTGTTTCCTCCTTTCTCCTTCCCTTCTGTGTACCAACCATCCTGGCCTTTCTCATCTTCAAGCACACTCTTCCCTCAGTCTCCTCACCAAACTCCTCCTTACCCTCAGTCTCCAGGTGCACATCTATTCCTCAGTGGAGTCTTTCTTGAAGCCTACTCCCGAAGTTTCCTTTGGAGTACTCCCCAGAATGAAATGTGTTTGCCTTGCATCTATTTATCCTGCTAGACTTACACTCCCTGAGGGCAGCTGTTATCTGTCCAATCCACCAGAGCCTTGCCAGTACCAGGCAGACACTGGGCTGACCCTGCAGCTCACTCAGGGTGCCTGGGTGATGAGCTGACTAGACAAGGGATTGTACTGGAATTCATCTTCCCAAAGAAAATGGCTTTCTCCTCCCAGACAAAGGAACGACAACATCCACAGGCCCCGGTCACTAGGTGGTGAGTTGCTCTGAAACAGAAAGTGTTAGTCACTCGGTCATGTCTCTTTGTGACCCCATGGACTATAGCCTGCCAGACTCCTCTGTCCATGGAGTTCTCTAGGAAAGAATACTGGAGTGGGTAGCCATTCCCTTCTCCAGGGGATCTTCCCAACCCAGGGACTGAACCAGGGTCTCTCTGCATTGCAGGCAGATTCTTTACCATCAGAGTCACCAGGGAAGCCTGGTAAGTTGCTCTATTTACCATTAAAAAACCCTCCCCTAATGCTGTCTCACCTCTCTGATGATGATGGCAAGGGAGTAAGGGAAAAAGCCTTCTTTTCTTTGTTGTCTCAGGCCTGTAAAGGTCCCCAAGAAAGCCTATTCCTTAACCCAGTGTATTGATGTGGAAATAGTCCTGAGCCCAGCTGTAAGGCAACACTGAGAAAAATGATGCAGGTGTAACACTTAGCAACATTCATAAAAGGATACGCTGATCAAGCAAAGTATCAGAACTAGTGAACTACTTTCCTCCATCATTTTGGATGAGTTACAAATTCTCATGTATAGTCTGAAATAGCTTTGAATTTTTGACGGCCTCTTATCAAGCAAATATTTTCCATCAGTTCAGTTCAGTTCAGTCACTCAGGCGTGTCCAACTCTTTGCGACCCCATGAATCGCAGCACACCAGGCCTCCCTGTCCATCACCAACTCTCGGAGTTTACCCAAACTAAAGTCCATCGAGTCACTGAGGCCCTCCAGCCATCTCATCCTCTGTCGTCCCCTTCTCCTCCTGCCCCTAATCCTTCCCAGCATTAGGGTCTTTTCAGAGTCAGCTCTTCGCATCAGGTGACCAAAGTATTGGAGTTTCAGCTTCAACATCAGTTCTTCCAATGAACACTCAGGACTGATCTCCTTTAGGATGGACTGATTGAATCTCCTTGCAGTCCTAGGGACTCTCAAGAGTCTTCTCCAACACCACAGTTCAAAAGCATCAATTCTTCGGTGCTTAGCTTTCTTCACAGTCCAACTCTCACATCTGTACATGACTACTGGAAAAACCACAGCCGTGACTAGACGGACTTTGTTGGCAAAGTAATGTCTCTGCTTTTTAATATGCTATCTAGGTTGGTCATAACGTTCCTTCCAAAGAGTAAATGTCTTTTAATTTCATGGCTGCAAGCACCATCTGCAGTGATTTTGGAGCCCAAAAACATAAAGTCAGCCACTGTTTCCCCATCTATTTCCTATGAAGTGATGGGACCAGATGCCATGATCTTAGTTTTCTGCATGTTGAGCTTTAAGCCAACTCTTTCACTCTCTTCTTTTACTTTCATCAACAGGCTCTTTAGTTCTTCTTCACTTTCTGCCATAAGGGTGGTGTCATCTGCATATCTGAGGTTATTGATATTTCTCCCTGCAATCTCGATTCCAGCTTGCGCTTCTTCCAGCCCAGCGTTTCTCATGATGTACTCTGCATATAAGTTAAATAAGCAGGGTGACAATATACAGCCTTGAAGTACTCCTTTTCCTATTTGGAGCCAGTCTGTTGTTCCATGTCCAGTTCTTACTGTTGCTTCCTGACCTGCATACAGGTTTCTCAAGAGGCAGGTCAGGTGGTCTGTATTATTATGGTATTATTTTCCATAATAATAAAAAAATCTGTAAAAAGCTGCACCAGTCTTACCATTTACAAAGAATATATCAGAGTATAAATAATTTTGTCATTAATCATTGTGTCCAGTGTTAAATATCACTTTGTTAACCACTAAGTCTGCATTAAAATTATCCCAAAGAGTAAATATAAAATAGAAATATTTTTCCGATGGATTACTTCTTTTTGCTCTGAGCACAACTTATATTTCACCTTCAGGCATACTTTTTCATTGAAAAGATAACTATGTTTTCAAAGTGAACTGAATTACAAGACTTTTTATTTCAGTGAGTGGGTAAAGAAAAAGCTATTAAATCTAAACTTCAAGTTTCACTTCAGCACTCAGCTGAATAGAAAATTTCAAAGGAAATTCTGCTTAAAGATATTGTAAAATATCATATGGTCCTGACTTCAAGAAAATTCTATTTCATTTTGTAAGTTGAGCAAATGAGATTATTATTAGTCAAAGAGATCTTATAAAATCTCTATAGGTTTTATAAACTGAAGCAAACTAGTTCACTTGAAGTGCTATGTATCTCCCTGGTATTTTTTAATGGAAGACAATGTATTTGTAGAAATCATCATTCTTTCTCAGGGGATAATTTACCAGGCTCTCATATCAATTTAAAATCTTGAATTCTACAGCACACATTCATACAAAATACTAGTTAAGGAATACTTAGACATTAAATGTTTTATAAAAGTAAAGTTTCTAGAACATGTATAATTCCATTTACATTCTCAAGCTTTTCAATTCTATTTATCTTAAAATCAGTTTCATAAGACTGGATGGGAGGGGAATTTGGGGGAGAATGGATACATGAATGTGTATGACTGAGTCCCTTCGCTGTTCACCTGAAACTGTCTCAACATTGTTAACCAGCTATATCCCAATGCAAAATAAAAAGTTTTTAAAATATCAAGAAAAAAACTAGTTTCATAAAATGTTATATGGTTATAATTCAGTATCATTACAATATATGTGAGAAATGTCTGGTAACTCTCTTATAATTTAAAGTAATTTAAAGATTCAAATATCTTTTATTATTTTAAAATCATTTACACTTATTAAGCTACCTTTTAATGAAAAAACAAATAGAATACTTTTCTTAAAAAGTATCAAAAAGATATAGCACTTTCATTTTGAAGATGGGGAAAGCAAAGTACAGGTGAGCTAAAAGGACTCTCCAACTGATATGGCTGTCTCCAACAAGATAAATAATTCTCCTGTATCTATTGTTATCACCCAGGAAAATACCCTACCAGGAAGATAACTGCTGATTATACAATCTAGAGTGAACTAAAGTAGAAATGAAAGAAAACCAGCTATAAAGTCTATGTGAAAACTAAGAAGTAAGCAGGTCCTAATCAATTGAGAAATAAATGAGACTGATTAGCTTTTTATGTGCCCAGCTGAATACAGCATTTAAACGCAAGGACTAAGCTTATCTCATGTTTGTTTTCTACGAGTGGCTGCATATAGGTAACAGTTACCTGCAGGATCCACCTTACAAGTACACAGTCTCGTTCCACAAGTAGATCACTGTGGAATGTAGGAATGGCGCCACGTTCATACCTTTTCACAAGAGGGAAGATTTACTGTCAATATTAAATTGACAGCAAATGAACAGGGAAGTGAGAGATGGAAAACAAAAAATGCATGACACAGATTCACACTAACTCCTCTCACATAGACATATTCTCCAAGTGTTTCGTGTTACCTTCTGCCAGTTATAGGTATCTGCAGGGACCAATGAACACTGAGTGGCAATCATCTCTTTGTCATCTCTGTGCTTGAGCACATACCACACTGTGCCCTTTACTGTAGCAACTCAGCTCTCAAAGACTCACAGGACACAAGGCCTTTTTCTCATGAGATGCTTCAGGATTCTGTGAGCTAGCAATGTTACAGGTCATGTCAAGTAATCCTGGACCAACACCAACAAGCTTCGTCTACTCCCCAGTCAGAAAGAATATGCAAAAAATTTCTTAGCAGACAGCTGGCAGGAGTGCACAGGCAATTGATTTTTACGTCATATGATGGTAGAAGATCCTTAGCTTCAAAGAAGATTTCAGAGTAACAGTTGCTGCTGCTGCTGCTAAGTTGCTTCAGTCGTGTCCGACTCTGTGCGACCCCAGACGGCAGCTCACCAGGCTCCGCCGTCCCTAAGATTCTCCAGGCAAGAATACTGGAGTGGGTTGCTATTTCCTTCTCCAGTGCATGAAAGGGAAAAGTGAAAGTGAAGTTGCTCAGTCGTGTCCGACTCTTAGCGACCCCATGTACTGTAGCCTACCAGGCTCCTCCGTCCATGGGATTTTTCAGGCAAGAGTACTGGAGTGGGGTGCCACTGAGTAACAGTACACAGCTACTAAAAACTAACTTATTTGCAAAGTTTATCACTGGCTAACTGACATTGTATCTGTGATACAAAGCAGATACTTAAGAATGGCGAACATATGATCCTATACCTATGCCTGACTAACTGGCAATTCTTTCCCTGAATTACCTAAGCCAGGTTTTGCCGTTTTAAGACAAAAGTTAAATTCAAAGAGAACAAAGCTTACAGGGAAAAAAAAAAAAATCCATTATTTAAAAAGAAAAAAAAGGGAGGGAGGGAAGAAGGAAGTCCCACAATCACCATTCTGCCTGCCACTCAGGCACTGAAGAGGTTTACCCAATGAAATTACTTCTCACACTGATTTCAGGATACAAGACCATTAAAATTAGAACACAGTTTAAAAAAAAAAAAAAAGGAATTCCATTATACTTTCATGCAATCTGTCTGCTGTGAAAAAATACCAAAATGCAGTCTCATTTGATCATGTTAGAGTATAGTATTTATTAAATTTCATCATTTATGATCAGTGTCATTAACTCTAACACAAATATTGACATTTAAAAACACAGACAGCATACTGATTTTTCAACTATTTAGCTTACATGTACTTTTCAATTGTCATGCAGTGTTCATAATTAAGAGACATTACACATTAACCTTCTCATATTACACTTATTAAGAACTAAATTTAGAGGGTAGAAAAATGCCAACATAAATTCATTCTCTGAAACTGCCTGTGAGTGTACTGTCACTGTTCCTTCTGGTCATATACTTAGAGTACATTCTTCAGTAAAACGGATAACTGTAGTCATGTAACAATAGTTATGATGAGGCAATATCATCTCAAGAAAGGAATACAACAAATGAGACCAAAAATTGAAGAGCTGAGATCACGGCATATAAAAATCTTTTGCGGACACCACATAAACTTCAGTGTTTTCCACTTTCCAGTTGGAAAGAGCATGCAGAAAGTTTTCTTCAGACAGCTGTCAGCAGTGAATGAAAAACTGGCTCTCATGTCCTGTGTGCTGAGAGACCGTCAATGCCACTGAGGAAAAAGAACTGTGTTCATTATCTTTTGGGTCTGTCTATGTCATCTATAGCTGAGAGAAGTTTTTGTCTTGCTTTCTTATTGATATGGGATCCCAGGCAAACATTTACCAGGTTGGTCAGCTGCTTTGTTGAATACTCCTGCTCAAAAAAAGAAGATTCAAATTTAGTACACTGATACACATGTGTGTGATCAATGCAGAAAAAGAACAGGTAGATAGATGATCAGGACTCAGTGGGTAATTACTGAGCACTACAAATCAGTGAAAAGCAGTGGAAATTATAATTGAGACATGGAAAACAAACTGGTTACAGAGTTGTAATAAGGGAATAAGAGTATCTACAGCATGAATTTGAAAGAGAAACCACCAGAATCTTTTTAATATGGTATGGAAATGCATTCACGCTCAGTCACTAGTAGTGTCTGACTCTCTGGGACCCCATGGACTATAGTCCACCAGGCTCCTCTGTCCATGGAATTATCCAGGCAAGAATACTGGAGTGGGTTGCCATTTCCTTCTCCCGGGGATCTTCCCGAACCAGAAACAAACCTGCATCTCTTGCATTGTCAGGCAGATTCTTTATCGCTGAGCCAGGGAAGCCCTTCATATGGCACATAACATGCCAATGCTCGTTATTTTTAAGATCACACACTATGCTTCTTTCTTTGATGGTCTTTGTCATCAAGTTATCAAAATACACTGACATTTCACAAATTTATATACATATAATAAAATGCTACTAAGTAAGTAGCTTCTAGCACTGCACATTTTGCACTTTTTAGATAAAAGAAAAAAAATCTCCAAACACAGAACAACTCTTCTGAGACATAACAAATGAATAAGGTAATAATAAAAATCAGAAAATTATTGGTTCTTAAACCCTTGTATCTTAACGGTAGCTAGAAAGTAAAATTGAAGTCATAATTAACCCATGAACAATTCAGGGATTAGGGGTGCTTTCCACACAGTGGAAAACTTGCACAATTTATAGCTGGCCCTCCTCATCCAACGTTCCTCCATATTAAAGAATTTAACCAACTGAGGATAATGTAGGTATTCACTATTGAAGAAAACTGCATATAAGCGGACCTGCACAGTTCAAATCTATGTTGTCTGCCGGTCAACTATCTAAGAATTTTTTTGCTGTACAAATTGATTTAGTTCCTGGATTTCAGATAAGTTGTCAGGATGAGCGTGATGAACAGGACTCATCAGAAAGTTCTGCATCAAGAATTCAGCAAGGGAAAGAGCTGTGTTCTATCATCTAATGAGAAAAGAACATGTCTTCACTGGAGACAACATTAAAGATAGTGCAACTTAAAAATACAGGAAAAGAGTTCATTTTAATAATTCAGAAAACTGCTCAGTTTGTGTGTCTGATCTCTGAGAGCACCTCTCAACACCTGGTGAATTCTCTCAAGTGATCACTCAACATTTAGGAAGTACCACCCAGGCACCATACCAGGCATTGTGGAAAGAGCTCTAGAAAACAGGGCAATCTCTGCTGCAAAGAAAATTTCACTGTATTACAAATAGCAGTGAGTAAAGCTCTTCCAAAACACTAAGCTATGACAAACTTAGACAGCATATTAAAAAGCAGAGACATCACTTTGCTGACAAAAGTCCATATGGTCAAGGCTATGGTTTTGCCAGTAGTCATGTAGATATGAGAGTTGGACCATAATGAAGGCTGAGCACTAAAAAATTGATGATTTTGAACTGTGGTGCTGGAGAGGACTCTTGAGAGTCCCTTGGACTGCAAGGAGATCAAACCAATCAATCCTAAAGGAAATCAGTCCTGAATACCCATTGGAAGGACTGATGCTGAAGTTGAAGCTCCAATACTTTGGCCACCTGATGTGAAGAACTGACCCACTGGAAAAGACCCTGATGCTGGGAAAGATTTAAGGTAGGAGGAGAAGAGGAAAACAGAGGATGAGATGGCTGGATGGCATTACTGACTCAATGGACATGATTTTGAGCAAACTCTGGGAGATAGTGAAGGACGGGGAAACCTAGCGTGCTGCAGTTCATGGGGTCACAAAGAGTTGAACACGACTCAGAGACTGAACAACAACAATAAAAAACTTTAGTCCACTGTATCAAAAGAAGAAACCCTAAAATGGGCATCTTTCTTACATCAAATAATGGATCTCTATGAGTTGGGCTTTTTCTCCTCAGCTACTTGCCCCAAATCCCTTCCTCAATACCAACTCCAAAGTGTTAACAGCTTAAGTTATGAAATTGATTCTGGCCACATTCAGCAGTTCATCTGCATCTGATCCAGCATCTTGTTCCTCAAATGACAGAGGTCAATGAGATAAAAAGTGCTGACATTTCTCAGTTCTGGTGTACTGATCAAAATCACTGAAAAGATGTATGTTTCTATTTTGCTGTCAAAGATCTGAAACTGCCCTATGGTGGGCACATCAACACAAAATTCAGGGTAATGGTCCATACTAAACCTCACTTCCTTTTCCTAAAGTGTTAAAACTAGAAAGGATGTGCCTGATAAATATGAATAATTCCTTACTTCCTTATCTAGTCAGATGAAATAAAAACTTACATAACTTTTACCTATGATGTTTATAGCATGTGCTAGAGTTACTGATGGAATAAGATTCAGTGAAGATTTTAACACTTCCCATATTTTCATTAAATGAATCTTCACATATTGCCTAACTAGACAAATGATATAACAATCATATCAAAAAGCTCCTCGTATTGAGCATTCTCTGGTGATACATGTTGAATTGAACTGTGTCAAAAATTCAGAATCTTAAATAACACTTATTACATGTAGTATTTTTCTCTACATATCTATCAGTTCAGTTCAGTCGCTCAGTCATGTCCGACTCTGAGACCCCATGAACTGCAGCACACCAGGCCTCTCTGTCCATCACCAACTCCTGGAGTCCACTCAAACCCATGTCCATCGAGTCAGTGATGCCATCCAATCATCTCATCCTCTGTTGTCCCCTTCTCCTCCTGCCCCCAGTCCTACCCAGCATTAGGATCTTTTCCAATGAGTCAACTCTTCGCATCAGGTGGCCAAAGTATTGGAGTTTCAGCTTCAACATCAGTCCTTCCAATGAACACCCAGGATTGATCTCCTTTAGGATGGATTGATTGGATCTCCTTGCAGTCCAAGGGATTCTCAAGATCTTCTCCAACTCACACAAAAGAAAAACAATTTTATCTATACTTAAGGTATACTTAAGGTAAAATCTAATGTAGGATGAAGTTAAATTTAGCTATTTAAATAATAAATATTAGTATATTCAATCATTAGGCTTCACTGGTGGCTCAATGCTAAAGAATCTGCTTGCCAGTGCAAGAGACATGGGTTCTATCCCTGTGTTGGGAAGATCCCTTGGAGAAGGAAATGGCAACCCACTCCAGTACTCTTGCCTGGGAAATCCCACAGATGGAGGCACCTGGTGGGCTACAGCCCATGGGGTCACAGAGTCGGACAAGACTTAGCAACTAAACAACAAATATCCAATCATCACTACTACATGTCAGTGTGTTCAGAACATCATTGTTGATTGCTACAAGAAGGTTTAAGTTATATATCAATTCAGTTCAGTTCAGCTGCTCAGTCATGCCTGACTCTTTGAGAGCCCATGGACTGCAGCATGCCAGGCCTCCCTGTCCATCACCAACTCCTGGAGCTTGCTCAAACTCATGTCCATTGAGTTGGTGATGCTATCCTGGGTGGTGGTAGCAGTAAAGAACCTGCCTGCCAATGCAGGAGATGCAAAAGACGCGGTTCAATCCCTCAGTCAGAAGATCCTCTGGAGAAGGAAATGGCAATCCATTCCAGTATTCTAATGGCAATCCACTCCAGCTTTCTAAAAGTTATATATAGACTTTAGCTTGAGAATCATTTCAATGTTCCTGTATTTGTCCTGAAGTTTACCAATTTCAGCTCTTTTCCTACAACACAGTTGCAGGACAAACACAGCTAAAGTTCAGACTCTGTTTTTCCAGATAATTACTGTTACAGTTCACAAAGTCTCAAAAGGATCTGATGAGGCAAAGGGCATTGCACAGACACCATGTGAATATGGTAAAGAACTGGCCTAAGTAGTTCATGCTAAAAAAAAAAACAAAACATTCTGTTTCATCCATATGATTTTGAATGATCTAACACACCACACAAGAACACCACAAAAGATGAGGAATAAAAATTTAATTAACTGCTTCTCAGCCCTCACCCTGTGCTCTTTGATCCAGCGTTCCATGTCATTCTCAGTTAGGTAGTACGCTTTAATATAGGTTTCCACAAATTCTTTATCCGGAATGGGTCTAATATCAGTTAGCTTTTCAAGTTTCATTAAAAACTGTTGAAAATCCAGTTGCATCAAGGCACGACCCTCATTACTACACTTCTTGACGTTGGCATATCTAAGATACACAATAATAAACAAACACAAGTGATGGGATGGTTAGAAAAAGAAACCTTTAGGCACTTATTAAACTTCTCTCTAACCCACATTTGCTGAGATGCTATGAGAAAAAGAGGACACAAGTGTTGAGTCAGAAGGACTGTGTTGTGTTTGGGCCCTGTCACTCAGCAATCATTTTACTTATCTGGGCCTCAGTTTTCTCATTTGCAAAGCAAAGAGATCAAGTAACTTCTAAGGTTCTTTGCTGTTCTACAGGCCAGAGTTCTGCAAAATCAATTAACATACTCATCTATAAGAAAGTTAAACTGACAATCAAGTTAATCTGGCTGCCAAGAATTATTTATAAAATTAAGCTATGAATATTCTCAAGTAATCTTAGCTTCATAAAACTGTTCAATATAACTATTCAATGCAAAGAAAACAAATGAAATAACTCTCCCATAAACATTCAGCAAACCTAAGAAACAGAAGCATAGAAAGTATATACATATTTCTCATAATAAAACACTTTTATAGACTTATTTCTGAGACCCCACACTACTAAAAAACTACATGTTCTAAGGTGGACTAGTAATAAGAATATATTTGTTAACCCTAACAGTACAATTTTATTATTCATTAAGTCATTCCATTAAGTCATTTTGTGTGATTCTCATTCCTTCAATCACACAAAATGTGGAGAATTCAATCTAAGGAGATGAGGTACTTTCCCTAAGAAAATCTGCAAGAAGACTAGTTTATATTATTTAAAGTGATAAAGCTTTAATAGTTTATACTGAAATATATAATATTTGTCACTATTCTACAATTAAACAAATTTATTAACAGTAAAATCCAGTCATGACTGCTGACACAGAGACATCTGGGATTTATAGCATTGCTGACTTCAATACAAAATGCCAAGGCTGCTGTCAGCTTGTCATTGTCACCTTCCACTTTCGGACACATTCTTTTCTATAACAAATAAGAATTGAAGAGAAATCAGATGAATGACAGTGTGAAAATTCAACTGATGTGCCATTCTAGACCACTGTGAATGTCTCTGAAATAGAAGCTTGCTTTCAAGGTATATTTTAAATGTATTACTAATTCTTATTTGTGTTCCCGATGTTATGGACAGAGTAAACGTGACCTCTGAGTAAGTGGGAAAATTACTTTTGATCTGCAAACTCAACATATGAAAGATTTATATGGTTTACAAGGATATAACAATGATATTATAAGCAGTATATAATGGTTATGAGGACTAATTTTGCCATGAGAAAATTAGGAGATATTAAGCCTTCTCTGGACAAGTTACTTAACCTCTGTAGCCTTGATTTTCTGAGGTGAGGCTATCTTTCTGTTGACAAAACAGAGAACAGTACTATCAAAGAGAGTTTATGTTACAATTTGATGATAGAATCCTGTGAAGGGCTTGGTCCAATAAATGACAAATAGTAATCAATGCATAATCATCAGCATACTTATATTTGGTAATAATAGTTTAACTTTCAGATAACCATTAGATGCTACATTCTTCACTCCAACTAGTTGATTCTAAGTCATCAGAAAGAAAAAAAGGGACACAGTGGGATTTAACATCTCTGAATTATTATGAGACTGTCTGCCATTTATCACTACCTCTTATCTATTCTCTACATCTGTTGGTGATAACACATAATGTTATTCATATATTACGACTGAAGAATCAGATATGCTTTCATGGAAAACTTACCCTTCCACAATAGTTCTATTAGCCAGGCGTATACAATGTTCCCAAAGTATATTAGACACAGGCAAAGGTATCCGAACTCTCTTAGAAACTTCATTTAACCGCATGTTAAACAGCTCAAATTCCTAAGAAAAATCATAGCCATATGTGAATAAAATTATAATGCTTTCCCATTTTAGAGGCAAAAAAAACTAAAAGACTCAGAATGAAATCAAGTAAAACAAAGAGATAATGCCCAAGATAATTTGGACTTACTGTGAAGTATATGAAATTAACTAATCATGTTGTAATATAGAGTAAACTACATTTCCTCTCAAATGAAGTAAGTGCCATTAACTGATTAAACAATATTCAAATGTTTCTACATCTCAAATTTTCTATGACTGTCAGTATGGATTAAAAAGGATTAATAACTAATACATCTTTAAAAATATCTTCAAGGGACCCAGATTTTAAAAAAATGCTTTAATAAGGTTTCAACTCAGAGTAAACTATTTGTAATTTGTAGCTATACTCCTTACAGAGTAGTCCGATAAATTATTCTGTTTCCTAAACATTCTTTTAAAGTAAGTATCAATAAATGATTACATACTGAAAGATTCAAGTCATATAATAGCTGTAAATTTTCAGCACCAAAAAAACTCCATATTATCTCATTACCTACAGAAAAACTGAACATTTTTATTAGTCATCAGTACCTTTTATGATACTACTCTCCTAAAAATAAAAACATATATAATTTAGACAATTCCAACAACATGAAAACAGCAGATGCCTCACCCTTCAATAAATTTATATTTCTGATTTCTTTGGACTATCATCATCTAAATATGTTCATTAACAAAAGTAAATGCTGTTGATTCTTTCTTGACAATACAGTTCAAATAAATTTAACAGCCCTTAAAACAGTATTTTTTTCTTTAGTTTCCTCAATAAAGAAGCTATGCAATACGTAACAAGTCAAGACTGACAATGTGTTCAAATAACACACAGGTTGGAAAAAAATCTAATCTGATCATCATCAGTGAAGCTACTATTACATGATGGTTGTGTTATCCTTTGCTACTTCCTAGATCACAATATTTTTGATGATTTATTCTTTGACAGTTAACTGCTTTTAATTATTTATGAGAAAGAAGTGGGTCTTCAATCCATTAAGCTTACTTTTGAAAATCAAAGTAAATAAGTAATTGCTCTTCCTCTTTTCATTTCATGAATCTAGCAAAACCAGTTGTTTTTGCTACCAGATCTATGCTTCACTACAGTAAAAGCTGCTTTAGATTTTAAAAGTCACAGTATTTTTTATTAATATTTTAAAGATAAATTTATATGCTTATTATATAAAATGCCATTCTACTCATTGCTAAATACAACCTTCAAGAATGCTTATTGTTAAATGAATAATAAAATTATTTCATTTTTCTTATGATCCATTTGGGGCAACAAATGCAGACTGCTTTTACCTAAAGGTTTGGATTTGGGAAAGTAACAAAAAGAATAAAATTCATCATAAAAGTCCCCTTATGAGAGAAAGTCTTAAACTGCTGAAACTTGAGTTCAGGTTAATAATCTGGGTAACACTGGCTCTTTCTTATAATATTTCTTGAAATTAAGACTAATTGAAGCAAGTAGCCTCTTTCTAGTGTGTGTGTGTGTGTATTCACTGAGGGCAGAAGTCTCTTTTTTCTTGCATCTCCATAAGTACTGTAATTGTTTTTGTTGTTTAGTGCTGAGTTGTGTCCAACTCTTGGCAATCCCATGGACTATAGCCCACCAAGTTCCTCTGTCTATAGGATTCTCCAGGTAAGAATACTGGAGTGGGTTGCCATTTTCCTCCTCCAGGGGATCTTTCCAACCCAGGGAACTCAAGTCTCCTGCATTGACAGGTGAATTCTTTACCGCTGAGCCACCTTAAGGAAGCCCAAGTACTATAATAAGCAGGTCATAAAAAACAGAATCAACTTTTCAAAAATAGAACTGTTTAAAAAAGTGTGATTATAAATTACATGTATCTTTTATATTCCAAATTAAAATTCCCAGCTGAAGTCTCCTGGGTGCTTGAGAAATCAAAGTCCTTCCAGGGTGGCAATTATCGCGCATGTGCAGACCTCGTGCTAACGCCTAGACACTTTTAACTGATCTTGGCACCCTTAGCTCCTTGACTCTGAGGACAGTCTCCAGCCCTCCAGAACGATCCTAGACGCGCTGGGAGTTGGCACCCCAGATGACTGCGGCTGCTACCTCTGTTTTGATCTCTGGGTTTGTTGACTGGTTCTCAAGTATTGCAGGCTATTATTTACTGCCTTGGATGAAGCAGGTAAGAATGTTTGTGTAAATGAGATAAATAGGGAGCCAGGAAGGGCCAACTTTCCTTTCACTGACAAATTTGAAGAGTAACACTTTTCTGAAAGCTGTTTTCATTTTCTCAGTTGCGCTTTCCTCACCTCAGACATGCTCATGGTTCACTGCCTCACTTCCCTCAGGCCTCTCATTATCACTTTGATCCTTCTTTGACCACAAGGAAATATATGGTACTCCACCCCCACCCACACTCTGCCACTCTCTATCCCTCTTCTGCTGGTTATTTTTTCACAAGACTATTCACTACCTGACACATTATATATTATGTGTCTCTTTACTGTTGTCCCTGCTCTAGCATATAAATACACTGATGGCACATTAAGCTCCTTAATTCACAACTAACTATATTGCTAGCAGCTAGATCAGTATTTGACATATGTCAGATGATTTATAAATATCTCTTGATACATAAATAAAAAAAAACAACTACACTTCTTTTCAGAAAACTTATAAACGTAAGTCATTAAACAAAACGGTGTTTGCATGACACACAGCAAAAGTTAATGTGATTTCTGGGAAAAACAAACTAGAATAGCCAGGAGTATGATCTCTTGCCAATGAATACAAATACAACTATAGAAATGTCTTCTTGTCACTACAGCTATGGCTATTGAGATTATGCAATATGAAAGGCAGCCAAGACACATTAATCAAACTCTAACTCAAAATGGGAAATCTGTGAGCAAAGACAAAATCTACAAAGTATTCTTGCGTCTAAAAGAACACAAAATTTGGAAGGAAATCCAAAACCAACTCAGGAGCTTTAATATCACAAGAATGCTCGAATATGGTAAAAACCATTATCTCACAACTTTAGAGTGACTGCAATTACAGGAATAGTTCCATACTATAAGCATCTTTAACAAAGATGTTTCCCAAAATACTTGCCTTTAACAGTGTATCTACATATATGTTGTGCTGTGACATAATTTCTTTCACATCCCATTTCACATTAGCCATTAGGAGCAGCATCTGTTCATAATCAATGGCTTTGCCAGCTACAATCCAGTAAATTGGTTTGCGTAATTCACTGGCCGTTGAGACCGTCTGAAATAAATTTCACAGAAAAACAAACTTTTTCTAAAAGTATCAAATTTATAAAAACTATTTTGCCCCCATTTCTAGTATACATCGTATCTGAAAATAAAATGCTATACATTTGGAGATAAAAATTATGAAAATACTTTAACTTGTGGGCAAAGATCTTACTCAAAATATAATTTTGAGACATTCAATATGCTTCAGTCCACTGACAATACAACAGTAAAACTACAGATTTTCATGGAGATAAGCAAATATTTCTCAAATTCTTTTGCTTTTCTCCATTTCCATTCCGATTCCCACACTGCAACTTAAGATCCAATCATCTCTTACCTTAAGTAGTCCAAAAGTCTTCAAGCTGGTCTCCTGTCTGTAGGTTTGCCATCTAAAATCCATTCTTCACACCACCCCCAAAGCTCTCTTTCCAAAACACACACCTCACTGTGCTACTCATCACCTCTTTCAAATCCTCCAGCAGCTTCTCCGTACCCTTGGAACAAAGTCCAGCTCCCAGCTGGGAGCGCTGGATGTCACGTAACTTCAGCTTACTCACTCCAGCCATCTTTCTCATCACCATCCCTTTTCCCTTGTTTAAGAATGTGAATTTTCCTCAGCTCCACCATGCCTCTCTCTCACCTGTGGGTCTTCATATACGCCACTGCCCCAGTCAAAATATACACCTTTGGGTGATTTGTGTTGTTGTATGGCAGAAACCAACACAACATTGTAAAGCAATTACCCTCCAATATAAAAAAAATTGTAAAATTTTTAAAAATAAAAATTAAATTATATAAACCTACAATGAAAGTATATAAAAAACACAGATTAAAATATATATATATACTCCTGACTCAGTCTCTTTTTCTTCAGTCCAGTTTAAACATCACTTCCTCAAGACAACGTTTCTCTGCCAATTATACCCACGCCATCTGTAGTCAAGGTTAAATACCCTGCCACTGTTTCTTTCCCAGAACTATAGTTTATTGTAACAGGGTTGTTTTCTTTATTTTTCATTGAAGGATAATCATAATATTGTGTTGGTTTCTGCCATACATCTACAAATATCAGCCACAGGTCTACATATGTCCCCTCCCTATTGAGCCTGCCTCCCACCTCCCACCCCATCCATCTAGGCTGTCACAGAGTCCCAGTTTGAGTTCCGAGTCATGCAGCAAATTCCCACTGGCTATCTATTTTACACATGTTAGTGTGTAATACTGTTTTAACTGGCTCTCTCACGAGACTAAAAGTTATATGAGGAGTTCAATAAGCATTTAGTTAATTCAGGAATTCGTGAATGAAAAAACAAATACTCTAATCCAGCTCTCCTGAAGTTGAGACACTGATCATTAGCAAAAAATAAAAAAACAAAATAAACAACATGTGAGAGTCTTATCTTGCTCACAGTCGAAAGGATATACCAGACATGTCTGACCTGAGAATAAAACTGCTGAAGAAAGGGTTTTTTGACTGCAGGCATCACAGCATCCAGATGAGGCTGAAGGAACTCAAACTGTTCAGCCAAGAATACCCTAAAGGGAATGAATAACCCACCATGTAAATGAAACACAGGATTTAGAGCCTGTCAATATTTTTGTGTAACTAATCTTTAAGATCTCTGACCAAAAGTTTAACAAAGTTATTTTACATTTTAAAGAACAACCGTGCATGGCCACGTGACACACTCATTTACAATTCACACAAAAATTAATGCTGAGTTATCTCTGAATGTGAGTTGATGGGAAAGAAGCATGACTTCAAGGGAGCTAAGCTGGTTACTACAAAGTATACAGTTATGCGGCTTTGCATGTAAGATATGAGCACTGACAATGCAAAAGATAGAAAGGAGAATACAATGGTATTTTTTGAAACGATTTCTTTCAAAGGTCCCATGTAAATTACACACAACAGACCCATGAATTCACAGATTTAATGCCTGGTGCTTTTCAAAAATAACCCAAACACTCGTAACATGAAATAAACTGGAACTTGGCTGAGGCATACACATGAACTTCAGGGCAGGAGGCTGGTGTGCATGAATGGGAGTCACTCGGCCAGAAGACTGCTGGCAGTCATTCTATTTTTCCCTACCTTTTGTTACATACACAAAAACTCAGAGTATTCTGTCTGACAAAGATGGGCTCGATAAAGGACAGAAATGGTATGGACCTAACAGAAGCAGAGATATTAAGAGGTGGCAAGAATACACAGAAGAACTGTACAAAAAAGATCTTCATGACCCACATAATCACGATGGTGTGATCACTCACCTAGAGCCAGACATCTTGGAATGTGAAGTCAAGGGGGCCTTAGAAAGCATCACTATGAACAAAGCTAGTGGAGGTGATGGAATTCCAGTTGAGCTATTTCAAATCCTCAGAGATGATGCTGTGAAAGTGCTGCACTCGATATGCCAGCAAATCTGGAAAACTCAGCAGTGGCCACAGGACTGGAAAAGGTCAGTTTTCATTCCAATCCCAAAGAAAGGCAATGCCAAAGAATGCTCAAACTACAGAACAATTGCACTCATCTCACACGCTAGTAAATTAATGCTCAAAATTCTCCAAGCCAGGCTTCAGCAATACGTGAACCGTGAAATTCCAGATGTTCCAGCTGGTTTTAGAAAAGGCAGAGGAACCAGAGATCAAATTGCCAACATCTGATGGATCATCAAAAAAGCAAGAGAGTTCCAGAAAAACACCTATTTCTGCTTTATTGACTACGCCAAAGCCTTTGACTGTGTGGATCACAATAAATTGCGGAAAATTCTGAAAGAGATGGGAATACCAGACCATCTGATCTGTCTCTTGAGAAACCTGTATGCAGGTCAGGAAGCAACAGTAAGAACTGGACATGGAACAACAGACTGGTTCCAAATAGGAAAACGAGTATGTCAAGGCTGTATATTGTCACCCTGCTTATTTAACTTATATGCAGAGTACATCATGAGAAACGCTGGGCTGGAGGAAGCATAAGCTGGAATCAAGATTGCTGGGAGAAATATCAATAACCTCAGATATGCAGATGACACCACCCTTATGGCAGAAAGTGAAGAAGAACTAAAGAGCCTCTTGATGAAAGTGAAAGAGGAGAGTGAAAAAGTTGGCTTAAAGCTCAACGTTCAGAAAACTAAGATCATGGCATCTGGTCCCATCATTTCATGGGAAATAGATGGGGAAACAGTGGAAACAGTATCAGACTTTATTTTTGGGGACTCCAAAATCACTGCTGATGGTGATTGCAGCCATGAAATTAAAAGACGCTTACTCCTTGAAAGGAAGGTTACGACCAATCTAGATAGCATATTTAAAAGCAGAGACATTACTTGGCCAACAAAGGTCCATCTAGTCAAGGCTATGGTTTTTCCAGTGGTCATGTATGGATGTGAGAGTTGGATGATGAAGAAAGCTGAGCACTGAAGAATTGATGCTTTTGAACTGTGGTGTTGGAGAAGACCCTTGAGAGTCCCTTGGACTGTAAGGAGATCCAACCAGTCTATCCTAAAGGAGATCAGTCCTGGGTGTTCATTGGAAGGACTGATGTTGAAGGTGAAACTCCAATACTTTGGCCACCTCATGCGAAGAGTTGGCTCATTGGAAAAGACCCTAATGCTGGGAAGGATTAGGGGCAGGAGGAGAAGGGGACGACAGAGGATGAGATGGTTGGATGGCATCACTAACTCGATGGACATGGGTTTGGGTAAACTCCGAGCGTTGGTGATGGACAGGGAGGCCTGGCGTGCTGCGATTCATGAGGTCGCAAAGAGTTGGACACGACTGAGCGACTGAACTGAACTGATATGCTCAGTTGCTCAGTCATGCCCACATGTTATGGAAGAAGTTATACGCTTTAATTTTACTAAAGAACTTGGTGATTTACAAAGGTCAAGGGTCGACTACGTTTAATACTAAATTCACAGTGTAACTACAGTTTCTCTAGAATCAAAATTCAATGGGAAAATATAAAGAACTATACTATAACATGGGCTTCCCTGGTGGCTCAGCAGTAAAGAATCCACCTGCCAAAGCATGAGACACAGGTTCGATCAGTGAGTTAGGAAGATCCCCGGAGAAGGAAATGGCAATCCACTCCAGTATTCTTGCCTGGAAAATCTCCTGGATGGAGGAGCCTGGTGGGCTATAGTCCATGCAGTCACAAAGACTCTGGACACGACTGAGCGACTAAACAACAGCAGCAGCATACTATAACAGGTTTCTCTGAAGTCTCACTTAAAGTAAGGATCATGCTGCCAAAGAACAAACCTTAAAAGATTTCCCTTCTTCCATTTATACACCTAAAAATCAACCATGCAATTTTAAAAATCGACTGGGACTCTATCTTAGGACATATTTCTCAGAAATACTGAGTAGTTTAAGTAATATAGACTACAATGCTTACTTTTATCATCTTTCTTAAATATTTAATGGCAAAGCAACTGTTTTTAATAACTTACAAGGATTCTGTGGCGACCACTCTTTCCGCCAACCCATACAATGTGTCCCCAGATGTCAAAACCACTAGGTGACTCAGGTGAGGACTCGGTACCTTCTCCTTTCTCTCTTCTGCTGCTGTGAGTGTGGCAGTGGGGTCAGCTGAAACTTCCTGAAAATAAAACACACATATACACAACACAGCCTGAAGTAGCAAATCTAATAGCAATAAACCACACGATGTTACAAAACTGGAACTATAATTAAAATGCTCTCAGGCATGTGTTAATTACACTTAATTTCAATTCTTTTCCCCTCCTTTTATAGTTCATAACTACTAGAACTTTCCTTTTTATACTAAAGGAAAATGACCCAACTCCATATACTATTTTCCTAAACCTGGTCAAAACAAGAAATCCTTATGAACCGACAAATATTGCATAGAGACGATAGTGAGAAGTCTTTGAAGAACTTGTAAATGTTGAAAGAGAGACTGCCCCACCAGGATCAAGCTGTTAAAATAAAAAAAACTGTGGTGTGATCAACCCTTTCACATTGAAGTTTTAACCAAGGTAACCGTGGTGTATTCCCAAGAAGGTGGGACTAAAATGTAGTTCTAAACTGAAATAGAATCATCTGTATTGTATATGCCTACAGATAGATTACTGATCTGCAGGAAGATGGTAGATGGAAATAAATGAAAGGGATGTCCTAAGAGAAGAGTGGGCTGAGCCTTAAAAGATCCTCAAAGAAAATTATAGGACAAAAACTGAATATAAACAAAGCTAGAAGTGTACAAAATGTAACTCTAGATTACTTTAGATTACTTTTTAAATCAATTTTATAATCACAAATCTCTTAACATTTGTCTTATGGGAAAAAAGAGACATCAAATGCGTAGAACTCTGGGAGCATAATAGGTTTATAAATTTAGCAAAATGGAAATAATACATTATAAAACCTTTCAAGTTAGAAAATGGTTTTATTGTTCTTTAGGTTTTTTTTTTATAGCCTATCTTCTACTAAAGGTACTGTCTCTCTTCAATCTCTAATTACTCAATTAGCATTTAAAAGATATTTTGTGAACAACTGTGTTTTCTCTCAGGACGATCAGGATAAGGGACTATGCAAGTTAATCAGTGTCATGGCTCCATTATTTATTTCCTTCTACTAAAAAGGAAAAAAATCACCCCACTACTGTCAAAAAACAAACAAACAAACAAATCACAAAATTTCACACTGTTTTGTACCAATTGGTTGCCTGGGCTATTATATTTAATAATTTAATTCTGGTGGCTATTTATTCACCAGCTACCAGACTGTTCAAGTAAAAAACCTTAGAATCACTCTTGACCCCCCTTCCTTCTCACCTCCATCATGCCTAAACAGACAACTCTCTTGTCTGTTTCTTCCTCATGCCATTATTTCATCAGGACCAAGTCCTCACAACATTCCTCACGGGACCCATTCTAAAAATCCCCTAACAGTCCCTCTAGCTTCTCCTGTTTCTACTCCACTTTCCATACTGGTTTATTTTTCAATAATACCTAGGTGATTTTTCTAAAATGGATCACACCAGTCCATAATTTAAAAATCTCAACTGACAATCCCTTCCTTACGGAGAAAAAGCCTAAACTTGTTGCCACGACATCACTCCTTTACCACTTTGCCAGTCTCGTTTCCAGATGATCTCTGCACCCCTAAGATCTGGTCACACTGGACTGCTTGTTACACCTGTCCTACTGACACTCCTATCTTAGAGCTCTTTTCTCCTTGTCTTCTTAGCTCTTACCTCACTTTTCAAGTGTGAACTCCTATTTACCTCCTTCCTGTAAATTTCTCACTCTCCTGAGAAATGTACTTGTGTTACCATCATCTATATGTATGCCTGTATGCGGGATACAGCACAGTGTATCAGCGGTTGTTCTCCCTTACAGCAGTGAGTTCCCAAGGGAGGGACCAATTTCGCCTCCTATGTACCTTAATTTCTTGGCATGCCTCTTGGCATAAGCAGACCCTCCTCAGTTTCACTGATGGAGAGGATGGTAAGAATCTTCTCTTACTCTATTATTCTCTTTCAAGCCCATTCATTCCCATCAGGTGTTTGCTTCACTCCACAAAGAAAGAGTTAGCCAAGTACCCACTGGCCTTCTTAGGGCCAAGCCCAACAGTCAACTCTGAATATCCATTTCTCAATATTCCTCCTGACCTTTGAACCCAGCAGTGCTCCAGCCTTTATTCCTGACACTTCTCTTACTTACATTCTACTCCCTACACAATTTTATCTAGTCTCACAGAGTTAAATGCCATCTACATGCCAACAGCTCAAAATTTAAGCCCTGACCGGTCTCTCATCTTTAGCGGATTTAACATATCTGAAACTGAACTCCTGATGTCCTACTCAAACGTGCGGCCCCTTTAGCCTTATCCACCCCACTAATGGCACAGGCTCCAGAAGTCAGCTGCCATCCTTGACTCTTCTCAGTGTCAAACTCCTCTTGTAATCCATCAACAAATCTCAATGGGTCTACCTTCAAAACAGACCCATTTGGGGAAATATGCTCAAGAAGAGCAAGAAAGTCACCAAAATGTCAGCCTGACATAAGCAAATGGTATGTGCTTATTGTGCACTTAAATGGAAAAGCTTCTAAACAGGACCCATGTTTCAGCTCATACCAGCAGAGTAAGGAAAGGATCTACAGCCCTTTGAAGACATTAAGAAATGAAACCTTCATCTTTATTCTCACAGTGAAAGTTACACTTACAGCTTTTTCTGCCACTAATGTACTAACACGAAGAAAATTCATATTTATGGACTCTTCTGGATCAATTTAGAACACATTTTTTCTTATCAAAGATTCAAAGTTGGCCAAAGATCTTAAAGCAAACAATTTAACATCACCAGGTAGATAACCAAAAATTCACATGTCTGCTACCATCACCACCTACGCCAGCCCTCTTTCCTACTTGTTCACTATTAGACCATTTTTTTTAGACTTTTATTTGATGTGTCAAACAAATTTTCTTAGTTTACAGTGAATTTACATGATAAGCAGTTTCAGGTGGCATTTTAAAGAACATGATGATTTGATTCTGCCTTTTACAGCTTAAAGACAAGCAAAACTTAAAAGATATGGAGAAAATTACCCAGAAAGTGCTTATTAAAGTTTAAGGAGCACACAGGAGAAATATAAGGAAAAAATACTACTTCCATCCAGTGGCTTCAGATTGATTAGGCTAAAATTTGTTTTAATAGACAAGAAATATATTGAATAGCAAGAAACCAATTAATGTTCTCTGCCAGTATAGACGCAAATTAATGAAGATGATTTATATACCAGCTTATGAAAACCTAAGATCAAGGTCTAGTAAATGACAAATATATTTTTTAAAATAATAAAACAATGCTTATCAGTATGAGTAACAATTTAACATGTAAACCATTGGAAACTAATGGGAATTTTCAGAAAAGCTTCTGGTGTACTGCTGTAGAGTCTTCTCCATCAGAGGAGTCAGGACTCCAGAGAGACTCTGTCAAAGGTCAGTGAAGGGGAACGACAGCCTGCACAGGCTTCTGGTCCAAGGTGCAGTCTTTGATTAAAGAGATGGGAAGAATAAGGTCTTAAAAAAAGATATCTTTAGGGACTTCCCCAGCAGTTGAGAATCCACCTGCAAATGCAGGGGACATGGGTTTGACCCCTGGTCTGGGAAGATTCCACATTCCCCAACTACTGAGCCCACATGCCACAACTACGGAAGCTTGTGAGCCTAGAGCCAGTGCTCTGCGATCAGAAGCCATCACAACGAGAAGCCCGCACACCACAGGGAAGAGTAGCCCCTCTGGGCCACAACTAGAGAAGCCCATGCACAGCAGTAAAGACCCAGAGTGCAGCCAAAAATAAACAAATAAGTATCTTTAAAAGACAAGGTACCAAAGGAAAAAAGCAGGCATATCTATCTATATATTAGGGAGGGGTTTGTCTCTGGTTTTAAAAAAAATGCATTTATAAAATTGACTATTACACCAACTTAGGAAAAAACATCTCCAATGCACCAAGAACTGGTCTGACAGATGCTACAGATACATTGTTATCAGTAGATGGGTGACAGCTTGTCTTAAAGAACAGCTAGTTTGGTCACTGTTTACCGGATCACGCTATTTCATTACACACTGTATGACAGCATTAAATCCACACCTCAAGGGTAAGATCTGGAACTGTGGCTTGACAATCATAAGCTAGTAACTAGCAGAGCTAACAGAGAAACACCAGCGTGAATGACTCTAGTGGTATATTTTGGCCCATCTATCATCAGGCATTCAGCCAGAGACAAGAAAAAATTCAGCTGTAGGCTAAGATCTGGAAAACAAGATCTTCAGGTCAAGGTTATACTCAGTGTCAAACAAGGAGAAGCAAAATTGAAACAGATAAATGCCAATGGGGCTGAAAGTCAATGATGAATTTTACACAAAACCAAAAAAAAGATACAGAAAAAAAAATTGATGATTGTGTCAAACAAGCGTTGACTCTGCAAATGAAGATCAGGATTAAGTGGACAGCAAGACCAAGAGAACAAGCCAGGTTAATCCAGGTGACATCAAACTCGAGGATTCAAGTTTATTCATTTACTTTATATACATACATTGAAGAGATACTGTGTACTAAAGTAAGTGCTATGAATATGAATGTATATTTTAAAAATAAGTGCTGGGCAAAAAGTTCTCCAAATTTAAAGGGGACTGGATGAGACAGATACAGGTTATTTCCTCTGCATAACAGTGCTCACACGAAGTATCTACACATGGTTCTCTCACTTTATTCATATCTCTGTCTGAAGAGCACTGTCCCATCACCCTGCTTCATTTTCTTCTTGGCATTTATCAAGACCTGCCACTCTTAACACATTTATGTCTCGCTGCCCCAATAAAATGCAAGTTTCAAGAAGATGAGAATTACCTCTGTGTACTGATGACTTTTCCACTATCACAGTAATGCATTATATATAATAATTATTCAAAATAAGTACTGCTTAAAAGAATGAATGATTACAAAAACTTCAATAAGAAGTATGCTCATAATATAGAGCTTATGCAAAAGTAATCATTTATTTGGGTAAGTGAAGGAATAAAGGAAAATTCTCGGATGCAGAGAAAAGCACTGAAGAACACACGTCTCTGGCTACAGTGACCAAGCATAAGAAAAAAATTTTTTTTCTTGCATTAAATGCTTGGCTTAAATACTATAGAGAATCAGTCCCAGTTTTGCTAACACAGCATTTTAAAACATGCATTTCATCACATGACAGTTAAGAATCAAGACTCCTTACTATATAGCCAATTAAACCCAAACGTTTCAAATGTTAAAGACATTTACAAAGTGGTCCTTAAACAATCTTTGCAACACAACTCTCTGGCATAAACAGATGCCTCATCACAAAAACCTGTCAGTTTGGGCTGGGCTTGCTCCCATCTCCAAGCCCTTGCTCAGCCTTGGAACCTTAATTTGAATACCATTCTTTCTCCTTTTCCTCACTACTCTCATGCCTGCTCTTCAAAGTCTAGCATCCTCCTTTAGTCATCCTCAGATATTAATTCTGAAGATAAACTTTCTTCTCTTTGAACCTGCACTGCATGCAGAACCAGTATCATATTCTTTTGGGTATACTAGCTTTCTCTCTCCATCTGGCTATAAGAAACCTCCGTCTCACTTCCTACAGGCAATTAGTGGACTAGGAACACAGGAAATTAACGTATGTATAGAAATACATTTACATGCAGTTGATTAGATGGCCAATTTCTATCTTAAATAACCCAAAAGAATGGATTCCAATTGATTACTTACCAGATCAATGAGGCTTTCTTGTATCCTGCTTAGAGTTGTTCTTAGTCTACTACTACTAAGACCTAGTCCTGTTGATTCCAACTGAAAAAGCCAATGAAAAGCATGTTAAATCACTTTGGAGAGAATCCTGCAAATGTTTTAACTTCAAAGTAGTGAAAAGTATGTGATGAGTTTTTACTCAAATTCTTAGCATTCAGAGGGTTTCCAAACACCAAATTACCAAAATATCAAGGAAAGAAGTCAAATCTTCATCCTCAAGGGAACAAGAGAGCTATGGACACATGTGTAACAATAACATCAATCAATCTAATGAATTTATCGAGAGAGACTTCACTAGAATTTCTTTCCCACAGATTACTACTTTCAATTGCAAAGCCTAAAAGATTTTCATATACTTAAAGAACCCAAGGATGGGAAAGGTCACACTGACACAGACAAAACAAAACAGAAATGATACACACTTTCAGTATCAAGAATGAGAGTATGGATAACACTATAGAGTCTTCAACATTAAAAGGATAATAAGAGAATTTTATGAATAATTGTATGCCAATAAATTTACCAAACCAGATAAAATGGACAAATTCCTTGACAAACTCATAAAAACTGACCTTAGAATAAATAGAATATTTAGCAGTTATTGTTAAATTTAATAAAAACCTTCAAAAAGTATTAACCCTACACAGACTCTCAGAAAATATAAAAAAGAATGTTTCCCAATTGTTTTACGAGACTAATATTACACTGATTTCTAAGCCAAAGATATCACAGAAAACCTAACTACAGACTCATAAACTTTATGGACACAATTTTTTTTTTAATTCTTAAGAAAATATTGAGGAAAGAGAAGGGGACGACAGAGGATGAGATGGATGGATGGCATCAGCAAATCAACTGGACATGAGTGTGAGAAAATTCCAGAAGACAGTAAAGGACAGGGAAGCCTGTCATGCTACAGTCCAAGAATTGCAAAGAGCTGGACACAACTTAGTGACAAACAACAACAACAAGAAAATATTACCAAATTCATTCATGACCAAGTGGTGTTTGTCTTGGGACTATAAGACTGGTTTAATAGCCTAAAATACTACTTTGAAATTAACCAACATAATTCATCATATTAATATATTTCTTTAGGAAAGAAAGTTATGATTACTTAAACAGATTCAGAAACTTTATCCTTTCATGATAACATGAATTTATCCTTTCATGACTGAGTTTATCCTTTCATAATAACAATTCAGAAAACCAGCAACAGAAGAGAATTTTGCCAACATGATCATAGGGCTCTATAAAACAGCTAGCATCATATTCAAGGGTGAAAGGCTCAACACTTTCCATCCTGGAGAGATGAGGGAGGAGGGAACAGGACAAGGAGGTCAACTCATACCACTTTTATTTTATGTTGTGCTGGAGGTCAAGTGGTTGTAGCTTTTCTCAAGCATACAGATATATATGCTGTATGAGGCCTACAGACTAAAAAATACAAGGCAAATAGACTGGAAGAGAAGACGTAAAGCTGAATACCAGATATTTTCCTTTAAGCGCTGATTTAACTCCACTCCACAAACTTTGGTACGTTGTGTTTTCATTGTCATTCACTCTGAAATATTTTCTAATTTTTCTAGGGGTTTCTTATTTAACCCAATCTTTATTTAGATGTGTGTTAATTTTGAAATGTTTCAGTTTTCCCATTTTATTGTTATTTCTTTCTAATTATATTGACATCAGAAAATATATCCTATATGATTTCTATGGTTTTTAAACTCATTAGAACATGTTTCATGACCCAGAAATATGGTCTATCCTGACAAATGTTCAAGCCTGAACAGAACTGTTTTAACCAATATGATAGTCACAAGTCACATGTAGCTAATTTAAATATAAACTAGCTAAAATCAAGCACAATGAAAAATCCAGTCCCCAATCATACCAGTCACGTTTAAGTGCTAAAAAGACACTGTGGCTTGCGGTTACCATATTGGGCAGTACAAATATAGGACATTTCCATTATTGCAAAACTTCTCTTGGACAGCACTGCTCTAGAGGCACAGTCTAAGAAGATAGAGTAAAGCTCACTTAGAAGACTAAAAGATGCTAACAATTAGCTAAAACTCCAAAATGGCTTTCTTCTTTAATATTTATTGAGCATTGTATAATGAATTAGTACCTATTTTATAGTGACATGAATTCTGCAGCAACTTGTCTCTGATTATGATAGTATTCTAATTTTGCAGAGTTAAGAACACAGCAAATTCGGATCCTATATTAAAAGATCATGTCTTTGATATACTTGTGATCACAGTGAGAATATGAGCATTTTGTATGATGAATATAGGCATCCATTAAAACTCACAACTTTTCGAAAAGGTACAAAATATTGTATGTGAAAAATTAGTATTAGGATATGTTCATAAAATCCAACAGTATGCTTTTATTAAAAAAAAAATCTGTCAAAAATCTAGGAATACCCAAATATCAGATCAGTTACCTGCTTAATACTGTGCTGTTCTCCTTAGGAGTAGAAAAAGACAAAACTCAACAAGATCTTTGTAAGCACATAAAGGAGGTACAGGAAATGTTAATTCTATGGCAGGCAGATGGTTCAGTTCAAAGATTTTCATACTATTTTAAAAAATATTTGCCATTATCTTCTGAATGTACAGTGCCTGCTATAGTTGTTAGCCAAGATTTAAAATGTTTCATTTATTGTAATAAATATACACCAAGACAGATTTAAACAAAGCAACCTGCACATTTTCACTGCCAAAACACATCAAAGTTAGAAAGAGATGCTGCACTTTTTCTGCCAAAAATGTGAATAATATATAATATGTCTATTATATCAAAGCTTAAAACGAACATATTTTAAACAGGGCAACTGGGCACACAAAAAGCTGGTATCAATAATTCTGTTGCATTTTGGATGGATAACTTTCAAAATAATGTTACTTGTGTATTTTATACAGAGAGAATGAACTTTACATTTACAAAAGCAAATTTTAAAAGAAACAGACTCCTCCCCCAAAACACTGACTTACTGAATCATTCCGACCAAAAAAGGTATATATTGCATACAAGTAATAATCAAAGAGCTGAGACATGAAATGGATAACATCAAAAGCAATTGGCTTAAGAATGTTCATCATCTGCATATATTTACCTGAAAAGAAAAAAAAATTAAATAACACAAAATTAAAATCTGTTAGTCTATAATTAAGAAACCATAAAAATACTTTACCAAAATATTTTTAATGAAATATTACATTCCTTAGTCATATCAGCCATGCCTCAAGTACTCAACAGTCATTATTTTGTAGCTCATTTATTTGTAGTTAGTGACTACTACACTGGACAGTGCTGATACAGAACAGTTATACCATCTTGGAAAGTACTACAGGATGGCACTGATTAAAAAAGAAAAAAAAAATACCTCTAAAGACTTCTCATGTCATTATATTTTACTGTTTGCCTTATATTTATGGAACTCCTGAACTCTTCTACAATGACACTATATACATACCCAACATAGCTCCTCATTTCTTGGAGATTCCATTTAAAACAATTTCTTCAAAAATGTTTAGGTGTAATAAGACAAAAGACAATGTATTCTGAGAAAAAGTGGGGTTCTTTTCATAAGCATATTATACACATGTAGCAAAAGTAAAAAAGAAACAAAACAAACAAGAAAATGTGGAAGACACTCCCCGTTCCCCTGGACTAGCCCTGTGAAATCTGCCGTTGGAGGCCAAGAACATTCATCACCACATCAGAGCTCAACAGTCTCAAAGTGCCAAGAACACATCCTCCTCATTCCTTCTTTTGAGAGATGCCAGTGTTCCTTTCTTTTTCCTCTACACATATGATACAGTTACATAAAAACATTTAAAACCCCAAATTTCTGCATTTATAAACTGGTTCATGTGTTTGAAAGGTGCATGGGAGATGGGCTGAATCAAATAACACACAATAGTGAGAACTGAATTGTGTTTCTTTTTTAAAGGAAATAACAGGGAAAGAAGCATATCTATAAAAAATGCTCTTCTGCAGAAGTTGTTAAAACAGGCTATTTGCTTTATTTCCAAATGAGCATTCAGGAGCCATCTCCACTTTATGGAACTGCTATGCATTTTAAACTGGTACTATTGAGGACACCAGAATTCAAGAGAAAACACATTAACTGCAGTAGAAAAAAAAAAATGACAAATTTACTCTAATGGAAGTATCTACATCATTTCTTTATTATCTAAGAACTCAGTATATCTGTCTTAATTTACAAGAGAAATGAGTTTAAATAATGGACGGTCAGAAAGACAAGCGCATACACGTACCAAAGAGTAAAAGAAAAAAACTCATCAATTTAGATTCTATTCTTACTCCTGTTTACAAGTCTTTTGTTTCAGAATTATTTTTTATAATCATTTCACATAATCAAGATTTTTTTTAAATCTCACTTGAAAAATATTTGAAAATACACTCATAGAACATTCTGGATCACTATGAAGACATTACATCGACTGCAAACATATCACCATTTAAACTGCAACTATTTACCCATTAAATCATGTGATACTGTAAAGAAAAAAAAAATGAAAAAGTAAATTACTTCAGTCTGTAAAAGAACATTTCTAAAAGGTGAATAGTAGACAACATCTGGATTGACACATATCCAGAATACAAAGTTCCTCTCCATTCCTAAGATTAACCATCCTTCATATAAGTCATCTTAAGAAAGGATATAAAAATGAATTAATAGGTAAAAGCTATTTTAAATGTGCATTCAGAAGAAAAAAAAAAAAACAGATGATCCCAACTGGCCTGAAAAAAAGGAAACATAATCATTCACTCATTCAATACATTCAACAAACATTTTTTGAAAGCTTGCTATGTTCACGGTCTTGTGTTAAGACACAAGGAACTACACAGAGTCCCTGTTCTCTCACAGAGCCCCTTCCATGACTTCACAGGATCAGAAATGGAGGCAGTCACTGATAAGTAGGCTGCCAGTATACTAACATAGAGAAGAGTAAGAAATCTGTCCTTCCAGTTCTAGAGGGTCGAGTGGACCTTTGGAGGCCTGAGGGAATTTATGCACTCCCTCAGTATTACTGGACTAAAAGAGAATCTTACAATCAGTTAAAATACCTATGATGAGAAGTGGCTGAGAAAGTAAAAGCAGGTAGGTATGCTCACCAGAAAATGATAAATCTCAAAACATTCCTAGACCAGGAGTTGGCAAACCTTCCCTGTAGAGGACCAAAGACTAGATAGCTTAGGCTTTGTATGTCATTCAGTCTCTGGGGCAAATACTCAGCTCTGGGAGTCTTGGTTTCAACTATTCAACTCTCCCATTATAGCACAGAAGCAGCCACAGATGACATGTGAACAAATGAGCATGGGTGTATTCCAATAAAACTTTATTTACAAAAACAGGTAGTCAGACTGATTTGGCCTGCAGGCTATAGTTTCCCAATTCCTGTCTGTACTAGATGACAAAAAGTAGATGGGAGCAGGACGATGGAAAGATACAAAGAGAACCACAAAGGATGTGGAAGCTGTCTGGTAAGACGTGACTGCTTAGAAGCAACAGGTACTGCAAAAGAACAGGAGCAAGACATGGGTCTGAGAAAGGATGGATTAACTGAAGGTCTATATATGGAACAAACTACCTGTCCACACACCCTAGTTACTGTTCCTTATCAGCAGTTACAGTAACGTAGCCTCCCCCACCCTTATATGCAGTTTCAGTTACCCACAGTCAACCTCACTCCTAGAATAGTTAAGTAGAAAATTCTGGAAACAAACAAGTCATAAGTTCTAAGTCGAGTGTTGCTCTGAGTAGCGTGCTGAAATCTCACGTTGTCTGGCACCATCCCTTTGACCAGCATATCCTGCCTGCTAGTTACTCAGTAGCCATCTCAGTTATCATATCAACTATTGTGGTTTCTCTGTGCTTGTGTTTAAGTAATCCTGATTTTACTTTCTAATGGCCCTCAAATGCAAGACAAGTGATGCTGGCAATTCGAATCCGCCAAAGAGAGGCTGTACGGTACTTCCTTTGTGTGAAAAGGTGGGCGTTCACAACTTAATGATGGAAGAAAAAAAATCATATGCTGAGGATGCTAAGATCTGTGGTAAGATTGAATCTTCTGTGAAACCATGAAGAAGGAAAAAGAAATTTGTGCTAGTTTTGTTGTCACACCTTGGACTGCAAAAGTTTCAGCCAAAGCAGTAAGTGTTTAGCTAAGATGGTAAAGGCACTGAATCTGTACAGTAAGATACTGTGTGAGAGAGACTACATTTATATAACGTTATATGTTATAATTTTTCTATTTTATTATTAGTTTGGTTTGTTAATCTTTTCCTGTGCCTAGCCTAATTTATAAATTAAACTTTTTACCACAGGTATGTATACATAAGAAAAAACATCATCTATATAGAGTTTGCCATTATCTATGGTTTTAGGCACCTACTGGCGATCTTTGAACATCTCTCAACACATAAGGGGGAACTAATGTATAGGCTGCCAGAATTTCCCAGACAAAAGCAAAATAAAACCCCCTAGGAGTTCTTTCTAAAAGAAGTAAACAGTAAACACTTCCCCCCAATCCCGGCAAATACACTTCATTGAACAAACTTAAAAAAAACAAATTAGAAAAGCTAGGGTTTCTAGTGTGGCTACTGGCACCACAGATTGAAATCCTTCTCATTCTGGGAATTTGGAGATCTGTCCCCATAATGTACAGGCCACCAGTAAATCCACCCAGACCTTCCCTACGGCCACCAGTAAATCCACCCAGACCTTCCCTACACTATACAAAGTTCCCAGTTAGAACACCTACTAAGGAGAAAGAGCCAGCTCCAACCCAATTCTAATTACTCAGCAGAGGACACCCACAATGGCTATCCAGGCCTTCTATTTGAGGGATAAATAATCAAAAGTCACCATGCCCCTGAGGAAAATTCAGAGTGACAGTAAAAAGAAAAGCTGATGCTAGAGAAAATAAAACAAATGAAGCTAAAGAAGAGGAAGTACAGTAACTATGTAAAGCCCTGTAATAGGCAAACACAGCAGGAAGAAAAAGAGTACAGAAGGGTTCCTAAGTTTTTAATTTAAAGTTATTAAAAATGTGATTTTTTTAAAAAAAATTAAAGAAATGGGAAAAGGAAGTCTACCAGAAGGTATAGCAAAAAGACAAGAATACAGGAAAAGATTGGTATTAGAGAAATATGAGAGACGTGAACGGCCAATTTAAGAGACTAAACAGTTGAGTAAGAGGAAATCAAAGAAAAAGAGATTAAAGAAAATGGGGAGGTAGAAATCAAAGAAACAGTCATAGCTGAGAAACACATGAACCATTAGACTGAAAGGGTAACAAACTACCCAACACACTTAATGAAAAAAAACTCACACACAGAGACATCATAGAGGATTTTGAAATATCAAGGGGGAAAAAGCCACTAAAAGCTTTCAGACAGAGAGAAGAAATTCACCTACAATAAAATGAATAATAGAACACTAGACATTTCAACTTTCTAAGGAAAAGTAATTCTTAGTCAACAATTGTATACACAACTAAATTGTCATTCCATGAAGAGCAGAATAAAGACATATTTAGACTGACAAGGATTTAAAACATTTACTTCTTAACACTCTTCTCTGAGAAATTACAATTAGAAGAAAGACAATCAGAAACAAACCAAGCTCCATACTACTGAGAGGGAGCAGTAGGTGGCTGGGAGACATTTGCTTTTTACCACAGGCTCTTCTGTACTAATTAATGTGTTACTGCGAGGGCTTCCCCAGTGGCTCAGTGGTAAAGAACCTGCTTGCACTGCAGGAGATGCGGGTTTGATTCCTGGGTCGGGAAGATCCCCTAGAGGAGGGCATGGCAATCCACTCCAGTATTCTTGCCTGGAGAATCCCACGGACAGAGGAGCCTGGTGGGCTACTGTCCATGGGGTTGCAAAGAGCCGGACATAACTGAGCATGCACACACACATGCACGTGTTACTGTGAGAGGAGCTACCGTGATAAAAATACAGAAGCATGGTTCCGAGATTAGCCAGCCGAGCTGAGAAAATGTGGTCTGTAGTTCAGATACACAGCACCCTCTCTTCCTCTCCAGAGTTCCCAACAGAAGGCACAGAGGCAGCATGCTTTAGGAACACAGAAGAAAGTTCCCTAATAGGTAGCCCAGATAACCAAGAAAGATGTCTCCCAAATTAGAAACTTCATGAAGTTCCTACTCCTGCCTCCAACCTCTGTTAACACCGTGCTGACCTCTGTCCAGGAACTGACACTCCTGACGTCCTCCACTAGGGCTATGAAGCATGTAAGTCAAGAGCTGACTGGCTCTAGGATCAGACAACCTGTGTGACATATAAGGCAAGTTATTTATCACCGGGCTTCAATTATCTTTATATTAAAAAGGTACTCTGAAGAACTCATGAGAAAATGCATGTCAAGTGTTTACATAGCATATAATAAGAGGGCAAAATGTCTTAGCTACCTCTGCTACTTTTTTAAAATAAATATACTCATGATGAAGGCAAAATGGGGAGACATATATATATATATATAGGAAATTACATGAAGAGACGCTAACCTAATCTGGAGATGAGGAAAAGCTTCTTAAGGGAAGCACTGTTTAAACTCTCTCACCCTTTGCAGCAACATGGATGGGTCTAGAGATGATCATACTAAGTTAAGTCAAGTCAGACAGAGAAAGACAAAAATCACATGATATCATTTATATGTGGAATCTAAAAAATGATACAAATGAACTTATTTACAAAACAGAAACAGACTCAAAGACATAGAAAACAAACTTATTGTTACCGAAGGGTAAGAGGGAGAATAAATTGGAAATTTGGGTTTAATGGATACACATTATTATATATGAAATAAACAACAAGGACCTACTGTACACCACTGAGAACTATATTCAATATCTTGGAACAGTCTATAATGGAAAACAATCCAAAAAAGAAATATATACATATATATGTATGTATATATGTGCATATGTGTGTTATATATATGTATATTAAACTGAATCATTTCCTGTACATATGAAACACTGTAAATCAACTATACTTAAATTTTTTAAAAAACAAAAACCCTCTCACCCTAAATCTAGACCTCGAGTCCTGTATACTCATGGGGAAAGAGACACAAAAGGGGCTGGAGAAGAAACCAGTCGAGCAGCAGCGTGGGCAAGGACTACAACCAAGAGGAACAGGAGTGGGCCTGTCTTACTAGCTCATCGTAGGAAATGCAGAGAGGAGTGTGATGACCACAGGGAAGGTGGTCTGGGAGAATTCAGTCAGTGAGCCACAGCCCCTATGTAGAGGAAGGAATGCAGGGTAAAAAGAAATGCTGGAAGTGTGTGTGTGTGTGTTAAAAATTAAGAGTTCTCAGTGTAAAATTTACTGAGTGGCTACAGAGGCGAAAAGCACTTGGCTGGGTGCTCTATATGCTGCAAAGATGGCAAACTTTCTTCTTCTTGTATAGGAGCTAACAATCTGATGGGGCAAAAGCAAGAACAGGATCTGAGCTGGAAGGATGTTCGTTATCCTTAGAACAGTGCACTTAGTTGAGAGATCATCAATGGGTATAAATAGCACATAAGGGCCAACTGGAAATGCTACAAATGAGAAAGGAGATTTGGAGGTCAGGGCTTTGTTTATACCTTGCGGTATTTTAATTTTTAACCATTTTCACGCATTACTTTTTCAATTTAAAATAAAATATCATATAAATAAATAATAAAATAAAATAAAATAAAAAATGTGATAAAATAAAAATATCAATGCCCTATAAGAATGTACCAATGAAAGAGATTTCTTCCTTATTTCTGTGTTTCCTCCATCATATACACTGCCACTCAGCCACAGTCTGACTAAATGTTCCTTATGTACATATCCCGGTAATGTTAAATCCTGTGCATGTGCTGGTGTGCATTCTTTCCAGCTGCTAAGGTATTAATTTTGCTGTAAGGTCTGTAGGTTTTACAAACATAGGTTTTGGCACCCTATTTTCTGCCCCTCAGACTTAACCACAGCTGCTCACATGAGAGTTGCCTCCAGTAGAGAAAACTGTGGATAACAAGGCTACTTCAGTGATGAGACATATACCTTAAAATTTCTCTGCCTCTGTCTACAAGAAATTCTCAGCCTGCCAGGATTTTCTCTCCTCACAAGCAAGCATTCTGGTTGGTCCCCTGTACTTGTGAAAGACTCCAAGCCATTCTAACAGATTTAGGTACCACCTAGGACTGGGGAGCCCTGTTAACACTCTTTTGTCTAATCTCTCCTAAATATCTGCCAAATAAATAACACATAAAAAGTGCATACGCCTTTAATGTTCTCAAATGTGCTTCCCAACCACTGAGAATGAGTTACTTCATCTTCCCAGGCACCAAAAATTAATCTAGCTTATTTACACAACTGTACTGGCTTTGTAAGAAGAGATGTTATCTTTGCCAGTATTACCTTGAAGTATTTCTATGCAATAATAACAGGGGATGGAGTACTGTTATTTACTAGTTGGAGACCCCTCAGTGAGTGGTTCCCTTAAAGTTCTATTTTATGAATATGTACAAAATGAAGATAAGGACACTCCTGGCAGAGAGAAAGTGGTAGGCATGAAAGTCTACTGAGGAATAGTGGCAGCACCTAATCCCAGCCCTAAATGAAAAGACGAGTTAGATGATCATACTATGCACTGTGCCCTAATGACAACTCTAGTAAAAGATTCAGTGGGAAGAAGACTGAAATTACGATGGTCAGATTCCCTGAGTTCTATTCAGGTTCTATTCAGGACTGCTCAGGTTTTACACACCTGCTATACTAAAGAGCCACAGAATGAAATTCTTCTGTTTCTATAAAGCCACTGTCAGAAAACAATGTCCACTGTGTTGGTCAGTGATCCTTATGGAAGAATTTGTTGTTACTGTCTTCTGAATTTAGTTCCAGCAGCACACTTCTATCATTATCATATCCCTTTCTTAGATAATGAGAAAAACAGAATGCATTGTTCCTTCTGATTTGCCTGCATCCCAGGTGGTGCTGGTGGTAAAGAACCCGCCTGCCAATGCAGGAGATTTAAGAGCCTCGAGTTCAGTACCTGGGTTGGGAAGATCCCCTGGAGGAAGGCCTGCAACCCACTCCAGTATTCTTGCCTGGAGAATCCCATGGACAGAGGAGCCTGGTGGAGTCCATAGGGTCGCAGAATCGGACATGACTGAAGCGACTTAGCATGCACAAAACTGAATAAAACATGAGTTTCCCCTCCCCAATTTTGTTGTGGCTTCCTATTTGCTTTGAGTGAATATATGTCTTTTAGGGTAAAAGGCAACAATGCTGACCTCTAGTCCTTTTTGAACTAGGTAAGGAGTTAACTTACCTTAAATGTGGTTAAGTTAGCATTTAATGTGGTTGATTGTATTATTTTCCTCAATTATCTGTTCTTTCCCACCTCCACTCCCTGGAAGAGGACTATGCATCCTTGTCTACTGCCCTGGACTGGCAATTCCTTCCTGTGACAGAAGTTCATTTCTCTACCACGGGTCAAGCCTGACTTGCTATGACATGTCACAGGAAGTCAGGGTAGCACATCAGAGCAGCAGCTTTAAGAGTCATAACATGGTTCGGCTCTTGTTCTCCCCACATCCCAGATTGGTGCTACTTTTTCAGCCTGCATCACAGAATGAAGACACACATGGGGCAGAACTAAGATGCTCAGGAGTCAATATGCATCACGATAAATCATGATAAGGCCACTGATATGTTAGGGTGTTACTTCCACATAACCGAGCAAAACTGACTTCATTCAACTACATCTCAAGCAGTGTCCAGACACTGTAATCTACAGTGAGTACAGAGGACTGATAAGGATGACAAGGACTTTGGAATATCTATCAGTGAGGACCATATAAGGGAACTAAGCACACTGACCCTGAAGAATGGACTGGGGGAGGGGAAGCAAAAGGAAAGGAAGGAAGGACAGTATAGCTACCACCATGTAGAAAAAAGTATAGACTTACTCTTTTTGCTTTTAAGGGCATATCTAAGACCAAGAGGTAGAATTAGACAGTTATTTTGGTTTACTATGAGGGAGAGATTTCTACCAATTATATCAGTCTAAGAGCAGAATGAGAAGTCTTGCAAACTAATAATGGTTTCAGCAATTGCAAGACATGAAACAGAGACTACTAGATGGCCAACATATATTAGATTCAGTAGAGAAAGAAATTCTCATTTTATGGGAAATTATACAAGATGATCTCCTCAGAACTCTTCTAATTCTTACTATAAATTCTAGAGAGTAACTCACGATTATAGGTTCAGTTAGCTCTCTTGGATAAAGAAGAAAAGCTAATTCCCTGAAAATAATCAGCCATATAATAGCTTTTTAGAATCTGCCATTTTTCTGTATCATAAAAATATAAACTTCTTCTTTTCTGCTCAATTCATTATTACTTTTCCACATTATTTTTCCTAAAGAAAGTGAGACTTCTAAGAAAACCATTTTTCCTTCTTTATCCCATTCATTAATGAAACTTAGAAATTATCTTTGGGAACACAGACTTTTTTTTATTAGAGCTAAGAGTAATTAAAAAAGGCAACAGGAAATTATCATCTCCATAAATAGAATACAGAGATTTTTATAGAAAATCACTAAAATTCCTGACTGGTATAGATAACTTAATTAACATGAGAAGACATCTCTATTACTTATTTGTCAACTGTATAGACTTATTTGTGAGATACAAAGGTTGAGAAAGCATATAAAATGCTGAAGTATTGATATTAAAAATCCATATCATCTTCAAACTTAAATATTTCATATGGCATTTCTAGGTTATTTGCCTTCTAAACCACTACAATATTGTAAAGTAATTAGCCTTCAACTAAAATAAATTAATTAAAAAAATCATCAATAAAGGTCTTATCTGTAATATGAATAACACTTCCCATGGTGTGTGAACATTTAGTTTGTAGAACTCTTGTGTCTGAAAAATGCCAGAACAATCACTATTCACTCTGCCTATCTGACAAGATTGTGAATATCAGTGAAACAATAAAATACAAAATACTGTATAAATACAAAACTGGTACTACCATCATCCTATATGGACCTCTAACTCACACAGAGAATTTTTCCACTAGATTTCTATTAATTGGAATATTTTAGAAAAAGTGGAAGACACAAATATAAATAGTTAACTAAAAAAGAAAAACTAACATTAGTGTTATACTATTTGGAACAATTAAGATGAGAAAGCACTGACATAAGACAGTCAAATTCTTCACTGTGGTGGGCACTGGACTACACAATGAAAACCCATTTGGTAACAAATGTAGACTAATTTAACTGCTATAATAATTAAAAAAAAAAAAAAAGGAATAGCTACTTACCAACAAGTCTTATTACATTCAATGTTGTATTTGTTAAGATGGGTGCATTCACTTTATTTAGACTGTAATCTGATTTCTTCCTGCTTTTTAGGGTCTCTCGAGAAACACTTGATATGAGAAAACAAAACATTTCAAATTAGGGTTGTCAAGTAGTAAGTCAATAAGTTATTCAGCTTAGGATATAGCCTTCCTTCACTAATTAGCTATTGAAAATCTTACCACGTATCAGCTGGGGATACAGAGATTATCCTCCTGTCCTTACAGAACTTATAGTCCAGAGGGGAAGAGAAAGCAGTAAACCAAGAAGTAAAGGACTATAATGTCTTTCTTTGGTTCTCACACATTATCAACCACTAAAAGAAGCTGTGTCACTGAATCAGAGCAATGTTTTCTAAGGTCTCCCAAGTCGATAGAAATAAAAGCAAAAATAAACAGATGGGACCTAATCAAACTTACAATCTTTTGCACAGTAAAGCAAACCATAAACAAAATTAAGAGACAACCATGAATTGGGAGAAAATATTTGCAAATGATGGGACTGACACGGGCTAACCTTTCAAAATATATAAACAGCACATAGAAATCAATGACAAAAAAAAAACAACACCCCAATCAAAAAATAAGCAAAAGGCCTAAATGGACATTTCTCCAAGGAAGACATACAGATGGCCAACAGGCACATGAAACAATGTTCAACACTGCCAATTATTAGAGAAAGGCAAATCAAAACTACAGTGAGGTTATCACCTCAAACCAGATGGAATGGCCATCATCAAAAGTCTATAAATAAATGCTGGAGAGAAAGGGAAGAGAAGGGAACCCTCCTACACTGTTGGTGGGAATGTAAATTAGTGCAGCCACTACAGAGAACAGTATGGAGGTTCCTTAAAAAACTAAAATTAGAGTTACATGACCCAGGAATCGCACTCCTAGGCATATATCCAGAAAAGATGAAAGCTCTAATTTGAAAAGATACATGAAGCCCAATTCTCAGAGTGGCACTATTTACAATAGCCAAGATGTGGAAGCAACCTAAGTATCCATCTACAGATGAATAGCTAAAGTATGTGTATGTATAAATATATATATGTAAACACACACATCCACATATGCACACACACATACACAAACAAACACACCCATACAATGGAATACTATTCAGCCATAAAAGGAATGAAATAATATTATTCAGAGCAACCTGGATGAATCTATAGATTATTACACTAAGTTAAGTCAGACAAAGACAGACAAATACTATAGGATATCACTTATATGTGGAAGCTAAAAAACAGTACAAATGAACTTATATATGAAACAAACAAACAAAAAACTTATGGTTATCAAAGGGGAAATGGTGGGGAGATTAACTGGGTATATGGGATTAACAGATGCACACCACCACATATAAAATAGATTAAAAAAACAAGGATTTATTGTATAGCACAGGGAACTGTATTCAATATGTCATGATAAACGATAATGGAAAAGAATTTTTTAAAAGAATATATATATATATATGCACATATATATACACACACATATATGCATAACTGAATCACTTTGCTGTACACTGACAACTAACACAAAATTATAAATCAACTGTATGTCATTAAATAAATAAATAATAAACAAAAAAGAAGCTATGTCATTTAAAAAACAAAAAAATGTTCTAGGGAAATTACACATCAATGGTACCAAGCATCTTGATTCCAGACCAACACATATGAAAGACGTTTTACTTAGAATCTGAAATAGGTATAAAGTATAATAGTAAAGTCTAGGGTTGGGTGACTAGTAAATTCAAAGGAAAAGTAGAAGATAGATATACAGTAAGTACAGAAGAAAAGGGGACAACATATAACAAGGTCAGAGGTGAGAAAACAGTAGAGTGTACTCAGAGAGACATAAGGAGTTGACATTGGTAGCCTGGAGAATGCATGGGCAGAAGGAAAAGTAAAGTCCAGACCACTGAAAACAACGGAACCTCATGATCATAAAGAGCATGAACCTTATCTTAATTGCAGTGGTGAGCCATTAAGCATTTTAGCCAGGAAAAAAACACAGTCAAATTTGTATATGAAAGAAAAATCTAAATTTGTATCCAAGAATGGATTAGAAAGGGTTAAGACTAGAGATGGGAAGCCAAGGAAAGGGAACTGACTCAATGATTTGCAGAGACTTTTCCTTGAACTAGGATGGTGGCAGTGAATTACAAGAAATTTTGATAAATTCAAGACACACTGAGAAGTTGGAATTGACAATAACTGTCAACTGGTTGGCTGGCTGCAATTAGTGGTTTACATCATGTATATTTCTTAGGGGTAAAAGTTTAAGGGGCTGTAAAATCTACCAAGAATGTGAGTACATACACATGTAAATGGCAGCTATTTGTTCAACTTAAGAGTTTTCTTTTCAGCAAAAACATACCCACAACATCTGATGAAGAAGTCCAACAAAATAGTTCTACTCAGTTCATAATGGATCACAGATGTAGATACCATACTATCATACATTTGTGCAAACCAATGGAAATAAATTTTCCCAATTATATGAGTTGCTCATTTTTGAGGTGAGAGATTATATCAATCAAGGTGTCAAATCAACCAAGTATTAACTAGGTACTTGGAGGGTAAAGGGTAGGAAAGAGGGTATGTAAATCTGTCATTAAAAATAAAGTATATTTGTGGTCATTCAGTGTCTGATTGTCATGACATTACTCACAAATCAGAATCAGGCCCAATTTAAAGAAGGTGACAAAAATTCTTATATGGTTATCATAGTTTATGAAGAAGACAGTTAATCATAAAACAAAAACTCAAGTACAAAAAAAGGAACATTAATAAAAAGCTCAAATAGCAAATATCAATGACACTGGGAAGATTTTTCTGTATTTACTAGACTGAGGCAGGAACTCCACATACAAAACAAATGACTATTTTCCTCCTTGAGGAAAAGAAAATCAATGTGAAACAAACTGATCTACGTGAGGCATAAACTGCCTTTGAAGGCAGTACTGATTCCATAAATTGCAAGCTTGTTTATCTGCAAAAGCTACTGATCTCTAAATTAAGAGCTCTTAGGTTATGCCCATTATACAAAAAAAATACTACATTTTCAGCGTCTCAGTAATCATTTTTAAAATATATTAACTTGTCATGTGATATTATGACCAAAGGAGAATTTAATTTTTGAGGTTTTTTTCTTAACCTTGCAAGTAAATCCTATATGTTAAGCATGCAACATAAAATGTGAAATACCATACAACCTAAGAATAATTACCTTTTCACAGGAGCATCGCCTGTCTGCTCATCAACAAAATCTCGTTTTAGTTCCTCAGGAACATCACTGTCACTGTCATATTCCTGATAGGCACTTTTTTCTTGTTCATCAGATTCATACTGAAAAAAACAACCCAACAAAACAGTATATTCAACAGTGTGAATGTAGAACCAACCTTTCTTGGGAGTCTTTCAATACAATAAAATAATACCCAATCTTACAAGAAGCTTTAATTTTGCCATCAAAGCCTTGTTAACCTTCCCTTTTCTATATCATCATGCTGCCTTAACCAGCTCAAAAGAAAAATACAAACATTGTACTTTCAAAAGCTTATAAATGCCCAAAAGAAAAAAAAGTTTCCATAAACAAACAAACAAAAAACAAACACACACCTTAGAAGAGGAAAAGAGTGTATGTTTGATTAAAAAAAACTCTTGCTTCAAGTAGTTTCATCATACTTATTTCCATTTTGCTAATTTATTACAAAAAGCTTAAGGATAAAATTCTGACAGTCTAGAAGTATTAATTCAGCTTAATAAACACATACAACACACATGCTAATATTTTATCTAATTCATTATTTAATTCCAAGGGCAGCTTAGAAACTTAGGCTAAGCGTCTAGGGACTACTGAGAGCAATGACAAAAATGGTAGATTTGCTTTTGAGAGGCAGAATGCCTTTTCATCATCTTTTCGGCATCGTGGCCCGGTGCCAGTGTGGGACAGGAAGTGGAGTCCACGCACAACAAAGGAAGCACGGCAGGATCACCACATCACTGCCAATGAGCATTATCAATTAATATGACTGAACAATGGCTAACATTTATTGAGTTTTAACCAAGTACTGGGCTAAGTGCTTTCATAAACTGTCCCACTGACTCTTCCAAACAATTCTATGAAGGAGTTTTATCCCCGTATGCCAGTTGAGGAGACTAGTGTGATGACAACATGGGAAGAAATTAGTCCTCTCATTCAACGACTACTTTTTGAGTCTCAAGCATTATGACAGGCTTCCCAGATGGCTCAGTGGTAAACAGTCTGCCTGCCAAGCCGGAGATGAGGGTTTGATCCCCGGGTCAGGAAGATCTCCTGGAGAAGGAAATGGCAACCCACTCCGGTATTCTTGCCTGGAGAGTCCCATGGAGCCTGGCAGGCTCCAGTCCATGGGGTCCCAAAAGAATAAGACACGACCTAGTGACTAAACAACCACAACAAAGCATTATGAAAGGTTGTTTCTAAGATGTGGACTCTGACTCTCAAGGACCTGTGCTGTATCTGGGAAGATTAGCTCACACATTAATAGATACACACGAACATTAGAGACATTCTCCCCTACTTGTACACAATGTCATTCTGCTGACACTCAGAAAGGTGTTCTCTACAAACTAAGGTCAGTTGCCCGGCACCACAGATCATTTTCAACGATTCTGTGTTTGCAAGTTTCCCTACTTGATAAAATCTGTAACCCCAACATCAACACTTCACAACACTTCCATGGGCATGCATGGACACATGCTCTGCATGGAGTGGCAAATCTTTCTGAGTTACCTTACCTGCATACTCCCAACTGAGCTCAAACAAGGCAACCAACCCTCTACCTTCTTATTCCAGCCCTCCCGCTGTAAGCAAACGCCCTTTTCACAGGTGATTTAGTGCCACCTTCTTAAAATCTCTGTGCATTTTGCCGGTGATTTCAGAATGTCCCCCAAGCGTAGGATTAGTGTCATCTAGTGTTTCCAAGTGCAAGAAGACTTTATTTTTTTTAATTTATTTATTTTAATTGGAGACTAATTACTTTACAATACTGTAGTGGTTTTTGCCATACATTGACATGAATTACCCATGGGCAAGAAGACTGTAAAGTGCCGTATGGAAAAAATAGGTGTGTTAGATAAGCTTCACTCAGGCATGGGTTATAGTGCTGTCAGTTGTAAGCTCAGTGTTAATAAGTCAACACTGTATATTAAAACACATGTAAGACAAAGGTTGTATACTGGCCAGTTGGTGAAAATGTTGTGACCAGAGGCTTGCAGATACTTAATCCCATATGTTGCCTAAAAGTAACAGTTTCCTATTTGCAGATTTAGTGTTCGTCGTTACCTTATATAGAATACAACTGCCACAAAGAAGCAATCAAAGGCAATGGGAGATTAAAATGAACAAATCACTAGTACAGTTCAGTTCAGTTCAGTCGCTCAGTCGTGTCCGACTCTCTGCGACCCCATGAATTGCAGCATGCCAGGCCTCTCTGTCCATCACCAACTCCCGGAGTCTACCCAAACCTATGTTCATCGAGTCGGTGATGCCATCCAACCATCTCATCCTCTGTCGTCCCCTTCTCCTCCCGCCCCCAATCCTACCCAGCATTAGGGTCTTTTCCAATGAGTCAACCCTTCGCATGAGGTGCCCAAAGTATTGGAGCTTCAGCTTCAACATCAGACCTTCCAATGAACATCCAGGATTGATCTCTTTTAGGATGGATTGATTGGATCTCCTTGCAGTCCAAGGGACTCTCAAGACTCTTCTCCAACACCACAGCTCAAAAGCATCAATTCTGCGGCGCTCAGCTTTCTTCACTGTCCAACTCTCACATCCATACATGACCACTGGAAAAACCATAGCCTTGACTAGACGGACTTTTGTTGGCAAAGTAATGTCTCTGCTTTTAAATATGCTATCTAGGTTGGTCATAATCTTCCTTCCAAGGAGTAAGCAAGCGTCTTTTAATTTCATGGCTGCAGTCACCATCAGCAGTGGTTTTGGAGCCCAAAAAAGTAAAGTCTGACACTGTTTCCACTGTTTCCCCATCTATTTCCCATGGAGTGATGGGACCAGATGCCATGATCTTGGTTTTCTGAACGCTGAGCTTTAAGCCAACTTTTTCACTCTCCTCCTTCACCTTCATCAAGAGGCTCTTTAGTTCTTCTTCACTCTCCGCCATAAGGGTGGTGTCATCCGCATATCTGAGGTTATTGATATTTCTCCCGGCAATCTTGATTCCAGCTTGTGTTACTTCCAGCCCAGCGTGCCCTCACTAGTACAGAGGGATACATTATTTCAAAAATATTGGAATGCTTAATTCCTTTCCGTTTAGTCTACATTAACAGAGAAAAGATGTCACAAAGAATCACTAAATTATCATTTTAAGTAAGGTTTACTACGAAATAATTTCTACTTCACAACGAAACATGATATTGGTATATTTTCATGACAATATTTTTTAAAGGATAGTTTTACTTAATAACAAAACCTCAAAACATGGAGACAAATTCAACAGCTTTTTGTCAAATCTGCACAGTTTTCACTGCATCTTCATCAAATCCAAAATAAAAATCGTACCCAGACCCTCTGGAAATTCTGAAGAGCAGAAGGACACGTCCAAATTAAAAACTGTGAAAACACCCTGTAGGTAATGGTGAAGCAAGCATTCCCGCACTGTAAATATGGGAAAACTGAGGGTCACAACGTCACAATAAATTGCCAAGAGCCACACAATTCATCAATAAAAGTCATAATCATTCAGCTGCCTGCAAATCTTGCCATCAGCTCACACTAATTCTGCTTTATGCTGTTTTTTGAACTGCTCAGAGTGTTGTTAAAACACTACTCCTATATAACACAAGGAGCCCAGCAGGGCACTGTGATGACCTAGAAGGGTGGGATGAAGATTCAGGAAGGGGGGTGATATATGTATATATATATATAGTCATGACTGATTCGCATTGATGTATGGCAGAAACCAACACAACATTATAAAGCAATTATATACCAACACAACATTATAAAGCAATTATATACCAATTAAAAATAAATAAATTTACAAAACAAAAACATCATACTCCTAAATGCTCAAAATATTCCTAGCCAGTAACCAAACAAGACATTACCCTCTCTCAGTAAAGGGGATATGGAACAAAATGACTCACTTGGCTGCCCAAGAGTAGAGTTGAGAGAAAAGTGCAGATGATCTATTCTCGCATACATCCATCTATCCAACAAATCATGTGACTGTGCAGTGAAGAAACTATACTCCTATTCCATCAATAATCTGATAAGAATATAAAGCAATCTAATAACAACTTAAAGTAAACATAAAGACAAAGCTCATCATTCAAAAGGATAATGTCAACAAAATGTACTGGAAAGCCATTCATTTCCAGTACAAACAGTAACACGGGTGCCTAACTATAAAGGTAGGAAAGTGGGTGGTAAATATATGAATGTATGTGTGTGTGCTTAGTCTTGTCTGACTCTTCGCTATCCCATGGACTGTAGCCCTCGAGGCTCCTCTGCCCATGGATTTCCCAGGCAAGAATACTGGAGTGGGTTGCCATTTCCTCCTCTAGGGAATCTTCCCAATCCAGGGACCAAACTTGTGTCTCCTATGTTTCTTGCACTGACAGGTGGATTCTTTATCACTGCATCACCTGGGAAGCCCCACAGGTAGGAAAGGAGGGTAGTAAATGTATAAATGTATGAACAAATCTAGCCAATTACCTTGCTCATTGGGTACAACATTCTCAATAAGAAAACCTCACTTACATTCCACAGTATGTTTTAAAAACACCACATACCCCATTAGAAGCCAGGACATCTTCTGTTTCTTCATCTTTGTGGTCGGCCTGAATTTCAAATGGATTCCCACCACTGCAGTACTGCTCAAACAAGGTTACTGTTTTTGAGGAGGTTGCAGATGACTGCTTACTGGGTGAAACTGATGGGGAACGAGACTGTTCCATGAATTTAAATTCCTAGACATTAAAAAAAGAAATGAGCCAGATTCCTTTTTGCAACAACAATAAAATTCAAGTACATAAACACGAGTTTGAGCAAACTCCAGGAGATAGTGAAGGACAGGGAAGCCTGGCGTGCTGCAGTTCATGGGGTCGCAAAGTATTAGGCACAACTTAGTGACTGAACAACAACATATTCCATCAGTGCAAATGTAGAGTTAGTGAAGAAAACCATCCTGATTCTTTACGTTATTCACTTTTAAATCTCATAAGTTTTCTGAAAGCACAAACGTGGACACACATGTTCAAACGTTTTCCTAAAGACAATTCAGTAACCAACATCACTTAAAACAGAGCTATCTGCATCAAGCTACTTTTGACTTACTTTATGGAACAACACATAGTTTTTTTTTTAATAACTTCAATTCGAATGATAATTCTAAAAATTTTTACACGATAGCAAAAGTTCCAGTAGGGTAGTTTTAATCAACAGAGTCATTTATAAAAGCTAATTGTTGTCAGGTCAAATAGCTTACACCATTTAAGATACTCTATGTGAATACAATGGACATGAGTTTGGGTAAGTGGACATGAGTTTGGGTAAACTCCAGGAGTTGGTGATGGACAGGGAGGCCTGGTGTGTTGCAGTTCATGGGGTTGCAAAGAGTGGGACATAACTGAGTGACTGAACTGATGTGAATACAATGAAAACCAAGCATGCAACATGTATCTTTCTCTGTTATGGTGGTGGTGGTGGTTGTTTAGTCGCTAAGTCATGTCCGACTCTTGTAACCCATGAACTGTAGCCTGCCAGGCTCCTCTGTCTATGGGATTCTCCAGGCAAGAATACTGGAGTGGGTTGCCATTTCCTTCGCCAGGGGATCTTCCTAACCCAGGAATCGAACCCAGGTTTCCTGCACTGATGGCAGACTCTTTACTGACCGAGCTATGAGGGAAGCCCTGTTTTATAATTACATCAAATTTATGTGTGCCTGTACCACACACACAATTGATGGCTAAATACAAATTCAAATAAAATTATTTACATAGAGATTCTAAAATCAATGCTGGAATTTGAAGTAATATAAAGAACCATCTTTATTTAATAACTCTAAAATAATGTTAAAATTAATATTAATTTTGCTATCTTTAAAGCATTTATTAATCAACATGTTTCACTGCATTTAATATTGCCACTTTAGGAAAGCAATATGATAAACCTGGATAAGAAGTAAGCTATTACACAATATGAGTGTAAACATTATTCCATTAAAAAAACCCTTTTAATCATGTATTCTTTACATTTATCCAGAATAAGAAAATTCCTTCTAGAAAGATATTTCTTCCAAAGGCAAAAACTAACCACAGCAGACCTTCTAAAAAGGAATCTAAATTTATATACTGTATTCTGACACTGGATATTTGTAGGATACTGTCTAACACACCAGAAATATTTACCTACACTATGTTTCAACCAAGAGAAAAAACAAATCAATTAAAGATATTTTCGCAGATTACATTACAGGATTCAAGGAATCAATTAACTAATAAAAATTAGTGGTATTTTTTAGTAAATGCATTTTTTATCCCTGAGGCATTTTCTCACTACAGACAAATTTATGAGTTGCAGCAGAAATCAAGAACCTACTGGATCCTTTAAGAAATGACAAATATTCTTCAAATATAAGCATTTTCACTAGAGACCATCAAAATATAACTGATTATTTTTCTGCAAGGTTTAAATAAAGCAGGGACCCTCTTCTGAAATCTAAAGAAAACAAATCATTTTAATTGTGACTCTTTGCAGGCAAAAGAGTTTTTCTAAAGTGTATAAACTGAAATTTATAAAAAGTGACAGACTGTGACATCCATAAAAGTGTCACCCTTGTAAAAAAAAAAAAAGGGCTTATTATTAATCACTTTTAAAGAAGAAAGGAAAGGCACTCTTCCTTAATTTAAACATTTTATAAATAATTATCTTTCATGTATCTGGTTTGCTTTTAAAGATGACTAAATAAAAAACTGATTTATCTGTTCTTAAACTTACATGAAGTTGCAAGATGCTGAAATTTGACTTCACAGGACAAAGTTCCCAGGTTTCATTCTCTAGAAACATTCTCAGCTCATCAAGCCTTGTTCTTAAAAACAAATAACAAATAATCCAAAAAGTAAGGAGAAAAGCACACTGCATGCAAGAATTAATATAACAAAAACTATTACAGTTATCATTGTGATCATAATCAATTTTGAAAATCCATTCAGACCAATGTAGTAATGTAGTAAACACAAACATTTGCTTTTATGTACTTATCTGTAAGAGGAAAAAACCTCAAGTATATATCAAACTCAGAATATGTTTACTATATTGCAAAAATAATAAATGCATGGAAAATGACAATTTTATTAAGGGACTAAACTAAGTGACTCACCAATTTATGTACATAAGATATCCTTTAGCTAATGACATATCATTGCCAAAAGAAAAAAGAAGAAATAATTTACAGGGTTTATTAAACCATAAATACTGACAAATGTTTTATGTTAAAAAGCATAGATCTTAATCATTATTCTTACTAAACCACAATATCAAGGTGATTATCACTCTCTAAATATATTTTAGCTCAGTGCCTCTCTATCTCTACACAACATTTACGAGATACATTAGCAAGCATGGCACTTAAATTAACAAGTAGTCACATATTATACTGATCTCTTCTTTCTTTAATGCTATTGCTCTTACTGTTTTCTGAGTGTGTGCATGTGTGTGTATGTATGTTCAGTAGTGTCCAACTCTTTGGGACTCATGGACTATAGCCCGCTAGGCTCTTCTGCCCATGGAACTTTCCAGGCAGGAATACTGGAGTGTGTTGCCATTTCCTTCTCCAGGGGATTTTCCTGACCCAAGGATCGAACTCCCATTTCTTGTACCTCCTGCACTGGCAGGCAAATCCTTTACCACAAGCACCGCCTGGGAAGCCCTGTCTCTTCGGTAATCAGTATATTATACAAGCCATTCCAGAGAAACAAATACTTCCTTCTTGTTAACCCAGGAATAAAAGGGCCAGTGCCTGTCCTCTTCCTACAACAAGCCTCACTGCTGTTACTAAAACCATGCTAAAAACAAAATCTAGATTTTTTTTTAAAAAACCCCACAGGTTCTAAATTAAAGATGGAATAAATGGTAAAATCTGTGAAAAGCAGAAACTGCTCCAAACATTAGTGTTTTTAACAGACAAGGGCTTTAAAATAACTACTATAAACAAGTTAAACAAAATACAGAAAAAAGATGCACAAAATGCATTGAAAGAAAAATTTTTAAAGAACTGGAATAATAAAAACAAAAAAGAATCAAACACTCTATAACTGAAAAAATACAATACTTCAAATTAAAACTGGGTAAGTAAAACACCAGATGACAGAATTAATGAACTTGAAGACAATTCGATAGGAAATAGCAAACCTGAAGCATAAATGGAAAAAAAAAATGGGAAGAAACTGAAAAGATCATAAGAGATAGGTGAGACTGTCAAAACATCTAGTATGTATATAACTGGATGAAGAGGATAGAAGAGCAAAAGAAACATCTGAAGTGGTAGGTCATGGCTGAGAATTTGGCAAAAGTGGCTGTGCCCACACCTATCACCATTTACAAAAATTAACTAAAATGAATCACAGATCAAATGTAAGAACTACGAAGTTTACAACTCTTACAATTCTACAAAGAAATGATAAATAAATCATTTTTAAAATGGGCAAAAGCTTTGAACAGATCTTTTTTGTAAAGAAGATATACAAATGACGAGTAAACATGTCAAATGTCATTCAGCAGGCAAATATAAATCCAAACTATAAGGAGGTACCGCTTCACAACCACCAGGATAGCTAAACCAAAGAGACAACAAGAGCTAGCAAGGGTTTGGAGAAGTTAGAACCCTTATATAGTGCTGGTGGAAATGCAAAATGGTACAACCACTTTGGAAAAGTTTGGTAGTTCTTCAAAATGTTAAACATAGAGTTGCCATATGACCCAGAAACTTCACTCTGTACTGGTTTTCTGTGGCTACTACAATAAATTAACAAAAACTGGGTGACTTAAGGCTTCCCAGGTAGTGCTAGTGGTAAAGAACCCATCTGCCAATGCAGGAGACTTGGGTTCAACCCCAAAACAGAGGAGCCTGATGGGCTACAGTCCATAGAGTCACAAAGAGTCTGACACGACTAAAGTGACTTAGCATGCACACACAGGTGACTTAAGATAACAGAAATGTATAATCTCACAGTTCTGGAGGCCAGAAGTCTGAAATCAAAAGGTTGAAATCAAGATGTCAGCAGGAATACAGTCTCTCCAGAAGCTCTAGAGGAGAATCTGTTCCTTGCCTCTTCCAGTTTATGGTGACTGCTACCATTCCTTAGCTAGTGGCCACAGCACTCCATCCTCTACCTGTCTTCACATACCTTTCTCCTATATGGGTTTCTGTATCTATATCAAGTTCCCTTCTATCTCCCTTTAACTGTGATGGCATTAAGGCCCATCCAGATAATCCAAGATAATCTCATCACAAAATCATTAATTAAGTCATATCTACAAAATACTTTTTCCAAGTAAGTTAACATTTACAGTTGCCAAATATGAGGACATGATTTTGGGGGGGGCAGTAGGGGGACGGAGGGAAATGGGGAAAACCCTTGTCATCTTACTATACATTCCTAGGTACATAACCAAAGAACTGATGATATATGTCCATGCAAAAACTTATACATGAATGTTTACAGCAGCATTATTAGCAAGAAAGTTCCAGAAAAAACATCTATTTCTGCTTTATTGACTATGCCAAAGCCTTTGATTGTGTGGATCACAACAAAATGTGGAACATTCTTAAAGAAATGGGAATACCAGACCACCTGATCTGCCTCCTGAGAAATCTGTATGCAGTTCAGGAAGCAACAGTTAGAACTGGACATGGAACAACAGACTGGTTCCAAATAAGAAAAGGAGTACATCAACGCTGTATATTGTCACCCTTCATATTTAACTTATATGCAAAGTACATCATGAGAAACGCTGGGCTGGATGGAGTACAAGCTGGAATGAAGATAGCCGGGAGAAATATATAACCTCAGATATGCAGATGACACCACCCTTATGGCAGAAAGTGAAGAAGAACTAAAGAGTTCCTTGATGAAAGTGAAAGAGGAGAGTGAAAAAGTTGGCTTAAAGCTCAACATTCAGAAAACTAAGATCATGGCATCCGGTCCCATCGCTTCATGGGAAATAGATGGGGAAACAGTGGAAACAGTGGCTGACTTTATTTTTTAGGGCTCCAAAATCACTGCAGATGGTGACTGCAGCCATGAAATTAAAAGATGCTTGCTCCTTGGAAGGAAAGTTATAACCAACCTAGACAGCATATTAAACAAGCAGAAACACTGCTTTGCCAACAAAGGTCCGTCTAGTCAAGGCTATGGTTTTTCCAGTAGTCATGTATGGATGCGAAAGTTGGACTATGAAGAAAGCTGAGCGCCGAAGAATTGATGCTTTTGAACTGTGGTGTTGGAGAAGACTCTTGAGAGACCCTTGGACTGCAAAGAGATCCAACCAGTCCATCCTAAGGGAGATCAGTCCTGAGTGTTCATCGGAAGGACTGATGTTGAAGCTGAAACTCCAATACTTTGGCCACCTCATGCGAAGAGCTGACTCTGAAAAGACCCTGATGCTGGGAAAGACAAAAGGCAGGAGGAGAAGGGGACGACAGAGGATGAGATGGTTGGATGGCATCACCGACTCAATGGACATGAGTCTACGTATACTCCAGGAGCTGGTGATGGAGAGGGAGGCCTGGCACGCTGCAGTCCATGAAGTCGCAAAGAGTCAGACACGACTGAGCGACTGAACTTAACTGAAAAAGTGAAAACAACCCAAATGTCCATTAACTGAGGAAAGGATAATCAAATTATGGTCTATCCATACAATGGAATATTATTTACCAATGAAAAAGAAAGAAGTTCTGTTACATGCTCCAACATGGATGAACTGTTAGCAATATTCTAAGTTAAAGCCAAACACAAAAGGCCATATAATGTATGATTTCCTTCATATGAAATGTCCATATACAGGCAAACATAATGGGCAAATACACAAAGACAAAAAATAAGTGATTGTCAGATGCTACAGGAGGAGAAAAGTGCCAATTAACAGATAAAGGGTTACTTTTTGAAGTGATAAAAATATTCTGAAATTAGATAGTGGTGATGTTGTTGCTGAATTATTAATATATACTTTATAGGAGTGAATTTTTGGCATTTTTGGTATGTGAGTTATATCTCGATAAAGTTATTACTACACAACAATTATTGAGATAGGCAGGACTCTAAAATGCACTCTAAAATCCCTCAAGATTGTCTGCACGAACGCCCAGGACTAAATATAATGAAGACTACCCTGTAATTACATTACCAAATATGGAAAAAAGGGATTCTACTGATATAATTACAATTACTTGAACTGCCTTGAGTTAATCAAAACAGAAATTATCCAGGTGGAACAAACCTAACTGAACAAGCCCTTTTATTTTTGTTTTGTTTTTTTTTATTTTTTAAATTAGTTTATTTATCTATTTTTTTTCTTTACAATATTGTATTTGTTTTGCCATACATTGACATGAATCCACCATGGGTATACATGTGTTCCCCTTACAGAACTCCCCTCCCACCCTCCCTCCCCATCCCATCCCCCCTCCCCATCCCATCCCTCTGGGTCATCCTGGTGCACCAGCCCCGAGCACTCTGTATCATGCATCGAACCTGGACTGGCGATTCGTTTCACATATGATAATTTACAAGGTTCAATGCCATTTTTCCATATTATCCGGCCCTTGCCCTCTCCCATAGAGTCCATAATACTGTTCTATGTATCTGTGTCTGTTTTGTTGTCTTGCATACAGGGTTATCTTTACCGATTTACTAAATTCCATATATATGTGTTAGTATACTGTATTGGTGTTTTTCTTTCTGGCTTACTTCACTCTGTATAATAGGCTCTAGTTTCATCCACCTCATTAGAACTGATTCAAATGTATTCTTTTTAATGGTTGAGTAATATTCCATTGTGTACATGTACCACAGCTTTCTTATCCATTCGTCTGCTGATAGGCATCTAGGCTGCTTCCATGTCCTGGCTATTATAAACAGTGCTGCAATGAACATTGGGGTACACATGTCTCTTTCAGTTCTGGTTTCCTCACTGTGTGTGCCCAGCAGTGGGATTGCTAGGTCATATGGCAGTTCTATTTCCAGTTTTTTGAGGAATCTCCACACTTGAACAAGCCCTTTTAAAGTAGACCTTATTTCTTCTCCTGATAAAAGATGGGGAAGTCAGAGAGAATTGCTGGCTTTTGAAACCAAAGGGGTCAAGTGCAAGGACCAGAGACCTGAGAAGCTGAGAAGGCTTTTTAGCTGACAGGTAGCATGAAAACAGAAACCTCAGTCCTAAAACCACAAGGAACTGAACTGGGCCAGTGTCTTGAATGTGCTCAGATGCAGATTCTTCCTCAAAGTCTTCAGATGAAAGATCAGCCAACACCTTGATTTAGGCCCTATGAGAACCTAAGCTGCAAACCCAGACAAGAATTCCAGACTTTCACAGAACTGTGAGAAAACAAAAGGGTGTTGTTTTAAGCTGCTAAAATTCATGGTATTCTATTACACAATAATATAAAACTATTACAGTGATGAAAGATACCATCTCACAGACTGAAGCTTAGTTATGCTTACATATAAAAAGTATAGAAAAAATATAGAAAGTAAAATATATGACAATAATACTAAAAGGGTAAGAGAAGGTAAATGAGTTACAAAGTTGGTTCCCGCATTATTTTGGAAGCATTTAACCTAAGGTCAACTGTTAACAGAGCAAGAATGCATATTGGAATGTTGATGGTAGCCACTACCACAATATACATTTTAAGGCTGATAAAAAAAGTGATCTGAAAATTGAAAAGACACAGATCAATCCAAAAGAAAGCAGAGAGAGAAAAAAATGAATGAAAAAAGTTATCTACACTTTAAGAAATCAAACAGCAATATGATGGGCTTAAACCCAACTATGCCAATAAATACATTACATGAAAATGAAATAAAGGTCCAGTTGAAACACAAAAATTGTCAAACTTAATTTTAAAATTAAAAAAACCCTATATGCTATTTATAAGAAGCACAATTAAAAAGGTTGAAGTTAAAATTAGACTGGAAGCAAAACTAGATTGAAAGTAAAAATTCCAGACATGATTTCTTAAAATTATGAATTACAAAGGAAATCTTATCAAAATTCTTTCTTCATCTATTAAAATGATCAATATGGTATTTTTCCTATAGCTGTGAATTAGTAAATTAAATTTATTAATTTTTTAAAAGTCTAGCCAACCTTGTTTTCCTATACTCAACTCTACCTGTTCTTGAAGTATTGTCTTTTTTTAGATATACTGGATGTAACCTGCCAATCTTTTGTTCAGGACTTTTGCCCTTAAGTTCTTTTGAGATACTAACCTGTCATTTTTCTTGTTTGTAATGTTTTGGCATTAGTGCTATGATGGCCTCATAAAATAAGTTATAAAGAATTCCCTCCTTTTCTATTCTCTGCATTGGAAGGCAGATCCTTAACACCTGGACTACCAGGGAAGTTCTTTTCTGTTCTCTGAAGGAGTTTGTGTTCATATTACTTCCCCCTTAAAGGTTTAGAAGAACTGACTGATGACAGCAACAGGCCTTGAGATTTCTTTGTGGAAATGCTTTGAAGCAAAGATTTAATTTCTCTAAAGATACAGGACTATTCAGATTTTCTATATTTTATCAGTTTATTACATGAGATTTTACAAAGAATTCATTCATTTCTATCTAAATTGTCAACTGTATTAGCATAAAGTCTATATTATTTTATTTCTAATGTCTTAAGATCTATGTGCGAGCGTGTTCAGTCACTTCAGTCGTGTCTTACTCTTTCCGACCCCATCAATTATAGCCCCACCAGGCTCCTCTGTCCATGGGATTCTCCAGGCAAGAATACTGGAGTGGGTCACCATTCCCTCCTCCAGGGGATTTTCTTGACCCAGGAATCAAATGCACATCTCCAGTGATTTCTGTATTGCACGTTGTTTCTTTACCACTGAGACACCAGGGAAGCCCCTTTAAGATCTATAGATATCCCTTTAACTGATGATATAATTTCTTTCTTTTTCTTGCCCAGTTTTGCTTAGTATTGTAGATCTCTTTCTATTATACATTTACTTTCTCTTTCATTGACTTCTCAGTTCAGTTGCTCAGTCGTGTCTGACTCTTTGCAACCCCATGGACCGCAGCACGCAGGCCTCTCTGTCCATCAGCAGCTCCCGAAGCTTGCTCAAACTCATGTCCAGTGAGTCAGTGATGCCTTCCAACCGTCTCATCCTCTTTTGTCCCCTTCTCTTCCTGCCTTCAATCTTTCCCAGCATCAGGGTCTTTTCCAATGAGTCAGTTCTTCGCATGAGGTGGCCAAAGTATTGGAGTTTTGCCTTCAACATCAGTCCTTCCAATGAACACCCAGGACTGATCTTTAGGATGGACTGGTTGGATCTCCTTGCAGTCCAAGGGACTCTCAAGAGTCTTCTTCAACACCACAGTTCAAAAGCATCAATTCTTCGACGCTCAGCTTTCTTTATAGTCCAACTCTCACATCCATACATGACTACTGGAAAAACCATAGCCTTGACTAGCTTTTTAATATGCTGTCTAGGTTGGTCATAACTTTCATTTTCTAAACTTTTTGAAATGTAAGTTTAGGGCACTGATTTTCAAACTTTCTTCTTTACCAGAAAATGCATTTAAAGCTAAAAATCCCCCCCTCTGCTTTAGTTATACCTCACAATTTTATATTATATGTTTATTAACATTCCTTTTTAAATATTTTCTAATTCCCAATATGATTCCTTCTTTAACATGGAAAATAGGTTGCTTAATATCCAAAAACTGGCAGATTTTCTAGTTCTCTCTTATTTATTTCTAGTTTAATTCCACTGTGGTCAGAATATGCTCTGGCTTCAATCTTTTGACTTTTTCTTTTACAAAGACTTGCTTTATGCCCCAGCAATTGATTGACTTTGATTAACTGTCCTTCTCCTCTGAAAAAAAAATATGAATTCTTCAGCTATCAAGTATTACAATGTATACACACATATATGTATAAACATATATACATCAATATATCTACATAAATTAGGTAAATTTTATTAATATTTGGTCAAACATATATCCTGATTTTTTTGTCTGTTTATATTACCAATTACTAAAAGTGGCACACAAAAATTCTCAACTATGATTATAAATTGTCTATTTCATCTCCTAATCTGAATATGTTTGCTTTATATATTTTGATTTTATTTTAGTAAGAGCTTACAAATTTAGGACTGTTACAGCTTCTAACGAAAATCTATTCATCATTATGAAGTATCCTCTTTACTTCTAGTAATACCTTTTGACTTGAAGTTGACTATCTCTTAGGAATTTCTTTCCTCTGATATAGAGTGTCTACAAAAACCTACCACAAATACCATACTTACTGGTAAAGTACTGAATGAAGGAATGTCCCTTGTTGGCACTTCTGTTCAAAATTGTACCAGAAGTCTTAACCAATACAAATGTTAGAAAGTAACATATAAAACCATCACTATTCACACATGACATATTGTATACATGGGCGATTCAAAAGAATTTCCAATTAAATTTAATAAAATGTTAATTTAACCCCCAGATCATAGGAATCCTAGGTCAATACACTAAATCAAGTCACATGTCTACATGTGTGAGAAACAACAAAGCAAGACAATTCAGAATAATATTTATAAAACCACAATATTTACATAATGTTCAGCCATGACTAGTCAATGGTGACAGAAGTTAAGAATAGCAGTTAACTCTGAAGAGGCTACTGACTGAGAAAAGTACAAGAGATTCTTCGGGGATACTGGAAAAGTTACATATATTAATCTGGGCAGTTTATATAGCGTGTGTACCTGCGTGCTAAGTCACGTCAGTCGTGTTCGACTCTTCACGACCCCATGGACTGTAGCCCGCCAGGCTCCTCTGTCCATAGGGATTTTCCAGGCAAGAATACTGGAGTGGGTTGCCATGCCCACCTCCAGGACATCTTCCCAACCCAGGGATTGAATCCGCAACTCTTGGGTCTCCTGCACTGTAAGGCAGGTTCTTTACCACTAGCGTCAGCTGGGAAGCCCCTTATGCAGTGTACATATATTAAACATTCATGGAGCGGTACAATAAGATATGTATACATTTATGTGAGTTAAGTTTTAATAAAATTTTTTCAAAGGAAAAAACTAATAATCTATCACTATCCTCCCAAACTGTCTGCAATAAAAGGCAGGCCCATTTTAAAGATAAAGCCACAGGTGGCTCAAGCAAGCATGAATCCACTTGTGAAGGGTCACAAGGTCACAACTAGTAGAAAGCAAAGACAGGGGCCCTGATTTCCAAGTCATGTTCTTTTCACTGCAACATACTCAGAAACAATAGCAAAAAGGAAAAATTTCATTTTTTACTGGAAATCATAAGTTGGTTCCTATTTTCCAAATTGATTCAATAAAGCCAAGGAAAACTTCCTCCGCATCTCTTTCCCCAAGAACATTTTATACAAATTGAAAGATTTGCATTTTATATCCTTTCTTCTAATTTACTGTACTAACACACAAAAGAGAGCAGTTATGATGAAAAAGCAGTACGTATGTAAAGTACAAACTGTAATCTGATGCTGAGTAACAGAATGGACTGTAATCATAAAGCTCAGTGAAAAGCAATCTCAATCATTCCTCTAAGCACTGTGGGTGCCACTGTGTCTCCAAGAAACCAGACACAAGCAGGAGACAAAGAACTTTTTTGGCAAACTAAAGAACAGGTGCAACTAAAATAAAATTAAAGAGATTTTAAAGTGCAAACATAGTGAAGAAGATAATAACCAATCTATAAACTGTCTCAAATATGTTGACCTACAAGTTAAAGGGAAAATATCAATGAATTAAAAGTGTGTGAAACACAGATCTTTTACTTAACCTAATAAAAGACTTAAAGCAATAGAAGTTAGGTTCCAGAAGCGAATGATAAAAGCAGCGAGTTTAAAGAAGGTAGAGTATCCAACATAAGCCTTATACACTTTGAAGAGAAGGAAACTGATGCTCAGAAAATTAAAAAGATGGGTTAAAATCACATATGCAGTAAAGCTAGTTGAGGAACACAGTAAAGGTAGGAACCCAAGGCCACTGATAACACCACACGGCCCCACACTTTTTACCAGCAGGAGGAAAAGTGGAATTTGATAATTGTTCACTACTATGGTATATTTATGTGTATGTACATACATACATGCATATATACAATGTGTATGTACATATATATAGAAGAGAAACTAGTCTGACATAAGAGGTATATATTATGAAGACACTGTTCCTTTTGCTCTCATTTTAAGTTCAAATTTTAAGCCCTCTTGTATAGTTTAGACATGGAAAATAGTCATATTTTACATAGTTGAATTTTTAGTAGAACATGTCACACACTAAAAATAAACAAATTTATTGGTACCATTTTCACCAAATACCCCCCAAAATTGGTTTCTGAAAACATTTCTCCCTGTTTTCCCAAGGAATACAGCAAAGAGGGCTGCAAACAGTATCTTCTATTCCACACACAGCTCTTCTACGACATGACCTAACCACTCCCCTGTCAACAGAAAAAGTCTGCTTTCTCTCCTCTTCAATCTGAACCAGCGTTATGAGAAGTCTACATTCAATGGAATGTGGTAGAAGGACTGCATGAGTCCCAAGCGTGTAGCTGAAAAGGCCAAGCACCCTCCGCGTGGTTCTCTTGGAATGCTAGTTCTGTGGGAAGCCAGCTGCCATGGAAGAAGTCCAACCACCCTGAGAGCACCACACTAGGGAGGCCACATGTGGGCACGCTGACTAACCAGTCCAGCTGAACACCCTCTAGCCACCTCCACCAAGATGCAAGCGAAGCCATCTTGAACCCGCTACACAAAGCTGAGCACTCCTGAGTCACCGCAGTCAGTGCTATGAGGAGCAGAAGAATCTTGATCCCTGCTTAAATTATTCCTGACACACAGAATACAGGAAATAACGAGAAGATGGTGGTTGTTTTAAGCCTGTAATTTTCAGGATAGTTTGTTACAATGCAATACTAGGAAAACATATCCATGGACACTTGTAAATTGAAGTTATTATACTGGTTAACCTTTTCCTTAAAAAAAAAACTCTCAGATATCTTATACAACAACTAAAATTACTGATAACTTATTTTCTACTCTCTCTGAAGCCTTAACCAAAACAGTTTATTTGGCAGAAGATATATGGGCAGGGGAGGGAGGAGCAGTGTGACATGAGCAGGCAGGTCAGTTCTAGAAGATACCAGGTCCAATACTCAAACCAGAAGACATGATTCAATCACTTGACCAAGACAGAAAACAAAGATAAGTATATGGATAATAAAACTAACTCTAGAAGCACACATTTTTAAAGGCACTTTAAGGAATAAACCAAGCCTTTCTTACTCAGGCAAGCAAAGACTTTTCTCCCTAAAAGGATAGGTGATCTTTCTCTTCTTCTGACATCAGTCAATGCACCTTTAAGGTCACTGAAAACATTTATAAACTTTGATTATTAAAGTAATTAAAAATAAAATGTACTTGTTAAATGTCTTGACAACAGTACACTACTGCATAGTTTCTACATCATTACTGTTTTAGATTATTTGTGCTTTGGGGAATTCTGCAACATCTGGCAGAAGACTGACAGCTTGCAGTGTATACAGACTTAGAGCCTGCACATAAAGAAACCTGGGGGAATAAAACACACCTTGAAAGATGTGAAGTTACATTGACAGATGACAGAGTCTGTGCTTCCTCACATGCTCATCCAACTTTGCCCAAGAAAAAGATAATGGCAGGCAAACTTTAATACTTCCACAAAAAAACACCAGTACATTCTATAAACAGATGTTCTGCCAAAGAGTAAAATGCTTGTATGTTCACCTTGTTGTTATGTCTACATCTTCAAACCAACAGCCTAAATGGACTCAAAGTCAGGATAATTCAGTTCAGGAATTTCTTCATTCTCAAGAGCTCTATTTGGCAGAAGACCATGAAACAAATTGTAAGCACATTTAAATACTTTAATAAAATCAAAACAGATGATCTGTAGTTCACCATGTTTCATGGTAGTTTTTGGTATTTATGTAGTATGATTTGGTGAAGGAGGTATTAAATCAGAATTTAGTAGATTTAGATTCATCATTGGCTAATGTAATGACTTTCATCAACCCAATATCTATACACTGGCATCATTTCTAAACTGCCTGTCAAGTTTATCTTGCTTTAGAGCACAGTGATGGTTGGCACTCACTTTGCCAAGTGATTTTCATTATAATTTCCCAAATGGCAGCTGTTGGAGAGAGAATGATTACAGGCAGTATGTAAGCAAGACTGCTTTAAATACTGGGGAAAGGGAAGAATACTACAAAAAAAAATTAAATCTTTATGTTTTAACCTACTTTTATAATATACAGAGCAGCATGAAAAAAAGGGAAAGATCTACAGGTAATACTGGGGGAGAGCATTTAGTCCAACCACCTCATTTTACAATTGATAGATAGAACCATATCCCAGAGGGTTAAGTAATTTGTTCAATGTCAGAAAAGTGGCAAGAGGCAAAAATGGGATAAGAACCCAATTTACTATTTCCCAGTCCTCCTCTCCTTCTAACAATACAATATAGCCTCCTCACTGGGAAACAAGTTTCACAAGTGTTTCTGAGAAAAGTCAATTAAAATGTTGAGTGTTTTGAAAACAGTAATTAATATCTATGTTTTCTAAGTTTATCAAGGTGAACTTTTGTGAGGAATCTCCATTAGCATCTAGAAATGACTATTATACCTGGTGGCAACAGATGACAGACATCTTTTGATAATAAAGTAGAATGCAGAATGGAAACCATTAAATGAACCCACATTTCTGCTTTGCATACATCTTGCAGTCACAATGAACAAAAGACCCTCCAGTGGTATTGTAGGATATAAAGCAATCTTTGGGAAATGAACAAGCAGCATGCTTTCATTCTAATGGGTAAGTGAGGCTTCTCATTTCTTCACAGTTCTTGATTCTTTTCCATTTCCCATCTGTGATTACAAGGCCACTCTCATTTTGGAAAGCAATGTGTACAGGTTGGGACTTCCATTTTCGTAGGGGTTAAGTTTTAACAGAAAAGGAAGTTGTAAACAAAGGTAGTGTTAGGGTTTTATGTTGTTCCCTTGCCACTGTCTTCCTGTGCATGCATGCTAAGTCACTTCAGTCATGTCTGACTCTTTGTGACCCCATGGACTATAGCCCAGCAGGCTCTTCTGTCCATGGAATTCTCCAGGCAAGAATACTGGAGTGGGTAGCTATTTCCTTCTCAAGGGGATCTTCCCAACTGAGGGATCAAATCTAGGTCTCCTGCACTGCAGGCAAATTCTTTTTGAGAATCTGAGCCACCATGGAAGCCCACTTTGGTAAAGAATCAATTTAAATATACTTTAAAAATAAATGTTTAATGAGTGAGTGAGTGAAAGTCACTCAGTCCTGTCCGACTCTTTGCAAACCCAGGGAATACACAGTCCATGGAATTCTCTAGGCCAGAATACTCGAGTGGGTAGCCTTTCCGTTCTCCAGTGGATCTTCCAGATCCAGGAATTGAACCGGGGTCTCCTGCATTGTAGGCGGATTCTTGACCAACTGAGCTATCAGGAAAGCCCACATTTAATTTTAATAGTTTACTATTAAGACAGAAAATGTGTACTTAAATATATTGAATAATAAATTAGTCAATGGTTTCACGTGCAGTACTCTCTCTTCTGACTCAGCACTTATCACGGTGACCAAGGGTTGACTGAACAAGGAGAAAAAGAATTTCAAATCCCAACTCTCCCTGCTACCAAATAACAACAAAATCAAAACATTTTAAAAAGCAAACTAACAAATGAAATATAACTCAATGCAAATGATAAAATATATGTAAGAGATATAGTATAGGGTCCAGCTTACATGCAGAAAGGTGTAATAACTGTTCACTCTCTCAGTTTAATGCTACTTTAAGTGTACCATCACATTGCTATATAAACATTCTTTCCCACCTTTCCCCATTCCCAAAACTATTCCCCGGTACCCTTTTTAAAATTGGTAGTGATTGTTTGTCAAAGCAACATAGTACACAGTCTTGGCCTTGTAGCTAGATTCTGAATATCATGCCCCCTTCTCTAAAAGCCTTTTTATTCCTAAAAGGCACATAGTTTCAAGAACCTCCGCCTCGGTGAGTGCTGCCTCTATTGATTTAACTTCCTTAGTAAACTCACACCATATATGCAGGTAGAGAATAGCAGTCAAATGTTTCTAGGGATCCTCAACGTAAGAATCATCTTATACCCACAAAGAAGTCAGTTCAACATTTTAAATCCCTCAAGACAAAGTACATACTGAAATTTACAAAAAGTAATGAGAATAATTTATGCTATTTTTGGTAAAACAGAAATAAAAACCTAACCATCCTAAAAAGAGCTACAAAGATAGCCTTTCAAATTCAAAAGTAATTCTTTTAAACCAATCAATGCTATAAGATTAATAAACATGAGAAAAAGCTATTCTCGCTACCTAAATAAGTCTATTCACGTTTTATTAGAGTTCTTACCTATGGTAGTTCTTAAAATAATTGACACTTTGTTTTCTAATAGATTCTTGCAAAACTTCAGACTTGCTACCACAAAATTCTTCTCCAACTTGCATCAACCTACGTGGACAGAAAGATTTATAACAATTTCAGCAACATGTTTATTATAGGGAAGTAAAAGAAGTCCAGGTCATCTTTAATCAAAGATAACAAATCATAAAAATTTGGATGCCTGAAGAAATTCTAAAGATCACAAATTCATTACAGTTTACAAACACCCAAAGAGCAGAAATATTTAAACACATTCACCCATAAACCAGCAGAAATTAGACTGTGAATGTTCAATTATCTTCACTTCCATGAAGTTATAGCTTATAACTCATTAATCAAAGATTTCATTATCATGGTTCAATGAAACAAGATAAAGAATAAGACAAGATCTCAAACACTACCTGCTGATTATATCCAAAACAAAGATGAAATCATCATATTTGAATATAGACAAATCAGTTCCAAGCAAGTAGGTTTTAACTTTTAGCTGAACATCCTATAAAACAAAACAAAAAATGTTTCAAGTAAATCCAAAATATAGAAAGTAATCAGAACCATGATTTTGTATAGCAACACATTAAAATGAGACAGGAATAGATTAACTTGATAAAAAAATATCTATTTGGGCCAATACCCAACAAAGGTTGATATCAGAAATAGTTCCATAATCAGATATGAAAATAGTATAGGCCACAGTTATCACTATTAACATACACATACACATGCAAGATAAGAATTATATCCTTATACTAGATACACAGGTAAAAGTCACCATTATTTGTGTATATCTAGTATAATCACCTTATACTGTATGCCGAAATCACTTAAATCTGCATAATCTGATTTAATTACTTAAATCTGATTTAAGTAATCACCTTAAATCTATATGCAGGTCAAGAAGCAACAGTTAGAACTGGACATGGAACAACAGGCTGGTTCCAAATCAGGAAAGGAGTACATCAAGGCTGTATATTGTCACCCTGCTTATTTAACCTATATGCAGAGTACATCATGTGAAATGCTGGGCTGGATGAGACTGGAATCAAGATTGCTGGGAGAAATATCAATAACATCAGATATGCAGATGCCACCACCCTTATGGCAGAAAGCGAAGAACTAAGAGCCTCTTGATGAAAGTGAAAGAGAAGAGTGAAAAAGTTGGCTTAGAACTCAACATTCAGAAAACTAAGATCATGGTGTCCAGTCCCATCACTTCATGGCAAATAGATGGGGAAACAATGGAAACAGTGGCTGACTTTATTTTTCTGGGCTCCAAAATCACTGCAGATGGTGACTGCAGCCATGAAATTAAAAGACACTTGTTCCTTGGAAGGAAACTTATGACCAACCTAGATAGCATATTAAAAAGCAGAGACATTACTTTGCCAACAAAGGTCCATCTAGTCAAGGCTAAGGTTTTTCCAGTAGTCATGTATGGATGTGAGAGTTGGACTATGAAGAAAGCTGAGCACCGAAGAATTGATGCTTTTGAACTGTGGTGTTGGAGAAGACTCATGAGAGTCCCTTGGACTGCAAGGAGATCCAACTAGTCCATCCTAAAGGAGATCAGCCCTGGGTGTTCATTGGAATGACTGATGTTGAAGCTGAAACTCCAATACTTTGGCCACCTCATGAGAAGAGTTGACTCATTGGAAAGACCCTAATGCTAGGAAGGATTGGGGGCAGGAGGAGAAGGGTACGACAGAGGATAAGATGGTTGGGTGGCATCACCAATTCGATCGACATAAGTTTGGTAAACTCCAGGAGCTGCTGATGGACAGGGAGGCCTGGCGTGCTGCGATTCATGGGGTTGTAAAGAGTCAGACACGACTGAGGAACTGAACTGAACTGAACTGGACTGAATACATAATTAGCTGCTTTAATACATGCACAGTAATTGCCAACACAAAGAAGAAATACATGGTTATTTTTCAAATGCCCTGGGAAGAATTTAAAAGTATGAAGTATATTAGATTGTAAAGATAATTTCCAATTCACAAAAAGTAGAAATATGCCAACTCTAATTTTCTGTAGTAAAAAGAAATCAATAAACATTTTAAAACTGCCATTTCTCATGTATTTAAAGACTAAAAAGAAAATTTTGGAAGACCAAAAATTTCATATTGTTAAATATGTAAGCTCCATGAGGTCAAAGACCATGGTTTCAATTTCCATGTTTGTAAACCCACAAACAGTATGATACACATATTATGATTGACACAACCTTTTTCCCTGAAAGATTCTGAGTCAAAATGAAGGAAAAATTTGCCATAAAATTCTAAAAATTTTCACATCAAAAATCAAGGTGATTATGATTCTGAATCTAGTTTTATGTCAGAAATGTTAACTATCTTCTTATGCTTCTCAATCATCACTTATCATTATCTCCACAATAAATTTATGATAAATGTCTGTAAATTGTCACATGCTCATTTCTGCTTTGAAATTTAGCACTTCAGGTATCAGAAATATATTATAGCATGTACAGCATATATTATATATAACCCCCAGTGGGGTAAAGGGCAGCAACCCAAAATAAAACACACGAATATCCCCGTAACATACGCATGTTCACTTTAATAGGAAAAATAAATACTATAAAAAGCCAAATGATAACAGTGGTCAGGCTGTGCTATCAAATGAATTCAATTCCTGTCAGGTTTGTATGCTAGATGTGTTATCAAAACACATTTATTTTTCAGAGTTTTTGCCTTTTTCAATTGCATCGAGCTTTGTAATTTCAATTTAACAAACACTAATGAGTTCCTAATGTACACAAAGGCCTGTATAGAACTGGTTGAGAACTGGGATTGGAGGGGCAAAAGGGACTTGGAGTGGTAGAGATGAAGATATTCTAAAACCTGAAATCTACAATTATCTATATTCAAAAGCATGATGACTTTTATTAAATTGGCCAAATGTTTAAATGAGAATAGCTTTTACTAAATCTTACATTTAACAGATATTCCTATAGCAGGAATGACATCAGGTTGCCAGACTGAACAGCAACTAGCTATATAAAATACCAGGTCAACATTTCAAAGTGTGCTGAATTACCAAATATTTTATCATAGATTCTACAATTTCAGCAAAGTATTATTAAGAGTCTATTACAAGACCTAAGCAGAAACAATTCATATCTGACCCTAGATATAAGATTTTCCTTTCTGTACATAATATGCAGAAAAAAAGTCAGCCTAAACCTGTAATAAGTAGAAAGTTAAAAATTACCTTAATATGGTCATATAAGAAATTATAAAAGATAAAAGCTCTTTCAACTATCACATATTTAAATATTAAAGTATAATTCAAATAGCATATCCAATAGCAAGTAATAAAAAGTTAGAAGAACACTAAATTATAACTGCTAAGTGATTCTTTAGGAAATTTATGTTTGCAGTATATATTTAGATACACAATTTTTTTCAAAAGAAATCGTGTAAAAGATGTTCAAACTAAATATCACCTTCATTAGAAAAATCAAAAATACATTTTAAAAGAACATAATATGATCAAAGTTTCTATAATCTTCGAAATTTTGAGGAAGTCCAAAAAGAACAAAAAAGTTATCAAAGAAATTACATTTTATCTAGGACATGACAAATTTTAACGAAGTAAATTATCTGATAACAACAACTGAGCTACTAAAATGTAAAAGAAAAGCCTAGAAAGACACATTCATTCAGTAAACACATAAGGTTCACTGAAGGCACAAAAATCATTGACTTAGAAAAAAATTCTTCATTCTATTCTAGACTCCAACCTACGTATGTCATCTATTACATAGTTATCTTTTTCCTAAAATTAACAGAAAAGGAAAACACACACACACATAAAATAAACAGTATCTCAATAAGAAAACAACTTCTTTAGGAAAGCACAGATCTGCTACGATACTAAAAGTAAAATGTAATCAAGGAATATTTTCAATGGAGAATTTCAAATTAAAACACTTTTTCTACTGTCACTTAGTCAAATATAATTCACAACTATTAATAAATTATAGAACTCAAATAACAGACTTATTCCAAAGAAAATAACATATGACCATATCTGCAAGGAAAAACAAATACAGAAAACCTAAACACTGACTCTGTAAAACAATTTTGACATGAAGGTTTCTACAGTTTTCATAGGAAAAAAAATAGTTTAAAAAAACCAAACCTGCCATATTCGTGTAAGTCCATGTTCTAATTTCTTTTTTATGTAGCCACGATCAAAATTTGTTTCTTCAGCACCCATCATATTACTCCCTTCTGAAAATAAAAGATGATATACATTTTAAATTTGCTTCACATTTTGTTCTCAAAAAAAAAAAAATTTGAACTCTAATATACTGTGGGCATATGTAAAATACAGAAAATATTCTCAATGTTTACATAATCAAAACAATGTCAAAAATAAGAACTGGGATTAAATGCATTTGATAAGACAAACTCAAGACTCTGAAATGTTAAGTATAATACTTTACACCTAAGACTACCCAGGTCATGTGTGATTGGAGCTGGGATTCCAACTTGGGCAGTGTAATCCCAGAAACCAGGTTCTTAATGACCATATACTGCCTGTTGCCAGGGCATTACAGGACTGATTAACCGAATTATCAATTAATACACACGTTAACAAGCATATGGAGTGCAAAACTGCTCATGCAATGAGGCAATGATGCATACAATTTGTATTTTTCACGATCCAGAATACTTTTATCCATTCCAGGTAAGTAATCTAACAATGTCCACTTCAAGAGGTTAAGATCAATGACCTGCCTCAAAAATGATTCTCTCCCTAAAAGCAACTGAAAAAAAAAAACACATTATATTTAAAAAATTATGCCTCTGTGCAAATAAACTGTGCAGAACAACTGAGAATACCAGTTGTTCTCATCTCAGGCGAGCAAGGTGTCCATCCACTGGTAATCAGCAAAAGGCTCTTTCATATCCAGGCCCTGGATACATGCCTTTGTTGTTGTTTAGTTGCTCCGTCATGTCTGACTCTTTGTGACCCCCTGGACTGAAGACAGCCAGGCTCCTCTGTCCATGGAATTCTCCAGTCAAGAATACTGAAGTGGGTTGCCATTTCCTTCTCCAGAGGATTTTCCTGACCCAGGGATCGAACCCACGTCTCCTTCATTAGCAGTGGGTTCTTTATCACTGAGCTGCCTGGGAAGCCCAGATACATGCCTAGTGTACTGGTAACTACTCATACAGTTTAAGCCATATCATCTGTGGTGGTGGTTTAGTGGTTTAGTTGCTAAGTCGGGTCCAACTCTCACTACCCTATAGACTGTCGCCTGTTCATAGGATTTCCCAGGCAAGAACACTAGAGTGGGTTGCCATTTCCTTTTCCAGGGGATCTTCCTGACTCAGGAATTGAATCCTGGTCTCCTGCATTGCAGGCAGATTCTTTACCAACTGAGCTACAAAGGAATCCTCATATCATCTGTATGGTCTGGCTATTATGAACCCAGCAGCTCAGACCAATGCACCTTCACTACGGCTTTAGAGTTTTATTAAAAATGGTAAAGTGTTAAGATACCAGTAGTATTACTAGATGGCTTCCCTATGGCTCAGCAGTAAAGAATCTGCCTGCAATGAAGGAGAGAACGACAAGTGAACTCTAGAGGCCCTTTCAGCCTTATGAAGTTTGTGAAGAATAAGTTTTAAATTACTGATTCCTACAATTTAAGCCTTAATGTGAATACGAAAGGAAGACTCTCTGGTGAACAAATGACTTTTTACAGTCCTCGATATTGTCAATTGATGATCAGACTAACCAGGGTCCACAACATTCTTAAATTAGAGTGAAAGAATTTTAGCAAAGAGGACTAAATATAGAAGGATCAAAGAGAGTTTTAAGTTTGAATCTATTTGTTGTTGCTATTGTTGTTGTCAGTCGCTAAGTTGTGTCTGACTCTTTGAGATCTCATGGATTGTAGCACGATAGGCTTTTCTGTCCTCTACTATCTCCTGGAGTTTGCTCAAATTCATGCCCCTAGAGTGGGTGACACTACCAAACCATCTCATCCTCTGCCACCCCTTTCTCCTTTTGCCTTCAATCTTTCCCATCATCAGGGTCTTTTCCATTGAGTTAGCTCTTTGCATCAGGGGGCCAAAGTATTGGAGCTTCAACAGCTCTTCCAGTGAAAATTCAGGGTTGATTTCCTTTAGGATTGACTGGTTTGACCTTGACATCCAGGGGATTCTCAGGAGTCTTCTCCATCACCACAATTTGAAAGCATCATGAAAATGTGTATACATAAACATATACATCCATACATAACATGAAACTATTTGCCTCGAGCAGAAAGCAAGTTTCACCATGATGAGAATATATTATCTTCTACACTCTCATCTTATATCTAAAGTATGTGTTAATTGTGTTCCAAACTTTTGCTTTGGTTTCTTCTTAAATAATGGACTAGAAAAGGGAAAAAAGGTGCTGAGATGTCTAAATAGTTACCACACCTAAAAAAAAATTAAGGTTGCCAAAACAGCATAAACTTTGAGGGGAAAAAAAATCCCCTAAGCTCACAAACTCCCTAAATAAAATGAAATTAGAAAAAAAAAAAAAAGGCCTATAGACATTTCATTATTAATATAATTACTTCTCTTGATTCATTTCTTTTGATGATATTAATAACAACTAGTGTTAGCACTTTTTACCTTGTCTCTAAACTTTATAGAGATCCTACAGGTAAATGTGTTACTACCTGATGAAACTTTATGTTTGTTTTGTTTATTCTTAACCTATCATTTTAAGGAGTAGACTGGAGCCTGGAGAGGATAAAAATGACTTCTTCACATTCTCACCTTTGGTAAAGGGCAATCAAAATTTGAAGCCAGGTATGCCCATACTTGCAGACACAGTAGAGGAGGTGGGTAAAATGTTTGGTCTAGGACCCTGACTCAATGCTCTCCTCTTTTTTCTACCTTCTCCTTTCTCTTTCTTTCTTTAAACCTCTTCCTCCCCAACAATATTTCTAAAAGAAGGGAACTCCTTCCATAGAATTTATCTTTCTTATTTTTTGCTATCTATATTTATGAGCTTCTTACAAGTCAAGATTAATATTAAATATACGTCTTCTATACTACCAAAACTCCGGTTAAACTCCAGGAGATGGTGATGGACAGGGAGGCCTGGCGTGCTGCAATTCATGGGGTCGCAAAGAGTCGGATACGACTGAGCGACTGAACTGAACTGAACTGATACTACCAAAATCCTACATTTCATCAAACAGTAAGATTTGAGCATTCCTTCACAATCACAAAAACCAAATGCTTCAGAAATTAGAGGTAAATCAATAAAATAATTTGATTAACTAGCTATACTAAACTGTATGTCATACATTGTATAATTTATTTTGCCTATACTAAATACTGATACACTCTTTTAAAAGTACTCTGAATACTTACTCTTAGCTATTGTTCAAGGATAATCACTTAAGATATATAATTATATTATGAAGTAATGCCTAGTTAATATAATTTCTCAAAGATTTGCTCTTTATGAGTATACCATAGACATTTAAAGTGTATTTCGCTTTCAAAGATAGTATTTAAAACATCTTTTTTAAAATTTTAATGTCCCACTATTTTCAAGGAGAAAAGCATCAGTAGAATTATTAATTCTTAGAACCTAGCTTTATTAGTACAATTTGAAAATTAGCAAAAAAAGACCTAATATTGAATTAATGCTAATATTAAAAATTAGCATTAATTTTATAGTAAATTTGGACAGACCAATGTCTGTCTTAGTTTTCAATTCATTTTTTTTTAAAGTGCTCTCTTGATAATTTAGTGTTAAGACCATCACCACATTTTCCTGGAAATTGGTAATATCTATCACACAGGAAGTTCTTCAGCCTGGTAAATCCCCAAAAGTAATGGAGTTTTTATAGTAGCTGAATTGCTTTCTCTGCTGAACATTTAACCCATTTAACCCATTCATGTCATCACGGTCCCTGAAATTCTAAAAGTACAGCTATCTCTTTTCTTTATCCTTACTCCAGAAATATGACATATTTATAATAAAATCAAAATTATTTCCTACCAGAAGCAGAAGTAGTATCCTCATTGTCATGCTTTTCATGCCATTCCATAGTCCTGTAATAGCTGAGCATAACTTCCCACAGTGCTTTGCACAGATCAGCAAGGCATGGAATATAGCTGTCTGGTGTAACATGCTGGAGGAAATGACAAGAGCCAACTTTCACATTATCGTGTTTACTTTAACACAAAGGTAATCAAAATAAAATGTTATGGTGTCAATCAAATGTAATAAAGAATTAGATAAGAAAATTTCTTCCACTGATACATCTAAAAAGAAAGCCGAACGGCAAGAAAAGTGTGTTTTTATTTCAATGTGGAACAAATAGTAATTTGTTCAACATGTTCCATGTTTCAACGTGGAACAAATAGCAATTTCTCTCCATAATGATTTCCCCCTCCTCTAAATTCCCCAGTTAGGAAAACATTTATCAAGCAATTAATAAAAATACTAACCTGTATGAGTCAGCAAGCACACTTTTAGTAATTAACAGTAACAATTACAATTAGTAATTCCTATTTCAACGTGGCTTTTTAGTATTCATTAGTAGTATCAATTCTCATACTATGAATCCATATACTACTGAACTGGTAAGTGTTACGAACAAGAGTGCAAACTTCCCCAAATATATGTTTTCAAAGCCATGTTCTTAGCATACAAACACAGCTTTATTCTCGTTCTTAGACCCAAGTTACAACTTGCAAAAAGGTGGTCGTATTTTACAAGACAATCATTTACGTAAATTAAGTTAGGACCTTTGGCAATCTGTAAATTCTTTAAATTACAGGTATACAGCTATTTCATATTTGACAATATTTTAAAATATGTTGTATATGGCTATGAAAAAGTATGTGGTCCCAAATCTTCTCCCTAATGAAAATGTGTGGATTTTTTTCTCTCTCTCCTTAGTAAAAATCTATCAGTTTGTCATTCTGCTCTTTTTATTTCATAGGTAGGGTAATGCCTCAATTCTATTTAGCAGGTTTTCTGTCACAATGGAGCATTTGCTCCATCATTTGTATTTCCCCTTGACCCAGCAATTCCACTTCTAGGAATTTAAACAGAAGGTGTACTTCAAACAATGTGAAAATACATGTGCACAAGGTTGTTTGCTGAAGGATAATCTGTAACTGCAAAATACTGGAATCTATCTAAATGTCCAAACACAGGAGATTCGTTGAATAAACTACCTTTACACACACAAAAGAGCACTATGCAACTATGAAAAATAATAAGCATATACTTTAAAAAAAAAGTTTAATAAAAAATTTTCCCTTTCATATGATATATATACATGTGAGAAAGGAAACATTTTTATTATATACATGTATGTCATAATAAATAGAAAATATTAATGCATATATCTGCCTGTCATCACAAGAATAAACAGTGAATATAAAGAAGAAAACACTGAAATTAGCTACCTGTAAGAGATGGCACAGGGGATGAGACAGAAAGAACACAGGAGGGAATGAAATTACGATGGCTATCCAAATTTATACATGGCTTGCAGAGATCAACACAAATATTTTTGCATACTTACACTATAATTTGGGGTAATTTTTTATGTTGATTTTCCCTGTTTACTTTTATAATTACTACTTTTACAATGAACCAGTCTTGCATTTTTCCTTGGTTTATTTTTACCACATCACTACAATTGACATATCTCTCATACCACAAACATATAACTAAAATTAATACTGATGTATGAGTTCAGGAAAGAGCTAAAAGCAGAGGACAAAGAAAAGGCAAAAATCACAAACAGGTTCTGAATGCAGCTTAACAATCATTCACTGGCATAAAGGTACTCTTCTACAAACTTTCATAAACTCAACTTTGCATAAGTTTGTGTTTATACTATGCAAATAAATTTAATCTAATTATATTTCAACATATCTTTCTGATAGATAAAAGGAAAGCAGTTTTAGCCTTATTTTTCCCATAGCAAAAGTATGACTATACAAATAACTGTGCTTTAGTCCACCAATTACCTTTTATTATAATTGTCACAGTTTATTAACAAATCAGAAAATTCAAACTTGGAGCTACTACCTTCTGTTCTCCACCCAATCTCTGTCTAGATACATTAGTTGCCTATTTGCTCAAGAAAAAGGAGGTTCTTTACTATGTTATCTCTTGACTATTTGCTACAACTTAATGGGTTTGGATGAGATTATACACACAGAAATGTTTATGTGAAATGTTTTTCAGAAAAAGTTGAAATTATTTAGTGAAACTATAGAAGCTTTTTCTCACCTAACTTATTCAAGGGTAAAGAATTCACAGATCTAGCCAAAGCCCACACCTGAAAGTTGCCCAAACTTATCTTCAAAAATGTCATATGTACAAACATAAGACTGTGATGTACTAAGCAAGATGCTTCTTGCTGCTAAGTCACTTCAGTTGTGTCCGACTCTGTGCGACCCCACAGACGGCAGCCCACCAGGCTCCCCCGTCCCTGGGATTCTCAAGGCAAGAACACTGGAGTGGGTTGCCATTTCCTTCTCCATTGCATGAAAGTGAAAAGTGAAAGTGAAGTTGCTCAGTCGTGTCCGACCCTTAGCGAACCCATGGACTGCAGCCTACCAGGCTCCTCTGTCCGTAGGATTTGCCAGGCAAGAGTACTGGAGCGGGTTGCCATTTCCTTCTCCAAAGATGCTTCTTACCTAAATTTATATTCTAAAATAGAAACATCGTACTAAATAGACAGTAAACAGTTTAAGAAAAAAAGACAAGGTGCAATAGATATATATTGTTTTTAATAGACTTAGGTTGAAATGTGTTCATCTCTGTGCTCGGAAGCCCATGCTGGCGAGAAGTCATTTCATTTTAAAAATGGACTTCAGAAACCACTTTCCACTACACTGTGCAATCAACCAGGGTCAACTCTCATAGCAACAAATGCTTTTAACACCTTACTACTAAAACCATTCACAACTGATGCTCTCCAACTGATTTACAAAATCACCTCCAAATTTCAAACAGAGAATCTTATTTCAGCCATGTGTGAACCATGACTATAATGAGAAAATTAAAAAAAAAACAAATATGCAAATAATTGTACAAGTAATCAGTAAATAAAAGGCAGGCCAAGAAAAGAATCTGGGTTTCTGAATGACTACTTCCCCTCAGACATCAATTCTTCTTCACACCAGCACAGTGTAACAGAAAGAGGACTAGACAAGGAATGGGAAGCCCTAGGTCCCAACCAGCACCAGTGTCACAACTTACCGGTCACACGCCCTTAGACAGTAAACCACTCTGGATATCTCACATTCACATTCCATAAATCCCAGTTAGAGATTCTTAGATCTGCTACTTCATGAATAGTTTAATCCATTCACTGATTACTAAATACCCAACACTGCAACTCAGTTCAAGTTCTAATTAATGGGTGATTCATTCAGTATAAAATCAAGTGCACCAGGACAGAGCAGTGCCATATAACAGTTTCAGTCCAATGCTCCTCTCGCATATCAATAAGAGCAACAAAAGCCTTGAATTAATCAATCTAGAAAACATTCACACAGTGAGACACCCCAAAGAACTAAACACCATGTCTTAAAATCCTGTAAGTATAGGAAATAGAAATTTACTTATCAAACATTTTTCTGTGTTCCAGAGCTACTTTCCACTGCCATTCTAGAGCTATGAGTACTAATCTATTCAGGGAAGGTTGACAGGTGAAAAGAGGGAAAAGGTATAGTATTTTAGAACCATTTCAAAAATCATGCAGAAAAGGAGGAATATTTTAAGTAACCTAAATTTTGTTTGCAACTCATAAACTCCATACAGACAACAAACATGTCTAGTGACCAGTTATCACTAGAAACACATATCCTACGGGTGGGATTTGGAGAAGACTCACAAATCCAGACGTTATAAGGCAAAATAGCTCGACACAGCATTATTACCAAGCTCCACTACTCAAATGTCAACATTCATTTTTTTTTTCAGCCAAATTCCCATTGGCTATCTATTTTACATATGGTAATGTAAGTTTCCATGTTACTCTTTTCATACATCTCACCCTCTCCCCATGTCCATATGTCTGTTCTCTATGTCTGTTTCTCCATTGTTGCCCTATAAATAAATTCTTCAGTACCATTTTTCTAGATTCCGTATATATGCATTAGAATATGGTATTTATCTTTCTCTTTCTGACTTACTTCACTCTGTATAATAGGCTCTAGGTTCATCCACTTCACTAGAACTGACTCAAAGGCGTTCCTTTTTATGGCTGAGTAATATTCCATTGTGTATATCTACCACAGCTTCTTTATACATTCATCTGTCAATGGACATCTAGGTTGCTTCCATGTTCTAGCTATTGTAAATAGTGCTGCAATGAACAATGGGATACATGTGTCTCTTTCAATTTTGGTTTCCTCAGGGTATATGCCTAGGAGTGGGATTGCTGGGTCATATGGTAGTGTTATTCCTAGTTTTTTAAGGAATCTCCATACCGTCTTCCATAGTGGCTGTATCAATTTACATTCCCACCAACAGTGCAAGAGCGTTCTTTTTTCTCCACACCCTCTCCAGCATTTACTGTTTATAGACTTCTTGATGATGGGCATTCTGACCGGTGTGAGGTGATACCTCATTGTAGTTTTGATCTGCATTTCTCTAATAATGAGCAAGGCTGGGCATCTTTTCATGTGTTTGTTAGCCATCTGTATGTCTTCTTTGGAAAAATGTCTGTTTGGGTCTTTTTCCCACTTTTTGATTGGGTTGTTTGTTTTTCTGGCATTGAGTTATATGAGCTGCTTGTATATTTTGGAAATTAATCCTTTATCAGTTGTTTCATTTGCTATTATTTTCTCCTATTTTGAGGGTTGCCTTTTCACCTTGCTTACAGCTTCCTTTGCTGTGCAAAAGCTTTTAAGTTTAATGAGGTCCCACTTGTTTTCTTTCGTTTTTATTTCCATTACTCTAGGAGGTGGGTCATAGAGGATCTTACTTTGATTTATGTCGTTGAGTGTTCTGCCTATGATTTCCTCTAAGAGTTTTATAGTTTCTGGTCTTACATGTAGATCTTTAATCCATTTTGAGTTTATCTTTGTGAAAATTCATTATTTAATCAAGTCTTGATGAACACTTTCACAGAATCCACAGGTCGGATTTCTAATCTTATCACTATCAGTTAAGAGTAAAACTTTGTTCCTTCCATCTCTACTATTAACCATCCCAAACAACCTACCTGGTCAAAGTTAAAATGAATGAAATTAGCTTGTTAAAAACAGCAACATCTCAGCCTTACCTATCAGCAATAATTTAGTAAGAATCTAGACATCATTTTCATAGAACAGAGAAAATCCAGAAATGAATATATGCAGCCTTTTCATACCTGAACCATACAATGAAAAAAATTCACCTTCGAAACTGGCTTCACTGCCAAGTGGTAAATATGAAAAGAAAGAGGCCACTAAATTTAGTCTTTTGATTCTTATTAATTAACTTTTTACCCATCAGAAATCTCTGTTACAAGTTACTAACAAAAATTTCAGCAAGATGATCTTTTATGTTAAAACATCACAACAAAAATTCTTAGGAGCATCCTTGAAGTATTATCATGTTCTTGTTTCACTCTGACTTAGCACTCTAATCACATCCCGCCAAACAGAACGGAAGCAGATGTTTTGGCATCCGCACAGAGATTTAAAACTCCTAGCACTGCCATCCCCACCCTCATCCAAACAAACAACCACACTCAGATGATTTCAATGGGCAGCAGAGGCTTATCAACATCTCTAGATGAATGCTGTTAGCACAGAGAACTCACATCACCAGAAGCTGCTGGAGAAGACTGACTACTTAGCTGAGAGGTTTCTGGAAACATGTTGGAGATCAAAACAGCACCAAGCTCCAGGGAACTAAAAACATCTCTGGGGAGGGTGAACTACATAAGTGGCTGGGCCAAGCAATTTTAAAGATTTTCCCAACCACTGATTACTTCTGTTAGGACCAACCTGTACAAAACATGAATACTGGAAGTCCTTTCGAATCACTGGACACCAGAGCGGTGCTCCGTATAGTGGACTGGATGGCACATGTTTGGGCCTGGGGCCCAAATTTGTGACTTACTCGGCCATGCATAACTCCAACATATCACTTCATGTACCCAAACCCCAAGGGATAAAGTAAATAACCTAGAGTTTTTCTGAAGCTTTAAAGACTATGATTCTCCATAGGTAAAACATGCATATGCTGTAGCAAGACATTCCTTACACTAAACTAGATTCATTTGTGATTTCAACACACAAACATATCATGGTGAAAAATCAGTCATTCTCATCTTCTAGGTATTTTATCATTAATACTAAATATGTATGTACACATGAAGACATATGTAACATGTATGGTATAAACGATACCAACTTGGAACTAAGTAACCAGCACCCTCTAAATAGTGAAATACACAGAAGGAATTCCTTTACTACAATCCTCAAGTTTGCCTGATGTGATGTTATGTGCTCAGATGCATCTGATTCCTTGCAACGCCATGGACTGTAGCCCGTCAGGCTCCTCTGTCCATGGGATTTCCCAGGCAAGAATACCAGAGTGGGGTGCCATTTCCTACTCCAGGGGATCTTCTGGAACCAGGGATCGAATCCGTGTCTCTTATGTCTCCTGCACTGACAAGAGGGTTCTTTACCACCTGCACCCCCTGGGAAGCTCCAGGTTTGGCTAATTGCTGCTAAGTGGCCTTCATCAAATGCAAAGCTTAATACTGCAAAACACGCAAAACTTGAAGAATCAGAATATACAATCTACCTTTCAAAATTTCAAATGATGAAGTGCTGTGAACTCCTATGCTAAGATCGTCACCCTAAATGGGCAGTATTTAAAAATAAGAACTTGGCAGGTTTCAAGAATGGCTTTTACCAGTAAATGACTGTTTTAGCTGGCAGCTGTGTACCACACCTTGAGAACAGGTTGGCTAGGGGGCTTTCCTAGTGGTCCAGAGGTTAAGAACCTGCCTTGCAATACAGGGGACATGGGTTCAATCCTGGTCAGGGAACTAAGATACCGTATGCCATGGGGCAACTGAGCCCACGCACCACAACTAAGATCTCATGCAGCCAAATAAATAAAAATAAATATTAAAAAAAATAGGCTGGCTCTTTAATATTTACCCCCACCTTTCCCCCCAAAAAATCACCCAGCAGTCTAAACTACATTGATAGTTTTAAGTGTCTGTAGTCTTGGGCAGCTAAGAGAGGCCTCAGTACACCTGCGTCCATTTCAAGTTACCAGAAAACGCCTTCATTTCCAGGCAAGGGGGAGAAAGATGGCTACCCAAATAACATCACGCTCTCTACAGGCACACATTAGTCCCTGGGTATCGGAGAAATCAAATCACTGTTTTGGTGTAATCCTGTTAAACCAAGCCAGACATCCTACTGCTCCTTTCTCTGCCCATGCTCTCCTTTCAGGCCATTGCACAGAATAGTGGCCTCTGTATCTCTGGACCCATCCACGTGCACTGTGCTTGCTGAAATCCAAACCCACTCAAAAGTCATAGCCTGCTTTTTTTGTCTCCTTCAACCCTTAAAGAATTGTGTTGATCCCATCTGACATGTGTATATGTTGTTGGAACTTTTCTTATCTACCTTGATCATAATTAATACAACCATCCTAGGTAACAAACTCCTTATAAGCTTATTGCCCCTTGCTGAGCTAAACTGATGACTTGATGAACAAAAACTGGGTAATGCCAAGGGAGAGTTTCCCTGGTGGCTCAGCAGTAAAGAATGTGCTTGCCAATGCAGGAGACATGCATTCAGTCCCTGGGTTGAGAAGATCCCCTGGAGAAGGAAATGGCAACCCACTCCAGTGTTCTTGCCTAGGAAATCCCATGGACAGAGGGGCCTGATGGGCTATGGTCCATGGGGTTGCAATGCATCAGACATGACTTAGTGACTAAACCACCACCAATGACAAGGGAACTGGTTTATACTAAGTCAGAGTGCTAAGACAGCGGAATCTTGCATCTTCTACTAGCACCCATGAAACAATTAACAGACTACCTTGTTAATCTGCAAGTAGGATAAAATTTCAATCTTTCACAGTTCCTGATGGTCCAAACAGGAAATGGCAGGGAAAGAGATGAATAAACTTCCCTTACTTATCTTTTGGTCATTAAGTCTTAAATATTTAAAATTACCAAAATTTAATTTTTTATTTCGCCTTAAATATTTAGAAACCAATATATAACTCATATAAAAAAAATTGACTGGGTGCTACATACACTTGATATGAATAAATCTGACAGCTGAATTCTTGGAGTATTTTAAAGCTAATCTGATAAAGCACTCAAGTAAATAGTATTACTCCTCTAACTGGAAAGGTTTCTCTAGTAAGAAAGGAAAGGTTCACTCATTTATCCAACCAAATCAACCAAATTAACTTCAACAATCAATGAAATAACCCCGTTTAATTTCCTTCACATCCTCAACATGCCTGAGTGAAAAACAACATAAGCTGTTATTGATATGCTATCTTCTGGTATTTGACAATTAAGCTATTAAATATAAAATAATCAGCATTCAAGTGTACAGGGAAAAGGGTAAGAGCAGACACTACTGATGAGAAGCCTAAGTTGAAACATGCTTTCTGCAAGGCAATTTTGGAAATATAAACCAAAGTTTTAAAACTGCAAAGCCTTTGAGAATGCAATTTTATTCTTCATCCCTTATCCTAAAGAAATAATGATCTATGCAAAGATTTAGCTTTAAGAATATTTACTACAGTGCTGTTCATCACGATAAAGGCTGGAAATAATATAAACATTGAAGAATAAGAAACTGGTTAATTCATCCACAGGATCTCTTACATTGAAGTACTGTCAAGCCCTAAAAGGTACGTGAGTAGTATACTTACTGAAATAGAAAATTGTTTATAACATAGCAAGTGGGAAAAAAGTTATAAATCTGCATGCACAGCATAATCCTACTTTAAAAAGCTATTTGCTTATATAATATATATTAAAAGAACCAGCTTTGCATGCAGAAATACTAATTTTTACCTTCTTTTTTCACTTTTCTGTACTTGCCTACAGTTAATATGATGATAATTTCTAGCAGCTTATCATCATTACAATTCAGTACCAAGAGGTACTACTTATGAGAATGAAAATTTTAACCTAGAAGAATGGAACATTGGACGAGCCTTTTGTTGGTCTTTCTATAAAGTACGCACCTGAAGGAATTTGTAAAAGTATACAAGTAACCCTACTCTATAGCACAGGGAACTCTGCTCAGTGCTATGTGGCAGCCTGGATGGGAGGGGAGTCTAGGGGAGAATGGATACATGGATATGTGTGGCTGAGTCCCTTTGCTGTCCACCTGAAACTATCACAACATTGTTAATTGGCTATACCCCAATATAAAATAAAAAGTGTTTTTAAAAGTACATGGCACTGAGAAAGCACTCAATGTTGGTCTTCTTTCCTCTCAATCAAATCTGAAGACTGATTAAGTCAACACTACACAAGTTAGAGACAAAGAGTTCAATCCAATATACTAAACAAACATTTACTAAACACTTCCAATGTGCCAGAAATTATTTCAGAAAGCTTTTTCTAAAAGAAACACTACATTTTCCCCCAAAGTACTATTACATTGCCAAGTTCATTTCAAAAACAAAACTCAAAACTCAATAAAAGCATTTGGAAATGAACAATTGAAAAATGGCTGAGAAAATGCAGCCAGCTTAGCCAGCTCTATTATTATAAAATTAATCAATAACATCCTAATTAATATCTTGAAATAAGCTCCCCATGGAAACTCATGAGCCTGCCAAAAAAAATGTTTTAAAAACACTTAAAAACAAAAAACTGATGCATACTTCATAAACTTTCAAAAAATCTACACAGGGTTTCCCTACAAAGTCACAAAATAAAGAGCTTCTTCCACTTGATGTTTTTAAATCTCTCCACAAACTGGTGTAAACTCAAGGTAGATCAATGCATTGATAAATGTAATCACAAAAAGGCTTTTCAATCAAATAAAATGACTACTATCCCCTTTACTTTGGCCCTTGCCAGAAATGAATGTGATGTAATTCTCATTTCAAACTTTTCCTTCTAAGTAGTACTCTATCATTTGTGCTGCAAGATAATGTACATATTTTTTAAAAGAGCCAAAATTACTGATTTAAAACCCTTAAGTCGAGATATTCAAGATAAATAGCAAAACAAGACTGAAAGATAAACTATAAGAAGAAAAACTACTTTTAGTCATTTAGAAAACACAGTTTAGTAAAGAAAGTACATTCAATGGCAAAATGACTTCAAAAAGTTCAAAGTCAATTCAACTTTTCAGAGAAGGCAATGGCAACCCACTCCAGTACTCTTGCCTGGAAAATCCTATGGATGGAGAAGCCCGGTAGGCTACAGTCCATGGGGTCGCAAAGAGTCGGACACGACTGAGCGACTTCACTTTCACTTTTCACTTTCACGCATTGGAGAAGGAAATGGCAACCCACTCCAGTGTTCTTGCCTGGAGAATCCCAGGGATGGCAGAGCCTGGTGGGCTGCTGTCTATGGGGTCGCACAGAGTCGGACACAACTGAAGCGACTTAGCAGCAGCAGCAGCAATTCAACTTTTAAACATAAAGCAATGGCAACAGGACACACAGGGCAGACATTTAATAATGGGACAGTATGCTGCTGGCCTTAAGAATGATGAAGTTCTCTGTTTACCAAAGAAAGTAAAAACAGAACATGAATTTTGCCCCAAGTTTCTTTGTAAAGGAATATCCAAAAAGAAAAAAAAAAAAAAAGAGTTCAATTTCATTCTAGCCCATTTTAGTAATAGAAAGACATCTGTGAGTGATTTAAAATAATACTGTGAATGAGCACAAGCAAATGATTCTCTTTTCATCTCTAATCTCTTTCCACTTAAAGGAAACAAAATGGTTCCCTGTTTACAAGAACTCTATCCCTCTCTCAGCTCGATCAGGGTACCATTTTTTATTTTTTACTCTTATATTTAAATGTTTATCTACTATTAAAGCTTTCCTTGAAAATCCTGCTGCTCTACAGAGAAAACCAACCACTTCCCAAATGCCCGGAATCTTCCTTCTCACTTCCAAAATCTTCCAGTCAACACCCTGCACATATGCCCTGAGAGCTCTGTTGCTTTTTTCTTAGCTGGGTATTCATTGCTACATATGCTCCTGAACTGATATATCCTCAATAATTATGATCAGCTCATTTTAATCAGGGCAAAAATGATGCCCAAGTGCCATATATTGAAAAATTAAGAACCATACATTCTAATATAAGGCTCCTTCACAAATCCCCTCCCTTGCCTGAGTTATGCCATTTGAGATCATTGATTATGTGTTCTCACCAGGAAAACATATTTAAGTTTCATCAGCTTACTGAACTTCTAAGAGTTCCTTCAATTTTTCCTCTCCCGAGTTAACCACTTTTATTTATATTAAAAGTACACATCTTTCCATCAAACTAAATAAATACATCTGATATGAGATAATTTCTTCCTAACTTACCTGGCTTAAACGGGTCAAATATCACTCAGTATTATAGAAAAAATTAAAACTTAGACTTATAAGAGATGTTCACATTCCTGTCTGCTTGCAACAACACTGACTTAAATACTTGCAAGAGGCCTTAGGTAATTTCTAAACTTCCTTAATTTTTTATCAAGAATAGTGCCAAAGAAAGTGGGCCACCTTAGAATGCATCATATTCTTCATCTCTTTATTCAGTTCTTCTATGTTTGTTCTTTCAACATTAAAGACCCTATCATACCTAATTCTGTTAAATCCGTTCCTCAAAAGAAATGCCTCCATGAATGCATCGTTAACATTCAATACTATTCTCACCACTTGACACCAAAAACTACTTCAACTAATGTTTTTAGAACAGTTTGAATATAAACCAGAAATGTACAACTATGTTAGATGAATAATAATATACATGTCTGTTGTTCTCTGTATGTGTGTGGGTATAGGGGGGCTGTTTTCTATGACTAAGCACTAATGTACCAATAAATCAGTTGTTTCCCTAATTTAATTATATATATCTCACCTACTATCACACAAATATGGATAACTTTATAAAGAAGTACCAAATGTTTCTGGAGTAATTTTAATAAGCACTTACTTGAGATGAAATCAAGGAAGATAAGCCCTTTGTTATCTGATAATTTAAATATACACTGATACCTCAAAAGGTTATTTTATAGCCTTTTAGGAAAAAGCAAAAGAAATTATTTTTAAAAAGCTATGGTAAACATCTTAATAAATTTTTGTTCATTAAAATGTATAAGCTAAATACAACTTCCATCTTTGTGTTATATAAAAGTATAGAGGACATTCTCAAGAAGCATAAGCACAAATATGTCTTTGACTTTTAACAGCATATAAAAGTTTATTGGTAACAAAATACACTACAGGCATACAGACATACCAGATTTAACCAAAGTAAAAAAGACTGAAGAACAAAAGCCTAATTTGTTTAAAAATATTTATTTTAAATTATTAAGTCATTTTCTGCTTTAACAGAAAAATCACTAACTTGCAATAAATTGCTTTACCATTTAAGCCATCTACTAGTAATAGCAACACTAACAGAATCAAAAAGTAAAATTGACTTTTTGGATATTTAATTTAAGAATGTATATTATCAACCCAAGAAAATAAATGATACATTTCAAAATCATTGAAAGTTATCAAACAATGGCTGTTCTTAAAACTGGGTATTTAAAATAGAATTATGCAACTATATTACACAATTGATCGTAAAATTTGTGAAATAGTGCCTGTGATTTATGAAGTGATTTTAAAGACATTTTAACCTATATTAACAAACATCCACTGTCCTTATTAACTTAATCCTTAATCTATCATTATAATCACAACTTTCTGGAATATTTGTTGGAGCTTAAGTAAGAGCATTTCCCCAGCTCCCAATGGACATATAACCTGCACTTTTGACAAAATCATTATGAACATTAACTTCACACTAATTCCCAGACATAATTACAGTACAGAATAGAAAGCTACTTCCTAAGAACTGTTATTTTCTAGGGGACATTAGGGAAAAAACTCAAGAAATTCTCCAGTCAGAGACATAAGATATTCTTGGGCTAGACTTAAAGAGACCAAAATCAACAATGACTTCCGTATTGTCAAGTCAAGGGGTCAGTTCTATGACCACTTATTCAGACTCTTTAGAAGCATCTGACATAGGTTTACAGCTGATTGTTCCGTAAACACTTCCTTCTGTAAGCTGCTGTGACAACACAGATTCCTAGATTTCCTCCTCCCCAGCCAGCTGCTCCTTCTCCGGCTTTTTCTACTGGGCCCTCCTCCCCCAGTCTCTGAATGTCACAGGCCCAAGGCCCTCGTGTCTTCTTGCTCTCCAGCCTTTTCCCCAATCTTCTTATCCAGCACCATGGCTTAAAATACAGCTAAATGCTGATGGTCCCTAGCCTATAACTTCAGTTCTGATCTTTTTACATTCAACTGCCTCAATAAGTCCACTTGAATGTTAATATGTATCAAATAGAAATCATGATTTTCCATTGCAAACCTGGTTTCCTTGTAAAAGCAAGTAACACCACCATTCTCCTAGATGTTCATCATTCTCTTTTCCTCCCATACATACATCAGTCCATCAGAAGGAATAATTTGAAAATGGAACCCAACTCAGTTCACTTCCCACCTGTGGTTTATATTACATACAGATCTATGCTTCTTTAAGAATGAAAAAGAAAAATTGGTTACAGACGCTGACAGAAACAGCATTTATATACATGAAAAGACTTATTGAACATATATAAGGAAAATCAGCAAAGATGACTGCTTAAAAGCACCCTACATGCTATTGTAGAATAGAATTCACAGCCTGAGACAGAATGGTGAAAAGAGCTTCAAATGGGTAGAAAGTCCATTTAGAAGCAACTGTACTCCACAAATAGGTACCATCTCATCAACCTTTACTATTTATGTGACTGAATCTTCCAGTTTCTCTATGAGGAAAGGAGTAAAAAAAACTTTTGGCAAACATATTTGTTTTTATTTTAGTGACATCTTCTGATAGTAGGCTCTGAGAAAAATGGAATATGAATTTAAAAACTAAAAGAGATTCCTATGATCAGTAATTAAGTTACAACATACCGTACAGAGATCCTTATATTGCAGCTTTTGGAATTTTGTATCTGTGTTTCCTGCACATAGTTCCACATAGCCAAGAACAACTTGAAACACGGTATTATGAATGGCTTGGGTGAAGTGCATATGAAGTTGATCCATTGCTGTCTATGGAAATAAAGCACATAATCGCCTCTTACTAAAATAAAAAAACAGATTTGAAAAACATAGGAAACAATCTTTACCAATTTTACCTGCAGCACAAATAACTATTATTCACAGAATTATAAATGGTGATTATTTGCAGCTAACCCTTCCAACAACCACAACATCATACCACTACAGATAAACCTGAATCATAAACACTGCTCTGTTGCTCCATATTTAAGATTGGTACCCAGTTTGCCAAACATGTCATGCCTAATCACACCTTTGAATTCCCTCTGCCATCCTTTCATTTTCAGGATTCTCAGTGGTCACCTTCTCAGAGAAGCCTTTTCTGACTATCTCACCAGTACTTTGCATCACTCTGTACCCTTACACTGATTTTCTTTCTTTAATTTCTGTCTCCCGAACTAGAAGGTAAGATACACGAGGGCTTATATCCAGATGCCTGGAGTAATGCACATAGTTGGCAACAATAAATATTTAATGAGAGAAAGAATTCATCTAATGGGGAAAATCAAAAGTTATAGTTGCTTTAAGACCTTTGAAAATACATATCCCTCAAAATTACCAAATGTCTTCATTCTTGTATTTTCCCTAGGTATATCTTAAGATATCAAAACTAATTAAGTACAATAAATAACCATATTTCTTTATTCACATTACACAATGTAAATAGCTTGGTAAAGTCTTAAATTTCCTTCTAATAAAAGAGACTTACATTTAAGGGGAAAAAAATTTACATCGATGTTTTGATATTCTCAAGAAAAATGTATACTCCTATATGCAGAAGATGTAATTAACTTTCAAACTAAGGCCTCCACTTCAGGCTTTTCAGGGAAGCCCCTGAGTAGTAAGAACAGGTAAAGACATGCATTATGGGAATAGTGAGGACCTTCTGGGGATAACAGAATCCTTTGAAAACTCTGATAAAAGAAACAGATCTGTTTTAAAACAAATGTACACAATACATAAAAGTTTACAGACCACTGTGAGGGAATCATGCTGGCCCATCTAGGAACCATGAGGTTACAATCTTAAAAGTTCTTATTCAGGGCCAAGAACTGAGGTAAAAGAGACTACAAATCCTCACTCACTGAATTATAGTATACTTTTTTAAAAACCTACAGGAAATGATGAAAATATTAAACCTAAGACACACTTCATAGTTTAAAACAGACCTCAGTAATGTATTAATCATACTGCCCACAATCTGAGCTTATGCGATCCTGTTACCATTGTTAACACATCATAAAAATTTACTTTCTTCAATGAAACTTTTTAAGCACACTACAATAATAATATTCAAACTTAAGCAATCAGGAAAAGCAACAGATTACTGATCAAGAAAAAAAAAATCCTTTCAAAACTTACCTGTGTTTTTCCAAGAAGTCGATAAGCTTGTTGAACTTTGGTGTAGTGGTTAATGTCAAAATTCTTGCAGATTTTGGACAGAGCAACATCCAACTGTTCCTATGTAATTAAAAGAGAAGGTGAGAGGTGGTTAAAGAATCATGTTTTCAAGGTAAAAAGAAAATATTAAGACTAATTCCTCACTTTTAATTACTATCTAAACACATTACTATCACACTGGATTTAACAGTCAAAAACAAATTTAATTAAAAATATGAGTTGTAATTTTTTTTTTTTTTGGCTGCACCACACTGCTTGCAGGCTCTTAGTTCCCCAACCAGGGATCAAACCCAGGACATGGCAATGAAAGCACCAAGTCCTAACCACCAGGGAATAAATTATAATTCTTATTACCAACTATACTCAAGTTTATTGAGATGTCATTAATCTGTGAATTTTTAAAAAAATTTTTGCCAAGTGTTTCAAGGGACACAAAATAATTATAATAGTCTCTAAAGGAATTATAGTTTTTATTTTTACTTAGCTTTATGTTTCATCAAGCATCAGCTAAAGTCGTATAATTATATGAACTGAGTTTGTAGGACTACTGAAAAATAAAACAACCCTTCTTAATCACTGAAAAGTAATTCTCAACAAAACTACATGACTTTAAAGTATATACCTCAAGATATTGCCTTCTTATATCTAAGTGTATCCACTTTGTTTATGGGTTTCTATCTCAATGATTTCATTTTAATTATAAGAAAGAAGAAAACTGTGTTTTCAAAAGAAAGTCTTCATTAAAATATTCAGGTGACCAAAAAAAAGAAAAAAGAAATAAATAAAAGAAAAAACTCAGGTGATTATTTACTTAAGGGATTTTCAAAATAATTCTATTTATGCTTACCAAATAAATTATCGTTCTTACTATGGAAATAATTGCATTTATGATCAAAAACTACTTTCACAAAGGTCATTTGAAAGTCTAGCCTCAATCTTTCTAAGAGCTCTCATCAGGAAAACAATAAAATAAAATCTCAGAAGAAACTAAAGAATTCTTATTAAATGTATTTAAATGAACCCTCTACAAAGATTGCTGAGGAAGACTTTATGTTCACAATGACATAGCTTTTCATTTCCAGCTTCTACACATTTGAGGAATTGTATGAGATGTTATTATGAGGTTTAGGAATTTAGGAGGGTTATCATCAATCAATAATCATTCTTAAACTCAGTAAGTGAAAAAGGAGAAACAGTTGATAATAAAAAAATAATTAATACATGGTAAATATTCTGCCTATAGTTTATGTGAGAACACACCTATAACCAAGAGTTTAGGAATCTTTGTAGATATGGTAATATTTTCAAATATTCTTTTCAGACCCTACAATTCCAAAAGAATCAATGAGAGAACGAGTAAATTAACATTAACTTGATTAAGTCTGTTAACTTAACGTTAACAGACATTCCAAATGAAAAACACAAAGGGTAGTGATCTAGAAACACTGGTAATAATATGGAAGTCAAAATGTAAGATACATTTACGCTATTCAAAAACCTTTGAAAAGAAAGTCGTTTAACTTAAGATATAATCCTTCTTACCTCAATTTGTTCTAAAGTATCTTGCAACTTTGAATTCAGTTCACTATTAAATAAAACAGAATTAGGTGTGTCAGTCTTTAAAAGAGACAAACTAGATGAATAAACACTTAAATTGACAAATCAATAGTATGAGCAGTTAAGTTGTGCTGATTCTACAGACAGGATGATAAGGCAAGAAAAATAAACAAAAGGAAAAATTTTACAAAGGAAGAAATGAGTCATCACTAGCAGCAACAGTATTATGTGGACAGAAAATCCTGGAGACTTTATAGATAAAACTAAGAATCTAAGAATTAAATACTGATAGCAAGTTTTAAAGAGAATATGTGTAATGCAGATGAAAAATAAAACAAAGATAAAACTAGTCTCTATATATCAGAAACAAGGAATTAGACAATGAAATTTTTAAAGATATGTTTCAAAAAACCAAATACCTGGGAATAAATCAAATAAAAAATATACAATACAAAACAGCGCCATGATAAAGAAGACAACTACAGACGCATATACCATGTAAACAGACTAAAATCTTTAATATAACTGATACCAATTCTCACAAAAATGATATCCTAAAATAACTGATATTTTATTACTATTAAGCCAGTAGGCTTTTCAGTGGAGAAACTGACAAGCTGCTTCTAAAACTGATGTGGAAACTCAAAGGGCTAAGACTAGTCAAGAAAACCCTGAAGAAACAACGCTGTAAGACACACTAAAATAGGCTGACTTACTGTAAAGTTACAGCAATAAGGCAGTGTGGTACTTATTATAAGAACACATTAACAGATCAACAGAACAGAATAAAAACAAAGGGTAAAAGCCTTAAATACTTGACAAAGAAGATATTCAATTGGCCAATAAACATATAAATACGCACTCTTTCAGGCATTCAGGAAATACAAATTAAAACTACAAAAAGACTATAACAAATGACTAGAATGGCTAAAAATATTTAAAAAAAATTAAAAACGTCAACAAATGTTGGCAAGAATGTGGAACAATAAAACACTCAACTCAATGCTAGAGAAGGGAAAAGTGATACCACCTCTCTGGAACCATTAATACCTCCTGAAACTCAACATACACTTACTCCAGGTGTATCTATCAGAAGTGCATACACAATCCTCACAACATTATTCGTAACAGGCAAAAACTTGAAGCAGCTCAACTGTCTATGAAAAATTAAAGGGATACATTTATTTATATGATAAAATACTATAGCAATGAAAATGTGTCACCTGAATCTCAAAACCATAATACAAAAGATGTCAGTTAAAAAGTACATACTGCATGATTCCATTTACATAAAGTTCAAAACAGGCAAAAAGAACACTAGTGACAGAAACCAGAACAATGGTTACCTTGGTAATATAATGACTGGAATGAGGCATGAAGGAAGTTTCTAGGGTCCTAGAAATGTTCTAGTTCTGTTTTTATTTCTGGGAAGTAATTACACAACTATGTTCCCTTTGTAAAAATGTACTGAGTTGTACATTTAGGATATGTGATTGATTCTGATTTTTTCCCCTTTAATCCTCCAGCGTTAGTGTTAGTTGCTCAGTCGTGCTCAACTCTTTGCAATCCTATGGGCTGTAGCCTACCAGGCTCCTCCATCCATGGGATTTTCCAGGTAAGAATACTGAAGTGGGTTGCCACTTCCTTCTCCAAGGGATCTTCCGATCCCAGGGACTGAACGATGTCTCCTGCATTGCAGGCCGACTCTACCGTCTGAGCCATCAGGGAAGCCCTAATTCTCAAGAGGTCAGTTTAAAAACAACTGATATTATTTGAATTATAATACCTCATCACTAAAAAATATCTGCTGCTGCTGCTGCTAAGTAGCTTCAGTCATGTCCGACTCTGTGCGACCCCATAGACAGCAGCCCACCAGCCTCCGCCATCCCTGGGATTCTCCATGCAAGAACACTGGAGTGGGTTGCCATTTCCTTCTCCAATGCATGAAAGTGAAAAGTGAAAGTGAAGTCACTCAGTTGTGTCTGACTCTTCGCGACCCCATGGACTGCAGCCCACCAGGCTTCTCCGTCCATGGGATTTTCCAGGCAAGAGTACTGGAGTGGGATGCCACTGCCTTCTCCGAAAAAGTATCTGCTCTTATCTAAAAAAGTAAATACAATTTTAGAGAAAACGTTTTGACAAAAGGGGTTAAGGTAAAAGTAAATAAAATAGTAAGAACAAGAGAAAGATGTAGTTTCACAGCAAAATTATACAAGGGTTTTTTTGTTTTTTTCTTACAACTGTCATCTGATTATCAATGTGATTCTCAAAGTCCTAACAGCCAAAACAAATAGGGAAGGCCACAGTACACAATTCAGTGTCCAGAATATCAAAACAAACCAGTAATTTAAGAGAAAGAGCAAAAACAAAGAGACAAAACGCACTTCTGCTGGCATTAAATTCAGAGAGAAAATTTTGCCAGTCTTGATAAAGAGAACAGCAATATTTTATCTCCTAAGGCACAACACCCTCGGCAACAGCCTTATAGAATACACAATATGGATTCATGGCCTCCTTTAGAGAGCCTTTTAATGCAAACCGAGAAGATGACAACAAAGTGGTTTGATAGAGAGAAAGATATAGACATATACAAATGCAAAGCAATATGTCAGGAAAGTGAAACTAATAATAATACAAGTACCCAGTTTTGAAGGTCTCAAATATAAACACTCAAACCCAAGGAAGAATTAGACCATTTTCAACAAATACTATGTACCATAAGCATGCTTTTAATTAAGGCTGAGAATGGAAGATTACATTCTCAAGTAAAAACTGAAATGAACAAGCCTTTATCATTTGACAATCAACAGTGTAGGCATCTGGAGAAGCGAACGGCTACCCACTCCAGTATTCTTGCCTGGAGAACCCCATGGACAGAGGAGCCTGGCGGGCTACCGTCCACGGGGTCACAAAGAGTCGGACACAACTGAGCAACTCAACAAAAAAGACAACAGTCCTGTGCACCTGACCATTTCCTGCTATCATCTGGCAGCCTCATATGTATGTTACCTGCCTGGTCCCTAAAGACAGCTGAGTTTTCAGTTTCTAAGTGAAGCAGAAATAAAAATCATTTTAATCTACTGCTTTAACACCTTTGGTCATTCCCCATGAAACCAAAGATAAAGCCCTAAACTAGCATGGCACATAAGACTCTTCATAATTGACAAAAAATTAACTTCCCATTCACTTTTCAGTGCCTCTACAGTTGACCCTTGAACAACAGGGATTTGAATTGCACTGGTCAACTTATAAGCGGATTTTTTCAATAGTAAATCCTACGGTACTTCCTGATCGTCAACTGGTTGAATCCATAGATGCGGAATCACCTATTCAGAGGTCCAAGTAGGTAAGTTACATGTGGATTTTCGACTAAGCCAAGGGTAAGCATCACTAACCCCTAGGTTGTTCAAGGGTCAACTATATTTTAGTCAGATGGACTAGGTGCAATTCCCCAAACAAACCCCAGGCTTTTCCATTCTCTGTTCTTGCATATAATGTTCACAATAGCTAGAAAGTACATTCTCCTTTTCTCACTCCCAAATGTCTTTTTTTCTGGGAAGTCTCTCTCTCCTAACTAATTGTTCCTTAAGTTAAACAACATTCTGTTTACAGCACCCTGAATTAGAGAAAAGAAGTATCTGTGACTATTTATCAGAGCAGACTGTGGCTTATTCCCCAAGGATTCCCCAGGACTAACTAAATTCATTGCCTGACTCAGAGCAGGAAACAAACATCTGCTGAGTCAAATTTGCAATTCAAACAAAAAACGGCAAACTTTAACCATCATTCCTTTAGCCCCCATATTCTACTTCAATTAAAAAAAAAGAAAGGAGAACATTTTAGAAGAATAAGAATTAGACAGGACTCTGGGTCTACAGAGGTCTTACTTAGTAAAGGAAAAAAAATAAGAGTGTGAGAGAGAAGCAGAGAAGTTGGTTCTACTCCCCTATCACACAGCGCTCAGAAGTTCACTAAGGCTGAAGACAGACATGGAGAGGCAAGAACACCCAGAGTAATAAGTATCAGAATTCATAAACATATTCTTTCAGGGAATATTGAGTTTGGAGAAAAAAGGAATATATCTAAACTAATTCATAGGTGACAGTAACAATTTCTTCAGCTTCTCAACTGAAAAAAAATGGGCTTTAGAGTTTATTCACAATATTATCATAAATCTAGGTGCTTTTATTCCTTCTATTATTTATGGTTAAAATGATTTTGCAGCCAATATATTAAGAGTTAATGCAAGCATGGTAATGTATATAGCATGCAGAAATTTTTAAATATAAAATCTATAAATCAACCATTTTGGTTTTATTAAAAACGCTTTCAAGAGGGAAGGGATATATGTATAGGCATGGCTGATTCTTGTTGCTCTATGGCAGAAACCAACACAACATCGTAAAGCAATTAACCTCCAGTTAAAAATAAATTTTAAAAAATGCTTTCAAAATCTACAACTGTAGTTTGATAACAGTTGGCTACTAATTAAAGATATACATATGAAAAATATGATTAAGGAGCGGACATATTAAATGTGGTCTTTAAAGAAATCCTCAGCCATCATTTAGAAACATGAATTTCAGTTATTTGGGTCAGTTAATCAGAGTATGTAAAAAGGGCCTAGTCATGAACATTTGGATAAATAAAAGCTACATTATAGTCAAAAAAATTACTAGTTGTAAGATGAAAGACTAAAAGCTATTAAAAGCTATTTGCAAGTGAGTGGAATGACTCAAACAATTTGGAGGGCATTTTTATAATCACTACATAAAATATTAAAAATAACATTCATAAATAACTAACTTTCCTTTTAAACAGCTGATCTGGGACACACACTCACAAAATGTGTCCTAGAAAACTGCAATTTGACTATACTGAAAGACAAGATGGTATGGAGGTAATAATCCTCTTAATGATCTTTCCCTGGTTTGTTATTAAGCCAGGTGATTTAAGACAAGTCTCTTAATAACTGGGCACCAGTTGCTATACAAAAGTGGGCTGGATCTAAAGGGCTGCTTCAAGCTCTAAAGTTTCTAGATTTTATTATATGCTGAACACCAGCTAACCAATTAGCCATCTTTGTATATGATTCAGTGTTGGGAGCCGTTCTGGAACTACTGCCGGATGACAAAGTCACGGCACCACTCAAGAAGAAACTGCAAAGCGGTTTCTTTCCAGGATCGGAACCTTCCCTCCTTCCTGTTTCTATGCTTCTGTTGTGGCTAGCTGTGTTTCTTTCTTTCTGTTGGGAACCGTTCTGGATCTATTGCCGGATGACAAAGTCACGGCACCACTCAACAAGAAACTGCAAAGCAGTTTCTCTCCAGGATCGGAACCTTCCCTCCTTCCTGTTTCTATGCTTTTGTTGTGGCTAACTCTGTTTCATTCTTTGATGGCTGGAGTTGTAGGGGCTTCCATGATGAGGTCATGAGAGTCCAGGAAAAAGAAAAATGATCCCTTGCTCCAGAGAAACATTTCAAAAATGATTAAACCTACTGAGGCCCCTGACTGGTGGGTCCCTAACATTCAGCCAGGGAACAAGGCCATGATCATTTGGAAAACAAGCCCTAAGCCTATTGTGACCTGGCCTCATGAGAAGATTGTTATTGATGACTGGAAAACTTGGGTCATGTATCAGGAAAAATTACAGAAACTAAGCCAATTGCCTTTTCCCCTCAGAATCTAAGCATAAACAGAAAAGAAATACATGAATTGTATTGTAAATAGTTTCTAGGAAAACTGCAAAAGACTTGCCCCTGCCAGAAATAGTCTTGTGGTATGTGAGTAGATGGTAAACCACCGCTGACAATGGCTGTACTATGAGAAACTTTTGCCCTTAGATACTGCTATAGTACTTATTCACTGAAGCAAGACGCTGTATTCGCTGTAGTAGCAGGCTGTATAGAATAAGTAGATGGAATAATATGATTCATAGACTATGTTTTAGTAGAATAAAAATAGGTTTCGGGGTAAACATGTAACCATAATGTGACAAAGGACTAGGAAAAAACTTTTAACACATCTTAGAATCAGGGGATGTTGATCTGAACGGAAAAATACTATTAACAGTCATTACGTAGAAGAACATGTGCTATATAAGTAGAAACTAAAAGCAATAAAGATTTTGTCCTTGGACCAATGGTCCTTGGGACATCAAAAACTCTGTCTCCTTTCTTTTCCTTTCACCGACGCCGTTCATCCCTTGGGGACCTCTGGACCAGCTGGAGTGGGACTCCGGCAGTTCAGTAGAATGTTAAAACCTCTCGAACACACGTAAGGAAAATTTATTCTTCCAAATTTATACTGTGTACCCATGGCCCCCAGAAACTCCAGTCTGTTTAGATCAGAGGTATTATATATTCCAAGGATTTCAATCTACTCACTGCTGCCGAATTTTATCAACAGACCTCAGAGAAAACATGATTTTCAAACACATTGCAGCTAAACAAAAAACCCTGAGGTACCATAAAGTGTCACAGGATCCTTCAAACCACGAAAAAACTGTACAAGAACTCCAAGATCACTTTGGATCTACCGAGATCTCTGTCCACACTCTGTTCAGAAATCCCAGACATAACTCACAACACAACCATTCACCAGACAGAAAGTTCAGAGTTCATTATTAAGGACACTAAAAATGTTCAAAACATTTCCAAACTTTATGAATTATAATTCCAGAGCAGAGGCCACGCTCAGGAGTCAAATCTAGCCAAGAGGCTATGTTTCTAAATAAAGTTCTATTGAAACAAAGCCACATGCATTTGTTTACATATTGTCCACTGCCACTCTTGGTCTTCAAGGGCAGAGCTGAATAACTGCAACCAAGAACTTATGGTCTGCAAAATTTAAAATATTTTATTATCTGCCCTTTAAAGACAAAGGCCCTCTGGCAGCCCTGTGCTACAGTTCAGCAGAAGACCTTTTAGTTGGTCAACTGATCAAAGTTAAAACAGGAATATTTATGTGCACTGAATATTTTAGGGCTTCACTGGTGGCTCAGATAGTAAAGAATCTGCCTGCAGTGTGGGAGGATCCAGGTTCAATCCTTGGGTCGGGAAGATCCCCTGGAGAAGGGAATGGCTACCCACTCCAGTATTCTTGCCTGGAGAATCCCACAGACAGAGGAGCCTGGTGGGCTACCATACACGGGGTCACAAAGAGTCAGACACAACAGAAGTGACTTGGCATGGGCACGTAATATTTTAATAAAAATTTTCTAAGTGTACTTCACTCATCCATTTCTGACTTAGAGCTAAGGAATTTTCATTTGACTGGAGTTTTAACTTCTTAGTCTCATATGAACCAAATCACAAATAAATTGACTGTAATTTCAAGTTTCAGACTCTCAAAATTGAAGCAGGAACCTAAAAACAAACGCAAAACAACCTGAATGCCAAATCAGAGTTATCTTATATCCTCCAGTTTTTTATGAGTTGTCTCACCTACAAAAGATTCAAAAGAAAATTTATTTTTAACAATAAGTTCTATTTTCCCAATGCATCCAACTTACTTTCAAAAAGTTGTTTCATCTCATTAGTTTATTTACTCAAGCAACATAAAGACAGTAACAAACACAACTGGCAGAAATGGGTTTAGAAAAAATACAGTTAACTCTAGCCAGAATATACTTCAGAGATTGGAGCAAAATAATATAAATTGCCCTACTGGCCATGAGCTTCCACTGCACATAACAGCTATTACATTGGTAGATGGCCTACCATAGTTGTGGTTAAGAACAAAAAGATGTGTATCCCAACAGATATAAATTTAAATCTTGCCTTTGCCACTCATTTTACAGAGCATCAATGTCTACATCTATAAGAGAGAGAACAGCACCACCTGAGGAATATTTTGTTAATGCTAAATAGGAAATAATAAGGAATATGATCTTTAAATAAAAGATGTTTAAATATCTTTAAAAGATAAAAAATAAGTACAGTCCTTGATACATATTAAAGGCCAAAATTTTTCAAATATTATATCATCATCACTATCACTATTATCATGATTCAGTTTTTAAAAACTGAAGAATAAAGCTTTAGTGAGAAAGCCTTATTAAAATCTAATTTAGAATTACTGTATTGTCAGTGCTGCCTTAGATAACGGTGCCAAGCTCCTACTCCCACTTCTATAAATGTCAGTATTTCTCATGCCCACAGGGGTATGGGAAGTGAGCCATTCACAGCTTGAGCATCTCTGATGGCTTTTGTTTATGCATTCTGTGCTCTTAACTAGCATATTATCCCATAGCCCTACCTGTTAACTGCCTGTTATTACCAACTCCTACAAAACAAATACATTTCACAAGCTCTTAGTATAACAAGTAAACATAGCATCTCATGCTAAGCATTAAATAATACTTCATTCTAGTCTCATGATCTAAGAGTAAAGAATTTAAGACAGGACTTTTTTAGACTGGTGAAATTTTAGATCAAGTGAAAAAAAAAAAAGAAAAATCTTCAAAATTTCTAAAAGAAAGACACCATTTCTTTGGTAAAATGAGAAGGAGAGTAGTATCTGACTCTGTCCTTCAAAACAGGAGGCTGGAATAGACAGCTAAGCAATGTCTTCCATTTTTTAAGGAAAAAAAATAATTTTTCTTTCAATCATTTGTCGTTCAGTCGCTAAGTTGTGTCTGCCTTTCTGCGACCACGTGAACTGCAGCACATCAGCCTTCCTTTTCCATCACCAACTCCTGGAGTTTGCTCAAGCTCATGTCCATTGAGTCGGTGATGCCATCCAACCATCTCATCCTCTGACGCTCCCTTCTCCTCCTGCATGAATGGGCTAAATTAAGGTCATTTCAAAATCTGAAAATTTACCCCCAAGTATCCTGTATTAAAAAAAATTTCCAAGAGGTAACTAATAACACACAACAAAGAAATGCACAAGAATGGATTATTACAAAGATGATAGAAGCCGAGTAGGACCTACAAAAGTGAAAAATGTTCAACAGAAACAGAAAAACACTATGGATTTGAATTTTCATTTAGAGACAAGGGATTATTTTTCCTTTTTCATACATCCAATCACTCAGTTCTGCAGATAATAATATTTAAATATCCATAATATAGTAAATATGACTTCTATTAAGTTAATTTTTTAGAAGTAACCTATTAGAAAAAACAGATTTAATTATAGTTGTGAAAAGAATATAAATGTTATAAACTTGACCAAGTAAAAATAACAGTTTCACTAACAAAACCTGGAAGATGGAGAAGTGAAAAGAAGTAAAAGGCGTGCCTATCTCTTATTGCTTTTTATTATGGGGAGTAAACCGAGTATCAACAACTATCTACATCGATAAATCAGGAAAAGGATATTATAATGTAATCTTTTAAATTACAATGAAATCTGGTAGGATGAAAATTAAGCTGTAAAAATGGTTTACTCTAGGGAGTAGGAAAGGGAAGGGTGGCTGGGCAGAAAGAAAAACTTTCACCTTTTAAGACCATTTTGTTCAAGTATCATGTTTTATGTAGATTTCACTTTACATTAATTTTAAATGGCACTGCCTGGAGGAGGAAGGCAGAGGAAAACAAGACAAAAGATAAGGAAGGAGGTGGTGTCAGAATAGCATGGTGTCAATAACTCAGCCCAAGCAAATCAAGCAACAGGGACTCCAGACCTATATGTGAGTCTAGCTGAGCAGGTGATCCTGCAGAAACACTCATTGTTCATCACTCCAGGTGAGGCTCCTTCCTGGGTTACCCTTGCCTGAGTGTAAAGAAAGAGAGAGCAGACACTGCTTGCTAAGACTGAATCAAGGGCCACGGGAGAAGAACAGTCCCTAGTACTGCTGTTGTTTGTTGTTTAGTCACTATGTCATGTCTGACTCTACACGACCGCATGGACTATAGCCCGCCAGGCTCCTCCCTCCATGGGATTTTTCAGGCACGATACTGGAGTGGGTTGCCAGCATTTCCTTCTCCAGGGGATCCTTCCGATCCAAGGAATCAAACCCAAGTCTCCTGCTTGGCAGGTGGATTCTTTACCACTGAGCCACCTGGGGAGCCCAAGTACTGCTGTATTTGTACCTAAAGGCCGCGCTCATTATTCAATGATTAAAGGGTCTACAACCTACAATTTTCTTTCAACTGCCGAGATCATCATCTGAGGGGGAAAAAAAAAAGGATATTTTAAGTTTATCAGAAATTAAATACAGCTGTCTGCGTTGAAGTACAGTACTCAAAACTAGTTCAGGTGGTACATGAACTTCTGGGTGCATAACCTAGCATGCTCCAAGATTCATTCAGGTAGTTTCTTTCAAAAGAAATTTTACAAAGCAATAAAGAAGTTTTGACTTTTAATAACTTTTCATGAAACTAATTTAGATAAATTTCAAGTGATAAAGAAATTAAATGCTTCATTCAGGCATACTTCAAGATAAACACACTCTGATTCTTATTCCTGATAAATCCCAACCATATAACTCTGTCATGCTGAAACACAGCACATCAAGCAAGATACCAAATTACTTGGTACTTCATGTATTAAACTACACAGTCATATAACCTGAATTTATTAGGCATACAGTCAGTGCCTTTTTATGCAGAAGCAAAGTTGTGAATTCTTTTTCTACTTTCAGAATCATAAGAGTTCATTCTCACTTGTTCCATGTAATCTACTCCTAAGGCCGCAGAGTCTCTGCCTTCTATCAAATACTTTATTTCCAATAAAGGAGGAATGTGACTAGGAAAGAATCTACTAAGGAAAAATTAAGAAGTGTATGAATAGACCCACTGTACAGATGAATTTGCCTGCAACATAAAAACAAAACCACCAAATATTACCCAATAATTCCGAAACACTCGGAATCATGGAATGGTTCTCTTAAAGGACACTGCTAAGAAGAACATTTCTTGATTCTCTAATCATCAATAGGAATACAAAATAAATTTAAATGTTAAAGAAAATGAGTGTGAATTCAGTTGGAAATTAATTACTATTTTATGATTACCAGAATGTCAAATGACTTTTCACTTTTGAACCACTCAGATCTAAGCAAAAGATTAAATCTTGCCTTTGGCTAAATTCACAACTCCAGGTAAATGGAAAGAACATTTCAAGTGCTGGTGAATTACGTCTGAACCAATGAGAGAGCTCAAGAACAGGTTCAATACTGACTGTATTCATAAGACCAGAGGAAAAAGAGCAAAATGAAGAAAATGCATAGAATAAGAAAGGTACATCTAATTAATAAACACAAAATTAAAAGGAAATTATTAATAGAATAAAATTCCTTTCACTTTTGTGGACTCAATCTCTCGTATATATCAATTAACTCTATAGCTATATCCTAAATAGTATGATCTACAAGAAGTGAACAAGCTTAGGTTCTCCCAACTTGGAGCAAATGAGTCGTGACCTAAGAGGGGAAGATCTGAGAAGGGGACTGGGTTAGGCAGGACAAGGAAACACTGCTGTGTGTGGAAGAGAAGACTCGTTGTTGGAGGGCCTGTCATCACCACCAAGCAATTCATTATCACTAAATTGCCAAGTTAAAAACACAATTCTAACACATTTCCAGGAAACCTAAGGTAAAAATCCCACTACAATGAATTCCTTAGGACGTTTCAATGTATATGTGCATCTATTTTTATCTATTTCCAGAATATGTCAACCTTTTCTTATTACTGCATGCATGACTCATACATGTTAACACAGCACGCCTCTTACATTCTGTACATCTTAAATAAAACAGTGATTAACTTAAATTATCATTACCGATTTTTCAATTTCAAAACTTTTCACCAGGTGAGATAACTATAGTCACCCCTCCTCCACACATCACTATATACCTAAAAATGAAAAAGTGCTTAGATGCTACCTCATGCCAACCTGGAAAAAAACCCAAGTAAGGGTTTCTTTCAAAAACATTTTTTATGCCAACTCTCATCAAGTAAGATACTTACTTTAACAATGCTAAAGTAAACATTGCAATTAATAGAAAAAATAAAGTATCAACATATCATCTCAGTTTCTTGCCACCAAATTTCCACATTCATTCTTTCCTATTATAAAAGAACGGTGGACCTTTTCAAAGGTCCTTTTCAAACATTCAGGTTTCTCCCTCTCAATTCCACATCTTTCCTTTTTATAAAATTTCCTCATCTTATACTGGCTCAGACAGTAAAGCATCTGCCTACAATGTGGGAGACCCGGGTTCGATCCCTGGGTTGGGAAGATCCCCTGGAGAAGGAAACCCACTCCAGTACTATTGCCTGGAAAATACCACGGATGGAGGATCCTGGTAGGCTATAGTCCATGAGGTCACAGAGTCAGACACGACTGAGTGACTTCACTTTCACACTTACACTTCAACCAAATCCAACCCCAACAAAGTCAACTCTGATTTCTTTGCTGCTATAAATAATTTGCTGCTATAAATAATTTCAGTCCTCATTTTTGCCTGACATCTCTGCAACAAAGAACTTCATCACAATACCCATAATCTCATATCCACAACCCCACATCCTCTCGTTTAGCTAAACCCTCCTGCACCTCCTTCAGATCCTCCTTAGTCTTGACTCCTAAGGAGAATTAGATCCCAATGCTTCTGCCATATGCTCAACTTCCTTCTCTCTAAAGCCTCATCTTACTTGTGCCTATCTCAATCCAAGTCCATCTTGATAGACTAAGCACTCTTGAAGACAAAGGATTATACTGATTATATTTTATGTGATTCATCACTCTACAACCAATTCCAAAACAAAGCACCTGGCATATAATAAGCACTCAATAGATATATAGCTGCCTGAATTATTTTAACCCAACCAGAAATAAACTTTTCTGATTCTAACAGACATATCATCATGAAATGAAGCAAATGGTTGTTAACGCTTCTTCGGGAGCCAGAAGGCCCTGATAGAAATGGTTCAAGTATATTAACATACTAGAGCTAATACTCTATTCATCCAACCTAATAAATATAAATGACATAATCAAGTTTTTAATAGTGACAGTTAATCACTGTCAAAATGGATAAAATCCAAATATCACTGGTACTACTCAACTATGTGTTTCCTAATCAAATAAAAAGTATGTTGCTTCAAAATGCATAATCTTAGAGAAACAAAAACCATAAAAAAAATCATCTCTAGGGGGAAATATCCAGTTATTCCATATCCAATAGAGACCTACGTGTGAGTATATTAAAAAAAAAAATTTAATTCAAAGCTGTGTTAATGTTTTACTCTATCACAATCCTTTCATCTTTTCAGATACAAGGAATCAACACCTAGAACATCAGGGCATCCTGCTCACTGACAGCTGGAATCTCTATACATGAGAGACTAACATGCTACATTTTAAGATTAGTATGAAGTTAATTTGAAACTGGGTTTGCCTGGAAACCTCACTATTTTCCTTAGACTGTATGTTTATTTTCAATGGTTTCAGAGGAATGACAGAAATTACATATGAGGATTAGAGCCCACCCCCACCCCTGCAAGGTACTGTCACAGCTAATGCAAAAGCCTCATCTTAAACAGATCAAAATCCACTACAAAAGTTAGAACTCAGAGCAGAAGATGCAGCAGCTATTTTCAGACAGCACATTTCACGAACAAACAGAAGATGTAATACATTAACTAACAAACAGGAGATATAAAACGTTAATTACATAATCACTTAAATATTACAAAGGTGACAATTACATAAGGTGAAATTGCTTTTAAATTTTCCAAAAGAATTCTTATCATGATGGGCCAACAGTTGAACCATCTGGATCCAAAAAACAAACTGTGACAACACTCTCAATATTTATAAGCTGGGCAAAGTTAAGGAGGAAGAATTCCCAAGAGGTGCAATGAAGACAGGAACAGATGAATTTATTCTCTACTACTGCATAAAAATGAAATCAGTAAGACTGGAAAAAATATGAAAAAATGAGTTACAATGATGTCACAGGAAACAAGATTCAAAAGTATCTATCTGATCTTTCAAACAGCAGGATCCTCCATGACCCACCTCCCAGAATATTGGAAATAAAAGCAAAAATAAACAAATGGGACCTAATTAAAATTAAAAGCTTTTGCACAACAAAGGAAACTATAAGCATGGTGAAAAGACAGCCTTCAGAATGGGAGAAAATAATAGCAAACGAAGCAACAGACAAACAATTAATCTCAAAAATATACAAGCAACTTCTGCAGCTGAATTCCAGAAAAATAAACGACCCAATCAAAAAATGGGCCAAAGAACTAAACAGACATTTCTCCAAAGAAGACATACAAATGGCTAACAAACACATGAAAAGATGCTCAACATCACTCATTATTAGAGAAATGCAAATCAAAACCGCAATGAGGTACCATTTCACACCAGTCAGAATGGCTGCTATCCAAAAGTCTACAAGCAATAAATGCTGGAGAGGGTGTGGAGAAAAGGGAACCCTCTTACACTGTTGGTGGGAATGCAAACTAGTACAGCCACTATGGAGAACGGTGTGGAGATTCCTTAAAAAACTGGGAATAGAACTGCCATATGACCCAGCAATCCCACTGCAGGGCATACACACCGAGGAAACCAGAATTGAAAGAGACATGTGTACCCCAATGTTCATCACAGCACTGTTTATAATAGCCAGGACAAGGAAGCAACGTAGATGTCCATCAGCAGACGAATGGATAAGGAAGCTGTGGTACATATACACAATGGAATATTACTCAGCCATTAAAAAAAAATACATTTGAATCGGTTCTATTGAGATGGATGAAACTGGAGCCCGTAATACAGAGTGAAGTAAGCCAGAAAGAAAAACACCAATACTGTATACTAATGCATATATATGGAATTTGAAAGATGGTAACGATAACCCTATATGCAAGACAGAATAAGAGACACAGATGCATAGAACAGTCTTATGGACTCTGAGGGAGAAGGTGAGGGTGGGACGTTCTGGGAGAATAGCATTGAAACATGTATATTATCATATGTGAAACAGAACACCATTCCAGGTTCAATGCATGAGACAAATGCTCAGGGCTGGGGCAATGGGATGACCCAGAGGGATGGGGTGGGGAGGGAGGTGGGAGGGGGGTCCAGGATGGGGAACACATGTAAACCCATGGCTGATTCATGTCAATGTATGGCAAAAACTACTACAATATTGTAAAGTAATTAGCCCCCAACTAAAATAAATAAATTTATTTAATAAAAAAAAAAAAAGGAATTGTTATTTTACTGTGAAAGTGAAAAGTGAAAGGAAGTCGCTCAGTCATGTCCAACTCTTTTCGACACCATGGACTGTAGCCTACCAGGCTCCTCTGTCCATGGGATTCTCCAGGCAAGAATACTGGAGTGGGTTGCCATTTCCTTCTCCAGGAGATCTTCCCGACCCAGGGATTGAACCCAGGTCTCCCACACTGTAGGCAGATGCTTTACTGTCTGCGCCACCAAGGAAGTCCTATTTTACTGTACTGTCCATTTATAAACAAGAAAGTTAAACTAGGATACAGCACCTAGTAATTTTCAATGTTTATTAATATTGTATATTACACAACTCCTATATTAAAACTGATGGCAGAGTCAGCTTTAAAAATTTTATGTTAGCTTACCTTATGCAGCTGTAATGTTTAAAAGTGCTGGCAGCTTTCTGACATTCCAGGCACAGCTGAATAGCTCCTGGATAGTCTTCCTCCTGGAGAGAGCAACAACAGAAGTCATTAGGATGGAAACATTTTTCTTAAAAGACTCTGAAAAGGGGCTTCTCTGGTGGTCCAGTGGTTAAGACTCCACCTTGCAATGCAGGGGACACTGGTTACATCCCTAGTCTGGGAAGATCCACATACGCTGGGCAACTAAGTCCATGTACCACAGCTACTGAATCTATTCTCTAGGGCCCCTGAGCCACAACTACTGAGCCCACAGACTGCAACTACTAAAGCCAGTGCCTAGAATCTGTGCTCCGCAACAAGAGAAGCCAAGGCAGTGAAAAGCCTGTGCACCACAACTAGGAAGTAGCTCCACTTGCCGCAACTAGAGAAAGCCCACGCACAGCAATGAAGACCCGGTGCAGCAAAAAATAACAATAATTTTTAAAAGCCTCTGAAAAGGATAAATCTCTGTTCATACTCTATCTAAAAGTTACACTACCAGAAAGTTTTAATTCTTCTCAAAGATTATAATACCAACAACAGATAAATAGTAAAATATAACAAAGCAACTAGCTCCAGACCTAAAATGTAGCATGGAAAAAATATCTTGTGCCCATAAATACACACTAATAGCCCTCTGAGACCATGACATGTGGGTAAAGCCTACACAGAAGTATAAGCTGCTTCAGAGAGAAGGAGTTCTTTAACTGTTAGCATATCTTCTTTCAGTTGTGTTTATATAAAAAAGTTCCATTTTTATTCTACTTGCAATCAACATTCAACAGTTTTATCATCAATGAATCCATAAATATTCTTAAATAAATTTGGAAAATAAAGTGAAATATTTGTTAATGGCATCAGGATATTTTTAACACCTAAACAGAGTAATTTACTGCCAAATTAATTTTTCACATGGATTTCTCAAACCATAGTTTAGTGGTAATAGTTTAGAAGTAATACAGTGATTAAACAGAAACCATTAAAAAAAAACGTTCCTTAAGTTCACATCTAAATTCAACAAAGGCAATTCAAACCATAAGGGATACTGAGATCATGACAAAGTACCTACCTAAAGGTGCTTGAGAATTATGGGGAAACACACACAATACATTAGGCCTTGGTGAAGCTCATAACAGAAGTATACAGAAAATGCTAAGAAAGCCATCGAAGAGAAAACAGATGGCTCACTCAGAAAACCAATATATATATGAGGACTTCCCTAGTGGTCCAGTGGGTAGGAATCTGCCTGCTAATGCAGGGGACACAGGTTCAGTCCCTGGTCTGGGAAGATTCCACGGGCAGGGCAGCTAAGCCCACGTGCCACAAATACTGAGTTTGCATGCCACAACTACCAAAGCCCATGGTCTAGAGATTGTGCCCTGCAACAACAGAAGTCACCACAACAAAGAGTAGCTCCCGTCTGCCGTAACTAGGGAAAGCCCTCGTGCAGCAACAAAGACCAGGCACAGCCAAAAATTTTAAAAATTAGTAATTAAAAAAATATGTATATATATATATATGAGACACCAAAATAACTAGTACATGCCATCTTCCTCAAATGACTACTTTATGTTACATGCAAAAGGTAATTTCACTGCTATTCGGGCCCAGATATAATGGAAACATACTGACAATAGAAAAAGATGCACAAGAGTAAGAGTAGAAACAGTAAGGTCCTTTACTGTCTAAAAATGCTCTTTACACCATACACCAATTTGAGAAAAATGTACATCTGAGTTTTTTTTCACACTAATTCTCTAATATTATGAGGAGCACCAAACTTCCAAGCCTTATAAACTTACCTCCAGCATTTCACTTAAGCGGACATCTGTTCTTTGCTGAAAAATAACAGATATGCAAAGGTAAAACCTGTTTCAACCATAAAATTAAGTTTTAATTTTTAAAAAGGAACTGGTATATACCAATGTTTTTATAGTTCTCAGAGATTTCAGAAGTCCAATCAGCAACTGACGTTTCCTCTGATTTGCAAGGAGGCCTAAACTAGCTTGAGTAAAACCTTCCTTTGCAATATTCAAGTGTCTGTAAAAGTGAACAATAAATAGTTCAGTTTTTCTAGTTTAAGAACACTATACACACAGAACAATTAGGAAGTTAATGAGACAATATCCTGGATTGCTCTTAAATTTGGGGATTGTGAGTCCTCTGACCGACTGAACAGACTGACCGATCTGTTCAATGGCTCAAAATAAATCAGCATTACCAGAGTGGTAGGTGGTCTGCTACCAAACTTCAAACTGTTACTAGTTCATCACAAGAAAAGTACAGAAATTGGAAACAAGCATTTAGAAACATGAAGAGCAAAAGTTGACGGAACAATTTTATGCTTGATGAATCTAACCAAAAAAAATTTTAAACACACAGAGCAAAAGTTGACATGGTAATTTTATGCTTAAGGAATCGGATAATAGAAAAAATGAGACTGTATTTTATATGTGTTTGGTTGTCTTTTTTAATTTATTCTAGTAATTTGTTTTTATTGCATTTTATAAAAACAACTATCTGTAACATGTTGGAAATTAAAAAAGAAAAAAAGGCTGGTCCTTCACCAAAGACAGTTTGAGAAGCACTGATTTAAGCAATACAAAAACAGTAATATTTTGGGACTTTCCTGGTGGTCCAGTGGTTAAAGACTTCACCTTCCAAAGCAGGAGGTGTAGGTTTGATCCCTGGTCGGGGAACTAAAATCCCATATACCTCAGGGCCAAAAAAACCAGAACATAAACAACAGAAGCAATACTGCAACAAATTTGATAAAGACTTCTAAAATGGCCCACATTAAAAAAAAAAAAAAACTTAAAAAAATTAATATTTTTAATCCCTAACTAGATTTTAAAACATTTCCCACACACCTTCTCAGTACAGTTTATAAATCATTATGTATGTTCAGTTAATGAATGGCATTCTAGAAACCACAATCATAATTTAAAAAATCAATTTTCCAAGACAGTTTCTCTTAAATGTTATTTAGCTTAAAGAACAAAGCATCATCAAACACAATACCTCCTCCCATTGGTGCAGATAACAGCAGCTAACTGAAGACCTGTTTGTAATGAGGTAACTCTTTCAAGTTCCTATGGAAAGATGAGGTGTAGGTTACTGTGTGAGGCATTTTATTTTTCTTACTTATTTGTATGGTTCTCTTAACAAAAACTTCAGTGGGTTTCAAAGAGAAGCCTGCTTGATAAACAAAGTAGCAACAAAGATACCTGAACTTGTACACTGTTGGTATATTTTTCATAAAATCATTTTAAGTAACTACTTTCATTGATTTTCATCATGGCATGTCACAAAATATTTAGGCAGCATTGCTTGTAAGGAAATCTAGACTTTTAGATGGGTGTAAATAATACTAATAATATATTCGTTTAAATGTTTCTATCCAAGAGAACTTCACAAGATAATGACAAATATGACAAACATGATTTGTTTGCTAAGATGCTTTTACAGTGAATGGCTTTGTTTGAACACGGTTAGATATTTCAGTGCATTCTGAAGTCTCTGATTTTCTGATGAAAAGGCAGATTCAGAGAGACAGTTCCAATTTTATCATATTTTAAAGGCAGACTGAGCAATCACTGTTGATGATCGATGAGTTACAAAATACACAGAAGCAATTTTCATTGGCTGTTCTCAAGTTAGGAAAACCAAACAGATTAGAGTCAGAAATAAAAACTCTTTTCACTTCTCATAGTTTGGTAAATTCCCCACATGAGAGAAAAAAACATATGCAAACACAACCTAAATAGAGTTAATATGTTGCTATAAACTACAGACAAAAGAATAAATATTTCAAATTCCAAGTATAAGTCACTCAAACATTTTTAATATTTTACATTAAAAATAACAAATATTATCCTACCTTGACATAAGCAGGCTGTTTTTCAAGGATTAAATCTGCTACTTTTTTAGAGACCTAGAAGAACATGCAATCAAACAAAGGAAATAAAAGAAAAAGCCTCATGCTTCCTATTACATTTTACATTTAAAGTTTTAGCAAGAACATTCAATAGGGCTTCTCAATCATTCCTACAGCAGATTCTGGCATGCTATGGCCACACACATTTCTCTGGCCATGAAATTAGTAAAAGAGGTATAGCACATAGCACAATACTTGGTCCTTAATAGAAACTCAATAAATGGTCATTATTACTGTTAATAACATGAGTATCATTATCTGATTTCACTAACATGTGCAAAAAGTCTACTCATCTTTAAGGGTACTGGATTTGCTTTCAAAAGACAGACTTCTTAAGATAAAGAAACATTTAATCTACTGAATTTATGGAAATACTATCTGGGAAACAGAAAATATCCTTGTACCTTTTAAACTGTTTGTACTGCATAAGAAGACAAACAGAAATTTGGTCCACCACTTCTGAAAAACTGAAAATGTGCTTTTTGGAGTGCTAAGAAGATACCTAAGGTTTCTTGGTCAGTTTCATGAATAATGTTAATGTATGCAATGTAGAATTCTAATGATCTTGAACGTAAGTTTCTTATTTCACAATTTCAGGGGCCTCTGCAGGACTGCACTGCAGAGGTACCATGACCAGCAATGACCATGACCATGCTGTGGTGCACAGAAGGCAGTTAGTGACCATCTGCTCAAGAAATACAATTGTATCCCCTGCCCCAACGCAGCTGAGAACAAAACATTACACATGCATTCAACTACTACATTAACTCTTTCATGTTTTCTTAATCGGCTCTGAATTTGTGTAGATATGTATAGATAGGAACTGGTAGAGATGTACACAGACAGAAACCCACTTAATCTTACCAAATTGTTTTTTAAGTCATTCATTCATTCATTTGTGTGTGTTCATTGCTTTTTGTTTTTTGAGTTACGGGTTTTCCCATTTTTCTTGTTTTAAATAGACCGTGTGGCTATTGTTAGCTTCCACGGCACCAGGCAGTGTGCTGAATGCTTTTCTTGCATTATCTCAATTAGAAATTAGGACAATCTACTGAAATGGGTGACATGTTTCCTTATTTTCTGGGGGTGTAATCTTAGACACAGTAATAATTCACCCGCAATAAGTTGCAAGGTCACGGTTCAAGGCCAGGTTGATCAAATTCCAAAGGCCACTATGCTACATGGCCCTTGTGGTGGGATTCATTCCCAAAAGAATACTACCACATGAGTTACAAAGAGGGGGGAGTACATATTAAAATGCGCTGAGAACAAAAGGCAAAAGGTGCCACCATCCACTGAACTCAAAGTCTCCAGAACAACAACATGCTTTTACTACACAACCCTCTAGTGCTCAGGGCCCTTCCCCACGCTACTGCTGCCACCCTCTAGGAGATCCCAGCACCCACTGAGGCCTCTGGGTATAACACAAAAGATACAGAAGTATATCTTCCTTCGTCTGTTGCATGTATTATTAAAAATCGTATCTTAAATTAAAACGGCTGCTTTTAGTATTAAAACATTAACAAGACTACTTACTACCATTATTTAATCTCCTACAGTATAGTCTGTCTTTTATAAAAGGAATTCAGCCTAACACAAGGAAAATAGAAAATCACAGAATTTTACATCACTAGGTAAAAATGCATGCTCAGCCCACAACTTCACAGATGACACAGAAGATTTAGCAAGGCAAAGTGACTTGCCCAATGTCACACGATTAATAGTGACAGCAGTTCAGACTTTCTGAATCTTAACCCTGTATTCTCTTTGGACCTTTCAACTAGTAGTGGGAGCCTCTACTCTGATATAAGAACACTGTATCTATCATAAAACTATGGGTTAAAAAAAAAAAATCTATGGATAGGAAAGTCACACACATGTGACAAGCAGCAATCTAAGAAGGTACTTAGTAATTTGAAAAAAAAAAAAACTCAAAATTCTTTCATCATGTTTAGGATTCCAGAGAAAGAACACCAAGTTCTAGAAGCAAATCTATCAAGGTAATGTGAGGGGAACTGAATAGATAGTAAATTTGAATACATATAAATGTATCATTTGAGTCAAAGTCATGTCAAATAATAAGATTTGTTTAAAATGTTAGCATATTAGTGAAACCATAAAACCTGCAAACATTACATCTCTCTGTTGTGTTTCCTTTACAGTTTTGTCAGAAATGAGTTTTTTACTTACTGCAGCTTGCTGTTGTTTCAATTTGTCTCTGTACTCCTCCAATTCTTGCAAATTGAGAACAGGAGGGAGCTTCTAAAAGGAAAAATCCATAAATAAAGAGTGAAAAAAATCAATTGTTTAATTTAGTTTCACTTCCCTGCACACCTAAGTGAGGAATTACAATCTGCACATATAAAACAGCATCACACCCCACTCCTCCCGTCCTCCCTACCTCCGCACTAGACCCCAGACACCAGCCTGTATCTCTGTTACTAACCCTCTGGGGCTCAAGCTCCACCCCCCCCCTCTGCTATCTCCACTGCCACCATCTCCAACCTCCTGGAAATCCCACTCCTGTGGGGACTCCTGGCCCCCGAGCTGGGAAACTCTGCTTCCAAAACCTGTGACAGAAGAATGTGAGAAAGTGCCTAACCCTAATTCCCCACTCTACCAGCCACTGGTATCTCCCTATTCATCCACGACAGAACTCAAAACCTACTTCCCCTCTGAAATACTATGAATGGAAATTAACCCCTACATGTGTAGTGTGATAGTGACGGTTATTTGAAGACACAAATTATACACACTCCGGAGGACAGTATGAAAGTGAAAGTGTAGTCGCTCAGCTGTGTCTGACTCTTTGCAACTCCACAGACTGTAGCCTGCCAGGCTCCTCTGTCCATGGGATTCTCCAGGCCAGAATACTGGAGCGGGTTGCCATTCCCTTCTCCAGAGGATCTTTCTGACCCAGTGATCAAACCCAGGTCTCCCACATTCCAGGCAGATTCTGTACCATCTGAGCCACCAGGGAAGCCCAGAGGACAGTGTGGAAACTAACAAAAATGCATGCCATGGTGAAGATGGGAAAATACCAAGTTAGACCTCCAGTCTCAGTCAACTGATGATGAAATTTCAGAATAAGCTGGGTACTAACTGTAGGTACTACATATGAAGCATGCATGCATACTGCATTTGGTTTCATCTAAAACCCAAATCTTACTATTCTGACTTTTTTTTGAAATTCTTATAAATTTAAAATGCCAATGTTATAAACATTATGGCTCAGGGGTATTTATCATAACTAAATAATGATGTAAATATACTTTCATGATTAAAAGTCTCAGAGCTTTCCTAAACATATTTAGCCAACGTAAAATAAGATAGAGGCAGTACACTAACATATTTGTGTGCTGAGAGTTAAAAATGAAAAATACAAAAATGTTTCTTGGACCAATATCCTATAGCTGCACTTAGCCTTACATTTTAAAAAATAATCTCCTCTTTAAACAATGCTGAAAGTTCATTTAATCATAATGTTATTACAGATTAGTCTTAGTATCAAAAATACATACAATGACCCTAAAAACCATTCATATTTCACTCACAAATTTAAATCACTGTACAAAATAGGCTTTAGATAGGTTTTAATGAATTTTTTTTACCTCCAGTTCATATTTAACAATATCAAATGAATCTGTAGAAAAATACACTTGTTCAATACTATTAATTAGTTCTTGTTCAGCTTGAGGGTCACTAGGTTGTTCTCGAAGTTCTCGGAATTCCTCCTTTAAGGGAAAACAAAACAAAAAAATTATAGCACTTGTAGCTGCTCTAATTCTATCTGCACAGAAATAAATAATCATCTGTCTTAACCATGACAAATCTCCTGGTAAACACTGACCAAGGAGACAAACTGACAGAAAACAAGAAGCAAGTTTGTGGAAAGTTAGGAAAAAGTCAAACACTAAAAACCACCCATCTATTGGAGGAAAATACTGGCCAGTTTGAAGATTCAGATTTTATTTTCAATTCCTGGTGTATCAACTAGTAGTTGAGAAAATTCAGATGTTAAACAAAAGGAAAAAAAGTGACTACCTAATATCTATCATATATACATATCATATATATACACACAGTTTCTTCATCTTAAGTGTGTTAGTCACTCAATCGTGTCCGACTCTTTGCAACCCTATGGACTGTAGCCTACCTGGCTCCTCTGTCCATGGAATTCTCCAGGCAAGAATGCTGGAGTGGGTTGCCATTCCCTTCTCCAGGGGATCTTCCCAACCCGGGGACTGAACTCAGGTCTCTCGCACTGCAGGCAGATTCTTTACTGTCTGAGCCTTCAGGGAAGCCCTTTCTTTGTCTAACAATGCTCTAAAATCTGTCCCACCACAGATAACCAGTGGACAACATCTCAGTGACTTTCGGGTCACAATCAGTATTGGAACCCTGTTGAACAGATTTTCTGCTGAAAATCTCATTGCTTGGCTAAGAAAAACTTGTTCCACAAAAGGTTCACAAGGGACTTCCCTGATGGTCCAGAGGTTAAGAATCTGCCTTTCAAGGCAGGGGACTCCGGTTCAATCCCTGGTTGGAGAACTAAGATCCCATATACCAAGGGCAGAGCAACTGAGCCCATGAGCTACAACTAGAGAGCCTGCAGGTTGCAATGAAAGATCCTGAGTGTCACAACTAAGACCCAATACAGTCAAAAACAAATAAATAAATTTTTTTTTTTTTTAAAAAAAGGTTCACAAGGTTACTTCTGTAATCCCATGAGGCTTTCTTCAAAGTGTACTGATACTATAATTAATGAATTGATTATGAACCTAAAGCTCTGACAAAATGCTTGCTTTCTAAAGATACATTATGGGGCTTCTATGGATATGCAACCAAAAAGAGCTTAACAGACAAGTCCTTATCCTTGCATCCTTATCCTATGCAAGTTCACTGCATAATCGGATAAAACTTCAGTTAACTGGGAAATTTCAATAATACAGATACCACTCTCTGCCACACTAATTAATCAAAACATTGTTATAGACATATAATTTAATTATTTGGCTTTATTCAAATTAATCTCAAACATTTGAGTACACAAAAAGAAATCAGTATTTAAAATAATTTTACAGTCAAAATAATATTTAACAAGAATTCTTAATGAATTACCACTAATTAAATATACAAAAATTATATGGTTAATTTGAGGACCAAACTTTCCAAGTAGAGACACTCTAGATTACTTTATTGCAGGGCATAGTTTTCATTTGTAAAAAAGAAAAAGAGGAAGAGCCTAGCTTATGTATCTTTAGGATTTTAATTTATATCTTAACTTTATACAATTACTATAAAATTATTTCCTCTCAGTAGATCCAAGCTAAAAGAAAATATTAGAGCAATAAACCTGAAACTTAAGATAATAGTTAACTGTTTACATTTAAAATTCTGATAAATTGAAAAGAGAAGGTAAAATCATAAAAACTAAACTTGCAGAATTAAAAGTGCGTGAAAAAGAAAATGCTTCTTCAGTACCAAAACTCAACTTATAAAAATACACTAATCAAAAAACATAAAAAGGTTAAAGATACAGCCATCACTGATTTTGCTGCAACTAGATACTATGAGTGAAATAAGAAATCCAGCATGGTAACAGTGGGAGCTGTATTCTGGTAGGGATTTATCTACAACACACTCAGTTGTGCAGCACCTTGGACAACGGCACATAAGAGTTTCAATAGACTTGTGTTAAGCCCACACTATCTGCAGGATTCCAACTAGTTAGCGTATCCACAGGGCACCTCCCGAATACAGTGGAAATCTGAATTGACAGTGAGACATGAAATAGAAAAAGAGATCAGAAATTCCTGGCACTCTTCCTCCCTAAAGGTGCGCAGATATTTGAAACACCAGCTTCAGATACCGCAAGCTGAGGGAAGGAATAAAGCTGGAGGGAGGGTATGCCTCCCTAGTAATTCCACAGCACCACTGGCAAATAAATGTACTTGGGACTATTCACACACAAAAAAAACTGAAGATTACAAAAATTTCTAAGAATGAAAACTATCAGATGTGAAACAAGTCGGAAATTCAAACAGACTGCAGTGAATGAGCACTGGCATCTCAAATGTGTAAATGTCAATGGCATTAACTCCATGCTGAGGTTCTCTCTATACTACCTACTGACTAATCTAAAGGGAAAGACACAGGTTTTAGCTGCAACTCGGCTACTAACCTTAGTTAATAGCAACTTAAGTCTCCTCATGCCTATTTTTTTTCCACCTGTAAAGGACATACACACACACTCCAAATGACGGTGAAACAAATATCTAAAGTTATTAAGAATGTTAGAGGGAAAACGTGACTTATAAATATCTCACAAATGCTCATTTCACAAAGGTGATGTATCTGTAAAAAATAAATAAAATGTACAATCTATATATGTATATAAAAGGTCAAATGCCATTCCTTCCTAGAACACTAAGCAATTATATCACTGAGAGCAGACAGACTCAAAATAATTTCAAAGAAGTGACATGTACCAGTTAAACACTGGACTAAGTAACCTGGAACTGAGGGAGAGAGAAAAATCAAGAAAGTCAGAAAAAGAAACACAGCACACAAAGCAGAATTCAACCAAAACAAATGCCTGACGCCATATCCCTATAAAATACCCTCTCCTTTCAGGGGCTCCTGTTTGAACTCAGTCAGAACACACTCCATTCTGCCTAGAATCACAATACCGCGTTCCCTTTCATCGCACTGCACTGCTGTCTGTAAGACTCAGCCACTATCCAATCATTCTCTAAACGTCTCATTGCTGTTAGTGCTGGCAGCTCCATCAGATTACACACTTCTTGAGGATGGAGGCTTTTCTTTATTCTCCATCATTTGCTCCCAAGTGCCAAGGCACACTGTAGATAAAAATCATGGATCAAACTAAAACTAATTTACACAGTGAATTGTATAAAAAAAGGAATACAAGAACAAAGGGAAAGTAAGAGACTGTATGTTCTTGTTTTGATAGTCAAAATTTTCCACAAGCTTCTACGGAAAGGCTTCTTTCTTCCAATAGAAGTAATAATAAATGTAAAATGACTGTAGGAATATTTTCTGCATGTAAAGTAGAAAAATAAAAAGAAACAGCTAGACAGCATATTCTTAAAACAATCACTCCATAATTTTACCATTATGTAAACTGGTTTCCTAGGATTGGAAATGTACAAAAGTATTAATTCTTCACCTAAAACAGAACCAGTTTTGCAAGCCAATATATATGTATGCGGCAAAACTTTACACAAACAAAATGAACAAAAGATTCCCTACAAAACAAATTTAAAGGTATAACCAGGGGAGAAGAATAACAAATGAACTCCTCAAGCCAATATTAAAATACGTAATGTTCTTAAAAGTTACAAGAAAATTATGTGCCTTAACTATGTTTGGTAATAAAATATTTTAGTCTTATGGACTGTTATTAAGAGTACAGTTTTTTAAAGAATTTTTATAGTAAAGTTTATGACACACAGTAACTAATAAACATATATTATTATTAATAACAGTGGTAGGAATGCTCTGCAAACTTTGAAAAGCCAAAAATAATTCATCAGCAACTACAAACCATCCATCACACGTGTCACAACTTGCCTACTAAGGGTGGGTAATCAACTACACCTCGAGTAAGTACACGAATGTCACCCCAGAATTAAAGCTGGAGAAAAACTACAATTAATGAGTTTAACTGTAAAGGACATAAAAACAAAAATACAAATGTCAAAAAAGAACAAATCAAACCTCTCTCCCACATTATCATTAGGAAATAACCTGCCTACTAGCAAAGCTCCATTATCTCTTATTTCCCAGTCAAGTCACATATTCCAATTTAAGAACTTTTTAAATTAAAGTTCCACTATGTAAAAATCCTCTGTGCTGGGTCATACAGAAACAAAGATGAGTAAAACACAGCTCTTTGCTCAAATAGCTGCTGAAGTAATAGATGAATAAATGATGGCAGATGCAAGGCAGAACATAAAGGAAATACAAACAAAATGAAGGGCATTAAAGGATCGTGAGGTACCATCTGATGGAAGCGGTGGCATTTACAGAACGTGAGAAAAGGTAAAATTTCAAACATTAGAGATTGGGGGAATAAGGATAAAAAATAAAGCGAAGCAGAAGTAAAAGCAGTGGAGTGGGAAAGCATACAACAGGTTAAGTAACAGCGGATGGCTTCCCGCAGGGCAGAAAAACGTCATAGGGGAGAGACTACATGGTAACCGAGAGCCAGGAAAATGGAACAATTGTGATGCTGTGAAAATTCAACATGCTTTTATATAAACTAGGACCACATTTTTCCTTTACTAAAAATATCTTAACACATTACCACGGTGCCAGATGCTATATCCAAAAACAAGCATAAACATTCAACATGTTCTTAACATAATACACCAAGCAGGAATATTTTGGGAAAGTGGTAGATAACGAAGAAGTCATTCAGTGTTTTAGAGGCTGTCTTTTCCAGCAGTCACAATACACCATAAGGTTGTATATAATACATACTACCTAGTCTATTCTTCTATTCTGATCATCTCTCAGATAAAGCTACATGAACACATCAATACATATAAAAATGCATATTGCAAATGTAACCTTTTGAAAAAGAAAGAAAATCAGAATAGAAATTTAAGTCAACATCTTTGATTTTAGCCCAGCCATGTTTCCTCTCAACATTACAACAAAAGGTTATATGAGAACTGGGGATTCAAGTCTATAAAACAATTGGAGCCCTCAAGTGTAAAGGTGTTATAAAACATTTCCAATATATCTATGGTTTCTAAAGAAACCAGGCTATAACTTTACAAAACTATTTCCCACTTAAGAGTTCACCTCTTAAGGGGATGTATTCAAGTCCAGGAGGGAAAAGAAAAACTACAAGTTTTATATTGAATCACCACTTTCAAATTATCCAAAATACCACATTAATTAAAAATATCAACCCAGGCTCAGGCTTTCAATCCTGTTCACTTTCATAAGTGTAAAAAGTTAGTTATGACAGCTTAACAGTTCTCCTTAACATTATTCGGTTCAATATTCTCTTTGAAAAGTAATTTAATTTTTAAACCCACAGAACAGCCTGGAAACTTATCATCTTCAGTAGTAGGTTTTTATTCAAATAAAAAGGTGAATGCAAAAATCTTCATTTCATAGGTCAGCTTTCAAAATCCTGCAGAAAAATGTAAAGTAGAATAAAAAAGAAATGCAAACCAACTTCCATTTTCAGACCATAGTTCACATTATATACTAGAATAAATACAGAATGCATTGTATTGGGCACAAGTGAGGGAGTAAAGAAAGTTTGTTCTTACACAGCATGAATTTAGGTTTGCCAAGACAAAAGGTTTATTTGTCTGCTTGCATTTTTCATGAGTCAACAACAACAAAAAGCTATTCTGTTATAATAAATACTAAAAACAGAAATCATAGTCCTACTAAAGTTAACATCACATTAGAGTTCTAACTGAGAACAAAACAAGATTATCAAAAACTATACAGAGCTTAAAGGAAGAACAAAAACACAGAGTTTTCAATATGCAATCAGTATTATAAAAATCATAAATCACTGAATAAAAATAGGTTTTTCTGTTTCCAAATGGAATAGGATTCAAGATCACAAATACCCTGAAACTATACATCTACCAATGTAAGTTTATAATGAATTGACAGATGTCTGATTACGTTGGGGAAATGGCATATTTTCTTAAAATTATTATGAGAACAACAGTAATCTATCAAAGCAGCCAGTTCATCATTTTCTGTGTGTTTTAAATGAAACAGCTTTTCAAGCCAACTCTGTTTTTCTTCAGGCTGTCAGTGCCATCTAGTGGAATATTATTAGCACTACAATTTGAAGGGTTTTAGCAACATGATTTATAGAAGATTTTTTTTTTTTTTATAAATTTATTTATTTTAGTTGGGGGCTAATTACTTTACAATATTGTAATAGTTTTTGCCATACATTGACATGAATCAGCCATGGGAAAAGGTTAAAGTGGCATTATTTTAACTCTTTCCTCAAAATAATAACAACCCAAATGTATATGTACTTGTCCTTAAAGAAAGATATATTGAATAAAAACTGATTTTATTCATAAAAATGCACTGAATTATTAACATGTACTAAAAATCACCAAACGATCAAGCAAAACTTTCATATTTGATACTCTGCCAAATATTTTTACTCACTTCTCTTATTCAATAGCTATGCTATTTTATCCCAAACTTATTCCTATGATAAAGAAAACATTAAAGGTAACTGCTTTGGAGGGAGACATCTTTTTAAAAGCTATCTTAAAAAATTTCTCAACTTCATTGAAAACTATCAAGCTATTTGCAACATGCCTGTTGAGCTAAAGCTGAAGACAAGACACATAAACTGAAGCACACAGAGAAAAGTCCAGTGTCTAAGCCTTAATTTAGGGCTTCTGGTTTTAGTTTTCAAACCCCTGATCAGACCTTCTCTGTAAAAGAATTTCTTTTAAATTGAGATTTCTATCTATTCTGAGAAAAGACATTACAGCACCTCCAATCCCAGTGCCTAATGACCTCAGTCTTTCCAATTCCTTTACCTTTGACAGCCAATAAAATCCTCAGTCCTAAATCCTGTTTCTAAAATGTCTCTCAAATTTTAACTTTTCTTCATTTCCTAAACCTCATATTATCTTTTTAATCAGTATCCTGGCGCAGGACCGCCACTCAAAACTCTATCTGTACATTAGTTATCCTTAAAAAACAAATTAATCGTCAACTCTAGAAGACCCAGCACCCACGTCTACCTACCCCCATCGTCTCCTAGCTGTGCTACCACTATGCATACCTTATAGACCTCTACTAGATCCTCTGACGTTGTCTATTTTTGCTTGTCTCTTTTACTCAGGTTGAGGTAGGAACAGAGTCTTGTACCTCTTTGCATCTTCCTAACTTAGTAACTGCCTAGGTCAATGAATCATTGCCAGATGCACAGTGTAACTGATCTTTTATGATCTGCTAGAAAGAATGGTTAAGAATCCCAAAGCATCTAAAGCCAAGAGAAGCAGAATTTCATTAATGGTTAAAAAAAAATACAGATAAACATTTTTATCCACGAGTGCCTAAGAAAAATTCTAAATAATTTTGCAGATCCACAGTTAGAACCCACCTGCAGAAGACACCTGTCTTAAATGAAACATAATCCTAAATTGAAAGTTTTTATCCCAATCACTAAAGCTAAAAAAGTCTCCTAGTCAAAGATGTTGATACTAATTCTGTCTATATCAGACAGTAATATACTCATCTTCTTAAAAAAAAAAAAAACTGCTCAGTTTATTCTTTTGATTGTATTTTTATGTCATATCTCTCCTACAAATATTACAATAGAGATACTAAAAAACATCAGTACTAAAAGAGCTCTAGTTTAATCACGTTTTCACAGATGAGGAAGCTGAGGTATAAAGCTATTAAAATGACTTCCCTTTAATAATAAGCTAAATGTTTAAGTCAATACTTGAACCAGCTCTCCTGGCTCTTATGTCAGCATTTTCCTCATGTCTTGGTAAAGTTCTGAAAATAAAACTCTGTAATTAGGGTCCTTTTAGGAGTCTTTTCATGGATACTAAGAAGTCAGTCAATCCATTTCTCTTACTTCACAGAGGTAATCTAAAAGCTAGCATACACTCTACCCAAAATCCCAGAAAGTTATATAGTAGAAATGTCACAGAGTAGGTAGGTACTCAATAAATATTTGTGGAATAAATTAGGCATACAAACAAAAATATTTTCTTATATTTAGACAAATATGTTTTCAGGTTTTGACAGCAACAGATTTGTCTCCACACCCTGTATTTTTCTTTAATGAAAAAAATCAAAGGCATAGCTAAACCAACCGTGCAAGAGTAAACGCAGCAGAATCCTATTTGTATTAATGAGTCAGTAAGATCAAGGCCTAAAAAAAATGAAACTAACCCCATCCTCAAAAAATCCTTATTGTTAAGGAGGCAGTATTTCAGTAAAAATTCATAGTTCTCTTTTCAGGTTTATGACATGTAACTATTATGGAAGCACTATGGGAAGTTTACCTAAAGCCTAGATGTAGATTTATAAAGTTCAGGTATTTTTAAACCATAATTCAGCAAGTCCTTTCAAACAGTCCTAATAAGTTCTATAACTACTAAGCACATGGCTATTACAATTATTGTATACTATAATAAATTTTGGTCTTAATTCTTCAAAATTCTTATAACCAATTATCTAAAAATCTTTCACATGATTCAAACAGTATACATTTCCTTAAATGAGTATTCAGTCAATAAATAACAGTATAGATTAATTTCTTATAGCCTTACCTCTGCACACACACAGAAAAAAATCTCATTAATTTGAAAAAAACAGTATCTATTTCCCAAAAATAAAATTTTAGATCATCACTAACTCTTTATTCTACTTTTTTTCCCACAAAAATTGTCAGGAAAACAACCAAATTTTTACCTAGAACAGTTTCTGTGGTCCCCCTTTCTTTCTCTTCATTGCACCCTCAGCTTGGCCAATGGTTCCCAAACATGGCTCCTCACCAGAATCAGCTGGGGATCTTTAAACACTATGGACGCCTAGCTCCACCCCCGACGCAGTAATTAGAATTCTTTACCTCAGTGGTAAAGAATCTGCCAGCAATGCAGGAGGCCCAGGTTCAATCCCTGGGTTGGGAAGATCCCCTGGAGAAGGAAATCGCAACCCACTCCAGTATACTTGCTTGGAGAATCCCATGGACAGAGGAGGCTGGCAGGCTACAGTTCATGGGGTCACAAAGAGTCAGACATGGCTGAGCAACTAAACAACAACAATGGCCTGGGTACTAGCAATTCTAATGTGTAAAATTTGGGCACCACTGAACTTGGCTCTGAAGTATTTAAGCTATGATTTTTTTCAATCTACTCAAAGTTTTCCTTTCCTATGGCAAGTTCTGAAAAGAATCCTTTTTTTTTTACCTTCCATACTATTTTCTCCACCCAAATCCCAAATTTCCAGTATATGGATATTATTGACTTGCATCTCCTCTAAAGATTGGATACAGTGTCATCTTGTCTATAAAATACAGAAACTGTACCAGATGATTTCTAAGGTTTCTTCCACTCAGAATTTATATAGTGCTCAAAAGAAAAAAAAAATCAACAGTACTTTCTAGATTATCAAGCTCACCTGGCGCCTTTCTTCAGTTCTCCTTAACTACCCTCCTTTTTCTGAGTTGTACCATGTGAAATTAGCCAATGTTAAGGCCTGGCATGCTGCGGTTCATGGGGTCACAAAGAGTCGGACACGACTGAGCGACTGAACTGAACTGAAACCATTTCTAAGCTAAAACACAGCCGTTTCATATGCTCCATCTTAATAACCCCTTCTACTTTCCCTTTATACATAATATACTCAAGCTAAACTTTCTTTCTTTCCTGAAAACCCCAATGAAATCTCAATTCCCTGTTATAACTTAGAAAGACATGATGACAAGAACAGGCAAAAGAAATGGGTCCAGTCCTGACGGTAAAATATGCTTTTTTCTTTTTAATGTTCTACCCATACTTGAGTAAGGGAGAGCTAGTAAATAAACTAATGTTTAAAAGTTTCTCTAGGCTAAAGGCTAAATTAAAGCAGAGGTACTACAGTTTATCTAAATTGTCTTCTTAGTGTGTGTCAATCAGACTACGCCCCAGGCTTAATCACCACTTGAACACCTTTGACCTTGTGATTTCAGACTGTTCTCCCAGAGCCCACCATCTCAAACGTATACACTGCTAAACATATACATGGATCTATTCGGAGAAGGAAATGGCACCCCCCTCCAGTACTCTTGCCTGGAAAATCCCATGGACAGAGGAGCCTGGTGGGCTGCAGTCCATGGGGTCACTAGGAGTCGGACACGACTGAGTGACTTCACTTTCACTTTTCACTTCCATGCATTGGAGAAGGAAATGGCAACCCACTCCAGTGTTCTTGCCTGGAGAATCCCAGGGATGGCAGAGCCTGGTGGGCTGCCATCTATGAGTTTGCACAGAGTCGGACACAACTGAAGCAACTTAGCAGCATTCTCTTTCAAATTCCTTTTCCATTTAGGTTATTACAGAATATTGAGTAGAGTTCCCTGTGCATTAATCAACTATACTCCAATGTAAAACTTTTAAAGATTCTTAAAATAAAAAAATTTTTAATAAAAAGTATACACTGCAGATCACTGATGGGGAGAGAGTTGGGAGTCAGTAAGAAGACTGTATAATAAGATCATTATAAATTCACTATCTACCACTACTGGAGAGACATCATGAGCTCATGGTTTAAAGACAACAGAAAGTTCTATGCAATACATTACTGTATTTTTTTTAAAGGGGTTCACTCATCAGTTTCACTGTGGTTCTGAAACATCTAATGCCATCTAATTCAAGGCATGTTCATAATGCCTGATACACTTTTTTTTAAGTCAAAGAAATAGAAAATGATCTGTCAATTAGGATTAATGGTTCTCTCTCAATTCCCAATTTTATCACATCCAATAGTCTTTTATAACACTATGTACAACGATTCAAAATGCCTCTGAAAGGCTTCTCTGAGCCATTTCATGCAAAAGGGTTGGTTAGAATTTCATCGTATTTGGATCTGACCTAATATAAAAAAGCTAAACTTAAGGGGGTAAGGAACCTCAAAGAGGTGGGAAATCCTCCTCCTAAGCAGCTGACACAAAGGTGTGATGAGGGGCCCTATGACAGCCAATCAAGAGAAACAAGCCCTTGTACTAAGCTGCCAGGCGCAGAAAACAAACAGTAGTTTCAGATATGATCCTCAAATTGAAAATCACAAGAGCAGACATTCAAAACTGGCTTTGATCTGTGATGGAGCTACTACAGATGGAGGCAGCTCGGAGCAGTGGGGCCCCAGAGTGAGGCACAGCAGGGATTTACTTATTTAACAATGGCTAATATTTCTCCTGGCGGGGAGCCAGCTAGCTTTCAAATAACACCTATTAAATTTGTAGATGGCCAAGTTCACATGAATATCAGGGGATTAAAATCCAAGATATCTACAATTTACTATAAGCTATGCTTTAGCTACTTATTCAAATATCTCTGCTTCATAACGAAAACATAATTTACTATGATTTGGGGCTCAGTGTTACAGCATAAAAAGTAAATCATTTCATTTTATTTATCTGAATGACAGCAGATGAATCAATACGTCTCATTTATATATATATATATCAGTGCTTTTGGGCAAAGAATTTGATGCAGTAATCAACTCTAAATTTATCAATTTCACATTTTCTGCTTCACAATAATGAGTCATACTGCATCCCAGTGAGGATGAGAGGAAAAACAAGCCCTAAGCCTACTGCATTATAAAACTTGACCTAGCTCATCACAACAACCATATGCCTGTGGGAGGGAAAAGCTTCTGTGAATCAATTAGTATCCAAAGGCAATAATATTTTCTTCAGGAAGCGAAAAGTCATGCTCACTCATGTACATCAATACCTTTCCAGGGACCCGGAGACTCTCAATGGCACCAAGATCACTGAGGCTCTCTGGAGGACTTTTCAGACCCTTCAAACAAAAAAGATAAAAAAGAGAAGAATTTCAACTGTGCTGCAGAACTGTAAAATGAGAGAAAATACTTATTTTCTTGTTTGTCTTGTTATATTACCAGCAAGTTTACTGATTTTGATGTTCAGATATGTGCAATTTATTTATCTCCTTGAACAGTTGCTTTTTAACATTTTATTGTATAAAGAGAACTGAAAGAGGAGTCAAAAATAAGCTGCAAAGCCTTCCTCTTCTTTCACCAAGACCATCTGCTGCTGCTGCTAAGTCGCTTCAGTCATGTCCGACTCTGTGCGACCCCATAGACGGCAGCCCACCAGGCTCCGCCTTCCCTGGGATTTTCCAGGCAAGAATACTGGAGTGGGTTGCCATTTCCTTCTCCAGTGCATGAAAGGGTAAAGTGAAAGTGAAGTTGCTCAGTCGTGTCCGACTCTTAGCGACCCCATGGACTGTAGCCTACTAGGCTCCTCCGTCCATGGGATTTTCCAGGCAAGAGTACTGGAGTGGGGTGCCATTGCCTTCTCTGCACCAAGACCACCAGCTGATAGCAAAAGACTTTCCATTCATATTTCTCAACCCTAAGTCAGACTATACTTACTGAAATAAAAATCACCATTTTAAAAATAGACATGTTCCTGTTGTACAATGTATAGAATATGTTTCTAAAAACAGCTGTCACAATACATACAGTACTATTATTAAATCAAGGAAAGATGTACTTTTGGAAATTCAAAATAAAATCACTATATGGCAACGTCATACCTAATGGTTGAAGTCTAAGTTAACCATTATTCAAAAACAACCAAAAGAGAAGAAACTTGGATGACAAAAAACATTCCATGAAAGTACTGATCTATGAATCAGGACCAAATGCATTTGCCAAATTGGACCTTGGCATTAAGGTCCAAGTATTATGACTGAGCTAACCAAAGATTTTAAATAACGATATATTTTTAAATGATAAAGGCTTAATTAATACATAAGTAATCCCTAGGATTTACCTTATCATTCTCATCAATGTACCCAATTTATACTACATAACTGAGAGTTAAATCTCACGTCTCACCACTTTAGCTCTTTGGTACTTTCTCTATTCCAGGTTCCCTCATGGCTCAGTGGTCAATAATCTGCCTGCCAAGCCAGAGACCCAGGTTCGATCCCTGGGTCCAGAAGATCCCCTGGAGAAGGAAATGGCAACCAACTCCAGGATTCTTGCCTGGAAAATCCCATGGGCAGAGGAGCCTGGTGGGCTATGGTTCATGGATGACATAGCAAAGAGCTGGACACGGCTGAATGACTGTGCAACAACTTTCTGTATTCAGAGATTCTGATTCAAGAATTCAGGGATTCTGAAAGTCTCATTTGTGCACCAGGGAAAGTTATCAAGACAGAAAGAAGTGCACAATTTAAATTTTCTTTAAAAGCATCTTTTTAACATAGGCTATTCAAAGCAGACCCCTAAAATCCCTGTAATAATAGTCTGGAAGCAAGATCAACCGGTACATGAACTTAAGGAGAGATTTATGCTGTTGAGTTTTTGTCCTTTAGCTATCCTATACTGGCCTTCCGGTGTCCATAATAACCAAAATATATGGCACATTTATTTGAGACTTAGAGTAGAACTTCAGTTCAGTCGCTCAGTCGTGTCCGACTCTGCAATCCCATGAATCGCAGCACGCCAGGCCTCCCTGTCCTCACCAACTCCCGGAGTTCACTCAAACTCATGTCCATCGAGTCGCTGATGCAATCCAGCCCTCTCATCCTCTGTCGTCCCCTTCTCCTCCTGCCCCCAATCCTTCCAGCATCAGGGTCTTTTCTAATGAGTCAACTCCTCACGTGAGGTGGCCAAAGTATTGGCGTTTCAGCTTCATCATCAGTCTTTCCAATGAACACCCAGGACTGATCTCCTTTAGGATGGACTAGTTGGATCTCCTTGCAGTCCAAGGGACTCTCAAGAGTCTTCTCCAACACCATAGTTCAAAAGCATCAATTCTTCAGCACTCAGCTTTCTTTATAGTTCAACTCTCACATCCATACATGACTACTGGAAAAACCACAGCCTTGACTAGACAGACCTTTGTTGGCAAAGTAACGTCTCTGCTTTTTAATATGCTATCAAGGTTGGTCATAACTTTCCTTCCAAGGAGTAAGCGTCTTTTAATTTCATGGCTGCAGTCACCATCAGCAGTGATCTTGGAGCCCCAAAAAATAAAGTTTGACACTGTTTCCCCATCTATTTCCCATGAAGTGATAGAACTTACTCATCTTCATAGAGGTGTATATTTTATCTTCTCTAGTATAAAATACCACCAATCATAGCATAATTTTTTATGACAAGGTGCTCTGCTTCATCCCCAATCTTCCAATTTCCCCAGAAAATTTCCCCCTCCACCAGCCTTCTCTCCCTCTTCTCTCTCCCCATACTCTCCCCCTCTCTTGTCCTCTCTCATTCTTCCCCTCTTCCTCTCCCCACACCCTTCTCTCTCTCATTCTACCCCATCAAACCAACACCCCACTTTAAGAGCTCCTCTATGAAATTTTCCTAAATCCTACATTTCAAAGAAACACTATTTCTCAGCATTGCCTACAGACCAGCTCCATCACCTAAGAATTTTTTTCCTAAGTCCCACCACAGATCTAATAAACAAGTATTTCTGGATTAGGACAAGGAATTGCATTTTAACAAGCAACCCAGGTGACTACCATCATTTATAATGTTTTGGAAACCCTGCTAGACATTTCCCAACACCTCTGCCAAAGTAGTGAAGTTTTAAATAGTAAACATACCTTTCTCTCTGGACCCAAGAGAAAGGAAAGACCAAGTTCTGTTTGCCTCTATAGCCTAGGGCTAGCACAATTCCAGGAACAGAGTAAACACCAAAGAAATTAGTAATTTATTTGGAGCCTTGGTTAGGCTCCAACCTCCAGATAATTAAAACCCCATTCCCATGAGAACCTGAAACTGACTTTAAAATGAAGTTTCTAGGGAATAAGAAATAAGGAATAAGAAAAGCATAGGAAGCTTACGGGCTTCCAGGTGGCGCAGTAGTAAAGAATCTGCCTGCCAATACAGAAGACGCAGAGACATGGATTCGATCCCTGGGTTGGGAAGATTACCTTGTAGTAGGAAATGACAACCCACTCCAGTATTCTTGCTTGGAAAATTTCACAGACAGAGGAACCTGATGGGCTACAGTCCACAGGGTCGAGCATGCATGCACGCACTGAGACTTAAAGTCTTACAACAAGTGAGAAAATTGAAGTGTGAAACTACTGGTGTGTGTCTGTTTTCTTCCTAGTCCCAATTTCTCACCAGTAGTCATCATAAGGGCATAGCACCAAAAGTGGTGAAGAGGGCAAGGCTGGATTACAGAATTACCCCTTGGATTGCAAGCAGATCAAACCAGTCAATCCTAAAGGAAATCAACCCTGAATACTCATTGGAAGGACTGATGCTGAAGGTGAAGCTCCAATACTCTGGCCACGTGATGCGAACATCTGACTCACTGGAAAAAATCCTGATGCTGGAAAAGACTGAAGGCAAAAGGAAAAGGGGGTGATGGAGGATGAGTGGTTAGAGAGCATCACTGACTCAATGGATATGAATTTGAGCAAACTCAGGGAGAGAGTGGTGGAAAGAGGAGCCCTGCATGCTATAGTGCATGGGATTTCTAAGAGTCAGACCCGACTTAGCGACTGAACAACAACAAAATACATTTTATATACACATACTTCTATGCATTCATATACACATACATGAGAGTAAAACTTCATAATTTGATTCAAAACCACAACCAATCCTAAAATATCTTTTTAAAATATAATGTTCATGTCTTTTAAACAAACCATTTGTTTAACCAACCTAATAGAAATTTTGGAAGACTATATCAGGTGTCATTTTCTCTTTCCCCAGAGTTATGAGGAAAGAATCCAATGTCTAAAACAAGCAAACAAGTGGTATATACCAGTATCTAGAAAAACACCTTGCCTCCAAGTTAGTTATCACACAATAATTTGCTACTAATATTAATATTAGTATTAATATTGGTATGGACCTAACAGAAGCAGAAGATATTAAGAAGAGGTGGCAAGAATACACAGAAGAACTATACAAAAAAGATCTTCACGACCCAGATAATCACGATGGTGTGATCACTCACCTAGAGCCAGACATCCTGGAATGGGAAGTCAAGTGGGCCTTAGAAAGCATCACTACGAATAAAGCTAGTGGAGGTGATGGAATTCCAGTTGAGCTATTTCAAATCCTCAAAGGTGATGCTGTGAAAGTGCTGCACTTGATATGCCAGCAAATTTGGAAAACTCAGCAGTGGCCACAGGACTGGAAAAGGTCAGTTTTCGTTCCAATCCCAAAGAAAGGCAATGCCAAAGAATGCTCAAACTACCGCACAATTGCACTCATCTCACATGCTAGTCAAGTAATGCTCAAAATTCTCCAAGCCAGGCTTCAGCAATACGTGAACCGTGAACTTCCAGATGTTCAAGCTGGTTTTAGAAAAGGCAGAGGAACCAGAGATGAAATTGCCAATATCTGCTGGATCATCGAAAAAGCAAGAGAGTTCCAGAAAAACATCTATTTCTGCTTTATTGACTATGCCAAAGCCTTTGACTGTGTGGATCACAATAAACTGGAAAATTCTGAAAGATATGGGAATACCAGACCATCTGACCTGTCTCTTGAGAAACCTGTATGCAGGTCAGGAAGCAACAGTTAGAACTGGACATGGAACAACAGACTGGTTCCAAATAGGAAAAGGAGTACGTCAAGGCTGTATATTGTCACCCTGCTTATTTAACTCATATGCAGAGTACATCATGAGAAACGCTGGGCTGGAAGAAACACAAGCTGGAATCAAGATTGCCGGGAGAAATATCAATAACCTCAGATATGCGGATGACACCACCCTTATGGCAGAAAGTGAAGAAGAACTAAAGAGCCTCTTGATGAAGGTGAAGGAGGAGAGTGAAAAAGTTGGCTTAAAGCTCAACGTTCAGAAAACTAAGATCATGGCATCTGGTCCCATCACTCCATGGGAAATAGATGGGGAAACAGTGGAAACAGTGTCAGACTTTACTTTTTTGGGCTCCAGAATCACTGCTGATGGTGACTGCAGCCATGAAATTAAAACGCTTACTCCTTGGAAGGAAGGTTATGGCCAACCTAGATAGCATGTTTAAAAGCAGAGACATTACTTTGCCAACAAAAGTCCGTCTAGTCAAGGCTATGGTTTTTCCAGTGGTCATGTATGGATGTGAGAGTTGGACGGTGAAGAAAGCTGAGCGCCGCAGAATTGATGCTTTTGAACTGTGGTGTTGGAGAAGACTCTTAAGAGTCCCTTGGACTGTAAGGAGATCCAATCAATCCATCCTAAAGGAGCTCAATCCTGGGTGTTCATTGGAAGGTCTGATGTTGAAGCTGAAGCTCCAATACTTTGGGCACCTCATGCGAAGGGTTGACTCATTGGAAAAGACCCTAATGCTGGGTAGGATTGGGGGCGGGAGGAGAAGGGGATGACAGAGGATGAGATGGTTGGATGGCATCACCGACTCGATAAACGTGGGTTTGGGTAGACTCCGGGAGTTGGTGATGGACAGAGAGGCCTGGCGTGCTGCAATTCATGGGGTCGCAGAGAGTCGGACACGACTGAGCGACTGAACTGAATATTAATACATGGCAACTTTCCACCAAATGTACAAAATAAAAGTAATAAAAACTGGAAACTCTATATACATGTTAGGAAGTAAGGGATTCAAAGAAGGGCTTCTACCATCTTGAACAACCTTCCTATCACATAGTCTAATGATAGTAACAATAACTCAGAGGCTCTTATAAGGGATTAAGGAGATCACATATATGAGAGGCCAGAAACAGTGTCTGGTACATGGTAAACACCCTTTAAGTGTTGACCATTATTCTGAACATCACAGAGAAATGCTTTTATGTCATCAAAACAGAAACCAAGAGTTAGGTAAATGCCTCAAAGCACAATGTCTGACACTCATCCGTATGTTAGGATTATAGATCTGATTAGCAATTTTATAAATTTCTATTAACAAATATGAAGTCATTATTTTTATTTTATCTTCACCTCTTTAAAGCAGGAAGTCACTGGCTATAACTATGCTGCTGCTGTTGTTCAGTAGCTAAGTCACATCCGACTTTTTGTGATCCCGTGGACTGCAGCACACCAGACTCCTCTGTCCTCCACTATCTCCTGGAGTTTGCTCAGGATCATGTCCATTGAGTTGGTGATGCTATCTAACCATCTCATCCTCTTCCGCCCTCTTCTCCTTTCTGCCTTCAATCTTCCCAGCATCAGGGTCTTTTCCAATGAGTCAGCTCTTCACATCAGGTGGCCAAAGTATCGGAGCTTCAGGTTCTATAACTATAGTGCTCTGCCTTTATTAAATTGAAACTTTCACTCTAATCATTAGCCATTGTGATTTTCTTTTGTATCTGGTTTTTGTTTTCATAATTTCCCTATACAAAATCCATCATAAATAATACCTGCCTCTGCAACTTTCTTTGCCGAATCATATTACACTTCAGATTTACTTCTGTTTTGTCTACATGAATCTTCAACTTCCATCGATGAGACCAGCAATGTAGGTACCAATGATCAAAAGCAGCATGTAACGTGATTTGTGATTCCTTCTCTTTTCAAGCAAAAGTTGCGGCAAAATTCAGAGTGTTTCTACTCAGCCCTCGGTTTCTCTCAAACCCACCTGGATCAGGCCTTCCTCCTCACCACCTTACTGCAGTGCTGTTGTCGAGTCACCAATGACCTTCCTGCTGGTCAGTCCAGAGGCTCACTCTCATTCTCACCCTCCACAGCCCATGTGCAGCATTTAATACAGCTGATCACTCCCTCTTCTTTTAGGTTCTTTACTTGGACCTAACTGGTTGGGATGTTCTCTTTATCCAACAGATATGTAATGAGCATCTGCTACAGGAGAGGTGCTCTTTGGGATGCTCCTTGGGATGCAGGAGAACGCTTCTGGGGGGATGCTGCTCACCTCACTGCTCCTTCTCAATCTGCCTTCCTAAATCCCTGACCTCAGAACACAGAGTCCTCAAAAGCTCCAACTGTGGACTCTTGTTTTATTTCTACACTTACACCATTGGTGATCTTAGCCAGCACACACACCTTCCTTATGCTCGTGACTCCTGAATGTTTACCTATACCTTGGATTTTTCCTCAAAAATTCAAGCTCTTTCAGCCAATTGCCTACTTTCTTCCTCTGAACAGCCAAGAGGCTTTCAAATGAACAAGTCTAAAAACTTGCTTCCTTCCTTCAACCTGCTCCTCCCTCAGTCTTACCCACGTCAGTTCAATTCTTCCAGTTGCTGGGGCCAAACCATTTGAAGTCAACCTTGAAGTTTCTCTTTCTCTCACAGCCCAAATCCAATCTGTTAAGAAATTCTGTCAACTCTACATTCAAAATATGCCCATGGTCTGACCTTTTCTCAACACCTCCACTGCTAGCATCCTAAGGAAGGCCCACATCCTGTCTCACTTGGATTACTGTATTAGCATCCTTACTGGTCTCCCTGCCTTACCATTAGTGAGAAGAGAAGTAGAGAAGATGAGATGAAGATGAGACTCTACATGATCTGGCTTCCTGCCCTAGCTCTCTGACCTCATCTCCTACTATTTCTCTCCTCACTCACTTCACTCCTCCCACACTGGCCTCTTGCTGCCCTTCAAAGACGCTCCTGCCTCAAGGCCTCTGCATCTGCTTTTCCTTCCGCCCAGAATGCTCCTTCTCAGACATCCTCAGAACTCATTCCCTCGCCTCCTTCAGGTTTTTACTCAAATGTCACCTTCTCAGCAAGGCCTTCTATGGCCACCATATCTAAAAAGTATGTGCTGTGTGCGCTCAGTTGCTCAGTCGTGTCCGACTCTTTGCGACCCCGTGGACTGTAGACCACCAGACTCCTCTGTCCATGGAATTTTCCAGGCAAGAATATTGGAGTAAGGTGCCATTTCCTCCCCCAGGGGATCTTCCAGACTCAGGGATCAAACCTACATCCCTCATCTCCTGCATTGCCAGGAGGGTTCTTTACCACTGAGCCACCTGGAAAGCCCCATCTAAAAATTATAAATGACCCTAAATCGCCAACAACTCCCAGGAGTCTCTCTCCTCTATTCCTCTGAAACGTGTATCACCATGTCTGCCTTTGCACAAGTCTGTTCTGTTACTGCTGCATTCCCCAAACTTAGAATGGTGCCTGGTACGCAGTGTTCGGTAAGCACTTGTTGAACAAACTGAAAGAACAGAGGCCAGCATCATGGAGAAAGCAGAACAAAGGAACTCACGTAAACAGAGAGAGCTAACAAAGGCTGCTGTACACTCTCCTCCAAACCAAGATCCTTGGAGAGGTGAAATGCCAAAAAGTGTCAGAGACCTTAATTTCCTACCTCTTCACATTAACAGCAATATATTATCAGCATATTATTTAGCCCCTCCAAAAAGAAACATCTTTATTTGTATTTATTTGTAATACTGCTATATTTGACCTAACAATAAATAGTACAAATAAAATTCCCAATGCTAGGCAGCACCCTACTTTCATATCTCGTAGATTCATAAAAAGTGTATTAATAATGATTAAATATGAGGCTTCTCTGGTGGTTCAGACAGTAAAGAATCTGCCTGCAATGCAGGAGATCCAAGTTTGATCCCTGGGTCAGGAAGATCCCCTACTGAAAGGAATGGCAAACCACTCCAGTATTCTTGCCTGAAGAATCCCATGGACAAAGGAGCCTGGCGGGATACAGTCTGTGGAGTTGCAAAGTGTCAGACATGACTGAGCAACTAACACACACAAATATGTAGAAGTCAAACCATAAACAAATATAATTAGGATGACTTTAAAAATCTGTGTGAAACTCCTAATTTTACCTCACCTTCTATACAGTACAGTTGCAGCTTTTTGTATGTGTTCTTTAGCTTTTTTTTTTCTATCCCAACTAAGCACAGATTTTGCCTGCTCAATCCGATAAACAAATGACTGAGGCTGAAGAGTTATCATTTTCAGAAAAATTTCACTACATTCAGGAGACATAAACTTATTATCACTGGTTACCTGGACTTTTGTATTTTTTCTCTCTCACTCACTCTTACAAAGTAGGGTTAGAAAACAAACCAACCAAAGTACAATGATGGCAATATTGACTACACTGAACCACCAGCAGGCAACAGGAGAGGGCACCAAACTTAGCTGCTGCACAAAAGTCCAAATTCAGCATGCCAGAGGCAGTTTAGGGGTATTATTGGTATAATGTACAGAAGTGTATATTGTTTTAAAAGTCAAATGGCTACCAAAGTCAGACTGAAATCAGCGATTGCTTGAATTTCTGCAATAGCCAGCTTCCAGTTTTCCCGCTTTTCCACCATCAATGCAGCCACTGACATAATCTCTGTGGTTATGCACTTCTTTGTTAGCCCCAGGAACTGTTAACTCCTTTATCTCTTTACTTTGATTATATCATATAAACACTGCTAGAAAAGCCCCATGTGATACATGCTATCATTCCTGATAGAAAGATGTGAAAACAGATGTTCAAAAAAGGTAACAATGGGGCAAGGATAGCCTCTTCAATAAATGGAGCTGGGAAAACTGGACAGCTAGGTGTAAAAGAATGAAATTAGGACACTCCCTAACACCATACACAAAGATAAACACAAATTGGATTAAAGACCTAAGTGTAAGACCAGAAACTATAAAACTCTTAGAGGAAAACATAGGCAGAACACTCAATGACATAAATCAAAGCAAGATCCTCTATGACCCTCCTCCTGGAGTAATGAAAATAAAAACAAAAATAAACAAGTTGGACCTAGTTAAATTCAAAGGCTTTTGCACAGCAAAGGAAGCTGTAAGCAAGGTGAAAAGGCAACCCTCAAAATGGGACAAAATAATAGCAAATGAAACAACTGATAAAGGATTAATTTCCAAAATATACAAGCAGCTCGTACAACTCAATGCCAGAAAAACAAAAACCCAATCAAAAAGTGGGAAAAAGACCTAAACAGACATTTCTCCAAAGGAGACAAACAGATGGCTAACAAACACATGAAAAGATGCTCAACATCGCTCGTTATTAGAGAAATGCAAATCAGAACTACAATAAAACATCACTTCACACCGGTCAGAATGGCCATCATCAAAAAGTCTATAAATAATAAATGCTGGAGAGGGTGTGAAGAAAAGAGAACCCTCTTACACTGCTGGTGGGAATGTAAATTGATACAATCACTATGGAAGAGGGTATGGAGATTCTTTAAAAAACTAGGAATAAAACCACCATATGACCCAGCAATCCCACTACTAAGCATATACCCTGAGAAAATAAAAATTTAAAAAGACACACGTACCCCAGTGTTCATTGCAGCACCATTTACAATAGCTAGAACATGGAAGCAACCTAGATGTCCATCGACAGATGAATGGATAAAGAAGCTGTGGAACATAAATACAATGGAATATGACTCAGCCGTAAAAAGGAATGCACTTGAGTCAGTTCTAATGAGGTGGATGAACCTACAGCGTATTATACAGCGAAGTAAGTCAGAAAGAGAAAGGTAAATATCATATACTAACACATATATATGGAATATAGAAAGATGGTGCTAAAAAAAAAAAAAAAAAGAAAGATGGTACTGATGAAATTATTTGCAGGGCAGCAATGGAGACACAGACAGAGAGAACAGACTTGGGGACACGGCGGAGGTGGGGGGCAGGGGAAAGGAGAGGGTGAGATGTATGCAGAGAGTAACATGGAAACTTACATTACTATATGTAAAATAGACAGCCAATGGGAATTTGCTGTATGACTCAGGGAACTCAAACAGGGGCTCTGTATCAACTAGGGGTGGCGGGGCGGGGAGGGGATGAGGAGGGAGATGCGAGAAAGGTTTAAGGGGGAGGAGACATATGTATACCTATGGCTGATTCATGTTGATGTTTGGCAGAAACAAACAAAATTCGGTAAATCAATTATCCTTCAATTAAAAACTAAATTTTTTTTTAAGTTAGGTAAAGTTGCTCAAGGTCACACAGCTACAGGATAGACCAGGATTCAAACTCATCCTCAAGAAATAAGTGTTATGAAGCATAAGACCAGGACTCAACAAATGTAAGGAACTGCCAAATCTTACTATCCACTTAATTAAATATTTTATAATTCACAGAACTTTAAAACTTTATCTTCATGACAATAACAACATAATTTGACATAGGAAAATAATCACATAGAATTTGTATATTCTTCACCAAAGACCCACAATGTGTAATATACTCAGACGTCTCTCAAATTCTAAACTATCAAATAAGAATTTAATTTGGAATTTGTAGCCTTTTTTTCATCAACAACAAAAATATTCACAAATGAATCTTTCACTAAATGCTTTGCCTCCACATTCTCCAAAGTTCTCAAAATGACACTGATTTAAAATTCTAATCTAAATTACCCTAATATAAAAATAATAAAGAATGATCAATTCTAGTAAAATATTAGAGTTGAAACAAATAAAGGTATCTAAAACCAAACCATAATCAATAAGTACATAAAAGTAGATTTCTGCCATTTCTGATTTGAAGGAAGCTGACACATTATTAGGATATCCCTATAATTTATGACAGAAAACAGCCAAAGTTTTTATTCAAGATTCAGCATTCTGGCAAAAAATAAAAGATTATTATTTTGCCATGACAATGACTTTGTTTTTTAAAGTATCATTTCACAGACACTAACTTACTGATGACTTTCATAACAGAACTGTGAAACAGGATGAACAAAACTAATTATTATTCTCACTTCCACATAAGGAAACTTATGCTACTAGATTTAGGGACTTGCCCAAAGTCATAAAGCTATCAATATCAATTCTGCCTTCAAATTACTGTTGTTTTCCCCCCAGTCTTTCTAGTCATCTCTATTGCATAGACTTCACTTTCCTACCCAGGCCACTCTCAGACAACCAGGCAGCTTGGGGATAAAGGAAACCCAGCAGTATAGCTAGGGCGATCACTGAAAACTAGCAAAAGGGGGAAGGGGGAGACAAAGACAGCCTCCGGCTCCCTCATTGGCCTTATCTAAAGGCATGTTTTTGGGTCACCGGGTCCCACCTGAGCAAGGCTCCGAACCCCGCGAGTCAGGTGAGTTTTCCAGGGTGTGCCTGGTATTTATAGTGCCCCTGACACCTGCCACCACCGATAACTTGGGAATCTGCTTGCCTGCGGCCCAGGGACAGAATATCTCGGCTCCTCTCCCAGCAGAGATGAAGGAGACCTTTGCTTCAGCCTCTGAAACTTACCTGCCGGGTCATAAGAGATTTGATTTTCTGCATGTCGAATTCGTGAGGCGGTATCCTGCAACAGAGAACTAACAAATCACACACAACCACCAAACTGCTGGCCCCGACACAGGGAAGCCATAGTGAGTGGTCACGTGGAACTGCCGACCGGGGGTTCCCTTCCTTTCCCCTCGCATGCTGGGAATTGTAGTCCTCCGGCTGCCGTCGCACCTGCAATAGAGGCGAGAGAACGGTCCAGGCACTACATTTCCCGGCAAGCAAACAGCTGACGCTTCGGTTAAGTGCACAAAACTTGTTGCTCTGAGAGACCGCGGCAGTCGCCGGTCTTTAAAGAGGTACCTAGGTATCGACTTGGCAGCAGCAGCAGCAGCAGGTATCGGTAGCTCTGCTTCGGGGAGGCGGCAAAAACTTAATTCTTAGGTGACCAGGAACAAATACTGAGGAGACAGGATTTAAACCTGACTGACATGACGCCCCCTAGGGATGTAGTGGAGGAAACCCCACCTGGTCTCCGGGGCGAAGTGAAAGGGCGACAGACTGACGCGAAGGGGCTGGACGCTCCAAGAGAACTTGGCATTCCCCAGGTGGCGCAGGACTTGGCCTGAGGAAAAGTGTGTCCAATGCTGGCTGTCCAGGTTAGGGCTCTTCTTCTTCAGTCTTGGTATTCACAGCAGAAAACTAAGACCAAAGGATTTAACTCCCCACTTATCATTTAACCATCTGTGTAATCTAAGGCAAATCAAGATAGAAAATATTAATATAGCAACAGTAATAAGTAGGCATGTCACTTTAATGTCCTCTTTTCAACTTACAGCGTTTTAGTTACATTGAGGAAAGCAATAGGGGAGTCTTTGGGGGCTCAATTTAAGAAAGAACTTTCCAGTTATAAGAATAACAGAAAAAGTGACCCAGAGCTAACAATTAATAATAGCAAACATGTATTGAGAGCTTGCTACCTGTCAGAAACTTACTGTCAGAAACCTTGCTAATAGCTTTACATGTGGTATCTCACTTATCCACACAAGTAAGTGAATGCAATTTATAAATTGTAAGGCACTTCATAATTAAGAGGATGAGATGGTTGGATGGCATCACCGACTCGATGGACATGGGTTTGGGTAAACTCCAGGAGTTGGTGATGGACAGGGAGGCCTGGCGTGCTGCGATTCATGGGGTCACAAAGAGTCGGACACCCACTGAGCGACTGAACTGAAATGATAGTCATAATTCTACCCAGTTCTCCACTCCAACAGAACTACCCTGTACATAGTTTTATCATTGTGCCTGACAGTTCCTTTTGAAATATATGCTTACCTATATATTTTTCTGACTATTACTTCTAACCCCATGAAGAAATTCCAGTGCCTTTTGGGCAACCTTAGTGTAGTTCGTTAGAGCGGATTACCTGCTATAATCTTAATTGCCAGACAGTTCTTATTGACTGGAAGTCCCTGAAAGAGAAACTGCGGACCATATTAGCACATGAAATGAAACCCAATTCACTAAACATTTGTTGATTTCTGGGCACTAGTCAGCCCTATTCTGAGCACTTCAGATTGATAAAATACAATCGTGTTCCTTAAGGAGTTTACAATTTAGTTAAAAAGTATGTGTTAGAGGGGATCTAAGTCCAGTAGTTCTCAAACTTGATTGTTCAGATTCACCTGGGGAGGGTACAGTTGTTGTTATCATTTTTGTGGGAGTTCTTTGTTTAAGACCTTCAGTGATTTTTATAGGCAGCCAGCTGTAGCATTTAAAATACACTGTTTAAAATGAACCCAGATCCAGACCCAGAATTTTTTCCCTCGTACACAAGGTTCCAGGTGGCAAAAAAAGAAAAGTTTTTTTTTAACTTCATTCATTTGTTTTTATCCTATCAGCCAAATTGGGGAAAAGAGTGGTTTCTGTATCTGCTTGACCTGAAAAGGCAAGAAAGCATTAAAACTCTTATTTAACTCTTAATACTCTACATTTTAGTATATTTATTTTTAACTAAAAGGAAATGGACAACCCAGGCCTCTAAAAGTTCAAAGGCTGTAGCTATAATAGTATAAGCATGGAAAGTAAATCAGTGCTATTGTCTAAATAAAATATATGTCCTAATTCAGCATACCCTAACACTATAGAAAATAGTTGAACTTGATAGGTTTTTTGACTCCCTAAGCTAAAAAATAAAAACAAAAACCTAGAGCCCTAAAGCACACTTTTTAAAAAGGTGAAGCATGTTATTTCATTTCCATTTTTCAAAACTACATATATAAAACTTATTTAGGGGACTTCACTGATAGTCCGGTGGCTAAGACGCCACACTCCTAGTGCAGGGGACCCAGATTCAATCCCTGGTCAGGGAACAAGATCCCACAGGCTGCAACTAAGAATTCACATGCCGCAACTAAAGATCCAAAAATAAATAAATGCATTAGACTTATTTAGTACTCATACAGTTGTCTGATGGAAAAGGCAATGGCACCCCACTCCAGTACTCTTGCCTGGAAAATCCCATGGATGGAGGAGCCTGATAGGCTGCAGTCCGTGGGGTCGCTAAGAGTCAGACACAACTGAGCGACTTCACTTTCACTTTTCACTTTCATGCGTTGGAGAAGGAAATGGCAACCCACTCTAGTGTTCTTGCCTGGAGAATCCCAGGGACAGGGAAGCCTGGTGGGCTGCGGTCTGTGGGGTCACACAGAGTCAACTGAAGCAACTTAGCGGCAGCAGCAGTTGTCTGAGCGTCATTAGTGGTAGACCAGAACAAACTAGTGGAAAGTGTGGATGGCCTCCCAGCAAATCTTGACAAAAGTTTTTAGGATAGTAGTCCCTCTGTGAAGGAATGCCAGCCCCGTTTTTGTAGATTGGAATATCCAAGCTAAGAAGTAAGTTGATCTGATTTGGGGCAGTCGCATTAGCTGTAAAGTAGGATAAGGGCTTCCCTGGTGGCTCAGACAGGAAAGAATCTGCCTGCAGTGCGGGAGACCTAGGATTGCCAGGTCAGGAAGATCCCCTAGAGAAGGGAATGGCAACCCACTCCAGTATTCTTGCCTGGAGAATCCCCATGGACAGAGGAGCCTGGCGGGCTACAGTCCACAGGGTCGCAAAGAGTCGGACATGACTGAGCGACTCACACACACACACACACACGAGCGACACACACACACACACACACACCATAAGGGCATATTTCTGATGGCCCAAATAGAAGGAGCCTCTGAAGCTTAAATTAAAAGCGGAGATCCTGGTTTGATTAGGACCAGGATGAATTTCTAGTCATCTTATAAATACCAAAGCAGCAGAAAGATGTGGCCTCCCCAGCAAAATGTAAAGACATTTCCCGAGCAAGCAGTAGTAGAAAAACAGGACACTTGCTGAAGGTAAAGCAGTGACCTGGAGAGGGTCCCTGGAAGGAAGAGTTGCTGCTAATTATTTAGTAGCCATATGAATTGATCAGGGTTTCTGGGAGGCAGTACTACAGACCTAACTCTCTAGGAGTTAGCACAGGCATGGGTGATTGTGATGGCCTTCTCTAGCCACCTCTTCCCTGTAAACTCTGATCTTTCCTGAGATCTATCGAATTAGAACAGAAGACAGGGCTTTCTTTCCTCAGTTCTTCTTGCGTGCATGCGTGCTCAGTCATGTCCCGCTCTTACAGTCCCACGGGCTGTAGCCTGCCAAGCTCCTCCATCCATGAGATTCTCCAGGCAAGAATACTAGAGTGGGATGCAATTCCCTTCTTCAGGCGATTTTCCCCAACCCGGGGATCAAACCTCTGTCTCTTGCTTCTTTTGCATTGGCAGGCAGATTCTTTACCATCGAGCCATCTGGTAAGCCACTGTTCTCTGTTGACCTTGGTATTGGCGTGTCACCACCTCTACTTCCCAATTCTTCCTGCCATTCCAAAGCATTCCTATGCTACTAGTAAATAATGAGTGTGCATGTTTGAAATCCATAGGCTCCTGAACAGAGCTCCTCTGTGGGTTATAGGTGAGATGTGAGTTGTAGATGATGGGAAGTTTCTTATAACGATAAAACACTATAAGCCATCTGTAATAGCACTTAAAAACTGAAAACAATTGAAGTTATATTTTAACATTTGTGGCTTCCTGTGTAAACATCCTGAATTCTGAAGTTACTCTAGCAGGTTAAGATTTTTATTCCTACTACCTGTCACTAGAGGGCGCATTGTCATGATTTTTGTCTCAGCACTTTCCCAAGATGAGCCAGACAGTCATTTTTTAATATGTGCTTGCATGCTAAGTCACTTCAGTCGTGTCCTACTCTGTGTGACCCTCTGGACTGTAACCCACAAGGCTCCTCTGTCCTTGGGATTCTTCAGACAAGAATACTGGACTGATTTGCCATGCCCTCCTCCAGGGGATCTTCCCAGACCAGGGACAGAACCCATGTCTCTTAAGTCTCCTGCATTGGCAGGCAGGTTCTTTACCACTCGCGCCACCTGGGAAGCCCTTTAGTATGTGTCTTGACATGAAAAGATCATCTAATTCATTTTGACATTTTATTTATTTATGTAACATCTATTATTACTGTATCCTAAAATGAAGGACATTTTAATATAACAAAAGAAACAAAAAAATTGCAGAATAAAAATCATTCCTTTAAATTGAGTAAATTTAACATTAGGAAAAACTCACTGCATCATCTTTATTTCTCTCACTTTGCTTAGGACCCAAAAAAGTTCATCATGAACCAGCACTGGGTTTAAAAACACTAGAAAGAGCTTATTTAATAAAACGCAATTTGAGATGGATATTGATTTAAAAGATGTGAGGGAGAGTCTATCTGCTATCTGTAGAATTTCAGTATTACTTTCCAAATTGTGTTTTGTAAAATCCAATATTAATATTTGTAGGCGTTTCTGAAGCATCAAGTGAGAATTAGAAGACATGGACTAAAGAACTTTTGGGTTTATTTCTGGGGAAACAACTTAAAAAAAATACTAGTTAATCACTATGCTAGATCCATAAAGGAATAAGACCAGTCTTTGTGTTCAAGGACCCAGAGGGAAAATAAACATGCAACAAAATCAGTTGAGGTTAATGAGATAAGTGCTGCAACAGTGCTGCTATCTCTAGATGGCATATGCAAGATTTAGAAATAGCACAGAGAAAGTTGTGGTATAGCAATTACCTGGGGGGAAGTTCTTACCTTTTTTTTTTTTTCTGAAGCTTGGAGAGATCATTAAGTGACCTCTGAAGAGGCCTCAGGCTTTCCAACAGTCACTTTGCTAGTAAGGGCAGGTCCAGCCAGACTGGGCTTCCCTGGTGGCTCAGACTGTGAAAAATCCGACTGCAATGCAGGGAGACTCTAGAGTTTGATCCCTGGGTCAAGAAGATCCCCTGTAAGAGGAATGGCAACCCACTCCAGTATTCTTGCCTGGAGAATCCCATGGACAGAGGAGCCTGGGGGGCTACAGACCATGGGGTTGCTAAGAGTCAGACATGACTGCGCGACTAAGCATGAACACACACACAAGTCTGTTAGCCTTAATCCAAAAAATGTTTCCAAACTTAAATTCCAAAATAACTATCACTCTTTTTTTTTACCTTTAACTACAATTGAGGAATATTCTTTCTTCGCCTATTTTATTATCAAACTTCTTCAGTGAGCCTTTACTTTTCAAAAATGATTTATGCAAGGAATTTTGCATGATTTGATGCAGATTTTTGTTTTATATAGTAGAGGCTTGGACTGGAAACTTCTTGCAGTAGATGACATGGAATGAAATAGGGGTTAACTTATAGCTTGGTAAATTGAGCGAAAGTGCACTGCCTGGCAGTGAAAGGCCAGGCAGAAAATCTGTAGCCCAGACACCACTGTAGAGGCAAGATGGTCTCTGAGCCGTTGGTTCACTTACTCTGTGCTTCAGCTGTGAAAATGTGGCCTCAGATATTATCTGTTATAATTATGCGCAGTCCATGATTCAGTGTTACTCGGAAACACACCTGTGGTTTGCTTTTAAAAATAACATGAATCCATAGACTCAATAAACCCATGGTGGATATTTCTAACAGGAAATACTACACAGAAAAATACATATTTAAAGATATTAAGATGCTCTGTTTTCTTTGATATAACTTTTACATGTTACTTCATGGTGATTTATAACTATTTTAGCAGATATATGAAATACTGTGATTTTCATAGAAAAAAATTTAATTTCAAAATAACAGCATCATTTTCCATGATAGGATACTAGCTTCTGTTTTTTCAGAAAATTTCACAATATGCTCTTGATTATGAAAGATATTGTTTTTTATTAGAGTCACCCAAAAGGATGTTTTCCTTCATGTGATGATTAATAACTAAGAATTATTCATGAAACATGCTGACGATTACTGATAATCGCTAAGAAGTGGCTCTGAAAGTCACAAGCCCGTCTTCTTGCAGAGCATATAACAGGTGTTCCCACTCCCTATGTCCTTTGTATACACATTCATTCTGTATTCAAATCACAGAAGCAAGAGGCAAGCTAGGGTCTGTTACCTCACTGCTAATTTCCCTGGCAAATAAACCAGCAGCTGCTGGTCCATGAACCAAGTTACCACCAGGAACAGGGCACTGTGTGCATGGAACAGGATGCATTCATGGAACCTTTCAGCAGCACGGTTGGGGTCCTTCAGTGCAAAATATACCTCCTTCTCTTAGGTAAGGCACTGCATAAAGTGCATTTTAACTACTTTTTTTTAAATTGTGAGCATAAGGTAAATATTTGCTCTTGGCTGTAGATTCACTCAGATAATTGAAGGACAGCACAGAACCTTTTAACAATGACACAGTTTGTTCCAGCAAAGAAACAGGATCATTTAGGAGAAAGGAAGTTCAATCAATAGATGGTTATTGTTTTCTGAAGACAACAATTATTGTCAATAGCACTCATTAAGAAAATTAAGACATTCTAAAAACTTAATGTGTTTCTTCTTTTTATAGAGTTTATATATAGGTTCAGCACTCTTTAACTGCATTCTACCTTGGCAAATATTCTTATAGGTCATGAATTTGTTACCACTTACCATAAAACTTAGAACAATTTATGAACATAGTTTGTGGCTGTTTTAATTAACGATATTGTGGCAAACTGTTAGCTCTACCTGTTTTTTACCTAATTTATGAAATATGGGGGAAAAGTTAGATTTCAAACTGATTTAAAAAATACACACAATAGGGAGAAACGTGTTTAAAAGTATTATTTCTCCAAAACACCTTAAGTCTTTCTCTTTGCCCAATATTTAATTCAATTAATTTTTTTCCCCTTTACTTTGTTTCTCCCTCATTCTCCTCTTTATCCGTAGGATTTAAAGGAGTCCACTGTTTCTATGTCATAATTTCCCCGGACATTCTTTTTCCATTCTTCCTATATAAGCTTTAAAATCATGTTAAAAGAACAAGTCAGTTTCTTATTTTGTTTATATCCAACAGGAATTCAAAAAACCTTTTATTCCTTAAATTTTAAGAACAAATTAGCTAAATAACCACTTAAGTTTTTAACCTTCTTTGGTATTTAGAGCTTGCACTTACTGGTATTTTATGGATTAGTTTTCATAGTACATGTGATTATTTACATTTATATCTAATGTTGTTCATATTCTACATATTTGAAATGTACAGTTTGTTAATTTTTTAAATGTTTGAGTTTCCCACAATTGTGATTGTTTTTCCATTATGTTGTCAAATTCAAGCCTATACAGATGTTTAGAAATTTTTAGGAAAATTAAGCAATTACCATAACTGACTTTTTATCTTTGTGCATTTTTCTGGGCTTCAAAAGTACCCTTTGTGGCAGTGCCATGCTTAATTTTTTAGAACAGGACTGCTATCATTTCCTAAGTAATTTTTTGCAACTGGCTTTAGGAAGCACTGAGAGCCAATTCATTTGAAGGATTCTACCAAACTAAAATTAAACATAATTTTGAGAAATAGATAGCATGTCCATAAGTAGCTAAAGCAGTTATTATCCCTTAAGACTTTCACAAATTTACTCTTCTCCATTGGTAGTGAGTTGTAAAGACCATGAGTAATTTGGAAATTTTTTTGTATTTTGAAATACTGAGTATCAGTTCATTCTTTCTTTTTTAAAAATTGTAGCTATTTCAAGTCCCAAATGTAGTTTGTAAAGTCTATTCAAAGTACATCATCATAATTTCTATTTTCTCTAAAGATACAAGGGTTTATTTACAGTCAACAATAGCTGTGTTGTGCTTGCTAATATCAGACTTGGCAATGGGGAAGTAAATGCCAACTATTTTGAGCTACAGTAGAGGTCACTTTGTGGAGTTTGATGTTTATATTCAATACAGTGAAACTGGTCTAGGGAGTCTTTTGTTGCTGGACTATAGATAATTTCACAATATGAGGTCATGTTCTTTAACATTGGACATTCCTTTATCATGCCTTTGCTTTATAGTTTAAGGGAATCTCTGAAGGGGAGAGTTTTGCTATAATTTTGTATGTCAGATTATTAATGATATTATCAATGTTCTTCAAAGCAGTATAGTGCCTCAAATATACAAAATCAAGAGTTTTCTTTTCTTGTACTCAAAAGTATTAACCTAATAATAAAATTGAATTTTAATTTAAGTACAAGTATTTGGAATATCAAATTAAAATTTCATCAATTTTCATATCATTTATTTTCAAAAAGTTTATTTGTTCTTGCAGAGGTTGACTTTCTAAAATCCATCGTTCAGTCATTTACGTTTCTTCATACAATGAGAAAAGAACACTTGAAAAATTCTGAAGATAAAGCTAATTTTTTTAAGTTAGTAAACTACTGTTTGGACAGCATAAGCTCATCACATCTATAGGGGGAAGTTCAGCAATGGCTAAAAAGTATATGCTCCTAAAGTGGAGCAGAAGCATACAATTATCTGTTTGTTCTGCAAAGTTCATTACAAGTAAGGATTACATCATATCAATAGGCTCATGTATTTCCTGCAAATTAAAAAGATTTTAGCGGATGATATAAAAAAATTTATAAAGAAAATTTCATCCCTCACTGATACTCATAACTTTCTACCTATAATTTATCTGATGAAAATGGTGTAGGCAATCTAAGCAAACAGCAATTGTAACAGTTAATGTTCTCTCTCACTGTCATACATATACATGAAAAAGCACACATGATTTCATATCATGAAAAACGTTAAATGACATGATTTCACATCATTTGATATGATAAGCATTGAATATATTCAGAGATATTATTGATGGTAGTATATTATTTAAGGTATTATTACATGATGTATGTTATTTCCAAAATAGACCAAAGAACCAGTTCACTCCCCTTAATGATTACTGTATGTGCCATATAACATTTTCTACTAGTTCCATATTTTCCTAGGCTGCAATGTTTGTGTCATATTCAGTATTTTAATAAATAAAATTTATTTCTATAACTTTAGTCATAGACTTTCCAGTCCACTTAAGATTCAGCTTCCTGAGTCAAGATCCACCTACGTTTCCATTCCAGTCATGCTCGCACTTGATGGTAATAAAGTGTTTCCCAGTCATTTTCAGAACATTACAATCTCAGTTAATCTTTTTTCAACTCAAACCACACAAAAAAGTAGATTAAAAAGGGTTCTTCCTCTTTTCGAAAAAAAAAAAAAAAGTCAAAAGTAAACAAGGACTTCTGCAATGACTTCCCCAAATGCCAAGAACAGATTGGCCGGAATTGCACAGCCCAGTCTACCAGAGGTTTCTAAGTTGAGGTGTGAAATGTATTAAATAGACCAATAAATCAGTGACCAAATTGCTCACTGTCAGAGGCAACTACTGAGCTTTTAATCAGCAGCCATGCCACTTTTTCCAATGTGTTCACGAGGCAATGATGTGGATTCCCACCATCCCCCTTGATTCCTTGGCAAAAAAACACAGAACTGCCACTTTATTAAAAGATATCCTTGGTGACCAAGTGCTATGAACCCACCTGCCAATGCAAGAGTTCCAGGTTCAATCCCTGGGGCAGGAACATCCCCTGGAGGAGGAAATGGCAAATCACTCTAGTATTCTTGCCTGGGAAATTCCATGGACAGAGGAGTGTGGTAGGAACAGTGCATGGAGTCACTAAGAGTCTGACATGACTTAGTGACGAAACAAAGGGATTGACAACTTATTAAGTAGGCTTAAATCTGAGATTCAATACTTCAAAATTCTTTGGGCCCTCTCTTACTTAAATATGGGCCCTTCCCCTTCAAATGTAGGGTAGCTGCTACCATGAGAAAGGTACCTTAGGATGTTGAGAAAATAAACATAAAGAGCAGAGAGAGGCCTTGGACTTCGCCTAATATAACCCTCTTTTCACACAAAAGAAAACTGAGTCACAGAGAATTAAAATGACTTAACTAAGGTAAGTCATCTAACTAATCACCATTTTATCCCAAGTATGTATTCAACATCTCAAATTTTAGTGGACTTTTAACTTTATTAAAGTAGCAAATTCAAAAATCTCTCTGAAAGCTTAGAGAATAGGTTCCTAAAAGCTCTTATTTCCAGGCAGCTTACAAGTGATTAAGACTGTGTGGACAGGGGAGTCCAAGAACAAGAATGAACTGTGAAACCGACAGGAATATTTTTGTATTCACTGAAGTAAAAAAAAGAAAGAAAGAAAAGAAACAGCAACACAATAAATACAGTGAAAATTACATTTTGCATATGTTAAGTTAGTTGCTGCTGCTGCTGCTAAGTCGCTTCAGACGTGTCCGACTCTGTGCGACCCCATAGACGGCAGCCCACCAGGCTCCCCCATCCCTGGGATTCTCCAGGCAAGAATACTGGAGTGGGTTGCCATTGCCTTCTCCAGTGCATGAAAGTGAAAAGTGAAAGTGAAGTCACTCAGTCGTGTCCAACTCTTAGCGACCCCATGGACTGCAGCCTACCAGGCTCCTCTGTCCTTGGGATCTTCCAGGCAAGAGTACTGGAGTGGGTTGCCATTGCCTTCTCCGCTTAAGTTAGTAATAATGGGTAAACTAGTTTTTATTTATTACTTGCCAGGAACTTGTCAGGCACTTCCTATCGTCAATTACAATGAAAGTCATGAAAATACACGCTGTTTCATGCAGATATCACAGGTACTAAGAAGAATAATTTCCTGTGCAGGATCCCCACCCAGATGCCCAATGTCTTTCTGTATCTATGGCTTCAAGAGCTTCACTCCCTTCTCGCTATCGCTGCTTGACATATCTCAGACATCACTAGTGTTAGGTCCTAGATTTACTCTCTCAACTTCATTTATCGCTTTTATGATTTCCTTTCCTGCAATCCACTATGTCTCCTCTTTATAGCTCTCAGCAACCAGTTCCTTCTTTTTCTAATGATTCAAGTTAAGAACAAGTACAAATTTAACATTCTTGCACTTGTCAGAAAAGAAAATAGAAGTAAATGCTCATACCTTTGTAACTCCTTTGTAATGGATCAAATCGTTAAAATGAAATGTGCAGATACAACCCATTGTCAGAAAAAAAAACTACAAGTCAATCACAAATATATACAGAGGCCAAGGAGACTTTAAGACACATATTTACTTTTCCCAGACAGTCACCTAATTTTCAGTCCATATAGTCAGTTTCAACTGTGGATCTTCTCCCTGTAACCTCCTCCATTCTTCCTCTTTGTTCTTTTTCCTCTTCAGTTCTTTGCTCTGACTTCCCTGCTGGCCCCAGGGTCTCACTCTTCACTAACAGCTACCCAAAAACTAAACCCATGGAAATCTTTGCTCTGACCTTCACCCTGGGAAGGAAAGACGGAAATTTCCTGTTGGTGGATTTTTATTCCTCACAGGAGCAGACCAGCATCTTTCAGTTTCTCCAAAGAAAATCATTGTACAAACAGATCTTTCTACCATTCCCTTCCTAATGTTGATGGCTTTTCATAATATGAATCAGATAAATCTTAAAGATCCCTTTACTAGTAGAGATAAAAAGGGAGAAGCAATGAAAGAAGGTAAAAACGTTGTATAAGACGGAACTGAAATTGTAAAATGTCTCTGCATGCATGATAAGTTGCATCAGTCGTGACTCTGCAGCCCTATGGACTGTAGCCCGCTAGGCCCTTCTGTCCATAGGACAAAATGTCTTCCAAAAACATCTCCCCACAATTAATTTATTAGCTGCTCATTAATAAATGGCAACTCTATTCTTCCAGTTGATCAAGTCATCAACCTTAGAATCATTCTCGACTCATCTTTGTTTACCCCACTCCCAACATGTCATCAAATACTGTTAGCACCACCAGTCTTTTCTCACGGTATCTTTTACTACTACCCTTATCTAGAGCACAACCATCTCTTGCCTACTTTATTGCAGGCACCTTCTAAGTGGGCTCCCTTCTCCTGCTCTTTCCCCTATTTCAGTCTGTTCTCACAGCAGCTAGAGTACACCTTGAAAAAAATAAGAAGAAAACACCTACCTCTCCTGCTCACAAAACTGTCTCACAGCAAAATTGCCTAAGTGTTTGCCGTGACCCTAAGGCACTTCCTGTTCTGGCCCAGCGTCTTGCTGGTCTCCTGTCTCACCAGGCTCCACCAGCTCCACGCCGCTCCATTTGTTCCTGTCTCTTACTGTTGCTCAAACACACAAACCAGATCCCTGCTTCTAAGCAGTAATAATCAATCACAGGGGGTAATGGTTTGCTACCATTGTCCTTAGGATATTTGCATTTGGCAAGGCTTTGGATAAAGGGAAAAACTTCCAATTAGGGACTACCAAGTCACATCAGAAGACTGTGAAGGAAGATTCTCAAGAGGAAGTAGCCCCTCAATCACATAGCTTGATTAGGATATGATATGACTCAGATATTAATACAGTCGCAATTTCAATTTTTTTAAAGGTTTCATTGGACTTCAGAACTAATCATCTATGCCAGTTCTCCTTTTCCCATTATTCTTTAACAGTCAGAGATAATAACTTCTGCTTTTCCTTTTCATCATGCGTTTAAAGAGGTCATGCGATCCACACAGTCTTTGGGTGGAGTTTTTAAAATGCTTGTTTCAGAGACAAATATTTACCTCTACAGGTAACCAGTACTATAATAGTCAGTACCTAGAAGCCTCTCTTCTTTGTAAGGGACTATCACCCGATCAGGTTCTCTCTGCTTTGTGCCTTTAGGTGATGAAATGTGGCTCAGGGTCTTTACAGCTTTCCTTTCCTTCACAGCAGGTGCTTGCTCGGGGCTGAAGGTGGCAGTGCCATCACACACTGTCCACGGCATCAGGGGCCAGGCTCTCTATCTCCCCGTGCACTATGGGTTCCACACTCCAGCATCAGACATCCAGGTCATATGGCTTTTTGAGAGACCCCATACGATGCCCAAGTACTTGCTGGGCTCCGTGAACAAGTCTGTGGTTCCCGACTTGGAATACCAGCACAAATTCACCATGATGCCACCCAACGCCTCCCTGCTCATCAACCCACTGCAGTTCACCGATGAAGGCAACTACATTGTGAAGGTCAACATCCAGGGAAACGGAACTCTGTCAGCTAGTCAGAAGATTCAAGTCACGGTTGATGGTAAGTCCACTGTGAGTGACATGGGCAACTGAGAAGCACGGCAGTGAGCAATGGCTTAGGAGACGAGGCTACCTGGGCTTTAGGTCTGGTCTGCAACTTTGGGCACATTAACCCTCAAAGCCTCAGTGTCTCATAGCATGAATGGCATTATCCACCTCATGAGGCTTTCTGAGGATTAAATAAGAACATATATAGAAAGGATATGCACAGTGCCCAGCTAAAGGTAATCGAGCAGTAAGTAGGAGTTATTGTTTGTTTGCCTGGAAACTATCAAGTGTAAAGTTGTTGATGTGATGAGATGGAGAAAATTTTATTTTTCATTAGCAGAATGCACCCTGGGAAGAGCCCTGTTTTTTGTCACATAAAGATTTCTGTGTGTTTTTGTTTTTGTTTTAATTTCGGTACACTGGGAGAGGATGAAACTTGCTTAATGACCATACTTGAGGAACAGTAGAAGGTGCTGGGAATGTCCTTGGAGTGAGAGTGGGCTTCAGCTAACTTTCAGACGTTTATTTTCCTTGGTGAGATATGTAAGCAGTGTACCTTAAAGACACTATACTATGTTCAAAGCACAACTTTTGATATTTCCCCCTAAACCTGTCTGTTTAACAATATCCCTCTGTTTTAGCAAATGCAAACTTCATTGCATCAGTTGCACTTTGCCATCACCCTTGACTTTCTCTTTCTCTCACATCCTCATGCAGTCCACAAATTAACCCTCTCAGCTTTACCTTCAGAATATGGACAGAGGTGAGTCAGTCAATTCTCGCTGCCCCCACTGCTGCCCTACTCAACCCCCATCACCTCTGGCCTGGACTCTCCAAACAGCCTGTGCCCACTCTCCCTGCTTCCATCCCTGCCTCCTGCAGCTCAGAATCCTCCTGTGGCTTCCTATCTCACTCACGATCAAAGCCGAAGTGCCAACAGTGTCCCTCAAGGCCCATGAGATCCCCCCACATTCCCAGTCCCCCTCTGAACCCTTCCCACTTCTCTTTCCCTCACCACTCTGGCCTCCTTGCTGTTCCTAGAACAAGCCAAACACTCTCATACCTCAAAGTCTTTGCTCTTGGCTGTTCACTCTACATAGATTGCTCTTCTCTCACGTATTGGCCTGGTTCTCTCCCCTATTTCTTTACAGTCTTAGCCAGAGTGTCACTTTACCTGTGAAGGCTTTTGTGACCACCTTATGTAAAGTATAACCTCATTCCCCAAACTGAGAGAGAGAGTGAGAAAGAGGGTTACTATTTACCTTGAGTTCTGCTTTATTCTTTTCATTACACTAGACATATTACATATTTGTATTTCTTTTATTGTTTCTCTTCCTGGTCTAGAATACAAGATCCATGGGAGTAGGCTTTATATTGTTTGCTCCTTTGTCCTCACTACCTAAACCCTGATGCTGGCCATTTGTAGGCACTCAGTAAATATGTGCCCAGTAAATGAGTGAAAACTGGAGACATTGCAGGGGAACAAAGACAGAAGATGTGGCAGCAGATGCCTAGAGAGGAACTCTGGGGAGAGAAAAGGAGGACATTTTTTACGGTTTCATGAAATTCTCCTGGGTAGTATCCTATCTCTTACCCCCAAACTTTTACTAGAACATCCATTCCTTGTTAATGTATAGTACAATTGGATTTGTTGAGGAAAACGGAGCCGGAAGTTCTTTATAGAAAAAAAATTATAGGTATAGTTGATTTACAATATTATATTAGTTTTAGGTATATAATGTAATAATTCAGAATTTTTATAGATTATACTCCACTTATAGTTATTGTAAAATATTGACTATATTCCCTGTGCTGTATGATATATCCTTGTAGTTTACTTGTTTTATACATATTGGCTTGTACCTCTTATTTGTTTTTGTAGTCACTAAGTCGTGTCCTACTCTTTTGCAACCTCATGAACTGTAGCCTGCCAGACTCCTCAGTCCATGGAATTCTCCAGGCAAGAATACTGGAGTTGGTTGCCATTTCCTTGGGAAGGGGATCTTTCCAACCCAGGGATCGAACCCGGGTCTCCTGCACTGCAGGCAGATAGATTGTTTACCACTGAGCCACCTCAGTGGTTGATTTACAATGTTATATTAGTTTCATGGTATATAATATAATAATTCAAAATTGTTATAGATTATACTGTTTATAGTTACTATAAAATAGTGGCTATATTCCCTGTGCTGTGCAATATATCCTTGTAGCTTACTTATTTTATAGTGCTAGTTTATACCTCTTATTAACCTACTCCTATCTTGTCCCTTCCCCCTGCAACCAAAAGGTCTTAATAGGGGTTTAGGACCTGTGCTGGAGAAGGAAATGGCAACCCACTCCAGTATTCTTGCCTGGAGAATCCCATGGACAGAGGAGCCTGGCGGGCTACAGTCCATGGAATCACAAAGATTTGGGCACAACTGAAGTGACTCAGCACACATGCACAGGACCTGTGTAAAAAAATCTTCTTGGGAAACTTCCACCTCTGAGTGACACTGTTAAATCCAAGTGCGTGATCCCAGTACCAATGTCTTTACTAATGATTGGTTCTCCCCGTACAAGACTTCAGATGTTACCTAGTTGACTTTTCCCATATCACATATAATATTTCCATGCACAGGCATTTTGAAACAAAAGCTTTTTTCTACATAATAAATTTACCAAGCAATCTTTCTTTTCAAATCATAATACTGTTAGCAAAAGCTACTCCAAACCCTTTGCTCTTGCCAGGGAATGTAAAGGGTTAAATTGAGTGGACATCTTGATTGCCTCCATCTTGAGAAAGGCTGTAGCCTTCAGGGCTACCCAGCTTTCCTTCAGTTTGCTTTTCAAACTCCTTTCTCCTTATCTTTCATTTTCTCTTGTCTTCTCTGGGTGGAAGGATTGAATCTGTATGTGCTCTAATGCACATTTGCCAGTGTAAAATGCAAGTGAACATGAATCAAAACAAATTTAGCTGAGAAGATGCATCAACCTCAATTAACAGTCTGATAGGAATTCAAAGCTAAACACTGGAACCAGTTGTCTGTTACTTATTTATCATCTTACTCTCTCTGTGTGACCTGTAATTTTGCATAGAAGGAAAGTTAATAATAGGCTTTGGTTTGTTAAAGAGACTAACATGGTACAGTGACTGAAATAATGCTGCAATGCAAATGCACAGCAATTAAAACATATAATTAGCTTACTTACATAGGAGGAAAAGTAAATGGTGAAAATATGATTCTTTAAAACTTTTGCTTGATATCCCCAAAGTATAGTATGTCTAAGCTTTGTATTTTGCAGATAGTGGATAGGAATTTGGGTTCACTACATCTATCCCAACCAATTGCTCTTGGGATAGCAGGACAAATCAAGAGAGGGGAATAACCATGTTAACTTTGCCTGTGAGAGTAAACCTTTACGTGTCAGGTGGAGTACAATGAACAGGAAATAAGAAAGCTGATGTTCTTCACCACTAACTGCATTATCTATAAACTAAAGGTTTTCGTTACAAAATTCTTGAAGATTAAGTTCTAGAATTGGTTATCTCTGCTATAAATGATATTTTTATATTCTCATTTTCTATTTGTAATGACTTTTTTTTATCCTCTTCTTTAATTACTTCCTGAGCTGTCTACATTTAAAAAGTACAAAATTTTGGAATCATTTTCCTAGGATTTAAAACATGTAGAAGACCTCCTAGACTTTAATTATAACCCTGGGGTGACAAAGATCATTTCTCTCGCTTTGATGTTGCAGATCCTGTCACAAAACCAGTGGTGCAGATTCAGCCTTCCTCTGGGGCTGTGGAGTATGTGGGAAACATGACTCTGACATGCCTCGTGGAAGGGGGCAGCCGGCGGGTTTACCAGTGGCTGAAGAATGGGAAGCCTGTCCACATCAGCTCCACCAACTCCTTCTCTCTTCAGAACAACAGCCTTCATATTGCTCCAGTGACCAAAGAAGACATTGGGAATTACAGTTGCCTGGTGAAGAACCCTGTCAGTAAGATGGAAAGCGATATCATTATGCCTACCATATACTGTAAGTTTTTTTAAATGTATATATATTTATATACCCCTGGAGAAGGAAATGGCAACCCACTCCAGTATTCTTGCCTGGAAAATACTATGGACAGAGGAGCCTGATGGGCCCCAGTCTATGGGGTCACAAAAGTCAGACTTGTCTGATTGCCTGAGTTTTCTTCTGGAAAGTTTTCACCAGAGTAGTCACAGAGAACATCAATACCAGATGTCATTTGGTTTTCACCATTATTGTAATGCAGTGCTAGCTGCAATTATACTTCCTAGGCACGGTCTTGTCATGAAGTATAGTTACTTGCACAACCCAGTTTCCTAAAGATCCAGTTGAGATCCTGGTCTTTTGAGTATATTCTCTGACTCAGTGCATTCTGTGACTTTAACCCAGAACCATGCAGAAGGCACTGATTTATTCACTCACAAGGAGGGAGAGTTTTTCATCATAAAATGGGACAAGGATGTGCTCTGGAGCTGACCACTGGGAGAAAGAATGTTCCCAGATTATATGTGGGTAATATGGCCCAGGGTGTGGCTAGTCTCTCTGCCCATTTTCTCAGCCCCATTTTAGAGGCAGGGTGCAGAGAGGATCACAGAGAAAACATAATTATTCTGCAGCAAGTTATTCAGCTTCTCAGCGAATCTGTAATTATTTCAGGTTTCACTTTTCTTTGGTTCTTTTTTCTGTTGCTGTAGTTGCTATTGTTATCGTTGTAATTTTAATCTCATGTGCAAAGTTAAGTTCACCAAACTTTTCAGTTCATGTCATATGATCATCATCAACCCATGCAAGATCTCTCTTGATTGTATTACTTTTCCCCATCACCTCTACTCTGTAGCACCACCTCTAATATGTTTAGCATTGTATCCTACTTTCAGCCTCACACAAGGTTTCTCAGCCTCCACCCTAATGACATTTTGACTGGACAACTCTTTGTTGTGGGTACTTGTCCTTTGCATTATAGAATGTTTAACAGCTCCCTAGCCCCTACCTGCTACATACCAGTAGCACCTTTCCCTCCAATTGTGACAACTAAAAGTGTCTCTAGACATTGCCATATGTCCCCTGAGTCCAGGAGAGAGGGAGTGGTATGTGCAAAATCTCCCCAAGTTGAACCAATGGCTTATCACATTGGGAAGCCGTCTGATCAGTTACTATCATAGCTTACTTAGTGCATGCCCACAATAGCAGTATAACAAAATAAACAAGGCATGGCAAAGGAAAACTTCTCACCCTGTGGCATGAGTGTGGAGGGTTCAGCTGGTTGCACCACAAGGGTAGAATTAAGCCTTGTAAATATATCTACTCCCTCATCGAATGTATCTTCATAATGCTCAGAAAGGCCCTAAAGACTATTGTTTAAGTGCTTAGGAGGTAGACAGACCTAAGTAGGCAATGGGCTCTGTCACTACATATGTGACCTTAAGAAGTCCCTTGACCTTTCTGGGCCTCATCTATAAAATGGAGATGGTTAAAACTACTTCCCTACAATAAATGAAATTCTGTCTGAAAAGTAGCCAGTGACTGACACCAAGCAGGCATTCAGTAAGTGGAGGCTGTTTGTGTTATCAATACATCTGTCTTCTGTTTTCTTCAATAGAAAATTGATAGTCTTTCTTGAGAATGTGTGTTATTAATTCTTTGAGGAAAAGCACCAGCATATGTAGGTTTTTTTTAAGCTAGAGCAAGCTTAACAATAAAACTGAGCTCCAGAAATGTGGTCGGAAAAGCAGCTTCTGGGAAGTGTAATAGTGGTATGATGCAGGTATACAATAAGATCTGCTTCATTAAGCAAGATTAGGATAAGAAAAATGGAACCATTGATTCTTTTCAAAAATCTTTTAATGTGTTTATTGGCTGTATCTGGATTTCAAAAGTTAACAAATGACAGGTTAGGATAATCAAAGGGACTAAGTACAAAGATGTGAATGGGATGTAGGAGAAACCCAGACTGTTACCAATAAACCTGTTTCTGCACCTAGATCCAGAAGGACAGGAGCAAGGAGAGGTTACTGGAAACCTTGAAAAGTAAAATTCCATAAAGCAGGGGCCTCTGGTGGAAAGAAACAGCCAGAATGAGGAAAGGAACAAGGAGAACAAATATCGCAGCCTTCTTCTCCTCCCTCATTCTAATCTTCTGCCAGGAATTCCCAGTGGCCAAATCCACCCAGAAATCAGAGGGAATGGGAACACTGCACAGGCTAGGATCGTGGTATACTGATTCTTAAAACTGGAAGCTATCCAGTATTTTAGCAGAAGTGAGATAATGTGACAATGAAATCCATGAGAACATCATAGATACTGTAGGAATGCCTACAAAGAAACATAGGGTAGGCACAGAACTCTGGAACGGAAGGGCTGGGTTCAAATCCTGCTTCTACTGCCTTAGCTCTCTTGTGCCTCAGTTTCCTCATCTATATAATGTTGATAATGATAGTACCTACTTCGTAGGTACTGTTATTATTTGGATTAAATCTGTTACTGTATGTAACTTGCTTAGAACAGTGACTCAGTGTGAGTCGCTCAGTCATGTCTGACTCTTTGCTACCCTTTGGATTGTAGCCTGCCAGGTGGCTCTGTCCATGGAATTCTCCAGGCAAGAATATTGGAGTGGGTTGCCATTTCCTTCTCTAGGGGATCTCCCTGACCCAGGGATCGAACCTGGGTCTCCTGCACTACAGGCAGATTCTTTACCATCTGAGTCACTAAGAAAGCCCCACAGTGACAGGCCCATAGTAAACAGTATATAACTGTTGGCTACTATTATTACTACAATATTACGTGTCTTTGGGAATTCAGAGAAGGAACACATTACTTCTAGCTGGAGAGAAGGCTTGTTGTAGGAAGTAACATTTGAAATGGACCTTGAACGATGGATTTGAAGGAGGCAAGGAGAAATGTCTGGAAAAACATTTCAGGCACTAGGGATAGTAGGCTCAGATGCTTGGCAGAGGTCAGAGTATTTGGCAAGTGGTCCATTTTGTCTGGAGTATAGGATACAGCAAGGAATAGATACAGCTTCCCCACCCCCCTCTGTCGGAAAATCGAATGTTCCTTTGAAACCTTGTACGAATCAAAATGGTGCAAAGTAAACAAGCATTACCTTATGACCTGCAAAAAGTGAGTCAAAATAAAACACAGGGGCCCACAAAGTTCAAAGCTATGGAGGCTTGATGCTGAAGTACTGAGTGTAGTTCCCTGGGAAGGAGTTTGGTGGCGCCACTTTTGCTGCTGGGGAGCCCACTGCCTCTAAAACAGTTTCTGAAAAACAAACTCTTACTGCTATTTTTCATTTCTCATCTTTTTTTTGAGAAAGCAAAAGTCCTCTCCATACTTCTCTTGGTCAGCTAAAACAGTATTAATGCAGGTCTTTCATAAAAGCTAAGTGGCATAAGCAGAGCTTTGAAAAGCACAGTCAGATTGCAGGGAGCTTTGAACACCAGGCATCACTTGGTAAACAATGAGTAAAATTATTTTTTAAGCAAAGCTCCAATTTTTTTAGAAGACTACAGAATATTTTATAAATAAATGCACAAACATATTCTAGGGTACGTCAAGAAATGTTTATCTAGAGAGCATGTTTTCAAGATAGATCACAAATGTCATACAATTATAGAAAGAATATATATAGGAAAGGAAAAAAGGGAGGTGGGATGTATTTTATTAACCTATTGTACAGAGAAAAAGATATTCCCATCTGAATGCAGAGTTCCAAAGAATAGCAAGGAGAAATAAGAAAACCTTCCTCAGCGATCAATGCAAAGAAATAGAGGAAAACAACAGAATGGGAAAGACTAGAGATCTCTTCAAGAAAATTAGAGATACCAAGGGAACATTTCATGCAAAGATGGGCTCGATAAAGGATAGAAATGGTAGGGACCTAACAGAAGCAGAAGATATTAAGAAGAGGTGGCAAGAATACACAGAAGAACTGTACAAAAAAGATCTTCACGACCCAGATAATCACGATGGTATGATCACTCACCTAGAGCCAGACATCCTGGAATGTGAAGTCAAGTGGGCCTTAGAAAGCATCACTACGAATAAAGCTAGTGGAGGTGATGGAATTCCAGTTGAGCTATTTCAAATCCTCAAAGATGATGCTGTGAAAGTGCTGCACTCGATATGCCAGCAAATCTGGAAAACTCAGCAGTGGCCACAGGACTGGAAAAGGTCAGTTTTTGTTCCAATCCCAAAGAAAGGCAATGCCAAAGAATGCTCAAACTACCGCACAATTGCACTCATCTCACACACTAGTAAAGTAATGCTCAAAATTCTCCAAGCCAGGCTTCAGCAATATGTGAACCATGAACTTCCAGATGTTCAAGCTGGTTTTAGAAAAGGCAGAGAAACCAGAGGTCAAATTGCCAATATCCGATGGATCATCGAAAAAGCAAGAGAGTTCCAGAAAAACATCTATTTCTGCTTTATTGACTATGCCAAAGCCTTTGACTGTGTGGATCACAATAAACTGTGGAAAATACTGAAAGAGATGGGAATACCAGACCATCTGACCTGTCTCTTGAGAAACCTGTATGCAGATCAGGAAGCAACAGTTAGAACTGGACATGGAACAACAGACTGGTTCCAAATAGGAAAAGGAGTACGTCAAGGCTGTATATTGTCACCCTGCTTATTTAACTTATATGCAGAGTACATCATGAGAAACACTGGGCTGGAAGAAACACAAGCTGGAATCAAGATTTCCGGGAGAAATATCAATAATCTCATATATGCAGATGACACAACCCTTATGGCAGAAAGCGAAGAAGAACTAAAGAGCCTTTTGATGAAAGAGGAGAGTGAAAAAGTTGGCTTAAAGCTCAACATTCAGAAAACTAAGATCATGGCATCTGGTCCCATCACTTCATGGGAAATAGATGGGGAAACAGTGGAAACAGTGTCAAACTTTATTTTTGGGGGGCTCCAAAATCACTGCTGATGGTGACTGCAGCCATGAAATTAAAAGACACTTACTCCTTGGAAGAAAGGTTATGGCCAACCTAGATAGCATATTTAAAAGCATAGACATTACTTTGCCAACAAAGGTTCGTCTAGTCAAGGCTTTGGTTTTTCCAGTGGTCATGTATGGATGTGAGAGTTGGACAGTGAAGAACGCTGAGTGCCGAAGAATTGATGCGTTTGAACTGTGGTGTTGGAGAAGACTCTTGAGAGTCCCCTGGACTGCAAAAAGATCCAACCAGTCCATCGGAAAGGAAATCAGTCCTGGGTGTTCACTGGAAGGACTGATGTTGAAGCTGAAACTCCAATACTTTGGCCACCTCATGCGAAGAGTTGACTCATTGGAAAAGAACCTAATGCTGGGAAAGATTGGGGGCAGGAGGAGAAGGGGACGACAGCGGATGAGATGGCTGGATGGCATCACCGACTCGATGGACATGGGTTTAGTTAAACTCTGGGAGTTGGTGATGGACAGGGAGGCCTGGCGTGCTGCAATTCATGGGGTCACAAAGAGTCAGACACGACTGAGCGACTGAACTGAACAGAGAAAAAAGTCACCAATTTTGAGCTACATGCAGTAATTAAACACATTTAAGAGCAACTTAAAAGCATTTTTTCCAAAAAAAATATTGTTCACATAGAAATAGAAAAAACTTCATACACTGTATAATTCAGCATTAGTGTAGGGGAACCCAAAGAGGATTATCTGCTAGTCCTACCTAGTTCAGAATTCAGTGTCTCAAAGATGAACCAGTCCTTCATGCAGATAGAGGAGAAATTATCAGTGTATTAAAGAGTATAAAGGAAGAAAGAAATTATAGTTTTTCACCAAAAAAATACCAAAACACCACTCTTCAAACAAATTATATAAGATTTATTGCAATCACTAGTTATATTGTGTTTAACAGTGACATTGTTTTCACAGCTAGACTTTAGCTATATTTTTATAGTAGTTTTACATAGCTTTATATTCAGATAACAGTGTGAAAATATTCTGTCTGCCTTAAAACACAGAGAAGTGGATTTACAAAGTATAAATTGTGACTATCTGCACAACTAGCATTGAATTAGAGTGAAAAATTTGGATTTGGCACTATCTATTTGTATATGTAGTCATATTCTTGACTGAATAAGGTTATTCTGACATAAATTTAAGCTTCCATTCAATGCCAGGGAGGACAGACCTAAGCATTCAAGTTATCTGAACACAGTGAAAGAAAATGGGAGCAGACAATTGAAATCAAATCTAGGGCAATATAAAGACATCCTTACATTATTTAGGATGTTCTTTATAATTTGGTCTAAACGATTTACATTCACATGGAAAAGGTACAAAATGGAAAACAAGATATTAAACCAGCCAGATATCATCAACTAAAAATTAATTCAGAGAAACAGTCACTCAGTGTAGTAAGAGACAGCATAAAATTGTGTTAGAGCATTCTTTGTCCGCTGACGAAAACCTGATCATATTTTGTTTCGACATGGACTCCAATAAGTGCTATGTCCTTTGGAGAGTATAGCATTTAGCACAGTGTTATGAGTCTAAGCTGTCAATTCAAACTGCCTGTGTTAAAGCTTTGGTTCTGCCATTATTACTCTATGTGTCAATTTCCTCATCTCCTTATCAACACTGTCCCAGTGTAAGGCTAAATAAACCCTATCTCTAGTGGAATGGGGAGGATTATGTGGGATTTTATGTGTAAAGAAGGCAGTGAGTGGCACATAGGAAAAACTCAATAATATTAGCTGTTTTGCTTTTCCTGTTTTTTTCCTTTTCACTTGGAGCCCAAACTACGCTGATGTAATTGGCAACATGACATCAAGAAATTATGGAAAACCTGGGTGATTTAGAAGATACCTGCAAAGACAATACTGAAAGAATACTTTGAAAAGAACTTTCTTCCCCAGAAATTACCATTATTTAACACATTTCATTTTTCTACATGAAAATATTTCCTTTACATCAATCCTTTTTATCTTGCCATCTATTTACCTATCTCTGAACTTTAGCCATAAATTTAAATGAAAAATTCCTGGGGAAAATTTCATAAGCAATTACAGATACATGAAAACGTCATTTGCATGATCTTGAAATACACTTCTGTTTTGCTATATAGTTTACTTTAATCTGACAAAGTAAAAATATTGAATAAGATCTTTCTTTCAACATGTACATGTTCATGCCCTAATCTTACAGTTATCACAGAAAATGGTGTTACACAGTGTGTAAAATATTTAAATGGAGGGAAAACCATAATCACACCGATAAAGGCTTTAAACTCCTAAATTTCCTTTCCTTTCCTGTGTTATTTGAAAGAATTAGAATATCCCCACGTGAATAGTTCAGATTTTATAGAGCATATCTTTTATTTATAGACTGAACTTTATTCCCTACATTCTTTTTAGACATAATCTATGCAGACCTCACAGAGAAATGCCTGTCTTGAGTAAAGACAAATGTCAGGTAGTTGAAAGAAGCACGTTTACAAAATTTTGCCATGTGAGCTCCGCTTATACATTGTGAGGATGAATTACCTAGATGATGTAAGAAAGATTTTTTTTTTTACTCATACTATGTAGTAATTGTGAATAGTGTTAACATCTTCTTGATTATTTTTGCATTCAAATGCAAAAACTTTCACTGGGTCAACATCTCATCTTCTTGACCTTCACTTATTCACTCATTCATTCATTTATTCACTCATTCACTCATGGTTTGATTTGATTCAAAAAATCAAACATCATGGTCTTCTTTGTGCTAAGCAATTTACTACCTATCATATACCCCTCCATAATTCACAGGCTTGTCATGGCAAAGGGGCATGTATAACTCACTGAACCTATGGGCCTTGCCATGCAGGGCCACCCAAGATGGATGGATCATAGTGAAGAGTTTTGACAAAATGTGGTCCAATGGAGGAGGAAATTGGCAAACCATTCACCTATTCTTGTTGGGAGAACCCTATGAACAATATGAGAAGGCAAAAAGATATGACCCTGGGGATGAGCTCCCCAGGTTGGAAGGTGTCCAGTATGCTATTAGGGAAAGAGTGGAAGGCAATTACTAATAACTCCAGAATAAAAGAAGCAGCTGGGCCAAGCAGAAACAACGCTCAGTTGTGGATGTGTCTGGTGGTGAAAGTAAAGTCCGATGCTATAAAGAACAATATTGCATGGGACCCTGTAATGGTAGGTCCATGAATCAACGTAAATTGGATGTGGTCAAGCTGGAGATGGCAGGATTGAACACAGACATCTTAGGAATCAGTGAACTAAAATGGACAGCAACTAGTGAATTTAATTCAGGTGACCATTATATCTACTACTGTGGACAAGAATCCCTTAGAAGAAATGGAGTAGCCTTCATAGTCAGCAAAAGAGTCCAAAATGCAGTACTTGGTGCAATCTCAAAAATGACATAATGACCTCGGTTTGTTTCCAAGGCAAACCATTCAACATCACAGTAATCCAAGTCATCCAGTGTAATCCAAGTAATCCAATGCTCCAGCCACTGATGCTAAAGAAGCTGGAGTTTAATGGTTCTATGAAGACCTACAACATCTAGAACTAGCACCAAAAAAAGATGTCCTTTTCATCATAGGGGATAGCAATGCAAAAGTAGGAAGTCAAGAGATACCTGAAGTAACAGACAAGTTTGACCTTGGAGTACAAAATGAAGCAGCACAAAGGCTAAGAAGAATTTTGCCAAGAGAACACACTAGTCATAGCAAACACCCTCTTCCAACAACACAAGACACGACTCTATGCATGGACATCACTAGATGGTCAATACTGAAATCAGATTGATTATATTCTTTGCAGCCGAAGATGGAGAAGCTCTATACAGTCAGCAAAAACAGGACCAGAACTGACTGTGGCTCAGATATGAGCTCCTTATTGCAAAATTGAGGCTTAAGTTGAAGAAAGTAGGGAAAACCACTAGGCCTTTCAAGTATGACCTAAATCAAATCCCTTATTATTATACACTGGAGGTGACTAATAGATTCAAGGGGTTAGATCTGATAGACAGAGTTCCTGAAGAACTATGGATGGAGGTTCATAACATTATACAGGAGGCAGTGACCAGTACCATCCCAAAGAAAAGAAATGCAAGAAGGCAAAGTGGTTGTCTGAAGCTTTACAAATAGCTGAGGAAAGAAGAAAAGCAAAAGGCCAGGAAGAAAGGGAAAGATATACCCCAACTGAATGCAGTTTCAGAGAATAGCAAGGAGAGATAAGAAGCCTTCTTAAATGAACAATGCAAAGAAACAGTAAAATGGGAAAGACTAGAGATCTCTTCAAGAAAACTAGAGGTACCAAGGGAACATATCATGCAAAGATGGGCTCAATAAAGGATAGAAATAGTATGGACCTAACAGAAGCAGAAGAGATTAAGAAGAGGTGACGAGAATACACAGAAGAACTGTACAAAAAAGGTCTTAATGACCCGGATAACCACGATGATATGGTCACTCACCTAGATCCAGACATCCTGGAGTGTAAAGTCAAGTGGACCTTAGGCAGCAATACTACAAACAAAGTTAGTTGAGGTAATGGAATTACAGCTGAGTTGTTTAAAATTCTAAAAGATGATGCTATTAAAGTTCTGCATGCAATACGTCAGCAAATTTGAAAAATTTAGCAGTAGCCAGTGGACTAGAAAAGGTCAATTTTCATTCTAATTCCAAAGAAGTGAAGTGCCAAAGATTGTTCAAACTACCATACAACTGCGTTTATTTCACAGGCTAGCCAGTTTATTCTCAAAATCCTTCAGGCTAGGCTTCAGCAGTACATAAACTGAGAACTTCCAGATGTATGAGCTGGGTTTAGAAAAGGCAGAGGAACCAGAGACCAGTTGCCAACGTTTGCTGAATCACAGAGAAAGCAAGGGAATTCCTGAAAAACATCTACTTCGGCTTCATTGACTACACTAAAGCCTTTGAGTGTGTGAATCACAACAAACTGTGGAAAATTCTTAAAGAGATGGGAATACCAGACCACCTTACCTGTCTCCTGTGAAACCTGCATGTGGGTCAAGAAACAACAATTAGAACTGGACATGTAACAACAGACTGGTTCAAAATTGAGACAGAAATACGTCAAGGCTGTATATTGTCACCCTGCTCATTTAACTTCTATGCAGTATACATGATGCAAAATGCCAGGCTGGATGAATCTCAAGCTGGAATCAAGATTGCTGGGAGAAATATCAACAACTTCAAATATGCAGATTATACCACTCTAATGGCAGAAAGTGAAGAGGTACTAAAGAGCCTCTTGATTAGGGTGAAAGCAGAAAGTGAAAAAACCAGCTTGAAAGTCAACATTAAAAAAACTAAGATAGTGGCATCTGGTCCCATCATGTCATGGCAAATAGAAAGGGAAAAAGTGGAAGCAGTGACAGTTTTTTTCCTTGGGCTCCAACGTTACTTCGGATGGTGATTGCAGCCATGAAATCCAAATATGCTTGCTTCTTGGAAGGAAAACTATGACAAACCTAGACAACGTACTAAAAGACAGAGTCATCACTTTGCCAACAAATGTCCATATAGTCAAAGCTATGGTTTTTCCAGTAGTCATGTATGAATGTGAGAGTTGGACCATAAAGAAGGCTGAGCACCGAAGAGTTGACGCTTTCAAATTGTGGTCCTGGAGAAGACTCTGGAGAGTCTCTTGGACAGCAAGGAGACCAAACCAGTCAATCCTAAAGGCAATTAACCCTGAATATTCATTGGAAGGACTGATGCTGGAGGTGAAGTTCCAATACTGTGGTCACCTGACTCGAAGATCCAACTCATTGGAAAAGACCTTGTTGCTTGGAAAGATTGAAGGCAAAAGGAGAAGAGAGCAGCAGAGGATGAGATGGTTGGATACCATCACTGAATCAGTGGACATGAATTTGAACAAACTCTGGGAGATAGCAGAGAAGGCAATGGCAACCCACTCCAGTACTCTTGCCTGGAAAATCCCATGGACGGAGGAGCCTGGTAGGCTGTAGGCCATGGGGTCGTGAAGAGTCAGACATGACTGAGCGACTTCACTTTCACTTTTCACTTTCATGCATTGGAGAAGGAAATGGCAACCCACTCTAGTGTTCTTGCCTGGAGAATCCCAGGGATGGAGGAGCCTGGTGGGCTGCCGTCTATGGGGTAGCACAGAGTCGGCCACGACTGAAGCGACTTAGCAGCAGCAGCAGCAGCAGCTGGGAGATAGTGAAGAACAGAGGAAACTGGCATGCTGCAGTCAGACTTAGTGACTGAAAAACAAAAACCTATCATATAACATATAGAAACACAACACATGGTCATTTTTTCCATAAAATGACTATGTTAGCCATATTTTCTTATTTCTTTTTGTTTTCTTTTTGGTTTGAGTCTTTAAGAATTAAATAAAATATGTAGGCTGAAGATCTGTCATTATCTTACTGATATGGCATCAACATGCTTATAATCTTTATCATTTAATGGAAACCGTTCTCACTTTCCTTCCTTCACCTATTTACACCCATCATAATATCATCTTCTTCAGAAAGGCTCACCTGCCACCCATCTTGTCTCACCCCCTCAGCACCCCTAAGAGGTTTGCTGTGCAGCTGCAGCACCCCATGCCCATCTCTCCCCAGCACTTACTCTCCATGAGCCTCTTCCACTCATAAGCATCTCAGGAAAAATAGGATCTCTGTGTTATTCACCTTTGTATCCCTTTGTGTCCCTAAGGCAACACTTAACACAGATTAAGAACTCAACAGAGGCCAAAGATTGTTCAAACTACCATACATCTGCGCTTATTTCACAGGCTAGCCAGGTTATGCTCAAATCCTTCAGGGCTAGGCTTCAACAATAAGTGAACCGTGAACTTCCAGATGTTCAAGCTGGATTTAGAAAAGGCAGAGGAACCAGAGATCAAATTGCCAACATCCACTGGATCATCGAAAAAGTGAGAGAGTTCCAGAAAAACATCTATTTCTGCTTTATTGACTATGCCAAAGCCTTTGACTGTGTGGATCACAGCAAACTGGAAAATTCTTCAAGAAATGGGAATACCAGACAACCTGACCTGCCTCCTGGGAAATCTGTATGCAGGTCAAGAAGCAATAGTTAGAACTGGACATGGAACAACAGACTGGTTCCAAATTGGGAAAGGAGTACATCAAGGCTGTATATTGTCACCCTGCTTATTTAACTTATATGCAGAGTACATCATGCAAAATGCTGGACTGGATGAAGCACCAGCTGGAATAAAGATTGCCAGGAGAAATATCAGTAACCTCAGATATGCAGATGACACCACCCTTATGGCAGAAAGCAAAGAACTAAAGAGCCTCTTGATGACAGTGAAAGAGGAAAGTGAAAAAGTTGGCTTAAAACTCAACATTCAGAAAATTAAGATCATGGCATCCGGTCCCATCACTTCATGGCAAATAGATGGGGAAACAATGGAAGCAGTGACAGACTTTATTTGGGGGGGGCTCCAAAATCACTGCAGATGGTGACTGCAGCCATGAAATTAAAAGATGCGTGCTCCTTGGAAGAAACGTTATGACCAACCTAGATAGTACATTAAAAAGCAGAGACACTACTTTGCCAACAAAGATCTGTCTAGTCAAAGCTACGGTTTTTCCAGTAGTCATGTATGGATGTGAGAGTTGGACTATAAAGAAAACTGAGCACCGAAGAATTGATGCTTTTGAACTGTGGTGTTGGAGAAGACTCTTGAGAGTCCCTGGGACAGTAAGGAGATCCAACCAGTCCATCCTAAAGGAAATCAGTCCTGAATATTCATTAGAAGGACTGAGGCTGAAGCTGAAACTCCAATACTTTGGCCATCTGATGCGAAGAACTCACTGGTTGGAAGACCCTGATGCTGGGAAAGATTGAAGGTGGGAGGAGAAGGGGACAATAGAGGATGAGATGGTTGGATGGACATGAGTTTGAGCAAGCTCAGAGAGTCGGTGATGGACAGGGAGGCCTGGCGTGCTGTAGTCCATGGGGTCGCAAAGAGTCGGACATGACTGAGTGACTGAACTGAATGGTATCTTAAGATAAACTGCCTTTGAATGAGAGCTTTCTTTCCTGTACTTTGAGGTCTAAAAGATGTATCTAGAAAATTTGCTACTGTGGAAAATGAAGACTGCTTAAATCGAACGAGGGCCAGGGGAGGGCCTGTGGTTTTCTTTTTGATTAATTGCTGTAACACTGTCCTTCAGGCAGCTGAGGGAGTTTCATATTTTCTTTAGACATCATTAGGCGCTGAAGCTCTTGCAGAACAACTTTGATGCTGTACGAATTCTGCCATTTTGCTAGCACTGATATGGCTTTTGGGTCCACCACTCCATTATAACTATTAACTCCATTCATATTAATTTTTGTTACAAATCTTACAAAGGGGGGTGCTTTGGGTATTTAGGTACACATTCTATTTTAAGGTTGTATATTTGGTTTTCATAAATTGTTCTTGGAGGCCCAATTATCATCCATGTCCATCTTGTAAGTGTCACATCTTCATCATCTTATAGACCCCAGCTAACTCTGCCATCTCCTACTCCTTTCTGGCCTTCTTCAAGTTCTTCCAACAGTCAGAAATTGTGAGGGACTTTTACCATGCAAAAAACTGCTGTAAATTGTCGTACCTCAAGCTTGCTGCTTACAAAACTATCTGTATTAACGAGCACAACCAGAAGGAAGAGGCACATGGTTCGTTACCGGTGAAGTGACGACTAAACCAGGGCTAGGTGACGGAACCTACAACCAGCACAAGATGCTCACACAGTGAGACACACAGGAACAAGACCAGCTAAGAGACTACAGGTTCTCATCTGCCAGCTCCAGATCTTTCTGGGGAACACTCTTGAATGCAATGGAAGACTGTAACCTCCACCATGCACGTGGTGAAATGTTCATAAGAGGACTGTGTGGATGAGGCTGCTCCAACATATGTGGATTTAGAATGTAATGGGCTTCCTCTTCTGGCACTCCGTTTTTGGTTAACTGTCAGGGTAGCCTGTGGGATGCTGGATCAGAGGAAAGACCTGGCTGCCAAGGGCTACTCTTTGAGGCCCTGCAATCCTGGCCAAGGCAGGAGGATGTAACCTGTCATAACACGAGCATCCTGAGGATTCTGGTGGGTTTTTCACAGTTTCACCCTCTAATATCTATGCAGAAATCACACAACAGACCCCTTAACCAGTGGAGCATCCTCTCAGTCACCCTTCAGGATCCTGTTTCTTTCTCTCATTCTTCCTCAGGGGCTTCTCTGAAGTCAGGGCCAAACGGACATCCCCAAGGCTCCTCCCTCTGCTCAGACACCCAGAATCCAATAAAGGACTTTCATCTATTTGGAGATGCCTCCTCGTCCTCTAGGGGACCCCTCGATGTCATCTAAAGAGCCACCAGCCCCCGACTGCTCCAGAGTGGCTCTGGTATCACCCATTGCCTGCTTCGGCCGTTTCGCAGCGCCACACGACTGGGCTCTTCCTCTCAACAGGGCCTTCACGCTGCCCTCCATTTGCTTTTGTTTGTTTTTTCTGACCTTTAGCAAAGTTCCTCGATAATGTAGTAAATGTGATATTTCAATCTTAATTTAGAATTTCAGCATGAATCACCTCTTCTGTTTTCTTGAGGTGCTGTTTCTATGACAGTTTCCATCACAAAAACAGGAATTGCTTTTTATTTTGGCAGAAAAAAAGTATAACAAAGTCAAGAGTGACAGTGTATTGTTAAGGTTATGATGGCATAACCTGGTGTTGGCCTTGGTGGAATACAATGTCAAGCCAGTAATACAGGCAGGTATCTACTTGCAGTTCACGAAATGTGTATGCCCATCTGTGTTGTAAACTATAACCCAGTAACCACTGCATTTTGTGTGCGACATATGGCACTGCTCATGGGGAAGTGCTCTAAGTGATAAATATGAAAGAAAAAAGGGTCATTCACTGTAAATACTCACCACCTGCTCCCAAACAGGATGACAGGCAACATCATGATGGAAATCGAGGTTCTGTTCCCACCCAGCCATAAATTGTTAAACAGAACAGATGATATATGATCTTACAAGTCACTCAGTAAACGCCCATTCCTGAGGCAAAGGGTTCATTTCTATTGGCAGTTCTCTGCCAAGGGCAAGAAACTGAACCACAGTCAAAATAGAATTATCCATCTGTTTTCATCTTCAATGTCAGAGGCCACACTGGTTGAATCACTCCAAATATCCTCAGTTGGATTGCTCATGCCATGAATAATATGCTAGGCTGCATTTTAAAGTAACGATGGTCAGCTTGACGTGGTAATGAAGAAGAAAATAGCATCGTAGTGTAGTCAGAAGAAAGTAGATTGTAAGCAGTATGTAAATGTGATAGATAAAGAAGTCCATCTGTGTGCGTGAAAGAGAGAGACAGTGGGTAAAGAAAAAAGACTTAGGACTTTCCTGCTTAAGAATCTGCCTGCTGATGCAGGGGACATAGGTTTGATCCCTGGTCCAAGAAGATCCCACATGCCATGGAGCAACTAAGCCCGTGTGCCACAACTACTGAAGCCCACTCACCTTGAGCCCAAGCTCCGCAACAAAAGAGCCACCGAAATGAGAAGCCTGTGCACTGCAACTAGAGAGTGGCTCCCACTCACTGCACCTAAAGAAAGCCCATGTGCAACAGCAAAGACCTACTGGGACCAAAAAGAATAAATAAATTAATTTAAAAAAAAAGAAAGGAAAAAGGCTTAAAGATCATACACTGAAATATGGATGTTCATTCTCTGAGATGAAAACAATGAGTTTTCATCTTCATGCCTCTCTGGAATTTTAGGATTTTCTGCAGTGAAATGTATTTCTTATAAAATCAGGTAAAATATGCTGAATTTTAATGAATCATATCAGAACCAAGGAACTTCAATTCATCAAAGTGTTAGGTTCCGAGAACTGAAAGAGGTGCTTGTGTGGGGACTGAGAATGTTTGAGATAGTTGATACTAACTCTGAAGACCCAGATAGAGCAGATAATTAAGACAGACAGAAGAGAAAAGATTATGCTAATCATGAAATCCAATAAATGAGGAAGTAGCAAAATCAAAATAAAAATGAGTATAGGGCAGATGAATAAGGACAATCAGATTCCTTTCTTTAGAAACATGTTTTATTTGAAACTAGAGTGATTATTAAATTAGATAATCAACCTTATTCACCAGCCTTCACTTTAAATTACTGTGGGCTTCCTCTGCAAATCAAACCCATTCTCCAAAATGTAAGAATTACTGCTTTTAAGAATACACCATTATGTTGTGAGAAAGTGAAAGTATTAGTCATCCAGTCATGTCTGACTCTTTGCCACCTCATGAACTGTAACCTGCCAGACTCCTCTGTCCATGGAATTCTCCAGGCAAGAATACTGGAGTGGGTTGCCAGGCCCTTCTCCAGGGGATCTTCCTGATCTCAGGATCGAACTCAGGTCTCCTGCATTGCAGGTGGACTTGTTGCTACATGAACCACCAGGGAAGCAGTCCTAAAGTGATTCCAAATGGAAAGTTCCCAAAGAAATTTTGAGTAATGTCAGCAAACTTTGAAAGCAATATTTATCATCATTATGTGTGTTCTCAATTTGTTTTTATACTCATATTCTATAAACCCTGAAAACAAGTAGAAAGACAGAAACTTTTACTGAATGACCACACTTCTCTTTTTCAAGCCTGCCTTGCTCTGCTCTCAGAAATGCTCCCAGGCTTCAGTCTTTGTGACAGACTGGGGTCTTCTGCTACTCCAAACCTCTGTTGATTCCTCCCATTGGTTTCCTATGATGTGAACCATAACCAGTGTCCGCCAGACAGTGACCTTGGCTTCCCTAGTATTCTATCAGTGCTGTCAACTTGAGGGGACCCTGCTGCTGCACTGGAGCTGAGATAATAGCAACAGGAACCATGTATACAACACCTCAGTTCTCCTCACAGTGCCTAGAACAGTATCATGCATGCTGTAACATCTCAGTATTGATTTTAGTTGAATGAATGAAAACAACTTTTCATCCCCATTACACAACTAACTATTCAGTGGTTTTGCAACACATAATTCTACCCTGAGACTGTATCACAGCATGAAATGAGAAAACAATATGAGAGTTCTAGTACAGTCCCAGGAAAGGAGCATTCATTTCTCTGCACTTGAATCCTCCATCTCCAGTTCCTGATTACTTTGAATTTAAAGGAATTTAGAATGGGTTTGTTGAAAATTATTGCTTGGTCTTAGAAAGTGGAGAGGGTTCTTGGTCATTCAATGTTTGGGAGAAAGTGGGAATGGAATGCATGAAAGGAAGATACTCATGCATGCAATTCATCTCCTTTTGGTAAAGAAACGAATAATAAAATGATTCAACTTGAAAAAAAAAAATAAAGGTACTTCTATGTTTGCTTTCTAAAAGCAGGATTATCTCATGTATATATATTAATATAAATGCATAGGTTTCCTTCGGATGCCTCTGTGTCTTTAGGAAGCAGATATGTGTAAAGTGTATGTCCTCTAGCTAAATATAATTTATTGCTATGTACCTTCAGTTTCTGTTGTATCTTAGGAAGTTTGTCTCCCCAGTGGTAGATTGGTCAGAAAATGCTGATGTAATGGAGAACCACTCTGGGAATCTGCAAATTTGAGGTTGACTTGCCAGTATCCAAAATAACAAGCCTGGCATGAATCATGGCATTTCAAAGATAGCAAGATTGGCAGCCAGTCATCCAGTCAATCTTTTTATAGCAAAGGTGAGGAAAGTGAGACCCCAAAAGCTTTAAGTGACTTTTGAAGAACATTTTGCTAATCATTGAAAAAGTCAGAATTTAACCCAGATATCCTACTCTCTAATCATCACATTGTATTATTATTCCACACAATGAGAGATGAACAGGTGTAACTTTTTTTTAAATCAGCATGTTTGAGATGAGGTTATTTCTGAGCAAACCATCAATAGCCTTATCCGGTTTATAAATTCCTTGAGAGAAGGAACTGTGTCTTATACATTTTTTATCACTCACATATTAAATATATTATGGAGCACTTAGTATCTCTCAAATAAGTATTTTTTGATTTGACTACTTGATTAACTGAGTACAGAATTAATATGTAATTAGACAATAATTTATTGTACAACAAATAATACAGTTAGAAAAATGGACACTGTTTTGAAAAAGAAAGTTACATAACTTGGTAGTTTTTTTGGAGAGGTAATATGAATAATTAAATACATATATTTTAGAACCCTAGGTCTGCTATTTAATAGCTTTGTGACTATGGGAAAATTAATTTTTTAAATATCTCTTCCTTCACCTTATAATGGGAATAACAATTACCTCATATGGTTGCTTTAAAGATTAAATGTGGTTGTCTGCATAAGTACTTAAAGTGCCTTCAGATGGCAAACAGCCAACAAATACTGTATGATCAGCTAAAATATGAGCACAGTAATACCTAAACCTTAAAGTTTTTAGAAGTCAGGATATAAATGAATGAGAAAAACCTGTCTAGCTGGGGAATATTATTTTTAACTCTCTTCTTATCTGTTCTCTGAAGAAATCAATGGAAAATGTGTCTTTATCTGCAGACAATCTGGTGCCATAGAAATAGCAACCTGCTCCAGGAATATTGCTATGTTAGGAAAAAACACCATGGGATATCCATGATTAAGTAGTTTATTGTTGGTAATGAAGATGTATTTTTTTCCAAATGAAATCTAAACTTAGCTTGTGGGGATGAATTTTTAACTTTTTTAAAACTCTTAAAATGTCATGAAAATATTGAACACTCCTATACTTTTTTCCATAAATTTGTGCTCCATGTAAAACTATGTAACTTTTAAATATTTGCATCAACTGTCCCAGCACTTAGAATAAAAATAGATAATACTCAAAGAAAAGTTGTCAAAGAGAAAGTAGCCATAATCTATTTTAAAATTACTTTTAAGTACAGTTGCCGTTTCAGAAAGATGGAATTTGTCTAACAAGCTCATAGATTTATCTATACATGACTCAAAAGCTTAGCACCACAATTACGATAACAGTGTCTGTAAAATTGTATCCTAAGTTTCAAGGCTTTCACTGTTTCAGACAAGTTCAATCACATCTCAAATGACTTCCTTTTCCATGGATATCAGAATAAAACACTTTTAGGTCCTTATCGTTCACTGGGAGTCTAAATGAGGACCTAATTGCCCAAGTTTAACATGAAGACTTTCATGAAAATAAAACAGTGCTAAACTCTCCCAAACTCAATAACTATATTGTGATTATTTATGTCACCCCTATATTTCTCTTTTCAATTAATGTAGATGGGCCTTATGGACTTCGAGTTAATTCTGATAGAGGACTAAAAGTAGGGGAAGTGTTCACTGTGGATATTGGAGAAGCCATCCTGTTTGATTGTTCTGCTGACTCTTATCCTCCCAACACCTACTCCTGGATCCAGAGGACAAACAATGCCACATACGTCATTAAGCATGGGCCTCGCTTGGAAGTTGCATCCGAGAAAATAGCCCAGAAGACAACTGACTATGTGTGCTGTGCTTACAACAACATAACTGGAAGGCGAGATGAAACTCACTTCACCATCATCATCACTTCTGTAGGTAAGTGGAACGTAAAAGGCAGGGATCCCGATGAAACCTAGATGCATGTTAGCCTTGCTCTGCTCCTATTTTATACTTGTGTGGAAGAGAATATCATTGTGTGTATCATATATTCTAGGAAACTCTTTTTTGAGTTAACTAAGCCATGGTTTCTAACAGTCAAAGAAAAAAAAACCCAAGGAATAGAGAGAGAAATCAGTTGCTATCTCTGAGAGGCTATAAAGAAAAAGAGAATTCAGTACAATCCTTCTAAATGTGCATTCTTGATTTCTGGATTTTACAAACAGGAATAAAAGAGAAGCAGATTACCCGTTTATAAAAGTTTATATATACTGTTGCATTAAGTCAGACAAACACACCTCCATGAATTAGAAATGCGGTTTCCCTACCATCTGGCTTCCTTCTCACTGTCCTTCATGGGCTTCCCTTCTTCTTTCACCATTTGAAACCTGAAATCTGTGGGATTTAGCAACAGGGGTCTCAACACCTTGGAAACTACAGAATTTTGTAAACTTGTGAAATTTGGCGTTTTCTAGAAGTCATCTAATTTTTAGAAAGGTCATAAATCAAAAGAGTTAAGAATGATTGCCTAAAATACTTATGTCCACCAAATTCCTAACTTTCTGAGCCTTTTCTTCTCTCTACAGTGTGATTTCATTCACTCCTATAGTTTCATGTGACACTGGTACATCCAAAATTTGTAAGACTCTAACACTGTATACACAATTACCTTCTAAATGTCTCCACTTTGACGTGCCAGAGGCAGCATACAGGTCCAATATATCAAAAGTGAAACATCTTCTTTTCCCTCAAATTGCTCTTCTTTCTGTTTCCCTATTTAAATGAATGGTCCTAGTAGCTACCAACCTTAGTCAGAAAGCTAAATGCCATCCCAGACTCTTTTCTCTTGCTTATTGCCCGGCCCAGCATCCGATCAAGTTTGTCCATTTTCCTTTCTTCCTATCTCTCAAGTCCATTCTCCTCTCTCCTCTTTCCTCCTCCTGTCTTTTCTTCTTCTCCTTTTCCTTCCCCTTCTCTTCCTCTTCCTCCTAAATATCTTCTCCATTTGTGCCTTCTCTTTCTTTGTCTTTATAGCCATGGTACCTAGAATAGGACCCATTACATAGAAAGTCAATGCATATTTTTTTTAATAAGTAAAACAAGAATATAATCCTTAGAATTTTCAGTACTTGACCCGTAGGCCAGGTGCATCAGAATCACATGGGGATATCTAATCATATATTTTCATTAAGATACCTCAGACCTTTCGGATCAGGACCTGGAAGCTCGTATGTGGGATCTGAATATTCAGCAAGCACAAGCATGACACCCACTTGTTTATGGTGACTTTTTTCCTCCATAGCCAATTAAATATATTTAAAAACTCATAACGAGCCATTAAGAGTTATAAGACTATTATAAATATACAGATTGATAAATATATGGTAGGTGGGATCTTCCCAAGACTCCTTAAAATCGAGGGTATTCATATTTGCAAAAATCATCTGTGTACACTGGAATTTACATATAAGCATGGTGAGATTTTGTTTTTATTCACATGAAGAAAGTGCCACACTATCTAGAAGAGTGCTATCCAGTGGAACTTTTGCTTTGAAGGAAATGTTTCATATCTGCTTTATCCAATATAGTACTTCCTAGCCTCATGTGGATTTTTTTTCTTTTTTCCCTCTTTCTTTTTTATTTTTTTTAAATTATGAAAGCATTTTACAGGAGACTTGGAAATCACAAAACAAAGTTACATATAGTTTCTCTATATATTGCAATTATTTTAAAGTAGAAAAATTAAGAGTTTTAGTTGAAGTTTCAATATCAAACTCTCAAAAATGAGTGGAATGAATAGACAGTAAAGGAGAAGGATATAGTAGACCTGAAAAGCACCATGAACCAATTCAACATAATTAAGATTTATACAATTTTTACACAACAGTAGTATGCAAATCCTATTCAAGTTCCCATAGCTCATTTGGCTTTTGAGCACTTAAAATATGGTTATGCCACTGAGGAACTGAAGCTTTTATTTTGTCCCTATTAATTTTAATTTAAGTATTTCTAGTGGCTAACATCGGAGAAGGCAATGGCACCCCACTCCAGTACTCTTGCCTGGAAAATCCCATGGACGGAGGAGCCTGGTAGGCTGTAGTCCATGGGGTCGCTAAGAGTCGGACACGACTGAGCGACTTCACTTTCACTTTTCCCTTTCATGCACTGGAGAAGGAAATGGCAACCCACTCCAGTGTTCTTGCCTGGAGAATCCCAGGGATGGTGGAGCCTGGTGGGCTGCCATCTATGGGGTCGCACAGAGTCGGACACGACTGAAGTGACTTAGCAGCAGTGGCTAACATATATCTAGTGACTACCATATTGGACAATGCAGAGCTGGAATTTTTACCTGAATTATGTTTCATTTGGGCAGTAGTTAATAACATATTTTCCTTACAGGTCTAAAAACATATATGTGTTTGTGTTAGTCTCTCAGTCATGTCTGACTCTTTGCAACCCCATGAACTGTAGCCTTCCAGTCTCCTCTACCCATGGAATTCTCTAGGCAAGATTACTGGAGTGGGTTGCCATTCCCTTCTTCAAGGGATCTTCTTGACCCAGGGATCGAACCCAGGACTCTTGCACTGCAGACACATTCTTTACCGTCTGAGCCACCAGGGTGTTTAGAGTTATATAAATCAGGCAATCAATCTTTTGTTATTTGACACCTGTAATGGGCCAAATACTAGGGTAAATGCCATCTGAAAAAAAAAATTCCTGCTAACAAGATACTCACAACCTGATATGAGTGGGGGGCAGGCATGTAAGTAAACAGCTAGCATACTTTACTTTCTATTTTACCAAGTTTTTAATATATTTAACCAGCTTTTTACCTCAGTGGTTAACTGAAACATAATTTTTAAAAACAGCATAATTAAGTATATAATTTTGTGGCAATCTAGATGTTGTCTTAGACTTGTTCCTCATACTCACTGCAAGTGAAAACATGTCTATGATATGTAGGTGTGTACTGCACTGAAACATTTCTTACTACCTAAACTTTTTCTATTAATATTCAGCCAAAGTATCATCATAATATCAGAAGCCCCCAATATTTGATTCAGATCTTTTTACCAAAGTCCAAAGACAGCTACAGTCTTAATATCAAATAATTACCTTTTGCAAAATCTAAAAAACCTGTTTGACCTGTACAAAGACCAGACATTTGTTATTACTGTAAATAAGAAGAGCAGGTGCTTATTTTTCAGAGTGATTCAGTGTTGTCAACATTCATGACCTCTTTGTGGTTTGCAGAGCTGTTTTCCAATCCTCAAATGTCCACAGAACTTAAACAGTAGCAAATAGCAAAGAAAATGAGTGGTATTAATGTGTTTTAAGTATTTGATTTTTAAAAACTTTTCCAAATCAATGAATCTCTACAATGCAAATTAGAGGTACAAACAAACCAGGTGGCTCAATGGTAAAGAGTCCAAATCCGCCTGCTAAACAGGAGTTGCAGTTTTGATCTCTGGGTCAGGAAGATCCCCTGGAGAAGAAAATAGCAACCCACTCTAGTATTCTTGCCTGGGAAACTCCATGGACAGAGGAGCCTGGCGGGCTACAGTCCATGGGGCCGTAAAAGAGTCAGACATGACTTAGGGAATAAACAACAACAACCTACAGTGAAACGGTTGGACATCATTTGTAACTGTCAGTTGAACACTTACTGACCATCCACTCTGATGAGCTACCTATATTAATATCTGTAGAAAATTCAAAATAATTTAGAGTGGTAAAATGTCTGCCTGTGAGATATTTTTAAAACCAAGTTATGTTTGACATAACCAGAGTCTAGTTGTAAGAAATAGAACATTTTTGTTTGTAATGAGGCAAAGAATGTGGCCAATCAAAAAATCTCAGCAATAAGACATGAGAGGCAAAGGAAAAAGGAATCAAAGATGACTATGTAGTCATAAATTTGGAAAGAAAACAACAAGCACCAGAAATCATCAGAGGTTTTATTAGGGACTTTCACCTCAGGAGAGGAAGACTCGAGAATGTGGCTATTAGCTCTGTTATGTTTTCCTGCCTGTTTAAGACTAAGCCAGATGGTGCCTCCCCCCTCTTTGCACTATGATTCACATCTAAGTTATCAGTGGACCTCTCTGTATCTTAGTAGAGATATCCCAAAGAAAACAGGGGAAATAGGCAAAGTCACACAGCTAGTCAGTGATAAAGTAATATCTGAATTCAAAACCCCTTTTTTTAACCACTGAGTAAACTGTCTCCCTTGACATTGACTGAGAATATCAATGTCTAAAAAATATATCACATGTATACAGGATATGTCACATATATGTACAAGATAGCATGTATTTTCTTATCACCTTAACTAACTTTATGCTATAAACAAATAGATATTCTGGTTTATCCAGACATGTATACTTTCATATTAGTGAGAAATAATGAAATATTTGTAATGAAAAGTAATAACCTAGTATGTAACTTTCAAGAACAGAATAGCAATTAAAGCAATAACTTAGCATTCATATTTTGGAAGAACAATGATTTTATTACCATAATTAAAGACTTTCTTGAATGCAAGTATCCCTACTTTAAAATTTAACTGGGTCTAAATCACTATTGTGACATGCAATAGACATAAAATTAAAATGTTTATAATCAGAATTCAAATGTTCACATTTCATGACAACATTCCAATGTACAAGTTATTAGAGTTCTCAAGGGCCACATGGCCACAGTTTGAGATTTAGCCATAGTAGAAATATTTTTGTATGTGATCCCACGAAATCCCCAATTTTTTAGTATCTATTTCTAACTGCACAACTTTTCCTAAAGAAGAGAATGGGAAAATGACCCTACTCCTAGGCAGGAAAATGAATTTACTGATTTCTATTAACTACCTAGAAATTTCTCCGGTTAAGATTTCCAGGAGATGTATTTCACTTTAGATCATGGAGGATAACAACTGAGATGAGCTACAACCCTTACATCCAGACCCTGAAGCCTTAGGTGACAGACATCCCATGAGCATCTATCACAGAACAACTGTGTCTGTCAGGTGGGGCTCTGGTAGGGTGTGGAAATAGCATGCCCCCAGTAGACCATCTTCATCTCCATAGGAACATGAATCAGTGGCCATAATCAGCTTACAGACTGGATGGGAGAGATCTCTGGTCTCCATTCTGATCTAGAAACAGACGCGCTGACTGGTGGCATATGGCTGTCTTGTTTTAGGTGCAGTCTCTCAAACAGCAGGGCTGCGATACCATGGATACCACACCTCTTGCCTATATTTGCACTTAATATGTTATTACATTTTATTTGTTTGCCTAAGGAGGGGGCAAATAGCATTTGCACTAGGGCTTTGGTAAATGAGTCAATCGTGTTTAAATAAGGGGGAGAATGGCATGCTATGTGCTAAAGAGTACAAAATTCTCTGAAAGGAGGGAAAGGGGAGCTGCTGCAAGTGTCCAGAACCACATTTGGGATCCTTGTACGTTCTCTGTGGCAGTAAGGTCAGAATTCCCCTGTCGTCTTAGTTTCAATCTGGGTGCTAGAAATCCATCTCTCTACAGCACACTTGCCTGGGAGCTGACACCACACCAATTGTGCCACTTGATTTCATCCTGGGCATATCTGGCATTTTTTATTTTGTAAATTTCAAATACTGACCTGGTAAGTTTTGTGTATTCTGGTGGAGAGAAGCAGTGTTTTGTTTTGTTTTTAATTTTTTGTTTTTAATTGGAGGATAATTGCTTTACAATGTTGTGTTGGTTTCTGCCATCAGTTCAGGCCAGTCGCTCAGCTGTGTCTGACTCTTTGTGACCCCATGGACTGCAGCATGCCAGGCTTCCCTGTCCATCACCAACTCCTGGAGCTTGCTCAAACTCATGTTCATCGAGTCGGTGTTGCCATCCAACCATCTCATCCTCTGTCGTCCTCTTCTCCTCCTGCCTTCAATCTTTCCCAGCATCAGGGTCTTTTCCAATGAGTCAGTTCTTCACATCAGGTGGCCAAAGTACTGGAGCTTCAGCTTCAGCATCAGTCCTTCCAATGAATATTCAGGACTGACTTCCTTTAGGATTGTATGGTTTCTGCCATACAACAATACAGATCACTCACAAACATATATATGTGTGTGTGTGTGTATATATATATATATATATATATATATCCCTCCCTTTTGAGCCTCCCAACCACCCCACCCCCATCCCAGCCCTTTAGGTCAGCACAGAGCGCTGGGCTAGGCTCCCTATTTTATACAGCAGCTTCCCACTAGCTATGCATTTTACACATGGTAGTGTATAGATAGGTAGATCGATCGATCGATCGATCACAGTGCTACTCTCTCAATTTGTCCCACCCTCTCCTTCCCCCACTGTGCCCACAAGGCCATTCTCTATGTCTGTATCTCTATTCCTGCCCTGCAAATAGGTCCATCAGTACCATTTTTCTAGATTCCATGTATGAAAAGCAGTGTTGAGAGAATCAGGATGCTCTAGAAGAGAAGGGGGCATAAACAGGGAAGATCATTAGTTCTGAGAAAAGGATTGCCTCTATTCTTCAGTCTCCAGGGAGAGGATACTTGGCCTTAGCCATGGCCAAGGTTTTGAGCTGACAGGTGCTAGTCACCTCAAGATACTTTCTGATGGAGGGCTAACAGAGGCCAAAGGGAAGAGAGGCCAGAGGGCAATAAGGAAGGAACCTGAAGAAAAAAGGAAGTAATGCTAAAGAGAATGAGTTGGATCCCCTCTAGGACAGAATGTACAAATTCAATCATTCCAGGAAACACAAAGTAAAAGGGACAAAAATTTAAAAATGAAGGAGAGGGAAGGAGATGTGTCTTATCTCATTTGAGACATCCAGTCCTTGTTTGTTAAACCTACTACAAGGCATAAGAATCATAGGAGCGCCTAGCAGAGCAAGTGTATGCCAGGGTGTAACTTCAGCATTACGAGAAACACTCTGAAATAATAATTATTAGCATGTTTTCAAGCTTAAGGGGAAAAACAGCTGAGACTACATTAAACTATTTTTCATTGTAAAGTGTATTGTATTGTAGACAGTTGACCCAAATAAATGAGCATTGAATTTAATTCTAGGGACTAGGGGATATTGAATTTTAGTGAAGGCAGTCCAGCTATCAAGAAGTGAGCGAGTTTGAGTACATCAAACCTGGTGTTAGAAAAGGTTAGAGGAAAAGTAAATATATTGAGCCTACCTGCCAATTGTTAAAACCATTAAAATTTTTGCAATCAGGGGAAAAATGTATTTCTCCAGTCTCCATTCTAGGACTTACTGACTATGGCATGCCTTTTCATTTCTCTGAAACTGTTTCTTTATCTGTACCTATAAATGACAATTTTAATTTCTTTATTATTTTCATTATTACTGATATGACATGCCTATACCAAATAAATGGGAAACAAATGTACATTTGGTTTTATACACATATAATGCACATAAATTTAAGTGTATATATCTGAAAATTGGCTAATTTTGATTTCAGTAACTGGATCTAAAATGAACAAATAAGAGAATTCACCTGCTGAAAGTGGTGCCCAAGTAATATGCTGTATCTTAAATCATGCCACTTTATTACTTAGCATTTCTTATCAATTTTTTCTGCTATGTTACTTTGCTTTTCTATCACTGCTGGTGTCTCAGACCATTCTGTTTGCCTCTGTATTGACAGCCACACCAGAGTATGGGTCCTTCTGAATGTACACTTCAGAAGTAAAATTGAATAGCTTTGTTGAGCTTCTAAAATTGTACCTCTGAAATGGTAGAGAATGTGAAAATCAGTCATGTAAATAATATCATCTGGAGATACTGGATCTGAAGAAGAGAAGTCTCAGGGGAGAAGTGAGAGCTTCATCAAACAATTGATGTGGCATCATGCAGGGTCTGATTTATTTGTTGTAGTTCCAGTTGGTAGAACCAAGTAGATTTGGGCCTAATGATTTAAAGGATTTCTATTTCTCATATAATGGTCAGGTAAGAGTGGTAGACCAGTACTCTTGCCTGGAAAATCCCATGGACAGAGGAGCCTGGTAGGCTGCAGTCCATGGGGTCGCTAAGAGTCGGACACGACTGAGCGACTTCACTTTCACTTTTCCCTTTCATGCATTGGAGAAGGAAATGGCAACCCACTCCAGTGTTCTTGCCTGGAGAATCCCAGGGACAGCGGAGCCTGGTGGGCTGCCATCTATGGGGTCGCACAGAGTCGGACACGACTGAAGCAACTTAGCAGTAGCAGCAGCAAGAGTGGTAGAAAGAGCAGAGAATCGTAGTCAACACTACCAAATTAAATTTGAGTCCTATATTGGAATTTTAGCTTGAACATCTTTAATATGAAAGTTATTATTACTGCATTGTTTTGATTTGCATTTCTCTAATAATTAGTGATGTTGAGCATCTTTTCATGTGACTGTTGGCCATTTGTATGTCTTCCTTGAAGAAATATCTATTTATGTCTTTTGTCCATATTTTGTTTGAGTTTTTTGGTTTTTTGATACTGAGCGGTATGAGCTGTCTATATATTTTGGAATTAAGTTTTTGTTGGTTGCATCATCTGCAAATATTTTTCCCCAGTTCTTAAGTTGCTTCTTTGTTTTGTTTATGGTTTCCTTTGCTGAGTGTGCAAAAACTTACAAACTTTATTGGGTCTCACTGTGTTTTTTGCTTTTATTTATTTTGCCCTGGCAGACTAATCTAGGAAAGTATTGCTGTGATTTATATCACAGAATATTTTGCCTGAAAGTATTAATTCTGGTTAGATTTTTTTCATCTCTAAAATCTAAGAGACGAAAAGTGTACAACAAACAAACAGAGAGGAAAAGAGGAATAAAATAAACTCCTAATAAAACCAAATTAAGAAAAAAGAGAGAGCAAAAATGTAGGATATGTAGAAAAAAACAAGATTATAGTTAGAAACCAAAATACATTAATAATTACATTATATATTAATGGACTAAATATTCCAACTATAAAAGACAAGTATTGTAAAGCTAGGTATTAAAATACTATTTAACACATATAAGAGATATACATTATATAAAGGATGCTGAAAGTAAATGAGTGAACAAAAAAGCCATGCAAATGGTCCAAAGAAAGCTGGTGTGGCCACACTAGTACCAAAGAAATGAGATAAGAATTAGATACATTTCTTAAGACAAGAAATATGACTTTAGGTTAAAAATGGACATTTCATAAAAATGAAGTGGTCTGTTCAGCAGAAAGATATAAAAATTCAGAGTTTATATGCATCTACTAGAATAGCTTCCAAGTACATCTAATAAATAGCAAAAATTGACAAGAGAAATAGAAAAATCCACAGAGTGGGAGATTTTAGCATATGACTGATAGAACAAGCAGTCAAAAACCTAATAATAATAAAGGAAAACAATTTGACCTACATGAAATAATATGAATATTACACACAACAACTACAGAATTCAGGGGATACTGTTGAATTAATAAGACTGTTGCCATGTATGAAAGTGATGGAGAGATTGTTGGTTGTTACACTTAAGTGATGAAGATGATAATACAGAGAAAATTTTAAAGTGCATTGTTTCCATAGCCATTACATTATATATGGCCTAAATATATTTGAGTTCTTCCAGTATTCAAAAACTATTATCCAGTTTAGCAAAGCAGTTATTCAAATTACTGTTAAATGAAGTTCCAACAAATGTCACCATTGTTTCAGTTTCATCTTAATAAATGTCAACCAACATTCATGGTGAAATTACACTTGTTTATCTTTGATGTAAATTATTTCTTTGCTGAATTGGATAATAACCAAGCATTTATTTGAAATCAAATTGTTTCAAAATATGGTTGAAAATACACGAGTTCAGCAAAAATCAACAAAAACAAGCCATGAGAATCAGTTAGATATCTGGAATTAGCAATAAAGAGTATTGCATACTTTATTATTAATTCTAAATTAGGCTACACATCTATCACATCAGTAATATTTATAACTCTTGTATGGATATATGTGCATACAACTATTTTGATACTCAGTTATTAGCGTACCACTGCATTGTTGTTGTTCAGTCGCTCAGTCGTGTCCAACTCTTTGCAACCCCATGGACTGCAGCACTCCAGGCTTCTCTGTCCTTCACCATCTCCTGGAGTTTGCTCAAACTTACATCCATTGAGTCCGTGATGCCATCCAACCATCTCGTCCTCTGTCGTCCCCTTCTCCTCCTGCTTTCAATGTTTCCCAGCATCAGGGTCTTTTCTAATGAGTCAGTTCTTCACATCAGGTGGCCAAAGTATTGGAGCTTCAGCTTCAGCATCATTCCTTCCAGTGAATATTCAGGATTGATTTCCTTTAGGATTGACTGATTTGATCTCCTTGCAGTCCAAGGGACTCTCAAGAGTCTTCTTTATACCATTGCATATAGTGTCCTATTTGCATAAACTTCATGTAAAACTCTCTGGCTGCCTCAAATCATATAATATCCAAGCAACAAGAGAACTTAAAGGCCAGTCACTCCAGCCTCCTCATTTTATTACTGTGAAAATCCAGACCCTTAGAGGTAAGTAGCTCATTCAGCACTGCCCAGCTCTTTAGAGAAAACAAACCTGTGAAGTAGGAGCACAGTATCTGAAGAAAGGCCTAGACCTCACACAGTGATCACCCAAATGCTACAACAGTTACCAACTAAAAGGCCAGCATTCTAACAGTGGGAGAATGTAACTTTTTCTACAAATTATTAACCAAGAGAAAAGGAGGAAAAAATATATTTCTAATAAGTTTTGTGATGTTTTGATCTAGATCAGAACCAATAAGTTGCAATTCTAACTCATTTTATACTACCTTGCTTTTATTTCTTCCACCCAAAGCTGAAAAAATTTTAATTTACAACCTGTTTAAAAGCAATAAATATTACATAGCTATTGTAATTCCATAAAAAGAACATTTTGGGGACTTCTCTGGTGGTCCCGTGGTTAGGAATCCACCTGCCGATGCAGGGGACACAGGTTTGATCCCTGATGTGGGAATAACCCACATGCCGCAGCGCAGGTAAGCTCATGCACCACAACTACTGAAGCCTGCACACTCCGGAGTCCGTGTGCCACAACTACTGAAGCCCTGCACCCTCGAGCCCATGCTCCACAACAAGAGAAGCCACTACAATGAGGAGCCCGCACACTGCAACTAGAGCGTAGCCTCCACTCACTGCAACTAGAGAACGCCCTCACACAGCAACAAAGACCCAACACAAACTAAATAAATAAATACATTTTTAAAAACATGTAAAGAAAAAAAAAGGAACATTTTAAGAACTCAGTTCTCTGAATACCTACCAGAAACATACAAACATACCATCTGAAATAGTAAAGATTTTTGGTGATGAAAAGCAACTTGCCTAAACTCTTAAGGACTTAAAGGGAATGTAAGAAGAGCAATTCATTGAGAAAGTAAAGGAGACATCATAATTCCCCTGACTTTTTAACTGGAGTTTAACATATATGATCTACACTACATTATAACAAGATTTGGGGAAGATTAAAAAGTGCAAGTGTTGTAGATAGAAAAGCTGAGAGAGTATATATAGGTCCACAGTGTAAGAAGGGAAAGATTAAGTTTTCATCCTTATCTTGGCTGCTGGAGGCCTCAGCAGAGTCTTTGTGGTAGAAGTCGACAGGATGCAGGCTGGATATTTATTGCAGAGTTGAGTCTCCACCATGTTCTTCACCACACCCCAGATGCTCCAAGCTGTTCTCCACCATGGCAGAAGGGAAGTGACATCCCATGACTGTCACCCCCACATTAAACTGGACTGAGATGGGCAGCTACCACCATTCATGTCCACATCAATACCTGATTCACATGTAATATGGAAGATATCTGTTACTTGTTTTTGTTGAAGGTCACAACAATTTCCACTTCATATATTAACTCTCTGACTAAGCATGTTATAGTCTGAAACTAGTGTCAACTTTGCCATACTTAGTAAATCTTGTCAAAACAGCATCAAAGTGAGGAAGCACAGAGTGTCAAGAGTCTGGGGTCTCATCTGGACTCTGCCACTTACTTCCTGAGTGACCCCAGGGAAGCCTCAGATTCACTATCTCTAAGAGGGCATAATACTAATAGTGTGCTATGCTGTGCTTAGCCGCTCAGTCGTGTCCAATTCTTTGCGACCCCATGGACTGTAGCCCGCCAGGCTCCTCTGTCCATGGAGATTCTCCAGGCAAGAATACTGGAATGGGTTGCCATGCCCTCCTCCAAGGGATCTTCCCAACCCAGGGATGGAACCCAGGTCTCCTGCATTGTAGGCAAATTCTTTACCCTCTGAGCCCTCCCTAATAATATTGTTGTGACATCCAGGGGCTAATACATATCATGAACTCTTAGAATGGAGCCTGACGTATTGTAAGCACTCAACAGGTGTTAGCTGTTAGCACTATATTTTATATAGGAATATTAACAAAAGGAATGACTTGCAAACCAAAGTGAATTGTAGTCAAAAAGTGGGACTTAAAATACTCTATTGACAGTCTCACACATTTTATTTTAGAGATTAAAATCTCTTTATTGGTCAAAAATTAGTAATGATTTAAACTTACCTTTCCTCTTGCACATTTAATCACACACCACCACTCTAGAAAATCCACATACATAAACAGTGTTAAAAAAGTAAGATGGGAAGAGAGAGAGAGAGCAGCTTAGCATCTGGGGACGTTCATACAATGAGATCCAACAGATCCAAGTTAAATGCTAGCAAACACTATTGAAAAATATGACGCGAGCTATTTGCTACATCTACTATAACATAATGGTATTATTCTGAACAGCTGACCACATTTCCAATCATAAATATCCTTAGAAAGTTTAGTGTGTATTCTCAAATAAGTGTATTCCTTCTGTTAGGTCTTGCTCAGATTCTGTATGTGTGCATATATGTGTGTGTGTGTGTTTGTGTGTATAGTGTAATATATATACATTTGCAATACTGTGCCATTTAGAATAAAGCATAAAGTCAAGCTATATAATAATTTATTATTGATCTTTAATAAAAATATTAAAATATATTTGTCTTTTTATCTAGGAATAGAGAAGCTTGCACAGAAAGGGAAATCATTGTCCCCTTTAGCAAGTATAACTGGAATATCACTCTTTTTGATTATATCCATGTGTCTTCTTCTCCTATGGAAAAAATTTCAACCCTACAAAGGTAGGTTAAAATTGAAAAAATATATATGAATGGTTTATATGTATACTAAAAAGTATCTTACTGTGTTTTTTTCTTTCTTGGTTTTTAGTTATAAAACAAAAGCTAGAAGGCAGGTAATGCACATGTATCTATGAAAATAATTTTTCTCTTGAATGCTTTTTCCTCAATGATTAAGACTGACAGAAACACCAATTTGTCTTTGCAGGCCAGAAACAGAATACAGGAAAGCACGAACATTTTCAGGTAATGGCCAGGCTGAGAGGGGCTGTTTATTATCATTATTAATATATATTGTTAATATTAACTATTCTATACAATGTACTATTGAGATAACAGAATTCATGAGATAATGCTAACCATCCCCTCCCACGGTGACTGCCCTCACTTCACGAAGTGCCGTCCCTTGTAATAGTTTTGTGTAGTTCACATAGATCTGTAAGATAAGCCCCGAAAGACACTTTCAACACCATTGTACAGGCAAGAGAACTAAGGCTCAGATAGACTATCATTCACCCACCATCACTGACCCATATTCCATTGATCGGATCCTCTTACAATTTTGGAACTGCCCAAGTTTTCCTTCACTGTGTCAGTTTGTAAAGCAGACACAGTGCTGACAGCTCCTGTCCAGGGAGAAGAGGAAAGGGAGGTCCCCCAGGTTGCTGCTTCTCCGACCCTAGGGGTGCCTGTCACTGCCATCACTTCTGACTCCCACCTGAGTTGTTATGTTAACAGTGGGGCTTTTGCTCAGGCCTTAGAGTCATAGGAGCTGGATTTCTGTCCCATATGTGCCTCTTCCCCCCAATGTCACCTTGGGAAAATTATTTTTCCTGACCTCAACTCATCTCTACAATAGAACTCAACTTCCTCTCAGGGTTGCTCTGAGAATTAAATCCAGTGTTATAGGTGCCTAATACAATGCCTGGATGCTTAGTAAACATGGATCTTCTTACCCTTATATAGTCCTTTCTCACAAATAATAAAGTGTCAGGGTTCTGAAAGCTCCCAGAGACTATCTGGAGGAGCCACCCTACATTTTACAGATGATAGTTTAGGTGATATTGGACTTGTGTATTCTATTTTGTATGCATAGGCAGCCATGAAGTGAAGTGAAAGTTGTTCAGTCGTGTTCAACTCTTTGTGACCCTATGGTCTATACAGTCCATGGAATTCTCCAGGCCAGAATACTGGAGTGGGTACCCTTTCCCTTCTCCAGGGGGTCTTCCCAACCCAGGTATTGAACCCAGGTCTCTCACTTTGCAGGTGGATTCTTTACCAGCTGAGCCACAAGGGAAGCTCTTAGTCACTTATTTTTTTCTTAATAGTCCTGGTGGACTCTGTTAGATCTAGCAGGATACAGCAATATTATGGGTGAGTTAAGAACTGCAGCAATTGACAGATTGAGTCCTTGGTGGCCATAAGTCTCTGGTAACTGAAAGTTACAAAGGGCAAGTCTGCCCACATGTGTTTATTTGAATATATATGACACACCATTGTTCCCACATCAGACTTTTAAGAATAATTGTCCCAATTCAGTTTCAATTCTGAGCTTCAAAAGGAGTAATTTCCAGTACTACATAGTGGCAGCATGACTATAGAGGATTGTTGTTGTTGTTCAGTTACTCAGTTGTGTCCAACTCTTTGCGACCCCATGGACTGCAGCAAGCCAGGCTTCCCTGTCCTTCACTATCTCCCAGAATTTGCTCAATTTCATGTCCATTGAGTCAATGGGAAATGTTAAATTGGTTTTACACACATACCACTTGAAGCAAACCATGAAGATCACTTTATAAAGGTTTTGTTTTTCGAAAAAAAAAAGTATAACAATCGCAGTTCAAGGCATTTGGTTTGTAAGGAGTATTTGTTTTCCATTTCAGGCCACGAGGATGCGCTGGATGACTTTGGAATATACGAATTTGTTGCTTTTCCAGAGGCTTCTGGTGTTGCCAGGGTTGGTTTTCTAGTGGCTGCTTATCCTAGAAGTAGCCTTCTGCTTCAGCAGAGGTGTAAGCAGCATTCCTTTAAACCTGGGGGCATTGCAATCCAATGGCTGCACGACCCTCAGCCGTATTGACTCACTCTATAATGAATGTCAGTGCTGGATCTGGGGAGCCAAAGTGTCTTTCTAAGCCTCTATCAAAAAGGCTAATACAAATAAGGAAATTACACGAATTCATAAGCATTCTTTACCTGGTAAGCTCAGTGGAGAGAGAATTAACTTGGTTAAAGGTCAAAAGAATTGAATAAAAGAGGGATGGAGAGACCCTGGTTTAAATCATTCTGCATCACTTCAGTGACTGTGGACTGTCTCTTCACTGACTCTCTGTGATTCAGTTTCCCCTTTAATTCCCCCTCATATCCCCCGAGGACATTGCAGAGACCACTGATTATACAAGTACTTTATGCTCTTCAGAAGAAAGGTAGTGTAGAAACCCAAAATATCCAGGTACATATTTTTATTTTTTTCTGAAGGTGCAAGAGAACTTTTGTACAGTTGAAGCTTTTTTTTTTTTTTTCAGTCTGCACAGACAAGGTCTTTGAAGCAATCAATTTTGTTTAGAGACAAACAGAATGTTTCTCTGAGCTAATCAGCTCATTAACATTTTTATAGATTTATATACAACTGATCTTTCCTATTTCCTTATTCCCTTATGATAGTTCACCTAAGAAAGGGGCCCCTGAAATGAACTAGTTGCCTCTGGGCATTTTCATTTCCATTTTTTAAAACTAACTATTTGCCATTTGGGATTGGTTGTCTTACTTGTTCAGAGAGTTCTAAGGTTCTGAGGTTTATCCAGCAAGTTACCTGGCCACAGGCTTTACTTCTCAAATGCCAGTGAGTAATGGAGGGGGAATAATGGAATTTCATCCTCTTGTGGGTGACTCATAGCACCAGTGTCCACGTCATCACAGGTAAAGGGCAAAGCTGCACTGCAAAATCTTTGCAACTTCCTGTTCAGTCTCAGGCAGGATAGGCTCACCATTCACTTCTACAAACAAAAAAGACAAAAATAAATAATTTGCTGGATCAGTTATTTCAGAGACAGCTCCTCATGACAGCAAGCACCCCTCTCAGGCATGTCTTTTAAATGGGAAAGCAGGAAACTGAAGCTTGATAAGACCTGGAAATGAATTTTGAAGTCATATTTTATTCCTAGGAATGCATTGGAAAGGGGTGAGTTCTATGTCAGAAACTTTAAATTTATTCTTGCAATTAATCAGCATTCAGTTTTAAGATTGTACTGAGAGGACTCTGTTTGCTCAAAATGCTACAGTTCTAAAGAACCTAAGGCCAAGAAATGAATGCTTGATTACATACCAGAGAAGTGAAAGTGTTAGCCACCTAGTCATGTCCAACTCTTTGTGACCCCATGAACTGAAGCCCACCAGGCTCCTCTGTCCATGAGATTCTCCAGGCAGGAATACTGGAGTGGGTAGCCATTCCTTTCTCCAGGGGATCTTCCCAACCCAGGGATCAAACTCAGATTTCCTGCATTGCAAGCAGATTTTTTACCATCTGATGCACCAGGGAATCTGTCATAAGTGGAATAACTCGATTTGGAACCATACCCATCTTCAGAGATGCGAACTCTTGAGGAACCAGCTGAGGTCTTTCATTGGCAGTTCCAGGTGCTTTGGGAAGAAGTGAGAAACCAACACAAACAACTCTAGGAGGAGGAGGAAAAGGATCCACATTAGAAGCAGCCAGAATTGTGTGAAGATTAACAGCTAAATGCAATGGCTTTGAGAAAGGAATAATAATAACTTTACCAAGGTCTCAAAATTGAAGTTACGAAGGGGAGAATTACTAACTTTATGAGTTTTCAAAAATCAAAATCCATCTTTTAGTTTCTCGTGATACATGTACAGATGAATACTCCTTCTCTATCTACTTTCTATACCTTTCATTGTCCATTTAGCACTTCTTTTTTGGGGATTGTACAGAAAACAATGGCATGGAACGAACTAATTTATTACTTGCTAACAGCTCTAGTATTAGGTTAGGTGAGTAAGTTAGTCATTTTCTATATAGATTGCTTTTCTGAAAAACTTTTAAAGACTTTTTTTGATGTAGACCATTTTTAAAGTGTTTATTGAATTTGTGACAATATTGCTTCTGTTTTATGTTTCGGATTTTTGGCCACAAGGCATGTGGGATCTTAGCCACTGATCGGGAATAGGACCTGCACCCACTGTATTGGTAGGCAAAGTCTTAACCACTGGACCAGCAGAGAACCTTGTATATTGCTTTTATCATAGCCCCTGAATACCCCTATACCAAAGAAAATCAAGAATTGATCTTAAGTCCAGACTCTGAACCAAACTTCCCTTGACACAAAAATGATGGGATGAATCGAATCACATAGCCTAGGACTGTTGTGAAAGCTTTAACAAGTAGAATGGAAATAGGAAGTTTCCAGAAAAACCTGAAGCTAAGATGTTCCAAAGTGATCTGGCAAGTCAAATGGGGATGAAACAAAGAACTCTTCAGATGATCTATATAGTGCAAAGACTCCTCTACAGGTAGGACTGAAAAGTGGCCACAAGTACAATGAACATAGGACGAGTTGGGATGAGGAGGGGAGCCAGACTTTAGCTAAGGACTTGGAAAGCAGTGCTTATAAGAATAACAGCATCAAATATAAGAAATAGGAGTTAATGAAACAAAAATGCCAGTTACAATAATAAAATACATGTTGATCTTAACCAAGCATATGCTACTATACTTTCCACATTCATCCAAGCCTTTATTTTTTTTTAATTCACAAGCTTTTATAGTATGTTTTATCTTGTTGAATAAAAACATCCAGTATTCCATTTTAAGTCTTTACTTTTAAAGCCCACTACTGCATTCAAACCAAACCATCTTCCCTTGTATGTTCTGTATTTCTTGGTACTGTCTTTACTAGCTTGCCATGTGATGAGGGCTTCCGGCTATACATTACTCTTTTTCCTAAACCACCTTTGCATACGATTGGCAGTTGGTATCAAAAAGCTAAGACTGAGATATAATATAAAGGATAGTAATATATGCTCTTTTATTCTAAGCTATCCTGATATCTTCTCTTTTGCTGTTTTTTCCTTTCTATTGCACTTCCTTTACAGTACTGCCAGCTTTTTGCTTAAATGGAGGAAAAAAGTGATAGTTTGCCCAGCTATTCCTCTTCTGACCTCATAGCTGTGCCACTGCACAAACTACTATAGGGTAAGTGCAAGGAACTGTAGCAAGGAGGAAATGGATATTGAAGGGAAATTTTTATTGTTTAGTCGCTAAGCCGTATCCGACTCTTTTGCCACCCCATGGACTGTAGCCCATCAGGCTTCTCTGTTATGGGTTTTCCCAGGCAAGAATACCGGAGTGGGTTGCCATGCCCTCCTCCACGGGATCTTCCCTACCCTGGGATCAAACTCACATCTTCTGCGTTGGCAGGTGGATTCTTTACCACTGAGTCACCAGGGAAGGCCATGAAGGGAAGTTAAACAGTTCTAATTCTCTCATCATCACCTCTTCCAGTTGTTTTCAACTGTGTAGCATAGTGGAAATTCCATTTGCTAGTCTGCAAATTTTTTTAATGTGCCCTGTTTTCTAGATCCCAACGAGATCTGTTCCAGCCTCTGATGGTGTACCAGGGCAAGATTTGCACAGTACAATTTACGAAGTTATTCAGCACATCCCTGCCCAACAGCAAGATCATCCAGAGTAAGTATGAACTTGTGTTTGATGATGCTATGTTAGAGGGCTCAGCATTCAGCCCCTGCTGTCCCCAGAGTTTATTGAAAGGTTCAGAAGAAAAAAATACATTAAAAACATAAAATTATAGCTCCCATACATGTGAACACACTTTCCCACCTGGAAACAGCTGTAAGAAATAAAACGTACAAGTATCTTTTGGGGCCAAGTACTTGGGCCAGTGGACCAGACACAGAGCTCTAGAATCTAGCATTTCCCCCGATGAATCCACTTCTGGAGAAGAACGGAGTCGTTAGACCAGTTCTCAAGCCATCTTGGTTATCTTGCTGATTTTCCAGTGGCTGTAGGGTTTTTGGAAAAGGAAATGGTAACCCACTCCAGTATGCTTGCCTGGATAATCCCATGGACGAAGGAGAATAGCAGGCTACAGTCCATGGGCCGCAAAGAGTCAAACACGACTTCAGCAACTAAGCACACATGTAGTGGGTTTAGAGTCGGTGATCTACCACTACAAATGGGTGTACTCACGTTCAGTCACTCAGTCGTGTCCAACTCTGCAACTCCGTGGACTGTAGCCCACCGGGCTCCACTGTCCATGGAAGTTTCCCGACAAGAATACTGGAGTGGGGTGCCATTTCATCCTCCAGGGGATCTTCCTGACCCAGGGATCGAACCCGTGTCTCTTGTGTCTCCTGCATTGGCAAGCGTATCACTACATATAGGACCAGGAAAAAATAACCTGCAAAATGTGCCCAACACTGTCCCCATCAAATGCCCACCTCTCACAGATTCAAAGCAGTCTACTCTCAAGTGAATAGAACCACCATAGTAAGGACTGGTCTCACTCCCAGAAAAGCCTGGAAACTGCTCATCCAGTCAACCTGGGGGCTGACACCAGGCAGTCGCCTTCCCTTCCCATAGGTGGAAAAACTATGCCAACAGCCTTTTGGAATAATGAAATGAACTTCCCTTTTTTGCGGGCTGTAGCTGCCTGCAGGCGTAACTGCCTCGAACCATCTTCCATCATTTCTTTATTTGTCATTTATTGACTTTGAAAAGAACATCAATAACCATGCACAGGAACTTCCCCTTTGGCAAAAGAAAACAGTTCTAGCAAAGTAATTCATACACACCTCTGGGTAAATACCAAAAATAACAGCTAGCAATGGATGAATGCATGGGAAATGGTCTTCCAGGGAGGAGACCCAGCCCTGGGGGGCTGTGCATTCATTTAAGGGCTGAATAAGTGACAGGAGCACTTCAGAGGACCCCATCAGTGCATTCCTTCTTGTCTCAAGGAACCTGGAGAAAAGGGAGTCAGGTAACTAGGAGCAGACCCTGACAGAGCTGGGAGCTTAGGGTTTGAAAAGAAAAGAAAATTGCTTTGTAGCATTATGTTATTAATCTAATAGGACACCATAGTGGAATGTTATTCCAGGACAGTTAAATAAAACCTCTCGAAAATGATACCTAACCCTCTTTACTGTCTGGAATAGAAAATGAAGGGTATTTTTCTTTGTTAAAAATAAGGAATATATAGAATTTTGAGAGTATGTCTGCTTCTTAATTTTAAGATTTTATCTGCTTCCTAATTTTAAGATTGTTTCCAAGCAAAAATTTTGCCCCATTTAAATTCATTTGTTTTTTATATGTCCTTTATTCTATATTTTTCCAGTTAGCCTGCAAACAAACCAAAGGAACACTTGAGGTTTATCTCTTAAGTCTCCAAATAATGAAATAAATATTGATTTTCAACTGTGGAGTATGGCAGCTATAATTTCAGAACACCAAATAAAATGATTTGGTGAAAAAAAAATGATTCCTCAAGTTAAAAATAAAAATCATCCTCTGAAATTAGACTGCTTTCAGACATGAACAATATCGCTAGAATTTGAGAGTATAAAATTTTATTTCAGAAATAAACTTTGAAGGTTGAAAATTAGCAGAAAAGCTCTTTTTCAAGTTCATTATGGACTATTTAACTGCTGTTGAAGACATGCTCCTTCCAGGGGCAGTCCACTCAAGACTCCCCCCGACCACACACACACACCTAGCCCCAGTGCTTCCCATGTTGCAGAAACCAGTACTCGAGAAGCCAAGCGCCACACTCGGAGAGTTGGAGAACTCAGGTTCATTATACCAGTGGGCCCAGAGGAGTTAACACTCCAAGCTCTGAGCCCCGAACAAAGAGGTTACAGAGTTTTTATAGACAGACTGTAGTGGACAACACTAGCTGTTAATAGGCTGGTTTAAACTAAGGGGTTTCGCGGGCAGGAGCAGCAACTAAGATGGGGAGGGGGCTGCCTGGCCTGGACAGGCATGATGAAGCAGGTTTGCAGGGGCTGGGCCATTGGAAAGAGCAGGACAAGGGTGAGTGAGATAAACTCCAGTTCCTAGTATTTCAAGTCCCCACTTTCTGAGACTACGTGACCTATGTGATCTAGACTCTGCAAGGGGCAAGCTGAGTTACAGAGGCAGAAGGAGAAGGAGGTTATGTAAAATTTTAATTTTTCCTCTTCACCCACTTCCTGTCTCTGTGGCCTTTCTCTTCTCACCTCATTCCTCCCCATCTTCTGAGGAAGTTCCCTTTGTGTGTCTTTGTCTTGACTTTACCTCCATCCTGAGATGTCTTCCCTCTCTGAATCTGCCTTCTCTTTCCTTCTCCTTCTCTGTAAGGCTGTCTCCCTCCTCTCTAGTATCGCTTTTAAATTTTTTCTTCTCTTTCTCTCTTCCAGCTCAATCTAAAGGGGAACCAACATTTTTTTAAACTGTTGTTTTCCTTGAATACAGATGTGGCTACCTATTCTAAATTTTAAAAACAAGCAGGTAGAATATTTTCTTTTTATTTCATCAGAAGCTGTTTTGCACTTGTATTTTTTTATAGTCAATCCACAAACATCTCCAGGTCATTAACTATGTACTAGGGATAGAGATTAAATATAAGACATAGTCTTTTAGAGGTTTCATAGCTTAGTGGGCTCCTCTTTGCTTGTTTTAACTGAAGATCAGTAATCCTTAATAGAACAAGTATTCCTCAATAGAATAAACATTCCCTAAGCATGCAGAAATCATTTTTCTTTCCTGATTATCTATGGTTTTGTTCTCTAGGTCCAATTAAATTCAGAGATCAATTTTATGAATAATGCAGTATTACAGATGGTTAGTGAATCTCCAGCATTCCCAGCTTGAGGTAAAGAACTGTAACTTACTGCTTTCTTTACCTCTATTTGACAGTTGGTTCTGAGATAGAAACACAGCCAAAGTATTTTTCCTTTGGCTCTTGGATTATTATTCTAGCAGTGTTGTTTTCATTACTACATGCGTCTATTACCTAACTGAACTGGTGTTTAACAAATTGGTGAGTTGGCCTGTGTTCATATTCTAGTACTCAGTCATTTGTTTATTGAATTCATGGCTGCATTTATTTAATGCTGTCTGTCGACCTCATTAAACACTCTTGGCACAGTTTGTTTTAAACCCAACTTGCTCATAGGACATTCACGTAAGTCAACCTTTTAGTTTCAAAAAGAAATTATCTACAGAATTGAGTGGTGGCTTACTCTTTATAATAATTAACTTGTAAATGTAGTTTTCTTGAACTAGTTCAAAGCTCTCATTATTTGCAGCTGAAGAAGGGAATAAATGAAGTTAAGGTTCTTCAACCTGTAGACCTGGAAATCTGTAGAACATTTTGCATGTCTCTTCACTAGGTAAGCATTCACGGGCAAAAAGCAGTGCATTTAAGTGAAATAAGGAAAGCACGTTTTGAGGAAAGCAGTGGAAATGTATATTCATCTGCAATCAGTGAAGAAATCAAGCCAGATGCCTCTTACTCATTGGTCCTTTTAACGCAGAATAAAGTCATTTATAAAAATCTGACTGCAGATTTTCCAGCATACACACAAAGCATTGTGCTGCAGAGGAGCATGGTGGGGCAAGAGTTCCCAGTGGACAGTCTTTATCGTGCTGACAGAAGAAATAAAAGGACGGGACTTTCCAATTACTTTTTTTGTATCATGTTTCCTACAAAGCTCAATTAGTTCTAATCTCTACTTTCCCTTTCCTCAGCACCAACAGTATCCTATCTAACCTACAAGTGTGGAAACTTTTATTTGTAAAATCTTCAGCAAGCTTTGTTTTATTAAATTTTAAATTGCTACACTTTTAAATTTTCATTCCCAAAATTCCTTCTTGCTACTTGTACCATGGAATAATAAAGATGATTGTCACAAAAGCAAGAGTGTGTCTTCTCCTAGGTTGTCAATCACCAATGGAGTTTTTTTAAAGACTTGTAAAACAGTGAAGGAAATGACTTATTAAAGTCTGATTTTTACTTTTGTTCAAGGAACAATGGATTCAAATTAATTATTATGCTTTTGCTTGTATATAGCCTTGATTCTTTGTCTTGTAGAGTAAAAATCTTACATAAATTCACATTATAGAATTAGATTTTTTTTAATCCCTTTTCCCCAGTGTGCATCATGGAGAGCTACTAAAATAAGACTCTTGCTCTCACGTGGCTGTTTACTTTTCAGGCTTGAAATTTTTACTTTATTGGATTGTGAATTCTCCTTGTACATTGCTGTATTCTAAAAAAACAAAAACAGAAACCAAATGGTAGAATTTTAAAACACCATTTTATAACTCGCAAATGAAATAACTGATTCAGGTAACAGTTAGCACTAGGCAAGACTGCTAGATAAAAGTTCAGATGAAACTACCAAGAATTCTGTGGTAGAAACCCTGTGTAGGAAAGGTGGTCGCGGCCCAGAGAGAAGCAGGTGTACAGAGTTGCACAGATAGCTGCAGGGTACAGCGAGGCCTGGGGAGTGGGGTCGGAACAGTCATCCAAGTCTTGTAGATCTTGAAGATGAAAGACAAATATTTATATTCACTGACTTTGCCTACAGATACCCTGACCTGCCAGTGCCACTCTTTAGGACTTCATTCTGGCTAAATAAAGGTAGAAGCAGTCTAAATATACAGCAGTGGGGGATTTAAAATGACATCAGTGACATTAAGTCCATGCAGTGACTCACCTTCCAACTATTAAAAAAGAAGAAATATGACAAAATTTTCTGACTTTAAGCTATGTCTCATGGCCTATTATTTTATACAGGAGAAAGAAATCAAAAGAAGAGCATTTCCTGCAAATCCAAACTATGATAAAGAATTACCTCACAAAGGTCAGAATGGCCATTATTAAAACAACTATAAATAATAAATGTTGGAGAGGATGTGGAGAAAAAGGAACATTCCTACACTGTTGGTGGGAGTGAAAATTGGTGCTGCCACTATGAAGAACCATATGGAGGTTCTGTAAAAAACTAAAAATAGAGCTACGATATGACCCAGCATAACCACACTTGGGCTTATATCTGGAGAAAATGCTAATTCTGAAAGATCCATGCACCCCAGTGTTCATTGCAGCACTATAGGCAAGACATGGAAGCACCTAAATGTCCATCAACAGATGAATGGATAAAGAAGATGGGATAGTTATATACAGTGGAATATTAGATGACCATGAAAAAGAATGAAATAATGTCATTTGCAGCAACATGGATGAACCTAGAGATTATCATTCTAAGTGAAGTAAGCGAGAGAAAGACAAATACCATTTGATATTGCTTATATACAGAATCGAAAAAATGATATAAATGAACTAATTTACAAAATATAAATAGACCTACAGGCATAGAAAACAACCTGTGGTTACTTAAAAGGAAAGGGAGGGGAGGACTAAATTAAGAGTTTGGGATTAACATATATACACTCAGTTCAGTTCAGTTCAGTCGCTCAGTCATGTCTGACTCTTTGCGACCCCATGAATTGCAGCACGCCAGGCCTCTCTGTCCATCACCAACTCCCGGAGTCTACCCAAACCCATGTCCATCGAGTCAGTGATGCCATCCAACCATCTCATCCTCTATCGTCCCATTCTCCTCCTTCCCCCAATCCTACCCAGCATTAGGGTCTTTTCCAATGAGTCAACTCTTTGCATGAGGTGGCCAAAGTATTGGAGTTTCAGCTTCAACATCAGTCCTTCCAATGAACACCCAGGATTGAGCTCCTTTAGGATGGATTGATTGGATCTCCTTGCAGTCCAAGGGACTCCCAAGAGTCTTCTCCAACACCACAGTTAAAAAGCATCAATTCTGCGGTGCTCAGCTTTCTTCACCGTCCAACTCTCACATCCATACATGACCACTGGAAAAACCATAGCCTTGACTAGACGGACTTTTGTTGGCAAAGTAATGTCTCTGCTTTTAAATATGCTATCTAGGTTGGCCATAACCTTCCTTCCAAGGAGTAAGCGTCTTTTAACTTCGTGGCTGCAGTCACCATCAGCAGTGATTTTGGAGCCCAAAAAAATAAAGTCTGACACTGTTTCTACTGTTTCCCCATCTATTTCACATGAAGTGATGGGACCAGATGCCATGATCTTAGTTTTCTGAACGTTGAGCTTTAAGCCAACTTTTTCACTCTCCTCTTTCACTTTCATCAAGAGGCTCTTTAGTTCTTCTTCACTTTCTGCCATAAGGGTGGTGTCATCTGCATATCTGAGGTTATTGATATTTCTCCCGGCAATCTTGATTCCAGCTTGTGTTTCTTCCAGCCCAGCATTTCTCATGATGTACTCTGCATATAAGTTAAATAAGCAGAGTGACAATATACAGCCTTGACGTACTCATTTTCCTATTTGGAACCAGTCTGTGCAGGGCAAAGGCTAATAGAGTTTTGCCACGAGAACGCACTGGTAATAGCAAACACCCTATTCCAACAACACAAGAGAAGACTCTACACGTGGACATCACCAGATGGTCAACACCAAAATCAGATTGATTATATTCTTTGCAGCCAAAGATGGAGAAGCTCTATACAGTCAGCAAAAACAAGACCGGGAGCAGACTGTGGCTCAGATCATGAACTGCTTATTGCCAAATTCAGACTTGAATTGAAGAAAGTAGGGAAAACCACTAGACCATTCAGGTATGACCTAGATCAAATCCCTTATGAGTATACAGTGGAAGTGACAAATAGATTTAAGGGACTAGACCTGATAGACAGAATGCCTGATGAACTATGGACAGAGGTTCGTGACATTGTACAGGAGACAGGGATCAAGAAAATCCCCATGGAAAAGAAATGCAAAAAAGCAAAATGGCTGTCTGAGGAGGCCTTACAGATAGCTGGGAAGAGAAGAGAAGCGAAAAGCAAAGGAGAAAAGGAAAGATATTCTCATCTGAATGCAGAATTCCAAAGAATAGCAAGGAGAGATAAGAAGTCTTCCTCAGTGATCAGTGCAAACAAATAGAGGAAAACAACAGATTGGGAAAGACTAGAGACCTCTTCAAGAAAATTAGAGATACCAAGGGAACATTTCACGCAAAGATAGGCTTGATAAAGGACAGAAATGGTATGGACCTAACAGAAGCAGAAGATATTAAGAAGAGGTGGCAAGAATACACAGAAGAACTGTACAAAAAAGATCTTCACGACCCAGATAATCACGATGGTGTGATCACTCACCTAGAGCCAGACATCCTGGAATGGGAAGTCAAGTGGGCCTTAGAAAGCATCACTACGAACAAAGCTAGTGGAGGTGATGGAATTCCAGTTGAGCTACTTCAAATCCTCAAAGCTGATGCTGTGAAAGTGCTGCACTCGATATGCCAGCAAATCTGGAAAACTCAGCAGTGGCCACAGGACTGGAAAAGGTCAGTTTTCGTTCCAATCCCAAAGAAAGGCAATGCCAAAGAATGCTCAAACTACCGCACAATTGCACTCATCTCACATGCTAGTAAAGTAATGCTCAAAATTCTCCAAGCCAGGCTTCAGCAATATGTGAACCGTGAACTTCCAGATGTTCAAGCTGGATTTAGAAAAGGCAGAGGAACCAGAGATCAAATTGCCAATATCCGCTGGATCATCGAAAAAGCAAGAGAGTTCCAGAAAAACACCTATTTCTGCTTTATTGACTATGCCAAAGCCTTTGACTGTGTGGGTCACAATAAACTGTGGAAAATTCTGAAAGAGATGGGAATACCAGACCATCTGACCTGTCTCTTGAGAAACCCGTATGCACGTCAGGAAGCAACAGTTAGAACTGGACATGGAACAACAGACTGGTTCCAAATAGGAAAAGGAGTACGTCAAGGCTGTATATTGTCACCTTGCTTATTTAACTTATATATACACTACTGTATATAAAATAGATAACCACCAAGGACCTATGTAGCACAGGGAACTCTGCTCAATATTTTGTTATAATATAAAAGGGAAAAGAACCTGAAAAAACTCACTTTGTTGCACACCTCAAACTAACAATATTGTAAATTAACTGCAATAAACAACTAAATTTTTAAGAAGAATAAAAACAATAGCATTTCTTTTTAAAATGCATTTTGAGTAAACCACTATATTTATACTATACCTCTTATATTTTCTTAGAAGCACATGGTGAAAGGAAAACTAAGTCCTACAACCGACCCATTCTTTCCTGGTCTTTTTTCTCTACCAGCCTTATATATTTTTATGCTGGAAAAGTCCATCAGTTCTACCACAAATATTTTTTACTACATTTGGTAAAAAAAAGAGTATTATCTAATTAAAAAAGGAATCCATGCCGATTGTTAAAAGTGTATCTATACTTGGAAATGCAGAAGGCTAACCATAAAGCAATTAAAATCACCTGTAGAGAATGGACCTGAAACGTTCTCATGACGAAAAAAAATGTAATTATGTGAGGTGATGGATGTGTTAACTAACCTTATTGTGGTAATTATTTTACAATATGTACATGTACCAGATCATCACACCTTAGACTTACACAATGTTATATGTCAATTATTTCTCAATAAATCTGGAAAAAATAAATATAAAATCCCTTGTAATTTTACTCCCAGAAAAATAACCTGTTAGAATTTTCTCAGGTTAGTCATGCATATGTTTATTCCTACTCCCTCCAGTTCTAGAAAGGATTTATGGTAGCTCATATAAATGCATAATATAACAAGATAAAATATACCCCTCAAAATAAAGGTGATAAAGAAAACAGGATGAAGGAAAAATGAGAGTTTACAAAGGCAGTGTGAAAAAAGAATGTGGTTAGTAACTAGTATGATGAATTCCCCTTCATCTGAGAATACTGTTTTATACCCCTGAGATCATGCAGCATATACAGGAGGATGTCTAAGGAGGGGCCTCTAAACCAAATGCGATCTGCAGTTGTCAGAGCCAAAGAAAGGTTGCAGTCTTATTGTAGGGCTAGGAGAGAGCAGATCAACTTTCCCTCCAGTCACCCCAGGTCCATCCGCCTCTCTCCTCCTTTCTCAAGCTTGGATTCTTTTCCTTCCAGAGACCGTGTATCTTCTTACTTGGAGTTCAGTTCTGTCGCTCAGTAAAGTCTGACTCTTTGCAACCCCATGGACTGCAGCACGCCAGGCTTCCCAGTCCATCAGCAACTCCCAGAGTTTGCTCAAGCTCATGTCCATCGAGTCGGTGATGCCATCCAACCATCTCATTCTCTGTTTTTCCCTTCTCCTCCTGCCTTCAGTCTTTCCCAGCATCAGGGTCTTTTCCAATGAGTCAGTTCTTCTCATCAGGTGGCCAAAGTATCGGAGCTTCAGCTTCAGTGTCAGTCCTTCCAATGAACATTCAGTATTGATTTCCTTTAGGGTTGACTGATTTGATCTCCTTGCAGTCCAAGGGACTCTCAAGTGTCTTCTCCAGGATCCTAACTACAATAAGCTACTGCTGCATCTCTGTGTTCCTGTTCCTAGATCAAATTTTGGGACACTTTAAAACATAGACAGTCTTAAACAGCCTTGTTCTTTTTTGCTTCAAAATGACAATTTTTTATTGAGGTATAATGGATGTACAGTATTGTAAGTTCTAGGTGTACAACATAGTGATTCACAATTTTAAAGATTGTATTCCACTTTTAGTTATAAAATATTGGATATATTCCCTGTGATGTACAATATATCTTGTAGCTTATTTCACTTTTATTTTTTATTTATTTTTTTAATAGCTGATTAACAATGTTGTGATGGTTTCAAGTGAGCAGTGAAGGGACTCAGCCATATCTATACATGTATCGGTTCGTCCAGAAACTCCCCTCCCACCCAGGTTGCCACATAACATTGAGCAGAGTTCCTGTGCTATACAGTAGGTCCTTACTGGTTATGCATTTTAAATATAACATTAAACAGCCTTTTCTTAAATAGGTAATTATACATTCACATGATTCACAAATCAAAATCCTATAAAAAGTATGCATTAAGAAAACTTTTTTTATTAGTGTTTGGTTTGGGTTTTTGGTTTGGCTGTTTCTGTGTATCCCTCTAGATTTTCTTACCACAACCAAGGGAAATATAAGCACATATTCTTATCTTTTTGAAATTCACTTTTCAATCACTTGTAATTCTTCTCACTTGTGTATCTCTGACACACACAAAAACACACAGACCCTTTTAGCGCATGGTTCCGCTCAAAGCGGTAAGGAATTGCCAAAGGGAGAAATGTGAAAGGACTAGAATCCAATTAACTTTTGCTGTCACTGGTGTGTAACACCAGATGACTCACTGCTTTTTTAGTAAATGGGTATGAAAATCTCATAAATTAATCAAGGGAAGTGATGAACCAACCCAGATGTTCACCTAATTAACAAATTAATCTTTAAAAAACAGCCTAAAGTTCTTTCCTTATTACTAAACATAATTGTGGCTGTTGTTAAAATTTTGAACTTTATATTCCTGCATCTAACTTGGAATAGAATCATATTCCTCTTGCCTATTATTTTGAAAGAGTATATCCTACTGATAATCTTTTAAGCAGAAAAATTAAAATCCTTATGAATAAAACAATTTTCTTTGTTTTTCTGACATTTGAGCACTTCCATATTAATAAGACAATTTTAGATAACATAAATTGTACACATACACTCCAAGAAAGTTCATGTGATCCCTAAGTTTTACAAAATCACACACCCTATAAAGTTCTGTTTAATAAAATTGTATGATAGCACAGTGCATGGCATATAGTTTACTATACGTTATTAAAGATTTAACTTACTTTCAGAAACTTTTAATTTTCTGCTTCTGTATGCGTCTATCATCCCTATGAACTTGTATGTCATTTTTATATATTCTTCTAAAGTTCATGTTCAAATATATATGAATGTGTTTGTATTAGTTTCATAAGGCAGTCAGAAAGCAGAGATTTCGCTCTAATGAGTAGACGGAAATATGACACAGCATTTGGATGTAACATTGATGCTCTCCTTCCTTCTCAATTACCAGGTCACTTCTTAGTGGAATTATCATGTTAACCTTGAAGTTTACAAATACTTTTACAACTGTTACCCACATAGACCTTCCCAAGAACCTTGTGGGCTAGAAAAAGCATGGCTGCTTTATAGATGAAGGGACAAATACTCAGAAAGTTAAAAGACTTGCTCAAGTCACTTATATAAAATGTATTTTGTGCATAACCTACACAATATCCCCGTATACATTTTTTATTTTTTTTAATTGAAGGATTATTGCTTTACAGAATTACATTTAAAAAAAATTTTAATTGGAGGATAATTGCTTTACAATGTTGTGTTGGTTTCTGCTGTACAACAACATGAACCATCTTTACATGTCCATATATCCCTTCCCTCTTGAACCTCCCTCTCACCCCACCCCCTTCCTACCCATCTTAGTCATCGCAGCGCCAGGCTGGGCTCCCTGTGTAATACAGCAGCTTCCCACTAGGTATCTGTTTTACACTTGATGGTGTGCGTATGTCAATGCTACTCTCTCAGTTCATCCCACCCTCTCCTTCCCCCACTGTATCCTCAAGTCCAGTCTCTACGTCTGTATCTCTGTTCATGCCCTGCAAATATGTTCATCAGTACCATTTTTCTAGGTTCCATATCAGTTCAGTTCAGTCACTCAGTCATGTCCGATTCTTTGCGACCCCATGGACTGCAGCACGCCAGGCTTCCCTGTCCGTCACCAACTCCCAGAGCTTGCTCAAGCTCATGTCCATCAAGTCAGTGATGCCATCCAACCATCTCATTTTCTGTCATCCCCTTCTCCTCCTGCCTTCAATCCTTCGTGGCATCAGGGTCTTTTCCAATGAGTCAGTTCTTCACATCAGGTGGCCAAAGTATTGGAGCTTCAGCTTCAGCTTCAGCATCAGTCCTTCCAATGAATATTCAGGACTGATTTCCTTTACAATTGACTGGTTTGATCTCCTTGTAGTCCAAGTGACACTCAAGAGTTGTCTCCAACACCACAGTTAAAAGCATCAATTCTTTAGCGCTCAGTTTTCTTTATGGTCCAACTCTCACATCCATACATGACTACTGGAAAAATCATAGCTTTAACTAGATGGACCTTTGTCAGCAAATAATGTCTGCTTTTTCATATGCTATCTAGGTTGGTCATAGCTTTTCTTCCAGGAGCAAGTGCCTTTTAATTTCATGGCTGCAGTCACCCTCTGCAGTGATTTTGGAACCCAAGAAAATACAGTCTGTCACTGTTTCCATTGTTTCCCCATCTATTTGCCATGAAGTGATGGGACCAGATGCCATGATCTTCGTTTTTTGAATGTTGAGTTTTAAACCAGCTTTTTCACTCTCCTCTTTCACTTTCATCAAGAGGCTCATTGCTTTCCACCATAAGGGTGGTATCATCTGCATATCTGAGATTATTGGTTTTTCTCCCAGCAATCTTGATTCTGTATATAGAAGTGTTAATACACGATATTTGTTTTTCTCTTTTTGACTTAATTCACTCTTTATGGCAGGCTCTAGATTCATCCACCTCAGTTCCTTCCCTATACTGTAAACCTTCTTTAGATGACTTATAATACCTAACACAACATAAATGCCATGCAAATAGTTGTAAATGCAATGTTAGTGCTCTGTAAATAGTTGTCTGCAAGGCAAATTGAAGTTTTGTTTGGGGGAACTTTCTGGAATCTTTTTTTTTTTAGTGTTTTCAGTCTATGGTTGGTTGGATCCAGGATGCAGAACCCCCATATATGGAGAGCTGACAGTATTTATTTGGTGTTCGTTTGTGTCTGAGAACTTTCTCATTTGAATATACTCCTAGGGGAGATGATGACTCTTTTGCTCACCACACAATAGGCATAAACTGGCAGATTGTTTCTTCCCTGAAGCAGAATTCCACTTTAGGTTTATGGCAAAGACTTTCTGAAGCTTCAAAACAGCCAATGCCTTAAATTCTACAAAAACCAGTTGTCCTAGGTGGTGGCAACTTCAGAGACCACGCCCCCATGATAGCCAGTTCTTCTGAGTGTCCCCCGTGGCACCCATTCCATTATATGCACTTCCAAAGATATACAATATATGGTTTCAAATTGTAATGAATAGGATCACCTATGCTTTGTATATTTAATGAAGACACCATGGTTAGGAGGCAAGTGTTTCCAATAATCCTCCAATCCTTTGAGATTGAAGCTCAGAGGTCTTGACAACCTTTGGGAGTCATTTTTCCTTGCTTCCTGGACTTGGGTGCCTATTTCTTTTCCCAGGTTATGACTTCCTTAGTGGCTCAAATGGTAAAGAACCCACCTGCAATGCAGAAGGCCTGTGTTGGAAAGATCCCCTGGAGAAGGAAATGGCAACCCACTCCAGTATTCTTGCCTGGAGAATTCCATGGACAGAGGAGCCTGGTGGGCTACAGTGCATGGGGTTTACAAAGAGACATGACAGAGCAACCAATACTTTGACTTTTTTCACTTCACTATATGTTTTCTTCTTGGAGAAAACAAAAGTTATGAAAACAGAAGAATGAAAGCTTCTGCATAGACAATTGTTCTTTTTAGGAACAGTTTGCAAATGACATGCTGAGGCATAGTCCACAGACTAGATAAGATAAATGCAAAGAGGCTTGCTTTGTTACACAGTCTCAAATATGACAGTTAATACTGAAAGCATAACTTAGAATGTCCAATCAAGTTGATTTATAGGTAAGTTAAGAACAGGAAGGATTATTTTTCTAGAATTGTTTATAGCTTGTGGGTGACTGAGATGTCCATACAAAATCCTTTCCAACCTGGGATTCTGAAAGTGGTTCCACTCCTTGATCTGTTAGTGCCACCTATGGTTCCAAATTAGAAAGTGTTAGGTTAAAGTACAAAATCTATATATTATGAACAGTAATCTGATTTTAAATTAGAGTACTTATCATTCTATTATATTTTGCCCTCTGGATTTCACTAAATGAATGGAATATCTTTTTGGAGGGCAAATCTCCTAATATGTATTAGGAGATTTTAAAATGTTTATACTGTTTAATCCATTTTAGACTCTTTAAACCAGTCAATCCTAAAGGAAATCAACCCTGAATATTCATTGGAAAGACTGATGCTGAAAGTGAAGCTCCAATACTTTGGCCACCTGATGTGAAGAGCCAGCTCGCTGGAAAAGACACTGATGCTGGGAAGGATTGAAGGCAAAAGGGGAAGGGGACAACAGAGAATACGATGGTTAGATAGCATCACTGACTCAGTGGAATGAATCTGAGCAAACTCTGGGAGATAGTGGAGGAGAGGAGCCTGGAATTCTGAAGTCCATGGGGTCACAAAGAGTGAGATATGACTTAGTGACTGAACAACAACAAACCCAGTAATCCATGTTTAAGAAATGATGAGAGACAAAGACACATGTATAAGAATATTTAGTACAGTATTAAAGTAACTAAATGTTCAAATGATTATAAGTCATATATGAGATGGAATATGATGCAGCCATTTTAAAATATCAAAAAAAGAGAACATTACCTTTAGGTGTAATTTCTATCATTTGTATCCTTTTAGAAAGATTTCAAGTCTTTTAGAAACTGTCAGAACCCTGCTGCTGCTGCTGCTGCTAAATCGCTTCAGTCGTGTCCGACTCTGTGCGACTGCATAGACGGCAGCCCACCAGGCTCTGCCGTCCCTGGGATTCTCCAGGCAAGAATACTGGAGTGGGTTGCCGTTTCCTTCTCCAATGCATGAAAGTGAAAAGCGAAAGTGAAGCCACTCAGTCGTGTCCGATTCGTAGTGACCCCGTGGATTGTAGCCTACCAGGCTCCTCTGTCCATGGGATTTTCTAGGCAAGAGTACCGGAGTGGGGTGCCATTGCCTTCTCCGGTCAGAACCCTAAAGAGATAATATAACTACAGTATGCAATAGCACACCAAAAACAAAATCGATAACCCACAAAACTAAGAAGCTATGTGCCTAAAAAAATAGAGCTTATAAATGTGCTAATTGCTGTCTTCTTCTTCTGCACCAGTCAAGATAAATTAGACAAAATCAGTACTTTGCAGAGAAAACAGAAGTGGAAACTTCTTTCCAAGTGGAAACTCTTTCTTCTTTCCAAAATAAAAAATGCACACTTCCGTGGGGCCTCCATCCTGGTCTGCATTTCTCTATCATAGAGGAAACTAATCTCTTTACCTCTGCTTTGGCATCTACCCCTGTTACCTACTCATCAGCTTTATACCATCCATTAGCCTTCTTTTTTGTATTTCCAATCAGTGGAATGGATCCCACCAGTTTTAAAATACAGTCATGTGTGATGTCCAAGCTAATAATAAGAATTCCTCACTCAAACCCACATCCTCTACCTCCTCACTTCTGGCAAAATATAGTCCTATCTCTATCTCTGACTTCACAGTCAAGCTTCTTAATTTATATATTTGTTATTACAATTTTCATACCTCCTGCTCAGTCTTAAACCCACTCCAGTCTGGTATGTGCCCCCATCACTCTATTAAAACAGCTCTCTATAAAATCACTAGTGACCTCCAGGTTTCTAAACGTGGAATTTTTCCAGTGTTCATTGTAGTGTCTCAACAGTAGTCAACACCGTTGACCAATGCTTCCTTCCTGAAACTCTCACTACTCTTGGTTCCCCCACCCCTGCCTTCTCTAGGCACTTCTTTGTTTCTTTCGCTGCTCATCCTCCTCTTCCTGACCATTCAATATCATAGCTGAGACTTTGACTCTCTTCTCACTCTCTAATATCTTCGTAGGAAATTCCCTATAGCTATAACTTATATTATCACCTATATACAGATGATTCACAAACCCTAATTTCTGGCCCAGTACTTTCCTCTGAGCTCCAAGAACACATGTAAAAAATACGTATTTCTTCACTTCTTAGAGATCTCTAAGGTAGGTACCTCAATCTCTATTTAAGCAAAACCTAAACTCATGAGTTTTCCTTCCAAACTTACTCTTCCATTGTCCTCTTTCTGTTCTATAAATGGCCCACCAGCAACCTTGCTGCACACAGCAAATGCTGAAAGTCATCTCTGATGTTTCCTTCTCCTTCATTATGCACATTTAACCCATCTTCAAGCTCTGTGGCTTCTACTTCCTGTTTCTTAAATCCATCATCTCTCCATCTCCACCGTCATGTCAATCCAGGTCACCATTATCTCTTGTCTGTGTTATTTGTGTGTTATCTATTGTCTGTCCTATTAGTTTTAATAGTTTTATTTCTTTATACTTAACCTGTACACCATTGGTTTTATTTTTGTCTAAATTCACTAGTCAGGACCTCCATGCAGTTTTAGACAGGAGTGATAGTAAGAGAGGACATCTTTGCCTTTTTCTTCATCTTAGGGGAAAAGCATCCAGTTTCTTACCATTCAGTATGGTTTTGTGTGTGTGTGTTAGTTGCTCAGTTGTGTCCAATTCTTTGCAACCCCATGGACTACAGCCCACCAGCCTCCTCTGTCCATGGAATTCTCTAGGCAAGAATACTGGCATGGGAAGATCCCTTCTCCAGGGGGATATTCTGGACCCAAAATTCAAACCTAGGTCTCCTGCTTTGCAGAGGGATTCTTTACCGTCTGAGCCACCATTGAATCCCAAGTATGGTATTAGTTCTAGGTTTTTGTAGATGTTCTTCGTCAAGCAGAGAAATTTCTCCACTACTCTTAGATTGCTGAGAGTTTTTATTATGAAAAGTAGTCAGACAGTTCAGGCACTGAGTCGTGTCCGACTCCTTGCGACCCATGGACTGCAACATGCCAGGCTTCCCTGTCCATCACCAACTCCTGGAGTTTACTCAAACTCATGTCCATTGAGTTGGTGATGCCATTCAACCATCTCACCCTCTGTCGTCCCCTTCTCCTCCCACCTTCAATCTTTCACAGCATCAGGGTCTTTTCAAATGAGTCAGCTCTTAGCATCAGGTGGCCAAAGTATTGCAGTTTCAGCTTCAGCATCAGTCCTTCCAATGAACACTCAGGACTGACCTCCTTTAGGACGGACTGGTTGGATCTCCTTGCAGTCCAAGGGACTCTCAAGAGTCTTCTCCAACACCACAGTTCAAAAGCATCAATTCTTTGGTGCTCAGCTTTCCTTATAGTCCAACTCACACATCCATACATGACTACTGGAAAAACCATAGCTTTGACTAGGTAGAATGCAAAGAAATATCTCTGCTTTTTAATATGCTGTCTAGGTTGGTCATAACTTTCCTTCCAAGGAGCAAGCATCTTTTAATTTCATAGCTGCAGTCACCATCTGCAGTGATTTTGGAGCCCCAAAAAATAAAGTCTGACACTGTTTCCACTGTTTCCCCATCTATTTGCCATGAAATGATGGGACCAGATGCCATGATCTTACTTTTCTGAATGTTGAGTTTTAAGCCAACTTTTTCACTTTCTTCTTTCACTTTCATCAAGAGGCTCTTCACTTTCTGCCATAAGGGTGGTGTCATCCACATATCTGAGGTAATTGATATTTCTCCCGGCAATCTTGATTCCAGCTTGCGCTACATCCAACCCAGCGTTGACTGTGTGGATCACAGCAGACTGGAGAGTTCTTCAAGAGGTGGGAATACCAGACAACCTGACCTGCCTCTTGAGAAACCTGTATGCAGGTCAGGAAGCAACAGTTAGAACTGGATATGGAACAACAGACTGGTTCCAAATAGGAAAAGGAGTATGTCAAGGCTGTATATTGTTACCCTGCTTATTTAACTTATATTCAGAGTACATCATGAGAAACGCTGGGTTGGATGTAGCACAAGCTGGAATCAAGATTGCTGGGAGAAATATCAATAACCTCAGATATGCAGATGACACCACCCTTATGGCAGAAAGTGAAAAACTAAGCCTCTTGATGAAGGTGAAAGCGGAGAGTGAAAAAGTTGGCTTAAAGCTCAACATCAGAAAACTAAGATCATGACATCTGGTCCCATCACTTCATGGCAGATAGATGGGCAAACAGTGGAAGTGGAAACAGTGGCTGACTTTATTTTTCTGGGCTCCAAAATCACTGCAGATGGTGACTGCAGCCATGAAATTAAAAGACGCTTACTTCTTGGAAGGAAAGTTATGACCAACCTAGACAGCATAATAAAAAGCAGAGACATTACATTGCCAACAAAAGTCTGTCTAGTCAAGGCTATGGTTTTTCCAGTGGTCATGTATGGGTGTAAGAGCTGGACTATAAAGAAAGCTGAGCACCAAAAAATTGATGCTTTTGAACTGTGGTGTTGGAGAAGACTCTTGAGAGTCCCTTGGTCTGCATGGAGATCCAACCAGTCCATCCTAAAGGAGGTCAGTCCTGAGTGTTCATTGGAAGGACTGATGCTGAAGCTGAAACTCCAATACTCTGGCCACTGATGCAAAGAGCTGACTCATTTGAAAAGACCCTGATGCTTGCAAAGATTGAGGGCAGGAGGAGAAGGGGACGACAGAGGATGAGATGATTAGATGGCATCACCAACTCGATGGACATGTGTTTGGGTGGACTCCGGGAGTTGGTGATGCACAGGGAGGCCTGGCGTACTGAGGTTCATGGGGTCGCAAAGAGTCAGACAGGACTGAGCGACTGAACTGAACTGAACTCAGAGAACCATTTTGCCTTTTGCATTTCTTTTTCCTGGAGGTGGTCTGGATCACTGCCTCTTGTGCAATACTATGAACCTCTGTCCATAGTTCTTCAGGCACTCTGTCTATCAGATCTAATCCCTTGAATCTATTCTCACTTCCACTGTATAATTGTATGGGATTTGATTTAAGTCATACCTGAATGGTCTAGTGGTTTTCCTTACTTTCTTCAATTTCAGTCTGAATTTGGCAATAAGGAGTTCATGATCTGAGCCACAGTCAGCTCCCAGTCTTGTTTTTGCTGACTGTGTAGAGGTTCTCCATCTTTGGCTGCAAAGAATATAATCAATCTGATTTCGGTATTGACCATCTGGTGATGTCCATGTGTACAGTCTTCTCTTGTGTTGTTGGAAGAGGGTGTTTGCTATGACCAGTGCGTTCTCTTGGCAGAACTCTGTTAACCTTTGCCCTGCTTCATTCTGTACTCCAAGGCCAAATTTGCCTGTTACTTCAGGTGTTTCTTGACTTCCTACTTTTGCATTCCAGACCCCTATAATGAAAAGGACATCTTTTTGGGTGTTAGTTCTAGAAGATCTTGTAGGTCTTCATAGAACTGTTCAACTTCAGCTTCTTCAGCATTCCTGATCGGGGCATAGACTTGGATTACCATGATACTGAATGGTTTGCCTTGGAAATGAACAGAGATCATTCTGTCGTTTTTGAGATTGTTTCCAAGTACTGCATTTTGGACTCTTTTGTTGACTACGATGGCTACTGCATTTCTTCTAAGGGATACTTGCCCACAGTGTAGATATAATGGTCATCTGAGTTAAATTCACTCATTCCAGTCCATCTTAGTTCACTGATTCCTAAAATGTCGATGTTCACTCTTGCCATCTCCTGTTTGACAACTTCCAATTTGCCTTGATTCATGAACCTAACATTCCAGGTTCCTATGCAATATTGCTCTTTATAGCATCAGACTTTACTTCCATCACCAGTCACATCCACAGCTGAGTGTTGTTTTTGCTTTGGCTCCGTCTCTTCGTTCTTTCTGGAGTTATTTCTCCACTGACCTCCAGTAGCATATCGGGCTCTAAATGACTTGGGGAGTTTATGTTTCAGTGTCCTATCTTTTTGCCTTTTTATACTGTTTATGGGGTTCTCAAGGCAAGAATACTGAAGTGGTTTGCCATTCACTTCTCCAGTGGACCACATTTTGTCAGAACTCTCCACCATGACCCGTCTGTCTTGGGGGCCCTACATCTCACGGCTCAGTTTCGTTGAGTTAGACAAGGCTGTGGTCCATGTGATCAGATTGGTTAGTTTTCTGTGATTGTGGTTTTCAGGCTGTCTGCCCTCTGATGGAGAATGATAAGAGGCTTATGGAAGTTTCCTGATGGGAGAGACTGGCTGGGAGGGAAACTGGGTCTTGTTCTGATGGGTGGGTCCATGCTCAGTAAATCTTTAATTCAATTTTCTGTTGATGGGTGGGGCTATGTTCTTTCCCTGTTATCTGACCTGAGGCCAAACTATGGTGGAGGTAATGAAGATAACGGTGACCTCCTTCAAAAGGTCCCATGCAGGCACTGCTACACTCAGTGCCCTCAACCCTGCAGCGGGCCACCGCCAACCAACTCCTCCGACCCAGTCCACTGCTGACCCGAACCTCCTCAGGAGACACTAAAACACAGTTCTGTCTCAGTCTGTGTGGGGTCTCCCTAAACCTAACCCTAACCTTAAGCTCTAACCCTAACCCTTAGGTAAGACAGAAAGGATGAAGGGAACTTGAGTTAGGTAAATGCCATTCGCAGTGGGTGAAGTAAGACTCTGGTAGCCTTTTCTCCTGGAAAGTAGGCCTTTGTTATGAACAGGGCTATAAGTTTATTTCAGAATGATTACTTTGCTCCTCTCTTTGCCCCAGCTGTAAGGCAGAATTTTCTTATTTCTTTACCAAGAGTTTCCTGGAGATAAAACACATGCAAGTGTAGGGACCCCTCTAAGACTGAAAGTTTCCCATTCTCATGCTAGTTCATGCTAAGCTTCTAGCACTTTATCAAAATTACCATTCAGATAAGTGGATTTCAACTATGATTTTTTTAATTTGCTTATGCGTGCAGATTTCAGGATGACAGTTTGCTTTGTAAGTTCTTTGATGTGTCCAAGAAAAGTCACTGATTTTCATTTCATTCAGCATCTTTCTTGTTGTAAGGAAAAGAGTAGCTATTTCCAAGCTCAGTGGTGTCTGATTCTTTGCAACCCCATGGACTGCAGCGTGCCAGACTTCCCTGTCCTTCACTATCTCCTGGAGTTTGCTCAAACTCATGTCCATTGAGTCAATGATCCCATCCAACCATTCAGTCAACGCTAAAACCAGAAGTCAGTTTTTTTGTTTGTTTGTTTTATTGAAAAATAGCTGATTTACAATGTTGTGTTAATTTCTGGTGCATAGCATAGTGATTCGGTTATGTGTATATACATATAAATATATTCAGCCTAAATCTTAGCATTCTTTAGAATCACCTGGTGGGCTTGTCAAGCTGCAGATTTTGGACTCCACCCCAAGAGTACCTAATTCAGTAGATCATGTTACCTGAGAACTTGTCTTTAACAAGTTTCAGGTGATATTAAAGTGACTGATCCAGGGACCAAACTTTGAGAACCATTGTTTCCTTTCAGTATTGTCTTAACTGAAATGTAAACAATGTGTGTTTAAATAATAGGAAAATTTTAGATTGTCTAACAGGCAGTTCAAAAGGTAGCTTGTTTTGTTTTTTTATGAATGCAAGTAATCATATCAGTTGCTTTCAAAATATCCTTATTTCAGATACTAGGATCAAGTTACAGAGTCAGTGAACTCTAAGTACAGTATTAGAAGTATCACAGTACATTTGTGTTTAAAACTTTAAGAACTTGTTTTAAAACTATTTATATCCATTGACGTTCTCTCAGCTGAGTGCACTGTCATAAGGATAATGAGCATCCTTCCAGCTCAGATTCTGTTCTTGCTTTTGTCCCATCAGATTGTCAGCTCCTCCGTGAGGCGAGAGTTTGTCGTCTTTGCAGCATATAGAGCACCCAGCCAAGTGCTTTTTGCTTTTGTAGGCATTCAATATACACTAGATTGAGAAACCTTGATTTTTAAAATCTGAGTATTAGAGAAACACTTGTTCCTCCTCTCATGTAATAATACACAATGGGAGGAACCCTCCCCCTCCACCTCTGACCCATGCACACGTGTACACACACACACACACATACTTTCAGCATTTCTTTTTTTACCTTGCATTCCCTCCTCTGCATAGGGGCTGTCTCTCACTGACTAAATTCCCCCAGGCCACCTTCCTTGTGATCATCACACTCCTCTCTCTGCATTTCCTATGATGAGTTAGTAAGACAGGCCCACTCCTGTTCCTCTTGGTTGTAGTCCTTGTCCACGCTGCTACTTGGCTGGTTTCTTCTCCAGCCCCTCTGTGTGTCTCTTTCCCTTGAGTATACAGGACTCAAGGTCTAGATTTAGGGTGAGAGGGTTTTTTTAAATCGAAATACAGTTGATTTACAATGTTTCAGCAGTACAGCAAAGTGATTCAGTGATATCAGTGTGTGTGTGTGTATATGTATATTTATATATATACCTTTCTCAAATTCTTTCCATTATATACCTTTCTCAAATTCTTTTCCATATAGGTTATTATGAGATATTGAATGTAGTTCCCTGTGCTATACAGTAGGACCTTGTTGTTTATCCATTTCCTATATAATAATTTGCATCTGTTCATCCCTAGTTCCCAATCCATGTTGTCCCCCACCCCCATTCCCTTTAGTAACCATAAATTTGTTTGCTATGTCTATGAGTCTGTTTCTCTTCTATAAATTAGTTCATTTGCATTATTTTTTTAGATGCCACATATAAGTGATATCATATGATATTTGTCTTTTCTCTTTCTGAATTAATTCACTCAGTATGACAATCTCTAGGTCTATCAATGTTGCTAAAAATGGCATTATTTCATTCTTTATGTCTGAGTTATATTCCATTGTGTGTGTATGTGTGTATTTACATATACCATATCCTCTTTATCCATTTACCTATTGATGGACATCATATTTATTTTTTTAAGCACATGTGTGTGCGTGCTCAATCCCTTTAGTCGTGTACAACTTTACATGTCTGACACTATGGTCTGTAGCCCACCAGGCTTCTCTGTCTATGGAGAGAGAAGCACAACATGACATCTATAATTTCTTCTGTGCCATATATTTACATAATCATAATCAATTTATAGAATTTTAAGTTTTAAATTTTTAAATGAATGGTTAATTCACCATATTGTTTCATTTTAATTTATAATTCATCAATTTCACCATGTAATTCAGTTTTTGCTCTATATAGTTCAAGGCTATGTTATTAGAAGCTCACAAATTTATTTTTATATTTTCTTGGTTGAATTTTCTTTATCTCTATTAAAGCTTTTTATCTTACATTCTATTTTGCTGTTGCTGCTGCTAAGTCGCTTCAGTCGTGTCCGACTCTGTGCGACCCCATAGACGGCAGCCCACCAGGCTCCCCCGTCCCTGGGGTTCTCCAGGCAAGAACACTGGAGTGGGTTGCCACTTCCTTTTCCAATGCGTGAAAATGAAAAGTGAAAGTGAAGTCGCTCAGTCGTGTCCGACTCTTAGCGATCCCACGGACTGCAGCCTACCAGGCTCCTCCGTCCATGGGATTTTCCAGGCAAGAGTACTGGAGTGGGTTGCCATTGCCTTCTCCAACATTCTATTTTACTTCATTTTATATTAACATTTATATACCCTTTGGTCATTTGCCTGATGTATATTTCAATACTTTATTTTAAATCAGTCTGAGGTATTTGTTTTTTTTTTAAATTTTAATTGGGTCTCTTGTAACTGCATATATTCAACATGATAGACTGAATTTCAGTAAGTGAGTTTAATCCATTTACACTTGCTGTGATTACTATATATTTATATTCTCTTTGCATTTCCTTCATATATTTTCTGTTGATTATCCTTTTTCTTTCTTTATTTTCCTGTTTTCCTGCCTCCTGTTAAACTGATAAAATTATCTGCATTTTCTTATATCCCCTGCTCTCATGGAAGCTCTAGAATATATCCCTCTATCCTTTATAGTAGTACCATGTATTTTTAAAATAATTTTTATTTCAAAATCTGAAGTTAATATATATCTTTATAGTCCTCTCTAAAAAATATAGTGCTTTAATATTCTGTTATCAGAACATACACACACAGCTACACACACACTTTGTTATTGCTGGTCAGTCTTAGTTAGAGGATTATGTTTTCAGCTCATTTATCAAGTTGTGTGCCTCCATATTTTCCTTACCGCTCTATGTGCCTCCAATTTTTTAAGCCATGTGTCTTCCTTCTAAGCTCACTTTTCTTGTTAAAATTCATCCTGTAATCACTTTTTCAATTAGAATCAGTTAGTAATAAATCCTCTAGAAATTTACATCTCTGAAAATGTCTTAATTTAATGTTTACTTTTGAATTATGTTTTACCTAATTGTAAGTTTCTAGGCCAATGTGTATTTTCTCTCAAGATTTTGAATGTATTATCCACTGTCTTTTGCCATCAGCTGTTTCTAATGAGAATACTTTTCCCTCCCCTCATCTTTTGTAGATTATTTGGGATTTTTTCTTTGGGAGTTTGAATTTTTATTTATGTTTACTGTTTTTCAGTTTTATTATGCTATATCTGGGCTCCCTTGGTGGCTCAGTGGTGAAGAATCTGCCTGCAACGCAGGAGACCCAGGTTCGATCCTTTGGTCAGGAAGATCCTCTGGAGAAGGGAATGGCAACCCACTCCAGTATTCTTGCCTGGAGAATCCCATGAACAGATGAGCCTGGTGGACTACAGTCCATGGGGTTGCAAAGATTCAGACAAGACAGAGGCGACTGAGCATGCACACATGGATGCTATATCTAGCTATAGATTTATGTTTATTTCTTTTGTTTTTATTTCTTATTTTTCTCTATTTTAAATCAAAGAATTCAAGTTTTTTTCAGTTCTGAAAAGTATATGTCATTATCACAGTAAATATTATTTTCTCTCTTCACTTTTTTTGAAATAGCCATCAGACATTTGTTGAAGTCTCTCAAACTCTTCACTATATATTTTAATTGTTCTTTCATATATTTTTATTTTTTTCTTTGTTCTTAATGTAGGTAAATTCCTCAGAAATATCTTTCAACATACAACTTATTTTACTATAATCAGATTTTATCATTCTTATTGAATATATGCATATATACATATAAGATGAATATACATATGTAATATATTACTATATGTATAACATGTATTATGTATAATATATGCAACATACACATAAAACAAAATTATATATGTATAATATTTATGTATATATTTATATATATATGTGTGTGTGTGTGTATATGTATAATTTCTAAGATTTTCAGTTCACTCTTCTCTATATTTTCTTGTTTAACTTTTAAATTTTTTGTAGTTTCTTATTTTATTTATGGATAGTATCTCTTCATTTCTCTTTGATAATCCTGAACATGTTTATCAAAAGTCTAATTATTTGGGGGGGAATGAATTTATAGTTAATTTTGTTGTCTGTCTGTTTGACATTAGCTGCTTTGTTTGTTTTGTAATCTTGGTTTGTGAATTTATTTTAAGTGAATTTATTCTATCTGTTTCTTCACCAGCTTGTCATTAGCACTTTGGCAAACTTTCAGTTGGTTCCACCTGCATCCAGACTCCCACCTTGGTGATGAAGTTGTCACTGATGGAGTCCTGGGCTAGTTGTTTTGGTTCAATTCCTGGTAAGTTTCTGCTTATGAGACAATGTCTGTGTCCCCCCAGTTCCCTGAGTAGGCTCAGCTTCACAGAGAGACTAATCCCATCCCTGCCTTATGTACTGTGACTGGGCAATTACCTGTGGTCTGTTCTTTGCATGAGTGACTCTAGGTTAGCTAGAGAAGGGTCCGTGGGATTTCCTCATAGCTCACTGAGGGACTGATCTTGAAGAGTGGGCAATATAAACTGATCCCCCAATGTCAACTCTTACTTTACCACGTCACCTCTTGGTGCTGGTACAGTGGAACTCTTTGCCTGTTCACTTCACAACTCTTGAAATTATCATCCTTAGGGGGCCAGCACCTATTCCTTCCTGGATATCAGCCCTCATGCCCTGAGCCCTACTCATACTGTCCCAGGGAGTAGGAGGGAGCTTTCCCGTGTCCTTCACTCTCCCTCCTGAGATTATCTCAGGAGATACTTTCCTCCAAACCCTCTCTACCTTCTCCCATCCAACTCCTAGAAATCCTTTATTCCACAGCAGGGTAATTTTTTCTTTTTTATGATTTGACCTGATGCCATCTAGCTTTAAATTCTGAATAGTCTGCACTGTCCTTTGAAGTTTGACACAGGAAAATTGAACTTTTTTGAATATTAAAGCTAAAATGAGTAGTACCTTTTGGTTGTTGTTGTTGTTGTTTAGTCACTAAGTTGTGTTCAACTCTTTTGCGACCTCATGGACTGTATGTAGCCTGCCAGGCTCCTCTGTCCATGTGGTTTCCCCAACAAGAATACAGGAGTGGGTTGCCATTTCCTCCTGCATGGGATCTTCCTGACCCAGGGATGGAACCCATGTCTTCTGTGTCTCCTGCTTTGCAGGCAGATTTTTTTTACCTCTGAACCACCAGAGAAGCCTGAAGTACATACCTAACCAAACACTTTCTGGCTCAATATGTTCAAGGAAAACTCAGGAAAAATGAGTCGATGTTTGAATATTTAAAGAACTTCCAAACTCTTAGAAACACAACTCTTAGGTCACTCAGAAACCCCTGGTGCTCACAGACTCTATCCCTTACAAGACATGGGTCACGTCCCCCAGAAATCCCACTTGCTGTGCATCCTGGATTAAGCAGAATTTCAACTAGGAACACTGATTTTCATGGGCTTATGACTTGGACAATCAGTTTCAAGCTTGAAAATTGTTGAATCTCTAGGAAAGTTTATACCAGAAAGAGACAACCTCCAACATAGTTCTTTTGGGGAAAAAAAAAAAAAAAACTGAACAGAATCCAAGTGTTTGGAAAAAAATGAAAGGAACACACCAGCTTGGAATGATTACTGTACATGAAAGTTGCCTGAGAAAAGAAAGCAAAAAGCTGCCTCCATCTGGAATCTGCTCCCAAACACTAGAAGCAACCCCAGAATCTCAGGGCTACAGTTGCTGCTTCAGGCACATTTCTTTCCCTTACCAGATGGGAAACCCTGTAACAAGTAATACCCCTTCTCTCTAAAGACATACTTGCAAGCTACAGCTGCACATCCAGAATTCATTCTTAACGCTACACCGGATGGTATCTAAAAGGCTTTTTCACATATTGCTTCATCTCACATGATCTTAACAGGATCCCTGTCATCCTCATCTTAAGAGATGGAGAAACTGAGACAAAGAGATTGAATGACTTGGCCAAGATCACAAGGCTAAGATATTGTTGAGTCAGGACTTACCAGATCCTTCCAGGACAATAAATCCTCCTTTGCTTTAAAATGGATCACTTGAGTGTGATGTATTTTTGTGTGAAATCCTGTGTGAGTAAACCATACATTCTATAATCACTCAGATGGTCTGGATTCCAGAGACGCTCTAGGAAGGAAGACAAACTATACAGAGTGGGTATCAACCCCAGTAAGAATAAACCAGTACATGGTGGAAGGGATCTGATATAATCAACCTACCACTAGTGCCTGGCTAGTATCCTTGAAGGATGGTGTCACATTGAAGGTTCAGCACTGCTCTATGCTGTGGGCAGTTAGGTCAACACGCAGGGACAATATAACTAGATCCAGTTTTGTGAGAGGGAGTCCTTGCTATTTGATGCTTGAATAGCCTCAAAACCTGTTATGGCCAGTTCATCTAAAGAGCTGTTATGCAAGCATTGAGGTGGCTGTGAACAGAGGCAGTAACATCTACACGATGAGTTGCCCATCTGGTCAGACAGGGTGGTTGTTTAGTGCCTTCCCTTCAGTAGGTGCTCTCTAGGCATAACAGAAGATGAAAGGTTGCACACAGTTTGTGATCACTCCAAAGATTTGTCCATATGCCTCTTCCTCAAACTCCTGAACAGCTATCTAAACCATCTGCCACTGTTCAAAGGATCCATGTATGTCCATATTTCAGATCGCTTCCCCTCCATAGAATGACCCACTGGACAGATTTCCCTTCACTCAAGTTTACTGTTGAGTGTGGCTGTAGCACGGCAAAGTCCATTTTCAGTTAGTGCCAATATACTGAGCTGACTCGTCTGTGAACCAAACCTTATTTCCTGCTTTTCTCTCTATTAGTCATGAGGAATTCCCTTGATATCATAAGTATAATTTCAGGGAGAGGCAAAAGTGCAACTGAGATAGATGATATGGAATTCTGGTCCTGTTCTGAGACTGATACACCTGTTATGTGATTATTCGTGTGACCTCTGGACCTACTGAGATGTGGTCTGAAGGTGCCATTCTAGCATTTGTGTGTCTTGCCCAGCTTGACCTCATGACTCATTGAATTGGATCACATAGAGCTTGTGTTGTGAAACTCAGCCACATAGTCAGTCACTTGATAGCCTATGGTCAGGCACTCAGTCTCTTCTAGGGCTTCCTTTTTTTCAAACATAAGTAGTTGTCTGCCCAAAAGTCCTGCTGTTACAAGCATCCTAGAAAATCTGCAACATGCGTCTAATATTAGGCCTTTTGAGAGACTCCATCCACAATGGACACCTCTAGTATCTTGGGCTCTGCCAGGCCACACAGGCTGAAAAGCAGAGCAGCTTGCACCATCTTCTATAGAGCTCTTTCTTCCTTCACAGACCATGAGATCCCTAAAAACTTCATCTGTGTGACAGATCCCTGAATTTGTACCATGTATCTTTGCTGTCTGGTATGTGTTTCTCTTACTAAGGAATCCAGAGTATTTCCTGTACCCTGAGTCCAATTGGCATGATGTTATCAGCATAATGGACAAGTATAAATAAAGCTGCTGCAAACATTCTTGCTCATGTGTTTTGTTGGACACATGCATTCTTCTTTCTTGGATATACCTAGAATGTTCAGGTTGAGTAGACAAAATCCAACAGTTTTCCAAGGTGGATATTTACATTTACACTCCTATAATCAGTGTATGAGCATTCCAGTTGCTTGATCTTAATATATTATATATATAATATATATAGTCTGATTTATCTGTTTTTTCTTTATCATTAGCACTTTTCATATCCTGCTTAAGAAATTTTTGCCTACCTTCATATTCTCCTGTGTTTTGTCTTCAAATGTTTCTTTTGGTTTTGAATGTTAATAGTTTTCATAGATACTGCTGAATTTCTCTCAATTATTCTCAGTTACACTTCTATCTTTAATATTATGAGTTAGCTTATTTCCCCATTTCATACCCAACACCAGGTATTATTAAATTTTTCATGTTGGAAACATGATATGAGATGATATTTTGTAGTTTTTAGTACTTTTTTATGAGTGAGGTTGAAAATACTGTATTTATTCATCTTTTTTTTCTTGAAAATCCTCTTCATATCCTTTGCTTATTTTTTTAATTAGGGTATAGTTGCTTTACAATGTTGTGTTAGTTTCTGCAGGAATGGAATTGGCTTATTTGTAGAGACATGGATGGACCTAAAAACTGCTTATTTTTTTAAATTGAAGTGTTTGGTTTTTCCTTACTGATTTGTACAGATTCTTTATAAATTACAAAGTTAGCTCTTTAACAGTATTATAAGTGTTACAGTTTTCCTGGTTGATTGGTGCTCTTTTGGCTTACTTTATGAAATATTTCACAAAGTGATTACATATTTATGCAACTCAAATGTATTAACTTTTTATCTGTATGTTTTTTAGGGCTTTTACTATACCTTTCCCCACTTTAATACTTTTAAAACTTGGTCATGTTTTCCGAGAATGTATTATTGAATTTATTTATTATGTTTAAATCATTGAGCCATCTGCAATTTAATTTAATGTAAGATGATTTAAGTTACCTAATTTTATTTGGTCCTGTATCAGGGAGCATGCTCTGTAATGGACACCTTGTGGACGAGGTACCTTAGCGTCATTCTCTTGGTCAGGTTAAGCCCCAAAACATTGATTCCAAGAGAGACCACAAGCCTCCCATCTACCTTGAGATAGATCCCATGGTTACTGTATTCCAAGTTTATATACATTTCTTTCTCTTTTTTCTTTTTTCCAAAGAATTGGCTCACCTTTTAAGTACCATTTTTTTCACTTGTCTCTTCAGGAACTGTTCTCATTCTCTTCACAGACAAAAAGAGAAAAAGAGGTGAAATCTATACATTATAATTGCTGATCTGAACTGTATGTGAAAAGATAGACTTAACAGAAGCCTTCCCAGTACCATACTTTCCAGCCTGTCATTCTCTCTGCTGGTCTTACCTATTTCTTTCTTTTTTCAGCTTTCAATTGCTGGAGATATTTCGCTGAAGGAAAATCTGATTTTTCTGCCATATTTCTGCTCTCTAGTTGGGGTGAGGATGAAGATGTTGAGATGATAGGAAGTGGCTTTTTTGCATCGTTTCTCTTGGTTGCCTACTGACCCATTTGGTTGGTTACTCCATAGGCTAATGAAATTGTCCAGATGTTTTTTTTATTCATTCTTCCCTCATTTTGAATTTTAAAAGTAGATACCGCATGTCAATTCTTACATAATTGTCTCCTTCTATTCATGATTAACACTTAAGTTTATGGAATAAGCCTGTACCCTTTCCTTTGTCTATATGTGATTAGAGGTTTGTCTATATGTGATAAGAGCCCCTTACCTTATACCCAGTAGAAGGCAAAACTAGAAAGCATTTACAAAATAACATGAGAAAATATGATCTCAAAGTAGGGAAGATGTTCTAAATAAGACACAAAAAGCATAAACCGCAGGAAAAAACTCATGAATTTAACCACATTGAAATTAAGAGCTTCTGTTTACCACCACAAAGTGAAAAGAGAAACTAAGAGCTAGAATTAAATTTGCAATACACACAATAAATAAAGGATTAGGATTTAAAACATCCAAAAACAAGCGACAAAAATTATGACCAAACTGATTTTAAAATATTGAAATTAAATAAACAGGAATTTCACAGCTGAGGAAGCATAAATAGTACTAAACATATGAAAAGATTTTCAATCTACTAATAATGAGGCAAATGGAAATTAAAATTGCAGCAAGATAGAGTTTCACATCCACTTGAATGATAAAAGTTTGAAAGTCTCATAATACCAAGAGTTATCATGGATGTAGAGTAAGGGAAACCCCTTAATCTGTTGCTTATAGGAATGTAGGGCTTCCCTAATGGCTCAGTGGTAACGAATCAGCCTACCAAGGTAGGAGACAGAGTTAGATCCCTGGGCCAGGAGAGTCCCTAGAGACAGGAGCCTGGCGGGCTAGTCCATGGGAGTCACAAAAGAGTCGGATATGACTTAGTGATTAAAACAACAACAATAGGAATGTAAACTGCTACAACTTCGGGAAACATTTAAGTATTATTTAGGAATGTTGATCATGTACATCAACCAAGATTTCCCTCCAGGCAATATTTTCTAGAATAGCCCTTGTTTATGTGCATCAGAAGACATGCACAAGAATATTCAAAACTACATTATACCACTCTAATATTCATCAATAAGCATGGAGAAGTCAGATATGGCAAAGTAACTCAGTAGAATATTAAATAGCAATGAAAAATAACTACAGCTACATCAATGTGGATGAATGCTGAGTGCATGTATATGTAACAATCCAGTTACAGTAGACAAAACTAAGCAGTATGTTTTCTGTGAATATTTTTATGGGTGGTAGAATCTCCAGTGAAAATTCAGAAATCCTAAACCTATTTGCGTACAGCTGAGAAAGATGCCATTTAAAGTGGGAAATTTTAATTTGGAGTTAAGTCCGTGAAAATGAAGGAGAGAATGAACTTCACTTTACTTCTTTCTCTTATTGTGGTTAGGAGTGTTATTATACAGGTGGTAATTGTATGATTCCTTTTTTTATTTTCAGTAATTACCAACTTGTAATCCACCAATCAAAAACTTACAGATTGATAGGAAGTATAAGGACAAAAGTTTTTAATGAGCAGTCTGAGTAAGAAATTGAATCACCCTCCATTACTTCAGTGTGTATTTCAACAAACAAGGAAATTCTAGCCACAGTACAAGGAAACCTAATCACAGCACAACCATCCTAATTGGAATGGCTGACTTGGGGTGGACACTGATGTTAACTTAGATGTTGATTACTTTCATCTAATCCTCACACTTCATTCAAGTTTCACCAATTATCTCAATAATGTGTTTTATAACAAAAAGACCCACTATAAGTTGCATTCAGTTTCCTCCAATCTGAAACATTTCCTTAACCTCTACATATTTATGACCTTGACACTTTTCAACATGAGAGGCCAGCTATTTTGTAGAACATCCCTCAATTTACATTTGTATGATGTTTCAGGATTAGTAGATTTAAGTTATGTATCTTGGCAGGAATATCACAGGAGTGGTGCTGTGTACTCACCATCCTATTAGGGTTCATCATTCTCATTTGTCCCATATTGATGTCCTTCACCTCGATGACTCGAAGATACCACTGAAAAAAAGGGCCTACAGGCTTCTCCACTGTAAAGTCAGTCTTTCTCATTGTCATTAGTAAGTATTTGGTGGGAAGGTAATTTGAAACTTTGTCAATACACTATTTCTCATCAAATTTTCCACTTATTCATATCCATTTGAACTCATGGTTCTCTATATCTGTTTATTCAGTGGATAATCTGTTACTACACTATTTATTTTGATCCTCCAGTTGTCCTAGATTTGAATATCAGGAGCCTATTCAAGTTGACTAAACTTTTTAGTATTTTCTGTATCTTTCTTTGATCTCTTCCTTGCTTTCTGGACAAAAGAAAAAAAAAAAAGATGTTTCAAGCTTATCTTATACTTTCCCTGTCCCATCTCTGAAATCTGCTATCTTTCCAAGGGGCCCTGGTTTTTTAGGGAGAAAAATAGCATTTAGAAGCCACCATTTGAGTGCTAGTTGTGCTCATTGCTATGGAGGTGTCTCTCCTCACTCTCAATCAACAAGAGAAGACAATATATTCACAGCTATATTTATTTCCATATCTAAATATACTAAAAAATATACTAAAATATATACTAAAATATACTAAATATACTTTAAAAACACGAATTCACATAGATATCTCCAACTGTAGTTCCATACTGCAAATTATTCTCTTCTCATGTTTGTTACCCACTTCTCCAACAGTGAGAAATATGGCTTTCACTTCCTTATATATTTTCTTATTTGAGTAATCCCTGTGTGAAATCAGTCTTCTATCTCAATGCTGCTATCTCTGGCCCAGAAGTACCCTCCTCTCTCAACTCAGCTCTGACTCCTAACCAAAATGAACTTTAATGATTTCTAACCTTTCCAGGTGGCTCAGTAGTAAAGAATCCTCCTGCCAATGCAGGAGATGTGAGTTCGATCCCTGGGTCAGGAAGATCCCCTAGAGAAGGATATGGCAACCCACTCCAGTATTCTTACCTGGGAAATCCCGTGGACATTTCATCCTGGTGGGCTACAGTCCACAGGGTCGCAAAGAGTCAGATACAACTTAGCAACTGAGCATGTAAGCTCTACTAAACTTGGGACAGGTATCTTCTAGATTATAGGTCCTTGACTAAAGGCGTCCCTTTACTTAAAGCATTTACTTTAGAAAATTTGTAGTTGCAAATTATTTCTCTGCCCCTTTAAAATGTATGCAAATATTCTCCCAGCCTGGTTCTAGTTTTATAACCCTGGATTGTCCTTCTCAAGCACCAGGGAACTGAGGTATTTGAAATGTAAACATCAAAGGAGATAGCACCCTGGTTTCCCAGTATCTGTGAGAGGGTGGAAACCTGACTTGGATGCCTGTCAACTAGCAAACCCAGGGGGCCTAATCACAGAGAAAAACATTTGCAAACTAAGCAACACAGTGTGCTTCAGGCACCCCATTGACCAACCTACCACATAGTAGTCCAATTTTTTTCCACTAGTTCATTCCAGGGTTTAAAAACCTTCCTATGTTTTACTTCAGAAGAGCTGAATTCAGTCTCTCTCCCTTCTATTACCATAGTGGTGGTTTAGTTGCTAAGTTCTGTCCGACTCTTGTGACCCTGTGGACTGTAGCCCACCAGGCTCCTCTGTCCATGGGATATCCCAAGCAAGAATACTGGAGTGGGTTGCCATTTCCTTCTCCAAGGGATCTTCCTGGCCCAGAAATCAAATCCTGGTCTCCTGCATTGCAGGCTAATTCTTTATTGACTAAGTTATGAGTTCTCGAATAAAGTCTTCCTTGCCTGTTTAACTTTCCTCAGTGCAATTTCTGACACTCTTCATTTTAGCATCTTCTCCCAGAAGCACACTCTCTTTCCTGCTTGGGTTCTAATAGCCCACACCAGATAAACCTTCCATTTAGACACTCTGCTCACTGTGCTCGCGCTCTGATATCACACCAGGCTGCCCCTGAACACCCTCCACACCTCCCTCAGGCTCGGATCCCCAGCACTGGGTCACTCCTACAGGCGGATACTCCCTTCACACTATGCAGGTTCTGCCCCTGAACACCCTCCACGCCTTCCTCAGGCTCGGATCCCCAGCACTGGGTCACTCCTACAGGCGGATACTCCCTTCACACTATGCAGGTTCTGCCCCTGAACACCCTCCACGCCTTCCTCAGGCTCGGATCCCCAGCACTGGGTCACTCCTACAGGCGGATACTCCCTTCACACTATGCAGGTTCTGCCCCTGAACACCCTCCACACCTCCCTCAGGCTCGGATCCCCAGCACTGGGTCACTCCTACAGGCGGATACTCCCTTCACACTATGCAGGTTCTGCCCCTGAACACCCTCCACGCCTCCCTCAGGCTCGGATCCCCAGCACTGGGTCACTCCTACAGACGGATAGTCCCCTCACACTATGCAGGTTCTGCCCCTGAACACCCTCCACGCCTTCCTCAGGCTCGGATTCCCAGCACTGGGTCACTCCTACAGGCGGATACTCCCTTCACACTATGCAGGTTCTGCCCCTGAACACCCTCCACGCCTCCCTCAGGCTCGGATTCCCAGCACTGGGTCACTCCTACAGGCGGATACTCCCTTCACACTGTGCAGGTTCTGCCCCTGAACACCCTCCACGCCTCCCTCAGGCTCGGATCCCTGGCACTGGGTCACTCCTACAGACGGATAGTCCCCTCACACTATGCAGGTTCTGCCCCTGAACACCCTCCACGCCTTCCTCAGGCTCAGATTCCCAGCACTGGGTCACTCCTACAGGCGGATACTCCCTTCACACTATGCAGGTTCTGACCTGCCCCACCATGACTGCACCCCCACCCCGCCAGTTCATCCGCCTTCCTAGGCCCTGACTTCCCATTCTCCCACTATAGACATCTACTTTTCTCTGCACATATAATGATTTAAGGACTGAACTGTTTGAAAATGGAAGAGAAATAAAAAGAAGGTAAGGGAAAGAAAGGGGAAGATGACTTCATTTTATTCCAGACATTCTCGCCCTGTCTATATACTAGAACTGCTTAGGAAGCTTTTAAAAATTTACTGATATGTGGCCTTGTCCTTAGAGATATATGATAGCCCAAAAGCAGTCCTGGGCATTTTCTGCTTTTATTGAAAACTCCAGGTGGTGTTATTGTGGAGTCTGGGTTCAGAACTGCACCATTAGGTACAAAGAAGGGGTAAATAGGGGCACCAGGTGGGTTTAGGGATCTGGAGAATGAAGTATATGAGAAAGCCCACCTGAAGCCTTCAATTTTGTCCATTAGGTAGGAAGAGATGTCGCCAGGTGAGAATGAGGGGATCAGAATTTTCAGGAGATGGGAAGTGGAGAATTGGTAAAATATACTTATTCCGAGAGGGAGACAAAGTGTAATAAAGAACAAAAGACTGTGGACATAATGCTGAACTTAACGAAAACTATAGCAAGAGTCCTACTGGGGTGGATTGTTCATCTTTAGAATATTGTGGAACATGGGAACATGCGCATTCTGAAAGTCCGCACTCACTTGGGTTTTAGTATAGCCAACCAGTTTGGTAAAACACCTGGGAGTATCAGTAGACATTATAGCTCAAACAACTATAAAAATGATCTTCACTTAATGAAAAAATGTTCATAATATTCTTAGAGAATTTTGTTTAACAAGCTTTATTAAGATTTTATTGTTTATTAATTATATCATTCCATATAATTTTAAGTAAACAGACTTTGAGAAAATACACTGGGAGATTTAAACAGATAATGGTAATATTGATGAAAGTGTTCAAATGTGTTACATAAGATAGTAAGAGGCACCACTTCCACTATCATCCCCCAAATTTATAGATTTCACATAAGAATAAAAACAGTTCATGGCATTCTTTATAAGTCTATGAACCATGATGTGTGTGTGTTAGTCGCTGTGTCCAGCTCTTTGTGATCTTAGAGACTGTGGCCCACCAGGCTCCTCTATCCATGGGATTCTCCAGGCAATAATACTGGAGTGGGTTGCCATGCCCTTCTCCAGAGGATCTTCCCAATCCAAGGATTGAACCAGTTCTCCCATACTACGGGCAGATTCTTTACCATCTGAGCTAGCTGGGAAGCCCTTGAACCATGATATACCTGAACAATTTCAAAACTTCAAAGTAAAACAAAGCATTTCTTCTACTAGCAGATGTGGCAGTTTCCATTTCTTTAAAAAGCAACAGCAGAAGCTAATGTAACATTGCAAAGCAATTTTACTCCAATTTTAAAATGCAAACAAATTAACAAAAACTATACACACAACCCCCAAAGTTGTCATATTCCAGTGATTCTGAATTTTGATATTCATATCAGATTAATTCAAGAAATAAAATGTGATTCAGCATTACTGGGCGGTGTTAACTACCTATTTGAAATTATATGTTTCAGAGTCTGGTAAAATTTCTCAAATATTAAATTTATATTTTTAAAATATATGAATAGAAAAAAGTATAATGGAAAACAAAGATTGCATTTGGATAATATGGTTCCTCTCCTTCTTTCTATATTCTGTATTTCTTAAGTTTGAAAATGAACTTCAATTATATTCATAATTAAAAAAAACTAATGTTCTAATTTTTAAAAAGTAATGAAATTCATGATGACCCAATATACGTAAGTATTAGTTTGCTGGAAATGCCATAACAAATTTCTACAGATAAGATGAGTTAAAAATCAGAAATTTATTTGCTCACAGAGGCTTGAAGTCCAAGATCAAGGATTTGCCAGAGTTGGTTTCTTTTAAGGCCTCTATCTTTGACTTTTAGATGGCTGTCTTCTCCCTGTGTCTTCACACAGTCGTGTCATGTGTGCGTGTGTGTGTGTGTGTGAGCATGTAACACCAATCTCTTCCTACAAGGAAACCAGTCATATCTGGATTAGGATCCACCCTATGACCTCATTTTAGCTTAATTAACTCTTTAAAGACCTTTTCTGCAAATACAGTCATATTCTGAGATAAGGAGGGTTAGGGCTTCAACCTATGAATTTGGGGAAACAATTCAACCTGTAACAGACACTTGGATTACTGTGAGCTTTCAGTGTTTTCCCAGTATTTTTTTCTGTAGGTTTTTTGTTTTTTTTTCACCTCGATTTCTTAACTCTGGATGACTTGAAACTGTGTCTGGTGAACAGTTTCTCAGCAATGGTTCAACTTTGTTGATTTTCTGTGATGTTAATTTTTTAATGTTTCATAACCATTAACATGTATTTACTATTTTACAAACCTAAAGAAATATGTTCGGAAGCAAAACTGAAACTGTTTGCATTTCTACTTCCTCACTCTGCTCCTGCACAGGGTCAGGGCTTCAGGAGACAAGTAAACTTCACAACTTAAAGCCTTATTTTTCAAAAAGGATTCTTACAACCACACATATCCTACCCATTAGAAGAAGAATAAGAAAGCAAAAATTAAAAATCAACCGTTTAAAGTTTCTGATGTAAGAAGAAGAAGTTTTCAGAAAAATCCTGGTAAGTTTCCCAATCGTTACACTTTTATTTTTTTATGCTTATGAGGAAACTGCTATTTTTATAAACTCCAGCTGTACTTTTTAATTAAAAAAACATGTGTTTGTACATAAGCCATTACTTGTAAAACTATTGAAAGTAGAAATACCAGTGTTTTAATTCTATATATCTAATTAAGACTATCTTTGTAAATGTTCTTCTAAAAAGAAACGGATCATTAAGTATACTTAAGGTGGTGAGAGGGTTTCTGGTCTCATGGGGCAGTGGGAAAAAATGATACAGAAACAATGCAAAGACCTTCAGAAAGTTTAACATAAAATATTGTAAAGGAATCTGTGGTCATGTGCAATTCTGCCTTCCAGAACTTGAGATGTTATTAGAAGTTCAACAGAATATTTAATCAAAGATAACATCCCCCAGAGGCTATTTTTTAGGTTAAATGCTTCCTTCACATCCATCTCATACAGCAATTTGGTTTAAAAATTAAAATGAAAACTTTAATTTATGCTTAGGAAAATAAAACTAAGTTTGGCTTATGTGTGGTTTCAGTTCGTCAGACCATCAAAAGACAGTGTGGGTAGACTTCCTGGGCAGCAGCCAAGATTCTGAATGGTCTCTCCCCTAGTCAGCTCTCAGTCATGTGAAGCAGAACAACTCCTCAGGGCATGATACCTGAGATGCTACTGAGGACCTTGGTCTTCCCTGGTGGCTCAGCAGTAAAGAATCCACCTGCAATGCAGGAGACTCGGGTTCAATCCCTGCGTCAGGAAGATCCCCTGGAGAAGGGAATGGCAACACACTCCAGTATTCTTGCCTGGAGAATTCCATGGACAGAGGAGCCTGGCAGGCTACAGTCCATGGGGTCACAAAGAGTCGGACACAACTGAGCAACTAAACAACAACAACTGAGAACCCTTGAGATGAAGGTGGGTGAGCACTAGTTCTCATCCTGAAGAGTTCTGCTGATTTGGTACTTCTTAATACCTCAAGAGAGAAGACTGGAGAGGAGTCACTCAAGAGTGGCATCCTGTAGCTCCTTTGTCAATGATTAGTTACTACTACTACTACTAAGACTTGTGTTCATGATTATTTCAAAACAGGAAGATGAGGGCCCCTAGGAAACCAAGAGTGTGTCAAGGCATTCTCAAAATTTGTCCACACCAGTCATTTTGACCTTTATATATTTCCAACTATATATATACACATGCATACATAAGGTCTTAAAATTGATGAACTATAAATTACTTTAAAAGCATTACTGAATATAATAGGTTAAAATCATTATATGTCACAACTCTTATCATGTGGGAGAGAGGAGCTGAGAAACTTTTGAAATTATAATCAGTCCATGGATATTTTTTAAAAGTTTAGCATATTTTATTGAAACCAGGTATTGTTGATGTTTACATTCAACAGAAGAAAAGACTCCATACTTGAGGAATAAATGTCAATGACCTATGTGAGAAAAGTATTTCTATTTCCCTGATATCTATAGGCAGAATCTGAACAAAAAGATGTAACAGAAAACTGTCATCTGTTAGATGGCACAAAGTTCCCTTTGCAGCATCCCCCATGTTAGACACAGCATTCAGTGAGTCACTGGTGGTTTAGAAGCCAAAGAAAGAACTGTAAAAATAAGGGACTGATTACACAAGGAAATTCTTTTTTTTTTAATTTATTTTTATTCGGAGGATAATTGCTTTACAATATTGTGTTGGTTTCTGCCGTATAACAACGTGAATCAGCCATAAGTATACATATATCCCCTCCATCTTGAGCCTCCCACCCACCCCACCCATCCAGCCCCTCCAGGTTGTCACAGAGCACTGGGCTGAGCTCCAGAGGGAAATTCTTGATTCGCTGCTTCATTTCCAGAATGTTGGGCCTTATTGGAATATCGTAGTCACTGGTTAAATCAAAAGAGAAAATTTGGAGTCTGTCCTCTGAGTCCTTAGGATATGCAGAGAGAGGGGAGATGGTTAAATTACTGAAAGAAGACCTAGGATAAGAGAAGGTATTGCATCAGACCCTAACAGAGTACGTCTGTGGAAAGAGGCAGGTGCCTCACCTGGAGATGAGATTCCCCGAGCAGAGGGAGCAGGTGAAAACAGTAGAGGTGCTGAGGCTCCAACCCTGAGGGCCCAGAAGAAAAAGGGACCCATGCTGGGGGAAACCTGGTTTGGTAAATGGCCTCATTTGGGGACTGGGAGTGACACAGGAGAAAAGTTTTATGGGGTATTATGAAACTGGGGTACCTAGAAGGACTGGGGGAGATAACACACTAACTTTCTTTTCCTTTTGATAAAACTTTTTTTTTCTTCTTTTGTGACCAGATGATTGAAGCTAGAGTTAGGTCTGGCCTAACAGGCAGCAGAGTAAAGAAAGTTCCCCTGATTTCAGTCTGGGATTCAAGCCAAGTAAAATAAATGCCCTAGTGTAATGAGCAAAAATTCCTTGACCCAGACATTGCTAACTCAATGGTTTTCAAAAATTCATTACTTTTAACTACTCTAAGAAAATATGTTATTCATTCAACAAATTTTTGTTAAGAAGCTACCACATGCCAGGCACTGGAAAATAGCGAACCAAACACACAAAAACTCTTAACCTCGTGAAGCACACAGAATAATGGATAGAACAGAAAATAAAAAAGGTAAATAAGTAGAAATAGACGGAATGGAATACTGGATTGTGATAAGTCCTATCCAGCTCTTTTTTAAAGCCAGATGAGGAAAGGAGACATTGAGAGGCGGGGTAGGATCCAGCCGGCTGCCAGAGTAGCATCTCTGTGAGAAGGTGATGTTTGATAAAGACCTGAAGGAAGCGAAGGAGTGAGCCTTGCAGGTGTCCAAGGACATTCCAGGGAGAGGAAACAAGTGGAGTGCTAGAAGCAGGAGCAGATGCCTCCTGCGAGGAGCAACAAGGAAGTCAGAGAGCTGTACCAGATTTAGAGACAGAAAGATAAAACTAAGATGTTATATCAGAGGAGTAATAGGGTACCCTGTCATCTGAGGCCTGGGCTTCCCATGTGGCACAGTGGGAAAGAATCCACCTGCCGGTGCAGGAGACCCAAGAGACAAGGGTTCAATCCCTGGGTCAAGAAGATCCCTTGGGTAGTAAATGGCAACCCACTCCAATATTCTAGCCTGGGAAATCACATGGACAGAGGAGCCTGGTAGTCTACAGTCCGTGGGGCCACAAAGACTCAGACACAATTGAGCAACTAACACACACACATAAAGTTCATAATAAGGAGCTCAGCATTCACTGCAAGTCAAATGGGAAGTCACTGAAGGAACTGAACAGAATATTAGTATGTTATTTACATTTGAAAAGGGTCACTCTAGCCAAGATTTTGAGATGTCCCCAAAGGGATCAATTACAGCAAGAGTGAAACTCGTGACAGAGCCACTGCTTAATTTAGGAGAGAGATGATGGGACCTGGACCAGGAATGGAGGGGGTAGGTGGTAATCAGATGCCTGTTTTGAAGATGCAACCTATACGATTTGCTCCACACTGAATGTAGAATGTGGGAGAAGAGAAAGAGAAAGTAGGCCTGCAACATATTTTGAATGTTCATTTAATTAAAAGTATTTACATATAGGAAGAGATGCCATGTAGCTGAAGGATGTGCTTTTAAATTTTCTACTCTTGAAAAATTTTCTAGGAAAAAGTTAAAGGGAAAATCTGTCCCACAAACAATTTCTAGCAACAGTCCAATCAATTGCATTTTAATTTTGTTGTGATTTTTTAATGTAATAAGTTCTCAACAAATATATCCTCAGGTAAAGTTGGACAATGACTAGGTCTTCTCTTCTCACACCTCTGCTTCTCATAGATGCCTTCTGGATTGTAAGTCCTGTAAATTCACAAGAAAATGCAGCTCATCTAACAGCAGGAGATCGAAGAACCTCTTGAAGACCTATTTCAAGTTGCTGATGTGAAAAGGAGGAGTTTTCAGAAAAGCCCTGGTAAGTTTCTAAGAATTAAAGATATCTGTTTCATCAACTTTCTTTAAAAGCTATCTTTAAAAACTAATTCTAAAAACTAAAGCATAACTTTGGAAATGAATATACTTTGAAGTGTACATAAGCCATTTCTAACAAAATGATTCTAAAAGGAATGAGAGATCTCATTGCTTTCATATACACATCGCCAGATGCCACTGTTTAAAAAAAGAAACCTCCCAGCAAGCAAGGGGCAGAATGTTTCTGATGGTGGAAGGCTCTGGAGATGAGGCTAGAAGACCTAAGTAAAATTTAGGTCAGAAGGTCAAGAGTTCAAGTGAACCAAACCGTGTAGAAAATTGTGACTACATGCAGCTATGCAAAACTCTGTCCGACGTAACTCAAGATGGTATCAAAAGTCTTTGTTGTTGCCATTGTTGTTTAGTCACTAAGCCGTGTCCAACTCTTTTGTGACCCCATGGACTGTAACTCCCCAGGTTCCTCTGTCCATGGGATTTCCCAGGCCAAGAATACTGGAGTGGGTTGCCATTTCCTTCTCCAGAGGATCTTCCCAACCCAGGGATCAAACCCTAATCTCCTGGATTCTTTACCATTGAGCCACCAGGACAGCCCTATCAAAAGTTTACATCTAGTTAAAGATGAAAACCTCCAAAGTTTAATCAACAGTTTACTCATAGCTTTCCTTTACAATTAGCTTGTGTAAAGACTATGAGAAGAATTACATAATTTTAATGTAGTTAAACACAGTCCTAGAAAATGAAACTAGCTAGCTTTGTAGTTTCAGTCCGAAAGAACATCAGAGCTAGGCATATGCCTGCTAGGCTCTGGCCGGGACTGGGAACATCCTTTCCTGGAGGCATGAGTTCCTTCAGGCTGCTGAGTCCCAGTCTCCTAAAGGTGGGGGTGGGCACTGGTTCTGACCACTAAAGCTGTTAGTTTGATCCTTCCTGCTCACCACTCCCAAAGAGGAAAAATAAAAGACTTTAGGGAATGGATCCTGAGAGTAAGTACTCATAAAGAGAATTCTGGATTCAAAACTTTCCCAGAACAGAATAAAGAAGGTAAACTATAATTCTTCTCCCCAGCTCCAGGAGCAGCTCCCCCTTTACCCATTTTAGACATAGATGCTTCAAGTGCATTTCTTTTGCAGAAGCAAAGCAAAAACAAGCAACAAACAAGACAACACTGGTTCTGGTCCAATTGCCCTATACGCACAATGAACGATAAAACAGATTAGCTGAGAGGAGACATAATTTAATTATGAAATAGTTTTCCTGATCACAACTCCCCCCCACCCCCTTTACTTACACTGTATAGTCTTGCCAAACATAAACGTCTCTCATGTTTAAAAAATACACCAACACTCCAGAACGTAAATCTGATCAGGTAATGTTCATGAAAGGACTTTGTAAGCCTCAGTCAACTAGATGAAAGTTCTGTATAAACACTAAGAAACCATCATTGAAAAAAAGGTTGAAGACAGTGATGGGCCAAGGAGTTATATCAAAGCACTGTAAGACCTTTTTACTCAAATTATTGTCACCTTGAATTAAGTACAATATATCACTCCAAACCAAATATGGATCAGCGACCATATAAGCTGCTCAAATAATTGAGAGAATGCAAAATTCATGTGAAAGCGTTACCAAATATATAGTAGCTTCAACTCGGTATGTATCTTCTCAGCTCCCATCATAAGAGTGGGCAGTTGAGAAATTTGGTGATGTTATAAAGGGTCTTCATTTTTGAATAATGGGGGAAGCTTTGAGATAGTGCAAAGGATTTAAAAAAAAACTGGCTTGGGAAGAATAGTTGTCAGTCACTCTATTCCATCTCCCTGGAGAGAATTCCTAGGAGAATTCAAACAATGAAGGAGAAAGCAAGAAAGAGCCTGTCTCCCTGTTAGGTGGCGAAAAAAAAAAAAAAAAGATCACTCCCACCATCCCCACATTACACATGCACACATACACATGCCAGTGTGCACAGACACACACACACAGTGTCTCCAGGCAAGTAATAGCCTGTAAGCGGGAAATCCTTCCTGGGCTGTTTCTTGCAGAGTTCTGGGCCAGAGGCAAATGCTATAATCATTGGCTCAAACAGGAGAGAAAACCTAGAACTTTTCTTTACAGTTTTTGGGGGTGCCCAGAGAAGCTACGGGTGGGTAGCTTACTGAGAGAAGACACTGGCTAAGAGAAGATAGTGCCTCAGACCTGGGCAGGGCAGGTCTGTGGAGAATAAGAGCATCTCCAGAGTAAGGTCTGTCTGGCTGGAATAGCCAGAGCAGTTAAAAGAGCAGAGGATAATGCAGAGACCCCCTGAGTCTAGCTCACTGAGGAGCTAAAGTAGAAAACTCTGGAAACAAGGTGAAGCAGGACAGCCGATGGAACAGGCTTATACTTAGAAAATAGGCTTAGAAGGCAAGGCCAGCAGTGCCAGTCCTCCGCTGAGTGAGTTACACAGTTAAGTTAGAACTCTGTTTTCTCATTTGTTAAGTGAGAATAAACTTTGTTTGCAAGCATCTGATAAGGATTAAATTGAATAGCGTAAGTTATTGATATGTATCTGGCACTTAGGAGGCTCTTATTAGAATGAGATAATTCACATACTATAAAATTCTCCCTTGTAAGTTATACAAGTCAGTGGTTTTTGGTATATCCATAGAGTTGTGTACAATCAATTTTAGAACATTCTCATCACATCCTTAAAAATCCTGTACCCATTAGCAGTCAGTCACCATTTACCCTACCCTCCAGCCCTTGGCAACTACCAATCTACTCTCTGTCTCTATGGATTTGCCTATTTTGGACATTTCATACAACTGCAATCACATGATATATGTTTATTTGTAAATGGCTCCTTTCATTTTTGCATAATGTTTTCAAGGTTCATCCATGTTATGTTATCATGATTTCATTTCTTTTTATTGTCAAATAAATTCCATTGTATGAATATACCACATTTTGTTTATTCAGTCATGAAGGCAATTTATTTTTGTGAAGCACTAAATGAATATTGCTTTGTTGATCTAAGATGGGTGTGGTTTACCAAGTTTGCCAAGACCTTTTTGAATTTAAATAACTATCTTTGTCACTCCATTTCAGTCTTTGTTTAAAGTCCTTTATTCACTGATAGTCTATTTCAATCCCCTTCTCCTAAACATATAACCTTAGTTTTCTCAAACTGTATTGTTTATCCCTTTTCCAATACTCACCTTCACATTTAGATATGTTATAGGTACATCAGTTTATATGATTTTAAATAGAAACAATATTTTTCCAATAGTTGGAAAACTAATTATCACACTGAAAACAAGGAAATGAACAACTGGATGGACAGTTTTTTTTTTTTTTTAGTTCATTACTCATACCTAAGTTAAGTATAAATTGAAAAAAAAAATTATACCCCAGAATGTTTCCTCAAACCATTTGAATGTTTTATTTTTTCATTTTTATTTGAGAAAATAAATATCATTCCTGAATACCAAATATGCATGAGTTATCTAAGAGCCAGAATATCTTTAAACATGGTTGGCTTCTACTAATCACTATGAAGCCACATCACAATACCTCTGAAGGATAGATAAATACAGACCATTTGGATCAGCAAATTCTTTAGGGAACAATCATTCTATTTTCCAGCATTAACAATACTCCCAATATTTCCTCAAAACACTTGACTAAATAAAAGGAGACTGGCTTAGACAAAAACTTACAGTAAGCTTGATATCACTCTGAAGGAATAATTGGTATATTAGTGTGGAAATAGCTATGATAAGAAATGCACAGCCAATGTGGGATTTTAAATCATGTGAATAGTATTTTAGGTTACCAAAAAGACTCTTAACAAAGAGACATGGAACAAAGGGGAAGAAAAATTTTTTTTGGCTGCACCGTGCAGCTTTGGAGATCTTAGTTCCCTGACCAGGGATAGAACCCAGACCCCGGCAGTGAAAGTGCAGAGTTCTAACCACCAGACCACCAGGGAGGTATTTTTTAAGAGACGTCAGAGGTCTCTGCTTAAAGCTGAGTAACCGTTGAGTAAATAAAGCGTACCTGTGTGCTCTGAGTTTAGCCAATCTTTTTTTTTTAACAGCCTGTGGAATAGAGACTCTATCGTCCAAATATACCTACTCTCTGTGGGAAAACTGGGCATTCCCAGTGGACAGTTGGCAATAATTATCTATTGCTCATAGGATATAAGCCAGTTCCTGAATGTGGTCGACTCTTCAAGGAGCCTTATGTGTCCAAAAGACTGAAGACATGCATTGGATATAAATAGCCATAGGAAGATTAATTGTGTTCTTACAGCCTTAGAAAAATGGAAAGCAGCATTCAAATGAGTCATGGCACACAATTTATAAGTCCATCCACAAAGAAGAAATTAGTAAGAAATAGTTAGAGAGTTAATAGGAAATATCCACATGGTCTCCTATTATTTAAACGATATTCATTGTGTGCAAAGGAGCAAGAGCTACCTGGTAGGACACAATATCCATATGTGATCCTCATAATGTCACTTTATTTTGTTGTTTCAACTACTTGTATTAACTTTCCATCTATCCACTCAATATATATAAAGCAGATTGACTTTGCTGGCTCATCTTATAAGTTCTGAAATGATGTTCCTTGTAGCTATTGTAAAAATATAAACACTGAGTGTCATATTTGACCCTTCGTAAGACGGTGAGAACATATTAGTCAGTTCTAACATCAGGCCATATAGTTTGGGTACCAATTAAACTAAAACACCTTTTACTCACAGATGTGGTAGGGTAAAATTGCGATGTTTGGCAGCCTCAGACTCTTGATACGGATATGCTGAGTATCATTATTTCTTTATTCCTAAACTTACCAGGTGAGATTACACCAGTTCCTTATTTCACTTTGACTGATAGAGGGATCTGATGTGAAGATACCACGCCTTAAAGAGTATTGCTTCTGGTACGAGTTTGCATGAAGGCTTGACAGTTTCTTAAAAAGTTAAACACGCAGCTATTGATATTTGATCCAGCAATTCCTTGCCAGAGCTGTTTACCTAAGAGAAGTGAACATACATGTCTGCGTAAGACTTGTGCAGAAATAGTCATAGCAGCTTTCTGCATGACTGCCAAAAATGGAAATAGTTCAAATGTCTATTAAAAGAAAATTGGATAAACAAAGTGTGGCATGTTAATAAAACAGAATACTATTCAACAATAAAAAGAAACAAGCTATGGATACATGCAACATTTAGACCAATCTCAATGACATTATATTGAATAAGAGAAGCCAGTCACAGAGGAGAATATTCTATATGATTCTAGTATTTCAATTCTCACATAAGGTTAAGCTAATCTGCGAGTGTGTGTGTGTGCGCGTGCGCACGCACACACTTGCCAAGTCACATCAATTGTGTCTGACTCTTTGCGACCTGTGGACTATAGCCTGCCAGGCTCCTCTGTCCATGGGATTCTCCAGGCAAGAGTACTAGAGTGGGTTGCCATGCCCTCCTCCAGGGGATCTTCCTGACCCAGGGATCCAACCTATGTCTCTTATATCTCCTGCATTGGCAAGAGGATTCTTTACCACTAGCGCCACCTAAGAAGAATGGTTTCCTCTGGAGGGGGTTAGTAGTGACTGAAAAGGGACATGGGGTAACAGAAATGTTCTTTGTCTAGATTGGAGTGGTTTGTTAAAATTTTACATTTAATATATGTGCACTCCAGTTTTATCTCAGGGCAAGTATAGATGAAATAAGAGTTAACTGAATGTAAAAAAGAGAGGGAGAATAGCAGAAAGTTAATAGCTCTGAAGCTGAGTGATGAATACAGTGTTCATTATACTGTCCTGTTTACTTTGTATTTAAAATTTTGCAAAGAAATTGTGCTGTAAAAGTCTAGTTCATGATGTGAGGAAACAGAAGCTATAATTCGATGAGTGGGAGAACAAAATATTATGACACATGCTTCTACTGTTGGCAAATATTTTGCTGAGAGATTATAAAAGAGTGAGATTGTATACCAAAAATGTTAATAACTGTGAACAAGAGATAGAAGTCAGGTAGATCTTGTTTTTCTTTTTTTTTTCCTAGTTGTTTCTGATTTTTTAATTGGACACATATTAGTCTTTTAATTAGAAAAATATACTATAAATAGTAGTCTTAAAAATACTAGGACTTCCCTGGTGGTCCAGTGGTTAAGAATCCACCTGCCAATGCAGGGGACACAGGTTTGATTCCTGGCCCAGGGAGACTTCACATGCCCTGGGGTAACTAAGCCCGTGCCCCACAACTACTGAGCCCACCCTCTGGAGCCAGTGAGACACAACTACTAAGTCCTTGTGCCCTAGAGACCATGCTCCGCAACAAGAGAAGCCACACAATGAGAAGCCTGCACACCAGGACTCGAGAAAGCCCACGCGTTGCAGCAAAGACCCAGCACAGCCAAAAATAAACGAATACATGTTTTTAAAAGTTTTTAAACAATAACAAATAACACCCCCCCCCCAATGACTCTCAGTCCTAATTACTCTGAATCAATAACAACAAGAGTAATGTACTCCGGACGCTTGCAAAAATCCTCTCATGAGCTAAGAGGCTTCTTGGTATTGTAATATGGCAATACTTCCTTCATCTGAGAAAAAGAGGAACATGATCAAATGTAAAACTTTTGGTGGGTTTGTTCCTAAGAAAAATTTTATATAAAAACAAGAGCATGGAATGAAAGCATGAGCTATTCTACAGAGCATTTCTAGATCATGACTGATTTTTCTGTACTTGCTGTATTATAACAATTTTATTAGTGCATAAGGACCCCAAATGAGTTAAAAGAGAAACCCTGATCAGATAGTATCCAGGGAGCTTAACTTTGAACACTCTTAAGAAAGGGAACCTCATTCTTTGGATTAATTTTTTAAAGATAACAAAACCTCACTCCAACAAAGAGTTTAAAAGAAGGCCTGGAAGGGAGAAGTAACTTCCCCTGATCTATATCAAAGAATTCCTCTCAAATATAGATCATGACCACCAGTGAGACAGGTCACATCCCAGGATTATTCAGAGGCTGACTCCCAGAAAGAAAAGGCTGATGGTTGAAGAACCAGACTGAGATCTTAGAGTGCAGGAGAAGAGGAGGAGCTGGATATCATCAGAATTCACCAGCAGAGTCTACCCCCTCAGATGGACAGACATAACTGGTTCCGTTTTCTACAGGACTGTTTCAGGAAACAGTTGGCCCAAGAAATTCATATGCAACAGCAGGACTGAATCAGCAGGGTGGGTGAAGTCAGGAGGAATCCAGGCAAACAGTATATGCACATCTAGATCATGCATTCTCAACTTACCTCCAAGGAGTAGAAATTGCTTCTTAGAAGCAAAAAAAGAAAAACAAAATCAGGCCTTTCTTTAAACTAGACCTCATTTTTGGAGCAGTTTTCAGTTCAGTTCAGTCACTCAGTCGTGTCCAACTCTCTGCGACCCCATGAATTGCAGCACGCCAGACCTCTCTGTCCATCACCAACTCCCGGAGTCTACCCAAACCCATGTTCATCGAGTCGGTGATGCCATCCAACCATCTCATCCTCTGTCATCCCCTTCTCCTCCCGCCCCCAATCCTACCCAGCATTAGGGTCTTTTCCAATGAGTCAACCCTTCGCATGAGGTGGCCAAAATATTGGAGCTTCAGCTTCAACATCAGACCTTCCAATAAACACCCAGGATTGATCTCTTTTAGGATGGATTGATTGGATCTCCTTGCAGTCCAAGGGACTCTCAAGAGTCTTCTCCAACACCACAGTTCAAAAGCGTCAATTCTGCGGCACTCAGCTTTCTTCACCATCCAACTGTCACATCTATACATGACCACTGGAAAAACCATAGCCTTGACTAGACGGACTTTTGTTGGCAAAGTAATGTCTCTGCTTTTAAACATGCTATCTAGGTTGGCCATAACCTTCCTTCCAAGTAGTAAGCGTCTTTTAATTTCATGGCTGCAGTCACCATCAGCAGTGATTCTGGAGCCCAAAAAAGTAAAGTCTGACACTGTTTCCACTGTTTCCCCATCTATTTCCCATGGAGTGATGGGACCAGATGCCATGATCTTAGTTTTCTGAATGTTGAGCTTTAAGCCAACTTTTTCACTCACCTCCTTCACCTTCATCAAGAGGCTCTTTAGTTCTTCTTCACTTTCTGCCATAAGGGTGGTGTCATCCGCATATCTGAGGTTATTGATATTTCTCCCGGCAATCTTGATTCCAGCTTGTGTTTCTTCCAGCCCAGCGTTTCTCATGATGTACTCTGCATATAAGTTAAATAAGCAGGGTAACAATATAAAGCCTTGACATACTCCTTTTCCTATTTGGAACCAGTCTGTTGTTCCATGTCCAGTTCTCACTGTTGCTTCCTGACCTGCATACAGGTTTCTCAAGAGACAGGTCAGATGGTCTGGTATTCCCATCTCTTTCAGAATTTTCCACAGTTTATTGTGATCCACACAGTCAAAGGCTTTGGCATAGTCAATAAAGCAGAAATAGATGTTTTTCTGGAACTCTCTTGCTTTTTCGATGATCCAGCGGATATTGGCAATTTGATCTCTGGTTCCTCTGCCTTTTCTCAAACCAGCTTGAACATCTGGAAGTTCACGGTTCACGTATTGCTGAAGCCTGGCTTGGAGAATTTTGAGCATTACTTTACTAGCATGTGAGATGAGTGCAATTGTGCAGTAGTTTGAGCATTCTTTGGCATTGCCTTTCTTTGGGATTGGAACGAAACTGACCTTTTCCAGTCCTGTGGCCACTGCTGAGTTTTCCAAATTTGCTGGCATATCGAGTGCAGCACTTTCACAGCATCACCTTTGAGGATTTGAAATAGCTCAACTGGAATTCCATCACCTCCACTAGCTTTGTTCGTAGTGATGCTTTCTAAGGCCCACTTGACTTCCCATTCCAGGATGTCTGGCTCTAGGTGAGTGATCACACCATCGTGATTATCTGGGTCGTGAAGATCTTTTTTGTACAGTTCTTCTGTGTATTCTTGCCACCTCTTCTTAATATCTTCTGCTTCTGTTAGGTCCATACCATTTCTGTCCTTTATCGAGCCTATCGTTGCATGAAATGTTCCTTTGGTATCTCTAATTTTCTTGAAGAGGTCTCTAGTCTTTCCCAATCTGTTGTTTTCCTCTATTTGTTTGCACTGATCACTGAGGAAGGCTTTCTTATCTCTCCTTGCTATTCTTTGGAACTCTGCATTCAGATGAGAATATCTTTCCTTTTCTCCTTTGCTTTTCGCTTCTCTTCTCTTCCCAGCTATCTGTAAGGCCTCCTCAGACAGCCATTTTGCTTTTTTGCATTTCTTTTCCGTGGGGATTTTCTTGATCCCTGTCTCCTGTACAATGTCATGAACCTCTGTCCATAGTTCATCAGGCACTCTGTCTATCAGGTCTAGTCCCTTAAATCTATTTTTCACTTCCACTGTATACTCGTAAGGGATTTGACCTAGGTCATACCTGAATGGTCTAGTGGTTTTCCCTACTTTCTTCAATTTAAGTCTGAATTTGGCAATGAGCAGTTCATGATCTGAGCCACAGTCTGCTCCTGGTCTTGTTTTTGCTGACTGTAGGTTCATAGCAAAATTGAGAAGAAGATACAGAGATTTCCCAACTACCCTCTGCTTCCACATATATATTAATACAATCTTCCCCACTATCAACATCCCTCACCGGAGTAACACATTTGTTACAACTGATGAACTTACATTAACACATCATCAGCCACACTCCATAGTTCTGCTTATAGTTCAGTCTTGGTGTTGTATCTTCTATGGGTTTTGGCAAATACGTATGTAATGACATATATCAACCATTATAGTGTCATATAGAATAATTTCATTGTCATAAAAATCCCGTATGCTCTACCAATTTATTCCTCACTCCTCCCAAACTCCTGGCAAACACTGATCTTTTTGCTGTCTCCAAAGTTTTGCCTTTTCCAGAATACCATATAGTTGGAATCATATAGTATGTAGCCTTTTAAGATTAACTACTTTCACTAAGTAATATGCATTTAAATTTCCTTCATATCTTTTTATTGCTTGATAGGCCACTTCTTTTCAGCACTGAATGAAGATTCCATTGTCTGAATGTACCAGTTTATTTATCCATTCACCTGCTAAAGGATATCTTGGTTGCCTCCAAGCTTTGGCATTCATGAACAAAGCTGCTATAAGCTTTTGCGTACAGGTGTTTGTGTAGACACAAGTTTTCAGCTCTTCTGGGTAAATACCAAGGAATGTGATTGCTAGGTCATATGGTAAGAGAAGGTTTAGTTTTGTAAGAGATCACCAAACTGTCTTCCAAAGTGGCTGCACCATTTTGCATTCCCACTAGCAATAAACGAGAGTTCCTGTTGCTCTAACATCCTCACTAGCCTTTGGTGGTGTTAGCAGATTTTGGCCATTCTAATAGATGTGTATTTCATTGTTTGAATTTGCAGTTCCCTGATGACCTTTGATGCCCTTGTTTATGTATAAGGCACAGATACACATAAACGCATGCAGTATATCTGTAGTATTACAATTTCAAGGGAGAGGACAACTAGGTTGAAATCCTCCTCCTTAACGGGGAAACAGTCTAATAAAGAATCAGAGAAGCACTTCTGGGTAGTCAGAGAGGCAACATGAGGAGAGAGACACAGGATAGATGAGAAGGATTGCACACGCTAAAGAACTGGAACCTGGCTTCACAGGGAATCTGAGCAATGAGACAAGACAGGGGAATAAAACTGAGACTGGAAAGCAGAGCATCAGTTAATTTTTGTAACCTGTTTGTGTTAGGCAAGGTTCTCCAGAGAAACAAAACCACTAGTACATACTGGAGAGAAAGAAGGAGGGAGGGAAGGGGGGAGAGAGAGAGATTGTTTAACAGTTTGTGCCTCAGTTTCTTCAGCTGTAAAATGGAAATAGTAGTAGCATCTACCTCAGAGGATTGTGGTGAAGAGGAAATGAGTGATAGAAAGCACTTAGAACAGTGCCCAGTACATAGTATATGCCCAATAAATGCTTAAAAAACATACGAAGCCACTCTGAATGTGGAAGCCAAAAGCTAATTGAGTTCACATAATACATGTTATGGAGAAGGCAATGGCACCCCACTCCAGTACTCTTGCCTGGAAAATCCCATGGACGGAGGAGCCTGGTGGGCTACAGTCCATGGGGTCGCTAAGAGTTGGACACGATTGAGCGCCTTCACTTTCACTTTTCCCTTTCATGCGCTGGAGAAGGAAATGGCAACCCACTCCAGTATTCTTGCCTGGAGAATCCCAGGGATGGCGGAGCCTGGTGGGCTGCCATCTATGGGGTCACACAGAGTCAGACACGACTGAAGCGACTTAGCAGCAGCAGCAGCAGCAATACATGTTAACACTTGTGATTTAATTTTTTTTTTTTTTTGCTTTTTAGAAATTTTAATTGTTTTTGGTTGCACTGGGTCTTCATTGCTGTGCGCTGGTTCTCTAGTCACCATGAGCTGGAGCTACTGTCTCTAGTTGAGGTGCTCCGGCTTCTCATTGTGGTGGCCTGTCTTGTTGTGGAGCACAGGCTCTGGGGCATACAGGCTTCAGCAGTTGCAGAACGTGAGCTCAGTAGTTGCAGCTCATGGACTCTATAGCATGGGCTCAGTAGTTGCAGTACACGGGCTTAGTTGCTCTGCAGTGTGGGGAATCTTCCCAGACCAGGGATCGAAACTGTGTCTCCTGCATTGACAGGTGGATTCTTTACCACTGAGCCTCCAAGGAAGCCCCACCACTTGCTTTTAATTTTTTAAATGCTAACTATCTTTGCCACTCTCAGGCAGTTCTGTGCCTGTCACTGAGTCAGACGTTAGAAAAGATGAATCCCAGCAGGGTGGCCACTGGGGGCCCTACCCTGGTCTGCTCTGCAGAGCTAACCTGGAGGGCTTTAGCATTCATGTGAACATGAACGTGCTAAGTCGCTTATTCATGTCCATCTCTTTGCAACCCCATGGACTGTAACTGACCAGGCTCCTCTATTCATGAGCTTCTCCAGGCAAGAATACTGGAGTGGGTTGCCATTTCCTCCTCCAAGGGATCTTCTCTGCTCAGGGATCGAACCCACATCTCTTGTCTCCTGCACTGTAGGTGGGTTCTTTACCACTAATGCCACCTGAGAAGTCCCTAGGGAGCTCCAAGAAGCCCCTGAAAGCCATTCCTTTACATTCTCTTTGGGAAAACAGAGACAGATGGATAGTGCCCCCAAGAAGGCCAGTGAAATGCCAGCTTAAAGTCCTACTCGGGTTCTGGGCTCTTGGCAGCCCTCAAAAGTCTCAAGCAAAGAACAGATTTTAACCTTTGAATTCTAACCACACACACACCAGAAGGGTGGATGAGTAATGGCTTTTGAGTAACCAAAGGACTCCTTTCAGAGAGAGAAAAAAAAGTCACTTCAGTCAACGCAGATCTCGGAAAACGAAACTGAAATCAAGTGTGCAGACTTCCTTCTCCTCACCTTCCAGTTTCAGCACACACCCATACTGAGAAACACTCTGCCATTTCTGAGCCAGTTAGAGCTCAGACGGAAGTGGAAGCAGAGGAGAAACGTGCATAAAAACCTGACTGAAAAAAAAACATTTTTCTCTAACCTAGCAGGAAGAAGAAAACACAGACGTTTGAATGCCTCCTACACTGAAATACATGATTTTCCTGTCGTTTATGTAGAAGAATTTTGCAAGAAAAATCTGAGTGAGTACAATATCTGTTATTAACAGTACTGTTACTATCTATAGCAACATTTTATTGAGTAGGAAGGAATCTACTTCTCAATTAGAAAATTGAAATATACTCTAAAAATAATATTTTAAGCCTAAATATTTTTAGCCTAAACTGTTCAGTGCTGTGACAGTGTGTGCTTTATATTAATTGAAAAGGAGTCACAGCATTCCATAAAAGATGCAGTTGAAAACTAAAGGCACTTTTCCTTTAGAGGTATTTTTACTGATGAACTCCCCCAAGGCATTAGCAGCATCTTCAAAAACAACGTATGATGAAAATTTTAAAATGTACTTTCCACTAATCTACTCTAAGGAGTTGCCAGAAAATAAAACTCCCTGATAAATCCTCAGATATTAGTGTCAGATGATATGTATTATAAACAGACAGAGACAGAGACAGTGATAGAGATGTAGACAGACTACAGGAAGTATTTGAAATTATAACAGCCTTCCTCCTTCCTGGCAAAAATCTTGGGTTTATGTCTGATTTTCTCCAAAGTACAAGAGGGTGAGGGAAATACAGTTCTGATTAAAACCCTACTCTTCAATTTCCTTTTCCTTTAGAAAAACGAACCAGCCCTAAAGTTAACCCTACAGCTGATAAATATATATGGGTTTGATCAATCAGCTAACAATCAATAGATAAGTTCCTTTTTTTTAAATACTAGTTGCTAAGAAGCTCAGAAGCAAATTCTCAGGACAGTTCTAGTAAAGTATATAGAATTGAAAAGTTATTTTTGCAAATTTCATCTGCATATACAATGGGAAAATCATGTATTTTGGTGTAGGAAACATTCAAATGTCTGTGTTTTCTTCTTCCTACTATATTAGAGAAAAATAGTTCAGGGTCTTTTATGGTTCCATACAAACTTCAGAATTATTTGTTCTAGCTCTGTGGAAAATGCCTTTGATATTTTTGATAGGGATTGCATTGAATCTGTAGAGTGCCTTGGGTAGCATGGCCATTTTAACAATGTTAATTCTTCCAGTAAATGAACATGGTATATCTTTCCATCTGTTTTGTTGTATCAGTGTCACATGGTTTCCAGCGTACAGGTCTTTTACCTCCTTAGATTCATTCCTACGCATTTATTATTTTTGATGCAAGTATAAATGGGATTGTTTTCTTTATTTCTCTTCTGATAGTTTGTTGTTAATATATAGAAACACAACAGATTTCTATATATTAACTGTATATCCTGCAATTTTACTGAATTCGTTTATTAGTTCTAATAGTTTTTTGGTGGCATTTTAGGATCTTCTATATATAGTATTATGTTATCTGAAAACAAGGACAGTTTTACTTCTTCATATCCAATTTGGATGACTTTTATTTCTTTTTCCTGTTTAATTGCCGTCACTAGTATTTCCAGTGCTATGTTAAATAAAAGTAGCAAGAGTGGGCATCCTTGTCTTGTTCCTGATCTTAGTGGAAATGCTTTCAGCTTTTCACTACTAGTTTGATCTTGACTGTAGGTTTGTTATATATGGTTCTTATTATGTTGACATATGTTCCCTGGGTCGGGAAGATCCCCTGGAGGAGGGCCTGGCAACCCACTCCAGTATCCTTGCCTGAAGAATTCCAGGGGCAGAGCAGCCTGGCGTGTTACAGTCCATGGGGTTGCAAAGAGTCGGACACGACTGAGCAACTAAGCACAGCACACGTTCCCTCCTTGTCCACCATATTGAGAGGTTTTTTTTTTATCATAAATGGATTGTCAAAAGCTTTTATTGAATCTTTTGAGCTGATCAGATCATTTTTATTATTCAACTTGTTAATGTGTTCTTTCACATTGATTGATTTACAGATATGAACCATTCCTGCATTGCTGGGATAAATCCCACTTGATTATGTTTATGATCCTTTCTCATCTAGTATATTGTATAAGGCCCATGTTTCTCTACTGATATTCTGTCTGGATAATCTGTCCACTGACATAAGTGGGATGCTAAAGTCCCATAATACTGTTGTATTAGTTTCAATTTCTTCCTTTATGTTTGTTAATATTTGCTGCATGTATTTAGGTGTTCCTATGTCGGGCTTCCCTGGTGACTCAGACGGTAAAGAATCCACTTGCAATGTAGGAGACCCAGGTTCAATCCTTAGGTCAGGAAGATGCCTTGGAAAAGGGAATGGCTACCCACTCCCGTATTCTTGCCTGGAGAATTCCATGGACAGAGAACCCTGGTGGGCTACAGTCCATGGAGTCGCAAAGAGTCAGACACGACTGAGCGACTAACACTTTCTTTTCATGTTGGGTACATCTATATTTGCAATTGTTACCTCTTCTTGTTGAATTGATTTATCTTTATGTAATGTTCTTTTTTTCTTGTCATTTGTTGTAGTCTTTCTTTTAAAGTATATTTTGTCTGATAAAAGTATGGCTACTCCAGCTTTTCTTGTTTCAATTTGTGCAGAATATGGTTGTCCTTCCCCTCACTTTCAATTTTCCCATCTCCCTTCCCCACTCCAGCACCTGGTAACCTCTGTTCTCTGAGTGCAACTTTGAAGGGGAAGTGGTTGTTTTCTTAGATTCCACATATAAGTGAGCTCATACAGTAAACTGTCTTTCTCTTTCTGGCTTATTTTGCGTAGCATAATGTCCTTCAGTTTCATCTATATTGTCACAAATAGAAGGATCTCCTTCTTTCTCACAGCTATTATAAATATGTTTATTTGCTACAATGCACATGGGAGTGCAACAGTCTCTTCAAAATACTTATTTCATGTCTTTCTGATATATAGTCAGAAGTGAGATTGCTGGATCACAGAGTAATTCTGTTTTTAATTTTTTGAGGAATCTCCATACTGTTTTCCATAATGGCTGTACCACTTTACATCCCCACTAGCAATGTACAAGTGTTTTTTCCACAGCCTCACCAGCTTTCGTTATCAGTTTTATTCTGAATAATAGCCATCTGACAAGTGTGAGGGGTTATCTCCTTTTGATTTTGATTTGTATTTCCCTGATGATTAGTGATGTTAAACACTTTTTTCCTATATCTGTTGGCCATTTGTATGTCTTCATTTGAGAAATGTCTGTTTGGGTCCTTTGTTTATTTTTCAAATAAGATTGTTTGTTTCCTTGCTATTGAGTAGTTTGAGTTCCTTATGTATTTTGGAGGAGAAGGGGGCAACAGAGAACGAGATGGTTGGATGACATCACTGACTCAATGGACATGAGTTTGAGCCAACTCCGGGAGTTGGTGAAGGACAGGGAAGCCTGAAGTGTGGCAGTCCATGGGATCGCAAAGAGTTGGACACGACTGAGCGACTGAAATGAACTGAAATGAACTGAACTGAACTGAGATATGGTTTGCCAGTATTTTCTCTCATTCCACAGGGGGACTTTTCATTCTGTGGATTGATCCTTTTGCTGTGCAGAAGTTTTTTAGTTTGATGCAGTCCCATTTGTCTGTGTCTGCTTTTATCATTTGTGTTTTTGGAGTCATATCCAAAGCTTGTCGCTCAAACTGATGTCAAGAAGATTTTCCTCTATTTTCATCTATAGTGTTTTGGTTTCAGGTCTTAGAGTTAAGTCTTTAATCAATTTGTTTTTTCTACTCAAGATCACTTTTTCATGGGTCTTTTGTAGTTCTGGATGAATTTTAGGCTTTTTATTTTCTATTTTTGTGAAAAATTTCATTGGAATTTTTATAACTATTGCATTGAATCTCTAATTGATTTGGGTAGTATAAATATTTTAATAATATTCTTCTAATCCATAACACAGGATACCTTTCCATTTATTTGTGTCTTCTTCAGTTTCTTTTATCAGTGCTTCACAGTGTTCAGTGTATGGATGTTTCACCTCCTTCTTCAAATGTATCCCTGAGTAATTTTTATGCTATTGTAAGTGAGCTCATTTTAATTTTTTTTCAGATTGTTTACTGTTAGTGTATAGAAATGCAGCTTTTTAATATTGATTTTGTCTCCTGTACCTTTTCCTAATTTGTTTTTTTGTTCTAATAGTTTTCTTTTTCTTTTTTTTTTTGGTAGTTTCTAAGGTTTTATGGGCTTCCCTGGAGGCCTAGATAGTAAAGAATCTGTCTGCAATGCAGGAGACCTGGGTCCAATCACTGGGTTGGGAAGATCCTCTAGAGGAGGGCATGGCAACCCACTCTAGTATTCTTGCTTAGAGAATCCCCACAGACAAAGGAGCCTGGCGGCCTGCATTCCTTGGTGGTCGCAAAGAGTCGGACACAACTGAACGACTAAGCACACACACAAGGTTTTATGTGTATGATATCATTGCAAACAGAAACAGTTTTGCTTCTTCCTTTTCCTGTTTGGAGGCCTTTATTTCTTTTTCTGCTAATTGCTCTGGCTAGGAGTTTAGTTTTATGTAGAAGGAAAGTGCTGAGAGTGGGAATTCTTGTCTTGATCTTAGAGGAAAAGCACTCCGTTTTTCACTACTGAGTATGATGTTAGCTATGAGATTGTCATATATGGCCTTTATTGCATTTAAGTAATAACCCCTAACCCTTCTATACCTAATTTGTTGCATTTTTATCATATAATACAAGTAAAGAATTTCATCAAATACTCTTTCTGGATCTATTGAGATGATCATATGATTTTTATCCTTCATTCTTTTAATGTGGTATGTTGCATTTATTGGTTTGCATATCTTGAACCATTCTTGCATCCCAGAGATAAATCCCATTTGATTATGATATATGATATATGATCTTTATAATGCTTATAATGTTCTGTTGAACTTCATTTGCTTATATTTTGTTGATGATTCTTACATTTATGTTCATCAGCGATATTGGTCTGTAACTTCCTTTTTCTTGTACTGTCCTTAACTGGCCTTGGTATCATCATTAAGCTGGCCTCATAAAATGTACTTATAACTGTTCCTTCCTTTTCTGTTTTTTGGAAGAATTTAAGAAGAATTAACATTAATTCTTCTTTAAATATTTGGCAGAATTCACTGGTGAAGCCATGAGGTCCAAGATTTTTCCTTTTTTGTGAGGTTTCAATTACTAATCCAAACTGCTTACTCATTATTGGTCTGGGAGGTTTCAGTTACTGATTCAAATTCCTTACTCATTGGTCTGTTCAGATTCTTTATTCATGATTCAGTCTTGATGGTTTGTATGTTTCTAAGAATTTATTTATTTATTCTACATTGTCCAATTTGGAGCATATAAATGTTCACAGTAGTCTCTTAATATACTTTGCATTTCTGTGATATCAGTTGTAACAGCTCTCTTTCATTTGTAATTTTATATATTTGAGTTTTCTCTACTTGTTTCTTAGTCTAGCTCAAGGTTTGTCAATTTTGTTGATGTTACAAAACAATAGCTCTTAGTAGTAAGAGAAGATTGATGCTTCAGTCACTGATTTGGCTGGTCTTCTTTTCTCTTTGCAGTGTTATTTCCTTCATGCCCTGCTGCTTCAAGATACAAACTATTTTTAAGAAACTTGGTATGACACAAAGATCTTCTTTTGCATATGGTAGAGTAGAAGGACCCTAAGCTTACCTCCTGAACACACCCAAATCACTATCTGAAGAACTATCTGCAGAACAACCGTCATTGAAAAACACCGAAACCTACTAGAAAAGATCCTCTACAACTAAAGACGAAACAACAACTAAAGCCCATCCCCCCAGGTGGGTGACCCACAGATAAGAAAATAATTACATTACAGAGGTTTTCTCATGGGAGTGAGATTCTGAGCCCCACATCAGTCCTCCCAGTCCAGAGGTCTGGCAGTGAGAAAATATGACCTTTTCCATGGTTCTTCTACGTTCTATTTCACTTATTCCTTCTCTGATTTTATTATTTCATTCCTTCTGTGAACTTTAGGTTGAGTTTGTTCTTGAGGTATAACATTGGGCTGCTTATTTGAGATCTTTCATAATGTAGGCCTTTGTCACTATTAACTACTCTCTTATAACTGTTTGTGTTGCATCTCATAAGTTTTGGTGTGTTGTGTTTCCACTTTTATTTGTCTTGAGATATTTTTTGATATCCTTTTTGACTTCTTCTTTGACCAAATGGTTGGTCAGAAGTATGTTATTTAACTTCCATATATTTATGAATTATCCAACTTTCCTTCTATTATTGATTTCTAGTTTCATATCATTGTGGTCAGAAAAGATACTTGATGTGGACTTCAAGCTTCTTCAATTTGTTAAGACTTCTTTTGTGAACTAATATAAGATCTATCCTGGAAAACGTTCCATGTGTACGTTGAACGAATGTGTATGCTGTTGCTCTTGGATGGAATGTACTGAATATGTCTGTTAGATCCATTTGACCTATGGTGTTGTTTAGGTATGCTGTTTCCTTATAGATTATTTTGTCTGAATGATCTATCCATTGTTAAAACTGGGATATTGAAGTCACCTACTATAATTGTATATGCCTATTTCTCCCATTTAGTTTTACTAATACTTGCTTTATTTTTAGGTACACCGAAGTACCTAAATTTTGGTGCATTATATATTATCATCTTGATGAATTGACTGCTTTACCATTATATAGTAACCTTCTTTGTCTCTTTTGACCATTTTGACTTAAAGTCTATCTTGTCTAATTATAACCACTCCTGCCTTCTTCTCATTGCTATTTGCATAGAATATGTCTTTCCATCCCTTCACTTTCAGTGCATGTAGGTCCTTAAGTCTAAAATGAGTCTCTTGAAAAGACAGCATATCACTGTTGGATCTGATTTTTTTTTAATCCATTCGGACACACTATATCTTTTGATTGGATAATTTAATTCTTTTATTTAAAGTAATTATTAATAGGTAAAGAGGTAAAGAATCTCTCTCTTCAGGAGATGCAAGAGACATGGATTTGATCCCAGGGTCAGGAAGATCTCCTGGAGCAAGAAATGGTAACCCAGTCCAATATTCTTGCCTGGAATATTCCATGAACAGAGGAGCCTAGTGGTCTACAGTCCACGGGGTTGCAAAGAGTCAGACATGACTGAGTGACTGAGCACACATGCACACAAGATTTGCTATTGCCATTTTGTTTGTTGTTTTCTGGCTGTTTTGTAATTCCTTTGTTTCTTTCTTCCTCTCTTGCTGTCTTCCTTTGTGATTTGATGACTTTTTGTAGAGGTATTCTTTGACTCCTTTCTTTTTATGTTTTGTATATCTGTGCATGCTTGTGTGCTAAGTTGCTTCAGTCATGTCCAACTCTGTGCAACCCCATGGACTGTAGCCCACCAGGTTCCTCTGTCCATGGGATTCTCCAGGCAAGAATACTGGAGTGGGTGCCATGCCCCCCTCCAGGGGATCTTCCCGACCCAGGGATCAAACCCACGTCTCTTATGTCTCCTGCATTGGCAGACAGGTTCTTTACCACTAGGAACCACCTGGGAAGCCCTTTGTATATCTACTATAGGTTTTTTACTTGTGGTAATCACGAAGCTTACATGTAACAGTCTATTTTAAGTTTATAACAACTTAACTTCACCCACATACAAAAACTCTACACTTTAACTTAACTTCTCCCTCCACATTTTGTGTTATTAATGCCACAGTTTACATCTCTTATTCATATTGTATCCATTAACACATTATTTTACTCACAGTTATTTTTAAAATTTAAATATTTAATTTTTAAAATTTTTTATCTTTTACTTTTATATCAGAGTTAAAAGTGATTTATCTACCACCATTACAGTATTAGAGTGTTCTGGATTTGACTATATTCTCACCATTACAGTAAGTTTCATACTTTTATGTTCTTTTCATTTGTCAGCATATTTTTGTTACAACTCAAAGACCTCCCTTTAGCATTTCTTGTAAGATAGGTTTAGTGGTGAATAACTCTACAGTTTGCTTGTTTTGGTCTGGGAAAGTCCTTATCTCTCCTTCATTTCCGAAAGACAACTTGTAAGTTTCTTAAGTATTCATGGTTAACACTTGTCTTTCAGCACTTTGAATATGTCATCCCACTCTCTACTGGCTTGTAAGATTTCTGCTGAGAAATCTGTTGATAGTCTTATGTGCGTTCCCGTGTATGTGGGATTTTTTTTCTCTTGCTGCATTTAAAATTCTTTGTCTTTGATTTTAGTCTTATTATGTGTTTTAGAGAAGATCTTTTTGTATCAAAACTCTTGGGGAAATCTATGAGCTTCAGGAACTTCAATGTCCAAATCTCTACACTGTCCCCCCCAACAACTGGGAAGTTCACAGACGTGACTTCTTTTTTTTTTTAATTTTAATTGGAGGCTAATTACTTTACAATATTGTGGGTTTTGCCAAACATTGACATGAATCAGCCACGGTGTACAAGTGTCCCCCCTTCCCGAACCCCCCTCCCATCTCCCTCCCCATCCCACCCCTCTGGGTTGTTCCAGAGCACTGGCTTTGAGTGCCCTGCTTCATGCATTGAACTTGAACTGGTCAACTATTTCACATATGGTAATATACAGGTTTCAATGCTATTCTCTCAAATCATCCCACCCTCGCCTTCTCCCACCGAGTCCAAAAGTGTGTTCTTTACATCTGTGTCTCTTTTGCTGTCTTGCATATCGGGTCGTCATTACCATCTTTCTAAATTCCGTATATATGTGTTAATATACTGTATTTGTGTTTTTCTTTCTGATTTACTTCACTCTGTATAATAGGCTCTAGTTTCATCCACCTCATTAGAACTGACTCAAATGCATTCTTTTTTATAATTGAGTAATATTCCATTGTGTATATGTACCACAACTTCCTTATCCATTCGTCTGCCAGTGGACATCTAGGTTGCTTCCATGTCCTAGCTATTGTAAACAGTGCTGCAATGAACATTGGGGTACATGTGTCTCTTTGATTTCTGGTTTCCTTGGTGTGTATGCCCAGCAGTGGGATTGCTGGGTCATATTAGCCATGATTTCTTTAAATAACCCTTCTGCCTTTTTCTTCCTCTCCTTTCTTTGCATTACAACAATGAATGGATTGTTACATTTGATGGTATTCGATAATGCACGTAGGCTTTTTTTTCACTCTTTTTCATTCTTTTTTCTTTTTCTTTTTTTTTTTTGCTCCTCTGAATGGAGAATTTCAAATGTATTGTCTTCACAAGTTCACTGATTCTTTTGCTTGGACAAGTCTGCTATTGAAGCTTTCTATTGAATTCTTCAGTTTAATCATTGTGTGCTGCAGTGCTAGGATTTCTGTTTGTTTTTAATGGTTCTTGTTTTTTTGTTGAACCTCTCATTTTGTTCATTCATTGTTTTACTAATTTTGTTTGTCTGTGTTTTATTGTAGTTCACAGAATTTTGTATGAAGATTATGCGAAAGTATTTATCAGGTAGTTCATTGACTTTCATTTCTTTAGGGTCATTTATTGGAGCTTTATTAGTTTCCTTTGATGGTGTCATGTTTCATTGATTATTCATAATTCTTGTGGCGTTGCATTGTTGCCTACACATTTGAAGAAGTAGGCACCGCTTCCAGTCTTTACAGATTGGGCTTAGGCAGGAAAAGGCCTTCTCCAGTCACCTTGTCCAGAGATTGTAGGTGAATTGTTTGGTAGATTCTGAAGATGAGCTTGATGCTGGAGTCCTCAAGTGGGCAGGCTTGGTTCTTGGGTCAGTGATGGGCTGGACTAGTGCTTGGGTCTATAAGAGTGGGCTGGCATTTGGGTCCATGGGGTAACCTGGCCCCTGAAGTCCTGGTGGTGGACTGATGCAACAGATTTTGGCCTATAGCCTGGGGCTGCTGATACTGGCCTGAAGGTTGGGTCCATGAGGTGCAGCCTGACACTGGGGCTGGCCATGTGCCTGGGTCCTCAGGAGCCAGTCTGGAATCTGGGGCAGGCCAGGAGCCTGAGTCCAAAGGAACCAGTCTGGAGTCTGTGTCCATAGAGCCCAGCCCAGCACCTGGGCAAACAGAGAACCTAGGTTCATAGGAGCAGGCCCAGTCCTGGAGTAAGGCAGGAACCTGATTCTGCAGGAGACTACTTTGAGCCTGGGGTCTCCGGTAACTGTCTTGTTACTAGGGTGAGGCAGGAGTCTTGGTTCACTGAAGCTCACTTCAAGGCTGGGTTTGCAGAGGCTTGGCTAGTAGGGTAATACCAGCTTCATAAAATGAATTGAGAAGAATTCCCTCTTTTAGTGTGTTCTAGAAGAGACGATATAAAATTAGTGTTAATTCTTTAAATGTTTGGTTGAATTCTTCAGTGAATCTGTCTAGACCTGGAAATTTTTCTTTGTAGGGAAATCTTCAAAATTAAAAATCCAGTTTTCTTTTAAGTTATGCGACCATTCAAATAATCTGTTTCATATTAAATGGACTACAGAAGTTTGTTTTTTGAGGAATTGTTCCATTTCATTTGAGTTGTCAAATTTGTATGTGTGAAGGGAACTTGGTATAACTTTTTTATTGGTTTCTATAGATGTTACATTATGTATACATAACTTATGATAGTTCAATAATGGTTTTTTTTTTACCAGTTTGAGTGAAGCATAGAAATCTTCATATCCCCTTACCCTGTCATGTATAATGATACATTAAATATTTTCACAAAATACATTTAGAACCATATCAGACAGTGGTTTAAAAATCAAACTTTTAAAAGCCAAAGAGAAGAAGTCTATTATATTTACCAATTTTTTTGCTTACTGTGTTCTTTTTTCCTTCCTAGTGTACCAAGATTCCTTCTCTTATTATTTGCTTTCTGTTTACAGAATTCCTTTCACCATTCGCTTAAGGTAGGTTGTGTAAGTTGCGTCTTTTCATATTCCCACTAGTAGTGTACAAAGTTTCCTTTAATTTCTCCACATCGTCCTCACCAATTCTTCTTATTTTCTGGAGGTTTTAAATAGTAGCCATCATAATAGATGTGAAATGATACAGCATTGTGTTTTAGGTTTGTATTTCTCTAATGATTAGTGATGTTGAACATCTTTTCATGTGCTTGTTGGTCATTTGTATATCATCTTTGGAGAAATGTTTAAGTCCTTTGCTCACTTTTAATTGGGTTATTCGTTTTGTTGTTGTTGAGTTGTAGGAGATTTTTTTTAACCCCTCATCAGATCTATGCTTTACAAATATTTTCTCCCATTCCATAAGTCACCTTTTCATTCTATTCATTGTGTCCTTTGATGCATAGTTTTTGAGTTTGATATAGTCCCACAAAAGGCCTTACTTTAAAAATTAGTACTTTTAAAACAATTTCCCACCTCTTCTCTTTCTCTCTTTCCCCAGCTTATTTTAAATTTGAGCTACTTAGGGACTTCCCTGGTGGTCTAGTGGTTAAGACTTCACCTTCCAATGCAGGGGGTGAGGGTTCAATCCCTGGCAAGGAGTTAAACCCCACATGCCTCCAGGCCAAAAGATTAAAAAACATAAAACAGAAGCAAGCTTGTAACAGATTCAATAAAGACTTTAAAAATGGTCCACATCAAAAAATATCTTAAAAAAATAAATAAATAAATAAATAAATAAATAAATTTGAGCTACTTAGTATCTACAGGCCAAATTACTGAAAGAAATTTCACCTAGTTAACCTTTTTTAGAAGGCATTACATCTCTGTGGTTTCTGATTGTCATAGTATTGTAAGAATTTCCATCAATTGTGCATCTTTGCCGGTTTTTGTGTTGATAGAGCAAAAGACAAGACGTACCTTTTATTCACTTAATATGAATACAGGAATTACTAACCAGAGAATAATAGCTTTAACCTTGGACCATTGGTCTGGCAGCTTTATGTCTGGAAGGGAAAGTAAATCCTAACCTGAGTTTTTATCTGCCTCTTGTAGGCAATATTCCTGTGTATTAATTATTTCATGGAAGTGTACCTATATAGTCTAATTTCCACTATCCCCCATGCTTTTCTTCTTTGTTGATTTGATTCTCCTGTAGTGATTTTATAGGAATGGTTCATGTTTTTGGAGCCATTTTTGGATTGTGCTTAATTAAAGATGACTATTTAAGCTGTACTTAAAGCTCACATTTTTGAGCCATTTTGGGTTGTACTTAAAGCTAACTATTATTGTCTATTGTTTTTTTCCCTAACCATTGCTATATTTCTGTAACCCAGATTGCCAATGATTTTCCAAATAGTAGCTTGCCAACTTACATACCAAATAGTAATGCCATTTGTTACTGCCCAGGAATCAGCTATTACCAAATATTATGTGAAAACTTACATGAATGTAATACTAGCCTCTAAATTCACTACCCAGCAAGCTATCCCAGAAGTCATGAAACTGAATGGCTCACAGATCAGTCTAAGGTGTTTGAGGCACATCTTTATTAAATCAATTAAATACACAAAAAAAAGCAGGGGGAAAGAGATGGGTAACACACTTGGGATAAGGTATAAGAAGGGTGGAAGGGTCTTATTACCTGAATTATACAAGTTCATATGTCCTCTCTCTTCCTCTCTGCAGTGTCAGCATTCTCCACTGATTGTGTGGTTTTGAGAACCAAAGTTAAGGTCTTTCCAAGGGAAATCAACAAATACAAGATACCTTATGTCAGTGACGTCCACTTGCTCCAATCAGAGAGATGCAGAGGGGCATGTATGCTTGACTACAGCTCTAACTCATCAACTAGCCTGATAAGCTACTCAGGATTTTGTTTATGTTTCTTAATTACAGGACACAAAAGATCAGAATGGGTGTCAACAGTAGGTGACCCAATTAAAATTTTAAACATATAAAGTGCTTCAAGAGTGCCTCGTGTATATTTAATATCTATTTGGCCCTTCAGTCTCTTCCTAACTATGTTTAACACTCATATGCTCTATTTACTTTATCTATGTCTATTATAACATGTTTCACAAACTACTTGCTTCTATACCTTGCTTCATAAATGCTTCTCATTTTACATGTCCATCCCTCTTTAGTTTCATATAGCCTTTTTTGTTTCTCTTATTTTCTACAGTGTCAGGAACCGCGTTAGGCATTACTGACAAAATGTAGGCACAGCCCCAACCGCCTCTCCTCATCCCACAGGCACAGTCCCAGGATGAAGGAGTTAGGTCTTGTGATTCTGACTTGTCCTTTCCTTCCTTCAGTTGAGTTGGCTGGAAAGAATATTAAGGTGCTTACTGTTCTTGTGAGGAGCATGAGAAAGCACAAAGCCCTCTGCAGTTATGCCCAGGAAATAATCCATAAAGTTAACTATTGACATTTGTTCAAGGATCTTTACAAAGAATGTTCCAGGATGAGCACATAGGCCGCAGCTTGAGGCCATGGGAAAGATTGTTATCTGAGACCTGCTTGTGAGGGAAATGTTTATGGCAAAAGAAGTTTGCTGAGTTTAGGGTTTAGGAATAATTAAGTATAGTTAGAAGCTAAAAGTTTAAGAAATGTTGTAGTGTTGGCATATTTTACTATAGCTTATAGAGACTAGGAATTTTAGAGATACTAATAGCTAGAAGCCTTTTTAGGAGATAATGAGCTTAAGATACTAGGGGCTAGCTGCTGTTGCTGCTAAGTCACTTCAGTCGTGTCCAACTCTGTGCGACCCCATAGATGGCAGCCCACCAGGGTCCACCGTCCCTGGGATTCTCCAGGCAAGAACACTGGAGTGGATTGCCATTTCCTTCTCCAATGCATGAAAGTGAAAAGTGAAAGTGAAGTCTCTCAGTCGTGTCCGACTCTTAGCGACCCCATGGACTGCAGCCTACCAGGCTCCTCCGTCCATGGGATTTTCCAGGCAAGAGTACTGGAGTGGGTTGCCATAGGAGCTAGCAGGATTTAGAAAGATAAGAAATAAACTGAGGAATGTGGTATGCAGCCCAGAGACAAACATGAGTTACAATGTAATCACAAGGACACTTAAGAGGGAACTCTGAAGGACAACAATGATTTATGGAGACAGTAAACCTGGGTGAGGGGAAACTGAAGATGTCAAACCTCTGACCTAATGCTTTTGTAAATGTATAAAAGAAAACCTGATGCTTAAAATAAACATGCAGTCCCACACTTTGAGTCAAAGGCTGCATCATTCTCCGCTGACACCGCTCATCCCTTCAGGCCAATTCCCTGGCTGCTGGAGCTGGACTCCAGCACTACAGCAGAATTGAATATTTATAAACAATAGAGCTAACACACATTATAGAAAATAACCATTAAGGAGGATGAAACTTATCTCTCTCCCTCTCTCTCTCTCTCTTGATTAGAAGCATCCCCAAGATGCAGTTAATGAATAAGGCAAGGCAAAGAGAACTGTGCATGGTATGTTGCCATAGAATGGGAAAAAGTGCTCATTCATTTATATTTGGTAGTATTTCTCTGGAAGGATATAGAAGAAACTGATAATGGTAATTTCCTCTCAAGAGGGTCATTAGAGAGCATGTATATCCTTTTGCGCCATTTTCAATTTTCTAGGACACACTCATATTGTCGATTGAAAAATTAACTGATTATTTTTTTAATTTCTTTATAAAAGTACTAAATACATTTTCTTTTTCTATACACAGGTATCAGAATGGCAGCACAACTTAACTTACCAGAAAATACAGATGACTGGACAAAAGAGGAAGTAAATCAGTGGTTAGAAAGTCATAAAATTGAACAAAAACACAGAGCAATTTTGATGGCACAAGATGTCAATGGTGCAAACTTGAAGTACATTACTAAAGATGACCTTGTTGCTATGGGCATAACATTTGGACCAGCTATCCAAATAGAACATCTCTTCAAAGAGTTGCTGGAGACATCCTCCGGAGAGCCTTTCCAGACATGTAAGGGGGGAAAAGGCAGTAAAAGTGTTCCTAAAACACAGGAGAAAGATGGAGGGACTTCAAAACAAACGAATAAAAAGAAATCAGGTAAGATTAATGACTCTACAGTGAGTACAGTTACTAAAGGTTCTAAGTCACTGAAAAATGAGTTCATGGAAGATGAAATAGATGACACAAAGAAAAAGCAGCCATCCATAGAACCGACATGCGTGTCATACCCTTTTGATGAATTCAGTGATCCATATCGTTACAAATTGAATTTTAAACTACAGCCTGAAACAGGACCACTCAATCTCATTGATCCAATACATGAATTCAAAGCCTTCACAAACACAGAAACAGCCACAGAAGAGGATGTTAAAATGAAATTTAGCAATGAGGTTTTCCGGTTTGCTTCTGCTTGTATGAACTCACGTACCAATGGCACCATTCATTTTGGAGTCAAGGACAAACCTCATGGAACAATTGTTGGTGTGGAATTTACCACCATCACCAAAGAAGCCCTCATTGACCACTTCAATCTGATGATCCACCAATATTTTGAAGACCATCAGGTCCAAAAAGCAAAGAACTGCATTCGAGAGCCAAGATTTGTAGAAGTTTTACTGCCAAATAGTACTCTATCTGACAGATTTGTCATTGAAGTGGATGTTGTTCCAAAATATTCTGAATGTGAAGTTGATTATTTCCAGATTAAAATGCAAAATTACAGCAACACAGTATGGAAACAAAGTACAAAATTCTCAGTCTTTGTGCGAGATGGGGCCAGTTCCAAGGACATCATGAAAAGTAACGCGGATTTCAAAGCATTTAAATTAGATTTGAAAAGACTGGCAGAATCTAGGAAAGAAGCAGAAGAGAAACGCAGAATAAAAACAAATAAAAAACAGAGTGAGGGGCCAAAACTTGTTAAATTATTGACAGGAAATCGGGATTTGTTAGATAATTCATACTACGACTGGTACATTCTTGTAATAAACAAATGCCATCCTACACAAATCAAACACTTAGATTTCCTAAAGGAAATTAAATGGTTTGCTGTGTTGGAGTTTGATCCTGAATCTGTGAGCAAGGGTGTGGTCAAAGCATACAAAGAAACCCGAGTAGCAAATCTTCACTTCCCAAGTTTGTATGTGGAGGGGAGAACCACAAATGAGAAGATTACTAGTCTGAATCTTTATCAACAACTCAGCTGGATTTTCTGCAATGGCCGGTTAGATCTTGACAGTGAAGAGTATAAACCCTTAGATGCAAGTTCCTGGCAAAGAGAAAAAGCATCTGAAGTCAGGAAACTGATTTCATTTCTTACCCAAGAAGACATAATGCCAAGAGGGAAGTTTTTGGTGGTATTTCTATTACTCTCCTCCGTTGATGACCCAAGAGACCCCCTCATTGAGACCTTCTGTGCTTTCTACCAAGATCTCAAAGGATTGGAAAATATATTGTGTATTTGTGTAGATTCACGCATATGTCAGGGATGGAAAGATCTACTTGAAGCAAGATTAACAACACAGCAAGATGAATTATCAAACCAATGTGTTTCTTCTTTAAGTCTTGAAGAGATAAATGGAACTATTCTTAAGCTAAAATCTGTGACTCAATCTTCCAAGAGATTTTTACCATCTATTGGCTCATCTACTGTCCTTATGAAAAAAGAAGAAGATATCATGACTGCTCTGGAAATTCTCTGTGAAAATGAATGTGAAGATACAATCTTAGAGAAGGACAAAAAAAAATTACTTGAATTCAAAGCATTGAAAGAGAAAGATTTTTATCGAGGTGGCAAAGTAACATGGTGGAATTTCTACTTTTCTTCTGAAAACTATTCTTCCCCTTTTGTGAAAAGGGATAAATATGAAAAACTTGAAGAAATGATTCTAAGAGGGGCAGATTCTTCTAAGCCAACATGTGTCAAAATTATTCATCTGTATCATCATCCAGGCTGTGGTGGGACTACGTTGGCCATGCATATTCTCTGGGAACTAAGGAAGAAATTCAGATGTGCTGTGCTGAAAAACAAGACAGTGGATTTTTCTGAAATTGGAGAACAAGTGACTAATTTAATAACCTACGGGACAACAAATAATCAGGAATACTTACCTATATTACTGCTTGTTGATGATTTTGAAGAACAGGATAATGTCTATCTTCTGCAGGCTTCTATTCATACAGCTGTAGCTAACAGGTATATTCGATATGAGAAACCTCTAGTGATCGTCCTAAATTGCAGGAGATCACAGAATCCTGAAAAAAGTGCAAAGATCTCAGACAGTATTGCCCTAATACAACAACTGTCTCCCAAGGAACAGAGAGCTTTTGAGCTTAAATTGAAAGAAATTGAAGACCAACATAAAAACTTTCAAGATTTTTATTCCTTCATGATTATGAAAACCAACTTTAATAAAAAGTACATAGACGATGTGGTCAGGAATATCCTGAAAGAACAAAATATTTCCACCAAGGAAGCAAAGCTTTTTTCCTTTCTGGCCCTTCTTAACTCATACGTGCCAGATACCACCATTTCACTATCACAGTGTGAAAAGTTCCTAGGAATCACAAACAAGAAGGCTTTCTGGGGAACAGAAAAATTTGAAGACAAAATGGGCACCTACTCTACAATTCTAATAAAAACAGAGGTGGTAGAATGTGGGAACTACTGTGGAGTACGCATTATTCACCCTTTGATTGCCATTCGTTCACTGGAAGAATTGAAGATAAGCTATGACTTGGATAAGAGTCAAATTATGCTGGATATGCTAACCGAAAATTTGTTCTATGATACTGGAATAGGAAGAAGCAAATTTTTAGAAGATGTGCAAACACTGCTGCTCACCAGACAGCGCAATGAGAATGAAGGTGAAACAGGAACTTGGTTTTCCCCATTCATTGAAGCATTACATAGAGATGAAGGGAATGGGGCAGTTGAAAAGGTATTACTTGAAGGTATTCGTCGATTCAACCCAAATGCATTCATTTGCCAAGCCTTGGCAAGACATTTCTACATTAAAAAGAAGGACTTTCCCAGTGCTCTACAATGGGCAGAGCAAGCAAAAAAGATAGAACCTGACAATTCTTATATCTCAGATACACTGGGTCAAGTCTTCAAAAGTAAAATAAGATGGTGGATAGAAGATAATGGAAGAAACAGGAGCATTTCTGTTGATGAGCTATATAATCTTTTGGATTTAGCAGTACATGCCTCAAATGCATTCAAGGAATCTCAACAGCAAAGTGAGGATAGAGAGTATGAAGTTAAGGAAAGGTTTTATCAGAAGTCAAAAAGGCGGTATGATATTTACAATATAGCTGGCTATCAAGGGGAGATAGAAGTTGGGCTCTACACAATCCAGATTCTCCAGCTCATTCCTTTTTTTGACAGTAAAGATGAACTGTCTAAAAGAGATATGATCAATTTTGTATCAGGAAGTAAAGATATTCCTGGAGATCCAAACAATGAATTTAAATCAGTCCTCAAGAACTTTATTTCTTACCTAACCAATTTGAAATTTTCTTTGAAAAAGTCCTTTGATTTTTTTGATGAATACTTTGTCCTTCTAAAACCTAGGAACAATATTAAGCAAAATGAAGAGGCCAAAACTCGGAGAAAGGTGGCTGGGTATTTTAAGAAGTATGCAAATATATTTGGCCCCTCAGAGGTATTAGAGAACACAGATTTTGGTCCAAAGCTTAGTTTGCCACTTCAGGTAGAGCTGTATAGGAGAAGCCTGGAAGTTTTAAAAGCAGATAAGTTTTCTGGACTCTTGGAATATCTTATCAAATCTCAAGAAGATGCTATACACACCATGGAAGATATAATGAACAAATATACTTTTCTCTTTGAACAATGCACTGTCAGAATCCTGCCAAAGGAAAAGCAAAATTTCATCCTGGCCAATATCATTCTCTACTGTATTAAACCAACCTCCAAAATAGTGAAGCCAACTAAAAAACTGAAAGATCAGCTTCGAGAAGTCTTACAACAAGCAGGAATGTCATGTCGGTATCCAGAACCTTATTTCCTAGCTTCCCTCTTATTCTGGCCAGAAAACCAACAACTAGATCAAGATTCTAGGCTAATGGAAAAGTATGCTTGGTCACTGGAAAATTCTTTTCGGGGACAATATAAGCATATGTATCGTACAAAGCAACCAATTGCCTATTTCTTTCTTGGGAAAGGTAACAATATGAACAGACTTGTTCACAAAGGAAAAATTGATCAATGTTTTGGAAAGACAGCTGATATTAATTCCTTGTGGCAGAGTGGTGATGTATGGAAGGAGGAAAAAGTCCAAGAGCTTTTGCTTCGGTTAAAGGGACGAGCTGGAAATAATTGTTTATACATAGAATATGGACTCAATGAAAAAATCACAATATCCATTACACCTGCTTTTCTGGGTCAACTCAGAAGTGGTAGAAGCATAGAAAAAGTATCTTTTTACCTGGGATTTTCCATTGGAGGCCCACTTGCTTACGACATTGAGATTATTTAAGACTCTGGCCTTCTCCCTCCAGGAATATGGACAAAATACCACTTAATTTTTTAGACCCAAGATGTAGACTTATTTTTTTTATTGGAAGATAATTGCTTTTCAGTGTTGTGGTGGTCTCTTCTGTGAATCAGTCATAATTATCCCTTCCCTTTTTAGTCTCCCTCTTCTCTGCTCCCCACCCATTTTATCCATCTAGGTCATCACAGAGCACCAAACTGGACTCCCTGTGTTATACAGCAGTTTCCCACTAGTTCACTGTTTTACACATGATAGTGTATATATGTCATTGCTACTTTCTCAATTTGTCCTACCCTCTCCTTCTCCCACCATACTTTAAATTTGCAAATTTATAGATACAGCCTCTAGTTTTTTGGCCCTGTGCATACAGTATTTATATTTCCTCTTAAGCATGTTGTAAGTCCCACGTAGATTGTGATGAAAAACCAAGGAATGAGAGATGTGAAAATTATTGAATATCTCCCTGGGTTTGGACAACACCACTGAGGGCAGAATAAAAAGGAGCCAGTTGGAACTGGGCTTGCCAGGTGGCTCAGTGGTAAAGAATCTGCCTGCCAAGCAAGGGTCACGAGAGAAACACATTCAATCCCTGGGTCGGGAAGATCCCCTGGAGAAAGAAGTGGCAACCCATTCCAGTGTTCTTGCCTGGGAAATCCCACGGACAGAGGAACCTGGCATGCTACATTCCATGGGATCGCAGAAGACTTACTAAGTCACATGACTTAGTGACTAAACAACAACAACATGGAAGGAATGAGAAGCAGGGAATGTAATCATTCAGCTGCACAGAAACCCACTATTCCCTCAATTAACCAACCAAGGCATGGATTGAGGAAGTTTGTCTACTTTCTTCTTAAGTGTGAAAAATTTTCAGAATCAAAAGACAATGGTTATGGTACCAAGACATTACAATAGCTGCAAAACCATTTCACAAAAAAAGTGAAAACCTCTCAACAACAATGTTTAATTTTACCAGGCAGACTGGGAAGGTTCTCTGTACTTGGCACTGAAGGATCTTTCAAAGCAGAGGACCAACCAGTTCTCTGAAGGTTATACCCATAGAAGTATGCAGATCTTACCAAAGTAGGTTGGAGAAGCAGGCTTCGTTTTCATGAAGTAGGTGACAATTGAGCAGAAGTGAATTTTGTTTCTGTAGCTAAGAAGCTCATAGGCCTCCAAGCAAACAAAAATACAGCAAAATTCCAAAGCTAAGAAATAAAAAGGACTCTTGTGAAAAGACTAATGAGTCCCCAATCCAGGGGATCCCATTGTTCTAGCAAGTATACATATAACCAATGCACAACCAATGAGAGGTAATCAAAATATCATTTTCCTTAATAGAATTATGGAACTGGGAAATCGTCAATGGTTGCTGAAACTGATTTTTTTTTAAAAAAGCTGATAAAGAACTATAATAGATGAGTCAAACTGTCCTAAACCCTGATCAATATTAACATTGCAGAGAGAGAACCAGACATTACTGTCCTGGAAGCACTATAGGAGTGCACACTATAACCCTGAGATAGTCTCACCAAATAAATAAAACTGAATCTAATCAAATCTCTGGATCTTACTTCCAATTTAAAGGAAATACAGACTTTGGATATGTTTCTAAGTAATTCTGTGTATGGGATACAGAGATGGATAAAAGAGAGTAGATGGGCATTATAGCTGCAACAAGATTGAACCAGAGTTAACAATTGGTGTATTATGAGGACATGAGAGGTCATCAGACTCTGCTCTTCTCTTTGGACTGTGCTTTTGAAATTTTCTGTTATAAAATGTTTGCAAAACAAATAAGAAATGCTGTTTGTTTTTGCCTCAACAATCCCATTCAATTTTTTTCACTGGAGGAGGTTTTTCCTTTGCTCCTGCATGAAATTTCAGCTTCATAACTTATCGTCTCACTCTTGTCATAAAATAATCCTCTGTTCAAATACAGCCTCAATTTAGAGATGAGAAGGTCAAGTCACAATAATTTCTCTGAAGCCACTTCCCATACTGTTCCAAGTTTTGTTCTACTCTACAGAGAATAGTCTCTGTTGGAGTCCTCTTACCTTCCCAGGTGATCCTTTTGAACTCAGACCAGCTTAGGCAGGTATGTGAGAAGCACTTATGGATGTTTGTTCTACCAGAGTGCATCTAATGTCCAATCTTGAGAACAACATGCCCCATATAGTCAAGAGGATGCATCAACCACTCCACGTGGTCCTCTTGAAGCCTCTTTTCCCCACCTCCCAGGCTCAGGATGAGATTCTCATGGTGCTTGAGAGAATTTTCACCAGAAGAACCTCTTCATAAACCCTCTCTTCTTCAATGCCAGCAGTGGACAAACTACAGCTCATGGGCTGAATCCAGCCTGTCTTTTACTTTTAAATAAAGTTTTATTGGAACACAGCCACACTCACTTGTTTAAATACTGGCTTTGGCTGCTTTTGTGTCTCAACAGAGTTGAATAGTTGCAACTGAGACCATATAGCCCACAAACCTAAAATATTTTCATAGCCATCTGGCTCTTTACAGAAAAAGGTTGCCAACTACTGCTCCATGCTATCAACTCTTTTATGTCTTTATTGTAGGTCAGTTGTCTAATTGGTTCTTGGACATTTACCTTGAAAATCCACATCTTGGTGTATTATATAACTTTGGTATCTGAGTTCTGTCATTTTAGGGCCAAAGTTAAAATTTAAGAACAATTTTATCTCACAAAATCCGTTTTTCACAGATAAATCTAATTATGCTTTATCTGGGGACTCTGTCTGTATGCCTTACTTGTTCATCCTAAGAAAGCCAGAGTCCCAGTCTGGCCCGTGCTGTTGCCTCTCCCTTTTTTGGGATCTGTAGGGGAGGGGTGTGGGCAGCCCTGCTAGTGTATCTCTCCCTTTCAAGAAATTCTAGACCATCTCTGGAGAGCACATGGCTATGAGGTGGGGTGGGGTTTGAAATAATGTGCCAACACATTTGCTTTTTAGGCTGCTGTTTATTCTGAGCTGCCTTGACCGGACTCTCCCTTGCAGCTGCAATAACTGTGGATCTTTATCAAGGTGGTATTGGGGTAGAACCCCTCTTTCATTTTACCATGTGCTATAAAACATTTATTTGTGACCTGGCCTGTGGCTTCCAACAGCCTAGTATGCAAGTGCTCGCTTTGTTTGCTCAATTTTGTGAGTGCTTTGGAATTTAGATGACCATATAACTCAAGATCAATTCCCTTATGAGTATACAGTGGAAGTGACAAACAGATTTAAGGGACTAGACCTAATAGACAGAGTGCCTGATGAACTATGGACAGAGGTTTGTGACATTGTACAGGAGACAGGGATCAAGAAAATCCCCATGGAAAAGAAATGCAAAAAAGCAAAATGGCTGTCTGAGGAGGCCTTTCAGATAGCTGGGAAGAGAAGAGAAGTGAAAAGCAAAGGAGAAAAGGAAAGATATTCCCATCTGAATGCAGAGTTCCAAAGAATAGCAAGGAGAGATAAGAAAGCCTTCCTCAGTGATCAGTGCAAAGAAATAGAGGAAAACAACAGATTGGGAGAGACTAGAGATCTCTTCAAGAAAATTAGAGATACCAAAGGAACATTTCATGCAAAGATGGGCTCGATAAAGGACAGAAATGGTATGGACCTAACAGAAGCAGAAGATATTAAGAAGAGGTGGCAAGAATACACAGAAGGACTGTACAAAAAAGATCTTCACGACCCAGATAATCACGATGGTGTGATCACTCACCTAGAGCCAGACATCCTGGAATGGGAAGTCAAGTGGGCCTTAGAAAGCATCACTACGAACAAAGCTAGTGGAGGTGATGGAATTCCAGTTGAGCTACTTCAAATCCTCAAAGGTGATGCTGTGAAAGTGCTGCACTCGATATGCCAGCAAATTTGGAAAACTCAGCAGTGGCCACAGGACTGGAAAAGGTCAGTTTTCATTCCAATCCCAAAGAAAGGCAATGCCATAGAATGCTCAAACTACCGCACAATTGCACTCATCTCACATGCTAGTATAGTAATGCTCAAAATTCTCCAAGCCAGGCTTCAGCAATACGTGAACCGTGAACTTCCAGATGTTCAAGCTGGTTTCAGAAAAGGCAGAGGAACCAGAGATCAAATTGCCAATATCCGCTGGATCATCGAAAAAGCAAGAGAGTTCCAGAAAAACATCTATTTCTGCTTTATTGACTATGCCAAAGCCTTTGACTGTGTGGATCACAATAAACTGTGGAAAATTCTGAAAGAGATGGGAATACCAGACCATCTGACCTGTCTCTTGAGAAACCCGTATGCAGGTCAGGAAGCAACAGTTAGAACTGGACATGGAACAACAGACTGGTTCCAAATAGGAAAAGGAGTCCGTCAAGGCTGTATATTGTCACCCTGCTTATTTAACTTATATGCAGAGTACATCATGAGAAACGCTGGGCTGGAAGAAACACAAGCTGGAATCAAGATTGCCGGGAGAAATATCAATAACCTCAGATATGCGGATGACACCACCCTTATGGCAGAAAGTGAAGAAGAACTGAAGAGCCTCCTGATGAAGGTGAAAGAGGAGAGTGAAAAAGTTGGCTTAAAGCTCAACATTCAGAAAACTAAGATCATGGCATCTGGTCCCAACACTTCATGGGAAATAGATGGGGAAACAATGGAAACAGTGTCAGACTTTATTTTTTTGGGCTCCAGAATCACTGCTGATGGTGACTGCAGCCACGAAATTAAAAGACGCTCACTACTTGGAAGGAAGGTTATGGCCAACCTAGATAGCATATTTAAAAGCAGAGACATTACTTTGCCAACAAAAGTCCGTCTAGTCAAGGCTCTGGTTTTTCCAGTGGTCATGTATTGATGTGAGAGTTGGACAGTGAAGAAAGCTGAGCCCCGAAGAATTGATGCTTTTGAACTGTGGTGTTGGAGAAGACTCTTGAGAGTCCCTTGGACTGCAAGGAGATCCAATCAATCCATCCTAAAAGAGATCAATCCTGGGTGTTCATTGGAAGGTCTGATGTTGAAGCTGAAACTCCAGTACTTTGGCCACCTCATGCAAAGGGTTGACTCATTGGAAAAGACCCTGATGCTGGGTAGGATTGGGGACGGGAGGAGAAGGGGACGACAGAGGATGAGATGGTTGGATGACATCACCGACTCTATGGACATGGGTTTGGGTAGACTCCAGGAGTTGGTGATGGACAGAGAGGCCTGGCGTGCTGCAATTCATGGGGTCACAAGGAGTCGGACACAACTGAGCGACTGAACTGATAACTCAAGAGGGACTTCCCTCGTGGCTCAGATGGTAAAGCATCTGCCTACAATGTGGGAGACCAGGGTTAAATCCCTGGGTCAGGAAGATCTCCTGGAGAAGGAAATGGCAACCCATTCCAGTATTCTTGCCTGGAAAATCCCATGGATGGAGGAGGCTGGTAGGCTACAGTCCATGGGGTCACAAAGAGTCGGATGCAACTGAGCAACCTTCATTATTGACCTTTCATTATAACTCAAGAAGATCATGATAACTTTATTATCTTGCTCAAAATAATTATAATAATTATAATCATCATCAGCATCCAGGCCACTTCACTAAGGAACAGCAGAGTAATAAATGTGTCAGGTTTTTTTTTTGCAAGTTAAAAAAATAGTTGAATTATGCTAGACAAATTTGACAAGTACATTGATCTAGCATTCTCTTTACCTATGTAGCTTTATATTTTCCTTAGGTCCATGGAATTTGGTCTTGAAAAACAGAAATTTGGAATGCAAGATTTAATTATTAACAATTACGATTTAAATATTTAAATATTAATAATTTACTATTCCATAAGCCAGCAGTTTCAGTTGAACAGAATCTCCTGAAAGGTGTTTCCAAATTGCCTGTTCTATCTCCCAATTCAGACAGAGTCAATCTAGACCGAGAAGGCATCAGATAGGTTTTTTTAACTTGAAAATCATTGATTAGGTCATTGTAATGCACGTTTCCCAGGAATTCCCTGGCAGTTCAGTGTCTAAGACTCACTGCCGCGAGCCTGGTTTCAATCCCTAGTGGGGGAACTAGTATCCCACAAGCCATCTGGTACAGCTTTCCCACCAAAAAAATAAAAAAGTTTCCCAACTCAGTATTCAACAAGAAATATTAATCAACTTTCTTAAACAAATGGTGGCCAGAACAAATGAGCTTTGGAAACTTAATGGGATTCTGCTTCTGGTTATTTGGAATATACATTAGCAAAGAAATCTCAGTAACATCAAAGAGAAGATCACTTTTTAAATGGGCTAAGTTATTTCTCTTAAAAATTTTTACTTTATTTCCTCACTTATTTTTATATTTCTTGCTCCTCCAAAGGTCTTCCTGTTGGAAACTTGGAAAATACTAAAAAAGAGCTCCTATGCACTGAAACGTTTATAAATGTTTCACCTTCTCTTTTCCTACTGTCAAGAAGCCCAGCGCCAATTAAAGTATGTGTACTATTATTCTCTGTTCCTTTCTGTACTTTTAAAACTTAAATATGTATGTACACCATCATCATAACATTGTAGACCAGTTTCTAATTCTCGGGCAGGCTTTGTAGCCTGAGAGTCCTATGTTTCTACTGAATACATTTAAAGTAAGTTAAAAAAAAATTTGTATTTTCTTTAATTAATGGAAGGAGAAAATTGTTCAGTGTGAAATCCAGAAATTTACCCTTTAGTTAAATGCTATCATCATCTCATCCTATTTGTTGAAAATATAGTTAAAGCCTGTATTTTAGTGATTTACTTTTATGTCACTTGGCTAGGCCACAGAATCCAGATATTTGGTCACCCACGTGTTATGTAAAACAGCCATCTAGATGTTGCTGTGAAGGTATTTTTCAGATAATATTAACATTTAAATCATAGATTGTGAGTGAAGCAGTTTATCCTCCATAATATGGGTGAACCTCATCCCATCAGTTGAAGGCCATAAGAGAAAAAGGACTGAAGTCTTCCAAGGAAGAAGTTCTAGAGAGAGTGGCTTCAAACTCCAGCTACAAAACATACACACATCACACACACATACACACTATGTGTGAGTGTGGATTGTGTCTGTGTATACATCTCTCTCTGTATTGTTGTTGTTGTTTAGTCACTAAGTCCTGTCCTACTCTTTGTGACCCCATGGACTATAAACTGCCAGCCTCCTCTGTCCATGGGATTCTCCAGGCTAGAATACTGGATTGCCATGTCCTCCTCCAGGGGATCTTCCCGACCCAGGGATCGAACTCATGTCTCCTCCTTGGCAGGCAGATGCTTTACCACTGAAGCCCTGGGAAGCCCCCCTCGCCCTCTCTCTCTCTCTCTCTCTCTCTCTCTCTCTCTCTCTATATATATATATATATATATATATATATATATATGTACACACACACACACACACACACACATCCTATCGGTTCTGTTTCTCTGGAGAACTGACTGTCACCATCCTTAAACCAAATATTAGCCATCAGGAGTCTCAGATCTTCCGGAAACCAGCCTTAGTATCCTTGCTTTGATCAGTCACTGGCTGTGAGAGGTCCATGGAATTTGCCTTGATGCAAATGCAGGAATGAATTTCAGAGTCCAGCAGCAAAGGCACTTGGTCAATTAAGCTCCCTACAGTTAGAGATCTGCAAAGTGTATTTTCACGGCTATCACAAACACCAAGCGCAAATAAAACAAAATTAAAGAAGTTCCAAGTCCTAGACAAAAATGGATTACATTTGGTAAACTAAGACAATTTGATTTCTGAATGTCTACACAAAAAGATGTCTCCATAAATATCTCTATAGAAAGCTCCAAGAGAGCCAAGTGTTTAAGAATAATTTAGCATTAATTCAAAATCATGATACAGGAACAAAAAGACATTATAGCTAGTTTATTGGATAAGAAAGAAGTTGAGAACTTCCCTGATGGTGCAGTGGATAAGAATCTGCCTGCCAGTGCAGGGGACACAGTTTCGATCACTGGTGCAGGAAGATCCCACATGCCACAGAGCGACGAAACCCAAGCAACAACTGAGCCCATGCTCTAGATCCCACAAGCTGCAATTTGCTGCAACTACTGAAGCCATATGCCTAGAGCCTGTGTTCCACAATAAGAGAAGCCACCACAATGAGAAGCCCATACACCGGCAATGAAGGTAGCTCCCACTTGCTGCGACTAGAGAAAGCCTGTGCAAAGCAACAAAGACCCAGGGCAGCCAAAAAACAAATAAATAAAAGAACTTGATCTGCACATAGTTCAGATTCACTGGTCCATGGTAATGGCTAGACATAGGGTGAAGGTGAAAACTGCTCAGTCAATCCAACTCTTTGCAATCCCATGGATGATACAGTCCATGGAATTCTCCAGACAAGAATACTGGAGTGGGTAGCCGTTCCCTTCTCCAGGAGATCTTCCCAACCCAGGGATTGAACCAGGTCTCCCACATTGCAGGCAGATTTTTTACCAACTGAGCTACCAGGGAAGCCAGATATAGGGTAACAGGGATCATATAAAATAAGGAAAAGTAGCCATTTCACAGAAATGGGCTGCTCATTCGTTTAGTGTGTTTCATGCAGTATTATGTTCTGCAGTCTGAAGTAGGGCTTTAGGATGTCACTGGATCCAAACACAGAATTGGCAATAAGAAAATGACAAATGAAAAGGTAGGATGTTCTTTTAGTCTCATTAAATATGACATCAATAGTTCAAGGTCTTCAGAATTAATGAGAAAATCTGTTGCAGTTCATGTTTTCCCCAAAACAGACTCAGACACTGATGTGACCAGTCCCCAAGTCTTCAGAGTGTTTATCTCTCATCCTCTAGGGTGCTTGTTTCTTACCAACTGTTCTAATGTGCTGGCCTGCTCATCTGACTTGATTAGCATGATGTCATCAATGTAAGGGATCACAGTGATATTCAGCAGGATGTCCAGATATGTGCATTAATATCGTGTCAGAGGGACCAAGAATTTATGCAGTCTTCAGGCGAAGCTATTGACCGTATAGTGCTGTCCATTTCTGATCAGGCTGGACCATAAGGTATTGTCTAAAACAATGCCCTCATATCATGTGCCTGAGAGCATTCTAATCTTCTCTGGGGAAGATGCCACAAGTGTCAGTGAAATTGCAATTAGGGCTTCTATTGGTTAAGTCTGTGGTATTCATTGTCTAGAGAAGCGGTCTTATCAACTTCAAACAATAAGCATAAGAGATGCATATTCTTGGACTATAATGCAAGGAAGTCTGAAGTGGATCATAAAAATAACTAAATGGAAACACCCCTATATATTTGGAAATTTAAAAACAAACCAGAAAACTTAAAAGCTAACAATAAAATAAAAAAGGAAATTTTAAAGCAAGGGTAACTGAATAAAAATTAAAACATGACATTTTAAAACTTGTGAGATGCAGCAAAAGTGTTACATGGAGAGGAATGTATAGCCTTAATTACTGATTCCAGATAATAAAACATAATGAAAAAATCAACTGGGTGTAAACTTATGAAATTAAAAAATAGAATATCTCAAAGAAAATTTTAAGGTATATTACAATAAAGATAAAAGCAGAAATTAATGATATATAAAAGAAGAAAACAGAAGAGTTGGATAAACCAAAAACTGGCTGTTTGTAAAACCTAACAAAATATGCAGACTTATGGCATGATTGATCATAAAATAATTAAAGAAGAAGAAACAATTACAGATAAAGCTAAAAATAGATTTCAGCTTTTATGAAGATGGATTGGACACACTTTTCCCTATTCTTTTCACTAAGTACAAAAGACATACAAAAGATGGCTTTTAAAGGTAGCCAATGAAAGGTTAACTAACTAGGGACCTAGCTATCAAAAGAAACATCGTGATGCAGAGTGTTATCAGCACCAAATGGGAAACCAGAACTCTCACCCTCATTCAGTAGTCATGCCCCACTGAGGTGTCAACGGAAACCAAGTGGGAAAGCTGTATTTTTATTCCCACCTGGGAGGAACAAGGCAAAGTGCACTCTCATTTTCCCTGATGGAGTGGTATCACAAAAAGTCAATTAAAACAGAAGCTTTACATAAGATTTGCAACCTCATAACAGAATACCCCAAATGTCCAGGTTTCAATAAAAAAAAAGTCACGTATCATACCAAGAATTAAAGAAAAGACCCCAAAAGGAATGAAACAATACAATTGATTGATGCCAACACCGAGATGACAGAGAGACTTGAATTCTCTAACAAAGACTTTAAAACAGTTATGGTAAAAAATCCTTGACTGAGGAAGAGTGAAGGTACTTGAAACAAATGAAAAAAGAGTTTCAGCAAATAAATTTAACAAACAAAAAGAAGATGTAAGAAGAATTATATAGAAATTTTAGAACTAAAAACACAATAATTAAAATAGACAACACAAAGGACTGAATTCAACAGAATTCAGGGAACAAAAGAATTAGTAAACTTGAAGATAGAGTAAAAGAAATCACCAATCTGAAAATAATGCAAAGAGATTCAAGAACCATGGGTCCATTATAAAAAAAAAAATCTGTATTTTATTTAACAGTAATCGTAGGATTGGAGAAAGAGGGTGGGACTGAAAAAATTATTGGAAGAAATAATGGCTGCAAACTTCCCAAATTTGGCAAAATATATAAATCTACAGATTCAAAAAGCCAAGCAAACCTCACCCGAATAAACCCAAAGGAAAACACACCAACATATACTAGAGTCAATGATGAGAGAAGAATTCAGTGACATTGAATTCAGAACAACAAATATAGAGTAAATCAACTTTTAAAAAGCCAGTAATTAGAAAAGAAATTGACAAACCTCTAATAAGACTGACAAAGACAAAAAAAAAGAATTACCAATAATAAGAAACAGGGGTATCATTACAGACTCCAAAAATATTAAAAAGAGGGAATACTATGTGGGAGACCTGGGTTTGATCCCTGGGTTAGGAAGATCCCCTGGAGAAGGGAAAGGCTACCCACTCCAGTATTCTGTCCTGGAGAATTCCATGGACTGTATAGTCCATGGGGTCGCAGAGTCGGACACGACTGAGCAACTTTCACACACACATGAACATCCCACACACATAAATTTTACAACTTAGATGAAGTTGACCAATTCTCAGAAAATCATAAACTACTATATCTATCTGGTGTGAAACAGATCATTTGAATAACCTTATAAGTGAAAGTAGCTCAGTCATGGCCAGAATACTGGTGTGGGTTGCCATTCCCTTCTCCAAGGGATCTTCCCAAACCAGGGATCAAACTCAGGTCTCCCACATTTCAGGTAGATTCTTTACTAGCTGAGCCACCAGGGAAGCCTGAATAACCTTATAACCCCTAAGGAAATTGAATATATAATTTTTAAATTCCCAAAAATGAAGTCTCCAGGCTCAGATAGTTTTACTGGAGAACTCTGTCAAAACAAGAAAAGCAGTATTAATGCCACTTCTATACAATCTCTTCCAGAAAATAGAAGAACCACTCCTAATTGATTTTATAAATTTAGAATTACCTTCATGCAAAAACCAGAGTGCCTCACCTAAAAAAAAGCAAAGACCAATAGCCCTCATGAACATAAACACAAAAGATCCTTAACAAATATAAGCAAACAGAATTCACATATAAAAGGATTATATACCATGGCAAGTGGAGTTTATACCAAAATATAAGGGTGATTCAATGTTCAAAAATTAATCAACTACCATATTAACAGGCTAAAATAGAAAATTAAACAACAAATCAACTTATAGAGAGAAATTATGTGAAAATATTCAACATTCATTTGTGATAAAAATCTCATAGAAAACTAGGAATAGAGGGAGACTTCCTTAACTTAATAAAGAGCATCGACAAAAAACCATGCAATTAAATCACACTTAATGGTAAAAAACTAAATGTTTTTTACCCCAAGAATGAGAACAAGGCTAAGATATCTGCTCTTACCACTTTTATTCAACATTGTACTGGAAGTTCAAGCTAATGCAATAAAGCAAGAAAGGAGATTAAAAGATACAGATCAGAAAGGAAGAAATAAAAACTGAAAATTATGTAATTTTCTACATAAAAAATCCTAAGGAATCTACAAAAAAAAACCCACCTAGAATTAATACAAGAATTCAGCAAGATCACAGTAGACAAAATGAACGGACAAAAATAAATTTTCTTTCTATATATGAGCAATAAACACATGGACACCAAAATAAAATATCAATACTATTTATAATCACTCAAAAAAGGGAAACAGTTCAATTTAACTCTAACAAAACATGTGTGTAACTCTTATACTGAAAACTACAGCATGCCAATGAAAGTAATCAGGGATTAAACGGAGAGACATACCATGTTAAAGGATTAGAAGACTCAGCGTATACATTTTCCCCCAACTGATACATTTTTAGTGAAATTCCTACTGAAATTTCAGTAAGATTCTTTGTATAGACAAAATTATTATAAAATTTATATAGAAAGGCAAAAAAAGAATAGCTAAAGCAATCTTTTAAAGGAATTAAATGGGAGGAGTTGACTTACCTGATTTCAAGCCATAAAATGGTCAAGGCTGTATGACAGAGATAGATACATAGATCAATGGGACAGAATAGGAAGCTTATAAATAGCCTCACATAAATATGCTCAACTGATTTTTTACAAAGTTGTAACATTAATTCAATGGAGGAATAATAGCCTTTTCAACAAATGGTGCTAAAGCAATTGATCATCCACAGGTTTAAAAATGAACTTAAACCTCATGTTTAATGCAAAAATTAACTCAAAATGGATCACACATTTAGATTTAATTATGTTTCTACAATTTTATAAAATTATAAAACTTTTAGGAAAAAACATGGAAGAAAGTATTTGGTGTCTAGGGCCAGACAAAGAATTCTTAGACTTGACGCCAACAGCACCATAGAAGAAAAGTTAATAAATTGGACTTGATCAAAATCAAAAAATTTTGCTCTGTCAAAGATTCTATTATGAGGATCAAAAAACAGATATAGAACAGAATAAAATATTTGCAAACCACATATCTGACAAAAGACTATTATTCTGAATATATAAAGAACCCTAAAATCGCAACTGTTAAAATCACTCAACTCCATCAGAAATGGGCAAGCGTGCACGCGGCAACTACTGAAGCCGGCGTGCTCTAGGGCCCATAAGCCACAGCCACTGAGCCTGCAAGCTGCAACTTGTGAAGCTCATGTACCTAAAGACTGTCCTCTGCAATGAGGAGAGGTCACTGCAATGGGAAACCCGCTTACCACACGGGAGAGAAGTCCCCTCTCACTGCAACCAGAGAAAGCCTGGGAGCAGCGAGGAAGACCCAGCCCAACCAAAAATAAATAAATTGTTAAAAAAGAAAAAGAAAGGAAAAAGAAAGGGAGTGAGGGAAGAATTAAAAATGTGGTCTCCAGACCAGCAAGATTAAGAAAAAAAGAAACAGGCAAGTGACATGAAAAAACATTGAGATGTTTCATCAAAGAGAATATATAGATGGCAAATGAGAACATGAAAAGATGCTCTGCCCAACATTGTTAGCCATTAAGGAAACGCAGACTAAAACCACAATGTGTTATCAGCATATGCTTATCAGAATGGCTAACATAAAAAAGCAGTGCCAACACGAAATTTTGGAAGGAAGCTGAGAAACATATGCATTGTAGATGGGATATAAAATATGATATAGCTGCTCTGGAAGATGGTTTGGCATTTTCTTAAAAATCTAACTGTGTAGCTATTATATGATCCAGCAGTTGCACCCCTGGGCATTTATCCCAGAGAAATGAAAAGATATGTTTACACAAAGTCTTATACAATAATGTTTTAAATACCTTTACTCATAACATCCCCAAGCCAGAAACAACTCAGGTGTCCTTTAAGGTAAATAGCCAAACAAACTATGGAATGCCCATGCTATGACTTTTTACTTTGCAATAAAATGAAATAAACTACTGATACACTCAACAACTTGCAATTGGCTGAGTAAAAAAATCTAGTCTCACAAGTTTCCATACTGAGTGATTCCATTCATATAACAATCTTGAAATAACAAAATTATAGAAATGGAGAACAGATTTTTGGTTGCTAGGAGTCTGGAGAAGAAAGTCTGGGAGAAAGGTGGGGACGGATATAAAAGGGCAATAGAAATGATCCTTGTAGGGATGGAATTGTCTGTATTGTGTCTGTATCAATGTCAATATCCTGCTGGTGATTTCATACTGTAGCTCCTCTAGATGTTACCATTGAGGGGAACTAGGCAAAGCATACACTGAATCTCTGAACTATTTCTTACAACGGCTTGTGAATCTACAATCTTCCCCTCCAAAGTTTTTTAAATAAAAAAGAAAATTAATAAGATGGACTTGCTTGGTGGTCCAGTGGTTAAGAACCCACTGCCAATGCAGTGGACACAGGTTCTAATCCTGGTCTGGGAAAATCCCACGTACCGCGGGGCAACTGAGCCTGTACCCCACAGCTACTGAGCCCTCACTCTAGAGACCGCATTATTCATACATGTAAATCTGACTTATGTTGTCTTTGTAAGAAGGTTTAAAACCATGGTTTAATTTTCCATAATAGTAATAGGACTTTTCCAAACTTACTTTTTATTTAAATCCAATTATGTAAATTTTATATAACTTAAGTAAACTGGATAAATGAATAAATGTGTATATATGCATGTATAGCATAAATAATTATACACTACATATGCATAATAATATATGTGAGTTGAAATAATCTATCAGTAGCCCCTTGCATGCTATAGCACTGCAGTTACTAAGACTTTCATCTATGGTAAATTTGAATGGGATACAGTAGAAAGATAATCTGGGCAATACTTGTACTGTTTGAGACTTATACAGAAAATAGTAACTATGAAACATGTGGAATTAGCTGGTGGTTGCCAGGCTCTATTGATTAATGAAGACAGAGAATGATATGCTCAAATCATACTAGAATTGTAGAAGCTGGATTCTGCTGTTTCAACATCCCAAGGCTCAGCAGTTCTCTAATCTGAATTATTGCTGGAGATTTTAGAAAAATGAAGAATCATTTCCTCTTCCACTCCATATCTAGTGCATAATTTTGCATTAGCCAGCATTTGAAACATGTTTGTGCTGTGTTCAATCATCAATCGTGTCTGACTCTTCGCAACCCTTTGGACTGTGGCCCACAAGGCTTCTCTGTCCATGGGATTTTCCAAGCAAGAATACAGAGTGGGTTGCCATTTCCTTTTCCAGGGGATCTTTCCAACCCAGGAATCCAACATGCATCTCCTATGTCTTCTGCATTGCAGGTGGATTCTTAACCTACTGAGCCATTGGGGAAGCTTGAAACATGTGTATTGGTCATTATATTTCATTCTCCAAAGGTTTTTATTGTTCTGATAGCTTCCACTTGCCCCACAGGGTCTATTCTCCACCCTTTCCAGCCCTCCCTTCTGCCCAAGATGCTCACCTACATGGACCACATTAATAGGCCTCCTTCTGAACTCTGGCTTCCAGTTGGGGGTGGCCATTAAGGATGTCTCAATAAGAAACTGGAGGGAAGGAGAAAAGTAAGGATATTTATTAGCCTGGTTGCTTTGCAAAGTCACCTTTCAAGCTGTGTTCCTGACTAACGGTAACTGCTTCTTTCTAGTGCGACTTCTTGACAAGACTCTCTTTCCCCTTGGGTTCCTAAAGCGCTCCCTGTCTTCATTTCTTCGTGGGTTGAAGGTTACAGCTCTGCTGCCACTAACTCCCACGCAGTGCTTATCGTTCCCCTAAGACTCATACCTTTGTATGTGTTCCCTTATTAATCTTCCTCAAACTATTCTAATTTGTATGTGTAATCTATTTCCTGCTAGGATCTGACTGATGCATGTATTCTGTGCTTTGCTCTGAAGCATCTCCTAGTGGCTGGATATGATTAACTTGGAATGACCTTAGCCAATTCCAGAAGGGATGCAAACATTGAAGAAACATCTTGTTCTCTGTACCATAAGCCCAGAGCCTTAGCCTCACCAAAATGAGAAAACATAAAAATTTTCACCTGGTCCTTTTCCTTCTCCTCGCCCCTCTCCTCAGGTCAGATACTCCGTATAGCTCCCCCTTAACTGATTGGATTGTTAATTTTAACTTAATTGGATTGTTAATTTTATAGATTGTTTTCTAAATTTTGCCCTGCAGACCTCCAGATTTTGATAGAAGGTCTTTGGGAGGTTCTTTGGGGAAGAAAGTATAGCAAAAATGAAGACTGCCCCTGTCAGTAGAGCTTTCTGATACCCATTTCATTTAATTTTTAAAATTTATATGCTGCGGTCCCATCTGAAATTTTATTTGAAAGTTAATTTCAGTCCGACAAATAAAAAGTTTTTGACTACTGGTTTAATTCACTTTGCTAGCCACTGACAAATCAAAACTGTTTAGGATTCAAAAAGCAACCTCTAATGGCGGGACTTCGGGTAACAGCAGAAGTAGAAGTGGTAACAGTGTACGGATTTAGAGTCAGGTTACTCCAGTCCAAGGTACTTCAAATTATGCCCCATAAGAAGCTGCTTATTATGAATAGCCACTCGAAAGCTCTGATGATCTGTTTCTTTGTCAACGTGGATACATCCTTTATTATTTACAAATTCCAATCTCCAGCTGAGTCAATCTTTATCTAATTATTTTTATCTCCCTCCGGGAACCCTTCCCAGGCTAAGTGGTAATCAGCCTTCAGCAATTACCATCTGGTATTATTTAGTGGCTTCCAATTTGTGAGACATGACATCACAGAAACTTAGAGTTGGGGTTGTCAAGGTCACTTGGTTTAGTATTCCTTGCCTGCCAGAAGTCCTGCTCTGTTTTCCCTGACTAGTCATGACTCAGCCACCCGAATGCTTTCAGGTAACAGGTAAGGCCCTGTTTTATGAGGTACTCCACTTGTAAAAGAGTTTTTCCCTCTATTAAGTCAAAATGTGTGTTTCTGTGCATGGCACCAACTAGTGTCAAGCATTCCCTGTAGAGAAAAGAATTGTTCTCCTCCTTGTTTACAGAAAAGTTCTTAAAATGTTAGCCAACAGTAATCATGCCTTTGGGCTTCCCAAGTGGCACTAGTGGTAAAGAACCCACCTGCTAATGCAGCAGACATAAGAGATGTGGGTTCAATCCTTAGGTCGGGAAGATTCCCTAGAGGAGGGCACGGCAACTGAATCCAGTATTCTTGCCTGGAGAATCCCATGGACAGAGGAGCCTGGCAGGTCCTAGTCCATAGGGTCGCAAAGAATTGGACAACTGAAGCAACTTAGCATGCATGCTTTTACTTAGTTTCTCCACAAAAATCATCCATCGCTACCAGATCTAAAACTATTCCTCTGAGGACATTAAACAGTTTCCAGACTCATAAATAGTTGAGTAACACATTTTATATATTTGTTGGTATTGTTGTTCAGTCGTTAAGTTCTGTCTGACTCTCTGTGATGCCGTGGACTGTAGCATGCCTGCTTCCCTGTCCATCATTGTCTCCTGGAGTTTGCTCAAACTCATGTTATTCATGTATATACTGTGCAGTCCATGGGGCCATAAAGAGTTGGATACTACTTAGCTACTGAACAGCAATATATATTATAAACTGTATTCTTATAATAAAGTTACCTAGAGAAAAGAAAATGTTATTAAGAAAGATGTAAGTCAGGGAAAGTATATTTACAGTACTGCATTGTATTTTTTGATACCATAGGTTTACACTGTCTATTTAAAAGATGAATTGTCTGTCAGTACTTACATCAATATTTTCTTATGTGATACGAAACACTGTAGATGTCATATATATTACTAACACTAGATAATAAAATTGAAAAGATGCTGTAAAAAAAAAAAAAAAGTTTCCAGACTCCTCACCATGCTTGTAGCCCTTTTCTGACTGTGCTTCAGTTTTCACTTTCATTCTTAAAATTTATGCTCACTATAGAACACAATTCAGGAAACAAGTTCTGACCAGTTGAGCCCACTGGCTACTCTACTAAAGACATTAGACTGATTCACATCACCAAGTCTGTATCTGCCTTCTCTTTTCGCAGTCACTACACACAATCGGGGCTTCCCAGATGATGCTAGTAGTATAGAACCCGCCTGCCAATGCAGGAGACGTGAGTTTGGTCCCTGGGTTGGGAAGATCCCCTGAAGGAGGAAATGGCAACACATTCTAGCATTCTTGCTTGGAAAATCCCATGGACAGAAGAGCCTGGTAGGCTATAGTCCATGGGGTCTCAAAGAGTCAGACAGGATTGAGCGCGCACACATACACACACACCATCATTCTGACTCATAACTGAATCAACCACAACACTCCCATCTTTTTCACATGAACCCTTACAAAGGCAGGTGTCTCCTGTCCTATATTTGTATCTAAATTCAAATATCACAAGGTGAGTACACTCTTCCTACAGGCAAGAAAAACTGCATTCAGAGAGGTTTGGTACTTTGTAAGGATCACACAAGTGGCTTAGCAGAGATTTGATTTTATATCAAAACCTGTATCTTTTCTGCTTGGTCATGCTGCCTTTTCATTCATTTACTCCCTCATCAAATATAACTGAGCACTTTCTATGTGTCAGACATTATGCTAGGCCCTCAGGATAAAGTGATGATGAAGACGTGTCCCTCATGGAAATAAAATTCTAGTGGAGAATATGGTTTACATGCTTGAAGACATGTAAATGAATATAGGAAAGATTTGCAGAGACACAGAAGAGAAAAATATCAATGCCATTACTTTTTTTTTTTTGCCTAATTGATCAGGGTAGAACTTCCTGTACTGTGTTGAATGGGAGTAGTGAGAGTGGGCACCCTTGTCTTGTTCTTGATATTAGAAGAAAAACCTTTCACACTGAGTACGATGTCACGGTGGGTTTGTCATTATGGCCTTTATTATATTAAGATACAGCCTTTCTATACCTAGTGAGTTGAGAATATTTATCATGAAAGGATGTTGAACTCTATCAGATGCTTTTTTTTTTTATCTGTTAAGATGGTCATATGATATTTATTTCATTCTAATATTGTGATATATTCTATTAATGATATGTGTACATCGAAACTTTCTTGCATCCCAAGAATAACTTTCACTTAATCATGATATATAATCATGTAAAGTTACATTATTTATTTGAGATCTTTCTATTTCATTAATGTAGGTGTTTATTGCTATGAACCTCCCACTTAGAACTGCTTTTGCTGCATCTCAAGAGTTTTGGTATGTTGTTTCCATTTTCATTCATTTCAAAATATTGTTTTGATCTCCCTTTTGATTTCTTCTTTGACTTGGTTGTTCAGGGGTATTTTGTTTAATTTCTGTATATTGGTAAATTTTCCAGTTTCCTCCTGTTACTGATTTCTAGCTTCATACCATAATGATTGGAAAAGGTATTTGATATGATTTCAGTCATCTTAAATTTGTTAAGACTTGTGTTGTGATCTAACATATCATCTATTCTCAAGAATGTTCCATGTGCACTTTAGAAGAATGTGTATTCTGCTGCTATTAGGTAGAATGTTCTGTAAATGTCTGTTAGGTTCTCTTAGTCTAAAGTGTAGTTCAAGTCCAATGTCTCCCTATTGATTTTCTGTCTGGATTATCTATTGTTAAAAGTACTGTATTGAAATTCCCTACTATCACTATACTGTTGCCTATTTCTCCCTAAATTGGCTCAATACATTTTGGTGCTCTGATGTTGAGTGCATATATAAAAAATGAAATGCAAAATGATAAAAATGTTGAAACCAAATCTATGAGCCTAAAGTGCACTCTAAGTGGAAGCCATAAAAGTAAATATTTACCTACATTTGCCCATATAAAAGCTAAAGATTTTTTTATTCATCCATTTCATTATTATTGAGTTCCTACTATGCATTAGTTCTATATACTAAAGACATAACAGTGAACAAAACACAAATTTTTATGCACTCTTGGAGCTTGGATTTTAATAGTGGAAGTCTATCAGTGAACTAAGATGGACTGGAATGGGTGAATTTAACTCAGATGACCATTATATCTACAACTGTGGGCAGGAATCCCTTAGAAGAAATGGAGTAGCCATCATAGTCAACAAAAGAGTCTGAAATGCAGTACTTGGAAGCAATCTCAAAAATGACAGAATGATCTCTGTTCGTTTCCAAGGCAAACCATTCAATATCACGGTAATCCAAGTCTATGCCCTGACTAGTAAGGCCAAAGAAGCTGAAGTTGAACAGTTCTATAAAGACCTACAAGACCTTCTAGAACTAACACCCAAAAGAGATGTCCTTTTCATTATAGGGGACTGGAATGCAAAAGTAGGAAGTCAAGAAACACCTGGAGTAACAGGGAAATTTGGCCTTGGAGTACAGAATGAAGCAGGGCAAAGGCTAACAGAGTTCTGCCAAGAGAACACACTGGTCATAGCAAACACCCTATTCCAACAACACAAGAGAAGACTCTACACATGGACATCACCAGATGGTCGACACCGAAATCAGATTGATTATATTCTTTGCAGCCAAAGATGGAGAAGCTCTATACAGTCAGCAAAAACAAGACCAGGAGCTGAGTGTGGCTCAGATCATGAACTTCTTATTGCCAAATTCAGACTGAAATTGAAGAAAGTGGAGAAAACCACTAGACCATTCAGGTATGACCTAAATCAAATCCCTTTTGACTATACAGTGAAAGTGAGAAATAGATTCAAGGGACTAGATCTGATAGACAGAGTGCCTGATGAACTATGGATGGAGGTTCGTGACATTGTACAGGAGACAGGAATCAAGATCATCCCCAAGAAAAAGAAATGCAAAAAAGCAAAATGGCTGTCTGAGGAGGCCTTACAAATAGCTGTGAAATGAAGAGAAGTGAAAAGCAAAGGAGAAAAGGAAAGATATACCCATTTGAAAGCAGAGTTCCAGAGACTAGTAAGGAGAGATAAGAAAGTCTTCCTCAGCAATCAATGCAAAGAAATAGAGGAAACAATAGAATGGGAAAGACTAGAGATTTCTTCAAGAAAATTAGAGATACCAAAGGAACATTTCATGCAAAGATGGGCTCGATAAAGGACAGAAATGGTATGGACCTAACAGAAGCAGAAGATATTAAGAAGAGGTGGCAAGAATACACAGATGAATTGTACAAAAAAGTTCTTCACGACCCAGACAATCACGATGATGTGATCACTCACCTAGAGCCAGACATCCTGGAATGGGAAGTCAAGTGGGCCTTAGAAAGCATCACTACGAACAAAGCTAGTGGAGGTGATGGAACTCCAGTTGAGCTATTTCAAATTCTGAAAGATGACGCTGTGAAAGTGCCACACTCAATATGCCAGCATATATGGAAAACTCAGCAGTGGCCACAGGACTGGAAAAGGTCAGTTTTCATTACAATCCCAAAGAAAGGCAATGCCAAAGAATGCTCAAACTACCACACAATTGCACTCATCTCACATGCTAGTAAAGTAATGCTTAAAATTCTCCAAGCCAGGCTTCAGCAATACATGAACTGTGAACTTTCAGTTGTTCAAGCTGGTTTGAGAACAGGCAGAGGAACCAGAGATCAAATTGCCAACATCCAATGGATCATCGAAAAAGCAAGAGAGTACCAGAAAAACATCTGTTTCTGCTTTATTGACTATGCCAAAGCCTTTGACTGTGTGGATCACAATACACTGTGGAAAATTCTGAAAGAGATGGGCATACCAGACCACCTGACCTGCCTCTTGAGAAACCTGTATGCAGGTCAGGAAGCAACAGTTAGAACTGGACATGGAACAACAGACTGGTTCCAAATAGGAAAAGGAGTCCGTCAAGGCTGTATATTGTCACCCTGCTTATTTAACTTATATGCAGAGTACATCATGAGAAACGCTGGGCTGGAAGAAGCACAAGCTGGAATCAAGATTGCCAGGAGAAATATCAATAACCTCAGATATGCAGATGACACCACCCTTATGGCAGAAAGTGAAGAAGAACTAAAGAGCCTCTTGATGAAAGTGAAAGAGGAGAGTGAAAAGGTTGGCTTAAAACTCAACATTCAGAAAACTAAGATCATGGCATTCAGTCCCATCACTTCATGGCAGATAGATAGGCAAACAGTGGAAACAGTGGCTGACTTTATATCACTGCAGATGGTGACTGCAGCCATGAAATTAAAAGACGCTTACTCCTTGGAAGGAAAGTTATGACCAATCTAGAAGCATATTAAGAAGCAGAGACATTATTTTGCCAACAAAGGTCCGTCTAGTCAAGGCTATGGTTTTTCCAGTAGTCATGTATGGATGTGACAGTTGGACTATAAAGAAGGCAGATCGCCGAAGAATTGATGCTTTTGAACTGTGGTGTTGGAGAAGACTTTTGAGAGCCCCTTGGGCTGCAAGGAGATCCAACCAGTTCATCCTAAAGGAGATCACTCCTGGGTGTTCATTGGAAGGACTGATGTTGAAGCTGAAACTCCAATACTTTGGCCACCTGATACGAAGAGCTGACTAATTGGAAAAGACCCTGATGCTGGGAAAGATCGAGGGTAGGAAGAGAAGGGGACGACAGAGGATGAGATGGCTGGATGGCATCGCCGACTTGATGGACGTGGGTTTGGGTGGACTCAGGGAGTTGGTGATGGACAGGGAGGCCTGGCGTGCTGCGGTTCATGGGGTCGCAAAGAGACACGACTGAGAGACTGAACTGAACTGAACTGAATTATTTAGTATATCTCTGGCATAGGCCTATGGAGGAAAAACAAAGCAGAAAAGGGGCACAAGGAATACCAGGGAGTGAGAGTAGGGGAGGTCAATTAAAACAGAGTGCTCAGGCAAGGCCTCAGAATAGTGGTGATTAAAGTGTTCTGAACTCAAGCCTTGAGAGCAGGTCACATGGAATCGATCAAGCAAAGGAGACAGCAAATGCAAAGGCCCTAACGTGGGTACAGGATTGGCATATTTGAAGAATAGAAAGGAGAGCAGTGGAGCTGAAGGAGAATAATCAAGGGGGAAAGAACAGGGCCTAAACAGAGGGTGAGCCAGGGCCAGACCTGCTGAGTTTTCAGAAGCCATTATAGGATGTTGGATTCTACTCAGGGGGAGATGGGGATCATAGTGTCTCTATGCATCTCTCTATGTGTCTCATAGTGTCTCTCTCTAAAATGTCTCACTTTTGTCAAGAAGGATCATGTTAGCAAAGCTTTATTGAAATGAACCATCTTTGTATTTTCCAAAAACTTTATTTTAAGAATAGACTGGGGTTGGAGGTAGGCAGTGCATGAACAAGGAAGGAGGCAGGGAGAGAAGGTGTGGGCTATGGGCTATTGTGATTATCCAGGCCAGAGATGATGGTGATTTTGAAAATAATGAACACAACAGAGATGGCAAAGAGTACCCAGATTCTGGTGTACTTTCAAAATATAGTCAACAGAATTTGCTGGCAGATTCAATATGGATTGGGAGAGAATGAGAATAATGAATGATGATTCCAAGAGTTTCAGCCTAACTGGAAGGATGGAACTGCCTGTAACTGAAATGGGAAAGACTTCAAATGGAGGTGGTAATGTAGGTCTGAGATGCATATTAGACATCCACATGAAGATGCTGAATAAACAAAGGATGAATGAGTCCAGAGTCTACGGGAGATGTCTAGGCTGCAGATATAAGTTTGGAAGCTATTACTGTATTGATTCTAAATAAGGAAAAATATACCTTAAACAAAGACAATAAACAAGGGATTAGAGAAAATATTTGTAATAGAGATAAAAGATAAAAGTATGTGTGTGTATATATGTGTACATAGTTATATATACACACATAAGAAAACAGAAGAAAAAAGGACAAAATAAATAACATGTGATTTGCAGAAGAGAAAAACTGAATGGCTAACAGATGTATAAAAAGATGCTCAAGGTCAGTAGCAAAGAGGAAAACGTGAATTTTAATATAATAAAGAGATAACAACTCACACCCATCAGATTAGCAATTTTTTTTTTAAATATTGGCAAGGATGTAGTACATCCTGGGAATCCAATAGATATGAAAATCGAAATGAACTCATGCAGTCACTTCTCAGTATATTAAAAGTTAAAGGCACACATGTTCTAACCCTGAAATTCCACTTCTTATATTCCCTTGAACTGTGGATTTTCAAATCAGAGACTTTGTATTTTCTGAGGGTGTGTGAAAGCCTTCCAATGTGTAACAGGGTATGGAGAAAGAAATCAGCTTTAGACTTCCCATCTCTATATCTATTCTTCCTAAAAGCGATCTACCTAAAAGAACGCCTACTTCATTCACTCTTGAGCTCATCCTTCCATTTTACCAACACCCTTTCCAATTTACAATGCACAGAAGTTTGAATCACCAGAGCAAACTACTCTAGAGCTCTTTTCCCTTTGCTACAATAGGTAGCTACACCCCAATGGAAGCAACCTGTGTACCAGAGCGGGGACAATGTTCAGCGGAGCCCCAGCTAATCGATGATGGCAGGTAGGGTTAGAGATAATTAAACCTCATTGTTTAAACTACTGAAATTTGGGGGTTGTTTGTTACTATATATGAATTGCCTATCCTGAGTGATAAAGTGACGTGACCCTGCTCACTCTAGATTTTATTATGGTGACTTGCTTCTGGTGTAGAAACCTCCAGAGCACCAAACAAAAATGCAGTTTAAAATATTGGTTTCTTCTTTAATGATTGACCTATGCACCATAAACCAAAGTCTTTTTTCTGGCTTGTATGTATTTCTTTTAAGACAGAGAAGCCAAATGTTAGGAATAGGATATTTTGCCCATGTTGGGATGTTGTGAATTTAAATTGTGGTGTACAAAGATGGGAGAGATATCTCCTGCATTGCAGGTGAATTCTTTACCAGCTGAGCCACCAGGGAAGCCCAAGAATACTGGAGTGGGTAGCCTATCCCTTCTCCAGGGGATCTTCCAAACCTAGGAATTGAACTGGGGTCTCCTGTACTGCAGGCTGATTCTTTACCAGCTGAGCCACAAGGGAAGCCCAAGAATACTTGAATGGGTAGCCTGTCCCTTCTCCCGGGGATCTTCCCAACCCAGGGATCGAACCCAGGTCTCCTGCATTGCAGGCAGATTCTTTACCAGCTGAGCTATTGCACCAGAGTAAAAGCTGTATTCTATTAAACAGTTAAGAAATTAGTGAATAAATGTTCCATGAGATAGCTAAAGCATATTTAGCAATTTTATTCTGAATATTTATACCACTTACATAATTATTTAATAAAATTATATATGCTTATATAAGATGATCTGATATCACCTTATAAAATGTTTATTTCTAATTCTTGTTAAAATGCGGTCCAATATATTTATGGCAAATATACCCTTTTTATTAAATCAAGACGGAATAGTTTAAGTGCTTATTGCGATTACTAAAGTTATTTCTGATTTTTTTTACATGATTGTTAATTATTTCCAGAAGGTAAAAACCAGAGTTTAATACATACATACACACACACTCACACTTTTTTACTGAAAGAAATATCACATCTTTGTTTATATTTGCTTCACATATATCATGTAGCTTGGCTACATATTATGTTGTGTTAGTTCCAATTAAGGAATGAAAGACTTCATTATTGTCCTATTTTATATTATGATGCAAAAGGAATAATTTCTATTAGAACCACATCACATTAACCCTGCCTTTTCTTCTATTAGTCCATTTTGCAAGGTACATTTTAATTTTTCATTGGCTTTTATAATATACCTTGAAATGTGTGTTAACATATATTTGATTTTAAAATTTGAAGTCACACTTTCTGACAGAAGGTTTAATTTCACTGATAGATTTGCAAATTAAATTTCAGGATGTCATTTTCAATGAATTGAATTAGATAAATCTATAGTTCTAAAATTTTGATAAAAATCTTTAAAACATAAGAGTATAGCTTTTTATCTAAAATCACAATTAGCAGAGCTGTATTGAAATTAACAATATATTTATTTCCCAAAAGTTTCTGACTGTATTGAGTCAAATAAGATGCTTCTAAGTGAAAGAGCAACAAATACAATTAATAGTTTTTCCACTGGACTGCTAACAATTTTGGTACATTTCCCAGAAACTGAGAAAATGACTGCCTATAATATAATGTCATATAACAAAATATTTTGCAAGTCAAGTTGTTTCCAAATCTTTGCATTCAATAAAATTGAATACAGATATAATCGAGTTGCCAGATCATTAACTTTTATGATAGATGATTACATTATTTTTATACTATAACTCATCATAGGTTCAAATAATTGACATAGTTTTAGCAAAATACTCTGTTTCCATTCATTTTTAAAATGTGAACAAGATTTTTCAGCAGCTTCAACTACAACAATAAAGTGAAGTGAAAGTCACTCAGTCATGTCTGACTCTTTGCAACCCCATGTACTATACAGTCCATGGAATTCTCTAGGCCAGAATACTGGAGTGGGTCGCCTTTCCCTTCTTCAGGGGACCTTCCCAACCCAGGGATCGAACCCAAGTCTCCCACACTGCAGGCAGATTCTTTACTAGCTGAGCCACAAGGGAAGCCCATAACAATAAAAATTAGGGACAAAATTGAGGCTGAATTCATATATTTCTACCAATAACTATTCTTTTTTGATGGCTATATAAACTGAAGAAACAGTCAAGCATATTTTATCAAATACATTCCTAATAAAAATTTAACATTTATGCTTAATAAGAATTTGCCAAAATAATTATATGCCTTGACCAATTTTATACTACTAATGATAGTGCTAGTAACTCAGAATAAAATGTTTTAATTTTCTGAGTTTTTTGGTCTCAGAGAAAAAAAGTTTTAAATTTTTGATACATATTTTATTGTAGAGAAATATGATAAGGCAATTGAGAAAATATTTTTCAAACATCAAAAATGTATTAGGATAAATCTCTGTGGAGTGGAGTGGAAATGTGATTTCAAAGAGAAAAAAAGAACAATGTATAATTTCAGACTACTATATAAGAGCTTTCTATGTTTCTTTATATTGTTGATGGTTCCTGTCAACTTTACTATTTACAAAGCACAACCCAACATATCTTATTTGAGCTTTAAAATAGCATCCACATTTTTCTGATGAAAACACTGGGGTTCTGAATGACAGTTGCCCCCATGATAAGGAAGAGACAAAAATGAATGTCCCCTCAAGCCCACTGGAATCCAAATGTCACTAGTCACAGCTCTTCCACTTCCCATGCTGAAATGTTTGATGAGAGGTATTATAAGCAAACTCTTTGGTGTGGAAAGCAAAATAAAAAAATTCTTCTTCTATCTGACATCTTCCAATTCACTAACTCTTCTCTGTCTATTTTAAAATGAATGACATTTATAAATGCTCATAGGGAGACTATTAGAACTTAAACACTGTATATCACCATTGTAATAGTCATAATTATGGGCTCTGCTATGTACATAAATCAGGCATGTTTTTATAGCCAGAATGCATAATGTCTGCTAGTAAATTTGAGCAAATGATGATCCTAAATGTGTCTTGTCAGGAAGTAAACCACTCAGCTGCAAGAAGGGCACTGTATTTATAAATAAGGCACCCACCTTCGAATCAAGATGAATCTCCATGATAATCTCCTTTCTTTTGTCTTCTCAATGGCTTCCCCATTGTGAGTGGGGAGCATTCAGGGGAGAAGGGTAGAAACCCGTTGATTTTGCTTTAGTTCTCCAAGATTCCAAGCTCATCTCTATTTGGAAGGAGGTTCTCACAAAAGTGAGCTTTCTACCTGTCCAGAGATATTTTTCATTTATTTTTATATTCTGCATTCTCTGGAGCGTGGGATCTCTCCGGATGTGGGATCATCAAAAGACTGTTTTGGTCTTTTGCTTCAGGCAATTTTGTTTTCTTTCTTTAGTAGTTTCAACCCACAGAAATCAACTTCAATATTAGGCTTTATCCAAAAAGAAATATCAACATGCGGCGGCAACATCTGTCTGGAATTCCCTTCTTTCCTTCAACTGAACAAGTAGCTGCATTTTAAAATAATATTTACAATGAGCCAGAAATAACATAATTTGTCACTATTCAAATCTGAACTGAAAAAAATGTTACATTTTTTCAATTTTATTTCATTTTTAACTGGAAGATAATTGCTTTACAATGTTGTGTTGATTTCTGATTAAATAGTATCTTTAAAATGTGCAAGGAATAACATCGTTTGTCAAGATTTTTTTAGGGGATATGAAAACAAAAAATTCAAAGTTGCTTTGAAGACATTTTTATATGCACATGGAGAAATGTAAAAGAACACTATTCTAATGTTGCTTGATATAAGGGAAACTGAGGAAAAAATTTACTATCCATCATCAGGAGGCTGGGTAGGAAAAGGAAAAAAAATAGAGATGTCAATGGAATACAGAAATTAAAAGGATGAACCAAATATAATGAATCAGTGTGAATGAATGTCAAAAGCATAATGTTAATAAGAAAGTAATATTATTTATATAAATGTTCTAACCAGAAAAACATTTAAAACTATTGAACTATATTGTTTAGCCAGAAAATAAAGAACAAAATTTTAAAACATATGTGGAATTGATAAATATCAAATTCACTGTAGAGGTTAACTGTCAAGAGGGAGAGAGTAAAATGAGGTTGAGGGGTACACAGGGGTCTCAACTGAATCTATAATTTTCTTTCTTATTTCATAAATCCAAAGCAGTTCCAGCTGAATGTTAGGGTTGTTAAAACTTCTTAAAACTGGGAGGTGGGCATACAAATCATTATCTATTTATTTGTATATTTGAATGATTTTCCCTAATAAAAAATAGCTAAAAGACAATATGTAAAAGAAAAACAGGAATACAATGTTTCCTAAAACAATAGAGAGAAGAATTTTTAAAATATGTCAATCCCATAAATCACAGCAGGATCCTCTATGACCCACCTCCCAGAGTAATGGAAATAAAAGCAAAAATAAACAAAGGGACCTAATTAAACTTAAAAGCTTTTGCATAACGAAGGAAACTATAAGCAAGGTGAAAAGACAGCCTTCAGAATGGGAGAAAATAATAGCAAACGAAGCAACTGACAAAGAATTAACCTCAAAAATATACAAGCAACTCCTGTAGCTCAATTCTAGAAAAATAAACGACCCAATCAAAAAATGGGCCAAAGAACTAAACAGACATTTCTCCAAAGAAGACATACAGATGGCTGACAAACACATGAAAAGATGCTCAACATCACTCATTATTAGAGAAATGCAAATCAAAACCACAAGGAGGTACCATCTCCTGCCTGTCAGAATGACTGTTATCCAAAAGTCTACAAGCAATAAATGCTGGAGAGGGTGTGGAAAAAAGGGAACCCTCTTATACTGTTGGTGGGAATGCAAACTAGTACAGCCACTATGGAGAACAGTGTGGAGATTCCTCAAAAACTGGAAATAGAACTGCCATATGACCCAGCAATCCCACTGTGGGGCATACACACCAAGGAAACCAGAATTGAAAGAGACACGTGTACCCCAATGTTCATCGCAGCACTGTTTACAATAGCCAGGACACGGAAGCAACCTATCTGTCCACTGGCAGACAAATGGATAAGAAAGCTGTGGTACATATACACAATGGAATATTACTCAGCCATTAAAAAGAATGCATTTGAGTCAGTTCTAATGAGATAGATGAACCTGGAGCCTATTATACAGAATGAAGTAAGTCAGAAAGAAAAACACCAATACAGTATACTAATGCATATATATGGAATTTAGAAAGATGGTAATGATGACCTTATATGAGAGACAGCAAAAGAGACACAGATGTAAAGAACAGTCTTTTGGACTCTGTGGGAGAAGGCAAGGGTGGGATGATTTGAGAGGGTAGTGTTGAAACGTGTATATTATCGTATGTGAAGCGGATTGCCGATCCAGGTTCGATGCATAAGACAGGGTGCTCAGGGCTGGTGCACTGGGATGACCCTGAGGGATGGGATGGGAAGGGAGGTGGGAGGGGGGGTTCTGGATGGGGAACACAGTGCACCCGTGGCTGATTCATGTTGATGTTTGGCAAAAACCACTACAATATTGTAAAGTAATTAGCCTCCAATTAAAATAAATTAATAAATTAAAACCAAAAACTCAACATTCAAGAAACTAAAAAAAAAAAAAAGTCAATCCAGTAGATCTTAAGGAAAAAGAAAGTATAAAAAATAAACAGTAAATAACTTGTAAATTATGTAGTGGAAGTAAGATTAAATAGATCAATCATCACAATATATGTAAAGAGAATAAACTCACTATTAAAATACAAAGATCCTCAGTTTTTTTTTAGGTTAGCCATATATGGTTTATGAGAGACATACTTCAAACGAAAGGACATTAAAAGGTTAAAGATATTAAAAGAGATTTAAAAAATACAAGCAAATTTTTTCCTAAGCAATTGTAGCAATATTAACGTTAGATAAAATGGAATTTAAGGCAAAAAACAACAATGTGGATAAAAAGAGAAATACACAATAAAAAGAACATTTTACTAAGCAGATTCAACACCCATGAACTTGTGTGCATTTAAAGTATATACAAAAACCAAAAAACTCATTAAAGTATAATATGGTATTAACAAACCACAGTCATGGAGGAAGATTGTATCTAACCTGTATCAGAATATGATAAATTGAGTAACTTGAACAAACAAGTCAGTATTGAGACTTCACAGGTATATATAGAATCCTGCAAAAAGCAAAGCAAAACAAACAAAAGAACAAAAATAGAGAGTATATGTTCTTTAGAAATGCACATAAAAAAAGACAAAAAGCTAGCACAGTTTAGTTAGCTTTCAAGTCTCAATAAATTCCAAATGATCACATAGATCACATTCCATTACCACAATAAAATTAAATTAGAAAATATAAAATGATAATTTTAAGTAGTAATAAATGTTTTAAAACTTATATATATATATATACTCTTAAAATAAGGAGAAAGGGCTCTTAGGTTAGTCCTCTTGGATTTCAGTTCAGTTCAGTTCAGTCGCTCAGTCGTGTCCGACTCTTCATGACCCCATGAACCACAGCACGCCAGGACTCCCTATCCATTACCTACTCCCAGAGTCTACCCAAACCCATGTCCATCAAGTTGATGATGCCATCTAACCATCTCAACCTCTGCCATCCCCTTCTCTTCCTGCCCTCAATCTTTCCCAGCATCAGGGTCTTTTCCAATGAGTCAGCTCTTCGCATCAGGTGGCCAAAGTATTGGAGTTTCAGCTTCAACATCAGTCCTTCCAGTGAACACGCAGGACTGATCTACTTTACGATGGACTAGTTGGATTTCCTTGCAGTCCAAGGGACTCTCAAGAGTCTTCTCCAACACCACAGTTCAAAGGCATCAGTTCTTCGGCGCTCCACCTTCTTTATAGTCCAGCTCTCACATCCATACATGACCACTGGAAAAACCATAGCCTTGACTGGCAAAGTAATGTCTCCGCTTTTTAATACGCTATCTAGGTTGGTCATAACTTTCCTTCCAAGGAGTAAGCGTCTTTTTAATTCATGGCTGCAGTAACCATCTGCAGTGATTTTGGAGCCCAGAAAAATAAAGTCAGCCAAATTTCCACTGTTTGCCCATCTATCTGCCATGAAGTGATGGGACCGGATGCCATGATCTTAGTTTTCTGAATGTTGAGTTTTAAGCCAACTTTTTCACTCTCCTCTTTCACTTCCATCAAGAGGCTCTTTAGTTCTTCTTCACTTTCTGCCATAAGGGTGGTGTCATCTGCATATCTGAGGTTATTGATGTTTCTCCCAGCAATCTTGATTCCAGCTTGTGCTTCCTCCAGCCTAGCTTTTCTCATGATGTACTCTGCATATAAGTTAAATAAGCAGGGTGACAATATACAGCCTTGACAGACTCCTTTTCCTATTTGGAACCAGTCTGTTGTTCCATGTCCAGTTCTAACTGTTGCTTCCTGACCTGCATACGGGTTTCTCAAGATGCAGGTCAGGTGGTGTGATATTCCCATCTCTTTCAGAGTTTTCCACAGTTTATTGTGATCCACATAGTCGAAGGCTTTGGCATAGTCAATAAAGCAGAAACAGATGTTTTTCTGGAACTCTCTCGCTCTTTCAATGATCCATCGGATGTTGGCAATTTGATCTCTGGTTCCTCTGCTTTTTCTCAAACCAGCTTGAACATCTGGAAGTTCACGGTTCACGTATTGCTGAAGCCTGGCTTGGAGAATTTTAAGCATTACTTTACTAGCGTGTGAGATGAGTGCAATTGTGTGGTAGTTTGAGCATTCTTTGGCATTGCCTTTCTTTGGGATTGGAATCAAAACTGACCTTTTCAAGTCCTGTGGCCACTGCTGAGTCTTCCATATTTTCTGGCATATTGAGTGCAGCACTTTCAGAATGTCATCTTTCAGGATTTGAAATACCTCTACAAAACCTCTCGGATTTGTAGAATACCAAAGTTAGCTCTGAGTTTAAGCTCCACCTCAAATAGTGGCAGTAACACAACGTATCCACTAGATGTCAGTATTACTTTATGTTCATTCTTATTTGCCCATGTTGACGTCGAATTACACCCAAGACCACCCAGTCCAAGATTTCAGACCCAGTTCTAGCCCTTTTAGGTTTGATTCAAGTATCTAATAATGAAGAAATAATAATACCTATAGTGAAAAATTTTAACTTGCTATATACAAATGTAAATATTTATCATAAAATAGTTTCCTAGATCTCTTTCTGTGTATTTTCCCTGGATTATTAATTTAGCTTGCTAAAGCAGTTTTGTATAGTTTTCTAAGCCTTTTGAGAGACAAACAGAAGCCTTTTGAGTAAGCATTTCCTATTTTGGTGGGAGGGAAACATCCCTCTAAGTTGTCTTCAATTTGTATTTATTTGTACATTCCTCTTAGCAATACAGCCCTGTGACAGAAGTAATGCTAACACTGAAAGAGATCTTGAGAAGCTATCTATTCTAACTGCCTGCATCTTAAACACTGACAAATGCGGAACTATTCTATTTTTAAAGACTGCAGGGAAGGAAATCATCAGTCAGGAAGTTCTTCTTCCCGTCTAATCTAATTCCTTCCTGGTGAAATGTAATCCCATTTCCTCTAGTGTGAGCCTTTCCAGTTGAGGATGAAGGAATAAACTGCCCACAATCTTCATGTGGGGAATAACCCTTCGCATCCTGGAATATGTGCCTATCAGTCTCTCCTGAGCTACAAAGTAGATCTCAACAAGGGAGGAGGCAGCAGCATTGCAAAGTCAGGTCAAGTCTTAATAGACCCAAAGTTATTGTGTTAAAAGACTCTCTCACAAAAGCCTTTTGTAATGTAAAGAGACCGGACCTTGAAGTAAACCAATAGGTGTCCTTATCTCCACTGAGCTCCACTAGCTTTCTGGGTTATTTTAGGGGGTTGGATTAAATACGATCATGATTGAGCACCTGCTAGGAACAAGGTTTTTAATCAATTCTTAAGGTTTCATCTATTCTTAAAATAATCCTTACAACAGGCCTGCAAGGTAGGATGATTACAACCATTTCCAAAAGAAACTGAGGCTCAGGAAGTTTAATTACATTGCCCAGAAGCACACAGCTGGTAGGAGACAGAGCTGGGCTTCGAATTCTATACGATTCCCAGGCCGCAGGTGTACAGCAGACCTCTTGTTCTTCATGTTCTTAAACTTCACAGTGATGGGCTCTAAAAACAGAAACACAGAAATAGGAGTGTAGAAGGGCATTCCTCATCCAAGCCGCTGCTCCTCTCTTAACTTCAAGGTGGATAATTGAAAGCTAACAATGTGTGTGTTAGCATATGCTGATCAGCTGTTCAGTTCCTATATCAGGGATGTGCGTGCATGCTCAGTCGCTTCAGTCATGTCCAACTCTTTGCAACCCTATGGACTGAAGCCCATGAGGCTCCTCTGTCCATGGGATTCTCCAGGCAAGAATTCTGGAGTGGGTTGCCATTTCCTCCTCCAGCAGATCTTCCTAACTCAGGGATTGAACCAGAGTCTCTAGAGTCTCCCGCATTGGCAGGCAGGTTCTTTACCACTGAGCCACCTGGGAAGCACAATCAGTTCAGTTCAGTTCAGTCGCTCAGTCGTGTCCAACTCTGCAACCCCACGAAGCAGCACGCCAGGCCTCCTTGTCCATCACCAATTCGCGGAGTTCACTCAAACTCTGTGTCCATTGAGTCGGTGGTGCCATCCAACCATCTCATCCTCTGTCATCCTCTGCTCCTCCTGCCTTCAATCTTTCCCAGCATCAGGGTCTTTTCCAAGGAGTCAGCTCTTTGCATCAGGTGGCCAAACTATTGGAGTTTCAGCTTCAACATCAGTCCATTCTCAATCAAGTGAAGTTGAGGAATCTTCTGCTCCGTCTTTAAAAGTAAGAAATAGTCATAATCATCTCAGGTGTCAAATCTGGCCCTACCTGAACTCAGGGAGTGCACTAGAAGGAATCATTCTTCCAAATATGTCTATGTGTGTGTACTCAGTTGTGTCTGACTCTCTGCCGCCCCATGGGGCTGTAGCCCGCTAGGCTCCTCTGTTCATGGGATTTTCCAGGCAAGAATACTGGAGTGGGTTGCCATGCCCTCTTCTAAGGGATCTTCCCAACCAGGGATCAAATTCCTGTCTCTTGCATCTCCTGCATTGGCAGGTGGGTTATTTACCAACTTCCAAGTAAGTCCTGACCAATTCTGAACATTGATTAGGTGGTTTCTGCCTCTGCAGTGCAGACACCTGTTTTCTCCCTCTGTCCTTCTCTTCCTTCTTCATTTCCTCCTCTCCTTTTTCCCTTTTCTTCCTTTCCTTTTGCCTTTCTTTTCTCCTCTTCCTTTCTTTCTTGAAACAATCAGAGGTGGCGTAGGGTTAGGGTGGGGAGATAGAAATGGGTCAGTCAGTCAGTTCAGTCGCTCAGTCATGTCCAATTCTTTGCAACCCCATGCATTGCAGCACATGAGGCTTCTCTGTCCAACAACTCCTGGAGCTTACTCAAACTCATATCCATTGAGTCAGTGATGCCATCCAACCATCTCATCCTCTGTCGTCCCTTCTCCTCCTGCCTTCAATCTTTCCCAGCATCAGGGGTCTTTTCAAATGAGTCAGTTCTTCACATCAGGTGGCCTCAATATTGGAGCTTCAGCTTCAGCATCAGTCTTTCCTATGAAAGGACTATTTAGGACTGATTTCCTTTAGGATGGACTGGTTGGATCTCCTTGCAGTCCAAGGGACTCTCAAGAGTCTTCTCCAACACCACAGTTCAAAAGCATCAATTCTTCGGTGCTCAGCTTGCTTTATGGTCCAACTCTCACATCCATACATGACAACTGGAAAAACCATAGCTTTGACTAGATGGACCTTTGTTGGCAAAGTAATGTCTCTGCTTTTTAATATGCTGTCTAGGTTGGTCATAGTTTTTCTTCCAAAGAACAAGTGTCTTTTAATTTCATGGCTGCAGTCACCATCTGCACTGATTTTGGAGCCCAAGAAAATAAAGTCTGAAAAAAAAAAAAAGAAAGAAAATAAAGTCTGTCACTGTTTCCATTGTTTCCCCATCTATTTGCCATGAAGTGATGGGACCAGATGCCATGATCTTAGTTTTTTGAACGTTGAGTTTTAAGCCAGCTTTTCGTTCTCCTTTTTCACTTTGATCAAGAGGCTCTTTAGTTCTTCTTCACTTTCTGCTATAAGGGTGGTGTCATCTGCGTATCTGAGGTTATTGATATTTCTCCTGGCAATCTTGATTCCGGCTTGTGCTTCATCCAGCCTGGCATTTCGTGTGATGTACTCTGCATATAAGTTAAATAAGCAGGATGACAATATACATCCTTGACATAGTCCTTTCCCAATTTGGAACCAGTCCATTGTTCCATGTCTGGTTCTAACTGTTGTTCTTGACCTGCATATATAGATTTCTCAGGAGGACAGTAAGGTGGTCTGGTATTCTCATCTCTTAAGGATTTTCCACCATTTGTCATGATCCACAGAGTAGAAATGGGTGGGTGGTCAAAAGGTACAAACAACTTTTGGTTATGAAATAAGTAAGTCTTTAGGATGTAAGGTACAGTATGGTGACTATAGTTAGTAATACTCTATTGTATACTTGAACGTTGCTAAAACAGTAATTGTAAAAGTTCTCATCACAAGGAAAAAAAAAATTGCAACTATAGGAGGTGATAGATGTTAACTAAACTTACTGTTGTGGTCATTTTGCAATACAAACATATACCAAATCATTATGTTATACAGTTCAGTTCAGTGGCTAAGTCGTGTCCAACTCTTTGCGACCTGATGGACTGGAGCACAGTAGGCTTCCCAGTTCCCTGTCCTTTACCATCTCCTTGAGTTTGCTCAAACTCATGTCCATTGAGTCAGTGATGCCATCCAACCGTCTAACTAGTACAATGGTATGTGCCAATTTCATCTCAATAAAACTGAACAACACTTTTAATTAAAAAACAACAATACATTCATTGAGAAAAAAAATTAAACAGTATGGGCTTCCGTGATGGCTTAATGGGTAAAAAATCTGCTTGCAATGCAGGAGACCCAGGAGACACAGGTTCAATTTCTGGGTCAGGAAGATTCCCTGGAGGAGGAAATGGCAACCCCCTCAAGGATTCTTGCCTGGAGAATCCCATGGACACAGGAACCTGGGCAGGCTACAGTCCAAAGAGTCACAAAGAGTTGGCACAACTGAGACACTAAACACATAACACAAAAGGCTTATAGAAAGTTCATTTTTTAATTGGAGTATCGTTGCTTTACAATGTCATGTTACTTTCTGTTGTACAACAGAGAGAACTAGCTATATGTATACATATATCCCCGCCTTCTGGAGCCTCCCTTCCACCCCTCAACCCTCATCCCACCCCCTAGGTCATCACAGAGCACTGAGCTGAGCTCCCTGTGCTGTACAGCAGGTTCCCACTATCTATTCTACACGCCGGAGTAGCTTCTTCCACCTGCTGGGGGTTTCAGTATCTGCAAAACAGCTGAAAGGGTATGGCTTAGACTATTATCTGTAGCCCTCGACTTTGTTTAATGGCTAACCTAATCATTTTGTCTTCCTTGACTGTTTTCCTTTCTGCATTTTCTCACTTCAAAAAGATGAAAGTTCTCACTTGCCATCTCTGCACCCACCTCTCTCCAGGTGGTAACCACTGATAATAGTTTGATGTGTATCTATCAGGGCGTTTTCTATGCATTTACAAAAAAAAAAAGGAAGGAGAGAAACTGAAAGGGAGGGAGTTATTTTTACAGAACTGGGATCATATTGTTCACATTGTTCTGAAGCCTGCTTCTTTCACACCCAACTATCTCACAGACATGTAATTTTATACTTTCAACAGCTGCACAATATTTGTTAATGTAGATGTGCCTTAATTAGTTAACCATTCCCCTACCCATAGACATGTAAAGCGTCTCCAATTTGCTCCTATTCCAAACCATGCTATAGTGAAATCATAGCCCACATATATTTATGCACTTAGTATGATTATTAGTGGGAGCAGGTTTCTCCAAGAGGGATTTCTGGGTCAAAGATAGTCTATTCAAGGTTTGATAGGCCCTGTCGAATTGTCCTTAAAAGTCTCTAAGAAGTTACACATGTACCAATTATTAGTTTAGCTTTTTTTTTTTTTTTTTAACTCTTTACATGAATTAGGAACCAGTCTAACTTTCACAGCACAAGCAAATAGGAGTGATGAACAGAGACTATGCGAAGGATTCAGGACCACTATTTAAGGACACTTTCAACATTTTTCTAACATTATTTTGTGCAATTGCTTTATTTTAGAGGGGAAAGTGGTAAGCATGAGACTGGTTGGTTTTTTTACTTTCTTTTTAAAGACTTTTTAGAGAAGTTTTAAGGGCTTCCCTGGTAGCTCACCTGGTAAAGAATCTGCCTGCAATGCAGGAGACCCTAGTTTAATTCCTGGTTTGGGAAGATCCCCTGGAGAAGGGATAGGCTACCCACTCCAATATTCTTGGGCTTCCCAGGTGGTTGAGCTGGTAAAGAATCTGCCTGCAATGAGAAAGACCTGGGTTTGATCCCTGGGTTGGGAAGATTTCCTGGAGAAGGTAAGCATGAGATTGATTGGTTTATAGGCTTTTTTTAAAAGACTTTTTATAGAGCAGTTTTAAGTTCAAAGCAAAATTGAGGGAAAGGTACAGAGATTTCTCATATTCCTCTCCCCTTACTGCTCCCCCATTATCAGTATTCCCCACCACAGCAGTATGTTTGTTACAATGGATCAACCTACACTGACACATTATAATCATCCAAAGTCTATGGTTTACATTAGTGTTTTCTCTGGTATTATCTGTTATATAAATTTGGACACATGCAAAATGACATGTCCATCATTCTACTGATAGTAACATCCAGAGTATTTTCCTGCTCCTTTGTCTATGGGATTATCCCAGCAAGAACACTGGAACAGGTTGCCATTTCATTCTCTAGGGGAATCTTCCCAGACCAGGGATTGAACCCACATTTCTGGTGGCTCCTGCATTGGCAGGCAGATTCTCTACCACCGAGACACCTGGGAAGCCCACAGAGTATTTTCACTACCCTACAAATCCTCTGTGCTCCACCAATTCATTTCCCTCCTCCAACCCCTGGCAATCACTAATCATTTTACTGTCTCCATAGTTTTTCCCTTTTCTTGAATATTGTATAGTTGGAATCATACCATATGTATCCATTTCAGACTGACTTCTTTTGCTTAGTAATGTGCATTTAAGTTTCCTCTGTGTCATTTCTTGGTTTGATAGCCCCCTACCCCTATTTTTAGTGCTGAATGGATATATCATAGTTTATTTATCTATTCACCTACTGAAAAACATCTTGATTGCTTCCAAGTTTTGGCCATTATTAGCTGCTATAGACATCTGTGTGCAGGGTTTTTTGTGTTGTTGTTGTTGTTTTTTTTTGACATAAGCTTTCGACTCTTTTGGGTAAATATCTATCCAGTCTGGATACTGGACTGTATGGTACGAGTAGGTTAATTCTGTAAGAAACCACCAAACTGTCTTCCAAAGCTGCTGTGCATTTCCACCAGCAATAAATTATAGAGTTTCTGTTGCTCCATAGGCTTTCCTGGTGACTCAGTGGTAAAGAATCCACCTGCAATGCAGGAGACATGGGTTCAACCCCTGAGTCAAGAAGGTCCCCTGGAGGGGGGCATGGAAACTCACTCTAGTATTCTTGCCTAGAGAATCCTGTGGACAGAGGAGCCTGGCAGGCTACAGTCTATGGGGTCACAAAGAGTTGGACATGACTGATCAACTAAGCGTACACACAGCACATCCATGATATTACATCATGTGCAGCATCTTTTCATATGCTTATTTGCATCTATATATCTTCTTTGGTGAGGTGTCTGCTAAGGTCTTGGCCTGTTTTATAATCAGGTTGCTTTCTTACAGAGTTTTAAGAGTTCTTTGTATATTTAGGATAACCATCCTTTATCAGAATTGCCTTTTCCAAGTATTTTCTCCCACTCTGTGACTGATTTTCTTATTCTCTTGACATTATACTTCACAGAACACAAGTTTCTAGCTTTAATGAAGTCCAACATATCACTTTTTATTTTTTTATAGATTATGATTTCAATGTAAAAAGTCATCGCCTTACCCAAGTTCATCCAAGTTTTTTCCTATGTAATTTTCTAGGATGTTTTTAGTTTGCATTTTACCTTTAGGTCTATGATCCATGTTGAGTTAATTTTTGTAAAGGGTGTGAAGTCTCTGTCTAGATTCATGTTTTTGCATGTCAATGTCCAGTTGTTCTAGTATCATTAGTTGGAGGGACTGTCTTTTTTCCATTGTGTTGCTTTTATTCCTTTGTGAAAGATCAGTTAACTCTGTATACACATGGTCTGGGCTTCCCTGGTGGCTCAATGGTAAAGGATCCACCTGCAATGCAGGAGATGCAGGTTCAATCCCTGGCTCAGCAAGATTCCCTGGAGGAGGTGGGCATGGCAACCCACTCCAGTATTCTTGCCTGGAGAATCCTGTGGACAGAGGAGCCTGGTGGGCTACAGTCCATAAGGTTGCAAAGAATCTAAAGTGACTTAGCACACACAGGTGGTCTACTTCTGGGCTGTTTATTCCATTACACTGATCTATTTTGTCGCCAGTACTACACTGTCTTGATAACTGTGAGTGAATGAGTGATAGTCGCTCAGTCATGTCTAACTCTTTGCAGCCCTATGGACTGCAGTCCACCAGGCTCCTTTGTCCATGAAATTCTCCAGGCAAGAATACTGGAATGGGTTGCCATTTCCTTCCTATAATTGTGCTTTATGGTAAATTTTGAAGTCAGGACACATCTGTTCTCCTACCTTCCCTTCTTCAGTATTATGTTGGCTATTCTGGATCTTTTGCCTCTCCACATAAACTTTAGTATCAGCTTGTCAGTATCCTGGAACTTTCATTAGGGTGGTATTGATAAACTGGGTAGATCTGACATCTTAACAATGTTGTTGGCTTTAAAAAAAAATGAGGTAAAATTCATATAGAATGAAGCTCACATATCTAAAGTGCACAATTCAATGAGTTTTAGTAAATGTAATTGAGATTATTTATATCACCTCAGTGGAGAAGAAAATGGCAACCCACTGCAGTATTCTTGCCTAGAAAATCCTATGGACAGAGGAGTCTGGCAGTCTACAGTCCATGGGGTCACGAGAGTTGGACACGACTTAGTGACTAAACCACCACTATCATATCACCTCAGACGATTCCCTTATATTCATGTCCAGTAAATCCCATATCTCATGAATATTCTCATATACAATTTTTTCTGGACATAATTTTTTTTTCATTTGAGCAAGTATCTACAAGCAGAATTACTCAATGATGACGTAGTTAAATATATAACTATAAGAAATTACTATATAGGTGGTACTGTTTTTCCACTAACACTGTATGAAATTTTTACACTTCCAGTCTCACCAATTGGCAAGTCTCACCATTTGGTATGAAACAAAATATCATTATGATTTTAATCTGCAATTTTCTGACAGCTAGTGATGTTTTAGCTTTTATTCTTGTACATTTCTTTTTTGAAGTATCTGTTCAAATGTTCCATCCATTTAAAAATTCTTGTTTGGTTTTTAATTGTTGATTTGCAGGACTCTTCTTTATGTATTCTGTATGTAAATCCTTTCTCAAATATGGATATTATATTTTCTAGTGGTCTGTGGCTTATCATTTTATTTTACTAATGGATCCTTTAGATAAACAGAAGTTTTTAAATTTTTATAAAGTCCCAATTTACAAATTTTCCTTTTATGTTTAGTGTTTTTGTCTCCTCATAAGAAATCTTTGCCAGTCCATGGTCTCAAAGACAGCCTCCTATGCTTTCTTCTAGAAACTACCTAGTTTTAGCTTTTAGGTTCAAACATAAAATTCATCTCAATTTCTGTGTCTGGTGTGACCTAGGAACTGTGAGCTCATTCACTGAGTGTGTATTTGCTGAATGCTATTTGTTGACCTAAAGGCATAATATTCTCTTATTTTCTTCTATTATCATTTTAATGTCTACATTAAATGCCTACATTTAAATTTAATGTAATATAAAATGTAAATTAAGTGTAATGTAAAATGTAGACATTTTAATGTTTAAATTTAATGCCTACATTTTAATGTAGGATTTGTAGTATCATTCTCTGTTTTGTTCCTGATATTTATCATTTGTGCTTCTTTTTTTCTTAATCATCCTTGCTAGGAGTTTATACATTGTATTAATCTTTTCAAAAAAGCAATTTTTGGTAATTTCACACATTGTGTTCTATCTTATTGATTTCTGCTCTTATCATTTTTATTTCCTTCCTTTTATTAATTATTCTTTTTTATAGCCATTTAAATTAAAACTTAAATCATTGATGTAATATCTTTCTTTATTAAAACATAAGCATGTAAGGTTTATTCCCTCTCAGCACTGATTTGAGCTACATTCCACAAATTTTAATATGTTGTCTGTTCATTATCATTCATTTTGAAGTAATTTCTAATTTCCCCTGTGTTTTCTTCTTTGACCCACAGTTCATTTAGCAGTCTTCAAGACATACTATTATTGTTAATTTCTAATTTAACTCTACTATGTAAGAAAATAACTTTGTAAAATTTTAATCCTTTGAAATTTGAGACTTATTTTATGACCAGCATATGGTTTATCTTGGTGAATACTCTATGTGACCTTGAAAAGAATATGTATTCTGAAGGTGTAGGTAAAAACATTCTATAAATGTCAAATAGGTCAAGGTGGTTGGTGATGTTCAAATCTCCCGTGCTATTGATTTTTCATCTAATTGGTCTATCAAGTACTGGGGGAGTAATATCAAAGTCTCTAACTATGACTGGATATTTACTTCTCTTTTTAGTTCTGTTCATTTTTCTTCATCTATTTTGAAGCTCTGTTATTAATTATATATGCATTTATAGTGGATTATTGTGTCTTTCTGTTGAATTGATCATTCTATCCATACGAAATGCCTTTAAGTTCTAGCAATGTTCCTTTGTGTGAAGTGCACATTTCTCTTTGGTCAACAAAAGAGTCCAAAATGCAGTACTTGGATGCAATCTCAAAAACGATAGAATGATCTCTGTTCGTTTCCAAGGCAAACCATTCAGTATCACGGTAATCCAAGTCTATGCCCCGACCAGTAACACCAAAGAAGCTGAAGTTGAACGATTCTATGAAGACCTACAAGACCTTCTAGAACTAACAACCAAAAAAGATGTCCTTTTCATTATAGGGGACTGGAATGCAAAAGTAGGAAGTCAAGAAACACCTGGCGTAACAGGCAAGTTTGGCCTTGGAGTACAGAATGAAGCAGGGCAAAGGCTAATAGAGTTTTGCCAAGAGAACACACTGGTAATAGCAAACACCCTATTCCAACAACACAAGAGAAGACTCTACACGTGGACATCACCAGATGGTCAACACCAAAATCAGATTGATTATATTCTTTGCAGCCAAAGATTGAGAAGCTCTATACAGCCAGCAAAAACAAGACCGGGAGCTGACTGTGGCTCAGATCATGAACTGCTTATTGCCAAATTCAGACTTAAATTGAAGAAAGTAGGGAAAACCACTAGTCCATTCAGGTATGACCTAGATCAAATCCCTTATGAGTATACAGTGGAAGTGACAAATAGATTTAAGGGACTAGACCTGATAGACAGAGTGCCTGATGAACTATGGACAGAGGTTTGTGACATTGTACAGGAGACAGGGATCAAGAAAATACCCATGGAAAAGAAATGCAAAAAAGCAAAATGGCTGTCTGAGGAGGCCTTTCAGATAGCTGGGAAGAGAAGAGAAGTGAAAAGCAAAGGAGAAAAGGAAAGATATTCCCATCTGAATGCAGAGTTCCAAAGAATAGCAAGGAGAGATAAGAAAGCCTTCCTCAGTGATCAGAGCAAAGAAATAGAGGGAAACAACAGATTGGGAGAGACTAGAGATCTCTTCAAGAAAATTAGAGATACCAAGGGAACATTTCATGCAAAGATAGGCTCGACAAAGGACAGAAATGGTATGGACCTAACAGAAGCAGAAGATATTAAGAAGAGGTGGCAAGAATACACAGAAGAACTGTACAAAAAAGATCCTCACGACCCAGATAATCACGATGGTGTGATCACTCACCTAGAGCCAGACATCCTGGAATGTGAAGTCAAGTGGGCCTTAGAAAGCATCACTATGAACAAAGCTAGTGGAGGTGATGGAATTCCAGTTGAGCTATTTCAAATCCTCAAAGGTGATGCTGTGAAAGTGCTGCACTCGATATGCCAGCAAATTTGGAAAACTCAGCAGTGGCCACAGGACTGGAAAAGGTCAGTTTTCATTCCAATCCCAAAGAAAGGCAATGCAAAAGAATGCTCAAACTACTGCACAATTGCACTCATCTCACACGCTAGTAAAGTAATGCTCAAAATTCTCCAAGCCAGGCTTCAGCAATATGTGAACCGTGAACTTCCAGATGTTCGAGCTGGTTTTAGAAAAGGCAGAGGAATGAGAGATCAAATTGCCAATATCCGCTGGATCATCAAAAAAGCAAGAGAGTTCCAGAAAAACATCTATTTCTGCTTTATTGACTATGCCAAAGCCTTTGACTGTGTGGATCACAATAAACTGTGGAAAATTCTGAAAGAGATGGGAATACCAGACCATCTGACCTGTCTCTTGAGAAACCTGTATGCAGGTCAGGAAGCAACAGTTAGAACCGGACATGGAACAACAGACTGGTTCCAAATAGGAAAAGGAGTCCGTCAAGGCTGTATATTGTCACCCTGCTTATTTAACTTATATGCAGAGTACATCATGAGAAACGCTGGGCTGGAAGAAACACAAGCTGGAATCAAGATTGCCGGGAGAAATATCAATAACCTCAGATATGCGGGTGACACCACCCTTATGGCAGAAAGTGAAGAAGAACTAAAGAGCCTGTTGGTGAAGGTGAAAGAGGAGAGTGAAAAAGTTGGCTTAAAGCTCAACATTCAGAAAACTAAGATCATGGCATCTGGTCCCATCACTTCATGGCAAATAGATGGGGAAACAGTGGAAACAGTGTCAGACTTTATTTTTTTGGGCTCCAGAATCACTGCTGATGGTGACTGCAGCCATGAAATTAAAAGACGCTTACTCCTTGGAAGGAAGGTTATGGCCAACCTAGATAGCATATTTAAAAGCAGAGACATTAGTTTGCCAACAAAAGTCCGTCTAGTCAAGGCTATGGTTTTTCCAGTGGTCATGTATGGATGTGAGAGTTGGACGGTGAAGAAAGCTGAGCGCCGCAGAATTGATGCTTTTGAACTGTGGTGTTGGAGAAGACTCTTGAGAGTCCCTTGGACTGCAAGGAGATCCAATCAATCCATTCTAAAAGTGATCAATCCTGGGTGTTCATTGGAAGGTCTGATGTTGAAGCTGAAGCTCCAATACTTTGGGCACCTCATGCGAAGGGCTGACTCATTGGAAAAGACCCTAATGCTGGGTAGGATTGGGGGCGGGAGGAGAAGGGGACGACAGAGAATGAGATGGTTGGATGGCATAACTGACTTGATGGACGTGGGTTTGGGTAGACTCCGGGAGTTGGTGATGGACAGGGAGGCCTGGCGTGCTGCAATTCATGGGGTCGCAAAGAGTCGGACACGACTGAGCGACTGAACTGAACTGAATACAGCCACATCTTATTTCTTATGGTCACAGTCTGCATGATATAACTTTTTATTTTTAAGCTGTCTCTTTATATTTAAAGTGCCTATCTTAAAGACTGCATATGGTTGAATCTTTCCTTTTTGTGCTATTTGGCAGTATCTATCTTTTAATTAGTGTTTACTTATTTAATACTGATACAGTTGAATTTAGGTTTACTGTTTTATTATTTGTTTTCTATTTGTCCTATCTTTTTCCTTTTTTTCTCCCTCCCTACATTATTTTGTATTTATAATATTTTTAAAATATTAACCTTAATTTCTCCATGGATTTAACTCTACCTTTTTGTGTTACTTAAGTGATTTCTCAGGTTTTATAAAATGCATTCTTAACTTACCACAGCCTACTCAAATTGGATATTTTACCCCTTCATGTAAACTTTAAAAATACAGCAATAGTAAAATTCCATTAATGCCCATATTGTAATCACTATATTACAAATACCAAAATACATTATAAATTTTGCTCTACATAGTGACTTTTTTTGAAATTTTAATGAGATATAATTGGCATACATCACTGTATAAGTTTAAGGTGTTCAGCATAATGACTTGACTTACACACATCATGAACGTATTATCACAATAAGTTTAGTGAACATCTATCATCTCATAAATGTACAAAAATTAAAGAATTAGAAAACAATTTTCTCTTGTTATGAGAACTCTTGGGATTTGCTTTCTTAAAAACTTTCATATATATTATATAATGTACAGCAGTGTTAATTCTATTTATCATGTTGTACATTACATCCCTAGTGACTAGTGACTCATTTCTTTGGTAACTCTTTTTGTGCTTTTATACTTCTATTGATATGAATTTGTATCTGCTGTCATTTCTTTGGTAACTATTTTTGTGCTTTTATACTTCTATTGATATGAATTTGTATCTGCTGTTATTTCCTTTCAGCCTGTAAAGTTTCTTTAACCCATCTTCAGTAAATCAACTTTTACCTTAATTTTTGAAGGATATTTTTGCTGGGTGTAGAATTCTGGATGGATTGAATTTATTATTTAGCACTTCAGTGATATTGTTCCACTGTCTCTGTCTCCAATGTTTCTGTTGAAAAGTCAGTTATTATCTGCATCATTGTCCCCTTATATGATGTCTTTTCCTTCTGAGAACTTTTCAGGATTTTCTCTTTATCATTGATTTTCAGAAATTTGGCTAACCTGTGTCTAGATGTGGTTTCTTCATACTTTGTATTTGGTTTGCTAATCTACTTGGATCTGTAATTTGATGTTTTCCATCAAAATTTGGGAATTTTTCATCTATTTTTTTTCAACTGTTTTTTCTCTTTCATTTTTTTCTCTCCTCTGCTCCTGAGAAGCTTATTCCATATATGTTACACTGTTTGGAATTTTCCCACAGGACCCTGAAGTTCTTTTCACATACTTAAAAAACTGTTTTCCTCCCTATTCTTCAGTTTGGATAGTTGGTATGGATGTATTCAAGTTTTCTGACCCTTTATACTGCTCTTAGGACTATCTGGTGAGTTTTATTTTAAACATAATTTTCAGTCCTAAAATATCCATTTGGCTCATTTTTTGCAGTTTCCATTTCTTTGCTGTAATTCTCCATCTATCTGCTTACTATAATTATCTTATTCTTTAGCCTTTAAATAAATATTATATTATAGCTGCACTAAAGTCTTTGTAACATCTTGGACATCTCAGGTCATTTACTGTTTGGTCACATTTTCCTGGTTTCTTCATATGTCTAGTAATTTTTAAATTTTATATTGAACATTGTAGAAGATACATTATAGGTTCTGTTATTTTCCTGTGAACAGTATTTAATTTTGTTCTCTCTGCCAGTTAAATTACTGACTGATCACCTTGAAAGTGTAGAGGCTTGGTCTGATGCTTTGACAGGGTCTGTTTTCATTTTGTGATTAGTCCTAGGGCAAATACCTCAATGTCTAGTCTTTGTACCCAGGGCGTAACTTTTCTAGAATTTAAGTCAAAATCTTGAAAAGTTACCATACTTGGAAGGACTCAAAATCTAAACTCTGTCTCCATATAGTGAACAGGAGCTAAAATCTCTATTCTGTTCTTTCAGTCTTCCAGCTATGTTTTTCCTATTTCCTCTGCAGTATCTCTTTTAGGGATTTTTACCCCTCAATTTCTTGCCACTGTAAAAAACCCAAATTCCATTCTCTGAATTCTCAGGCCAATTAAGACGGTGTGGCTTTCTGCTTGAGTTACAGTTGTCCTGTAACAGGTGGGCCCTAGAGTACGCTCAGGAAAATCCATAAGAATATTGATAAACATATGGATCTTTCTTTATATTTCTTTTTTCATTTTAAAAAAATTTATTTGCTTCTAATTGGAGGTTAATTGCTTTACGATGTTGTATTGGTTTCTGCCATACCATTCATCAGCATGAATCAGTCATAGATATACACGTGTCCCCTCTTTTGAACTTCCCTCCCACCTCCCACTCCACTCTAGGTTATCACAGTGTGTCAGGCTGAGCTCCCTGCACTATATAATATCTTTCCATTAACCATCTATTTTGCATATGGTAATGTATATATTTCAATGTTACTCTCTCAATTTGTCCTACTCTCTCCTTCCCCTACTGTGTTCATAAGTCTATTCTCTATGTCTAAGCCTCAATTCCTGCCCTGCAAATAGGTTCATCAGTACCATTTTTCTCGATTCCATATATATGTGTTAATAATATACAATATTTTGTTTTTCTCTTTCTGACTTACTTCACTCTGTATAACAGGTTCTAGCTTCTGTATAACAAGCTCTAGTTTCATCCACCTCACTAGAACTGACTCAAATTCATTCCTTTTTATTTCATTGCATACATGTACCACAACTTCTTTATCCATTCATCTGTCAATGGACATTTAGGTTGCTTCCGTGTCCTGACTGTTGTAAACAGTGCTGTGATGAGCATTGGGGTAAACATATGGATCTTATCCAGTGTAGTTTCTTATTTCAAGGATCAAATTCCCTGCAGGTTCTGCCTGCTTTGGTATCTGACCAATACATTTAAATAGTTGTCTTTTAATATTTTAACCAGAGTTTATAATTGCTATCTGTAGGAAGGACAGTCAGACAGAAGCTACTCCACCACGATTAGAACCAGAACACATACAGGTAACTTTTTCACTTGATTTCACTGAAATGATAGCTGCCCTCTACACATGCAGCAAAGATTGTTTACAATTTGAGGATGAAGCTTTCATTTTTGAATCACTGGCTTCATCATGGCTTTACTAAAAGGTAGACGTGCCAAAGAAACAGATGTTTGCTTTCCTTGTGACGATTTCAAATGAAGTACCATGTCTGCTGTCTATAATAGAGATTTAGGACCTCAGTCTTCTAAAACTCTTCAGCCTGAAAGATGTGATTTTACAAATAGTGCCTTGGAAACATCCTCATAACTGACCACTTATGTAAATAAGGGAAACCTCTGTTTCAAATAGTTTTACTGGGTATACTGGGCAAATTAAGGGAAAGAGAGCCAGGTAAAAGAATTTAGTGTGCTGGGAAATGTGGAGTGTTTATTTTGTAGGATGTGGTTTATAGATTCTTGGTTGGAATGGCCGATACCATGAGAGTTCCGGGTGGGTGCCATGCCACACAGGAAACAATGGTAGCCTGCCCCTGGGAGTAAGCCAGAGAGCTAAAAAATTCAGTGTGCATTGAAATGCTTCATCAACACGCCTTCTGCAGGGCCTGCCCTCTCTGCTGGGTCACCGACCTTTATAAGTGCACAGTCATGGCCACCGCCTGACAGGCATGAAAAGAAGACAGACAATGGACGAGACGGAGACATGCACAGAGGGGGAAAATGCACTCATTCAAGGGATTTACTGGTCAGGGGTGTCATGTCCTATGTCTAACTCCAGAGTGCAAGCGATGGTGTTTAAACCATGCATATCAAACTGAATAAATATAAGGAATGATTATTACCCACATAAAAATATCCCTGAGAATTGTGATCAGTTTTATGGCAGCATAGAACAACGTAGAAAGTTGCTCTTTGCTATGAAGATTTTCATCAAGTTCTACAAGCTTTACATCATTAAAATTGATTAGAGCATCCTACAGCCTGATTTCAAAGGCATTCCAGACTTCAGAGACAACATCATATAGCAGCTTCAAGTGAGGGGAAAATAATTGAATTTGGGTCCTGAATTCATCACAAAGTAGCTGTGTAACCTTGAACTACTTGCTACAAACCACCATTCTTCATCTGTATATCAAGTAGGTGTTCTTCTAGTAGAATGATCCATTTCCCTGGTATCTTAGGGTATCTGTATTTCCTGTCCCTTTGCATTCTCAGAGTACAGCTTCTTGTTCAGGAAGTTTAAAAACCATGTTAGCCCAGTGATTTTCAAAACAAGTTCCTGGAACCCTAAATGTTTCCTCAGTTCAATAATATGCCCTAGTATTATTTTACATATTAGAATTGCATGTAGGCTTGTATTTATTTTTATTATATTTTTAAAAAGGTCCATTAGTAGGAGGAAAAAGCATTTGAAAATCCATTCTCAAGGATGTTTCTTCTACTTCCAAAGGCCTATAATTTTTGTAATGAAAAAGGAAGGCATAAATGTGTACCTCTTACAGATAAGCATTTTTCAGAGGCTTTATCAGTCACATTAAATGACATATCACTCCTATTGATTCTTGACCAAAATACTCTTCTGACAGAGAAATAATGTACTACAGATAGGAAAGACACACGTGTTCTGAGAAGCATAATCTAGAATGGGGACACTGTCCTAGCTTGTATGCGCACCCCTCTCCACTAAAGAGACAGTCACGTAGAGTGGTGGTGTCAGCTGGTTCTGACTGCATTTCATGGTCTCTCAGTCCTACTGCCCTCATCTGAAAATTATGTCCACCTACAGTGGCTCAGCGGTAAAGAATTCTACAGGTAAAGAATTCGCCTGCAATGCAGAAACGGGTTTGATTCCTGGGTCAGGAAGATCCCCTGGAGAAGGAAATGGCACCCACAACAATACAGTATACTAATGCATATATATGGAATTTGAAAGATGGTAACAATAACCCTATATGCGAGACAGAATAAGAGACACAGATGCATAGAACAATTTTATGGACTCTGAGGGAGAAGGTGAGGGTGGGACGTTCTGGGAGAATAGCACTGAAACATGTATATTATCATATGTGAAACAGAACACCATTCCATGTTCCATGCATGAGACAAGGGCTCAGGGCCGGGGCAATGGGATGACCCAGAGGGATGGGATGGGGAGGGAGGAGGGTGGGGGGTCCAGGAAGGGGAACACATGTAAACCCATGGCTGATTCATGTCAATGTATGGCAAAAACTATTACAATATTGTAAAGTAATTAGCCCCCAACTAAAGTAAATAAATTTATAAAAAAAAAAAAAAAGAATTTGCCTGCAATGCAGAAGCGGGTTTGATTCCTGGGTCAGGAAGATCCCCTGGAGAAGGAAATGGCACCCACTCCAGTATTCTCACCTGGGAAATCCCATGGACAGAGAGGAGCCTGGCGGGCTCTGGTGCATGGGGTCTCAAAAGAGTCAGACACGACTGAGCAACTCAACAACAAATCTAACTTTAACATTAACTGAACTTGAACATAATTACATGCAAGAGTTTGCAGAAAGAGTAAGTGTATGATGCATCTCAAAGCCAAATAAAAATGATCTCTATTATTGATCATTGAGTAGTACTCTTTCTCACTACTACCTTCTATAAATACAAGGCAACTGAAGAGGTGTTAAAGTGAAAGTGTTAGTCACTCAGTTGTGTCCGACCTTTTGTGACCCCATGGACTGTAGCCTGCCAAGCTCCTCTGTCCATGGAAATCTCCAGGCAAGAAATAGCCTGGAGCCACTAGCAAGTAGCAAGGGTAGCCATTCCCTTCTCCAAGAGATCTTCCCAACCCAGGAATTGAACCTGAGTCTCCTGCATTCCAAGTGGATTCTATACCATCTATGCCACCAAGGAAGCCCAACTAAAGACGTTAATGAGTGAGAATAATCTGCAGGTGGGTTCCTAACTACAAAATATATATTCAATATTTACAGTAGCTTTCCCTTCCAGAGCCTACTCCCTTCTGTGGTAATAATTCTATTCCCTCTTTGCAAAAGTAAAGAAAGGTAATCCTGGAGGGAATGACATCAAGGTTCATTTTAATAGTCAAGATAATTGTCCTTGACTGCTGAAGACCTGAGCTCCCTGAGAGAACAAAATGTCTGATTAGGTATTAAGGGGAAAGCCTTGTCCATCTTCTGGAAGAAGAGAGTGATACTTCCTGCGAGTCTCGACGCCTTTGTGGTTGAAATAACTGTTCCGGGGGCTTCATGAGAAACTCTGGAAGAGCAATCATTGTGCTTATTATATTTGTCCACGCTACCAAATGCAGGGGTGCTGGACCACCCTCTAAGAGTCTTGATTTTGTTGAGTAAAAACTCACGAATCATTCTCATAGCCTAAAATATCATAGATGCTGAACAGTACACAGTTAGGTTTTTAGATGTCTTTTTAGTTCTTTATTTCTCTATTCTTTCATAAAAGTTTTCTTGCTAGAGGGTGGAAGGGGGCCCATTTAAATGTAATAGTGACGACTGCTAGAATTCTGAGGGAAGTAAGTGTAGCCACCCCACCCACTTCATCCCATTTCTTCCTGTGTGAGGTAGGATTTGAGTCATATTAATTTGTCCCAGACCACACCAAAATTAAGCTGTTCACGTCCGAAACATTCCATGAATTCAGTTGCGAGGAGGAATTTGTTCAGCCATGTTATGGATTCATATTTCCCTTCTCTCCCAAGAAGGTCTGGGTGTCCTTATAAGGGAGAACGCCTCTGTTTCCCACAGTGTGGAGAGCTAAATAAATACTCTCTCACAGTCAATGCAGAGGTAACTTTTTTTTTAATGGATTAAAAAAAAAAAGCAGTTCTGAGAGTCCATCACTGTTTCAGCATCCCCATTCAGAGAGGGGGCTTTTGTCTCTCTCTCAGTGGGAGCTGCCATTTTAATGGGGCCTCCAGCGGGGCCTAGTTTGATGATGTGAAGTAGGCCTGCAAGAATTGAGGAATTTTTTTAAATTTAGATTTTGGTTAATTTAGCTGTACTAGCTTTCAGATGAACTGAAATTTTAAAAAGTGAATCCATGGTAAATGTCTCTGAGAAGCTGCTACAAGAGAATTTCAGCAGTTTCTCATTTATGAAACTTTTTCACGTGAACCAATCCCTCGAAGTCCTAATAAATATCACCTCCCCCCTCCCAATAGTCCCCATCTGTGTGCAAAGATGAAAATTGGGAGGGGGAATTCATTCTTTAAATTATACCTGTATATACACACATATAAAGTGGGCACAGGCATGCACTTCTAAGTGCTAAATGAAAGCATCTTCCAAAAATTGCTTTTAGCTGATTGGTGACACCAAGCCAGGATTGGGGTGGCTTGGTGGTAATTCTGGGGTTTCCCTTTGGTCTGAGTTGGGATCACAAAGGTACAGGGAGTACTGCCCCCACCCATACCCCCACTTCAGTGCCAAAGTTCCTCTCCACCCCACAAGGATACCAACCTCCCAAAGCATACTTTCTAGATACAACTGTTGCTCTCAGTAACCAGGCCTGAGGCTGCAGAGCCAAACTGGCCCAGGGGCCGCTTTCCACAGACCTGCTCTGCCCCTTCCCTGCGGCCCCACGGCCACACACTGGCTGTGTCTGGCAGCTGCAAGCCCCGATGCCAACCGCTGGAATGTGTTTTATGTTCCCAAGTCTCTGCCTGGCCGGCCTCGGGGAAGGCAGTTCCCTGGCCTTGCCAGGCTGGGCCAGCAGGGGAGCTGTTGTTAGATCCCTTTACAGATGAGCCTTCACCCCTCCGGGAAGGGTTTGCACCAAGTCCATGCAGGACGCACACTGAGCTCCTCTATAGGGCTGCCTGCATGGGCCTGCTGCACCATCTGAGTTCCCGGGTATTCCTGTGTGCATGTGAGTATGTGAGCTCATATTCTTACACAGAGGCACTCACTCGCTACAGAAACAAATGAATAGGTGAACGAGTGTATGAGGTTTTTAAAAAAGCATGGAAGAAGGGGTGTATTTCTGAAAAAAAGCAAATATCTGAGAAAGAACCACAGGCCTGTATATGTTGTCACGTGTATCTATCTCTGATTCCATTATTGGGGGGTTCACATAAAGATGTCTTAGAGTCAAGTAACCAGTAAACAAGAAAAGCACTCCTTGATGAAAGTGGGGGGGAGCGCACAGAATTGTCCCCACAAAATAATTTTAAATTCAGCTTAAGTTTTTCCATAATGTCCTTCTTCTTACTCAAAAGTATCTATCACGACAACTCTGCATGCCAATATACACCTTCTGTTTTTTTTCCCCAGTATATATATTATTTTTAGAGGTCTGTAATATTTCAGAATACCAATATGTGGTGGTATATTTAGTCCTTCCAAAATGATTTATGGTCATTTAAGTTGTCCCCAAGTTTTCAGTGATACAAATACTGCTGCTGCTGCTAATTCACTTCAGTCATGTCCAACTCTTTGCGACCCCATAGACGGCAGCCCACCAGGCTCCCCCATCCCTGGGATTCTCCAGGCAAGAATACTGGAGTGGGTTGCCATTTCCTTCTCCAATGCAGGAAAGTGAAAAGGAAAAGTGAAGTTGCTCAGTCGTGTCCGACTCTTCGTGACCCCATGGACTGCAGCCTACCAGGCTCCTCCGTCCATGGGATTTTCCAGGCAAGAGTACTGGAGTGGGGTGCCATATAATGCCGCCATAAATATCCTTACATGTACACCATAAATTTTAAGCATATTGTATTTACTATAATCTCTTATTTTTTTGCCATGCAGCTTGCAGAATCTTAGTTCCCCTGCATGCGTACATGCTAAGTCACTTCATTCATGTCCAACTCTTTGAGACCCTATGGACTGTAGCCCACCAGGCTCCTCTATCCATGGGATTCTCCAGGAAAGAATACTGGAGTGGGTTGCCATGCCCTCGATCTTCTGGATTCAGGGATCGAACCTGCATCTCTTATGTCTCTTGCATTGGCAGGTGGGTTCTTTACCACTAGTGCTACCTGGGAAGCCCCTTGGAATTCCCCTCGGGAATCCCCTACCAAGGATTAAACCTGGGCCCCAGACCACCAGGGAATTCAAGCATGTCTTATTTAGACTCAGTTGCCTGAAACTATCGATTGAGCAGACAGAGGCAGCAAGAAGTGAAGCACAGGTGTATAAAGTATGAGGCTGCAAGTTGCAAAGCAGTGAGTTACAAGTGGCTTATAGCAACAAAGTACACTCATTAGCAGTTGCACTAGGGTTTGAAAGGTATTATTTTTCACAGTCATGAGACTATTTTCATAAATTCTTCTTTCATATACCACACCTGTAGATATATAAAACTCTGTCTCCAATTTTGTAACTAAAGTGGGTATGGAATCCCGTCTGCCATAATAATCATGAGGACAGGAATAGTTGTAAGGTTCTCTGTAGCTAAAATGACTTTAGAGGTTACTGCAACCTATAGCCATTTTCCCCTTACTTCTCAAGGCCTGAAATTAAACATCAAAATTTATTTTTCCTTCAGTTTGATCTCCTCTCTATTGTACATTGCTTTATTTTATATATTTTTAAGATCCCCCACATCTGTATTAATTGAGTCTAGATTCATTCCTTTATCCATTCAATTATTGATATAGATTAGAATATAACAGAGCTCAATAATCTTCGGTGTTCCAGGACAAAGTCATCACAACTTAACCAGCTGGGCCAATGAGTCCTTTTTATTCATTTATGGTTCATATTTTTAAGTCATTTTATGAATAATTTTAGAAATAACAGGATAGTTAGAATGATTTTGTTAGAAATTATAAGAACTTAAACATAGTAAATTCAAATTTACATTCCATATTTTCCTGGTTTTGAAGGTGTCTATGCCCAAAATGGGCATTGTCTTTAAAATTCAACTAACTGTCCATTGCTTGTCATGCGGGAGCCTGGATCATATCTACACTGTAAATACTTATTCCAGATTTCAAATACCTCTTTAATAAGTTTTAACTTATCATTATTCCTGGTTCTTATTGTCTTTGGCATTATCAAAATGCAATTCAGGTCTGGAACATATAGTAAGATAAAACTGGCCCATCACAATGCTTTGCAGAAAGCATTGGATAGAAATGGAAATTAACAGATTATTGTCTGCTATGCATGCATGCTCAGTTGCTTCAGTTGCGTCTGACTCTTTGCAACCTATAGACTAGACTGTAACCCGCCAGGCTCCTCTGTCCATGTGATTCTCCTGGCAAAAACACTGGAATGGGTTGCCATGCCATCCCCCAGGGGATCTTTCTGACCCAGGAATTGAAACTATGTCAGAAGCACGGCCAGAAGCATGGTGACCAGAGGCAGGGCTTTGGGGTCAGCAAACCGTTTGCAAGCTTAGCCTTCCCATCGATTAGCTGCATGATCTTGCAGCAGCTCCTTAAAGTCTATAAGCCTCAGATTTTTTATCTGTCAAATGGAAATAATCTCTTTATCTAGGGTTGGTGTGAAGGTTAAATCTCTATCCTATAGTTAGGACTCAGTGAAGTCATGATTATTAGTATTGGATTTCCCTTATATGATTATCCTTCCCCAAATGCCCTGTGTCTCCAAAGCATATCCCCAGAGATATGCTTTCCTTTTCCCCAAATAAAAACTGCTCTCAGAAGAACATCAGAAAAATTATTTTCTAAAAACCATAGCTGCTAAGTGCTTTTTGCAGAGGTGACTAGCATGGTTTGGGCATATAATAGACATCTAAATATTTTGAGTAAATTTTAGCAATTGATATTACTAAAAGTATCTGCCTTATTAAATCATAAGAAAAAACATTTCATTCATTCAACAAACGATTACTGAGCACTCATACTGAGTTTCAGGCACTGTGCCAGGTACTTGTTATATGTATAGTAGTATTCCAAGCTGATAATGTACTACATTTGTAGAACTTTGACTCTAACAAACCAAAACATAAGTAATAGCTGGATTTCAAATACTGGTGACTGTGTAAGGTGGGAAGTAAATTTCAGGCATCCTCCTAATCACAACCCACTATATTTTATTTTATAGTTTAGTGAGCATGATGGAGAAGACAGTTTTAGGGGCATTAGGAGATGAAGAAGAATGATGGGGAATAATAAATCAAAGGAGGAAAAAATTAAATGAACAATCTAAATTTCAAATAAAAGGTCATTTTAACAGGGTGAAAATAATCACACAAGCAGCCCTAATTTCAAATGGTTTCTTGACTGAGATCCAAGATGGCAGACTTCGTTGTTGTTGTTCAGTTGCTCAGTTGTGTCCAACTCTTTGGGACCCCATGGACTGCAGCACACCAGGCTTCCCTTATTAAACTACTAAACTTCCCTTATTAAACTATTTATATTTATAGTTTATAATGGTGGACATATAGTTTATTCTCTGATTGACAATCTACAAACGATGTAGATTGAGTTATTCCATGGAAGCAACTAGTCTGGCCTTGAAGGGACTTGGCATCACCTTTAGGTACAGGAGCAAGGAACACGAGACTCTGATTCTTTCTCATCAGGAACTTCCAATGAATGAGGGAGAGACGCATGCTCAGTCCTTCAGGACCTGGTTACCTTCTTAGTGTAGGCTCCTGAAGGCCCCACACATCTTAATACTGAGGATGCTCCTAGCATGGTTGTTGTTGTTCATTCAGTCATGTCTGACTCTTTGTGACCCTGTAGACTGTAGCCCGCCAGGTTCCTCTGTCCATAGGATTCTCCAGGCAAGAATACTGGAGTGAGTTGCCATTTCCTTCTTCAGAGGATCTTCTTGACTCAGCGATCAAACCCGTGTTTCCTGTGTCTCCTGCATCACAGGGGGATTCTTTACCACTGAGCCACTAGGGAAGTCCAAGTAATACTCATAGAGTTGAATCATCCAACTTCACTCCTTCCAACTGAAAGTCCCTTGGGACAACCCAGGATATTAGACAACATGTTCATCCTTCAGTTCAGTTCAGTTCAGTTCAGTCGCTCAGTCGTGTCTGACTCTTTGCTACCCCATGAACCGCAGCACGCCAAGCCTCCCTGTCCATCACCAACTCCCGGAGTTTACCCAAACCTATGTCCATTGAATCAGTGATGCTATCCAACCATCTCATCCTCTGTCGTCCCCTTCTTCTCCTGCCCTCAACCTTTCCCAGCATCAGGGTCTTTTCCAATGAGTCAGCTCTTTGCATCAGGTGGCCAAAGTGTTGGAGTTTCAGCTTCAACATCGGTCCTTCCAATGAACACTCAGGATTGATCTCTTTTAGGATGGACTGGTTGGATCTCCTTGCAGTCCAAGGGACTCTCAAGAGTCTTCTCCAACACCACAGTTCAAAAGCATCAATTCTTCGGTGCTCAGCTTTCTTTATGGTCCAACTCTCACATCCATACATGACCACTGGAAAAACCATAGCCTTGACTAGACGGACTTTTGTTGACAAAGTGATGTCTCTGCTTTTTAATACGCTATCTAGGTTGGTCATAACTTTCCTTCCAAGGAGTAAGCGTCTTTTAATTTCATGGCTGCAATCACCATCTGCAGTGATTTTGGAGCCCAGAAAAATAAAGTCAGCCACTGTTTCTACTGTTTCCCCATCTATTTCCCATGAAGTGATGGGACCAGATGCCATGATCTTAGTTTTCTGAATGTTGAGCTTTAAGCCAACTTTTTCACTCTCCTCTTTCACTTTCATCAAGAGGCTCTTTCTGCCATCATCCTTGGAGGTTCATAACTAAACCCTGGAATATGTGCAGGAAATGCCACAGATCCTGAGATGTAGAACTGTCTTAGCAAACACATATCACTCATAGTATGAGACTCATAACGTTCCCTACCTCCAAAGTTTACTAGGGCTGCTTACCTCGGCTGCTTCCCCATCTTCTGAGAAAGCAACGGCAGGTGCTAGTAAGCTACTTGTGCATAGGACAGTGAGTGCAAGGTGTTCCATGCTGTCAGCACAAATTCTGAGGCTTCAAACCAAGCCAAGTAATGTCTACATGGGGAAAGGAAACTCAGCAGCAGAGGTGTGACCTTCTGCTCCATGGGATGCAGACATACCAGGCACATCCAGTGAACCAGGGAGCTGGTCCTAGGACTGGTTTGTAAGAGGGCTTGTGTCTGAAGAACCAGAGGAGAGAGTGGGCTTTCAGGTGAAGGAGATCATAGAGAACAATGTACTCTGCCTTACGGGTTTTAGTTCCTCACCTCAGCCCTACGGTCTCATGTCTGAGCCCTGTGGAGACAGAAATTGAAGGAAGAGTTTTCCTGAGGAACTCTGCAAGGCAGGAAATATGAACCTCACTGCTTGGGGCCTGGAGACCAGGTGCAACAGTCAGATAGCAAGAACTGTGGTCCCCATGCTGGGGTTGGACGCAGCAGTATTCTCACCAGGGCTCTGGGGGACACTGCCCTGTCCCAGCATGGTAAGGACATGCACTTTAGAAGGCACCATGGGACCTTTATCCCAGACAAGAGCATCCATGGGATGGTGGTACCATTTAATGCCATCAGGGGTGGCTGAAACCAAAAGAGAAGCTGTAGCAAAAATCACTTGAGGACACTGGGTGGGAGTTTCCTTTAGAAACCCAAGGTCTCCTGTGAATCAACAGGTAAGATTCCAAGCCTATGCTAGCTTCTGTGTTTGGAGGTAGTCGGAAGAACAAGATGCTTTGAATAGTTTCTTAAAATGTGACCCACAAAGGCTTTCATTGTCCAGAAAATGGAATTTCTTATCTCTGAGTTCTGAGAATCCCACTCGTGGAACAATGGCTTGGACCCTCTCATTCTTTCTTAGCTTTCTTATCAGCTCCTGCCTACCCGTATCATCCTGGCCTTTCTTCTTGTTCCTGGCTGTCCACACTGCATTTTCTCTGATGATGGACGCATTGGGCTTCTCCTGACCTGACCTTCTCTTTCTTGAACACTGCTTACTGTGGGTTACCCCCAGCCCTCCTCAACGTAGGGCCTTCTCAGGAGGGGCCTCATTTGTCTGCCCAGCTTTGCCATGCCTCTCACAAGTGTAGTCAAATATAGAGAGAAAAACTCTTTGCACACTATGGTTTAGTGAAAGCAGACAGCAAGTAATCGAGACCCTCCACATAACAAAAAAATAGACATCTGTAGTTTACAGGATACATGCTTTTAGGTTAAAGGACAGTATATTACAAACATAAATGACACTTTCAGGGAAGCATATTGTATATATTATAATTCCTAACATTGTAAAACAAGAATGTCAGAAGTCCCCTAAAGAAAGAAGAGAACATATGTGGGTTTATGACATGAAGCAGATGGACTAGCATCTGAGAAGTGCTTAACCGTTTCTCTTCCTGATGTTGTCATCAATTCAATCACGACTGGAATAGTCTGAGAAGGGTATTTTCAAATCCTAAACTGACACAGTTTGTAGGAGGCACTGTAGAAATTATGGGGTGCCTCGGAATTCACCCCAGTGATTAAGCATCCACTATGTTCCTGGCATACATTGATATATCATGTCATCAAATGTGACTCTGTATCCTACCAAGAGAAAAACAGCTGTTGAAACCAAACCTTTTCTTTTCTTTCCTGATTTTTCCCTGATGTCACTAGTCCAGTTACTGTCTAGCACAAGACTGCCTTAAAAGTTTTGCATAGCGTTTCAAGGTCTTCAAATGGAAAGAATCAAGTCAAGGGAACAAATAACCTCACCCTTTTATTAAAAGAGACTTTGGCTCTATAATGCAAGCTGTGGCTGTCTCAAAGCACAACAACTGTCAACTGTATGGCCCCTGAGTGAGAGCCCTGGGGGGCCTTGGAACCTGCATTTTAATATACTCCATAGGTACTTTTTGACTTTTTGGGCTTCCCAGGCAGTGCTAGTGGTGAAGAACCCATCTGCCAATACATAAGAGACGCAGATTCAATCCCTGGGTAGGGAAGATCCCTTGGAGGAGGGCTTGGCAACCCAGTCCAGTACTCTGGTCTAGAGAATCCCATGGACAGAGGAGCCTGGTGAGCTAAGGTCCATAGGGTGGCAGAGTCTGACATGACTGAAGCGACTTAGCATGCAGGTATTCTTTGCACACTGAAATTGCAGAACTGACCCAGAATATTCTAGTTTGCTCTAAAAATATGAGAAAAGGCTCCACATACACTATGTCATGTTCTCCATGTAATCTCAGAAGCCAAAATGAATAAAATCAGGATGTTTGTTGTTTTGTTTGTGATGTTTTGCTTAAAAGGAATGAAAGATATGCAAATAGTTCAAGAGGAAAGCACGCATGATAAAGATTTAAGGAAATGAATTATACATATCTTCCAAAGGGGAATTAAGACCTACGCATTTTTACAACCTGGGTTAAGCCTGTTCTATGGCATCATACAATTAGAATTTGTGAGAGGATTACTTTGCTGGGAAATCAAAGCAAAACAGCTTCCCAAATATCATATGTCTTTTCTCACAGACATAAAGCACAAAGAACTATTTAGGCAAATTCAACCAGTGGACCCTGTTTATTATAACATACTTTTAGTAAAGCCTCTTTGGACTAGATCAGTTCATAGCAGCTTGAAGTGGAATACCCAAACATTGGAACAGCTGCTCTTTAAGTAAAATATCTTGTTACAGCTTCATTAACCAACCAACTATTCAGAATGTCTTATCAGTGTTATCACACAAACATACACAGTGCTGTAAAACGATCCAAAATCTACTAAAATCCAATGAACAAGAATGGATAGTTCTCCAAAGACAGTTCACATTCAGTCACAAAGCCCTTCCCAACATCCTTTGTTCAGGTTTGAAGAGTGAATTAGCTAATTTATTTTATCATGGGCTACAGCTAGCTTCAGATGCCTCTTGAAGCTCCTGTGATGGCCTGTCCTGTCCCTGGGTCTGCCAGGTCTCAGAGTGGCATCTGATTTCTCCCTCACCAAATGGTGTCACCAGCCCAACACCAAATCGAGAAAATTTAGGTTGCTCTCCTGGAAGCCTCCTGGAAATACGTGTGACTAGCCAGGAAACCCAGCCTTGTCCTAAACTTCCCTAAGAAAAAGACTGAATATACAGCCAAGCCAGACTTAGTGCCTTCTTTTCTACATTTTGAAGTAACCAAACACAGAAATCCTTAACAAGGGTTCCGTGGTCGGGCTTCCCTAATTCCATAAAATGTCTGAGATAGTCTGTAAGGATTTCTGTGTAAATGTGTATATGCATTTCCCTAAAGAGTTTGTCTACAGCATCCTCCGGTTTCTCAAAAGGACATTTCTGTGACATTTAAAGGTATGCCAGTCACATCGAAAGGCTGAATGTAATAGAGGTGGGTTAGAATCTACCTCTAGTGTTTACAATGACTTAGGTTACCATTTGAGCAGCCTCTTCTTTGTGTCCTGTGGACTACCCATGTACTGAGAAAAAAAGTAAGTAGCTTGCCTTCTGCATCAGTTTGGAATTGGCTTTGCCTGCTGGTAACACAGACCCTGTCACAGTGGCTTAAACAAACTACGGATTTTCTTGTAAAAGAAATCTGGGAAAGGAAATCCAGAGTCTTTATGCAGCCAACAAGATGCCATTAGAGACACAGGCTACTTCCATCTTTCCATTTTGACATCCTCAGTCCCTAGCTTTGCATTTTACAACGACAAGAGAGCTGCCATCTGTCTCTTTTTCAAGGACCTTTCCTGTATGTTCCCCCAAATAAAATTTACTTTATATGCTATTGGCCAGAACTTAGCAACAAGGGAGACTGAGACATAAAAGCCTAGATAGGCAACTTACCTCCCACACTCCCATCCTCAAATTAGGTTTTTGTTGGGTTTTGTTAGGAAAGAAGAAAGGGAAAACATATTCAATAGGCAACTAGCAGTCCTTTCTTTTATGAAAACAAGTATTAATTAAGTTATTTTCTGCCTATGGGTCCTTGGGAAGAAGTTCTTTGTAACAGTTACTCACTCAACAAAGCAGATGCCAGTCTGTGTGCAACTGTGTGGCTCTCGCGCGTGCACGCACGCACACGCACGTGCACGCATGCGCCCTCCGGGCCAGCACACGTGAAACTCATTAAGGAGCCGCTGACCGACTCTGTCATGGCGGCCGTGTTTACCTGTCCCATGCATCCTCGCCTCACGTGGCATCTACCTGGTGGCGCACACACCTGGGAGAGAACAAGGGGGACCCTCCTCTTCCCACTGCTCTATTTCTCTCTCCGTCTTGGAGAAAAATGAGCAAAGAACCTGTCTCTCCATCCAGAATTCCTTTGCTTTTCTCCCCACACCATGGCTGCACTTTGCCCTTCTGGGGATCTACCTGAGCCTTCCTGGTGAGTTGAGTTCGCTTTATTTGAGTCCAGTTCACTTGTTTGTACAGTGGAGGTCGGAATCCCGAACTCTGGATCCTTGTCCATATTCTACCTCACTTCCTGTGATTTACACAATGAGCCAAATGGGCTGCTTTCCTGTCTGACGTGAGAAAACACGCAGAACCGCATTTGTCTTTCTTTCCTGAGAAGGATTCTGATTTATTACCCAGATGAGTTCTCAGAGTGACCTCAGCAGGTCCACGGAAGCCGGGTGCCTATGTCCTCCCATGGTCAGATGGGATAGGAGTGTTCTAAGGCAGTGGTCCCCAACCTGTTCGGCACCAGGGGCCAATTTCATGGAAGATAGTTTTTCCCCGGACAGGGGGGTGGGGTGGGGGAGTGGATGGTTCGGTTCCCCGCTCACCACCTGCTGGGCCGGCCAGTTCCTACCAGGCCATGGACTAGTACCAGTCCCTGGCCCCTGAGGGGGCGGGGTTGGGACCCCTGTTCTAAGGCCAGGTCTTTCTGAGTCCTTGAACCAGTAACTTCTGCTCACTACACCAGCGTGGTCACAGAAGTCAAATGGCAGTGACTGTAACTTCCTCAGTCTTGGACAAACGAAGCTGTTTCACCTGAAAGGTAGTGCTTTCACCGGTGATTTTGTCCTCCTAACTCCTTCAGCACCGAGAGAACATCCCTATTTGAGGGCTGGCCGCCTGCGGTGCTAATATTTGCACTGCAGAGTTGCACTTCCGGTCCCTGAAAGTGAGAGGGGCTCAGGGTCCTGTGGGGGGAACCGGGGAGTGGCCAGACCCCGCTCCGCTGGGTAAAGGACCGACAGCGTTCTGAGCTCTGTGGATGGTCTGGAGCATCCTTTCAGCCAAGAAAAGCTGATGGCTGCAGGATGAGCCCGGAACTCAAGGAGAGGTACTGTTAGGGAAGGAAATGGGCTCCCCCCGCCCTCCCCAGGAGCTGATGTGGTCATCCTTAGGACTAGCTAGGGGATGGCTCTCGTCCAGAATGGTTTCTCTGTTTGGTTTTCCTGCCTCGAGAACTGTATGTGTATAGGGTCACAAATGCTGTGTGGAAGGGGGCTCTTTAAAAACAATTAAACTGAAAAGCCCTGGCTGCTGCTGGCTGAGCAGTCTCCCTCCTCTGCCTGCCAGAGAATACAAGCCCTGCCTGACTTCCTGTGAAGCTAGTCAGGGCAGAACATCTTTTCTCCGGATCCTCTTCTCAGCAGCAGCCACTGCAGTAAATCTTCAGAGAGGCCTCATTAGGCAAGTTCCTTTTTGAACTCCCTCCACCCACAGACCTCTCGAAATCACCACCGCCATTCTGGCATGTTATTATTTTTTCCTCCTAAGCTTGCCGTTTTCCTCGCTGCTGGCACTCACGCCTCCCTCCACTGCTCTCACTTTCCTTAACGGACTCTTCTCTAGCTGGAATCTCTCCAAAGGGTGTGTTCGTGCAATCAGAAACTTCCCTTTTTGTTTTATCGCATCACTGAACAGACCAGATAAGGCCCAGCTGAGGGAGAGAGGGACGGGTCTCGACAGGGTTGGGCTGGTAGGGGGGTGGGGGGCAGGTGAAGGGGGCAGATGAAATCTTCCCATCAGTTCTTAGGAACATATAGGGACAGCAAACACAGGCACATGGGTATATGGTATAGCTGGTCCCCATTGGAGCCCAGCTGCCTTTCAGGAAGCCGCACACCAGCATTCAAACCTGTAGCAGATGACCATCCACGACTTGAAAAGAGCATAAAGAGCAAACCAGACACAAGACAGCATGAGACCCGGAGACCAGGGCATTAAATAGTTAATTTTTAGCAAACCCAAATTGCATTTCCATCATGTGCAAGCAGTCAGCTGCTATTGTAGGTCACCAAGATACAACGCATTATTTCTACAGTTTGTGGAAAACATTAGGCAGCTGTAATAAAGTCGATGGTATTTCCTTCCTTACTGAAACATGACTTCAGTAAATCCCTGTTTAAATTTTTTCCCCTTTCTAAACATTTCTCTCCATCTGCACGATAAGTCAATAAAAGAAATTAAAAGTTAAAATGCCTAATGAAATTTTATCAGGCATGAAATGGCATTTAAACCAGAGTTGCCACCCGGGCTTCAATGCATGAAAACTGACCCGAACTTCAGGGGTTATAAAAAGCAGGGGGTGGGTAACAGCAAGTTTCAGTGGCCTTTATGTATCGCAGCCACTGGGGGAAAAAAAATCATTCCAAAGAGGCATTCCATGAAACCGAGAGTCTCTGAGCAGTTAAGATTTTTACAGGAGGTACATCATTTCTGTAAACCTCTGCATTCTTTTAGGCCACCATCCTTTTTTCTTTATTCACTTCTTTGTGCTGACATGCTTGTTTTGAAATCCATCTTCATCTGTGTACCTCTGCCATGATCTCAGGCAAAATGACAGGAAGAAAGCCTGAGAACATTTTTAAGAAGAAGGAACAGATAGAAAGACTAAGGGACTTAATTCTTAATCTTCCTTAGAGAAGAGCTTTAGGATGTTCCATGGGGATTCAGAAAGAGTTTGAAATATATGGAAGAAAAAAAATCATTCTTCCCTATATGAAATTGTTTATGTTCATAATTACTGACTGCCTCATCCTTAGGTCAGAATTGTGCTAAGTCACTTCAGCTGTGTTCCACTCTTTGCAACCTTATGGACTGTAGCCCGCCAGGCTCCTCTGTTCATGGGATTCTCCAGACAAGAATACTGGAGTGGGTTACCATGCCCTAATCCAGGGGATCTTCCTGACCCAGGGATCAAACCTGTGTCTCTTAGGTCTTCTGCATTGGCAGGTGGATTCTTTACCACTAGCGCCACCTGGGAAGCCCTTAGGTCAGAATAGGCATCTCATTTTCATAGAAGCCTGAAAAGAAAAGAAGCCAGTCAATGGGTATGTGGATACTTCCCAGCTTTACCCATTTGAAACATTAAACTTCTTTCAAAGTGAATCCCCGAGTCCTCCCGCATACGGGACATCCACTGAAGTCAAGAGACATTATGGAATGGACAGCAGAGGCAGACCCTCTAATGAGAAAGCATATTTAGAACTTCCAAGTAACTGCCTAGAGTTTGTAACCAGAGGGCTGTACTTCAAAGTCATTGGCCTTACTGACTGCCTGGGTGAGAAGGAAGTTGTTGTACAGCCTACAGATCCAGGAGAGGGACTCCATCCATTTCTAATGGCTCCAGAATTGAGCACAGGATGGTGCTTTTCCCACAGTGTGTTCCATTCAACTGCACACTGAAAAGTCAGCTGTAGGAGTGCTGAGCCCAAACAATGCAGGAGCGAGTCCTTGCCTCTGTCTAGAAACTGGCCATCAGGTAGGCAGGAAAGTGTGTGTGTAAGCTGTGGGTACCTCAGTTATGAACAGATCTTACCAGTGCCCATACAACTGGACAAATATATTAAAATTCAAGCAAGGTGTTGCCATTTTCAAATATTTACATAGCTAGCAGTGCCCCCAGGCTTTTAAAAGTTATTCAAGAAAGATGGGTTGGCAAGTCCAGGAAAGAGCATGTTCACTTTTATGTTTTTTAAAGCCTGACTTTCTGACATAATACAACAATGTATCCTGAATTTTCAAGCTTTTGCCTTCCCAGTCTAACCTTAGAAATCCTGTAGTATGGAATATTACTCAGCCATTAAAAAGAATACATTTGAATCAGTTCTAATGAGGTGGATGAGACTGGAGCCCATTATACAGAGTGAAGTAAGCCAGAAAGAAAAACACCAATACAGTATACTAACATATATATGGAATTTAGAAAGATGATAACGTTAACCCTATATGCGAGACAGAAAAAGAGACACAGACGTACAGAACAGTCTTTTGGACTCTGTGGGAGAAGGCGAGGGTGGGATGATCTGAGAGAATAGCATTGAAACATGTATATTATCATATGTGAAACAGATCACCAGTCCAGGTTCAATGCATGAGACAGGGTGCTCAGGGCTGGTGCACCGGGATGACCCTGAGGGATGGGATGGGGAGGGAGGTGGGAGAGGGGTTCAGGATGGGGAACACATGTACACCCATGGCTGATTCACATGAATGTATGGCAAAAACCACTACAATATTGTAAAGTAATTAGCCTCCAACTAAAATAAATAAATTTTTAAAAAAAAGAAAGAAATCCTGTAGTATTAGAGATCCATGACATTAAAACGGATGCTTCCCAGATGACTTGGTGGTAAAAGAATCCACCTGCCAATGCAGGAGGCACAGGAGACACAGGTTGGATCCCTGGGTTGGGAACACCCCCTGGAGGAGGAAATGGCAACCCACTCCAGTATTTTTGCCTGAAGAATCCCATAGACAGAGGAGCTTGGTGGGCTACAGTCCAGAGGGTTGCAAAAGAGTTGTATATAAATGAGCACGGAGCAAGTGAATGTAAAACCAACCTAACAAACATTGAAATGAAGACTATTACAGTTACCATTAGAAATAACCAGTCCTTCATGGATCTAGACCCCAAACATCATTAAAAACATACTTTAAAGTTAAAACCATTTTTAAAGCAACTATCGAACAGAATATCTTCATAGTAGAGACAACCCAATCTTATTAGTCCTAATTTTTTTTATATTAAATAAAATCTGTGAGATGTTGAGTTCAATATCCTTTTCTCCACTCTCATATTAGCTGGTTAACTGATTGATTCCAAGAGGAAAATACAGTTAATGCTTCTAAACCATTAAATTCTGCTTTACTTACTTGATTCTCAGAAGCATTAGCAGTTAAAGAATGTACTTCCCTTCAGCCCCAAAGCAGTGTGAATATCTTGGTGATATTAATATCAATATTCCAGATAGCATTCTGCTATTAATAACTAGAAAATGGCTCTTTTTTGAGGAAAATTAAACTGAGGGTGCCCCTAGTCCCTAGAAAGGGGTTTTGAGTTGAGTGAGCACAGGAGTTAACACCCTTCCAAACAAAACTGGTTGCCTGGGAGTTTAGTCCCAAAAGCTGGAGTGGCCAGTAGTCTTAGTGATGCTATCAGAATAACTAACTCTTCTAAAGGGATTGGGGGTCATTCCAGTGGACATGACCCATTTCCCACAGTGCAGCATGAATTATAAAATTGTCAGAGTTGCTATGGCTATCCCGTATCAATAAACACAAAGTCTATGTGTTTATTTTTTCCAGGGATTCAACAAACATTTATTGAGGGCTTAATTTATACCAGCCCCAGATATATAGAGAAACTCTTCTGGAACTTAAAATATATATGATACATGTATACATGCATCAATATTTACTTCTTACGTACCTAGCACATAGACACCACATCAGACCCCCTCCTCTCTCTGTCACACACACACACACACACACACACACACACACACACACTCACGCACTCACGCACTCACGCACACATAAACAGGAGAAGCCTGTGGGCCCCATTCACTTGCTTTTCTCACAATTCCAGGAAGCTAAATTATCATTTCTAATGTGGTTCAGTAATGTCATTGCAAAACAAAAGGCATACCAGCAAGAGCAGAGGGAAGCTATTAAACGAACAAAGGAAATGCAATAATTTAGAACCATTTCATACAGGGGCAAACAACACTACATCCTCAATAGTCTCTGAGATACCAGGTGACGTTAAATTGGTTCAGCACATTCCATTATTAATACAAGGAATGTACAGTTCATTTTAGAAAAATATTTTAGTTTTAAGGTGATACTTTGTTACATTTCTTCAATAATATTGCTAAACACACGAGCTGCTGTTAGCAAAGACACTTGTCTCTCACCAGCAAACTCATATTCACTAAGTTTTGTCCTTCACTAGTTTAGGAAAAGAAAATTACAAGTAGGAAAATAATTATAGAATGGTGAGTGTGATATAATGCACACTTCTTCCACTGTGAAAATAACAGTATTTCTGTCCCCAAACTCCCTTTGGTGACAGAAGAGAGGGTCTCTGCATTTCAAAGACGAGCACAGGACTGTGTCTTTAGCATAAATCCCATTGATTTGTGACATAATAGTTCACATGACTAACGTTGTTGATTCCTCGTTTCCATGGACTGAATTGGGGAAAGATTTACTTTCCCTGAAATTCCCAAGACTTAAAAGCCAGCTGTTTGCTATTTTGAGTGCAACCTGCACAGCCTGTTTTCAAAGCCTCCCAAGAATCAGGGAACCATGAGAGAGCAAGATAACTTGACAGAAAAGTAGAGCTGTTCAGTATCACTGCCCTCCTTGCCCCTCGTGGTGCTGGAGACCTGGCATTTGTGCCCCCCATGACAGATAATGCACATTATGGACATGAAGTGATCTGTTCAAGGGGTTTATTTGCAAGAGAACATGAAAGCTAGGCTTTGTAATGAACTCTTAAAATACTTAAGATTTACAGCCACTGATGTAAACTATTACAGAAAACAGAGATGCTTCCAAAATATGTACAAGCAGTCAGTGTACTTATGTGAGAAAAAGAAATATCTTCTCCAAGTATTTCCAAATTTGAGCATCTGTAAATCATGTAGTGAAAGTTGGAGGTCTCCTGCCACCTGATTTCAAGATATAGTAGAGAGATACAGTAATTAAAGCAATGTGATATTTGCATAAGGATAAACATAAAAGAGAGTCAGAAATAGATTCACACATTTATAGCTGATGAATTTTTGACAAAGATGCCAAGGTTATTCAGTGGGGCAAAATAGTCTTTTCAATAAATGGCACTGGAAAAAATGGACATAAAGTATGAACTTTGATCTTTGCCATCATATGCAAAAATTTGTTCGAAATGGCTTACAGAATTAAGCATAATTGCTAGAGCTATAAAACTTTTAGAAAAACTAAAGAGCAAGAGAAAATCTTTGTTACCTTGAGTTAGGCAAAGATTTCTTAGGACATAGAAATCATGAACCATGAAAGAAAAAATTGGTGAATTGGACTTCATTAAGTTAAAAATGCCTGCTCTTTGAAAGATAATGTTAAGAAAATTAAAACCAGGAAAAAAAATGGTTTCATGTCAAAAGATGTCTGATAAAGATCTTGTATCCAAGGTATATAAAAGAAATCTCAAAACTCATAGGAAAGCAAACCACCTGATTTTTTTTTAAACAGGCAAACAATTTTAAATAGTTCACTAAAGAAGATATATATGGCAAATAAGCACATGAAAAGATGCTCAATATCATTAATCATTGTGGAAATATGAATTGGAACCCTGATGTGATACAATTACACACTCATCAGAGTGGCTAAAATTTTAAAATATTATTGCAAATGTTGATCAGGATATGGAGTCCCTTGAAACTCTTGTACTTTGCCAAGGGAATGTAAAATGGCACAACCACACTTAAGTGAGTTTAGCATTTAAACTTCAAATATAAATTTACCATAGGGTATAGCAATAATGTTTCTGGGAAGAGAAAGACTGACTTCTACACAAAAACCTATATACAAATGTTTATGTTTATGAAATCTTTATTCACAGTCACCAAAAGCTGGAAACAACCTAAATGTTGAACAGCTGGTGAATGGATAAACAAATTGTGGTACGTGCATAGGATAGAATAGGACTCAGTAACAAAAAGTAGCAAACTACCAGTACACGCAAGAGGTGTAGTGAATCTCAAGAACATTGGGCTGACTGAAAGAAAACAGTTTCAAAACTCTTTCTGCTACTATTTAATTTCATGGCTCATAAACTTACGCTCTTTAACGCAGCTAAGACTGTAGCCAACACAGAGGCACGCTGCAGAATACAGAGTTTTCAGGTGCATTTTCTATTTGATTAAATTTGTAGTTTTTCCCTCTTTAACTACTTATTAAGTGGAGGTTAAAGAGCTTCTCTTGAAAGTCAGGCAGAAGCTTTTTACCATCAGATGTTCAGTGTTTGAAAGATAATTATTGGTGACGCTTGGCCAGTTTAAAACACCTTCACCACACTTTGAAAATGCCCTGAATTCTACCTTATTTCTGAGTCTACTCATACTGAAAAAGAAGGCTGGGGAGAATATGACTGGTAAGGATCTGGAGGAAAAGAACTTAGAAATTGAACAGAAAGATGGTAGCTGGTGCCCAACTGGAACTTCACAATTAAGAACTGAGAGGTCTTGTTTGGGGTCCTGGTACCTAGCCCCCTACCAAACCTTCAGTAAACCATCCATTTCTGTTGAACGTGTTGTGCAATTTAACCCATTTCTACATGACATCTAAGTACTTGGTCTTCCTTCAGAATAGGAGTAGAGGGAAATGAGGGTTGCCACAAAGAAGTAGCCAGGTACAGACTGCAAGGCTAATATAATTGGATTCTCTAAATTATTTTGAGAATTAAATAAGGTATTAAAGTATCCTCTACAGGACTGGGCACTCAATATATATTCACCAAATTTTCATTTTCCTTCACTTTCTTTATCAAAGGAGAATATTTTTAGAACTGAAAAGAACTTGAAAGTTATCTTTTTCAGTGTTTTAATTTCACAAATAACAAAACTAAGTTCAGTGAGATTAAGGGTATTGCTCAAGCTCACAGAGAGTTAGAAGTCCAGCTTCCAGTTCTCATAGATCTTTTTCCTGAAGCATCTGCCTTCAACTGTGATACTCTCTAGAGCAGGGCCCGAGGAAGTTTTAAGAGAGAGGAGAGTTTTGATCTGTATATTGAGGGACCCATGGACTCTTTGCTTCTGGTTCTGTGTTCATTTTAGCTATTTTCATTTTTTTTTTTTATTCCAAGAATGAAAGTTACTGAGAAGCCTTTCTGTTCAGAAACTATGATTGCCAGATTTAGCAAATAAAATACAGGGCACACAAATAGATTTGAATTTCAGGTAAACAACATAATTTTTTAGTCTAATGACAAATTTGGAACATGCTTATATTGGCACTTTATCTGTCCACCTTACCAGGGAACCAACACTAGGTAGTTCCCAACTATGAAAATTTCTTTTTATCCTAAAACAAAGAAACAATGGAAGATTGTTTGCATAAATCTTGACTGACCATTTTCGTCCCCATGACCATTTTTCCTCACCTGAAATCAGGACAGCTGTTGTGAACAGCCTCTGTGACCAAGGCTAAGGCTGATGAAGATGGTGATGGGACAGGAGGAACTCAACGATGTGCCCAAGCAGCCCAAAGCAAAGACATGCTTTGCCAAACAGGAAGTGCACAATTCTAAGCAGAGGGACTGAAATTCAAATCCCTCTCTCTCACTTAACTCGTGACTATATGGCTTTGAATAAGTTGCTTAAACTCTCCTGTACCCATCTACCTTTGGATTCTGCTTTTTTTCCCCTGAAAATAAGGATACCTTTTGTTTTAGTGAAGATCAAATATGATAACAGGAAGAAAGCACTGACCGCTGTGCTTGGAATATAATAGCTACTCTTAGAGTCTGTCATTTCTTAAACCGTACAGTTTTACATGCTTTTCTGTGTATTGGATATAGTTCACAATGAAGATGGTTTGATTGTTTAAGCAAAACTGCCTCATTCTGGGAAAGATTGAGGGCAGGAGGAAAAGGGGGTGACAGAGGATGAGATGGTTGGATGGCATCATTGATTCAATGGACATGAGTTTGAGCAAACTGGGAGATGATGAAGGACGTGGAAGCCTAGAGAGCTGCAGTCCGTGGGGTGGCAAAGAGTCAGACACGACTGAACAACTGAACAACAAGGAGAAGACTGGTGAGGGTCTTAAGTAAGTGTTGGGATGTAGAGTTTGGATGCTAAATTTTATTCTGTAGTTTGTAGGGGAACCATGTTTACCCAGACAATGTCTGGGGCCTAACAGTCAGGCAGCCTTTCTCTAAGTTCCCCTAAAAACTACCTGGGAAATTTTGTAGCATATCATTTCCTGCTGGGTCAGGCATGCATTAACCAACATAGACTGAACTGACCTGCCTTCTCTAGGCATCTTCTTCAGTTCCTTCAGGTCCAGCCTTGACAGAGAAGAAAATGAGAAGTTGTAACTCTTCCCATCGACCTACTTTGTGGGGCATGAAAAGTGGGCAGGCATCTGGCACAGTCAGAAGTAATTCCTGCTTTGACTCTTGTTTCTCAGTGTCAATGTTGTTCAGTCACTGTTGTGTCCACAAACCCATGGACTGCAGCATGCCAGGCTTCCCTGTCCTTCACTGTCTCCTGGAGCTTGCTCAGACTCATGTCCGTTGACTCAGTGATGCCATCCAACCATCTCATCCTCTGTTGCCCATTCTCCTCTTGCCCTCGGTTGGAGCGGCCTTCTCCAAATTAACCAGCCCCTTTTGTGATCCATACAGTAGGGATAAGATCACCTAAGATGGTAGGGTCTTAGAATTAAGACTGTAGCAGAGTGTCTGGTTATAGAACGTGCTCGATATCTGGGTTTTTATTTTCTGCTTGGGTTAGAGCACTATACTTAAACTTTATGAATCATACATAGGTCCCTGGAGTGCTCTTTCTCACACTTATCACAAAAATCTTGTGACTCAGTTTCAGAAGACTGTCCAAAATTGAGGGCCAGTTGTTCAAACCAACTTTGTTTAGAAAATTGTTTTACCAAAATATCTTAGACAGTTGACACCTGAGCAAGTCAGACTCTTACTCAGCCTTCCACTTCACGCCGTGTAGGCTGCAGTTCTAAGGTTCACCGGTTCTCCCACTCAGGCCTTGCGAACCTGCAGATGTGTGTTATCTGCGCCTTCTGTTTGGTCAGCTTCAAGTGCTTCTAATCTTTTTATAACCAGTTCTGTTAGCTGTTATCTGGATTCCTTTTAGTGCCGTGTCTATTGTACACTTTTAACAGGTCTCCACCCTCTTCCCTGGCAATTAGAAGGGCAATATAATTATTTTACAATGTGTCTTCTATCGAATAAGCTCCTTAATTGGACCTTTTCATCCTTTGCCATTTGTGTGTGTCTGTGTGAAAAATATCACGGAAAGGTTTTTCAGTGATTCTTACACAGTTTCCTGAATTAAATGCCAAAGGAGCACCCACAGCATCTTTTAGCCAATGACAGCCCCTCTTCCTTCTCTCTCCATGCTTGGAGACATGGCTGCTGTTTGTTACAACCTGGAAAGATTATTTGGACTTACTGTTTTTGTTTTGCGACTCTGTTGTGTGTTATTTTCTTATATAATCTTACCACTCTTCCTGTTCTGGTAGCCTTCTCTGTGTGTGACACCATATTCAGTGACATCTCCAATTTCATAGTTAATCATAGAATAACATGGTGTAGTGGGGAAAAAATGAACTTTGAGTCAAGGGAGGTTAGTTTTCTTCCAGGCTCTGCACTAACTAGCTATGTGTCTTTGCCAGGTCAGTTAATTGCTTTGGGTTTCAGATTCTTTATCTAGAAAAGAATCTATGTATTCTAGAGAATACATACTTTTCCCTTAAGATTTGAGCTTTGTACACCTTCACCTCTGAAGTGACATCTATGGATTTTCCTAGTCATTTCCAACCACCCAGCAAAGAACTGTTTTTATTTTATTACAGTTTTGACTTTTGTTGTTTAGTTGCTAAGTTGTATCCAACTCCTTGCGACCCCGTGTGTGTAGCCTGCCATGCTCCTCTGTCCATGAGATTTCCCAGACAAGAATACTAGAGTGGATTGCCATTTCCTTCTCGAGGAGATCTTCCTGACTAGGGATCGAAGCTGTCTCCTGCATTGCAGGTGGATTCTTCACTGCTGAGCCACCAGGGAAGCCCATTTAACTCTAAGTTTTTACTAAATGACTGTGCTATTTTACTAGCCCCAAGTGGCTCAACTAAAACCCAAAATAAAGCACTTCAAGGATTTATTTATATCATTTCCCCATATAAATCCACCAACCTAACTATAATTAGAACTACTATTCTCTGTAATATTAAAATATTAAGTCATGTCAGTTTTCCCTAAACCATAACATGAATTTATAATTTATAAGTGAAATTGTACATGTCCTAGTCAGGTTGTGAAATTCGCTCTTCTTTTTCTTAAAAAAAAAAAAGGTGGGTTGGTGGAGGAGGGTTAACTATAAACAACATTTGTTGCCCTCATGAATTAGAAGAGCAGTAACCAGATATATTATGTTCCTGGAAAGGCAAAAAATAAATTTCAGATGAGAATTTGAAGACCCTCTCCATCTTTCCTGAGACTTGTCTTTCTTCTCAGAGCTCGGGTCTCTCCCTGGTTGCCATTTTGGGTAGAGCTGATTAGCATATAGCAGTAGAGCTCAGGCTTCCAAGAAACCCCCCTAGGGTGTGGGCAGGAACCTTGAGATAGGAGTTCCCTACAGCTCAGGCCCAAATCCTTGCATTATCAGAACCCTCCAGCCAGTGTGAGGACATGCAGAAAGCAGCCCACAAATTTACTGACCACAAGCTACTCCCAGCTCTGGGCTAACAGCCTCTCCACCCCTGACCCCCAGAGTTACATCCATGAAAACAAAAAGGGGGGCATCTTAGCTTTGAAGGTGAAGCTATGCTAAAATGGAAAAGAAACGAAGTGTGTCCTTGGTGGTGGTTTCCTTTGAGTGTAATTGTAGCTCATAGGTTAAACCCTTAGACTCAGGGGAAGGGTGCCACAGACGGTGCTTGTTGCTCTCCTCTCCAGCCTTTCTTTCTTGGCTAGGTTCAGGCTTCCCCATCTCACTGGGCCACCTGTCGTGCTTGAGTGATCATCCTGTCTTCAGCCTCACCCTACCTGCAGGGTCAAAGCGATTTTCCTAAAACTCGAATTCAATTGGAATTTTCCTTGTAGAAAGTCCTTACTGGATCCTGATCATCCTCAGGATACAAAGGTCTTTACTGTTCCCTACTCAATATCCTCCATAATCCTGACCTTCCTACTTATCTTGCCTCACTCCTCACTCTTCTCCCCCTTGCATAATCATCTCTAGTAGTGCTGAACTTTTCACATCTCCGAACACAAGAATACAACTTCAAACCTCTAGAGTGCCCGTCTCTCAGACTCTTACCCTCTTGTCCACTTGATTAATTTACATTCAACCCATCTGATAGATGGATGGATAGAACTCTTAACGCAGTCTTCAAAACCCAATTCATAAAAAGTTAACAGGAAAAATTGTATTTTGACATCGTTTGTAGTTGCAAGCATTTTTATTACTAATAACATTCAAGTTTTTCTTTTTTATCAGCCACTTATATTTCTTATTTGAATAAGTTAATTTCTTTTATCTTTTTCTATTTTTATAGTGTTTTTTAGAAGCAGTGTATAAGATATTTTGCTATAAGGAAGACCCATTTGCTTGTCATATTTAGGGGCAAAACTTTTCTTCCAGTATATTGATTATCTTTTAGTATCCTACTTCAGTATACAGTTTTACATCATTGTGAAAATTTTATCTGAAGTTAAATTCTACTGAACTTCTATTGTTGATGTTGGCTGCTTTGAAGTCTTGATAGTAGCCATAATTAAGAATTATTTTCTAATTTTAAATTTCTAAATGTAAAAATACATTAAATTTTAAAAATACACTGCACTTAACAAAACAATAACAAACTTGTTAGTCACAGCCCCCAACATAGAGCAGGTGTCCAGTAAACCATTTTTGAGTGGAATGGTACACAGAAAGCTAGAATCTAAGTGGTAAAGTTAGAACCTTTCTGTTTTCCTTTAAATTCCATATTCCTTCTGACTTCCATGGTTTCAGAGGTGTCAGATACGAGATGCTAAAAGAACATCTAAGAAAGTACCATTTCCCCTCCAGTACTCAGTCTCTCTCAGAAGATACCAGTTCCACAGACGTAAGAAAACCAACCAAACCTTAAATCTCCTTCGTTCCAGAAGAAAAGGGAACAACTATTGCAAACCTTACCTGGGATGGTCAGTCAAATGATGTAGTGACTTCACTTGTTCTTTTGATTGGCCCTGGGTCCAGAAGTTGTATAGCCATTACTTGCTAGCATCTGTCCCCAGACCTAATGTGATAGTTTCAGCCCTTGGAACATTCATGTGGTTAGTCTTGGGCTAACTTGGCCAGAATTTTTAGGGCCATTTCCGTCTGAAACATTATCAGGACCCTTGGCCCTGCTTAAGTCATGACTGGTGTCCAGACCAGGGTAGAAGGAAGATTCAGTACTGGCCTCTGGCATAAGTTTTCTTCACATAATAGAATCCTTGAGTTCCTGAATTGTATTCTCCCAATACCTTTCATATAATGTGAGAAATTATATAACTTTAAGATTTAAAGTATTCACAAATCATTCTTAACAATATAGAGAAACTTTTAGATTCCATTATAAAGATAACATAAAGTCATACTACTTATGCAGTGGCCAGATATGTATTAAGTGCTTCTCTGAGCTAGACACTGAGAATAGAGTCAATATGGAAATACTTAGAGCATAGATACTTGTAACAAGTAATACTAATTATTAAAGATTAAATTAAAACAGCGATTGAGAGAGTTGCATTGAAATATATAGACTGCTGCTGCTGCTGCTTCTGCTGCTACGTCACTTCAGTTGTGTCCGACTCTGTGCAACCCCATAGACAGCAGCCCCCCAGGCTCCCCCATCTCTGGGATTCTCCAGGCAAGAACACTGGAGTGGGTTGCCGTTTCCTTCTCCAATGCATGAAAGTGAAAAGTGAAAGTGAAGTCGCTCAGTCATGTCTGACTCTCAGTGACCCCATGGGCTACCCTGTGTAAAATAGATAGCTAATGGGAAGTTGTTGTATAGCACAGGGAGCTCAGTTTGGTGCTCTGTGATGACCTAGAAGGTAGGATGGGGGTGGGGCAGGAGGGAAGTTCAAGAGGGATGGGATATATGTATACTTATGGTTGATTCATGTTGCTGTATGGCAGAAACGAACACAACAAAGCAATTATCCTCCAATTTAACTTTTCAAAAAAGAATCAAAACACTGAAAACTTTTAAAGGAGAATACGCCACAACCTTTGACTGTGTGGATCTACAGCAAAGCCTTGATTGTATGGATCACAACGAACTGTGGAAAATTCTTAAAGAATTTTAAGAATTCCAGACCACCTGACCTGCCTCCTGAGAAATCTGTATGCAGGTCAAAAAGCAACAGTTACAACTGGACTGGTTCCAAATCGGGAAAGGAATACATCAAGGCTGTATATTGTCACCCTGCTTATTTAACTTATATGCAGAGTACATCATGAGAAACGCTGGGCTGGAGGAAGCACAAGCTGGAATCAAGATTACCAGGAGAAATATCAATAACCTCAGATATGCAGATGACACCACCCTTATGGCAGAAAGTGAAGAACTAAAGAGCCTCTTGATGAAAGTGAAAGAGGAGAGTTGGCTTAAAGCTCAACGTTCAGAAAACTAAGATAATGGCATCTGGTCCCATCACTTCATGGCAAATAGACGGAGAAAGAATGGAAACAGTGACAGACTTTATTTTGGGGGGCTCCAAGATCACTGCAGATGGTGACTGCAGCCATGAAATTTAAAGACGGTTACTCCTTGGAATAAAAGCTATGACCAACCTAGACAGCATTTTGAAAAGCAGAGACATTACTTTGCCAACAAAGGTCCATCTAGTCAAAGCTATGGTTTTTTCAGTAGTCATGTATGGATGTGAGAGTTGGACTATAAAGAAAGCTGAGCACCGAAGAATTGATGCTTTTGAACTGTGGTGTTGGAGAAGACTCTTAGAGAGTCCCTTGGACGGCAAAGAGATCAAACCAGATCCTAAAGGAAATCAGCCCTAAATATTCATTGGAAGGACTGATGCTGAAGCTGAAGCTCCAATACTTGGGTCACCTGATGTGAAGAACTGACTCATTGGAAAAGACCCTGATGCTGGGAAAGATTGAAAGCAGGAGGAGAAGGGGACGACAGAGGATGAGATGGTTGGATGGCCTCACTGACTCAGTGGACATGAGTTTGAGTAAGCCCTGGGAGTTGGTGATGGACAGGGTAGCCTGGCATGCTGAAGTCCATGGGGGTCGCAAAGAGTCGGACATAACTGAGCAACTAAAATGGACAAATGAATGAAACTTTTAAAGTGTGATCACTCACTTCAGTTAACGGCTGCTGTTATTTTGGTTGTTCCAAATCTAAAACCTTATACTCTTGACTCCTTCCTCTCTTTCTTTCAGATGTCCAATTCATTACCAAATCCTGTCACATCTAAATTTCAAAGATATCCATGATTCTGTGACCTCTCTCCAGCTCCACTGTTATCAGCCTGGTCCAAGGTACATAATCCCTTTTGTCTATCGAATACTCAACTTGATCTTCCTGCTCTGTGCTTGTCTCCTACAAACTATTCTTAACCCAATAAACTACAAACTGTTCTTAACCCAATAATCAAGGTGATGTCACTTCTCTACCCCAACACTTCCAGTGGCTTTCCATGTTACTCAAGGTAATAGTCAGTCTTTGCCACAGCCTGCTGTGACCTCCCCTCAACTGTCTCTCTAGCCTTTTTCACTCCCATTCTCTGCTTTTTGAAGAACCAGTAAGACCTCGGTTATTCACTATACTACTGTACACTACTTCAGTTGCGTTCAGTTCAGTCGCTCAGTCATTTCGACTCTTTGCGATCCCATGAACCGCAGCACGCCAGGCCTCCCTGTCCGTCACCAACTCCCAGAGTCTGCCCAAACCCATGTCCATTGAGTTGGTGATGCCACCCAACTATCTCATCCTCTGTCGTCCCCTTCTCCCCCTGCCCTCAATCTTTCCCAGCATCAGGGTCTTTTCCAATGAGTCAGCTCTTCGCATCAGGTGGCCAAAGTGTTGGAGTTTCAGCTTCAGTATCAGTCCTTCCAATGAACACCCAGGACTGATCTCCTTTAGGATGGACTGGTTGGATCTTTTTGCAGTCCAAGGGACTCTCAAGAGTCTTCTCTAACACCACAGTTCAAAAGCATCAGTACTTCAGCGCTCAGTTTTCTTTATAGTCCAACTCTCACATCCATACATGACCACTGGAAAAACCATAGCCTTGACTAGATGGACCTTTGTTGACAAAGTAGTCTCTGCTTTTTAATATGCTATCTAGGTTGGTCATAACTTTCCTTTCAAGGAGTAAGCGTCTTTTAATTTCATGGCTACAGTCACCATCTGCAGTGATTTTGGAGCCCAAAAAAATAAAGTCAGCCACAGTTGCCACTGTTTCCCCATCTATTTCCCATGAAGTGATGGAACCAGATGCCATGATCTTAGTTTTCTGAATGTTGAGCTTTAAGCCACCTTTTTCACTCTCCTCTTTCACTTTCATCAAGAGGCTTTTTAGTTCTTCTTCACTTTCTGCCATAAGGGTGATGTCATCTGCATATGTGAGGTTATTGATATTTCTCCTGGCAATCTTGATTCCAGCTTGTGCTTACTCCAGCCCAGCATTTCTTATGATGTACTCTGCATGTAAGTTAAATAAGCAGGGTGACAATATACAACCTTGACATACTCCTTTTCCTCTTTGGAACCAGTCTGTTGTTCCATGTCCAGTTCTAACTGTTGCTTCTTGACCTGCATACAGGTTTTCTCAGGAGGCTGTCAGGTGGTCTGGTATGCCCATCTCTTTCAGAATTTTCCACAGTTTATTGTGATCCACACAGTCAAAGGCTTTGGCATAGTCAATAAAGCAGAAATAGATGTTTTTCTGGAACTCTCTTGCTTTTTCGATGATCCATTGGATGTTGGCAATTTGATCTCTGGTTCCTGTGCCTTTTCTGAAACCAGCTTGAATATCTACACTACTTACTAGAGTATAAAGTTAGTCTTTCAACTAAGACTAGCCATGTAACATAGAATTGCATATCACAAAAGGGAGCACATATCAACTGAAACTAACACTCCTGGTATAGGTGGATAAATGAAATTGTAGCTTGTGTTGTCCAGTAGTGTTGAGGAGTACTTTCATGTACATCCTGCCCAGTCAAACCTTATGGTGACCTTTGGAGCTTGATAGGAAGAACTCATCAAAATATATGACAGATTTTAGTTTTATTTTTTTGACAATATCATCTCCTTAAATATATATATATTTTTTTTTTCAAAACCAAAAACAAAAATGATGATTGTTGTGATGATATGACCTTAAAAAATTAATTAAAAAGAAGCTCACCATTGAAAACATTTACATTAGCAATTAATTGTGTAGTCTATAATAATTTGATTTATAAGACAGCTTTATATGTTCTTTTTCGGCAAGAGAAGGGAAGGAATGGAACTACTAAAAAAAAAAAAAGACATGTTTCTTTTATCTCTTTATTTCCAAGAAAATTAAATGCAAACCCATTTCCCAGATGACATAAGCGACTCATCCCAAATTCCTGGTAATGTCCTTTCCTCAATTTCCATTGGGTAGCCCAGGTTCTATTTTAATGTTAACTGTACTGTTTTATACCATAGTACACCTTGTAAACTACCATAGATCTTTTTGAGGTTTTTTGTTTGTTTGTTTACTTGTTTTTTAAAGTCTTCATTGAATTTGTTATAATATTGCTTCTGTTGTTTATATTCTAGTTTTTGGCTGCTAGGCCTACCATCTTAGCTCCCCCAGCAGGAATGGAACCCATACCCTTTGCATTGGAAGGTGAAGTCTTAACTGCTGGAGTGCCAGGGAAGTTCCTACCATTGATTTTTTTTTTTAATGGGCAGGAAAATGCACCTCCCTGGTATTTTAAAACTTCACTGTGCATCATATTTTTAAAAGTCCTTTAACAAAAATATATTTCTGAATTTCAGAATCAGTCCAAGATTTCCTCTTTTCTATTTATGTCCTTGGAATCTAAATTTTGCCTTCAGGTTTGAGACTTCCCTAGTGGCTGAGATAGTAAAGAATATGCCCTTGGAGAAGGGCATGGCAACTCTCTCCAGTATTCTTGCCCAGAGAATTCCGCAGACAGAGAAGCCTGGCAAGCTATAGTCCTGTGTGCTGTATGTGCTTAGTTGCTCAGTTGTGTCTGACTCTTTGAGACCCCATGGACTGTAGACTGCCAGGCTCCTCTGTCCATGGGGATTCTCCAAGCAAGAATACTGGAGTGCATTGCCATGTACTCCTCCAAAGGATCTTCCCAACCCAGAGATTGAACCCGAGTCTCTCACATGGTAGGCATATTCTTTACCATCTGAGCCACCAGGGAAGTTCAAGAATATCAGAGTGGGTATCCTTTCCCTTCTCCAGGGGATCTTCCCAACCCAGGAATCAAACCAGGGTCTCCTGCATTGCAGGCTTATCCTTTCCCAGATGAGCTACCATGGAAGCCCAGCTCTAGTCCATGGGGTGGCAAGAAGTCGAAGATGACTGAGCAGGTAACACTTTGGGTTATCAGGTTGCTGGAGTCTTTTTCTAGTAATACTTACTTTACTTTTCATTTATTTTTTGAGATATAGTTTACATATAACTTTGGGCAAGTTAATGTGTACATGCTGCTAAATCACTTCAGTCGTGTCCGACTCTGTGCGACCCCATAGACGGCAGCCCGCCAGGCTCCCCCGTCCCTGGGATTCTCCAGGCAAGAACACTGGAGTGGTTGCCATTTCCTTCTCCAGTGTATGAAAGTGAAAAGGGAAAGTGAAGTCGCTCAGTCGTTTCCGACTCTTAGCGACCCCATGGTCTGCAGCCTACCAGGTTCCTCCATCCATGGGATTTTCCAGGCAAGAGTACTGGAGTGGGGTGCCATTGCCTTCTCCTACATACAACCTGTTGATTTCATACATCTGTGTCTCTTTTGCTGTCTCGCATGTAGGGTCATCATTACCATCTTTCTAAATTCCATATATATGCATTAGTATACTGTATTGTTTTTCTTTCTGGCTTACTTCACTCTGTATAATAGGCTCCAGTTTCATCCACCTCATTAGAACTGATTCAAATGTATTCTTTTTAATGGCTGAGTAATATTCCATTGTGTATATGTACCACAGCTTTCTTATCCATTCATCTGCTGATGGACATCTAGATTGCTTCCATGTCCTAGCTATTGTAAACAGTGCTGCGATGAACATTGGGGTACACGTGTCTCTTTCAATTCTGGTTTCCTCGGTGTGTACACCCCGCAGTGGGATTGCTGGGTCATATGGCAGTTCTATTTCCAGTTTTTGAGGAATCTCCCCATTATTCTCCATAGTGGCTGTACTAGTTTGCATTCCCACCAACAGTGTAAGAGGGTTCCCTTTTCTCCACACCCTCTCCAGCATTTATTGCTTGTAGACTTTTGGATAGCAGCCATTCTGACTGGTGTGAAATGGTAACTCATTGTGGTCTTGATTTTCATTTCTCTAATAATGAGTGATGTTGAGCATGTGTATGTCTTCTTTGGAGAAATGTCTGTTTAGTTCTTTGGCCCATTTTTTGATTGGGTCGCTTATTTTCCTGGAATTTAGCTACAGGAATTGCTTGTATGTTTTTGAGATTAATTCTTTGTCAGTTGCTTTGTTTGCTATTATTTTTTCCTATTCTGAAGGCTATCTTTTCACCTTGCTTATAGTTTCCTTCCTTGTGCAAAAGCTTTTAAGTTTAATTAGGTCCCATTTGTTTATTTTTGCTTCTATTTCCATTACTCTGGGAGATGGATCGTAGAGGGTCCTGCTATGATTTACATCGGAGAGTGTTTTGCCTATGTTTTCCTGTAGGAGTTTTATAGTTTCTGGTCTTACATTTAGATCTTTAATCCATTTTGAGTTTATTTTTGTGTATGGTGTTAGAAAGTGTTCTATTTTCGTTCTTTTACAAATGGTTGACCAGTTTTCCCAGCACCACTTGTTAGAGATTGTCTTTTCTCCATTGTATATTCTTGCCTCCTTTCTCAAAGATAAGGTGTCCATAGGTGCATAGATTTATTTCTGGGCTTTCTATTTTGTTCCATTGATCTATGTTTGTGTCTGAGTGCCAGTACCATATTGTCTTGATGACTGTAGCTTTGTAGTATAGCCTGAAGTCAGGCAGGTTGATTCCTCCAGTTCCGTTCTTGTTTCTCAAGATTGCTTTGGCTATTCGAGGTTTTTTTGTACTTCCATACAAATTGTGAAATTATTTATTCTAGTTCTCTGAAAAATACCATTGGTAGCTTATAGGGATTGCATTGAGTCTACAGATTGCTTTGGGTAGCATGCTCATTTTCAGTATATTGATTCTTCTGATCCATGAACATGGTATATTTCTCCATCTATATGTGTCATCTTTGATTTGTTTCATCAATGTTTTATAGTTTTCTATATATAGGTCTTTTGTTTCTTTAGATAGATTTATTTCTAAGTATTTTATTCTTTTCATTGCAATGGTGAATGGAATTGTTTCCTTAATTTCTCTTTCTGTTTTCTCATTGTTAGTGTATAGGAATGCAAGGGATTTCTGTGTATTAATTTTATATCCTGCAACTTTACTATATTCATTGATTAGCTCTAATAATTTCCTGGTTGAGTCTTTAGGGTTTTCTATGTAGAGGATCATGTCATCTGCAAACAGTAAGAGTTTTGCTTCTTCTTTTCCAATCTGGTTTCCTTTTATTTCTTTTTCAGCTCTGATTGCTGTGGCTAAAACTTCCAAAACTATGTTGAATAGTAGTGGTGAGAGTGGGCACCCTTGTCTTGTTCCTGACTTTAGGGGAAATGCCTTCAATTTTTCACCATATATGGCTTTTATTATGTTGAGGTATGTTCCTTCTATTCCTGCTTTCTGGAGGATTTTTATCATAAATCGATGTTGAATTTTGTCAAAGGCTTTCTCTGCATCTATTGAGATAATCATATGGTTTTTATCTTTCAGTATGTTAATGTGGTGTATCACATTGATTGATTTGCGAATACTGAAGAATCCTTGCATCCCTGGGATAAAGCCCACTTGGTCATGATGTATGATCTTTTTAATATGTTGTTGGATTCTGTTTGCTAGAATTTTGTCAAGGATTTTTGCTTCTAGGTTCATCAGTGATATGGCCTGTAGTTTTCTTTTTTGTGGTATCTTTGTCTGGTTTTGGAATTAGGGTGATGGTGGCCTCATAGAATGAGTTTGGAAACTACATTTCCTGTAGTTGACATTTACCTTCCTCTGCAGTTTTCTGGAAGAGTTTGAGTAGGGTAGGTGTTAGCTCTTCTTTAAATTTTTGGTAGAATTCAGCTGTGAAGCCGTCGGTCCTGGGCTTTTGTTTGCTGAAAGATTTCTGGTTACATTTTCAATTTCCGTGCTTGTGATGGGTCTGTTAAGATATTCTATTTCTTCCTGGTTCAGTTTGGGAAAGTTATACTTTTCTAAGAATTTGTCCATTTCTTCCAAGTTGTCCATTTAATTGGCATATAGTTGCTGATAGTAGTCTCTTATGATCCTGTTGTGATTTCTCCAGTTTCATTTCTAATTTTGTTGATTTGATTCTTCTCCCTTTTTTTCTTGATGAGTCTGGCTAACAGTTTGTCTATCTTATTTATCTTCTCAAAGAACCAGCTTTTAGATTTGTTGATTTTGCCTATGGTCTGCTTTGTTTCTTTTGCATTTATTTCTGCTCTAATTTTTGTGGTTTCTTTCCTTCTACCAACCCTGGGGTGCTTCATTTATTATTTTTCTAGTTGCTTTAGGTGTAGAGTTAGGTTATTTATTTGATTTTTCTCCTGTTTCTTGAGGTAGGCTTGTTTTGCTATGAACCTTCCCCTTAGCACTGCCTTTACTGAATCCCATAGGTTTTGGGTTGTTGTGTTTTCATTTTCATTCATTTCTAAGCATATTTTTATTTCTTTTTTGATTTCTTCTGTGATTTGTTGGTTATTCAGAAGTGTGTTGTTTAGCTTCCATATGTTTGTATTTTTAATAGTTTTTTTCCTGTAGTTGACATCTAATCTTACCCCATTGTGATCAGAAAAGATGCTTGAGATGATTTCAATTTTTTTGAATTTACCAAAGCTAGATTTATGGCATAGGATGTGATCTATCCTGAGAAGGTTCTGTGTGCACTTGAGAAAAAGGTGAAATTCACTGTTTTAGGGTGAAATGTCCTTTAGATATCAATTAGGTCTAACTGGTCCATTGTATCATTTAAAGTTTGTTTTTCCTTACTAATTTTCTGTTTAGTTGATCTATCCATAGGTGTGAGTGGGATATTAAAGTCTCCCACTATTATTGTGTTACTGTTAATTTCACCTTTTATACTTGTTAGTATTTGCCTTACATATTTCAGTGCTCCTATGTTGGGTGCATATATACTTATAATTGTTATATCTTCTTCTTGGATTGATCTTTTGATCATTACGTAGTGTCCTTCTTTTTCTCTTTTCACGGCCTTTATTTCAAAGCTTATATTATCTGATATGAGTATTGGTACTCCTGCTTTCTTTTGGTCTCCATTTGCGTGAAATATCTTTTTCCAGCCCTGCACTTTCAGTCTGTATGTGTCCCTAGGTTTGAGGTGGGTCTCTTGTGGACAGCATATATAGGGGTCTTGTTTTTGTACCCATTCAGCCAGTCTTTGTCTTTTGGTTGGGGCATTCAACCCATTTATATTTAAGGTAATTATTGATAAGTATGATCCCGTTGCCATTTACTTTGTTGTTTTGGGTTTGAGTTTATACACCTTTTCTGTGTTTCCTGTCTAGAGAGGACCCTTTAGCCTTTGTTGAAGAGCTAGTTTGGTGGTGATGAATTCTCTGCACTTTTGCTTGTCTGTAAAGCTTGTGATTTCTCCTTCATATTTGAATGAGATCCTTGCTGGGTACAGTAATCTGGGTTGTAGGTTTTTCTCTTTCATCACTTTAAGTATGCCCCGCCATTCCCTTCTGGCTTGAAGAGTTTCTATTGAAAGATCAGCTTTTATCCTTATGGGAATCCCCTTGTGAGTTATTTGGTTTTTTTCCCTTGCTGTTTTTAATATTGGTTCTTTGTTTTTGATCTTCGTTAATTTGATTAATATGTATCTTGGGGTGTTTCACCTTGGGTTTATCCTTGGACTCGGGTGGCTATTTCCTTCCCCATTTTAGGGAAGTTTTCAACTATTATGTCCTCAAGTATTTCCTCATGGCTTTGCTTTTTGTCTTCTTCTTCTGGGACTCCTATGATTTGAATGTTGGGCCTTTAACATTGTCCCAGAGGTCTCTGAGGTTGTCCTCATTTCTTTTAATTCTTTTTTCTTTTTTCCTCTCTGCTACATTTATTTCCACCATTCTATTTTCCACCTCACTTATCCTGTCTTCTGTCTCAGTTATTCTACTGTTGGTTCACTCCAGAGTGCTTTTAATCTCAGTTACTGCATTATTCATTATTGATTGACTCTTTTTTATTTCTTCTAGGTCCTAGTTAAACTTTTCTTGCATCTTCTCAATACTTGTCTCCAGATTATTTATCTGTAACTCCATTTTGTTTTCAAGATTTTGGATGATTTTTACTGTCATTATTCTGAATTCTTTTTCAGGTAGACTCCCTATCTCCTCTTTTGTTTGGTTTGGTGGGCTTTTAGTATGTTCCTTTACCTGCTGAATATTTCTCTGCCTTTTCATCTTGGGTTGCTGTGTTTGAGGTGGCCTTTCTGTATGCTGGAAGTTTGTGGTTCCTCTTTATTGTGGAGGTTCCTCCCTTTGGGTGGGGTTGGATGAGTGGCTTGTCAAGGTTTCCTGGTTAGGGAAGCTTGTGTCGGTGTTCTGGTGGGTGGAGCTGGATCTCTTCCCTCTGGAGGGCAATGAAGTGTCCAGTAGTGAGTTTTGAGGTGTCTATGGGTTTGGTGTGACTTTTGTGCTTAGGGTTGTATTCCTACATTGTTGGAGAATTAGCTTGGTATGTCTTGCTCTGAAACTTGTTGGCTCTTGGGTGGAGCTTGGTTTCAGTATAGGTATGGAGGCTTTTGGATGAGCTCTTATTCATTAATGTTCCCTGGAATCAGGAGTTTTCTGGTGTTCTCAAGTTTTGGATTTAAGCCTCCTGCCTCTGGCTTTCAGTCTTATTCTTACAGTAGCTTCAAGACTTCTCCATCCATACAGCACCGATGATAAAACATCTAGGTTAATGGTGAAAATATTCTCCATAGTGAGGGACACCCAGAGAGGTTCACAGAGTTACATGGAGAAGAGAAGAGGGAGGAGGGAGATAGAGGTGACCAGGAGGAGAAGAGGGGGAAGTCAAAAGGGGAGAGCGCAATCTAGCCAGTAATCAATTCCCTATTTGCTCTCCACAGTCTGGAACACTCAGAGAGGTTCACGGAGTTACATAGAGAAGAGAAGAGGGAGGAAGAAGATAGAGATGACCAGGAGGAGAGGAGAGGAAGTCAAAAGGAGAGAGACCAATCTAGCCAGTGATCAGTGCCCTAAGTATTCTCCACAGTTTGGAACACCCAGAGAGATTCACAGGGTTAAGTAGAGAAGAGAAGGGGGAGGGAGGAAATAGAGGTGACCTGGGGGAGAAAAAGGAGAGTCAGAAGGGAGAGAGGGCAATCAAGCCAGTAATCACACTCCTAAGTAAAATTGTGTACTGAAGATTGGATTCTTAAAGGTACAAAATTGATAACAAATACCAAAAAGCAAAGGTTAAAAATCTAGAATAGAGGTTACACTCTCAAAAATACAATATTAAAAAAAAAAATTGCAAAAGTTATAAAAAATATATATATGAAATTTGCTTTAAAAATAGGGTTTTTTTTTTGCAAGGTTAGAGTAGGTTTTAAAGATGAAAATTAAAGGAGTAATAAACTTAAAAATAATTTTTTTTAATTTAAAAATGATAATAGTAAAATATATCTTGGAATTTTCTCTGGAGCTGTTGAGGGCAGAGTGGGGTCAGTTCAGTTTCAGATAGTTCCTTGTTCCAGCTTATACTTCTTCTCAAGGTCTGTAGGTCCGTTCCAATGTAGTCAGTGCTAACTACGGGGTTTTAATCTGTTGCACCTGTCATTTCCAAAGTATTTCCCTCTTCTTTGTGTATTTTGGCTTCCTCTGTTTGCACGTTTCTTCAGTATCTAACTTCCGCCTGACACAAGGGGGTGAAGGTGGTCATTTATTTAGGCTCACTTGTTCAGTTGTGTTACAGGGAGGGAGGAACACTGCAAACATATCACTGGCATGCGTGGGGAGTGCTCGCAGTGTCTGGGCCACACTGGGTTTGCCCCTGCTCGTGGCATGTGTGCTTTCCCTGTCTGCACTCCTCAGGCTCCAGGTTGTTCTGCAGGGGAACTGTCTAAAGTGGGCCCTGGGTTGCATGCACTTCCCAGGTCTAAGCCACTTAGGTTCGGTTTCTCATGTACTCCACAAAGGCACAGACTTGGGGCCTGTGTTTTGTGCCCTTCCCAGGTCCAAGCAGCTCAGGCGACCAGGTGCTTGGCGAGCACACTCTCCCCAGGTGGGCAGTGCATCTTATCACCTCCCCGGTCCTGGCCGCAGCAGGAGTGCTGTCTCTCGTGTGCCGAGTGTCTCCTCTGGGGAGCTGATCTCTGGCTGTGACCCTCCTGGCAGATGTCAACCATCCAGGATCCCAGGAAGACTTGGTTAGCAACTGGGAGCCTGCTTGCAGTTTGGTAGAGGATGCCGTCTCTGGGGCTGAGTTTGCCCCTTGCCTTCTGGCTCTGGCTGTTGCCCGCCTGTAATGGCAGGACTTCTTTCAGCCTTTATTCTCATGGCCAAATAATATTTCATTGTATACATACCACATCTTCTTTATCCGTTCGTCCCTTGGCAGAAAGTTAGATTGTTTCCATATCTTGGCTATTGTGAATAATGCTGCAGTATACATGGGAGTGTAGATATCTATTCAGTGTCTTGTTCTCATTTCCTTTGGTTGTATACCCAGAAGAGGGTCAGTTGTATCATATGTCAGTTGTATTTTAGTATTTTTGTGAAACCTCCACATTAGTTTTCCAAAGGGGTTAAACCAATTTTCACTCCCACCAACAGCAGACGGGTTCAATTTTCTCCACACCCTTGGTATCACTAGCTATCTCTTGTCTTTTGATGGTAGCCATTCTAACAGGTGTGAGTTGATAGTTCATTGTAGTTTTGATTTGCATTTTCTTGAAGATTAGTGATGTTGATCATCTTTTCATATACCTGTTGGCTATTTGGATGTCTTCTTTTAAAAAATGTCTATTCAAGTCCTCTGCCCATTTTTAATTGGATTATTTGTTTTTTCCTGTAACTGAGTTGTATGATTTCTTTCTATATTTTGGATATTCACCTCTTATCAGATATACGGGTTGCAAATATTTTCTCTCATTCATAGTTTATTCATTTTGATTGCTTCTTTTGCCGTGCAGAAGCTTTTTAGTTTGAGCTGATGGCACATATTGATTTTTGCTTTTGTTGTTTGTGCTTTTGATGTCATATGCAAAAAATTATTGCCAAAATGAATATCAGGGAGCTTCTTCCCTATGTTTTCTTCTAGGAGTTTTATGGTGTCAGGTGTTCTGTTTAAGTTTTAATTCATCTTGAGTTAATTTTTGTGAGTGGTATTAAGATAGGAGTTCATTCTTCTTTTTTCTATTATCAATCCTTCCTTCTTTTCTTCCTTCTTTCTTCTGTCTCTCTCATTCTTCTTCATCTTCTTGGTTTTCCTCTTTTATTTATGTGTGTGCCAAGTCACTTCAGTCATGTCTGACTCTTTGTGACCCCATGGACTATAGCCTGCCAGGCTCCTCTGTCCATGAGATTCTCCAGGCAAGAATACTTGAAGTGGGTAGCCTTTCCCTTCTCTAGGGGATCTTCCCAACCCAGGGATCAAACTCCCATCTTTTGTGTCTCCTGCATTGGCAGGCGGTTTCTTAACCACTGGCACCCTGGAAAGCTCCTTTTGTTTATAGATTTTTCTTTTTAAATCAAAACTATGTGTGTGTATGTCTGTCTGATGGGGGAAGGGAAAAAGAACGAATGAGAGGAAGAGAGGGACTGGTGGAATAGCTGTTTAAAGGGGTTTTCCAGTATTTACTTTATGAAAAAAAATTTGAAGTTTTTCTTTAACTTTTAATGAAAGCCAAATGTTAGAAATAGTAATTAAAATGTTTACATTGAAGTAGATTGCTAGATCTGCAATGTAGCCAAGCCTGGCAGCTTTTGATAAATTTGAATGAGCCACACAGGCTGGCCTTTTTTCACTAAAATGCCACAGTGTCTGGAAAGCAAATCCTCTTCACACACTACCCTTGTTTCAGATAAACTGAGCAAACATAGCAAAATGCCCACTGTACAAGAGAAACTGGAAGTTGCTGTCAGTGGGTGAGAGTGGCTTTGCAAAACAAGAAGATAAGGGTTTTGATGTAAGGTTTGATCTTTGGGCTTCTACCAAACTGCCTTTTATTCAAAGAAGCATCACTCTGGGTCCTTAAGGTGACCATCATTATAGCTTTATCAGCCCAGATATCACTGACACATTTGAGAAAATAGAAATGAAGAGAAGGGAGACAGCTCTTCTGGCTCACTTTCTCTAAACGCCTTTATTTAAAAGCCTCTCCCCAGACCCCAGAAAAACACTTGTTTCACTCTTCCCTGAGTGAATAAATCTGCGGCCTGCAAAGTTGCCACAGATATCTGGCAGAATAGTTTTGGAACTTTCACATGATTCCCCCACACAGCAGTGCCTTCTAAATGAAAGAAAGAAATTGCCAGTGAACACACTTTGATGACTGCCTCCCATATTTAAAGCAGGCCTTCTGATCAAGGAATAAATAATTCCACATGTCCCCAGAAATTGCAATGTATTTAGAAATTATCATGCAGAGTATGGTTCTCAACACTGGCTGCATGTAGAGATTGTATGGGGAGCTTTTAAAAACACTGATACCTGTGATCCACACCTAGAGACCTGGGAAAGGACTGGACATCAGTGTTTATCAAAAGCATTCATACACAGTCAAAGCATTCGTATACAGTTCCTCCTGGTAATTCTAATGGACAGCCAGGTCAAGAACCACTGGCTGTGGAAGAATGACTGATGTTTAGAAATTTGTGTTTTAATTGTTATGGAATTTTGTTTATTGTAGCCCACTAATGGAAGCATCTCACTTGGTCAAGTAACCTTCACTTTTGTGTGGTATATCAGAGACCTGGAGCTCTTGCTTTTTAAGTGATATTTGGATATACATACCATTACAATGTCTGTGGAGCTTCTCAGATGGTAGCCACCTTCTTTAAAACAAAAATATGTAATTTGATTGCTTTGAAAACAATTCAGTAAGTCCAAGTGTTAACATACAAATAGTTCTCGGGGCCATGTTTAACACTTTAAAAAATTTATCATTAGTTGCATGAAAAATAAAAGTAGCCAAGACTTGTTCCCATATGTTAGAGAGCTTTTTCTCTTGAAGAAACTCAAAAAGAAAAGCACAGATTTTAATTTGGTTTGGGGTGGGGTGGCAGAAGAGCGAGAGAGAGAGAAATTTGGATTCTTTAAAAAAAAAAAAAAGACAGTATCAGCAATAGTCATACTTTCATAAATATGGAAATAGTGCAGCCTTACCCTACTGACTCAGATGGTAAAGAATTCACTTGCAATGCATGAGATGTGAGTTTGATCCCTGGGTCTGGAAGATCCTCTGGAGGAGGAAATGACAACCCACTCCAGTATTCTTGCCTGGAGAATTCCATGGACAGAGGAGCCTAGTGGGCTACAGTCCATGGGGTTGCAAAGAGTCAGACATGATTGAGCAACTAACGCACACACACAAAATAAAGATAATGATACCTGCTTTGTAGAGATGATCTGTCCTTTGCAGGATTAGGGCTAAAATATGTAGCTACTTTTGTTTTTACAGCTCTTGTAAAGAAAAGTAACCTGGCCTATGGCCTTTAGAAAGGTACTCCACAAAAATAATTAGTTGTTTCTTAAACACATTTGTCTAAAATACTTACTCATCCTTTTTGAATCTGCCATGCAAGTCTGTTAAATTTGCAAATAACTGAAATTAAACCAGATGAAAAGAAACAGAAAATCATGTAAACTTATAAAAATATGTGGTGGGAAATCCTTAATAGGGCATGAGCTCTGATGAAATTCAGTTTAGCAGCAGAGCTTGAAAGCCAACAAAAAAGAAGTAGATTCTTAGACTCTCTTTTCTCTTCCCAGCTGTCCCACTTGGCTGTGACATGAGAGTAGGCACAGGCAGTTACCAAAACCAACAAGCAGACAAGAGTTTCACCTTGGATCTAGAAGAACCACATGAGGGAGGTACCAAAAGCTTCAGTCCAAGGAGTGGCTGAGGGCTGAGAGCTGAGGAGAGTGTCTATGCTGATGAGAGGCAGAGGCAAGTAGGGAACTCACAGAGACAGCCACAGGTACCTTGCTCATTCTGAATGCCTGTTTCACAGACTCGTTGTGGCAAAGTAAAACATAGAAACCCGAAGCCACAGAAAATCATAGCTTAACGAGTTATTATAAGGGGAGCACCCCGTAACCACCACCCAGGTCAAGAAAGAGAACTTTGGTAACATCTGCGAAGCACCTCTGTGTGTCCCATCCAAATTTAACACCTTTCCTCATCCCAGAAACACACACCAACCTGACAAGCATTGTAATCTTTCCTTCTGTTTCTTCATTGTTTTTACCACCCCCAGGAGGCACCTCAGGCACTCTGACGAAGACTTCCCTAATTTAAAAGCATTATTTTTTAAGTCATCTTTATTCTAGAGATTTCTTCTGTTTCTTTTCTTTGCAGTTGATCAGTTGAAGAACCCAGGGCATTTGACCTGGAGAGATTTCCATAGTCTGGATTGTGCAGGTTGCACGGAGTTTAATATTTCTCCTGTCCTCTCTGTTTCCGGCAAATTGGCAGCCAGAGCCAGAGGCTTGGTCAGACTTGGGTTTGTCAAGTTCATAGGTGGTGGCATGTTTTTTCATTAGGAGGCACAGGATGTAGCTCTTTAGGTGATGTTAATAACCTTTGATGCTTGATGCCTTAATAGGTTCATTGGTTAGGGACTGTAAAATGGTTAATACTCTGTCATTTGTTTTATATTCGTTAGCTGGAACACTTATATAAAGATATATTTCTTTCATCTACTTTAGATCATGCAGTAGCATAATGCAGCTGAAAAGACAGGATAATTGCTTGATTCTTTCCTTTTATTTAGCAATTTTCAAAATAATAATTTGATTCTTTATCATCATTTGAAGATGACTGGGGTTTTTTTTGTATTATTTTGAAACTGTGAATTTAAACATATTCAACAGTTTTGGTTGCTTTTATCAGTCATGTGCACTGTGTTTTAAAGACAGTAGTTCGTACGTGATGCCAGGTATTTATTTCTTGTGCCTTTTTTTGTATGTACCATCAGAAAATTGGAGTTGAATAGTTTTGCTAATCCTTGATAACACCACCTTGATAAAAACTAGTTTTATGAAACTTGCCTATCATAAATTCATCCTAAACTGTTTATTCTCCCCCCAAAATATATAATTTCCAACTTTACTGAAAATAAATAGCTAATTATTAATTAAATCTGAGATCCTGGGAGAAGTCACAGGAAGAGAAATACCAGTCATCCAACCAGCAGAGGGAGTGCAGGTTAACTGACAAATACAGTCTTCCATACTCTGCTTTCCTATCGGTGAAATCACTGACAATGTTTTGGAGAGAAGAAGACACCAGGAACAAGACTGGACTGTGTGACTCTATTGTCTGTTGGATGTAAAAGAACTACATTGAGTCTTAACAAAGAGGGAAAAAACACTACAGCAATAAGAGAAAAAAGGATTCTCCTGAATTTCATCAAAGCCACTTTTGCTCAGAATTAAACACATTGTCCACAGCTTGATCGATACCTATCTTGGAAGATTAAGAAGGAAGAAGATATGATTACCTCATTTTTGGGTAGATTTTCAAAATAGAAACATCCAGTGGTGGTATGAATTTCTTAAAGTAACATAAGTTCAGAGGTAGAGGCAAAATTTAATACAAACCATCCAAGCCCCATCTCAGCTTTTCACATGGAACCTTAGCCAATGACAACTTTTTTTTTTCTTTTAGGGGAAGGAGAGCTTACAGAAGTATCTTGCAGTTTTTCTACCAGTCTTTGCTAATAATGATCCAGTCAAGGCAAGAATAAGAGCTTGAGAATACGGAGCACCCAAGCATTCCCTGCTTTCTTTCCAAAATTTCCTCTGGGGTTGGTGCTTTAATTTCCAGTCACTCTGAGTCAATAACGTATGGTTTCAGTGCTATTATTGACTCTCACAATTTCTTGTCTCAATCCCATAGTTCGTAGAGCTTGGGGCTTGGGGTCACTGGCAGGGGTTTTGATTTGCAGCTTTCTGTGTTTACACAAAAGGGCAAGTCAATATCTCCCCTGTGTCAGTGAATTCTGGACTAAACTTATCAAGCGGTGTAAACAAATGAAGATCTTAAAGGACAGAAAGAAGCCTCTCTGGAAGTCTCCACTGCCTTTACATTTCATTGAATCCACAGACTTGCTTGCTCCCCACAGAGATCTGAGTACAGCTGAATAAGAAAGAAAGAAAAGTCACATGAGAAGAATGGAATGCTCTTACAATATTTTTAGGCTGCAATGTATACTGAATTCCATTCACGCAGTCCTGCAGGAGGTTTCCCCTGTCTTCACAGAACATGCCACAACTCCTGCTGATTGCAACAGGTAACTTCATTTCTCAGGAACTGATAATAATTAAAGAAAAGACAAACTGAGAGCCTCTTTGCATAGGATTGTTAAGGCAGACTTTTCCCTTTTCTTCTTTTGATACCTCTTTTATAAAAAAAAGATGGTTAAACTGATAAACAGGTGTTGAAAAGTTCAGATCTTTCTCCAACTTGATGGATTCATCAGTGTGCACCTAATTCAAACCAATTTTGAAGATCACAGAGCAACTTCTAACTTTCTGAGAGGCTAATGAAAAAAAAAGTTTTTGAATAGCCTACCTCATTTTTAAAGAGATAATACAGAGATGACTTTTTTTGAAAAGAAAAATTTTCCTTGGAGATGTGGGTTGAAAAAATGAAGACTTCTTAGTGATGACTGTAAATAAATGAGTGCAGTTCTTGCTTTCATTGAACTCAGGGTGTGAGTTCCTACTTGCATGTTCATTTGTCTTTATTCTGTGAATCTAATCTGTCTAGTCTACACCAACAGACAGCAAGGTCTCCTGAAGCCTGCTCTTTCTCTGTCTAGGAGCCCTCAACCCAGATGCAAGGCTTTAATTGCTGCTGAGTGTTCCGAAACACCCAAGTCTGCACTAAGCTCATTTAGCTGCATGCAATACCAACTTAATGAAGTCAGTGTCATTGATTCAGTTGCACATAAGAGGAACTTGCTGATCTTGTCCTCTCTGTCAGCTGAACACATGACTACTGCACATATCCCTACTGGCACTATATCCATTAGTCAAAAAGAGTAAATGATAGGTATGTATAGATGGAGACAGACTGTACTAAACTGTCTCAGCCATTTCATAGCTTTGTGAATTTAGGTAGTTTAGTTGGTGTTTCCATTCCCTTATCATAAAATGGGATAATAATAGAAACTATTTCACAGGATTGTTATAAATATTTAATGAGATCATCCATGTGATGTGCTTAACAAAAAAGTAGGTACATAGAGAATACTCAATAAATGATATTTTTAGTTCATTTTTTTGCTGAAAAGCTGGCTTAAAATCCAGCATTCAAAAACTAAGATCATGGCATCCAGTTCCATCACTGGATGGCAAATAGATGCGAAAAAATGTAAACAGAGACTTTATTTTCTTGGGCTCCAAAATCACTGCAGATGGTGACTGCAAAAACAAAAAAGATACTGGCTCCTTGGAATAAAAACTACGACAAACCTAGACAGCATATTAAAAAGCAGAGGCATCACTTTGCCAACAAAAGTCTGTATAGTCAAAGCTATAGTTTTTCCATTAGTCATATATGGATGTGAGAGTTGGACCATAAAGAAGGCTGAGCACCGAAGAATTGATGCTTTTGAAATGTGGTGCTGGAGGAGACTCCTGAGAGTCCTGTGGACAGCAGGGAGATCAAACCAATCAATCCTAAAGGAAATCAACCCTGTACATTCACTGGAAGGACTGATGCTGAAGCTCCAATACTTTGGCCACCTGATGCAAAGAGCCAACTCATTGGAAAAGACCCTGATACTGGGAAAGATTGAGGGCAGAAGTAGAAGGGGACGAACAGAGGATGGGATGGTTTGGATGGCATCACTGTCTCAATGGACATGAGTTTAAGCAAACTCTGGGAGATAGTGAAGGACAGGGAATCCTGGTGTACTGCAGTCCATGGGGTCACAAAGAGTCAGGCATGACTTAGCAACTGAACAACAAAAAATTGTTTTTATTGAACATTTCAAAACACATTAATTTCATAGGGGCTAATTATATGTAAGTATGAGTTATAGCTTAAATTCCTTTAGCATTGGTACATATTGGTGTTAAAACTTAGATCCACAAGGTACATAGAAGAAGCCAACACACCTTCATGAAAATGCAAAGGAGTTAGGATACTGCCATTCTCAGAGCAACTTCACACATCACATACTTGTATCAACCAACACAGCTGAATATAAGCAGGAAGTAACTTACTGGTGCTCACAGTGACTTTCTAATCTGCTGAGGACCTCTTCTCTTCCAATGACAGAACTTATATGAGTGTTTAGAAATGAGGAGTGTGGATATAATTCAAGACATGAAAAAGATGGTCTCCCCTTTAACAAATTTAGAATGCAGCTATTAAATGGTTATAAATGGCTATTTATCTATTTTTGCCTTTGGGGAGAAAAACAAAGTTGAATTAGAAGAGTTTTCTGTTTTGTTTTCATTTTTCCTTTCTTTTTAAAATAAAACATGTCGTTAGTTTCATACTGCACTAGGCAATAAAAGGGGTAAATAATTACTGATGTTTTAGAGAAGTATCAGTATCTATTTCAGATCACTCCCCATATCAAGTGCAAGTGCATATCTACACAACTTAAATGTGGTCAGTGATTGTTCACTTCTCTTTAGCTTGGATGTATAACCTAAGAAGTATATCTTAAGATGGATGAAAAATGAGAATATTGCAAATACTTCTTTACATTTTAGCAGAAGCAGTGACTAACATGGAACAGTCGTTAATCCTATTAAGAACACCAATTCCTCAACAACTCCTCTAAGTTATTCTGATTCAATAAGAATGGGGACGGATCTAAGGATCTCTGTTTTTTAACACTCATTTCAGTGATTCTTATGATCTGACACACTGGGAACATTGGTCCTCTGTTGTTTTTGCTTGGCCAACTCTCTTCCTTCTTCTGATAAGAGCACCTTAATTTTCTTTTGATAAAATCCTCCTCCCCAACTCTCAGACCCTGTGGATGGTTGGTGCTCATTCCACCACCAGCTTCTAAAGGGAGTCTAGATCCCAGGCCTGTTCAGTCATTGTAATCAAGCATTCAGTATCTCTGGTTGAGTGTGAAACTCAATCCTGAAATGGTGAAACCATTGGAAAGAGGAGCTCTCTCTTTCCTCTGTGTTAGGAAGCTCTATCCATCTCCACGCCACGCTTCAACAGTACATGAACCGTGAGCTTTCAGATGTTCAAGCTGGATTTTGAAAAGGCAGAGGAACCAGAGATCAAATTGCAAGCATCTGTTGGATCATTAAAAAAGTGAGAGAGTTCCAGAAGACATCTACTTCTGCTTTATTGACTATGCCAAGGCCTTTGACTGTGTGGATCACAGCAAACTGGAAAATTCTTCAAGAGATGGGAATACCAGACCACTTGACCTGCCTTCTGAGAAATTTGTATGCAGGTCAAGAAGCAACAGTTAGAATTGGACATGGAATCACAGACTGGTTCCAAATCGGGAAAGGAGTATGTCAAGGCTATATATTGTCACTCTGCTTATTTAACTTATATGCAGAGTACATCATGAGAAATTCTCGACTGGATAAAGCACAAGCTGGAATCAAGACTGCCAGGAGAAATATGAATAACCTCAGATATGCAGATGACACCACCCTTATGGCAGAAAAATGAAGAAGAACTAAAGAGCCTCTTGAAAGTGAAAGAGGAGAGTGAAAAAGTTGGCTTAAAACTTAACATTCAGAAAACTAAGATCATGGCATCTGTTCCCATCATTTCATGGCAAATAGATGGAAACAGTGAGAGACTTTATTTTGGGGGGCTCCCAAATCACTGCAGATGGTGGCTGCAGCTATGAAATTAAAAGATGGTTGTTCCTTGGAAGGAAAGCTATGACAAACCTAGACAGCATATTAAAAAGCAGAGAAATTACTTTACCAAAAAAGGTCCTTCTAGTCAGAGCTTTGGTTTTTCCAGTGGTCATGTATGGATGTGAGAGTTGGACTATAAAGAAAGCTGAGCACCAAAGAATTGATGGTTTTGAACTGTGGTGTTGGAGAAGACTCTTGAGAGTCCCTTGAACAGCAAGGAGATCCAACCAAGGAGATCCTAAAGGAAATCAGTCCTGAATATTCATTGGAAAGACTGATGCTGAAGCTGAAACTCCAATACTTTGGTCACCTGATGTGAAGAACTGACTCATTGAAAAGACCCTGACTCTGGGAATGTTTGAAGGTGGGAGGAAAAGGGGATGACAGAGAATGAGATCATTGGATGGCATCACTGACTCAATGGACGTGAGTTTGAGTAAGCCCCGGGAGTTGGTGATGGATAGGGAGGCTGGCGTGCTGCAGTCCATGGGGTTGCAAGAGTTGGACATGACTGAGCAACTGAACTGAATTGAACTGATCCATCTGAAACAAAGAAGCTAACACAAAGATGGAATAAATGGAGAAAGGAGAGAGAAAATTAATTTAGATGACATTGTTTAGATTCTTGGACTCAGGTAATTTTTTTATTGTAAAAACTTAGCTCATAATGACAGCAATAAAAGAAATTAAATGGAAACATAACTAAAAGTTTACAAATTCAGATAGAAATGACTTACACTACATTACCTAGTAATAACTGTTTTCTGAGAGTTTATTAAATGAGGCATAGGAAACTGTGGTGATCAGAGATACATCATAAGAATAAGGGTATATTGTGATTTTTATACAATTTTTCAAACTTTATAATTGCATTTAACATGAAATGGCTAATTATCTTTACCTAAGTTGGCATATTTCAAGTATAGCTATGCTTAAAATACATGTATGGGAATTCCTTGGTAGTCCAATGGTTAGGACTTGGTGTTTACACTGCCATGGGCCCAGGTTCAGTCCCTGGTTGGGAACTAAATCCCAGAAACCATATGGCACAGCATATATATATAGCAAGAGAGAGCAATAGTATCAGAATCCCCAAATCCATGAAGCAAAATAGGTAAAAATGCACAATTCAACAATAATAATTGAAGACTTTAATACTTAACTGTAAATAATGAATAAAATAACTATATAGAAGATCAACAAGGAAATAGAAGACTTAACACTATAACCAAATAGACCTAATAGACATCTATAGAACATTCTACATAGCAAAAGAATATACATTCTCTCAAGTACACATGGAACAGTTTTCAAAATAGACCATACGTTAGGCCATAAAACAAGCCAAAGTAAATTCAGAAGGACTGAAATAATCCAAAGTATGACCGCCAACCACAATGGATTACAAATAGAAATGCAAAACAGAAGGAAATTTTGGAAATTCACAAGTATGTGTAAATTAAACAACACACTACTAAATGGTCAACAAGTTAAAAGCTAAACCAGGAGCAGAATTAAAAAATACTTTGAGATGAATGAAGATGAATACAGGACATACCAAAATTTATGAAATGCAACTAAAGCAGTGCTTCAAGAGAAATTTATATCAACAAATGCCCATTAAAAAAGAAGAAAAGTCTCAAATCAATAACCTAACCTTCCACTTTAAGAAACTAGAAAAAGAAGATAAAACTAAAGGAAAAAGAAGCAGAGGGAAAATGAGTCATTAGATAGAAAAAAAATGAAAAACAGAACAGAAAATCGGTAAATAATCAATGAAAGTTGGTTCTTTGAAAATGTCACCAAAACTGACACACCTTTAGCTTCAGTACCAATAAAAGAAGACTCAAATTGCTAATATAGCTAGTATTTGAAACAATAAGTTTCTGATCTTATAGAAATAAGAATTATAAGAGAATATCACGAATTATCATATGCAAACAAATTAGATAACCCAGTTGAAATGGATAAATGCCTGGAAGGATACTAACTACCAGAACTGACTCAAAGGGAAATAGAAAATCTGAATCAGCCTAGAACAACTAAAGAGGTTGAACTAGTAATCAAAAAAATCCCACAAAGAAAAGATATGCCCAAATAGCTTCACTGGGAATTCTAACAAACATGAGATTATCATCAATGTCTCACAATCTCTTACAGAAAATAGTAAAAGAGGAAACATTTCCAAATTCATTCTGATGTCAGTATTACTCTACTACACAAACCAGACAAGGACTTACTGAGAAAACAAAAATTCCTCAACAAAATACCAGCAAAGCAAATCCAGCAACATATAAAAAGGATTATAAACCATAATCAAGTAGAATGTAACCCAGTTAATTAAGGTTAGTTCAGTGTAATATACCGTATTAATAGAATAAAGAACAAAATCACATGATTATCTCAAATGATACAAAAAAAGTATTTGGCAAAATGCAACACTCTTTCAGGATAAACACATTCAAGCTAGGAATAGCAGAGAACTTCCCCACCAGATGATAGGTGTCTATGAAAAACCCACACCTAACATCATCATTAATGGTGAAATTGTTCTGCAGACCTTAATTCCCTCATAGACTATATTGAAAATGCTGTAAGCCCTAGAATTTTCTAGGTCAAGGCTTTGGATTTTACTCTGATCTTGATGAGAAGTCATTGGAGGAATTTCAAGCAAGAGTGAGTCATGATTTGATTTTTATTTTTAAAAAACACTATGGCTGCCATATAGTCATCCATTGGGATTCCATTTGTACTGGGAGTGGGGAACAGGAGGGAACCCTGGTAGACTTAGCAGACTATGGAAATAGTCCAGTGGAGAAGGTAGTAGTAGAAACAGAGAAAAGTAGAAGTTTTCAGAATACTTTTGGAGGTTAAGTTAGCAGGCTTTACTAAGGGTTTAGATGTGAGGATGAATAAGGAAAGGAGAGGAATCAATATTGAATCCAAGATGATGTTATGTACTGAGAAAAAGACCCATTAGGGTTGGACTTGGGAATGACAAAGGAAAGTTCCATCTTGGGCACATTAAATTAGAGATACCTAACCTATTTAAAATCAGTGTGGAGATGTCAAATAGGAACCTGGATGTTTAGTCTGGAGCTTAAAAGAGAGGTCAGAGCTGAACATAAAGATTTGGAAATCATCAGCATATGGATTGTATTTAAAGCCATGGTACTAAATGAGGTTAATTGGGAAAACTGCATACATAGAGAAAAGAAGGGCGACCAAGGCAGAGCCCTGGAGTGCTCATACCTTTAGCATTCAGGTAGAGAAGAAGGCAGAGCCCATGTAGAAGACTTAAGAAGCAGAGGCCAATGAAATAGAAACCAGAAGAGTATGGTGTCATGGATTCCAAGAAAAGTAACTGTTTCAAGATGGAAAGTTAATAAGTTCTAGGGATCTACTCTACAAAATTGTGATTATAGATTAAACTATACTGTACACTTGAAAATCTGAGAGCATATTTCATGCTATGTTCTTATCACAGTAAAAAAATTAATTTTTTTAAAAGAAGGAAAGGATGGTCAACTTTCTTGAATACTGCTAAGAGGGCAAGCAAGAGAGGAATGGCAGAGTCCATGGAGTTGTAGGGACAGGTGTCCAATTGAGGTAGGTTAGGAGAGAATGTGAATTGAAAAAGTAAGAGCAGCAACTCTGGATAACTCTTTGAAGAGAATTTTTATGAGGAGCAGCAGAAAAAAGGAACAATTCACAGGACATAAGGATCTGAGATATTAGAGATAATTATAGAAATTAAGTCACTAGAAAAGATCTGGAACACAATGGATGACCTGATCAGGTTGTCCTTTGACCCGGGCCAAGCTCTGTCATCTCTAGTAATGAGAAGGAAGCAGAAGAGGAGGAGTAATGTTGCAAGTAGACTGGTAGTTTTCAGAGGCATTCCTGTCTGGTTGCTTCTACTTTCCTGATAAATTTATGATAAGCATATGTTAAGTAGTGGGGCTTCTCTGGTGGCTCAACTGATAAAGAATCTGCCTGCAATGAAGAAGACCAAGGTTCAATTCCTGGGTTGGGAAGATCCCCTGGAGAAGGGCTGGACTTCCCACTCAAGTATTCTTGGGCTTCCCTGGTGGCTCAGATGGTAAAGAATTTATTCGCCTGCTACCCACTCCAGTATTCTTGCCTGGAGAATTTCATGGACAGAGGAGCCTGGCAGGCTATAGTCCATGGGGATGCAAAGATTGGACCTGACAGAGCAACTTTCACACTTTCACTATATGTTAAGTAGTGAGGGTAGGGGAGAAGCTGAATGAGTTTCAGAGCTGAGTGAAATGATCATTTGAGAATTGCTACGAACTGAGTTGTATCTCCCCAAAGCTTATATGTTGAAGCCCTAACTTGCACTGTGTCTTTATCTAGAGATAGGGTCTTTAGGAGGCAGTATATATATATATATATATATATATATATATATATATATACACACACATATATATATTTGTGTGTGTGTGTGTGTGTGCTCAGATGTGTCTGACTATTTGTGACTCCATGGACTATAGCCTGCCAGATTCCTCCGTCCATGGAATTCTCCAGGCAAGAATAATGGAGTGGGTTGCGATACCCTCCTCCAGGGAATCTTCCTGACCCAGGGATCAAACCTGCGTCTCTTTTGTCTCCTGCATTGGCAAGCAGGTTCTTTACCACTAGTGCCACCTGAATTGAGATTAAATGAACCCATAAAGGGGGAGCTCTAACCTGATAGGAGTGTGGCATTATATGAAGAGGGAAGGAGGGAAGAAGAGAGGAAAGGAGCAGGGATCTTGAGAAGAATGAATATATCTCTGCACTGTGAAAACACAGCCATCCGCAAGCCCTCACGAGAAATTGGAATTGGCCAACACACGTATGGATGTGAGAGTTGGACTGTGAAGAAAACTGAGCGCCAAAGAATTGATGCTTTTGAACTGTGGAGTTGGAGAAGACTCTTGAGAGTCCCTTGGACTGCAAGGAGATCCAACCAGTCCATCCTAAAGGAGATCAGTCCTGGGTGTTCATTGGAAGGAATGATGTTGAAGCTGAAACTCCAATAATTTGGCCACCTCATGCAAAGAGTTGACTCATTGGAAAAGACTCTGATGCTGGGAAGGATTGGGGGCAGGAGGAGAAAGGGACGACAGGGGAAGAGATGGCTGGATGGCATCACCGACTCGATGGACATGAGTTTGGTTAAACTCCGGGAGTTGGTGATGGACAGGGAGGCCTGGCGTGCTGCAATTCATGGGGTCGCAAAGAGTCAGACACGACTGAGTGACTGAACTGAACTGAACTGATATTGGACTTCTCTACCTTTGGAATTGTAAGAGTGATTTCTGTTGCTTAAGCCACACAGCCTCGTATCCTGTTATGACAGGTTGAGCAGACTAAGGTAGGAAAGTAAGATGGTGAAGATGTTATTCAATGTTAGTAGTATTCTGGACATGTTGTGTGCCCATCTGAGATTTGGTGCTGTGGAACTTGAAGAGGGAGCAAGACACACAGTTAAGTGTTTTGTTTTTCAGTCATTTCAGCTGTTCAGATGCCAGCGCAGGGTAAGCAGACAGATGGGTTTAAACCTAGGTTATGACTTTGGAATTAACTCCAGCCTAGAGAATTAGGGGTATTCATAAGGGTGTTGAAATGAGAAGACATAAAAATATGGAAGGTGGCAGCTTTAAAAATAAGTTTCTCTGTCTCCTGTCTGATACAAAGATGAGCTTTGTTAAGAAAGGTTAGGGTAGATGTTCTTTACCCATATTTACAGTAAAGTATATAGCTATTATCATTATCAAATAATGCTATTATCATTATCAAATAATGCCAGTGCAACTGGTAGTATATTACTTTAAAATAATTGTTGAAGTAATCCATATATATTGATATTTTTACACTGCAAACATTCAAATAGATTGGAGAGCTAAGTAATCAAGAATCAGGTGAGTACATATTTGTTGAAGAAACTCAGAATAGAACTTACAGTAACTCTGTCTGACCTTACTAATTAGAACTTCGATTTAATTTTTCACTTCTAAGGCTGTTTTCTCTTCAGAGCTTAATATGTTTTATCTCAGTCTGGTATCAACATGCATCAGAGGAAGTAAGATTGTATAGGTGAAATTTTGCCTTGGAAATTAAACTATGTCCAGTTTTCCATCCTGTTCAAACTTTGAGCTAAAATGCTGAAAATGAAAACCATTTCTAGACTCCATGAATGCCCTAATCCTAAATTCTTCCTGAATTGTGAAGTGGAAAGTTAAATCGTTTTTGTTGGAAAACTCCCTGTTCAGTGGGTCCAGATCGGCACTCAGATGATGTCAGCAAATGTTACATTTTTTTCCAATTATGAAATGAATTATGGGGCGCTAGCTAACCACAGTCAGTCATTAAATAAAGCTATTTTGGCTGATACATTGTTGTCCTGCCAGAAAACACAGGTGTTTTGTTTTTAAAGAATTTTTTAAACATTTCTTTAAGAAAAGATTGCATTAACAATCCTTCAACACAAGCCGTATAGGAGCATAAATGAGAAGGTGCTATTTATAGAGAATTTGTGTGGCAGGGTTAGAGATTGTATTTTCATATATGAAATAAAGACTTGCTTTATGTCCAAAGAATTGAAACATTTGGCCTGTGATGTATGAAGACAGTGATATATGACCATGCATATTTAAATGCATCTGTACACAGAGTCTTAAGAGTTGAATAAAAGACACCTTACAAACATGAATTGTTATTATTGAGAACAAACTTTCTTGGACTGGAATTTTCAAAGAATATTAGTTCATTTGTTCTATGACGACTCCCAAGGGTTTCAAGTTCATAATCTCAAAATGATGGCATGTACATCTGTCAATATCAAATATGTACTAGTAGAACTAGAATTGTAGTTTCCTTTGGAGGTATTCCTTGCAAGATGAATGAGCATAAATTTTTTCAATTGGCCCAGTAGTCATAATGACTGTTTTTAATCATTTTGTATTTTTAATGATATCTTTTCACTTATCTCTTTTTTTCTCCCTTGCAATCTACTATCTTCAATTTACATATCTCTAAATCTTTCCTAAACGAAGCAGCTGCTTTCAGTTGATTCATCTAAGGAATTTGATTATCTCATCCAAACTATGACATCTTGAGTCATGCATTAATGGCATGCTTATGGAATGAAGCAGTTTTCTGTTTTAAAATGACTTTTTTTCTCTATGTGTGCAAGAGAGTGTAAATATCACATGTCTGTAATCCTCAGAACTCAAAAGCTAATGCAACAGTCAACTTCTCACTGGGTTAAAACTATGTTTAAAAAGAACAGTGAGTTTTAGCAAATGCTTTTTCTGCATGTGTTGAGATTGATCATGCGGTTTTTGTCCTTTCTTTAGTTGATGTGGTGTAGCTTCTTGATTTGTGTGTTGAACCATCCTTGTGACCCTGGGATGAATCCAACTTGATCATGGTGTACAGTCGTCTTTTTTATGTATTACTGGATTCAGTTTGCTAATACTCTGTTGAGAATTTCTGCATCTGTATTCGTCAAAGATATTGACATATAATTTCCTTTGTTGGTTGTGTCTTTGTCTGGTTTTGGTATCACAGTGATGGTGACTTCACAGAGTGACCTTAGGAGTGTTCATTCCTCTTCAGTCTTTTGGAAGAGTTTGAAAAGGATTGGTATAAGTTCTTTGTATGTTTGGTAGAATTTCCTAGTGAAGCCATCCAGTCCTGGACTTTTGTTTGCAGGGGGTGATTTTATTACAGATTCTACTTCACTGCTACTGATCAGTCTATTCATAGATCTATATCTTCTTGATTCATTTTGATGGATTGTATGTTTCTAGAAACTTGTGTATATCTTCCAGGACGTCCAGTTTCATGGCATATAATTGTTCATAGTATTTTCTTAAGGTTTTTTTTTATATTTCTGAGGTATTAGCTGTTATTTCTTCTTTTTCATTTCTTATTTTGGTTATTTGGGTACCGCTTCTTTTCTCAGTGAGCCTGGCCAGAGGTTTGTTGATTTTTGTTTCCCTTTCAAAACATAGGTGTTGGTTTGATTGTGTTTTTTTCCTATTTTTTTTAACCTCTATTTTATTTACTTCCTCACTAATGTTTATTATTTCCTTCCTTCTGATGACTTTAGGTTTTGTTTGTTTTTCTTTCCCTCCTTTTGATAACTTCAGGTTTTATTTGTTTTTCTAATTCCTTTAGGTTGTTTCTTTGGAATTTTTCTTGTTTTTTGAGAAAGGTCTGTATCGCTGTGAACTTCCCTGTTATAACTGCTTTTACTGCAGTTTTGTATAGTTGTATTTTCATTGTCATTTATCTCAAGGTGTTTTTTAATTTCCTCTTTGATTCTGTCATTGAAAAAGTCAACATCCATTTGTGACTAAAAAAAAAAAAAACCTCCTGCCAAAGTGGGAATAGAAGGAACATATCTCAACATTAATAAAAGCTATTTGTGACAAACCCACAGCAACATAATACTCAATGGTAAAAAGTTGAAAGCCTTCCTGCTAAAACCTGGAGTAAGACAAGGGTGCCCACTCTCACCACTTCTATTCAGCATAATATTGGAAGTCCTACCCATGGAAGTTGGACTTCTCTGCTAGCTCAGCTGGTAAAGAATCCACCTGCAATGCAGGAGACCCCAGTTTGATTCCTGAGTTGGGAAGATCCCCTGGAGAAGGGATAGGCTACCCATTCCAGTTTTCATGGGCTTCCCTGGTGGTTCAGATGGTAAAGAATCTGCTTGCCTTGTGGGAGACCTGTGTTCAATCCCTAGATTGGCAAGATCCTCTGGAGGAGGGCATGGCAACCTACTCCAGTATTCCTGCCTGGAGAATCCCCATGGACAGAGGAGCCTGGTGGACTACAGTCCATGGGGTCACAAAGAGTCAGACATGACTGAACGACTAAGCACCAGCACAGCCATGGCAATTAGACAAGAAAAAGAAATGAAAGGTATCCAAATTGAAAGAAAAGAGGTAAAATTGTCATTATATAGGTAAAATTGTCATTATATGGAGATGACATGATAATATATAGAGAAAGTAAAAAGACTCCACACAAAAACTGCTAGAACTGATAAACGAATTCAGCAAGGTAGCAGTGTACAACATTAACATACAAAAATCAGTTGTATATATTCACACTAACAATGAAATATAAAAAAGGAAAAGTTTTTAAGAAATCCACTTTAAATTCACATTAAAAAAACTTAGTAGTAAACCTGACCAAGGAGGTGAAAAACTTACATGCTGAAAACAATAAGACATTGATAAAGAAAATTGAATATGATTTAAAAGCATGGCAAGATAGCCCATGCTCTTGGATTGAAAGAATTAATATTGTTAAAATGCCCATACTGCCCCAAACAATCTACAGGTTTAATGTGATCCCTATCAAATAATTTATGACATTTTCCATAGAACTAGAACAAGTAAGGCTAAAGTTTGTATTGTATCATACAAGACCCATAATTGCCAAAGCAATCCTGAGGAAAAACAACAAAGCTGGAAGCTCTCCCAGACTTCAGACAATACTACAAAGCTATAGTAATCAAAACAACAGGATATTGGCACAAAAACAGGTGTATGTATCTGTGGAGCAGAATAGAGAGCCCAGAAATAAACCCACATACCTCTTGGGAAATGAATCTTAGACAAAGAAGGCAAGAATGAATATGCAGTGGAGGAAAGATCATCTCTTCAGCAAGTGATGGTGGGAAGACTGGACAGCCTCATGTAAATCAGTGAGATTAAAACATTTCCTCACACCATACACAAAAATAAACTCAAAATTTCTTGAAGGCTTAAATATAAGACAGGACACCATAAACCTCCTAGAAGAGAACATAGGCATAGAACAACATTCTCTGACATAATTTGACATAAATCTGACATAAATTGCAGCACTGTTTTCTTAAGGTTGGTCTCCCAAAGCAATAGAAAGAAAAACAAAAATAAACAAATTGGACCTAATAAAACTTACAAGCTTTTGCACAGCAAAGGAAACCATAAACAAAATGAAAAGACAGCCAATAGAAAGTATTTGCAAATGATGTGACTGACAGGGGCTTAATTTCCAAAATAAACAAACAGCTCATACAAATCAAGAACAACAAAAACAACCCAGTCAGAAAATGGGCAGAAAACCAAAATAGACATTTCTCCAGAGAAGACATACTGATGGCCAGTAGACACATGAAAAGATGCTCAACATCAATAATTAGTGAAAATGAAAGTCATTTAGTCATATCCGACTCTTTTCGACCCCATGGACTGTGTAGTCCATGGAATTCTCTAGGCCAGAATACTAGATTGGGTAGCCTTCCCTTCTCCACATGATCTTGCCAACCCAGGGATCGAACCCAGGTCTCCCACATTGCAGGTGGATTCTTTACCAGCTGAGTCACAGAGAAATGCAAATCAAAACTACAGTGAGGCATTACTTCACAGCAGTCAGAATGGCCATCACCAAAATGTCTACAAACAATTAATGCTGGAGAGGGTGTGGAGAGAGGGAGCCTTCCTTCACTATTGGTGGAAATGTAAATTGATACAACCACTATGGAGAGCAGTATAGAGATCCCTTCATTCCAGAGTTCCTAAATGCTTTTCTTGTAGACTTTAAAAAGTTTTCCTCCTCAAAGTAATTATGATACCTTATTCTTAAGTGCTCGAATATACCACAATCATTATTTAAATTCTGAGAGTGTCTTAAAAACATATTTTAATCAACAGCATATTCAGAATTTCACTAATTATTCACAAACATGTAGAATTCACTGGAGTAAAATAACGATTTTTAAAATAATGAAAAGACTTAAATACGAAAGTCTGTATTTCATTAAAATTTATTTCATTAACATTTGTTAAAATAATGAAAAGACTTAAATACAAAATTGAAAGATTCTGTAATAGTCTGGTAGAGGGTCAGCTGTTGTTCAACTAAATGCTAGGGACAGTTTGCAAAATGAGATAGTTTATCTCAGTGACCAAATTTTATACTATGGTGACATGATTTTTTTTTCTTTTTTTTTAATCTATGAGCATAGAACTGCTACATCATTTCATTCTTTCAAGCTTAAATGTGGTAACTTCTGTTATCAAGGTTAATTGGGAAGTATATTCTACTTAATCAAGGTTCAGGTTTAATAAATGGTTTAAAAATTATATATAGAAATACATAATACATATAGGATAATAGATTATAATATATCTAGACACATGTATTGAAGAAGGAAATGGCAACCCATGCCAGAATACTTGCCTGGGAAATCCCCTGGACACAGGAGCCTGGTGGGGTCATATGACCCCAGGAGTCCATGGGATCATAAAGAGTCGGACACAACTTAGTGATTAAATAACAACACCACTCAACATATATAACAACACCACCATACACATATATCAACTTTCGAAGAATTTCAGTGCCTAAGTATGGCACTAAAGCTTATTTAACCACAAATAAGTGGTTAAACACTGTCATCATCACATTCTAGAACTTAATCCACATGTATGACAATGTCTCTAAGGGAAAAGGCATATGTAATTCTTGCCCGTTGTGTCTAGAACTTTGTTCCTAGAGGACTATCATTACTCCCTGCTCCACTTGCCATTCTTGACCTTAAACAGGCAATAGGAACTGGATTCCCGCAGTTTCTACCCAGTTATGGTAGCCTCTAAATCCGGATGATCATTTGAGGGTGTGCAGAGGCTGAAGGTAAACTCCAGAAGACTGAAAAGCTATGATAGAGTGACCAGAGGTCTTCCTCAAAATTCTAAGGAAATCTGGGTCAGGGAGGATGGTATACTTAAGAACCTGAAGATAAATTTTCAATCTGATAAATTAAAGGGTGAGATTATTTACAGAGGAAAAGGATGACAGTGTGTCCCAGGGACATTTGAGGAAACACATTTTCAAGTGTTACAAAATATAACTCTTTAAATAATTAACAAGGGCAGAAATTAGCTAAAATGTTATAGCTATTGATGATTTGCAAAAGTGGAAATTTGCATATCCATTTTATTTTTTTAATGTAAAACTATTGACTGTTGTTCACCAGTGTTTATAGAAGGAAGGTAAGCAATATACAGTTGGATAACATTCTTTTTATTTTTCAAATGTGCAAAACTCTTAAATAGGTATTTTACCAAAGTGGGTAAACAAAAGTTAAATAATCACATAAAAGATGGTCACTATCATTAGCCATTATCAAAATGCAAATTAAAGAAAAAATGAGATTATGCTACACACGTATTTCAATGGTTAGAATTCATATAAAGTAAATCACAATATAATCAAAATTTGGTGCCAAAGGATACAACTTTTGAATAATTTTCAATGCATGGGCATGATGTTTCTAAAATGTATTTCCTCTCTCTTTAATTAATAATCTTTATAAAAGTATATATTCCTGTTTCCTATAACTAAATCTAATATTCTTCTCCATTGTATTTTGGAATTTGTCCTTATGTATTTGTGTGTAGCATAACACCTGGTCATAGCAAACACCCTCTTCCAGCAACACAAGAGAAGACTGTACACATGGACATTACCAGACGGCCAATACTGAAATCAGATTAATTATATTCTTTGCAGCCAAAGATAAGAAGCTCTATACAGTCAGCAAAAACAAGACTGGGAGCTGACTGTGGCTCAGATCATGAACTCCTTATTCAGAGTTCAGACTTAAATTGAAGAAAGTAGGGAAAGCCACTAGACCATTCAGGTATGACCTAAATCAAACCCCTTATGATTATACAGTGGAAGTGACAAATAGATTCAAGGGATTAAATCTGATAGATAGTGTACCTGAAGAACTATGGACACAGGTTCAGGACATTGTACAGGAGGCAGTGATCAAGACCATCCCCAAGAAAAAGAAATGCAAAAAAGCAAAATGGCTCTCTGAGGAGGCCTTACAAATAGCTGAAAAAAGAAGAGAAGCTAAAGGCAAAGGAGAAAAGGAAAGATATACCCATTTGAATGCAGAGTTCCAAAGAATAGCAAGGAGAGATAAGAAAGCCTTCCTCGGAGATCAATGCAAAGAAATAGAGGAAAACAATAGAATGGAAAAGACTAAAGATCTCTTCAAGAAAATTAGAGATACCAAGGGAACATTTCATGCAAAGACGGGCACAATAAAGGACAGAAGTGGTATGGACCTAACAGAAGCAGAAGGTAATAAGAAGAGGTGGCAAGAATACACAGAAGAACTATGCAAAAAAGATCTTCATGACCCAGGTAACCACGATGGTGTGATCACCTAGAGCCAAACATCCTGGAGTGTGAAGTCAAGTGGGCCTTAGGAAGCATCACTACGAACAGGCTAGATGGAATTCCAGTGGAGCTATTTCAAATGTTAAAAGGTGATGCTGTGAAAGTGCTGCCCTCACTATGCCAGCAAATTTGGAAAACTCAGCAGCGGCCATAGGACTGGAAAAGGTCCGTTTTCATTTCAATCCCAAAGAAAGGCAGTGCCAAAGAATGCTCCAACTACCACACAATTGTACCCATCTCACACGCTAGCAAAGTAATGCTCAAAATTCTTTAAGCCAGGCTTCAACAGTATGTGAACCATGAACTTACAGATGTTCATGCTGGATTTAAAAAAGTTAGAGGAACCAGAGATCAAATTGCCAACATCCGTTGGATCATTGAACATGCAAGAGAGTTCCACAAAAACATCTATTTCTGCTTTATTGACTATGCCAAAGCCTTTGACTGTGTGGATCACAGCAAACTGGAAAATTCTTCAAGAGCTGGGAATACCAGGCCACCTGACCTGCCTCCTGAGAAATCTATATGCAGCTCAAGAAGCAACAGTTAGAACTGGACATGGAACCACAGACTGGTTCCAAATCGGGAAAGGAGTTTGTCAAGGCAGTACATTATCACCCTGCTTATCTAACTTATATGCAAACTACATCATGAGAAATGCTGGATTGGATGAAGCACAAGCTGAAATCAAGATTCCTGTGAGAAATATCAATAACCTCAGATATGCAGATGATACCACCCTTATGGTGGAAAGCAAAGAAGAATTAAAGAGTCTCTTGATGAAAGTAAAAGAGGAGAGTGGTGGGGGGTCCGGGAAGGGGAACACATGTAAACCCATGGCTGATTCATGTCAATGTATGGCAAAAACTATTACAATATTGTAAAGTAATTAGCCCCCAACTAAAATAAATAAATTTATAAAAAAAAAAAAAAAAAGAGGAGAGTGAAAAAGTTGGCTTAAAACTCAACATTCAGAAAACTAAGATCATGGCATCTGGTCCCATCACTTCATGGCAAATAGATGGGGAAACAATGGAAACAGTGAGAGACTTTATTTTGGGGGGGCTCCCAAATCACTGCAGATAGTGACTGCAGCCATGAAATTAAAAGACACGTGTTCCTTGGATGAAAAGCTATGACCAACCTAGACAGCATATTAAAAAGCAGAGACATTATTTTGCCAACAAAGGTCCGTCTAGTCAAAGCTATGGTTTTTCCAGTAGTCATGTATGGATGTGAGAGTTGGACTATAAAGAAAGCTGAGCACCGAAGAATTGATGCTTTTGAACTGTGGTGTTGGAGAAGACTCTTAGAGAGTCCCTTGGACGGCAAAGAGATCAAACCAGATCCTAAAGGAAATCAGCCCTAAATATTCATTGAAAGGACTGATGCTGAAGCTGAAGCTCCAATACTTGGGCCACCTGATGTGAAGAACTGACTCATTGGAAAAGACCCTGATGCTGGGAAAGATTGAAGGCAGGAGGAGAAGGGGACAACAGAAAATGAGATGGTTGGATGGCACCACTGACTGTATGGACATGAGTTTGAGTAGGTTCTGGGAGTTGGTGATGGACAGAGAAGCCTGGTGTGCTGCAGTGCATGGGGTCGCAAAGATTCGGACATGGCTGAACGACTGAACTGGACTGAACTGAACTGATTTGTGTGTAGGGGGTGATACAGGAAATTTGTTTTATAATTTTATAATCTCTACACTAAGAGGAGCCATGATTAACTGGGTAACATTCTGATTACTATGAAGTTATTGCTTTTCCATGCTTCTGCTGAACCAATAACCCAGATACTGAAAAGATTGAACCTATATGTGAAGAATAGATTGGGGTAAAGAAAAACATGTAGATCAGTAGTTAAGATTACAAAAGCTTATTTACCCATTTATTCTAGCAGGTCCTAAATTGACATCTCTAACCACCCAGTTAGGTTTTCATGAGCAAAGTCTTAGACGTTGACCTCTTAGTTGACACAGCATAGGGATTTCAACTCTAGGAAAGAAGAGGTTCACTAGAAGAAACCTGTAAATGTCCATTTAAGTCTTGCTTGGCTAATTAAAACACATTAGGATTTTTCTAGTTTTCTCATCTGGGTGGGAAGATTCTTGTTAGTGATGAAATTTTTCCTGTTAGGAGTTTTGCCAATAAACTTCCTTTTGTATGTAGTTATAGATATGGATTCAGATACAAGTGCTTTTATTGTCCAATTTAATTTATTTATGTTATATTTAAATTTTCCAAATAATTACAGAATCAGCTACCTAATTTGAAAGGATAAGGTTTCAGGAAAGTTTCCATTTTACTTGAATTGATTTATTTCTTAGGCTGCTCAGAGTTCGAGCATCCCAGAAACATGGGCTTATCCACGGTTATGAATTGGCATTTTTTTGGCAAATGTTTTTAAAAAAATAAAAATAAGGAAGTGAAAATCATTTACATGTGTTTTATGTATACACACACAAAAAAAAACCCAAATAAACAAAAAACCCAGAATGGTCCTTAGGCATATAGGAGTTAAAGACAAAATCAGATTGGGTAATGACTATGGAGATTTCCTCCAACATTTAGAAAATATGTTCCCTGATGCAGAGGAAAGAATGTATCATGTTATCAAATGTTTTTTTCTGATAAAGGAAGCAACTAAGAAAGCTTTATTTATTTGTTCAAAGTGACCAGAACTGTAGACTCAAAAAATAAATAAATAAAAAACAAAAACCAGCACCTCTAATACAACTTCAAAATGAGCATATGAAACTTTATTTTCTTTGGAATCTAGTTATTTCTTCACACTAATAAACCAAAAACCAAGACCCACCGTTTATATACATCAGTTTATGTATATATGAAATTATATGTATGGCAACGTAGACCATTATTGAGCTTCATTTTCTGGACAAGAATGTCAAGTTAGTCTGTGCATAAGTGGCAGTTACAATCTAAGTACACGTCATCTTTGCTTCTTCTACCAGCACCAAGTCTGCCTCATCTGAATCTTCCCGCCTGTTTCATGAGAAACATGAATTTTCCACTGCTGTCTGTGCACCAGTTATTCATTTAGGATCATACCCCTGACACAGCCTCTTGATTTGACAGCAGCATCTCTTTTTCTTTGATTCCCTAGTGTCAGATTCATTGCCTGATAAAGATTTTCTTTTTCTACCACCTTTTTCTGTACTAGCTGTTGGAGAATTAAGAAGTGTTTCAATTAACTCTGGGTAATCTGAGTTTCCTTCAGAGTCCCAATATCATCAACATCTATATTTCCTTTTCACTTGAGGAAATAACATCCCCCACCCTTTCACTACAAGTCAGTTCTGTCTTTTTCCATGACCAATTCTTGAGGCTTTTCTCTCCGACTTTTAGTCTTTTCATTCTGTTTCTTTCCCATGCTTTGCAATGCAGTTTTATTGGAGGCTGTTTTTATTGCAAACTGGAAGAGGTATCATTCCTCACCTTCGAGCTACCCCAGGTGTCCCTCATCTCCAGTCCTGCATGCCTCAAGCTCGAGTTCCCTTTAATTCTCATGTGTCGGGTGCAGATACAACCCCAGCTACCCTGCAGAGTCGGGTACAAGTGGGAGGGCTCCCTGTGGGTCTCACCATCGTCTTTGCCTCAGGCCCCAGCCCTGTCCCCTCCTGCCACAGCACCCCCACAGTGAGGATAGCATCAGTCATTGCAAGTCTCCAGGGGACAGAAAAGTATAATGGAAGTCTCACTGGACAAATGTCCCTCATGTGGGAAACAGTAATGAAGGCACATCTTTGTGCATGAGAGCTCTCCTAACTCCTCCTTACCTATGACCCTCACTTTCACTAGCCTTCTTCCTCAGCTCTCACTCCACAGGCTTGCCCTCCCCTGGTTGTCTTTTTGACTCACAGAGGAAAGAAATGCTCACCATGGATTGGACGAAAGACTGAGGAGTTATCTACATTTGATACACAACTGCTCTCCTTTTGCCATCAGGACATCCTTGGTGAACATTTCTTGACAGATCTGTACCAGACATAACCTGGGGAATTGATTCTCCCTGTCTTTGACCCGGTTTTATCAAGGGACAGCTAGCAGTGAAGTGATAAAGGTAAGTGAATACATGAGGGTACATAAAGCATAACTTAAAACATGCATTTTTAGGCTATATCTCATTGCAAGCTAACTGCAGACTGAAGCTGGTCTTTCCAGCGCATCACCATTCCACTAAACTCCCTCAGTGTTCAGCAGCAGGTTACTGTGAAGAAGTGCAGGAAAAGATGCCATGTGCTTCAGTCAGATTGATAGATTTTCTAAAAATATTTGCACCAGTGAGTTCCCTTTGTGGGAAAGAATCTTTTCAAAGAGCATTGGGTAGGTTTTTGTCTATTTGTGAAAGTAATGGAAGATCAAGTACAGAAAAGCCCCAAAAGCATAAGAAGGAAAATAAAAATCGTATTCTACTTCACAGAGACAACCACTGTTAACATTTTGAGAGATTTCCTTTCAGCCATGAGAGATGAGAGAGAGTTACTACAGTTGGGATCTTATTTATTTATGGATGCATTTTTGTGCCTTGCTCTTGTCATTTAACACTACATCATTCATTTAATATTCATCAAATGTTAATGGACCACTATCAATCAGAACAACACATGTCTCTGAATACTATGAGCTTTTTCTGACAGTATTAAATGCTCTTCAAAAAAACATGATTTTTAAAAGATACAGTATTCCAAAAATTTACTGTTCTATAGCATAATTAAATCATACTCCAACTTTTGAACATGTGCATTATTTCTTTTGTTTTAGCACCTTTATTAAAATGTAATTATCTGTTCATATTTAAAGTCTGTGTGTGTGTATCACTCAGTCATGTCCAACTCTTTGTGACCCTATGGACCATAGCCTACCAGGCGTCTCTTTCCATGGGATTCTTCAGGCAAGAATACTGGAGTGGGTTGCTATTCCCTTCTTTAGGGGATCTTCCCAACCCAGAAATTGAACCTGGGTCTGCTGCATTGCAGGCGGATTCTTTACTGTCTGAGCCACTAGGAAAGCCCATATTTAAAGTGTAAAGTTTGCTAAGTTATGACTAATGAATGTACCTATGAAACCATCATCACAGTCAAGATAATGAACATATGCTTCACCCACAAGAGTTTTCTTGTGCTCCGTTGTAATCCATCTACCTGCCTCCCCCAGCCCCAACCCCCATCTCCAGGTAACCTCTGATCTGTTTTCTGATGCTATAGGTTAGTTTGGATTTTTAGACTATTTTATGAATGGAACAATACACTGTGTACTCTCTTTTTGTCTGACTTCTTTCACTAATCATATTTATTTTGAGATACATCTATGTTATACAGGCAGCAGTTTGTTTACTTTCATTGCCAAGTAGTATTCCATTGTATGGATATACCACAATTTATTTATCCACTCACCTGTTGATGGGCATTTTTTGTTGCTTCCTTTTTTAAAAGATTATTACAAATAAAACTTCTGTGAACATTTCATGTATATTTTTATAGCCATAAATTTCTTTTTCTCTTGGATAGTCTATACAAAGTTCAGTTCATTTGCACAGTTGTGTCTGACTCTTTATGACCCCATGGACCCCGTGGACTGCAGCACTCCAGGCTACCCTGTCTATCACCAACTCTCAGAGCTTACTCATATTCATGTCCATCAAGTCGGTGATGCCATCCAACCATCTCATCTTCTGTCATCCCCTTCTCCTCCCACCTCCAATCTTTCCCAGCATCAGGGTCTTTTCCATCAGGGTCAGTTCTTCACATCAGGTAGCCAACGTATTAAAATTTCAGCTTCAACGTCAGTCCTTCCAGTGAATATTCAGGGCTGATTTCCCTTAGGGTAGACTGGTTGGATTTCCTTGCAGTCCAAGGGACTCTCAAGAGTCTTCTCCAACACCACATTTCAAAGCATCAATTCTTCGGTGCTCAGCTTTCTTTATAGTCCAACTCTCACATCCATGCATGACTACTGGAAAAACTATAGCTTTGACTAGACGGACCTTTGTTGGTGAAGTAATGTCTCTGCTTTTTAATATGCTGTCTAGGTTTGTCATAACTTTTCTTCCAAGGAGCAAGTGTCTTTTAATTCCATGGCTGCAGTCACCATCTGCAGTGATTTGGGAGCCCCCCAAAATAAAGTCTCTCACTGTTTCCCCATCTATTTGCCATGAATTGATGGGACCAGATGCCATGATCTTAGTTTTCTGAATGTTGAGTTTTAAGCCACCTTTTTCACTCTCCTCTTTCATCAAAAGACCTTTTAGTTCTTCTTCGCTTTCTGCCATACAGAAAGCAAAGTCTGTACAAAGACTTCCACACAAATGTTTTTGATTCTGAGAATGAAGTGTATTTGTCACATGATATGGATGTAGATGTGCGTGTTTTTAAGAAACTGCCAGACTATTTTCCAAAGTGGTTGAACCATTTTCATTCCCATCAACAGTTCATAAGAGTCCTACTTGTTCCAGATCCTTGCCAACACCTGGTATGTTCAGTCTGTACAATTTTGGATATTCTAATAGGTATATGGTGGTATTACCTTGTATTTTGTGTATCCTTGATGAGTAATAATTTTGAGCATCTTATTGTATCCTTACTCAGTCTGTTGGGCAAATTTGTCAAATCTTCAATCAGGTTTAACCTAAAGTGAGTTTCAGTCACAGAAAAATACTTCAAACTTTATTTTATTTTATTTTACTTTTTTGGCTGCGCCATGCAACTTGCAGAATCTTAGTTCCTGGAAAGGAATCAAACTGGGAGCTCAGGCAATGAGAATGTTGAGTTCTAACCACTGGACCACCAGGGAATTCACAGAAGAGTGCTTCAAAATGTAAGTTCTTAAAACATTCTTTTGTTAATGATACACTTCTGCCATTTTGTCTCATTCCTATTCAAAGCACTCAAGATGGTCTTAGACATAAAAGATTGATCATATTAATAGATGACTAACAGGTGATGATAATAATTTAAAAGTCTTACCCAGTCATCATGTGGACAGCTCCAAAACAAATGTATTTTAAAGAGGAACATCACTATTCAAACTGTCCACCACCACTTTCTAAAAGACCAAAGTTCCCAAGGTCATGACAATTATGATATTACTCTAAGCCTTTCCTCAGAAATCTCCCCACTTCTTCAATGTCAGTCCTGTTTAGCAGTTCTGATCACTTCTGGCTCTTTTCTCCCACCTATTTCTTCTTCACACTTTCTACCCCACCCTGTTTCACCCCTCTTCCATTCTCTCCTCTCTCAGCAAATGGTCTGTTTCTTATCAAGAAGATAATCTATTGGGTGTGGTTTCTACTCCCTTCTTTTTCCCAGTTTACAAACACATCTGCTTTTTCACTCAGGCTTCCTTCCTCTGCCTCATGTAAGAGAAACACATAATTCTCTTCTTACCTAAGACCAGCACTGCCTCCTCCAGCCTCCATCTTTCTCCTCCAAATCTGAGGGCATCTCGTATCAAGTATCTGCCTCTCTCCTTCAAGTCTTATCTAACCATTGAGTTCTTTCCTTCTGCATCCATACCTGTTTAAGATTTTTACAGCTTAAGATCAAAATCTTCCTCCATTTTGTATTTTTCTTCAGATAGAGCTTTCCTTCCCTTCAGAGCCAAGCATTCAGAAAACAGATTACTCTACTTCCTCTTCCTCATCTCCTACTCATACCGTAATCCCTGCAGTGTGACCCACTTTACCACTTGTTCAGTGTTTGCTAAGATTATCAAAGGTTTCCTAACAGTCAAAGCTACTAGACACTCCTCAGCTCTGATCTTTCTTGACAAGATAGCAGTGTTTGACCCTCTTGAGTAACTCCCCTAATTTGGTTTCTGTTTCACAATTCTTTTAAAATCAACAAAATGGTTTCTCTTATCTGCACCTGAACTCTGAATGATCTAGTGTCCTTCTATACTTTATCCTCCTAAAGGATTAAACCAGCTCTTTGCACTGCCTCTACACAGCATGGTATCTCTTACTTCCCAAACTCTGATCATGGTGTTCTTTTACCTGGAATGCCTTTTCCTTTTTATTTGCCCAGGTTACTTTAGTGAGATGGGAAACTTTGCATATATTAAAGGAGCTGCCAAGGAACTGTGGTATGTAAATGTGTCAGTCCCTAGGTTTGTAAAGCTAAAAGTTTCTCTGTAATATTTCTCCTAAATCTTTCTCCTATTCCTGATGTACTAATGACAAAATATATCACTTCAGATCATCAATTCAGTATACACCCATGAAACTTTGGCTGATTTCTGATAGCCAACTACCATCTATTACTATCTCTCCTTTTTAAAATAGAAAAAATTACATTTTAAAATTCCACTTCTATTTGTCTATCTAAAATTCCTAGAAACAAACCAGAAATGAAAATCTCTGAGAAAGACCCATGCTTTCCTCAGGAATCCATTTTGTATGGTATTTATGGAAAAGTTCCATAGTACAAAGAGAAACAGAAGCAATTAGAGGCTTTTTATGAAAATACAAGATCAAATCTCTGCAGTCATGAACTTGAAAGTTTTATTCCTGTGAAGAGCTAGAGCTTTATAGGTAGAGATGGAGATAGAGACTGAGAAAAGAGAAATTACATACCTACTACAATGGTCTTGCATATTTATGGCAAAGTTGTGTCCCCTAATTCCAGTTAAAGTATCATTTCCACTATTTTTTCAAAGCCTTTCTTTGTCAACATTTCCAACACTGATCAATGGTCTGAAAGGTTCAGTTTTTAAACTCTTAATTTTGGGGCAGCTGGGAAATGGAGAATTTTTACACAATGTAAGTAAAAGAAAAGAACAACAGTTTCAAAACCTGGAACCCAGATTGATCTTTTCAATTAATTGTTCTATCCTAAGTTAGAAGGGAACAGGCCCTGGAGAATTTGTATATGTTACAGGATAATTCAGTTCAATCTTTTCTTTTATTTCTCCAGAGCCTGTATGGATGGACTTTCAGTTACTGCCTAGATTCAAAGCTATGCTTCATATGTGCTAAATAAGTTTATGACTTCTCTCATTTCAAGTACATTTTGGGCTTCCCACAAGGATTTCCAAATAAGTACTACTTCTTAACTGAGTTAAAATAGCAGCCTCTTTCTTAACCAAGTGGAAAGAAAGTAAATCTATTTCAACTAGACCTGTTTTATTACCATTCCCACTCCTTATTTTGAAGCTTTCTGACTAGCCAGATATCAAGACAAGATCCATAATGATTTGTGAACCTCCACAAATTAAGAAACTGGAAAAGCACCAGGGACAGTAACTGGGTACTATCCCAGATGCTAACAACCAGTCTCATACATGTGGGTCCCTTAGAGAGCCAAGCTTGAATTACCAGTGCTGGTGTGTAGGTCACCATCAGACTCCAAGTCAGATAGCAGTTTTTACAGATCTAACTACTGTTGCTCAACTGGGTGTCCATGGAAACTAAAAAAAATTGGTTTGTTGCCTAGAGAAGTGGAAAGAAAACCAAGTCATTTGGTTTCTATGTGGTTTCCACGAAGCTAAAGAAATTTTTTGGCAAATGATAAAAACAAGGATGGCTAAAGCTACATGATCCCCTTGGTCATTTCTTGATCTTATCAAGAAATAGTCTCTACATATATTATTCAAAAATATGAAAATATTCTAAATGAAGGAGTACCAAATTCTTGGGTTATTTGATTCTTGGTTAGATTGGGAACAATTCCTTAAAACAGTGACCAGTATATATAACAAAACTGAGTAGGTTAAAAAGTCCCTGGATTCATTATATATGGAAAATGTTTCTCATCCACAAATTCAACAGAGTTCCAAGTATGAAAGAAAAAGCTAGTATTTAATAAGAGCAGAGGAGACTTAAACACCTATTCATTAATCCTGTGGAAATATTTGTCACTTGTATATAGCTTTTAGGGAATCAGCTAAAAATAGAACCCTCCTAAGAGTTCAGTCATCTGGACATGGGCCTTTATCTATCTGGACAAGTAAATATAACAGTGGGCAAGGGATTTGTACAATGAAGTCTCTGATACCAGGGATACTGAGGTGACAACTTGGCACATGGTGGCATGATTTCACAGTATCTGTTGGCCTGCCGTCAAATAGAAAACACCTTCTGGCAGATTCTGTTTGTCAATGAATGCACAGAATTAGCCAGGCCAAGAAACGTGATATACATGAGTTACAACCATGAATTGGCCTGACCTCAGCTGTTGAGCATTTATGATAGTCAATGCTGCATTTAGCTTGTCTAAGAATATTTAGAAGAAATACCTATAAAAATTCAACTTCAGACAGGAAAATCAAAATTGGTTTTATCCATGAGTCACAAGCTAAAATGCACATAGATGCCAAGTAGGGAATGAAAATCAATGTGTGGAAGCAACTAGAAGTGAAACAAGAGCACTATTGTGACGATAAACACCATTGACACACAGGCTCAGGGTTGGGAAATAAAAGGGAGTAATGACAACTGTAGCAAAGTGAGGAACACATTTTTTTTTTCCTTGAAACAGTTACAGCTCCAGTCTAATCATTTGGTGCCACATCTTCAGGTATTTCAAAGGAAGCTAGGTTTCATTTGCTTGCATCTTGCTGGAGTCCCAACAATGATCTATTTATTTAAGGAAAGAATAGTAAAAGGGATGTGAACACAACCACTAGAACAAATTCATAAATCATTAAAATTGCTGAGGGATACTGTGATTTTGTACAAATCACATGAAAAATGTAATTTTATACAAATGTATACTCTGCTGAAAATACATACATGAATGTATACAGACACACATACCCACACTCAGGGTACATGGCTCAGAGATAAAGAAAAGCTGACTTGCTTAGTATACAAAACAATAAAACATAGGGTCTGAGTCCTTTGGGGATTGAGGACAGTGTTTTCCTGCCTCATGTTCCCAGACCATTTCCTGCATGTGTGTTTTGGCTTTGAGTTCGGGATATAAGTCATCAAGAGGTTACAGCGAAGGAGCACATGGGATGATGGCTGACATCTCCTCTACCTATAGAAGAGTTGTTTCTCTATAAGCCATTCTACCTCAGTCATGTTATTTTTCAACCCAAAATCTCCCCTTGTTTCCCAGTACTTGTGAAGTAAAGAAAGCCCTGACTTCTTGGTTCAGGCCCCAGCAAGCTTCCTGCACGTGGTCCCCTGCTGCTCACACCCTCAGCTTTCACCTGACCTTCCCTCCTCATGGTTTCTTGTAACTCATAGCCATGTTGTCTTCATTGGCCTCTGTACAAGGCTTTTTCTCTGTCCTTCTCAAACCTCTACTTATTCTTCAATATCAACGTAAAGAATTCACTTTGTCTGAACCCCTTCTACACCAGACCAGTCCAGGACTGCTGCCTCCTTGAAGTTTTACACAGACTCATAGTAATAGTGATGGGGATCCTAACCAGTATGTTCTGGACTCTGTGCTCAATGCTTGATTTGCCTGATTTCATTTACTCCTAGTCCCTGACTCTATGCAACATATATTGATTTATGTTTTGGTTGTACTGAGTCTTCGTTGCTGTACGAGGGCTTTCTCTGGTTGCAGGGAGCAGGGGCTACTCTCTAGTAATGGTTTGTAGGCTTCTCATTGCGATGGCTTCTTCTGTTGCCCAGCACGAGCCCTAGGTGTGCAGGCCTCAGGAGTTGTGGCACTCAGGCTTAGTTGCTCCACCGCATGTGGGATCTTCCCTGACCAGGAATTCAACTGGTGTCCCTTGCATTGCAAGGCGGATTCTTAAGCACCAGACCACCAGGAAAATTGCTTAATTACACCTCTTAATAAATTTGTTAAAGTGTTTCTCAGAAGATAAATTCTTGTAAAGTTTGTTTAGAAATTCTTAATTTGGAATTTTCACCCCAATGAAAAGTATGCGTGTAATATAAATATTTGATGAGATTATCTAGATGACTAGCCACCCCAGATAATGTTAGTCCCCATGCTCTGTTCACATTTACAGTCTCATTGTTACCACATGAAAAGCCAAAAGACTTTTGAGGTTAATAGCACAAATTAGAGGTTCAAAGTCATTTAAATAGGGAGAAGTAGTGGGAGAACCCAGCCATCACACAGTGTATGGTAATAAAGGGGAAGCCAGACTTGAAGAGCTGACCCATAGCAGTCAGGACCACATTTAAAAGAGTAAGTATATCATAGTATCATAGGTCCTGGTTTGTACCTACTATCTTGTGTGGTAATAGCAGTAAGAGTAATGGCAAACCTACAGTTAAGGATTTGTTATAAAACAATTTTTTAGTATTATTTTTAGGGTGCATTACTCAAATGATTAGCATGAATACAAGATCACTGATTAAGGGGAAGGCTAATGATAATGACTCAAACCATGGTTTATAGTGCTGGGAATCAAGTTAATATAGATATTTTTTCCATATCTAACCTAAAGTTCAAACAAGACCATTGATCACATCAAGCTTAAGCTTTTCATCTGGATTACATTGTTTTGCAGTTTTATTTGTATTAAATTTCTAAATTTCTCTTTTTTAATTTTAGCAAAAGCTTTAAGTATTATAAGTTTAATCTGGTTTTATCAATGTACATATTATATAAGTATAAAATTTAAAATAACCTCAGGATTAGAAATCTATGTATATTATTTTCTTCTAAAAAGGTTCTGTGCATTTCTTTCTTGTAAGGGTTCAGTGAGACAGTCTGTAAAGTGCTTAGGCAATAAATGCAGATTTTACACTTGGGCAAAACTAATGATCAAAATTCTCATAGTCTGAAATTGCAGTGAAGCTGGACATCAAAGAAAAGAGAACATTAACTAGAATGTTTGAGACGACTCTGCTTTGAATAACCAGATATTTATTTTTTAAGTTTCAAGCCTCCTTGAATTTAATCTTTATTTTTATGACCTAGAAACTGACAGTGCCTCAGGTTCACTTTTCAGCAATAAATTCTTACTATAGATCCATAATTGCAGAAAACAAAAAAAAAAAGATTAAAAATGTAGTGCATAAGAATTTTCAATTTCTATCCTGTTTCAGCAATGGAGTATATAACATGAGTTTTCTCCATGAAGCTTTTCTGTGTGTGTGTGTGTGTGTGTGTGTGTGTGTGTGTGTGTGTAGCAATACATATATTACTACTTAGATGTAAGATTGATCAGCCTACAGAGTTGAGGAGGAGGTGAGTCATTTGTCCCTGTGGGACAAGCAGCCAGGAAAGTTTATGTTCAGTTTTATACACTTTCGTTGAATGACTACTCTGAGCAAGAAACTGAGGGAAGGATCCGGAGACACATAAAGAGATGAGTGAGATACTATTACAGACGTCTTAGAAGTTTATAGCCAAAGGAGAAATCAACATTTTGTAATCCTGTGGCTTCAGTGGGCCTCAAGGCACAGCTGCAGTGACCAGCCCTAAGGCTGAGAGAACGGCTGGACACTGAGGATCCCAGCACCATCCACGGTGGTGATGGGACATCATCCTGTAACCCATCTAGTGAACCGATCGATGTCAGGACAGGGCCAGTTCCTGAGGGTGCACCACAGGATCTGGGCAGAGCCCTGTCCTTCTAACAACCTTTGTAAAAGATGAAAATACAATGATATTTTGCAAATATTTCAGATTTGCAGTTAAAAACAAACCAGAAAGGATAGCAAACACAGGATGAGAGAATCAGGATCCAAAAACTGAAACTGTTGGATGAATTTAACAAGATGATTGCAAAGGGAAAAATGGAAGTTCCTACATTCTGGCCCATAAGAAGAAAAAAATAAAAAACCACTGTGTACAAATACAGGATGGGAGAGGCATGGAACTGTGTGTGTGTTTTTTAGAGTCAGACTTGAACTGGTAACCATGCAAAGAAGAAATATAAATGATTCATAAATAAAATGGTTTATCGTCATTATTATTCCAAGAGATTTAAATTGAAACAGTAATCCCTCGATCTACCAAACTGATAAAGGTAGGAAGAAGGGTAATTCTCAGTGCTGACAAGAATTTGAAGAAATAGGCATTCTCATATACTTCATGTCAAAGTGTGAATTGTTAAGTCCTTCTGCAACAATTTGGCAGTATGTATTGGAAATCATAAAACCATGCAGACTTTTTATCCTAAGAATTACACTTTCAGAAATTTCTCTTAAATAATGAAGAAAACACATAAGTGTTTAGCTACTAGAGCATTAATTATAGCGTTTATTTTTTCCAGCTTTACTGAAATATTGACATAATGCATAATTAAGGTGTGCAAATAGATGATGCGATACAATTGTGGAATTGTTACCTCATTAACATTATATAACATCACCTCATTTCATATAATGACCTTTTTTTTTCTTTTTTGTTGTGATAACACTTAAGACTTACTCTTAACAACTTTCAAGTTTATAATACAGTACTGACTATAGTCACCATGATGTTACATTAGATCCTCAGAACTTATTCATCTGCAACTGGAAGTTTGTACCCTTTGACCAACATTTTACCATTTCCCCACAACCACCATTCCACTCTATTACTCTATTGCTATGTGGCTGGCTCTTCTAGATTCCATATATAAGAGAAAACACAGTATTTGTTTTTCACTGTCTGACTTACTTCACTTAGCATAATGCTCTCAAGGTCCTTCCATGTTGTCACAAAAAGCAAGATTTCCTTCTTTTTTATGGCTGAATGACATTCCATTTTCTTTCTTCACTCATTCATCTCACATTTTCTTTATCGATTTATTCATTGATGTACAGTTGGGTTGTTTCCATGTCTTGGCTGTTGTGAATAATGCTGCAGTGAACACAGGGGTGCAGATACCTCTTTGAGGTCCTGATTTCATTTCTTCAGACATATACCCAGAAGTGGGATTGCTAGATCACATGGTAGTTATATTTGTAATTTTTTGAGGAGCTGCCATACTGTTTTTCATAGTGCTCTACAAATTTACATTCCCACCATCAGTGCACAAGGGCTGCCTTTCTCTACATTTTTGCCAATACTTAATCTCCTGTCTTTTTGATAATAAATACCCTAACAGATGTGAAGTAATACCTCATTGTGATTTTGATTTGCATTTCCCTGATGATTAGTGATGTTGAGCATCTTTTCATGTACCTGATGACCATGTGGATGACTTTTTCTTTGGAAAAATGTTTGTTCAGATCCTCTGCCCATAATTTAATTGGATTATTTATTCTTTTGCTGTTGAATTGTATTAGTTCTTTATATATTTTGGATATTAACCTAAATACTATCAGTAGATGATTTGCTAATATTTTCTCCCACCCATATGTTGCCTTTTTACCTTGTTCATTGTTTATTTTGACATGTGGAAGCTTTTTAGTTTGGTATAGGCCTACTCAGAGAGGTCATATAACTTGCCCACAGTCACACATGCATTAATGCTAGAATTAGCAATTCAAACCCAGGATCTGTCTGTGCTGTTAGCCTTCATACAGACTATCTCGCATCTCAACAAGGGAAAACAGACTGGCCTTGTTTGTGTGACTCCAAATGGGTAGAATTAGAAGAGAGATTCAGGGACACAGATATCAGCTCAGTACTCAAAAGTTTTCTCTCAAAAGAAAAAAAAAATTAAAACTGTCCCTTGGAAGATAGCAGATGTCCCTCTGCACATTTTGTGTAGGTTCAGTGATGCTCTGTAATGTCTGAGAAATCTCAGACTTCGGTACACATTGGAGTCCCCTGGGAGAGCTTCATAGAACAGATTCCTGTGTTCACCCTTAGAGATTCAGATTCAGGTTGGCTGGCGAGATTCGTGATTTGCATTTCTGTCAGGCTTCTGGGTAGTGCCAGTGGTCTAAGATTACACACGGGGGTTTCTTCAAACTCTAAAATTTGTTACTTTTAAAAAGTCATACTCTACGAAGTAGACAAATTATGTGTTCTGCACAACCTTTCTCAAGGAATGGCAGCCATAATGCCCCCAAGCCATACAATGAGGCTTGTTTGTTTTTCGTATTTACCAGTCAATAGAGTGGACCCCATCTTTTAAAGTAGATGTTCATAGTTTTTTTTTTTAATTCCCAAGGTTTGCTTATATATTAGAGACAGTTTTTTTTTTAAAGAAATCCATATTTATTTCTGATAAAGAACGAATAAAAGCAAACCTCCTTAAATTATGAGACAAGAAACTGATAAATCTTAGCACATTCATGTTATCCAAGAGGAAACATACTTTTCTAACAGTGATTCACTCTTCAGCCGTCTAGCTCAATTTGGATTGAAAAGTGGAAATGCTATTGTCTGCCAAGAAATAAAGACAACAACCATATATTGTAAACTGTACTTCATTATTTTCAACAGTGGCAAACATGGTGTTAAATAATGTTAATTTTTCAAAACTTCTGAACTCTTCTCATATCTACCTTTAAGGGCACCCTTATCTGTTTTTCACCCCCACTTTTTGATGAGGTTAAAATTGCTGTCTTTAAAGTAGGAAAAAACACTCCAAAGTCAAATATTAAGGAGAAAAAATAGGTCCCTGTGGATTGCACCATTGGCACTCTCCTTCCTGGAGGGAAGCTGGTACAATGCCTACAGCTGCTTTATTACACACCGGATCGTCCTCTGCACCTCCGAACAGCCAGCATCTCCATTTGAGAACCACAAGTGGCTTTTAAGTGATAAGATAGAGTTTAGCTGCTGTATTTTATGACATAATTCAGTTGGTGTTCCTTTACCGAGTGCCACTGGTTGGCCAACTTTAAACGGTCATAAACATTTGATGGTGGAGTAATTTAATTTAATGATTTCTTTAATCTTTAAATTGCGAGACTGTTTTCAAAATATTTTGTTGCCATGTGATCTCCTTTCAACCCACAGGATTAATAATTGATGTTGAAATATGGATGGGAAAAAAATTGACAATGAACTTCTTTCTAAAGGAAGCAGCACCTGGAGGAATACCAGATTTACACAGTGACTCCCTAAGATAACAGATAACTGTATTGACCAAACTTGTAAAATCGCAACATTTTGGATTGAAATGTTTCTAAAATGTCTTACCGCTTTCTTACCAGTTTAAACAGTGGAACATTCTTAAACATCCTTTGATGAAACAAAATAATCCTTATAAATAAGCATGTGTCTATGGTATAACCAAACAGTTTTTAACCTCTATAAAACGCCTTCAAAACTTTACTCCACGTTAGTCATGTTATTGAATTTTTATAGTATTACACTTTCCCTTTTCACTTAAATGTACCGACCCCTGTTAATTTTTCCTTTCCTTTTAACTTGCTATTAAATTTACTACATGCTAGAAATCTGGGTTACTAAATTTACTGGAAGTTTGTGCAAATGAGTGTAGGGAGTTTCTGAGAATTGTCTGTGGCTTCTAAGATGTGTCCAGTCTGCGCTGGTAAGTTTTAGCCTCTCCAGGAGTTTATTTTGAATGATTCCCACTTCGTATCTGTTTTGTCCTGTAAATCAGGTTGCCAGATACATGGCCCCTGGTTAAGAAAAGTCTTAGCTGTGACCAAGCAATGATAACCACTGGTTTGTTTTCTTCCCACTCCGCCCTAGCCAGGCAGACTCTTTGTATTCAAATCCACATCTTAGAGTGTAGCACCCACAGTAGCAAACAGAACTGAGATGACTCTTCTCTTCAAAACCCAGCATTCTTCCATCTCTTTAGCCTTTAGACCTCACCACACAGGAAACTAGAGTAAGAGGAGAAGATAGGAGTTCAGACAGGAGTTGAACAATTCATGAGTTAAGTATCTCATAAACTGAAGAAAGTCCCTGCAGTGGAGTTTTTTGTCTCTCCTAATGAGAGATTAAGGAAGGAACAGAAATAGGAAAGGAAGGAAAAGCACACCATTTTACCCTTCTGAAAAGCATTCTTTGGAATTCTTTTCGAGTTTCAGGTACCTATTCTGTGTGCTGCTGTGAGAAATGGCATTTTCATCATCAAGTTCAAGTTCCAACTCTGGCCCTCTAAATCCTCTAGGATGTGGCTCAATTCACTTTCTAATCTCACCTTCCCCTGCTGTCTGTGTGCCAGATCAAATCCTCCAGACTCCCACATCTCTCTCACTTTTCTGCTCTGGAGGCACTTACTAGGTGCTAGCTAGTATGTGCTTCTCTGAGGGAAAAAAGCAGGGTCAGGGTGCCACAGTAAGATAAATTTGGGAAATGTTGAGTTAACCAGTATAAAACAAGTTTCTTTACTCGAGTACTTTTCAGAGCCTGTTAAGATTTTAATCTTCAAATGGGGATTCTGGTATAGCATGAGGGTAACCACTCATCCCAGTCTGCCTGGGACAGTCCCAATATACACCTGTTGTCTTGGCATAATTAACATTGTCTCTTTTCGGTTTAAAAATGTCTCATGGTTTTCCTGTCTGTTGCTGTTTAGTCGTGTCCGACTTTTTGCGACCCCATGGACTGTAGCCCACCAGGCTCCTCAGTCCTCAGTCCATGGAATTCTCCAGGCCAGAATACTGGAGTGGGTTGCCATTCCCTTCTCCAGGGAATCTTCCCACCCCAGTAATCGAACCCAGGTCTCCTGCATTGCAGGAGGACTGTTTACCATCTGAGCCACCAGGAAAGTCCATCTAGATCTCAAATCTTGTCCCAAATAATTTACGCTGTAGTGGAGGCTCCCTTATTATTGGTCCTCTTCCAAGGCTGGAAGTACTTCCTCTACTGAAAGTGATAATATCATGTCTGTGTCTTTCCCTTGTGACATGAGCATTTTCTGCCCTGTTTTTAGTTTGGGGGTTCAAGCCTTCCCTCCTCTACTGTACCATTAGAGTGAAAGCCAGGTAGAGTTTCACTTTGTCTTCACCCTCAATGCTAAACTCAAAAAATATCTTTGAAAGATTAAATTTAGTTGCACTGGAAGCTGTCCTGTCCTCTCTGTCATTATACAGAAATGCATCCTTGGTGCAGGCCAGAGCAGCTCCAACCACTGCCCTTTCTTGCCTTCTCAGAGACCTCTGCTGACTATCACCACCCTGGCTCCTATCTCCCATGAGCACTCAAAATGCTCAAGATTCTCCTACTTTGAAAAGCTGGTTCTCAACTTTGTTCCTCCAGCTACCACTTTGCCTTTTTCCCATCGTTCATAGTTCAGATCTTCACGAGACTTGAACAAATAGCTATCTCTGCTTCTCTCCCATTCACATGCCAATCCACTCTAATCTGGCTTCTGTCTCCTCACCTCCACCCCCACTGCTCATATCAGGGTTACCAATCACTTTTTGCTTTTTTTCCTAAATCCAATTGACACTTCTCATTTGGGCTTGCCTCTGTGACTTATACTCTCTTTAAAAGTGCCCAAACTTCCTTGAAAAGTTTAACATAGAATTGCCATTTCATCCAGCAGTTTCACTTCTAAGTGTGTACCCAAAGGAATTGAGAACAAGGACACACACAGATAATTGTACACTGATGTTCACGGCAGTATTATTCACGGTAGCCAAAGGGTAGAAACAACCCAAATGTCCCTCAGCAATGAATGGATAAGCAAAATATGGTTTATACATACAGTGGAATATTATTCAGCCTTAGAAAGGAATGAAAGTCTGAAACGTGTGAAAACATGGGATGAGGGCTTCTGTGGTGGATTGGTGGTAGGGAATCCCCCTGCCAGTGCAGGAGACACAGGTTCAATCCCTGATCCGGGAAGATCCCACGTGTTGTAGAGCAGCTAAGCCTGTGCGTCACAGCTATTGAGCCTATGCTTTAGAGCCCAGGAACTGCAACTACTGAAGCCCATATGCAACAGGAGAAGCCAACGCACCGGGAAGCCTGCACACTGAATCTAGAGAAAAGCCCGCACAGCAGTAAAGACCTAGTGCAGTCAAAAATAAATAAAATTATGTACATATTAAAAAAAAAAAAAAACCCCAAAACATGGGATGAACGTTGAAGACATTGTGCTGAGAAAATAAGCCAGACACACTTTGTGAGGATAATATTGCATGACTCCACTTATATGAGGTACCTAGAATAGGCAAATTCATAGAGACAGAAAGCAGAATAGAGGTTACCAGAGCCTGGGGGAAGCGGAAATGAGGAGTTGTTGTTTGATGGGCACAGAGTTTGTTTAGGACGATGAAAAAGCACTAGAAATGAATGGTTGCAGAACATTGTGAATGTATTTAATGCCACTGAATTGTATGCTTTAAAAATGGTTAGGGACTTCCCTGGGGATCCAGTGACTAAGACTGCATGCTCCCAGTGCAGGGGGACCCGGGTTTGATCCCTGGTCAGGGAACTAGATCCCCTGTACTGCAACTGTAGATCCCGCCTGCTGCAACTAAGACCCAGCACAGCCAAATAAATAAATACTTCAGAAAAATAATGGTTAAAATGATCAATTTTATGTGATGTATCATCATAACAGGGAAAAAAAAAGAGGAATGCACCCAAAGTATCAAAGTCCCTGAAATGAAAACCTTCACAGTAAACAGAGAAAAGTCAGTTTCGTAACTCCCCTCTGTTCAACAAGAATCTCTTTCTGGGGGAAGAAATCTGCCCTGGGGAATTCCCAGGTAGGCGTCCGGAGAGGCACTTTGGAAAGAGCCTTCTGCTTCAGTTTATCTCTAGCCTTTCTGGTTACACAGCCACACCTTGTTTTACCAGTAACAATTGTGTCTGTGATGTTAGGAGCTAAATCACATCTTCCCAATAACATAGGTTCTAATAGGCAGAGGGATTTTTATCTCGTTTATAATTGCTCTTCAGGTGGCACTGCTCAAAAAGTTTTCCTTTCAGTTTCCTTCAGTCCTCTTCTACCTTGACCCCACACCTCCCTCTCCAAGAAGACAGTGGTTTGTAAACACATGCTTTGTGAGCAAGGACAGAGCCAGCCACTTGCACAGTCAAGTGAAAAAAGTAGGGATGGTGTGAATGGTGATTAGGGTGATTAGGGAAGGGCCTCGAAATCTGCTCCTGCAGGCCCAGATTCAGTCTTTTCTTGAGCATTAAGTTATCAAGTTATTGGTGCTTCAGTTTCCAGCCTGTGGTGTATTTATACTTGTGTCGTTCTGTATGACACAGGCTTCCCTGGTGTCTCAATGGTAAATAATCCTCCTGCCATGCAGGAGACATGGATTTGACCTCTGGGTCTGGAAGATCCCCTCCCCTGGAGGAGGAAATGGCAACCCACTCCAGTATTCTTGCCCAGGAAATCCCATGGAGAGAGGAGCCTGGCAGGCCGCAATCCATGGAGTCACAAAGAGTCGGACACGACTGAACGACGGAGCACCCACGAGGTACTCTTGTGTTGATGATGAATAGCCTGCTCCCCATGCCGAAGTTTTCTGTGACAGCACGAAGCCAAATCCATAAAGATGATTTCTCCAATGTTTCAAAAGTAACACATGACTCGTTAGTATTCGTTGATGATGTACCCATTGCCTATGAGGAAAGTCTTCCTCATAATTCTCAAACCCATGTAAAGTGTCTTGTTCCCTCACAGGGTTTGTTGTCTGCCTATCATAGAAAAAGCCCCTCGTGTTGTAAAGTGTGAGCTCTTATTTGGTCTGGTAGCACTTGGGAGCTCCTTATAAAATTCCCACTCAAACAGTAAGAAGTCCAAAATCCTGCCTGGGGCGATTTTCACCACTGTGAATTCCATAGACTTGAGGGTAGATAGACAGATAAAAGCGCTGAGGCTTCTCAGCACACCGTGTTAGGAAGGCCTGAATGTGGGGTGTAGTAGTGGGAAAGGAAGGAGTCCAAAAATATTAAAAAGATGAGAAAGGAGGGCCCTTGGTATCTGAAACATTTGTCTCTCTGTATGTCTTTTCCTCAGCTTCTCTAAGCTACCTGATCACGTGGGGAAAAGTTCCCTGTTAGAATAAAGTTCCAGGAAGCCTCTTTTTCACTCTTTTCCCCTAAAAAACAAAACAAAACAAAAACTTACCACAAGAGCTCTTTACTGCCCTGGAATTTCGAGGAGATCCCGTGAAACTGTGCGTGAATTGTACCTCCTCCAAGGACACTCCCTCATGCACACGACGCTGGCCGGATTTTGTAACTGCGTTTATGACTGATTTACGGAACTTTTACTTGGCAGGCCCTACTGTTACTGTTAGCTGGTTACTATGGATCTTTCAACATGCCACTCTGGCATGTTGCATTAAAAATAACCTCCCAAGACTGTACAGAATGCATAGAACAACGGGAGTACAGTCAGCGCCTCAGACTCTAGGCGCTGTTTCAGTGCCGATGTAGTCACATGTGCTCCCACGTGAAGCAACAGCAGGAAAAATTTTCAGACACCTCAGAAAAGGTCTGGCTGCTGGTTGCATTATAATTTTTCTGATTCCCCAAAAGCAGAATTTCTCAGAGGTCAACAACATCCTAAAAAAGAAAAAGCCAAACTGTAGACCAAAAGAATAACAAAAACACACGTTGTATTTGTGAAGGGCACAGACCCAGAGGCAGGCTGTCTGGGTTTGACTCCAGTACTTAACTAGACCTGGGATCTCAGCAAGCGGCACCATGACCACAGCTGTCTCACTGCAGAATGGAGTGGTAACAGCGTCCATCTCAAAGGGTTCTTCTGAGGATCAAGGGAGATAGCCAGGTAAAGGTCATTGGTTCAGTACGTGCACGTTAAAGGCACTCATTAGGTAGATCATTATCCTCTGAACACCATCCTTTCAGCACATAGACTCAGCATTTATCAACATGCAGCTTAATCAGCCCTGAATATTCATTGGAAGGATTGATGCTGAAGCTGAAGCTCCAATACTTTGGTCACGTGATTCAAAGAGCCAACTCATTGGAAAAGACCCTGATGCTGGGAAAGAGTGAGGGCAGGCAAAGAAAGGGGGTAACAGAGGATGAGATGGCTAGATGTCATCACCGACTTGATGGACATGAGTTTGAGCAAACTCTGGGAGTTGGTGAAGGACAGGGAACCCTGGCATGCTGCAGTCCATGGAATCGCAGAGAGCTGGATGTGACTTAGCGACTGAACAACAACAGTGCCTGGCGTTGAGGCGCTTAAGAGTGATGCCCAGTTACTTATGTACGTGTCTGACACTCTTTCTAGATTACATACTTCTTAAGATCAGAGCTATACTCCGTTCATTTGTATATTGGTTTTTTTTAATACAAGTATAATTGCTTTACAATGTTGTGTTGGTTTCTGCTGTTCAACAATGTGAATCAGCTAGACATATACATATATCCCCTCTTTCTTGAGCCTCCCTCCTACCCACCCCTCCCACCCCTGCCACTCCGCCAGCATCCTACCCCTCAAGGTCATCACAGAGCACCAAGCTGAACTCCCTGTGCTATCTAGCAGCTTCCCACTAGCTATCTGTCTTATACATGGTAGTGTATACATGTCAGTGTTACTCACTCAGTTCATCCTCCCCTCCCCAATTTTATATTCTCCATAGCAATATGGTGGGTGCTGAATAAGTATTTATCGAATTACATGGAAAGAGAGGAACTTCCCTGGTGGTCCAGTGGTTGAGAATCTACCTTGCAGTATCCCTGGTCTAGGAACTAAGATCCCACATGCCGAGGGGCAGCAAGGCCCTCGCACCACAACTCCTGAGCCGTGGAGCCTGTGCTCCCAAACGAGAAGCACCACAACTAGAGAAAGCCCAAGTGTAGCAGCCGAGACCCAGTGCAGCCAAAAATAAATGAATAAATAAAAATTAAATAATTCCTTTGAAAATGGGGAGAGAAAGGCCATTACAATGTAAGAGGCAACAGTTCATATGTGAACTGGTAGCCAAAAAAAAAAAAAAAAATCACAGTCTTCAGGGGCAAATAGAATCCATTGCCAAGAAAACCCTGTTGTTCCCTGAAACTAAATGACTATATCAAGCTACATGTGAATACAATATTTGTAATGCTGGGTCTGGCTCAGCGAGTCTGGTTCTAACTGGGTTCGGCAGAGGAGAGAAAAGCTTTTATCTCTGTCCCAGCCCTGGCCTCAGCTCATGAGCCAGCCTTGCCCATGACTCAGGAGAAGAATTGCTCTCCCAGAGCCAGACACCACAGCCACCACAAGTAGAGTCCTTTCCTTATGGCATTTCAAATGCCATGGATTCAGTGGCAGCAGCACAAGCACAAGACTGGTGCCGAGGGGACGTGGGGCCTGCACAATGTAGTCTCTGCCCCTGTTTCCACCACTCGTGCTTGGACCGGCATGAACAGAGCTGCACCGTGCAGAGGCGACGGGAGGCTGGCACCTCCCGATAGGAGAGCCAGCGGGCCCTATAGGAGCCTCAGCAGGGATAACAGCAGCAGGGTCTGTGACTATGGACTGAAGTCTGATCTACCAAGCAAAAATGAACCAATAAATCAGGAGTGTGTGTATATGTTTGTGAAGAACATTGCTTTTTGTTTTTTTTTCCCGGACATTGTGTCAACACTCTCTAGCCAAAGGGCCTTGGGAACACACCTATAGTTGTAAGAAGGATCCCTCTGAACCTGGCTTCACATATTTCTTCACCTGACTATTCATCTGGATCCTTTATCGTAGCCTTTATTATGTGCCAAACCAGTCAATATAAGCATATCCCTGAGTTCTGTGAGCTAGCAAACTGTTGAACTTGAGAAGTGGGTCCTGGGAGCCTCAAGCCAGTCGCTCAGAGTGAAGAGGGCAACCTACAGTTTTGATCAGCTTCTGACGTGGGGACAGTTTTATGCGACTGAGCCCTTGTGGGATCCAGCGATAACCTGAGGTAGATTGTGTCAGGACTGAGTTGAATTGCATGACACCAAGTAGGTGTCCACCAGGAACAGAAGAAATTCTCAGTGTGTGGGGAGACCCTACACATTTGGTAGCTAGAAACACGAGTGTGGTGCGTGAGTGCTCAGTCGTGTCTGACCCTTTGTGACCCCATGGACTGCAGCCCACCAGGCTCCTCTGTCCATGGGATTTCCCAGGCAAGAACACTGGAGTGAGGTGCCATTTCTTACTCCAGGGGATCTTCCTGACCCAGGGATCAAACCCGTGTTTCTGGTATTTCCTGCATTGGCAGGCAAGTTCTTTAACACTGAGCCACCTGGGAAGCCCTGTGAGTGTGGTAGTAGTAGTGAATAAAGCAATAGAGAGGAAAGTGGGGTTTTTCTTACAATGTTATATTTGGGAGTGTAAGCCCGAGCCAGCAAGAGTAGGAGAAAAAGAAAATGAAGCAGGAAAGAAGGGAAGCCACACAAGGCAAATGGTCTCACACTGGCCACTGTTTGCCATGCGCCAGACACAGCAAGTCTCCTGACCCACCGTGTAGAGAAACTGTGCCTCGAGGGAAGGAGGAAGAGAAGAGAACAGATCTGCCACCTTCTCTCCTGATTCCCACTTCCTGTTAGTCGAAGTCTGACCCCTGGGCAATGAGTTTCTGAGCCCTTTCAGGTTGCCACCTTCTGCTCCTTCGGCATCCTCTGGGAAAGCCAGACTCCACACCTTGCCGTGTAGCATTTCATTCACGTCCAGAGAAGACAGGCAATGCTGCACCGGCCAGCCCTCCCGGGACTGGAAAGCAGCGGATGCTGGAACCACCTGGATGCTGCGGCTGAGCTCGAGCCGGAGGAGGTGGCTGAGGGTCAGGAGACGCTGGTACAGACTGACCCTGCAGAGCACTAGCACTGTTTCCCATACATTTCTTCTGACTCTCCATGTCTCCCTCATTTTCTGCTTTGGTGAACATTGAGCAGAACTCAGTCCATACTCTCAGTGCACAGATGTCTAGTGTCTCTTGCACTTGACTCTCCTCTCCCTCGTGGGCACACAGGAAGGGTCCACTCCTGCCTCCGTGCAGTCATATGGGTGATACGACTGGTGCTGGCTGATGGTCACGAGAGGAAGTGCTCCGTGTGCTTCTGGTCCAGAGTGTGTGAGTGTAAGTTCTCACACTCTTTCTCTGCTGCCACGATCCTGAGAGCTCTACTGACATAGAAGGGCTGCATGCAAGTGTGTGTGGAAAGGAGCTGTATTTACCTTTTGTTAGTCAGACTTTTGTTAGTGACCCACCAAGCAACAGAAGTCTTAACTAACTAACTCCAGGAAACTAGAAAGGGTGGCTGGAGAAGCTGATTCAGAGAGAATGTAGGAACCAGAAACCTGACAGTAAGAATCTTACTCAAGGTCCAGCTGTGGGAACTATTGGCCAAGCACATCCTCCCTGCCCTATGGACACTACTGTGGCTGGACTCTCTTTGCTGCCATAAAAGTGAAATGAAATGAAAGTGTTAGTCGCTCAGTCGTGTCTGACTCTTTGTGATCCCATGGACTGTAGCCCACCAGGCTTCTCTGTCCATGGGATTCTCCAGGCAAGAATACTGGAGTGGGTTGCCATGCCCTCCTCCAGGAGATCTTCCCAACCCAGGGATTGAACCCGGGTCTCCTTAATTGGCAGGCAGATTCTTTACAACTAAGCCAACTGGGAAGTCCTGCAGAAAGTACCAGACTAAGCCTAAAAAGATCCATTTCTTCTTTGACTCTGTCTCTACCAGGCAGTATATCACTATCTATTTCAAGAAACCAATCCTAAGGAGACAAAGAAATTCTAGGTGAGCATATAATAGGTTGTCTAGCAAGTTGTTTGACTTTGTGTTGTTTGACTTTGACTGTGTGGATCATAACAAACTGTGGCAGATTCTTAAAGAGATGGGAATACTAGATCACCTTCTCTGCCACCCACCTCCTGAGAAATCTGTACACAGGTCAAGCAGCAAGAGTTAGAACCAGACATAGAACAACGAACTGGTTCCAAATTTGGGAAAGGAATACGTCAAGGCTGTATATTGTCACCCTGCTTATTTAACTTACATGCAGAGTACATCATGTGAAATGCCGGGCTGGATGAAGCACAAGCTGGAATCAAGGCTGCCGGGAGAAATATCAATTACCTCAGATACTCAGATGACAACACCCTTATGGCAGAAAGCGAAGAAGAACTAAAGAGCCTCTTGATGAAAGTGAAAGAGGAGAGTGAAAAAGGTGGCTTAAAACTCAATGTTCAAAAAACTAAGATCATGGCATCTGGTCCCATCACTTCATGGGAAATAGATGGGGAAACAGTGGAAACAGTGAGAGACTTTATTTTCCTGGGCTCCAAAATCACTGCAGATGGTGACTGCAGCCATGAAATTAAAAGATGCTTGCTCCTTGGAAGAAAAGCTATGACCAACCTAGACAGCATATTAAAAACAGCAGAGACATTACTTTGCCAACAAAGGTCCATCTAGTCAAGGCTGTGGTTTCTCCAGTGGTCATGTATGGATGTGAGAGTTGGACTATAAAGAAAGCTGAACGCCAAAGAATTGATGCTTTTGAACTGTGGTGTTGGAGAAGGCTCTTGAGAATCCCTTGGACTGGAAGGCGATCCAACCAGTCCATCCTAAAGGAGATCAGTCTTGGGTGTTCACTGGAAGGACTGATGTTGAAGCTGAAGCTCCAATACTTTGGCCACCTGATGCGAAGAGCTGACTCATTTGAAAAGACCCTGATGCTGGGAAAGATTGAGGGCAGGAGGAGAAAGGGATGACAGAGGATGAGATGGTTGGATGGCATCACTGACTTGATGGACATGGGTTTGGGTGGACTCCAGGAATTGGTGATGGACAGGGAGGCCTGACGTGCTGCGGTTCCTGGGGTCGCAAAGAGTCGGACACGACTGAGCGACTGAACTGAACTGAGTGAAGATCAGTGATAAAGACCAGGATGCAGGCTATGGAGATAAAGGGAAAGCGTAAATCTAAGGAAAGTCCACTGTCTTATCCAGCAGGGTGTCAATGATAGATGCTGGGGCCGGGGGTTGAGAGGGGGTGTGTACCACTGGAAGCAGAGGGCTTCAGGCAGGCCAACATTCCAGCTCCCCTGCAACACAGGGTGACATCCTCCAGTTGAGTGCTGAGATAATGATTGTTTTGGCAGCAATCAGCAGCATTGTTTGTTGTTGTTTAGTCACTCATTGGTGTCTGACTCCTGCCAGGCTTCTCTCTCCATGGGATTTCCCAGTCAAAAACACTGGAATAAGTTGCTATTTCCTTTACTGGGGGACCTCTCCAACTCAGGAGTTGAACTCGTGTCTCCTATGTCTCTTGCATTGGCAGGCAGATTCTTTTACCACTGAGCCACTGGGGAAGCCAGTAAATCATCAGAGCTACAGTCAAAGGCAGCAAGCCCCAGGCCAACCATCTGAAAGGGGTTCCTGCCTCACTTATTGCCCCCAAAATGTGTGGAATAATTTCAAGTGTTCTGATTAAGGGCAACCAGGGGTGATTGGATTTTTGCCCTTAATAATAACCATCACTGATTGGCTACTCAATGGGGTCCACTTTATTAGGTACTTAACGTAGCCTCGGGCTTCTGAGGTCAAGCTAGTGGTAAAGAAGGCACTGATACACTGCCTCATATACTGTTTACATAATTTTTCCAGATGAGGAACTGAAGCTCTGAGGGGTTCTATAATTTTTCCAGGATCACATAGCAAATAAATGGCAGAACTAGGGGTTGAATCTAAGGATCCCCAGTTCCAAGTGCATCCTCAGTATACTGAAGCACAGCATCTCAAAACAAATGTGCTGAAAGAGAAGGTGCTTGACTAATGATTGAAAAATAATATCACTGTGAATTACAGTGATGGGTGATTACTTAGCAGCAACAGAGCCAAAACCTTTTCCCTGGTACTACTGTCACATTTAAAACATAAATTTAGACTTCTTCTTGTGTCAGTGGTACTGGGAAATTCTGGTTATAACTCTTTGACAACCTGGTCACCATTTTGTAGATAAGTACAGTATTCTTTATTTAATATGAAACTCCTGCTTGAAAAAATCAGTTTAAAACATATTACTTAAAATGCCCCCAAAAGTTAATTATGTATAATTAGGTATAAGCACTGCTTCCCCATGAATATGTTTTCCTTTTCCTTTTGGTAATGATGTGATTTTTCTGCGTTTCTTTTGATCCTGACTTTCAGAGCCAAATCTGATGCTCAACACAAAAATCTATCTCAATCTGTATATTTAGAATACTTGCTTTGTGTTATTTTCCTTGTTTCTGATTTTCATTTAATTTTTCACTTATTCAGTAACTATTTGAATACCTAAAACATGTCAGACATTTTGTCAAGTACAGTGGAGACAAAATAACATGATAAATGCTATAATAAATTTATGCACATGAAATAGTAGAAGGACAAGATAGAAGGGTCAGATTGGTGAGGGGTTTTGAGTTACATCTCAAAGTATGAGACTGTTTGATGGATGGAGGGTTAACTGAGGGTCAGGGGTTGAGAAAGAGCATGGCAAGTAAGTTTATAATTATTTTGCTTTTTATTAACCTTGTTGTTATCATTATTGCTTGCTGTTCAGTTGCTAAGTCATGTCTGACTCTTTGCGACCCCATGGACTGCAGCATGCCAGGCTTCTCTGTCGTTCATTATCTCCCAGAGTTTGCTCAAACGCATGTCCATGGACAGAGGAGCCTGGCAGGCTACAGTCTATGGGGTCACAAAGAGTTGGACACAACTGAAGTGACTTAGAATGCACACATGTCCATTGAGTCAATGATGCCATCCAACCATCTCATCCTCTGTCGCCCCCTTCTCTTGCTGCCTTCAGTCTTTCCCTGCATCAGGGTCTTTTCCAGTGAGTCAGCTGTTCAGATAAGGTGGCCAAAGAACTGGAGCTTCAGTCCTTCTGGTGAATATTCAGGGTTGATTTTCTTTAGGATTGACTGATTTGATCTTCTTGCTGTCCAAGGGACTCTCAAGAATCTTCTCCAGCGCCACAATTCGAAAGCATCATTTCTTTGGTGCTCAGCCATCTTTATGGTCTAACTCTCATATCCATACATGACTACTGGAAAAACCATAGCTTTGACAATGCAGACCTTTGTCGGCAAAAGTGATGTCTCTGCTTTTTAATATGCTCTCTAGGTTTGTCATAGCTTTTCTTCCAAGGAGCAAGCGTCTTTAAATTTTGTGGCTGCAGTCACAGTCCACGGTGATTTTGGAGACCAAGAAAATAAAATCGGTCACTCTTCCTACTTTTCCCCCATCTTTTTGCCATGAAGTGATGGGACTGGAGGCATCCCAGGTGACACTAGTGGTAAAGAACCTGACTGCCAATGCAGGAGATGTAAGAGACCTGAGTTAAATCCATGGATTGGGAAGATCCCCTGGAGGAGGGCACAGCAACCCACTCCAGTATTCTTGCCTGGAGAGTCCCATGGACAGAGGAGCCTGGCCTGCTATGGTCCATAGGGTCATAAGAATTGGACACTACTGAAGCAACTTAGCAAGCATGCCTGCACGATGGGACCAGATGTCATGATCTTAGTTTTTTGAATGTTGAGTTTTAAGCCAGCTTTTTCACTCTTCTCTTACACCCTTATCAAGAGGTTCTTTTGTTCCTCTTCACTTTCTGCCATTAGAGTTGTATCATCTGCGTGTCTGAGGTTGTAGATATTTCTCCTGGCAATCTTAATTTCAGCTTGTGTTTCATACAGCCCAGCATTTCACATGATGTACTCTGATAAGTTAAATAAGAAGAGTGACAAAATACAACTTGACGTACCCCTTTCACAATTTTGGACCAGTCCATTGTTACATGTCCAGTAATATGTTGTTTCCTTTAGGATTGACTAGTTTTATCTCCTTGCTGTCCAAGGGACTCTCAAGAGTCTTCTCCAGTACCACAGTTTGCAAGCATCAATTCTTCTGCATTCAGCCTTCTTTATGGTCCAACTTTCACATCCATACATGACTACTGAATAAACCATAGCTTTGACTATATGGACCTCTGTTGGCAGTGATGGCTCTCCTTTTTAAATTTTATTAACCTTATTGAGTAAATATATTTTGATAAAAATTGCTTTAGATCTGTCTCAGAAAGAGATGGAAGAGGATAGAATAGATAGACTGGCAGATTATCGTGCCAGTGGATTCTTATGCATTTGGGGTGAAATAGAGGCACACAGCTGAGCAAAGGGTGAGTACAGACTCAAAGCTGCTATATAACACAAGGAGCTCAGATCAGTACTCTGTGATGACCTAGAGGGAAGGATGGGATGAGGGAGTAGGAGGGAGATTCAAGAGGGAGGAAGTATATGTATATTTACGGCTGATTCACGTTGTTGTACTGCAGAAACCAAGACAATATTTTAAGCAATTATCATTTAATTAAAAATTAAAAAAAAAAGAGTGAAAGGTACATTGACTTGCACATCCAGGGCTCTTCCCCACCCACTTCCTCAGGAGATTCACTGCAATGCTGTCCATCTCTCCTCATTGGTCTTTTTCTCCACGGTCATACCCTATGCCGTCCTCTCTGACTGCTCTCCCAGGATGTTAGCATAAGTCTCAACAGATTTTATTTACTAGTGATAAATGCACTTCAGTTCAGTCTGATTCTACTTTTTCTCACATAAGAAAACGTACCCCCTTAAATTGGGCTTCCCAGGTGGTGCTAGTGGTAAAGAACCTGCCTGCCAGTACAGGAGAAGCAGGTCCGATCCCTGGGTCGGGAAGATCCCCTGGAGGAGGGCATGGCAACCCCGTCCAGTATTCTTGCCTGGAGAATCCCACGGACAGAGGAACCTGGTGGGCTACGGTCCATGGGGTCACAAGGAGTCGGACATGACCAAAGCGAGTTATCTCACATGCATACACCCCCTGAAATGCTGAGTTGGCTCTGTTGCATTGTTGCCCTGGGTATACAGTTAACCCTATTGTGCTCTAACCCTCCTGTCTATTCCTCACTCCTTGAGAATCTTTTTGCTTTGAGGGGAACATGGAGTAAAAGCCTGGACTTTGAAGTCAGATCTAACTTTGAATTCATGCTTACCCACTTACTAGCTGTGTCATTCTGGCGAATTCCCTAGCCTCTGAACCTCAGTTTCCACTTACATAAAGTGATGACATTAAATCAGCCTTTCAAAGTTGATGAAGTAATATATACACAGGGGTCTAGCAGGTTGTCTGGCATGTAGTAGCATCAGTACATTGTGGTGTTGTTTTAGTAGCTAAGTCATACTAAAGTACACTAAATCATACTTAGTCAAGAGTAGCTAAGCTGACTCTTGTGACCCCATGGACTGTAGCTCGCCAGACTTCTCTGTCCATGGGATTCTCCAGGCAAGGATACTAGAGTGGGTTGCTGTGCCCTCCTGCAGGGGATCTTCCTGACCCAGGGATCGTACCCACATCTCCTGCATTGGCAAGCGGATTCTTTTCCACTGAGCCACCAGCCACTGCTAAAGTATTAATGCTGCTTAACTACATATATAATTATTGTCACAATGAGATTCGTTTTTCTTAACCTTTTCCCCTGCTCTCAAAAAAAAAAGTTTCTTTCAAGAGTATTTTACTGACTAAACCTCATGTTTACTTTTAAAAGATTTCTGTAAAAGTCCTCTATCCTCTCCCCACTGCCCCACTCCCACTTTCCCAGAGATTTCAGCCTTTCTTTTCTTCTCCCTCGGCACCCTCTCCCCATCTGCCAAGTCTTCCCCACATAGAAATCCTGTCCTCTCTGTCTGTTTGTCCACATTGGAACATAAGCACCCCAGGGCAGAAAACTTGTCTTTCTACATATTTGTCAAGCATCGTGTTCACATAGAGATGAACTCAATATATAACAATATAATACAGTCAGAATACCTTACATGTTCAATTGATACCTTAGGTATTACCTCTTTGTTCTAATTATACCAACCCTATGGACATGAGATGTACAAAGAGAAGCCTGGCTACAAAATAGTAACATTATGGTTTTGGCTGCTCTGCATCAGTAACAGGCTATCAGTGTATGGGTAGCCAAGTTGTTTCCTACCCTGCTCCGTTTCTAAGAGCGAGCCTCAGCCATCACACTCAGGGTCATACTCAGAAGGCTACCCAGCATCCAAAGACGAGCCCTATGCATCTTCTCCTGCAGTATCAGCCACGGCCAGGCTGCTGAAACCCCTCAGTGCAAGAAGGTTGTGCTTCACAACTGCTTGCCTCTGTGTGTTTGTGTTGTTGTTCAGTCACTAGGTCATGACCAACTCTTTGCGACCCCATGGACTGCAGCATGCCAGGCTTCCCTGTCCCTCACTATCTCCCAGAGTTTGCCCAAGTTCATGTCCATTGAGTCAGTGATGCCACCAACCATCTTATCCTTTGTCACCCCCTTCTCCTCCTGCCTTCAATCTTTCCCAGCATCAGGGTCTTTTCCAGTGAGTCAGTTCTTCGCATCAGGTGGCCAAAGTATTGGAGCTTCAGCATCAGTCCTTCCAATAAATATTCAGGACTGATTTCCTTTAGGATTGACTGGTTTGATTTCCTTGAAGTCCAAGAGAATCTCAAGGCTCCTAGAAATTGCCTTTTCCTTCTTTTTGTATCTCCTTACAATACTGAGAACTTACTCTATACTCAAGCATTACTTGTTTTGACTTGAAGAGGCATAAAAATCATGGTCCCTTTTGTAAAGTTTTGGCTGACTTTTCATTTCTTTTTAAAATGTTTTCAAATTGTGTGTATAAAATATTTCCAATATATAGAAAAGAACCAAAAGATAATATGATACCTATGCACCCAGTACCTAGATTAAAAAAATGTTAATATTTTCCATGTTTTCATCAACCCTCTCTTTTGTTTTTAAATGCTACAAACACAGAGAAAATCACCATTCCTGCTTTCTCCCTCCACCCCTCAAGGTTTCTTTCAGTTGGTCTAGCTCATTCACATCTAAGGTTTTTATCTACTACATATGTAATTATCTATATGCTCTGTATTATGTTACAAGTATTTTACTTCTTTATTTAAAGTTTTGAGCTTCCCAGGTGGCTCAGTGGTAAAGAATCTGCCTATCAAACAGGAGATGCAGGTTCAATCCCTGGGTCAGGAAGATCTCCTGGAGAAGGAAATGGCAACCCACTCCAGATTTCTTGCCTGGGAAATCCCATGGACAGAAGAGCCTGGCAGGGTACAGTCCATGAGGTTGCAAAGAGTCAGATACAACTTAGCAACTAAACCACACCATATATTATGTTGCAAGTGCTTTACTTCTTTTTAAAATTTTTATTAAAATATAATTGATTTACAATGTTTTGTTAGCTTCAGGTAAACAGATTCAGGCAAAGTGATTCAGTTTTTTATATATATAAACTTTTAAAAAATTATTTGCATGCTATGTTATCACAAGATATTGAGTATAGTTCCCTGTGCTATACAATAGGTCCTTGCGGATCATGTTTTATATATAGTAGAGTGTGTATTTTAACTCCAAACTCCTAATTTATCTCTCAGGTATTTTAAAAATTTATATCTTCCTTGGTGTGATTGTATATATCTTGCTGTACCTTGCTTTTTCTTACCATATTCTATTTTTGAGATTCATCTGTGTGTGGATTTAGTTCATTCATTTTAGCTCCTGAAATAGTAGTCTGTGGGTATAGCCACCCATTCACCTTTGGAGGGGCAGTTCAACCATTCATGCCTTTTTGCTGTTCTAAGCAGTACTGCAGTGAACATTTGTGAACATTTATAAACACCATTTCTAGGGCAAGAACTTCTCCAGGCAAAATTGGGTAGACAACGCCTTAGGCTCTGAAACCAGTTGCCCATTCCAAATCTGTGTTCCACCACAAAGTCACAACAGTGTGATCCTGGGTGTGTTACTTAATTTCTCCATGCCTGGTTTCCCCTTCAGTAAAATTAGAATAATGATAACACCTCCTTCAAGAAAATAAAGCTGTGAGAACAGAGTCTTACACAAAGGAAGCATTCAGTGTATGATAGCAGTTGGCAGTTCTAAGCATCTGTGGCTTTACTTCAGTTCAGTTCAGTCACTCAGTCATGTCCGACTCTTTGCAACCCCATGAATTGCAGCATGCCAGGCCTCCCTGTCCATCACCAACTCCTGGAGTCTACCCAAACCCATGTCCATCGAGTCAGTGATGCCATCCAACCATCTCATCCTCTGTCGTCCCCTTCTCCTCCTGCCCCCAATCCTACCCAGCATTAGGGTCTTTTCCAATGAGTCAACTCTTCGCGTGAGGTGGCCAAAGTATTGGAGTTTCACCTTCAACATCAGTCCTTCCAATGAACACCCAGGACTGATCTCCTTTAGGATGGATTGATTGGATCTCCTTGTAGTCCAAGGGACTCTCAAGAGTCTTCTCCAACACCACAGTTCAAAAGCATCAATTCTGCGGCACTCAGCTTTCTTCACCATCCAACTCTCACATCCATACATGACCACTGGAAAAACCATAGCCTTGACTAGACGGACCTTTGTTGGCAAAGTAATGTCTCTGCTTTTAAATATGCTATCTAGGTTGGTCATAACCTTCCTTCCAAGGAGTAAGCGTCTTTTAATTTCATGGCTGCAATCACCATCAGCAGTGACTTTGGAGCCCCAAAAAATAAAGTCTGACACTGTTTTAAATGTCTAGCCATCTCCTATTATCAAATCTGAACACTAATACTGTTACAGGGTCCAAGCTTAACATACAACCGGGCAATGAATCAGAGACAGGTGTTGAGGCAAGGAATAGGACTTCATTCAGAGAGCTGGCAGACCCAGAAGATGGCAGACTACTGTCTCAAAATAACCATCTTGTCACAGTCTGGATGTTGGGTTATCTTATGGATTAGAGATGGGGAGAGGTGAGGAAACAATGTAAAAAGGCCATTAATCTTGCAAATATCTCCTAGAATGGCAAGCCTCAGGCAGGGGATATGTTAATTTCTTCCTTCCTGCCAGGGAAGGAACTGAACAAAGTCAGGGTCCTCAACAAACGCACTTTAGTTCAACAGTCAGGCAGATGAACAGGATTCTCTGAGGCAGGCCATTATGTATGATTATAATAACAAAATCAATGAAAAGCAAGTCGAAGAAACAGTTCCAGCATGGAGTCAGAATTGGCTTCTCCTGCAGCAATGCTAACACTTATAAGAATAATATATTCTCTACTGGGTGAACTGTGATAAGGTATGTGTTTCCACTTCCAATACCTTGCAGACATTACACTGTTTTTCCCCTTCCTTTACATGAAATGAAGTGCATACTTTTTACTGACTTTGTTTTGGAAATCTTCCACTTAATTCTTTTTATCAGTGTTACCTCACATGGAAATACATACACTGTTATGTGAACTTACATTAGTTCACACGTTGCTCTGCAAAGGACCAAGTTACTTGTGCATAAATATGAGTACTTTCTCCTAACTACATACACTTTCACTCCCCAAGGGCAGGGGTAATGTTCTTGATATCTCTACATATATGAGATGCTCACTAAGTTTGGAAAATTGAATATGCACACAAACTTTTGCATCAGTTCATAAAATGCTGAATACAACTTTGGCTGCATGAGTACACAAAGTGATCATCATTTTCAGACTAATACTGCTTATTTCTGAGCATAGGGGAGGCTATTTGTTAAGTAGTGATTAGAAGTCACTTCCTTTCTTTGGCAGAATGCCAGAAATCCAGAGCCATCAAAGAAGGAACAGAAAAAGCTGTTTCAATCTGGTACTGATCTCTGTTTCTGTATCTTTTTAACCAGCTTGTCTTACGCATTTGTCATTTAAATTTTCTATAACAGCTTAGGGAATTTTATAGTGACTACTGATTTTCTAACTTCCAAGTATTCATACTTTGTATTTCCTATTCTGATCCTTTCATATTTCATCAGTATGTTTCATGTTTTATCAAGTATCTTTCATTTTATCAAGTATGTTTAGTGTCATTCTAAAGGTAATTGGAAGATCCCTATATAAAAAGAAGTAGTTGGTTAAAAAAAATAAGCAAACAAAGAACTGTCTGCAGTGATATACTCTGCATTTTGTTGCATAGGGTAACACTTTGAGAACATCAAGAGAATGTACAATAGAGTCATATTTCATGATGAAATATCCAATGTGGCAGTTCAGAAAGTGTTCCTGGAGCAATCACAGAACATATAAGACTTAAACTGGGCCTAGAAAGATGGTGGAGAAAGAAGGGAAATTTCTCTAAGAGAGGGGAATGCCGTGAACAAAGCACAGAGGTGGGAAAGAACTTAGTGAACTCAGAAATCAGACAAGATGTGTCCTGGGTGGAGAGGTTAGAGTATGGCTAAGAAGGTGATAGGAAAGAGGATTGAGAGAGAGACAAGAGTTACTGATAAAAGTCCTTGAAAGTCAAAAAGAAGAGTAGTGTTTGTCTTGGGGAGACAAATGTGACCCTCTGAAGATCTGAGTTGAGAATGAAAGATTGCAGATGATTATCAATTCTTTTTGATGCAAAGAGCCCTAGAGTCAGAATCAGAACACCCAGGCTCTGGTCTCCATTTCACCATTTTCAAGATGTACAATCTTGATCAGGTCAGTGAATTTGTCTGAGCCTTAGTCCTTGCACTGATAAAACAGGAATGCTAATACCTGCCTTGCCGGTCTGCTTCAGCACCCCATGGTCAGTCACCGTAACCACACAGGTGTGATGGAATCAGGGTCTGGAGGACAGCAGGGGCTCCAGGAATTGAGTGAAAGGAACAAATCAGAGAGGTTGCAATTGCTGATGTTTTATCATAGAGGTGACTCTGGTCTGCTGGTCTTCAGAAGAAAAAAAATACTGTTTTCAATTGACTTCTTTTTTGGAAACACGGTCTCCTTATCTCCCCTTGGAGAAGGCAATGGCACCCCACTCCAGTACTCTTGCCTGGAGAATCCCGGGGACGGCGCAGCCTTGTGGGCTGCCGTTTATGGGGTCACGCAGAGTCGGACACGACTGAAGCGACTTAGCAGTAGCAGTATCTCCCCTTGTCAATGGGGTTTCTCCTACCCTCACATTATTCCCTGGTGGCTCCAAGGGTAAAGAATCTGCCTGCAACGCAGGAGACCAGGGTTTGATCTCTGGGTAGGGAAGATCTCCTGGAGAAGGAAACTGGCAACCTACTCCAGTACTCTTGCCTGGAGAATTCCATGGACAGAGGAGCCTGGTGAGCTACAGTCCTTGGGGTCACAAAGAGTTGGACATGACTGAGCATCACTTTCACAGTTCCACCTTAGACACGCCCTCTGTTAACGTTATTCCTTAGTATTGTGACATCTTATTTTCGTAAATCTGCCTCTGATTATTTTCCTCTTGGAGGTCAGCTGACCCCCTGATCACTTATCACCAGCACCCCTCTATTTCCTCCCATTAGCCTATCTCATTCTTGGATCTTCTTGAATTTGAAAAGAGTAGGAAGTCACAGTGCTAAATGCCAAGCCCTGGTGAGGATGTGGGAAACAAACTAAGATAGTGCTGGTGAGCATATACTGTTACAACCAACTGAAAATCAATTTGGGATTAACTAGTAAAGTCAAGATTGCCGGGAGAAATATCAATAACCTCAGATATGCAGGTGACACCACCCTTATGGCAGAAAGTGAAGAAGAACTAAAGAACCTCTTGATGAAAGTGAAAGAGGAGAGTGAAAAAGTTGGCTTAAAGCTCAACGTTCAGAAAACTAAGATCATGGCATCTGGTCCCATCACTTCATGGGAAATAGATGGGGAAACAGTGGAAACAGTGTCAGACTCGATGGACATGGGTTTGGGTAAACTCCAGGAGTTGGTGATGGACAGGGAGGCCTGGCGTGCTGCGATTCATGGGGTCGCAAAGAGTCGGACATGACTGAGCGACTGAACTGAGACATTTAAATTAACTTTCCCAAGTCATACAGCAAGTTACTGGCATAGCTAAAACAAGTGATATTTTGGGAACAGTCTACATCATGAAACACTGAAGCTGTATATTTTTCAATGCATGTAAGTACTCCCAGATACTCCTTAAACAATGAGTAAAAAACTAAAATATATTCATAAAATATTTGTTTTACAAGTAGTGCAAATAACAGAAGAAGATGCTTTCTTATTCCCTGAGGTCAGGATATCAGAGAATATTATAAAAACAAAAAAACAAACAAAAAAAACCCCAAGATTCAGTAACAGTGTTTCCTGAGGAAGAATATAGACTTCCAGACAGTGCCAGAATTCCACATTACTGCTTGAATTCAAAGATTAAGGGTGTGTTTTGCCCACACCCTACATTTTTGGGAACATAGGCCTTGCCATTATGTAAGGTCTACTCACAAGGCTAACATGACTCTCCTCTTCATGGGAGGGCCCTTCTTCTGATCCATAACATACATATTTTTATATGTACCTCATCTCTTAACCAAACTGACAGATTATCACCCAGATTAACACGAATCTATTTATCTCTACAACTGCCAGCTCCTGTAAATGGTAGCAGTTACACAGGACAGAAAAATCTCTTGGAATGACCTGCAGACTTGTTTCAGTCATCCACAGAGCCATAAAATGGGATGGATTCAGAACAGAGAAGTGACTGATTTTAAATATGATATAATTTTTCTCCCAGACCAGTTCTGAGCACCTCACACACTACAGCACTGCAGTATAGTATGAGCCTTTGTTGGGGCTTATATTTCCCACCTGTATTTCTTTTTCTTTTTTCAGCAAGGCTGTCTTTGTGCCAACTGCTAAATAACCATAAATTTTGTTCTTATAAACCTTAATGAATGCTTGGCCAAGATGCTGTAACTATTGGCTTCTACATTGGAGCATAAATGGAAAGGAAAAAAAAAAGTGCGCACTGTGAAAAACTGGATAAAATGGAAAAAAAGATCACAGCAAACCCAAAGTCGCAATTTGCCTTTAATGTGAAGGAGGCCTTGTTTTCACGGTGTGGCAGCTCTCAGGGGTTTTAATCTCAAAGTAGCTGATCAATTTAAGGTAAGTGGCAGGCATTTGGCCTGGTTCCCAGGCTTTGCTTTGCTGCTCTGAGAAAAGAAAGGATTCAGTCAGACACACAGACAACAGGCATCATCAGCGGCTCCCACATTCCAAGCATTTTAACACAGATTAGGTTGGCATGATTCTACTGTTTACTGAAATCTCCTAGCTGTTGCATTTTTCCTTCTCCTTGCCACGGTTATCCAAGATGGTTTTCTCAGGTCAGGACCTTCATATGCCAAATAGCTTGCAAGGCTGCAAAGGAAAACAGAAGAGCATGGGTCAAGACGTCTGATTAAAATGCTGTTTCACTGGCTCACTGCAAAATATGAGACTGCAGACAGCAGGTAATTGAGCACTGAACTTTTTGCCTTAGGCGTGCATCGAGACAGGAACTGTTTTACATGCATTCCTGAGAGGGGAAGAAAACGAAGATAATTTCTTTAACAAGGACAAACTTAATTCAGCCAGAAATGCCCCATGGATTAGCAGGGTGACTGGTGGTTATTTTCTCTTCAGATTTTATAAGCAGGAGCCATATACATATGTTAAGCAAAATTGTAACCAATAAAGTTGGTGTGTTAAACATTTTCAGATTAATTATTCTTTATTTTTTCAGAACAGTAATATTAAATGAGCTTGACAGTTCCCTTACCAATATCTTATTTTCCTAGCAAAAGTGAATTTCTTAATCCATTTGACCTGTAACCTAAGTTACATAAAATATGTATTCAGTGAGTCAGACCAAAAAAATATATAAAAATTGTTTTCCATGTGTTTTTGGCTATATCATGCTTTTGTACAAATTTTGTATTTTTAAGTACATTTTCACTGTCTTAAAGGTACTTTGTCTTTAATACATTCAAGATGCCTCTCCCCTTACTCATCCTTATGGCAGATTTCTACATGTGTTTTTTTCTCAAAATTTTATCAAAACAAGTAACTGATATGAATTTTTAAATATAATTTTTCTAGCTATTAAACTTTTTAAGCACAGTGCCCAAATTATTACACTTTCTAAATCCAAAATGCCTTGATGTTTCATAAATTTACATTGATGATTAAGTAGTTTATGCTAAGAATAAATACTTTTTTGGGGGGGGGCATACCTACAGCATGCAGGATCTTAGTTCCCTGACCAGGGATTGAACCTGTACCTCCTGCACTGAGAGTGCAGAGGAAAACACTGGACTACCAGGGAAGTCCCAGGAATATATATTCTTGTCAATAAGGGTTAGCTTAGAAACTAATGCAATTATATGCATTTATTTTAATTTCAGATATTTCTCTGGTGTCTCAGACAGTAAAGAATCTGCCTGCAATGCAGGAGACCTGAGGATCTTCCCTGGGTTGGGAAGATCCCCTGGAGTAGGAAATGGCAACCCACTCCAATATTCTTGCATAAAGAATTCCATGGACAGAGGAGCCTGGTGGGCTACAGTTCAGAGGGTCACAAAGAGTCGGACATGACTGAGTGACTAACACACACATATTGCATATGCAAGGGTGTGTTTAAAAAAATAATATATGTTTCCTCATTGATTAAAAATAAAAGGGGATAAATAAGAAAGCAATTTACAGCCATCATTCTGCTCCTGCTAGATGTATCTGAGCTGTGATGTCTGGAACTGCAGTAGCCATCTTGCAACCATGCCAGGAGCTAGCCTAAGAGACCAACCTGACATGCTGAGGATGGCAGGCAGAGAAGATGAAAAGAGCATGATTAGGCCACTGAGCTACAGAACCGAAGATCCTGGGAGCACCCAACTTGAGACTTCTTCTTATGTGATATAATAAATTTCCTTTCATTCACTCAACAGTATTTATTGAGCACCTACCATGAGAGGATGCTCTAGGTACCCTATTATAGGTGTTCGGAAAAAGAGTTAGTTGCTCAGTTGTGTCCAACTCTCTGTGACTCCATGAACTATAGCCCGCCAAGCTCCTCTGTCCATGGGATTTTCCAGGCAAGAATACTGGAGTGAGTTGCCATGCCCTTCTCCAGGGGATCTTCTTGATCTAGGGATCAAACTGAGGTCTCCTGCATTGCAGGCAGATTCTTTACCATTTGAACTACCTGAGAAGCAAGCATTTGGAATATGTCGAAAAATAAAGTACACAAGAGCCCTACTCTGGTAGAAGTAACATTCCAGCTGAGATAGATAAATTAAAAACATAAATAAGAAAATACTACACTATCTTAGGAAGTGGTAAGTGGAGAAATGTAAAAATAGAGCATGGTGAAAAGAATCAGGACTGCTGGGATAGAGGGAACAGTTTTGGCTGAATAAAGTGAGAAGTGGTCAGCCTCACTGAAGAAGGGAGATTTGAGCAAACACTTGTAGGAAATGAAGTTTTCTTGAAGGCATAGGATGTGGGGATTTGGGGCTTTTTATTTTTCTTTTTGTTTCGAATCCACTAAATGAGGAAGAGAAGTGAAGAGATTGAGACAGAAAGAGAAATTGATGTTGATTTGGAATATATCTGATCCTAGTTCCACTTCAGTTCTTCCTCATTCTTGTGAGCCAAAACATTCCTTCCTTTGCTCAAGTTTAACCTGGGTTTCTGTCACTTGCCACGGAATGGGGACAGACTAGTACATTTTAAATTGGCCACATGAACTATCTCTGCTTCTACAGACCACAAGTCCAAGTAGCTACTAGACCATAATTCCATCCTGTATATAATGAGCTTTGTGTTTCACACTGGAGGAATCTAGGGTATGGTAGTCAGGACAGTGTGATATTGGTCAAAGAACAGGCAAATAAATCAATGTAACAGAATAGAGAACCCAGAAATAGACCCCCATAAATAGAGTAAACTGATTTTTGACAAAAGAACAAAGGCAAAACAGTAGAGCAAAGATAGTGTTTTCAACAAATGATGTTGGAACAACATCCACACACTAAAAGAAAAAAAGAAAGAATCTAGACGAGAACCTTACACCCTTCACAAAAGCTGATGTAAAACGAATCATATAGCTAAATGAAAAACATAAAACTATAAACTCCTAGAAGATAACATAGAAGAAAACCTAAGTGATTATGGTTGGGTATGGCAGTGACTTTTTCCACACAACAGTAAAGGAATGATCCATGAAAAAAAGAATGGATAAACTGACCTTCACTGAAATTAAAAATTTCTTCTCTGCAAAATATCAGGAGAATGATAATACCAGCCATAGACTGGAAGAAAGCACTTGTAAAAGACATACCTGATAACGGATTGTTATTCTAAATATACTAAGAAGTCTTAAAATCAACATTAAGAAAACAAACAATCAGATTATAAAGTGGGCCAAAGACAATAACAGACACCTCACCAAAGAAAATATACAAATGGAAGAAGAGCATATGAAAAGAAGCTCCTCAAAGCATGCCACCAGGAAAGTACAAACTAAAACAAGATAGCACTACACTACTCTTAGAATGACCAAAATCCAGAACACTGACACCAGCAAAGGCTGGTGAGGAATTTTCCTTCATTGCTAATGAGAATGCAACATGGTGCACTTTGAAAGACAATTAGGCAGTTTCTTACAAAACTAAATGTAATTTTACCATCTGATCTAGCAATCATCAGTTGAGTCACTCAGTTGTGTCCAACTCTTTGCAACCCCATGGACTGCAGCACACCACGCTTCCCTGTCCATCACCAACTCCCGAAGCTTGCTCAAACTCACGTCCATCCAGTCGGTGATGCCTTCCAGCCATCTCATCCTCTGTTGTCACCTTCTCCTGCCTTCAATCTTTCCCAGCATCAGGGTCTTATCCAGTGAGCTCAGGAAAATAAAGTCTGTCACTGTTTCCACATTTTCCCCATCTATGTGCCATGAAGTGATGATGCTGTGAAAGTGCTGCTGCCAGCAAATATGGAAAACTCAGCAGTGGCCACAGGACTGGAAAAGGTCAGTTTTCATTCCAATCCCAAAGAAAGGCAATGCCAAAGAATGCTCAAACTACTGCACTATTGCACTCATCTCACACGCTGCTAAAGTAATGCTCAAAATTCTCCAAGCCAGGCTTCAGTAATATGTGAACCATGAACTTCCAGATGTTAAGCTGATTTTAGAAAAGGCAGAGGAACCAGAGATCAAATTGCCAACATCTGCTGGATCATCAAAAAAGCAAGAGAGTTGCAGAAAAACATCTACCTCTGCTTTATTGACTATGCCAAAGCCTTTGACTGTGCAGGTCACAATACACTGGAAAATTCTGAAAGAGATGGGAATACGAGACCACCTCACCTGCCTCCTGAGAAACCTGTATGCAGGTCAGGAAGCAACAGTTAGAACTGGACATGGAACAACGGACTGGTTCAAAATTGGGAAAGGAATACGTCAAGGCTGTATATTGTCACCCTGCTTATTTAACTTATATGCAGAGTACATCATGAGAAACGCTGGGCTGGAGGAAGCACAAGCTGGAATCAAGATTGCCGGGAGAAATATCAATAACCTCAGATATGCAGATGACACCACCCTTATGGCAGAAAGTGAAGAGGCACTAAATAGCCTCTTGATGAAAGTGAAAGAGGAGAGTGAAAAAGTTGGCTTAAAGCTCAACATTCAGAAAACTAAGATCATGGCATCTGGTCTCATCACTTCATGGCAGATAGATGGGGAAACAGTGGAAACAGTGGCTGACTTTGTTTTTCTGGGCTCCAAAATCATTGCAGATGGTGATTGCAGCTATGAAATTAAAAGATGCTTACTCCTTGGAAGGAAAGTGATGACCAACCTAGGTAGCATATTAAAAAGCAGAGACATTACTTTGCCAATAAAGGTCCGTCTAGTCAAGGCTATGGTTTTTCCAGTGGTCACGTATTGATGTGAGAGTTGGACTATGAAGAAAGCTGAGCGCCGAAGAATTGATGCCTTTGAACTGTGGTGTTGGAGAAGACTCTTGAGAGTCCCTTGGATGGCAAGGAGACCCAACCAGTCCATCCTAAAGGAGATCAGTCCTGAATATTCATTGGAAGGACTGATGTTGAAGCTGAAACTCCAATACTTTGGCCACCTGATGCGAAGAACTGACTCATGTGAAAAGACCCTGATGCTGAGAAAGATTGAGGGCAGGAGGAGAAAAGGTGGACAGAGGATGAGATGGTAGGATGGCATCATCGACTCAATGGACATGGGTTTTTGTGGACTCCGGGAGTTGGTGACGGACAGGGAGGCCTGGCATGCTGCGGTTCACGGGGTCAAAAAGAGTCAGACATGACTGAGCAACTGAACTGAACTGATGGGACCTTATCAGTCTCATGGCATGAACTGATGCCATGATCTTAGTTTTCTGAATATTAAGCTTTAAGCCGACTTTTTCACTCTCCTCTTTCACTTCAATCAAGAGGCTATTTAGTGCCTCTTCACTTTCTGCCATAAGGGTGGTGTCATCTGCATATCTGAGGTTATTGATATTTCTCCCGGCAATCTTGATTCCAGCTTGTGCTTCCTCCAGCCCAGCGTTTCTCATGATGTACTCTGCATATAAGTTAAATAAGCAGGGTGACAATATACAGCCTTGACGTATTCCTTTCCCAATTTTGAACCAGTCCGTTGTTCCATGTCCAGTTCTAACTGTTGCTTCTTGAACTGCATACAGGTTTCTCAGGAGGCAGGTGAGGTGGTCTGGTATTCCCATCTCTTTCAGAATTTTCCACAGTTTATTGTGATCCACACAGGCAAAGGCTTTAGCATAGTCAGTGAAGCAGAAGTAGATGTTTTTCTGGAATTCTCTTGCTTTTTCTATGATCCAACGGATATTGGCAATTTGAGCTCTGGTTCCTCTGCCTTCTCTAAATCCAGCTCCTACATCTGGAAGTTCTCGTGTCACATACTGTTGAAGCCTCGCTTGGAGAATTTTGAGCATTACTTTGCTAGCGTGTGAGATGAGTGCAATTGTGTGGTGGTTTGAACATTCTTTGGCACTGCCTTTGTTTGGGATTGGAATGAAAACGGACCTTCTTCCAGTCCCGTGGCCACTGCTGAGTTTTCCAAATTTGCTGGCATATTGAGTGCAGCACTTTCACAGCATCACCTTTTAGGATTTGAAATAGCTCAGCTGGAATTCCATCACCTCCCCTAGCTTTGTTCCTAGTGATGCTTCCTAAGGCCCACTTGACTTCACACTCCAGGATGTCTGATTCTAGGTAAGTGGTCACACCATCCTGGTTATCTAGGTCATTAAGATCTTTTTTTGTATAGTTCTTTTGTGTATTCTTGTCACCTCTTCTTAATATCTTCTGCTTCTGTTAGGTCCATACCATTTCTGTTCTTTATTGTTCTTTAGTATTCTGTTCCATCTTTGCATGAAATGTTCCCTTGGTATCTCTAATATCCTTGAAGAAATCTCTAGTCTTTCCCATTCTATTGTTTTCCTGTATTTCTTTGCATTGATCACTTAGGAAGGCTTTCTTATCTCTCCTTGCTATTCTTTGGAACTGTGCATTCAGATGGATATATCTTTCCTTTTCTCCTTTGTCTTTCACATCCCTTCTTTTCTCAGCTGTTTGTAAGGCCTCCTCAGACAGCCATTTTGCCTTTTTGTGTTTCTTCTTGGGGATGGTTTTTATCATCTCTTCCTGTACAATGTTACAAACCTCCGTCCATAGTTCTTCAGATACTCTATCTATCTGATCTAATCCCTTGAATCTATTTGTCACTTTCACTGTATAATCATAAGGGATTTGATTTAGGTCATACCTCAGTAGTCTAGTGGTTTTCCCTACTATGTTCAATTTAAGTCTGATTTTTTGCAATAAGGAGTTCATGATCTGAGCCACAGTCAGCTCCCAGTCTTGTTTTTGCTGACTGTGTAGAGCTTCTCCATCTTCAGCTGCAAAGAATATAATCAATCTGATTTCGGTATTGACCATCTGGTGATGTCCATGTGTAGAGTCCTGTGTGTGTTGTTGGAAGAGGGTGTTTGCTATGACCAGTGCATTCTCTTGGGAAAACTCTGATAGCATTTGCCCTGTTCATTTTTTACTCCAAGGCCAAACTTGCCTGTTACTCCAGGTATCTCTTCCTACTTTTGCATTCCAGTCCCCTATGATGAAAAGGACATATTTTTTTAGTGTTATTTCTAGGAGGTCTTATAGGTCTTCATAGAACTATTCAACTTCAGCTTCTTCAGCATTACTGGTTGGGGCATAGACTTGGATTACTATGATATTGAACTGGAAATGAACAGAGATCATTCTGTCATTTTTGAGATTGCAACCTAGATAGCATATTTAAAAGCAGAGATATTACTTTGCCAACAAAAGTCCGTCTAGTCAAGGCTATGGTTTTTCCAGTGGTCATGTATGGATGTGAGAGTTGGACGGTGAAGAAAGCTGAGCACCGAAGAATTGATGGTTTGAACTGTGGTGTTGGAGAAGACTCTTGAGAGTCCCTTGGACTGCAAGGAGAGCCAATCAATCCATCCTAAAAGAGATCTATCCTGGGTGTTCATTGGAAGGTCTGATGTTGAAGCTGAAACTCCAATCCTTTGGCCATCTCATGCAAAGGGTTGACTCATTGGAAAAGACCCTAATGCTGGGTAGGATTGGGGGCGGGAGGAGAAGGGGACGACAGAGGATGAGATGGTTGGATGGCATCACCGACTCGATGGACATGGGTTTGGGTAGACTCCGGGAGTTGGTAATGGACAGAGAGGCCTGGCGTGCTGCAATTCATGGGGTCGCAAAGAGCCGGACACGACCGAGCTACTGAACTGAACTGAACTGCATTTTGGACTCTTTTGTTGACTATGAGGGCTACTCCATTTATTCTAAGGGATTCTTGCCCACAGTAGTAGATACAATGGTCATCTGAATTAAATTCTCCCATTCTGGTCCATTTCAGTTCACTGATTCCTAAAATGTCACTGTTCACTCTTGCCATCTCCTGTTTGACCACTTCCAATTTACCTTGATTCATGGACCTAACATTCCAGGTTCCTGTGCAGTATTGCTCTTTACATCATCGGAATTTACTTCTATCACCAGTCACATCCACAACTGGGTGTTGTTTTCACTTTGGTTCAGCCTCTTCATTCTTTCTGGAGATATTTATCTAGTCTTCTCCAGTAGCATATTGGACACTTACCAACCAGGGGAATTCATCTTTTAGTGTCATATCTTTTTGCCTTTTCATACTGTTCATGGGGTTCTCAAGGCAAGAATACTGAAGTGGTTTACCATTCTGTTCTCCAGGGAACCACGTTTTGTCAGAACTCTCTGCCATGATCCATCCATCTTGGGTGGCCAGCAATCATACTCCCTGGTATTTACCCAGAAAAGAGGATTACTTAAGTTCACACAAATACCTGTATCAGTTCAGTTCAGCCACTCAGTCGTGTCCGACTCTTTGCGACCCCATGAATTGTAGCACGCCAGGCCTCCCTGTCCATCACCAACTCCTGGAGTCTACACAGACCCATGTCCATCGAGTCAGTGATGCCATCCAACCATTTCATCCTCTGTCGTCCCCTTCTCCTCCTGCCCCCAATCCTTCCCAGCATTAGGGTCTTTTCCAATGAGTCAACTCTTCACATGAGGTGGCCAAAGGATTGGAGTTTCAGCTTCAACATCAGTCCTTCCAATGAACACACAGGACTGATCTCCTTTAGGATGGACTGGTTGGATCTTCTTGCAGTCCAAGGGACTCTCAAGAGTCTGCTCCAACACCACAGTTCAAAAGCATCAATTCTGCGGTGCTCAGCTTTCTTCACCGTCTAACTCTCCCATCCATATATGAAAGTGAAAGTGAAAGTGAAGTCGCTCAGTCGTGTCCGACTCTTTGCGACCCCATGGACTGTAGCCTACCAGGCTCCTCCGTCCGTGGGATTTTCCAGGCACGAGTACTGGAGTGGGTTGCCATTTCCTTCTCCAGGAGACCTTCCCCACCCAGGTATTGAAACTGGGTCTCCTGCATTGTAGGCAGATGCTTTACCATCTGAGCTACCAGGGAAGTCCAAACATGACCACTGGAAAAACCATAGCCTTGACTAGAAACACCTTTGTTGGCAAAGTAATGTCTCTGCTTTTAAATATGCTATCTAGGTTGGCCATAACCTTCCTTCCAAGGAGTAAGCGTCTTTTAATTTCATGGCTGCAGTCACCATCAACAGAGATTTTGGAGCCCCCCCCAAAAAAAGTTTGACACTGTTTCCACTGTTTCCCCATCTATTTCCCATGAAGTGATGGGACCAGATGCCATGATGTTAGTTTTCTGAATGTTGAGCTTTAAGCCAACTTTTTCACTCTCCTCCTTCACCTTCATCAAGAGGCTCTTTAGTGCCTCTTCACTTTCTGCCATAAGGGTGGTGTCATCCGCATATCTGAGGTTATTGATATTTCTCCCAGCAATCTTGATTCCAGCTTGTGTTTCTTCCAGCCCAGCGTTTCTCATGATGTACTCTGCATATAAGTTAAATAAGCAGGGTGACAATATACAGCCTTGATGGACTCCTTTTCCTATTTGGAACCAGTCTGTTGTTCCATGTCCAGTTCTAACTGTTGCTTCCTGACCTGCATACAGGTTTCTCAAGAGACAGGTCAGATGGTCTGGTATTCCCATCTCTTTCAGAATTTTCCACAGTTTATTGTGATCCACACAGTCAAAGGCTTTGGCATAGTCAATAAAGCAGAAATATATTTTTTTGTGGAACTCTCTTGCTTTTTTGATGATCCAGCGGATATTGGCAATTTGATCTCTGGTTCCTCTGCCTTTTCTAAAATCAGCTTGAACATCTGGAAGTTCACGGTTCACGTATTGCTGAAGCCTGGCTTGGAGAATTTTGAGCATTACTTTACTAGCGTGTGAGATGAGTGCAATTGTGCAGTAGTTTGAGCATTCTTTGGCATTGCCTTTCTTCGGGATTGGAATGAAAACTGACCTTTTCCAGTCCTGTGGCCACTGCTGAGTTTTCCAAATTAGAATGTCCACTGGAGAAGGGCATGGCAAACCACTTCAGTATTCTTGCCTTGAGAACCCCATGAACAATATGAAAAGGCAAAAAGATAGGACACTGAAAGATGAATTCCCCAGGTCAGTAGGTGCCAAATATGCTACTGGAGATCAGTGGAGAAGTAACTCCAGAAAGAATGATGGGCTGGAGCCAAAGCAAAAACAATACCCAGCTGTGGATGTGACTGGTGATAGAAGCAAAGTCCGTTAGGTCTTTGTTCATTCATGTTAGGTCTTTGTTCATTCATGTTAGGTCCATGAATCAAGGCAAATTGGAAGTGGTCAAACAGGAGATGGTAAGAGTGAGCCTCGACATTCTAGGAATCAGCGAACTTAGATGGACTGGAATGGGTGAATTTAACTCAGAGGACCATTATATCTACTACTGTGGGCAAGAATCCCTTAGAAGAAATGGAGTAGCCATCATGGTCAACAAAAGAGTCCGAAATGCAGTACTTGGATGCAATCTCAAAAACGACAAAATGATCTCTGTTCTTTTCCAAGGCAAACTATTCAATATCACAGTAATCCAAGTCTATGCCCTGACCAGTAACGCCGAAGAAGCTGAAGTTGAACGGTTCTATGAAGACCTACAAGACCTTTTAGAACTAACACCCAAAAAAGATGTCCTTTTCATTATAGGGGACTGGGATGCAAAAGTAGGAAGTCAGGAAACATCAGGTGTAACAGGCAAATTTGGCCTTGGAGTACAGAATGAAGCAGGGCAAAGGCTAATAGAGTTTTGCCAAAAGAATGCACTGGTCATAGCAAACACCCTCTTCCAACAACACAAGAGAAGACTCTACACATGGACATCACCAGATGGTCAACACCAAAATCAGATTGATTATGTTCTTTGCAGCCAAAGATGTAGAAGCTCTATACAGTCAGCAAAAACAAGACCAGGAGCAGACTGTGGCTCAGATCATGAACTCCTTATTGCCAAATTCAGACTTAAATTGAAGAAAGTAGGGAAAACCACTAGTCCATTCAGGTATGACCTAGATCAAATCCCTTATGAGTATACAGTGGAAGTGAGAAATAGATTTAAGGGACTAGATCTGATAGACAGAGTGCCTGATGAACTATGGACAGAGGTTCGTGACGTTGTACAGGAGACAGGGAGCAAGACCATCCTCATGGAAAAGAAATGCAAAAAATGCAAAAAACCAAAGTGGCTGTCTGAGGAGGCCTTACAGATAGCTGGGAAGAGAAGAGAAGTGAAAAGCAAAGGAGAAAGGGATAGATAATCCCATCTGAATGCAGAGTTCCAAAGAATAGCAAGGAGAGATAAGAAAGCCTTCCTCAGCTATCAATGCAAAGGAATAGAGGAAAAGAACAGATTGGGAAAGACTAGAGATCTCTTCAAGAAAATTAGAGATACCAAGGGAACATTTCATGCAAAGATGGGCTCGATAAAGGACAGAAATGGTATGGACCTAAAAGAAGCAGAAGATATTAAGAAGAGGTGACAAGAATACACAGAAGAATTGTACAAAAAAGATATTCACAATGGTGTGATCACTCACCTAGAGCCAGACATCCTGGAATGTGAAGTCAGATGGGCCTTAGAAAGCATCACTACGAACAAAGCTAGTGGAGGTGATGGAATTCCAGTTGAGCTATTTCAAATACCTGTATATAGATGTTTATAAGAGCTTTGTTTATAATTGCCAAAACTTGGAAGCCACCAAGGTGTCTTTCAGTAGGTAAATGGATAAATAAACTAGTATATCCGGTCAATGGAATATTATTCAGTATAGAATAATGAGATATGAAGCCATGGGGGAACCTTAAATATGTATTGATAAGTGAAAGAAGTCAGTCTGAAAAGGTTACACACTATATGATTCCAAATATATGACATTCTTGAGCAGAAACTATGGAGACAGTGAAAAGATCAATGGTTATCAAGGGTTGAGAGGGAAGATGAAGAGAAAGACGAGATTTTTAGGGCAGTGAAACTACTCTGTATGATACTATAATGGGGGATAAATACCATGATTCATTTGTCAAAACCAAAAAAGTGTACAACATAAAGAGTGAAATGTAAATGTCAACTATGAACTTTAGTTAATAATAATGTATCAATATTTGTTCATCAGTTTTCAGGAATATGCCACACCAATGCATGATGTTAATAATAGGGGAAACTCGGTGAGCAGGGGTGAGTATATGGGAATAAAACTTCTTTCTTTATGCTCATTTTTCCATGTTCCTAAGACTGCTTTAAACAATAAAGTCTATTTTCTTTTGGAAAAACACCATAATAGGAAAAAGTAATCATTTGGATGTATTGTAACTTCTATTCATCAAAAGAAATTATTAAGAGAATGAAAAGGCAAGATACAAAGTGGGAAAAGATATTTTATGTATATAAATCACTCAGAGAACTCATATTCAGAGTGTATAAAGATTTCTTGTAACTCAATAAGAAAAAAATTGACTTAGTTTTTTTTTAAGAAAGGCTCAATGCTATGTTCAGAATTATGAAAGAATATATGCAAATGGTCAATGAACATGAAAATTTTCCAAGGTCATTGTATCAGTCAGTAATCTTAGTTATATTTTTAAAAAGCCAAAAGTTGAAGCAAAAAAGAAGGTGTTAAAAGGTGACTGTATAACTCCCGGAGTTGCCAGCATGGATCAGTTGAGGACGATGCAGTCGTGGACAGTACTCCAGATCCAAGACGTGGATCTGTTGATGGTCAGCTCTGGATAGTGTGACCTACTCTGCCCACCCTGGAACCCGGATTCAACCACCAGTAGAACCGCCCTGCTGGAGTTGCTGTGACTGCTGCCAGTGTTGCACCAGAAGGATGACCCCCAGCTCCTACTGCACCAATCACGTGAAGAGCACACAATTCATGCCCAGGGGCAAAAAAGAGGGATTTATGCACACTTCTAAAATCACAAGTCCAAGGGTGGTGAGCAGGGATTTGAGCCCAGCCAGCTTGGCACCAACATCCAGGGACTCAACTGCTATGCAAGGCTGCCTCCAAGTGAGTGATGGGAGTTTATCATTTTAAGGACCGGGGAAGGTAAGCAAGTATCAAAATGGCCAGCAGCACCCCATGCCACTATATCATGTAGATCAGAAAGCGTCAACCACTTGCTGCTTGACTAATTTGGAAAGACAGGGTAAAACTACTCATACGCAATGTGGGCTTCTGAAATCACCAAGTGCTTTAATGAAGGCAGGTCGGGAGGATCTGGTATGACAACTCATCAAGAGCTGTCGCTGCCCCATGTGGGGCCATGTGGCTGCATGCTGACTCAAACTGGTGTGGGGGGGTGCCTCTGAATCACCAAGACCACATCCTGCCCCTCCCTCATTTTTTCCCCTGGAAGCTGCCCATCAGTTTTCTTGCTGAGATCTCCACCCAAAGCATGGGGCGCAGGTATTTACACCAAATGTCTGTGAGTGTCTAAGAAATCCCATTTTCCAGGAACATTAGGCCCTGGTTGTTTCAGTGGCATCTATGTGTGAAGTTAGTATGACTAAGTGTGAAACTGATAGTCTGTGCATGAAGACTCAGGGCTCAATTCAGGTCATTTATTTAGTTTCCACTGTGTTTTGGTAGACACACACTAGCATGTAACATCATATATACTTGCCTTCAACCATTTTTTATTGCTTATTTGACCTAAAAGAAAATTCCTAATCACAATGCCAGCTAGATAGTAACTTGGGAGAAATATGTTCTCTTTGAGAATGGTGTCACAGACACACATTCAGTATAGCCAAAGACTAAGCAGGCATCTCATCCTGCTCTGATTCATTTTAGAAAAACATGTGGTAGGCAATTCATAATCCTTGCCCATTTACTTTCAAATATGGAGTAAGAGGAAAGGGCAATTTTCTGTCTTTCTTTTCTTTTTTCTGTAAAGGCATATTACTAAAATTAGTATCTGTTGGGGCTTTTTTGGTTTTGTTTTGTTTGGGGTTTTTTGAGTTTCCACTGAAGGTAGTAGTGGGAGTTAGGATTAGAGAGGCTGAAAAGTCATCAGTAGATGGAGGAATTTGAAAGTTCAGATGAAGGAGTCAGAACTTTACTCTGTAGGCAGCAAGTAATCCACAGAAGTTTTTAAATTTTATTTTTAAGTCAAATACAACAAATCAAAAAATGTGGAAGTCAGATGAAAATTTAATTTACAAAATGACAAGGCAAAATTTGTGCAACCAGCATATGTGACAGGATGGAGGTGGTAGCTGACATTATAGTGGTCATCATTTTGTGATTTATAAATGTATCAAATCAACAGTTTATACACCTTAAACTTATATAATGGTATAAGTCAATTACATCTCAACAAAGCTGGAAATAAAAAAGAAAATAGAAACAGAAGACTGCCAGCACCTCAGAAAGTTTCTTAGTGACATTTTTTAAAAAAATTATGAGAATACAGAAAAGCATGAAACACTTACATTCAGTTTAACATGTCATTACCATGAAGGTCAAAAAGTCTGTCCAAAAGTCTAAGGTCAGTCACATCCTAAAGTCTCCTTGAATTCACCTCCCCAATCACAACTCCCTTCCTCCTCCCCCACCCACGATAATCACTAGCCTAACATTTGGGGAAATCATTTTATTTTCTTGCTTTTCTTTGGTTTTACCCCATAGGTATGCATCCCTAAATAAGGTAGTGTAGTTTTGCCTTTTTTGTTTTCTTGGTTTTTTGCTTCTTTTACCCAACAGTATTTTTTGAGAGTCATCTATGTTGATGTTTGTATTTAATAGTCCTTTGCTTTCTTTATTGTAAATATAAATTCTTTATTCATGCTATAGTTGTTACACAATTGGGTTGTTTACAGCTTGGGGATGTTACAATGCTGTGGGATAGTTGTATGTGTGTATGGGTATATCTGTGTCTGTGTATAATAGAAAAGGAGAGAATTAGGGAGATCTGTCTATAAGTTTTCATAATATAAAGCTGAACTCAGGGAGAGAAGAATTAAGGGGGAGGGAGAATTAGTTGGAAGCCCAATTGCATAATATTTAACATTTGAACTTGGTGATTAACAAAAGCAGTAAGAGACAATAGATTGCTAGCAGTTCACAAGTAGAAGGTATGTTCATTTACAATTTTCAGAGATACTATTAAATTTCCTTTTTAAAAGGCTTTGTCAATGTACACTCTTACCAAAGGCTTTGTGTATGAATAAGAATGCCCATTCCTCTTTATTTTTGCTAACTTTTAATAGTATCCAAAATTATCAGAAAAAGTTAAAATCTCAAATTTCGTTAATTATTATTGAGTTTGAACATTTTCATACACATTTTTTATCACACTATTGTATTTTGTGTTGTTGTTGTTCTTCAGTCAGTCAGTCGTGTCCAAATCTTTGTGACCCCATGGACTGCAGCATGCTAGGCTTCCCTGCCCTCTACCATCTCCCTGAGTTTGCTCAAAGTCATGTCAATCGAGTCAGTGATGCCATCCAACCATCTCATCCTGTGTCATCCCCTTTTCCCCCTGCCTTCAATCTTTCCCAGCATCAGGGTCTTTTCCGATGAATCAGCTCTTCACATCAGGTGGCCAAAGTATTGGAGCTTCAGTTTCAGCATCAGTCCTTCCAATGAATATTCAGGGTTGATTTCCTTTAGAATTGACTGGTTCGATATCCTTGCAGTCCAAGAGACTCTCAAGAGTCTTCTCCAGCACCACAATTCAAAAGCATCATTTCTTTGGCACTCAGCCTTCTTTATGGTCCAACTCTCACATCCATATATAACTACTGGAAAAAAACATAGCTTTGACTCTATGGACCTTTATCAGTAAAGTGATGTCTCTGTTTTTTAATACCCTATCTAGGTTTGTCATAGCTTTTCTTCCAAGGAGCAAGTGTCTTTTATTTCATGGATACAGTCACCATCCACCGTGATTTTGAAGCCCAAGAAAATAAAATCTGTCACTGTTTCCACATTTTCCCCATCTATTTGCCATTAAGTGATGGGACCGGATGCCATGATTGTAGTTTTCTGAATGTTGAGCTTTAAGCCAGGTTTTTCACTCTCCTCTTTCACCTTCATCAAGAGGCTCTTTAGTTCCTCTTCATTTTCTGCCATAAGGGTGGTATTCTCTGTGCATCTGAGGTTATTGATATTTCTCCCAGCAATCTTGATGCTAGCTTGTACTTTATGCAGTCCGGCATTTCACATGATGTACTCTGAATATAAGTTAAATAAGCAGGGTGACAATATACAGCCTTGACGTATTCCTTTCCCAATTTTGAACCAGTCCGTTGTTCCATGTCCAGTTCTAACTGTTGCTTCTTGAACTGCATACAGGTTTCTCAGGAGGCAGGTGAGGTGGTCTGGTATTCCCATCTCTTTCAGAATTTTCCACAGTTTATTGTGATCCACACAGGCAAAGGCTTTAGCATAGTCAGTGAAGCAGAAGTAGATGTTTTTCTGGAATTCTCTTGCTTTTTCTATGATCCAACGGATATTGGCAATTTGAGCTCTGGTTCCTCTGCCTTCTCTAAATCCAGCTCCTACATCTGGAAGTTCTCGTGTCACATACTGTTGAAGCCTCGCTTGGAGAATTTTGAGCATTACTTTGCTAGCGTGTGAGATGAGTGCAATTGTGTGGTGGTTTGAACATTCTTTGGCACTGCCTTTGTTTGGGATTGGAATGAAAACGGACCTTCTTCCAGTCCCGTGGCCACTGCTGAGTTTTCCAAATTTGCTGGCATATTGAGTGCAGCACTTTCACAGCATCACCTTTTAGGATTTGAAATAGCTCAGCTGGAATTCCATCACCTCCCCTAGCTTTGTTCCTAGTGATGCTTCCTAAGGCCCACTTGACTTCACACTCCAGGATGTCTGATTCTAGGTAAGTGATCACACCATCCTGGTTATCTAGGTCATTAAGATCTTTTTTTGTATAGTTCTTTTGTGTATTCTTGTCACCTCTTCTTAATATCTTCTGCTTCTGTTAGGTCCATACCATTTCTGTTCTTTATTGTTCTTTAGTATTCTGTTCCATCTTTGCATGAAATGTTCCCTTGGTATCTCTAATATCCTTGAAGAAATCTCTAGTCTTTCCCATTCTATTGTTTTCCTGTATTTCTTTGCATTGATCACTTAGGAAGGCTTTCTTATTTCTCCTTGCTGTTCTTTGGAATTCTACATTCAGATGGATATATCTTTCCTTTTCTCCTTTGTCTTTTGCATCTCTTCTTTTCTCGGCTGTTTGTAAGGCCTCCTCAAACAATCATTTTGCCTTTTTGCATTTCTTTTTCTTGGAGATTGTTTTGATCACTGCCTCCTGTACAGTGATAAAAACCTTCATCCATTGTTCTTCAGGCACTCTATCAGATCTAATCCATTGAATCTATTTGTTACTTCCACTATTTGCGTATGTATTACCTATTCATATGCTTTGCTCATTTTTCTATCAGCTGTTTCATGACTTTCTTCTTGATTGGGAGAACTCAATAAATTTTGAGTATTAATCCCTTTGTTATCTCTATTATAGATATATTTTACCTGTCCATTGTCTCTCTTTGTTCACAGTCTTTTGCTGAACATAAAATTTTAATTTGTGTATATGATGGCTTTGAGCTGTCAACAGTATCCAGTTATTCAATTATATACTAATCTTGGTTTTGCTGTAAAGGTATTTTAAGATGTAATTAAAGCCCCTAATTAGTTGACTTTAAGTAAGGGAGGTTATCATGGACAATTGGTGGGGCGGAGGGGGGAGGAGAGGTTGCTGCTGAGTCAATCAGTTGAAAAGCCTTAGAAGCAGAACAGACACTTTTTCCAGAAGGAGAAAATATAGTTCCAATCTACTTATGATATTCTCTTCCTGAAGATCTGCTTTACTGATTTCAAATTTGCTTAGTCAACACCCCAAATTATACACACACACACACATACATGCTTTTCCACTTCTCAGGTTGAACTCTGACTGATACAGTGTAAAACTTTTACATGAGTTACTCATTTCATTTATAGCATTCAGGTTTCATATCTTACTGAGATAGGCTTCATACTAAGATGTATGTAAATAATGTTCATGCAGCATTGGTAGTAATGGCTAAAAACTGAAAAGTCCTTCTTTACTCCTCTTTGCCATTCTTTACCCATCTAGAGGTACCCACTGTCAATAAGTTGGAGGTATATTTTCCAGCCTCCTTTTTATGTAAAAAACTAATATCCCACAACACATTAATAAAAGATAAAAATCTCATGGTTGTCACAGCAGATGCAGAAAAAACACTTAACAAAATTCAACATTCATTCATGATAAAAGCTATCAACAAAATTGGTATAGAGGGAATATACCTCAATATAATAAAGTCTGTTTATGGTAGACCCACAGCTAACATACTTAATGATGAAGAGCTGAAAGTTTTACCTCTTAAGATCAGGAACAAGACAGCAAAGCCCACTCTCACTACTTTTATTCAACATAGTATCGGAAGTCCTGACCATAGCAATCAGACAAGAAAAAGAAAGGAAAGGTATCCAGATTAGAAAAGAAGATGTAAAATTGTCACTATTTTCAGATAACACAATTCTATATACTGAAAAATCCTTAAGAACCACCAGGAAACTGTTAAAACTAATGAATGAATTCAGTAAAGATGCAGAATCCAAAATTAGTATTCAGTATTCTGTTGCATTTTGATACATGAGTAATGAGCTATCAGAAAGAGAAATAAAAACAATTCCATTAAAATTATATTAAAAATAAAATACCTGGGAATATATATTTCACCAAAGAAATGAAAGATCTGTACTCTGCAAACTATAAAATATTAATGAAAGAAACTGAAGATGACACAAATCAATGGAAAGACATACCATGCTTAGGGATCAGAAGAATTAATGTTGTTAAAATGTCCATAATTTCCGAAGCCATGAATAGATTCAATGCAATTCCTATCAAAATATCAATGGCATTTTCGCCATAACTAAAGTGAAAAAAAATTTAAATTTTTGTGGATCTACAAAGATTCTGAATAACCAGAGCAATCTTGAGAAAGAAGAACAAAGCTGGAAGTATCATCACATTTCCAGACTTCAAATTATACTAGGAAGCTACAATAATAGCAGTATGGTTCAGTTCAGTTCAGTTGCTCAGTTGTGTCCGACTCTTTGCGACCCCATGAATCACAGCACATCAGGCCTCCCTGTCCATCACCAACTCCCGGAGTCTACCCAAACTCATGTCCATCAAGTCGGTGATGCCATCCAGCCATCTCATCCTCTGTCGTCCCCTTCTCCTCCTGCCCCCAATCCTTCCCAGCATTAGGGTCTTTTCCAATGAGTCAACTCTTCGCATGAGGTGGCCAAAGGATTGGAGTTTCAGCTTCAACATCTGTCTTTCCAATGAACACCCAGGACTGATCTCCTTTAGGATGGACTGGTTGGATCTCCTTGCAGTCCAAGGGACTCTCAAGAGTCTTCTCCAACACCACTTCAAAAGCATCAATTCTTCGGCGCTCAGCTTTCTTCACCATCCAACTCTCACATCCATACATGACTACTGGAAAAACCATAGCCTTGACTAGACGGACATTTGTTGGCAGAGTAATGTCTCTGCTTTTCAATATGCTATCTAGGTTGGTTATAACCTTCCTTCCAAGGAGTAAGCGTCTTTTAATTTCACTGCTGCAGTCACCATCAGAAGTGATTTTGGAGCCCAAAAAATAAAGTCTGACACTGTTTGCACTGTTTCCCATCTATTTCCCATGAGGTGATGGGACCAGAAGCCATGATCTTAGTTTTCTGAATGTTGAGCTTTAAGCCAACTTTTTCACTCTCCTCTTTCACTTTCATCAAGAGGCTCTTTAGTTCTGCTTCGCTTTCTGCCATAAGGGTAGTGTCATCTGCATATTTGAGGTTATTGATATTTCTCCTGGCAATCTTGATTCCAGCTTGTGTTTCTTCCAGCCCAGCATTTCTCATGATGTACTCTGCATATAAGTTAAATAAGCAGGGTGACAATATACAGCCTTGACGTACTCCTTTTCCTACTTGGAACCAGTCTGTTGTTGGTACTAACACAAAAAAGAGACACATAGATCAGTAGAACAGAATGGAGAGCCCAGAAAAAAAAGTTACATACATGGTCAATTAATCTATGACACAGGAGGCAAGAATATAAAATGGGTAAAAAAGACAGCCTCTTTAATAATTAGTGTTGGGAAAACTGGATAGCTACATGTAAAAGAATGAAACTAGACCATTTCTCAGACCATGTACAAAAATAAACTCAAAACGGATGAAAGATGTAAATGTAAGACCTGAAACAATTAAAACTCACAGAAGAAAACTGTGAGTTTTCTTAGTTAATATCTCTTTGGTATTAATCTTAACAGTGTATTTTGGATCTGACTTCTCAGGCAAGGACAACAAAAGCAAAAATAAGCAAATGGAACCAAATCAACCTACTGAATGGGAGAATATATTTGCAAATGCCATGTTTGATAAGGGGTAATATCCAAAATATTGGGGGGAATAATGAAATGTTTTGGAATTAGTAGTGTTGGTTGTGCTACTCTGTGAATACACTGAAAACCACTGAATAGTATACTTTAAATAGGTGAAGTGTATGAATATGAACTATGTCACAATAAAGTTGTTACTAAAATTAAGTTAAAGACTGGATGGCAGAAATAGTACCTAGCCATACCCCTACATGAAGTGGAATGGGATAACAATAAAGATGCTCTGTTGTTGGATATGTGGAAACTGGTTAACTCTGATAGCCAAGTCTTTATTGTATAAAGCTCAAAGATTTCCAAATTCCTCTCCTGTAGCCCCAAGCCTCAAATTGAATTTAATATAGCACAATTCAGTATAACCAAAGCTTTGGATCATTCTCTGGGAGTTTTGGCAGACTAGAAGACTGAACAAGATCATGCATAAAAATCAGGGATGGGCTAGTTTTTTGGACAGAGGTACTAGACAAGCTAAAAGGCAAGGAATCTCAAACAGTTGCAGTCTCTGGATTGCAGCTGTACCTGCAAGCCAGACAGCTTCCACACTGGCTTCCCACTGAAAAGATTGCCCATCAGTAGCAATGATGATGTGCCTACTGTGGCCCACACACTGTGCTCGGTGCTGGAGATGAAACAGTGAGCAAGACAAGTTCTCGGCTTCTGAGAAGTTCCCAGCGAAAGGAAAACAAATAATTAACAGATAAATGCTATAATGGAGGTCTGCACTAAGTGCAGTGGGAGCAGAGCAGGGGCACAGCTGACTGTAGGAGTAAAGCTGAGAAAAATTCTTGTGAAGGTGACCTACCTGCTGGGTCTTGGAAAATGAACAGAAAATGCCTGCAGTGCCCTCTAGGCATTTTTATGCATATAAAATTCTTGTTATGCTATTATACAGTGTTTATATATATACCGTTATCTAAAAATGAAGCAGAACCAAATAAATACCAAAAAGGCACTAAATACTCCAAAAAGCTATTCAGAGAATAATAGACATGAGTATGTACTTTAAGACATTTACAGGCATTCTTCTTCCTGCATTTTTTTAATAAGAACACAGATAATTAACAAAATAATCTATTGTCGACCCTAATTTATCTGCTAATCATTAAGCCTTTTCTGCTCTGTTTTATCAAACAACAGACTCATTTCTGTATGAAAGACTGGGCTGAACCATAAAATCACTTAATTGTAGAAACAGAAGCAACTCCATTGTGTCCTCTGCGCATCTGAAGTTTAGGCCTGGCTGGGTTTAATTTCTCCTGGTTTAAATTTTTTCTTTTCTTAAAATAGTTTAGAAGGATTTTCCACAACTTTCCCTCATAATCTATCTTCTGTCATCTGTGGTCTCAGCTGTCAGCTGTTAAGTGAAACAAAGTGGAGTTTTAATGTGCAATTACAAATGAAAACAAACTGGCAGCCCAAAAGAATACTCAAAAGCTACGGGGATGGGATTTTTCAAAAGCCTGAATTCCTCTGAAATTGGAGCTTATCAGCAAATGGCCTGTGAACTCATTTTGGCCCTCAAATATTTAAAATACTCCATCTCTGAATGAGCAAAGGGCTTTTATCTCAGTATTTGTCAAGCAATTACAGACACCCTACCATTTGATTTCCAAGCTGCCATCTCCCACTGTGTTAAAACTTCAATTTTTGCTGTCAGTTTGGTGGGAAAAGGGCAGAATCATGATATCAGGAAGAAAAGTTTTACTTTAGGAAAAAATAAAAAAAAACTCTCCCCTCACAGAAGAGAGTTTTCTTTTTTTCCATCCTTGGTCTTTATTGCAAATGTCCTAGCAGTCGACAGATACTCTTCCTCACCTACTATGCCTGGTTATGGGGCTTCCCAGATGGCACAGTGGTAAAGACTCCACCTGGCAATGCAGGAGGCAGGAGTTCAATCCCTTGGTAGGGAAGATCCCCTGGAGTAAGAAGGAGTAACCCACTTCAGTATGCTTGCCTGGAAAATTCCATGGATGGAGAAGCCGGGCAGGCTACAATCCATGGGGTCGTAAAAGATTCGGACATGTTTGAGCACACACATGCATGATTGAACACGCGCGCATATGCGCGCGCGCACACACCCTCCCCACGCGCACGCGCACATACCCCAGGCGCACGCGCGCACACACACACCCTACCTGGTTACACTTTAAATTGGCCAAATAGATTTACTACTTATGTTTGTGGATTCTCTGTGTTTTTGTGTAGCTAACAGTGTAACAGATTTTGCTTGCTATTCATTAAGCATGACTTTACTTTTTTTAAAAATTTTTATTGGAATAAAGTTAATTTATGTTCAATGTTGTGTTCATTTCAGGTGTACAGTAACGTGAATCAGCTATACATATACACATATCTACTCTTTCTTAGATTCTTTCCCATATAGGTCATTACAGAGTATTGAGTAGAGTTCCCTGTGCTATAAATAGGTCCTTATTAGTTACCTACTTTATATAGTAGTGTGTTTGTGTCAATCCCTGTCTCCCAATTGATTCCTCCCTTCCTTTCCCCTCTAGTAACCATAAGGTTGTTTTCTACAATAGTGACTCTATTTCTGTTTTGTGAATAATTTCATTTGTACCATTGTTTTAGAGTCTGCATATAAGCAATAACATTTGATAATTTGTCTGACTTCACTCAGTATGACAATCTCTAGGTCTACCCCTGTTGCTGCAAATGGCATTACGGCATCCTTTTTATGGCTGAGTAATATTTCATTGTATACCACAGCTTCTTTATCTGTTCATCTGTCAGTGGACATTTAGGTTGCTTCTGTGTCTTGGGTATTGTAAACAGTACTGCTATAAACACTGGGGTGCATGTGTATCTTTTTGAAGTATGGTTTTCTCTTGAAATATGCTCAAGAGTGGGATTGCTGGATCATATGATAGTTCTATATTTAGTTTTTTAAGGGACCTCCATACTATTCTGCATAGTGGTTATACCAATTTACATCCCCACTAACAGTGTAGGAGGGCTCCCTTTTCTCTCTCCCTTCTCTCCCATGTCTCCCCTCTTTCTCCTCTCTCCCCTCTTCGCCACATCCTCTCTAGCATTTATTGTTTGTAGACTTTTTGGTGACGGCCATTCTGACTGTTGTGAGATGATCCCTCATTGTAATTTTGATTTTCATTTCTCTAATAATTAGTGATGTTCAGCATCTTTCCATGTGCTTTTTGGCCATCTATATATCTTCTTTGGAGAAATGTCTGTTTAGATCTTCTGCCCATTTTCAATTGAATTGTTTGTTTTTTTAATATTGAGCTGCCTGAACTGTTTGTATATTTTGGAGATTAATCCCTTGTTGGTTTCTTCCATGTACTTTCTTAAGATTTAGTTCTTGGTTAAATAACTTTAAACTCTTTCAACATCTGCTCCCTCCAAGAGGACAGACTTTGTTATGCTAAAAAAAAAAAAAAAAAAACCCTCCATATCATTGAAATGTAGGATGCATTTTGAAGGTATCCAGAGATTCTTGTAAGTGTTTTCCCCAATATAATTTTGCCACAAAATGGGATCAGAACAATCTTGGGCTTAAGTTAGTACTGAAAATTTACAGAGTTTACAGACTGTCTACTAGTGGCATGTAATAACTGGAGGACAACTGAGTCGCTAGCTGTACGTGAGCAATGTCCTAACTGGCACGAAAGCAGAATGTTATTTCTTCTCAAAGGAAAAGTTAATTGCGTATGACAGCCTAAGAAGTGAGCAGAGAATCTGGGTGGAGACCCAGCTGGGGACCAGCAGTCCTGTGGCCTCCACAACCACCAGTCCTTCTCCCCAGGCCCTAGACACTGGCCAGCTCTAGTCCAGCCACTTTCCAGGCGCCTGTGTGCTAAGAGCTTGGAAACCAGAACTCCTCCCGGACGAAATCCAGATCAAGAAGTTAGCTCATCCCGGCCAGCTCGGCCATTAGACTCCTCCCCTGAGTCCATGCTCTCCTAGAAGTGTGGTCAGTGCATCACATGGTGACTCCTTTCAAAGAGGGCTCACCCCAGGGTGCCACCATCTCCCGTCTTATGGTGGAACCACACCTGAGAAATGGTCAGTTCAGGTGGACTCATCCCGAATAGTTTTAGGACACCTCGATCCATCATCCATTCTTTAGACAAGTTTATAGGTGGCCTGTCCAACTGTGCAGTGGGAAACTGAGCTTTGCAGACCATGCTGGCCATGAGGAGCCCATCAGAGAGCAGCATGGCAGACCGACCGAGGGGTAGAGCTCTGGACCCAACTGTACGTTCGTGGGCAAATGACCCAACCTCTCTGAGCCTCAGTACCTTCATCCAGAAAATGGGGATAATAATAGTACTTACCTCACAGGTGAGTGGTTTTAAAGAATGAATGAGTTAATATAAGTGCTTAGAATAGTGCCTAAAATACATGGTAAATGCCACAAAAATATTTGCTATTGTTATTTTTTGACCACGGCCAAAATAGATATCTAAAAGATAGGTATCTAAAAGTCAGTCTGATATAATTAAATAAAAGTACACTTACATAGGCTTCAGCTTTGGATTTCCTTAGATTGCTGGCTGTATTACAGCATGCAGCACATATCTGACTATTGTTCTAGAGGAACTATTCACACACTTCTCAAACTGGTCTTAACACAAGATTATTCCAGAAGATGTTTGTGAGGTGCCCAGAAATTTTTTTTCCTGCAGCAAATTTGTTTGCTCCTCCATTAAACAAAATGTAATTGATTTCTTGAATCTAGAACTTCTCAGTCTTTCAGATGATATGTGCTTTATGAAACCCAGGAGAGAGATTTGTTATGCATGGTTTATCAGGTGTAATTGAGTGCAGACCCTTTGTTCTTAGAGTTCTGGTACATTCACCACCTTCCCCAAACTGTGTTCCCAAGGGGATGCTTGCTACTTGGCAACTGACAGAAAGATTATTACTGTCAAGTAACATTGAAGTCATACCTTCCTAATTCCTAAATGGCATGAACAAGCCATATCACACTGGAAACAAAACTCTGGAAGTGTGGAAATCAATGTGTAGTCTCTAGATTCAGAGACTTCAAAGACCAGTAAAATCAATTGTGCTTGTGCTTAGTCGTGTCCTACTCTTTGCAACCCTTTGGACTGTAGCCCACCAGGCACCTCTGTACATGGGATTTCCCAGGCAAGAATACTGAAGTGGGTTGCCATTTCCTTCTCCAGGGGATCTTCCTGACTCGGGGATTGAACCCATGTCTCCTATGTCTCCTGCATTGCAGGGAAATTATTTACCCACTGAGCCATTGGGGAAGCCCCACTAAAATCAATAGGTTGCCACAATTTCACCTTGCCAAGAAAGATCATTGACATAAATTGTCATTTACTATTACCATTGTTTCATTTTTTTAAAAATTTAACAACCATAAAAGTGAAGGAATAATTTAACTTAAGAGTAAAGGACAGTTATCGAAATTGAATATATTTAGCTATAATAAAAGTTCACTACCTTATTGGCATTTTTGTCCTTTTGCCTTGTAGCAGGGAAAACTTACTCTTGGTCTGTTATCTGAGAATCACTGATGTTTACAGCAGCATATGGAACTTGTCAAATTAACCCTGAGTATTTCAGATGTGTTTTATTTTGCAAAAGATTGCTTCTTTCTTATTTATTGGCCTCATTGGTCACTGTTACAGAGTCCTACATGTCTGGGTGGTTACCACATATATGTCTGGTTATTATCATCATGCAGAGATATGGTGCTTTTTTAAAAAAATAATTTTATTTATTTTTGGCTGTGCTGGGTCTTCATTGCTGCATGGGCTTTTGTCTAGCTGTGGCAAGTGGAGGCTGCTCTCTAGTTGCGGTACACATGTTTTTCATTGTGGTGTCTTCTCTAGTTGCAGAGCACAGGTTCTAGGGCATTCAGGCTTCAGTAGTTGCAGCACGTGGGCTTAGTAGTTATGGCTCCCAGGCTCTAGAGCACAGGCTCAATAGTCGTGGCGAATGGGCCCAGTTGCTCCATGGCATGTGGGGTCTTCCCAGATCAGCAATCAAACCCACGTGCCCTGAATTGGCAGATGGACTCTTCACCACTGAACCTAAGGGAAGCCCGAGACGGTGCTTTTATCTTGCTGGTATGTTAGGAACCCCGTGGCAGTGGATACACCATTACAGGCATACCATTGCCCTGTAAACACATCTCCATCCTTCTCAGGGCATTTTCTTCAAACTCACAGCTATATCCTCTGGAAATCCCTTCTGTAATGAATGAACACCATCTCTTTTCTCAGACTCTCTGAATGTATACCACCTTGCCTTAATTAAGACACGATTCTCCCTTGCAGTCTATCAAGTAGAAGTTATTCATTTCCCCCAACTCCATCAGGGTTAGGAGGGGCCAGTGTCTTTATTCCCCAGTACAACTTCCAGACCCTTCTTGCTCCACTTGTGTATAAAAACTGCTTGCAACCCTCTCCTCTCAGACTTTGGGAGTAGTGCCTACTCCTGGTTTCCTCCTGGCTCTCCTGTTTCTTAGATTCCTTCAGAGTGTCCTTCCCTCACCATCCCTTCACATGTGGCATTCCTTGGTTTGGACCCTACTCTTTTTCACTTGATACTCTTTCCCTAAAATTTCTCATCCAATTACATAGTGAAAATAAAAGTCTTCATCGCTCAGTCATGTCCAACTCTTTGCCACCCCATGGACTGTAGCCCGCCAGGCTCCTCTGTCCATGGGATTTCCCAGGGAAGAATACTGGAGTGGGTTGCCATTTCCTCCTCCAGGGGATCTTTCCGACCCAGGAATCAAACCTGTATCTTCTGCATTGCACGCGGATTCTTTACCATCTAAGCCACCAGGGAAGCCCAATCCTATAGTATCAATTACCATCTATTTGCTCATGATTCTCAGATTGTTACCTCTGGTCCAAAACTCTTCTGGGCTTCAGACTTACATCCTCCTCCTCCTCTGCGTATCCCACAGGTTCCTCAATCGCCCTGTGTTCACGACTTCTCCCAGAGCTGGCGCTTCCTATTTCAGACACTTGGTGCTGACAGCTGAGGGACATTTCTCCTTTTTTCTTCACCTTCCCCAACCCCAGAGCCCAAACCCCATTTTCCCTGGAGCTCAGTCAAGTGAACCTTCCAAACATCTCTAAAAATCTGTCATTTTCTCTTTTCCCGGACTAGCCCCTGCTCTTCTGTAAGTTATTGTCACCTCTTGACCATATAATGAGAATTCCAGCATCACCCCTTCAGTATTTTCTCCACTCTGCAGAGTGGTCTTTCATCTCAGATCTGACTACAATGTCCCCTGATGCCCTTCAATGGCTTCCCCTATTCAAACCCTCTAATGTGATGGCAGAGTCCTTCCTGATCTGGCCCATGCTTGCTTCTGTAGCCTGTGTTGTCTTCTTTCCACACCCAGTGACTCTTTTCCTTTTTTTAAATTAATTATTTATTTTTGGTTGCAATGGATCTTTGTTGCTACACATGGGCTTTCTCCAGTTGCAGTGAGTGGGGACTACTCTCTAGTTGCGTTACACGGGCTTCTCATTGCTGTGGCTTCTCTTGTTGTGGAGCACAGGCTCTAGGCACATGGACTTCAGTAGTTGCAGCATGCAGACTCAGTAGTTGGAATGTGTAGGCTCAGTAGTTATAGCTCCTGGGCTCTAGAGCACTGGCTCAGTACTTAATGGTACACGGGCTTGGTTGTTCTGTGGCATGTGGGATTTTCCTGCATCAGGGATTGAACCCAAGTCCCCTGCATTGGCAGGCAGATTCTTATCCATTGTACCACCAGGGAAGTCTTGACTCTCAGGTCTTAAAGAACCCACAGTCTTTTAGGATTCTAAGCCTTTGCACACATTACTCCCTTGTCTGAAACACTTCTCACTACATGCATATACCATCCACCACACATCTCCCTTTACCCAACTTATTTTCCTCTTATTTCAGGCCTCACTGCAGATCCCTCTTTCTCCAGAAAACTTTCCCAGATGCTTCAACTTAATGCAGGACCACCCCCCAACCTCCGCACACATAGAATGCTATCCTTTCCCTACTGTAGAATTTCATACACAAAACAATAAATATTTGTTTATTTCTCTATCTCCTCCACCAAACTGTAAGCTCATGAAGACATGGACTATGTTGTTTTTATTAACCCTTGAGCCTGGCACTTGGCTGGCTCATAATAGACACTCGATAATATTTTGAATAAAAAAATTAATGCAGTTGATTGATTTGATTTTAAGTGTCCTGTTTGTGGACACATCACTTAAGTCCCAAGAGACAACAGCACACCCAAAATAGGATAATTCAGGGGCAGATGACTTACAAAGGGATTACATACAAAAATGGCATAGAGAAGAACGACTAGTAATGATACAGTTACTGTAACCCCCCTTAGGCCAGAAGCTATTGCAGAACAGGAAGGAGAGAGAGTCATGTACAGTTAGACACTCGAGAGGACCACTGGCCTTTGGTTAAGAGACCACCAGCTCAAGGCTACAGCCAGGGTTCAACCAAAGAAACATAACTAGTACGAGATAAATATTAAGGGATTTATTACAAGGAACTGGCTTATGTAATTGTTGGGGGCTGGCTATAGGAGCAGACCATCAGGAAGGGCAGGGTGGGGACTCTTAGGCACGGGATGAAGCTCCTGTCCCCAGGCAGGATTTACTTTTCTGGGAAGCCTTGGTTCTGCTCTTTGAGGCCTGTCAACAGGTTGAGTTAAGCCCACCCAGGTTCCTTACAGCAATCTTCCTTACAGAGAGTCAATTATTTATTTATTTTAATCACCTCTGCAGAATGCTTTCTTTCTTTCTTTTTGCTTTAAAACATTTTAATGTCTTATTTGGGGGGTATAGAAGCTACAATAAAATAAAGCTTAAATCATAAGAAGACCATTTACATTTTAAAAAATAATTTTGTGTATTTGGTTGCACTAGGTTTTCATTGCTCTGCAGGCATTTCTCTAGTTGCACCGAGTGGGCTTCTCATTGCAGTGGCATCTCTTGTTGTGGAATACAGGCTCTAGGCATGCAAGCTTCAGTGGTAGTGATGCACATGGGCTTAGCTGCTCTGCTACATGTGGAAGCTTCCTGGACCAAGGATCAAACCCATGTCTCCTGAATTGGCAGGCAGATTCTTTACCACTGTGCCACCTGGGAAGCCCTTCAATTTTTAAACATGTAATTCACCATTGAAAGAAGGAGGATGTACTGAAGTAGCTTATATTCAGATATTCTAATTTCTCATCTATAATAATAACATTTTTCTTTGATCAGTGTCCCCAGACTCCCCATGAACTATCAATGCAGAGCTTCATAATTTTCCACATCTATAGAATATTTTCACATAAATATTCAGACTAGTATTTGATTGAATAACTGGAAAGTATAGTTGAGCTAAGTTGACACATAAAATCGGTCATCTCAGTTAATGTGAAGAAAGGGAGCCATAAAATGTACATCCTGACCTTACTCTTTGGCTTCTCCATTAGTGGCTTCTCCACTAATGGGGTCTACCAGTAGTCAGAGGCAGAATCTATTGATGGAGTCCTTAAGGTTACTGGACTCCAAACATTACCCAGAGTGTGAAGGAAGGAGGTGGAACCAACCTTGGACCACACTCTATGAGTTGGATTGAAATTTCTCAAAAAAGATGAATGGGGATCAGATTTAGTCGTTTTGAAGAGAAGAGCCTCAAAATTGAGTGTTAGTCGCCCAGTCGTGTCTGACTCTTTGCAAGCCTGTACACTGTAGCCCACCAGGCTCCTCTGTCCATGGGGAATTCTCCAGGCAAGAATACTGGAGTGGGTTGCCATGCCCACCTCCAGGGCATCTTCCTGACGCAGGGATCGAACCCGGGTCTCCTGCATTGCAGGCAGATTCTTTACCATCTGAGCCACCAGGGAAGCCTCAAAATTAGGAGCCTAAAAATTAGAGGACTCTAAAAGATTGGAAACAGGGGTATTTCTATCAGGGCTCCCATGTGAAAGGTTTGTCTCATTGGGGGCTTTTCCTTTGGCTTAGACAGACCCACACAGTGTATGGTTCCACATATTTCACCCTTCAGTCAGAAATGCCATTACTCATGCTGAGGCTTCCTGACGGTTTCGATGCGCCTCTACCATTTCACGTGGTGCGCTGTGAGGCATAGAGAGGCAGGACAGTACAAAGCGGTGTGGCGTGACCCACATCCTTTTTCTAGTGGCTGTCCACATGGGGAAACTGCAGCCTGGGGACTGAGGGCCAACCACTCCTGAAGTGGGAGGAGAGCCACGAGGTGGACAATTCAGGTACCTTGAGGTAAGCCCACCGGCCAGTCTTTCCCAAGTGCAAAATGATAAGATGACACTGGAACGTGGTCAGCTGTCTCCTGGGTGATACTCACTTTCCATGGTTAAAAGTTCGGAATCTACAAACTTATGGTTGCCAAGTGGGGAAGAATGGGAGGAAGAGATAGGGGGAAAAAGTTCAGACCTAAAGTTAAACTGTTAAGGTGCAAATTCACGTAACCTTAAGCTGCTTCACCACTTGCTGAGTATATGAGGTTTTTAGGCTGCTTAACCTACAATAAGAAAATTAGCACTGAGATTAAATTACTAAAAATTTCAGGACAGTACATAAGGTCATATGAATGCTAGCTGTTATTAGCAGCATTAAAAACAAATTGATATGCTCAGTTTCCTAAATATAATAAGCTTCAGGAACTCTTCATGAATTTAGAGCAGAGGTCAGCAAACAAAGCCAAATCCAGTCTGTTGCCTGTTTTGTAAATAAAGTTTTATTGGAACACAGCCACACCCAGTCATTTACAAACTGTCTCTACATTTGCTCTGCAGAGGTGCATAGTTGGCACAGAGAGGCACAAAAACTAAAAAATATATATTTTTTGTAAATATACAGAAAGTAATAAATATCCTTATCTTTTTGTAAACAGATTAACAAGCCCTCATTTAGAATATGAAAGTGATAACTTGAAAGAGATTATATGAAACTGCTTTGTATTTACAGAATAGATACCCTCTTGCATGCATACGTGCATGCTCAGTCATGTCTCTACTCTTTGCGACCCCATGGACTGTAGCCCACCAGGCTCCTCTGTTGATGGGATTTTCCAGGCAAGAATACTGGAGTGGGTTGCCATTTCCTTCTCCAAGATACCCTCTTATAATATATAATATTTGACTTTTTTCCAAAAGAATCTTACCACTCATTACACAATTTTCAGAAACAGGCATAAAGGATGTTCTCCGTCCATATTCCTCCACCACCTTTTAAAAAATGTTTGCCATGGCAAATAGATGGGGAAACAGTGGAAACAGTGGCTGACTTTATTTTTTGGGGCTCCAAAATCACTGCAGATGGTGACTGCAGCAATGAAATTAAAAGATGCTTACTCCTTGGAAGAAAAGTTATGACCAACCTAGACAGCATATTAAAAAGCAGAAACATTACTTTGCCAACAAAGGTCCATCTAGTCAAGGCTATGGTTTTTCCAGTAGTCATGTATGGATGTGAGAGTTGGACTATAAAGAAAGCTGAGCACCAAAGAATTGAACTGTGGTGTTGGAGGAGGCTCTTAAGAGTCCCTTGGACTACAAGGAGATCCAACCAGTCCATCCTAAAGGAGATCAGTCCTGGGTGCTCATCGGAAGGACTGATGTTGAAGCTTAAACTCCAACACTTTGGCCACCTGATGCAAAGAGGTGACTCATTTGAAAAGACCCCGATGCTGGGAAAGATTGAGGGCAGGAGGAGATAGGGACAACAGAGGATGAGATGGTTGGATGGCATCACCAACTCAATGGACATGGGTTTGGGTAAACTCCAGGAGTTGGTGATGGACAGGGAGGCCTGGCGTGCTGCGGTTCATGGGGTTGCAGAGTCGGACACGACTGAGTGACTGAACTGAACTGAACTGAAGAAGAGAAATCTGACATAAGATTTCAAAATTGAATTTTAAAAATGAAGAGCCAGAAAATTCCCTCTTACGTAGTACTTTGATTGCAGTCTGTCTATAGCAAGTTAGTTCAGTAGGTTAGAGAGAGTTGGTAGTGAAATTGACCTCAAGACTTTGGCCCATAACTGGGTGCTGATGTCACTGTACAAGGTCCTGTACAGTGACCTTGAATATAGATCAATAGCTACAGTTGGCTCCTTCACAAGGTATGCAAGGACTCATGGTGCTATGCCAAGTGACACTTTGACCCTTCAGAATTTATCATCACCACTGATAGAATCAATCAAGAAATATACCATACGGTGATTCAGAAACATGCTATTTACCTGTGCTAGAGGAGCTGTTTTCACGGACCATACTGTTTGTGTGGGCTTTCCTGGTGGCCCAGTCGGTAAAGAATCCACCTACAATGCTGGAGACCTGGGTTCAATCCCTGGGTCCAAAAGATCCCCTGGAGGAGGGCATGGCAACCCATTCCAGTATTCTTGCCTGGAGAATCCCCATGGACAGAAGAGCCTGGCGGGCTGCAGTCTATGGGCTTGCAAAGAGTTGGACACAACTGAGCGACTAAGCACAGCACCCTGGTGGCTCAGAAGGTAAAGAATCATCTGCAATGCAGGAGACGCAGGTTTGATCCCTGGGTGGAGAAGATCCCCTGGAAGAGGAAATGGCAGCCCACTCCAGTATTCTTGCCTGGAGAATCCCATGAACAGAGGAGCCTGGCAGGCTACAGTGCATGTGGTCGCAAAGAGTCAGACACTTTCAAGAGTCAAACATATTCAGGGAAACACATGAGTTGACCAAATAGGGGCTTACCTTATAGGTGAGATCTGTTGGGATTTAGAAGAAATATTAAGCTACTTAAAACCCTCTCTCCAGCCATCTGCATATCCTTTTTTGCCATGTCTCCTCTACCTTTTCCTACTTTACTTATTACCATTAATATGTGCTTCTGACCTTAAGTTGGCAAATCTGGCTTTGTTTTTTCTAAGTCCTGATTTAAAAGTGGCAACCTGCTCTGCTCCCCATCTTTCCTAGATTCTCCCATCCACCTTTTTAGTCCAGCCTGGTAACTTGACCCTGAACTTCTGTTACTTTCTTTGTTACTTGATTTAGGAGAGAGGGATGAGCCCCTTCATACACATCAAACAGTCCTCCAATGAAAAGAGCCTATCAGTGCAAACAGGATCAAGTGTGGAGAAGGTCAAATGCTCAGTATTGTATTTTCTCCCTTCCTGTTGTAGTCTATCACATCCATGATAATCCACAGTAAAAAAAAAATCTTCACTGGAATTACATACATTGGAAATGCTGTATTTCTACAACACAATGTCCTGTCTCTTAGCCAAGCACGCTTATTTTAAAGAGTTGGTATGCAATTAATGTATTTGGAACACATGGCTGATTAAAAATAGCAGCACTGTTAAATTCTAACTTTGTTCTTTTGCCAGTTTTGAAGTTCTATGAGAGCAAAGGATTTAACGATCATAGTAACTAGATAAAACCAACGCTTGTGTATATTTGCCTGCTTTGTCTCATTGAACATGTCCAAATCTGCATATGCAGTCCAGGTCAGGCACTGTGACAGCAGGTTTTCTCAGTTCAGTAGATCATTTAGGACCCGGATGTCACTTGTGGTTTTCTAATATATTTTACATATTACCTTACTTTATTAGATACACTTCTTTTCAGTGGAGCTGGACTTAATAATAAAGCACAATTTTTAGAAGGTTGTTCAACAAAATAAACCTTGATTTTTCAAGCTTACCATACCCTAAAACTTTGTGTTTCCTGAAATTCCTTTTGAATTTTATCCTCTGGAACAGGTTTCTTTTCAGAAAAAAAAAAAATTATATATATATATGTTGATCTGTTAAATTTATTTATTTAAATTTTTTTTGCTTAGTCCTTAAAAGCCATTTCTGCCTTGCCAGTTCATGACACCAAATGTACCTCTGTGCTTCTAGAAAAACTAAATTAAATAACTGTATTAATTGGTCCAATTGAAAACTTGTTGCGACCATCGCACTTAAATGAATATACTTCTGGTATCTTTAGTCAGCCCCCAGTTATCTTCCAGGGCATCTGTCTGGGACTCAACTAATGGTGGAACCTCCTGCTTCAGAAAAAAATACACTTCACGTGGCCTGCAACCAACTCCAGACCTCTGTCTAGCAGTTATTCCCTCGTCTCTTCAAATTCCCCCTCCTTGTTCTCTCCTTGGAGGCTGTAAACAAACTGAAGTTTCTCCGGTTCTAAAACTTTTTTGAATACATAGAAATAAAATAAAAAGTAAACCTTGCTTCTTCTATGTACTCTCTCCCAATCTACAATCTTTTCTCTCAATTTTTTAAACCAATGTATTTCTTCAAAGGATTAATCCATACAGACTGTCTCTGCTGTCCTACTTCCAGTGAATTCTGCAAGTCTGATTTCTTCCTCACCGTTCTACAAAGATTATTTTGGTCCTCTTCCTCTGTATTTCTGTGGTATTTAACATGGTTGAACACTTGTCAATGTTAAGAGGGTAGCTCCATTTTTTTCTGGCTTTATGCTTCCATGTGCAGCAAAGGCCATGAGAGAAGCACTTTCTTTGTCATCTACGGGGAAGGAGTGAATTTTCATTTTTTAAATTTTTACTTTTTGACTGTGCCGTACAGTGTTTGGGATCTTAGTTCCCAAACCAGGCATCAAACCCACACCTCCTCATGAAGTGCTGAGTCTTAACCACTGAATACTGCTTCCTCAGCTGCTTCCTTGCATGTCCTTCCTCGCCTCTCCTTACTGTAAGGCAGTTGGGAGGCTGTCATTGACTGACAGTAAAATTATATAATTCTCTGGAGCCTGTTTAGCTAACAGACCTAAAGTCACATTCTCTAACCTTTATTAGAATTAAAAGTGATTGTTTTGATCTCCATTTGCCTTTCTCAGTTGGTGCCAAAGTCCATGGAGTTGATAGGTGTTTTGTATGGCTCCCTCTCTGCAAACTCCAAAGCTTGCTGCTTTAGCTTCTTTTTATGCCTTTCGTGTCTTTCTCCTCTCTGTGCACATAGCTGTAGGTATTATATTGTAGCACAAATTACATTGCATCTTGTAACATTTTTCTTATTATGTAAGTAATTCTTGCTATAGAAAATATTTTAAATAAAAAAGTATAAAGATAAAAGTAAAAACTTATAAAGCTAGAATTCAGAGATGTCCAGATTTAGCAATTTGGTCTTTTTTCTAAGGGTATAATAAAAAATTATATATAATTTTTACACACAAACATGTATTATTTTTCATCATTAGAATTAAATTTTATGTACTTTTATTTCCTGCTCTTTTTCAAACACAGTGAACATTTTTTTTCCTATCATTCCCTACCATTAAACATTCTTCTAAAATAAGATTTTCAGGGCCTGTATACCTATTCTGTTATATGAATTTTTCATAATTTATTTAAACAATTTCCTATTATTGAAACTGTTCCTGTTTTTTACTATTAGGTATACTAGCTATTCTTTATTCATGTTGATTACCTGCCAAGAACTATCTATGTCTTACAAAGGTGGCCTCATTATTTATCACGACAATCCAATGAGGAAGTGATGTTATCACCATTCGACAGGAGAGAAAATTGAGGTTCAGAGACTTGTTCCACATGTAGAGCTAACTGGGCAGAGTAGAAGGCTTGGTCCATCTCACTCCAACACCTGTGCTCTGAATCACCTGTCTGTTCTCCACCTCTAAATGATGTGATAAACATCACAGCACATACATGACTATAAGGTCAATCTTTTAGAACACCTTTGATCACACAAGATCCACCCCCTCTTTTTCATTGTAAACAATCAGAATTATCAGCTAAGCACATACTTTTTAAAAGACTCAATCCTTACATCACACTAGTCTCAAAAATAAAGTTGAGATGAATTAAGAGCTAAATATTTTAAATATATATAATATGTGGGAGGTAATATGGGAAATGCATTTGTAAAGCCTGGAATTCTCCAGGCACGAATACTCGAGTGGGTATTCCCTTCTCCAGGGGCAGATTCTTTACCATCTGAGCCACTGGGGAAGCCCTAATTTTAACAGTTGAGAAGAGATAAACTCCAGATGCAGTAAAGGAAAGGATAGTCAGATATAACTACAAAAAAATTTAAAACTCTATTTGATAAAACATACAGTTGTGGCGCTAGTGGTGAAGAACTTGCCTGCCAGTGCTGGAAATGCAGGAGATTCAGGTTCGATCCCTGGGTTGGGAAGATCCCCTGGAGGAGGAAATGGCAACCCACTCCAGTATTCTTGCCTGGAGAATCCCATGGATGGGAACCTGGCAGACTATAGTTCATAGCGTCACACAGAGTCAGCCACGACTGAAGCAACTTAGTGTGCACGCATGCACTTGTTATGGAGTTTGATTCTTCACATTTCCAAGAAAGGGAAGCTAGGAACAGGAATCTCTTTGGAATTTTTACAGAACAGTTTCCTCTCACTGCTGGCCATAGAGAGAAATTGTGATTCCCAAACCAATTCAGCACTGCCAAGAAAAATCTTTGTACCCCCACAAACAGATGAGCCCCCAGTGACAACTCAACTGGGGCTTCCCAGGCAGCACAGTGCTAAAGAATCTGCCTGCCAGTGCAGGAGATGAAAGAGATGTGGGTTTGATCCCTGGGTCGGGAAGATCCCCTGGAGGAGGGCATGACAACCTACTTCAGTATTCTTGCCTGGGAAATCCCATGGACAGAGGAGCCTGAGGGCTACAGTCCACAGGGTCTCAAAGAGTTGGACACGACTGAAACGACTTAGCACACAGCCACACACCAGTCATCAGACACTGGTTGGATCAGGTGGCCCAGAATCTTCCTTTAAGTCACAGCTGATTCCTGTTTGTCCGTCCACCCCTCCCCAACTCTCAGCTACTGCTGTACCTGGACAGTTGATGCCACTTCTGATTCCCAGGAAGTCAGGAGATCTGAGTTCAGTTAATAATAGCATCACAACCACCTGATAGTGATTGTTTGAGAAATGGGCACAAATTCTAAGGCAGAAACATTAGAATCAGATCTCATCATTGGCTTTGGTTTGACCTGTTGGGGAAGGTGATTTTCCAACTTCTACTGGACTTGGTGTTGCCAGAAATGAGCTAGGAACTGCAAAGAAGATCCCGAGAGTGAAGTCATCACAATTACAGGCAGAATGTAAACTCCACAAACAGGAACTTTTGTCTGTTTCATTCACTCAAGAATGAATTTTTAGTTTCCCAGAACATTGCCTGGTACATAGTAGGCACGTAAATATTTGTTAATGAATGAAGAGAGAAAAAAAGTACATCTTAATGACGTGAGTTAAACCCTGATTCCAGGTGTACTTGCTACTAGTTCAAGCTTGGGCTTTTTAGATGTATAATGAATTTCTGTTTTTACTTAATGCAGTCTCAACTTGACTTTTCTCTCATTTGCAACTTGCTACCGTCTGAATAATTGTGTCTCCCCCGTAAAACATATGTTGAAGTGCTAACCCCCAAAAGTGATGATATTAGTAAGTGTGGCCGCTGGGAGGAGATTCGGTCAAGAGAGTGGTATAGTGCTTTTGTAAAAGAGGTTCCATTTTTCATTGCTCTTTTAAACACTCAGTATCAACCTAGATTTACCCATATATTAATATTTACTCTTCCCATTGCTTTTTTTTTGGTCCTTTCTGCATCTTTGCTTCTATCTGTTATTATTTTTCCTCTTTTTTTCCTTCTTATAAGGCAACTGGTGGCAAGTTCTCTTAATTTTTATCTGAAAATGATTTATTTCACCTCTGTTTTTAAAGGGCATTTTCACTGTGCATAGCATTTTCAGACTGGCATTTTGCCCCAATGCTTTGAAGCCATCATTCCATATTTTTTCTGTAGTCCAGTGTTGCCATTGAGAATACAGCTGTCACTATGCTTTTTGTTCCTTTAAACGTAGTACGTACTTTCCCTCATCTTTGACTGCTAAGTTTTTTTTTTTATAATTGCCTTTTATTTTCAGCAGTTTTACTAAGACAGACCTAGGTATAGTTTCTGAGCATTTATCCTGCAGTCATTCTGAGAACCTCTTGAATAGCTTTCACTGATTCTGAACTTTGTGAGCCATCATTTTTTCCCTGTTTGCTTCTTGCTTTTGCCCCATTCTCTTTCTGTTCCCCTTCTGGAAGTTAGACATTTTCATTCTACCTTCCGTATTTCTTATTTCATTATTTTTCATTGTTATAACTGACATAACATTATATTCATTTCAGTACTTTTATATGTTGCAAAATGATCACCATAATAAGTCCATAACATCCATCAGCCTACAGAGTTACAATTCTTTTTCTCATGAGAACTTTCAAGATCCACTCTCCTAGCTACTTTCAAATATGCAATATATATTTGCAGTACAAATACAAAAAAACTTTATAATACAAATATGCAATACAGCATTATTAACTATGATGTATATAACTGTTATCACTGGGCTTTATTTATATCCCATTTCACAACTAGAAATATGAACCTTTTTAACCCCTTCATCTGTTTCGGCCCCCCTTACCTCAGGCAACCACAGTCTGTTCTCTATATCCACGAGCTCCAGTATTTTTGTTTGTTTAAGACTACACATAAAAGTGAGATCATACAGTATTTTATTTCACTTAGTATAATGCCCTCATAGCCCATCCATATTGTCACAAATGACAAGATTTAGTTCTTATTTATGGCTGAATAATATTCTATTTTTTATATATGTATGTATATATTAGTAATAGACATTTATTTTCTTGGGCTCCAAAATCACTGTGGACAGTAACTGCAGCCATGAAATTAAAAGACACTTGCTCCTTGGAAGAAAAACTATGACAAACCTAGACAACATATTAGAAAGCAGAGACATCACTTTGCCAATAAAGGTCCATATAATCAAAGCTATGGTTTTTCCAGTAGTCATGTATGGATGTGAGAGCTGGACCATAAAGAAGGCTGAGCACTGAAGAACTGATGCCTTTGAACTGTGGTGCTGGAGAAGACTCTTGAGAGTCCCTTGGACAGCAAGGAGATCAAATCAGTCAATTCTAAAGGAAATTAACCCTGAATATTTATTGGAAGAACTGATGCTGAAGCTGAAGCTCCAGTACTTTGGCCACTAGATGTGAAGAACTGACTCACTGGAAAAGACCCTGAAGCTGGGAAAGATTGAGGGCAGGAGAAGGGGATGACAGAGGATGAGATGCTTAGATGGCATTACCAGCTCAATGGACATGAGTTTGAGCAAACTCTAGGAGATGGTGAGGGACCGGAAGCCTAGCATGCTGCAGTCCATGGGGTCACAAAGAGTCAGACATGATTTAGTGACTGAACAACAATACCATGTTTTTCTTTATTCATTCATCCAGCAATGGAAGCTGAGGTTGTTTCCATGTCTTGGCTATTGTAAATAATACAATAACCATTTTCTCTTTAGAGGCATATATATCTTTGATGAAAATAAACACCAAAAAAAAAAAAAAAGGAGAAGAAGGTAGTGAAAGGGATCCTTGCAAATTAATGAGATAAATGAGTTTCTTGAGAGGAAAACTCCTGACAACTTTCTGATCACACTAAACTGTTTGCCATGCTAGTTGTCTGTTTTAAAAAGCAAAGAGGTTTTTATTTTATTTGTCAAGCATGAGAGCATGCTGTAAATTTTTGAGCAGAAGAGTCTCATTTGTTATGACAAGTGGTAATAGAAATAAATTGAGACTATCTTAGGAAAACGATTTTAAAAAAATAACAACAATGCTGCAGTGAAAATGAGAGTGCATATATCTTTTTGAATTAGGGTTTTCATTTTATTCAAACAAATACCCAAAAGTGGTATTGCTGGGTCACAAGGCAGTTTTATTTGTAATTTGGGGGGAAACATCAATACTGTTTTTTATAGTGGCTGCCCCAATTTACATTCCCACCAACAGTGCATAAGGGTTCCCTTTTCTCCACATCCTCCCCAACACTTAATTCTTGTCATTTTGATGACAGCCATTCTAACAGGTGTGAGGTGGTATCTCATTGTGGTTTTGATTTGCATTTCCCTGATGATCAGTGATGTTGAGCATCTTTCATATGCCTGTTGACCATCTGTATGTCTTCTTTGGAAAAATGTCTCTTTAGATCCTCTGCTCATTTTTAAATCAGATTGTTTGGTTTTTCACTCTTGAACCATATCAGTTCTTTATGTATTTTGGATGTGTGCGTGCTAAGTCACTTCAGTCATGTCCAACTCTTTGCAACCCCATGGACCATAGTCCGCCAGGCTCCTCTGCCTATGGGATTCTCCCTCCAGGCAAGAATACTAGAGTGGGTTGCCATGTCCTCCTCCAGAAGATCTTCCAGACCCAGGAATCAAACCCGTGTCTCTTACATCCCCTAAATCGGCAGGTGGGTTCTTTACCACTAGCACAACCTGGGAAGCCCATATATTTTGGATATTAACCCCTTATCAGGTATGTGATTTACAAATATCTTTTTACATTTAGTATGTTGTTTTTTCATTTGATGATTCCCTTTCCTGTGAAGAAGCTTTTTAGTTTGCTTATTTTTGCTTTTGTTGCCTTTGCTTTTGGTGTCAAATCCAAAAATCAGGTCTTACATTCAAGTCTTTAATTCATTTTGAGTTATTTTTTGTGTATGGTAGAAGATAGTGGTTTAGTTTCATTCTTTGGCACATGCTGTCACATTTTCCAACACCATTTACTGAAGAGGCTATCCTTTCTCCATTATATGTTCTTTGACACTTTATTGATAATTGATTCTATGGGCTTCCAGGTGGCATAGTGGTAAAGAATCTGTCTGCCAATGCAGGAGACACAAGAGATGCAGGCTTGATCCCTGGGTTGGGAATATCCCTTGGAGGAGAAAATTACAACCCACTCCAGTATTCTTGCCTGGAAAATTTCATGGACATAGGAGTCTGGTGGGCTACAGTTCTTGAGGTTGCAGAGACTTGGACACAACTGAGAACACCAAATACATAAAATATACAGTTGACTCTATATATGGGTGTATTTATTTCTGGGCTGCCTATGCCAATATTGTACTGTTTTGATTGATATAACTTTGTAGTATAGTTTGAAGTCAAGGAATATGATACTTCCAGCTTTGTTCTTTCTAAAGATTGCTTTGAGTATTTGGGGTCTTTTGCAGCTGCACATTTTAGCCTGGTTTGTTCTATTTCTGTGAAAAATGCCATCGGAATTTTAATAGGGATTGCACTAACATATACACTGCTTTGGTAGTATGGACATTTTAAAAATGTTAATTCTTCCAATCCATGAGCATGGGATATCATTCTAATTATTTGTTTTTTCTTCAATTTCTTTTGTTAATGTCTTATAGTTTTCAATGTACAGGTCTCTCACCTGCTTGGTTACCTTTATCCCTAGGTATTTTGTTCTTTGTGATGCACTTGTAAATAGGATTGTTTTCTTAAGTGTATAAAATGCAACAGATTTTTGTATATTGATTCTGTTCCCTGCAACTTTACCAAATCCATTGGTTAGTTTAACAGGTTTATGGTGGAGTCTTTAGAGTTTTCTATATATATCATCTGCACATTGTGACAGTTTTACTTCTTCCTTTTCAATTTGGATGTCTTTTATTTCTTTTTCTTGCCTAACTGTTCTGCTAGGACTTCTAATACTATATTGAGAGAGTAGTGAGAGTGGGCATCCTTGTGTTGTTCCTGACCTTAGAGGAAAAGCTTTCAGATTTTCACCACCAAGTATCATGTTAGCTGTGGGCTTGTCATATATGACTTTTATAATGTTGAGGTACATTTCCATAGCACATGCTATTGATAATTTTAATCAAAAGTGGATGTTGCATTTCCATTATTTTTAATATTCCATTCTTTTTCACTCCATGCTCCATTTGGATTTTTTCCCTTACCTATCTTCTAGTTTTTATTATTTCAAATGTGTGAATCTGAAGATACTAATAAAAATTAATATATAATATATATAACAGAAGCGATGCCACAGAGCTCCCCCTTTGCCATGTGAAGATAGAACCAGAAATCTGTTGCTTGAAAAATAGCCCTCATCTAATCTCCAGAATTATGAGCAATAGATTTCTGTTGTTTATATGCTTCTCAGTCTATAGTATTTTGTTACAGCAGACCAAATGACCAAGATGCAAAATTGGCACCAAGTGTGGAATTGCTGTTATAACAAGTACCTAAAAATGTAGAAGCATCTTTGGAACTGGATAATGGGTAGAGAAGATCCCCTGGAGTAGGAGACGGCAATGCACTCCAGTATCCTTGCCTGGAAAATCCTACGGACAGAGGAGCCTGGTGGGCTAAAGTCCATGGGGTTGCAAAGAGTGGGACATGTCAGAGTGACTGAGCACACACACTCACAATGGGTAGAGACTAGAAGAGTTTTGAGGTACATGCTAGAAAAAGCCTATATTGATGCACATCAGTGGTTAAGAGTAATTCTAGTAAGAGCTCAGAAGAGGAAAACTAGCAAAACACTCAATTTTCTTAGAGAATACCTAAATGGTTGTTAATGGAATGATAGTAAAAATATGGATGATAAAGGTCATTCTGCTGAGGTCTCAGAGGGAAATAAGTAACATGTTATTGGAAACCATAGGGAAGGCTATCCTTTCCAAGTGGCAAAGAGTTTAGCTGAATTGTGTTCCTGTCCTGGTGTTTTGTGGAAGGTAGAACTTGTAAGTGATGAAAAGTGGCTATGTGGCTGAAGAAATTTCAAAGCCAAGTGTTGAAGAAACAGCCTGGTTTCTCTTAAATGCTTATAATAAAACTCAAAAAGAGATAAATTATTTAAAGGTAGAATTGTTCATCAAAAACAAAGCAACTTTAACATTTGGAAAGCTCTTGGCCTATCCATTTTGAAAGAGATAAGAAAGTTTGTTTGGAAAAAACACAGTGTGGGCCGCCATCTTGAATTGAGGTGTAGTGGGTGTCTTTTTCACACTAGGAGCTCCAGCCCAAAGTTCTCAGGGCAAGGCCTCTGCAAGCACCTCATGAGCAACTGAAACTACACTAAGCACAAAGGGAAAAAAGGGTCAGTATTTCCTTCTGCATGGTCTGAAATACCTATTGTGGCTGTTTTGATGACCAATGTATAAGTCACTCTTTAGAGCCATAGGGAAAGAACTGCTTCTAGAAGTAGGTCAGCCTCATCCAGTCAGTTGAAGGCCTTAATAGAACAAAGACTGACTTCCCTCACCAAGAAGGAATTCTGCCAAAACACTGCCTTTAGAATCAGACTGCAACTATTCCCTGGTCTCCAGCCTGCCAGATTAAAGATTTGGGACACCAAAGACTGAAAGCTTCCACAATTGTAGATCAAGTCCTGAGCTTTTGGAGTGGGAGCACTGACTCCAAGACCCTAGATTACCACAGAACTAACCCTAGGGAGTATCAAATAGTGAGAACTCACACAAAGGAAACCACTTGAATACAAGACCTGGCATCACCCAACAACCAATAGCACCCTGTGCAGGATGCCTCATCTAAACAACAAACAAAACAAAATTACAAACCAAATCATCAGCAGACAGGACTACCACCTCACTCAGCCTTGCCCCTCAGAGGAAAAACAAACAAACAAACAAACAAAAAAAACTCAGCACAAATCTCACCCTATACAAAGCTTACACAAACCACTGGACCAACCTGAGGAGGGCAGAAACCGAAAGGAAGAAAGAATTCAACCCTGAAGCCTGGGAAAAGGAGACCTCAAACACAATAAGTTTAAAAAAATAATAATAAAAAGGCAGAGAAATACTACACAAATGAAAGAACAAATTAGAAACACAGAAGTCCAAATAAATGAAGAGGAAATAGGCAAACTATCTGAAAAACAATTCAGAATAATGATAGTAAAGATGACCAAAAACCTTGAAAACAAAATGGAGAAAATGCAAGAATCAATTAACAAAGACCTAGAAGAATTAAAGAATAAACATACAGAGACAAACAACACAATTACTGAAATTAAAAATACTCTGGAAGGAATCAATAGCAGAATATCTTAAGCAGAAGAACAAATCAGTGAGCTGGAAGATAAAATGGTGGAAATAACTTCGGAAGAGCAGAATAAAGTAATAAGAATGAAAAGAACTGAGGATAGTCTCAGAAACCTCTGGGACAATATAAAATAACGCCAACATTTGAATTATAGGGGTCCTAGAAGAAGAAGAGGAAAAGAAAGAGTATGAGAAAATTTTAGAAGAGAGAATAGTTGAAAATTTCCCTAGCATGGCAAAGGAAATGTCAATCAAATCCAAGAGGTGCAAAGAGTCCCATATAGGATAAACCCAAGGAGAAACATGCCAAGATACATACTAATCAAACTAACAAAGACTAAACACAAAGAAAGAATATTAAAACCAGCAAGGGAAAAGCAACAAGTAATATACAAGGGAAATCCCAAATGCTTAAGAGCTGATCTTTCAGCAGAAACTCTGCAGGCCAGAAGGGAATGGCAGGATATATTTAAAGTACTGAAAGGGGAAAATCCACAACCAAGATTACTGTACCCAGCAAGGATCTCATTCAAAATTGATGGAGAAATAGAAAGCTTTTCAGACAAGCAAAAGTTAAGAGAATTCAGTGCCACCAAACCAGCTTTACAACAAATGTTAAAGAGACTTATATAGTCAAGAAATACAAGAGAAGGAAAACGATCTACAAAATCAACCAAAAACAATTAAGAAAATGGCAATAGGAACATATATATCAATAATTACTTTAAATGTAAATGGATTAAATGCTCCAACCAAAAGACACAGACTGGCTGAATGGATACAAAAACAAGACCCACATATATATATGCTGTCTACAAGAAACCCACTTCAGACCTAAAGACACATATAGACTGAAAGTGAGGGGATGGAAAAATATATTCCATGCAAATGGGAAGCAAAAGAAAGCTGGAGTAGCAATCCTCCTATCAGACAAAATAGACCTTAAACTAAAGAAGATTACAAGAGATAAGGAAGAACACTACATAATGACCAAGGGATCAAGCCAAGAGGAAGACATAACAATTGTAAATATCTATGCACCCAACATAGGACTTCCCTGGTGGCTCAGACGGTAAAGCGTCTGCCTACAATGCGGGAGACCCAGGTTCAATCCCTGGGTTGGGAAGATTTCCTGGAGAAGGAAATGGCAACCCACTCCAGTATTCTTGCCTGGAAAATCCCATGGACGGAGAAACCTGGTAGGCCTCAGTCCGTGGGGTTGCAAGAGTCGGACAGGACTGAGCAACTTCACTTTCATGCACCCAACATAGGAGCACCTAAATACATAAGACAAACACCAACAGACATAAAAGGAGAAATTGACAGTAACACAATAATAGTAGGAAACTGACACCCCACTCACACCAATGGACAGATCATCAAAACAAAAAATTAAGAAGGAAACACAAGTCTTAAATGATACATTAGATGAAATGGATCTCATTGATATCTTCAGGACATTCCATCCAAATGCAGAAGAATACACCTTATTCTCAAGTGCACATGGAACATTCTCCAGGATAAACCACATCTTGGGTCACAAATCAAAGCTCAGTAAATTTAAGAAAATTGAAGTCATATCAAGCATCTTCTCTGACCACAACGCTATGAGAATAGACATCAATTACAAGGAAAAAAAAAACTGTAAGAAACACAAACACATGAGATTAATCAATGTGTTTCTAAATAACCAACAGGTTACTGAAGAAATCAAAAAATTTCTAGAAACAAATGACAATGAAAACACAACAACTCAAAACCTATGGGATGCAGCGAAAGCAGTTCTAAGAGGGAAGTTTATAGCAATACAATCCTACCTCAAGAAACAAGAAAAACATCGAAGGGACAACCTAACTTTACACCTAAAACAACTGGAAAAAGAAGAACAAAAAAAAAAATCCCCAAAATTAGTAGAAGGAAAGAAATCATAAAGCTCTGAGCAGAAATAAATGAAAAAGGAATGAAAGAAACAAGAGTAAAGATTAATAAAACTAAAAGCTGGTTCTTTGAGAAGATAAACAAAATTAACAAACCTTTGGCCTGACTCATCAAGAAAAAAAAGAAGAATCAAATCAACAAAATTAGAAATGAAAAAGGAGAGGTTACAACAGACAATGAAGAAATACAAAGGATTATAAGAGACTGTTATGAACAACTATATGGCAATAAAATGGATAACCTGGAAGAAATGGAAAATTCTTAGAGAAGTTCAGTCTTCCAAGATTGAACCAGGAAAAAACAGAAATTATGAACAACCCAATTACAAGCACTGAAACTGAAGCTGTGATCAAAAATCTCCCAAAAAACAAAAGCTCAAGACCAGACGGCTTCAGAGGAGAATTCTATCAAACATTTTTTATTGAAGGATAATTGCTTTACACAATTTTGTTGTTTTCTGTCAAACCTCAACATGAATCAGCCATAGGTATACATATATCCCCTCCCTTTTGAACTTCCCTCCCATCTTCCTCCCCATCCCACCCCTCTAGGTTGATACAGAGCCCCTGTTCGAGTTTCCTTAGCTATACAGCCAATTTCTGTTGGCTATCTATTTTACATATGAAAATGTAAGTTTCCATGTTACTCTTTCCATATATCTCACCCTCTTCTCCCTTCTCTGCATGTTCACAAATCTATTCTCTATGTCTGTTTCTCCACTGCTGCCCTGTAAGTAAATTCTCCAGTACCATTTTTCTAGATTCCATGTATATGCATTAGAATATGATATTTATCTTTCTCTTTCCGACTTACTTCACTCTGTATAATAGGTTCTAGGTTCATCCCCCTCACTAGAACTGACTCAAATACGTTCCTTTTTATGGCTGAGTAACATTCTATTGTGTATATGTACCACACTTCTTTATCCATTCTTCTGTCAATGGATATCTAAGTTGGTTCCATGTTCTAGCTATTGTAAATAGTGCTGCAATGAACATTGGGATACATGTGTCTTTTTCAATTTTGGTTTCCTCAGGGTATATGCCTAGGAGTGGGATTGCTGGGTCATATGGTGGTTTTATTCCTAGTTTTTTAAGGAATCTCCATACCGTCTTCCATAGTAGCTATATCCTTCAATAAATAAATGAATAATTAAAAAAAAAAAACCCACAATGTGGCCAAATTTGATGAGGCAATTAATGTGGATTGACCATCTCAGTGGAAGACAGGAACTATTTTTAAGACAATGGAGACATCAGGTTGGCGGTTCAAACAGAAGGTGGGACTTCTTGTTTAAAACAATAGAAGAATGAAATGCCCAGAGGCATTTCAGACTGGGCCTACCATCACAAATCCTGAGTTCAAGGGCCTGGAGGCAAATTGTTGTTGTTTAGTCCCTAGTGTTTCTGACTCTTCTATCCCAGGCTCCTCTGTCCAAGGGATTTTCCAGGTAAGAATACTGGAGTGGGTTGCCATTTCATTCTCCAGGGTATTTTTCCGACCCAGGGATCGAACCCAAGTCTCCTGCATTGCAGGTGGATTCTTCACCACTGGACCACCAGCGAAGCCCCTGGGGAAGAATATCAGTTTTGAAAGAGGGGCTGCTGGCTGACTAACAAAGCAGGCCTGCTTCCCAAATACCCGTGTTGTGCTCCTCAGCCTCCAGGTGCCACATACGACAGCCATGGTGCCACCCCTGTGGAGGGCACAGGTGGTAAACCTTGGAGGAGTCCCTACTGAGTGCAGAGTATAACAGCCCTGGTAGCATTTACAGCTCCATCTATATTTGGAAGAGGGAAACCTCCCAGAGCAGTAGGCTCAGGATAGGGACGGGCCACAGTAGAGAGGCCCCCATTAGGTAGGTGAGTGACCAGTGGGGCTGTAAGGGCAGGGTTGCTCCTGAGACCACAGCCCCAGATGAGGCAGACATGAGACTCTAGCCTGTGAGAACTTCCCAATAGGCTGTGTCTAGCAAAGCTGCGGAGATAGGGCCACTCCTAGGCTTGGGGGCCTACTGCCCACCCCAGTGTGTCCAGAGATGGGCTGTAAGGTTTTGGACTTGCTTGGAAACTATTTCGCCTTTATCCTTCCCTATTTCTCCCTTCAGAATGGAAATGTCTATCCCATGTCTGTCCCTCCACTGTATTTTGGAAGCACCTAAGGAGGTTGATTTCATAATTCATAACCAGAGGGCAGTTTGCCTAAGGGTGAGTGTCTCACCCAAATTTGAGAGTTCCAGAAAAACATCTATTTCTGCTTTACTGACTATGCCAAAGCCTTTGACTGTGTGGATCACAATACACTGTGGAAAATTCTGAAAGAGATGGGAATACCAGACCATCTGACCTGCCTCTTGAGAAATCTGTATGCAGGTCAGGAAGCAACAGTTAGAACTGGTTATGGAACAACAGACTGGTTCCAAATCGGGAAAGGAGTACATCAAGGCTGTATATTGTCACCCTGCTTATTTAACTTATATGCAGAGTACATCATGAGAAACGCTGGGCTGGAGAAAGCACAAGCTGGAATCAAGATTGCCGGGAGAAATATCAATAACCTCAGAAACGCAGATGACACCACCCTGATGGCAGAAAGTGAAGAAGAACTAAAGGGCCTCTTGATGAAAGTGAAAGAGGAGAGTGAAAAAGTTGGCTTAAAGCTTAACATTCAGAAAACTAAGATCATGGCATCCGGTCCCATCACTTCATGGCAAATAGATAGGGAAAGAATGGAAACAGTGGCTGACTTTATTTTTTGGGCTCCAAAATCACTGCAGATGGTGACTGCAGCCATGAAATTATAAGACGCTTACTCCTTGGAAGGAAAGCTATGACCAACCTAGACAGCATATTAAAAAGCAGAGACATTACTTTGCCAACAAACCTCTGTCTAGTCAAGGCTATATTTTTCCCGCAGTCATGTATGGATGTGAGAGCTGGACTATAAAGAAAGCTAAGCGCCGAAGAATTGATGCTTTTGAAGTGTGGTTTGGAGAAGACTCTTGAGAGTCTGTTGGACTGCAAGGAGACCCAACCAGTCCATCCTAAAGGAGATCCGTCCTGGGTGTTCATTGGAAGGACTGATGTTGAAGCTGAAACTCCAATACTTTGGCCACCTGATGTGAAGAACTGACTCATTTGAAAAGACCCTGATGCTGGGAAACACTAAGGGCAGGTGAAGAAGGGGACAACAGAGGATGAGATGGTTGGATGGCATCACTGACTCAACGGACCTGAGTTTGGGTAAACTCCGGGAGTTGGCGATGGACAGGGAGGCCTGGTGTGCTGCAGCCCATGGGGTCGCAAAGAGTCGGACATGACTGAGCGACTTAGATGTTTTTCTGGAACGGTCAAAGGCTTTGGCATAGTCAATAAAGCAGAAATGGATGTTTTTCTGAAACTCTTGCTTTTTCGATGATCCAGCAGATGTTGGCAATTTGATCTCCAGTTCCTCTGCCTTTTCTAAAACCAGCTTGAACATCTGGAAGTTCACAGTTCATGTATTGATGAAGCCTGGCTTGGAGAATTTTGAGCATTACTTTACTAGTGTGTGAGATGAGTGCAATTGTGTGGTAGTTTGAACATTCTTTGGCATTGCCTTTCTTTGGGATTGGAATGAAAACGGACCTTTTCCAGTCCTGTGGCCACTGCTGAGTTTTCCATATTTGCTGGGATAGTGAGTGCAGCACTTTCACGGCATCATGTTTTACAATTTGAAATAGCTCAACTGGAATTCCATCACCTTCACTAGCTTTGTTTGTAGTGATGCTTCCTAAGGCCCACTTGACTTCACATTCCAGGATGTCTGGCTCTAGGTGAGTGATCACACCATCGTGATTATATGGATTGTGAAGATCTTTTTTCTATAGTTCTTCTGTGTATTCTTGCCACCTCTTCTTAATATCTTCTGCTTCTGTTAGGTCCATACCATTTCTGTGCTTTATTGAGCCCATCTTTACATGAAGTATTCCCTTGCTATCTCTGATTTTCTTGAAGAGATCTCTAGTCTTTCCCATTCTATTGTTTTCCCTATTTCTTTGCACTGATCACTGAGGAAGTCTTTCTTGTCTCTCCTTGCTATTCTTTGGAACTCTGCATTCAGAAGGGAATATCTTTCCTTTTCTCCTTTGCTTTTCACTTCTCTTCTCTTCCCAGCTATCTGAAAGGCCTCCTCAGACAGCCATTTTGCTTTTTTGCATTTCTTTTCCATGGGGATTTTCTTGATCCCTGTCTCCTGTACAATGTCACAAACCTCTGTTCATAGTTCATCAGGCACTCTGTCTATCAGATCTAGTCCCTTAAATCTATTTCTCACTTCCACTGTCTAATCATAAGGGATTTGATTTAGGTCATGCCTGAATGGTCTAATGGTTTTCCCTACTTTCTTCAATTTAAGTCTGAATTTGGCAATAAGCAGTTCATGATCTGAGCCACAGTCAGCTCCTGGTCTTGTTTTTGCTGACTGTATAGAGCTTCTTCATCTTTGGCTGCAAAGAATATAATCAGTCTGATTTCGGTGTTGACCATCTGGTGATGTCCATGTGTAGTGTCTTCTCTTGTGTTGTTGGAAGAGGGTGTTGGCTATTACCAGTGTGTTCTCTTGCAAAACTCTATTAGCCTTTGCCCTGCTTTATTCTGTACTCCAAGGCCAAGTTTTCCTGTTACTCCAGGTGTTTCTTGACTTCCAACTTTTGCATTCCAGTCCCCTATAATGAAAAGGACATCTTTTGGGGGTGTTACTTCTAAAAGGTCTTGTAGGTCTTCTTTCTGACATTAGAGTGGTATTTTCTGCATATCTGAGGTTATTGATATTTCTCCTGGAGATCTTGATTCCAGCTTGTGTTCCAGGCAGCTGGGCATTTTACATGATACACTCCACATAGAAGTTAAATAGGCCAGGTGACAGTATAGAACCTTGAGTACTACTTCCCAATTTTGAACCAGTCCATTGTTCCATGTTTAGTTCTAACTCTTGCTTCTAGACCTGCATACAGGTTTCTCAAGAGACAAGTGGGTGGTCTTGTATTCCCATCTCTTTAAGAATTTTCCACAGTTTGTTGTGATCCACACGGTCAAAGGCTTTAGCATAGTCAATGAAGCAGAAGTAGATGTCTTTCTGGAATTCCTTTGGTTTTTCTGTGATCCAACAGATACAGGCAATTTGATCTCTGGTTCCTGTGCGTTCTCTAAATCCAACTTGTACATCTGGAATTTCCTGGCTCACATACTGCTGAAGCCTACCTTGAAGGATTTTGAGCATAAGCTTGCTAGCATGTGAAATGAATGCAATTGTATGGTAGTTTGAATATTCTTTGGCATTACCCCGCTTTGGGATTGAAATGAAAACTGACCTTTTCCAGTCCTGTGGCAATGCTGAGTGTTCCAAATTTCCTCACATATTGAATGTAGCACTTTAACAATATCACCTTTTAGGCTTTTAAAAACAGCTGGCATTCCAGGGAAGTCCCTGGACTTAGACTTTTAGTTGATGCTGGGACAAGACTTCTTGGTTGTTGGAATGGAATGAATGTAGTCTGCATGTGAGGAGGACATGAATTTTAGAGAGCCAGGTATGGAATGTGAAGTACTCTGAATGCTTGGATCCTCCCCAAATTCATTTGTAGAAATCCTAATCCCCAAAGATGACTGTTGGGCCTTTGGGAGGTGATTAGGTCACCAGTGCAAAGCCCTCATTAACGCTATTCATGCCAATTCAAATGATGGTCCAGAAAGACCCTTTGCCCTTTACACCACATTAGGGCAGAGTGAGAAGGTGCCAGCTACAAACCAGGAAGTGGGCTCTCACCCAACCATGTCTGCACCTTGATCTTGGATGGTCCAGCTTTTAGAACTGTGAGAAATAAATTCCCATTGTTTATAAGCTACCTAGCATATGGTATTTTGTTATGGTAGTCTTATAAATTAAGACACATCTAAAAGAGTCTTAATAGTTATATTCAAGTTAAGAGTTAAATGACAGAGAGCAGACAAAAAATACTTGCTACATAAATAACAGATAACAGAACATAAAATAATTTTTCAAATTAATTAAAACAGCTACCTAAGAGAAAAATGGGCAAAGGAAATGAACAGGCAATTTATAGAAGTAATATAAACGAATCTTATGAAAGGAGTTCAACCTCACTGGCAATCTAGGAAATATAAGTTACGTCAACAATGTAACATGATTTTCAAAATATAATTGACAAAAATTTAAAGGATGGATAAGATCTATTATTAGTAAGATTGTGAGCAGTCTTTTTCCTATACTCTTGGCAAGAGAGTCAACTAGCAAAACCTTTTTAAAAGAAGATAATGTGGTAGTATCCATCAGAATTTTAAATATGCATACCCTTCAGTCCCATATTTCTTTGTCTAGGCTTCAGTTCTTGAGAAGCACTCACATATATGCCCAGAGACAAGTACAAAGGCATTTTCTATAGAATTGTTTCTAATAGCCAAACATCAGGATTGGTCAGATCAATTATGATAGACGTCTATGCAGCATTTAAAGATATTGAAGTAGATCTTTATAGTATTAACTTGGAAAATCTCCAAAATACATATTTTAAATAAAAACAATTACAAAATAATATGTGTAGAGATATCCTATTTATATAACAAAAATTATTTACATTGGTAAATACAGATATATATATTGAAAAATTAAGAAGGATACCCGACAACTCTCAGCAAAGTTGATTCACATGCATAAACATCAAGAGATGGGTGAAGCAGGACTCTTAGCTTCTCACCCAGTGTGTGTGTTTGTGCTCGGGTGTTTCTGACGCTTTGCAACCCCATGTCTGTAGCCCACCAGGCTCCTCTGTTCATTAAATTTTCCAGGTAAGAATACTGAAGTGGGTTGTCATTTTCTACTCCAGGGGATCTTCCCAACCCAGAGATTGAACCCAAGATTCTTGCGTCTCTTGCATTGACAGGCAGATTCTTTACCACTGAACCACCTGGGAAGCCCCTTTTACCCTGAACTCCTAGAGAAAACCTCTATTAATATCTTTCAATTATTCAGGACCTTTCTTAAGCACATATTACCCAAATATCACCAGGCTTCACAGTACTATGGCTTTTGTTAGAGTGTTAGTTCCAAGTGAGAAAATGTAAGAACATGGAAAACACTTGTCTTTGTGCCATCCTTTGCCCAGGGCCACCTGCACTGCTGGGGTCACTAACCCTTACAAAGTTCTGCTTAAGCCCCAGCAGCTTACAACACAAGCATGGCTTCACATTTGAAGCACAGCCCTATGCTTCACTCAGGCCACTGTTTCCTCTCCAGTGTCACCTCTTTGGCAACCTTGAGGACCCACACTCATCCTTCCTCTGAAAGTGGGCAGGAATGTGACTCTTCTTCCTAGGTTGGACTCTCTTAGGGGTTCTAAAAGCAGAGTGGACTGGGCCCTAAGGTGTTATAGCCCTTTCTAGCTGTACACACACACAGCCCTTCTCCCACCAGAGTGTATCTTCATAGAGAGGATAGCTAGGTGGTCACTTTCAAATAACAAAAGCCACTAAAGACTCAGAATTCCTGGACTTCCCTGCCTGTGGCTAAGACTCCCTGCTTGTAATGCAGGGGTCCCAAGTTCAATCCCTGTTTAGGAAACAAGATCCCTCATGCTGTAATAACACCCGAGGCAGCCAAATTAATAAAAAAAATATAGACTCAGAATTACTTATGGAGGAATTACTCATGCAGATATTCATGCACAGGTGAGAAATGACTTTTGTGCAAAGTCATTCTTGGTAGCATAGCCAGAGGTTATAAACAACTCATGTCTGTCCAAAACAAATGGTTGAATAATGATACATCTACACTGTAGAACATTAAGCAGCAGTTAAAAAAGAATGAGGAAACTTTCTTTATACCAACAGGGAAAGAAGCCCAAGATAAACAAACAAACAAAAAGAAAGGTGCAGAATGATATGTAAAATATGCTATCTTTGTAAATAAATGAAGAACAATAAGAATCTATGTTTGGCTTTGCTTGTATTTGCTTGAAGAAACTATGGAAATTGACACAGGAAATGAAGGACAGTTACCAGTCTAGGAACTGGGTGAGATTTGATCAAATCGAGGGCCAAATAGTAGGGTAGGAGAAAGACCCTTTATTGTATGTGTGTGTGCATGCATGCTAAGTTGCCTCAGTTGTGTCCAACTCTTTGCAACCCTTGTAGCCCACTAGTCCCCTCTATCCATGGGATTTTCCAGGCAAGAATACTGGAGTGGGTTGCCATGCCCTCCTCCAGGAGATCTTCCCAACCCAAGGATCAAACCTGTATCTCCCGTGACTCCTGCATTGGCAGGCGGATTCTTCACCTTCTCTACCACTGTACCACTTGACATATCTTTTTATATTCTTTGATTTTTAAAGCATATTTATGTTTTACCTATACAGTCTTCAGATAGGTCAGGTCCTTCTCATGGAGCCATGCAAGTGAAATCCTTGCAAGTTAGCTTTCTGGCCCCAATCCTTATTGTTTTGTTCTCTCAGGAGGTTCTAGGAATTTGTACATTCAGTCGGTGTAAATGGGTGTGAGAGCAATAGACTACAGACCTTTTCTCCTTGATCTCCCCTTGCTCAGGATATGGAACTTTGTTTTACACATCCACAAAGACAAATGTGTATATAATAACATGTATCATATTTACATAAATAAATTCTCTTTGAGTTACAAATATCAGAAATTCAACTCAAATAACTATAATAATTTTGAGATTGCCTATGAGAGTGCTAACAAAGGTCCGTCTAGTCAAAGCTATAGTTTTTCCTGTGGTCATGTATGGATGTGAGAGATGGACTGTAAAGAAAGCTGAGCACCAAAGAATTGATGCTTTTGAACTGTGGTGTTGGAGAAGACTCTTGAGTGTCCCTTGGACTGAATAGTCATTGGAAGGACTGATCAGAAGCTGAAGCTCCAATACTTTGGCCACCTGTTGCAAAGAACTGACTCCTTAGAAAAGACCCTGATGCTGGGGAAGACCGAAGGTGGTGAAAGGGGATGACAGAGGATGAGATGGTTGGATGGCATCACCAACTCAATGGAAACGAGTTTGAGCAAGCTCTGGGAGTTGGTGATGGACAGGGAAGACTGGCATGCTGCAGTCCATGGGGTCGCAAAGAGTTGGACACGACTGAACAACTGAATTGAACTGATGAGATTGCCTGTGGACACCAATAGGTCTTCCTTGTAGCTCAAATGGTAAAGAATCTACCTGCAATGCAGGAGACCCAGGTTCGATCCCTGGGTCAGGAAGATCCTCTAGAGAAGGGAATGGTAATCCACTCCAGTATTCTTGCCTGGAGAATTCCATAGACTGAGGAGCCTGGCAGGCTACAGTCTATAGGATTGCAAAGAATTGGACACGACTGAATGACTAACACTACTGCTACACTACTATGGACACCAAGGGTAAGAAAGCTCCTAATAAGATTCCTAGGGAATTCCCTGGCAGTCCAATGGTTAGGATTCTGCACTTCCACTGAAAGGGGCACAGGTTTGATTTCAGGTCGGAGAACCAAGATTCTGCATGCTGTGCAGCATGGCCAAAAAATAAAAGATCCCTAACTTCTAGGTTGAACTTTGCCATGCACCTACTTCATAGTAAATAGCAAATAAATATTAGTTGTTATCATTTGTGGAGATTTCAAAGCATAGTATTTGCTTTTCTGTGTCACATGTCTGAATATTGTTGATAAATGTGCATAATCTATTAAACAAGTCCTAGATTTTAAGATCTGTCCTTCATTTACGCACAAAAATCTCCATCAGGCAAGACAAGAAGAGAAAGCCCACAGTGAATTTTGAACTCAAAAGTTTTAAATGATTAGACAAACCTAATTTAAACTTTCAAGTGAAGTTGAGACCAGGACTCTAAGAAATGCCAAACAAGAGAATCTAGAGGGTTCCAACTGGTGCTTGATAAACACTCATTCAATATCTCAAATACTTTACAACAGGGGGAAAGATGAATGAGTTGATTGGGCAGCAGTTATTGTTAAGGGAAAATAAAGTGGAGGAAACTGAAATATTTAGGTACCTATCAAGAAGTGATGAAAGCCAGCCATGGAAAAAGATTCTGTAAGGGAGAGTTTCTGTATTAGAGAGGAAATAGCTGTACAATGTCAAGAAGGAAATCAGGGAGATGGGAAGCAAGGAAACCCACCAGAAGGAAAGCCACCAGAAGGAGACGCCATCTTCACAAAAGCATTCTTCACATACAGCCCCAATGTTTTCTTCTTACTGTGCCGTGGTTGAAACATTTTGCTTCATCATTCATATTAATTTACATCCAAACTCTTATAGCTGTCTCATTCATTTTAATATTTGTCTTTAAAAATATCTCTTGGGATCCCAGGAATGTACTGTGGTATGTCTATTGTTCCACAGGCTGAATTTGTTAGTTGGGATGGGGATGGGGAGAAAGTGTATGGCAGTTTTCAGAAGATACCCTTTCAGTGTTAAAAGCTGAATGTGTGGATTCCTACACAGAAATAAATCAATGATTCTGAATTATTCTTAACATACATTTAAATACTGAACAGCATTTATATCCTGGCAGACCTGTTGGCAGCACCTTTCCTATATAAATATAACAGTGGTGATGGCAGCCATGGGCCATCATTACCTAAAATTTTTGTTTTAAAAAATATCTTGAGGTTGAGCTGTAAGTCGGCCACTGAAGTATATTGCTGTTAAGATGTGTGACAATTAGAATGTGAAGCTGACTATACACTCAGCCGCAGTTGAAGTTTGTGTTCCTTGAAACATCAAGCATTTCGATGTAGCCTTGTGGACTGGAAAACCACTGATAAGCAAACCGAAAGTGGCTCATTTCAGATATTCATCAACAATACCATGATGGTTAATGGTCTGTGTCAACTTCACTGGGCCACGAGGTATCTAGATATTTGGTCACATGTTATTTCTGAAAGTGTCTGTGAGGGTGTTTCTAGATGAGATTAATATTTGAATTGGGAGGTTGAGTAAAGCAGATGGCCCTCCCAATGTGATTGGGCCTCATCCAATCTGTTGAAGGCCTAAATGGAATGCTGCTGCTATTGCTGCTAAGTCGCTTCAGTCGTGTCCGACTCTGTGGGACCCCATAGACGGCAGCCCACAAGGCTCCGCCATCCTCGGGATTCTCCAGGCAAGAATACTGGAGTGGTTGCCATTTCCTTCTCCAGTGCATAAAAGGGAAAAGTGAAAGTGAAATCACTCAGTCGTGTCAGACTCTTAGTGACCCCATGGACCGTAGCCTACCAGGCTCCTCTGTCCATGGGATTTTCCAGGCAAGAGTACTGGAGTGGGGTGCCATTGCCTTCTCCACTGAATGGAATAAAAGGCTGAAAAAGAAAGAATTCTCTCTCTCTGCCTGCCTGTCTTTACGTTGGGACATTGATCTTCCCCTGTCTTTGTATTCACACTCAGAAAGAAACTTATACCACTGGTGCTCCTGGTTCTTGCACTCAGACTGAAAGTATACCATAGGCTTTTCTGGGTCTGGGTTTCTCAGCCTCCAAGGTTGCAGGAACCAATACCTTATCATAAATCTCTTTCAAATGTATATATATATACACACTCATGCACACACATATGTATTTTTCCCCCTCCAATTGTTTCTGTTTCCCTAATACAAACCAGAACTACTTTGGGGTCTTAAAATCGGGCTAGACATCATGAAGGAGCAGACAGTCTTGCAAGATTTCCAGGACTTCCTGTGTTCAGTTAAGGCAGCAATGCCACGAGATGAGCCTTTCTTGTTTATTTTTATACTTCCACTTCCTGTCAAGTGCTGTTTACCATCGAATTCAGAGGTGCATGAACATTTAAATAAACTCAACGTGTACAAAATTATGTGTTTAATACCACCCTCCCCCAACTAGTTCAATCTCTTTAGAGATTTCTGTGGTTTTCATTGTACTTGATTGGCTGGAAGAATGTTCTCTTTAATTCGAAGGTGATTACCATGGCCTCTCTCATTTCTCTAAGGAGATATGTAAAGATAGTGTTCTTTCTAGGAGAATAACTGTAATAACAAAAAATGTAATACCACCTATCAGTCCTTTATGGCTTATACCAGCGTATCTCAAATTCTGGTCCCTAGACCAACAACATCAGCATCTGAGAATTTATTAGAAATGTAAATTCCCAAGCTTCACTCCAGACCTTCTGAATCAGAACCTGTCTAAAGTTTGAGAACCACTGGCTTATACCAGCGGAGAAGGCAATGGCACCCCACTCCAGTACTCTTCCCTAGAAAATCCCATGGACGGAGGAGCCTGCTAGGCTACAGTCCATGGGGTCGCTAAGAGTCGGACATGACTGAGCGACTTCACTTTCACTTTTCCCTTTCATGCACTGGAGAAGGAAATGGCAACCCACTCCAGTATTCTTGCCTGGAGAATCCCAGGGACGGCAGAGCCTGGTGAACTGCCGTCTATGGGGTCGCACAGAGTTGGACACGACTGAAGCGACTTAGCAGCAGGCTTATACCATCACTTCATAAGCCTTACTTCATTACATCCTCGAAACATAACATTGGTACTATTATCCCCATTTTACAGGAAAAAAAAAAAGGCTCAGAGGTGCAAAGATGGCTTCAGTGAACACACAAGTAAAAGGCAGAGCTGAGGCTCAAACCACGTTCCTGTGACCCAAACCCAGTGCTCCTTTCATATTGTAGTTTTCTTCTTAGAGAACTCAGGTGTGTTCCCAAAATGTTCCCCCACTGCCGTGTAAGACTTGGGATACCATTACATAATGACTCCACAGGATGGAAACCTGCCAGTCTAATGGAGAAACCACAGAACGTGGCCCTCTCATGGAGTTCCTCTGTGTTTTCCCCCTAGTTTTGCATGGCAATGAGGCACACAGAGAACCAGAACCTAAAGAGGTTTGGCTCATGTGAGAGCAACAGTTCATTCTGTCCCACCCTGCCTTCAGCCCTCCTGTCATGAGGGTTTCATGTCAATCTTTCAGTTTAGTTATAATGCAGTACAGTTTTGTAAGAGCAAGAGATAGCAGACAGCCTCAATGTCCATCAGAAGAGAATGGCTTATTAAATTCTGCCTCAGTCATAAAGCATAAGACAGCTCTATATGGACTTATATGGAAAGATCTTTAAGACACATTGGTAAGTGGAGAAAGTAAGGTGCAGGCAGTATATAGAGTATGCTATCAGTCATGAGGTGAAAAGAAAAAAAACACCTCACACACATACATGTTTGTAAATGCATAGAATTTCTCTAAAAGGATAAATAACAACTAAATAGCAGGGATTTTGTTCAGCAAGGGGACCTGGCAGGGGAGGTGGGCAGAGAAGATTGTGAGCAAGGAGGGGGACTCATTATTCATTGTACACCCCTTTGTCTTATCTGAATTTGTTAAAGCTCTAATTAAAATTTCCTGTTTAACTATATCTTTACCATACATATATTTTTATATGTGTTATATATTGAATATATAATCCCTTATATTTTCAGTCCCAGAAAGTGTCTTTTAATTTTAGCCTAAACTATCTTCTTATGTAAATTCCCAAATTTCATCTCTTTGGGTGAAACTGAATTTATTCTTTTTAAACTTGAAGCACTGCTTCCTAATTCTGGTAATCTGGGAGTTCTTTCTTCATCCTTCAAAAGCTGTTAAAAACTCCCAAGTCCACAGTTCTCTTGCAGGGCTGAGTCATCTCTCTGAGTTTGGGGCTCTCCATATCGATTGATTCTTTTCTAATGTGGACAAATCGCTTTCCACCCTGGTTCCTCCAACCTCCAATCCCAGCCTGCCTAACAGTTTACAAATGAGCCAGTGCCTAATAGATAATAATGAGGTGTGAAGGTGCTCACAGCCAGGTACGTTTCTTCCTGTGGAAGAACTCCAGGCCCCCAGGCTTTGCGAAGAATAAAAAAGATGAGCAAGGAGAAAAGAAAGGGAAAAAATGGCCTTGATAATTACTTTTTTCCCTGGCTCACCATAAGAGCTAACTATAATTATATAAACTAGTATAAGCAATGGAGAGTTCATTTAGGAGAGATGTTAAAAATGTTTCAAATAAGGGAGGAAGAGTGGTTACTATATTCTGAAAAGTAAGTGTGTAATTTCTAGAATATGTAAAATTTTGAGTGATTCATAAATAAAGCTTAGAAGAGTGTAGGAAGCAGGATATGGGCTAAATGAAAATGGATGTACATGGGTTGATAATATTGGGAAATACCCATAACATCACCCAGCACAACATAACTCAAGGGGGGGAAAAAGAAAAAAATAAAAGAGAAAAATACAGTGATAGTAGCTGGCTAAAACAGCCCAACTTTGAGAGGACTCATCATGCTAAAAGAAAATCTGGGGTCATGTAATGTAATTACTAATTTGTATTACTAATAATTTAAAGCACCTAAGCTCTACAGGTAATGAAGAGTTCACAAAATAACTCACAGTTGTTAGCCATAGAAAATAGGAACTCTGAAACCAGACTCCCTCAGATCAGTGTTTCAGTTTATAGCCCAGGGAGCTTTTTCCTGTTGACTGATTTTTATAAAGTCAATGTATATTATCTGTGCAAATCTACAAGGGGTGAGGAACCCAGGGAAGTGAGAAGTGCTGATTCTTCTGATCTTCACTTCCCCCATAAGTTTCCCCCAATTTGCCCACCTCAACTGATTACACATACAGTCATGTTCTCTTCTGTCCCATAATTTGGTGATTATGAGAAAAACACCAGGAGGAGGAAACTTTATAGAAACACTATGGTTCTTGGGACCAAGGGGATTTTCAGTGTAGTTTTTAATCTTGGTTTTTAGCATAAATTTGTTAAGTAACTTCAGTTACCTTCTTTTTTATTTTCCCTTAAAAAAAAAAAACAGACTCCAGGGTGTGGGATGTTACATATTTACTGGCATTCCAATGCCTTGAGCAAGCACTGTATGCACCTTCATGTGTTCACTCCTTTCCTTTTAATTCAGCACTCTCTCAGGCTTAGTTTCCCACAAATCAGGATTGTTTTCTAGTCCCTTAACATGATCCTTCTCAAACAAATGAAAATTTTAAATTTTCTGTGCAGGTGATGATCACTGTTGGTGAAATGTTCATAGTAAATTAATAAGCACTTAATAAAATGTATCTTATATAGCCATTCAAAACAAAAGCACCATTTGACATCTAAAAGTAACTCAGATACAAATAATAAAGGCTTAGGGGCTTGACAGTTTATTTGCCAAACATTTATTTGGTACCTACTGTGTTCTGGGCACTGTGTTAACCACTTGGGTGGCCACGACGATGAATGAGACGAGGTTCCCTGCTCCTGACATACTCTCAGTCTAGCAGGAAGAGACGGAAAAGTAAACATAGGGCATCAGTATAATAAGTGCTGTAATAGAGAACTTGAATAGAAAATTGTAGGAGTGGTGACAAAGGACTACCAATGTTTCCTGAAGCAGGCAGCTAAGGCTTTTTATTTCATCTCAAAAACAAAATCAGAACTTGGGGAGAATCCTAGGCATAGGAGAAAAAATGAACATGGCTTTGGAGAAGCAGGTAGCCTGGTGGGGAAGACAGACTAACAGACAAAGGGCGGTAGGACAAGACAGGACTTTAAGGGGAAGCATGCTGGTAGCTCAATGGTAAAGAACCCACCTGCCAATGCAGGAGACATAAGAGACACGGGTTCGATCCCTGGACCAGGAACATCCCCTGGAGCAGGAAGTGGCAACCTACTCCAGTGTTCTTGCCTGGAGAATCTCATGGACAGAAGAGCCTGGAGGGCTGCAATCCATGGGGTCGCAAAGAGTTGGACACGACTGAAGTGACCTAGCATGGCTTAGCATGCATAAAATGCTCTGGGAACACCAAAGGCAGAACAGTTAAATTTTTGAAAGTTGTGGGACTGGGGTAGGAGCTGTGGTCAGTGAAGACCAGTGCACTAGAAGGGAGGTGACACTGGAGTCCATGTAGAAGGAGGAATTGAGATTTTCCAGGCAGAGAAGAGGACCAAAAAAAAAAAAAAGAGAGAGAGAGAGAGCATTTCAGGGAAAAGGATCACCCTGACCCTGGCTATGAAGGCACAGATGGGGATCATTCTGGAGTTCCCAGAATGTGTAAAGGCATATGGGGATGGGTGATCAGAAAGAAATTAGAAAACTAGGCTTGATCACAATCTGAAGGAGATCATATGCCACACTAAGGCATTTGGACTCAAATAGATTTTGTAGGCAGCTGGAAATGGAAGCAAGTCTTTACTCCTGGCAGTGGTAGGATCAGAGATAGTTGTAGAAATATAATGCGGGAAATGCCTAGATGCAGCCTTCCACGTGTGAGGCAATGAGGTCCGATCTAGACTGAGGTAATGGAATGAAGAATGAAGAAGGTAGAACTGAGAGGAAGTAAGAAGACAAGATAAGAAGCCTCGGATCCCTCCAGGGCATCTGAGAGGATGATGAGGTCCTGACGGAGCAAGGGAGAATAGGAGAAGAAATTTGTGGGAGCAGTTCCCATGGGAAGGGTTTGCTGTGTCAGTTCTTTCCTGTGTGCTGAATTCTGAGGTGCCTCAAGGAGAATTCCTATGAGTAGTTGGTGATGCAAGTTTCTGGCTGGAAGAACGTCAGGAGATTGCCTAGGGATGAGGAGGAAGAGGAACGAGGGGAGGAGAGAAGGATGAGAAACCTTAGAAAACTCCAACTTCTAAGGGATGAACTGAGGGACAGAAAGCAAAGAGGAGAGGCAGAACATTTACAAGGATATAAGAGGGGGACCAAGAGAAGGAAATGAGACAGAACTCAGAAGATGCTTTCCTGTGGAAGAGACTAATCCTGAGTGGCAAATGGAAAAGAGAGGCGAGTGAGAGGAGAGCTGAACAGTGTTCCTTGATTGGCGAGAACAGCAGGGTGGGGGCAGAAATCAGAGGACAGGGGATTAAAAAGAGAATCAGACCCAGTAACTAAAATAAGTCATGTTGTCTTTCTTAAGAATTTGATGATGAAGAAAAGGTGAAATGTAAGGCATCAGCCCAGAAAAAAAAGGAAGTTGAGCTAAAGAAAGGGTAGTTGTTTCTGTCGCTGTTTTTTTTTTATTTCTCTATCGTCTGGTGGAGTCTTGAGCACATGTGTACCCAGAGGAGAAAGGAGGGGTCAAGACGTGAGAGGAGGTGAGATACTGAGGAGGCCAGAGGTTGGGGCACACATTGAAAGTGAGACTTAGAAAGAGGTAGAACTTTCTCTTCTGGGATAATAAGGAAGATGGAAAGAGTCCATGTAAGCCTAGAGAAGTCTGAAGACAGTGAAGAAGGCAAACTCAGGGAGTTTCTACTTGATGACATCTTTTTTCTTGAAGAAGCAGCTGGCTAGGAATTCTCTGAAAGTGAAGGAAGAGCGAATACTCTGAGAGAGAATGTTGTTAATACATACCAGTGTCTTGTTTACGCCCTTAAAAACATGGCTGAACTTTCTTTGTGAGGGGATTCAAGTCTTATCTCCAGAGAAGTGGTTCAGTATGACTGTGGAACATTTGAACCATAAACTTCCAGATACAGAAGAGTGTCCATATAGCAGGACCCACACCAGCCTTACACAGCTTTTCCCGAGGCTCAGCAAAGGCTTTTGATAACACTTCCTTTAAGCAACTTTGGGGTAAATTCTGGGTAGAGGATTTAGAATTTATCTGGGGTTGAATATTTTGGTACTTCACATTGTACCAAAAAATATAAAAAAAAAAGAAAGAAACAAAAACTCTGGACCTTCCCTTAGCGTGAGAAATACATGAAGCTTAGGAGAGAACTGATGTGCCTCACTAGCCTTTTAAGAAACTCAGATCACTGATTATGAGGTCTGGGGTGTGCTGCACAGTTGCCCTGAACAAATAAGCCACAGACACAATCATGAGAGAAAGATGTCAGACTATACAAACTACCATTTAGAAAGAGTTAAGACAACCAAATTGTATGCTAACCATCAGCTCATCAGCTGCTGCTCTGGTGTCACTAGTCTCCAGAGGCTACTTAATCCCATTGAGACAAGACAGCCAGCCTAATTGATACAGAAAATGAAAGCCCTTTGATCTCATATCAAACAGAGTAAGACTAAGAGAAGGATCCAGCAGGCAAGATGACCGTCTTCCAAAAAAGAGTGAACACCACAAGAAGGACAAGTAGGAAAGGGGTAATATCTTACTCTGGAATGCCTTGGACTCGATTTACGTAAATAAAGATTGAAAAAGTAATACATTCATCCCGTTGAAGGAATAGGTTTTGTTTGCTCTAAGTGATAAAGCACAAACTGTAATGTTGCTGTGAAATCTTTTGAATTATCAACATTTTCAGATAAGTGTTAGGGTAGAGATGAAAAGCCCAACAGAAGCACAATAAATGTATGAACACCTGCTTTTTAGCACACAACTATAAAAGACAGGTGTTAGTCAACGTCAACCACATACTGCCCCTACTAAATTTCCTTGGAAGGGATTTTATTATAATTTAAATAGCATTCATGATGCTTTGTAAATAAAAAGGGAATCATCCAGGCAAAAAAACTGGCTTTGAAATAGTCAGAATATCCACAAAGATACTACTGTGACTGTAAGGTTATCAGACCATTATTCATATGTCAGGAAACTTTGTGTTCTCTATTCCAAAGCAAAAGGTACACCTTGTGATAATCACGTCAATTGTGTTTTATATACTTAATATAATGGTGGTTTCAAAACTAGTCCAAGGAATTCCCTGCCTGTCCAGTGGTTAGGAAACAAAAATACTTGTCCAGGACTATGATTACATAAGTAAGATTAATAGCGAAGAAAAAGGAACATTATAGTGTTTTCCTTTTAGATACAGAGGATTATCTTGAAAAAAATGACATGCTCTTTAGTGGTTCTACCAACTGGATCTCATTCTTAATGTACGTAAAAAGCCTAGGGAACCTTAGGTTATACAATGGAAGTGAGAAATAGATTTAAGTGACTAGATCTGAAAGAGTGCTTGATGAACTATGGACGGAGGTTCATGACATTGCACAGGAGACAGGGATCAAGATCATATCCAAGAAAAAGAAATGCAAAAAAGCAAAATGGCTGTCTGAGGAGGCCTTACAAATAGCTGTGAAAAGAAGAGAAGTGAAAAACAAAGGAGAAAAGGAAAGATATTCCCATTTGAATGCAGAGTTCCAAAGAATAGCAGGGAGAGATAAGACAGCCTTCCCCAGTGATCAGTGCAAAGAAATAGAGGAAAACAATAGAATGGGAAAGACTAGAGATCTCTTCAAGAAAATCAGAGATAGCAAGGGAACATTTCTTGCAAAGATGGGCTCAATAAAGAACAGAAATGGTATGGACCTAACAGAAGCAGAAGATATTGAGAAGAGGCGGCAAGAATACACAGAAGAACTACACAGAAAAGATCTTCACAACCCAGATAATCACGATGGTGTGATCACTCACCTAGAGCCAGACATCCTGGAATGTGAAGTCAAGTGGGCCTTAGGAAGCATCACTACGAACAAAGCTAGTGGAGGTGATGGAATTCCAGTTGAGCTATTTCATATTGTAAAACATGATGCTGTGAAAGTGCTGCACTCAATATGCCAGCAAATTTGGAAAACTGCAGTGGCCACGGGACTGGAAAAGGTCCGTTTTCATTCCAACTCTCCTGCCAAAGAATGCTCAAACTACCGCACAATTGCACTCATCTCACACTCTAGCAAAGTAATGCTCAAAATTCTCCAAGCAATACATGAATCATGAACTTCCAGATATACAAGCTGGTTTTAGAAAAGGCAGAGGAGCCAGAAAGCAAATTGCCAACATCTTCTGGGTTATCGAAAAAGCAAGAGAGTTCCAGAAAAACATCTATTTCTGCTATATTGACTATGCCAAAGCCTTTGACTGTGTGGATCACAATAAACTGTGGAAAATTCTGAAAAAGATGGGAATACCAGACCACCTGACCTGCCTCTTGAGAAATCTGTATGCAGGTCAGGAAACAACAGTTAGAACTGGACATGGAACAACAGACTGGTTCCAAATAGGGAAAGGAGTCCGTCAAGGCTGTATATTGTCACCCTGCTTATTTAACTTATATGCAGAGTACATCATGAGAAATTCTGGGCTGGATGTAGCACAAACTGGAATCAAGATTGCCGGGAGAAATATCAATAACCTCAGATATGCGGATGACACCACCCTTATGGCAGAAAGTGGAGAACTAAAGAGCCTCTGGATGAAAGTGAAAGAGGAGAGTGAAAAAGTTGGCTTAAAGCTCAACATTCAGAAAACTAAGATCATGGCATCTGGTCCCATCACTTCATGGCAAATAGATGGGGAAACTGGAAACAGTGGCTGACTTTATTTTTTGGGGCTCCAAAATCACTGCAGATGGTGACTGCAGCCATGAAATTAAAAGACGCTTACTCCTTGGAAGGAAACTTATGACCAACCTAGACAGCATATTAAAAAGCAGAGACATTACTTTGCCAACAAAGGTCCGTCTAGTCAAAGCTATGGTTTTTCCAGTAGTCATGTATGGATGTGAGAGTTGGACTGTAAAGAAAGCTGAGTGCCAAAGAATTGATGCTTTTGAACTGTGGTGTTGGAGAAGACCCTTGAGAGTCCCTTGGATTGCAAGGAGATCCAACCAGTCCATCCTAAAGGAGATCAGTCCTGAGTGTTCATTGGAAGGACTGATATTGAAGCTGAAACTCCAGTTCTTTGGCCACCTGATGCAAAGAGCTGACTCATTTGAAAAGACCCTGATGCTGGGAAAGATTGAGGGCAGGTGAAGAAGGGGACGACAGAGGATGAGATGTTTGGATGGCATGACAAACTCAATGGACGTGAGTTTGGGTGGACTCCAGGAGTTGGTGATGGACAGGGAGGCCTGGCATGCTGCAGTCCTTGGGGTCACAAAGAGTCGGACACGACTAAGCGACTGTACTGAACTGAACTGATCTGTTATTTGGAAAAGCATATCCTCCCACAATTTGACAATTTTAAGCTAGGGGGTGCTAAAGAAATCCTACAAGAGCCATGTCAGAAAGCAATCAAGGAAGAATATAAATTAGCATCTTTTTGTTACCAGAGCAATATCTATAGTGATAAATAATCAAATCAACAACAAATTAACATTTATTTGAATTAATCTAGCAAAAATGCAGTTGTCTGATTATATATAGTGTATATAGTATTATAGATGCCTTCAAAACAAATTCTGGCCCCCTTGGAGTTTTTCCCCCGGTAATTTACAAACCAAGACTTTGAACTTTTGGACCACTCACTGTCTACTTCTTTTTCCTCTTTGTATAAAATTGACATCAGTTCTCTGTTCCACTCTCTTAAAGGCACCACAGCTGTTGTTTACTGAACTCCCGTGAGACCCACTTCCACCTTTCTAGATGAACACACCACCTGGCTAATTTTCATCTGCATCCTCACATCTCGTCATCACTTCTGACATCTTTAAAACTCATGCTAGAGAGCCATCAGTCACTGTAACTGTAGAGTCCCATGATCTTGTTCACTGCAGTCTTCCAATTCCACCCTACTTCAGCCATGTACCAGCAGAATTACTCTCTGAATTTAACCATTAGAGGTACCTGGACTGTTTGTTTTTTATAGACAGTCTCATATCTACCACTGCACCTCTGCCCCTTCCAATGTCCCTCCCTGCTTTCTGCTCACCGAGTTCAGTGAACACTAAATCCTTCAGTTTGACCTACCTAGGAACCCTCGACTCAGCCCGTTACTGCCTTCTCTAACAACAAGGCTCCCATCATGTTCTTGGGACCTACCCTGTCACTGGGAAACCCACACCAGGCACACTGTCCAGTTTTTCTATTTATGCCAAGGAACATTGCTGGAGAAAACCTGGGAATTCTCTGGCTCCCTATAACACATGCTAGCTACAACAGTGCCAGGAATGCCAACAAAAATCCCCTGATTCATTGCAGGGAATATTCCCCCAATAATTCCATGCACCTAATTTTTATCTATGTACCTCAAAATCTCATGTATCTTCCCTCTATCATTCATGGCAAAGACTTTCTATATATGTGTGTGTGCTCAGTCATGTCTGACTCTTTGCAATCCTATGGACTGTAGTCCACCAGGCTCCTCTGTCCATGGGATTTCCTAGGCAAAAATACTGGAGTCGGTTGCCATTTCCTCCTCCAGGGGCTCTTCCTGACCCAGGGATTGAACCTGCGACTCCTGTGTCTCCTGCATTGGCAGGCGGATTCTTTACCACTTAGCCACCTGGGAAGCCCTAAAGAATCAAATATAATTCATACCTCCTCCACACCTCCTCAGCATAAACCTATCTCTCTACTTAACTTCCTTCAGTTTTCATCTGCTTCAAAGACATTTTTACTACCATTTATCTGACTTAATTCTAGATGTTTAACCTTAAAATCTCTCCAGAAGTTCGATGCCACATTAACAACTTCTTACATCCTTAGTACCAAGCTGGCACACGGTAGCCACTTAATAGATGTTTATTGATTGAATGAGTAAATAAATAAATCTCCACCTAGATGTCCTACTTCCAATTCAACTGGAGAAGAAAGAAAAGGATAGTCAAAAAGGAAGACTACTTTCTTCTCCTTCCACTCCAGATGCTATCAACTCCAACTCTAAGTCTTTGAGGGTTCTGTTGGTTTTTCAGCAGAGGCTTTTTTGGGAGATAATTGGCACATGGAATCAAACCCACATATAATTACTCTAAATGAAATAAAAACAATTGATTGCACACACAGTGTTTTAAAGGGCAGTAAAATCATATTACTTAAATACACAGTATACATAAAGTAACATACTTATAAAATCAAAGGAGCATAACATCACCCCTGAACCATCTTGATCACTAGCATTCTTCTGCTGTACTCAGATTCTTATAGCTGGATGGCTACTGGTTTTTTGTGTTCTTCAAACATGTAGGAGCTTCATGATACTATAAAAAAAATAGTCACCCACCACCCACCATTGTTCTATATGCCTTTCCACATGCTGTTTCTATTAGGTATACTATTTTAAATTTCTTATGATCTTGTTTAAAGTATGTGTTTATAAATCGTAAATTCTGTTTTTCTGGTTTCTTCATCTATGATTTTTTTCCCCCTCTCATGTGAATGGATTCCAGAAAACCCAGAAACAATATCTATCCAGATCCAAGCAGCAGAGGAAGGAGAGGACTAGCAAATAAACATTTTCTAGTGTCGGGTTAGGAAGATATTCGATCTTTCAATGTGTTCAACAAATGGGTTTAATAATGCACATTTCAGTATAAAACAGTTCACAACAGAAATATTTGCTACTCAGCCCATTTATCCTGGGAATTACACAACATGGACCATTTTCAATAACTCTTTTCATTATAATGATTTCCTCCTGCTCAACCAACAGAAATGTACAAACCATTTTGGTCTAGAAATGTAATATGATGAGATACAAATGTATTAAAGAAAATTAAAGTACAGTTATTGCTATCACTTTGGTTTAGGGTTAATGCTGTCTTTCTCAGGTAAATCAGCTTCTTTAAATCTTTCCAATCATAATATAAAATTGCTTTTTATTCAGAATCCATTCAATTAAACAACTTGAAAAAAGCAGGTTTATTTAAAAGTCTTGGTAAAATACCGGTAGACCAAAAATAAATTAAATTACATTTTGGGGTGCCTAATTGGTTTCTTTTACTTTTTTTTAGTGCCTACAGTATTTGTTCATCATTTATTTGTTGAGAGACTATTCTTCAGCCCAGATATTCATAGTTTCATAGTTCAGGAACACAGGTAAGTGACAAACTTCCATGGAACTCAAGCAAAGAAATTCTTTATATTTCAAATCACTTTGCACTCAAAATCTTTCATGGAGTCATAATTTCTATAGAAATCTGCATATGCCTTCTTTCCTGGTTCAGTTACAGCAAAGTTACAAAAAATTGCAGTTCCCAGGGAGACAATGAATGTTCCAACAATATGAAATTGCAGACACTTGGCCAGAAAGCCATGCATCTGAGGTTTTGTCGATGCATCTGAGGTTTTGTCAAAGAACTGGATATGGTAGTTTTTCTTCTTGATGGCCCAACAATGACGTCCTTCCAGATTGATGGAGAAATGGACCTAATTTTATAACTTAAAGATCGTGAAGTGCTTTTTGAATCAAAAGAGATAACGTATGTTTAACATAATTGTGACTTTTTAAATTTTATGTTCTAATATCAATCCATACAGATTATATAGGTAGTAATTTTTGCTTAATAAGACCATCCAATTTTGTGAAACCTTTTCAAATATTCTGAATGACCAGAAATTGGGCTTCCCAGGTGGCACTAGTGGTAAAGAACCTGCCCACCACTGCAGGAGACATAAGAGACTTGAGAGACACAGGTTTGATCCCTGGGTCAGGAAGATTCCCTGAAGGAGGGCGTGGCAACCACTCCAGTATTCTTGCCTGGAGAATCCCATGGACAGAGGAGCCTGGCAGGTGATGGTCCATAGGCTTGCATAGAGTCGGACGTGACTGAAGCGATTTAGCACAATGAATAAATGATTAAATGGTGAAGTTACGACTTAGCACGCATGCATGTAACTTCACCATTTAATCATTTATTTAGCAAACAGGTACTGAAGCATATGATGTGTATGGTGAAACAGTAGGAACTAGTTCCCCAAGTAATAGAATAATAAATAATCAGTAATAGGAAGAATTGAGATATACTTCCATATCACTATAATTTTCAGTAGTAATTGCCACAAAAGAGATGGTATAAAAATTCATAGAACTGTAGAGAATTATGATAATGTTTTCAGTGATGTTTTCTAATTAGTACTTAGACTTTTATGTTTTACAAAGCTACCTGAAAGATAGTCCCATAAAGCACCGTCCTTATTCATGGTTTTCTTCCTGTCATCTTTGTGTACTCAGAATTTTTGACCACATTTGTCTAATTCTTGAGAAGTAAAAATTCAGGGTGTGTTTATTTACTGAACACATATTCTGAATAAGGTCTGAGCTAGATGCTAGTCATATACCTCAGTACTATAGCAGGCATGATCCCTTCATTCACAGAGCTCCTAATCTAATAGGGAAAAAGGAAAAATAAAAACAAAAACATGTTTCCACTGAACATGTCTTTCATTCCTTTCTACATTCTCACCATCACTGGAATTGCACATTATTAAGTACCACAGTGACCACATTATTTCATTGATGTTCCTTAGAAGCAGCGAGCAATACAATTGGTTATGGTCGATTTCATGGTTTGCCTGTGATTGTTGAGAAGACATGACAGTGTTTTCTAAAGCATTTCATGGATGCTGCTGGCATAACCCACATATGGGTTAAAAATGCTGAGATGGCATTTCTGATTAACCTGAGCAGCCAACAGTCTTTGATAAAAGGCCTCTGATTTCTAAAGCAGGGCCTGCTTGAAAGAGCAAAAATCTATTCAGGAAGTGAGAGTTCTAAGACATTTGTTTCTGGGGACTCTTCCTGGTGACATGACAGGTCCTTTCCCTCTAGAACTCTTCCTGTGTGAATGAGAGCAGAGAGAAACAGCAGAAGAATGGAGGAGAGGAAAGAGAGACTAATGCAAAACAGATTGTGCGGTATGTGAGAGAGGAAGCAGAGAAGAGAGTGAGAAAAGGCAGAACTTAGGAGAAGGAGGAAGGAAGGGGTGGGAGTGAGGGGAGGGAAGAAGGAAGGGACAAAGGGAGGGAGGGAGGGAAGGAAGTAGGAAGGCAGGAAAGAGGGAAGGAGGGAAAAGACTGAGTTTTTATAGAACACAAGGATCAAGGGCTCCAAGGGTGTGGTGGCCGTACCCGTTGGACACACAGTACTATTATGGAGTCAGTCCCAGGCCAGGTGCCCAGGAGCAAGGACAGTAAAACACTGAAGAAGTGACAGCTGTTTTATCAGGAGGAATATTAGTAAAAATCACAGCTACTTGCACTTTCTTTGTGCCAATCCTATAAGTGCTTTACATGAATTATCTCATTAGATCCTCAGGATAACCCTAGAGGCAGAGAGCCTTAACCTGGATAAAGAAACTCAGAGCAGTTAAGTAACTTATCCAAGGAGACAAAGCTGACAAGTGGCAGAGCTTGGATTTGAACCAACATAGCCGGCCTTCAGTGCCTCTGCTCTGAAGCACCATGACGGGTGCGCATTAGACTTGCAAGAACTTGCCGTAATAAGATGGCAGAAGGGAAGTATGGTGGATTGGGACATGAATCTGAATTGGGGTATTTCTGGTTTTCAAACTGCTCCCCCCTCTTTATGTGAGGAGAGACAAATATTTTAAACAAAACAAACACTTGTTACACACACATTTCAGTGTAAGAGATAATTACAATTGAATACCCTGATTTTATAGTCTTAGTGATTTTAGATATAATTTAATCTGTGGTGCATGAATCAAATTATCCTTAATTGACACCTTTGTGAACAATCCCAGCGGAAGCCCCCTAACAGAATGTTGGTTGGTTGTGAAATAACCTAAATTTAGGAGGATTGCACTAATGTATGTGGGTTTCCCAGGTGGCGCTATTGCTAAAGGATCTGCCTGCCAGTGCAGGAGCCGGAGTCACGGGTTCCATCCCTGGGTCGGGAAGATCCCCTGGAGGAGGGCATGGCAACCCAGTCCAGTATTCTTGCCTGGAGAATCCCATGGACAGAGGAACCTGGCGGGTTACAGTCCATTAGGGTCGCAAACAGTCAGACACAACTGAAGCGACTTAGCACACACTAAGGTATGTATTATAGATAGTTATTCTTAATGAGTAAAGTTAAGGAACCCAGCCCAGGACTGACTAGTTGTAAGCCTGGGTAATAGGAAGAGAGTTCATTTATTCATTCAACAAATATTTATTCAGTAACCACTCTGAGTGACTATTTTAGTTAATACAAGAGTATACAAAACAAAGCTCTTCTGTAGATTACATCCTGGGAGGTAGAGTGGAGACTGATACTAAACAAATAAACATTAATATAATGTGTCAGATGACAGTAATGCCAAAAAAGAATGATAAGGTGAAATAAGATGGATAGAGAAACTGGAGTAACTGAAACTCAGGCAGGGTTGTCAGAGAAGCTCCCTCTAATGACTTCTGAATGAGATCTGAGGGCAATGAGGCAGACAGCCAGGCTGATGTGTAGGTGAAGAGCATTACAGCCAGAGGGCACAGCCAGTGCAAAGGCTCAGAGGCATGAACATGCTTGGTGGACTTGAGGAACAGCGAGGAGGCCAGTGCAGCTGTGCAGAAAAAGCAGGAGGGGGAGCAGCAAGAAGAACCATCACAGGGATGGAGTAGGGCATGACTGGAAGGCTTGGAAACCCTGGAAAGGGCTCAGATTCTACTCTGAGAGAAACAGGATGACCCTGGAGAGTCTCTGACACTGAACAGAAATGATACGATCTCACTTGGGTTTTAGCAAGCATCATGTTGACTGCTGTGTGGAGAAGGCAAAGGGGCAAGGATAGAAGCAGGAAGACCAGTTAGGAGGCTATTGCAAGAGACCAGGTGATAGATGAGGATGACTGCTCTAGTGGTTTGGAGTGCGACTGTACGGCTGGCAGGATTTCACCAATGGAGTGTATACAAGGCTTGAAAAAGAGAGCAGAGTCAGGCTGAGTTGCTACATTTTGGACTAAGCTACCAGACCAATACAGATTTTATGTGCTAAGGCGGCAAAAACTGTGGGAGAAGTAGGTTTGGGGAGGAAAATGAAGAGTTCAGTTTTGGATGGGTTAAATTTGAGATGCCTATTGGACATTTGTGCTGCCTGCCGATGCAGGAGTCATAAGAGATGCGGGTTCGATCCCTGGGTCAGGAAGATCCCCTGGAGGAAGGCACGGCAACCCACTCCAGTATTCTTGCCTGGAGAATCCCACGGACAGAGGAGACTGGTGGGCTACAGCCCATAGGGTCACAGAGTCGGAAATGACTGCAGCAACTAAGCATACATGCACACATGCATCAAATATCATGTAGGCAGTTGGATATATATATATATATATATGGAATTCAAAAAGAATCCAGGTGAAGGTATAAATCTTGGAGGATCAGTATGGAATGATATTTATTTAAAGTCATGGCACTAGATGAAGTTACTCAGAGAGTGAGATTGAAGAGCGGGGGAAGGAGGTATAAGGATTAACCCTTAAAACACATCATATGGTCTCCATGTTTGTGTCCTCCCCAAATTTATACATTGTAACCCTAATCCCCAATGTGGTGGTGTGTGGAGATGGGGGTTGCTGGGAAGTAATTAGATCATAAGGGTTGAGCCCTCATGAAGGGATTGGTGCCCTTATAAGAAGAGTCTCTGCTCTCTGCCCTGTGAGGAGATGACTGTCCAGAAGCCAGAGGGTCATCATGGTGGCACCCTGATCTTGTGCCTCCCAGCCTCTAGAACTATGAGAAATAAATGTTTGTTGCTTACACTGCCCAACTTATGGTATTTTTGTTATAGCAGCCCAAACTGACTATACACCAATCTAGAGGCTTGGAAGAAGAAAAATGACCAACAAGTGAATAGGTATGGCCATGAGAGAAGAAGAAAAGCAAGAGAGTGGGGTGCTGGAGACATCAAAGGAAGCAGTTCAAGAAGGGTAAGCATGCAAGTGGATGGAATTTCTCCCTTCATTTCTTCTATGTTCTCAGTAAAATCAAAAGTAGGGCATCATGAAATGAGAATGGGAAGAAAGTGCTGGAGATCTGAGAAGACAGTAAATAGGAAATAATCTTTGGGAAACCAAGATCGAGAATGGACTAGGGACATACAGTAGCACTGCCTACGGGGTGGGCTCTCTTGAAAGCTGGTTATTTGGCAAACACATTCACGGGCAGGAGCAGGTTGGCTGTGGTGGCTCTGTGGTGCAGAGTTCAGTGTCAGGCTGGTTCAGCTTCAGGGTTAAATGTGCAGAGGGAAAGGAGAGGACATTAACAGAGCTAAGACAGACTCAGCAGGAGCATCACCTTCTAGCACCTGGTTAAGATGAAAGGCCAGGGAACAGGGCTGGATTAAGCCAAGAATTTCCCAGGGTAGCCTAAAATACTTGGAATTGGGGAGCACCCTACGATGGACTGGTGGTTGAGTAGAGATACCAAAAGTGAAGACCAACAGAGTAAGAAGAGATCATAAATTTGAAGAGTTTTGAAGTCAACAGGCAGAAATATTAAGAACAGGTATAAAAACAAGAGAGTGAATCAGGTTGGGTTTGTGGCCAGGGTCCAGGCAGTGACTCAGTTCAGTTCAGTTCAGTCACTCAGTCGTGTGCGACTCTTTGCGACCCCATGAATCACAGCACGCCAGGCCTCCCTGTCCATCACCAGCTCCTGGAGTTTACCCAAACCCATGTCCATCGAGTCGGTGATGCCATCCAACCATCTCATCCTCTGTCGTCCCCTTCTCCTCCTGCCCCCAATCCTACCCAGCATTAGGGTCTTTTCCAATGAGTCAACTCTTCACATGAGGTGGCCAAAGTATTGGAGTTTCAGCTTCAACATCAGTCCTTCCAATGAACACCCAGGACTGATCTCCTTTAGGATGGACTGGTTGGATCTCCTTGTAGTCCAAGGGACTCTCAAGAGTCTTCTCCAACACCATAGTTCAAAAACATCAATTCTTTGGCGCTCAGCCTTCTTCACCGTCCAACTCTCACATCCATACATGATCACTGGAAAAACTATAGCCTTGACTAGACGGACCTTTGTTGGCAAAGTAATGTCTCTGCTTTTTAATATGCTATCTAGGTTGGTCATAACCTTCCTTCCAAGGAGTAAGTGTCTTTTAATTTCATGGCTGCAATCACCATCAGCAGTGATTTTGGAGCCCCCCAAAATAAGTCTGACACTGTTTCCACTGTTTCCCCATCTATTGCCCATGAAGTGATGGGACCAGATGCCATGATCTTAGTTTTCTGAACGTTGAGCTTTAGGCCAACTTTTTCACTCTCCTCTTTCACTTTCATCAAGAGGCTCTTTAGTTCTTCACTTTCTACTATCAAGATAAGGATGATGGAAATCCATTTTTATATGCATACCACAGGGGACATTCTGATAAATGGGAGTCAGTGAACTTGCAGAGGAACATGATTGTTGAGTCTTAGAAGAAACCTCCAGATGTGGGGCAGGACCCAGAGGAAGAGTTGATGGTGCAAAGCATTGTTGTTGCTGTTCAGTCACTAAGTCATGTGTGACTGCAACCCCATGAACTGCAGCACGCCAGGCTTCCCTGTCCTTCAATGTCTCCCAGAGTTAGCTCAAATTCATGTCCATTGAGTCAGTGATGCTATCTAACCATCTCATCCTCTACTGCCCTCTTCTCCTTTGCCTTCAATCTTTCCCAGCATCAGAGTCTTTTCAAATGAGTCAGTTCTTTGCATTAGGTGGCCAAAGTATTGGAGCTTCAGCATCATCCTTCCGATGAATATTTAGGGTTGATTTCCTTTAGGATTGATTAGTTTGATCTTCTTGCTGTCCAAGGGACTCTCAAGAGTCTTCTCTAGCACCACAGCTCAAAAGCATTATTTGTTCAGTGCTCAGCTTTCTTTATGGTCCAACTCTCACATCGTACAAACAAAAGAACATCAAATCAAGAAGTGGCAGAAGTCATGGCTTGTGACAGCTAAGACAGGAGAGAATTTTTGGAAAAGATGAAAATGAGCATGTGATAAGTGCTGAGCCTAACAACTAAGAAAAAACTGGCACTGATTGTGTCAGTGATAATGTAGGAAAGAACAGTTTCACAGAAGCAGTGAGAGGAGCACACACCCCATGAAGGTGAAGGAGGCCTGAACAGTGGAGGGAATGCCCACACCCGAAACATCCATCTCAGATGTTCCAGCAGAAAGGCAGGCCCTCTACAAAATTCGCAGGCTCAGTCCAAATGGATATGTAGACACCTTGCTCAAAAATTACTACAGCGGAGCATTCTACCCAGCACAGGGCTCTTCTGTGTAACTCATGCAACTGGCCCCGCAGATGGCAAAGGGGGAAAAATAGCAGAATCATTTGAAAACAGCAGTGGAAAACCGCAGGATGGTGGATCTGGGTGTATTTTAAGGTGGAACTAGCCAAAAGGGGCTTCCCAGGTGGCCTGAATGGTAAAGAATCCACCTGCTATTGCAAGACATGTATGAGACTTGAGTTTGATCCCTAGGATGGGAAGCTCCCTTGGAGGAGGGCCTGGCAACCCACTCCAGTATTCTTGCCTGGAGAATCCCATGGACAGAAGAGCCTGGTGGGCTACAGTCCACAGGGTCACAGAGTCACATACGACTGAGCACACACGCAGGCAAAGGGGAAAGTCTCTATACTCCATGTGGCCACTGGATATTTTCATTTGGCTGTCATCTCAAATTCCAAAGTGGAAATCCTAAACCTTTACCAAGGGGATTTCCCTGGTGGTCCAGTGGCTAAGACTTCCCCTTCCAATGCAGGGGGTACAGGTTCAGTCCCTGGTCAGAAAGCCAAGATTCCACATGCCTCGTGGCCAAAAAACCCAAAACATAAAACAGAAGCAGTGTTGTAACAAATTCAATAAAGACTTTAAAAATAGTCCACATCAGAAAAATCTTAAAAAAGAAAAAACTGGAAATACAACTGCCATTCGACCCAGCAATCCCACTGCTGGGCATACACACCGAGGAAACCAGAATTGAAAGAGACACATGTACCCCAATGTTCATCGCAGCACTGTTTACAATAGCCAGGACATGGAAGTCACCTAGATGTCCATCGGCAGATGAATGGATAAGGAAGTTGTGGTACATATACACAATGGAATATTACTCAGCTATAAAAAAAAAAAAAAAGAATGCATTTGAGTCAGCTCAAATGAGGTGGATGAAACTGGAGCCTATTATACAGAGTGAAGTAAGCCAGAAAGAGAAACACCAATACAATATATTAACGCATATATATATGGAATTTAGAAAGACAGTAATGACAACCCTATATGCAAGACAGCAAAAGAGACACAGATGTAAAGAACAGACTTTTGGACTCTGTGGGAGAAGGCGAGGGTGGGACAATATGAGAGAATAGCATTGAAACATGTATATTACCACATGTGAAATAGATGACCAGTGCAAGTTCAATGCATGGAACAGGGTACTCAAAGCTGGTATTCTGGGACAACCCAGAGGGATAGGGTGGGGAGGGACATGGAAGGGGTTTCAGGATGGTAGGACACATGTACAGCAATGACTGATTCATGTCGATGTATGGCAAAAACTGCAATATTGTAAAGTAATTAGCCTTCAATTAAAATAAATTAATTTTTAAATAAATAAATAAAAGCATCCCTTGAACAAAAAAGAAATATTCCACATCAAAAAATCTTTAAAACAATCTTCAGGCCATCTCCTTTTGCCATCTTTCTTTTTATATATTATGGACTATATTATTATCACTATTATTATTATTAATTATTTTGATACTTTGGACCCAAAGCCTGGTTAGAAGTTTGGTCCTGTGCCTCCATTTCATTGTCTGCCAAATGGAGATAATGAGGAGCTTTAAATGGGTTAATTTATATACAGTGCCTGAGCTTTCCTGGCAGGCTATATACATGTTAACTCTTCCCATAATTCTGCTCATCTTGTTATTAACCAAATCCTGTTAGATGTTTTCTCTGAATTCTCTCTTATAGCCATTCTCTCTTTCTATCCATTCCTATTATCTTGGTCTTTTCACCATTGGCAGGAGCTTGGCCTCCCTGACTTCAGCCTCTTGACCCTGCTAGTACCCAAGTACACAACTTTTATGCTATCACTGCTCCAAGAGCCACGTTCTCTGCTCAAAAAAATCTTAAATCAGTTTTCTGTTTTGCCTAGAAATCAAGCTTAAGCGTCCCTGCCTGGATCTCATGGCTCTTCCTGACCACCATGAACCCACAGGTCAGATCAGTGGCTTCATGAGCTTTGTATCAACCATTCTGTGTTTTCCTGTGTCAGGGGAGGTGGGGATGGTGCAACCCGAAGGAGGAGCCCTTTACCTACCCTGCTTCAGAGATCACTCTTAAAGAAGACAGTGTGGAAGGCAGAGCGGGGAGGAAGCAGGTGAGCCTGGTGCTCCACAGCGCAGTCAGCGCTCAGATGGAAGACCATTTGCCGGCACCTGTGTTTCCTGCAATCCCGTAGCTTTCCTGTAGCCAGCACCTGTGGCTCCCTCCTCTGGGCCAGGATTTAGAGATGAAGCAATAAAAGCTGCAGATCCCACACCGAAGGAGTCTTATCATCCCGGGGGACCTCAATAGGAGACAGTGAGAACAGAACTCCAGGAACTGGGGGTGCATCTATCTGATGGTAAGGAGGGAGCTATGAGGAAAATGGCTCACAAGGAAGCACTGGAGTATCAAAGGACAGGAAGCTGAGGAGATATCCCTGGGAAGTTCAAAAAATAAAATAAAAATTGAAAAGGGCAGAGGAGGACTTCCCTGGTGACACAGTGGATAAGAATCTGCCTGCCAATGGAGGGGACACATTCGATCCTTGGTCCTGGAAGATATCACATATCACGGAGGAACTAAGCCCCTGCGCCGCAAGCATGTGCTCCAGAGCGTGTGCTCCGAAACAAGAGAAGCCGCTGCAGTGAGCCCGAGCAGGCAATGGAGAGCAGCCCCAGCTCGTGGCAACTAGAGAAAGTCCGTGCAGCAACAAAGACATAGCACAGTCAAAAATCAAAACTAATGAAAGAAAGAAAAGGGCAGGGGCAACAGAGTAGTTCCCCTCAAGAGTTTCTAAAGAGCATATGGGGTGGGAAACACAGTGTCATCTAAGGAAACTTCTGTTAAGCCAAGAAGATCAGGTCGAAGTGGAGTGAGGAGGTGGAGAGGATGACAGGGTGACAACAGTCAGCACTGCGAACAAGAGAAGTAGGAGCCAGTGGCTGTGGAGGCGTGATCAACAGAGGCGCTCTCGAGGGGGGCAGCCAAGCGCAGGGCTCTTGCGACAAGTGTCAGCAAATTTGGGGTGCAGACTGAAGGGGCAGAACGAGGTGCCGCCACACCAAAGCAGTGGAGAAAGGAAGAACAGAGCCGCTTGTAGGGCAGAGAGTGAGGAGGACAGTGAGGAACAGACTGAGGAGACGGAGCAGCCCAGAGATAAGATCTGGACAAGACGGAGAGGTGTCAGGCGAGACACCCCACCTTCTCTTCTGTTCCCCACACGCCCAGAGATAGCCGTGGTTTCGTTAAAGTCCACTATCATTTTAGGTGTGCTCTGTTCAGGCTGCTCCTTCTGCAACAGGTAGATGTTTCAATCCAGTTAAAAAGAATGACCTGTCAGTCAAAGGGTTAGCTGTCCATAAAAACAGAAAGACTAGGAAACGTGCTTTCATGAAGAGATACTGTGTCCTAATACTGGTTAAGGGTCTGCTAAATGCACTTACTTAGTTCTCACACCACCCTATTGTGGCAGAAGACAGCATCCCTACTTTATGAGTGAGGGAAACCAGAGATCTGAATGTTTAAGAACCTAGTCCAGGGTCACATGGTCGAGCCAGGCTGCTAACCCAGGACTCTCTGGTTCCAACTGCCTAAACGTTTTTTACCCTGTGCCTCTAGGGAGGACCTTAAAACCACGCACATGGGCTGATGTGGTAGAAAACAAAAGCAGGGAGTCTGCTTTTCTCTACACGTTATCATAATGGCTTTGGATCAGCAGCTCTCGGAATTTCTGGTTTCCACTGCAGCCCCTCAGATTCACTGCGTACTGCTTTTAACCCTCAGGCCCCCCACTTTGCACTGCCTCACAGGGGGCCAGTGGCCCCTGATGTTTTCAGTAGTTTACAGATATGTCACATCTCCCAAAGTTAGGATTCATGATAGCTTTTTTTTTCATGATATCTTTGAAGAATTTCTGTTTTCATCCAAGATTTCTAATGTTGAGTATCCTAGTTCTATATGTACTATTATAATTTATTGATCAAATTTTATTAATGAGGATTGATTCATTCACTCATCATATTTAGTTTCAGCCAAAAAAATTAAAACCTGGCTCCTCCCTGCCCATTTCTAATGAAAACGCTAGTGAATTCCCCTAATGTTTTTCTGAAGTCCTTATTTCTAGTCAGTCTTGAAAATCCAGAGAGTTAAGTTACAGAGATCCTAGTAATTCACCATTGAAGTCGAGACCCCTCTCTGGGGTGCTGATGTCAGAGTCCTATCTTCTGTCACTACTCTAATTTAGGGCATTTATTAAAAAAAACTGATGTATCACGATGGTGCCAGGCTTGGCATGCTGGACTGGACTATAGCATTTTCAAGGTGCAGCCGCCATACAAACCATCCAGTCTCAACAACTTCTACGGACAAGGACCTTAAGGCCTAGGGCCTTCGGTGAGTTGCCCAAAGTCACGCAGGTAGTTTGTAGGCAACTTCATCTTAAATTTCACATGGAACAGCAGCCTCCATTGATACTCCCATATCTTCTCCTGTGAAGGTAAAACTCTTTACTGCTTTTCTCCAAACTATTTTCATAACATCTCCCTGAATGATTAGCAAACCCATTTAATAGGCACAGACACTGAAGGTCAGAAAGGTTAAATATCTGTTCCCTGAGGGTACAGTGAACACTGCTGAGAGAGGAACAGCCAGGAAGAAAACACAAACTCCTGACTCGGAAATCAAGGGTTCTGCCCTTTGGGATATATAGACATTAAGGATATTGGCAAATAAAATAAGTAATCTTTCCAGGTTCTGGACTCAACAGTATCTAACTTACCTCGGAATTTTAGTATTTGTTCTTTTCAGAGAAAAATAATTTAATTGGGATTTTTAGGGTTAGAGAATAGAGACAATTACCTAAACACAGTTTCTTTCTGTTAAGATTTTAGAATTCATCTTTCAGACAAATTTAGAAATTTATGTGAACATGTTTTCTTTCAGACAGAAATGTTGTAAATGACTAACCTCTGCAACACAAGAGAAAACACTAAGAAATCCACACAAAGTAGCCAGATGCCCTTGTTCTTTCCTGTTTAAGAAAAGTGGAACACCATCCTCCACTTTGAGATGTTATCCTAATTATGTCCCACGATCTCAGGCTGCTTTGTGCCTGTTTGCCTCAGTAACGCTCATGGAGAGAGACAAGCACCATTGCCGCGTTCATTGACCACCTACTATGGCCATATGGCACTGCCAGGTGCTGGGACATTGTGGAAGGGCGCTAGGCACAGTGGATGCTCTCGGGGAGCTCAGGGTGGAGGAAAGCAGAGCACCAAGCTTTGAGGAAGGTAAGAAGCAGATGGGCTCTAGGAATTAGAGCAAATAGGGTGTCGTTCAGCTGAGGGACTCTCCCAGGTTTTAAGGAAGAGCTGGGCCTTAAAAGGACTGTAGAATTTAGTGAAGAGGGCTAAAAGGAAAATGGAGCAGAAGACAGAAGAGACTCATTTCTAGGGTCCTGAAGTCAGCAAACTGATCCTTAAATTTTGGTTGGATTATATTTTTAAAATTATCCTGATACATCCCTCTGAAGGAAATCAATAGATTATCCCCAAAGAAGAAGGAATAAAGGATACAAAGTCAACTTTCCCATTGACGAACATTTATTGGACCCCAAATACTTGCCAGTTACTGTGCTGGGTATCAGGGATACAAACCTTTGAGAAACCTTGAACAAAATTAAAGTGGGCATTAAAAATTGGATCCTCTCTTCAATTCATGGTAAAATGTTTGACCCACAGAGCTACTTTCTTCTAGACATTCAGAGAATTCTGCCAAGAATTCCATTCTATATTATTTTCAGGGGAAATCCATCATGAGACAACATAAGAGAGTTACATGAATATGGACCCATACACTATGCAGTCTCATTCATTGCATAATAGGAGAGACATAGAATGCTGTTCATTCGGAAAGAATCAGTTGTCTGGATAGGCTATACTTAGAGCGTTGAGGAACATCTCTTGGTCCCGGGACCTTAGCATGTGCATTCTTCACATATCCCTACTACCAAGCCATTCACAGGAGGTTCTCCTGGGTGACCTTCTCTCTCCTTCTCCCTATCTCTCGGATCCCACTTTATCATCGTTCACCTCCATTGTGTTGGACCTACACTGCTTCATCTGAACAATCTATCTGAAACACGTATACACCTTTTAGCTCAACCACAGGCAACTATGACGACACAAGTGTTAGGCCACGTGTGCAGTTGAAATACAAGTATTCTCTTGGAAAAGAAATGCAGGAAGCCACTGAATAGTATAGGACTCTATAAACGGAAAGTAAATGGAGGTATTTCAGAGTGACTGTCACCATCTTTCTAAGTGTATTTCCATAGTTATTTTTCTGATTGCTCAGAATTCTAATGTAGTTGATGAAAGAATCTTAAGAACATGTTTCAAACGAGTCACAAGAATATGCCAGGAACATAAAGGTATTCACACTCGCACACAAAGGGAACAGAAGATAGGAGTGTCTATCAAAAGGGAAAACATTGAAAAGATGATGACAGTTATACAGATATGAACGTAGTGCTGACATGTTGCATGGGGATAATTGTAATTTCATTCCATGAAAATGGAATGTTTTCAATAGATAATATTGTTTGGTTTTTCTCCTTAAATTTTATAAGCTACTAATTCATTTTTTTTTTTCTCATGGCAGTATCAAAACCTTTTCAAGTCCTGCTGCTCAAATGCAGCGCACTAGACCACATGCAACAGCAGGAAGAGAAAAATCCAGATCATTTCCAAATTGACGGGAAGCAATTTATTTAGAAGCTTGAACTTAAAAAATAAAGTCCAAAAATTTACAACTGAAAATTTGGTGCTACAGTTGACTTTTTCCAAGATATTTAGCAGATTTTCAATATTATATTTTAAAGGCCAACCCTCCAAAAAAACCAGCTTAGAAATGCTTGAGGGAGGGGAGAAAATGCATTCAAATGCCTTTTCTGTTGAAATAACAGTTTTTTGTGGTAATTACTTAATAAAGGTAATGTTCATATACACATATAACTCGTTAAAATTGAGGGTAACTAATTTCAAAGTTATTAAACCAGAGAAGTTTTTTTTTTGTATCAAGATGATAAACAGAACTTTGTAGACAAAAAGTATAAATTTACATGACCTCTAATTAAACTTATTGTATAGTAGATTCTAATAAAACTTCATTTCTGAGTTTCTGGAAAATGTACTTTATAAACTCAAATGGCTAATATAAATCAGAGATCATTTAGAATTAGATGTACATTATACAATTACTAATTTTAAACACATTTCTCATTTCTTAAACAGTGTTATAAAAGTATAGACCAGAATTAAAATTTTCATTTTTATTTTAGGAAAAACAAAAACTTACAGATATTGGGTATAAAATGTTCACACAGGGAATGTATCTCTTACATGCCACTCAGAAAACTTTTAGGGTAAGCTACAACACCGTATCTGGAAATCCATGAATTCCAATTTTTAAAAAACTAAGGTGATTTGCAACTTTAGAATATCTGAGATGTAGTGTGAAAATACTGGTACAAATAATTATTCTGGAATGATGTACTCATTCATGGAGGACTCCTAAACAAAGGAGTCGGAATTTTGTTCACAGTTTGTAAACTTGGCACAAATTTTGTTATGATAACCTGTTACCCACAAAGGAAGGTATCCATAAACAAAAACAATCTGGTATTTACTAATTTTATACAATCCATTGTAAAACTTCCTGATCTGAAGCTTTAACCAACCTGGAGTTTGTGTGAACCATAACCAAGGAGAGTGAACATGACAAATTAACAGTATCAGAGAAAGCAGATGACATAAAGAGAGGTACACTCAGTATTAACATATGTAATTAAATAAACTTTCATTGTTTTTGACATTGTCCAAGTGATCTAGTAAGCTAAATCATGGAGTTTCTAATTCATCTATGGTTGTTATCCAATTCAGTAATGAAAAATGCAACCCAGTGTAGAAAAGATATTTTTCTGTTAATTTAAAAGATATTTGCAACTTAATATTTTTAAACAAATTATTTACTCAAATTCTTACAATCATTTGCTTGTTCCTACAACTATTTATTGACAATTATTTCTGAGTTACATAAATGTGTTAATTACCAACAAATAAATCTTGTTTTAAAAAGCATTGATAGTGTGAGTAATTATCAAAATGGAGGATTCCCATTTGTGTCTGTGGTTTAAAGTCTAATTAGTGATTTGTAGTGATCCAATATTTTATAGAAATACAAATTCCAACACTTTAAGTTTGTAAGGTATATGAGATTATACCTATCTTTACAAATATAAATTTTGTTCATAAATTGGATTTCATTTTAGAAGATATGCTTCTAAACACAAAAAATGTATTTTATGAACTATCTTAAGCATAAAAAACACAATTATTCACTTTTTATTTTTTAAGAATAAATTATTATAATGCCTTGCAAAATATTTTCTAATGGAAATGCAGCAATTTTTATTTACCTAACCTGTTACTTCACGTTATACTATAGAATCAATTTTATGAAGCAAAATTTTGATCTACTGTGAAATTAGCAACATAGTTTAATTCAAAATGTCAAAAGATTTATAGAGGTAGTATTTTTAATTCAAACAGAATTTTTCTGGGTTTTAATTTTTACACAGAGTCCTGAAATAAATAACATTTTTTTAGGGCTTGCATTAAGGTATTTCAAAGGGTTTCAAGTATTTTACAGATAGAGATTTTGGATAATACTGAATTCTTTAAAAAAAAAAATAGTCATTTTAAGTTTTGTTTTACTTCATTGTACAAAGTCTAGAAGACTTTTCTTTTTCTCCAAAATCTCATTTTCACCTGAAATATTCAGGTTTTCTCAGCAGGTAAAGTATACATTCTTACAAAGTTTCAAATTTCAGAAGTCCAGTGATGCATTTAAACTAAGCACCCATCGAATCGTGTTCTCTCCTCTTTGTGTGTGTGCGCGTGTGTCTATTATCTTGCTGTTCTGTTATTTAAAGTCAATTTTAGGCTTTTTACCTCCACAGAAATACCTTAGTGAACCCTCAGCAGTTACTAATCACTTAATAACTGTGAACCCTGTGAACCGGCCAGCCCCTTCAAGTAGATCGTTAACTACAAGAGTGCCAGACAATTTCCAAATCATATCCTCTGTCCAAAAGGAAAAGATAGGGCTTTGTGAGGCCGAAAGGAAGCGAAGGAAAACAAAACAAATGTAGCTCATGCTGAAAGTGAAAAGTGCTTGGACAGATTAGTATTTTCTTTTCTGCAAGGCGTCCTGCCAATTTTTTTTTTAATAGTTATTTTTTTGGTCTAATTTTCAGTTTCTTGGAAAGTGTTAGTATTTACCATCCCCACCGGCCCCTCATGATTATTGTTGGTCGTTTTGTGTTTCCCCATCCGTCTACATCACTGACTCCTGAAAACCCCCGCCCGCCTCACTCTGTCAAAAACCCCAACTCTGGGCGACTCTGGGTTTGGTAACTCAGCAGACTGCCGACCACACATCCCACTCTCCCTCTCACGCCTCATTTTAGTCGCCCCACTCCAGTTGCAGCTAAAGCCGGAAATTTTCATTTAGCTCCCCCCTCTCTCTCGCCCCCCACTCGGAGCGGAGAGCCGGGGAGCCGGAGGAGGCTCAGAGCACAGCCGGGGCTCGGCCGCCTCCCCTCTCTCCGGAAGGCTTTAATTTGCACACTCGCTTGCCACTGAGCGGCGAGCCCCCCACCCCGCCGCCGGGAGGGTCGCGGGCCGTCGGCCTCCAGGGACCCCCAACCCCGCCCCCACCGCCGCCTCCCCGGCTCGGGCCCCGAGCCCCGGCCGGAGCCCCGCGGCCCCCGTCTGCCCCCAGCGCGCCGCGCGGGCGGCGCCCTCCGCCGTCCCTCCGCCCTCCGCCGCAGTGCCCACCCCCTCGCCAGAGCGAGCGCTGCTAACTCCTTCCTCGAGCCGGGTTACCTGCTCCGCGCCGCGGCGGACACGTGCGAAGGTCGACCGATCCCCGCAGCCCCCTCGCGAGGCCCGCCGCGGCCGGGCCCCTCAGGTGAGGCGCTGTGCGCTCCGGTGGGTGGGCGGCAGGGTGCGGGGGGGCGGGGTCCTCGGGGAAGACTTGGGGGCTTGGCAGGGGTCGGAGGCGAGGGTGGGTGGGGGTGACTGGGGCGGGGGGGACGCGGTAGGTTCTCGGAATCGGCTCTGGTTAACCCCTTACGATCCGAGGCGGGGTAGTTACAGGGGCCAGTTTGGGGGGAGCTACAGGAGTTTCTCCTAATCTGACTAGAGGAGAACATCCCACACGAGGGACTCCCCCCAACGTCGAGCTCCTGTGCCTGCTCCCACATAGCCTTACGCACAAACACCCACACAAACACTTCTTATCCAGTTTTTCAAACTGAACTCAGGCTCCACTGGGAAACTCACCGAGCAGTGTACATTCAGGGTTTAAAAATGCACTGCTTCTGGGGACCTCACGCGGGAGAATGTGTTTCGGTGCCTTGTATTTATTTCCCCACGGAAGCTCCCCCTCTGTCTCGCCGAGGTGTGGGTGTGAGTTCCACCTTCCCCACCGAGAGATAAATGTTAACACAGACTTCTTGCTGGCAGCCCCTGCGGGCGTGTTCTGCACTTAAGAGAGGAGTGCTGCCGGCGACCAGTGCCCGGGCTGGGAGTCCCCCGCAAGGATGGACGCTTGCTTTAGTTTCCCAGTTTACTTTTCTCATTTAAAACATCGACGTTAAAACGCACGCCCCCGGGGTGAACACCTCCGGGCCCGAGCCCCGCGCCCGTCAGTATGCACGTGGGCGCATCTGCGTGTGCGCACACGCGGGAGTCGCGGTCCCCGGGGCGGCCTCTGGTCGCCGCGCTGGTGGCGACCCTTGCGGTGCTTGGCAGGCTTCGGGAGAGGCACATGAAGGATTTCATTGAGTGTGAAGACAGAGAGCAGAGACAGAAAGCAGAAGGAGGCGGCTGCAGCCTTTGTAGTCTCGGAGGAATGCGGAAATGTTGAAGCACTCTGTCAAACTTTTTTGAAATGGGGTCAAGTCACATTCAGCCAGCGTGGGAAAGCAACAACAACAACAAAAAAAGTGGACGGGGCGGGGGGGAAGGCACCGCTGCTCCCGTTTCTCTCCGCCGGAGCCGACAGTCCAGGGAGCGAGGGGGGGAGAGCCGGGGCGGGCGGCGCGGGGCCCGGCGGGGGCGGCGGGCGCAGCTCCCTGCGGGGGTGGGACGTCCTCGCCGCTTCCTTCGCCGCCGGGCGGCGGGCAGGACTGGGGCGGAGAAGGGGCCCGCGGGAGGGGGCGGGCGGCGCCGCTCGCCGCGGCTCCTTCGCTACCTGTGTGGCCCTGGGCCTGGCTCCCACCGCTGGTTCTTCGGCTCGGGGGGCTCGTTCCTCGGCTCCCCCAGGACTGGCCTTCACCTTTTAAGAAGAATTTTGAATGGAGAGAGTGTGAGGGGCCCGGTGCTCTCTGCGGTCCCCTCCGCCCGCAGACCGTGGGGGTCGCGCAGTCTGTATCTTTAATTCCTGGCGGAAGGCGAGCGAGCCAGAGGTTGCGGGGCAGGTAATTCCGAGGAGCTCCGGGAATTTCGGACACGCAGTCGAAGCGGCGAATGTCCGGCGGAGGCCACAGCGTTGGTGGAGCGGAGGTCCCCTGGGTCCTGGATTGCAGCTTGAATGGGAAAGAAGAGTGCGACCCCCCCCTTCCCCGCTTTGCTGTGTGTGTGTGGGGGGGAGTGCGCCCCCCCCTTCCCCGCTTTGTTGTGTGTGTGTGTGTGGGGGGGCTCCGGGGACCACCGGCTGCTGTTCGGACCCGACCTTAAGCTGAAAGGGGAGTGGAGCAACCACCTCTGCTACCTACTTTGGGAACGACCCTGGGAGTGGGGAAAGGTTCGCGAGTCCTGGCCCCGAGGGCGCAACCCCTTTTCGCTTTCCCCTGGAGGCTCAGCCTTTACTCCCCCATACACCTCACCATTTTTAAGGGGAGGCTGAGTTTTGCTCAGGTTGCAATCGGTTGAAAAATTTAAGGCGAGTCACGATTATGCCGCCTTGCTTCTGAAGTTGTTCTCCAAGGAGACGACAAGCTGAAGGGCGGTGAGCACCTCTTTATCCCAGTTTTAGGGTTCGGTAGGCGAGTTCACCCGCCCCCCCGCCCCGCCCCGCCCCGCCACACCGCCGGGGAAGGCATCGCTCACCCGCTCCCGAGTAGCGGGAGCTCCCGCCCTCTCGGATCTGATGGGTTTCCACCAGGGAGGTCTTCCCAAGTCAGAGGAAGGATTCCGTTTCCAACCCAGACTCTTTTACCCTAAAAAGACCATTTGTGTGTCGTTTTTAAATGTCTCCTCGTAGAAAAACTGAAAGTAGAAAGAAAGGAAGCAATTTCCGAGCAGATGTCTGACCACCCCTTCTCGCACACTCCCAGCATCGGGTTACAAAGGTCCTGGGAGCCCCCACCCACATTCTGCGGCCGCACTCGGACGGACGCGAGGTCTCTCCACACCAGGCTGCGCACGACCCCAGAAAGCCCCCACGGCACCCATGGAGCCCCTGTCCCCTGACGTCCAGGCCCGGCAGGCAGGGAGGGTAGCAGCGCAGCACAATAATACAGGGAAATATTAAGCCGTGACATTGACGTGCCCGGCGCCTCCCCTCCCCCGCGCTCCCGGCACACTCTGGGCTGCTTGGCACGCCCCCTCTCGTTCCACTGCGTCCCGCGCCCCGCGCTCATCCCCGAGGGGCCCCTGCAACCTCTCCGCGCGAAGACGGCTCCAGCTCTGCAGGAAAAGAAAAGTAACTTCGTTTTTCTCGGAGGAACCAGGAAGGATTAAGCGGCCTGGGAGAGGGCAGGAGCTAGCAGAGGGTAGCGATGGGGGCTGCGTAAAGGAGGAGGAGGGGTCCCTGTAGGAACCCCGGAGAAGGCGCCTGGGATGTCTGATTACACTTTCTTCTTGTCCTCCCGTCTCCTCTTCTAGGTGGAATGACCGTGGACTGAGACGCGCTTGGGCTGAGACTGAGACTATGTAATCGCCTCGGTGTCTGCAGAGGACTGCGCTTCGGGGAGGGAAGAGGAGGGATCGGCTCGCTTCTCGGCGACTCAGCAGGCGGAGTTTAGCAGCGGCGGCACCAGGGTTGCGCCCGCCCGCGGGGAGGTCGCTCCATCCAGCCCCGGCGGCCGCGAGAGTCCGAGCGCCAGAGCGCAGTAGTCGGCGGGGGGTGAGAGAGAGCGAGACCGAGCTCCGGGGCGCAAGGGAGCCGGCCGGGGAGTCCGGGAGGAGGCGAGCGGCGGCTACCAGCGAGCCGAGCGCGCCCCCCGCCCTCCCCAGCGGCACCGCGCCGGGCGGCGTCCGGGCGGCATGGAGAAGGACGGCCTGAGCCGTGCCGACCAGCAGTATGAGTGCGTGGCGGAGATCGGGGAGGGCGCCTACGGGAAGGTGTTCAAGGCCCGGGACCTGAAGAACGGAGGCCGTTTCGTGGCGCTGAAGCGCGTGCGAGTGCAGACTGGCGAGGAGGGCATGCCGCTCTCCACCATCCGCGAGGTGGCGGTGCTGAGGCACCTGGAGACCTTCGAGCACCCCAACGTGGTCAGGTGAGCGGTGGATCGGCGCCTGTGCCGTCGGGGGCCGTGCGCTGGGAGAGGGCCTGGGATCCTCGGCTCCACGAAGATGCTGGGCGTGAGGGACGGGACGGGGCGGGGGGGTGGGTGGCGGGGGAGGCATGGCGCCATCCGTCGACCTTACGGAGTGAGAGTGAGTTTTGTCGACAGAGCCACGAGCCAGAGCTGGTGACCTTGCCAGACAGCGAGCAAAAAGACCAGTCAGAAAATATGACCTGCGCAGCCTTCCCCGCCGCTGTGCCAGTTCTAAGTATTTTTCTCCTGCTTCGTCCTGAAAGGGGTCCGGAATGATGGGTGTCTTTTAGGGGACAGAGCAAGGCAACCTGAGACGGGCGCCCAGCCCCCCAGCTCCCCGCGTAGTTTCCTTGGCCATTGGGGGAGTTTTTGAGAGAATGAATGAGAGGTAACAGGGTATGGTGATGATTAGTAGGAAGAAAAGTCTTTTGCCAGAGCCTAGTATAAATGAGGTTTTAAAGTGCAGAAACACTTGAGAATAATTTTGTCAATTACATCTACAGTTTCTTTTCGCTAACATTGCACAGTGATAAGGATTCCTGATGGTCTAAGGACTTCTGTGCCGACACCAAGTTTGTGTCATTTTAAAAATGTCTTCCAAATATGTTACCTGTTTGTATTATTTTGTGTGTCTAAGAGGGCATAGTCCTTAGGCTCCTTCTTCAAACAGTCAGTCCAGGTTATGGAATATTTAGATTCTAAACGTCCTGCCCAGGATTTTCCTGGGTGGCCTGTGCTGGTGGGTGGGTAGGCAGCAGTTTTGACAGTGTCTCTTGTGTGGGAACCAGTATTAAACCAAAGTGTGTGTGACTTTGGATAATGGTGTTTTCTTAGTGATCCTGGAATTTCCCCATTGTGTGTTTCACATTGTGTGGTGTGTCATCCTTTTCTTTTTTAAACAGAGGTGCATAGTTTTAAGCTGAAAAGGAATGCCCGGAAACTTCTACAAGTTAGGGTGTGATTTTACCTTTCTCAACTTATAATAAGTGGGAGAAAGGAGATCTTGAGGTTTTCTTCTTGTCTCCTCATTCCTCGAGGGGCTCTGTTCAACAGATACATATCTACTACTGTATGTGTGCTGTGGATGAGATTATGTAAATAAGCATAGCTAAATATTTTTGTGAAAAGTCAAACAATTTAACATTAGTCACCAAAGTGGAGAGACCCAAGACTGACCTTTGAAATACCAAGCCCTCTATAGACTCATGGAGCCCATGTGTCTACAGAGTCTTCCTGGGAGGTTTCAACTTGTCTCCTCTTATCCCAGGCTGGATGACTTGTATGGTGCTTTGTTCCTGCCAGTCAGGACTCAGGCTAGAAGGCAGCAAAGAATCATAACTGCATAAATGAGGTAGTAAATGGCTGTAAAGCTAGCATCCCAATATACGTCTGTTTTAGCCAATAGAGAAGAGAGGGACTGAAAGAATCAGTGATTTAGGAAGATGATATTATATATAAAAGCAGTAGGTAACCTTCTGTGTATTTTTTTGTTGTTGAAAAACAACAGAAACCCTTTGGGGTCGTCTTTGTGATATTGGAGAGGAAAGCGAAGGGTAACATTTGTCCCCTGTAACTTAGTTATCTCCCTAGGGGAGTCACCCAGTCACTTCCCAAAGGGTGAATTCCACTGCTAGAATTGTAAGTGCAAAATTCTTGTTTTATTTTGTCTGTTACCTATGGATAGTGTCCAGTTAAGGATGATTATCATGTATATAAATAAAATCATGTCCTTCCAATCATAGAGGTATTACAAAGGCACCCTTGTGTAACACCGTCCTTTCCCCAAAGCACAATTTACTCTCATAACAGAGGGAAGTTGTTTTTGCCCTTGTGCCGGTAATCCGACTTATTCTCTTGATTTATCCTCTCGAGGTTGGTGTGTCTTTACATATTTCTAACCAAGCCATGTCTTGGATTCTGTACTGAGAAATTTTAGGAGATTGCATTGTTAAGTCGAGATTGTACTGCTATGTCGAAGACAAAGGCATCATTTTCTAAAACTGTTTCACACGTTAAGGAGTGAAGGTGACATCTACCTCTTAAGAATCGTGAGGAGCAACTGGGATAGTGTATATGTGAACAGTTTGTAAATTTAAGAGTGGTTCAGATGTCCAAGTATTATTTGTGTTCAAGAAGATTGATGGTGGGGTGGGGGGGTGGGGAGGGATGGACAAGGGGCTTGCCTCGGTAAAAGTTCCCAGTAAGGCGTTAGTTCATCTGTCCTTTCCTGTAGGACGAATCATACTCAAGCCCAGACATTACAAGCTCCGGAACCACGAAGCTACTCGAAATCTAATGAGCCTGTAGTTTGTCAGAAAAGACCATCAGTCAGATGCCATGAAGTTCAATGACACTTGAGAAAATGATCGATGATGTCATCTTCACAAGCTGCAGATCTCCATTCCATTTGTTTCCTTCCTGTTTCTTCTCTTCTGCTTCTGCCTGGGAGCAATTACTGGTCCCCATGACTTGCTGAGCTTGATTAGGAATTCACATTTTAGATGATGGTGTGATTCTTCAGGCAGGATTAGGAAATTAAGGACAGGTGACAAATTCTTTCCTTCTAAGGGCGAGTTGTCAAGAGTTGGGCCCCCAAACCTGTGATTTATTGTTGCCCCAGAGGATCCATTTTACAGTCCTATGGCGCTGGTTCTTTACAGGTTTCTTAAAAGGGCAGATAGGTGCCTGTATAAATGCCTTCAAGTCACAAGTAATTGATCATAATTATAGGCCCTTCCCACCAATAGTTAAGCCTCAAAGCTTGAAGAAGCATAATAAACACATTAGTTTTTCAAAAGTTTGAGATATTTGATGGATTTGCCTGAAAAGCTGTCTTGTTATTGCTGGCTCTGGGACTGCCGGCATGCACAGGGATAATGACTTGAAATTCTTACTTACCTGTGGCTTGATGTTTCCCAGGCCCAGGCTTGATCAGACAGTCACTGTCTGGGATATAAATTTATTTGTGTTTTACAGTTAGTAATTCCAAATCCTGGAGCTTTTGCCAGAATCAGACTTAAGTATGAACCTATATTGGAGCTTCTGCACTCCACAAATGAATCCCATTTTATGTTCTGAACTAAGTATACACAGTGGATAAAATAACATGTTTTATCAGCAATCTGTCCATTCACCAAATATTTATCAAGGGCCCAGTATTTGCCAGACACTACTAGAAGTTGGGGATACATCAGTGAACAAGTTGAAAAAGTCTCTACATTTACAGAACTTAATCTTGTCATAGGATGAGCAATTCTTTGATCTTTTTAAAAATTCACTTCTCTTTATTTCCATTGACTTTTTGCTATATTTCACCTAACCATTTTTTTTTTTAGAGCAGCTAATATTTGTGATAATTTGGTTACTGTGAATTTGCTGACTGAATAGTTAGATAACTGAAACACTAATCAGAATCAAATGCTTTGGCGAGATTAAATTTCACCTTAGGGACATACACAGAGATCTGTATAAGACAACATTGACATGCAATTGATAGATATGAACATCTGAGCTCCACTTACTCAACAAGGATTTAGGAAGGATCTACTGTTTAAAAACCAAGGGGATTTTAAACAGTAGGGGGATTTTAAACAGTAATTCTCCCTGGTTTTGAAGGAATAATATGGTCACCATAACCCAGAGACATGAGTATCATGTCATTACAGAGATACTGGTTAGTGCTATCAGTGTTGTTTCCAGGGATGAAATTTGTTAGGGTAACAGAAAAAGTAATTCAAATTCAAGTACTAGTTCAGTAATCTAAAACTCACAGTATTTCAGTGAATAAACTGGTGATGTCTGAATATGTTAAATTATTACTATTAGCAAATTTAATCACTGCTTTAAGAAAACCAGAAAAATGCATATAGCTCACTGGTTATTATTCAAGGAGAGTTTTCCCATTTCCTCTTTTTAATGATCTCAGTAATATCATAAAAAGAATATGTGATTTCTCTAGGAAAACCTATTAACAGAGTAGAAAGATATATGATTTGTTGCTGCATAAACATGAATCCTCAGGTGGGTTAGTTTATGGGACTCCTTCTGAATAAAATGTTATTTTGTGAGTGAATAATATGTTTATTAGGGCTTGTTTCAGTGAAGGCAGGAGAAGCAGGAATTTAAAATGTCTTTTCATGTGAAAAGTAGGCTTTGTCTTTCATTCTCTGAGAGCTCCTAGTGAAGTTTCCAAGTTATTGAACTTATTTAGTAAATACACATTTTCATAGTGATGTTCTCCCATTCCTTGTTGCCACAGAAGAACTTGGTAGTGCTGAATTGTTGCCGTGGATTGCGCTGTATCCTTTTCACACAACTGTTATCACTATGGAACTATTAGAATTTCTCTGTCAATGAGAAAGTAGCTCCTAAGAGGAAGACTTGTTTAAACTTGAATATCTTTTAGGGTATTTTCCTATGTTTAGAACAAAGGTAAATGGATATCTGTGAAAACAGACTCCTTATTAAAAGTAAATTACCTTTAGGAAGGAGAGAGTGGCATTGAAACATATATATTACCCTGTGTCAAACAGATAGCTAGTGGGAAGTTGCTGTATAACGCAGGGAGCACAGCCTGGCCTTCTGTGACGACCATGAGGGGGATGAGGGTTGGAAAGAAGGCTCAAGAGGAACGGTACACACACACGCACACGCACGCACGCACACACACTTACTAGCTGATTCACATTGTTGTGTGGCAGAAACCAACACAACATTGTAAAGCGATTATCCTCCAATTAAAAATCAAATTTTAAAACAGTAAATTACCTTAAAAAAAATCATGCTTCACTATTAATGATTTCCTAAGAATGTTTTTTAAGAATAAAACATCCAATACTCACACTGTGTCATTGTAAACTCATGAATAATAGGATTGGAAGACACTTTGGAGGTCTTTCAGCCCTTTGATATTATAGATAAACTAAAGTCCAGAGGTCAAGCAGCTTGCCTGTCATGCCATTTGAAAGTTGTTGACGTGCTCTAAAATCTCAGTAGCAATTTTAAAATAATTTTTTTTGTTTGATGGAAGAAGTTAACTCCAGTGAGTACATTTCTAGTTTGGAAAAAATGAACTATATGTAGACAAAGGTGATGGTTTGCCAGGAATAAATGACATATCAACTCGGGAAATTCCTAAATTCTGCAGTATGCCTTACTGAAGTAAATCTGTAAAAATTGTGGTGATTATCCATTAAATTCTGCTTTTAAGGAAATTGGGTAATAACCATGATCATTTAAATAGCTATAGTTAAGTAAAAATATGGGTAAATAATGTAGTTAAATAATTAAGTAATAATACTAAATTCATTTGAGACAAAGAACAGTTTAAAAAAAATCTAAATGCTTGGTATTCATCTTATGAATGAACTATTTCACAATGTGGCCCTGGCATCTAATACCCAGTTAGTGAAATAAACACTATAATACTTGAAAATTAGGTAGGATAACAACTTCTAGACACCTAAGCAAATATGTGTTGCCCATGCTTCTTGAACTAATCACAGCATTTATAGTTCTCATGAGGCTCAGATAAGCTTCTCAGTCTTTTTTTTTTTTTGAGATTTATTTATTTATTTTTGTCTGCGCTGGATCTTGATCGCTGCGCTCAGGCTTTCTCTAGTTTGGGTGAGTGGGAACTCCTCTCTAGTTGTGGTGTGCAGGCTTCTCACTGCAGTGGTTTTTCTCGTCGGGGCGCCCAGGCTCTAGGCATGTGGGCTCCTGGAGTTACAGCTCAGGGGCTCTAGAGCACCCACTCAGTAAGTTGCTCCGTGGCGTATGGAATCTTCCTGGATCAGGTATCGAACCTATGTCCCCTGCATTGGCAGGCGAATTCTTAACCACTGGACCCCTAGAGAAGTCCTTCTCAGTCTCTTAGGAAGGAAATTAATCATGAGCTTCCTGGTGTTCTAGAACACAGCAGAGAGGAAATCTGGATACAAGAGGAGTGGGAGGACAAGAAGGTAGTGTTTGGAAGTGGGGTCTTTTCCAACGGCATGGAAAATGGACACAGGTGGTTGGTGACAAGCCTGACTACATAAAGGTTACCATTTGATTGATGATCTATAGATGCTAAGTCTTAGATGCTAAGTCTACTGGGGCAGGCGGGTGAGCAGTCAGAGGGAGGAGTTTTGTAAGAGCTACTGGGCAATTGTTCGGAATGTCACCCATGTGTTGCCATGCTTGATTTTGTTTTACCAGCTACTCATGCAATTGCTCCCCATTAAGATGAAATAAAGGCATCTTTTTAAAAAAATATATTAATTTATTTATCAGCATGTGGGATCCAGTTCCCTGACAAGGGATCAAACCTGGGCCCCCTGTCTTGAGAGCTTGGAGTCTTAGCCACTGGACCACAAGAAAAGTCCCAAGAACATTTTTTTTTAAATATTATTTTTAATCGGAGAATAATTGCTTTACAATGTTGTGTTAGTTTCTGCCACACAGCAACATGAATCAGCCATAAGTATACATATATCCCCTTCCTCTTGAGCATTCTTCCCACCCCCCAGCCCACCCCTTCAGGTCATCACAGAACACTGAGCTGAGCTCCTTGTGCCATATAAGTGCTTCCCACTAGCTATCTGTGTTACACATGGGAGTGTGTATATGCCAATGCTACTCTGTCAATGCATCGCCCCCTCTCCTTACCTCGCTGTGTCCACAAGTCCATTCTCTACATCTGCATCTCTATTCCTGCCCTGCAAATAGGTTTACCAGTACCCTTTTTCTAGATTCCATATATATGCATTAATATATGATATTTGTTTTTCTCTTTCTGACTTACTTCACTCTATATAACAGACTCTAGGCTCATCCACCTTAGTGCAACCAACTCAAATTCGTTCCTTTTTATGGCTGAGTAATAATCCATTGTATATATGTATCACAAAATAAAGGCAGCTTAAAGTATGTGGCAGGAATCTGTTTGTGTTTGTGTGTGCGCACGTGCACACTTGTGCAGCAGTAGCCTGGAAGTCCATTTGGGATGGAATCATTATTAAACAGTTAGTAGTTTACCTAAATTTGGACAACTATTTACTTTGTCATTCAAGTAGCCATTTTAATTACTGAGTCCTATTTAGCCTTCCTAAAGGATTTTAGTTCAGTAGAATTAGAATCATAGTACAGGAGTTTTTTCATTGAAAAAGGTTTTAGATTTAACTTGATTCAACCCTCTTTGACCTGGGTAGGAAATGTGTAAATGCATTAAAAAATTGTCTGATTTTTAATCAGTTATTTTATTCCTCAGTTATATGAGTCGTAGATAAAAACTAAGGATAACTAAGGTTCAAAAACAGGTTTATCCCATGGCTGATCCATGTCAATGTATGGCAAAAACTACTACAATATTGTAAAGTAATTAGCCCCCAACTAAAATAAAAAAAAAAAAAAAAAACAGGTTTATATCCATTGTTAACAGAACAGCATGACTGATGGGCATTGCATATCAGAAAACATTCGCTTGAATTAGGAAAGTATTTTCAGTTTAATGATTTTATGTTTGCTGACTTGACGACAAGGGTCGGCTGTATCTTATATCCATAAATAACAGGGTCCATACTGTTAGATGCCCAATATGTTTCCTGAATGAAATAGAGTAAATTAAATTATAAGCCCGTCACATGAGAACTTTTCATCATTTTAGAGTTGCATATAATGTTAGTAGGGCTTCTTTGGTGGCTCAGTGATAAAGAATCTGCCTGCAGTGCAGGAGACGCAAGAGACACTGGTTCAATCGCTGGGTTGGGAAGATCCCCTGGAGGAGGGCATGGCAACCCACTCCAGTACTCTTGCCTGGAAAATCGCATGGACAGAGGACCCTGGAGGGCCACAGTCCATGGGGTCGCAAAGAAACGGATACCACTGAAGTAACTGAGCAAGCACGAAGGCGCAGATAGTAAGTATCTAGAGCTAAATGCTGGCAGATTATTGGTTTTAACTGGATCTGTACACCAAGCTATTTAGTAAGAACATTAAAATACTTACTGATACTTAAAATTTTCCCTGTGACTGTCTGTTTTTTTAATCTTTAGTCCTAGCTTCAACTTTGATAGGATTTTCTTGTGTTCTTTATGTGCATTCGCTGCTTGTATCCTACAGTAATACTGACTAGTCCATTTCCTCTCCCTGGGCTCCTTGCCACCACCTCTGTGTTTAATGGGAGCTGGTCTCAGAATGTGCTATCCTCCCTGTACCACCTGCCCACACCTGTTGAAATGCTATGTAAGCATCCTTCAGAACCAAGCTCTAATGCCACCTTTTTTTTTTGGCATACAGTCCTCTTTATTGTTTGTAGTATTGCTGTTGGGTTGTGCCTTACAAACAAAGGAATTCTGATAAATTCAATTTCACACCTTTCTTATCCTAAAAGAAAAAATCAGTGCACAGTATTCATAATTGCATATGTTGAGTTACAAAGTTATCTATGACGGGTGAATTTCCATTTTGAGCAAACACTGATGAAAGTCAGTTTCTTCACTTAAAAGTTTACACATCGGAGGGTTGGGAGAATTTTCCACAGTCCAGATTCTTTCTTCATGTGTTTCAGACCCTGTTTCTCCTCCATTTAGTCATGTGCTTCCTGACTTTTATGTGTCCTTAATACCTTCATTTGGATAAAATTTCTGCTTCCTTTGAACCTTAACAACTTCAGCTCTCCCTTATGGTACTTAGAATATGTCTGTCTGCCCTGTATATTATTATGCCTTTTATGTAAGGTGTAATATCAATCTCCCCTCCTCCCACTGTTTTCTGATCCTTTAACTTTCCACACCCCAGTGGTGAGCTCCTTGAGGCAGAAAGTGTGTATTGGGTCACATCCATATACATTCTACATCCAGTGGAAATAAAATGAATAAATGAACAAATGAATGAAATAATGGAAAGGGGGTCTAGGTATTAAGTAAGGGATCATGTGGGTTATTTCCATCACATGAATATTAATACAAAGGAGTATCAAATAAAGAGGGAAAATGGATCAGTATATTGGATTATCCTTATTTGGTTTCCCAGGAATAATTAATATTGAAAAGAGGAATTTTCATTTTTGTTTCACTCAAGCGTATATAGTTTATAGTCAAGTGAGTTTTAAAATTTAAGTAATTCCCATGGTTAACTGTACAGTCTTGGACTTAATTTACGTACTATAGAGAAGACATTAACATCAGGAAATGTGCACACATTCAGTAAAAGTTGAAAATGATTTGCACATTTTTTAATATAAGAATGTAAGTTACTCTGAATACATTTTAATCAATTGCTTGAATTCTTTTACTTTTCTTTTTACCACTAATGTGGCTTTCTGTGCTGAAAGAACTCTTCAGAGGAATGGAATTAAGTGAAATCTTTCTGTGTGCTTAGTCGTTCAGTTGTGTCTGCCTCTTTGCAACCCTGTGGTAGCCCGCCAGGCTCCTCTATCCATGGGATTCTCCAGGCAAAAATACTGGAGTGGGTTGCCATTTCCTCCTCCAGGGGATCTTCCCGACCCAGGGATCAAACCCTTGTCTCTTATGTCTCCTGCACTGGCAGGCAGGTTCTTTACCACTGAGCTACCGGGGAAGCCCCTTTACCCAGTATCCTGTTCATTAATGGGTTTATTGTGGACAGGTCTGAGGACACAGCACCCCCAAGAACACATTGTCAGAACCGTTGGAAGCGTGATGATATCTTTTTTAGTTCACTGTTCAGTTTAAGTCAAGGAGGAATTGAATTCTTTGTTCTTTCTCTTTTTACCTCAAAATCTCAAACAGAATTATTCCTTTTTATGTCACACAGTGGAATTTCTGCTTGTTTACTTTCCGAGGCTCTTCTTATGGCCTGACCACCTTAGGACAGTTTAAATTTCATTCCATATACTCTGTGTTTAAGTCATTAAGATCTATCCACAGAAAAGAGGTAGTTCTCTTTCAGGGACACTAATCTCTAATGAAGTCTCTTTTTTATTTTGCTTCCTTTGATTGTTAAGTAATCTCATAAATTTATGTGTTAGGTATTCCTAACCATTAGTGTAAAACATGTAGTTTTCCTAATGTTTTCTTTTTAGAAGGTAGATATGAATGTGTAAAGTTGGAAACATTAACGCTTAGCCCTATTCAGCAACAGAACAAGAAAAACAAAATATGTCTTTGCATTTTAAATGTTAGGCTATTGGCTCTGACCAATACATTTTAAAACTTTTTGGTGGAAACCAGGAAACTAGCTGAGTGGTTTCAAGTTGGGAGTTTTAGATGATGTCGTCTACATTCCAACCATGTAGAATCACTTAAAGGAGCTATTAAATAGCCTTGGATAAAAATGGGATGTTTTCTTGTTGAGCCATAAGAAACCAAGAGACAAGATTTAGAGATTGGGCTGGAAAGGACTCCTGTTGCTGATCAACTGAAGTGTATTTAAGTTATGCAAGTCCCCTTAAAGAACAGGGACAGCATCACTTCTTTGAAATAACATACCTCTTACATATTAAGATGAAAATAAAAGTTGTGACATCCTGCTAGTTGTTACAAATTCCTTTAAGCCCATGAGATTTCAGTTCAGTTCAGTCGCTCGGTCGTGTCCGACTCTTAATCATTGGTAATTTCTCTAACCAAGAGCTCATTAGACTAGAACTTAGGGTTGATGATGCCTCTTGGGTCCTCTCTAAACCAGTTAGTTTTGCAAAGAGCAAAAGGTTGACTTACAGGGGTGGGGTTGGTCTCCAGGAAAACTATAAAAAGCATGGTTGATTTGGTGGTACCCATTCCTGATCCTAGAAAAATAGGACTTTTGAGATGAGTCAAGAGTAGCATCTTTGTTTATGAAAAATGATATAACTTTTTTCCCACTTCAGGTGACAAAGTTGAGAGGTGAAACTATCATTAGGCCAATAGAGAATGGTTAAGAGATATACCTTATGAACTGAAAGGACCACAGACTCATTAAAAGGAGGGAAGAATATGGCAGAAGATGAGCTAAGTTGAGGTAGAAGTGAGAGATACTATATGGTGAAGATGTAAAATAGTGACAAAATCTGGCAATGCTCACATAAACCTGAATTTTCTTCGAGTTCAAGATTTGAAACCTAGTGAAGCCTAAAGTTCTGGCATGTTTAGAATGACCACAGCCAGTGTTTGTTGAATAAGTAAACTCAAGCTATCATTCTTTATAATTCCATAATGATAAAATGGCATAGTTGTCTGATTCCTTTTTCTTGGGTACCTTATTTTAGCCATATTTGCATTGTCCATTGTGCCTAGCATGAAAATGTCTTGAGGTAATGCATGAATTAATGTAGAATGTATGCTTCGCATTAGAACATAAGCTCCATGAAGGCATGAATTTTTGTCCCTTTTGGTCACTGCTTTTATCCCCAGTGTCTAGAACAGTGTCTGGCACATAAATACCTGTTGAGTGACTTAGCAAAGAGCTAAGCAGTGAGCAAAGACTCCTTTTACAGGAGTTTTTATGATAGTAAAAATGTAAATTAACACCAAATATAGCAGCTGTGTTATTTTTCTATTCACTCATTAGTATCGCATTTAAAACTCTTAAGATTATATAATCTAATAATTATATTAGTAAATTGGATTATGCCAGTAGTTAGGAGTTATTGAATAATTTAATAATTAGCAAGTAGACTGGACACTAAGATCTATTCCCTCTAGTTTTCCCACTGATATTTTCATTCAATTATGAACATAATTTTACGTAAACAATATTAACTGATATTTTAAATGGTCATGTGATTTGTGGCAGAATTGATTTAGATATTTCGGTGGGAATTTTAAGATATAGTTTCAGATTTTCTAGATCATGAAATTTATAGAAAGGATTGACATACAGTTTCCTGGCGAGTTTGACGTGAGCTGTAAAGTCGTGATGTGAGCCCCTGGAGATGTCCTTATCACAGGCCAGTCTCACCGTGAACCTTGGCCCAGTACTGCTGTTTGGTGCTTCTGCCATTCCAGGTACCTTTCTTCTCTGCTCAGATCAGTTGGTTGTGATCACCCAAGGGATCTGACATTACTTAGTTATGACCAACAGTAATAATGGAAAAAAAAGGAGGAAAAAGTGAAAGAGGAAGGAACAGGGGAGGAATGGAATGGTGTGGCATAGACTAGAATAGAGTGCAAATGTGTGGTGGTCCCAGTCTGTTGTCAGATATGTTGCAAGGAGTTGTAACTGAAGTAGAATACCAAGGGAGTTATTTGTAGTTTTTAACTTAAAGTAATTATGTTTTCTGTTAAAGAAGTTGTTGTGATTAATATGGCTGTGCAGCAAATTACCCCAGAATTCAGGGGCTGAAGACAACCTTTTTCTTAGGCTCAAGGATTCAGTGGCTGGGAAACAGGGCAGTGAGTGTAGGATCGCTGCTCTTTGATGTCTGAGTCTTCACCTTGAGCTGACACAGCTACTAGGGATTTGATTCATTTTGAGATGATGTCTTCATTCACAAGTCTGGTGTTCACTCAGGCTGGTTGATGGATGCTAAGACCTGAGCAGAGAGCCTTGCTTCTCCGTGTGTCCTGAGCTTCCTCTCAGCGTCAAGGCTGCAGAGTAAGTGGGCTCATGTGGCACTGCGTGGCTCCACAAGCCAGTCAGTGTCCTTAGGAACAGGCAGGGCTACTTCTGCCACATTCTGTTGGTTACAAGTGAGTTCAAAGCCCCACAGATTCAGAGGAGGGAACATCTAACATCTCTTACTAGAAAATATTAAAGAATTTGTGCCTCCCCCCTTGAGAATCATGACATACGTGCTTGGTGATTAATATAGCAGAGTTTGTATAAAAAAGCAAGGCTCCTGTCCCAACTATCCCTGTGCCCAGTACTCAGATACAACTTCTTTTAATTCTGTTTTTGGTGCTTCTGCTTGTTCCTCTGTGAATCTAAATGATATACCGTGCTCTATTTCTTGATACCTAAACTTCAGATAATAACTATTGACTTCCTATTCTGAAAGATGAAGATGTAGCTCATTAGTACTACCACTTATTAATCACCTTCCTCTTTTGTTTGATAGGGACATTTTTATTTTTTATAATGATTTAAAATAATATCTTGAAACATAATTCTTTTTGTTCTTTCTCTTTTGGCAGTGTCTCTTGATTCTACATTTAGTAAGAGAGGAATTCTTCATTTCCCTAACCTTTCCTCTACGTTTGTACTCCCTTTAATGTCACAACTTCCATCAGCTACTTTGCTAAAGTTGTTAAACATTTGCATTCTGTTTTGCAACCTCAGGTACAGGTCCAATGGTAAAACCCTGTGAGGCTGAGAGAGTCCTTCTTTCTTAAATACAGACATCTAGATTCTCTTTTCTTATTCTGCATCACTTTTAAAAAATTACACTTATTTTCAGGTACTGCTTTTTCAGACCATGACTTTCTTGTGCTGCTTTGTTTTTCCTGGAGTTTATGATTGCCTTTTTATTTTTCTTACACTATTTGCCTTTATCACAGCCAGAACATTTTCTTTTCAAACACTTCATCATATCACCTATTTCTATTGAATGGCTCGATTTCCTGAAGTTTCTCTGAAGTTTTGATTTACTTAGAATTGGTTATTTACTTGGATTGATGAACTGTTGTCTTCCTGGGACTTTTTCACTGCTCCTCTGACTTGGAGCTACTCATTCCTGCATCCTGACTCTTCCTCTTTAGTGGTTCACACCCTTCTTTTACTAGTGTAGGTTTGTGAGAAACTCCCTAAGAAATTGTGTATGGGAGATAAACTTTTCTGAATCCTCACCTGTTTGAAAACATCTTTATTGTCTCTCACAGTTGATTATGACTTGACTATTTTTAGAAATCTAGGATGAAAAATTTTTGCCACAAAACGTTACTTTCTCTGTATTCAGTGTTACTAATAAAAAATCATCTACTGATATGATTTTCTAATTAGTTTTTAGTGACTTTTTTTGCTCTGAAAGCTACTAGGATGTGTTCTTTAGAAATATGTGACTGGGTGTGGTGCTTTTTTAAGTTGAATTTGCTGGGCATTCCTTGAGATCTTTCTGTGAATATTTATTTTGTTTTTAAAAGTTACTTTTTCCCATTTGTTCTGGTCTTTCTTTATGAATTCCTCCTGTTCGTCAGATGTTCAGTCTTTCAATTGGGACTTCTAATTGTCTTCAAGTTCAGTTTTACAGATTGATCTCTATGTTTCCTACCTTCTTTTCCTCTACTTTCTAATTATTTTATTTCCTTTGGGCTTGTTTTGCTTTATTCTAAAGAAATCTGTGTTATTTTCTAAACATCTATTGAATCCACTCTCTTCGCAGTTATATTTTTAACCTCAAACCGTCTTTTTTGTTGTTCTTTGCTTGTTGTTTTTTTTTTTTAATAAACATTCTATTCTAGTTTTATGGCTGTATTATGTCCGTGAATTGCTCTAAATTTTGAAAAAGTTCTCCATATTATCTCTGTTTTAGTCAGTATTTTGTTCCTAACTCTTTTGTTTTTCCTGTTGCTGGATTCCTTAAATGCTGAGTAGTATTTCGATGGGCTTCCCTGGTGGTTCAGACGGTAAAGAATTCACCTGCATTGCAGGAGTCGTGGGTTCAGTCTCTGGATCGGGACGATCACCTGGAGGAGGGAATGGCAACCCACACCAGTATTCTTGCCTGGAGAATCCCATGGACAGAGGAGCTTGGGGTCGCAAAGAGTTGGACACATGCGACTGAGCGACTTTCACGTCACTTCAATATTTGGATATTATTTTGCTTTTTTTAAAAAAATCAACTTTATTGAGATATAATTTACCTACAGTAAAAGACATCCATTTTGAGTGTGTTTTTTAATGAAGTCTGACAAGTTTATATTCTCATATAAATTACCATCACAATCAAGATCTAAGACATTTCCATTACTCCAGAAGTTCCCTTAGGCCCCTTTGCAGTCAGTCTCCTTCCTCTACCTGAACCCCTGGCAACCCTAATCTTTTTGTCATTATAGATTTTACTTGTCCTTTCTAGAGTTTCATACATGGTATCAAACAGTATTGTGTTTTTTTGTATCTGGCTTGCACAGGTATTTTTGAGGTTCATTTATGTTGACTGTATTAGTAGTACATTCTTTCTCATATGAATTTGCTGTAATTTGTGATATTTATTCATCCATTCACCTATTGATGGTTATTTGTGTTGCTTCCAGTTTGAGGTTATTATGAATAATGCTGCTATAAACATCCATGTACAGGTCTTTGTGTTGATATGACACATGCTTTCATTTCATTTGAATAAATATCTAGAGGGCCTCCTTCGTAGCTTCATCGTTAAAGAATCTGCTGCAATGCAGGAGACCCGGGTTCGATTCCTGGGTCTGGAAAATCCCCTGGAGAAGGAAATGGCAACCCACTCCAATATTCTTGCCTGGGGAATCCCATGAACAGAGGAGCCTGGCAGGCTACATACAGTTCAGGAAGTTGTAAGAGTTGGACAAAACTTAGTGACTAAAACCAAATATCTAGAAGTGGTTTGCTGACTTGTATGGCAAATGTATTAATATGTTTAATTTTCAAAGAAACTACCAAACTTTTCCAAATTGGTTGTATCATTTTGTATTTCCACCAGCAGTGTATAAAGGTTCCACTTGATTTGCTTTCTACTCAGCATTTAGTATTGTCAATCCTTTTAATGTTAACCGTTCTATATTAAGTATGAACTGATACCACATTGTGGTTTTAATTTGCATTTACCTAATGACTAATATTATTGAACATCTTTTCATTTGCTTATTGGTCATTCTCTTACCTTGTTTGGGAAGTATCTATTCAAATATTTTGACCATTAAAAAACTGGATTATCCAAATGTATTGTGAGAGTTATTTATGTATTGTGGAACACCCTTTTGTCAGGTGTATGTGTTGCAAATATTTTCTCCAGGTCTTTCACTTGCCTTTTCATTTTCTTAATGGTGTCTGTCAAAGAGGACATTTTAATTTTTCCAAAGTTTATAATTTTTTTCTTTGATGGATTTTGGTTTTTTTGTATCCTATCTTTGTTTACCCCAAAAGCGCATAGATTTTTTTCATGTTTTCTTCTAGAATTTTATAGTTATTGCTTTTATGTCAAGTCTGTGGTACATTCAGGTTAAATCTGTGTGTGGCTTGAGGGAAGAGTCAGGTTTCATTTTTTTCTTGTGTGGATGTCCATCTGTTCTAGCACCATTTGTTAAAAAAGACCATGCCTTCTTCATTTTGAATTACCGTGGCACTTTTGTCACAAATGAATTGACCATATAAATTTAGGTCTATTTGTGGACTCTCTGCTCTGTTCCATTGATTTATATATTTATACTTTTGCCAGTGCCATGATGTTTTGATTACTGTAATTTTACAGTAAGGCCTGAAATCAGGTAGTGTAAGTTTTCCAACTATTTTCTTCTTCTTTTTGAAAGTTGCTTTTGCAATTTTGTCTGCTGAAATTTTGTAAGAATTTTTGCATCTATGTTCATGAAGGACATTGTTATATAATTTTCTTTTTTAAGTAATATCTCAGGTTTTGGTTTGGAGGTAATCCTGATATCATATAGTGAATTTTATAAGTGTTTCTAGCTCTTTTGAAAGATTTCATGTAACATTAGTATTATTTTCTTACATAGTTAACAGAATTTGCCAATGAAGTCATCTGAGCCTAGCATTTTCCTCATGGGACGGTTTTTAACTTCAGGTTTTATTTCCTTAGTGGACATGGAGCCATATAGGTTGAATCACTTTGTAACTTGTTTTTCAAGGAATTGTATGTTTCATCTAGCCTTTGGGGTTTACTGGCATAGATTCTTTCATTTTCTTACCTTTTTAACGTCTAGAATCTGTAGTGATGTCTTCCTCTTTCATTTCTGATATTAGTAATTTGTATGGTCTCCCTGTTTTTCTTGATAATACAGACAGAGTTTTCTTAACTCTATTGATGATAAAACAGTTTTTGGCTTCATTAATTTTCTTTATAATTTGTCTATTGTCTATTTCACCGATATTTACTTTTAGTTTTACTTCCTTTTCCTACTTACTTTGAGTTTAATTTGTTCTTATTTTTTAGCTTCTTGAAATAGTAGCTTTGTTCATTGTTTTTAGAATTTTCTTCTCTTCTAATATAAGCATTTATGTTGTTTTATTTGCTTCCCACAAATGTTGACATAATGTGATTCCATTTTCGTGTGATACAAAATATTTTAGCCCTGTTTTGGTAATGAATTTTTGACTTACGGGTTATTTAGATTTGTGTTTTTAAGTTTCCAGACCTATACAGAATTTTTCAAATGCCTTGCTGTCTAATTCTGTTGTGACCAAAGAACAATGCTATATGATTTTATCCTTTTTAAATTTATTAAGATCATGTGTTGGTCCATAAAGTGTATCTTGGTACTTGTTCCATTTGATTCTTTTGAAAATATTTCCCATTTTCCTCTCATATGTTCATGTTTTCCTTTAAGTCTTTAAGGAGTTTTATAATAGTTGCTCTTTGTCTTCTATTCCATAATCTGTATTATTTCTGGGTCTATTCCTATTGACTGATTTTTCTCCTATATGTATGAATGTCTGGTACATTTTTATTGGATGCCAAACATTGTGAATATTTCCTTGTTGACTGCTTGATTTTGTTCCATTCTTTTAAAGAATGCTGAACTTTTGTTCTGAGGGGCAGTAAGCTACTTGCAGTTGAGTTTGATCCTTCCAAGGCTTACTTTTAGTTTTTGTAAAATGTAGTCCGTGGGGTTGCAAAGGGCTGGACACAACTTAGCGACTGAACAACAACAAAATGAGGAGGGGGGCTACTCTACTTTAGACTTTATTTCAGGGCTAGGTAAGGCCCACTGCTCAGGCAGCATTGCCCTTTTGTGGTCTCTCCTCTGGTTAGTGGGGACTAGAAAGTTTTCTTGCCTTGTGTGAGCTCTAGGAATCATTCAGTTTACAGCTTCCTGGTAATTGTTCTTCCTCAGAAGCAGTTTTTCGCTTGGCCTCAGGCAGTTACACACATGCAGATTCAGGCAAGAACACAGTAGATCCTGTATAGATTTCTGAAGCTCTTTTTCTGGGTAGTGTTTTCTTCAGTTCTCTGTCTCACAAATTTTAGTCACCTTAACTGGCTTGTCTTCTCAGCTCTGATTTCTACCTGCTCAACTCAGATGATGGACCTCGGGATGTTTCTCTTGCCTGTGCCCATGGTCTGGAAATTGCCTCCAAGCATAAAGGCAGGGTGGTCCAGGGCACCTTATTTGTTTCCCTTGTCTCGGGGATCATAGTCTTGTGCTTCCTGTACTCCAGTATCTGAAAACAGTTGTTTCATATGTTTGTCCAATTCCTAGTTGTTTGTGTCAGGTGAATAAGTTGGCCCTCTTGCTTTCTTATAGCCCTAAATACCCATTCAGTTCAGTTCAGTTCAGTTCAGTCGCTCAGTCATGTCCGACTCTTTGCGATCCCATGAATCGCAGCATGCCAGGCCTCCCTGTCCATCACCAACTCCCAGAGTCTACCCAAACTCATGTCCATCGAGTCGGTGAGCCATCCAGCCATCTCATCCTCTGTTGTCCCCTTCTCCTCCTGCCCCCAATCCTTCCCAGCATTAGGGTCTTTTCCAATGAGTCAACTCTTCACATGAGGTCGCCAAAGTATTGGAGTTTCAGCTTCAACATCAGTCTTTCCAATGAACACCCAGGACTGATCTCCTTTAGGATGGGCTGGTTGGATCTCCTTGCAGTCCGAGGGACTGTCAAGAGTCTTCTCCAACACCACAGTTCAAATGCATCAATTCCTTGGCGCTCAGCTTTCTTCACTGTCCAACTGTCACATCCATACATGACCACTGGAAAAACCATAGCCTTGACTAGATGGACCTTTGTTGGCAAAGTAATGTCTCTGCTTTTAAAATGCTATCTAGGTTGGTCATAACCTTCCTTCTAAGGAGTAAGCGGCTTTTAATTTCATGACTGCAGTCACCATCAGCAGTGATTTTGGAGCCCAAAAAATAAAGTCTGACACTGTTTCCACTGTTTTTGTAAAAACTGGGTAGCTAGTATGACTGTTTATTGCTGCATTCCCTAATTTGGAGGGCAGTGTAATTAATCATCTGGAAAGGAGTGATAAATGTAGAAAGAACATAATCTTTTTCTTCCATTACCTGTCACATATAGCTATCTAAATTCATCATCATTCTAGATTTTCACACTGTATTCCTCCCTAAAGCCAACAGCCAGTATAAAGCCCATATCATGCAATAACTAGTTTTGATGTCATATTGATTTTAACCAACTGGTTTTTCTTATGAGAAACAAACTGAGAAAAATAAAACTCAAGATGAATTAATTTCTTTGCAGGAATTTCCCATGTCTTGATGATTTAAAAGAATCTATTTTGCATTTAAATGAATCATTATCAGCTTGATTGAAGCTTGTTGGATACTCCAGATTACTCATTGTAGTGTGTTTTTTGATGGAGGCAGGAAGTGAAAAAGCAAGGTCTATGAGATTTTTGTGTCTGTGAAGTCGTTTCTCATTGAGGCTTTGGTCACTAGGGTAAATGACTCAAGGTATCTATTGCTGCTTAGCAGTTATTAAGGGGGAATTTCCCCCACCATGTTTCTCCCCTCCCCAAAATAACTAATTATATACTGGAAGTTTCAGTAAGTTGTTCACAGTTTGTGAAGTCAGCATATTTCTGGACGCTCACTGTGAATGTAATTCTTCGCTGTACTCATGCTTTTGTTTCTCCATCCTTGCAGCCAGCACTGTACTGTAAGGACACAATTCTATCGCTATTTTTTTTTCCCCCTCTCTCATTTGATGTGGTAGTTTGCATACAGCTGCAGAGTAGACAGTTACCTTTGAAAGGAACATTTGGCTGCTCTAATTTGATTAAAGAAAACCACCTCAATCATTTCTAGACTGAGAACGTTTTCATTTTAACTTGGCAGTCGGAGTTGGGAATGTACTCAGTGCACTTAGATATGTGGGGGAGCCTAGTCAGGGAACAAAACCAACTGCTCAAATGAAGCAAGCTTTGGTGCAATTTTTTTCTCTCTCTCTCTCTTCTTAAGGCAAGCAGTGTTATATAGGATTGCTTCTCTTCTCTCCCAAATTTTCTACAACCATGGTTTTCACCTCCATCTCCTCTTCACGGTTATTTACTTAAGAATTCCAGTAAACTAAATTCTGGCAGGGATAAATTACTACCCTAACACGATCCGAAGAACTTTTAAATCCTTAAAAATTACCTCGTTTTTATATAGAAATAAAACCCCAAATCATAAATGACTGTGAATGGCATATGGTTTTTTTGCCACTGTTGGGAATGGCCGAAGAAGTGTTTAGACCATGGATACAACTGAGAGTCTAAACAACAGCAAAAATGCAGACCAAGGTTTGGAATTTAGCTGTGGCTTACATGGAAGAAAATTACTCCCCGTCAGAAGCCTGCAGCTTCAGCCCTAGGCAGTTATCTCACACGTGCGTCCTTCAATTCTGAGATAGAAGATCTGATCACCTGGCTAGTGTGACAGTTGAAAATATATTCTGCAGATTGTGTGTTGGCATCAACTTCATAGATGTTATTGAAAATGCTCGAGCAGGGGCTTAATGTCTATCAGGTAAACCATGAACAAATTCATGAGCCACAGTTCAGTAATGTATGGTCTTTTGGGAAAGATACTATGTGGGCATCTTGAATTTAAAAGTTAGAGTGTGAAATTTTAAATATAAGTTTCAGAGTACACATGGGCCCTTGGAGACACAATTACATTATTGTTTATTAAACAGTTCATGTATTAAAGCTACTATTAATATCTGATACGACATCTGCGGGTTTGATACCTGGGTTGGGAAGATCCCCTGGAGAAGGAAGTGGCAAACCCACTCCAGTATTCTTGCCTGGAGAATTCCATGGACTGAGAAGCCTGCTGAGATACAGTCCATAGGGTCATGAGTCAGACCCAACTGAGCAACTAAATGATCACCACAATATTTGCCTGGGGCTTGCTGTCTGCATGAAAACTAGGCAGACCTGAGAGTTTCCTGCAAGACTTAATCATTCTGTCTAAGAGAACGAGCGATGCACATAATAGTAGAATTTGAAGAGGACTTGATCGAGTTCAGTCTCCTATTTCGTGAACAAAGTCACTCTTCCTTAAAAAAAAAACCAAAAGAGAACATTTCAAATGGTTGAGTTGCTGTATTAATATTAAGGACTGTCCAATAAATGTCTCACAAAGAGGCATGACTGAGCGACTGAAAAACAACAAATAAATGTTTGCTGTTTGATAGAGCTGTGTTGTCATTGTGCGTTCTTCTCCATCTTCTGCCATTTTCAAGTGCTGGAGTCATTTCAACCTTTAATTTCAAGACTTGTAGTCACCCTAGTCTTGTTCTTCCTTTGAGAGTCAAGGGCCAAGAAGCAGTGCAGTCTTCCGGTTCTGTTTTTACACGCAGTTGGGAGAATGTAAATCTCTCTTTAGTCACGTCTACATCATCAAAGCATATGAAGATGGTAAAGGGACTGAAAAGATGACTGCCCGGAGGCCACTGCTAAACTAGGGTTTGGGGGCTCAAGGATTTTGGTGGAAACAGCTTTGTAAATGTAGTTGAACCCCACCCTGGCTAGCTCACAAAGCTTATTTGTTCCAATATAGCCTATCTTCTTCTATCCATGCAATTTTTCAGGCAAGAATACTGGAGTGGGTTGCCATTTCCTCCTCTAGGGGTTCTTCCTGACCCAAGGATCAAAGCCCAGTCTCCTCTGTCTCCTGCATTGCAGGCGGATTCTTTACCCACTGGGCCATCAGGGAAGCCTGAATAATATACTACAGTGCAATCAAATATTGCAAAAAGTAATGCTTGTTGTTTTTGTTTTGTTCATGTTCTACAAGTATAACATTAAGTAGCATTTGAGAAATAAAATACTGATGATTGAGGAAAAGTTGGTTTAATATGAATAAGATATTTGGAGACTTACGGAGATTCTGGAGGAAACTGCTTAATACTGATTCTTTAATATCCACTTCAGACTTTCTCTCTCCTCAATAGAGTATTGCTGTAATATTTCTCATATATAATTGCCTTTTTAAAAGTATATTCTTGCACTGCCCAGTACTACGTACAGAACATTGCCCAGGAACTACTATTGGAGGCCTCAGGTTTATCTTCTGTGGATTCTAACTTTGGGGTGGCAGCTGTTGAAATGCAATGAAATTATTGAATGTTTCTGATAAAATGTATAGAAACTAGCCTGAGACCAAGGTCTTATTTTGTTTTGATTTGTTTTTAAATAGGTAAAGAATGTGTCATTCCTTTTTTGTGTGGCAGTTGTCTACTTCTTAAGCGCTGTTAGTAGATTTATTCTTGCAGTAACAGACGGTGGGGGAGGATTGTTAGTCCCATTGTGCAGGTAAAGAAATAGACACAGAACTTCTGAATGGTCTGTTCAAGGTCACCCCGACTCCAGGTGTTATTTCCTCTTAGGGTGTTTGTGTAGTACGACAAAGTGTTTTAGTCGCTCAGTCGTGTCCTGCTCTTCCTGACACTATGGACTGTAGCCCACCAGGCCCCTCTGTCCACGGGATTCTCCTGGCAAGAATACTGGAGTGGGTTGCCATGCCCTCCTCCAGGGGATCTTCCGGACCCAGGGATTGAACCTGCATCTCTTGCGTCTCCTGTATTGGCAGGCGGATTCTTTGCCACTGAGCCAGCAAGTGTTTTTAGTCATGCAAAAATCATTTGGACATAGGACTCTTTTTGGCTAAGGCCTCTTTGGAAAATGAAGCAAACATATACTGCATGCTGACAGAGGCTGGGCTGATTTTTTGGGAGAAAATTATCTTCTTATAACCAGAAACTAGAGGTATAATTGCTTAATTATGACAAGTATTAAATGCTGTCTATATAACATATCCATGTTTTTAAATTAAAGACTTTTTTTCAACTAGTTGTTTTAATAACATATGTAGAGACAAGTGGACATGGCATTGGGACTGTTTAACAGTGCTATTTGTTAGAGTTCACGCTGCTCCATTTGATGGCAGTCAGTTTTCCATTCCCAAGGCCGGTGAGCAAAGGAAGGAAGAGCCGGAGGTCAAAGGAAGTCGGCTCACCTCTGAATCTGGCACCAGAAGTGCTGACGAGGTGTCACTTAGACTCAAGATGACTCAGCACTTCCTGGTTTCTGTCTGCAGCCTCACTGCGGCTAGTAATATCGAATGACCTTGGTCCCAGCTGAGGGTTTCAGGGAACCTTTGGTTTCCTCACTGTCAAAACTTTGAAATCAAAAAATCATGCCTTCCTTTCTATTTTTACTGAATTCAGGGTATCAGATGTGAGCCCTTAATCTCTGCGCTGGTTTACATGCTTTTTTATTCTGGATTGGAAGTAGCTTTGTCCCTGAGCTGTAAATAAATTATCCTTACTTCTCAAGTGAAGGCAGCCGTGTTATCATTCATTTGGTCTTTGTATTACTTCTGTTCAGTCCAGTAACTGGGGCAGGAATGGAAGGAAGTGAAGTTCAAACTACAGTTGCAGTGTATTTGTTAAGTTCGATCTTAGGAAAGGTTTAGTGACCCAAGAGGCCAAGAGAGGGAGTGAAATCATAGATCTGTTCATTGGCACCTCATCAGTTTCTGAATAGTCCACAACAGGCTCACTATGTGAGCGAAAAGGAATTGTTTTTATTAATTAGTTTTATACTTAGAACTAAGCAAAATTGTTACACCCTAAAGTCATTCTTGGGCTTCCCAGGTGTCTCAGTGGTAAAGAATCTGCCCACCCGTGCAGGAGACGTGGGTTCGATTCCTGGGTTGGGAAAATCCCTTGGAGAAGGGAATGGCAACCCACTCCACTATTCTTACCTGGGAAATCCCATGGACAGAGGAGCCTGGCAGGCCTCAGTCCATGGTGTCGCAGTGTCTGACACGACTGAGCACACACGGACACACGCAAAGTTATTAATATCAAGACATCTGAAGATGAACTATTTCAGAAAACCTTAAAAATTTTAGAAGACCTTTTTTACCTGTTTTCCTGAGGTGTTACATTAGTTAATAGGACCTGGTTGAGAGTTTATCCTTGTTAACAACCAGCTGATTTAAAATTTTATGAAAAAGATTTTAAACTATTTTAATTATTTGTAATAGAGTTTATAATAAGCAAAGTTCACTAAAACTTGTTATTGGACAATATTAAAGTGGTTTTTAGCGAAGTAATACCTATATCACAGCAAGAATACTGTTGTATTTAAAACACAAATATTTATTGTTAAATGTTTCTTTATGTATTTCCATCTTTACAGAAGCTTCTAAATAGCAAGAATTTCTAGCCCTTTAACTGCTTTTAAATAAGGAAAAGTGAAAACTCCTACAAAAAACACAGCCCTGACCTTTTTGCACATGTAATCCAAACGAAAAGTTAGCTTTGAAGTGGCGTCCTGTTACATAATCATACTGAAAATATGCAGTAATATGTATCCCTTTGAATATCTTTCATCCAGAAACACATTTTTGTCTTTTTGACTATTCTACCAGCTGAAAATGGATTGTGTTCTGGTTGTTCATCTAACCGCCAGCCTCAAGGTACTTGAGAAATTACATAAAGAGCTTCATTTTTGAAACGAAGATTTTCAGGAAGGTTCAGGCCACTGGAAAATTGAAAGTGAAATTTCACTCTGATGATGATTAAAATAAAAAGTAAATAATGGAAGAAGACAAACAGAATTGACAAACCCAGTTTTTGCCAGTCAGAACATCTGTCCAGTCAATTGTAGATTTAACTTACACAACATTTACTTCCTAGAAGGTGCTTAATGTGAATCATTTGTTTGAGACATGTCTAAGCATTTCTACCAGACTATTTGGCCAACTCAACTTTAGGGTATATGGTGTTAGACGGCATCACAAATCATTACAGAGAATATGAGAATAATGACCAGTACAGGCAGAAGCAAAGGAAACCCCTGTCTTTTCTTGTGCATTCTCTGAGATGGTGCTCCAGAACTCAGAGAACAGGTGGCATATACTTAAGACTCCATGTTTCTGGTCCTACCCACCACAGTACAGAAACTCACATTTTGATTTCTTCTGCATTTTCTCGTCTTTTGCTGATTCAGTGACTGTTTTGCGTATTGAGCTATAGTAGGAAATTCTACATGATTATCACCAAAAATGAAAAATAGCTTCTGAGATTTCTGATTTTTTAAACTGTTTTTTTCAACTTTCAGAAGGAAGTCTTTTTGTTAACTTGCATAATTAATTGAGGAGTCAAATGCTCCAGTTAATAAGAAAGCCTAGTGAATAGAAGGTTATCATCTCTTCTGAGCATTGTCTCATTTTCCAAGAATTAGAATATAACAAACTACATTGAACAATAAAACTAATAATTTATTACTTTGTTGATATTTGAGGAAATATTTCAAGATTTATCCTTTATTGTAATCTTTATGAGCTACAGTTATGATGAACACTGACTGTGCCTACTGTTAGAGAATTATAGTTAATAAAATGTTTACTTGGTTATACAGTTTGGCTATTCATGACAGGCAAGAAAAGGCCTTGTATAATGTCTGTTGAAGAAACAGTTATTATGGTATTGTGCTTTGATTAGATAATAAAATCTTATTCTTTAAACTTGTAGATTATGGAGGGAAAAGTTGAGATGTTGAGGTAGTACTAGTGAGAGGCATGCAGGAAGTTTAGATGGAGAATAAAATAATGAAAAATATAAGAAAGAAGAAAATTCTGAGAGTGTATGAATAAATAAAATAAAAAAAGAACCCCCAAATTTAAAAGAGATCAAATTAAGGAAATTCTATCCTTAAGTTTTGAAAGGTCACAATAAGTATGGCAAAAAACTGATTCTGAGTGGGTGTCTCTAGACTAGACAGAAGAAAAGAAGTTAAAGGGGGAAAATAAAGGAAAAACACACCTAGAAATACAAAGGAGTCATAGAGAATTAAAATGAGTTTGGCTCCAAAATGAATAAAAGCTACAGTTTCAGTATGCTTAATCTTACATTGTTGACCTCTTGCCCAAAACCTAAACAAACATACATTTGTTTGTTCTTTTCATTTTATGTCTCTTGTGGGAAACAGAAGGTGCATTCATCCTGTATTCATCCAGCTTTTGGTCTTACGGTAGAAAAATAGGAATAAAAGAGTTGTTATACTTGACATGCAAACAAGGTTTTGGTCTGTCCCATATGTTGTAAAGTTCCTGTTGGTTTTTCTCGTTGACATTATGATACTCGGTATGCTATGCCCATTATCTGGTTCCAGAGAAACTCTTGCCTTGCGGTGTTAAAATATGAACTGACTTCTTTAAACATATATGCTAGATAAGTGGTAATCAATTTAGGACATTGGGTTCTTCTTTTCTCACTCACAGTCCCACCCCGCCCCTCCCTGTCATCTTTTTCATATGGATAAATGTGCATATCCATTTGCATTTCATTGCATATGTTTATAAAGATGCTAATAAAGTGGTAAGCAGTGACAAAAATAGAGGAATGGTGATGGGACAGAAATCATTAAAAAAAGTGGGGGGAGTCACTTCACAGTCTTCAGTTATTTACTTTTTGAAAAAGACATTTTAAACAGTCCTCAATACATTCTCAAATACATTGCTAAACTTGGGAGAATTTGGAACATACTTTTGTAAATATTCTATTGGGGGAAAATCCCCAACTATCTAGTCTTACTTAATATTGAGGATTAGAATCATCTATAGACAGAATGTTTCAGTCATACTATTTTTGAGAAGATAGTTGTTTTGTTTTGTTTTGTTTTTACTTTTTCCCCTCAGTGGTCAAATATACATAAAATTTACCATTTTAACCATTTTCAAGTCTATAATTCAGTGTCATTAACTACATCCACACTGTTGTGTAGTCATCACCACTGTCCATCTCCAAAACATTTTTGTCATCCTCTGCTGAAACTCTGTAGTAATTAAAATGCTAACTCCCCATTCCCCTCTCCCTCACAAGAAGATAGATTTTTAAATGACATTTTATGGCCAGGAGATGAGAACCAGGCAGTAGTTCATGACATAGCCAGGTAGTAGCTTGGTATTAGGATTGAAGGAATAGAGACCCACTGAGGCTGGCTCAAGAAGGAGGGCTTTTATCTAAGGGAACAGGGCCGTCATGAATATCTTTACACACTTGGTCTCCTGAAATGGGTTCTGGACTCCAGGAGTCCCTAAGGAATGCCCATAGTTCATCTTGCACACGGGGATCAGTCACTTCTGCCCTCACTGCATCCTGTGTGTCTCCATGTTCAGGGCTCCCTCAGACTCCACTTCCATGAGCCCTCGTGGTCTTCATAGCACTGGTGCTGTATGAGGGTGATGCCCTGGATTCCAGAGAGTCTTAAGATCTGGTGTGGGGACTGAAAGCCCCAGCCTAGGAAAGACTGGATTTTGGTCTCAGTTTCATATGGTTAAGAAAATTGGTTGACATTTGATTCTTTGTTGTTCTAGCTAAGGTCTGAGTCTTTAAGAAGCAAAATCCCATGTTTGTCATGAAAACACAGCTTTAGGATAATTCTTAAATCATTTTGAAGTTTGACGAAGCATTTCCAAAACCATCTGTGTGTCACTAGACAGATTTGAAGTTGTATGCAAAGACTCAACAGTAAGTGTTTCGTCATAAAAACTTGGGAGACATTTCAGCTGTAGCAGGCCCTGAGAACCCTGAAGGAGTTCCTAGGTTGCGTGGATGAGCATGACCTGTTCCGGGCCACAGTGGTGTCTCCCACTTACTCATTTTGGTGGGAAAATCATGCTCATCAGATGGAAAAGTTGGAACATCATTATAGATAATGGATTTTAAACCACTGAACAGAAGTGCTGCTTGGCTTCATGGTTTTAAAAGACACCTTATGTATAACTAACTCACTAGCTTTTGCCTTTATCAACCAGCCTTCAGAGCAGCCTCATTTTGATCCCAAATTACTTAAGCCTCTGGGACTGGTGACCTGGTGGTGGTGCTGGTGGAGCAGGCTGCATTATTCAATTTTCAGCTCATCCCGCATTGAGCTGTGCCACTCTGCATGTGTCTCCCTTGAGGGCACAGATCCATTGGGACTTCCAGCATCTCTGTTCTTCATGTCTTAGTGCCAGTCACAGTGACTGCATGTCATGTTTTATGGGTTTTGTTCCAGTGCCTCCATTTATAAAATGTCATTATTTCATATGAGGTGATTCAATAAAATAATCAGTGGAGAACTCTTAAGATTAATTAGGGTGGGTGATATTGAAGTCTGTGAATATGATAGACACATCGACAGGTTGAGACCTCATTGTTATCTGAGTCGTTCAGACTTGAACCTTGAAGATTAATGTCTTTTCTGCTTGACACAATCTGGTATCATCCAAGTCCAGTAGGTTTTCACTTCAGAATGCCCCCAGTACTGATTTCCCCCTCTTCATTGTCATTGTTACTCTTCCAGGGCTCCATCAATACAGAGCCATATAACTTTTTCCCCCTGCCTTTTGTGTTAACCATCTTCTAGTTTCCACCATGCCCTCTTCCAATGAAACTTCATGCCCAAAATGACCTTGAATGCCTACTGTGTCAAGTCCAGATTTTATCTTTCGGAGCCCACTATAGTCTGGACCTGTCTTATGTGTTCATGCTCCACTGTCCTCTAAATGAACTCTTGCTTACGTGGCTCTCAGGCAGAGCCTGCTGGCTTCTTCAGCAAGTCTTGCTCATGTGGCTCCCTTGTCTGGTTTGCCTTCGCTTCTAATTTGTTTGATATGCACACATCTTCAAAGGTTGATCTAGATCTCATCAACTCCATGAGGGCCTTTCTGGAGACTTGAGTGCTCCCATTGACCATGTCGGCCCTAAGCAGTTTCTTTCACCTGCTTGGCTCTGTGTTCTGTCTGGTCCTGCAGTGCCCGTGGCTGCTTCACACATGTATGTTCCCTTTCCTCAACTGTAATGAAAGCTCTTTGTGAAAAGTGTCCACAACTTTCATATTTTTTCGTTGTTCAGTTGCTCAGTCATGTCCAACTCTCTGTAACCCCATGGACTGCAGCACGCCAGGCTTCCCTGTCCGTCACTATTTCATAGAGTTTGCTCAAACCCATGTCCATCAAGTCGGTGATGTCATCCAACCATCTCATCCTCTGTGGTCCCCTTCTCCTCCTGCCTTCAGTCTTTCCCGGCATCAGGGTCTTTTCCAGTGAGTCCACTCTTTGCATCAGGTGGCCAAAGTATTGGAGCTTTAGCTTTCAGTATCAGTCCTTCCAATGAATGTTCAGGGTTGATTTCCTTTAGGATTGACTGGTTTGATCTCCTTGCAGTCCAAGGAACTCTCAAGAGTCTTTTCCAACACCACAGTTCAAAAGCATCAATTCTTGCACTCAGCCTTCTTTATGGGTCCAACTTTCACACCCATACATGACTACTGGAAAAATCATAGCTTTGACTGGACAGACCTTTGTTGGCAAAGTGATGTCTCTGATTTTTAATACACTGTCTAGGTTTGTCATAGCTTTTCTTCCAAGGAGCAAGCATCTTTTAATTTTGTGGATGCAGTCACCATCCACAGTGATTTTGGAGCCCAAGGAAAGAAAATCTGTCACCGTATCTCTCTTTGGTGGTTAGCATAATGCTGGTCATACTGCAGGTACTTAATAAATGCTTGCTTGGTTGATTGTGTGAGATATTCTTTTTATTTAAAAATTACATCGAAATAAGGTGCACAAAACCAGTAACAATTTTTATATGTAAGAACACTTGAAAAGATTAACTACCACCAGTCATCCTGGGATTACATGAGAAGGGTGTGTTTCAGAAATTTTTTTAGAACATAATGCAATGTGGACTCTCCTCCCTCAGTATTAGTAGTTCTCATCTGAAGGTGGCTTTACCCCCAGGGGAATTTGACAGATGTTTTTGGGTTGACAAATGGAGGGATAGTATTGCAGTCTAGTGGGTAGGCAGTCCTACCTGGTGGCTCAGCAGTGAAGAATCCGCCTGCTATACAGGAGACATGGGTTTGGTCCCTGGGTCAGAAAGATCCCCTAGAGAAGAAGTGGCAACCCACTCCAGTACTCTTGCCTGGAGAATCCCATTGACAGTGGAGCCTGGTGGGCTACAGTCCATGGGTTAGCAAAAATCGGACATAACTGAGCGACTAAACAGCAAAACACCTAGTGGTTAGAGGCTAAGGATGTGATGAAACATCTTCCAATGCACAGGACAATCCCCCAGAGCAAAGAGTTAGGTGGCCTCAAATGTGAATAGTGGCAGGGACCAAAATCCCAATCGTAGCATGGTGTGGACACCACAATTGACATTTTTTTTAATCACCTAAAGGAATGAGAATGTTCAAACACTGATGCCTTATGTGGAGGGAATGATCATATGCTGTAAATTCCTAAACGGTGGAAACTGCAGCTATGTACATAGACCAGAATGACAGAGAGTTGATAGCTGCTTGTGTAATAAACGGGCACTTTTATGTCTTAGGCCGTGCCTTTGAGGGGAGAGAACAGTATGCAGAGGGAATTCTCTTAAAGCTGAGTCCACATGTCTCATGGTTTTAGAGAATGAGAAGGCACTTGCTATCCCAGAAGGATGTGTTAGAATATTTGGACACGTTTTTAATACGGTAAAATTCCTTTGAAATGATTGATAATATTAGATTGAAGCTTACACGCTTCTACTTTTCCAAATATTTTGAAAACTTCCTTGAAGAACACTTGATAATTTTTAATGGTCTTCCTCCCGAAAATAAGTTTGGGAGGTACATTTTTGTTGCATGCAGGGGCAGAATAGTGCAGTGGAAAGACCGGACAGTTCTCAGAGAGATCCTGGGTAGGACATCTTAGTCATTCTCCAGCTTGGTTTTCTCATTTCAAAAAGAAGGACTAAGACTAAGGACTAAAATTCTTATTTTCAAAAGGAAAGACTATGATTGGATGACCTCTAGCTTTAAAATTCTATGTTCCTGTAATTTCAGTTTCAAGTAGTAAAAAACAAAAGATTGTTTATACAAAGTAGTTTATGAAAGAAACTTTGAAGGCGTTAATTATTCTAGTTTGTTTCTTAGAACCTTCAGAAACATCCCTTTCTATAAAGGCTTAACTCCAATGTTTAAAGAAAGAAAGGAATTCCTGTTATAAGTAAAAGTTGTCCCCACCCCCAAGCAAAATAAAGAGTCAAATGAAATTTACAGCTGATTTTAAAATGTCATCATTAGCTAATTTTGTCTGTTTTTTCTGATGTGTAAAGAAAAATTTTGTCCATTTTTTCTGATGTATAGATAAAATATTTTAGGTATAAAGAAAACATGTTAATAGTACTAATAATACTGAAATTTTCACGTGTCTCATGTTAAGCTCAATGCATCCAGATCTGAGAAATTTCCTGTTTGTAAAGGTAGAATGCATTTAAAAGCTCTATTAAGATTTTTCAGCCTACCACTTAGTAAGTTATTGAGCTCTGAACCAAGTGATGAAGCTTTCCTGTTTGTTAGATGGACAATTAAACAGAACCTTAATAATTTTCTCCTTTATTCATTCTTAAAGTTGACAGTTCAGGATATTCACAAGGCTGGGGATATTGTAGGATCCCAAGAAATGAAATGGCTTCTGTACTCTCTATTCTGCAGAAACTGAGAGATTGGTTTTGGCATATTCTCATTTGCCCAGGACCTATTCTAGAACTTGGGTAGTGGGATTGCCTGAATAGAAGATGCTTTGAGCATAGATCCAGATGCTAAGGGCATCCAGCTACAGTTTGGATCTCGTTTCCAGAGTCAATGTTGCTTATAGGGAATAGCAGCATGTGACACGGGAGATGTTCGTAAAATAGTGCCGGAGATGATGCCTCACAGAGCAGAGGTTAGCTAGCACCTCCTGGATGCAAGGCATCTACTAGAGCAAGTGTGCACAGTGTGAAACCAAAATACGGATCGCTCAGTCCCTGCTTTCAATGAGATCGTAACCCAGTGGGAGGAGAGAAAGCTTGGACTCTATGCAAACTGCTGTCATACAAAGATCATAGGGGTAAGGACCATCCCCGGATATAGATACAAATCAAGGCTACTTCAAAAGAAGAAATTTAGTTTAATCTGTGGAAGCAAGAACATGTGCCTCCATGGAAGAGGTGACCCATGTGAACAGAAACAGAGTGGTGGAGAGGAATGACCCCTGCATGACAGACAAGCCTGAGGGGTGGACGGGACAGGGGCGTGAGGGGGCGGGGAGAGGTAGAGATGTGCCCAGGTCAGGGGGTCAGAGTACTTGCAGAGGGTTAACCAGGTTGAAATAGAATCTAGAGATGCGCGAACCCATTGGGAGATGGGCCATTTCCTGGGACGTGGGGAAAAAATGATGGCCTACATTGGGGCCGTTCCCTTAAACTGAGAGAGATAAGCTGAGTGCAGGGATTGGCCTGCACTCAGTCTGAGTAGTCTGAGTAGCTGGGTGGGTGTGTGGGGGGACAGGGCTCTAGGGTCAACCAGATAAATTGCGTTTTTTTTTTTTTGGCTGCACCTCGAGGCATGTGGGATCTTAGTTCCCTAAGCAGGGATTGAACTGGTGCCTCCTGCAGTGAAAGCGTAGCTTCTTACCACTGGCCCGCCAGGGAAGTCCTAAATCGCAGTTTTAAGCCAGATGCTGGTGATGCAGCTAGAAACAAGATTCGAGGGAGAAGGAGTGGGTTTGCTGGGACACTGATGAGTTCTGTTTTGAGCGTGTTGAGTTGTATGGGCTCTCAGGAAATAACCAAGGCAGAGTTAGGTTGAAATGCAGAAAATTGAGAGCTCCAGAGAGGAGTTCAGAAAACCTGGGGCATTCTTAAAGGAGACGTAGGTCTTTTTGAGCTCCACACTTGGAGTCCCTCGAATGCACGTCATGTGGCCCACCTCAGGGAGCAGCCCACAGATGCCCCAGTGTGGAAGCTGAGCACGTGACTGGCCTGAGCTGAGTGACTTGTTCACAGCCATCAGCCTTTACAGCACAGGGGGTTCAAATCGTGCCCAGACATAATTGCTGTCTATATGGTAGGTTATATAGTAGATCTATAGTATACGCATATGCTATAGAGTATAGTAGATATACAGGCTTCCCAGGCACTAGTGGTAAAGAACTGACATAAGAGATGTGGGTTCGATTCCTGGCCTGCAAGGATCCCCTGGAGGAGGGCATGGTAACCCACTGCAGTATTCTTGCCTGGAGAATCCCACGGACAGAGCAGCCTCATGGGCTCCATAGGGTTGCACAGAGTGGGGCACTACTGAAGTGACTTAACACACATAGTAGATGCACAGTAAATCTTGAAGGTCACTGTCAAATATGAACCTACGTGTTACATAAGTGAATAAGAACTGCTGTATTTTGAGAGAAAAGATAAGACTAAGAATGGAACCTTGAGATTATGTACATTTAGGATTTTTTTTTTTTTTTGGAGTATAGTTGCTTTAGTTTGTTAGTTGCTATTGTTGTGTTAATTTCTACCGTATAGTACAGTGAATCAGCTATATGTATACGTATATCCCCTCTTTTTTGGATTTCCTTTCCCATTTAGGTCACCACAGTACACTGAGTAGAGTTTCCTGTGCTGTACAGAAGTTTCTCTTTAGTTATCTGTTTTATACATTGGAGTGTATATATGTCGGAGAAGGCAATGGCACCCCACTCCAGTGCTCTCGCCTGGAAAATGCCATGGACGGAGGAGCCTGGTAGGCTGCAGTCCATGGGGTTGCTGAGAGTCGGACACGACTGAGTGACTTCACTTTCACTTTTCACTTTCATGCATTGGGGAAGGAAGTGGCAACCCACTCCAGTGTTGTTGCCTGGAGAATCCCAGGGACAGCGGAGCCTGGTGGGCTGCCGTCTGTGGGGTCGCACAGAGTCAGACACGACTGAAGTGGCTTAGCAGCAGTATATATATGTCAACTCCAGTCTCTCAGTCCATCCCATGCCCCGCTTTCCCCCTTGGTATCCATACACTTGTTCTGTATGTTGCATTTAGGATTGAAGGAGAAAAGGTGGGCAGAGAGGAAGTCAGAGACCAGAGAAGTAGAGGGAGAAAACAGAAGAAAACCGGGGAAGCCACAGGAGGGGAGCATTTCAAGGAAAAGGAGGCATTTCACTCCATTATCTCAGGTGCTGCCAACTGGTTGAAGAGATGGAAGACTGCATTTAGTGGTGGGAAGCTGTCAGTTTCCATGTCTGAGATTTTACTGGAAGAAAGGAAGCCACTAAACAGATAACAGAGTGAGAAGCTGTAGCACAAAGTGTAGACAGACAGTGTTTGTCACGCAGTCACGTCTGAGTCTCTGCGACCCCATGGACTGTATAGCCCGTCAGGCTCCTCGGTCCATGGAATGTTCCAGGCAACACTACTGAAATCGGTTGCCATTCCCTTCTCCAGGAGATCTTCCCAACCCAGGAATCGAACCCGGGTTTCCCACATTGCAGGCAGATTCTTGACTGTCTGAGCCACCAGGGAGTGGTACGTTGTTGGTAGAATGATACCCCAGTTGACGTAAAATTGATGTAATGTATTTTTGTTATTAGAGAAAGTAAATATGAGTGTTTGTAGGTGTGCAGAGGAGAGGTTGGGGAGGAATGATAGGGAGTAAAAACTGATGAAATGAGGACTTAGCAGAAGGTGGAGGGCACCGTTGGTGGGGGAACACTTCTCCTTAGAGAGGAGAATACTCTTCTGTGAACAAAGGAGGGACAGAAGATCTGTTGATGAGCTGAATGGCTTTGATTTTCTTCTTTTACAAGAAAAGGCCATTTGCAGAGAGAGGTGAGAAACCGGGAGCCTCCAGTCAAGGCTGAAAGTGTAATTCTTGAGAATTGGGTGGTGAGGGTGGGCCACAATTTGATGACCAGAAGTGGAGGAAGGGGCTGTCCTGAGAGGGACTTGAATGGATAGAAGAGTCTAAAGTGGTCAGTATCCTTGGAGTCCCTCAGCCCCAGACACTGTCCCTTGTTACTCAGTCACTGGAGACTTTATAATGTGCTAAAGGCTTGCATCAGAAGCAGCCTTATGCTTTTAAAAAATAGCTCTAATAAATGAAATAAAAGCTAAAATTCTTAAGAATAAGTCATTTTCATCCTCATCCTCCTCATCTCACACCTGACCTTTTAACTGAACACTTGGCATGTCCCAAGCCCTTTCCAGCCCCCGACTGTATTATTGCTCAGTTCAGTTCAGTCGCTCAGTCGTGTCCAACTCTTTGCGACCCCATGAATCACAGCATGCCAGGCCTCCATCACCAACTCCTGGAGTTTACCCAAACTCGTGTCCATCGAGTCGGTGATGCCATCCAGCCATCTCATCCTCTGTTGTCCCCTTTTCCTCCTGCCCCCAGTCCTTCCAGCATCAGGGTCTTTTCCAGTGAGTCGCCTCTTCGCATGAGGTGGCCAAAGGATTGGAGTTTCAGCTTCAACATCAGTCCTTCCAATGAACACCCAGGACTGATCTCCTTTAGGATGAACTGGTTGGATATCCTTGCAGTCCAAGGGACTCTCAAGGGTCTTCTCCAACACCACAGTTCAGAAGCATCAATTCTTTGGTGCTCAGCTTTCTTCACAGTCCAACTCTCACATCCATACATGACCACTGGAAAAACCATAGCCTTGACTAGATGGACCTTTGTTGGCAAAGTAATGTCTCTGCTTTTTAATATGCTATCTAGGTTGGTCATAACTTTCCTTCCAAGGAGTAAGCATCTTTTAATTTCATGGCTGCAGTCACCATCTGCAGTGATGTTGGAGCCCAAAAAATAAGTCTGACACTGTTTCCACTGTTTCCCCATCTATTTGCCATGAAGTGATGGGACCAGATGCCATGATCTTAGTTTTCTGAATGTTGAGCTTTAAGCCAACTTTTTCACTCTCCTCTATCACTTTCATCAAGAGGCTCTTTAGTTCTTCTTCGCTTTCTGCCATAAGGGTGGTGTCATCTGCATATCTGAGGTTATTGATATTGCTCCTGGCAATCTTGATTCCAGCTTGTGCTTCTTCCAGTCCAGCGTTTCTCATGATGTACTCTGCATATAAGTTAAATAAGCAGGGTGACAATTGTACCTTAAAGTAGGTAGTTTCGTTGCTTTGCATTCTTTGTTTATTGTTTCAAAGATTTGATAGATAGGTAACTTCTTGGTATATACTAAAGATGATTAATTAACTTACGTGTAGGCACTTAAAATTGTTAAGGTGACATGTTTGTAAAAGGAAGACCTCTTTTACATGGCAGACAATCTACCAAAATGAATGCTTGGTAAAAGTTGGATGAGTCTTCCATGAAACAGTCACTATTTGTTGAATTCCTTTTTTACAGAAATGTTAACTCAGAGTTGAAATGCAAAAGATTTGATATAGCGTTTTGACGTTTGGCATTTTAAAGTAATTTCATTAGAGCATCAAGCTTTGAATTATTGAAGATTGTTCTACTGTAAACGGTTTTTTCCATTATCTGTCTTTGAATTAGAAACAAGTTGCATACTGTTTGCCGGGAAGAAGTTAAATGTATTATGTGCTAAAATATACAAAGCTTTTGGCACTGTATTGTCTCAGCTTTTTCTTAATGAATGCTTTTGTTTAGTTGTCCATCAGATGAATAGAACAGATATGTGTTTTGAATAGCTCAAGGCAAAAACAGAATTCGCTGTAACAGTGTTGACAAAATTCACTTGAAAAGACTCATTAAATCTCAATCAAGGTGAGTTCTTTTCAGCCTTATTTGTGCACCAGCGCACCTGAGACAGGATGTAGACTTATCAGTGTCAGTGGCTCCCTGGGACAGCAATGCCAGTAAGTTCCTGAGGGGGCAGTTTTGTTAACTGCCATATTGCCAGCATTGGTACATGGAAAGTTCCAGAAACCCACTCTTGATTCATTGGCTGATGCTCAAAGGACAGTAAGGAAGAAGTGTTTGACAAGGCCCGACAGGGCCTTTTTATATTATCAGCTTCTCTCTCACCCTCTAGCATTTCTCACCCAGGAGGCAATTCATAATAAAAACAACTCAGTATAAACGAAGTCTAAAAATGAGCCTTTTCAAAAGTGCTCATCTATACTGGTCTCCTCTATAGGAGTTCTTCTAGCAAACCTGGGTGAGTACATTGCGAGGCAGTGTCTTTATTCTTCCAGTTAAAAGTTGCGTGAATTAAGTCAAAATGCAGAAACAGTTCTGTTACAGTGTGAAGAAAAGGTATGTCTCAAGGTCAAGGTAACCGCTGTTGCCTTTTCGGGAGGCAGTCAGAATTATGGCTAGCTGCCCATACACGGGGAGCCAGTTCTCTGGTGAGGTTGCCATGTTCCAGGATCTGCCTGGCGTTGAGGGCTGGAAGCCTGATTTTATTAGTATACCTAGAGGAATTGAGAGTCCAGGGATGGTGGACTCATGCCAACCTCACAAGAAACCGAGGTTTGAACCAAAATGTTAAGTTACTCTTTTCCAGTAAAAGCTGTACTTTTTCAAGGGTACTCTGATCTGCCAACCAGGGCACTGCCTTTCTTGTGTGCTTATCTGTGGGAAAGCCAGATTACAGAGGACAGTTGCGCAGAGTGTGGAGCCCGTGAAGGGAGTTGGAAGATAATCTTCATGTCTGTCTGCCTCAAACTCCATGTCCAGTGCATCATCTTAACTGTAGGGAAGGAAGTTCTGCTTGTCACGAAAACTCCCCAGCCTGTGCAGAGTCGGTGCCCCACTGCCAGACTGTGTCTTTCCAGAGATGGTTTTTTTTTTAAAATAATTTTCTTTCTTTCTCTCTCTATTTTTGGCTGTGCTGTGTCTTTGTTGCTGTGCGGGTTTTTCTCTAGTTACAGTGAGTGGAGGCTGCTCTGCGTTGTGGTGTACGGTTCTCATTGCAGTGGCGTCTCTTGTGGAGCACAGGCTCTAGGTGCGCGGGCTTCAGTAGCTGGAGGACGTGGCCTCAGTAGGTGTGGCTTCTGGGCTCTGGAGCACAGGGTCAGCGGTTGTGGGACACAGGCTTAGTTGTATCATAGCGTGTGAAATCTTCCTGGAACAGGGATCACACCCATGTCCCCTGCATTGGCAGGTAGATTATTTACCACTGAGCCACCAGGGAAGCCCGCAGAGATTGCTTTTATAGAGATAAAATATGGAATTCTTGTAAAAGTAAGTTGGATTGATTACTTTGTGCTGTGTTAGTTGCATCACAGCCTGATCCCTTAGATTCGGGGTGGCTGGAGTCTCTTGACCCTTTTTACTGGTAGCTCAGCCTCTTCACTTACATTTTGATTTTCCCTCCTTCCATCGTAGAGTTTTCCCTTCAGTTTAGTTCAGACACTTAACATGTTTTCTGTCCCATGGTCCTACTTATGAATACTTTTGTGTCTGTTCATTGACATAATTTCCCTGACTAAAAATAACCTTCTAAAGATAACTTTTTCACATCATTTGATGGTGGTATTTGAAAAAAGTTAACTAGTGTAGAAGTGGAGTATTTTATAGTTCCCTGGTATTCTATTTACATCTGTAGTTAACAAGTACTGAACATTTCATGCAAAAATGGGCACAATAAAGGACAGAAATGGTATGGACCTAACAGAAGCAGAGGATATTAAAAAGAAGAGGCAAGAATACACAGAAGAACTATACAAAAAAGATCTTCACAGCCCAGATAATCATGATGGTGTGATCACTCACCTAGAGCAAGACATCCTGGAATGCAAAGTCAATTGGGCCTTAGGAAACATCACTACGAACAAAGCTAGTGGAGGTGATGGAATTCCAGTTGAGCTATTTCAAATCCTGAAAGATGATGCTGTGAAAGTGCTGCACTCAATATGCCAGCAAATTTGTAAAACTCAGCAGTGGCCACAGGACTGGAAAAGGTCAGTTTTCATTCCAATCCCAAAGAAGAGCAATGCCAAAGAATGCTCAAACTACTACACTATTGCATTCATCTCAAACGCTAGCAAAGTAATACTCAAAATTCTCCAAGCCAGACTTCAACAATACATGAACTGTGAACTTCCAGATGTTCAAGGTGGATTTAGAAAAGGCAGAGGAACCAGAGATCAAATTGCGAACATCCGCTGGATCATCGAAAAAGCAAGAGAGTTCCAGCAAAACATCTATTTCTGCTTTATTGACTATGCCAAGGCCTTTGACTGTGTGGATCACAATAAACTGTGGAAAATTCTGAAAGAGATGGGAATACCAGACCACCTGACCTGCCTCTTGAGAAATCTGTATGCAGGTCAGGAAGCAAAACTTAGAACTGGACATGGAACAATGGATCGATTCCAAATAGGAAAAGGAGTACGTCAAGGCTGTATATTGTCACCCGGTTTATTTAACTTATATGCAGAGTACATCATGAGAAATGCTGGGCTGGATGAAGCACAAACTGGAATCAAGATTGCCGGGAGAAATGTAAATAACCTCAGATATGCGGATGACACCACCCTTATGGCAGAAAGTGAAGAACTAAAGAGACTCTTGATGAAAGGGAAAGAGGAGAGTGAAAAAGTTGGCTTAAAACTCAACATTCAGACAACTAAGATCATGGCACCTGGTCCCATCACTTCATGGCAAATAGATGGGGAAACAGTAGAAACAGTCACAGACCATTTTGGGGGGCTCCAAAATGACTACAGATGGTGATTGCAGCCATGAAATTAAAAGACGCTTACACCTTGGAAGAAAAGCTATGACCAACCTAGACAACATATTAAAAAGCAGAGACGTTACTTTGCCAACAAAGGTCTGTCTAATCAAAGCTATGGTTTTTCCAGTAGTCATTTGTGGATGTGAGAGTTGGACTATAAAGAAAGCTGAGCGCTGAAGAATTGATGCTTTTGAACTGTGGTATTGGAGAAGACTCTTGAGAGTCCCTTGGACAGCAAGGAGATGCAACCAGTTCATCCTAAAGGAAATCAGTCCTGAATATTCATAGGAAGGACTGATGCTGAAGCTGAAGCTCTAATACTTTGGCCACCTGATTCTAAGAGCTGACTCATTTGAAAAGGCCCTGATGCTGGGAAAGATTGAGGGCAGGAGGAGAAGGGGACGACAGAAGATGAGATGGTTGGATGGCATCACCGACTCAATGGACATGAGTTTGAGTAGACTCCGGGAGTTGGCTATGGACAGGGAGGCCTGGCATGCTGTGATTCACGGGATCGCCAAGAGTTGGACACGACTGAGCCACTGAACTGAACTGAACTATAAATTGCATACGTGAGGTTTTAGAATTTTTGTACATAATTTGTTTTTTTAATATCTAAAAAATAATATGCATGTATTTAAGGAGGAAAATGCCCTACTCTTACTACTCAGTTTTTGAAAAAGAAACTGCTGTTCTGATTCTGAAAGGGAAATGTACTGTATATCTGAAAAAGAAAAGAGAAACATCAAAGAAAAAGGTCCAACAATATGTTATAGTAATTTAACACTTTTACATTTAGCTACTTGTAAAATATAACCTCCTGTCAAAGTATTCTATGAGAATGATTAGAAAGACTAAAAAGACTGTAAACTATCAGGTTTATTATCATTTTAGCATCTGAAAAAGGTCAGTAAAAACTGTGAGCTCATTGCTCTGTTAAAGAGGAACATATTGCTGATTTGACTTTTTGGTTTTACTTCTGACAAAGAAATACCAGCCAAAAGGGCAGTGATTAAATATACATATGTCTAAAACTTAAAAAAAAAATAGTTTCTTATTTTATTTTTATTCAGTTTTAAAATTTTTTGGTCGTGCTCTGCAGCATGTGGGATCTTAGTTCCCTAACCAGGGAAGCGCAGTGCCCCCCCAGGTTGAAAGCACAGAGTCTTAACCACTGGGCTTCCAGGGAGGTCCTATAACTTTTAAAAAGCTGTATAAATATGTTCATTCCTAAAGGTTATATTTTTCAAGATTCTTGTTTACTATCTAGCAAAACTGGAATATTCTAAGTGAAATTCTCCTCCACCCCCTTAGGATAGGATTTCTGTTTCCAGTTAATTTCTGCTGCCATGATGTTGCCTCTGTCTGAATTTGGTAACACTGCTGTACTTGCTATTTCTCATCGTAGTTCCAGTGGGTATTTTGCAGACAGCCGTCTTATTCAGTGCTTGTAGACTCCTATATCCAAGATTATAAGAGGGTGGCTTTGGCAGAATGAAATCCTATCAGCAGCTTAGAAAGACTAGTAACTGACATTGACTCTCATAACGCCGAGCTGTGCTTACTGGGCTGACACTTGGCTCTAATCTTTGTGTATACTAATTCCAAATACATAATGTAAAAATCTATAAAATTCTGGCCTGAGAAAAACAGTTAGATTAAAATATATGAATGGTTGTATTTAGAGAAGTGGGCAAGATCTTTGCAGGGCAGTTACACATGGAAGGGCTTGGTGGTGTGTCCAGATCTACTTGGAAGGAACAGTGAGGGTGGATGTGTGCTGTGGCACAGAGGAGCTCTCATCTTTGGTTTTGATCGCGCCCTAAATCCAGATGAGGCTTCTCTCAGATGTGATTTAGGGTATGAAGTTGTTCCTTTCTGGAAGCTTCCTTTTTGTAGTTCCTTGGATATTTCTCAAAATGTTGGACGAGTGAAACACTGTGGTGCTAAAACACTTTGTGATCTAGTTTTGGCCTCAGTATACTTTCATCCTGGCAAGATACACAGGGGGTTTAAGCTCTGCTCTAACAGCTAAGTGAACTCAAATGTATACTGCATGTAAATTGCTTTGAAGGCTGTGGATCACAAGTTAATAGATTCTGGACCTTATTTTTCCTTTCATGAGCCAGACATTCCTTGGATTTAAGGGTAGGTTTAAATTAAAGAGTAGCAAATTGCTTTCCTCTTTGGAAATAAGCGAAATCACCCTGTGATAATAAAGTATTTCTTTAACATGTCAGGACAGTTACTGAGGAAAGAAAGCACACAGGGAAAAAAAATGGGGATAACTTATTTAGTGGCTTGCTCTTTAGGAAATGGAATATTTTTCATAAAAACGAAGTTGTCTTACACTATGTGACTTGAAAATAATGAGACCAAGAAAAAAAAAAAAAACAGGTACTAGAACTTACATGACCAAATAAATCTTGTCCCATGGCAGGCAGTCCAATTTTTCTAGCTCAGTCCTAATTGAGCAAAACATTTTCAGATTCTTTTGGAATTGTCTTCAGAACTATTTTATGAGCCAAACCCCCAAATCAGCATCTTTACTTTATTATCACACCTCTTTTTGGAAACAAAAGACTGTTACTCAGCCTGATCCCCCACTGAATTTATCAGACTTGGCTCAGGCTATTTCCAAAAAATAGAGTGTATTCTTTTGCACATCATGACTGAGTGCCACCGGTGAGTCAGGTGTGTTGTGGTTACACATAAGGAGCCTGGCTCTGAGAGTGGGAGCCCAGGAGTGGGAACAAAGACAGGTGAAGATCCCAGGGGCTGTTCACCCCTGAGCAGTCTTGGCAAATGAGTAGGAGGTCCCCAGATGCACAGAGAAAAGGGGAACTTTCTAGACAGAGGTAACAGCTTGTGTCAAGGCACAGCACAAAAGCCATGCACATTTCATGCAAGAAATGCTATAATTTCAGGGTGGACAGAATCTAAGTTAAAAGATGAGAATGGAGTGGTTATTAGGGATGGGATCATGAGGGTCCTAGAAGCCATGGAATGGAGCACACAGTGGTTAAGAGCGAGAGTTCTGCTGCCTGGTTGTGTTGTGCTCTGCTTAGCCTGGTTATCTGAGCTCAAATCCTGGTTCTTTCATTTACAAGCTTTGTGATGCTGGGCAGTCTACTAACCTTCTATACCTTTGTTCTTTTCATCTGTAAAAGAGATGATGATACCTGCATTAAAGAGTTGCTGCTGCTGCTGCTAAGTCGCTTCAGTCGTGTCCTACTCTGTGCAACCCCATAGACGGCAGCCCACCAGGCTCCCCTGTCCCTGGGATTCTCCAGGCAAGAACACTGGAGTGGGTTGCCATTTCCTTCTCCAATGCATGAAAGTGAGGTCGCTCAGTTGTGTCCGACTCTTCGCGACCCTATGGACTGCAGCCTACCAGGCCCCTCCATCCATGGGATTTTCCAGGCAAGAGTACTGGAGTGGGTTGCCATTGCCTTCTCCGATTAAAGGGTAAAGAGGTTTAAATACATAAACATAGAGAAAGTTCGGGCTTCCCAGGTGGCAATAGCGATAAAAGAACCCGCCTGCCAGTGCTGGAGACAGAAGAGATGCGGGTTCGATCCCTGTGTGGGGAAGATCCTCTGGAGGAGGTCATGGCAACCCAACCCACTCCAGTATTCTTGCCTGGAGGATCCCACGGACAGAGGAGCCTCTTGGGCTACAGCCATAAGGTTGCAAAGAGTCAGACATGACTGAAGCAATTAACACAGACAGCACACAGAGAAAGTTCTTAGCACCGTGCCTGGCACATGGTTGTGCAACCCTCACCACAATCTAATTTTAGAACATTTTCATTCCCCTAAAATAAATCCCATACCCATTAACAAGGACTTCACTTTTCCCCCCAAACCCCACTATTCTTCATCCTAGGCAACCACTAATCTACTTTGTTCTTCTATAGATTTGTCTATTCCGGCCATTTTGTGTGAGTGAAATAATACAGGATGTAGTTTTTAGTGACTGGTTTCTTTCACTTATCATAATATTTTTGAGAATCATCCATGTTGTAGCATGTGTCCGTACTTCATTCTTTTTTTTGTAGCTGAATAATACTCTATTGTGTACACATATTTTCATTTTCATTTATCCATTCATCAGCTGGTGGACGTTTGGATTGATCATTATGAATAATGCAGCTCTGAACATTACTGTACAAGTTTTTTCATGGACATATGTTTTTATTTTTTTCAGGTGTATAGCAAGGAGTGGAATTGCTGGGTCATATAATAGCTATGTGCTTAACATTTTGAGCAACTGCCAAAGTGTTTTCCAAAGTATCTGTACCATATTGTAATCCCACTTGTGATATATGGGGTTCCATTTTCTCTACATCTTTGCCAGCATTTGTTATTAACCAACTTAGAGGTATGAAGTAGCACCTCATACTTTTGATTTTAATTTTTCTGCTGGCTACTAATATGAACATCTTACCATATGCTTCTTGGTCCTTGCTGTATCATCTTTGGAGAACTATCTGTTCAGATCTTTTGCTTATTTTATTTTCTTATTTTCAGCTTGATTGAGTTATAATTGACAGCCTTTGTTTGTAAATTGAGTTGTCTTTTTATTATTCAATTGAAAGAATGTTTTACATATTCTAGTTATAAGTCTCTTATCAAATATATAATTTGCAAATAGTTTGTACCATTCTTTGGGTTACCTTTTAATTTCTTTGATTGTGTCACTTGTAGCACAAATGGTTTTATTTTTGATGAATCTGGCTTATCCAGTCTTTGCTCTATGGCTTGTGCTTTTGGTGTCATAGCTTAGCATTGCCTAACCCAAGTTCATGAATATTTACTCCTACATTTTTTCTAAGAGTTTTATAGTTTTAGCTCCTATATTTAGGTTTGTGAACCATTTTGAATTTAATTTTTGTGTATGTTGTGAGTTAGGAGTCCACCTTAATTATTTTGCGTGTGGATTTTCAGTAGTCCTCACATCATGTGTTGAAAAGTCAGTTCTTTCCCCATTGAATGGTCTGGACACCCTTGTTGAAAAATCGGTTAAGCATAAAGCTGAGAGGTAATATCTGGGTTCTCAATTCTATTCCATTGACCTATATGTTTATCTTTATGGTAGTACCACACTGTCTTGAATACCAAAGCATACTATGGTAAGTTTTAAAATCAAGAAGTATGAGTCCTCCAATTTTTTCAAGATTATTTGCCCTTGCATTTCCTTACAAATTTTAGGATCAGTTTGTCAGTTTCTCCTCAACAGTCTGGAATTTTAATGTGGGTTGCATTGAAGCTGCAGGTCAGTTTTAGGGATATTAGCCTCATAAATTATCAAGTCCTTCTGATCTACAAATATGGATATCTTTCTACTTACGTAGATCTTTAATTTCTTTTAACATTGTTTTATAGTTTTCAGTGTACATCTTTTGTTAAATTTATACCTACGTAGTTTGGTTTTGATGCTATTATAAGTAGAATTATTTTCTTAATTGCCTTGTTTTTTTTGGTGACATAATTTTCTTCAGCTGTTTTCTTGCCCACATCTCTGGTTTATTCAGGGATGCTCTTCTTCCTGTTGCTTATTATAGCCCTCAAAATTGTCTCACTTGTATCCTGATAACTCCCCAAACGGTTACTTGACTTGGATACAAACTCCCTAGTCTATGTTTACAATTGCTCACTGGACATTACCACCTGAACGTCACAGACATCTCAAATTCATTTCTTCTGGAGTGAACTCATGGATTAATCTTCAAATCTTCTTTTCTTTTTTCTTCTGCTATTTGAAAATAGCACTACCAACCTTGTTGGCTAAACCAGAACTCTGAAAACTCATTCTAACCTTCCTTCCTTACTTCTTGTTCTACATCCTAGTTGGTCACAAAACCCTATGTATTCCACCTCCTTAGATACCATTATGGGAATATAAATTGATGTGATCTTCTGTAAGGCAATTTGGAGCAAGAACTTGTAAAAAGTGTGCATATTTTGATTCAGAAAAAGTGTATAACTTTTGATTTTTGCAGTACCACTTAAAGGGACTTACCTTAAGGTAATGAGCCAATGTTATGAGAATAGAGAAACAATTTAATAAATCACAAATATAATTAAATTAGGGCAATTTAAACACGGTTTCATATATATATACACATATATATGTATATATATATAAGTGGTCAAACAGGAGATGTCAAGAGTGAACGTTGACATTCTAGGAATCAGCGAACTAAGATGGACTGGAATGGGTGAATTTAACTCAGATGACCATTATATCTACTACTGTGGGCAAGAATCCCTTAGAAGAAATGGAGTAGCCATCATGGTCAACAAAAGAGTCCGAAATGCAGTACTTGGATGCAATCTCAAAAACGACAGAATGATCTCTGTTCGTTTCCAAGGCAAACCATTCAGTATCACGATAATCCAAGTCTGTGCCCCGACCAGTAATGCCGAAGAAGCTGAAGTTGAACGGTTCTATGAAGACCTAGAAGACCTAGAAAGTGAAGAAGAACTAAAGAGCCTCTTGATGAAGGTGAAGGAGGAGAGTGAAAAAGTTGGCTTAAAGCTCAGTGTTCAGAAAACTAAGATCATGGCATCTGGTCCCATCACTCCATGGGAAATAGATGGGGAAACAGTGGAAACAGTGTCAGACTTTACTTTTTTGGTCTCCAGAATCACTGCTGATGGTGACTGCAGCCATGAAATTAAAAGACGCTTACTCCTTGGAAGGAAGGTTATGGCCAACCTAGATAGCATGTTTAAAAGCAGAGACATTACTTTGCCAACAAAAGTCCGTCTAGTCAAGGCTATGGTTTTTCCAGTGGTCATGTATGGATGTGAGAGTTGGACGGTGAAGAAAGCTGAGCGCCGCAGAATTGATGCTTTTGAACTGTGGTGTTGGAGAAGACTCTTGAGAGTCCCTTGGACTGCAAGGAGATCCAATCAATCCATCCTAAAAGAGATCAATCCTGGGTGTTCATTGGAAGGTCTGATGTTGAAGCTGAAGCTCCAATACTTTGGGCACCTCATGCGAAGGGTTGACTCATTGGAAAAGACCCTAATGCTGGGTAGGATTGGGGGCGGGAGGAGAAGGGGACGACAGAGGATGAGATGGTTGGATGGCATCACCGACTCGATGAACATGGGTTTGGGTAGACTCCGGGAGTTGGTGATGGACAGAGAGGCCTGGCGTGCTGCAATTCATGGGGTCGCAGAGAGTCGGACATGACTGAGCGACTGAACTGAACTGAACTGATATATAAAGAGACTTGTGAAAATATTTGCTATGTTGTTAATTTTTTTAAATTGCATTAAAGTATGATTCTTGTTTTAACAACAATAGAAAATAAGCTCTAAAAGAGCAAGGATCTTGTCTCATTGACTTTGGTACCCTTTGAAGAGAGGAGGTGCTCTATAAATATTTGTTGGTTGTATTGGTTTCTCTCTGCTACTCTTGTTTCTCTAATCTATCTGTATTTCTTACCTGGACTTTTGCAGGCACTTCCATTTTGCTCTCCTACAGCCCAACTTCTATTCTGCAGTCAGAGTGGTTATTTCCAAGTGGTAAATCTGGCCATAGCATTGCCCACTCTAAAGTCCTTTGGTTCTTTCCCAATGCCCATAAGATAATTTCCAGACTTCTTAGCCTGGATTACCGAACTCTTCGTAATTTTGCTTCTGTGTACTTTTCCAACTCTTCTCTTGCCATCTTCCAAGATAATCACCAAGTCATGCCAAACTATCCACAATTCCCCAAATATGAATTTTCCTACATACCTACATACCTTTGGACATGCTGTTCCTTCTGCCTGGACCATGCGAAACAGCCTTTGTTTATCTGGCAAATTCCAGATCATCTTGGGAGACTTGGCTCCCCAGCCACTTTCCCTCATTTGAGTTCCTCTTCTTCAGGGTTTCCATAACCTCTTGAACTCTTTTCCAACCCTTAATATATATGGGATAGACGTCCCTTAATACATACGCAATAGACGTCTCTATCAGACTAGAGAGTTAGCAGAGGCAGGGACTACATGTTCTTCTGCCTTCCACTCATCGGGTTACCACTGAGCGGACAACTTCTCCTATATCTCCATCTCGGGGCTTCTCAGCGTTGGTCTGAGGCCTGGGACCAATTTTCCAACGTCTGTGACGAAATTAGAAAAATTAGGGCCCTGTGGTGAATTTTTGGGAAAGCTAAATCTATTTACATTTTGGGTGTTAAAATGTGCTCTGTTAATGAGATGATGTTGATAGTAGATGGGAGGGTGTATTTATGTCTTTAGTTGGCAGCTGGATGTCAAAGCCCTAAACTTGTTGGAAATGTTATAGGTCCCTGGAAACCAAAGGTCTGGGAACACTGTATCTCATGGGGTGGCACCAAGTCCCCAAAGTCAAAAGCCCATGAGTCATCCTTGGCTTCTCCTCCTTCCTCATCCCTCCACCCCCGCCACATTCAGACACTTAGCAAGTCCTGCCAATTCAACCTCCTAAATATTTCTGGAATCTGTACTCTCCTCTCCATCCTTGCTGCCAATTCCTTAGGACAGGCCCTCTTTATTTTCCTGTACAACTGTGGCAACAGGCTCCTTATACTGGTCTTCTTGCCACTGTTCCTCTTTTATTCCTGCTAATCAGAATGAGCTGTTTCAAAAATCGAAAGAAGATACCTGTTTTCCACAGGATACAAGTTTCTTGTGGCATACAAAACTTCTCTCCAGTGGGACTTCTTTTTTTGTTTGTTTGTTTTTTTTTTAAGTCTTTTTGGCTATCCCCAGTCTTGGTTGCAGCACGCCAAGTCTTCAGTCTTCAATGTGGCATGCGAGATCTTTAGTTGCAGCATGCGAACTCCCTGCTGCAGCGCTTGGGATCTAGTTCCCCAATGAGGGATCAAATCAAATGCAGGCCCCCTGCATCGGCAGCATGGAGTCTTAGCCACTGGACCAGCAGGGAAGTCCCTCCAGTGGGACTTCTTGCTGTCTCTTTGCTCACACCTTCTCTTTTTTTTTTTTTAATTTTATTTACTTATTTGTTTGTTTTTGACTGTGCTGAGACTTTGTTGCTGCACAGGACTTTTTTCCCTAGTTGCAGCAAATGGAAGCTATATTCTCTAGTTGCAGTGTTCAGGCTTCTCATTGCTGCGGCTTCTCTTGTTGTGAAACACAGGCTCTAGACACGTGGGCTTCAGTAGTTGCGGCACGTAGATGCAGCAGTTGCGCTCCCCAGCTCGAGAGCACAGGCTCAATAGTTGTGGCACACGGGCTTAGTTGCTCCTCAGCATGGGGGATCTTCCCGGACCAGGAATTGAACCTGTGCCCCCTGCATTGGCAGGCAGATTGTTTACCACTGAGCCACCGGAGAAGCCCTTCTCTTGGTTTTCAGTGCCTTTTCTTTGCCACTTGTTTAGGTAACACCTGATGGCCTAAGTTCAGTTGTCCTTGCTACAAACCTTTTCCTACAGGTCTGAGTGAGTTGTGTCTCTCTGTGACTCTTAAAATACCCTGTGTTTATCTCTACCTCAACATTTCCAGATGAGTTAATGTTCATCTACTTATGTCTGCCACCACACTAGGCTCTGAACAACGTGAGAAAATCTGTTTTATCCTTTGATTTTTCTCCCCCACACCCATGCATGCGTGTGTGCTCAGTCTCTCAGTCCTGTCTGACGCTTTTCGCCCCTGTAGCCCACCAGGCTCCTCTGCCTATGGGATTCTCCAGCAAGAATACTGAAGCGCATTGCCATGCCCTTCTCCAGAGGATCTTCCCGACCCAGGGATCGAACCCATGTCTCTTATGTCTCTTACTTTGGCAGGCAGGCTCTTTACCACGAGCACCACCTGGGAAGCCCAGTTCGTATCTTAAACTTATAAAAATTTAGCTTGAAATAATACTCACTTACATTCTATAGTATATAAAACTTTTTTCCTATACAGCTCTATATCTCTTCCCCTTTATGTTATTGTCACAAATTACATCTTTATTCATGGTCTACCCATTAACTATAGATTTGTAATTATTTTCATATGCATTTGCCCTTTTAATTGTATTAGGAAAAAAGTTCAAACCAAAACACAGTAATATTGGCTTTTATATTTACATAAGTGGTCATTTACCTTTGTCAGCGATCTTTATTTCTTCATGTGTCTTTCAGTTATTGCCTAGTGTCCTTTCATTTCAACCAAAAGGACTCCCTTTAGCGTTTCTTTTAGGATGCATTTAATGGCAACAAACTCCCTCAGCTTTTGATTATCTGGGAATGTCTTTTTTAAAAAAAAATTTTTTTAATTTATTTATATTGGCTTGTTACAAGGTCTTCATTTGCTGTGTACAGGCTTCTTCTAGTTGTGGCAAGCAGGTGCTACTCTTCCTTGTGGTGCCCAGGCTTGTCAGCAGGTGGAACCCTCCTGGACCAGGGATCGAACCTGTGTCCTATTCTTATCCACTGTACCACCAGCAAAGTCATTTTTATTTTTGAAGGATAGTTTTTCTGGATTTAGCGTTCCTGGTTAACAGTTGCACTTTAAATTTGTCCTCTCACTGCCTTCTGCCCTCCATGGTTTCTGATGAGAAATTGGCTGTTAATCTTACTGAGTTTCCCTTGCAAGTGATGAGTTACTTACCTATGGTGGTTTTCTTTGCTTTTTGACAGTTTGATTTATAATATGTCTCAGTCTCCTTGCTTCATGTTCATGTGCATTCAGATAAAGGATCATAAAAATGATACTGAATTAAATGATTATAATTTAATGTTAATAATAATGACCATGAGTCATTCATCAGTAGAACATAATCAGTACACTGTGCTTAAGAAGTCAAGAAAATGTTCAATGCTTATCTCAAAGAACTCCATTAAAATTTTTAATTAAAAATTTAGGTGCTTAAGATGAATAAAAATCAGTTATCCAAAATAATTACTTATGTGGAACACTCAGTTGGAGAAAAGTGAAAGTGAAGTCGCTCAGTCATGTCTGACTCTTTGCGACCCCATGGACTGCAGCCTACCAGGCTCCTCTGTCCATGGGATTTTCTAGGCAAGATTACTGGAGTGGGTTGCCATTTCCTTCTCCAGGAGACCTTCCCCACCCAGGTATTGAACCTGGGTCTCCTGCATTGTAGGCAGACGCTTTACCATCTGAGCCACCAGGGAAGTCCCTAAGTTGGAGAAGGAAATGGCAACCTACTCTAGTTTTCTTGCCTGGAACATCCCATGGACAGAGGAGCCTGGTGGGCTGCAGTCCATGGGATTGCAAAGAGTTGGACACGATTTAGTGACTGAACAGCAGCACCCAGTTGCCTAATTAATTTGCAGGGTGAGTTGTTCCTCTGGTTCTCTGCAAAAGAAAAAGTATACCTTGGAGGAAAGACAATTACAGTTTCATTTACAAAGTCTTAACCTATTTCAGTTTTTAATTACTCTTGACACTATGGAATATTCACCTTATTATCTGAAATAGTCCTAAAATAACTCTAAAATAAATTTGAAGTAAAAACATATTAAATCATAACTTAATATTTACACATTTTTACATTTGAACACAACCTGATTTCAGATCCTTAAGGGTAGTAGTTGACAGAGATACCAGTTCTTTCAACTTTTCCAACTGTGTTCTGTTTTCTAATCTTCTAATATAATTTCCTGATGGTGTTCTTAAAATATATATATATATAGAATTTTTCTCGGTTCTTAAAAAAATCATTCCTGGAAATTTTGTTGGAATAGACCTAATTTCAAAATGTAAGATGTTAGATGTTAAATTTTAATGCCTTTTTTAAAGTCATGCTTTAGGTATTTTGGTTGCTTATACCAGATTATGTTAATATGGACACTAAATTCTGTCCTGAGACCCAAGAATCTTATTCCTTCATTAGTTTTGACATTCTGCACTCTCTTGGCCTGTGTTGCCTCATCTGTGAAATGACTGTATAGAACCAGATAATCTCCACAGCTCACCGTACTTATAAAATTACAGAATTCTGCCATGCAGAATTTTTTTTCTTTTTTGGCCTGTATAATGAGCATTAGAGTAATTTTAAGATATTTTGTTGTTTCTCTTTTATTTCATGGTAGCTCTTACTTTTGACCTGTTAGCCAGATATCAGAAAAGTAGTTTTATTTTTCCTAATTTCTTTTTTGTAGAGTTAATCCATCCATAATAGGGAAGATTGAAAATCACATACCTTTAGTGAGGCAATAATGCATGCATATTGGGTTTTTTTCCCTAGAACAAAATTAAGAATTTAACATATTTAAGTTTTAAAACTACCTTTTCAGAATTGATGATTAGGATTCCTTACTAATGTAGTGGAGCAGATGAAAAGAAAAATATAAGTGATGGAAGGAAAAAACCTTGACAAGAAAAAAACTTATAATTCTTGTTTTTAAAATGGTGATTTTTTTTCTTGTTAAAAATTGATAATTCTCATTGTATTGATAATAAAAATACAATGATATTCTCATCATATGTAAAAACTGATAATTATCGTTATATCGACAAATAGAAAACACAATTCTGTAATTTCACCACCTAGAGAGCTAGCCATGTTATTAATAGCATCTTGATTTGTCTTTCTACTATTTTGTTTATACATGTAGAGCCATACTGTATATATTCTTTTGAAGCCTGAATTTTTTCTTAATAACACCATTCTCGGTCCCTGGGTTGGGAAGATCCCCTGGAGAAGGGCATGGCAACCCACTCCAGTATTCTTGCCTGGAGAATCCCGTAGAGAGAGGAGCCTGGTGGGCTACGGTCCATGGGATCACAAAGAGTTGGACAGAACTGAGTGACTGACACCTTCCATGTTCAAAAATATGAATCTGTATCATCATTTTAAGGACCACATGATATCCGTGTGTGTCTGCGTGTATCCAGATTACTCTTCTAAAAAGGTTATTTAAATCAATTTTTACTCTTGTAGTCATGTGGGTCCATTTTCACAAACCCTCACAAATGCTGTGCCCTTTTATCATTTAAACATTTTCGTTACCCAGTTTGAGGGGCTTATAAATAGTGTATCACTGATGGTATCATTTATGTTTCTTTATTAATAAAGTTTAACATTTTCTCCTGTGTTTCTGTTCCTTTATGTTTCCTTAAAAGGAACTGACTTCAGTGGTAGTGTTATGAGATAATAACCCAATCATCAGTATTTGAGTGAATTAGTGCAGGGATAGATTTATTTACCTAGTAAGGAGGTGATTAAGAAAGATATTTGGCTTATGGTGTAGGTAAAATTTGGTTGTTGTTTCTTTTTTCCTAAGACCCAGCAGACAGTCTTCATCACAGACGGCTGCCTAGTTTTGGCTGATTCCTCGTTTTTCCTCAAGAGAGGCCCAGAGCTGAAGAACAGGGCTTTTACAGGTCAGAAACGGAGACAGAACTGAATGTTGAAAGCTGGCCAGAGTGTTCCTGCTCTCCTTGTGACTTGGGCCAGAGCTGTTCACTTTGCTTTCAAAATGATCACTGCACTCCTATATTTTTGAGATCGAAATATATTTTTCAGGCTCTGTTGGGTGAATTACAGTGTGTCATTTTCTAACTAGACAAGGGAAGGACTCAAGAGATGAGAGTCTAGGAGATGAACAGTCTTCAGCTTTATTTTAATTTTCCTGTGAATTTTCCGACACATTTTTGTTTTTTCAGCCCATATATACCGGTATAGCCAAGCTAAGCAAAGACCTTTGAGAGCTGGCATTACCACCATATCTGTCAGCAATGGGTCTCATTTTCCATAAAGAAGTCTCTGCCCCCAAGGGTGTGCTCCACACAGAGGTGGGCTTGCCCAGTGGTCAGCAGATCAGACTTGGAAACCAGGCACCCTGATTTCAGATCCCGTCTCCACCACTTACAGTGCCTGGGCCTTAGAGACAAGACACTGAACCTCTCTATGACTGTTTCTTGATATATACTCTATGTGCGTGCTCAGTCGTTCAGTTGTGTCCGACTCTTTGTGATCCCATGGACCATAGCCTACCAGGCTCCTCTGTCCATGGGATTCTCCAGGCAAGAATACTGGAGTGGGTTGCCTTGCCCTCCTCCTTCCCAACTCAGCTGTCAAACCTGCATCTCTTTCTTTGGCAGGCAGATGCTTTACCACAGAGCCACCTGGGAAGCCCTGAGATAGACTATGCATACCATCAAATTCACCCATATACATAAATACAGTTTGGTGGTTCTTTAGGATGTTTACTGAGTTATGCAGCCATCACCATGTTGTGATTTTAGAACATTTTATTACCCTGAAAAGAAACAGAAGTCATTCTTCATTCCTTCCATCCTTCCTCCTCCACCACCCCCAGCTCTGTGTGCTAAGTTGCTTCAGTTGTGTCCGACTCTTTGTGACCTTATGGACTGTAGCCCTCCAGGCTCCTCTGTCCATGGGATTCTCCAGGCAAGAATACTGGTGTGGGTTGCCATGTCCTCCTCCAGGAGTTCTTCCCGATCCAGGGATCCAACTCACATCTCTTTTATCTCTTGCATTGGCAGATGGGTTCTTTACCACTAGCGCCCCCTGGCAACCCCCAGCCCTAGGCAACCACTAATCTACTCACTGTCTCTACGGATCTGCCTATTCTGGAGGTTTCACATAAAAGGAATTATGAAATACTTGGCCTTTTGTGATTGGTACCCTTCAGTGAGCATAATCTTGTTGATTCTTGTTGATTCATGTCCCATCATGTATCTGTACTTCATTCCCTTTATTACCAAATAATATTCTACTCTATGGATGATACCATGTTATATTTATCCATTTAGCAATCTATAGACATTTGGGTTGTTTCTGTTTGGGGCTATTAGATGGTGCAATGAACATTTGTGTACATATGTCTGTCTCTTCACCTATAAAAATGAGTACCGTTTCATAGAGTTGTTATGAGGACTAAAAAAGTCAAAATATGTAGACATGACTAGTGAAGAGCAAACTAACAGCTATTTGGGCTATCTTAATGGATAAATGGGATACTGTGTACTGCTCTGTTCACATTCAAAATGAGTTCCTGAAATGAACATAAAATAATAGAATTCAGACTTCTTTCATAGTCCTCTAGCAAGCACAGTGTGTGTGTGCTGTGCTGTGCTTAGTCTCTCAGTTGTGTCTGACTCTTAGCAACCCCATGGACTGTCGCCCACTGGGCCCCTCTGTCCATGGGTTGGTAAATGGTGTTAATTTCTTTTTTTTTATATGTATTTATTACTTTCTTTGGCTGCACTGGATCTTAGTTGCTGCACTTAGGACTTCGATCACAGTTGCAGCATATGGGATCTTTAGTTGCAGCCAGTGGGATCTAGTTCCCTGCCCAGGGATCAAACCCATGCCCCTTGTGTTGGGAGCACGGAATCTTAGCCACTGGACCACCAGGGAAGTTCCAATGGTGTTTATTCTATTAGTAATCAAGACATAAGCTCCAGGAGTTGGTGATGGACAGGGAAGCCTGGTGTGCTGCAGTCCATGGGGTCGCAAAGAGTCGGACACAACTGAGCGACTAAACTGAACAGAACTGAATAAAGACGTAATGGTCCCTAATTTTCTTAGTCAGCAAGCTTCTTCTTTTTATAGAGTTGACTTTATGCTGTTGTTGACCTTAGGAAACTCTTGTATTGGAGCTGGCCGAAGCAAAAGTGTGAAGTCATCATTATCTAGCTGCTTCTGTTTTTCTTTCTCTTGATTTTGGGGAGATGGTGATCCACATGGTGACTCAGAATATTTTGCCTCTACTACCATTCTCTTCCCTTTAAGAGATATAAAATAGGTTTCTATGATTTCTTCATGTGTCTTAGCTTGTTTCCCTTAATAGCATATAGTTAGCATAACAGAGTGATTTTACTCCCTCATTCTTCTCAGTGCCTTTCATTCACATAAAATGCATTAGGCATTTGAAGGATTGTGCTTGAAATATGAGTGCCTCTGGTGTTAGCTGCTATGGGCTTCCCAGGTGGTGCTAGTGGTAAAGAACCCACCTGCCAGTGCAGGAGACGTAAGAGACTCAAGTTCGATCCCTGGGCCAGGAAGATTCCCTGCAGGAGGGCATGGCAACCCACTCCAATATTCTTGCCTGGAGAATCCCATGGACAGAGGAGCCTGATGGGCGACAATCTATGGGGTCGCAGAGTCAGACACGACTGAAGTGACTAAGCACAGAACAGCACACAGAGTGCTTGCTAGAGGACTACGAAAGAAATTTGAACTCTTATTTTATGTCCATTTCAGGAATTCATCTTGAAGGTGAGCAGAGCAGTATACAGTATCCCATATACTCATTAAGACAGCCCAAAGAGCTTACTTGGGGCCCAGCTTATAGTACACCAGTGTTGTACCACTGGATGATGGCAGTGTGTCTCCACATACACAAGTTTTACTTTTGCTCTATTTTAAGTATTAACTATAGTACAAGTCGCATCTTGTAAACTTGCTCAGTTTGGGGGATCCCCATTTTATTTGTAAAACACTTTTTGATTAGTGTATGCAAAAATATAAACTCATAGATCCACACTGCCAGTATATGTGGATAGAAGCAGAAACTAAAGATGAACTGGAAGAAAATAAACTGCAAGGCTTTCTTATGAACACACATTTTAAGGCTATAAAGAATAAAAATTGTTTAGTAAATAAAAAGCGTTGACTTTGCACTCCTTTAACAGACAGTGGTAGCCTTCAGTGTAACTGTATAATCACAAAGGGGTTTCCCTAAATGGGGTTACTACTGATACGGCATCCCTGTGCATTTCCACTTCTCAGCAAGAGCTAGTGGAAGGGCGGTTGCTTAACTAAGGGTTTTAGGAGAATGTATCTCTGAGCATTGGACTCAATCTTTAAATGAACTAAACTCAGTATCTTTGTATTATTACTTCTCTTCACTTCCTCTTACCAACTGAGGCCTTTCTGATTCTAGGTTCCATATTCCTGTTTGCTGTGAGCTTATCTCTCTTTCTTCCTTTCTTTATTTTTTTCCTCCATAAAATGCCCCTGTGGTCAGACAAGAAACCACAAGGAGGAATCCTGGGAAGAAGCTGCACGGCTCCTTGGCAGACATTACTTAGTCGACTCTGCTGCTGTCAGTTACTCTTTCCTGGGGGGCACACTCATGGAGGACCCTCTTAAGGCAAACAGTCTCCCGGCAAATCAGGGACCTGGGGTAGTCACCCCGCTGCTACGTTGTTTAGTCCCTTAGTCGTGTCTGACTTTGTGACCCCACGGACTGCAGCACACCTTCAGTATCTCCTGGAGTTTGTTCAAACTCATGTCCATTGAGTTGATAATGCCATCCAACCATCTCATCCTCTGACGCCCCCTTCGCCTCCTGCCTTCATTCTTCCCCAGCATCTTGAGCTTGAATCACTTTATCTAACATATAAGATGTATTTGAGGTCAGATATTGATGTTTGAAGTCATTTAATTGTTTCAGAATGTTTATAGATGTCTTAGGATTTTTTTGTTTAAAGTCATATAAAACCCAACTCACACAGGATAAGCACCAAAGCAACATTACTAGCTCATGTAAGTAACGAATCCAGGGGTAGGCTGGGCACAAATGGATCTAGGTGCTTCACTGATGTCATCCATAATCTCTTGCCTGTTATCTCCCCACTCAGGCTTTCTTCAGTGTTGGCTGCATTCCATGGTGGGTGCACTGAAGTGGTGGCAGAGACGGCCACCAGCAGCTGCAGGCTAATCACTTGCCAGTTTGGTAATCCCAGAATAAAGAGAGCTCTACTTTCCCAGAAGTTGTAGTAAAATTCCTTGGACCAATTCTCATGGTCCTGTCCATCCCTGAATCAGTCATTATCACTGTGTCCAGGGTATGGTACATGCCATCCTATGCAGGCGCCCCACAGCTCTGTTGCCTGAGTATGGGCTAGAAATGGTTCCTCAGCAAAAAGTGACGGAATGGTTTCCAGAAGAGATAATGGATGTTGGAAATGGAGACATCACAGACGTCTCTCTGTAGTAGGATGTAGAATGAATTTACTCTGATGTTGATATTAAAGTTTCACATAGTATTTGTAGAATTAATACATAGCTATATACCACTACTTGTAGTTTTACAAGTTTACATGTTAGTTGTCTTTCCCGCAACTGGGTATGACACTCTTAAAAACGGTACCCGTCTTAGATCTGTTGGAATCTCTAAAACCAAGTACAGTGCCTGCACGTGGCAGGTACTGATAAATGTTTACAGATGCTGCTGAAATGGTGCTTTCCTTCTAGCAGTATGCTCATTATTGTTGGCAGCAAATACTTCTGGAATTACACCATTCAGTGCTGGTTGAGAATAAGCACACGTAGTCTATATTTAATGAGCAAAAGGAGAATACCCTGGCCAGTATCCCGTAGTGTAGCGCTAGTGGAATGTGTGAACATAAATTTGGTGCATGCAAGCTATAACCACAGAAGGTGCTCTGTGGACCACAGAGAAAGAGAGTAGAGATTTTTTTTTTAATTTCTCAATTCTGAAGACTGCCAATAGTTCAAATAAAATTTTATTTAGCACTTTTAGGCAGCTGTGCCAGACATCTCACAGCTCTTGAACTGTTTGATGTCCAAATGTTCAAGAGTATGGAAAAAATGTGACAGGAAAAAAATCCTCATAGAACTTCCTGTTACAGGTCAGAACTTAATCACAGCAAATAATGCAGATTTCCCTTTAATTATAACCACAATAGAAAGGCAGGGAATGTGTTTACAGAGTATGTTGTTTGGGAGACCTTTGTAAATTGTTAATCTTTGGAAATCCCAGACCTATTGGACATAATCCCATCCGTTAGACGAAGACAACTTGCCTATGCAGTAGATCTAGACTAGCAAATTAAGTGGAGAACACGAACAGGAAGCAGTTGCTCCAAATTACAATGGGTAGGATGCAGAGTTAATTCATGGAGATATTTTGTTATGAGATGATTACATCACTAGGACAGCTGGAAAGCTGAGTGCGGCGCTGGACCGCAGTGCTTGCTCTCTGCCCTGCAGCTGGGGTGTCAGGACAACAGAGACAGGGAGAGGACTTGGTTTATGGGATAGTTAGGGGCTTGTCTGACTTAATTGTGAAATGATAATGACGTCTCTACCTTTTTTTGGATCATGTTTCTTGCAGCTAAATTGGATTCATAGACTCAGTAAGCGCTGAAGAACCACTTTCCATTTCTACTTTTTGAATATTCACTTGGATCGCATTAAGCTAAGCCCTAATGGATAAGTTTTGAATGGTAGTTCTCATTTCCTCTAAAAGTCATCTGAGATATTTTGTTCATCTTTGACACAGTGTGATTATATTTCTCTTACAGCCCTGTAGTTATGCAATCGCTGAAATGGTATTTTTGTCAGTTTACTGAATAGCAAAGAAATTTTTTTTTTTTTAAGTTTTAGAAAGCTTTAAGATGTTGATCAACACAAGAAATCAAACAGTTGAAGTTGTTTCTCAGGGTTTATATTCAAGTGTTCAGACCTGTCTGGCTCTTTTGTTTTGCAAGTGTAGGGGTTCTAGGCAGCCTGGCCACATTCCTTATTGATTTATATAAATATGTTACAGATTGTTAACCTCCTGCCAAATACCAGGGATTTCAGTTCTTGTTTAGCTCAGTTGCTTTATGTGAGTCTTATCTGTTATATTAAAGCATCTATCTTCTCTTTAAAGCATCTATCTTCTCTTTATTGCTCACCAAAGTGATTACTATTTGCTTTGGGCTGATTCCAAATAGAGTCATTGTAGATGAGAAAGCATCCAAAATATTATGTTCTAAAATTCCTAAGATTAGTATTTATAACTGTTGATTCAAAGTGCATTTTCTACCCATTATTGCTAATGTCCTGAAGGAGGAAATGGCAACCCACTCCAGTATTCCTGCCTGGAGAATCCCATGGACAGAGGAGCCTGGCAAGCTGTAGTCCATAGGGTTGCAAAGAGTCAGACAAGACTGAAGTGACTTAACACATAACATAACATCACTAATGTAACTTAATTTGACTATGATAATGTTTACTAAACAATTAAGTCAGGCTTCCCAGGTGGTGCCAGTGGTAAAGAACCCGCCTGACAAAAACAGGAGACATAAGAGATGTGGGTTCAATCCCTGGGTCAGGAAGATCACCTGCAGGAAGGCACAGCAACTCGCTCCAGAAACCTTTCCTGGAGAATCCCATGGACAGAGGAGCCTGGCGGGCTACAGTCCACAGGGTCGCAAAGAGTCTGACAAGACTAAAGTGACTTGAGCACGCAAGCATGCAAACAATTAAGTCAGACTAAATTTCATGTTTAATACAAAGTAGTATTTCCCAAAATGTCTTCTGTGGATTATTGAGTCTGTAGGATGTTAATGGCCAGCACTGGAGTCCAAAACCTACAGGTTCTTCTAGGACTTTTACTTCTCTTGATGCTACCTTTGAATTTCTAAGGAAACAGTAATAGGCTCCATTTCCCAAGTGAAATTAGTATTGTTATTATTAATATTACTGTTATTCATAGTATCAAGTGAAATTTATCTTAAAAAATAAAAATAATTGTTTCCTTGAACTAGCATGAGCCACTTCTACTGAGCACCCTGCTTTTCACAGCCTAGAAGAATATATAACTATATACATTAAAAGTTATACAAGAATATTCTACTCTGTGTCTCTTTAAATATGTCTCTTTTAAAACTCCACTTTTAAAAATATTGCCAGTGAAGATTAGTGCCTTTGCTCCATGGCTCATCGTTAGGGGCAGTTAGCAGCGACCCCAGGGAGCTCACACTTGGAAATCACAGGTGTGGAGTCCAGGTGCTACAGGCAGCAACAGTGAATCTTAAGAAATTACAGAGTGCTATAACTTTGAGAAAAATAACTTGGGTGGGTTACATGTTATTCTTGCATTGTGACACACAGAGTGTTTAAAAACGGTTTCAGTGAGATGAAGCAACATAGCATACTGCCAGGGGTGTTAGGTAACTAGCAACGGTTTGGGAGCAGGTGACCCTTTGGTTTAGCAGTGTTTCATGATCACTTCATTCTGTAGTTATGTCCCTGTCAATGTTTTTTTTTTTCTTTTGAAAATTACGAAAATGTCTGATGTATACAGACCATAAGTGCAGTAAGAACTGAAGCTACTAGATCTTTACTGACTGGAAGCAGTGATAAGCAATGTATTTTTATTAAGAAAATGCATTATTGATAATAGAAAATATTTTGAAAGTAATGTGTAAGAAGCATAGCTGTAATGATGCAGTTCTCGTGTTTGTATCTGATTTTAATACATGCCATTTTTGGTTCATTGCTGTTTTATTTTATCACAAAAATAGAAGCAACTGATATAAAGAAGCTTGGTGATTGTGGAAGAAAAAAGTAAAACTGTCAAAGAATATGAGTTTAATGGAAAGAAGATGGTTCAAAAGAGCCTATGAATAAATGGTAGTTACCTCGAATTACCAAATTCAAAGAAGTGTGTTCATAAACTTCCCAGGTTTCAGATCCATTGTTGTTCAGTGTCTAACTCTTTTGCGACCCAATGGATTGCAACACACCAGGCTTCCCTGTCCTTCACTATCTCCCAGAGTTTGCTCAAACCGATGTCCATCGAATTGGTGATCCCATCCAACCATCTTATCCTCTGTCACCCCTTTCTCCTCCTGCCCTCAATCTTTCCCATCCTCAGGGTCTTTTCCAGTGAGTCAACTCTTCGCATTAGGTGGCCAAAGTATTGGAGCTTCAGCTTTGGCATCTGTTCTTCCAATGAATATTCAGGGTAAATTTCCTTCAGGATTGACTGGTTTGATCCATGAATGATAGCAATCATATTTTTCACAGTATGGTATGCATATGATTTATGGCACTATTTGTAATACATTTTTTTAATTAGGAGTTTTTACTTTATCAGAATTATTTTTTCAGAATAAGTCACATTAGTGAGATTAATTTAGAAGTTAATTTTACAAGTAGATGATTAAAGAACTTAGAATGTTTGAAAGTAGACAAAGCAGGGAAGAAATTTGGTTGACCTGAATTGATTTTACTGGAGTTGGAGAACTCACTCCATGCTGCCCAGAATTGAAAAGGAGTCTGGATCTGGCTCTGAAGTATGTGCGATTGTTGGTGGTGTTCACTCCATCTGATTTAACTTAATTATAGTGTTCTTTTAAAGTTTACTTTAGATTTACAGAGAAGTTCCAAAGGTTGTGGATTGCAGAAATGCAGTAGAGTGGCACAGTGAACCAGCTAGGCATTAAAAATTTAAGTGATAATGTACAAAGTGGCTAATTGTGAGTCAACCCTGCATTTTAGTACTTGGGTTATATGTACATTTATAGTTGCAGCAGCATAGTTAATTTCTTTGAAGAAAGTGTTGTTTCATTTTAAAACATGAATGAGAATAATATGAATAGAACTTTTATAAGCCTTTTCTTAGTATTTATATTGCATTCTTGTCCTGAAATTTATTTCCAGCTTGTTTACGGGCGGCGTGTTTAATTCTTCATGTGTTTGGTGAGCACCTCATGTCTTCCCTGCCCCCCACCCCAGATGGTGTCCTTTGACTGTTGAAACTAAAGAAGGATCAGTCCTTTGGCTTGAAAACTCTTTAGATTACTGAAGGCTTTGTTTTTAAAACTTAAATTTTGAATTAGTTGTAGAATTTTATGGGATAAATTGAATTCTCCCATCCAAACATAATTATAAAGTCTGTCAATCTGCCTTTATCATCTTAGGGCAGAATAGTTTGCCAATGCAATGTCTGCATCCCCCTCAAAAAAATTAAAAATTCACAATTTTTATTAACATGATATTTGGAGTTTTAAAACAAAGAATTCATGCCCTTTCCAGGGAGATGATTGGGTTGATCAGGATGAGAACACTTTCTTAGAAATAAACCAGATTTCTCCATATTCCATTTTAATTACTTTCACTGGCATGATTTGAAGACCTTAAATTCTAGGAAAATCTAAATCGCAGAGTCGTGTCCTCAAAGAATGCTTAGTCTCTGTCTCTTCAATAATTCTTGACCTATGAGCTAAGAATAATCTTTTTTATAGAGGCTGCAGTTTTTGAAACTATCTCCATCAGCAAGTTCTCCCTAAGATCTTAACTAAGGAACTCTCCAAGCAGACATTCACATGTTGCTTTCTATTTGCCACTGTGAATTTTGTCACCACTTAACCAAGTGCTCCTCTCCTGAGCTTTCATATTAAAGTGTCAGACCCAGGTGGCACTAGTGGTAAAGAATCTGCCTACCAATGCAGGAGACACGAGACATGGGTTCAATCCCTGGGTTGGGAAGATTCCCTGGAATAGGGGATGGCTGCCTGCTCCAGTATTCTTGCCTGGATAATCCCAAGGACAGAGGAGCCTGGCAGGTGACAGTCCATGGGGTCCCAAAAAGTAGGACACAACTGAGGGACTAAGCACTAATAGGTATCCTTACATATTATCGCAAGGAATGATCAAATCCAGTCTTTCCCTCCCTTAATTTTGTGATCAAAGGATATGTGTAAGACTTACAGATTACTCCTTTTCGTATTACCACCTACCTAATACTTCTTTCTTTTTCCTTTTAGGTTGTTTGACGTGTGTACAGTGTCACGAACAGACAGAGAAACCAAACTAACGTTAGTGTTTGAACATGTTGATCAAGACTTGACCACTTACTTGGATAAAGTGCCAGAACCTGGAGTGCCCACTGAAACCATAAAGGTACTAAGAGTCCTCTCTCTGCCTGGTCAAACAGTCACACTGTTATTTAAACAATGGCATTCTTTCCTTATGAAAATTGCCAGAAGTAGAGTCTTTGGAACTCAATATATAGTTAAATATATCTAGTATGACTAAGTGGGATGTTTAAAGAATGGGGTATATTCTAGTTCACTAATCTTAGAACTCAGTGGAAAAAACCCTTTAGTTCTAATATATATTAAAATTATTAGGAAATACCTGTTTGTACATTATCTGGCCCTGAGCCTACAAAGTATAGTTTAATTTAATAGCTCAGACATTTTCTGATGATTTTTGAACTCTGATTTTTTTCCTCACTCATAAAACATTTATAGGAAGCCCCAAAGTGTCAGGTACCATCCCAAACTCTTGGGATTCAAAGATGACTTAAGACTCCTTGGAGGGCAGCAAGCTGGATGCAGTATGTTGACTCCAAATCTTTTTCTGCCTTTAAGTCTAAAGGGAAGAGCTGCTTATAAAGCTTTGTTGGTCTTACTTTGTTTTGCTTAATTGAACTTCCCAGTTGATCTTTTAGATCTCTGCACATATGTTCATGGAGGTGTTCATGGAGATCTTAACTAAGATCTTGTCTTTGTGAATTAGGTGAAACAGACTCTTTACCTTATCATTCATTGTGTAGAAATGAATTCTAGAATTCAGCATCATTTTAGATAGGAGTGAATAGCTAAAAATAGTTTATATTCTGAACAGAGTAAGAAAGATCTTTTAGTGACAGCTAGGTGGGTTCCCATGTTTTGGTACATTTAGAACTTGACATACTGAATGATTTATTTATTTGGTTTTAGACCAATATAGAATTTATTTTCTCCCATCTGCCTTTCATAAGAGAATGTGGTGCTCAGGAATGGTCTCATTGCTTCCTGAGCAGTTTCAAGGACAGTTAAGGCCCTTGAACTGTAGATATTCGTAATTATGGTTTTCCCAGGTGGCACAGTGATAAAAGAATCTGCCTGCCATTGCAGAAAACACAAGAGATGTGGGTCGGGTTTGGGAAGATCCTCTGGAGGAAGAAATGGCAACCCACTCCAGTATTCTTGCCTGGAAAATTCCGTGGACAGAGGAGCCTGGTGGGCTACAGTCCATGGGCTTGCAAAGACTTGGACATGACTGAGCAACTAACGCACGCACAGTCCTCATTACATGTTCTTGGTCATTTTCTCTTCTATCTCTGCATCCTTCTTTCCTCTGGAATTCTTTTCCAGTCTTGTGACTTCAGTTCTCTCCTTTATGAGTGTGTCCAAAGTGCTATGTTCAGCATGCGGGGCAGAACATAGCCCCATTCTGCGTACTCTGCTTTCTGGCCAAATTGGACTAATCCGCATCCTCGTAGTGTGGCTCACAGCTTCCTCCCTCCGAGGCCTTCCTCCTCATTGCCATTTCTTTGCTCCCCCCACTAGTAACTATCTGCTCACATTTTTCAGGGCTGACCCCAGATACCATTTGACTAACTTTTACAGCTGGATGTGATCTCATTTGTGTTTTAGCACTTGTTCTACACCTCTCTTCCTCTTTATCATATTTTGTTCATTTGTGATTATTTGTGTCCATATCTTACTTATTTGTTCATCTTTGTGTCCTGACAGTCCATACTCAGAGATTTATACACACAGGTACTCAATCAGTAAGACACGTCGCCAGCCATTCTTCACATATAATTAATTGAAAATTATTATTTTTTTTAAATGACTTCCAATAGCTTAAACATAGACTGTCAACACAAGCACTGGCTTCTTCTGATCTATTTCTATGTTCAAAAATTTCATTTGGGAGAGGTCAGTTTTTTAAACAGCGAGACAAGGTAATCATTTGTTTACACCATGCATTTCCAGCTACATAGGTCTTTTGAACTTCACATTAAATTCTCGTAGGATGTTAGAGGCTGCCAAGTGGAATCATTTGCAAAAGTGAAAGTGAAAGTCGCTCAGTCGTGTTTGACTCTTTGTGACCCCATGGACCATAGCCCACCAGGCTCCTCTGCCCATGGGGTTTTCCAGGCAAGAATACTAGAGTGGGTTGCCATTCTCTTCTTCAGGAGATCTTCCTAACCCAGGGATCAAATCCAGGTCTCCCGCATTGCAGGCATATTCTTTATCATCTGAACCCAGGTCTCCCGCATTGCAGGCATATTCTTTATCATCTGAGCCACCAGGGGAGCCTAAGAGCACTGGAGTGGGTATCCTAACCCTTCTCCAGGGGATCTTCCTGACCCAGGAATCAAACTGAGGTCTCTTGCATTGCAGGCAGATTCTTTACCAGCTGAGCTACTGGGGCTTCCCATTTGCAAAAGTATTAGTAGTTAAAACAGTTGATAAACTAAAATGATGTGCTTAAACTAAGGCTTGATCAGGCAAGAGCAGAAAATAAAGTGGAGTGGGGGGAATTCCACTTCCCCTCAAGGGTGGGGGTAGAGAGGTAAGCTGGATTAAATGAGGCACAGGCAGAAAGGTGGTCACCGAGGTGAGGAGGAGAGAAGTAGGGTAGGGAAGTGACTGAGCCAGTTTTCGGGAGCAGAGGATTGGTGCTTATCAACAGAAGCTTTTCATAAGGCAGCTTGTTGAAAGTATTTCTGAGTTCTTCACCTATCCACGGAAAGGGAGTGTCGATTCGTTCTGTGTTGAACAGAAGATTCTCCTGGAGGCTTTAAATGTCTTCAGCCGTCAGGGCCAACGCCACTCTCAGAGATGGAGGTGGGTGCAAGGACTATGGTTATTCAAGGTTTGTGGTTAATTGTGTATTGAAGTTTTCATAGTAAAACCAAACTATAGTCAGGCAGTATTTCAGGCAGTTAATTTGTATGTCAGTGGCTAATTGAACATCTTTCGATAACTTAAAAGATAGTCACAAGACACTTTTTGTCTTCATCCTTTATTTTTTTTAATTGAAGTTGATTTACGGTGTTGTGTTAGTTTCTAATATACAGTTAAGTGACTCAGTTACACACATATATATTCTTTTTCATATTTTTTCCACTATGGTTTATTCTAGAATATTGAATAGACTATAATATCCCTGTGCTATACAGTAGGACCTTGTTTAGTTTATATATAATAGTTTGTATCTGCTAACTCCAGACTCCTAATTTATCCCTACCCGCCCCATTTCCCTTTGGTAACTGTTTTGTAAATAAGTCCACTTGTATCATTTTTTTTAGATTCCACCTATAAGTGGTATCATATGATATTTGTCTTTCTCTACCTGACTTCACTTACTATGATAATCTCTGGATCCCATCCATGTTGCTGCAAACAGCAGTATTTATTCTTTTTTATGACTGAGTAATATTCCACTGTGTGCCCATTTAGGTTGTTTCCAAGTCTTGGCTGTTGTAAATAGTGCTGTGATGGACACTGGGATACATGTATCTTTTCAAATTAGAGTTTTCTCCAGATAAATGCCCACTCATCCTCAATTTAAAAAAAATGTTTTTGAACTGTGCATATCTACTTTTGTTTCTTATTAAACATAAGAATATAAGAGTTTGGGGTTTTTTTTTTTAGAATTTGGGTGTTTGAGATTCTTTAAGGTCATTATCGAAAACATGAATAATCATTTATAAGTGCTGTAATACCATCAAGTGGATAGTGTTTTTTTTGGAAATGGATAGTTTTAAGTTCAATATATGACTGATATAAATTTATTTTTAATGAATACTTGTATCTTTTGTAAGCTGTTGTCTTTTTAAGCATTGGTATGCAGGATAAATAGCTGCTAAATAGAAAGTTCTGGCTAGTTGAATTTTTCAAACCTGCAGCCAGAGAACAAAAATATTTTGTTGTTGTATATAGCTCATTTGTGAGAAGTCTTAGTAACTATATCAAGAGAATACTGTTACTATGAGGGACCTATTGGGAACATGGATTGAGCTATTTATACAGAATGCTTTCTCATAATAAGAGTTTTTCTGAGTATACTTGTACAAACATTAATTAAAATTTTACAGGGCGAGTTCTATGCTAGGCACTTTGAGGACACAAAACCGAATGAGTCATGAATCTTTGCTCAGGGACCTTAGAATATAAGAGCACACAGAAGCATGTGGGACACTTCTCTATGGCTATATAAGTACTTTAGCTGGTGTTTTCAAGTTTTAAAAAACCCACTTATTTATAAATAAACACAGTTTGTAGCTGATTCTTGCATTATGGTACCAAAATATTTTCTAAAATGTTCTTCAAAATCATAAATATTATTGTCTTGCATATATCAGAACATGTGTTTCAGAATAGGTAAATAGGTTAAATATTTTAACATGAACAGAAAATCAAGGAAGGAGACCTCTTATTAAGATGGTGTGAGCTGTGAGAATCATCCTCCAACACCTGTCCCCCACCATGTCTTCTTTGACACTGTTTACCTGTTGGTCCTCCTCAATTTAGCATCTCTTGAGTGCACGTTCAGGACATATATTGCATTAGGTGAGCTGTATTTGGTAAAACTAGGATGCTGCATGGTCTCTGACTATCTGTTCAAGAGGTGAAATCTTTCTATTCAGGACCGTTGAGATCAGGCTGTCTGTTTAAAAAAAAAAAAAAAAAGAACACATTGTTAAAACTAGAAGCTGGGCTTATCTCCCCAGTATACATACATCACACAGCAATTTTTAAATGCATTTAAATACCATTTGTTTTTAAAAGGCAGAAGACTACCCCTGAAGCCCTAAGTATTTGTGATGGTTGGTAGTTGGTAAACTCATTAGGGGAAATCCTGTCATTATCGTAGGGCTTCCCTGGTGGCTCAGACGATAAAGGATCTTCCTACAATGCAGGAGACACAGGTTCAATCCCTGGGTCGGGAAGATCCCCTGGAAGAGGAAATGGCAACCTACTCCAGTGTTGTTGCCTGGAGAATTCCATGGACAGAGGAGCCTGGTGGGCTATCCATCGGCTCAAAAAGAGTCGGACACGACTGAGAGACTAACACTTTCACTTTTACTTTGTCATTATCATGTGGTCTGGACTGAACATTGTCACTGAGAAACTGATGAGAATACAATAAAATTACAGGTGGTTCTTTCCAACATTTTAAAATGCTCTTCTCCTAAAAATGAATAAATAATCACATCTCATCGTATTCATACTTGATCTTGAAATTTTCATCGCATTCTTTAATCTCTTTTCTTGATGTCCTAAGATACAGTCATTCATGCTGATGGTGACATTTGCATAAAGAAACCTCTTGACTGCTAAGCTGTGACATAAACAAATACTCAGACTTTGCCTCATAGGCTTATCATTGCTGTATCTTGTTTTCCTCTTTGTAGTTCAGAATGTTATTTTTTTATCTACTTAACTGTGGAGGAATTCAATGCATCTGTTTAATTTGATCATTTGAGATTTGATATTATCTTCTTAGACTTCTTGCTTAAACTTATGAGGCAATAATTGACACCTTATGATTGTCTTATTCTTTTCTTTGGGGGTTCATAATATATTTTGAGTATATGTGTTTATGTAGCACCTTTCACTTGTGGGGGGAAGTGCTTTATAAGGAAAGAAAAAACAGCGGCTTCCAGATTGTTGGGTTTTCTCTTTCATGCCTTTATCTGCCACTCTGTGAGAAAGGATCAAAAAGAACTGTAAATAAATTCCCTCACTTTGCTCCTTTGTCACATGTAACTGCTACCCAGAAAAATAACTGTATGGCAGGCTAAGTCGCTTCAGTCACGTCCAGCTCTTAATGACCCCATGGACTGTAACCTGCCAGGCTCCTCAGTCTGTGGGATTCTCCAGGCAAGAATACTGGAATGGGTTGCCGTGCCCTTCTCCAAGGTATCTTCCCAACCCAGGGATCAAACCCAGGTCTCCCGCATTGCAGGCAGATTCTTAACCACCGGGGCCACTGGGGAAGCCCATGAATACTGGAGTGGGTAGCCTATCCCTTCTCCAGGGGATTCTCCCGATCCAGGAATTGAACTGAGGTCTCCTTCATTGCAGGTGGATTCTTTACCAGCTGAGCTACCAGGAAAGCCTATATATATATATATATATATATAAATTCCTGTGTAAAAATCTCACACTTTACATGCCTGCAAAATGTAATACCCTCTTTTATTAAACTGTCAGTTGGTCCTCAGACTTCCCTCTCTAGTACATTATCTCTCCTGGTGTCTGACCTGGCTCCTCCACTATCTTTTAAACTCTCTGCAATCCCTGTATCATTCTTTGGACACTCTGTACATGTAACATGTCTTTCACAAGCAGAAATTCAAAGGCACTGAACTCTCACACAGAACACCAGCTGACTCTCCAAAATAGAACACGAATCTTTCAGCTCAAGACCACATGGCCTCTTTGGATGACTCAGTCTTGGAATAAAAATTATATTTTGTGTATGTATCTCTGTAACAGACAAATTCTACAGGGCTCGAGAAGGCCGAAAGACCTCAAGGTTTATGAGTCTGTGCAGGTCATTTTCTCTTCGAATTAGATTTCATTTTATCTTCGATTGAATGTTTCTTGGAGATTTCTGTTGCTTGTAACCTTTTCAGTAGGAGATAAAATGTACTATTAAGTTTATGTTACAAAACCCAGACTTCAGAAACTGACACACACTCTTAATAGCACCTGTTTTCTGCCTCTGGGAAAGATCTGTTTTCATGAATAATATCTGCTTGCAGTAAACAGTGGCCCTGGTGTCAGAATGGGATGGCCGGGACTGATTCATCTTTCTCCATCTGACATAATGCAAAGTGACTGCCTGGTCCCGTTACTCTGATGAGGAAAGCCCCCCAGAGCTGCCTCTCCTCTCACCCCTAAAGGAATCAAGCCATGGCCCCTCTCAGCTCCTGGTGGTCTCCACTTTGCTTGAATTATGAGCAGGTGATTTGTCTCATCTTTGCAGGACACAGAGCAAATTAACATGAAAATATCGCTTCCCAGAAAACAAGGCAGACTTGAATGCCCTGTCGCTGGCGGTCATTAGCCATCTGCCACCGACACTCATACTCTGTTTATCACATTTGAAATTCAGAGCAGATGTTGCATAATAAAGTGGTCCCAAAAACAAGACAAGAAATTCAGTGAACAAATACTCCACAATGACAATAAGGGTCCTGGAAGGATATTTTTTTCAATCTAATATCAAGGCTGGACTTCGCTGAATAGACCGTGGGTTTTTAAAACACACACAGGCATGTGCACACACATCTCTCCTGGTGTTTAAAGCAAACTGCTTTTCAGAGTCACATGAAATAATTTTTTGAAGAAAGTGCATCCATGAAGCATGCCTGAGAGGACTGTTTAATAAGGTTAAACAGTGGAATGTTACAATAACACTAGTTCTGGTGCAGAGGACCTCACTGAGCAGTGTTGGTTTTTACTCTAAGATGGACCTCAACCTACAGCAATTTGACTTAAAATAGTTCACGCCTATGGTACAGTTGGATTTCTCAGGGCTTTGTGACTTGCCAGCATGGTAGCCCAGACAGCTTATTTGCTTCTTGGTACTCAGGATCCTATATTCTCTCTACCCTCTGCCTCCCCTGCCTCCTCCCCTGCCCCGCACTGTCCCCATGCCCCCACTCTGTTACCCCTCCTCACCAGTGCACACACAGACACACTCGGCTTTCCCAAGGTCTTCGGAGCTCTGCCCCACAGCTTCCTCCTCAGTCCTGGGCTTTGGGCTCTCTCCAGCCTGAGTCCTAAGAGCCTTTCCTTTACATTTCCCTGCCCTTCCACATTAAAGTAACACTTTAGAGGACTGCTTATTGTAATGTTTGATCCAAACAACTTGTGCACATTCTACATTGCGTTGGCAGGCGGGTTCTTTACCACTAGCACCACCTGGGAAGCCCCTTATGCCCATTCTAGACCCTTAGTATGCCTTTTAAAAAGCACATCACTCATGCATTAATGATCATACTCAGAGGCATTCTGCATTTGAAAAATCAGGCATCTGAACTTTCATCAGGAATGTAACCTATGTCATAGTTTTTCTTTGTGGGAAGTCAGCTTGGAATGTAGACTTCTGACTCAAAAAAAAAAAAAAAAAATGCCTTCTCCGAACAAACCACACCCTGGCCCACACCCTTACCTGGGTAGGTGCCCACCTCACCCCCCTACACACACACACACACACACACACACACACACACACACACACACAGAATTTGGGGGGATTTTTAAAAACAGGAACACCGGCCATAATGCTAAGCGTAAGTTAGGCAGCCAGCCTGGGAGTTGCTTGAGGGTTAAATCAAAGTGGCTCCAGCCGTTGGCCACCGTCAGGTCTAACAGGAGAGATGATCGGAAGGAAGGGAGTCAGCCCTGAGTTCACCTCAAATTTAGGGGGAAACGTAGGGTGAGTGAGCTACATCTGTAGTAACTTTCAGTAACTCTTCAGGGAGAACGTTTTTAGATAGTCTAGATTTTGAGGACTCTCCCAGAAACAAATCCTTAAGCAATTTCCCAGGCCCTTGTAGAAGTTGAAAATATCAGAACGAGGACAGAATTATGCAAATACATGATTATCTAAAACTATAACAGATGATACTGTTATACTATATATATATATATAAAACCTATATACTATATATAATATATATAGTATTTAGATAATATGATTATCTAAAATTATAACAGTATAGTAAATTATAATAGAGTTATTTAGAGGGTGGGTTTTATTTTTTCCCTAACAGGAAATATATGGGTTAAAAAAAACTGGTGTCTTCCTAAAGGTACTGTAAGACTGACTCATTAAAATAAATACTGACTCACTAAAATAAACAAGTGACACTTTGATCAAGCTAATAATAGGTTAGTTGGAATCTCTTTAGAAAGTGCTTCCTCACCTTGGGCATTGAGTCTGTTTATAGAGCCCATGAAAAAGTTGCAGGCAGTGTATACCCAGTGTGTATCACTATGGTAACAGATGGTAGAGAGATGCTGCACATGGTAGAGGGATATTCCTCACCCAAGTTTAGAGTGTGCCTAAGCTGCCTGGTTACAGTTTCTTTCCTGGCTCTCTTCCTCTAAATGTTGGAACAGTGGAGGCTTCTTCATCCTCAGCTCTCTTCTCTTCCCTGTCTACACTTTCTGGCCAGGTGATATCATTCAGTCCTGAACCTTCAGGTATCATTATTCTCTAGCCTGACCTTTCCCTCTTGCTCTGAATGCATTATAATCAACCAGCTGTCTGGTATCTTGGGACCAAAACATTACCCAAGAATCCTCTCCCCAACTCAGGCTTTCCCTATCTGCCCAGTTGTTTGAGCCCCAAACCTAAGGATCCTTCTAGGTTTCTTTCTTTCCTTCACAATCTTCATCTGATCCCTTAGCAAGTACTTTTGGTTTTATCCCCAAAAGATAACCCCAGTCTGACTGCTTCTCAGCATCTTTGTTGCTAAAGCTCTAGTCTGACCCATCAAACCAGCTTTCTAATTCAATATGCTATTTTCACTCCTGTCCTTGTGTAGCTCATCCTTCCTATGACAACCAGAAGCACCTTATTGAAGCATAAATTGAAATTATTACTCGGATTTCCCTGGTGGTCCAGTGGTTGGGAATCCACCTGCCAATACAGGGAGCATAGGTTTGATCTCTATTCCAGGAGGAGTCCACATACTGCGGGGCAGCTAAGCCTGTGCACTACAACTGCTGAAGACCGCATGCCCTACAGCCCATGCTCTGAAATGAGAGAGGCCACTGCAATGAGAAGCATGCACACTGCAACTAGAGAGTAGCCCCTGCTCCTTGCAGCTAGAGAAAGCCCATGTGCAGCATTGAAGACCCAGTCCAGCAAAAAATAAATAAAAATTTAGAAAAAATTTTAAAAGGTATTACTCCTCTGCTGAAAACCACTCTTCTCCAGTGGTTTTCTACGACCTATAGAATAAAATCAGAAGTCCTGCACTATCTAGTGCTCTTTCTTCCTCCCCTCCCCTACCCCCCCAGACCCTGTTCTGCTTCTGTGGCTCACTGTCCTTCAACCACACCTGCCTTCTTTCTGTTCTTCCAACATGCTTCCAGCTCAGTGTGGGTACGTATTGTTCATTCTGTTTGGAATGTTACATGCCTCTCCCTCCCAAGCCCCACAGGAAGGGTGCCTATTTCTCATCGTTGTAATACCAACTCAGGTCACAGCCTAATGACTTCTTCTGTGACCACCTCACCTACCACTCCCTGTCTACTCACAGTTTGCCATGTTACACATGGTGCCCCATTTTATCTTCTTCACTACACTTAGCCGAAATGATCTCATTAATTTTTTTATGTTTGTTATTTATCTTTCCCAACTGGAAAGTAAGAGCTTTGAAGTTTGAACCTAGTTTATTGTGCTGTCTCTAGTACTGTCTGGAATGTACAGAGAACCTTCAGTAAACCTGTTAGTAACAATATATCAATGCCTGTATTTCAGTATATCAATGCCTCTTTGAAATACAGAGGGTTGATTACATTAGCACCTACTTGCCCATTGTACAAGTGAGGAAGTTGTACTTTTTCAGGGATAGATTTGTATATATTTATATATACTTGGAGAAGGCAATGGCACCCCACTCCAGTACTCTTGCCTGGAAAATCCCATGAACGGAGGAGCCTGGCGGGCTGCAGTCCATGGGGTCACTGAGTCGGACACGACTGAGCGACTCCACTTTCACTTTTCACTTTCATGCATTGAAGAAGGAAATGGCAACCCACTCCAGTACTCTTGCCTGGAGAATCCCAGGGACGGGGGAGCCTGGTGGGCTGCCGTCTATGGGGTCGCACAGAGTCGGACACGACTGACGTGACTTAGCAGCAGCAGCAGCATATATACTTACTTTCCTATTATATATGCATATTATTATCTATACATGTGCCTATATAGTAGAATAATTTATATGTATGCATATACATGGGCTTCCCAAGTAGCCCTAGTGGTAAAGAACTCACCTGCCAATGCAGGAGATATAAAAGACATGAGTTCAATCCCTGGGTAGGGATGATCCCCTGGAGGAGGGCATGGCAACCCACTCCAGTATTCTTGCCTGGAGAATCCCTTGGACAGAGGAGCCTGGCAGGCTATATAGTCCACGGATCACAAAAAAGTTGGACATGACTTAGCGACTAAACAATAAAACATACATACATATATATGCATATACATACATATATATATATACTAGAAAAGTAAGTGGAGAATATGCCATATTGTTACATATCTACTTGGTTCTTTCTTCATGCTGGGCAGAGACTGGAATTATCCATATCAAATAAGGATTTGCTTGGTTGGCTTGGCTTAGATACAGTCTGAGACCAGTAATTGATGTCCACTAGAACTATAATGCATTTTCTCCTTTAGTATTAATACTGACTTAACTAAATTCCAGAAGTTGTTCTCTTTCAATGTTTGCTAAGTGTGTTTTGTATTATGGATGGGAAACTGAGTCCAGTAAAATGATTGATGCTATGAATCTCAGAGCCCACTCTCATTTCTCAGGGGTGTATATAATAGCTAAAAGATAATTTGGTACTGACACATTTTTTAAAATGTAAAGGTAAGTTTCCATATGTTAACTGTTGTGTGCAAAGTTCTTTGTCATTCCCACCATGAGCAGTAGCAGCTTCAAAGTGTTAAGTTACCTCTAAAAAATCTAATTGGAAATACTTTCCTAATCATTTGGATTTTTATCATTCTTACCCAGAAATTTCAGATACCCATGTGATTGTGGAGTTTGGAAGTTAAGAAAACACTTTCTACTAGAGCAGTTGCTAATAATTTATAGTCACTAAATTTTACATTAGTGAAAGGCAGCTAGAGAAAATATCCACCAGTTGTCGAAGATTGTAACTTTTCCCTCATTTCTAAGGAAGGTGGAAAGGCTTATTAATCAATCATTTCATTGCAGTTAAAATCATTATTGGTTCTATTAAATATTTGTTGAGATGAATAAGGGCTTTCACAAACAGTTGTGCAATGAAGCCCATAATCCAAACCCCATAATGGTAGTCATGAGAACCAGCTATCTCCAGCAAATAAAATATTGTTGCAAATACTCTCATTCTGCACTGCTTCTTTCTTATCATCACTCTCAAAGAGCAAAATTGTCCACAAAGATTGATTCCAGTGGAAAAATCAAATGAGGAGAGTTTGACTTGAATTTGGATTCATATATCTAAATCAGGGCCTTGATGCAAGCATCTGGACACTGCAACTCTTTTTTTTTTTTTTAGTTCTTTATTAGGCTCTGTCAGGTCTTGGTTGTCGCACCTGAGATCTTTCATTGCAACGCATGGACTCTCTAGTTGTGGCACCCGGATTCCCTAGTTGCAGCATGCAGGCTTAGTTGCTCCTCTGAATGTGGGATCTTAGTTCCCCAAGCAGGGTGTGAATCCACATCCCCTGCACTGCAAGGCAGATTCTTAACCATTGGACTACCAGGGAAATCCCACTTGTGACTCTTAACATCTTAGGAAGTAAAAGAGAATTCTGTGGATATTAGAAATGACCAAGTATAAATCTAATCTTCAGAAACTCTAGCTACTACCGTACAGTGGAAGCCTGATTTGGATGCTTGAAAAATAGACTAAATCAACAAAGATTGCAGAAGTATGTCACCATCTGAAAGTGAAAGTCACTCAGTCGTGTCCAACTCTTTGCCACCCCATGGACTATACAGTCCATGGAATTCTCTATGCCAGAATACTGGAGTGGGTAGCCTTTCCCTTCTCCAGGGGATCTTCCCAACCCAGGGATCGAACCCAGGTCTCCCGAGTTGCAGGCAGATTCTTCACCAGCTGAGCTATCAGGAAAGCCCCTAGATGGTGGTGTCACCATCTGCTAAGGGGTTAATGAAGTTAAATGTAATGCTCTTTCTCCAGGTGTGGCCAGTGAATCACCTGTATAATCACCACCTGGGGTGCTCATTTAAATCTACAGCCTTGCCCTAAACATAGTCTGAGAAGGGAGTTTCCAATAAGTAACCTCTGATGATGCCTAAAGACATTACTATTTAAGAAATACTCTCTTACAGTTTGACATATGACCCTACTTGGGAATGGAAAATGTCTTGAGATGACTCAGACCTTTGGAATATCTGCTTACTTGTGCGTAGGTGGCCCCAGCCTTTCAGAGGACTCTAAGTCCAGGTGAATCAGGTGTAGCATTTTAACTAAAGTCATCCGTATATACTTATTTAAAAGCACTGATATTTTATTCCTAAGATGATCTATTGGAAAGTGCTAACTCATTAATATGAATTAGTGAGAAGATGCTTAGGAACATGAGAATTCTAATGAGCAATTCTTAAGCCACCCAGAAAGCTGCTCTTTAAAAAAAAAAGTTCATGAAAGCTACTCTTTAAAAAAGTTCATGACACATCATAATTTGACCTTTGAAAGATGTTTTTTGTTTCCTTTCGCTTAATGTTCTCACAGTTCTCTGTGGTCCTAAATTAGTAAACCATTACCAGATTTGCACGTGTAACTGATCAGAATTCCTAACCCTGTTCTATTGATGAGAAACCAAGACTGTGTGAAACCTAAGTGGATCATAGGTGGAGATTTTTAGTGGTGACACTAATGTGGCCAGTGTTCAGGTGCTTACTTTGAGGCTCATGTATTAGAAGATATGAGTGCTCAGAATTTCTTCTACTTGTGGTTCTAAGCCTTTAGCAAATATAAGCTAGTAGCTTTGTTGGTTTTTATATTTACTATTGCTCTCTGCTGTCCCTGACCATACTTGTTCATTTTTCCTTTCTTGGACAAAACCAAAGAAATATTTATCATTCTACTCTAGTATAGTCACAGCACTTTTAGATTGGAAAGCTAAAATAGAACATAGCAGAGAATTGGGGACCAGAGGGCATAGGAGGTTTCACTCTGAATTGTGTTTAGAAACTGCAGTGTTAAAAGGTTTAATTCTAGGGACTTCACAGGTGGTCCAGTGGTTAAGGCCCCACACTGCCAGTACAGGGGGCGTGGGTTTGATCCCTTGTTGGGAAACTAAGATCCCACATGCCATGTGGTGAGACTAAAAGATTAAAAATGATGAGTTCCAGATTTTAAAAAAAAATTTTTTTAAGGTTTAGGGCTACCCTGAGTGATCAGATACTGATTGATCTGGAAACAGATATCCTTAATTGAAGTTGTTATATCATTGTTTAGTTCTGTTGATAATGTTGGAACAATTACTGAACACTTAATGAATATTTTAATCTCACTATCACATTTTATCATTTAAATCTGGAACTCACCATCACCCGTAGCTGAAGACTTGAAGTGTTTACTGAGACAGAGGTGGTGTAAATGCTGCAGGTGTGGGCTCTGCTTCCCTCTGTCCCTTCCCTCTATAAAAATATATTCCAAATCAGGAGGATGGGGGTACAAGAAGAGGGAAGACGTAGGTTTGTGGTAACAAGAGCAGAATTGATTTAATGGGCTCCAGGGGAAAAACAGAAATATATGTATCCTCAGTAAATACCCTGAAGTTAGCTCTTTGAGAAGTATGTGATACCAAGTGTAAATACCTAAAACATTACATAACTGACTTTTGTTTTCCTCATTATGATTCTTACTCTAGTCGTGGCAATTTATCTTGTAGAGCTGAAGTCCTTGAGTGTTTCAACCAGATAAAGATAGCTTGATTCATGTCTTCAGTGCAAAACTCCATGAATCCAAATAAATGAAAATCAAAGACATAAATATTGGTTAAGTTTTGTCTTTGGCATCATCTGTTATAAATGTTGCCGCTGTATTAACGGCCCTTGATATGTATCTCGTCATTGCTGTAAGATCTTGATAAAAAAGAGGAGTTGGGAAGAAAGTGAAATATAAATTACATTAGAATGAATTAAGAAAAGAGTTGCATTTTGGTGTTCTACCAAGCAGGGAGATTTATGAGAGCATCACACACCAAGAGAAAGGACTTCTTTCCTTTTCTGTTTCAACTCCATCACTTTCACCACCACGGTTTCATAGGACTTCTTACTTTATTTATCACCAGGTTCCATAATTAACATATGGTTCATGTTATTGATTTCTCAGGTTTCAAAGTAAAATAAATTGAGCTTTCTTCCACATTTAGAATATACAGTTTTTGTAAGGAACTCTAAACAAAGACATGCATTATTTGTAAGTTAGAGAGCAGCTGCCAGAAAACAGAAAATTAGGAATGGAGTCATGGGTGAAATAATGGAGATACTGTTCAGAGGTAACCCTTTGTATGGCAGGAAATTTTCCTTAGAAAAGAGACAGCTGAGTTTGCTTGTAAATTTTGCTAGAAACAGTCCTGATTTAGTAACATTTAGTGCTGGTTAGGAGGCTGAAGACAGCATTTCAGCTTTGGACACTGAGCAAGCATTCTCTTTTGTGGTTTTGCATAAACTCTAAACACTTTATAGTTTTAAAAGGTATGTGTATATGGGGAGGTGACACTATTAATTTTTTAACGAATAGACTACTATATCAACTATCAAATCAGAGAGTATTCTAAGCATAGAACAGTAGAAATGATCACAAAGGAAACAATTCATAGATTAGATCCTAAAAATGTTTAACTTAAAGTATTACAAATAGAATTAAAAGGCAAATAAAATATTTGCCAAAAGTACAGCAGTGGTTTCATATCCTTAACATACAAAAAACCCTTAGAAACCAATAAGAAAAAGAAAATTATCTAATTTAGATTTAAGTAAAAAACATTAACAGACAGATCCACAAAGAAATGATACATAGACTCAGAATGGTTGGTAGAAGTGTATTTTACTGCACAAATAATCAGTGAAATGTACATTTAAGTCAGAAGGTACAATAATAAGAGATGACTAAATGAATTATGAAAATCCATTTAACAGAATAATGTTTCAAAAGCCTTATTTTTTAAGAATTGCCTAAAGAAAGATGATATTCATCTTTATTATCTGTATATATAATATGATCCCAACTTTGAAATGTATTTCAAATATATGTATAGAAAACTAGAAGGCATTATGCTAAAATACTAAAAGTGTCTTTGTTAAGGTATTATGGGTTGTTTTTTTTTTTTGGTCTAAAATGAGCATGTACATTAAGCCATATGAAGTTGTCAGTGGCTGACTGCTTTTGCCCAGTAAAAATGGCAGTTTCATATATTTCAACCTAGTATTTTTATCATCTGACAAAAGGGTGTTATAACTTGTGCTTTAGTGGGGAATGCCTTCTGTTACAAAAAAGTTGAAGTTCTTTTGTCTGAATCTTTTCTTGAGCCCAGCACAAGAATTAGCAACATAATATCATGTCATTTGTTGTGAGGAGACACAATAGAGCAGACTTGTAAAATAGTCAATGTGTGTATATTGAAAACATGTAGTACGTGATTATTGATGATGATGATATGGATAAGGGCACAGATGTTAAAAGACTGGGAAAAAATGATGTGATTGATTTTCTAATAAGACTCCCTGACACTATTGTTACTATCCCCTTTAATCTTTTCGGCATTTTACCTTAAATAGTATAAATAGGCAATGGAGGAATTTCATTCTGTTGTAAATGGAAGCAATTGCTGGTGAGTAGTAAACTTTTAAATTAATATCTGCACTTAGAATGAAGTAAAGTTACAAGCCTGTTTTTACTACAGTGGCAGGTACTGGTGTGGGTTTCTTTAATGATCTCTAGGTCATTAAATATTTTTCAGTATTTGTTACATGAAATCAACTTTCAGTCCTCTTGTTAAAATGAGCTCATAACACTTAGGGTGGAAGCCCAGTATATAGTTTAGCAAAGAATTTTTAAGACTATGCGTTATTCTGTGCCTGCTAAAAAAAGAATATTTCTTTTCAAACTGTGAATCGACATGTACCAGGAGATTGCTCACAAATAGATAAGATGCTGTGGATGCAGAATTAGTTTAATGAACAAGTGTCAGATGTCTTTCCAGTTTTTCCCGAAGTTAATTATTTAATTTGAGACTCAAAATGCCAACAGCGGTCTTGGTAACATGCACTTGCCTTAAAATAACATGAATAATTCCACCATCCACTCCAAGACAGCCCTACATTTTTTCAAAATTAAAGGGGGACAGTGATGCCAAACAAAGGGAACTTGAATATATGTTTATTATTATTATTTTTGAACCATTCCTTAAAGCATATTGTCTTTGCCCATTGTGGCCTTTTGAACATATGAGGATGAAAACAGACCAGGTTAGATGATGGAAATGAAAACTATTGAGGATAAGATGTTTATGGAAGGTTGAATACCACAGCTTTGGTGGTCGCCTTGTTGGGTTTAGAAAACAGCATCACCAGACACCTTCAGAATAGCTTGGCTCCCATACCTGAATCCTTGGTACAGTAGGTAAAATTTCTGTGTGTCAGCTGAGCCCTGTGAGCCCCTACGCACATTCCCTGAAGGCAAAGACACAGCAATTCTTGATGATAACCTCAAATGTTGGGTAGGAGAGAGTCCCGTTTCACTTGGAGAGAAACCACTGAGCTTTCTTTCCTCCAGCAGAATAACAAAGTCCTAGACCCTGATGATTGATGAGCATGTTGCCAGGGGAAATGGACTGGAAAATCATCGCCTTGTCTTTTACTTGCCACAGGAAAGCCATAACAGAGATCTCTATTCTTCTCGTTCTGATAAGATGCCTAACGAAGCATCAGGAAGGGTCATGAAGCCTAGAAGTGTGTTACATCCAGCTGCCTCTTAAAATCCGACTCACAGTTCCCTAACTCACAGATGGAACATGTGTGCAGTTCGATAGCCTTTGACATGCCATGCAGCTTTTTTGACCATTACACTGTGGCCTTTGAGCCAAGAGAGGCTGTTTTAATAAGTACAGGTATCCCCTGTTTAACCTAGAAATATGCATTTCAAAATATATCTGCAATCAAATTCCATATGTAGCTTTCTTTTACTCCTGGCATTATTAAATTGGCTATTTTTAGGCTGGAAAAACTTGGGAGCTCAGAAATGAAAACTAGGGCTAAATCTGTAAATGCAAATAATATTTTAACTAATAAGAAACACTGTGAGAGGCAACCCCCTGCCCCCAAGCATACCTCTGCCCACCTTCATGGAAGGCTGCAGAGAGCTGCGGGCATCACATTGCAAGCACAAGATTTCATGTGCTTGTGTCTCCAGGAAGCCCTCAGAGATTCAGACTCAGAGCAGGCAGTTTTCACGTGAGAGGGAATGTCTGAATTTGTTTGGGATTCCTGTTTATTGAGGCTTCCACATTGATCTTGGCAAAAGGAGACCTGTTATTTAGGCTGTAGGTTCTCAGCACTGTTTGAATTTTCATTAAGATACTACTTTGTTATTAGAAAGCATGGGCAGTGAACACTAAAAACAGACTCAGGTAGCCTTATATAGTATATTTTGGAAATGTGTTTGTTTAGGAGATTAGGGTTTCTACTTCCATGACTTCTTCCTCTGTATTTTTTCCAGGCCTGCATTCCAGTTCTGAGTTGGAAACATTGTAAACCTTTCCTAAATTATACATATGGAAACAACAGCCCATCCACTAAAGTTATTCCCATAGCCTTTATGTGCTAGAGGTGGGCTTGCAAGCTGTTTCATTCTTTTGTCTCAGGTCTTGTACTTCCTGCCTGAGTGACTTGGAGACCTCTGTTCATTCCATTTATTTGTAGAAGCGAGATGGCTAAAGAATGACGTTCCTGAGGCTGCCAATCTAATGCTGGCTTTGAAAAGTCCTCTCAGAAGTGAAAACAGTGTCTTTTCTCCCCCTGGGCCAACCTGGTAACCCTGCAGGTTATTTCAGTTTCTCCTCCCTTCTTCCCTCCCCTAAAACAAGAGGCCTGTTGAACTTAGATCAAAACTTCCACGTTGTTCACTTGCTGAATTTCCTGGTTGCTGCAAGTATTCCTTATGTTCTCAGAAACTGCCCACATCCTCACTTTGGTTAGTACACTGTAAAACTGGGGATGAAAGAGAAAGTGAATTGAACAGACTCTAGGTTTTTTTTTTAATATTTATTATTTGGCCGTCCGAGGTCTTAGTTGCTGCACGCAGGATCTTCGATCTTCATTGCAGCATCTTTATTTGTGGCATGTTCTGGGATGTACTTCCTCCGAACAGGGATAGAACCCAGGACTCCTGCATTGGGAGTGTGGAGTCTTAGCTCCTGGACCACCAGGGAAGTCCTCAGATTCTTGTTTTTATGAGAGTATCTGCTCCTTCAGAGCACCCAAATTTCACTCCATCCTGTGCCCAAACACAAAATTGAGGCACCCCTTTGTGGTGCCTTTCTGACATGCCCTGAGGGCTTCCCAGTTTATTGTAAAACACTTACTAGTACAGTTTTCCCATTACAGCTTTCCATCTCTCGCCTTCAGCTTGACTTTGAGTCATACACAATGTCATGGTTAGGTGATGTTTCTGCTCGCCCTTCCCTCCCTTTAAAAAAAAAAAAGTATGTGCCTTGATTTGTTCTTCTGGGCCGAAATCAGCATGGCCAAGTCTATAACAGAGACACCATTTAAGTGCCCACCGACTGAGCTTGAATCCTGATTACAGAAAGAGGAGAAAGCGAATCTTGCCAAAATGGGGGCAGATTCCCCAACCTTGCAAAACGTTGCAGAGGATTAACGGCCTTGAACTGGAGATTCTTTTGTGCATGTACTTGTATATGTGAGAAAGAGGGGAAGAAATACCCCATGCATAGAATTTTTAAACTGGGCAGGCCCATGGTAGTTCGCTAGAGGCAAGAGATACCCTGCTGGCTCGTGGGCCGACTGGAAAAGCATCCTTGGAGACATCTCACGTGGCTTCCTTGTGCCTGAAGGATGTTCCTCCCCGAGCTTATACCTGAGAGGGCTTTGGGAGAGGAATCCTTGTTCTACCCAAAGTACTGTGGAGACTGGGGTCCTGCAGTTTGCCACTTAGGAAAATAAACCGGCATATGAACTCGCAGCAAACGTTACCTCCTTGGTTGGAAGCGGTTTGTAAAGCGTTTTCTTCCTGGTTTGTTCGCCCCACATTGTTTCGGCTCCTCTCATCACTGACCAGCTGGCTTGTTGGTGAATAGAGCTGTGGGCCCCTCGCCATGTTTCATGTGAGGTCTTGGCTGGGTGGCAAACAGGCAGCCTGTAGCCAGTGTCAGCAATTCAGGAGGAATTGGCACAGCAGTGTCCCCATTAATTTCTGCTTGTCACATACTGTCATGCAAGTTACACCAGAGAGGAAATGACCGTTAAAAAAAAAAAGGTACCCTTGTGGCACTGGGTCCCCTCCAGACGTTCCCCGAGGTTAAACAAGTGGATACAATTTGCTCTACACAGACAGCTGCGGGAAGGGAAAGCCTGGAAGTGGGCCCCCCAGCGATGTGTCTTTCCTGTTAGCAAGGAGTGTCAGCTATCAACATCTGCCATATTTTAACCCTTCAAAGGGACTGGTAAATTAAGGGGAGCTATTATCCCACGCTCTGCTGATCATCATCAATCATAATGCCTTGGGAAATTACCACAGTGCTGCTGCCTTGGTGGCAGGTTTTGTCCTTGCAGGCAGTGTTTTTTCTTTTTTTTTTTTTGTTTTTGCCGGGAGCAGAGCAGAGTGGTAGGGGCAGAGAGGGTGAGGGGAAACTGGCTCTTTAATCGTTGGTAATTTACTGCCCACAGGGAAGGGGACTAGAGGGGCAATAAACTCTTCTTCGGTTCAAACCGAAGTCATTAAAATTGGTGGACTCCAGACGGCTTCCATTTCCAAAGAGATCCATCTTGCTGACTGACTTTTGTCAAGCCGTCTTCTCCGAGAGTGATGGCGGCTTTTAGAACACAAACAAGAGCTTTTGGGAAATGAGAACCAGTTTTTGAGGAGAAGGGCAGTCCAAGATGAGAAAAGAAACTCGAAAATAAATTAGAGGCTTCCAAAAACTGTTTGTTTTTTTTTTTTAAAGATTGAAATGATTAAGCTGCTGTGATGCAAATAGAGTCCTGACTAACCTTTGTAAGCACATTCTGTGCTTTGGGGTAGATTTGTCTGGTGAAAATCTGATTGCCAGCATGGAGGGAAGGGTGACTGAGACAGTTGCATGTGAAATTTTGTTTATTAAAACTTACTCCTTTGGGCTCATCATTAAAATTGGCAAGTGGGGAGGAGAGAAGGGTTCGTTACTGTGTTTTAACCCCAACAGGTATTGGGTTCGTATTTGTGTACTTACGACTTTTCTGAAGAGGATTCCATTTTGCTTGAGGACGTGAATATTTCTCTGTCAAACTCGAGTTCTGACAGTGGTCAACAGGGGTGACGATAGGAGATCTGAGGTGATGCTCACCTGTGTGATTGCACACAGACAAGGCAATGAAGGGAAAAATCATCCTTAGATTGTCCTGAGTCCTTAACATTACTACAGAAAATTCTGGCACTATTTAAAAGAATTTTAAGTGAGGGCTAGAAGCTACCATCAGAGTAATAGTAGAAGTAACACTGTCATATTATCTAGACTTCATCTCGTCCTGCGTAGAAGAGGTGTCGTGATCACCAAGGAGAGCTTGGAAGTGTTGTCAGCCATGAATGTTAGAGCTATTCCAGTCCTAGGGCATCGTTAGTCTGAGACCTTCATTTTCTAGATTAGGTAACGGAATCACCGGGACTGGTCCAAGACCTCACAGTGAAGCAGAGGCAGAACTCCAGTCTCTCCTTCCCAGGTGAACTGTTCATATCATTCGATGGGCTGACTCAGTAGAGCCAATCTCAGCAGCAACAGATAGGTTCCCTGGCCTGGTTGACAGCAGGGAGTAGGAAGGAACCACCACCAATCTGGGGTGGAGATCACTTTCTTCAACAAGGGCCGCAGTCAGCTTTTGCCACGACGTCAGGTTGTGAATTTAATGTACCAGTTTTAGTTGGCCCTGTTACAGCAAGAAATTCCAGTGTTAAAAAATGGTCTTCTTGTCCAGTTTTAAGTATATGTAGAAATACCTTAAAGCATTTCTGAATTTTAATTTCAAGATAATTAGATTTGGAGAAATTAACTCCTTTAGGCATTTATAATTTTTTAAATATTAGATAACAAAGAAGAGTCAGTAAAGTATACTTAAAGGTACCATCGCCTAACTCAGAAATCTCTTTTTCTCTTGTAAATGTAGACTCCATTTAAGTTTTTCTATTACTCAGACTACTGAGCCCTGATTTAGGGGGTAATTTTGGAGCTTAGCTGAATATTGAAGTACATAATTTTATTAAGTTGTTAAAAGTCACAATTTGATGTTCAGGAGTGGATGTATTCACCATAAAGTAGATTCTTAGGTCAGTTAAAAACAAGAACATAGAGAAACTAAATTGCAGCTTTTGGTTGCTCAGAACTGGTTTACTGTTTCTTAGGCCTGATTTCAAGATCTGACGTAGTACAGTGTCGGGCTTCAGTTGGAGCATATACCTGAAGATAGCGCAGGCTCTGAAGGAATATCCGATGATTGGAGACAGAATAGCAGAGAAAATACCAATTTAGTGAACAACAATGAGCCAATTAGTCAAAAAACATTGGCTTGAATTTCATGGGAAGGCACCGAATCATTACTAACTCCTGTGGTATTCAGAATCATAACATCAATCATGATGAACCACTTTGGTAGTCATGTGTTCATAATATGTAATTCCGTAAAAATTCTCTTGGTTTTGGCATTAATTAATAGTGGCCATATTTTATGAAATGGCATATTTCATTGAAAACACTTGTATTTAAACACATCAGCTAAGAACTTGAAAAAATTTTCCTAGCGTTCATTAGAATTTATAATTGCTGAGTTCTCATGGGAAAAAGTAGTTTCTCATTTTAAGTCCCAAAGTTTCGATAGGATTTGGTATAGCATTTCATTTCACTTCTAGTCCTAATGACTCACTGCATTCTTTTCCCCAGGACTTATCCGCTGTTTACCCTCAGCGTTCTCTCTCGTGTAGACACAAGCCTAGTGAATCAATAAGCATGACTATTTTCATGAACAGTTGAATAATTCAGCGCCTGCAATGCCATCGGAAGACATTATCTAGTGTGCAAGTTTCAGAAAAATGAACATTTCTTATACCTTTATATCTTGGTTGAATTTGTTTTTTTAAAAAAGATTAAATTCTGGGGGAAACTTGTCAAAACTGAGCCTGGGACATTCTCTCAGAGTTGAGAAGTAGCATTGTCCTCATTTTACAGATAAAGGCCGCTGGCATCACCACCTAATTAATGACTTGCCCAAGTTCACACAAGTAAAAAGCCAGGAGCTAGATTTGGGACTCTTGCACAATCCATTAAACTGTTTTCATCTAAGTCATCATAATGGAATTAAATATAATTTATATATCTTTGTCAGTGCTATTTAATGAGTCCTATTTACATAAATGTTTTAGCATTTCCATGCCCTCCAGGCCATGAAGGCAATTCATTTTTATAATTTTAATTATTATAAGCCTCTGAGTGTGTAAAATCAGAAGCAAAATGAGTACAGGTACATGTAATTTTATTATTGTTAAATCCCATGGTGTCAGTGATAGGATTCAGAAAGAAAAACTGTTCATTAGATATTGGCTGCTCATTACATATATTGTGTTTTGTTTAACACCTCTAAAATTATATTCAGAGTTAAAGAGAATATATTCTTATTTCTGCAGGTTTACTTTTAAACCATTCAGGAATATAGCGTGTTTTCAAAGCTACAGCTTGATTCTCGAACATAACAGTCTGTAAAAAGTGAACAGAACTGCCCATGTGATCAGTGCTTTTGTGATTTTCCTCACAGATCTGTAAATCATTGCCGGTCTGTGATTGTTGTTGCCATATTGTCACTGAGAAAGAATTCCACATTAGGATAGTCTCTAGTTAAATTTTCTTCTCTCCAATGAAAATATCCTGCCCCTTCTTCCTTTTTTTTTTTTTTTTTTAAATTTTGGGAGAATGATAGAGGAACTTTAAAGCAGTTGTGAATGAGAACCCAGCTTAGTTTATGACACAAATTTATCCCAAATACCCTTTTTCTTCCTAAAATATCATTAATAATCCAGCATCTAACATAGGAGATTCACTATCACTTTAGACTTCTTAGCAGTTTTTCTTGTGACTTAGTATCTTATGCCTTTATTTGAGGACAAATAATGATTGTTAGAGACCACTGAAAACAGAATTTTAGCATTTTGAAGGAATTATTGTATAATATTGTTCCTCCAAGCAATTTAGAAACTACTCCTGGAATTTCTTTTTATTTATTTAGTGTTCTATAGCTTTTAGAACCTGTGTCTTCTTCCTTTGTAAAAAATAGGGTGACCTCCCAGGCTGTAATTTTTAATATCAACTTCTGTAAGAATCAAATATGACATCCATATAGAAGATATACCTTATAGTTGTTTAAGTGGTAATCCATACTCTACCTTAAAACCTAGGAATAGTTTTAATAAGCCATTATAAACTCTTATCATTAAATATCATTAAATCCTTTTTTTTAAACTTCATTTATGCCAGGTATTTTTATATTGTGAAAGTTGGATTAAACCAAAACAGAGCTTGCAGAAACCTACCAGAATACATTCAAAATTTACATTGCAAGAATAACAGGACAGATTTTTAAAACCAATATTCTAGTTGCTCCATTAGTTTCCGAAAGGTGACTAGGACGTTGAAAAGGCTCACTTTCCAGAGTGTGACATAAATTCGTTACTTTGTTTTATTTCCCTTCAGAAATGGCTTATTGTAATAGGGTTTTGTCACCATGACTATAATAGATCATGTGCATCCATCCTATTCCCATTTTGCCCTTTCTTGTTCAGTTGCCAAGTTGTGTCCAGCTCTTTGCGACACCATGGACTGCAGCATACCAGGCCCTTCTGTCCTTCACTATCTCCCGGAATTTGCTCAAATTCATATCTGTTGAGTCGATGATGCTGTCTAACCATCTCATCATCTGCCTCCCTTTTCTCCTTTTGCCTTCAGTCTTTCCCAGCATCGGGGTCTTTTCCAGCGAGTCATTGGCTCTTTGAATCAGGTGGCCAAAGTATTGGAGCTTCAGCTTCAGTGTGAGTCCCTCCAATGAATATTTGGGGTTGATTTCATTTAGAATTGACTGATTTCATCTCACAGTTCAGGGGACTCCATTTAGAGCCAGCTCAACTTGAAATCTTGAGAAGTTGACAAGGTTTGCCAAGTAGAATCTATTAGTTTGAAGTGTCCCAAACCAGAAGAAACATTTTTAACCTACTTAGGCAGGCATTTATAATAGCTTGAAGGTATCACTTATACACAAATTAGGGAAATGGTAAAATTTTCAAAATTAGAAAATACCTTGGAATGTCGTCTAGACATCGGACGTTATGTTTAAGGATGTGAGTTAAAAAAAAGTTGAGTAATGTGCTGACAGTCATGCAGTTTGGACTAGTCCTAGAACTGTATCCCAAGCCCTGGTATTCTAGTCCAGGGGGCTTTCCAAAAACCATATAACTGTGGTTTTGTTCTTATTTCTAATTATTCACTACTTTAAAGACCTATACTTAAAACATTTTGTTGTTGCTTTGGATAAGTTACTGTACTTTACTTGCACATTCCTCTAAAAGCAGTGTTAGTTTGAACTTTGCCCTTGTTTTTACTTACCTAACCCCAGAATCCTGGAATGCTTTCTTTGCTAGAACTTTCATTCTTAACATTTTATTCTCTTTAAATACAGCCTCATTCCACATGTATTTTTTTTTCCCTCCACGAAAAGTTGTAATTTGTCTACCTATTTCATTTCAGTCATGTTCATGCACTGTCAAAATTCCTGTCCCTGATTCTATTTTCCTGATAGCTTCTTGCACAATTACTTCCATATTTTTCAAGTAAGGATGTATGTCAACTAAGCTATTCAATCCAATAAACGTTTATTGCACACCTTCTATATACAAAGCTCTGTGCCATCTCAGGACTGGAGAGGACTAAAAATAGACGAAGCAGAATACCTTCAGAAACTTACAGGACACCCAGGTCATGTGCTGCAAAGCAATCATACTGTAGGGAAGTGAGGTGCAAGAGGATGGTCACGTCCAAGTCCCTAAGATGGCTGCCTCGTGTGGGTTCTTGGCTTCACTCAGGAAAGAATTCAAGAGTGAGCCCTAGTAAAGAGAAAGATTTATCCAGGAAGGAAGCACACTCCATGGAGAGAGTACAGGCCATCTTGGAAGGCAAGAGAGGCCCAAGAGGCCCAAGGGTGTGGGGTTGTCGGTTTTTATAGGCTAGGCTGGGTAATTACATAGGCTAATGAGTAGGAGGAACTTTCCAGCTATTTGGGGGATGGGGTGGGGATTTCCAGGAACTGGGTCACTGCCCACTTTTTGACCTTTTGTGGTCATCGTTGGAACCATCATGGCCCTGGGGTGTGTTACACTGAGCATATACTGAGGCTCAAGGTCAAGTGGAAGTTGAGTCTGCCATCTTGGACCCATATGGTTCTTATCAGTTTATGTCCTGTCCTTGGACTATGTCAGTCTTTTAAAGGTTGTGCCCTGCCCTTTTCCTGTCCCAGTCAGACCTTCCCTGTGAGATATATAAAGGAGGTGAAGGAGGTGCAGGAGGGGCTCCAAGGATCACAAATGCACACGGGATTAAAGGAATGAGAACTTAGCAACCCCGGCCTGAAGAATTTGAGATTCAGCTTTGGTCCTTGGCTTATACTTTATGAGTTGATCTTACATTACCAAAATCACCTTGCAAACTTCATATTTTCATTCATTAATTACACAGGTGTGGCTGGGGACATGGAGGAGGGGAATGCACGTAATTATGTATTTGCTTTGTATGGAACCTTAGCAAGCAGCGCCTCAGTGAATTTGGGGAAGTGCTAAAATACTGAAAGGTCTTACAGTTCAGGAGATAACTGTCTGCTTATTTCATTTTATTTAATTGTTGTGGAGAGAGAGTCCATGGCAACAAGATTCCTGGTGACCTGAGCCATGTGACCTGAGCAAGACACTTAATTTCTCTGAGCCTCAGTTTCCTTATCTGTAAAAAACAAGGATTAAAATGTGCAAATAAAATGAGTTAAAAATGTGTATTTTATAAACAGTCCACCATCCTAAAGACATAAAGGATGATAATTGTTCACCTGTGTACTTTCCAGTTACCCTCATGTACTATTCTTTTTTAAAAAACGTTTTATTTTGTATTGGGGTATAGCCAGTTAACAGTGTGATAGTTTTAGGTGGGCAGCTGGGAGACTCAGCCATACATACACATGGATCCATTCTCCCCCAAACTCCCCTCCCATCCAAGCTGCCACATAACATTGAGCATTGGTATCTCTAAAGCCATTTTCTGCTTTGGGCTTTGTTGACCATAAAATTCCTTTTGCATTTCCTTCTGTCTCTTGCTGATGATATTTATAAGTTACCTCCTTAATTACTATAAAAAAAAACTTCAAATTCTCTGGAAAGTCACAGCTATCAACTTTTATCTCTGAAATTTCTAAGTATAGAACACACAATATGTCATCATAGTTTAAGGAGTTGATTTTAAGAGTTTTCCACTGTGTACTGGTGCAGCTGAGAAGTGAAAGCCCTGGAAATAATATAGTATATTTAACATCTGTGCATTTTCCCTCAATTTTTAGTCATGGTTTCCTGATGGCAGCTGACCAAAATGAAATGGTATTTTTTAAACTAGTCTAATATTTGATGTACTTCAAATGCATCAACTTTTATTGGCATGCTTTAAATGGGAACAGGAAGACCTGTCTACTAAAGAAATATAGTTTTGTATCTAATTTATTCTGTAAGTACTTGTGCAGCAGAATGTGGAAGCCACTGTGCTAAATAATGTGAATGTTATATAAACATAACTAATAGTGGCCGGGGCAATGGGATGACCCAGAGGGATGGGATGGGGAGGGAGGTGGGTGGGGGGGTCAAGGAAGGGGAACACATGTAAACCCATGGCAGATTCATGTCAATGTATGGCAAAAACTATTACAATATTGTAAAGTAATTAGCCCCCAACTAAAGTAAATAAATTTATTAAAAAAAAAAAGACAACAACAACAAAAAATCTAGAAAGAATAAAATATATGAGTAGTCACCACATAAGGCAATATATGACAATGTCCTGTGTAACAAAATGACAAAGGCTGCAGGAATTCAGAGTGAAGAACCAGGACTCACTTCTTGAAGAAAGTAGCGTTTGTATATATACTACTCTGAGACAATGAGTTACACACACCAGAAGAAGCAAAGCGATGACAAAAAGCTGGTTGATCAGGAGATAAATGGCCTTGGTCACATAGGCTCTGGGAAATATGGCAGGCTTTTGAGTGGTGGCTGACATTATCACTGTAGGGGTTTAAGTTCTGCTGGCGATGTGCAGACTGCAGGATGCCAGGCTTCCCTGTCCCCTACTTGGGGAGACGGTGAGGGACAGGGAAGCCTGGCAGCCGCAGTGCATGGGGTCGCGAAGAGTCAGCCATGACTTGGCATCAGTCAGAGGGGCTGCTGCTCCAGTGGTTTGGGAATGAGATAATCAGGGCCATAGTACAGAAGGAGCATGGTGGTTAAACAGAAAGTAAGGAGAAATTGTGAAGAAAGAACGACAAGACTTGGTTACTCATCGAGAACAGAAAAGGAAGAGCCAAAATAAAAAAGTAGAGAGCAATTATCAGTTTGGAGAAGAAAGTAGTTATTTACTTTAGTCTTGTTGAATTTGTCCCGGAATGAAAAATTATATCTGAGGGCAATGCAAGAACTTGTGGCTGCAACAGCTGAGCCTCAGGTAACCTTTGAGGATTCACGGAATTTAGGAGAGGCACCGAAATATTGGGAATGGGAAATGGCCCGTTTTTTGTGTGTGTAGTTTTTTTTTAAGACAGGAAAAACATGGATTCTACCCAATACAGTGCAGTGAGATTGTTGCTGTTCTTCGGTTATTAAAATGATCAGTTGTGAACATGTAGAAAAATAACTGGTTAATCGATATGAACAGCTGTCCGAACATCACTATGATCAGAAATAAAAAGCCACAGAACACTGAAATCCTTCTTCCATCAAATTTGGGGCTAGCAAAACAAACCAAGAAAAGTTTGGTAATGCCAGGTGTAGTCGAGACCATTGAGAAATGGATAGTCTCAGGTACATCTAGAGGGAGTATCAGTTGGTACAGCATTTTGGAAGCAGTTTGACTGTGTTTATTAAAACTGGAAACACATATATTCAGTGACCAGGCATTTTCACTTCTCAGAGAAACCCTGGTATTAGTTAGTGCAAAGCAGTTATAACTAAGAAACTTTATACTAATAGTGGAAAAAATGGAAATAACAAAGTGTTCATCAGTAGAGGGATGACCAGACAGACCTTGATAGTGTGGAATAGTATGTGACAATTGAAGAGAATGACATACAGCTATAAGAAATTACCTTTAAAGCATAGTGTTGAATGAGAAGGGCTTCACAGGTGGCTCAGTGGTAAAGAATCTGACTGCGAGTGCAGGAGTCAAAGGAGACACAGGTTCGATCCCTGGGTCGGGAAGATCCCTTGGAGGAGGAAATGGCAACCCACTGTAGTATTCTTGCTTGCAAAATCCCGTCGATAGAGGAGCCTGGTGGGCTACAGTCCTTGGGGTTGCAAAGAGTCAGATATGACTGACCATGCATGCACACACGTTGAATGAGGAAAAAGAAAAAAGAGCTAATAATTTTAGAACTGTAAGTATACCCTGGTTCCATGTGTCAGAAGTACACATGTATATCATATAATCCACAGAACCAAGTCTTGCAAAATATACAAACAGACTGATAATGATGGCAGTCTCTTGGAAGAGATTAGGGTTAAAATAGGTGGTAAGTTTGCCAGATTTAGCAAATAAAAATATAAGTATTCCGTTAAATTTTAACTTAAGATGAACAACAAAAATTTTTTAGTATGAGTAGGTTCCAACACATGTTGGGTGTGCTTACACTAAAAATTACTGTTTATCTGAAACTCACATTTAATTGAACTTCCTACATTTTGTCTGGCAACCCTAGTAGGTTTATTTATAACATAAATATATTTAGATATTCTTTGTTTGTATGATAAAAAGTAAGATTTAAATGTATACAAAGAAAAATGTACTAATCACTAGGTGTTCGCTTAGTTTCATTAAGAAATTGTCCTCGGATCTAGTCTCATCTCCATGTCAGATAGCATTGCTAAACTTATAGATTAAAAGAACTATATATATATACAAGATTTTTATTGAAAAAGACTGCATCTGGACCCCCAGCATTCAGCAGAGTGCCTGCGATTTTCTTTTGCTCTGTATTCAGTTTTATGAGCATTTATTGGATGGCTGAATGGATAAATAAATTGTAGTATGAAGCATATTTTTGACATAATTGTGAAAAAACAACATATTTATCAGCGGCATGGGTTCCTGAAAAGGATGGAGCCACATTTTAAAATTCTCATGGAAAATTGTTTTCAAACCAGAATATACTACCCCAACATTATCTAATTTAATCTTTCTAACAATCCTGTGAAGATAAGTACTGTTTTGTTAAAGAAGAAACTGAGATTCAAAAAGGTTAAATATTGTTATTTCATCAGTTCTAAGATGTCCTTTGGGAATACGTTTTTGGTCACTGTCAATGGGCTTCCATCATCACTGAGTTGTCACTGACTGCACATGTGCTTGAGAATTTGCAGAATTAGTCAATGACCTGGATAAAAACCCAGAAGATAACAGGGAGCTTGACTGCTTACCCATCAATACTCTTGATTGTACACAGGGTAAAATTGTGTGGGAAACACAGACATGGAGAATTTTGAGTGGAAGCATGGTATAAGGGTGCTGAACTATGAGTGTAGAGAAATTTTTGGAATACCTAAATCAAATTATTCCACTTAAATTTTCATTTTAATGTGTGTTCAAGAATGATGCGTGAGGGCTTCCCTGGTGGCTCAGTGGTAAAGAATCTACCTGCCGACATGGGAGACACAGTTTCAATCCCTGGTCCAGGAAGATCCCACATGCCGCAGAGCAACCAAGCCCATGTGCCACAACTACTGAGCCTGTGCTCCAGAGCCGGGAGCCACAACTGCTGAGCCCACGGGCTGCAGCTGCTGAAGCCGAAACGCCCTAGAGCCTGTGCTCCACAACAAGAGAAGACAACGCAGTAAGAAACCCACACACCACAACTAGACAGTAGCCCCTGCTCTCTGCAACTAGAGAAGAACCTGCACAGCAATGAAGATGCAGCATGGCCAAATCAGTAAATGAATAAATGAAACTTTTTTTTTCTTTAAAGAATGATACTTGATGAAAACCCACATCTGAAGACAGCTACAGAGCCATTTTAACTTCTGATCGCCAAAGAATTGATGCTTTTGAACTGTGGTGTTGAAGAAGACTCTTGAGAGTCCCTTGGACTGCAAGGAGATCCAATCAGTCCATCCTAAAAGAGATCGGTCCTGGGTGTTCATTGGAAGGACTGATGTTGAAGCTGAAATTCCAATACTCTGGCCACCTCATGCGAAGAACTGACTCATTGCAAAAGACCCTGATGCTGGGAAAGATTGAGGGCAGGAGGAGAAGGGGACGACAGAGGATGAGATGGCTGGATGGCATCATCGACTCGATGGCCATGTGTTTGGGTAGACTCTGGGAGTTGGTGATGGACAGGGAGGCCTGGCGTGCTGCAATTCATGGAGTTGCAAAGAGTCAGACACGACTGAGTGACTGAACTGAACTAAAGCTCCTATATGATAAAAAAGAGTCCTGTCATCATTTACTTGGCAATTATTTTTCTTTCTTAGTATGCCTTGAAATAACAGTACATCTTAAAATAGACGATGTCTTATTTAGATTTAATGCACAAACATACTCAAGGTCTCCCAGTGGAAGAGGTCCAGAGTCAGAATCTCGTAAGCCTGTAGCCTGAATCACCGTAGTCCACCATGAGGTGAAAGGGAGGGATTGAACACTTCTAATCTTGCTCATAATTAACTCTCAACATTTTGTGTCTCAAGAAATTGAGAATTATCTGGGAATTGGCAGTGATAAAAATGTGTGTGTTAGTCACTCAGTTGTGTCCGACTTTTTGCAACCCCATGGATTGTAGCCCACCAGGCTCCTCTGTCCATGGGATTTTCCAGGCAAGAATACTGGAATGGGTAGCCATTCCCTTCTCCAGGGAATCTTCCCGACCCAGAGATCAAACCCAGGTCTCCTGCTTTGCAGGCAGATTCTTTGCTGTCTGAGCCACCAGGAAGATAAAAATATTGTGTTCTTAATATTATTTGGAGAAACATCGATTCTTCCAAATATTGAACACTTAGAATTTGTGAAGAGTGTCCCTATGGAACACTTTATTCAAAGCACTTATACACCTGTCTATTACCTGATTATTATAATAGGATATGAAAAACACGTGTCATCCTCCCATATACTAATGAAGAAACTGATACAGGTAGAAAGTAGGTGAAGCTATTTTTCTACTGGGCTTCCCAGGTGGCACTTGTGGTAAGGAACCCACCTGCCAGTGCAGGAGACATAAAAAACTTGGGTTCAATCCCTGGGTCAGGAAGATCCCCTGGAGGAGAGCATGGCAACTCACTCCAGTATTCTTGTCTGGAGAATCCCATGGAGAGAGAAGTCTGGCCGGCTACAGTCCATGGGGTTGCAAAGAGTCAGACATGCCTGAAGCAACTTAGCACGCATTATACTACTCAGGCATAAGAAGAAATAGGTTCCAAAGGGAAACAGAGACCTCTCTCTAGTCCATAAGGCCTCTAATGATGGGTCAACCGGAGAGGTCCCTGCAAATCATGCCTCAACTGGAAAAATTCCCAGATTTGGATGAATATTGGCAAGATAGGGATTTTTTTCTAATTGAGGTATAGGAGACGTAATAAAGTTGGTGCACTGATCTCAACTGTGCATACAACTTTATTTTTTTTTCCTTTTTTGCTAATATAATAACTATCCAGATCAAGAAAGAGAATATTTCCAAAGGCTTCTTCCTGACCACCCCCAGTCTACAAGCCCTTCCTGAAGATAATCACTCACTGGCTTATATCATATAAAAGTGTGTACTGTTTTTTGTGTGTAGCTTCTATTACTCAATATCCTATCTGTGAGATAAATTTTTGTTCTTCTGTGTACCAGTAGTCCTGCCAAACAGTTTCTCAAGTGGTTTAAACTATTTTGTTTTTGCATCAGTGCTATGGGAGAGTCATTTGCTGCATATCTTTAACAACACTTGGTGTTGTCAACTTAAACCATTGTAGTAGTATCTTGTTATGCTTTTAATATTCAGTGCTGTGAAGACTGTTAAGGGTAAGCACCTTTTCATAAGCTCTGGACATTTGAAGTTCCTCTTTTGTGAAATGCGTGTTCTTACTTTTCACCATTTTTAAACGTTTGGTCATGTGTCTTTTTCTAATTGATTTTTAGGAGTTCTTTATACATTGTGGGTAATGCTAAAATCTCCCAGTGAGTAGGAATTTGAATGGACCCTTTCCTCTCTCTTTACTCAGAGCATCAGGCATGATTTAATCATCTCCTGGACTTCTCTTATGTTGTCGTTTAGTCTCACTCTTTGTGATCCAGCTCTTTGTGATCCTGTGCACTGCAGCCTGCCAGGCTTCCCTGTCCTGCACTATCTCCCAGCGTTTGCTCTAACTAATGTCCGTTTGTCCGTTGAGTAAGTGATGCCATCCAACCATCTTATACTCTGTTGCCCTCTTCTCCTCTTGCCCTCAGTCTTTCCCAGCATCAAGGTCTTTTCTAGTGAGTCAGCTCTTTACATCAGGTTGCCAAAGTATTGGAGCTTCAGCTTCAGCAGCAATCCTTCCAGTGAATATTCAGGGTTGATTTCCTTTAGGATTGACTAGTTTGATCTCCTTACTGTCCAAGGGATGCTCAAGAGTCTTCTCCAATACCACAGTTTAAAAGTATCAATTCTTCAGTGCTCAGTCTTCCTTATGATCCAACTCTCCCATCCGTATCTGACTACCGGAAAAACCATAGCTTTGACTATACAGGCCTTTGTAAGCAAAGTGATGTCTCTGCTTTTTAATATGCTGTCTAGGTTTGTCATAGCTTTTCCAACAAGGAGCAAGCATCTTTTAATTTTGTGACTGCCGTCACCGTTCACAGTGATTTTGGAGCCAAGGAAAATAAAATCTGCCACTCTTTCCACTTTTTCCCCATCTGAACTCAACATTCAGAAAACTAAGATCATGTTATCCTGTCCCATCACTTCATGGCAAATAGATGGGGGAAAAGTGGGCCCTCTCACTGCTGATCGCTTTAAAAATGCATAGAGACAAAATGTTTCCCTAATGCCTTTTTAGCCTATTTTGGCAACTCATGATATGGCATTCAAATATCCTGTATTGGTACATTTTAAGTTTCCAGTAAAGTGTTTTTAACTATGAACTAAATATATGGGACAGGTAGTGAAGCCTCATAGCTAGGCTTTTAACTGTTAAAAACTTTCACTTCCAGTCTGCATCTTGTCTACAAAAAAATTACTGAAAGTACAGTGCCAGAAGAGAAGAATTTTATGAACTTTAAGGATGCAAAAGCAATTCTTTTTTAGCTTATCCATTTTAGTACAGTGCACGTGTGTGTGTGTGTGTGTTGGGGGGTGCAAATACCATATCCCTCTTAAAAATACTATAAATAAAAGTAAACTATATTGAAGTATAAGCTAGTAAGAAAACACCAGTAAGCACTGTCAGACCTGGCACCTCTGGGCTAATAATAAGTGTCATGTCTGACGGAGTCTGTGATGACCCTAAAATCTCTCTAAAAACTGGCGTACAGCATTACTGGCCAGTTAAAACACTTCAGAAACCATTTTGAAAGATCATGTATGCTGATTCCAACAAAGAATAGGAAAGAAACAGGGACTGGAAATAGTCAAGGCAGATAAAGTCTGGTTGTGATAGGTCCTTTGTTGTTGTTTAGTCTCTAAGTCGTGTCCGACTCTTTGTGACCCTATGGACTGTAGACCACCAGGCTCCTCTGTCCATGGAATTCCCCAGGCAAGAATACTGGAGTAGGTTAATACTGGAGTGGGTTACCACGCCCTCCTCCAGGGGCACGGCCCAAACCAGCAACTGAACCCATGTGTTCTGTACTGGGAAGCAGGTTTTTTTCCACTGAGCCACAAGGGAAGCCCCCATGATGGGTGCTGCTCAGGATATTTTATGTTAGTTATTTTGCCTGCAAACTTTTAAGCTTTTGATTCTCAGCCTAAAGAAAGTTTGGGCTTGTTCCAAGAGGGCATTATTGATTTAGCTTTCATTCTGTTGATAAAATACTTCAATGAGTGTGTGCTAAGTCATTTCAGTCACGTCCGACTCTTTGTGACCCTGTGGACTGCAACCTGTCAGGCTCCTCTGTCCATGTAATTCTCCAGGCAAGAATACTGGAGAGGGTTGCCATGCCCTCCTCCAGGGGATCTTCCCAACCCAGGGATTGAGCCTGTGTCTCTTATGTCTCCTGCATTGCAGGTGGGTTCTTTACCACTAGAGCCATGTGAATAGGTAACTGTTCCAATAGTTAGACTAAATAAGAGTCTAAAAAACAATCTCAACAACTGTTTGTATCATTAGCTGTTCCCTTAAATGGATTACTTTACTGTCTTTTTGAACCACCTCTTTCTCTTACTTAATTAGTAAAACTGTTTTATTTATTGAGCACCAGTTCTTCTGTAGGATCTGTGTCAGGAAATGGAGGTTAAAAAAAACACCTGAGTAAGCTGTACTCATAATTTTTGAGCAGCAGTAGTCTGTTGAAGACATAAAGCAACACTGTTAACTGGAAGTAGAAAAAGAGCTATCATTTCTTAGAAAATTCTGAAGCTTTCTGATTTTTGTTTCTGTGGTATATTTTATAAATGATCCTTGTAGGATTATTCTTGTTTCATAAACTTTATCAGAGACATTTAATTTTTTATTTTCAACCGTATAAAATTTCTAGCTAGTAACTTCAAAACTGTCATTAGTAAAAGGGACATTTGGGATTTTTCTGGTAACGCAGTAGATAGGAAGCCGTCTGCCAGTGCAGGGGACACGGGTTCTCTCTCTGGTCTGGGAAGATTCCACATGCTGCAGAGCAACTAAGCTCCTGCAACTGAAGCCCAGGCACCCTAGAGCCACACTCCATAACTCCTGAGGCTGTGTGCTGCAACTGCTGAAGCCCGAGCACCTGGAGCTTGTGCTGTCCAACAGGAGAAGCCCCTCAATGGGAAGCTGGCACACCACAACAGAGACCCAGTGCAGCCTAAAAAGAAGGTGGGGGGTGGGGGAAGATTTAAATACATTTATGTATGTAATTTTAACTGGCAACTTTAGAAGAGAACAGAAAAGTAAAAAACACCTAGAATTCTACCACTTTAAGAACTTGACATAAAAAAGCAGAAGTCTCCTCTCTTTGTTCCTCCTTTTTACACCTACGTCCAGAGGTTACAACCTTTAACTGTAGCTGTACCTCCTTCTGGGCTTCTGTACATTTTTATATGTGTTCACATGGGGTTGGTGGCTTCCCAGGTAGCACTAGTGATAAAGAACCTACCTGCCAGGAGACATAAGAGACACAGTTTGATCCCTGGGTCGGGAAGTTCCCCTGTAGGAGGACATGGCAACCCATTCCAGTATTCTTACCTGGAGAATCTCATGGGCAGAGAAACTTGGTGAGCTCTACAGTCCATAGGGTCACAAAGAGTCAGATGTGACTGAAGCAATTAAGCAGGCTGGGTTGGTAGATTTATGAGATAAAGACATTCAGTTAAATTTGAATTTCAACAAACCACAAAAAATTTGTTCATGTAAATATGTCCTTTATATTGCAAGGGACATATTTAAACTAAAAATGTATCTGTTGGTTATCTAGAATGCCAACTTAACCCAGTGTCCGGTATTTTATCTGGCCACCATAACGCAGACATGTTCACACATACATAAATATGTACACTTTCCTTTTATCCAAATAGGATCAAACTGTATGTGTTATCCTAAGGCATGTTCTTTTACTTATTAATTAGAATTACCCAGGTTCTTTCTAACGGCTGCTGGTCATTACATTGTAGACTCATCACAATTTGTTAAACTATTCCCTTATTGGTAGACATTTTAAGTGGGTTTTTTTGTTGTTGTTTTTTTACTCTCTCAGACAAAATAGCATTGACCTTCTTGTATTGACTTATTCTCAACTGTGCTGTTGGTTCTGTTGGGTGAATTCCTAGAAATGGAGTTGCTGGGTCATAGCACATTGTCAAAACATGGTTTGTTCATTACCTTCAAACTATTCACTGAACAGCTGAAGAGGCCACGTGCATCTGGGGTACCTGGTCGGGTGGAGCCAGCCCTGGGTGGGAGGCGCCTTCTTGACCTCACAGAATCGGCCTCCTTTTTGCTCCACCAGGAGTGCCATGAGACCAGGCACTGTGGTTCTCCAGCTGAGCACAGCACCTGCCTCCAGAGCTGGCCTGGGACACAAACTTAGACTAGTTACTATGAGTTTACTCAAGGAGTGGCTATGAAATTAAAGAAATAGTGTATGTAGAGTGCCTGGGTTAAAAAGCACATCTGTACAATGCTCCTTTGTTTTTCTCACCCCACTCGCATTTCTAGGTTCTTCCTTAGCATCATGGGGCTCTAGTCAGGGGAGGAAGATATCCTGGTTACAGAAAAGTAGGGTATATTACCTAACAGAACTACGCCTGAGTGCTATGGGACGATAGAAGGGGGCGCCAGGCTTAGCCTGTGGGTGTGAGAAGGTTTGCTCAGGACTTGGCCAAGATCTTCTTAAAGTAAGTCCTGGAAGACAGCTGGCAAAGAATCAGATGGACAAGATACGTGCGTTGCGGAGCAGGACGGTGGAGGGACTTCCCAGGCACAGGGAGTAGCATTGCAGAGGGACAAAGATACCACAGAGCTAATCATCTTCAGGGCATAGAAACAGCTGGAAATGCAACCAGAGGCAGTTCAGGATCAGACATGAAAGTGTTTTAGGAAGCAGCCAAGTTCTCCTTTGTCTTATAGTGAACAGTAGGTGACTTCTGTATGAAGATTTACATTTCAGAAATATCATTTAGTTAACATTATGGAGAAGAGAGAAGATTTAAAATACATGCTTAAATCTAAAGACAGGGGCTGTGTTGGGACACATTGCAGTCATACAGGCAAGAGATATTGGCAACTTGAGAAGGAATGTAGAGGTAGGATTTGAAAGGAAATTTAGGAACCACATTACTAGGACTGGTTGGGTGGAGAGAAGGGATCTAAAATGTCTATCAGATTTGTGGATCACTCATTTGGGTGGATAGTGGTGCCATTATTTAAGATAAGAAATGCAGGCTGCAAAGTTTGATCACAGTGAAGAAACTGTATTGCTATCTGAGGACATACTGAGATCAGTTGCTGTGGAATATTCTAGAAAAGACAAGCAGGAAGCATTGATGTTTGCATGTCTGATACTCAGGGGAGAGGTCCCATCTGCCAGTATGACTTTGGATACTCAGAATATAACTGTTGGAGCCAGGAATGAGTGAGGTGAGGAGGTGAAGGCAGAATTTAGAATTTAAGGTTCTTTTGAGACACATGACTGGAAACACAAACAAATGCTGCATGTTTGTAGTAACTGTTGTGGACAGCAAAAGGGAGCTTGCCAGAGACCCAGAGAAGGTGGTACTGACAGCCCAGGTGGAGTTGGAGACTAGGACAGGTAACCATTCCCAGTCTTAATAGTAGAAGTTGGGATGGGCAGGTATTTACTAAGGTGAGGCCTTGGAGGATCAGTGGAAGATGATTTTTGTGGTTCCTGAAAAGAGACTGATTCAAAAGGCTAACTGGGAATTTTAGGTGGGCCGGGAAAAAGATTTAAAGACTAGAGGGGTTATGTTCAAGACCACCATCCTCACAGTGAGGGAGGGAGAGGATGGGGTGAATTGAGAGAGTGGTGCTGACATGTGTACACTACCACGTGTAGAATGATAGCTAGTGAGAAGCTGCTGTACAGCCCGGGGAGCTCAGCCTCGAGTTCTTTGATGACTTGGGGGTGGGGGGGTGAGATTCAAGAGGGACATATACATACTTAGAGTTGATTCATTTGGTGTGGCTCAGTGGTAGAGAATCTGCCTGCCAAGCAGGAGATTCGGGTTCAATCTATGGGTCAGAAAGATCCCCTGGAGAAGAAAATGGCAAAACACTTTGGTATTCTTGCCTGAAGAATTGCATGGACAGAGAAGCCTGGGGGGCTGCAGTACGTGGGGTCACAAGGGTTGGACACAACTGAGTGACTAAATCACCACCCTGTGCTGTACAGCCGAAACCAACACAACATTGTAAAACAATTATCCTCCAATTAAATTTTTTTTCTAAAAATAATAATAATAAAAAAATAAAAGACCATGATCCTGCACTTAAGGGAGAGGCATCCTTAAACCAGAACAACGCTCACTGTATAAAATTTACCTGTGCTTAGTACCTGGGTGCAACTAGGACTAAGAGCTTCCTAGCCTTGGTGCCACTCATCTTTCCCTAGACAATTCCTGTTGCATTGGCTATTTTAACACTAACTTGCTGAATTCTTTGTACAGTAAGATAGTCATTAGATTCTGAACTAAGTGTTGAGTGTTTTGTTTGCTTTCGCCTTAACGAATGCTCTTCCGTTCCCTTTAGCCTAAAGATCCCCTGTTTTCTCTTGGCCTCCCTGCTTTTCGTGTCTAGATATGACCACCCAGAGTCTCTTCTTCCTGTCCATAGAAGAACTTATTAGCCAGGAGCATTTGTTCCTCCTTTCCCTGGAGATGCATTTGCCGCCTCTCTCCTAACAGGCTGCCAGCTTAAAAACTCAGTCCTTGAAACAACACGAACTAGCAACTGCTGAAGTGCTGCCTCTTCTGAGCCCCCTTAAACAGCTGTGCACGCGGCTTGACCCAGAACAGATAATACACACAGATGTGTTTATGGGAAGGAGGCACGAACACTCTCAGGGTGTTGTTTTCGGCTTCTCACCACTGCAGGGATTTCTTCTCTTTTTCAAGGAAGAGGTACATTGTGGTAAGCAGCGTTTTATGACCTATAATAAAAACCCTTGTAAAGACCATTTTTTTGACCCAAAGAAGCTAAGTGTTCTTTTCGTTCATCTCCGCCTCTCTGTGTCGAAATGCACACAGTTCAGCGTTAATGCGTAACATAAGGGAATAATATCACAAATTCTCATTCTTATTTAAGCTGGGAAAGCAACCAAAGTTAATTATGTAAGAAAATCCATTAGGAATGTGTTTCCCTACTTAGTAGTAGCTTCTGAACAAATATGTTGATTAAGTAAAAAACTATATTGCATTTTATAGCATATTGTTATTATCTCATGGAAACACCCATAGGACCATTTGAGGGAACCCCAATAGAAAAGTCAGTCCCCAGGAATAGATTAAGAAAGCAGCTTGAAGCCACCTTAGAAAGTAGGGTGTTATAAAGAGACGTGAAATACATTCAGTGAATAACAACAGATGATTTCTAAGGACGCTTCAGGACCTAAAATGCTAGCAATGTTTAGCCTTTCAGAATTAAGAACAGGCAGCATAACACTTGATTTAAATAAAGTCATAACTGCTTTAAAGATTTGTCCTCTAGTATGCACACGGTAGTGTTTGTTAACCTTGGTGGCTCAGTGGTAGGGAACCCGCCTGCCAATACAGGAGACACAAGAGACGTGGGTTTGATCCCTGGGTTGGGAGGATCCCCTGGAGAAGGAAATGACAACTTCCTCCAGTATTCTTGCCTGGGAAATCCCATAGACAGAGGAGCCTGGCGGGCTACAGGCTCTAGAGTCGAACACGACCGAGCACCACCACCACAATGACTGTTTGGAAAGTTAGAGATTGTTCATGTCCCAACTGGAGAAATGAGATGAGTCTAAACCTAGGGTGGTGCCGGACACCATTGCTCATGGCAAGTCCTCTTCTTGATGTTGTGGCACCAGTTCTGAACCCAGTAGACAAGCCAGGAAATTCACACAGTGTTGTTTGTTCTCACAGCCGCCCTCAAGAGAGGATTATCCCCATTTTACAGATGAGGAAAGCAAGGCTGGATGCAAGGGAAGGGAAGGTAGGGGTAAAGTAGCAGGCCCAAGTACACTCAGTGTCTAACTTGCAAATGTAACAGAGTCCTAAGAAGATGGCTCCCTAAAGTTGAACTCTGGAAGCAAGCATTAATATATTGCATTCGTCTCTTGGATTGCCTTTCCCCTCTTTTTCTGGTGTTCTAGTTCAGATTCCTGTTACCTCATGTCTTACATCTTTTTTCCCTTGTGTTTTGATTTTTCTACATTTAACAGTGAATATGCGTTACCTTCTAATCAGACACTTAAACTATCTTTCCTTTTTGGAGAACAGGGAAGAGGAGGGAGGGATCCCATGTGAAATGCCGTAGCAGGATTCAGTTAGGAGTGGAACTTCTTATTGGTTGTGGCAAGTCAAGTGCTCATTGGTGATCTTGCAAGAGCCATTGCGTTTCCATTCACTGTATGGATGTGGTGTGGGTGGGGAATGAGAAAATGTGCACCCGAAAGACCATTGGCTAAGGAAGGAAGGGGGTTGCTTGGGTTGTTTATGGTCAAGGGACAATAGAAAGGGAAGTCCCAGATACAGTAGGAAGGGCAATGGTTAGTAGAGCAAGGGGCAGGATTTGAGGAAGCTGGAAAGAAGGAGACTCAGAGCACAGGAGGAAGATGAACACTGCAGGGATGGGAGGAAAGCTTTTCCACCAGGAGGTGAGGGAGAAGGGTAGATGCCCATGCTCATCAACGTGCAGGTGGCGCCCAGGAAGTTGATAGCATCCCTTGGTGGTCTGTGTTTCTCTCTCAAGTGGAGTGCACACTAGTGTGCCCGGAGAAGGAAGAGAGATGATAAAGTAGAGGGACAGCAGTGAGAATTTCACCAGCAGGGACACCACAAGAGCTAACTGGGGACCTGTATGATTCCCGGGCAGCACTGTCGTCGTCAGGGCTAGAGACTGACTTCGTATTAATAGTAGACATGTATGTGGTCATTTTTCCCACTTAACAGCTCTCTGAAGCACAGGTAGAACAGCTGAGAAAGACAGCATTTGGGCTAATTGAGAGTAATCTTTGCATAGAGGATGAGATAGAATGACCACGGAACCAAAGAGGTAAGGAAATTGACAGATTTAACGAATGATGCTTGAAGAAGTTGCTTTCCAAGTGTAATTAATTATGCTAAGAGGTTTATGTGAATTTAAGTAGTATTTTGACATCCAAATAAATGTAATTAAAATGACTTCTAAATTTTTAATTAAAAAAAAGATCAAAGTTAAATAATAACATGTTCTTGATTTTAGCCCTGGGAGTAGATGGCACAGAATGGAATGGAGTTGAGGAAGTCCAAGTTTCCTGAAGCTAAGGTGTTCTCAGGGTGCTGAGGCTGTGCAGGAATATAGTGAGTGTGGGGCAGAAAGGATGAGCCATGGTCTCGAGAAATATGGTGGATTGACAGCAAGTGATAGCAGTGAGGAGGGAGATGTTGTGATCATTCATGGAGGAGGGTGTAAGTCTCACAGTCAAAAGGATGGCTGCGTGGATTGACAAAAGAAGGTTGGTACAGGCCCCAAGGCTGGGGTTGGGGGGCGCATTTCATTGGGAGGTGAGGGTTAAATGAAAGGTAGTGACCTTAACAGGTTTTAGTTAATAAAATTTGAGTTGTTAGAGTTGTTAGAATAATTTTCAGTTATTCTGAAAATTGTAAGAACAAGTTACAATTGTTCTTACAAGTTGTAAGAACAATTGATGGCAAGTTGTAGAACACTTGATGAAGAAATGTCTTGAAGTAAGAGCATTATTTTGGGGGGAATTCCCTGGCAGTCCAGTGGTTAGGATGTTGTGCTTCCACTTCGGGGGGCCCAGGTTCAACTCCTGATCAGGGAACTAAGATCCCACAAGCCAATTTTTGGGCTTCCCTGGTAGCTCAGCTGGTAAAGAATCTGCCTGCAATGTGGGAGACCTGGATTCAATCCTTGGGTTGGGAAGATCCCCTGGGGAAGGGAACGGCTACCCACTCCAGTATTCTGGCCTGGAGAATTCCATGAACTGTATAGTCCATGAGGTTGCAAAGAGTTGGACACGACTGAGCGACTTTCACTTTCAAGAGTGTTATTGGGCTTCCCAGGTGGCGCTAGTGGTAAAGAACCCACCTGCCCATGTAGGAGACTTAAGAGACTCGGTTTCCCTTCTCTGGGTTGGGATGATCCCCTGGAGGAGGGAATGACAACCCACTCCAGTATTCTCGCCTGGAGAATCCCATGGACAGAGGAGCCTCGCAGGCTCCAGTTCACAGAGTCGCAAAGAGTCGGACACAACGAGTGACTTAGCAAGCACGCACGCAAGAGCATTATTGCCCTAACTACGAGGCCAGTGGTGGGCAGCCCCAAAGTCAATCCTGCTATTCAGCGATGTCATCAGAGAACAGACTCTTTCCCTCATTACACTCTGGCATTGCCTGTGTGCAGATGGAATCTCCCTTTCCATGTCAAGGTGGTTGCTACTGTCTCAGGTTCATGCCCTCAAGCAATAGCATAATTTAGTGTAAGGTGCACAGGTGGAGAGTGAGGCCTGGGGGATGAGGAGGCAGTACAGCAGAGAGTTTTCTGCAGTGGTCTTGTTAGGGGAAAAATACTTTCTGAAATGTGCCTATATGTCTCAGTAGCTAGGACCGGGTCTCATGTCCATCTCTGAACCCCACTCCTAGCAAACAGGAATGTGACTGCCGTGGAGCAGTCCTTCATGACTGGCCCCCAACAACGTAGGCACACAATCATATGCTCCACTCTTTGGAAAAGCAAGGCCTCTAGTATAATATCTCATTTGGAGAGGAGGGAAGTATGCAGTGAGAGACAAGCTTTCAGATAAGGGAAGTGAGAAGGAAAATGCAGGAAGACAAGGTATTTTGTCCAGATGCAGTCATTAAAAAGCACACTGTTGGGGACTTCCCCGGTGGTTTGGTGGTTAAGAATCCACCTTGCAATGCAGGGTTCGATCCTTGGTCAGGGAACTAAGATCCTACGTGCTGCTGAGCAGGTAAGCCCACACACTCCTGAGCCCGTGGGCCACAGCTAGAGAGTCCTTGTGCCACAACGAAAGACCCCACACACCACGCAACTAAGACCTGACACAGCAAAATGAATTAATTTAAAAAAACTTTTTAAGAAAAGCATACTGTTAAATTTTTTTATTATGAAGAATATGTTTTTAAATGGGGAAATAGCCACAGTATATTGTTAAATGATTTTATTTTTTTTTTCTCTTCTCAGTCGATACCTTTTATTTTTTTATTTTTTATTTTTTTTATAAATTTATTTATTTTAGTTGGGGGCTAATTACTTTACAATATTGTAATAGTTTTTGCCATACATTGACATGAATCAGCCATGGGTTTACATGTGTTCCCCTTCCTGGACCACCCACCCACCTCCCTCCCCATCGCATCCCTCTGGGTCATCCCATTGCCCCGGCCCTGAGCCCTTGTCTCTTGCATTGGACATGGAATGGTGTTCTGTTTCACATATGATAATATACATATTTCAGTGCTATTCTCCCAGAACGTCATGTTAAATGATTTTAAAAGGATCACAAAACAATGTGATCTATGTTTTGTCTAGAATGAAAACTATTTTGAGTCATTAGCCAGCAACCTAAGCACTTATACTTTGTATTTTCTTATTTATGCAATGTCAGTTTTTGTATCCCGATCTGAGGAAGTTATAATTGACATTGCTATTTGTAGTTTCAGTTCCCAGTGACTTTCCAGTGTGGGTTAGTAATAACCATCATGATGAGGTAATGATTCCTTCTTTTAGACGGTCCATTTAGCCATTGCATTGTCCCTCAAACACCAACAATATGTCCAGGCTTGGTGAACATCAGTTGTGATTTTCTTATTTCCACTTGGTTGGGACTGATCCTTTACTTACTCAGCATTATCATCAGTTCCAGGATTGAATAATATATATAGCTCCTTTTTATGCTCTCTTCAGAATACGTATTTTGTTAATAAAATTTATGTAGGAAATGACTTTTATTATGCTTTCATCCAGTTGCCTAGAAGCAGTGGAAGTAGAAGAGCCAGCACCTGCAATGAGGGGCTTTGCCTTTGTTTCTGCTGAAGAACCCCCAGGCCAGGCGTCCCTTTCCTCAGCCATCTCACCTTCTCCCTTTGGAAGCTAGTGGCCCATGACTTGTGGGTAATCTTCAGGGCCTCCCGTTTGTTCCTTACTTTCAATTTACTTTCCAGCTGATCTGAAGCTTTAAGGAGCCTGCTTTAACCCTCCTCTTGCTTTTTTGGAATTTGTTTTGCCCTTTGTGATTTGAGGTGAAGCATTCTGTGGGTTCTCCTGAGGACCAGAGTGAGAAGTTTAGAGTGCCGTCTTTGCAGCCCATTGTTAACAGTGTGAATCGATCAGTGAAAGTGGGAGAAGCCACTGTCAAGTTTTGGAGTAGAGTACAGTGTAGACTGTACAAGCTAAATACAATGACTTCCGGCAGCTTCTCCTTAAGCACGGAAGTGGAAGGAGTAAATGAAATTGCCTGTGAGTGAATGAACCCAGCTGATAGACTGCCCAGGACCAGGCTTTGTTATCTATTACTTCATTGCTTATGCAGTAATATTGTACCACATTTTACAGGAGAACTGTGATTTTTTAAAAGATCCTGGGACTAGATTCAGCAATCCACTTGTGGGCCTATATACCTGAAATTATTGAAAGCAGGGTCACAAAGAGATACTTATATACCTACATTTGTAGCATATTCTTACAGTAACCAAAATAATACAAGTTCATCCTTCAGCAGATGAATGGATAAGCAAAATGTCATCAATCCATATAGTGGAATATTATTCAGCTTTAAAAGGAGGGAAATTCTGACACATGCTACCACATGGATGAACTTTGAGGACATTACACTAAATGAAATAAGCCAGTCACAAAAACAAATACATTATGATTCCACTTATATGAGGTATCAAGAGTAGCCAGATTCATAGAAACAGAGAGTAGAGGAGTGATTGCCAGGGTCTGGGAGGAAGGGAGAAATGAAGCGTTGTTCAGTGGGTATAGAGTAGAGTTTCAGTTTTGCAAGATAGAAAAGTTCTGGAGATTGGTTATACAGCAGTTTGAATATACTTACTACTAAACTATACACTTAAAATTGGTTAAGGTGGGAATTTTATATATATCTTACCACAATTAAAATTTTAAAATATATACTTGTAATCAACAAAAAGAGGAAAAAGAAAGAGATCCTGAGACTAGCCCTCCCTATTGTTAATAGTCCTCTGCTTCATGATTTTATCATCGTGTGGTCTTTACTTCTATTATAATTGTAGTAGTGTGTAGTGTTAGTCACTCAGTTGTGTCCGACTCTCTGTGACCCTCTGGACTGTAGCCTCCCAGGTTCCTCTGTCCATGGAATTTCCTAGGCAAGAATACTGGAGTGGGTTGCCATGCCCTCCTTCAGGGGATCTTCCCGACCCACAAGTTGAACCTGACTCTCCTGCACTGCAGGCAAGTCAACATGTTATTAGTTTAGTGTTGTTAAAAAAACACAAAAACCTTTGTTGTGTTGATCTGTGAGATTCCTCTAACATCCTTCATAAGAAACAAACTGGATAGGAGATCTTTGTACGAAACAACAAATCATTTATAAAGACGCTTCTGTTAAAACTTGGATAACAAATTTGAAAAGACTGTGGTTTATACATTCTAAGGAGAAAAAAATGATTAACTTTGTACAAGCTGTATATGTCTTAACTGTTTAAATCAATTAACTACTGACACATATTTTTGTTGCTGAAACCTGAGGATGTGAATACCTCCGTTAGATTTAGGTAGATGTATCCAAAAGTCCAGAATTGTCTATTGAGAGCTGTCATTTCTGTGATTTACTTTATGGTATATAAGTTGGTGTTTTAAGTATCTTTTGAAACTACTTTTTTTGTCACTGGGAAAAAAAGACCCAATGATAAAACGTTTTCCCATTAGAAAAGCTTGAGGTAGATTTTCAGTTTGCTTGTTTGTTTTGTTTTCAAAGAAATAAGAGAATTAGAACTCCAGAACACCTAAGAGAAACTAATTGTTGTTACAAGGCTTTGAAGACTTCTGGTGTTCAGACTGAAGTCCGGAGTCTTTTTAAGGGAGTTGCCAAGGACGAAACCCCATCTGAAGTCACTAGGAGCCAGACTTCATTCCAGGATGGTGTCCTGTTGAAACAGGCTCCCACGTCACATGTTTCAGAAAGACAGAATGAGGACCCCCAGCGACTGTTTATCGTTAGTGGGACTAGACAGTCAAACCTTTTATACCAGAATTGGGCACTGTAACACTAAAAGGTTTTACACCTATGTTTAACTTAATTGGCAGTATCCGTAGTTTCATTGCATTGCATCACTGGGATTACTGTGAAATATTTGAGTCTTGTATAAGACAGATTAATTTAGATTAAAATCTTGAGGAGCTAATTTAAAAGTATGTCTCACGATACTATAAATTGAGATGGAACAGATAATAAGCTTAAGTAGAGAATCCTTTGAGATGTTGTTGATCAAAGCACTTGCGATGCTGAAGGAAAGGTGTTTTTTTTCCTTTCTTTGTTTAATGTTACAGTTTATTCATTCATATAATTCTCAGAAATTGGGACCAGAGTTCTTATTCTTATTTGTGACCAGAGTTACAAGTCCATCGTGCTCCAATGCATCAATGCATTGGAATTAGTGAAGGAAATGAGATTTTTGGCAATTTTAAAAAAAATCAACTCAAGGTTCACTAGTTTGAAACTCTAATTGTAGCTGGATGTTGCGGGTTTAAAAGAAAACCCAGTTTGCTAACCAAAAAAAATTAAGTAGCCTGATAAAATCGAAAGAGTGGTAATTCTTACATAGAACCAACTCTTTATACATAGGTGTCATTTACATGGAATCAAATGTTAGACCAGTATATGTGTTCTCACTGCCTAAACTGTGCTTTCATATGATGTTAACAAGTCATTTTTATCTACACTTGCCTTTAAATAGAGGAGAACTACACTCTTAGAATAAGTAGCAAAATAATACAACCTAAAACCAAATAATGATTATGGCATAGAAGGAAAACTATGCAGCCAATAAAAATCATATTGTATAAAAAAGTTACATTTTAGAAGAATTTTGTTGAAGTAACAAAATATTCACAATGAATTGTTAAATCTTTTTACAGCAACTGTAAAATGTGTACAGAATAATAACAATTTCTATTTTAAAATATGTGTTATATTTATATACTGATGTTATGTATATTGATATATAATATATGATATATTTTATATACAGTGCTTCAGTATTAAATAGAATTATAATATATTTACACCTGCAGATATACCAGTATCTGTTTAAAAGACGTGAAAGACAAAGTAATTTAACAGTTTTCTCTGTTTTCTGAGTGGTGGGGTTTTGCTTGATTTTTTTTCTTCCTCTGGATTTTTAATGAATTTTTAAAAAAGATTTCTACATGCATTAAGCATGGACCAATTTTATAACTAAGAAAAATATAGTGTGTGCTATGAAGTGAAAGTCTCTTGGTCATGTCTGACTCTTTGTGACCTCATGGACTATACAGCCCATGGAATTCTCCAGGTCAGAATACTAGAGTGGGCAGCTGTTTCCTTCTCCAGGGGATCTTCATGACCCAGGAATCAAACCGGGGTCTCCTGCGCTGCAGGCGGATTCTTTACCAGCTGAGCTACCAGGGCTGTATAAATGCACAAATGAAAGCAGTATACATGTATTTAAACTCACGTGGCTCAGTCAGTAAAGAATCTGCCTGCAATGCGGGAGACCTGGGTTCGATCCCTGGGCCAGGAAGATCTCCTTGGAGGAGGGTATGGCAGCCCACTCCAGTATTCTTGCCTGGAGAATCCCCAAGGACAGAGGAGCCTGGTGGGCTGCAGTCCCTAGAGCTGCAAAGAGTTAGACGTGACTGAGCAACTAAGTGCAGCACACAGTTGAGGCTTTTTATAAATTTCGATGGGCCTTGTTAGTAATTACTTGATTCAGATTTTTACATATTTATTCTACTCATTGGCTGCTTACACTGTTTGAACACTGAAACATGAATCAAGCACATTTATTCTTGGTACTGTTTGAAAGGGTTGGTGCTTGGTGTATAAGAAGCTAAAGATGGCAAGCCAGCATGACATTACTGTAGGTTAGTCATGCTGTTTAAAATCCACTGTTTACAAGTTGTGTACATGTGTTTCCAATAAAAACTTGTGTGCCACAGAAGATTACTTTCATTAACATTTTGTGCTTCACTTTCACACTCTCGTTTATTCATTGCAAGTTGCTTTACCCTCAGTCATTCTTAAATCCTGGACAACTGGCCCTCGACAGGGCAATCTGATCTTTCCATCTTTGGAAACTTAGAAGGTAACCCCGGCCAGTTCATCAGCTCCATTTAGGTAGAGCTCAGAAAGAATTCCAGTTCACCTGTGTCATCCCCACTTAGTGCTGTGCTCACTGACCTCGTGACAGTGGCCACGTTTTCCTCTAGTTATTTCTGACTCGGTCTCCCCTAGGGAACGGGACACTTCAACAATGATCATTTGTTTCCTGCAAACTACACAATATGCTTTACTTCACGTGCAAACTTCACATGTATTACTTCGTTTAAATCTCATATTATGAAAAGTAAGCCCCATTTTCTCCTTTTTATAGGTGGAAAACTAGGCTTTGGTTTTGAATAAGCCAGGAGCTAAAGATAGGACTCCCTGAAGAAAATACCAATACTATAAGCCAATAACCAAATACAGCCCAACTGATGAACAAGTGTGTCCTCACAGCCCCTCCCAGCTCTGAAGCCCCTGATGCTGCCTAAGCATTTTTCTAACCCTTACAAGAGCCAAATTAATTCCATCCTCCCTTTATACTCCATTCTCACAGTATTATGTGGGGTGGAGGAGGTAGGTCAGTCTTATTAACCTTCAGATTTCAAAGGACCATATCATGTTCACTATCTTAAATTCCTACCATCCGACACTGTTTCTGAGTTTAAAATATTGTATCTGCTTTTATAAGTTCTAAAATTAGAAGAAGGTGTGATGTTGGTCCAGATGCCTCCATACTGGCTGATTCTGTCAGCAGTAAGTGCTAACTGCAGTCAGTGCTTTACAAACAGTGATCTTATGCAGTAGGTTTTGTCACTTTCCTGTTTTTACGGACAGAAAAAGTGAGGCTTGGTGAGGTTAAACTGCTTACCTGGTTTTCCATACTCATATGATCATTCATCTAATAAAGGAGTGCCTTGGGAATTAGAATCCAGTTTTCCTGGACTCTGGTTCAAGTCAAGACTCTGTTTTTATTGCTAGTGATATTGCTGCTGCCGCTGCTGTTAAGTCGCTACAGTCGTGCCTGACTCTGTGCGACCCCATAGACGGCAGCCCACCAGGCTCCGCCGTCCCTGGGATTCTCCAGGCAAGAACACCAGAGCGGGTTGCCATTTCCTTCTCCAATGCATGAAAGTGAAAAGTGAAATTGAAGTCGATCAGTCGTGTCTGACTCTTCGCGACCCCATGGACTGCAGCCTACCAGGCTCCCCCGTCCATGGGATTTTCCAGGCAAGAGTACTGGAGTGAGGTGCCATTGCCTTCTCCAGCTAGTGGTGTTACTTTGGGCTAATTACATACACCTACTATGTATCAGCTTCTTGACCTGTGAAATGGGTTGATAATGTTTTTTACCTCAGTGTTGTGATATGGATTAAGTGAATTACTAAAGCAGTACTTGATACATAGTGACTGCTGAATAATAGGTGCTATAAAAATATTAAGAACTACCATTGCTGTTATCATTGTTTACTGGATTTTAATTGTTGAAATCATGTGTTAAATCATATAAAAGTATGGGAAGTAAAAAATGTCCCTCTCTTGCCAACTACTTTCTCTCCCCACCATTAACCCTGGACACCAGTTTGGTATATATCCTTCCAGAATATTTCCTATGTCATCTGAAACTTTTTTTTTTGTAATATTTATTTGGCTTTGCCAGGCCTTAGTTGCAGCACATGGGATCTTTAGTTGAGGCATGTGAGCTTTTTAATTGTGGCGTGTGGGATCTAGTTCCCTGACCAGCGATCAAACCTGAGCTCCTTGCATTGGGAGTGCAGAGTCTTAGCCACTGGACCACCAGGGAAGTCCCTGAAATTATTTTTAAATCATCCTTTCATTAATAAAATACAAGTGGAGAGTGACACTTTTTGTAGTAATGTTGAGCATGGGAGAGTGGAGCTGTAGAAAGGGGGACAGATTCATTCATTCAGCAGGTATTTATCAAATGCTTTGTATGTGCCAAACACTATTCTAAGTACTGAGAATTCAGCATGTTGAATTTCTCTTTTGGCAATTGATTGATTTTGTTTTTCGGTTTTATTTAGGATATGATGTTTCAGCTTCTCCGAGGCCTGGACTTTCTTCATTCTCACCGAGTGGTGCATCGTGATCTAAAACCACAGAACATTCTGGTGACCAGCAGTGGACAAATAAAACTGGCTGACTTCGGCCTTGCTCGCATCTACAGCTTTCAGATGGCTCTTACCTCAGTGGTGAGTGAGAAAGTGCTCTTCTATCATTCAACTTCATTTTCCTCTTTGGAATGATAGACTGCCCCCATTCCAGGCCCCTAATGTTGTTGCTGCCCGTGGTCAGTTTGTGGGCAGAATGTCTTTGCACTTTTTATATGGCGGGCAGTAGGAAGAGAGTGTTCTGCTTACAACTGCAGACATATCCGGGCTGGGCTTGTTGTGGACAGAACCCATTGCAGAAATAGACTGTTGCTTCTTAGCCACTAGAAAGGAATCAGTTACAAGTTTCCCAATGGTTTTGCCGTATGGCTTTTTGCCATAACCACTGTTTTCAGAGCTGCATATGTAGTGTCTGGGGAGACACAGCTAAAGGTCAGGGAGGAGAGAATGCCAAGAACACTTCCTATCCTAGTTTGAGAAACAGCTAGGTACCTGCACAGGTGTGTGAAAGCACTCCTGTGAGGCTGTGGTGTCGACTGTGAAGAAGAGATTGAATTTACAGTGAACTTGGATGATCTATGAACAGGCAGCGCCACCCTGCCGCGTGATGGCTTCCTCCAAGCCGAAACACAAAGCGGAGACCCACAGGCTCTATTTTGGTGAAGAATGACAGTTGTAATATTCTGGGGTTTTTTGTCTCATGCAGACATAAAACCATAATAGCCACTGACTTTGGTTAGCTTCTGTTTCTCCTAATGTAGTTCCTTGTTTCCGAGATGAATTTTGGTGAAAATGCACCCAAAATATACAACAGGAGCCTGGAAGTAAGCACTAATAAACCCTTGTCTTTGAAGGGCCTGTTCTACATACAGTGAATTCAGGCATAGATTTTTTTTTTTTTTTAAGCCAGGGACTGTCCCTTTGCTGTGCTACTTATTCGGGGCAGGACATGGATGCGTGGATGTGGACTCGGAGAATCCTTTTGATTCCATGAAGACTACAAACATTGCCCCCAAAGCTTTAGATTAAGCCTTAAGTAAAAGAATCTTCATGGGTCAATAGGTCATTGTCTACGTATTATCCATCTTTTTTTTTTAATTAATTAATTTATTTTAATTGGAGGCCAATAACTGTACAGTATTGTGGTTTTTGCCATACATTGACATGAATCAGCCACGGGTGTACATGTGTCCCCATCCCAAACCCCCCTCCCACATCCCTCCCCATCCCATCCCTCTGGGTTGTCCCAGTGCACCGGCTTTGAGTGCCCTGTTTCCTGCATCAAACTTGGACTGGTGATCTAATTCACATATGGTAATAATATACATGGTTCAAGATGGTAATGACGACCCTATATGCGAGACAGCAAAAGAGACACAGATATAAAGTCTCTTTTGGACTCTGTGGGAGAAGGTGAAGGTGGGATGATCTGAGAGAATAGCACTGAAACATGTATATTACCGTATCGTCCATCTTTTAGCCTCAAAGTGGTTCTCAGTCAAGGGTGGCGCTGGAGGGACGGGGGAGGGGAAACGTGGTTGAGAAATGTATGACGGCACCTTTGGTCATCATAACAACTTGGTGGGTGGAGGCGGCTGCAAGGTGGCTAATATTCTGCCTAACAAAGAATTGCCTCCGCAAATTCCAGTAATGCCCCCCTGAGAAGCAGAAATTCAGGAGGGGAGTTGGAAATTCTCAGAGAGAACTTGCCTTAGAAAAACACTCAATTTGCGAAAGTATTCTGCTTCCTCATCCCCGAAATACAGATGCTGGAACCTGGTCCATGTCAGATCACATGGTTTCCCAGTGTTCTACACTATACCTAGGGCAAGAGAGTTTTTTTTACAGAAGATTCCTTTGAATGTGTCACCATTGTTGAAAGATAAGCATTCTTGTTTCCTGTTTGCCCATCACACACTGTCACTTTTGAGAAGAGTGGGCACAAAATGGTGTTTAAAGGACACATCCCCGATTTGGGTGGTGTCAGGTGAGCCCTTGTATGCTTATACAATTGCACCAGAAAGCGCTGAGTCGGTGTGTTTTCCCAGTGGGAAGGGTGAGGTAGGCTGTGGCTTCCCTAGGAAGTAGTTTTGTATGTTGTTTCGGGGCCCTGGGGAGAAGCTTGAATAGGCTTTGCGATCTGGACAGATGATGGAAGGAACTGGTCTCCTTGGGTAGATTAATTGAAGGAAGGATGAGCCATAACTGAGCCACTTTATTTTAATCCCCCCTCAACAGGGCACTGAAAACCATAAATAAAAACAGGAAACCCAGTTGGATTTGTTTTGATTTATTTTTTTTCTTCTTAAATTTGAGGAATGATAGCCCAGCTTGTGCGTAACACCAATTAACATTCCATTCTCACTGAAAGTTGATATGTTCAGACAGGAAAATGGAGACAAATGATTTCATACAGAAAAGGGGAAAGGCGATCATAAATACCTGATTTTTCAGTATCTAGCTTGTACTGCATACTCTATACTTATGTGACATAAAATAATTCTTATGTGACATAAAAAAGATTAGCAATCAGCAAAGACACTGAAACAAATTGAGATTTTACTTGAAACAGTAATAGCTGAAATTTAATGTTAAGAATAAAGAGTATGATTCCTGTAGAATGCTGCATTAAAGTTTTTCCCACTGTTCTGTTTTTCTTTTTAAGGAATTCATTTCTATAGTGAGACATTGGTTTACATACACATGGTGAAACGTAGACTTGGAATTGTTTTTTTCAGACTGAACTGTGGGGGTTTTCTTTTTTCTTTTTTTCGTTTCTCAAAGAGAAAAAGACTACACTCCACTTCCTGGAAATATGCATATTTTAGTGGGTTATGTCATACAGGAACTGGGAATCAACTTGATTTGTGGAATGTTAAAGAAATTACAAGTTAACTGATTCGAAACTGACATTTTACAACCATGAGAAATGCTAATATATTACTTCTGTTCCAAAGCCTGACTCAGATTTCCCCTTTTGGTACCCCCTGCAGAAATTAATCCCGCCTTCCTCCCGCATTATTTCCAAAGAAACATTTTATTAATGCCTTTCGTAAGACTGTTTTCTGTCTTGTTTGTAATTATTTAGGGATTTTGTTGATCAAGCTGTAAGTTCCTTAAAGGAGTTGGCCTTTTGGGTAGAAATTAATTTAGGACAGTCATAAGTCTGGACTCTAGCTGTGGCTGAAGTTGGTGTAACATAGGGCCGAGCGATCTGGTTTGGCTTGTCTTCATCTGATAAAGGGGGCTTATGTGCCCTTGGGGCTTACCTGGTGGTTCAGTGGTAAAGAATCCGCCTGCCAATGCAGGAGACTCGAATTCGATCCCTGGGTCAGGAAGGTCCCCTGGAGATGGAAATGGCAACCCACTTCAGTATTCTTGCCTGGGAAATCCCATGGACAGAGGAGCTTGGTGGGCTACAGTCCAGGGGGTTGCAAAGAGTCAGACACAACTTGGTAACTCAACAACAATAAAGTGCCCTTAACTGGGTGCCTCCCCCATGACACAAAGATGTCTTAGGAAGAATTGGGTTCTTGCTATTCAGTATACAGTCAGGTATGCACATGTAACCTCAAAGGGAAAAGTGGTTTATACTTGTTTCTTTAAATGGTACAGAATCAAGATGTGAATGGCTACAGCGAAGACCTTAGAACCAGGCAGAAGGGTCCCCTGGCCTGGATTTCACAATTTGGAGGAGCCAGCACTGGCCCTGCTCTAGCCACGCCTCCCTTGATGGGGGACAGAATCCAGGTACCTCTCAGAGTCTGAGACCCCCACGCTCAGCCAGCCAAACGCAAGGCATTGGAGTTCCCTGACCAAATAGCAATCGCACAAGCTCTTCTCTTCTTCCTAAAAGCACATCGGGCCACCCGTGTACTCACTGCACACCTAAGAGGCAGTAGCTTGCAGATGGGGCAGGATGGGGACACGCAGATGTGGGTGGCCGTAAGCACGTACATGAGGCCTCTTGTTCTGCAGGGAGGATCTGGGGAGGAGAAGAGAAGTGGGGCCCATTATACTCAGAGCCTAGTGAAGAACTATTTCTGAAACCCTGAAAATCAAATTCTGCGACCTGTATGGAAATAACTACATTTGTGGAAAACCAGAGAACAGGTCAGAGGGAGCTTCTTTCCATTGTACGTAAGTGACGTGTACGAATCATGCCCCACGTGGTTATATATAATCTTGTGGCAGGTGGATTTCAAGAATACAGGTATACCTCGTTTTATTGCACCTCACTCTATTGCATTTAGCAGATGTTGCATTTTTTACAAATGGGCGTTTTGTGGTGACCCTGCATCACAGCACCGTTTTCCAACAGCGTTTGCTCACTTAGTGTCTCTGTGTCACTTTTTTGTAATTCTGGCAATATTTCAAACTTTCTCATTCTTAAATTGAATATTTGTTGTGGTGATCTGTGATGTTACTATTTCAAAAGCATTATGAGCTGCAGAAGGCAGCATTTCTTAGCAATAATTATTTTTTAATTAAAGCATGTACATTTTCAGGGCTTCCCAGGTGTCATAGTGGTAAAGAATCTCCCTGCCAATGCAGGAGACACGGGAGATGTGGGTTCGATCCCTGGGTTGGGAAGATCCCCTGGAGCAGGGCATGGCAACCCACTCTGGTATTCTTGCCTGGAGAATTCCATGGGCAGAGGAGCCTGGCGGGCTATAGTTCATGGGGTCTCAAAGAGTCATACAACACTGAGCAAACATGCACACGTGGACTTTTTTTTTTATTAATTTATTTTAATTAGAGGATAATTGCTTTACAGTATTTTGGTGGGTTTCGCCATACATCAACATTAATCGGCCACAGGTATACAGGTGTTCTCCTCCCCTCCCCCCACCATCCTAAACCCCCCTCCCACCTACATCCCCACCCTACGCCTCTGGGTTGTCCCAGAGCACCAGCTTTGGGTGCCCTACTTCAGGCACAAACTCAGATTGGTCATCTGTTTTACATATGGTAATATACATTTCAATGCAGTTCTCTCAAATCATACTACCCTCGCTTTCTCTCACTGAGTCCAAAAGTCTGTTCTTTACATATGTGTCTCCTTTGCTGCCCTGCATGTAGGAACGTCAGTACCATCTTTCTAAATTCCATATATATGTGTTAATATACACTATTTGTCTTTCTCTTTCTGACTTATTTCACTCTGTATAATAGGCTCCAGGTTCAAATACCTTTTTAGAACTGACTCAAATGTGTTCCTTTTTATAGCTGAGTAATCCATTGTGTATATGTACCACAACTTCCTTATCCACTCGTCTGCCAATGGACATCTAGGTTGCTTCCATGTCCTAGCTGTTGTAAGCAGTGCTGCAGTGAACATTGGGGTACATGTTTCTCTTTCAATTCTGCTTTCCTTGGTGTATATGCCCAGCAGTGGGATTGCTGGGTCATATGGCAGTTCTATTCCCAGTTTTTTAAGGAATCTCCATAGTGGCTGTACCAGTTTGTGTTCCAACCAACAGTGTAAGAGGTTCCCTTTTCTCCACACCTTTTCCAGCATTTATTGTTTGTAGAATTTTTGATGTTGCCATTCTGACCCATGTGAGATGGTACCTTATTGTGGTTTTGATTTGCATGTCTCTAATAATGAATGCTGTTAAGCATCTTTTCATGTGTTTATTAGCCATCTTTATGTCTTCTTTGGAGAAATGTCTGTTTAGTTCTTTTGCCCACTTTTTGATTGGGTTTTTTGGTATTGAGCTGCCTGAGCTGCTTATATATTTTGCAGATTAAGTCTTTGTCAGTTGTTACGTTTACTATTATTTTCTCCCATTCCGAGGGCTGTCTTTTCACCTTGCTTGTAGTTTCCTTCATTGTGCAAAAGCTTTTAAGCTTAGTTATGTCCCATTTGTTTATCTTTGCTTTAGTTCCATTACTCTGGGAGGTGGTTCATAGAGGATCTTGCTGTGATTTATGTCAGAGAGTGTTCTGCCTAACACATACACATTTTTAAAGACAAATGCTATTGCATTCTCAGTAGATTATGGTTGGTTGGTTGGTTGCTAAGTCAAGTCCGACTCTTTTGCATGTGTCTGCTCCCTTAAAATCATCCATGATTTTAGGCATGAAATCAGGCATGAAAAGTGCCTGATCATGACAGTGCACACATCATGCTCCCTGTGTGGTGTGAGACTGCTTTGAGGGCCGTTCATAGCGGTGCCAGGGTTGATATTTTTATATCCAGATGTAATTGCCACATCTGTGCAGTTAGAGTGAGTCACTCCCCAGGGCAGCCACCATGATGCCACCTGTGGATAGAGAGAAGGCTACAGCTTAAAATGAGCTCGTTCCTTTTGGGGCATCAATAACTTCTCATGCTGGGATGAAGACCAGAATTGGCCTGCCATAAACCAATTTCTGTTCTTCAGTGAACAATAAGTATTACAGTGCCTTTTCAGTGTTTTGGGAGGGCCTTTATCCAGTCATTAGACAAATGGGAGAATTAGCATTTTTCCTCCAAATGCCTGTGCCTAATACACAGTTTGGAGGAAAAAAATCCACTTTGTACCATATGGAAGAATGAGAATATTCTTCTGTCTTTTCAGTGACTTAATAAAAATTCTCACTAAGTGAATCACATTCTCCTTCTCAAAAGTTCCTTTTTTCTATATTATCTTTCCTATTAAAGGACATATGTATTCATATGAAAGCACCTTCCTCTCTGTAGAAATAAAAGACAACAACTAAATAGTAAACATGGGAAGACTTTTTTGATAGTTATACAGATTACAAAAATTCACTTGGGGATTTTTTTAATATGAAACTGATAAGACTCCCCAAATTTCCTTATTTAAGATCACAAGAATTAGGGAATTATTTAATTCCTATTTAATTCACAAGAATTATTTAATACAAGAATTAGGGAAAAAACCCAATTGCTTACATCCTCTCCTTATGCCTCTGGCGGTTTCCTCTTCCAGTGCCCGTGTGGGTAGCAATTGCACGCAAGCATGAGTGCTAAGTCACATCAGTCATATCCACCTCTTTGAGACCCCATGGGCTGTGTAGTCCACCAGGCTCCTTTGACCATGGGATTCTCCAGGCAAGAATACTAGAGTGGGTTGCCATGCTCCCCTCCGGGGGTCTTCCCGACCCAGAGATCAACTCTGAGTCTCTTACATCTTCTCCTCTGGCAGGCAGATCCTTTGCGCCACCTCGGAAGCCCATGGGTAGCGTTTAGTAAACACTATAGAAACTTGTGGATTCAGAAACTCTTTGATAATCCTAGGGTAGAAAGTAAATGGAGTTGTGACATTCAGTCAACTGATCGCTTTCCACGTGCCAAGCACTGCCGGTGAATCCGAGGGACTGTGGGGAACAGAAGTGGATGAAGTCTTGGCTCTCATGGAGCTCGTCATCAAAATGGGGAGGCAAATCTTAATCAATTAGTCATGCCAAGAAGTGTAGAGTTAGAAACAGAGATAAGTGCAATAAAGGAGAAGGGCAGAATGCTGCAAGGCCCTTGGGTCAGGGAAGCCCTCCCCATTCACGCCCTCCAAGATGGGAGATGCTCAGAGAGGTCGCCAGCATCCTCCCTGGATGCAGGCCCCATGGAGGTGCCCATCCTGCAGTCTGTGCTCATTTTGTCTGTTTCTGTTTGGGATAGCTCACTTGACAGCACCCAGTTGGCACCACCAAGCCGGCAAAGGGAAGCCGGACCCAAGATCAGAGAACAATGTCATCTTTTACAGAGAAAATAAATTGTTTATGCTTGTTTCCTCTCCATGCGTGTCGTATTTACTATGGAGACCTGGCAGGATCTGTGCCTCCTTGGGCAGCCGAATTGCTCCCACAGAAGCCTGCACAGCCTGCCAGTGCATACTGAGTAAATCAGAGCAAAGGCGTGAACCGAGTATAATGGAAAAAACCCACAGCCCGTCGCCAGGGCACCTCGGCGAAAGTGCAGGACACACCTCGCACGGCTCCCGGGCCTCCCGCCCCATTCGACCTCTGCTTGCCGTGACACAACCAGGTCTGTTCTGTGAAAGCTTCCAGTCGCCAGTGCATGTTTCACAGCCAACAATGGAGCATTTGTGCCGATTTCGCTTTCACTTTCACCAGCGAGGGAAGTGGAGCACAATGGGGGCAGTGCCCACGGCTTGGGAACAGGACACGTTTTTCCCTAGGATTCCCAGGGCTGGGTACGTGGAAAATGCCAGAGCCAAGACAAACATGAAAAGCCAGCCAGATCATCCATTACGCTTTCTCAGTGGCAATCAGACACATTTCAGCTTACCATCTGATGGGTAGTCTCTGCCTGTGGGGTAAAGGCAGATGCCGTTGACCACTGTGAGCACTGTCCCTGAAGAAGGAGCCTGTATTCCACACCGTGCAGGACGCTGCCATGGGTGTGCCTGCCGTGTGCGCGTGGGTGCCTGTCTCATTGCACCAAGTGTTCTTGCTGAGTTCATCAAATGACTGCTTTCCTGGTTTGTAAAAGATAGACATTCATTTGACTCACCTAATTCCAGCTCCTTCATAAGCGATCACTGTTGAGAATTAGTTCTGGACAAAAACAGTTTAACTGTAATGCTACTGCCTGGAAGGTGTTTTGCTTCCTCCATACTTCTGTTCGGCCAGCTCATCAAGGTATGATACAGACAGGGTCTGCTTGTCACCTGGTTATTTACATTCATCCTACCTGTGTCTACCCTGTGTGATGCCATTCAAGTCTCAGAAGTAAGTTGAATGATGGCTTAAAGGTTAGTCACTCAGTCATGTCTGACTCTTTGTGACCCCATGGACTGTAGCCTGCCAGGCTCCTCTGTCCATGGAGTTCTCCAGACAGGAATACTGGAGTGGTTTGCCATTCCCTTTTCTGGGGGATCTTCCCGACCCAGGGATCAAAGCCTGGTCTTCTGCATTGCAGGCAGATTTTTTACTGTCTGAGCCACAGGGGAAGCCCAAATCTCAGAAGCTTGAGGCGAGGTTTGAGTGTCAAGACCAGCCGTTGTCTTAACATTGAGGAGACCAAGTGCTTTAGAGAGGTTTTGCAAACAGAGGGTTTCTTAGGGATCCAGAAGCTGGAAAAATTTTGTTGCCTCTTCCATTTAATATTCTTATGGGAATGCACCTTCTGTGGTTGGTCAGGGGCTCATCTGGCAAACTGCATTTAATGGGATGACTCCATCTCCCCTAAATTCCCTTAACTCAAGTGTCCTGTCATATGCCTTCAACAGAGTATGAGACACGGTCCTTAGAATTGAGTAGGAAACAATGTCTCTATAACTTGGATTTTTACATCCTCTCTAATTCTTAGGATATTTCACTTCTGATGTTTTACAGATACCGCTGCTTGCTTCCTTGCAAGGTGGGCAAAGATAGAAGTATCTTCAGTTTGCTTGGGCTTGGCTAGTCTTGTTGTACAAGTTCCTGAGTTGAGCTGTGTCACTGAAATTCTGTTACATTGCACACTGCCATTTTTATTCACTCACCTGCAGTGTTGTACTATTTTAGTGTTTCCTACAGTGCCCTCCTGGCCCATGGTAGGCACTTGATAAACACATGATGAATGAATGAAACAAATCCTCATGATTCTACATTGTCTAAAGAATGAATTCCAACTCTGTAGCATGGCACGCAGAGGGTTGTTTTTTGTTTTTTCTGTGTTCAGTTCAGTTCAATTCAGTCACTCCATTGTGTCCAACTCTTTGTGACCCCAGGGACTGCAGCACACCAGGCCTCCCTGTCCATTACCAACCCCTCCATCCTCTCCCTCCCACCTACAAATCACCCCCATACTCATAAATACATATTCCTTATTGTCTAACACCATCATTTCTCACGACTCTTTAAATTTAAGTTCTTTCACAACTCCCTGTTTTCACAGATGAATTGGTGAATGAATTTCCAACTCTACTTTTTCTGTGTCACTGCTGGGACCATTGCATCATCATTCAGTTCAGTTCAGTCCCTCAGTCGTGTCTGACTCTTTGTGACTGCAGCACATCAGGCCTTCCTGTCCATCACCAACTCCTGGAGTCTACCCAAACCCACGTCCATTTAGTCGGTGATGCCATCCAACCATCTCATCCTCTGTCGTCCCCTTCTCCTCCCACGTTCAATCCTTCCCAGCATCAGGGTCTTTTCCAATGAGTCAACTCTTTGCATGAGGTGGCCAAAGTATTGGAGTTTTAGCTTCAACATCAGTCTTTCCAATGAACGCCCAGTACTGATCTCCTTTAGGATGGACTGGTTGTTCTCCAGCACCACAGTTCAAAAGCATCAATTCTTCGGCACTCAGTTTTCTTCACAGTCCAACTCTCACATTCATACATGACTACTGGAAAAACCAAAGCTTTAACTGGACGGACCTTTGTTGGCAAAGTCATGTCTCTGCTTTTTAATATGTTGTCTAGGTTGGTCATAACTTTTCTTCCAAGAAGCAAGCATCTTAATTTCATGTGTCTTTTAATCACGCCTGCTGCAGTGATTTTGGAGTCCCAAAAAATAAAGTCTGTCACTGTTTCCACTGTTTCCCCATCTATGTGCCATGAAGAGATGGGACCAGTTGCCATGATCTTAGTTTTGTGACTGTTGAGTTTTAAGTCAACTTTTTCACTCTCCTCTTTCACTTTTGTCGAGAGGCTCTTTAGTTCTTCTTCACTGATAAGCATCTAAAGATTTGTTGTTTATTTTAAACTCAACTTTCAACCCAGTTGCCCACTGCGTCACTCCCTGTTAGTCACTGGAGCTCTGAGGGAGTTGCAGTTATACTTTGAATATCTTTTGGGGCAGCCAGTCCTAACCTTCAAATAATTACCGTGCTTCATCCTCCTTGGGAGAAGGCAATGGCAACCCATTCTAGTACTCTTGCCTGGAAAATCCCATGGATGGAGGAGCCCGGTAGGCTACAGTCCATGGGGTCTCGAAGAGTTTGACATGACTGAGGGACTTCACTTTCACTTTTCACTTTCATGCATTGGAGAAGGAAATGGCAACCCACTCCAGTGTTCTTGCCTGGAGAATCCCAGGGACGGCGGAGCCTGGTGCGCTGCCATCTATGGGGTCGCACAGAGTCGGACACGACTGAAGCAACTTAGCAGCAGCAGCAGCAGCATCCTCCTTATTTGAGATCACAAGCCTTCCTACTCCTCCCCTACTTGTGCAGGTACATTTCCTGTATGGTGTGTTTAAATTAAGAATTAAGGTCTTTGGGGATCCTTAAAGGAAATGTAATGTTGTAGGAAAAGGTTGAAAATGTCTGCGTTATTGTTTCCTTTAGTCATTTTATTTAGTCCACTTGGGTTCTTGAGAAGTATAGGTACGTGTTTCTGTTAATCTGTATGTGGGTGCGTGCCTGCTCAAGTCTCTTCAGTCATGCCCAACTCTTTGTGAGCCTGTGGACTGTAGCTCACAAGGCTCCTCTGTCCATGGGATTCTCCAGGCAAGACTACTGGAGTGGGGTGCCATGCCCTTCAGCAGGGGATCTTCTTGACCCAGGGATTGAACCCAGGTCTCCTGCGTCTCCTGCATTGGGAGGCGGGTTCTTTACCATTGAATCGCCTGGGAAGCCCTAATCTGTATAGCTGTCTCCAAAAGTTCAGCTCAGACTTGTGTGCAATCGCTTTGTTGTGCTGGATTTTCTTTCCTATTGTATTGACTTTATTGCAAATATTTCAAATGTGTTTCTCCGTGATGCTCCCTGGGCTGCTGAACAATGCCTCTTGCTGCTCCCACTTTCTCTTTTCCTTTTCTCTGCAGATTGAAGCACAGGGAGAGTGACGTTGTGACACCCAACATCATAAGGACACTGATGATGTTTAAGTCCCTCATAAATTTGAATGCTAAACTTTACAGTTGGCCGTGGAGGAATAGTCTACCTTCAGGTCTCAGGGAAACATCCAACAGAAAGGAGGGGAACGCGTAGGAGAATTTACTTTAGCACTGCTCATATATTTATTTTGAAGGCTGGCAGAATCTAAAACTGGGGGCCATAAATTTAACCACTCAACCGTAAAAAGCCCAAAATAAGGGACAAAAATCTCTCCTACTTCTAGGTTTGGATACTCATCTAAAGTTACAAGATTTCTCTTCTGCTATTTAACCTTTTTTTTTTTTTTAAATTTCTAAGCCATCCTTCCCTTTCTTCTTTCCCATTTTTATTTTGATGAATTCCTCTTTAAAGGTCAGCATGCTTCTAGATGTAGGGACGTGTTTTCTGAACGAGGTTGATAGATTCCTCGGTGACGCTGACAGCTCCCTGCACCTTATGTAACGCAGGGTGATTTCAGTGAGGTGGGGACCGCACATGGTATCTGTTCTTGTGGGAAAATATGCTTCAGTGGTTTACTGGCACTGATCTTGGAATGTGGCATTTAAAAGTACCTTTTTACAGTGGGAAAGAATTCTGTCAAGAATAAACAGTCTGACCTTGTTAAATGGGCCAAAGTCGGTCTGTAACCTAGTTCCAGAAAACTAGCTTTTACTAGTTTAGAAAAAGCAGATGAGAAACATTACCACAAACACTATCTACAGAATAGAAAAGATTCTTACAAAGAATATGAGATAAGCTCCTGAAATGAGGGTCTTCATCTATATTCATGAAAATGTCTTGACTGAACTATAAAATCCCACTTTTTCCAGAGTAGATAGAAAAACGAGGAGTCCAGTTCATCAGAAAACCAGATTTTCTTTTTCCTGGAAAGACAAGACTGGCTTATTGAAAGGAGCTGTGGGAGGGGCCACGCAGCATGGACCAACCGTGGGAAACTAGCCGGCTTGGGGAGATGGAGGAGGAGCACAGATTGCCAAGGGCTCCCCACTGCCCACGGGTTAAAAAGTCTGTACTGTGAGCTGTGGAGTGAAGCAGTCTGTCCCTCGCCTTTCTCTTGTTGTTGTTTTTGTTGTTTAGTCACTCAGTTTGTGCCTGACTCTTTGTGACCCCATGGACTGTAGCCCACCAGGCTCCTCTATCCATGGGATTCTCCAGGCAAGAATACTGGAATGGGCAGCCTTTCCCTTCTCCAGGGGATCTTCCCGACCCAGGGATCGAACCCGGGTCTCCTGCACTGCAGGCGGGTTCTTTACCACTGAGCCACCAAAGAAGCCCTCACCTTTTTCCCCAACCCCTTTTCCCACCCACCTCAAGCCCACCCCTGTGATCTTGCCACTCCAGCCTCTTTCCTCTTGTTTGCAAGGACAGGCCATTAGATTGTGTGCCTCCAGACATTAGATCTTCCCTCTGCTTAAACTGCTTTTCCCTTTTTCAGCCTAGCAAAATTCTACTCAGTCTTCAAGAAAGGCCACCCCCTCGCTGAAATCATAAGAAAGATTCTCTAGGACAAAGTTAGGCCCTTCTTTTGTATACTTTTGATTTTGAGAGAGTAGCCATCATATGATAATGCCCCCATTGGTTTGCCTTCCATTTTAAAAAGAATAACTCTGTAAAATATCCATTGAGGTAACAGGACACAGGCACCGAAGTATTGCTCTGTGAGTGTGTGTGCGTGTGTGTGTGTGTGTGTGTGTGTGTGTGTGTGTGTGTGAGGTGAAATAATGGGTTGGCCGAAAAGTTCGTTTGGGTTTTTCCATACCAGCTTATGGAAAATTCTGAGTGAATTTTTTGGCCATTCCAGTCAGAGGTTTCTGAGTAGCAGAGGTGTAGGGAGGCTGGCTTGAGTGGGGGTGCTGTGTGAGATTGAGATAGGGAAGCTGCCCCCCCAAACATCAGCTTTGCTGAAAGGTGTCACCAGAGTCTGTATCTGCATCCATTTTGAAATTTCAGCATCAGGAACGAAACTTGTTTTATTAATCAGTTTCACTGCTAAATCTTGTGTTTTTATATTTAAATGATATTCTGGAAAAACAGGATTTGATTGCTTTTACTCAGATGCATGCCCATCAAGTAGGTGGTTTGGTTATGTATTATCGTAGCAGGCTAGATCTAGTCACAACCACTTTTATTTTTTTTTAAACCTTTATTTTGTATTAGGGTATAGCTGATAGACAGTGTTGGGATAGTTTCAGGTAAACAGCTAAGGGACTCAGCCATACATACGCATGAATCCATTTTCCCCCAAACTCCCCTCCCATCCAGGCTACCACATAACATTTAGCAGAGTTCCCTGTGCTATACATAGCCCCTTTTAATGTTAAACAGCTAATTTATCAGTAATGAATTAAATTGAGGAAAATTTTTCACAAGTTATAGTAGAAACTAGATCTTATGTTTTTAAGAAAATTGATACAGCTTTCAGAAAACTGTGTAAGTCAAAAAAAAAAAAAAACCTAATGTGTAAAACAGATAAATAATCAGGTACTTTGCAGATGAGTTTATGTCAAGGTTTTTCAAAAGTAGCCTCTGCAATCTAACATAGAATTAATAGATTAAAGTTCATTTTCTTAAGCCTTTCCAGAATTATATATATATCATGAAAAACTACTTACTCTATCTGACCACTCTAATTTTCAGTGGTTCTTACATACAAAAATTTTTTTTTAAAGTCCTTTGTGAATTTAAAAATGTTAACCATCCAGGAAAAAAAAGAGACTCATATCCTCCTTTTATACCTGGACACACATAGGCTGCTATCATCATGACTATTACTTGCAAGTTGAAATTAAAAATGTAGCAAAACATTTAGGATTTTGACAAGATTGAGTAAACAATCCATTTGAAGTAAGAAAAGCATCTTCAAGTTTGAACTTTCTTTAATAATGGTATAGTAAGTCAAAACACAACAAACTGTGGAAAATTCTTAAAGAGATGGGAATACCAGACCACCTGACCTGCCTCCTGAGAAATCTGTTTGCAGGACAAGAAGCAACAGTTAGAACTAGACATGTAACAACAGACCAATTCCAAATTGGGAAAGGAGTACGTCAAGGCTGTATACTGCCATCCTGCTTATTTAACCTATATGCAGAGTACATCATGAGAAACGCTGGACTGGAGGAAGCACAAGCTGGAATCAAGATTACCAGGAGAAATATCGATAACCTCAGATATGCAGATGACACCAAACTTAGGGCAGAAATCGAAGAACTAAAGAGCCTCTTGGTGAAAGTGAAAGAGGAGAGTGAAAATGTGACTTCAGACTCAACAGTCAGAAAACTAAGATCATGGCATCTGGTCCCATCTCTTCATGGCAAATAGGTGGGGAAACAGTGGAAACAGTGTCAGACTTTATTTTGGGGGGCTCCAAAATCACTGCAGATGGTGACTGCAGACATGAAATTAAAAGACGCTTGCTCCTTGGAAGAAAACCTATGACCAACCTACACAACATATTAAAAATCAGAGACATTACTTTGCCAACAAAGGTCTGTCTAGTCAAAGCTTTGGTTTTTCCAGTAGTCATGTATGGATGTGAGAGTTGGACTATAAAGAAAGCTGAGCGCCAAAGAATTGATGCTTTTGAACTGTGGTTAGAGCATCCCTTGGACAGCAAGGAGATCAAACCAGTCAATCCTAAAGGAATCAGTCCGGAATATTCATTGGAAGGACTGATGTTGAAGCTGAAACTCCAGTACTTTGGCCACCTGATGCGAAGAACTGACTCATCTGAAAAGACCCTGATGCTGGGAAAGATTGAATGTGAGAGGAGAAGGGGATGACAGAGGATGAGGTGGTTGGGTGGCACCACCGACTCAATGGACATGAGTTTGAGTAAACTCTGGGAGTTGGTGATGGACAGGGAGGCCTGGTGTGCTGCAGTCCATGGGGTCGCAAAGAGTTGGACACAACTGCGCAATTTAACTGAACTGAACTGAAAGTCAAAATATAATCTTTGTCTTTTCTTTATGCCTATTATTCTTCTTTATTTGTAGAATAATTCCTTGATTTTTAGGATCAGGGACCAAAATACCACATTTAAATGCCATATTGCTGCCATCATACATATAGCATAATCCAAATTGTATTTTTCATCAGGTTTCTTTCTCGTTGGTGGTTATGGCTCCTATTTTTAAAGGAATAAAATTCTCTCTATATTTATTATAGTTCCCAAGTATTGTTAGTTCTATTATATTTAATAAAAATGTGATATTCATGGATTGCTTTAAATTTGCTCTGCAGTTTTTAGAAATTTGACACTACTTGTATGATACAGTTCACCAGATTTTCTGCAGACATTTTCTCCAATCTCTTCTGCATGTCCCTTTGTAGCATTTATATACATGATTCAGTCCCTTCTTTCAAACTCTAATCTTTCTATAATAAATTTTTTTAATCTGCATTCTTTTTTAAATTAATTTACTTTTTATTGAAGGATAGTTGCTTTACAGAATTTTGGTGTTTTCTGTCAAACCTCAGCGTGAATCAGCCATAGGTATACATATATCCCCTCCCTTTAGAACCTCCCTCCCATCTCCCTCCCCATCCCACCCCTCTAGGTTGATATAGAGCCCCTGTTTGAGTTTCCTGAGCCATACAGCAAATTCCCATTGGCTATCTATTTTACATATCGTAATGTAAGTTTCCATGTTACTCTTTCCATACATCTCACCCCCTTCTCCCCTCTCCCCATGTCCATAAGTCTGTTCTCTATGTCTGTTTCTCCATTGCTGCCCTGTAGATAAATTCTTCAGAACCATTTTTCTAGATTCTGTATATGTGCGTTAGAATACGATATTTCTCTTTCTCTTTCTGACCATTTCACTCTGTATAATAGGTTCTAGGTTCATCCACCTCATCAGAACTGACTCAAATGCATTCCTTTTATGGCTGAGTAATATTCCATTGTGTATATGTACCACAACTTCTTTTTATCTGTCGATGGACATCTAGGTTGCTTCCATGTTCTAGCTATTGTAAATAGTGGTGCAATGATCAATGAGATACATGTGTCTTTTTCAACCCTGGTTTCCTCAGGGTATATGCCTAGGAGTGGGATTGCTGGGTCATATGGTGGTTTTATTCCTAGTTTTTTAAGGACTCTCCATACCGTCTTCCCTAGTGGCTGTATCAATTTACATTCCCACCAACAGTGCAAGAGCATTCCTTTTTCTCCACACCCTCTCTAACATTTACTGTTTGTAGACTTCTGGATGATGGCCATTCTGACTGGTGTGAGGTGATATCTCGTTGTGGTTTTGATATGCATTTCTCTGATAATGAGTAATGTTGAGCATCTTTTCACATGTTTGTTAGCCATCTGTATGTCTTCTTTGGAGAAATGTCTGTTTATGTCTTTTTCCCACTTTTTGATTGGGTTATTTGTTTTCTTGGTATTGAATTGTATGAGCTGCTTATATATTTTGGAAATTAATCCTCTGTCAGTTGTTTCATTTGCTATTATTTTCTCCCATTCTGAGGGTTTTCTTTTCACCTTGCTTATAGTTTCCTTTGCTGTGCAAAAGCTTTTAAGTTTAATCAAGTCCCACTTGTTTACTTTTGTTTTTATTTCATTACTCTAGGAGGTGGGTCATAGAGGATCTTGCTTTGATTTATGTCATTGAGTGTTCTGACTATGTTTTCCTCTAAGAGTTTTATAGTTTCTGGTCTTACATTTAGGTCTTTAATCCATTTTGAGTTTATCTTTGTGTATGGTGTTAGGAAGTGTTCTAATTTCATCCTTTTACTTGTAGCTGTCCAGTTTTCCCAGCACCATTTCTTGAAGAGGCTGTCTTTGCCCCATTGTATATTCTTGCCTCCGTTGTCAAAAATAAGGTACCTATAGGTGCACAGGTTTATTTCTGGGCTTTCTATCTTGTTCCATTGGTCTGTATTTCTGTTTTTGTGCCAGTACCATACTGTTTTGCTGACTGTAGCTTTGTAGTATAATCTGAAGTGAGGAAGGTTGATTCCTGCAGCTCCATTCTTCTTTCTCAAGACTGCTATGGCTATTTGGGGTCCTTTGTGTTTTTATATGAATTGTGAAATTTTTTGTTCTAGTTCTGTGAAAAATACCATTGGTAATTTGATAGGGATCACATTGAATCTGTAGATTGCATTTGATGGTAGAGTCATTTTCACAATATTGATTCTTCCTACCCAGGAACATGGAATATCTCTCCATCTGTTTATGTCATCTTTGATTTCTTTCATTAGTGTCTTATAATTTTCTGTGTACAGTTCTTTCGTCTCCTTAGATAAGTTTACTCCTAGAAATTTAATTCTTTTTGTTGCAATGGTGAATGAGATTGATTCCTTACTTTCTCTTTCTGATTTTTCATTGTTAGTATATAGAAATGCAAGTGATTTCTGTGTATTGATTTTGTATCCTGCAACTTTGCTAACTTCACTGATTAGCTCTAGTAATTTTCTTTTTTTTTTTATTAAATTAGTTTATTCATCTATTTTTTAACTTTACAATATTGTATTTGTTTTGCCATACATTGACATGAATCCACCATGGGTGTCTAGTAATTTTCTGATACTATCTTAAGGGTTTTCTATGTACGGTATCATGTCATCTGCAAACAGTGAGAACTTGACTTCTTTTCCAGCCTGGATTCCTTTTATTTCTTTTTCTTCTCTGATCGCTGTAGCTAGGACTTCCAGAACTATGTTGAATAATAGTGGTGAAAGTGAACACCCTTGTCTTGTTCCTGATCTTAGGGGGAATGCTTTCAGTTTTTCACCACTGAGAATAATGTTTGCTGTAGGCTTATCATATATGGCCTTTTCTTTGTTGAGGTAGGTTCCATCTATGCCCATTTTTTTGAAGAGTTTTAATCATAAATAGGTGCTGAATTTTGTCAAAGCCTTTTTCTGCATCTATTGAGATGATCATATTGCATTCTTTTTTAATTGCTAAAATTATTTAAAAATGCAAACTTTCCAGATAGGTTAAAAAAATGAAAAGAGAAATTTCTGTTATCTTTCCTCTCAGAATAAAACACTATTAACAGTTTGGTAAATGAACGTTCATATCTTTTTCTATTTATATGCAACCATGTGTCTGTGTACATGTGTAAACACATATTACATAGTATCCATACAGGTTATTTTTTTTTGGCAGGGGTGGGGGGGTTCATTTAATTATGTCCATTCATCTTACACAGTTTTCCATATCTAACATACAGCTTGTTTATTCTTTTTCTTACCTTCACTGTGTGAATATACATAGTAGTTCATTTTACCCAGTCTCCTAAGATGGACCTTTGGATAGTCTTTTTGGAGGGCTACAGTGAACATCCTGGACTTCCATCTTTTCACCCAAATACAATACTTTTGTAGGATAGGTTTCAAGAAGTGACATTACCAAGACAAAAGATAATGTGTGCACAGTTTTCTTCTGTCTTTATGTTTTTCCCAAACTGTTTTCCAAAGTGGCTGTACTATCTTGCATCCCCACCCTCAGCAGTGAGAGAGTTCCTATTGCTCCACACCCTCAGCAGCACTTCGTGTTGTCAGTGTTGATCTTGGCCTGTCTAATAAGAGTGTATTGGTGTTTCATTGTTGTTTTAATGAGTCTTGCTGTTGTTCAGTTGCTCAGTCATGTCCGACTCTTTGTGACCCTGTGGACTGCAGCACGCCAGGCTTCCCTGTCCTTCACCATCTCCCGGAGTTTGCTCAAACTCATGTCTATTGAGTCGGTGATGCCATCCAACCATCTCATCCTCTGTCGTCCCCTTCTCCTCCTGCCCTCAATCTTTCCCAGCGTCATAGTCTTTTCCAATGAGTTGACTCTTTGCATCAGGTGGCCAAAGTATTGGAGTTTCAGCTTCAGCGTCAGTTCTTCTAATGAATACTCAAGGTTGATTTCCTTTAAGACTGACTGGTTTGATCTCCTTGCAGTCCAAGGAACTCGCAAGAGTGTTCTCCAACACCACAGTTTGAAAGCATCAGTTCTTCCGTGTTCAGCCTTCTTTATGGTCCAACTCTCACGTGTATGCACATTTCAAATTCTGATAATGCCAAATTGTTATCCCACAGGATTTCCCTTTTCCTTCTCTCCACTTATCATAATATGATTGCACTCTCTGCCTCCTCTTTCCTGAGTGTCTCTGGTGATCACCTTTGTTGGCGCTTCTTGTTCCTCTTCCCCACTAAGAAAGCATCCTGAGTGTTCCCACCTCAGCCTTTTCACAGATCTCACACAGGTCCACAGCTTTAACTTTCATGTCTGTGCAGAGGCAGCCCAGCCATCAGCTCTGCCAGGGGTCCCCTCTGAGCATCAGACCCTCAACCCCACTTTTCCCTTCATGTCTCCACCTGGTGTCCCATGTGCAGCAGAAACACAACATGACTAAAACGTCACTCACCAGCTTCTCCTGTCCCGGGCACTTCTGCTTCATTTTCCTTTCTTTCATTTTATTACTAGTAATCACCAAGGGGCTTCCCAGGCAGTGCTAGTGGTAAAGAACCCACCTGCCAATGCAGGAGACATAGGAGACACGGGTTCCTTCCCTGGGTCGGGAAGATCCCCTGGAAAAGGGCATGGCAACCCACTCCAGTATTCTTGCCTGGAAAATCCCACGGACAGAGGAGCCTGTCAAGCTATCCTCCACGGGGCCACAAAGTGTCGGACGTGACTGAAGCAACTTAGAACACATGCACAATCGCCAAAACTGAAATCTTTAGAGGTTTTTTTTTCTGGATTCAGTTGTGTCAACATGCATTTGATTACAGGTTCAGAATACTCAACCAGTTTTATCTTGAATAATAGTAGTTTTTAAATCTGACCTAAGAAGTCTGGAGATCAATAATTCTGCAGCTAGTTCAACTGCTCGACGGTGTCTTATTGAGTCCTGTAACCAGTGATTAGGAACGTTCCATTCTCCTCTCCTCAGTGGATGACGGTTTCCCTTGTGGTCTCAAGGTGACTGCCGCATCTTCGGGCATCACAACCTCATATAGCAGTGCTCTAAGCAGGGAACGGGCTTCCCACGTAGCTCAGTGGGTAAAGATTCCACTTGCAGTTGCAGGAGATGCAGGAGACACGGGTTCAATCCCTGGGTTGGGAAGATCCGCTGGAGGAGGGCACGGGAACCCAATCCTGTATCCTTGCCTGGAGAATCCCGTGGACAGAGGAGCCTGATGGGGTCGCAAAGAGCCGGACATGACTAAAGTGCCTGAGCGCACACCACAAGCAGTGAGTAAGGAAGCAGGGGCCAGAAAAGGTTTTCACTGCCTTCTTGATCAGGGAAAACAGTCACTTCCAAAAGCTCTATTCAGACTTTCACTTGCTTTTCGTCTCCCAAAACTGGGTCATATACCTCCCCACAGACCAATCACATTGCAAGTAAGCTTTTTTTTTTTTTTTTTGCTACCTAAGAAAAATCAGGTTGTGTTTGGGAAAAGGGGAATGTCTATTCCTTGGCAACCAACCATGACAGGCCTTTGCTGATCTAGGAAGCTCCCCACGGCAGTGGGACAGCTGTATAGGTAGAAACTTATGCTCCTGGCTCCTTATCAGAGGTCAGATATATTCAGTGATCTCTAATAAAATAGTTTATCTAGAACAGTGCTTTTATCCCTTAGTTCTCCATATATGTTAAAAGCAGAAAGCTTTAGAATTTTATGAGAATGCTGATTAGGCTAAGAATGGATTCTTAGCACTCTCACCAGGACTGTGATACTTTAGGTTCTTTAATAAAAGAATTAACAAACACTTGAGGGGGCACTAGCAATCTGGAAATAATCTACAAGTGACATCTCTGCATGCGAACTTGATTGGCTATGTCAAAAGCTAAGGATAGTTTTTAAAACAGTGAAGCAGCAAGAAATATTTAGTTAACCTTATCACTTTTAAAGGATATTTATTTCATTAATTTCATTAATATATTATTTAGATATATTATTGCTATATATAAATATTTATGTTATAAGCATCTCTCAGAGGTATTAGGGGTTTGGTTCCAGACTACCGCCATAAGGCAAATATCACAATGTATTCATGTGAAAGCTAGTCACATGAATTTTTTGGTTTCCCAATATGTATAAAAGTTATGTTTACACTATAGTGTAGTCTGTGAAGTGTGCAGTAGCATTATGTTTCAAAAAATGTACATACCTTGGACTTCCCTGGTGGCACAGTGGATAATAATCCACCTGCCAATTTAGGGAACACAGGTTCGATCCCTGGCCTGGGAAGATTCCACATGCTGCAGAGCAACTAAGCCCATGCTTTACAACTTCTGAGCCTCGAGCCGCAACTGCTGAGTCCACGTACTGCAGCTACTGAGGCCCATGAGCCTAGAACCTGTGCTCTACAGCAAGGGAAGCCACCGCAATGAGAAGCCCGCACACTGCAACGAGGAGCAGCCCCCGCTTGCCACAACCAGAGAAAGCTGAGTACAGTATTGAAGAGCCAGTCCAGCCAAAACTAAATAAACAAAAAAAAATGTACATACCTTAATTAAAAAATATTTCATTGCTAAATAATGCTGACCATCACCTAAAGGCTTCAGTGAGTCATAATCTTTTTCAGTAGTAACATCGAAGATCACTGATCACCATAACAAATACTATGTAATAAAATTTTAAAGTTTGAAATATTCTGAGAATTACCAAAATATGACACAGAGACATGAATTGAGCAAATGCTGTTGGGGAAATGGTATCAATAAGACTGAGGGTTGCCACAAACCTTTAATTTGTAAAAAAAAAAACAAAAAACAGTATCTATGAAGCACAATAAAATGAAGTAATGCCTGTACCTAGTTAATGTGTTTATTAGTTATTAATATACTTATATATTTTTTTAAATAATACTACTTACTTTTTAAAGCATATGTACACATGAATCTGAAGTTGCCTTCATTTCTCTATTCTAACCAAAGAAACCTAAGTGAATCAGGAAGCAGGTATTATTAAGTGTGAAGGGTTAGGGAATGCTGCACAGGGGAGGTGATTTTTGAGTCAAATCTTGAAGAATGAGCAGGAGTTTGCCTGGCAGACAAAAGAGAAAGGTGTTGTCTAGGTACCATACTAGGAACCAGAAGAGCATGTGCACAAAAAAGTGAAAAGTATGTGGGTTGGTGAGCAGGATGTCTTGGGAGAACATGATCAAACTGTTTCTTTGTTTTTGGGTTTCGTTGTTTTGTTTTTCTCTCTAAAGATCACTCTAATGCAATGTGATGAATGAATTGATAAGAAGCTTTGGCATAAATTAAGAAATTGTTGGCAGAGAGACCAGTGTGGAGGCTGTTATAAGAGAGATATATGATGAGAGGCTGAGGGAAGGCAAGAAAAAGAGGAGATAGAAACTGTAAATGTAGATACAGAAAAAAACAGGGAAAACACATCACATGCCAAAGTCTGATATGAAACTTGCAGCAGGAGTGCAGTGCTCAGTCATGTCCAACTCGTTGCAAGCTCATAGACTGTAGCCCGCCAGGCTCCTCTGTCCATGGGGTTTCCCGGGCAAGAATACTGGAGTGGGTTGCCATTTCTTGCTCCAGGGAATCTTCCCAACCCAGGGATCAAATCCGCATCTCCTGCATTGGCAGGCGAGCCACCTGGAAAGCCCCTGGTATGAAATTTAACTTATGAGAAAAAAATACAAAGAAATATTCCTTTAAATTGAAAACCATCTGTGGTCATAATTCTCTTCATAGTATAGTGTTTTCGATAATAATGTAGACACACACTTAAGATGTAGCAGCCAATATCAATGTAATCATTACCATTTTTATTGGTAGCGGTATAAATATGTATGATAATTTCTCTTGATGTGATGAGCATTTCCATTCAAAGTGGACTAGATCATGCCATGGAGGATCTGCATACGACATCTCACTAGTAGTTGTGTGTAGAAATTTTCTACTAGTTTAATATACCTCCCAATTGTCATTTAGATGAATCTATCATAAAATGACTTTTTTTTTTCATTTACAAACAGGCTTTTACTAAAACTTTATCTTTTCATCAGGACTTAAGTGATACATGCTTTAGCTTATTGGGCCTTAAAGACCCAATGCATAGTTATATTGTATCTAATTAGTCACCTGTCTTTCTGTTTCACCTTTTCCATTCCCATAATCCAGTTTTTGCTGAAGTTGGCAAATTACATACCTCACATGTGGTCATTATATGACTAAACCCTAATGAGGGTTATGTTATGTAAACAGCCACAAAATGCCCATAATTTACTCTTTTCATTAGACAACAAGCACCTTGAGGGAAGAAACCGGGCATCATACGTATTATGCTCACAGAATAATAATTGGTAATGATGATATGCTTTTAAGATGTTTATGTCCATTATAAAAGTAATACATCCTCATTACAGGCAAATTTGTGTGGTCTTGTTTTATCTCCCTCCCCATTCTCTCGGTCTAGCTTGTTCATCCACTAGAAAAAAAAAAAATGATACCATGGATTTATTTTGTAGTTTCCAATGCCAGAAAGTCAAGGAAAAGAGACACAGATGTATAGAACAGTATTTTGGACTCTATGGGAGAGGGCGAGGGCAGGATGTTATGGGAGAATGGCATTGAAGCATGTAAATTATCATATGTAAAACGAATGTCCAGGTTCGATGCATGATACAGGGTGCTCGGGGCTGGTGCACCGGGATGACCCAGAGGGATGGGATGGGGGGAGGTGGGAGGGGGGTTCTGGAAGGGGAAACCGTGTACACCCACGGTGGATTCATGTCAATGTATGGCAAAACAAATACGATATTGTAAAGTAAACAAATAGATAAATAAATTTTTTAAAAAAAGAAACTCGAAGAATGAGGCTAATAAATAAAGGGGTAAAATATTTTTTCTGCCTTTTGTTAGCTAGTTCTCTTCTTTGGACTGGTCAGCTTCACCTTTCTTCCTTCACTACTCCTGTGGAATAGCAGGTTTAGAAGTTAGATATTGGATGTCATTCCACCAAGAGTCTGTCGAGTTTGAGAATTATTTTTGAACTTTAAATGAAAATTTCACCATCACCACCACATGCCCCCCTTCCTCCAAATATTATACACTTGAAAATGGCCGTTTCTCTTAGAAAGACCATTGCCACTTTCTTGAGGCTCGATGATAAGTCAGAAGAATTTGAGAAGATACCAGAATTTTGGAATTTAAGCATTATATGCCTACAGTGTTCTTTTTTATATTGCATTGGTTTATCATGTGTGTGTTTTCTATATCTCACCAGGTATTGGTGAATAAATAGTTCACACCCTCCCAAGAGAATAAGGTCTTTCTTCTCCTTAAACAGTGACTCCATTGATCCTGTTTCAGAATTTCTTCCCTTGTTTCATTCTTCCTTCTTGGCAACCTTGTTTTTGAAGCCTTAAATTGATTCAAAGTGTTTCTGGAATATTCCTTTTTCTCTTCTACCATTTTCAACTATAGGCAGCAAGATTTTTTTTTCCCCAAAAGTCTTGCTTCATTCAAGAAGCTGTACAGCACAGCTCATTGACTAAAGGGACAGATTCTGGAGCCAGACCTTTTATGTGGGGTTTATCTTGCAACTTAACAAGCTGTGTGAACTTAACTTCTTTAGCCTCCTCTTGGTGTCCTGTTTGTTAAAATGAAGAATATAAATGTACCCACTTTTTAAGATTGTTGTGGGAATTAAATCAGTCCATACGAGAAAAGAATAAGTACTCAGTACAGTCCTATAATGGAAATACATAGTAGTAATAGTCATCTTTGCACCTAAACATGAAGACAGGTACAGAAATGAGTATAACTAATTAAACCATTTTCTCACTACTAGCCAGTTATTACTAGGGACCACTCATATTACAGTTTACCTTACTGACATCTGAGAGAGACCCTTCTCTCCTTTTTCATTATTATTTGTTTCTCAAAAGGGAGAGTGTTTCTAGGACTCCTGAAATGAGTATATTGAGGAAATCTTCTTTCCACTATCAGTATTCTTTGATCGGTGCTGAAGTTTGGGAAAAAATAAAATATATTCCTTCTAAGAGTATACACATACCTGGTCTTTGAATACAAGAAATTGAATATGCAAATTCAACAGTTACAGGGTTTTCACTAAGATACTGACTAAGAATGGGTACCCATGTCACTGTGAATTAACTGCAGAGACAGAGAAGACCATCTAGCTCCCAGGCATTCTCTGTCTCTCGGTGTGAGGTCACAGAGTCCCAGAAATCCAGTGCTATTTTTTCAGTTTTTATAAGCTGCTCACTTTCACCTGCCAGGCAGATAATTGAGGGTAGAGGAGAGAAACTGAGTTTTGACCCTAAAGCACAAACCTGCTTACTGCTCCTTTTCTTCTTTACCACCCCTAGGGCAGCCTGCAGAAAGATAAGAAACAAATTGCTCAGGAAGGGCATGTTCTATACTTAATCTCTATAGAAAGGAAGTGGATGACTGAAAACTAGCAATTCCTAAATTATGAAACTAAATTCCTAACTGTAGTCAAAATGGGCCTGCTCATCTTATTTCTGCATCAGACCATTTTGTATTCTGGTTATCACTGTCTCTTGGGGGTAGGTGCTCAGTAGTTAATATTCAGAAAGTTTCATTTTCCAAATAGGTTAGATTCTTCCCCAGTCAATAAGTGACTCATTGTACCAACCACGGATTAGTAATTAATGTCACAAATAACATATGCTTCTTTCCCATAGTCTGCTTAAGATGTGTGTCACACAAGAACTCTGCCAGCTGTTAACCTTTCCAAAAAATCAGTTGAAAGAAATTCCTGAGGCTTTCAGCCCAGCCCTTGTATAACCTGCACTGTCTTGTTTTGTTTTACAAAACCATGCAGGAATGCCCCACCATTCACAAAAGGAGCTGGTACCTAAGCGAGTAACTCAGTGGCACGTTCAGCCTGCCATTCATGGAATGTGTGTGTGGCATTTTATACAGTTGCTTTCTCTCTGACTTGGTTTTTTTTAAAAGAACAGTTGTCTCAGTATTGCTCTTATCTGTCTCATGCCTGACTCAGGATTCAGATTAAGCCATGATACTATTTCTGAAGAAAATGTGCTCTGGTTTTTTAGATTCAAAGGAAAGGTGTGGTTTGGCCACAGAAGCAGCGTTGTGTGGAAATGTGATTCAGGAGCTTCTGCAACCCGATCTTACTGGGATCTGCTCTCTTTAGACAATTCCTGCTCTGAACTCTGACCGCCCTTCAGAAGCCACCCACTTCAGGCTTCACATGAAGCCTTTCACTCTCTATTTATGTTTCATGGGACTTACACCTTTTTTCCTGCTGCTCCGAGCTCCTTCAGATTAGTAACAATGACTCTTTGCCAAGCGTGCCTCGCATCGCTGGAGGGGCCCAGACACAGCGGAGATGGTGGATTGCTTGGTGAATGTACTGTCCTGTTCTTGGGGTTGATAGGACCTTGTCAATGCTGCTACTATTGCAGATTTTTTATTACTACTAATGGCTTCCCTGGTGGCTCAGTGATAAAAGAATCGCTTGCCAATGTAAGAAAGACGGGTTCAATAGCTGGGTTGGGAAGATCCCCTGAAGACAGAAATGGCAACCCACTCCAGTATTCTTGCCTGGAGAATTCCGTGATCAGAGGAGCCTGGACTACAGTCCATGGGGGTCTCAAAGAGTCGAACTCAACTGAGCAGCTAAACAACACAATGAAATGTGTATATGTACGTTCTAAGTACAGAATACTTTCACAAGATAAAGACATTTTCGGATACACAGAAACCCAGAGAGTTTCCCTCCACCTTTTCACTAATGAAACTTTTAAGGGACATAACTTCTAAAGGACATAACTTCAAAAAGAATGAACCTATCTTAAAAGGAATGTCTGAGATGCAAGAAAGAATGAATACATAAATAGGTAAACATATCCAAATAAATTGTTAATCACAGTAAATGTACAAAACTCATCAGTTAAAAGATAGAGAATGTTAGGTTGGATTTTTTAAATATTTTATGTAATACCAACTAGTGCTTTTCTAAGAAGCATCTCAAATTTTGATCCTCTGCTGTTGGGAACATAAAATGGTACACTGCTTTGAAAAATGACGTTAACTATGTAGTTCAGCGTGTTCATACCATGAGATCTTGCAGTTCCACTCCTAGTTACATACTTTACAGAAATTCATGCATGTGTGCACCAATATTCAGGAATATTCATAGCAACGTTGTATGTAATAGCAAAACCTGAGAAAACCAAAGTGTTCACAGAAAAAAGGATGGTTCAGTCTCTCAGGTATATTCACACAGTAAAATGATCCAGCAGTGAAAATAAAAATGAATGAACAATCGCTGTAGACAATAACATGGATGAATCTTAGAAGCAGTACTGAGTGAAAAAAAATGATAACATATATGAAATTTTAAAATATTTAAAAATTATAAAGTATATGAAATGTTGTATAAACTTCAGAAATAAGTAATTACTAAATATATTATTTAGGCATATTTATGTGATAAAACCAATATTTCTTGACAGCACGGAAATAAGAAACACTGGGGACACAGAAGGATAAGGAGGCAAGAGACTAGAATTACGAGGAGTGAGGAATATTAAAAACACCAGGAGAGAGGAGGGCTCTGAGCACCCAAATAGCTGTAAAATCTTTAGAGCCTTGCAATCACATCTAAGGACTTTTTTAGACACATACTCTTATTTAACATAATTTCTTAAATTTTCACTATCTGATTTCCACTGTTCAGGCACTGAATTGAAAGTGCAGAAATTGATGAGACAGATAAAATCTCAGTCTTGTGGGGAAGATGGATGGGATAAACAAGTAAACAGTTATACACAGTCATCCCTCAGTATTCTTGTAAGAATGGGTTTCAGGAAACCACTCCCCTCCCCCAACCCCGCCGCCACAGATACCAAAATCTGCAGAGTCTCTTGTATAAGACACATAGTACACTCATCTTCGATATGCAGGGCTGCAGAACCCGCAGAGATGGAAAGTGCTTAGTCGCTCAGTCGTGTCCAACTCTTTGCGACCCCATGGACTGTAGCCCGCCAGGCTCCTCTGTCCATGGAATTCTCCAGGCAAAAATACTGGGGTGGGTTGCCATTTCCTCCTCCAGGGGATCTTCCCGACCCAGGGATCGAACCCTCGTCTCCTGCACTGGCAGACAATTCCTTTTCCCACTGAGCCACCTGGGAAGATACGGAAGGCTGACTGTAATTTCAAGTTCTCCAGGGCACCGTGAGGGGGTCAAGTGTGACACACCAGGCATATGTAGGTATTTACAAGGAGGGTGGTCAGAGAAAGTCTCTTATTGAGGAAGGGGCACCCAGGCTGAGATCCTGGAGCATACCAGGTAGCGGAGGTGTTGAATTCACAGGCCCCCTGGCAGGAGGGAGTTTGGACTGTCCAAGAAAAGCAGACTGGTCAGTGCAGAGTGGCCAGGGAGAGGTCAAGGCTGAGATCAGGGAAGGAGTCCTGGGTCCCTTCTCGGAGGTCCACGTGAAGTGTTTGAATGCATTTTTTTTAAAGCTTAATAGGAAGCCAGCTAAGGGCTTTGAATAAGGGGCCTAGTCCATATTAGAAGCAGAAATGCTGAAAGGAATTAGGCTGAAAGACACAGGCAGTGATGCCACTAGGAAAGCAAACAGTTGATAAAGGGACACAAGCATGCAAAAGCTGAAATGATTACAGTAATATACTTTTAGAGCATGAAGAGAAAAACTTAAGTAATCTGGGAAATTTTGTTATACTTAAGTCTTCATTTCTGTTCCCAGATAGTCAGATGCTAAAATATTAGTTACTTGTATACATACTCTCACACTCAACACATACTTTTTCATAGCATATTCATGTCATAAAAATAGGACATTTTTATTCAGAGCATTGAGAATAACTTGCATGCACGTATGCGCGCGTGCACACACATACACACACACACACCAAGGCCAGGGGAAAGGCCCCAACAGTGTGTGCATATGGTCTTTTTTGTCTTTTTAATTGCACAAGTAAGCTGTTGTAAATGCAGTTAACTAACCTTTTGCTCCTCTGTCCCATCCTAGCTTACTTCACCTCAGGTAGCACTAGAGTACTTGGCTGTCGTTGGGAGTGCTGTTAACCCTACAGTTTTATACAGGCAGCCTTCTGCCCCCATGTTACTGCAGTATATATTTTAAAGTCCTCATCTCGCTTAGCATTGTCTGGTATGCCTCTGCTTCCCTCTTCGTTGTTGTTGTTCAGTCGCTAAGTTGTGTCCAACTCTTTGCAACCCCATGGACTGCAGCATGCCAGGCCTCCCTGTCCCTCACCATCTTGCAGAGTTCACCCAAGTTCATGTCCATTGAATAGGTGATACCATCCAACCATCTCATCCTCTTTCGCCTCCTTCTCCTCCTGCCCTCAATCTTTCCCAGCATCAGGGTCTTTTCTAGTGAGTCGGCTGTTCACATCACAGATGGCCAAAGTATAGGAGGACTTCAGCTTCAGCATCAGTCCTTCCCGTGAGTGTTAAGGGTTGATTTCCCTTAGGATTGACTGGTTTGCTCTCCTTGCAGTCCAGGGGACTCTACACAGTCTTCTCTAACACCACAGTTCGAAAGCATCAATTCTTCAGCGTTCAGCCTTCTTTATGGTTCAACTCTCACATCCATACATGACTACTGGAAAGACCATAGCTTTGACTGTATGGACTTTTGTCTCTTCTTTACTTCTTGTAAATATCCACCTTGGCTTCTGTGACACAGTTTCCTGCTTCCTACCCTACCTGTCTCACTCCTGTTTGCAGACTACCCTCCTCTGTCTTCCCCCAACTTCGATGCTACATATGCTCTCTTGCTCAACAATCTCCTCTGCTTCCTGTAGGAAGAGAGGGCTCATCGTCTTTCCAACTTGGTCCACTCCCTTGATCCCCAGACCTGCATATGCAAGTGGATGGCTTCACCAGTAGCAAGCCTGCATGACATTTCCCTTCTGGGTCCCCATTCAGATCGATGGTCCTACCATCCACCCTGTCACCCAGGCCAGAAACCTGGGACTTAACCCACATTTCTTTTTTCTCCCCTTCTGCTTCATTTGACTGGTTTAAAATTATTCCTCTTGCTTCTCTTCCCCTCACTGCTGTAGGTTGGTAGGTCCTTGTCCCAAGTCAGCCAGATCATGGCAGCCTTTTGATGGAGCTCTTTCTCAGCCTCAAGGATCTTCTCCAGTTTTATCCTAGGCAGTTACCAGAGTATTCAGTCAAAAATGCAGATCTGATGTGTATCCCCTGTATAAAACTCTTCCATGCCTTCCACTCCCCTGAGGATGAAGTCTAGGCTCCATGATATGATGCTTAAGGTCCTTTATGAGCTGCTGAGCAACCTTCTGCTCAAGCTGCTCTCCCTGCCAGGCATACGTTCGCACCTCCTCTCTGAGCAGAGTAACACCGTACACCTCCGCCTTGCACCTGCCCTGCCTTGTAGAGTCGGTGTATATATATAACACATGCCAATAGCCAAAATTTAGTCATATAAAAACCAGCAGCTGCAAAGTAGTTTTCGACCTTGCCTCATGTGATTCTACAGTTGTCCTGTGAAATAGGTGCTATGGATTTCCCGTTTTGCAGGTGAGGAAACCTGCAAAACGAGGACCAGGATTTGAGCCCAGGCTCTTAAATCACGTATTTCCGCTGCCACAGGTGCTTATGCAGTTGATAGTTACACGTCTGCCTCCCCTGCTCAACTGGGAACTTTTGCGAGCAGATTCAGTGTTTCAGTAATCTTCACGTCATCTTTATAGCCAGGATCCAGTGCTTGTCACATATTGGTATGTTAGTGTATATATGAATGAGTGAATCAATCAATCATTGAAGTAATTTTGTAAATGTGTCATAAACTGCACAAGATGTGATACCAAGAGTATCTGGGAGTAATACACATAAATCCGTATTTCACCCACGTGTATTTTGTCCATGAGGATCTCACAGAAGTAGAAATGTTATTCCTGCCTTTAATTGAGAAACTTAAATAGGTGAAAGAACTTAAATATTGAGCATTAAGAGCCACTCTTATTCCTGTTACTGATGGACATTATCCATACTTATAGGAAGCACCCTATCTTTTTAAGGGTTCACGTGTGCTAACAGCATCAGTGGTTTCATTATTGACTTATTCTAAATCTAGAGCAGACAGACTTCCTAGTACTTTGAGAACTGCTGGCCACTTTAAATGTCAACCTTGCTTTGCAAGGGATCTTATACAACTGTTAAGCTTCCCATCTGCTGATCATCAACTAGTTTATCAGTTAAAATGGAAGGGAGGCTTCCCAGCCTAGTTGAAATTGGCAAGATTATTCATCTTGCCTATATCCAACATATACATAAAAATGGTTTCAGTTTCTATTTTCAATGCAAAAATAGTATCCTTTAAAATATAGATATGAGCGCACTGCAGTTTCTGGAGCTGCCCTCGTGGAGAGTCATGGAAACATGGTCTCTAGCATGCTTTGTAATAGTAACATGCTTATGTCATGAACCAGGACCCATCTAGCAAAAAAGCTTTTTCTGCCCCCACCATGCAAAGTCTGACAACTGAATGAGGGGAAAAAAATGAATTAATTGCATGAATATTAAGAGGTTACTTATCTATTATAACGTTGGGCTTCAAGTTGACTAATTAAAAGGAATGCAGTTTGGAAAGCTGCCACAGACCTGCTGCTTTCATTTAGAAGACCACAGGCTGAAGCCAGTGATTGTGCATGACGGACCCAGAGAGCAGTGGTGCAGTGCGCAGGCCGTCTACATGAAGCCTGCACGTCTGAGTTACACCGACGACAGGGTGGCCTACAGGCAAACAAAATGGTTAACAATACATAATCAAGTTTTTATTTGGTATTTCCTGTGAGGCTGTACCAGTTGCCAGGGAGTGTACTGTATTTTTTTCTTCGGCTATATTAATTGTTGACCATGGCTGGCAGAGCACCAAACAGGGACAGATAAGGAGGAAAATGGCATCTGGACATTAAAGCCCCAAGTGTACTGGGGGGTGGGGGGAGCACACACAAAAAAATTACAGCATATATCAGGAATTTTCCAACTAACGATGTGCGGATGTGAAAAAGAGCCAAACTGAGCTTTCTTTGTTCGCTACGAGAGGCCCCCCTGTAACATTCCTTTTAGCTGTGCATATTTTGGCTTCATTTGTACAGTTTTAACTTTATACTCTGTGTGGAGAAGCTCAGTTGTAACTGGTTGCTCCTAATAATTATATTGCAATAATTAAAGCTCATGGATAGCTGTTAGGTTCTTGGTCATTGAGAAACTGCTTCAAAAACCAAGTCAAAGCCGAAGACTTCTTTTAAGCAACCTTTCATTCTGTCTAAAAGATGGCTATAATTATTTCTTTGATTTACCAACAGTTTTTTTAAAAGACAAGATTCATTGATGGAAACAAAAGAGAAATAATGTCTTAAAAACTTGGGGTACAAGGGATGGGGGCAGAGGAGGAGTAATGAGATCATGTAGCCTGCAAATAAAATCTTCCCCAACTGGTTTGTAAAACATGAAAATCTTTGATAGGGACAGACCCCTTTGCTACGTTTTGAATCCATTTAAAAATGCAAAAGTAGTACATAAATATTCATAAATCTATTGCAGAAACAAAGTATGGCAGCTTTGTGAGCTCGATTAGAAATCATGTTACTGGTTTAATTGAGTAATAAAATGAAGAATCTCCAGCTGAACACAACTCGCTTCTTGAAAAACTGGTCAGCCTTGGGGGTCCCCAGTAACCATGAAAATGACAATGTATACTGAACCATTAGAGCTGTGAAGTATGTTTGGCAGGGGCTTCTGTTGTGGTGTTACTGATCTGTGTGTGTGTATGGCCCTCAGGTCCAGTGGCCATACCTGCAGCCTCCGGGGTTATTCTGCATTTGAGTTCTAATTCCGACGTGTAGCTCCCTATAGTTATTAGCATGTTCTGCCTATCAGTTTCCTCCCAAGAATATGGGCAGGACATGCAGTGCCTACATCACAAGTCAATACAGGATTTAAATGACCAAATTTGTAACGTTCTTAGTGAAGTGCCAGACATAAGGAAAACACACGGTAAACTTTGCTGTTATTACATCTTTTCTATTGTGGAGCTCTGACGTTCCTTTTCCCTTCTCAGAATAATTGTTTCTAGTAGCGTCTGCATTAGACTTGAATATATTTACTTAATCACCATTGACTTCTACAATAGAACAGGTTGTTTTGTCTGTAATGAAAGCCGAGATAGTGGTTTTGTTTACTCTTAAACATTCTTGGAGAAGCTGAAATTTTAATACTTGTTTTCAGAAACCCTTATTAAGACCAATTTGAGTTGAGAAAAACTGAAGAATAGTATTCTCAAATAGCGCCATTCTTCTAGAGATGGACTTCTAACCACAGGATACGCATACTTGATGATGTTATAGACAGCTGCCTGGTAACACAAAGGCCGTGACTTCATCTCCAAATGCTGAGAGCAAATCCTCTCTTATTACTGTCTCATATTTGATTGAATGGTTTTCATAAGACTTATTTTAATAACTTTTGTGCATTTCAGTTACATTTTCTAGTGTTTGTTGTTTTTCACTTTCATCTCCAGAAGTCTTAACCCTTAACCTTAAACACATGTTAGGGATTCATAGACTCTGGATATTAGAATTGCACAATTCATTTCAACACCCCAGGAATTCTGTGTGCTGTCCATTCAGATAAAGGGACGACATTATTCATGATGATCAATATACAGGTACCAAACATTTTTAAATCCACAAAACTTATTGTAGAGCAAAGCATCTGTTAAAATAGACACAAGTCCTTGACATCAGAACAGTTTTTCTCAAAGCTAAATCTTGTGTCCTGAAAACATTTTGAGGTCTTAAGTAATATTACTGGTGAATAACATCTTTTGAATCATTTAGGAAAGACATACACATATGTGGGAAGTGTTTTTTAGTGGGATCTTTACATCTTAACAGTAGGAATAAAAGCTTTATTAATTCTCTTCCACCGAAACAGTAACAACTGTAATAATAAGTGGAATGCGGTCAGCTTTAACTCAAAACTGGAAAACTCGCTTTTCATTTCTACAATTGGCTTTTTCTCTTCAGCTGCTTTTTAAGTCGGGCTGTTAGCAATTTAGCATGTCTTTAATTTTAAGCACCATTCTTCCAGTCCGGAGATCCCTATAGGAAGCCCCACTCTCCTAGCCGCGCCCTCTCATTGGCTTGCTGGGAAAAGAGCATTTCTGCATAAATTGGATGCTTCCTTCTCCCCGGGAGACCAAATATGCTCATGTTTCACAATCCCCCGGTTTGTAAGCTTGAGTCTGTCGCCCGAAGCTGGAAACTTTCACTTTGTAGAACACAGCCCACGTTGAAACCCAGACCCCATAGCCCCAAAATGCTGTGGGTCCGATAGCAGACCGAATGCATGCTTGTCAACCCAGTGTTTCTGAGCTGCTTCAGCCGAAATCAGAAACCGATGTGCCTGAGAGCGGAATCCTCCAAGGAAAGGTATTTCCTTTGTGCGGCCCCAGCGCACACAGTATCCAAGGGGTTAACCTGAGAGCTGCTTTGAGAACAGAGGCGAAGGTCACCGGCGGCAACAGCAAAGACTTTTAAAGCCTGCCGTCCTGAGCCTTTCACCCTGCCTTTCCCACCCAGGGGATTGTAAACATTGGCTCCCGGCCACCACGTCCCACAGCACAAAACTTCTCTGTGCTTTCAGCATATACATTTATGCTTTTTTTTTTTTTAATGGAAGCTGAAGCAAAGGCGCGTTCTTGCTGGGAGCACAGAGAACATGTTTCTGTTCAGGGAAAGGAAAGAGATCCCATCCTGCTGGAATGTGGAAGCATGCAGATATGCTTATTTAGCGGTGCTTCACATGGAACTTAGCCGCTGCTCTTAGCCTGACTTTCTCAAGTCAAAAGAATGTGTAGAATGCTGTCACTTAATCAGAACCCAGAAGAGCTCTTTTATCTGCCATTTGTTAGTAACTAGCAATATTGCCCTTATCTCTTTGTCCTTTAGCTCCGGCCAGTGCCCTGGGATATGAGTACTGGTAACATGAAAGCACTTATTACCTTGAGCATTTGCTTCTTGTTTTTCTTTTTAAAACTTCAGAGTTCTTTAATCACCATCTAAGAAGTTGAAGGGATTTTTTTTTTTTAATTTAAATAAAGTTGTCTTAGTCCTAGGACCATGGTTGTTCGGTGATGTGGAAAAGAAACCGAGATGATTCATATACTTATGCTGCCATTGATACCTGCTTCTGTTATCCACACAACTTGTAAATAACCTTTATGGATTCAGTCACATGAAAAAGTGGGATTTCCAGAAATATTATATGTAGCTTAAATTTCTCCCTCTTCAGTGTTTTAATATTTTGTAGGGGGGTTAATATCCTTTCACCTATTTTAAGTAATTTCATGTCATTTCAGTCGTTTGATACAATAATTTTTTTCTCTTCAGTGATTTCGAAAGATACAACTGAAAATTTCATTGTGATCAATCCATATGTTATAATAATAGCTCAGGGCAGAAAAAAATCATACCCCATGACATTTTTTTAAAAGTGTATTTCAGAGGCAGGCATATAAAATCGTACCCGTTTCTTCTGAAATGGCTACTATGAGCCCATTTTGGAATAAATTTGGATGCTTGCCTACAGAAAGGTCAGTCACTAAACATTCCTGTTTGAGTAACGATGCTTGATTCTGAAAAGCCCGACGTCAGCCCCTGCCACATCGCACAGACATGCAGACAGGCTCTGCTCTAGCCTCTAGCTGCAGTTGATAACAGATGTGTGACTTTGCCTTTTGCCTCTCGGCTGAAATGACTCTTAAAGGTTCTTCACCGACTCTTCTGGAATTCCAGTTTTGCTGTATGGAATCACAAACTCCGTTGTGTACTTATAAAGGTCCTTTACATTTTCCTCTTGATCAGAGTTCCATTGCTCAAAGTGTGACAATTCTGTGATCAGCATCACTGACCTGGATGTATGTATGGGTTGACAGCACCACGGTCCAGGTAGTGTCACTGAGCATGTAGAATGTATTTATTCTTGATTATTGGGTTGTAGGCTCTTGATTATTGGGTTGTAGGCTTGGAAGGGGAGAAGGCAATGGCACCCCACTCCAGTGCTCTTGCCTGGAAAATCCCATGGACGGAGGAACCTGGCAGGCTTCAGTCCATGGGGTCGCTGGGAGTCGGACACGACTGAGCGACTTCACTTTCACTTTTCACTTTCATGCACTGGAGAAGGCAATGGCAACCCACTCCAGTGTTCTTGCCTGGAGAATCCCAGGGACGGTGGAGTCTGGTGGGCTGCCATCTATGGGGTCGCACAGAGTCGGACACGACTGAAGCGACGCAGCAGCAGCAGCAGGCTTGGAAGGACTTTGGAAATAATCTGATGTGACCTCTGGGTTTTATAATTGAGGATGCTTAGTCATGTCCAACTCTTTGCATCCCCGTGGACTGTAGCCCTCCAGGCTCCTCTGTCCATGGGATTCTCCAGGCAAGACTGCTAGTGTGGGTTACTATTCCCTTCTCCAAGGGATCTTCTCGACCCAGGGATCAAACCTCGGTCTTCTTCAGTGCAGGCAGATTCTTTATTGTCTGAGCCACCAGGGAAACCCCTATAGTAGAGGAACCTGGGGCCCATTGATACCAAATTATTTTTTTGAGACAAAACACAGATATTATTTAATGATATATCTGGAACTAAAACCAGGTCTCCAGATTTCAGTCCAGGACTGTTTCTCTTACTCCATCTAGCCTTATAGCCCCTGTACTGTGTGATGCGTTCCCTGACAACCAAAGGTGGGCATGAGGTACACTGATGTTGCTATTCACACCATGGCTATACCTCCACAGGTTGAAGTCGGCAGATGTGATTATGAGCAGATGTTTTGTACCCTGAGCAGGAAGTAACATGAAGTCTTGGTCCCTACTTATTCCCAAGGTGTCTAGTGACTAGCATTTCAACTCTTTAGCTCATCAGCTTGTCATGCCTCAGTTTTACTGTGATAAGTTTCTCTCAATTCCTATAGCATTCTCTTTTTCTCTTGCCTATTTAACACGTCTCATATTAAAGACTGACTCTACATTGCTACAGTGAACTTTCCATCAAAGCTGACAAAATGACCAAAGCTATACACGGAGGCTAGCTGAGAGTACTAAATGCTTTTATGACTAGATAAGAAAGACTGACTCTAACTGTAAAAGCATCAATCCAAGGACCATAAAAGAAAAGGGATTCTTTTCAATAGGCATCTACTGAATTCACTGTTTTCTAAAGCCAAATGTACCCATCGTGAAAAACAGAAACATTGTTGAAGTGCATGATTAATTAATTAGAAAAATGTCTATATAAATCAGGAGGCAGGAGTAAATAATGTTTGAAATACAAATGAATGAATTAGGGGAAAAAAAGTGTAAAATGGAAAAATAAACCAGAGTTGGTCCTTCCTAAAAACTAATAGCAAAGACAGTCTTCTGGCAAAGAAAAGTGTGTGTTAGTCACTCAGTCGTGTCCAACTCTTTGTGACCCCATGGACTGTAGCCCTTCAGGCTCCTCTGTCCGTGGGATTCTTCAGGCCAGAATACTGGAGTGGGTTGCCATGGCCTTCTCCAGGGGATTGAACCTGACCAAGGGATTAAACCTGGGTCTCTTGCACTGCAGGCATATTCTTTACCATCTGAGCCACCAGAGAAGTTATTCTGGCAAAGCTGCTCGAGAAAAAAGAGAGTCCTGTTACGGAACACATCAGTGACCTTTGCTACTGACTAGTAGACCTTTTGAGGCATATGAGACCGGACAGATAGAATTCTTAGGGTGGAGTGCTGACCGGGAAACCTGGATCATCCTCCTTTTCTGAGCACCTGCCTTCCCAGGTCTTAAACCTGGGCTCCCCATATCTCTCTCTGTGTGTATCTGTTCAGTAACCTAGGTAAGAAAAGCAAATATCGCCTATCTCTATATGTTTTAGGTTCTCATGCAAGCAACAGAACAGAGAAAATATATCCTGTAACAACAACAAAAAGAGTTTGGGACTGAGCAAAACAGATTGCTATTATTATTTTCAAAACTCCTATAAGTCATTCTCAGCAGACCCTGTTTGTTCATGACCTCTGTGTAAGAAATTAAGTGCTGAGTGGTAGGGGTATGCAGTATTAGGAGAAAGATTATGCTTGAGAGGTTTATAGTCTGGTATAATATGGTAAATGTGATAAAAGTTCCAGTCAATGAGGTACCCTGTAAAGAGCAATGACAAAAAAATATCATGGAGGTACCAGCACATAAAAATGCCTGGTTTTCATTAATAAGCACTTTTTCTCACAATACTCCCCATGAGAAAAATCATGGGATGCCTTGTAGCTCTATGAAAAAAATGAATTTATTGTAATAGTCACAAAGGATTTGTGTATCTCAAGGTAGAAGCTTCCATTCTCTTCACAAGTAGCAACTTCTCAGTCTTGGAAATTGAGGCAGAACGGTACTACCTTTGTTGGTTGGTTTATATAGACTTATCTTGGGAGTGAGACTCAGCACACATTTACCTCTGACTCATTAGCAGATGCACTACTGAAGGTCCTTCCTGTTAATGTCAATGAGTTCGATTTTGCTGCAAAATGTGTTTCCTATCACCAAGGCTTTCAGATGGGATGGTTCAGACTTTCAGTCCCGTAAGTCTCATGGGAGCAAGAGTTTGACATCCTTCAATTTTTTCAATGACTGCTTATTGTTCTCTTGTATTACATTTCAGAAATTTTAAAAATGTCAAAGGCTTTCTTTACATCTCAGGTCTTCTATTTGTTTGTATATGCTTGAGGTTTTCCTTTGAAGAGGTTTACTCCCTCTGCTGGTTCTAACTATGAAATGAATGATCGCATGTAATAAGTATATTTCTGATGACAGATCCCAGGGGTTGCTTGCCTATGGTGTTCTTTGCCTTAGACTTTCTCCAAAGTGTAAAATTCTATTTTTGTTTGACTCCCTCAAATTCCGGATATAAAATCGCCCAAGAATCTGAGAGGTTTTTTATATTTCTTTTGAGAACAATATGAAATTCTATGAGACTTGTAGTAATTTGACACTTAAGTGAGTCTGGCATGCAGATTTATAGTATATAATATAATAGATGCTTAATAAATATTTATCAATTTCTTGAATGCAGCTATATTTTTATTGTATACAGACAGATTGTGCATACTTTAATGCAGGAGTAATAAATCACTGAATCTTTTTGATGAAGTCATTGGTATTTCCATAGAGCTTTCTCCATGTAGTTCTTACTGTAGTTCCAGCCACACTGTATTACAGTATTTCTTTTTATATTTGCCTTGCTAGACTGTGAACCCCTCCAGAACAGGCATTGTCTGTTATTTGTCTTTAGAGTCTCAGACCCTGTTGGTGAACTTCAACATATTATGCAACTAAAAACTTCTTCCCAAATAGTGTCCAAGAGCCAGAAAGTTTAAGTAACCAGAACTTTTTCTCCATTCTACTTTTACCATAAAAAGGTAATTGAAGGTAAATAACTTATTTGAAATACCCACTTTCTAAATATGAGCACATGTGTACTACAGAATATAGTTAGTATAGTTAATACAGACATAGGAAGACCTCCCCACCATCTCCACTTGTATATTATATAGTAGCAGTCAGTGCTATGATGGTTATCCCAAAGCCCTGAACGATCTTTTTGCAACTTATGTTTTCTTTTTATACCTTCATTTTCAATGCAAAACCAGCTTTTCATTTACATTGCTTGCTTAAAGCAAGCTACACCAGCTCTTATTTTTCAGGATGGCATTAGTTAAGATGCAAGCATACGTTCCAAACTTATTTTGGGTTGTTTGTGCTCCTAACACCGGACGTTGCCTTAGACCATTGCTTTTCAAACCATTTTCCAAGGACCTCTAATTCTATAGGATAGTGATAGGTATTATATGGGTGGGTGGGGAGGGGGGAGGCACATTTCGTTAACACTTAGTAAATGTTGAATTAAATAGATTTCTTTTTTAAATGTAGAACTTCTCAGATCTTCTAATATTCCGGGCTTAAAATGTGAATTTCAGGAGAGTAGATTTAGCATATTTCCAAATTTGTTTCATTTAGAACTGTTTTTTAAAATATTTTTATGTATGTATTTATTTATTTGTCTATGTCAGGTCTTAGTCATGGCACGGGATCTTTACTCTTTGTTGTAGCATGCAGGATCTTTTTGATGAAACATATCTTGGCATTATTGTCTTCTAAATTCCCTTTGGGAGACAGGAGTATAGACAATCAGGACTTAACAGTATAACCAAATGGGTTCTCTCCTCATTTTCTCCAAGATACTATCAATATTCATCTCTTACTGGAAATGTTTTTGTTAATAGGAAATATTGATGGAATGGTTTGAGTCTGTTTTTGAAGTCAAATGTAAAATCTCACAGATGCTGTGTGTGTCTTTCTGGCCTGAGTCACAGTATTTCTTCCCATGTTTCTCACTACACTTTTGAAATTAGTCAGACGCTAAAGCCCTGTAAGTGCAGGAACAGGTTCATTCACTATCATGGAGTGCCCGCCATCAAGTAGCACTCTGCAAATGTTTATCTAGCAAATGAAGAAAATAATTTTTCCAGTTGTTCGGGTTTCTAAACAAAGGAAAATGGTACCACATGTATACTGATTATTGTCCTGCAGTGCACCCCTCACCCCTAGAATAGTTGTCATGGTTCCCTGTGTTTGAATTTCATGCCAGAGTGAATGTGAACGCAGGCTCACTGCAGAAGGAAAAGTAGCTACATGACCTCTTCAGAGGGAAATGTGGCAGCAGGGGCCAATAGCTTAGAGTTGGTTCTTAACTAGGCTACAGGACTGTGTGCTGACAGGTACGACTCTGTACTTTATAATGATGTTTCAGCATTTTGTTCATAGAGGAAATCTAGTAAAAACCACCACCACCATCTTCTAAAGCTTTTACATTATTAATATTTTAACTTAGAATCTTGGCAGAGACATTTCAAACTACTTTTCTGTGTAGTTTCCCTACTCAGTACCCACATTATCTAAGAACTTTGTATAAATAGTTATACACCTCCAGAGAAGGACAAACAGATGCTTAAAGAGTTGGGAATTTGCTGAAAGTCAGTTAAGCAAAAGTGAAAAATCGTCTTTAATCTATTGAGCCACACAAATGATAGATATCATTATTGATTCTGCCATTTCAAAGACTCAAGTTAGGGCTTTAGTAAATACAGACTATATTATAATGTTTTGGAAATTTATGTTCTTAAAAATTTATTGGTCAAAGTGTAAGAGGCTCCACTACACACTAACTTGACTGGTTGGGAACATCAAATGGTTGCAAAGAAGTGGAGACACTGGGACTCTGATGCATTCCTAGTGGGAGTATAAGATGGTTCAGCTACTATACTTGGAAAAACAGTTTTGTAATATTTACTGACCATATGCCTTCCCTCTCTCAATAGATAGACAGACAAGTAGATAGATATATGTATTCAAGAGAAATGAGTGCCTATGTCCGATAAGAGACATGCACAAAAATGCTCATAACAGGATGTTCATTCACCATGTGTGTTAATCACTGTAACCAAGAACTAAAACACCCATCAAAAGAAAAAAAAAATGGCTAAATAAACTCTGGCATGTTGACACAATGGAATACTACACAGTAATGACAGGGAACAAACTACTGATATGAACGACAAGCTACTGTTATTAAACAGCAAGTTGTTAATAAAACAACTTACATATTAAGTTGAGTAAAAAAAAAAAAAAGCCAGACACAAAAACTGCGTGATTCCTTTTATATGAAGTGCAAGAAGACCCAGCAGTATTAATCCATGTTGATAGAATGGTATTGACTAAGAAAGGGACAGAGAGCACTTTCTATGGTGATGTAAACGTTCTGTATCTCGGTCTGAGTGGTGCTTACCTAGGTGTGTACATATGTAAGGGTTAGGGGGACGGAGAGAAAGAGAGAGATGGCAATAGGTAGCTAAAACTTAGTTGCTCTTTACGAGAAATTTCCTCTAAGGTATGATGTATAAATGTGATTCTGCTTCCTTATTTATGAATGTGAAACACCTTTTGTATCTTCAGAATAATCTGAAACAGGTGTATTATTTTTTTTTCCCCCTGGTCTTGTCTTGTTTTTGTAGTTTGGGAAAAAATTTGCAAGAACCTCTGTCTTGGTCTTACATGTAATATAGTCATTGAATGCCTGGTGTATGCCACACACTGGGCCAGGCTTTGGAGATCCAAAGGTAATTAAGCTCCAGTGCTGCCATTGAGTCCTGTCGGGGTGATGGAGATGGAAACAGTTTCTTGTGGTCATATCACACTTCAGCCGGGACTATAAGAGAGGTGTGGAATGTAGAGCCAGTAGCCTCTCAGAATGTTCTGGAAGGCTTCACAGAAGGCATCTTTTTTTTAATGAAATTAACTTTATTATAGAAATTATTCTGAGGCTTTCTGGGGAAGACATACATTTTGACATAAATTGAATTGTATCAAAGACACACTCTACCTTTTAGCTATCAACTTTGTTTCTTCCTTGAGTTTATATCTTACCCTCTCTTTTGAAACTTCACCCATTAACAACCTTTGGAAAACCAACATATATTTCTTTTTTTAATTCATTTCTTTTTATTTGGAGGATAATTGCTTTACAGTATTTCATTAGTTTCTGCCGTACATCAACATGAATCAGCCATAGGTATACATCTGTCCCCTCCCTCTTGAGCCTCCCTCCCAGCTCCCACCCCATCCCACCCATTTAGGTTGTCACAGAGCACCTGATTTGAGTTCCCTGAGTCATACAGCAGATTCCCACTGACTATCTATTTTACCTGTGATCAAGTGTATATTTCCATGCTACTCTCTCAATTCGTCCCACCCTCTCCTTCCTCCACTGTGTCCACAAGTCTTCTCTATGTCTGTGTCTCCATTGCTGCCCCGCCAATAGGTTCATCAGTACCATCTTTCTAGATTCCACATATACAGCATATACATCTTACATAAATCTAGTATATATTGTTCCAGGTTTAATTAGATGCCAAGGGATGACATAAACTTGGAACATCAGCCCCTAAACTATAAGCCGAAAGGTAGAAGTAATTGATATATCTCAATAAAACTCTGAAATTTATGGCCCCGCTTTTCTTTTTGCCGTACATCAGGGTCCTCAATATATTAAGCAGCTAAAATCGTGATTTAAGATTACTTTTTAATGGCTAAAGAATAATTAAAATTTTTATGTAATCTGCATGTTTCCTTAGATATCACTGTTATCACTTCTTAGGCCATTTATCAAAGCCCTAACAGTTTCAAGGATAAAAGAAGCTTACCTGCCACAGATTTCTAGAAAGCAGCAACATTCTTTGAAATGTTTATAAATGGAAAAGTCATCTTTCTTTGAATTAGCTCTGAGGTAAAAGCCAAGTTATACCCAGCCTGGAGAGTTATTTTTCCTTTCAAGTAGTCTTTGCATGCAGCAACCACACTGCCCCGAACACATGTGCAGCGTGAGCTCCTGAGCATAGGTGAGAAGCCTTCCGCTGGTTTTTATGTTCGCACATGTCTCTCTCTCCTGATAACGGATGTACCTAGAAATACTGGTGAGTCCTTGGTATTAGTGTGGTTCTTCCTAGAAACTGAGACAGTTTTAAGAGAAGCCTTGCAGCTCATCAAGAGCAAATAAATTCTGTATTTTATAAGTATTTAAAGAACGGAACTATCCTCCCTTTTGATGATCCTTTTCTTCCCCTCCTCTCAGAGAAGATACAAAGATACTAAAAATTCTTTAAGCATAGGAAAGGAAAATAAGGAAAGAAAGGGAAAATAAAGGGCACATGTTACCTATCCATCTTTGCTCTTTTTTAGTAATTTGGAAATCAGACCGTAAAATCCAGAACAATGTTATATCCATACAGTTACACTGAACCTTCAAATCTGAAAATATGGTATGCCCAGTGAAGTGAATGAAGCCGTGGGTGGTAGCATCCAGGCTGTCCAAACTGTATTTTCCATTCCCTGGTTCCCACAGCCTATCGCTCTGTGCATTTCGCTGTTTTATCAAGTTAAGAAGGCACCCTGTTCAGCTGTGTCGGCATAAATGGATGAGGGTGACTCTGCCACAGAGTCTAGCTTGGGGAACTGGTTAGATGGGGATTTCATTTGCAGAGACAGGGAATGCAGAAGGAGAACAAGTTTCAGGGGAAGGTCTTTGCCGTGGTCCCCAGAGAAGGAATGTTCTGGGAGGACATAGCGAACTTGCCTTTGGTGATCACACTGCACCAGAGCATTGTGGGTAGGGACACTTTCCCGACCCTCCATCCACGATCCTGAACCCTCAACTGGTGACCGTCTTGGTGAAATCCTTTGGGATATCATTACCCTGCGTGGGGGGAGGGGCAGGAGGGTGGGAAACATTTCTTTTGTTCTTGGGATATCATTACCCTGGGGAGGGGGTACGTGGTAGGGGGGACATGTCTTTTGTTCTAGTCAGCTTTCCTGTTAACTCACATTGTTATGGAGATGATTGTTTTTTGGCGGGGGGTGGTATTTTGTTTTGCTTTTGTGTTTGTTGCTTTTGTTTCTGTCTGTGCAGTGTGGCTTACGGGATCTCAGTTCCCTGACCAGGGATGGAATCGGGGCCCATGGCAGTAGAAAGTACCAAGTCCTAATGACTGGATCACCCGGGAATTCCCAGAAATGATTGTTTTACAAATACAGACGTTTAAAATCATAATTCAGCATAAGACCAAAAAGCCAACAAAGAAAAGAACCAAGGTTATTCAGTCTCTACACTGAGGAAAGTCAACCTGAATCAGATAAACCTTGTTTCAAATCTTGCTTGTACCATTTACTAGTTGATTGGGTCTTGGACAAGTTGATTAATTTGTGGAGTCTCAGCTTCCTTATCTTTAAAAATAGAGGCACTGATACTGACTTCATACCACTAACCTGCAGATTGTCCAGGCAGACAGATGAAGTCCATCTGGCACAGAACTTTACATCTTCTGTGCTCCTCGAAGGTTTTCTTTCCCTCCTTCCCTAACCTGCTTCTTTACCCCCCAGATGGGATAAATGTGAGAGCTTTTAAGAGAAGAGATCACAAAATAACACAAACTCCTACAGTAATCCATCTGCCGTTTAACAGTTCTTCTTGTCAGAGAATACTTCCTTCTTTCTAACCAGAATTCCTAATGGTGCCATCTAAGTCCTCTGCATTGTGGCCTTCTCCTTTTTTGTTTGCAGTTTTAATCTTGCTAAACAAACGGCATGAAACATCCTAATCTTTGGGAGCATATTTTCTTTAGTTCTTGCCTTTAATAGCGAAAGCACAAAATACAGTGGGAACTCTGGAGTCCTCTGGAGACCTTACGTTTATTGCTGGTTGCCCAGACTAGGTAGTTAGCATGCATCTCTGTGAACCTTCTAGATGAAGGTGTGTCAGTACAAACTTTGGGGAGAGTGGTTTTTTCAGAATGAGCTATACCTTGGTAGTTCCTTCCAGCTCAGAAACTCCACACCCTTCCCATTTAAGGAAAGTAGAGCCCACAGATTTTAAGATGTTGAAGAATGTTTGAGCCTAAACTTAGGTCCTAAAACTGTGCATCCATTTCCCTCATCACTTGCACCAAATAACCTGCAAGTGTTCATGTAATAGTTTTACATGCAGCCTGTATTAAGAATGAACATAGTCACCAAGGAGGAAGAAGGCATGAACTTAAAGAGGCATGCAGCTGTTTTCATCATAAAAAGTCAATTTGTTAATTTACTTCCAAGTCTGAGTGGTCATGAGGCTTCCCAAAGCATATAGATTTTCTTAAGTGTTAAAACAGCCTTTAAAAGGAAACGATGAGCTCTACAGCCTGCCATAGCCTGTGTGCAGAATAATTTTCATTTCTACTTATCTGTGAAGGTTGAAGGAATGTCTACAAATATTTGCTTGGTTTCTATGGTGAAGGCAGAGAGAGATCAAGTGTGTGATTGTTCAGTGTCAAAATCAAAACTACACTATACTGTACTTCTAAAAAGAGAGTACATTTGTTGCTTGAAACATAATAAGACGTTTAGCGAGTAGTAACTATTTTAAGTTTCACAAGTTCAGGATGAAATTTAAACAATACGGCCTGAGGGAAAACATGGGCCCTTCAGGCATGTTAAAACTTAATTTTCCAAAAATAAAATGGTCCTCACACTTTATTAAAAAGTCATCTGTTGATTAGAGATAATGTTGGTGAACTCTAAGGATGCCTTGTGTGGGCATGGGGACATGACCATGGTCTGTAAATTTCTTTTTTTTTTAAAAAATAATTTTATTTATTTATTTTTGGGTGTGCTGGGTCTTCTTTGCTTTATGCAGGCTTTCTCTGGTTGCGCAAGCAGGAGCCATTCTCTGGTTGTGGTGCTTGGGCTTCTCGTATTGCAGAGCTTGGGCTCTGGGGTTCTCAGGCTTCAGTAGCTGCAGCGTGTAGACTCAGTAGTTTCAGTTTGTGGGCTCTGAAACACAGGCTCAATAGTTGCTTCTCAGCAAGTGGGATCTTACCGGATCAGGGATCAAACCTGTGTCTCCTGCATTGGCAGAAGGAGTGTTTGCCAGTGAGCCATCAGGGAAGCCCTATAAATTTCTACTATATTAGAAACCCCTTCGTCTGCCCTAGGTATCCGTCCTAACCCTGGAACCCTCCATTCACTCTGCTGTCTTCTGGCTACCCTTGCATTTTTGAAACATACTTTTTTTTTTTTTGTAGTTCCTTAGGTTTTTAGTTTATTATTCTTTATGCTTTAAATATACAGTACATACTATTTTTCATATTTGAAAAGTCAAATAGTAAAAAACAGTTTCCAAAGAAAAATGAGTGAACGAAAGAAAGAGAGTAGTTATCTTAGCATTCCTGTTGATGTGGGGGTAGGTTGAAGGGGGTAATACATTTTAATCAGAAGCACCAGACAAGTGGAACATGCTTTTTTTTTTTTTTAAACCTCATATGCACAATGCTTTGTCAGGTGCTAAGGATGAAAAGTCCACTTAGGAACAGCCTGTACCCTCAGACGGTAAAGAATTCGCCTGCAGTATGGGAGACCTGGGTTTGGTCCCTGGGTTGGGAAGATCCCCTGGAGGAGGGCATGGCAACCCACTCCTGTGTTCTTGCCTGGAGAATCCGCACTGACAGAGAAGCCTGGTTGGCTACAGTCCGTGGAGTCGCAAAGAGTCTGACATGACTGAGCGACTAAACACAGCACAGGCAGTAAGTACACGGTGAATGGAATACAGTGTGATAAGCACTGCGTCTCCAAGTAATTGGGCAGGATCAGGCAGGGCAAGATTCACAGGAATTAAGAATGGAGTCATGAGAGAGAGAACTTTCCAGAGAAAGAATTTCAATCTATGAGAAGGCCACGAGGCATGCATGACATAGCACGCATGTTTGTACAACCATAAAGCCTCTGAACGGGTGGAGGAAGCTTTCCCCTGAAGGAGGAACAGGCGATAAAGCCAGAGAGAGGGTGGGAGCCAGATCATGAGTTGAACTTGAACTTGACCCTGAAAGCTCTCAAGAATGGTGAAAGGATTTTAAGGAGGAGTGGAGTGAGCACAGCTGTAGATACAGAAGAGAGGCCAGAGTAGGAGACAGTCTGGTGGGAGAAGACCCCTTAGGAAGCTGCTATGACTTGTAGCAGTTCATGGTGGAACTGTCAGGGTCTGGTGACTTGATTAAGAGTGGGGCTGTGTGGGAAGGAACCTGGGCGACTGGTGACTTTATTTGCAGAAAGAGGGAATCTAAGAGGAAAGAGAGTGTGTGCATTTTGGAATTGAAGTGCCTATGGGAGTACCAAGGGCTTCCCAGGTGGCGCTAGTGGTCAAGAACCCACCTGCCAATGCAGGAGATGTAAGGGAGGCGGGTTTGATCCCTGGGTTGGGAAGATCCCCTGGAGCAGGGCACAGCAACCCACTCCAGTATTCTTCCCTGGAGAATCCCATGGACAGAGGAGCTTGGCGAGCTACAGTCCGTGGGGTCGCAAAGAGTTGGACATGACTGAAGTGACTTAACAGGGGAGCCCCAAGTAGTGACGTCCAGGAGACAGCTGGATGTGTGCGTCAGAATTCTGGATATCATGTGGACTTGAGGGTCATCCATTATGATGCTCCCCACGTGTTGTGCATCACATTAGGAAAGCAGTCGCCCAAGAATATCCTTGTTGTTGCTCAGTTACGTCTGACTGTGATCCCACGGACTGCAGCATGCCAGCTTTCCCTGTCCAGAAAACGATTGTTTAAGGGACTGATTGGGAAAGAGATGGCCACGGGGTTACTGGAAAGTCACCGGGACCCCACCCCAAGGTCTCCTTCAGCCAGCTGATTTGACGTGCTGCTCTTCTAGTTGTGACCCACCCTGTCCAGGATAACAGGGTAGCTCTCCTAGAGGGCACCGTCACATGATGAACTGAAGTTCACTTGGACCTTTAAAGACTTGATGTCTAGAATAACACCTTCTCAAAGTAAATTTGCTTAGATATGAGCAAAATGGGAGAGAGGCGTAAAGCTTAGAAAGAGATGGTCAGTGCCACAGATATCATGAAAGGTCAGAGCCTGGATCCTTGAACTCACCTTCCTTCATCCTTCAGTGGGTCACTGTCATACCCGCCTCGGACACAGGACACAGGACACAGGTCTCTATCTACAGAGTGCCTCTTCTCCAAAGATTCCCTTCACCTTGGGCTCAGCTTTTTCCCCTGTGCCATTGCCCTTTGAGTTTTCTTACACATTCTCAGAATCAAATGAGGTTCAGCCCACCTCCCTCCACAGATACAGTTCCTTTTTTAAAAATACATGGTTAGTGGGACTTCCCAGTGGTTAAGACTACATGTATGTGATGCAGGGGGCAGGGGGATGCAGGTTTGATCCCTGATCAGGTAACTAAGATCCCACATGTTGCATGATGCAGCCAAAAAAATTTTTTTTAATTTAATAAATAAACAAAAATGTAGAATTACTCAGAAGTCCTCCATTATTTTAGACATTGTTGTCCCTATATTCTCCAGGGTAGGGGACTGCCTCTATCTACCTTCAGCATTGACCCCAGGAGTTAGTTCCCTGTGGTTCTTTCATGTGTCCAGTCATCAGATAAGTGAGCACCTTCCAAACACTCTATATACACTGTGGCTGATGAATTGAATGACTCTAATGGAAAATAGGAGCTATAACGGTGCAGTGCAAACTCAGGAGAGAGCAATCACCCCCAGCTAAGAGATCAGGAAAGGCTTTCTGGAGGAAGTGATCTGTGAAAATTCAGACCAGCAGAGACTCAAGGGAAGAATATGCCACAGAGAGAACCACCGAGGCAGTGACCAGGTAGTTGGGAGCCAGAGGTGGTCCCCCCGGCGGGTGCCCAGTGAGTCTGGACGGCTGGGGTTCTGGAAGGACAGGCAGCCTTCCTGCTGGTAGCAGATGCACAGCAGAGGCCATGGCTGTTGCTGGCTCAGTGCTCAACTCCAAGAATCTGAAAACATTTTTGTGTAGACTTTGGCCATTTTTTGTCATGCACCAGAACATCTTTTTTCCGGCCCTTAGGTTATAAATGTGTCTAGTTGAGATGATTCTGTTATTATTATTTGTTGAAAGTACTTTGTGTGTTAACTTTTATTGGCATTTTACTCTTTTAATGCTTTCCATTTAATTGGCCTTACAATGACAAGACTGGGCCAGAATTAAAATTCTGATGGTTTATAGTCTCTTAATTTAAACGTATGATTTTAAAGACCTGAATTTTGAGACCTTTTAGGAAAAGTCAGTGAAATTACCACTAATTTTGATGTTCACTTTGCAAAAGCGAGGATGTCTTTTGGAGGGAAGAAACAGACATACTAGAGAGATTTATGGGCTTCTCTGGAGACTCAGTGGTAAAGAACCCATCTGCCAGTACAGGAGACATGAGTTCGATCCCTTTGTTGGGAAAATTCCCTGGAGAAGGGCATGGCAACACACTCCAGTATTCTTGCCTGGAGAATTCCTTAGACAGAGGAGCCTGGTGTGCTACAGTCCATGGGGTCACAAAGAGTTGGACACGACTTAGTAAGTGAACAATTTCACAACGGAAAGCTTTATACTGGTGTGAAGAAGATAAGTGGCTTAGAGAACAACTTAGAAAGCCTTCACTTGGACAGTATAAAAATCCTGAGTTATTCTAAGGATTTTATCCTTATTTCTCAGAAATCGCTACAGAAGTTTACATTTGAGACTTACTTAAATTGGCCCCAGAAAAATCACCACACTGGTCCCCCCGATAAGTACTGACTAAACCAAAGAGTAGGCAAAGATATCTTGGTTCTATACAGTATATGGATTTTTTAAGTCATTACATTTAAGACCTCTTAGAATGCTAACAGAGGTCCCTGTACAAGTCATCCAGTCTAAATGTCCTCTCTGACACATAAGAAAGCTGAGAAAAAGTTGCCACCCACACTAGTTTCTTCATCAGCAAACTGGATGTATTAGTCAGGTCCCAACAGGAAATAGATGGCAGACTCAAAATAAGACAATTCAAGGAAGGTTTGTTTACAGAGACAAGATTTACAAAGAAGTGGGTTTAGGGGAAGCCCAGTGGATGGTACAAACTTGAGTCTTACTTACATCAAGCTGTTATCATTCATTCCCAGGCTTGAAGGGTGATGGGGAGCAGTTAACTGGAGTTGGGTGGAGTGGGCTGCCTGGGAAGGACATTGACTTTGTGATGACAGCCCTGCCAGCTCTGGACCACCTTGCTGGGAGGAAATCAGGGGGTTAAAGGCTCAGCCTCACTGTTCTCCTTCTCTCTGAAACTCCTGCCTTAGCTTCCCATTGGCCAAACCCTATAAGAAGCTAAAGGCAAATGGTCGACACAGGTCCACCTCCCAAGAATGGGGCCCCCATGAAGAGAGACAAAGGGAAGATGGCCCAGAACAATGTACTTACCATGCTTTGCTGCTCTTTAAGCACGTAGCCATAGATTAAGGATGACTCAGAGAACATCTGCTTGTTTTCAGGATCTTGGTGAAAGGGTACATGAATTAAAGACTGTAAAATCTAATATTAAGTAAGAATGCTTTACTCTGACATGTATTTTGAGTCAGAGTTGGCCTTGGCTCTACTTTATCTTATACTGTACTGAACTGTTTCACAAAATTGTGAGTAGAGATCAAAGCAGTTTAAACAGATACAGCCACTTGTGTAAATATCCTTGAACTCCCCTCATCTTCCGCTCCTCCTCCTGTTGCCAAATGCATCCAGCACCTCTAGAGGCTGTTAATACATGTAATGATTGTAATAAACATCATATTTGCTTGGGTTCCAGCTGGCTGCAACCACCAAACTCTGACCATAGTTCCTATTGTTATCTTTGCTTAGTAGACAACTTCATTGTTACCGTTAGAAGCCACCTTTGTCTTAGATTTCTAATTGTTGATCTTTATACATTGTACTCATTGTTTACCACAGCATGTCTTTTAATTGACCATTATATTTTGTTTTTAAGGGTATGTAGAATTATTAAACTTAGAAAATATGTGGGTAGAAATTAATTGATTACATTGTCGAAAGTATTCTATGTTACTTCATGCACTAAAACCTTGAAACATTTCTTTATCAGTTTTGTCCATTCTTTGTAAAACTTTCTATTAAAAATTAGTAAATCTGCTTTCCTACAACTTAAACTGGTTTGAAGTGAGGCAGTCTTCCATCAGAAGTTTTTAGAGGTACAGAACTGTAATAGTTCCTTAAGAAACAGGATTTATACTTTAATGTCAGGGAAATTTGTTACAATTTGTTCTCAGAAGCTTGGAAGTTATGTGTCTGAAATCCCATGAAATTACAGAAATTGTCATCATTTCAGATATTTTAAAATTACAGTGACTTAAAGTGAGGGTTGAAGGACTCTGGGTCAGAAAATGGAACGGCCGCATGTATTAGCAAATTAAAACTAGGGAAGCTTACTTGATACATGAGATAATGTTACATAAATAGGGAATAATTGTTAGATTTATGTCTGTTGCAAAAGGCAGTCATTTATTATTTTAAATGTAGGCTCTGGACAGCATTGGGGTTATTTTCTTGGAGAATCAACTAGAAATGTGTAGTTCATACTTTTTGACATTCATGCATTTGAATTCTATAAGGATTAACCAAAAAGATATCTCTTTAGATAAATGCTGATGGTTCAAAAAGAGTATAAACATAAACCCAATGAATGAATCTAATTCCTCTCACTTTTACAATGATTTACACATAGCCCAATTAAAAATCTCTAAGAGATAATAAAGAGATTTTTAAATCTTAACTTTCATTGAAGTTATCAAATGGGAATCTGATGAATACATTTGTACCATGCAGAGCACTGTTGTGGTTTCAAAGTGAATTTTGAAGTTAAAAGTGAAGCCTTTTTCTTTAACCTTTTTTTTTAAAGGAAATCACTTAACCCCAAAGGATAGAAGCATTTTTTGAGATTTTTTTTTAAGTTCATGTTAAAATATTTCAAAGACAATTTAAAATCTTTTTCTTTCAGTTCTTTAATTGCAACCTGTATGTTTGCCTGCTGATGTGTGGATGTTTGGAATGCTGAAAGAAGGGGGCAGTGTTGGATGCTGAGGAAGGAGGATGGGGTTGAAATCAATGCCCAGGAGAGTCCCACGTGGCAGCTCCATGACTCTGGCTAAATTACCCAACCTCTCTGAAATTGTTTTCTCAGCTATAAAATGTGCTTACCAACAGCAACTGACTGACCTTATGCCTCTGAGATTGTCATCCGGCCGCTCCTTTCTCTTCCACTTTCCACCTCCCGCACTGACACATTTCCATGACAACTTTCCTCTTAAAGCTAGATGTTTATGTATAGAACCCTGGCAGACATTTTTGTATGCATAAATGACTCTTTACACACACACATAATCTTTAATAAAAATTGAAAAATATTTTGCACTGCTTCAAAACTTACCTGTTCACTTAACAGTGTATCATGAATATCTTTTTATGTAATAGTGGTATCCTGTCCTTTCTGCCCATCAGGCAAAAACGATTCTCTCCGATTGTATTATTTGTATTATTGTAGTATTGTATATTGTTGTATTATCTTATTGTGTTAGCCTTCCTTCCTCTCTCTCCTTTCTTCCTTTTCTTTCATTCTTTTTCCTTTCTTTTCTTTCTTTCAATGAGATTGAGTATCTTTACTAGTTTTTTCTTTTGAATTTTTTCATATTTTTTATCCATTTTTCTTTTGTATTGTTTTATTGTTATAATTTGTTTTAGATGTTTTCTCCCAGATTGTCATTCACCCTTTGCCTTTATTTACAGTGTTTGCTGAAGAGGATTTCAGTTTTAAATAGCTGAATCTGTAAATCTTTTCATTTCAAGCTTCTAGATTACCCATCGTGCTGAGAAAGGCCTCCACATCCCAAGGTCCTCTTCTGTTTTCTTCTAATACATTTTTCTAGCTCTGCTTCTTACATTTAGATCTATCATCAATATAGTTTCTTTCCTCTTATACATGGTATAAAGTAGGGATCAAACTTATTTTTCTTCCAAATGGACAGCCAATTGTCTTGCTTTCACCTATTGAAGTGCATTTTCTCGCTTTCTCTCTAAGATGAAATTCAGTCTACCTATCAGAATATCTTATAAATATCTTGTAAATATCACCTTATAAATATCTCATTCTTTTTCTGGACTTTATTCATTTTTTAATCTGTTAGCACCTACTGCTTTATTTGCTGTACCTGCTTCCCTAGTGGCTCAGATGGTAAAGAATCCACCTGTAATACGGGAGACCTGGGTTCGATCCCTGGGTTGGGATGATCCCCTGGAGAAGGGAATGGCAACCCACTCCAGTATTCTGGCCTAGAGAACCCCATGGACTGTATAGTCCATGGGGTTGCAAAGAGTCAGACCCAGCTGAGCAACTTTCACTTCACTTCAGAGTATATTTTGGTGCCAAAGAACAAATCCCCCTCATCTTAATTTCTCAAACTATTTTTGACTCTTCTTAAGTGTTATTCCACCAGAGGCACCTATCAAAGTTAAGTTACTCCCCCACATCATTGGATTGTCTTAACATTTTTGTGTTAAATACAGGAATGATAATTATCTTTATGATGTGGCTTTTTCCCATCTTAGTCATAGTCTGTCTCACCGTTTATTTAGTTTTTATTTTATATTCTTTAATAATGTATTGTTTTATTCATACAGATCTTGCTTTTTCAAATTCCTCAGTGTTTCACATTTTTTTGTTACTATGTGAACGCGATCCTTTTTCCATTGTATTTTGTAACTGACTTAGAAGCACTTGTGTGTTTGTTTTGTATTTTATGTCTGCTGTCACCCAAATTTTTATTATCTGAATAATATCTTGCTGTAATTAATTTCATATATTAAAACATAAAGCCAGTGTGTATAAGGCAGAAACCCTTAGAAGTACAAGGAGATTCTGGGGGAAGGAAAACACAGACTCAATTATCTTTCAGTTTGACACAGTATAGAAAAATAGAAATAAGGATCTGTGTGTGACAAGCTAATTAATAAAGAACTTTACATTTAAAAGAGAATACTCTTCTTATATCCTGTGAAACAAAAGCCACTTATATGCATAGTCGTAAAGGCTAGAAATTCTACAGGTTGCATTCTCTGGCTGTGATGTAATAGGACTAGCAATTAAATAATCCAGCAAGTAAAAGTTAACCATAAATATCTGATCATATGGAAATTTTAAAACTCTTTTCTAAATAATTCTTCATATTAGTTTATTCTTAAAGAGAATATTAAAGATAAATTATGTATTATTTAAAGCTGAGCAAAAATGAGGAAGGTTTATTTAATAATATATAGCTAAATGTTCTATCATTAATTGAAAGTGAAAATAAATTATCTAAGTTTCAACTCAGAAATAAATTTAGAAAACAAAAAAATTATGGAGGATTTAAAAGATAAAAGTAGAAGTCAATAAATTATAAAACAGTACACCTCCCAAAATGAAAAGACATTTTGAAGTCAGTTTTTTAATAAATAATGTAGCTAAACTCTTAACAACCCTGACTGATATAAAGAGAAAAAAATTAGATTTCCTTTTTCAGAAAACCAAAAAAATAAATGAGATGAAGATAATTACAAGAAATACTGTATAAATTTAAGCCAATATATTTTAAAATCTAGATTAAGAATTTTCATGGGGAAATTCCTTATCATTACGAAAATTGACTCAAAACAACATTGAAACCTGAACAGACTAATTACCGAGAAGAAAGTCATGAGACTGTTAAAAACATACTGCTTGGAAAGATCCAGATCCAGGTGGTTTTACAAGTGTGTCCTTTCAAGGAACTGATTATTCATATGCTGTTTATAATATCCCAGAATATAGAAAAGGATGGACAGTTTGTATATAGCCCTAACACCAAACATGAAAAATTACACACAAAAAGAAAACTTTAGATTAGTCTCATTCATCAGTGTAAGTTAGTGTCCTAAATAAATATTAGCAAATAGAATCTGAGTCAAATAAAAGAATAATAAACCATGATTAGGAATGATTTATTCCAAAAAGAGAAATCTATTAATGTAATTAATCTAGCATTAATGGAATAAAAGAGAATGGTCAAATGGTTATTATTAATAGACATTTTTAAAAGCTTTTGATAAAAATGCATTACCCATTTTGAGTGGTAACTAAATTTTAAAAGGAAATGAGAGGAACTTCTTAAATGTATCAATATTTTTCTTATTATTTTAGCTGTCTAAACATTTATTTGATGATCATAATAAGTATCACTGGTTAAAGTACTAAAAATGAAGATAGTTCTACTAAAGTGTTTTAGAATGGGTGATCAGTCAGAAATCACAGCCTCTTTAAACAGCTGTATTCAGATACTGAATGATACTGTATTCAGATTAAACTTTTCATCTCATATGTTTGACTTTCTTTCAAACTGAAGTGAGAAGATAAATATGTAATCTCACAATATCTGTGTATATCTGTAAACCACTGGACTGGAACTTTATGGTCCATTTGCCACTGCACCTTGATTTACAGTGTATTAGAGAAATAGGGAAGTGTTCCTCCAGCTAGAAATATTAGTAATACAGAAATAAATTATGTAACTAGACACTGGAGCCCAGAATCAGACACTTTTCTTAACAAAAGTAGTGAGTACCTTCTCTTTGGGGATGGAATTTTGCCCACTTATCTTCTAGAAATGATTGCCTTAAATGATTGCCTCATCAGTTTGGTACTTGTTGAAGCACAGTTGTTACATGCTCAATACTATGATGGGCATGTATAGACATAATGATGGGTGAAACCAGGTCCATGGTGCCAGGAATGACCCATATTATGAACTACATTATATGCTAAGTTGCTTCAGTTGTGTCCAACTCTGCGAGAACTACATTACAAGGTATGATTTTTCGGTGGCAGTGGATCCAGAGAGGTGATGACATCAAAGCTGAGCTTTGTAGGAGAAGCAGAATTTCAACCTGTGGAGGAGAAAGTAGAGTTTGCCAGACTACAACAGTGTCATCAAAAAACATGGAGGCAGGAGCTGGAAGATATGTTTGTATAATTGAATGCCAAGGGTTAGGGTTACCTAATGAAGTTTAACCAAAAGAAAAAAAAAGGAGGAGGAGGAGAAAGAAAAAGAAGAACTCCAGGGGCCCCACCCATGGATATCTAATTAAGTTAGGGGCAGGATAAGGCCCAGACACGTGTGTTTTTCTAGAAGCCCCATGGATGATCCTAGTACACAGTCAGGGTTGAAAGCCAGTGATGTGGTCTTGTGTGTGACTAAGCCATGTATTTCATTATCAGTCAGAATCCTGTGAGTTGGTGGGACTCAACTGGGCAGTTTTCTGCTCCATGTCATGTTGGCAGGAGCCACAGTCGTCTGTTGGGGTGACTGGTTAGGCTGCAATGTCCAAGATGGCTCACTCACATGGTCTTTCAGCTGAGAGCTCAGATGAGGCTGTCGGCTGGAACATCTCTGTGGGCTTCTCATTGCATAGCAGCTGGTTTCCAAAAGGAAACATCTTAAGAGCAAACGTTCAAAAAGGCCCAGGTAATCAGTCTTCCTATAACCTAGCTTTTGTAGTCTCAGATGTCACTTCCATCATATTCTGTTGGTCAAGCAAATCACTAAGCCCACCTCAGATAGAAGGGAAGGTGAATTAAACTCCAGTCTTTAATGAGAGGAGTGTGTGTATAAGGAAAGAAGGAAATTGCTGGCAACCATTTTTTTTCCAAAAATTTCTACTGCAGTCTTGATGCATTTAAGTTCTATAGCGTCAATGTAGATAAACAGAATTTCAGGAAATTTAGATAGACATCAATGAAAGTACAATTAAGTAAAACCGAGTAATGATAAAAGGAATCTGAATAATGTAAAATGCTTATGTAATAGATGTGGTATTGCATTCCTTACCTGACAAGAAAGAATATATCTTCGATTCAGACATCCATAGAATTTCTGCTAAAAAGAAGCACTCAAACCCCTATATGCTCTTATAAATCTAGAGCCTTAATGATATGATGTCCTCACCTTTCAGTGTTGCAGAAATAGTTTGTTGTGCTTGCTTTATCTGTTTTTACACTGCTCGGTATAAAATAGGGTTCTTCCCATATGGGAATCCCTTCCTTTGGATGACATTTCCCACATGGTGTAGGCAGTTGGGTTATACATTCTCTCTCCAGTTCTTCATGTTTTGTTTTCTGAGAAAAGTGGCATTGAAGGGGGCTTTGTTTTGATTCCCCACAGTCTCGTGATAAGAGTAGTTTTGACTTGTCCTGAAGGCCTTGTAGGCTTCAGGGTCACCACCCAACAGCCACTGGAATCATCTTCTAATTTCCCCAAATGGCTGAACACATTGCCATCACCTGTTTTCCATGTATTGTTTTTTTTAAAGCCCCTTAAGAAAGAAACCATAGTTTTAAGGTAAGGGTGGTTTGTTTGCTTGTTTTTTAAAGTCTTTGCTTTTGCTTTCTGAAATTCAGTTATTTTACCATCCTAGTAAGACACCCAGAGTCTGAGGTGGGAACCTAGGTTGTGGGGATGATGTAATTTCCTGACCTGTCAGCCATGAGCCCACATTACTTATTGCTCCAATCTCAGTGTCCCCCATAAGATTTCAGGAGTTCTCTCCAAACGGAGTCTTGGCGTGAAACCATCAGAATGAGGAGCGAAGCAGCCTGCCATCGCCCTCAGTAACGCTCCGATCCGCTTGCCGTTGCAGGTTGTCACCCTGTGGTACCGAGCTCCGGAAGTCCTGCTTCAGTCCAGCTACGCCACCCCTGTGGATCTCTGGAGTGTTGGCTGCATATTTGCAGAGATGTTTCGTAGAAAGTAAGAAATACTTTATGTTTCTCTCTGTCTTCCTTGGAAAGAAACGTTTGGGGTCTTGGATAATTGAAGTGGCAGCCTAGTATCTCTCTTTCAAGTAGGATCATGGTATCCACATCCATATGCCCCCGGCTCTCACTTCCAAGTCTGTCCAGAAACAGCTGAGAAGGACTCAGTCCTTTCAGTGTCACTGTGTGTGGGTGTCATTTCTGGCTCTTGGAAGCTCTGTTTGGAAAAGAATACTGTTCTTACAATTTATTGTTTCTGTTGGTGATAATAAGACATGGTAAACATGAAGCATGTTATGGAAATTTTTACTGAGAAATATCCTCAAGGTGGACTTTTCCACAGGAGGAGGACCAGGGATGTTGTGTATATGGAAATTTTGATGATGGGTCGACAAAATAAAATGTTTGGATGGGAAAGGAATAGACAAGAAAGACGTCTGAGCCATTTCAGAATACTTTAAATGCTGTCAATTGGAGGTGAGATTAGACAGACTCAGGTACTATAGAGGGTGGACCTAGAACCAGAGATATTAAAATTACAGAAATAAAGATTTTTGCTTAGAAGGCGAAAAAAATCTAATGATTAGAGTTATCTGAAGAGCAGGTCAGGGCTCATGGAAGTAGTGTGTTCTCACTGGCTATCCAAAAAGAGAACAGGCCACTGCACACTGGAGATGTTTACAATGGTATTCCTAGAGTGGGTGGGTGGGCTCGATGACCTCCAGGGCACCTCTGACTCTGAAAGTCTGTGGTTCATGTGTTTGCTTTTCAGATCATAAGAAACAGCCAAAACAATATAATAAAGATCTGCCAGGAAAAGAACCCACACCTTGGTACTAAACTCAGCCTGGTTAAAATTAAACAGAGAGGCTAATCAGAATCTAATCTCTCTTTGTCTTCTGTTTTTATTTCCATGGGAAAATGTGAGTTTGGAAGCTGAGTATTCTCCCGTTGGACATGTTATATTCAAAATGTAACTACATGATAGCTCACAAGAAAGAGATGCAGTCAGCCATTGTTTGCTTGCTCGTTTGTTTTTTTTAACCAAATGAAATTTTGTGCGTGTAACTAATCTGGGGACCTACTTCTAGACCTCAGCAGATTCATCCATAGCTCACAGAGGGGGATCAAAGTACACAGATGTTTAAGGCAGGCCTATTGGGTGCCAGTCACAGGACCAAACCTCTTTCCCTGTGTTACCTTTTTATTTCTCACAATAAGAGATAGCTGAGATGCAGTGGTAAATTTATTTGTCTGACATCAAACAGAAAGTACGAGGAATATTACTCCAAAGGAAGTCTTGTGAGTCTGGTGTTGTTTTTCTACCAAGGAGGGAAGAAAAAAAAGACCGCATTCAGCTGCAATGTTTGCTAAATAGGCTAAATAAGTGGCTTTGGAAGTGTAGTTCTTGGACCATGAGCATCAGCATCACTTGGGGGACCTTTTGGAAGTGCAGATTCTTGGGCTTACCCCAGACCCACTGGATCAGAAGCTCTTGGGCTGGAGTTCAACAGTCTGTGTTTTCACAAGCCCTCCAGGTGATCCTAACTCACCCTCCAGGGTAAGAGCACTGGGGTGGATGAGAGAATTACCAGCGGTGGTATGGTTTAGTCACTAAGTCACACCTGACTCTTTTGCAACTCCATTGACTGTAGCCCACCATGGTTCCTGTATCCATGGGATTCTTCTCCACCCAGGGATCCAACCCTCATCTCCTGCTTTGGCAGGTGGATTTTTTACCACTGAGCCACCAGGGAAGCCTCACCAGGGATAGCAGTCTTTAAATGTACGACTCCCAGACCTCTCTCTTGAAATTCTGACTTATTATTGGGCTAGGGCCTGGCATTCTTGTCTTTAATTAAAAGGGCATCATGTAGTTCTTTTCTACAAACAAATGTGGAAAATATTGGGTTAAACACTTATGGTCAGAACCAGAAATAACTTACTGGCAATATTGCAGTGTGGGAGTCAAGACAGTCATTTCAGTTCATCCCATGAACAGCTTGGTGCAGATGAGAGATGATTAGAGAATATATTTTGGAATTACTTTGGTGTGTCTAGTGCTGTGCTCAGTCCCTCAGTTGTGTCCAACTCCCTGCCAACCCTATGAACTGTAGCCCGCCAGGTTCCTCTGTCCATGCGATTTTCTAGGCAAAAATACTGGAGTGGGTAGCCATTTCCTACTCCAGGGGATCTTCTTGACCCAGAAATCAAACCCACGTCTCCTGTACTGTCAGGCAGATTTTTTACCACTAGCGCCAGCCACCTGGGAAGCCCTGATGTGTCCAGCTAGAATTATCCTCAAATATAAGATTGGGTCCTTTTTTGTTATGAGAGGAGGGGGATCAGTTATTTTTCAATAGTATAAAACTTGAATACCAGCCATAATTGATGGTAAAGCCAATCTTTTTCTGGAAGATGTTAAAAGAAAGATGAAATTTAAGATATGTGGTGTTACATGTTCTCTAGTAAGGAATGTGCTGTATTTTTAAGTATAGGTAGCCTCCACTTATGGGATAATTGCAACCCATATTTTCATTTTACAGCCACTTTTCATTTTTACAGCCATATTTTCATTTGCCACTGATGTGGTGGTGTAGTTGGTAGTCTGGTTCCCAGACTAGCTTGCAGAGAACCCTATAACAACCTGGAACATATACAAAACATTATTTATCAAAATTTTCTACTTAACAACAGTTTTTTCTATGAGAAAATCCATTCTGTGTTTCAGTCCAGGAGACAGGAGTACCCATCTCTTCACCCAGCACTGCATCTGAGAAGGAACTCTGACGGAGGCATAGAGAGAGCCTCCTTTGACGTCAGCAGTAACAGTCTGCTTCACTGTTCTGGGAAAGCAGGCTGCTGGGTAGAGACCCACTGGCTCTTCAGATGTGCACAGGAGAAAGTACCCCCTCTCCAAGAGCGTTATACTGGGAGAGCAAAGGGAGAAATAATTGCAGGCAGCAGGAAGCCATATCAGAATCCAGACCCATGTGCCTTTAAGGCTGAAGGACAATGAATCCATCTGGGCCTGCCATACACGCCCTTCCTGGGGTGGGTGCTCTGTCTCCTGGGTAGTTCCTGCCAGTTTGGATGCGACCTTGAAAACAGCCATGGCATCTGACCCCTCTTCCTGCTCAGTTCACGTTTTGGTATTTCCTGAGATAACACCCAGATATCTGAATGTGCAGGCTTCTCAGTCATGCCAGCTGAATTCTGGGGTCCAGCCACCGGCTTGACCTGCTTCCAGCTTGACTCCTGATTCAGTGCTCACCCACCTGTTGTGGTGTCCAGCTGAGAGCACACAAAGCCATGCCTTCTGGAAGCAGACTCTCATTGCCTTAGCTGACCCTACCTCAGGGCATCCTGGCATGGGTCCCCTCCCTCTGGCTTCCTCCTTGTTGCTATGGCAGTAGTTCCCAAATTGTGTCATCTCTTTTAACACCTTCATCATTTTTGCCATACTCTCATGATAACTATACTTAGTTTTTTTTACTATCTTAAATTAATTAGTGTATTATCTCACTAAACCCACATTCTGAGGACTGTTAATTCAGTTTGTAGATGATGAACCACAGCCTTCTACAAAGAGTATGAATAACTTGTCCATGGACTTACAGCTCTTCTATAGCAGAACCTAATTTGAACCCTAGTCTGTCTGACTCTCTAATCTTTGATTTTTCCACTCTGCCATGTTTCTGCCTTGGCTGTGGTTTTACCTGTGAGGGCATATTTTTTTCTGCATTAATTTATGCATTATTATAGTGTAGCAGCAATAATATTTTAAGGAGGTGAAGAAGCAAACCATGCATCTAATAGCTTTGACTTCTAGTCTCTCCTATAGTGGAAAGGCTGACCAGTTTTCTGTGACCTTGTTAAGAGGTGCCTGCCTTTTATTCTAAAATGGGATACCTAAGAAATATGAAACTCAGTAAAAAGAATCTTAGGGCAGATGGTTGACAAAGAGCAAGAGAGTTTGAATACCACCTGTCATTATTATATGAATTTAATAATTGCTACACTGACCTTCCGTGTGTGTGCATGCACTCAATCATGTCCGATTCTTTGGGACGCCATGGACTGTAACCCACCAGGCTTTTCTGTCCATGGAATTCTCTGGGGAAGAATACTGGAGCCGGTTGCCATTTCTTTCTCCAGGGGATCTTCCTGACCCAGGGATTGAACTCGTGTCTCTTGCGTCTCCTGCATTGGCAGGTGGGTTCTTTACCAGCTGAGCCATCAGGGAAGCCCCTGGATCTTTTAACTTCCTCCTTTAACTCTTCATCAATGGGTGATCCATCTTTACTCCACACTGAGTCATATTTTAATGCTAAAAAACATTGCTGTGAATTGGGTCAGTAGACAACTATCCAGCTTGAAGATTGGGATGAGATGGATGGAGGGATGGACAGATGAATGATAGAGATCAATTTTTAACTTCATAGCAAGATAGATTCGCAATTGTTAACTCTCCAGGTATCTGTCTACTGCCTCGTGATCACAGTCTGAACTGTTTTCTGTGGTTTGAAAGTTATGGGGTTTTCCAAGTGATGGCAAAGTCGTAAAAAGAAAATGCACATTTAAAAAATAAAACGTGCTACTAATTCTTTGAATATGGAGATTGTGGTAAACAGATAGTAATTCTTAGAAGTCCCAAGTTGCCAGCTCTGTTGATCCCTAGCTAAAAAATGCCAGATGCCACCAAGAAGAACATAACAAATACAGTCCCTGTTAGAAACAAACAAGGCTTCATGATCTTACTCCGCCTCAGATGGTGGCCTCTTCTCAGCTTGCCATAATTCATTTGTATGAATTGAACACCCAGTAGCTGAGAAACTGACAGTGAAACTGTCCTTTATGGCTGAGTGGTCTGGGAGCAAACATCTTTAAAATGTCACTGAGTGCCCTCCCAACTGTCCTACTGGGCACTGTGTTGGCGTTCCCCATACTTGAGCATTTTTCTCAGTGACGTCAGGGAAATGAGGTCCTTGACCAGAGGCTCCGGACACCAAGGCACCCAGGCAGGCACCAGCCGCTGAGAGGAGACCCATCACCCCAGGTTAGGTCAAAACACGCAAGTGGAGACCAGGGCACTCCCTGGACCTTGAGGTTTCTTGTCTCTTCTTGGATGTTTTCTTGGATCTCTTTTTTTTCTTCTTCAGAGAACCCACCAGATGGGAAAAACTCCAAAGAAGCATTTACTTGAGTGAGGAAATACCCAAGGTGGTGGCACCCAGGAAAAGAACTGATCTTGTTAAACAATGCACACAGGGGAGTTCTAAGTAAGAACCAAGGAGTACTACTTTTTAATCATAATCAGTGTTTTTTTTTCTTATTCTTGATGTCCCTGATGCGGGGAAAGATTGAGGACAGGAGGAGAAGGGGGTGACAGAGGATGAGATGGTTGGATGGCATCACCGACTCAATGCACACGAGTGTGAGCAAGCTCCGGGAAATGGTGAAGGGCAAGGAAGCCTGGTGTGCTGCAGTATGTGGGATCACAAAGAGTCAGACATGGCTTATCGACTGAGCAACAACAATATCACTTTAACAGGAATGTATTTGTTTTCACGGTGTTTGCTGAGAAGCCCCCATCAGGCCAGCCTTTCCCTCCTTTCCCTGTCAGGGCACCCCAACAGCTGCCCAGCTTCCCACCCCTTGGGTCTGACTCCCTGGGTCTGCCTGCCAACCTGTTTTCCTGTTTCTTGCCTATTTCCTGCCTCCTTCCAATAAATTAATCTTTCCATTGTCACCCTTTTTCCAAAACTTGTTAAAACTGGTGTAAGATCCTTGACCCTCGAGACCTTCTAAAAAACCCCAACTGCATTCTGACCATGTCACATGTTATTCTGCAAGATGTAAATGTATGTTCATGAAGGGGGCCTACCTCTTGGCCCCAAAATGTGTCTTGAAGTTTTCCTCCTTAGAATCCTTTCAGTTCTTCTATCCTGGGTGACCCCCTGCCCTCTCTCATCTTCCAGAGCTAAACCTGGAAGATGACTCTTCAGGGAGGAGAACTGCCCCCTCCCCAGAGACACACACCCCCACTCCAACCTCCCGCCCCCACATTCTGAGTGTATGGTTCCTGCAAACCTTCAGCGGTTTCCTCAGCTGTGTTCCACCCATGCACACACGTTGTCCACACAGCCACGGTCCTGATGCGGATACCCAGCACGTTCTATGTGAGGACCCAGACATCTGAGTCTGTGTTCCAGCCCTGTTTCTGCTTGCTCTGTGGCTCTACCCATGCCCTCGACCTCTGGAGCTTAGTGTCTTTTTTTTTTTTTTTTAGCTGCAAATCATGTATTTGACAAAGGACCTGTATATAAAGTACCTGAAGAACTCTTTAAGAAAAAAAAACAAACCCTCAATAATGAGACAAACAACCCAGTTCAAAATGGGCAAAAGATAAACATTCACATCACCAAAGAAGACACAAGGATATCAAATAGGCATATAAAAAGATGTTCAGTATCAATTGTCAGTGCGTGCATGCTTAGTCACCCAGTCGGCTCTGTGTGACCCCCATGGACTGTAGCCCACCATGGAGCTGAGTGTCTTTATCTGTAAAATGGAGAGACTGGGATAAGATACTACATCCATGGCATTCTGACCTTCACCGAGGTATTTGTGTCCTTCTACAGTCTAGGAGTGCCCAGCCCTTTTCGTTCCCCTACTCAGCTTTGTTCAGAGCAGTTTGATTTCATCTGTTTTATTTACTGGGTTTCTGGAATCTAAAAGGGTTTTACAACACTGGAGTAGATGTTGCCCAAGATTCACTCTAACTCTGATATTCTTTGCTTTGGGGTGAAATTGTGGCTTGGTCATTTCTAGGATTCTTAACATGTCATGCAGAGCTCACCCTTGCTGACAGAGGTTGTTATTACACATTATTGTCATGGTTCTGAGAACTTGACATACATTATACAATTTAATCCTCCCAGGCAGCTTGCCCCAGGATCCCAGATCTGGTTGTTGGCAGAGCTCGAACTTACAGCTGTATGGCCTGTGACAGGTACACTGAAGTGTAATGAGCTACACTAGAAAGCTGGGTGGGCATATACACAGGGCAGCAGCATAACAGCTGCGGGGTGGGGGTGCATAGTGGTGTGTGCCTGTGTGTACATGCCTCCCTCTCTACTGTTCCTTTTTTTACACATTTAAATATATAGATAATTCATGTGGAATGTCTATGAAAGTCTAAACCAGTTAAAAGAGAATGTGAACCATGTCATGTTAAGTTCTCTAGCAGTCACATTAAAAGCAAAAAGAAACAAGTAAAATTGATTTTTTAACGCAATTATATCAAAAATGTAAACATGGAATAGGGCTTCCCTGGCTCAGATGTAAAGACTCTGCCTGCAATGCAGGAGACCCGGGTTCAATCCCTGGGTTGGGAAGATCCCCTGGAGAAGGGCATGGCAACCCACCCACTCCAGTATTCTTGCCTAGAGAATTCCATGGACAGAGGAGCCTGGTGGGATCCTGTCCATGGGGTGACAAACAGTCAGACATGACTGAGCAACTAACACACACACACATCCAAAATGTTATTATTTAAATATGGAATAACTATAAGAATATGGATCATACATTCTATTTCAATACAAAATTGTTAAACTCCAGTGTATGTTTTATGCTGACAGCACATCTCAATTCAGACTAGCCATATTTCAAGGGCTCATAGACACACGTACTATATTTTATGTTGTTTAGTTGCTGGAGTGGGTAGCCATTTCCTCCGCTAGGGGATCTTTCCAACCCAGGCATGAAACCCACGTCTCCTGCATTGGCAGATGGATTCTTTACCTGAGGTACAGGTTTAAACCATCAAATGAAAAGATAAAGAAGAAACAGACAACTCACTGTTTATTGGGAAGGGGAGAGAGAATGAGTCAGTGCCCTCCTACCCTAGGCTCATTGATTTCTCAGTCTTCTATCTCCTACGTTGTCATCTTCTCTAGTTTGGGGGGAGTCCATAGAAGTTGGGGTCTTTGATGTAAAACCAATAGAGCTGATGTTAATGCAGCTGCCTGGCCTTTGTCCCTGAATCAGTGACACTTAGGTTGCTGCTGCTACTGCTGCTAAGTCGCTTCAGTCATGTCCGACTCTGTGCGACCCCATAGATGGCAGCCCACCAGGCTCCGCCATCCCTGGGATTCTCCAGGCAAGAATACTGGAGTGGGTTGCCATTTCCTTCTCCAATGCATGAAAGTGAAAAGTGAAAGTGAAGTCGCTCAGTCGTGTCCGACTCTTAGCGACCCCATGGACTGTGGCCTACCAGGCTCCTCCATCCATGGAATTTTCCAGGCAAGAGTACTGGAGTGGGGTGCCATGCCAGCCTGTAAATACAGTGTTATCAGCCCTGGCTGATAAATCTTCCCCACTGTGTCTTCTTCAAAAGCCCATGCACCTGGAGCCTCAGTCTCCACACTCTCTCACTCTGCAGGCCATTTTCAGGAACAGGAATTGTGTGGGAAGGAACAACTTAGGAGATGCAGATGCCAGTTAGCTTTATTAAAAAAAAAGAAAAAAGTTTGAGAAATGAAATTGTCTTTCCTATTCTCCTATCCAAAATCCATTCCCAAAGACAATCCCTGGATATATTTCCAGATCTTTATTGCACATTCAAAAGCGTGTGTTTGCAAATATCTACATATGTGTATGTATACATGTAAATATATAGATAAACACATGCATACCTCTGTCAGTTTATCTCACAAAAATGGGCTTATGCTGTACATATGTTGCCTTATTCATTTTATTTTATCACAATATATTAGGTAAGTTCATAAAAATCAAACTCATTTTTAAACTGCTGAATCATTGTCAGCTCATTTATTTCATAATTTAATTTCCCATTGATGAGCATTTATGGATTGTTTGGCTGGTTGCATTTGGTCTTATTACAGACAGTACTGCAGTCAAATCCTGTGCTTATTTTGTGAAACATTTGCCCAAGTATTTCTGTATGGGTAAATTCCAGAAGCGAAATTACAGGGTCAGATAACATGCCTATTTAAAATTCTGCTAGCTAAACCAAATTGCTCTCCAGCAAGTAAACTCTGTTTTTACCTTAAGGTGGGAAATAGGATTGAGAGTCTCAAAAATGAAGAAAGATTGTCAAAAATAAAACAAGACAAGGACTCTTACGTAAGCCCTGGCTTCCTCCTGCTGCTTCTACGCCTTTTTAAAAATAATGTCAAGAAGAAAACCTGAGTAAATATGGTAACTATAAAAGCTACTGTTAAGTTGGTTTGAAGCCTGAGGGACCTCTTTCAACTGTAAAATTGACTGTGGGTTTCCTTTTTATCAGTTGTGTAGTGATAGGGAAGAAATCAACCTCATTTTGTCAGTTAAAAAAAATTATCTTATGATAAAGATCCAAGCAGTTTTTCAGACTAGTGTTTTCCAGTACACAGACAGCATATGAAGATCATTCTGTAGAGCTCCATAGTGTGAAAGCTTGGAGAGTAATGTATATTGAGTTTTGATCTTCCTTCCAGCCTGGATGTAGACATGGGTACTCTTTTCTTCCTTAGTTGTCTTAGTCACCAGACCTCATGCATCTTTCCTTCAGATTTTGCCTTCTGGGGGGCTTCCATGGTAGCTAAATTAGTAAAGAATCCACCTGCAATGCAGGAGACCCCGGTTCGATTCCTGGGACAGGAAGATCCACTGGAGAAGGGATAGGCTACCCACTCTAGTGTTCTTGGGCTTCCCTCATGTCTCAGCTGGTAAAGAATCCACCTGCAATGCAGGAGACCTGGGTTCTATCCCTGGGTTGGGAAAAACCCCTAGTGAAGGGAACAGCTACCCTCTCCAGTATTCTGGCCTGGAGAATTCCATGGACTGTAAAGTCCATGAGGTCTCAAAGAGTCAGACATAACCAAGCGACTTTCACTTTCTTTTCACTTTCTTTTCCTTCTGAGTCTTATTTGTGGGAATAATTCTGGAAGCCCCTGCATCAGCCCTGACCTTGAAAGAGAAAATGAATCTGACTAATAGTCTCCCCTACATTAGTCATAAAGTGTTAAGTCTTGCTGGTCACATCTCTCAACCATTGATTTGGATAAAAAAATATTTGACTTGAGGTAAGAAGCAGCCCATTTTTAAAATATAAAACACTGGCAGAGAAAGTAGCTATATTGTACATTGATAGCCAGCTGTTACTAGTCTGATCTTTACTCAAAGGCAGACTTCTCATCACTGTTCCTGGCTCTTATGAACATGAGTTGCTTCCCAGCAGTACAAAATAAAAAGTACCAGGCTTACACAAAGTTATTTTAGCTGGAGCTTGGATCTCTGATCTGAGTTGAGTCCGGCCTTGGTAAAGCCTATAAAGCATGATGTTACATTACATTTGTTGCTTTATAGCAATTATGCAAATATATTGGAGAAGACAATAAATATAGTGAATAGTACAATAAATCCCCTAGATGGGAACCTTCACGTTGCACACTTCCAGAGTTGCAGACATGCTTTCACATGTCCCATCACATAAGTTAGTTCACCTGTCTGGCATATGCTGTCGTGTGCATACATCCTCCACAAGTGCTTTTGTTTTTGTGTACTTTACAGTACAACATAGAGTACAGTAGTGCAGTGCTAGTACAAAATGCTGCTGTTGCTACTACTGCTAAGTTGCTTTAGTCGTGTCCGACTCTGTGCGACCCCATAGACGGCAGCCCACTAGGCTCTGCCATCCTTGGGATTCTCCAGGCAAGAACACTGGAGTGGGTTGCCATTTCCTTCTCCAATGCATGAAAGTGAAAAGTGAAAGTGAAGTCGCTCAGTCGTGTCCAACTCTTTGCGACCCCATGGACTGCAGCCCACCAGGCTCCTCCGTCCATGGGGTTTTCCAGGCAAGAGTACTGGAGTGGGGGTGCCATTGCTAGAAGTGTTTATTTATTTGGTACTAGTGCAAGAACTTCTTAGAATATGCAACCTTAGATTAAAATACTTCTTTAAAAATTATATTTCAAGTCTACAAAATAACTTCACTCTGGAGAATTTTGAATGGGAATGTACATTAGATATTACAGATATTGGATTAATAGATTAAAAATCAGATATCTTTTTAATCCAATGACTTCACTGTGACCACATTGGTTAAAACTGAGTTCAATTTTATGTGTGGTCTTTAGGATTTCGTTGGATCCTTAGTACCTATATTTATTTCAGCAGATATGACATTCTTGTTGGAAAAGTATTATAAACTTATTACAGTAGAGTACTATATAGCTGATATGTTTGTTAGTTGGGTACCTAGGCTAACTTTGTTGGACTTAGGAACAAACTGGACCTACAAACAGATTCTCAGGGCAGAACTCATTTGTGTACAGGAAACTTACTGTACAGGGTATTTCAGGTAAATGTAAATTTTATGGGATTTCATTGTATGCCTAAATAATTTCCCACAGAATGGTGCCAAAGAGCTAAATTTCACCAAATGTTAAGGTGTGACAAAAAGTTCTACTTGGTCTTGTCCTGTAGTGATAGGTTATAATGACAGTCTGTTATAGCTCCGTGTGGGCACCGCTGTGCATCTGGGTCTGCCTGATACCCATGCTCCACTGTTGCATGCTGCGCTTCTGCCTCCCATCTGGCCTTCCCATAGTGGCTGGAGGAGCTGATGTCTGATAAGACTCAGTATTGGGCTTAGCTGAGAAGCACTGGGCATTTTCTCATAATAATAGAAGGTATTACCTGGTTCTTTCTTTTCCTCCTTTCATCTCCTTTTCTCCTCAACCCTTGCTGCAGACTCTCCCTCTTCTGTCCCTCCTCCCTATCTCTCCTCCACTCCCACTCTATTCATCTTTCCCTTCCTCCTCCCAATTTAACTGGGAAATACAGAGCATTCAACATGGCCTTCCCTAATAATACATGGTAGTATTGAGTTTCTGATTTACTGCTTCAATTTTGCTGGATAAATTAAATTTGCAGGGATCCGAATTTACTCAGCGAAAGGCTTAAGAGCAGTTGGCTGCTTAGGGGGTGTGTGTGCACGCGCATGTGCACATTTATAAAACCAATAAAATCTGGCAAATGTATTTCTAAATCCTCTAGTTTTCTTATAAACATTTTAGAGTTTTAATATGAGGGAAAAACAAGTGTGGCAGAGACAGCTACAGACGTGTGGGCTGTATTTACTCACAAATTGAAATATTGCAAAGGACAATTCAGAATGGCAGGTTTCCGGTGGAAATTAGATTTTACTACGAGCTAAACTGGATATTACTAGCTCTTGTCTTATCACTGGCACAATTAGAGTTTGCTGGACACTCTCAGTCCAGATCTGGGAGAACATCCAAAACTTTGGAAGTTAGGAATCAAGAGCCTGCCAAATGTGTTTGTGCTATGTTGTCCAACTGTTTAACTGGTAATAACTTTACATACTAATATTTCAATAGGAAGAAGTAGTTTGGAAGCCAAATGCTGTGTCCGTTTTGCTGGTCAGAGTCTTATTGAATTCTCCGGATATCAGCATGAAATAAAGTTAATTTTAGAGGCCCTCAGGTAAATGGGATACAGCCCCAATTAAAAGTGGCACTCAACTGAAATACATAGACATTTCTCATTTTTATCTAAACTGATACTTTTTTTATACGTTGAGTAAAAAAAGTTTCTTGTTGTATTACATCTGTGAACCCTCAATCAGAACACATTAAAAATATTAGAAGCTTTTAGTTTAAAATGATACCTACTCCTCTTCTCTGTTTCTCACTAAAAAGGTGAAACCTCCAACACTCATAACTGGCAATGAAATAATTATCAAAATTATTTGAAAGAATTCCCATTTAGCCAGAATGAGATTTAAAATCCTATTTGGTGACTCAGTTATGTCACGTACACCTGGAAATAAATAGCCCTTTCTTTCCCTCCCTCATTCCCTTTTTTAGAAACACAGAGTTGGTTGTAGTTCAAAAAATGGTTAGCTATTTCCACCACAGATCCTAGTGAGATCTCCACAGTGGTACTGACTCCCCTCTGCCATCAGTGATCTCTTTCTCTCTTGGGTATGACTACAAATACCAGGAAAACATATGTGCCAAAAGAGATCAGGGGAGGTGAGGAGAACAGGATATTTAGTAGGTGGAGACAGAGATGTGACAGCAGTGTGTGGTGAAACATGTGAGATGCTAAGATTGGTCTAAGAGCCGGTCAGAGACTGTTAAATGTTTACAGCATGAGCCAAAGTGATGTCTACATTTTGTTAACTACACATTGTCTGTCTGCGGAGACTATCCTTCTTAGAAGAATGAGACAAACTAAAAGAATAAAATTCTTGTTACTTTTGGAAAAATACTACCAAACAAGCAATAGTCTCTAGAAGCCTAAAAAATGATATAAAACTCTGAAAATGATTAACTAGCAAACCCAGAAGAAATTTCTAAAAATCAGTAGACTAACTCAAGACAGTGCTAGAAGACATACTCTCTAAAAGAGAAAAAATGGAAGCAACATAAGTATCCATTGGCAGATGAATGGTTAAAGAGGATGTGTGTGTGTGTGTGTGAGATATGCACAACAGAATATTCCTCAGCCATAAAAAAGAATGAAATGATACCATTTGCGGCAACATGGATGGGTCTAGAGATAATCATACCAAGTGAAGTTAATCACACAGAGAAATACAAATATCATATGATATCATTTATATGTGGAACCTAAAAAAAATTATACAAAAGAACTTATTTACAAAACAGAAATAGACTCACAGGCATAGAAAACAAACTTATGGTTACCATAGGGGAAAGGGAGGGAGGCATAAACTAGATCTTGGGATTAACAGATACACACTACTATATATAAAATAGATTTTTAAAAAAAGGAAAGCAGTGCCCTACTGTATAGCACAGGGAACTATATTCAATACCTTATAATAACCTGTAATAGAAAAGAATATGAAAAAGAATATATATATATATATTACTGAATCACTTTACTGTATACCTGAAACTAGCACAACATTGTAAATCAACTATGCTTCAATAAAATATGAAACAGAAACACAAGGCAACAAGAACTGAACATTCTGAAATGTAGAAACAGTAAACTGAAATGGAAAGGGCGACACATAAGATGTGAAGTTATAAAGAAATCAAGTACAGTAGCACAAATGAAATCTGAGAATAGGGAGTAAAAAAGAATTAATAATGTAGGAAATGGACTCTTTGATGTAAAGGACGGTATTGAGAAGTTCTCACAGAACACTGATGAACGAAAGGTTTTAAATGGTAAGAAAAGGACAAATATGAAGACTAGAGAATGGGAATCTGGCATAAGAAATCAATGGTCTTGAAATACAATAATCAAAAACATAGACTAAGACATGACTTGAGTATATGGATTGAAAGATCTCACAATATTTTGAAGAAAATCATTACAGAAGAGAAAACCAGTAGTTTGGGATGCTCAGGGCTGTGGGTACAGAACTCAAATCAAGTTCAGTTCAGTCGCTCAGTCGTTTCCAACTCTTTGCGACCCCATGAATCGCAGCATGCCAGGCCTCCCTGTCGATAACCAACTCCCGGAGTTTACCCAAACTCATGTCCATCGAGTCGGTGATGCCATCCAGCCATCTCATCTTCTGTCGTCCCCTTCTCCTCCTGCCCCCAATCCTTCCCAGCATCAGGGTCTTTTCCAATGAGTCAACTCTTCGCATCAGGTGGCCAAAGTATTGGAGTTTCAGCTTCAACATCAGTCCTTCCAATGAACACCCAGGACTGATCTCCTTTAGGATGGACTGGTTGGATCTCCTTGCAGCCCAAGGGACTCTCAAGAGTCTTCTCTAACACCACAGTTCAAAAGCATCAATTCTTTGGTGCTCAGCTTTCTTCACAGTCCAACTCTCACATCTATACATGACTACTGGAAAAACCATAGCCTTGACTAGACGGACCTTTGTTGGCAAAGTAATGTCTCTGCTTTTTAATATGCTATCTAGGTTGTCATAACTTTCCTTCCAAGGAATAAGCATCATTTAATTTCATGGCTGCAATCACCATCTGCAGTGATTTTGGAGCCCAAAAAATAAAGTCTGACACTGTTTCTCCATCTATTTCCCATGAAGTGATGGGACCAGATGCCATGATCTTAGTTTTCTGAATGTTGAGCTTTAAGCCAACTTTTTCACTCTCCTCTTTCCCTTTCTTCAAGAGGCTCTTTAGTTCTTCTTCGCTTTCTGCCCTAAGGGTGGTGTCATCTGCATATCTGAGGTTATTGACATTTCTCCCGGCAATCTTGATTCCAGCTTGTGCTTCTTCCAGCCCAGCGTTTCTCATGATGTACTCTGCATATAAGTTAAATAAGCAGGGTGACAATATACAGCCTTGATGTACTCCTTTTCCTATTTGGAACCAGTCTGTTGTTCCGTGTCCATTTCTAACTGGTGCTTCCTGACCTGCATACAGGTTTCTCAAGAGGCAGGTCAGGTGGTCTGGTATTCCCATCTCTTTCAGAATTTTCCAGAAATCAACTTAGATAAGCTAAACACTAAGGAATTTGTTAGCTCATATAAACGATGATTCCAGAGACAGATGAGCTTCAGAGTTGGCTTGATCTACAAGCTGCAGCTCCATTTCGCTGAGACTCTTCTCATTGTGGTGGCGTCTTTGGAGGCTGTCTGCCCTCATGGCCAAGTGGTTCTGGTAGATGCAGGTTTTGGACAAAGAACACATTCTTTTGTCCCGGTGTTCCAAATAGTTTCACTGAAATTCATCCTCAGAACTGTTATGACACATGCCTACATTTAAACCAAGGAATGAGACCAGAGAAGTGGGAGTTGCTGATCAGATGGTGGTCTGAAGAACTTCGGACTGACATAAAGCACACTGTGGGACGTGTTAGAATTGCAGAGAGACAAAAAAGCCTGTGAAGGCAAATAAAGTTATTTGAAAGCCATACAAGAAGAAAGGAAAATAAGGCTGACCTCAGACTTCTCTTCTATTCTAAAAGTTGGAAAAGAATACAGAAATGGCTAGATTTGTGAGGGAAAGCCTGTGACCCCAGAACACAGAGGTTCCAATATGTAAGGATTCCACGACTGTCTTGTTTGTTTGCTTATTAAATACCAGTTGGGCATACTTGATTTGATTGAGAGGGATATCAAAATTAGCACATCAAGAATAGGTGACCACAGAATGTAATTTGGTGCAGTCACTGTGGAAAACAGTGTGGAGGTTCCTCAAAAAACTAAAAATAAAGTTTCCATATGATCCACCAATCCCACGCCTGGGCATATACCCAGACAAAACTATTTCAAGAAGATACATACACCCCTGTGTTCATAGGAGGACTATTTACAATAGCCAAGACGTTGAAGCAACCTCAGTCTCCATTGACAGATGAGTGGATAAAGAAGATGTATGTGACGTATACAGTGGAATAGTAGCCATTGAAAAGAATAATGCCATTTGCAGCAACAAATGGATGGGCCTGGAGATTATCATACTAAGCAAATTAAGTCATAAAGAGAAAGACAAATACCATATGATAGCCCTTATATGGAATCTAAAATACGACACAAATGAACATATATACAAAACAGAAAGAGACTCGGAGACATAGAGGACACACTTGTGGTTGCCAGAGGTGGGGGCGGGGACGGAAGTGCTGGGAGTTTGGTATTAGCAGATGCACACTGTTACATATAGGATGGGTCAACAGCAAGGTCCTGCTGTATAGCACGGGGAACTGTATTCAATATCATGTGATAAACCATAATGGAAAAGAATAGGAAAAACAGTATGTATGTATTAACTGAGGCACTTTGCTGTATAGCAGAAATTAACACAGCCTTGTAACTCAACTATACCTCAATAAAATTTTTTTAAAAAAGAAAAGGATGGGTGACCACAGTACGAAAGGACTGGTGAGATTCCCTGTGGGACACACTGTCTATAGACACCCAGCTCTTCACAGAAGTTCTGAGAACCATGGCTTCAGCAGCCGTCACCTGTTGGTACTGGCCATCTAATGACCCCATAGGAATGTGGTTGAACTAGTATATTTTTCACAACAGCATCTGGATGAAGCTTAAAAGCAAATAATTTCATTATAAATTAATGGTCCTTATTATGAGAATAGCCCTATAATTGGACTTCAGAAATTCCCCTGAAGAAGCTTCAGGCAGATTGTACCATCAGATTTAAAAGTCTAATTAAATGGGTCTAAAATTATGTTTCATTTTAGGCCACCTATGACTAGAAAGAAATGGTTTCTAAAGGCCTTTAAAAAAAAAGAAGAGGAGTCGGTCAAAGGAAAGATGAACTAGAAAGGGAGATGAATGGGATGAGGAACAATTATAAAGATGTAAAGTGGAGTTGCCAAATTACAGCCCCCTTAGGAGGCACAGAGGGAGAACTGACACTTAGGAGAACTGAGGAAATGATACAGAAAGCAAATTTGGTTAAACCTTCAAGTGTGACACATTGTGATACATACCTTTCTATGTAATTCCTGACATTTTCCCATTTTTCCTTTAACCCTGAAATTGTCTATTTAAAGATTACCTATATTAACACACACAAAAATTGGAGTCAATCAACATGTTCACCATCGGTGGAACTGCTTTGTAAATAACCACGTATCAGTACAATTTATGAAGAGGGCCGAAATAGGAAAGTGCATGCTATGCAGTTCTTAGAAGTGAGAGTGCCCACTGGCACGTTATTCATGTTGCTGGATGTCACTCTGTTGTTAATATCACTGCCTCCATTACTCGTTGTTAAGATATTGACATACATCCGATTTTCCCGGCGCTAAAAGATCCGCTGCCCTGAGAACCCACAGTTTCCTACATGCCCCTGCCTCTCTCTCCCCAGATCACCAGAGCTTCCCTAGGATCCAGCTGAAGGGTTGCTGTCACTCAGTCCTGTCTGACTCTTTGTGACCCCATGGACTGCAGCACTCCAGGCTTTCCTGTCCATCACTAACTCCTGGAGTTTACCAAACTCATGTCCATTGAGTCGGTGATGCCATCCAGCCATCTCATCCTCTGTCATCCCCTTCTCCTCCTGCCTTCAGTCTTTCCCAGCATCAGGGTCTTTTCTAATGAGTTAGCTCTTTGCCTCAGGTGGCCTAAGAATTGGAGCTTCAGCATCGGCCCTTCCAGTTTATATTCAGGGTTGATTTCCTTTAGGACTGATTGCTTTGATCTCATTGTTGTCCAAGGGACTCGCAAGAGTCTTCTCCAACACTACAGATACTGAAGGGTTACTGGTTAGCATATCAGAGTTATCCAGAATCATGCTCCAGCCCTTTCATGTTTAAAACAAAAATATTTTTAAATATTTTCTCAGGCTATGGAGATGCTTTCCTAAGACTATCCGTTTGTATCAACTCCTATATTCTCTTCAGTCCCCGGAAGTCATCCTCTGCTCTGGCAATGGATTCCTCCAGCAACCCTTTGCTGGTGTCAGGAAGACCATTTTTCTCTTTATATCAGAGGCCTTCTACCAGTTCCCAACTGGCTGCTGATTTTTATCCTCTTTCCCAGGCCTTGCAGGCTTCCGGAAATGAGTTAAAACTAGGAATTTAACATCTTTGTTTTGAAACTCTTCCTTTGCTTTGGTTTTTTCAGGCAAGTGGTTAGCATATCATTCACCTGTTAGTCATCTTGGCACAGAAATGTCCACCAAGAGTGGTACCCAGAATGGCCCCTGAACATGTTTAAATATGCCCCTAATTTGTTTTGTTATAATGGGTAAAGGGGTTTTGCACTGTAATTAAGATAATGAACTTTGAACTTCCGGGGGTACGGTGGATAAGAATCCACCTGCCAGTGCAGGGGACATGGGTTCAATCCTTGTTCTGGGAAGATCTCACACACCGCAGAGCACTAAGCCCATGGGCCACAACTGTTGAGCCTGTGCTCTAGAGCCCGTGCGCCACTATAAGAGAAGCCACCACAATGAGAAGCCTGTGCGCCACAACCAGAGCGTAGCCCCCGCTCACCGCAATTAGAGAAAGCCCGCGCACAGTAGTGAAGGCTTGGCAGAACCAAAAATAAATTTAAAAAACTATTTTTAAAATAAAATGAACCTTAAAATAAGTTATTCTGGATTATCTGGATAGGCCCAGTCTAACGATATGAACTTTTTTTCCTTCATTTTTTAAAAATTTTATTTTAGTTTGGAGAATAGTTGATTTACAGTGTTGTGTTAGTTTCAGGTGTACAGCAAAGTGATTTAGTTATACATATGCTCAGACGATAAAGAATCTGCCTGCAATGCAGGAGACCCAGGTTCAATCTCTGGGTCAGAAAGATCCCCTGGAAAAGGAAATGGCAACTCGCTCTAGTATTCTTGCCCAGAGAATCCCATGGACAGAGGAGCCTGGTGGGCTATAGTCCATGAGGTTGCAAAGAGTCGGACACGACTGCGTGACTAACACTTTCACTTTCATACATAAATCTGTTCTTTTCTAGATTTTTTTTCGCATACAGGTTATAACAGTATTAAGTAGAGGTCCCTGTGCTATACAGTAGGTCCTTGTTGGTTATCTATTTTATATATTGAAGAAGGAAATGGCAACCCACTCCAGTGTTCTTGCCTGGGAAATCCCATGGACAGAGGATCCTGGCAGGCTATAGTCTGTGGAGTCGCAACTGAGTCAGATACGACTGAGTGACCAAATACAAGTTTGTTTTCTAAGTCTGAGAGTCTGTTTCTGTGCATAAGCTCTTTAAAAGAACTTTCTCAGACTGGAGGCAAAAGAGATGGGACAGAAGAGGAAGTCAGATTCCAAGCATGAGAAGGATTTGACCCACTGTCACAGCCTCTGAGATCAGAACCAGAGAGAGGCCTCTGGAGGGGGCGGAGGGTCACTGACAGCCAGCAAGAAATCAGGAACCTCCATAAAACAGCCACATGGAGCTGGATTCAGCCAACAGCCCAAGTGAGACGAGAAACAGATCCAAACCTCCGGAGTGGAATGCAGCCCTTTGTGAGACTCGAAGCAGAGAACCAGTTAAGCCAAGCCGTACCTGGACGTTTGATCTGCAGAACTTTGAAATGAATCCTGACTGTTGCTTTAAGCCACAAAATTGGTGGTAATCTGATACAGCAGCAGCAAAGGCCAACATACCAATATATAAAAAATAACAACACAACAACAACAAATACACCCGGCAGGATGGGATGGAAGAAATGGTAAATGCTGCAGAACACACTGTTCATCATGGATGGGGAAGTGTTTTCAGTCTGGGGTTCCCTACACAGTGAGCACCACTAGTTCTGAAGGCCAGGAGGACCCAGAGCAAGTCTGTGCTCAGCACTCGGCTAAGAGTATACATAGGATTGGGTGTCTAGGGAAAAAACACATGTATCATTCTTTGTAAGAAAAGTGTTTTAGAGATAAGCTGTTTTAACAAAGGGGCATCTCTGGTGGCTCAGTGGTAAGAATCCTCCTGCCGGTGCAGGAGACTCGGGTTCAATCCCTGGGTTGGGAAGATCCCCTGGAGAAAGAAATGACAACCCACTCCAGTATTCTTGCCTGGAGAATCCCATAGACAGAGAAGCCTGGTGGGCTACAGTCCTTGGGGGTCTTAAAAGAGTCGGACACAACTTAGCAACTAAAACAGTAAAAAAAAAAAAAAAAAAAAGTCTTAACAAAGTGGCCTTGTACAGTGCTGTGATTCAAAGAGAGTGAGCGTATTTGTAGATTCTTGTTTGTTTTCCTAAGGTTACTGTTGTGTATAGTAAGAAATTGGTGAGAAGAAGAAATTATACAAAGGGGAGATTGTTTTGACAGTAGGTCCATGCTGTCCCATTTGTGTGTAATTTCTTCTGGTACAACTTTGACAAGCTTTTCAAGATGTATTAGCAGAGTCCTGGGTTTTATTTATGAAAGCTGCTTAGATCAGGCTTCAACTCGACTTAAAGGTCCAGTGAGTTGCTTTGTGCTATGAATTACACTGGTGACGTGGAAGTTTGCTAATATATGCTGGAATTCCATAAAGGTTGGCACTCTGCAGCCAGACTGCCTGGGTTTAAATCCCAGCTCTTTCACTGACTAGCTGTGTAGTCTTGGGCCAGTTACTGAACTTCCCTATACCTCAGTTTCCTTTTCTGTGAAAGTGGATGATAAGAGGACCTCTCTCATAGTATATTGTGAGAACTTAAAGTGCTCAAACAACCACCTAGCCCCTTGATCGGCAGTAACAAACGTTAGCTATAATTATGTTTGTTATGCTTTCCCAAAACACGCAAGCATTCCTGAAACTAGGTCTTTCTGACTTCTTGGACCCGAAAAACAGTTGAGCCCAAGGATCCCCTAACTGCAAATGACCTACCCGTTGTGTACCAGCAGGCCAAACCAGGAAATCTAGTTACCTGGCATCCCTTTCTGTCCCTTCTTACTGTTGTTTTCCACTTCACATTGGTGGAGCTTTACAGATAATGTGGCCTTATATTCCTTACCAGATAAATCTTCATTTTTTAACACCTTAAAAGAACATTGTCTATCTGCTCTTTTGTGAAATGATGTTTCATAAGATAATAGGCATGCTGTGGTATAGCAGAATAATATTAAAATAACTTTGGAAATGCTAGGTTTAGTTTCCTTACTCAGGGTTTATCAGAGCCTTTATTATTAATGTGAATTTTCAATGTCCAAGGATATATAGTGCATTGCTCTGCAAACATATTTGACCATGGAACATATTTTTCAAGATAGGCCTCTTCGAATTTCCTAGACGTGTTCTGCACACCCAGTTTAGGAAACAGCTGCCCTGAAATATGAGCGTATTTTACAAAGATTATTTAGTATTTAAAAATTAAGATTTTTATGAATTGTAGCTTGTTCTAAAAGAGATTTTATAGTTCCAAATATATATATCTATGTATGTTTACAAGCTTCCCTGGTGGCTCAGTGGTAAAGAATCTGCCTGCCAATACAGGAGATGGGGTTCAAGCCCTGGGTTGGAAAGATCCCCTGGAGAAGGAAATGGAAACCCACTCCAGTCTTCTTGTGACTAAACAATAGCAATTATTTTTTAGATTAAAAACGGCCCTTGTTAGGTCAGATTAATGACTTTTCCCAGTAGTCCTTCTCTGAGATAGATAATGAAGATCTCGTTTTACAAGGACCTGATCCTCTACTTGGCAAAGATTCAGTCATCAAATACATATTGAATTGGGCAGTCCCCATCTGTCATCCATAAAGTTAGTGAGGCCTTTTTAAAAAACAGCTTGTAGGGGCCTTCCCAGGCGGTCCAGTGGCTAAGACTTTGTCGTCCAGTGCAGAGGGCGCAGGTTTGATCCCTGGTGGGGAGTAAGATCCCAGATACCTCATGACCAAAAAACGAAAACATAAAACGGAAGGAATATTGTAACAAATTCAATAAAGATTTTTAAAAGCAGGGGAAGGAGAGTGTGGGCAAATTGGGAGAGTAGCACAGAAACATATACACTACCATATGTCAAATAGATAGCTAGAGGGAAGTTGTTGTGTTACACAGGGAGCTCAGCGTGGTGCTCTCTGTGACAGCGCAGGGGGCGGAATGTGTGTGGGGTGGAAGAGAGGTTCAAGAGGGAAGGGACACATGTATACCTATGGCTGATTAATGTTGTTGTATGACAGAAACCAGCACAACATCGTAAAGCAATTTTCCTCCGATTAAAAATCAATTTTAGAATAATTTTTAGAAGACTTACAAAAAATACTTAAAAAATGAAACAGCTTGTATTTTCAGCCAGCACTGCTTATTGAGGTGGTAACTTCTATAAGGTTACCCTCTCTATGAAGAAATTCCTTCCTTTTGTTCTAAACTTACCTCTCCCAAATGTTAGGGACTGCTTCTTTGATTTGGTATTCAAGATAAGTGAACACAACCAAGTTTCTTCCTACTGACTTTGTAGACTTCAGCCTTCTCCCCTTCTTGGTGTTTTCCTTTCTAAAGTAAAAAGTCCTCATTCTTCAGTCTTTCGGTTGACTGTGAAGATACTACACTATTGCAAGCTAACAAATTAGCCTGCCACAATTTCATGGATGCTGGCAGAAGACAGAAGACTCCTGGGTTAGAGACAAAGGCTACTTTATTACTCACTGCAATGGTAGTAGCTAATTACATATTTGTTAGCGTTCCTGGTTTAAAACCTGTCTGTCCCATCACTCATGAAACTCTGGACCATCTCTGTTATGCTCACCACCGTATCCCTAATAGCTCACATAGCATGGTGTAGAGTGGGCACCAAGTAAATAAATAATGAATGAATGAACACACTACGGTCTATCTAGTTCAGAGCCTATCTGTCATTCTGAGTAGCAAAATGGGCCAAATGCATTATTTGGTCCATGCCTTCCTCTAAACAGTTTTGTTGTATTTCTCCCTGTTCACACAATCTCAAAATTTGTCTTTAGTGAAGTTTAATCATTTTTTTATTTTATATCCCCGTGCATGCATGCTGTCACTTCAGTCGTGTCCAACTCTGCCACCCTATGGACCATAGCCCACTAGGCTCCTCTGTCCGTGGAATGTCCCAGGCAAGCATACTGGACTGGGTTGCCATTTCCTTCTCCAGAGGATCTTCTCAACCCAGGGATCGAACCTGTGTCTCTTACATCTCATGCATTGGCAGGCGAGTTCTTTCTACTAGCACCCCTGGGAAGCCTATTGGCAGGAAGCACTTAAATTTTAATTTAGAGATGTTACATCGTTTTACTAATTGAAATAATGTAGACATATTACATGTTACCAGTCCTAGATAGTACTGCTGCTGCTGCTGCTGTTGCTAAGTCGCTTCAGTCGTGTCTGACTCTGTGTGACCCCATAGACGGCAGCCCACCAGGCTCCGCCGTCCCTGGGATTCTCCAGGCAAGAATACTGGAGTGGGTTGCCATTTCCTTCTCCAGTGCATGAAAGGGAAAAGTGAAAGTGAAGTCACTCAGTCGTGTCTGACTCTTAGCAACCCCATGGATTGTAGCCTACCAGGCTCCTCCATCCATGGGATTTTCCAGGCAAGAGTACTGGAGTGGGGTGCCATTGCCTTCTCCGGATAGTACTGCTAGCATTGTCCATTTGGGTAATTCTAATGTTTCCATTTAACTGACTTGCATCATAAGGAAATGAAAGGTACTGAAAGCTGGGACCCCTATGGTGTTTGTTATCTTTTGCAAACCTAGGTGGTTAAGATTATTCTGGGCACTGTGGAAGATGGCAGAGTGAAACATCACTTCTCATTTACACCTACATACCGAGGTCTGTGGCCAGGACCTCAAAGAGGTTAGAGTCTATATGAGCGAATAAGAAAAACAGACTTGGTGGGTTTGCACATAATCATAGTAAGCAAGCTGCATTAGAATCTCAGAATGTGTAAGTGCTAAGCTACGTGGTCCAGATTTAAATACCACAGGAGAGTTTGATATTACTCTGAACTGGACTGCAATACTAGAGATTTCATGAAGTTCGCTCTGGGCTGGATTTCGAAGCTCTTAGATTGAATCTTTAACAAGAACTTCATTAGGCAGGCCACAGAAATTGCAGCGTGCTCTTGGAAACGCGAGAGCTGGCTGGAGTGGTAGGCATCACATGGGAAACCGTGTGTTCCGTGCACAGTCGCCACGGAGCTCTGAGAACTGCACACAGCCTTTGTGTCTCCTTTTCCATGCAGTTTAACAGTGCGTAGTGAGGAAGCCACACCTTTGGGCTGGGATTGGGGGGGTGGGGCAGGCAAAAGACGGGGCCTTTCTAAGGAGGATCTGTGAAGTAAATAAACTCCGAAGGAAAGGCTTGGGACGTCAGCCCGTGTACTCATAAATTCCAGCTATTACCAGAGATGAAAGGGAAGTGAGAGGACCGGGAACAATAGGCAGGGGTGTTCCCTGGGACCTTCTAACCGCCTGTTTACAGTAGAGGAGGAGCAGCGGGGCTCCCAGATGGCAGGGCCAAAGCGAGAATGAAGCTTCCTCGCCCTGAGACCTCCTTAGGAAATCCTGTTTGTGACGGTGACTTCACTGCAAAGTGATCAGGAGCGCTCCCCTGGGTCGTACAAGCTCACTTCTAAAACCGTGAACAACCACGGTTTCTAATGAGTTTGAAATCTTATTATGTGCATTCAGCAAGATAGAAACTGGGTATCAGGTGAGGCTTGGGTCAGACCTTATTTTGCAAGCCTCTGCCTATCTTTCTTGTGCCGCTGACATGCTGGTCACACAATAGCTGAACTGTGAGATAAGCCTCATCTTTTTTTCCTGTGTCGGTATGTTAGGGAATGATGGTTTTGATGGCCTTTAAAAAGCAGGAAAAGGCAAAGCCTCGTGATACCATGTCTTTGGCACTGCATTGCTTCAGTAAGAGAACTATCTTGAAAGCCTGCAAAATGCAGCTTAAGCTTGTTGAGAGCTGGGTCAAAACACCGTCAAATCCAAAGCCGATTGACCAGAGGGCCCTCTCTGAAAAGATCCACTTTTTCCATCTACCCTTGGAGTCTGCCCTTCTCTCCTCTTTTCCTTCCGCCACTTAAGTGCTTTTGGACCTGGGGATGGGAGACAGTCTGCTTTCCACGCCAAGCCTCATGAAATGGGATTTGTCTTCCATCGCAGACAGGTGGCCAAGCTGTTACAGAGAGGGCTTTGCCCGGCTTTGGCCCCCTCTGGACACATGGCTCTGTGACGGCGCAGCGCCAGGCCACGTATCTGACCCCGTGGCCTCACGGGCTGGAGGCCCCCGAGGGCAGCCTCAGATGGTGACAGCTTCGGTGAGTTGGTGCGGAGTTCCCCTGGCCAACAACAGAGAGCAGGAGCACAGCTGCCCTCCAGCACTTCTGCGTGATAGGAAGAGATCTCTGAAACGGAGCACGGCTGTCTCAGTGATGAGAGTACTGCCCTTCCTCCCTCTGTCCCAGGGTGGACCAGGCATTGGGAAAGGAATTTGGGCCTTCTCAGACCATACTTATTGTTATTATTTTGGCTTGTGGGATTTTTAGTTCCCTGACCAGGGACTGAACCCAGGCCCTTGGCCATGAGAGCACAGAGTCCTAACACTGGAGCACGGGAGAATTCCCCCATTACCTAATACAGCCTTCTGCACTTATGATATGCATCAGGAACAGATTTCGCAAGCCCTTTTCCTAGGAGACTAGATTAGTCATTAGGGTTAATTATTCAGTAGTTAGAGGAAACATTGTGATGGAGAAAAAAAATAAACTTCTGGAAGCCAGGAAGCAGAGGGCCTTATAACTTCAGATTGCTCCGTGAAGAGAGTACTACAGTGCAGTCTTTGTACCCAAAAATCTAATCATGATTTGAACTCTGCAGACATCAAAAACATTCCCTTCTTAGCTTTAAATGGCCTCTGGTTCCAACCCCACATATTCTTAGGAAGCATCCTTCTCCCAGAGGAAATACAGTTGGATTGTAGTGAGAAAAGAACCCTGGGTCTTCTGTGCTGTTGCCTTCAGCAGACTCTGCCGAATCTCTACTTGTGAGATAATAAAATTACCATTTCCAGAAATGTGAAGGAAAGAAGCCTTTTGGTTTCGAGTTCCTCATCTAACCACTACACAGCATTGAGAGAAAAGATCTGGACCTAGTTCACTGCTTTTGCCTTCCACTCTCCCCCTAAGGGCCCACGTGAAAAGCAAATTTGGCCTTGTTTCCTTAGTATCCTCTGGGCCCAATTCTTGTCTTTCATCATCTTTCCTAAAGCTGATATGACAGTTCCGCAGGGAAGAAGCAAATAGTACACTTGGATGAACTCTACAAAACCCAAAGAGTTTTCCTCTTGTCCCTGATTCTGAAGTGATTTTCTGTATTTAAGAAAAAAGAAATGAGGATAGTTCTAGACTGAACAGTTCAATATTGTTTATATCATATTGGTGATATTTTAAACTGGGTAGAGAAAGCATTAGTGATCAAGCATATAGATTGTTGGGCTTCCTAGGTAAAGAATCTGTCTGCCAGTGCAAGAGGTACAGGAAACTCAGGTTCGATCCCTGGGTCAGGAAGATCCCCTGAAAAAGGAAATGGCAACCCACTCCAGTATTCTTGCCTGGAAAATCCCATGGACAGAGGTGCCTGGTAGGCTACAGTCCATGGGGCTGCAAAGAGATGAACATAGCTGAGCACACAGGCACATACAGATGGTAAGATAGTCGTTGGCCTGCTTTAAGGAACCCAAGTTGTAAATACCCTTGAAAAGTACTCAAAAATTTCCAGTTACTACCAAAGATGAAGGGGAAGTGAACAGATCTCATCAACTGCTTCTTCTGTGTCATCCTCTGGGTTAAATGTCAGCACCTTAAGAGAGACCTTTTCTGACCACTTTATTCTTCATCAGAGCATCTTATTTTCTCTTTTGCACTCATTTATTTAATGGCCATTTCTCTTTCTTCCTCCCCGAACTCTAAGGGACCACATCAAGGTCAGGGCCCACATCATTCATGCCTTCTTGAATTCCCTTCATCTGGCACAGTGAAGCACACATCCCAGACCCCCAGGAGTGCTGAAGGAATGAAAACTATGGAAGTATGGCGAGCTGGCTTCATGTTCTTGGTGAACTCCCAGGTCTTTGGGATCTCCTCTTTTCTTTTCTCATATTCAACTAAAGAATGCTTCTTGATCTCAACATCCAGCTTATCAGGGTTGGTTCCATTCATTAATTTTTCTTTAAAAAAAAAAAAAACTAGTATTTTTGTTCAGTCAGTCTCAGGTCCACTAATACTTCGATGTCTGAAGAATGCAATGTAGTGAAGGGGTTGCAGGAAGCAGTTTTGGAGCATTTAATCTTGTCTCCATCACTTCTTAGCTGGGTAATGGTGACTCATTATTAACCATCTCTCCCACCTCAGTTTCCTCAACTGTAAAATAAGGATATTAATATAGAGTTCTCACCTAGTGTTGACCTGAGGTTAACTTAAACAGCACATGTAAAGCAGTGAGCTTTGTGTTTCACATTGCATATGCTTAGTAAAATTTAATCCCTATCATTTCGTTCATATTGTTAACATACCTGGGTGTATCATTTTTTTCTAGAACAGGATAAGGGGTGGCTTCTTGTCAGAGGTAACCCTGGGACGTTAGGAGTATTCCAAGTCAGAAAGCCTAGGACCTGGAGTACTGGATCCCAGCAGAGCCTCATGCCTGAGGGCACAAAGCATGAACTTAGGTCACAGCTGCCTGGGCGGTATGGCCAAATGACTCAATATTGAAGTAATGACTAATCGTCGCAGGGCTCCTCGTGTCTCTTCTCCTCCACCCCACCACAGTCACCACAGGCTCGAACTGGTCCTGGAGTCTGGCGAGAGCCTGAGCATACAGTGAGTTCCAGCAGACCCCTCCGGTGAGACTGGAGGAGCCAGGTGGGACACTCCGGGGTGAGGGATCAACCACCTCTGGGACGGAGAGAAACTGGGGGTCCCTGTGCTATTTTCCTGCGTGCGTCACAGAATCCAGAGTGCAGTCTCCAGTGTGTACTGGCCATCAGAGAGCCTTGTTCTGAGGCACAGGAAGAAGTGCCTCATACCAGCTCATAGGGAAACTCCAAACAGTCAGCAGGAAGAGACTCAATCACAGATGAAAATGATTTTGTCTCACCGTGTGTCTGTGCAGTAATCTGAGGGGGGAAGCGAGACATTCATTGAACAGAATGTACTCTGTCCCTTTTCATGTCTGTGGTTGTGTCCCTGGCTCACTGGTCTCCATCAAGAAAAGAGCAATGACTTACGCATTTAACTTTGTGACCCCATGGAGCAGGGTAGCCCGCCAGGCTCCTCTGTCCATGGAATTCTCCAAGCAAGAATACTGGAGCGGGTAGCCACTCCCTTCTTCAGCGGTTCTCCCCAACCTAGGGATCGAACCCAGGTCTCCTGCACAGGAGGCAGATTCTTTACCATCTGAGCCATCAGGGAAGCCTCATTTAATGATCTTACTGGACAGAATTGCCTTTCACACTGATGTGTAAGGCAGATACTTCCCTCTCCTATCTCACTTGGAACTCAAAAGAGGAGCCCATTGTCTTTAATATTTTGGAAACATGTAGGGTCAGCAATCTGGACATTAAAATAAATCTGTCATTATTGGTTGTGTTCTTTCATTTAGCAAAAATAATACATGGCTACATGGCATCTGGTCCCATCACTTCATGGGAAATAGATAGAGAAACAGTGGAAACAGTGTCAGACTTTATTTTGGGGGGCTCCAAAATCACTGCAGATGGTGTTTGCAGCCATGAAATTAAAAGACGCTTACTCCTTGGAAGGAAAGTTATGACCAACCTAGATAGCATATTAAAAAGCAGAGACATTACTTTGCCAACAAAGGTCCGTCTAGTCAAGGCTATGGTTTTTCCAGTAGTCATGTCGGGTTGTGCGAGTTGGACTATAAAGAAAGCTGAGCGCCAAAGAACTGATGCTTTTGAACTGTGGTGTTGGAGAAGACTCTTGAGAGTCCCTTGGACTGCAAGGAGATCCAACCAGTCCATCCTAAAGAAGATCAGTCCTGGGTGTTCATTGGAAGGACTGATGTTGAAGCTGAAACTCCAATACTTTGGCCACCTCATGGGAAAAGCTGACTCATTGGAAAAGACCCTAATACTGGGAAGGATTGTGGGCAGGAGGAGAAGGGGACAACAGAGGATGAGATGGTTGGATGGCATCACCGACTCAATGGACACGAATTTGAGCAAACTCCGGGAGTTGGTGATGCACAGGGAGGCCTGGCGTGCTGCAGTCCATGAGGTCGCAAAGAGTCGGACACGACTGAGCAACTGAACTGAACTGAATCAGAGCATCTTGCTGTATCAGAAAATAAGAAAATGCTAATTAAAAAAGGACTGGCAATATGTTAAAAGGGCACAGAATCTAGCGTAAAGAGACCACTAGACATTTCTAAAACAGTTTGAGGCATTCAAATATATAATTACAGTAATGGATTCAATCCATTGAACCAAACAAAAATCCATGAGTCCACACTTTAAGACAGGAGAGAAGAGAAAGCTATTTCTTACATTGTGCTCAGTTGCTCAATCGTGTCTGACTCTCTGCAGCTCATGGACTGTAGCCTACCAGGCTTCTCTGTCCATAGAATTTTCCAGACAAGAATACTAGAGCAGGTTGCCATTTCATACTCCAGGGGATCTTCCCAACCCAGGGATCAAACCCATAACATCTGGGTCTTCTGCATTGGCAGGCAGATTCTTTACCACTAGTGCCACCTGGGAAGCCCTTCTTACAATAAATGCCAACTAATATAAATAGAATGATAGAGTTAGAAAAGCATCAATGGATGCTAAAGCTCTGAGTGAATGTATTTGATAAAGATCAAGAAATTTATATGATCTCAAAATAGCTCACTATAAAACACTTTTTTTTAAGACGAGTCGAAAGAAGAAAGAAAAATAAACCATAAAGCAGTAACCAAGAGTTGAACATTATTAGTAACTTAACAAGTGTCTTTCAATTTTTTCTAATGTTATAATGTTTTTAATTTCTTATAAAAATGAGCTCATGCTTTTTTTAACCTTTTTTCTCATATAAAAATATATCATGATCTTATTTACTTGTATTTAAATATTACTAGGCACATACTGAATATTTATTGAGTGAATGAAATTCACAAGCCTTTAAAAGCAAGGTTGTGCTATGCACTTGTAACTCTCCTGCACTCCCATGATTTTTTTCCTTAGTACTAATTCCTGGAAGTGGAATAGTGAGGTAAAGAATATTTAGAACCCCATGGCCTTTGATATATGGAGCCAAATCATCCTCCAGAAAGATTTTTCTACCTTATTTTCCCATTACTGATGTATTAAACACATGCCTTTCAATACATTTTAAAGAAGAAGACTGGGAATAATGTGTATGAAACACCCAGAGTAGGACCCAAGTCATTGAATCAGAAAATAAGTCATTCACATTCTCTTCTCTCTGTAGGTTAGGTTCTGTGAAAACCTTCACTCTTATCAGATGGGCTTTTTATATTATCATATGTGAAACAGAACACCATTCCATGTGCGATGCATGAGACAAGGGCTCAGGGCCGGGGCAATGGGATGACCCAGAGGGATGGGATGGGGAGGGAGGTGGGTGGGGGGTCCAGGAAGGGGAACACATGTAAACCCATGGCTGATTCATGTCAATGTATGGCAAAAACTACTACAATATTGTAAAGTAATTAGCCCCCAACTAAAATAAATAAATTTATTAAAAAAATAAAATTAAATTAAAAAAAAAGAAAAAAAAAAAAAAAAGAAAGCTTCAAGTTGGGATAGAACCTGATTTTAGTTGAGCCCCTCACAGACCAGACCATCATATGCTAGTCTTTATCAGAAAACCCTGAACTTCCATGGTGGTACAGTGTAAGAATCCTGCTGCCAACACAGGAGACACGAGTTTGATCCCTGGTCCGGGAAGATTCCACATGCTGCAGAGCAACTAAGCCTGTATGCCGCAACTACTGAAGCCCGTGCGCCTAGAGCCTGTGCTCCACAACAGGAGAAGCCTGCAAGCCGCAGCTGGACACTAGCCCCCTGTCCCCCTAGCAACCAGAGAAAGCCTGCCGCAAGGAAGACCCAGCACAACCAAAAATAAATAAACATGAGTAGATATAGGTGTGGATATAACTGAACAAGATTCTGTACACCCATAGCAAACACAATATTGTAAGTCCAATTTATTCCAATAAAACATTTTTTATTAAAAAAAAAATTAAAAAAACCCTACCACCTGTGCTAGACCTGGAGTCTACTATGTCAAGGTTGAGGATGAAGAGAAAAACCTCATTTCTCATGATGATAGGCTGGTGTCAGGCACCACTGTTATCAACACAGAACCTCCAAAAGGGCCTCTTCATTTGGACTTGGATGCTGGCTCCTTAAGACCCTTGAATACCAGCAGCCAGTGCAGTTTCCAGAGGTGACAGGGCAAAGCGCAGGTGGCACCTGCCCTCCACTGCAGCTGAGCAGGCTGCCCTCATAAGCTCGATGGTCCCCATGGCAACTCTCACCAGCTGACGTAAGCCCCCAGCTAGTTGGAGCAGAGGTCTGTCTGCTTATTCTCCGGATCCATATGCGACACTGATGATTAAGGAGAACCAAGAAGAGGATATTCAGAGAAGCATCTTTGGATTCCAAAGATGAGAAATCAGTAAAGCTGTAACCATGATATGGCTTTGCTTATATTTTCCTTTTTTGACTTCCACCGGCTCACATGTTCTCAAGTGATGACAGTTGGGCTGATTGAGAGCCGTTAGTCAAATCCAGTAATAGTATTAATCTGTGGTTGGAAATGACTGTTAAAGAAAGTGCCAGGCTATTCAGTTGTGGTTTTTCTTCCAGCTTCCAGTCGTGCCAACCTTCCAGTGGGAGGAATAGAGGCTGTGGTAAAGGAAACCGTTGATAAACGCAAGAAACCAGAAACTGTCACTACCCATAACAACGAAACAACAACAACAAAATTACAGAAGAGGGGAGGGACAAAGGAAATGGTAGAAAGCAGTTTCAGCCTGCAGTCATGTGATCATGAGGCAGGAGGCTAGCGTGGTGATGCCTCAGGCACCGACTCCAATTTTCCAGTGAGAACAGGAAGACTCTAAGTACCCAGTAACAGTGCTGAGCAGGAAGGCTTTTCTTGAGGGAAGAGAAAGCCTGGAGTTTAACTGAAGCTATTTTTATCAGCTTCCTAACATGCTTCTCAGACCACGGATACACAAAGGAAGCTAGGAGTCCAGTCACCAAATTATGTCAAAAGAGCTTACCCCGTGATCCTCTTGACTGAATTTTCTAGAACAAGTGGTTCATAATGTTGCACCATTGTTGAGCTTTCAAGAAACGCTTGTTGTAGCTGAGAAGGGCTTTAGCGGTCTATGTCTTCTATTTGCTGTTTTTATTTCGAGAACTTTAGACTGGCAGCTCGCCATGTGTGTTCACCAAAGCTCAGAGATGCATTTTTTGTTTGTTTGTTTTAACTTTAAAAAGGAAAAAACAGTCAGTAAATATGTATTCAGTGAACTGAAAAGTTAAATGGTTCTATAAAGGAACAGAAGGTATAAGTTCCAGAGTAACATCGAGAAGCATCTGAACACTGTACGCCTGAAGCATTTTGCTGTCTCCTAACAAGAAAATAGCAGTTTTACCAGCTGTTCTACCATGTTTCACATATTGTACCTTTTTTCCATTTTTTATTATTTTTAGAATCAGGATGTACATTGGAATCAGTTGGTAGCACCTTAGATTTAATGAAAGGAGGTGCTAAGTCGCTTCATTTGTGTCTGACTCTCTGCGACCCCAGAGACTGTAACCCACTGGGCTCCTATGTCCATGGGATTCTCCAGGCAAAAATACTGGAGTGGGTTTCCATGTCCTTCTCCAGGGGATCTTCCTGACCCAGGGATTGAACCCACGTCTCTTACTTCTCCTGCATTGGCAGGCAGGTTCTTTACCACTAGCACCACCTGGGAAGCCCTCATATATAATGTACAGCAATGATAATTATATTTATCATGTTGTACATTACATACCTAGTACTTATGTATCTTATAACTGGAAGTTTGTACCTTTTGACCACCTTCAGTCTATTTCCCCCTCCACCTCAGCCCCACCCCTGCCTCTGGTAACCACAAATCTGATCTCTTTTTCTATGAATTTGTTTATTTTTGAGTACAATTGACCTACAACACTATATTAGTACCTGGTACACAGTACCATGACTTGTATGTCTCTACATTTCAAAATGGTCACCATGATAAGTCTAGGTGCCATTTGTCACCATACAAAGATATTATGTAATTATTGACTATATTCCCCACATTTTACATTTCATACCCGTGACTCAATGACTGAAAGTTTGTACCTTTTCATTTCTTTCATTTAATTTCTCTTTGTACCTATTTCTCTGCTCCCCCAACCCCTATTCCTCTGGCAACTACCTGCTTGTCCTCTGTATCTATGACTTCGTTTCATTTGTCCTGTTTTTTAGATTCCACATATAAGGGAAATCATATGTTATTTGTCTTACTCTTTCTGACTTATTTCACTTGGTGTAATACCCTCTAGGTCCATTTATGTTGTAGCAAATGGCAAGATTTCATTCTTTTTTATGGCTGAGTGATATTGCACTGTGTGTGTGTGTGTGTGTGTGTACTGTAGCTATACTATGTACGTAGACAACTTCTTTTTTTATAGTGTCACTGTGGTTGTTGTGGACAGCTTCTTTATCCATTTTTCTATCAATGGGCACTTAGGTTTGCCTCAGTGTCTTCTTGTTGTTCAGTCGCTAAGTTGTGTCCAACTCTTTGCGACCCCATGGACTGCAGCACGCCAGGCTTCTCTGTCCTTCACCATCTCCTGGAGTTTGCTCAAACTCATGTCTGTCGAGTCGGTGATGCCATCCAACCATCTCATCCTCTGTTGGCCCCTTCTCCTCGTCCCTTCAATCTTTTCCACCATGAGGTTCTTTTCTAGTGCATTGGCTCTTCGCATCAGGTGGCCAGGGTATTGGAGCTTCAGCATCAGTCCTTCCGATTGTAAATAATGCTACAATGAACATAGGCATACATATATTTTTCCAAATTGGTGTTCTTATTTTCTTCAGATGAATACCCAGAAGTGGGATAGTGGGATCATATGCATATTTTTAATTTACTAAGTAAGTGATGTTCCATAGAGCATTCAAGGAATAGCCCAAAGAGCCTAAGGCTGAGAGTTAGTGTTGCCCTCGGGGGTCACTACTGGCCAGTGGCAGAGTGGGACTGGGGCGTGTTCAGCCCAGACGGTCCACACAGGGTGCGTTGTCCTGCCGCCCACCAGAGCCTGTGCCTTCCACAGCAGGCCTCTGAGGCAAACCCCACATTTGCTCTGAAGCGTCCTTCTATCTGGGCATTGGCAGAACTCCCAAACAAGTGGGGAAAGGTACCAGGAAGGTTCATCCTCAGATGAGCAGATCAGTTAAACATCAGACAGAAGGACGTTGTTCCATGAGGGACGGTGGGGCTGGTGTGGCCGCGTTCCCCAGCCATGCCAGGCTCACCCTGCAGACACTTCCCTTGTGTCAAGGTCTTCCTGCTTTCAGGAACCCCATTTATCTTTTAAAATAAGTTGTTTATTTTGAAAATAGTGCTGATGCTAATAAAATAATACAATAAGATAAAAGCACCAAAGATATACTAAATATACAGTATAACTGGGTAAATTAATAAAGCAGGGCAGGGACTTCCTGGTGGTGTAGTGCTGAAGACCCTGGGCTTCCAGTGCAGGGGACGTGGGTTAGATCCCTGGTCGGGGAACTGAGATCCCACATGCCATGCAGCACAACCTGGCACGACCCAAATAAATAGATAAAGTGCTTCTCTTATTAAAGAAAAATAAAGAATAGCAGTTCAGTTACCTTATAAAATGTAAATGTAAATGTCTTTAAGACTTTGTATCATGCAAAACCAAAGGAATCTAAAGTGCATATTAGTTTTGTGCTAAAGGTACACAATTTGAAAGTACATTTAATGAGCAAGGCATACAGTGTGCACTACCAGGCTATACCAATATTTTATTTTAACTATATTAGATACTTCCACCTGTAATGCTTTAAAAGCTGTGTGTGTGTGTGTGTGTGTGTGTGTGTATGTACGCGTGCACTTGTGCACGCGCATGTTCAATCATGTCTGACTCTCTGCGACCCCATTGACTATAGCCTGCCAGGCTCCTCTGTCCATGGAATTTTACAGGCAAGAATACTGGAGTGGGTTGCCATTTCCTTCTCCAGGGGATCTACCTGATCCAGGGATCAAACCCAGGTCTCCTGCATCTCCCGCATTGCAGGCAAGATTGTTTACCACTGAGCCACTAGGCAAGCTGTTATAAGCTTTAAATGGCTCTAATCAATTAGCTGAGATGAACACAGTACAAGCTTTCAAGTTTTAAAATTTATTTTGAGCCTCACTTTTTTGAGTACTTTCTCAAACTATGGTAATCACCCTGTATTTGTACCACTGGGTGTGCTGTGTACTGTTTACTACCTATTAGTACTGTTTACTAATAGTAGATGTTAGACTTGATATTTGATCTAAGCCTCAGTTTCTCCTTTTAAAATGAGGATAATATGTATTTAGCAGAATGTTCTTAGAATTAAATGAGATAATGCATGTAGAATAGAGGAAAGCTGCCCTTGTCCGACTATATGTGCTTGGTAAGTTGCATCTGTTGTTAATAGCCATCAGTGGTGAAGAAAAGTTACCTACTCAGCGTCTTTTAGGTGGCACTGGTTTTTATCTACATAATTTCTCTAACATAATGGTCTTAAGGCTTTTGTTTCTTATATACTTTCTTAAAGTTCCTCTCAGAGTTTTAATTTGCCCAATGTCGTCAGAAGCTTGTTGGTAGGTTGAAAGAATCTAAATTTCACTTTCCAGGAAAATGCATCCCTCAGTTACAGTGCCAAGCGTACCAATGATGATAAAGAAATCCCGAAGGTCAATACATAATTATACTTTATAATCAGAAAGTAGACATTTGGTTGCTAAAACCTAAAACTGGACCAGACTATTTTCTGAACTGAGAACCAGTTTTTGAATAAATGTTCAGCCACAATTTAAATCTTGAATCTAGTTGAGAAGTGTGTAAAATCTAATGTAACCTGATAGCCCCTTTGACCACGTGGTCTTAAGTACATAAAAAAAAAAAATGCCTCCCAAAGTTTGTTTTTTTTTTGATATCTATATATTCATCTTTTCCTAAGACCATCAATTTAGAGATAGCAAAACATGACTGGACTTTTTTTTAACAACTTTTATTGTATTTTTCTTCTTACAAAGTAATACATTAGCAAAATTTTAGAAAGTCTGATTTTGGAAAATGCAGAGAAGCAAAAAAGGGAGGGTGAAAATTGCCTGCAACCCATAGATAGATAACATATATCTTAAAATTTTCATTATAGCCTTCTTTGTAGTCTTATATATATATTATACATTATGAATATATTTTATATTATGTATACATTTGACCTATATTTCCAGTTTTTTAATATGTAATTTCAATATATAAATTTACAGTAATTATTACTGTACATATTTTTTTACCAGTTGTTTCATTTGTATGACTGACAAAACTTTATGTCTATAATGTCCTTCTCTTATAATTGTAAAGTCAAGTGCATGGTGGATTGAGTCATACGTCTCTAGAGAATGTGTAATCCAGTCAGATTCTGAATATGTTCATTTGTTTCATAAATAAGTACTGTGCACTGGGGCCAAAGATTTCCCTAAATAACTCGTTTGTAACATATTTTTAATGTGCTATGTTAGTTGCTTAGTAGTGTCCAACTCTTTGCAACCCCATGGACTGTAGATCTCCAGGCACCTCTGTCCTTGTAATTCTCCAGGTAAGAATATTGAAGTCGGTAACCATTCCTTTCTCCAGGGGATCTTCCCAACCCAGGAATCACACGCTGGTCTCCTGCATTGCAGGCAGATTCTTGACTGTCCAAGCCATCAGGGAAGCCCTTTAATGTTCTATGGTAGATTAAATTTAAATTTGATATAATAGCATCAATAAGAAATCATGATTAACAGTACTGATTCCAGCATTTGCACTTACCACATATCTGACTGTCTGTTTCAGTTACAAAACCCTCCTCTAAGTCCCAGCTTCCTCATCTGTAAAAATGAGGAGAGTATTGCCTGTGCTTCAGGGTTGTTTGTAAGGATTAGAAAAATAGGTCTTACCTATTGTTCCTATCCCATTTCATTAGCCAAAATTATCTGGCTTTGTTGGAAACTGAGAAGTAGAAATTCATAGAATTATTACCAGTGGTAAATATGCATAAGTATGAAAGTGTTCAAGCTCACCACTAATCAGGGGAATACATATTCTATTAACAGTTTATGAATGCACTCAGGGAGAAGAGGGTTTTTCATTTACTACTATATTGTTAGCATCCAGAACATCATCTGACACTCATTCTCTGAAGTATTCTCTGAAGGAAGGAAGGAAGAAGTGAATGAACAAAATATCAAATGTTAAGCAAGTCATTGAATTTTGCAGGACCTCAGTTTCTTCATTAATATAAGGGAAAGACCATATTCAAGCTTTGTTGATGGGAGTAGAGAGAGGAATACTCTAAAAATTAGTCCTACTGCCATGGATACTGAATAAGAAAACACATTTTCTCTCCTATTTGTCATTATCCTTACTATATCATCTTTAAAGTTTTCTGAGCCAGTGATATTCGTAAGTAGCACAACAGAATATCATAGGTAGATTAAATTCAAAGATGGGGCCAAAACAAGAGCGTTGAATTTTCTTTGCATACTTAGCCAGAATGAAACCAGGCAAAGAAATTGCCAGCAGGGAAAGGGACGGGGCAGAGGGTAGGATACAAGGTAATACAGTATGAAGCAAAAATAAGTAACTTTGCAGTACGTGAGTGTTTATTATATTTGCTACATTTTTGTTTTGAGGTATAGTTGACTTACAGTGTTGTGTTAGTTCCTGATGTATAGCTGCATGACTCAGTTATACATATGTATATTTTTTCATCTTCTTTTCCATATGGTTTATTATAGGATGTTGAATGTAGTTCCCTCTGCTGTACAATAGGATCTTGTTGTTTATCCATCCTGTGTGTAATAGTTTACATCTGCTAGTCCCAAATTCCCAATGTATTTGCTGCTTGATTAATAGTAGGACTTTTACCAAGTAGCTAATCTTACTTGCCAGCAGTTCTGATTCGTCCACATAGTTTGTTATTTTTGCAGCCCATCTGTAGTATAAAGTGAGACAGGAGCTGTGATATGGATTCTTGAGCAGATGAGCAGAGGTTAAGTGGCCACCTGCCTACACTCGGTGATTTGTTAATCAGTTACAGAGCCTGTTAGGAGCTGGGTCTCTGTCTCCAGGGTTGTATTCCTTTTCCATTACATGTGGCTCAGTGCTTCTGTCTTGTTCTACAGAAGACGCTGTAGGGGACACAGCCCTGTCCTGCTCCTGAAACAGCATTGTTACCTGACAGGCTGGTCTGCCAGGAGGACCACTGTTATCTTTTTTAGAAGGCTGGGGTTTAATCATTTATTTTTCCCAAGAGGAAGTAGCCATAACAGTGCACCAAAAATAACGCCTTAACTGCTAAATTCTACTTAGTAGGTGGTTTCCCAGAGATGATCCAATGCAATGAGTCATCACTCTGAGCATATTAGCAAGTTATTTCTCTTTTTCACTAACCCCTGATGCTTTTGGTTACATATTTTTTAACCTTTAGGGCCTTTCTGGAAGGTTCACAGTCTTCATGCTATGAATATAAACCATCCCGCATGACCTCTTTTTCTTCTGCTTCCACTTTTGAAATCGAAGGTAACCCCTGACTCAATAGAACAGTCAGGATCATGACCTCAGATAAAAGAGTGACAGTTTTCTCCAGCTAGAAGTAGCTCTATCTCATGCCCAGTGATAATCAAGAATGTAAATTAATATAAATAAATACGTGGGACCCAGGTCAAAAAAACTATAGAGCTTGATCAAGAGAAACAAAAGATGTACCTCGATGTAGAGATTTGAATATTGGAAAGATACTACATTTTCCTAAATGAGAAGGTTGAATGTTCAAAGGATACAAGAACTTTCCAAATTAATTTGTAAGTTTATGCAGCTTCAAGTCAGAATTCCAGTGGGATTTTCTAAAATATATTTGGAAGAGCTACATTGATGAAAGTAGCCAAGAATTGTTTATCAAAAAAAAATGAAAAAGGAAACTTCTACCACCAATCAGTAAAATGTATGCATTAGGCAGCCAGAATAATAAAAACAGTTTGGTTCCAGCAGAAGAAATGACAGACATTAATAGAACAGAATAGACAGCCCCCCAAAAAAAACTCCAATCCAGGAAGTGTTATAATTTACCATAAATCACAAATCCTGGAAGACAGAATAGCTTGTTCAACAAATGAGGTACAGTAACTGACCAACTCACTGGGAGGGGAATGGTAATCTGATTAGATTCTCTCTTCTTTACCACAGAGCAAGTAACAGATGGCTTAAAGATTTATATATTAAAAATGAAACTGTAAAAGTATAAAGAAGCTATAGAAAATATCGATGCCTCTAAATGGAGCTAGACTTTCAAAGCATTAAAAACAAAGGAAAATGTTAATATATTTGACTATATAAAAATTGAAAGCTTCTCTTCATCAAAAAATAGAGATGCTGCAAAGTTTCAGAGCATATGGTAAACTTGGAGAAAATGTTTGCAATGAATATGACACAGGCATAACCTCCTTAATGAATAAAGGGCTCTAAAAATTAATTGGGAAGCCATAGCACACCCCACTGTCACTGCGCCACTTTCCTATCACATTATATATTAATACATGTCAGAGTGCAACATAGCTTTTGTAAACAAAATACCGTTCAGATGACATGACTGAAAGAAATTCAGATCTTATTTTCCATTCACATATTCTTTGTTCAAAGGCAGTTGAAGGAAACAACACATTATGCTATAAATACTTCAGGACAGTTTGTCCACATTGACACTTCCATTTCCTAAAACGAAACCCTCACTGGCCCACAGGGAGAAAAAAGGCGAGCTTTGTTAACCAGCTTTATTTCAACAAGCACATCCATATGGTAAGAACTTCCTCTGATGAGTCATCCACAGTTGTCAAACACCAACTTTCCTTTGTTTGACCCGTGCAGAAATAAAAGTCTGTGGAAGCATAATGCAAGAGTATGAATCATTTAATTGTGTTTTATTCCTATCTGAATTTGCATCCGTCACAAACCCACTGTGTCCACCATGAAAAATTGCATTCTTCAAATATCACTGAAAAAAAAATCCTGTTCAAATGGTTCTGTTCTGTCTAGATAGTCTGTGAAATTTCTAAGGAATGTTGTGGGCTTTGCTTCCTGTGCTAAATTGTTAAATTATCACACATTATTGGATTCCAACCAAAATGTTCTGGATAGGAATATTATATTCATACAGGATACTAGTTGTCTTGACCATTTAGAAAGGAATAAAGGGAAAGGATTTGAACTGTTCCTTGTAAAATAGCAACTCTAAAAGGGTAGGTAGAAATGTGTGTACAAATAGTATTTTTTTAATATGTCCTTGATTCTTTTCTTCATAGAGGCTTGGATCATATTCAGTCTCAGCTTTGTTTTGATGCCAACCACTGTCTTGTCTTTTTAATCTTATTCAAACCAAAGACTGTACATCCAGGATTCCGATCCTGGTCTGGAGTATGATGCCATCTAAGTTTGTTTGAAAGAGACCTTTAGAGATTCCATCTTAACTGCTTGCATATAAAAACAGAAAGGAAGTGATAGTTTGATTTCTTCTAATTAGTTTGCTGTATTTTCCAATTTTTCTACAATACATGTATATTTCATAATCAGAAAAAAAAATTATTTTTAAAGTAGCTGCCCATCATTAAAAATATAAACACAATAAGTAAGCCTTTTTTAAAAATTCAACTGGCTCTGAGGTCAGTAGAAATTTATCCTGAGAAAAGAAATGTTAACTTTTGTTGATTGATCACATTAATCTCTCAGTACTAGAGACATATAGACAAACCTCACTGACATTCCATGGCCAGTGCCCATATTTGTATGCTAAGCAGATTTTTTGTTGTTGTTTTTAAGGAAAAAATGAGAAACCCGGTTTTCCACCATTTGGAGAGTGTTTTTAACCAATGATTGAATCCAATTTGAGGATATTTTTGGATCATTTGTAATACTGTATGAGTGATACTTTTGGTTCCCTTTTGAGAAAAACTGCTTTTTCTTTTTTTCAATAAGCCACTTCAACCAATAGACACACGTCTGTTACAGAAAATTTCTAGTGATTATGTTACCCCAAAATCAACATTAAAACTTGCAGCCTTGGATTATGCATCATTTTGCTGACAGCTGGCTGATGTCAGTATTCGAGTGTTTGCAAGAGAGAGCATGTGCATATGAGCACAGAGGTAATCATAATTATCTGCTGAGACACACCCACATGAGAGCCCATAAAACTCTCTTTGGCAGAAATTGTTGTGTCAAAGACAAGACCAGCGGATTCAAAGACTAAAAGGCAGAGTGGTTTTGAAGGCTACATTTTTCTTACCATAACTTAAGTAATATTTGCTATTTATTGGACTGTGTCACTATTCAATGGGCTTAGTTTAACATTTTCTACCTTAAGCTCATTGTGTATTGCTTTGATGTCTGCCTATCAGACAGAGAAAACTTGACTCACGTGGGTCTCCTTGGTTCACATGGCTGGTTTGTTTTCCGTGGTCTATGTTGCTGATGAATCACAGTATTCTCTCCTACTGCACCTAGGTTGTTGTTGTTTAGTCACTAAGTGTTAGTGCTCAGTTATATCTGACTCTTTGCGACACCATGCACTGTAGCCCTCCAGGCTCCTCTGACCATGGAGTTCTCCAGGCAGGAATACTGGAGTGGGTTGCTACTTCCTTCTCCAGGGGACCAAACCTGCGTCTCCTGGATTGAAGGCAGATTCTTTACTTCTGAGCCACCAAGAAAGCCCACTGCACCTAGGTAGCATTTCAGAGTCATTCTTAACCTGGCTCACAGCCTGTTACTATCATCAGTCACACTGGACAAGATGCATTCTCTTTGTCCTCCTAGGTGTGTAGTAGCTGCATCCCAGTCTCTATTGATGGTCTCCTCTTTAGATTATGCAGGGCTCCCCTGGTGGCTCAGATGGTAAAGAATCTGCCTGCAATTCAAGAGACTCAGCCTCAATCGCTGGGTTGGGAAGATCCCCTGGAGAAGGGAACGGCAACCCACTCAGTATTCTTGGCCTGGAGAATCCCATGGATAAGGAGCCTGGAGGGCTACAGTCCATGGGGTCTCAAAGAGTCGGACACGGCTGAGAAACTAACACTTAGATATGCACTTCCCTCAGACAGTTAAGTTGACCAGGCAGATTAAACCACAAGCAATGCTCTTTCCCTGGGCAAGATGTATACAGTTTTACAAGATCTTTTGCTAAAACGAAGTAATAACAAATTGAATTTTGGTGTGAGGAGGGAGCTACTGAGGGTGTAATCCCTTATCATATAGAAACAGTGAGTTACTAGGAAAAACAAGAATGAACTTGTCTCTTTGGACCACCTTCATTCTTATTGTTTTGAGAGATCTCGTTTGATTGTTTACAAAAGACCTCTGAAATAGCAAAGATACTTTTTAAAAAATTAGTCTTTTTTTTTTCTTTTACTATAACTTCTTGTACTGGGTCTCCTGGGTAGGGTCACCAGCCATCCTGGTTTGCCTGGGACAAAGAGGTTTCCCTGGATACGGGACCTTTAGTGCTAAAAGTGGAACCATCCTGGGCATACTGGGTCACTTGGTCACCCTGTTCATGGGTGCCCCACCACATGGCCAGTATTGAGGAACAGAGGTTCCAATATTCCCACCCAGCCAGCTCCCTCATATAGGTTTTCTTTCTCTCCCAGGAAGGCACAGTATAAAAAAAGGCTAGGAACTGTGGGACAGAATGATTTTATTATGTGATATGATGGGGTTCTAGTTTGGGTAAGTGATGGTTCTAGTTCACATTTGTGCAGAGTGAAGATAATTGATAAGCCCTGAGCCCAGTTAGTAATTAAAGCCTGGTAGACTACAGTCTATGGGGTCACAAGAGTCAAACATGACTTAGCAACTAAACCACCACCAATCAATCTCTGGCACTGCTTTTGCCAGGTGTTCCTGGTAATCTCTGATAATCATTTCTATGTCTCCACATGCCACCGATCACCCTTGTCCCAAATGATCTTCCAGCATGTCGTCATTAAAGTTTTTCAATACCAAGCCCAACTTAAAATACAGTGCATTTTACAGCTCAAATTTCCACAAGGGAGGAAGAGAGTTATACAGGTTCTGTAGTTATATGAAGAGACAGAAGATCGCCTTCCCCAGGGCATTGAACCTGAGATGTCTGACTGTAAAAGAAGCTTATCGTTCATGGTGAGAGAGGTGATTCCATGGGAAGTCCCAGATCCGGGACTTGCCTTCAGGTTCCTAGTAATTAGTAATACTAATACCAATGCTTTACCCATGCAATTTAGCACATCTCAGCTTTGACTCAGACCTCTTCTCCTGGTTCTCAAGCTTTGTTTCAAATGCACAGTTACACTAGTACTTGCTAGTTGTCTGACTTTAGGTTAGACTGAGGATGAAAATGCAGTAATGTAGGGAGTAACCTAGCCTTTAGAAATGCTTAGTTACCTGATCATTTCTTTCCTGCCTTAAGAACTCCCCTGATGGACTTCCCAGGTGGTCCAGTGGTTAAGAATCCACCTGCCAATGCAGGGGACTTGGGTTCAATCCCCAGTCTGGGAAGATTCCACCTGCCACAAAGCAACTAAGCTCACATATTGCCACTACTGAAGCCCACATGCCCTAGAGCCCATGTTCTGCAACGAGAGAGGCCACCACAGTGAGAAACTCACGCACCGCAACTCGAGAGTAGCCCCTGCTCTCCACAACTAGAGAAAGCCCATGAGCAGCGTCAAAGACCCAGTGCCACCAAAAATAAATAAATAATAAATTAATGTTTTAAAAAAACCTCCCCTCATTAGCAGAGTGATTAGACAGCAAGAGATAAGGGAGGCACTGGGAGAGTAATGAATATGTTATTTGGCAAGAAAAATTCTTGGCAATTACATGAAATAAATACTTGAATCCCAGACACAGAATGAGACAGATCTTGTTTGTTGTTCCTATTGGACCAAAACATGCCAACCCAGCCTTCTAATTTTAAAGGTAGGAGAGGTGTTGTGTTATTACTTGAGGAAGGAAGTCTTATGGACTGAGTGTTTGTGTCCCCTTCAAAATTCAAATGTTGAAGCTCTAACCCCTGATTTGATGTGATTTGGAGATGGGGCCTTTGGGAGTTAATTAGAGTTAGATGAGGTCATGAGAGTGAAGCACCCATGAGGAGATTAGTGCCCTTCTAAAAAGAGACACCAGAGAAGTTGCTCTCTCTCTCCATCATATGAGTAATGCAATGAGAAGGTGATCTGCAAACCAGGAAGAGGGTCCTCATCAGAAATCGATCATGTTGGCACTTTCTTCTAGGACTTCTCAGTCTCCAGAGCTGCAGGTTATCAACTTCAGTCATTTAAGCCACCCAGCCTATGATTTTGTTATATCAGCCCAAGTACCCTAAGACTAGGAGAAGAGAAAGGCAATTCTTTCATTAAATAAGTGTATACGAGAAATAATAGTTTCTGGCAAATGATAGATACTCAACATTTGTTCAGATGATTAGAAGTGACTTTTTTACATCTTAATGACTGCTTAGGCTTTCTTAGTCATGTATAAAATTGACTAAGTCAGTAAATATATTAATTTGTAAGTTTTGTAATGTTTCAGAAATCTTAAGTGGTTGGGTGAGCTCTAGTTTAATTTTAATTGGCCATTTTGAATCGAAAACCATTGGAGTTTTCCTCTCTCTCCCCCTTTTTCTCTCAAGGAAGTTACTCACAGTCCACTAAATATGAGCCCTCTGTGGAGAAATAAATTATTCACAGCTGGTAACAAGTGAAAATGAATTCAGCTATTTACTTTTAAGGAAATGACCAGACTGAGTGTCCCCTGCTGTGCACAGAAATGGCAGCACCCTGTAACTGTGTTCATCTGTTTTTCACTGTCAGAAGCACCTCCCTTAAGGACAGAACTTCATCTCAGATTCTTTTTGCCCCAGTCCTTCCTTTTTTTTTTTAACTTGGACTTTTTTTTTTTCCCTCCAGCCCTCTTCCTCTCTGGGCTGGCTTTCTTCAAGCTCCTCTTCCCCCTCCACACCCTCGTTAATCCCTCCCTCTCTGTTTCGCCTTTGCTACACTTTCAGCACTTTCCTCTTTCTTTGTCTTCCAAGGAGCCCATCCCTGTCGTGCATACCTTGATGAAGTAAGCCCTCGAGGGCAAAAGTTCTACCCCCACAGGTCTCTTGCTGCTTCTCTGCTGGTTTTGGCAAGATTTCAGACTTAGGGGACTAATCATCAGGACGCGTGGTTTTTAAATACCCACTGTTTGCAGATATTGCCTAGCACCACAGAGCAGGTAAAGCATAAATGGATACAGCAATAGAAATCAAATCCAGTTTCAGCTCTGACTGTGTATACATCATACGTATCTGTGCAAACACACATGCTTACACTTGAATTACCCAGAGATGAACCAAGGAAGTGAATTTGGAGACGTGCGAGAATGAACCTTATGGAAAGACTAGAGAGGAAAGCCTTCTTGATAGAAGGAACAGTAACCATTCAGTATGTATTTAATGAGTGCCAATTATGGACAGACAGAGAAGGCAATGGCACCCCACTCCAGTACTCTTGCCTGGAAAATCCCATGGATGGAGGAGCCTGGTAGGCTGCAGTCCATGGGTCGCTAGGAGTCGGAGAGGACTGAGCGACTTCACTTTCACTTTTCACTTCCATGCATTGGAGAAGGAAATGGCAACCCACTCCAGTGTTCTTGCCTGGAGAATCCCAGGGACGGGGGAGCCTGGTGGGCTGCCGTCTATGGGGTCGCACAGAGTCGGACACGACTGAAGCAACTTAGCAGCAGCAGCAGCAGCAGCAATTATGGACAGAAAGTTATGTGCCCTAGATATAGAAACAAGTAGAGGTTGATCCTGTCCTCAGGGAGCTTCTGGTTTGGCCGTAGAGACCAACAAGTAAATGAGGTAGAAGTGGTTAGCCCAGGAGTGGGGAATGAAGAAGTGAGATGAACAGATCAAGTACATGCGGTATATGGCAAGTATATGGCAAGCCATGTTGGGGACTTTTCCTTCGGATTTTAAAAAATAACTGATGCTCGGGACTTCCCTGGTGGTCCAGTGGCTAAGACTCAACATTCCAATATAGGGAGCCCCAGTTCGATGTCTGGTCAGAGAACTAACTCCCACAGGCCAAAATAAGACCCAGCACAGCCAAATAAAAATAAATGTAAAAATTTTTAAGTAGCTGATGCTTATATAATAAGGCTTACCATATGGCTCAGTGGTAAAGAATCCACCTACCAAGCAGGAGACGTGGGTACAATCCCTGGGTTGGGATGATCCCCTGGAGAAGGAAATGGCAGCCCACTCCAGTATTCTTGCCTGAAAAATCCCATGGACAAAGGAGCCTGGTGGACTGTAGTCCACGGGGTTGCAAAGAGTCAGACATGACTGAGTGACTGAGCACATACACATGCTCATAAATGCTTAGTACAAAATAATGGAAAAGTGCAGAGGGAAAAAAATCACCCATAATATCACCATCCATAGGAAAGCATTAGATAGTTTTCTGAGTGTCTTTTTTAATCCATAGACATTTGGGGGGTTTATTATATAACCCTAATCTGATAAATCAGGTATTTGGGGAGATTCAGATACTTAGTAGATTATTCAGAACTTCCAAAGCACTTCTCTCCAAATGAGTACGTGATTGAATATATGGTAGAAGAAATGTCTATCACTGTACTCTGATACCATGTACTTTTCATATATTTAGCCCAAGCAGTTTTATTAGCTGTTTTTTTTTTTTTTCCTGTCCTGAATCTGTAATGTTTGCTTGGAAATATAATTTAACTACTTTTTAAAAACAGCTTTTTTGACATATAACACACATACCATACAATTCACCAATAACAATTTTATAGTTCAGTGGTTTTTAGTGTAGTGTATCCAGAGAGTTGTGCAACTGTCACCACAGTGAATGTTAGGAGTGTCTTCATCACTCTAAAAAGAAACCCCGTACTCATTAGCAGTCACTCCTCATTTCCCCACAAGGCCCTGTCCTAGGCAACCACTGATCTACTTTCTGACTCTCTAGATGTGTCTCTTCTATATAAATGGAATCATACAATACGTGGTATTTTGTGACTCACTTCTTTTATTCGGCATAATGTTTTCAAGGGTCAGCCACATTATAGCAGCATTTCATTCGTTTTTATGACTGAATGATACTCCAGTGTATGGCAGTATCACATTCTGTTTGGCCCTTTATCAGTTGATGGGCATCTGGGTACTTTCTTCCTTTTGGTTATTATGAATATGAATATGCTTCGTACATTCATGGACGATTTTTTGTAAGGACATCTGCCTTCAATACTCTTGGATATATGTCTAGGTGTCATTTTTAACTTCATTGATAACAGCTTTAGAACTGAACATGAATTACAAGTATAAAATAGCAGACATTCCTCTGGGTAATATTTTCCGGAAGGTCATTTTATGAACGTGGAAAATTCCTCTACTAGTCAAGAAAGATAGCAATTAAAGCGTAACTGCAGGTCAAATGCAGGTTACAGAGGTGTTCTATAGGGTGATCCATGACATTCTTTTTAGTACAATGAAAGCATTGTAACTAAACGAAATCTTTCATCTTCCATTATGCATGAATCATTTCCTTCCTATAACAGACATATCACCATACACGTCTTGTCTGCTAGAAAACATATCCTACTTCTAAACATTGTTTTGCACCATCCATTGAGATTATGAATAATATTTATATGTTCTTTTAGTTGTTTGTTTTAAAAAGCATGTAGTCTGAAACTCGGTCCCCTTTTGTAATTTGACCCAAGAAAATTCACTTCACTGATAATGGTGAGCAAGTTTTTTGCTAAACTTACATTCAGAAGAGGAAAGGATATTGCCAATTCAAAATGAGTTAATCTTCACTAGGAAAATTTGACATTCACTTTTTATTTTCTTGATGATAAAAGTGTTCAGCGTTATAACAGTTGTGCCTGCTAAGTCTCTTCAGTCATGTCCGACTCTGTGCGACCCCATGGACTGTAGCCTGCCAGGCTCCTCTGTCCATGGGATTCTCCAGGCAAGAATACTGGAGTGGGTTGCCATTTCCTTCTCCAGGGGATCTTCCTGACCCAGAGATTGAACCTGTGTCTCTTACGTCTCCTGCACTGGGAGGCAGGTTCTTTATCACTAGTGCCACCTAGAAGCCCCATTACATATGTAGAGAATATATAGTGACTCTATATATTCTATATAGAGTCTATATAGAGGAAGGACTATTAGGTTTGACTTGGGCAACCACCACACTGATAGACGCCCTCTTCCTTTCTTACACATCATGTTAAATATTTTACCTTATCACCTGTAAGTAATAGTGGCCAGAACAAGGAACATCTACCGTATGTAAGTGTGAGAAAGCCCATGTATTTAGCCGCTACTTATTATGGGTCTACTATAAGCTGGATGTTTTTACAGATGAAGCAATCAAGGTTTAAAGAGGCTCAATGTAAGATCTTACAGGGAGAAGTGGCTGAGTAGGGGTTCACACCCAGAACAGTCTTATCACCAAAGTCTATGCTCTTTCCCCAGTCAACATATATCCTGAGAAATCAACATGGTAAAGGATTGGGGGGAGTATTAAGGCTTGCATGTGTGCATGCTAAGTCGCTCAGTCGTGTCCAACTTTGCAACCCCATGGGCTATAGCCCACCAGGTTCCTCTGTCCATAGGGATTCTCCAGGCAAGAACCTGGAGTGGATTACCATGCCCTCCTCAAGGGGATCTTCCTGACTCAGGGATCAAACTCGCATCTCTTAGGTCTCCTGCACTGGCAGGCAGGTTCTTTACCACTATCACCACCTGGAAGCCCATGTTAAGGCTTAACCTCTCACAAATTTAAGAAAGCCTTAGAGAAGTCCTTGGTTTTAAAAAAACCCAAGATCTACATTTATTTTGGCACAATGGTGATATGAAAAGAAAAATGACTTTGCTATGGTTTGAAATGAACACAATTTGCCATTGTATTTTGTAGTAATCTCTCTTTAGTTAGGAAAAAGAGAAAAAAGTTTATATGTATAAATGAAAATGTATGTCTTTCATAGAATTTATTTTATCAGCATTAACTGTTATCAAGTATAATGATGAAAGATATTCGAATACTCGGAAATTTTCTAAAATCCTCTTTTATAAAAACATAGCCATGTTCAGTTTCAGATGTTTTCTTCCAAATATTACGTATCTTGTCAAATAAGTTGGCTTCAAAGGGTAGCATGGGCAAAGTCCTTCCAGTAGGCAAAGCTGGAGGTTTATCTGGGAATTTAAAATAGAAGGAGGCTCAAGGGCATGAGAAACAGAAGGAGAGTTTATGCAATAGACTGTAAAAGTTCCAGAGACTGTGGAGAAAATCTTTTGGAGAAAAAGGCTCATAAACGAGAGGAAGAGAAAAGGGATGTAGGCATAAAATTGGAAATGGATTCATGAAACTTACATTGAACAAAGGTCCTTAAATAATGTTTGTGCACTGTTCCCCAACCACTTGGTTAAACTACTGAAAAGTATTATGACTAGCAATCCCACTAGTGGTCAGATACCCAGAGAAAACCCTAATTCAAAAAGATACATGTACCCTAGTGTTCACAGTAGCACTCTTTACATTAGCCAAGACATAGAAGCAACCTAAATGTCCATCAACATAGAAATGGATAAAGAAGATGTGGTACATATATACAATGGAATATTACTCAGCTGTTGAAAGGAATTGTAGGTTTTTACATAGTAAAATGAATAAAAGTTACCTTAAGTAATGTTCTGTATAATAAAAGGATTTTTTAACATGTTAATCCAGTAAAGCAATCGCACTCTTTATTTTCAGACGTTTTTGGTAATAGTAATCTTTCTATTTCATTATTTAACCCCCACCCCAAAATATGTATATAGGAATTCTTTTTAAAAATATAAAGACAGGCTTCAGATTTCCTACCTTCAACAGAATATCTCTGTTGATAACTATGTTTTTAAGTAATTAGTCCAAAAGAATTCATATGTCACCTGGGAGTCTTATGTCCAAAACCAGACAAAATAGGATATCTTTATGGGTCTCTTCTCCCTCCCACAGTGATTTTTTTTTTTTCATTTATGACTATCTTTTAAAAAACTATTTGTCTCATTTATTTATTTAGCTGTGCTGGGTCTTGGTTGCAACATTCGAACTCTTAGTTGTGACATATGGGATCTAGTTCCCTAAGCAGGAATCAGACCCAGTCCCCCTGCATTTGGAGAGTAGAGTCTCAGCCACTGGGCCATCAGGGAAGTCCCTATATGATTTTATCTTTGATGAGGCTCTGTGTCATGAATATAAGAGAGCATTCCTTTTCCATTTTCATTCTTTAAGGGGAGCCTCTATAAGTACACCCTAGGATTTCCAGGAGAGGTAGATTCTTAGGCAGTGGGAATAAACAGAGTTTAAAATTCTTGTGGACCTCCTCAGGTTGTCTCTATCTGCCCATCTCTATCTTAGTTTCAGTCTTTCGGTCTTTCTGTGTCTTTTATCCTCCCCCGTCTTGCTCCTTCAACCCTTTACTTCCTGCCAGCTTAGCTCTAGTTTATGGTAATAAAGAACCAAGCAAGTCCGACTCATACGTGTGTGTGTGTTAGCAATTGTTCAAGGCAGTAATCACTAAACCAAAGATTATGATGAAAGATTATGTTCCTATTTGTCCACCTAAAATATGCCATAAATTATATGAATTGAAGCCTATTTATCTCAGCTAATTTGAAGAAGGAAGAAATACTCAAAAGAATCTCGATGAAAATATCAGTCCTGTATGTTTCGTCAGTCCATGGTGCATGCATACCTGATGCAGCTGAGACTTCTTACCAAAGAGCCTTATTTAAAGATAGAATAAGGTCCTTGTTAGTTGCTCAGTCATGTCTGACTCCTTGAGAACCCATGGACTGAAGCCCACCAGGCTTCTCTGTTCATGGGCTTATCCAGGCAGAAATACTGGAGTGGGTTGCCATTCCCTTGTCCAGGGGATCTTCTCGACCCAGGGACTGAACCTGGGTCTCCTGCGTTGCAGGCAGATTCTTTACCGTCTGAGCCACCAGGGAAGCACCAGGGAAAGTCCTTAGGGTGATCTTATTCTCACATCTCCAGGCTCCACCATAGCACAGCCAGGAGTTCATCATGATGAAAAGCTTCATCTCTCCTCTAAATCCATTGTCCTTCTCCATGATCCTGATGTACATAGCATCCTTTATCATAAAACCAGCTCATACGGACTATTCCAAATTTTCAGCCGAAAACCAAATAGGTGATTTTAAGAATTTGATCTCATGACCAACCTCTTGGTCAGCTGAGAGTACCAGTTCCAGTTAGGCCTAATGCCCCTTCTCTTGTCTTGTGACTATTTATTTGCATCTAAATATCCACAGATCCAATTTATAGAAGCTAAATTGCCAGCAGTCAGGGTCAGTCGCTCAGTATAACTCAAGCCAACCCACATCTGCTACAAAGACAAGTTAATAGACCTCAGAATCGCACACCAAGTCTTCCTAAGGTGGCAAAGGCAGTTTGAGCTCTACACTGTATTGTAGCCCCTGAGTTTCTAGTATGCCCTGGCATGTTTTGCTGAGTACTCACAGAAGAATGGTTATGATCCAGACCTTCTGCTTGCTGCCCTCATTAAAGGAAGCCAAAGTGATGAGCCAGTCCTAACGCAAGAATGCAAGGCACTTTTCATTTCATGGACCAAGTCCAACCAATAGAGATAAGACTACAGGTTCTTACAACATGGGAGATGACCTGACTTGAAAGTCCTCTGTTAAAACACGTAGCAAATGTAAGATAAGATAGAGCAAGCTCAAATGCTTAGTGGAACCAGCAAAAGAAAAAGTTAGAATATCGCCAAGGGACAAAAACAAGAGGAGAGCTGAAAACCAAAACAGTAAGGACAAGAGCCACTACTGTTATAGCTGAACTTCAGGCTGAGGTCTCAGTACCCACCCCTAAGTAAGAGACGTTCTTACGCCTTTGCCTGGAAACATCCATTCAAGTTAATCTGCTTTGTTTGTTTCCCAATAGTTATGCCAACATACTTATTTTAAACTGCTCCATAATCCTCAGAAGTAATTTCACTCATGCTTGTGGATACCAGTCTTTTTCATGAAGGATGAGGGGCTTGGCATGTTGACATAGCAACTTAACCAGCTCAGCAGATTAGACTGATGCTCCCTGTTCCTCTGTGCTTACTGACCTGGCACCCTCACCACTCCAGCCGTCTCAGATACTTGCTTAACAAGGAGGGGACTTTTGTTTATGTTCCCAAACCTAATGCCAGCTATACTTAGCTTTATATATATATACTTTTAGTATTAAGGAAATAGGTGAGTGTGAAAAGAAAGAGAACTGTTGATTCTGTGCGACTTGAGTTCTGTGCTTTCCAAAGAATTAAAAGATGATGTATCCACGAAGATGTGTGAGCTAAACAGCTATAAAAGATTGGGCTGTAGGAAGAATTTAAAGATCTGGAAGGACCATCAGTCAGTAAGTTTTTATGAAGAGGATAGAAAGCCTTCATCTGGTAAATTGCTTTGTTCCTTATTCAGGTAGAGCAAGAATTTAAAGATAGTTGGACACTTGCAAAGCAATGTAAGAATCCCATAGACAGACTCCCTTGGTGGTCTAGTGGTTAAGAATCCACCTGCCAATGCAGAGGACATGGGTTCGATCCCTGGTCCAGGAAGATTCCACATGCCAAGGGGCAACTAAACCCTCATGCCACAGTACTGCATGAGTCCACGTGCCCTAGAGCCCAAGCTCTGCAACAAGAGAAGCCCGCATGCTGAGAAGCCCCCAACTACTGCATGAATTTCCACGTGCCCTAGAGCCTGAGCTCCACAAGAGAAGCCCGCACAGTGAGAAGCCCTTGCACTGCAAGTAGAGAAAGCCAACGTGCAGCAGCGAAGGCCCAGCACAGCCATTAATAAACAAACAAATAATTTTTTATAAAAACCCATAGGCACCCACTTACAAGACATCAGGTTCTCTACAAAGTGCTCGTCAAGGGTCCCTGTGCTGCTTCACCCCAGAGCCTCAGCTAAAGTGACTGTGATTGCAGAGAACATTAGTAACCAAAATCAAAGTATTGCAACATAGTAATGAAGCATCCAGCAGCCCTGGTTTGAATTCTAAGTCTGCAATTTGTTATGAGTGCTTAGGTAAGTCATGAAACTTCTCCAGTCCTGTTTCCTCATCAGAAAAAATGGATGATAGTAATGCTGTCTTGCTCCTGAAGTTTTTGTGAGAATTGAATGAGATGATGTTAGGGCAGTCCATGGCACTATGTCAGATACAACACCAGTGCTGTATAAATAATAGCTGTTGAGATTCCATTATTGAGCTTCTCAGAAACTTTCACTTCTCACTTTGCTATCTTTTAAGACCTCTCTGGACGTCTTTTAGAACCCAACCCCGTAACTTCTTTAATGTTTGTTTATTTGGCAGCGCCAGGTCTTAGTTGCAGTACGTGGGATCTTTAGTTGCGGGAAGCAAATTCTTAGTTGCGGCATGTGGGATCTAATTCCCTGACTAGGCATTGAACCCAGGCCCACTGCCTTGGGAGCATGGCATCTCAGTCAGTGGGCTACCGGGGAATCCCACCAACTCCAAGATTCTTTACTAATTTGGCTGCATTAGTGATGTCCGTGTTAGTTCGCTAGGGTTGCTAAAACAAAATACTGAAGACTTGAGTGGCTTAAATGACAGAACTTTGTTCTCTCAGAGATCTGGGGGCTGAAAGCCCAGGGTCAGGGTGCCAGACAGCCCGGTTTCTCTGAGAACGCGCTTCTTGGCTCACCTGCCTGCTGTGTCCTCATGAGATCATTTCTCTGTGGGCACGTGCGCCTCTGCTCTCCTCACAGAAGGACACCACTCAGGCTGGATTAGAGCCCATCCTATGACCTCATTTGAACTTACCTATCACTTTAAATTGGGCTTCTTTGGTGGCTCAGATGGTAAAGAATCTGCCTGCAGTGCAAGAGACCCGGGCTCAATCCCTGGGTCAGGAAGATCCCCTGGAGAAGGAAATGGCAACCCACTCCAGTATTCTTGCCTGGGAAAACTCCATGGACAGAGGAGGCTGGCAGGCTACTGTCCATGGGGTCGCAAAGAGTCAGACACAACTGAGTGACACTTTAAAGACTATATCTAAATACAGTCTCATTCTGAGGCAGTGGGGTTGGGGGGAAGCAAACACTGTCTAACCCACGATGCCACAAATAAATTATTTTCCACTGCATTTGAAAAGAACCATTTTTGAGAATTCCCTGGTGTCCAATGGTTAGGACTCCACACTTCCACAGAAGGGGCCACAGGTTTGATCCCTGGTCTGGGAACTAAGATCCCACAAGCTGTGGTGTGGCTAAAAATAAAAAGAAACAAAAAGAAGAGAATGATTTTCAAGAACAATAGCCTGAATGGAAAGTATGGTTGAGGAATTATAAGGTGTCTTCTAGCCACTAAACTGCAGTGACTTTGCAGGGGGTCTCCATATATAGCTTATCTAGCAAGTTAATTTATTGTGTGTAAAAATATTTAAGAGATCCAGTTTAAGGCCTTATAATTGATATGTAATATTTTTAAAATATTTCTGATAATAGGCAGCACATATTTTTAAAAACACATGACTATTGAAAAATACCTTTTGGTGTCATTCATTGAACCAGGAGTTAGGGAACTTTTACATGTGTACCATAGGATATGTAAAATAAAATAAAATATGTATTAACTGGACACCGGTTCAGGTAAAGCACTAGGTCAAAGGTTAGGGGACAAACCTAGAAAACTCCCTGCTCTCTGCTTAAGAAAATGCCAGAAATGCCCCCAAGTGAGTTCACTTGTCCCCAAGTGAGTTGTCAGTTAAATGCTCAATGTAGATAATGAGCCTTGCATGTTCACGATTGCCTCTGAAGCCCAGAGTTAGGATTTTGAACTTGTGATAGTTAGCTGTCATAAAACTGGGAGAAACGGAAATGGTATAATCAGAAAAAAACAGCCCTATAGGTAACTCACTGCAGCATTCCAGACAAGTGGAAGGAGAGAGACCCATGAGGAAGTACTGTGATAGTAGAGTGGTATTAAAGAAAGGCGCTCTGCCAGAAAACAAACTTATAGTTACCAAAGGGAAAAGTGAAGAGGAAGGGATAAATCAGGAGTATGAGGTTAAAAGATACAAACTACTATACATAAAATAGATGTGGACCTACTGTATACCACAGGAAACTATATTCAATATCTTATAATAACCTATAATGGACAATAATTTAAATATATGTTTATATACATACGGGCTTCCCCAGGTGCTCAATGATAAAGAATCCACCTGCACGCTGTTTACAATAGCCAGGACATGGAAGCAACCTAGATGTCCATCAGCAGACAAATGGATAAGGATGTTGTGGTACATATACACAATGGAACATCACTCAGCTATAAAAAAGAACATATTTGAGTTAGTTCTAATGAGGTGGATGAAACTGGAGCCTATTATACTGAGTGAAGTAAGTCAGAAAAAGAAACACCAATACAGTATATTAATGCATATATATGGAATTCAGGAAGACAGTAACGACGATCCTATATGCAAGACAGCAAAAGAGACATAGACATAAAGAACAGACTTTTGGACTATGTGGGAGAAGGCAAGGGTGGGATGATTTGAGAGAATAGCGCTAAAACATGTATATTACCATATGTGAAATATATGACCAGTGCAAGTTCAATGCATGAAGCAGGGCACTCAAAGCCAGTGCCTGGGACAACCCAGAGGGATGGAGTAGGGAAGGGAAGTGGGAGAGGGGTTCAGGACTGGGGGACACATGTGCACCCATGTGTGATTCGTGTCAGTGTATGGCAAAAACCACCACAATATTGTAAAGAAATTATCCACCAATTAAAATAAATAAATGAAATTTTTAAAAAAAGAATCCGCCTGCAATGCAGGAGACCCGGGTTCGATCCCTGGGTTGGGAAGATCCCCTAGAGAAGGAAATGGTAACCCACTCCAGTATTTTTACCTGGAGAATCCTATGGACAGAGGAGCCTGGAGGGCTACAATCCTTGGGGTCACAGAAGGTCAGGCATGACTGAAGCGACTGAGCATGCCCACATGCACACACACATACGTTCATACAGATACATGTATATATAGAGAGAGAGAGTTGGAAAACTTTGCTGTACGCTTGAAACTAATATTATAAATATTATAAATCTTCAATTACAGAAGAAGGAAGGGTGCTCTGAGAAGGATCTAACCAAGAGTAATTTCAAAGAATTCCACATAACCTCTGATTTGAGGCTAAGATAGTGATGTGTTCCATCCGATCCCAAAGTTAAACAGAACTTTGAAGCCAGGGCCTATATATGATGGTGGCAGTGTTGTTACAGTGACTAAGACTAGGATACTCAGGATGGGGTTCCCTGGTGGTCCAGTGGTTAAGAATCCACCTGCCAAGCCAGGGGGTATGGGTTCAATCCCTGGTCCGGGAAGATCCCACATGCCACAAAGCAACTAAGCCTGTGCACTGCAACTGCTGAAGCCCTTTCACCCTAGAGCCTGTGCTCCACAAGAGAAGCCTGAGCACCACAGCTAGAGAAAGCCAGCACGCATTAAGACCCAGCACAACCAAAAATAAAAACAAACAAGTAAAAAATTTTAAAAAAATAGGATACCCAGCATGGGAGTGAGGCACCCCCAGATATTCATGAGCAATCCTTACCATAAGGAGGATGCAAGGAAAACCTTCATTTACAAAAGGTTACTTCATCTCCACCAAAAGAATAATTTGATATCTGTTAAATAATCATCAGGACAAATAGGATTGAAATGTAACCGGAGAAAATTCCTTGTTTAATGTGTGTCTTTCTTTCAGGCCTCTTTTTCGTGGAAGTTCAGATGTCGACCAACTAGGAAAAATCTTGGAGTAAGTAGTACCTGTAATTTTACATCCGTGTCTGTAGCATTAGAACATTTACGGTGACCTTCTTCTGACGTTCATATAATACGTTTATCTCTTGTCTCTCCTACCCCAAGCTGCTGCTGCAGACAGTGTTACTATTTGTGTGGTGAGTGGGGACGTGGTAGACGTGCCGTTTCGTGCAGAGCCCGTCATGACGTGTGGCCTGACTGCTCTGCCCTGGAAGCTTGTGCATTGCTCGTGTGGCTCTTTTGGCAGCTCCCCTTTGCTTGGCTGAGCTCCCGTTCTTTAGTTCTGTTGTGTTGTCTGCTTGGGGTCTTTTCCAATGCTTCCACCATCAGAGGGTGGGGCGCTCAGTGGCCTGGTAACCCATCCTTATTCATTGGGCTTCGTGTCCCCATTGAACATCCTGTAATCAGCCAGGTTGGCTTTACATTGTTTTGTTTTGTCTTCCTGGGCAAAGGATGGTCTGCTACTCAATTGATTTTTCTTTGGAACACTGAAAAAGGAAATGAGAATCCTAGGTTCCATTCCTCTGTCTGTGGCTAAAGAGCTATGCAGTCTTGAGTCCAGGTCGCAAAGAATTGGACACAACTGAGTGACTTGCACTTTTATAGGTTTTGTGCTTTTTCAGTCTTTCCAATACAAATGTCAACTTTTAAGGCTTATATTCAGCTTGATCCAAACAGTCTTCGAACACTGTGTAGAGGACTTACATGATGCCTGGTGTTACATAATAAATGCTTGTAAGAATGCTAGCTCTTATTGTAATTCATCATTAATTGTTTAATCTTTTTGTTCTTCTTCACCTGAGAAGTGACACTTAAAGATCCTTCCTTGTGCTCGAATTCTTTGGTTCCAGTTGTCTGTGACGTAGCTCCTCGATGATTTTCAGAGTTCCGTTAAGTGCGTGTTTGTGCATGTGAGGCTGTGGATGCTTCTGTGTGTCTAGAATGTGAAGAAGAGGCTTTTCTTCTCACAGAGCATGCAGTAGGGCATCCTGTGGGGATTCTGTGTGTTTGCCAAGCTCCATCAGGATTGGAGTGGCAAGAAAAGAAATGGGAGTTCTAGAACCAAAAATAGCTCCAATCATTGGTCTGTACCATTTGATAGCAATCCCAGTGATTATTATGATATTCAGGCGGCAAAACTGATGAAAAGTCCCCCTAAAGAAAAGCATTGTATTTTAACACTGTCTTCTTATGCATAGCTGCTGAAGACAGTTGGGATGAAACGGGAACCTGCATTTGTTCTTTTGGCGCCTAGAAGCAGCTCCAGCAGGCTTCTGTGAGTGCCACCATCACTGCTGAGGGTCTGACCCAGTGGCTTTCAGGCCTGAAAAACACATGTGCTCCTTTTACTGTCTGGGGGCTTCCCAGGTCTAGGACAGGTGCCACAGTGACTGCTCCTGCTGCGGCTACTGTCCACTCTGTAGGATGGACGAACTCAGGACCAAACTTGCACGTGACTCTGCTTCTGGGTGTCAGGTTTCTGGTCACTCGGGGATGAGCTCCCATCTGTTCTTGCCTGTCCCTGTTGAGTACGTTATGTGTGCATGTGGTCGTGAAGAGGGAACCATGAGAGTCAGGCCTACCTGGGACCCTCTTGTTAAAAGTAAGAACACTCTTGACTGAAGCCAGCTTGTCAGACACCGAAGTCCTTCACCTGCTCTTTCTAGCTGACCCCATTTGGGTGTTCTGTCTGCCTCCTGTGCCCTTCTTAACACCGCTGGTGCCCCAAATGCATGAAGCCCATGAGATGGACCAGAACCTTTGACGAACACATGTGACTTGCTTCCAAGGGAAGCCAGTTCCTCTTCTGGCAAAGGCCTGAGATCCTAGGTTGCCAGTAGAAAAGAAGCCGTGAAGCTCGATACGTTTTGTGCCTTTAGATTTTACTTCTTGATTTCTGGCCTTGTGTCACCGTAATTCTGTTCCGTTTCCTCCGAACGCTTTCATTACTTTGGCATAGAGAAAAGGGACAATGCTGCACCCTAGTGTCTCTTTGAAGTACTTGAAAAATAATGTCTGTCCCAGCCATTCATGCCATTTATAGGTTTTGTGGGCTTCCTTTGGAGCTCAGCTGGTAAAGAAGCCACCTGCAATGCGGGAGACCTGGGTTTGATCCCTGCGTTGGGAAGATCCCCTGGAGAAGAGAATGGCTACCCACTCCAGTATTCTGGCCTGGAGAATTCCATGGACTCAGTCCATGGGGTCGCAAAGAGTTGGACACAACTGAGTGACTTGCACTTTTATAGGTTTTGTGCTTTTTCAGTCTTTCCAATACAAATGTCAACTTTTAAGGCTTATATTCAGCTTGATCCAAATACTGAAATTCGATGCAAGCCCTTTTGAATGGACCTATTAGAATTTCACAACACTCATGTAAGGACCATAAAAGTTCATAATAGATATTAAACTGAATATATTTTAAAGGGAAGCCGTATTCACATTCTCTTAAGGGGAAAATTCTTTCTGTGTTTAGGAAGATTTATACTTTCAAAGGACAGCAAGTACTTTGAAAGTGAAACTGAGTGCTTTTAGTCCGTGACATTTTAGAGCATTTTTAAGAGCAGAGTCATAGTAAAATGGAAATAAAAATGGAAATAAAATACTGGATTTGAAGTAAGCTCTCTCCAGCCTCTGGGCTGAACTCTTTATGTGGCTTTAATAGTTCATTTTATTCCTCATCTTAAGTTTCCCCACCTATATAATGAAAATAATAATATCTAAGCTATATGTCTCAGGAGGTGGTAGATTTTAAAACATTTTTAAAAGTTATTGATATACATACAAGGGCACTGTTTTCCTGAGAACTTTTGGCATTCAGCTGCCAACATTGCCAGATTTAACTCAATATAAATATACTCAAAACTGCGAATAAAAAAAGATTTTCAATTTGTGCTAAGAGTTGTTATAATTGATTTCTAGGTAACTGGTAACAGTACACAAAAATATTGATATAAAAATGGCCAAAAAGCCAAAAATGAAAGAAAGACAATGTTTTACAGTTATTTAGTAAACATTCTTCTGTTCTTCCTCTGCCTGTCCCGTTCTATCCAAACACACACAAGTTTTTTTTTTAATAATTAATGGTAATGTTTTTGCTTTTTTCTTTTTATTCTTATTCTAGATCTTGCTGTTAAACAAATTTGTTTGTTGCTCAAGTTGTCATTTCCCTTCATTTGTTTCAGTAACTATGTCTGTGAGTCTGTCTTTGTCTATCTCAGTAATCTGGCTCTCCCTGCATGTCTGACACAGGTAGGATAACAGTGTCTTTCACCAGACACCCTGTGGCAGGTGTCTGCTCTTCCCAGGTGAGATCTGTGGCCTGGGCTCTGTCAAGGTAAGAGAAGGAGAACAAAGTCCTGCAGAAATCTTGTGAAATTTACCATACCTGTTCCTACACCCTGGAGACCCATTCAGGAGAACACCCCAACCACACCACCACCCAGGCCTCTCAGTCCCAGCAAGTGCTGGCCAAGAAGACTCTAATGCAGGGCAGTACCATTTCTAACTGTAGTCAAAAGAGTTTGCTCAGTATATGAATAGCCATATATCCTGTCTGCTAAACTCTAATTTTTCTTGTGGTTGTTGTTTAGTTGCTAAGTTGTATCTGACTCTTTGCAACCCCATAGACTATAGCCCACCAGGCTCCCCTGTCCATGAGATTTCCCAGGGAAGAATACTGGAGTGGGTTGCCATTTCTTTCTCTAGGGGATCTTCCCGACCCAGAGATTGAACTGCATCTCTTGCGTCTCCTGCCATTGTCAGGCAGATTCTTTACCACTTCACCAACCAGGGTTCAGAATTAATCAGAGTCTATATGAGATACAAGTTTTTGCTTCCCCTGAAGTTCCTTGTTCAAACCTACTTATTACCTGTATATAAGTTGTAAGGAACATCTACATAATGTGTAAGTTGTGTAAGGCCACAGACCTACTAATAGTTCTAAAGAACCTTAAGTCACACACCCATAGAACTCATCAGTTGATATTTTCAGTGTGTTGGTGACGCATTGCCTGCACATTTTAGGTTAATACGTTATTTCCCTCTTATGATACTAATGGGTAATGCATTGATATTGCTATGCATTGATATGCAGTACATTGACATTGATATTGACAGATCCTGTGTGCCAGGCACTGTGCTGTGCATTTTATAGAAATCATTGCTGATCCTTAACACCACAAATTATTATCTTTGTCATATAAATAAAGACTCACTGAGACTCACAGAAGTTAAATAATTTGTTCTTACCTAACAATAAGGCAAGTTCAGGATTTGAACCCAGTTCTGCCTGTTGCCAAAGCTTGTGCTGTTTTTATATCACTCAGTTCTTTCTCTGCATTTCTGATCCTAGGATGAGTCTCAGAGGAAACAAAAGATAGCGAGTTTTTTTATGAATTGTTTGCTCACTTTGCAATACCAAAAATAATTATATAAAATATGTAAATAAGTTAAATTTGTAATATGTAATAAACAAGTTAAATTTGATATTAAATGATAAAATCGTGTTTGTGTTACACAGAACTAACATACCTTTTAGCCTCATTTGGGGGGTCTGACTCTAATCTATATAATTTCTGTTTGGGGATGCATTCTTTAACCCAAAATGCAACCCAGTTTACATATCAACAGATCATGTTAGATGAGCATCCTAAAAGCGTGTCAATACAGGGGTGTTTGATCAGGACACAAAAAGCCATCTGGGGCATAAAGGAAAACATGATGTGTCCATGCAGGTCTCCTTTAAGTATATGGATCCCGGTCTGACAGTGTTTCAGGGCTTACTGGTAATAGTTCCCATTTCTGCGTGATCTCTTACATTTCACAGCTGCTGCCAGAGTGATTGCGCTTCTCTCTTCCCAGTGGCTTTTTGTAATTCTCCTGTGAGATAGCCCTCCACCCCAGGATCACCATATTGCAGTAGCACAGAGAAGAGTCCTGCCAGTCATACAAGTGGTGGGCTCCTGGGGCTCTGTGTTCCCCAGGCCCCTTGCTTAGACTTCACCTTCTTCTGGAATTGGTAGAAATATCGCTTCAGCACAATAGCTCATGCTTACGTTCACCTGTGGTTCTTTTGTAGCGTCATTGGACTCCCGGGAGAAGAGGACTGGCCGAGAGATGTTGCCCTACCCAGGCAGGCTTTTCACTCAAAATCTCCTCAACCAATTGAGAAGTTTGTAACAGACATTGATGAACAAGGCAAAGACCTACTTCTTGTAAGTTCACACGATGCAGAGTTGGTCTTCTCTGTGCTCGTGAATAGAACTCATCAGCTAATATTTTTAGTGTGCTAGTGATGCATTGCCTACACATTTTAGATTAATGACGTTATTTCCCCCTTAATGATGATAATGGGTAATGCATTGATATGCAATGAATTGTTATTGATATTGACAAGTCCTATGTCCACACTGCGTGCTGGGCACAGCATCAGTTCAGCATCACATGCCACAACCTCACAGGACAGAGCCAAAATCTCTCTGCAGCTTCCATTTTCACCCCTGTAGCAGCTAGTGACTTTTGATTCTACAGTGTCTTCAAGTCCTATAAGAAAGGAAGAGAGTCTGATTCACACCCTTTCATTCTGCCATTTTTTAATGTTCTTTTGAATGCAGCCTTAGAATCCTCTGGATTTGTCTAAACATATGCTTCAGTAGAAGTAAATATTATGTTTCCTTGTTTACACTTTCCTGCTACTTTAAGCAGTTTGTTTGGCATTTTAAATGTGTCTTTTCTTAAACAGGCACATCTTTAGGAAGATGTTTTTCCAAAGGAACCAAATAGCAGGACTCCTTCCAGTTATTGATTTATTTAAGAAGTATTGAATGTGCCCTGACATATAAAATACCTCACCAAAAACAAAGATCTGTGCCCTGTTTGAGACTCAAACTCATATACTTGGCTTTGTACATAATTCCCTGTACTTGGAGACCAGGGCAGAGTAGAAAAATGTACCTACTGGACTACTCCTTGTGTCTGGAACCCAGTGAGTAGTAATGAGTGTGTTCTTTACCAGCCAAATGAACAACCTTTGATATCTAGCCAAGAAAGTGCTCCTAGACCCAGAGGAGCCAGTGCTCCCATTGTGTCAGTGTATTACAAATTTTAGATACAGACCTAAGAGTCTATAAGTCCGAGTAGAAGTGTTATGCTTCAGCTCTGTATGGACACAGCCCATTGATTGGCGTGTTTGCAGAACCATGGATTTTTCCCAGTGAAAGCCGAAACTCCATCTTCACCCGATGGTGGCTCATTTCCTGATGGTTAGGCAAAAGTTCCCTCCACTGCCAAATTACAGATGAGGACAGCCCTATTCCCTCCTTGCTGTTTCTTTGTAAGACACTCACTAAGGACCTGGGCCCGCATCATTTGAGATAGATTAATTAGAAAGGAGAACATTCACCTAGACAAAAGCTCACCGTATACTATATACATACCCAATGGTTTACCTACTATCTAGGAAATTTCTTCCTTGATTTGTCTTACATTTCACAGCTCATTTGGGGGGTCTGATTCTAATCTTATGTAATTATTGTTTGGGGAATCATTCTTTAACCCAAAATGCAACCAAACATGTATTTGCATCACCTTAAGAAAAGGAGATGAGATGGATCGCATCTGGTGGCCTGCAGATGGAGAGCCATCCAGAATGTCGCTGTGGTGTGCATCGCCTTCTCTTACCACTTCTGCTTTTTCCGCCCTTTACTCCACCTCATTGCTTCTTTTCAGTCCTACTGTCTGTTTCCCTTAACATCAGCTGGTCCCTTGACTACCAGAACTTCAACTAATTCACGGATCCTTTCAGCTCCAATCCCTCTGCTAGCATTTGCTCTGTCTCTATTTCCTTCATCAGATTCTTACAAAGAGGAATCTGGCTGGCACACCTCACCCTTTTGCTGCCAAACCATGGTATGGGTTGATACCTAAGGCCAAGCTGCACTCCTGGCCCAATCAGCTATGCTGGGAGGGAGTGAGGACTACCTGATACAAAATATAGCCACCATAGGCTTTCCTTTTCAGCAGGAACTTTGAATGAAATGTTTCTCTTAGTAGAGGGTTCTGGGTAGAGAGTCACAATGATGAACAACTTTAAGTAAAGTAACCCACTCTTCCAGCTACTGGAACATCCAAAGACAGCACCAAAGATTTCCTGGCCCCAGCATCAGTAGGAATCACCGAGAAGAACTCAAAATTTAAAGATAACAGACAATCCCATGTGTTCATTCAAGGTCCCCTGATGGCGGTGTTGGCTTTCAAAGTCAGACTACACATGAATGCTAATCTGAAGAAGTAGTAGGAGACAAAAGAAGAAAAAGGAGCAAAGAAACCTACCAAAGAGAGGAGAAAGTCGCTAGATAAGGAGTGGCAGTAGAGAGAGGAATAAAAAGCAGAGCTCGGACTTCCCTGGTGGTCCAGTGGTTAAGAATCCGCCCATCAATTCAGGGGGACACGGGTTCGATCCCCAGTCTGGGAAGATCCCTCAAGCCACAGAGCAACTAAGCCCATCTGCCACAACTATAAAGCCTGCATGCCCTAGTGCCCATGCTCCACAACAGGAGAGGCCACCGCAATGAAAAGCCTGTGCACTATAACTGGAGGAAGCCCGCACACAGCAGCAAGGACCCAGCACAGCCAACAATCAATTTAAAAAATGTAAAAAGCAGAGCCAGTGACATCATGACCAGCTAAGGGTTAAGCGTGAAGCATGATATGCACGGACATTCAGGGAAAGAACAGTCCAAGACCTTAAACCTCAGAACTATCTAAAAGCTCTCACTGTTTCATCTTAGAGGGACACAAGCTAGAACTGTAAAGCTGAGAAAGCAGGCCATTCAGTACAAGAGAGGCCCCTGCGACCCTCAAAGTACTGTCGCTCTATTGAAAATGTTTTACTAAGAAGGGCAAAGGAAAGGAAAATTGTTGACGATTAAAATTTAAAAGTTTAACACTTTAAGAGTAGTCCTTCATTTCTATCTGAAAAAAAGTCGACTTTACATAATGCTTCAGTCATACATGTATGGATATATACATCAACATTTATAAACACTCTTATATAAGTCTATAAGGAAAGTAGTGTGCAGTAATAAGACAGTTCAGGGGAAGAATTATTTTTAGCAACCCAGACCTACATATCTTTACAAGTTTTGCCCCATTCATCGTGATTAACTTTGGAGGCTGGGTATGTCCTCCAGACATGATGCTCTTGTAGAAAAGAAGTTTTAGACTTCTTGCTATCTAACTGCTTTCAGAGCCTGAGGTAGTACTTTTTTTTTGATACTTGTATTTGTCTGCTTGTGCTGCATAACAGACAACCAAAAGAAATATCTCACTAGCCTTCAGCAGTAAACCTTTGTCTCTTGCTCATGGGTCTGCACGTTGGCAGAGACAGCTCTGTGAGTCATCTAAAACAACTCTTCTTCAGCCAGTGGGTCAAGTACTGGTCTTCTCCATGTGTCACATTCTGGGACCCAGGCCAAAGGGACTCTGGCTCCCTGGACATGTTTTTCTCATCATAGAAGGAAGGTGAGTCCTCCCAGAAGGGCAAGCAGAAACATACAATGCCCCTAACGGCCTAGGTAGGCTTGGAAAAGGTACCCTGCTATTTCTGTCCGTGTTCCATTGGCCGATGAAAATTACATGGCCAAGACCAACTTTAATAGAATAAATACTCCCCCAATGGAGGGAGAGAAGGAAAGAAAGGAAATTTGTGTTGGAAAATGATCCAAATCCACTGTAGTAGTCAAGTAGCAGTTCCAAAAGCTCATTTTAAGTCAGTTATTTGGCAAGCAAATTATATTGTTTTGCAGAAACAACATTATTATGCAAGAGTTTGAAATTAATTCTCAAAATAGCCAGTTGCTCTGTTGAAGTAGAGCAATAATAAGACTCAAGCACTTTTTCTAACAATATTTCTGTAGGACAAAATGTGTTACAACCTCCAGCTTGAGATTCTCACACACACGCCTCGCTGTAGGCTAAGGATTTCTCCTTCTCTCTACCATGCTCCCAGCTCTAAGCCATCAGTGTCGTGTGGGAACAGGGCTTCCTCCCAGATAACCCTCTAGGGATGTCTCTATCTTGGACATATTTCCACAACTATTTTTTTTCTTCTTTCCTATGTCCTGGGAATTAAACTAGCGGCTTCCTTTTCTAATGCCACTACGTAATTTTCTCCTTCTTGGACTCTGGGAAGAGAGAATTCAGGCTCAAGAATTTTGCCCCTGCTTTCCTGTCCTTTGAGATTCAGCACTTCTAAAGCTTTTCTCAAGATATTTATTGCTATTAGAGACAGTAGAACAAGCTCCTTCCTCTGCTCGTTGTTTGGATCTAATTTTCAGAAGACAGGTTGGCATCCATGGACTGGTAGGGAGCTCAGGATAAATAAGATTTGGGGGGACCCAAAAATTCACTTGAAGTTAAATGTAGAATTTTCTGTTTGTACTTTTCTAGGTCAGTTGTGTTCAGCAAAGTTTTAGGAGTCTCTAATCCAATCAGGACTGTGAAAGACTCAAGGGCTCAGATTAAATGAAAGAGGTCTACATAATTGTGATAATGTTAAGGCTAGATTACATACAGCAGGGGTCCCCAGCCTCTGGGCCCTGGACCAGTACCTCCTGTCAGATCAATCGTAGCATTAGATTAAAAATAAAGTGCACCATAAATGTAATGCCCTTGAATTGTCCCCAAACCATCCCACCCCCACCCCCGTCCGAGGAAAAACTGTCTTCCACGAAACCAGTCCCTGATGCCAAAAAGGTTGAGGACCACTGACATAGAAGACTGAAATTCAGAGACATTTCAGATCCCCAGCCCACTTCAGCGGGCACTGTGTCACAAGGATGGAGGAGCTGGCATAGCTTCTCTGCTTCCTGGGAGCTTCTGAGGCAGTGGTGTGGACAGATCGGATGTTTTTCATCACTAGTTAGTGCTGACCACCTGCTAGGCATGCTGGAGGAGTTGCTAGAAGGAGAGGAGGAGGATTTGAAGAACACGATTGCCTGGGGTTGGAGTGGAAATGGAACTGAAATTAGAGGAATGTTAATAACTAATTGATTGTGTATTGGCAGCTTAGGAAGGCAGATGGCTGCTTTCCTCCTTTCACCTTCTACCTGCACTTGGTCAGCAACCTGAAAGAGAGTTTAGTGACTTGACTTGAATCTTATTGTCTCCCTGTAGGGCTACTGCTAGCCCATGTGGCACCTTGACATGAATTAGAAGGAAGGCATCTCTTCCTCTGGGAGGCACAGCCCTAGGGTGGGGTACATGACTTGCTAGTGGATTGGGATAATCAGGGTCTAGGTTTAGCCCTTACTTGTTGCCCCCTCCACTGGCCCTGTGTTCAGTAATTAGCCTTACACCTGAACAAGGCAACCCCTTTCCATTCCCCGCTCATGGATAAAACTTGGGCTGAGTGAAAAATCAGGGTGAAGACTGACTATGGCACCAAGTTTGCTAGCATCAGAAAAATCACTTCCCTAAGTAAAGTTATATGCATGCTGTAATAAGAGCTTCCTAGATGGCTCAGTGGTAAAGAATCTGGCTGCCAAGTAGGAGACCTGGGTTCAATCCCTGGTTCCGGAAGATCCCCATCCCTGGATTGAGAAGATCCCCTGGAGAAGGGAATGGCAACCCGCTCCAGTATCCTTTCCAGGAAATCCCATGGACTGAGGAGCTTGGCGGGCTACAGTCACAAAGAGTCGGACACAACTTAGTGACTAAACCACCACCACCACATGCTGTAATAATAATATGATTGAGTTGGAAAGAAATCTGGGTAGGTAACAGTCCACAGGCAACCCAAAAGGTGTTGCCTTTTCCTGAGGGGCAGTTTATACATTGCTAAGTCACTTCAGTCATGTCCGACTCTGTGTGACCCCACAGACGGCAGACCACCAGGCTCCCCCGTCCCTGGGATTCTCCAGGCAAGAACACTGGAGTGGGTTGCCATTGCCTTCTCCAATGTTTATACATTAGGGACATGTAAAAGATGGAGAAGGAGAAGAGGGCAGCAGAGGATAAAATGGTTGGATAGCATCACCGACTCAACAGACATGAATCTGAGCAAACTCCAGGGGATAGGGAAGGACAGGGAAGCCTGGTGTGCTGCAGTCCATGGGTCGCAGAGTCGGGCACAACTTACCGACTCAACAACAACACAACAACAACAACGTAAGATGAGTACTCTCTACGTTGTATTTAGTGTCCCTGGAAGTGGATATCCATTCTCATTATGCATGCTAAGTTGCTTCAGTTGTCCCCGACCCTCTGAGACCCTGTCGCCTGTCCTGCCAGACTCCTGTGTCCATGGGATTCTCCAGTCAAGAATACTGGAGTGGGTTGCCAAGCCCTCCTCATAATACATGACAGTGAATAGATACGTAACTATGTAAGCACATGGACATGTTTTATGTCACTCTGTTATTCTTTCTCCATCACAGAAGTGCTTGACATTTAATCCAGCCAAAAGAATATCAGCATACAGTGCCCTGTCTCACCCATACTTCCACGATCTGGAGAGGTGCAAGGAAAACCTGGATTCCCACCTGCCACCCAGCCAGAACAGCTCGGAAATGAATACCGCCTAACCTGCCTTGAGCTGATCATCTGGAGAACCTCCTTGGTGGCTGAGGGATCCCCCGAGGAAGCCTTGCAGAGCTGTTGAGGATTGCTGGCTGGAGACCTTCTAGCTGCTGTCTTCCGGATGGGCTCTGCTTCTCCAAGGAAACCACCTCGTTTACTGTTTTGAAATCAATGCAAGAGTGATTGCAGCTTTATGTCCATTCATTTGTTTGTTTGTCGTTTGTTTCAAGAACCTGGAAAAATTCCAGAAGATAAGCTGCTGACCCATTGTGCTGCCGTTTCATTTTTTTCTGATCTTGAATGCTGCCAGTGTGAAATGAGCAATCTGGGCACAGCTGAGTGAGATTGTACATGTAATCTCTCTGTAGCTGCTGGGGCCTGATTTGGTACTTCTGAGTGAGTGTGTGTGCATGCATGTGTGTGTGTGATTCTTGATCTCTTAAAAAGTGTTACTTTCTGTAAACAAGAAGAATTGAATTTTAAAGACTCAAAGTGACCATAAATAACAGGTGTCTGTTGACTAACAGGTGTCTGTTGTCTGTTGGTGGAGATCCACCAAAATGGGCTTCTCAAATTAGAAAATTGAGCCTGTGTCCTTAGCTTTTCTTTTCTGATCGAAAGCAGTCAATTCACTAGTAGTAAAGGGTTCACCATCTAGGTGAAGTTTTATACACACAGCAAAAAGAAAAAATAATTCTAGTATCTTTTAAGAAACCTGTTTCTGAAAGCACATGTTCTATTTACTCTTCAAAAAGCTGCATTTACTCCTTGTCATTTTAACCTGTATAGTGTGCTTGATTGTTTCTTTTAAAGAATACCCTTATAAGCTTGCTATAGATTTAGGGAGTGTACCTCAGCAAGGTAAAATTTAAAAAAAAAAAAAATAGAGAAAGCCCTTATTTCCTGGTTTGGAATTTATTTCTTTTTTGGTTTTTGTTGTTACTCTGTTTTGGTTTTGATTTTAGGAATTTTCAGGAACTGTTTCCTTTTTTGCGTTGGGAGGATAGTTCTCTCTTGACTAGAGGCAGGAATGCCATGTAAGTTTTCCTCCACCTTTTACACTGTACTTCTTCTGCAGTGCACTGCCTAATTTGCAAAGTGTACATCTTTATCTGTCCCCCAGCATGTCTCATGTATTTCACTAGCCTTACAAAAGTAATGACAGGTTGCTTGGGCTGTTCTCATGCATCTCCTCCTTTCTTTCCTTCAATGAACCTTTCATAAATAGTTTGATTCAGATGATGGCTTATGGCTCCACTTCCACAATCCTAACAGAATCTCGTGTGTTCTCCCTCTACTGCAATCTTCCTGGCATTTACTGTTGTTACCTAGGCAGTGAGTAGAAGACTGGTTCTTCTCCATCACTGAGATGTAGATTGCTTTAAAGTGTTACTTAGTGTTTTGCATTTTTATAGACTATATTGTCAGTGTAGTATCTGAGGGACCGTCCTAAACTATTTTTTAGGAATGTATATTTACTCTGTAAAATTACCTATTCTCCATCCACCAGGCTGTGCTCATTTCTAGTGCCTTACGCACATTCCCTGCTCCCTGCAGAGCCAGCCTGACCTGGGCATTGTGAACAGCTTTACCTTTCCTCTTGCCATTCTTCTCTACAGTACTTTATATTCCATGCCATCTCTGCCGTCTATGTAGTTAGTGCTCAGTCGGCTCTAGTAACCAGAAGACACAGAGATGAAGTATCCTTTGGTAAGTTTTAGCTCCCTTGGCTTTCCAATTCATGTTTCGCGTGTATGCAACAGTTAGACCGTGTTTAGCATTAGGGTCTTCAAAGAATGGACGTTGCTTCCCTCAGAAGAAAATGTTCTATATGATGTTTATGCATAATCAGGCTTTTCTGAGTTCTCCAGAACTTAATATTGTATACGACTATCTTGAACAAGAGAAAAATTAGGAGACTTTTCTCTTTGAGAGCTTTCTGGGTCGGGACCCATTCTTTTCTAATATATATATATTGTTTAATATTGTTCTAATTCAATAACTTTAAGAGCAGGAAAATTTTTGCTAAAGCAAGCTATGAATGAGAAGATGGGCCATAAGAATGTTTTTTACAGTCTTCCTTGTGACAGCATCGATTATGTTTTGTCATCACTGTAAATGCTTGAGATATAATGGACCCAGAACATTTGAGGCAAATGTACTTGTGGGCCGCCCAGATAAGTGGTGAGGGGGGGACCACAGATAAATGAGTTCTGCCTTTCCTTTGATCGGGAGTCAAAATAATAAAGACCAGGGGCCTGGAAATTGAATTTTAAAACACTGCACTGATCCATCAGGAGCTTTTCAGTGAGTATCCATGGTTAGAGTGAACATAACTTGGGTTTTGGCTTTTGCAAAAATTTTTCATAAGTTCACTCAAGAAAAATGCAGCTGTTCTAAACTGGAATTTTTCAGCATTCTTTAGCATTTTAAACACGTAGAAAGTTCAACTTTTATTTCCAACATATGCTCCTGATTCATTTATTGGTGGTATTTATAAAGAAAACTTAAAGCACGAACATTTAGATACTTGCCAAATTACCCTGTGAGAGGCAGAATGAGAGGGCTTTTCGGCCTCTGTGCACTCGTTAAAGAGTCTGTCCCCAGCTCCTCCATCCCGGTGGTTGTCGCACTTGAGTGATTACTTTTTTGTTTTATGTCTTTCACATCCGGCTCACCACTCCTGAGACCCAGATCCCACACATGCACCTTTGCCATTAGGGCACTTTGAATCGTAGAGCAGAACACAAGCTTGCTGAATGCGGCTTATTCTTCTGTGACATATGGTTTCAGACGTCTTTGCCAAAAGCTAGGCAGTGATTAGCTGAAAAGGTCATATCGCCCCAGGGTTACACTGAAGCAGCTTATAGCACTAAGAAACAGGATGACAGACTTGAAATCACGTTTGAATTTCTTACTAGGATTGAGACAAGAATATTTGCCCAATCGTTTCTATGTATTTCGATCTAGCGGCCCAAGCATTGGGAACTGCTGTGCCAGGGTGGACTTGTAACAACCTACATGTAAAGAGTCCATTTAGGCATCATAAGCTCTCACCTGGCAAAGGTAACAAGGCTGTAACCATATCATCTTAAAAACACTATCCCCAAGAGCTTGTCAGAAGCCAGTGCACTGGAGTTTCCCACTTGGTCTCCCCCTTTGAAGTGGATGGAACTCAAGGAGCGGAGAACCTGTTTGGGAAGAAAGCTCCAGGCCATTTTAGCCCCCTGTGCTCTCACGCTTTTCTCTCAGGAAACACACATTTGAATGACAGACTTTTCACTTAGGCTCAGGTGACGTATACTAAAAATAGTTGAAAATATTCACCTGAATCTCAGCCTTTTTGTCTTGGGTAAAAATGAAAATTTCAGAATGCATGGGATGTTACTATCTTAAATAAAACATGGATCTTTTCATAGAGAAATTTATGATATGATTCCAGAATGTGATATATCCATCCTGGTGAGAAAAAACTTAAATATGACCAAACTTTTGAGTCTTAAATAATGGATTTAAATTGAGTTTTTAACTAACTATGGCTACTTCTCTTAAACAGGGGTACCTATGAAAGTCAGTAATGACAATTCGTATTCCTTAATAGAAATTAAATCATGTATGCTTCCTATTATAAACATACTAAAATTTTTCTCTAAAGAATTGCTTCTCTTTTTAAGTGACTTTACTGTAATTTTTATGATAAGCACATGAGAGTGTCTCACTTTCCAAAAACAGGCCAATGTTGCATAGGTTGGTCTAGGAAAGAATAAGGTTGAAAGTTAATAAGCCACTGTAGTTACTTAATTGTGTTAGTACAATTTCTTGGAACAGAAATAATTGAATATTATATATTCCAGATATTGATAGAATTCAAAAGAATGCTTAAAGACATAAAATAATGTCTTTATAAAAATAAAGATGTTATTATTTCTAAATTTTTTAAAAACCAGAAGATACTAGGCAGTGGCTAGAGGAAATTCTGGAGAAAATGAAGGTATTCAAAGAAGGATAATTTCAAAGTTATGTATATTTTATTTAAAGTCACCTGGCAACTATGAACGTGACATGGTCAAAAACAAATTTTATGGAAAAGCCATTCCAAACAGTTATCATTTCAAAGGTTGAGCTAAGCAAACTAAACCACCCCTATTCCTTCCACATTTCATGGGAAGAAGCAGCCATGTGAAGCTACTCTTGTTGTGCAAGCCTTAAAATGTTTATTGTTAAAAACGAAATAAATTTTTTAAAAGTATGTGTTTCCTCTGCCACCAAGATTTTTGAAAACTTGTGAAACCTAAACCATTTATCATGTGCATTCAGTACATACAGACACATGATTAGGAAGATAATTACATGTTCCTTCTCCACAGTGGAAAAACTTCAGGCTACCATAAACCTGCCAAGCAATGTAAGTCCCCAGATAACTAGCAGTGGTGTTTTCCTCAAAGGCATAAGCAGATAGTATTTTCACTTTTTTCTCAATGCAATTTTCAACCTGGTTTTATTACACACCTATATCTCAAGCATTTCTAGTTTGTCCTTTTTCAGAAAATAAACCAAAAATATTCCTTTGGCCTTACCCATCTTCTGACCTTTGTTAACAACAAAAAATGGAGAAAGAGGAGGGGTCTGATTTTTAAATGTTTTCCTCAGTTAGTTGTTTTTGTTTTTTAAATGAAGTGCAAGCCAGCTTTTCAAATGTTTTCTATTTCTTAGCATTCCCTGAGAGTTAATTTAGATAAAAGAATGGACTTCCATCAACATATTTATGTTTTCTTAATAACTGGTGCTCTGGCCTTCGAGAAGATAACAAGACTCTCCTGAAAATAAACACAGTTTTTTTCCAACCATCTAGTTAAATACTAGTACAGCAATTTGAAGTCAATATGTTAGGAAAGGGAAGTGGTCTTTCTTTCACATGTCTGTTTTAAAATTCACATTGTCCTAAGGGATGGCCTTTCTTGTTTTATTCTAGTATATTCCACAAGATGGCACTTTGAAGGGGGGCATGGAATCTGAGCAACGCCTCTAACTTTATTTTTCTGCATAGATTTAACTTTTGCCTAGCACTTGATTTTCAGGATGATTCATAGTCCTCACAATGTTCTGTAACTTAGATGTTTTAGCTGTTAGCTAAGTTCTGATCAGTTGTCTGCAAGTAAATTGTTTTTGAGGATACATAATGCACCCATTTTGATGATTTAAGTGCGTGGAGAGAGCCTAGTCGTTCATTTGTTCACGAAACATTTTTTGAGGTAACGAATTACCTCACTTTTCCAGGTCCAGAAGTTAGAAAGTTGGGCAGGCTTATTACTCAATAGGCAACACTCTTCTGTGAACAGGATAGTGTTAGGAGTGTAAGACTCCTCCAGAGGCCTCAGGCACAATATGTATATCCCATGTCAGCTGCTTTCCCGTTGCCTACCGTGGTGGCTGTTACACAATCCAATTTAAAAGTCCTAACTAAAAAAAATCAGATGAAGACACTAAGTGACACATCAGCTACTAAATAGACCAAACTATTTTTTCAAAGATCTGTTATGCTGAAACAGCCCTAAAATACTAAAAGACCTGCAAATTTGTATAGTCACAAGTGTAAATTCACAAGATACTCTAATTTTTAAAAATTTTCTTTAAGCCTATGAGCTAATAACTTAGTATATCTACATTAAGTGATGTCTTCATTTGTGAAGTTCCTTGGCAACTTCATGTTACAAAAAATATATATGTTTTCATAGACTTTTGTTTTAATTCACAGATCATTATCCACCTGATCATTTTAGTCAATTTGAGAAGTCATTTTCTTCCGTAGTGTCACTGAAATTTAAAAGGAAGGAAATTATATTATTTTTCCAGCCTTCCCTTAGCACAGCCCAGCGGAAGGCCGTTTTTTCCTTTGGAGCTGCAGAAACTCCATAGTCCCTGCTTCACTTTTCTCCGGAGTAGCCAGCTGGCTAGTCTCAGTAATTTATACTCAATCAAAACCGCATATATTAGGGGCTGTCAAATCTTCGGCCTGTCCCTCTTCTTAAAATCCCATGAAGAAGATTCCAGTTTAAGCCCCTCAGTGGAAGGCCGAATTCAAACCTCCAGTCTGTTATCATTTGGGCCAGTCTGAACCCTGTTTACTCCTGTTCAAAGCCTCCCTCCCACCGAAAAAGCCTTCCCTTACGCTGCACCGTCGCCCCGCCCCTTTGGCCGTAGAGTGTCAGTGGGCGGGGCTGACTGAGACCCGCCCACCGCTCACCTATTCGTGCCTGATATTGATGTACAGACCCGGCGGGATACTGTCCGAGGTCCGTGTGCCCTGCTGCTGTTTCAGAAGCATCTGTTCTTTAGTCTAAGGAAATAAAATGTCCCTAGAGGCAAACGATGTCTTCTGTGCATAAATAAGTACAACACAATTCTCCGAAAGTTCGGGTATAAAGAGATGCTACTCTACTATCAAGCTATCTACCAGGCATCTCTCAAGCTCTAAGCTCTGCTTTTTTTTTTTTCTAAGAGAAGATGTATAATTACAGGAAAGATTTTTTATTTTTTTATTTTCTATCATTCTACATATATGACGGCAAAAGATATGCCTGGAAAAGTTTTGTTTGGAAAATTTATTTTCTGCTTCATCCTCAGTTGGCAAAAGCTCCTAACTCTTTAGTTTCAAACTTTTTCTTTCTCCTTTTTCTTTGTCAGGTAAATAAAGGTATGTGAGCAAATTATGTTATGTAGGAGGGAGACTCTCCTGTTTAGAGGAACCTTTGATGTGAATTGTTTTGTCAAACAACCCCTTCCCTATTTAAGGAGTTTGGATTGTCAAATGTAGTTTTTCTTAAAGGGGACACATAACTGCATAATGCTGTAAAGAACTATGATTGTAGCACTAATCAGCAAGCTTAAAGCCACAAGTTATATCATTTCTAACTCTGTGGTTTCTAGCCAAACCCAATGAAGTGCTTAGGTTACAGTCCTGAAGAGACCCTTCATACCCTTACTTGAAAGTTTCTAATCTTATGTTGTATTAAATGCAATAATATGTATTAACTAGCAATATTTGTGTGATCACCAGCAATTCTGAATTTGACCTTGAAGTCTCTGGATAAGGAAAATAGATTCCAGCAGTGATACACATCTTGAACCCCCTGCCCCCACCAAGTGTATTGTATATCTTGCCATTTGGGTCCTGTGTTTGCAAGAAATGTATACGGGAATATTTTAATTCCTTAACTTACTTCGTATTCATTTTATTTTTCTATGACCAGTAATAAGTCTGTTAGTTAGCACATGGAATGAATAGCATCAGCTACTCGTAGGATCAGCACTTAATGTGGTGGGAAATTTCTATTCCAAGTTGTTCTACATTTGCATAAATTATTTCTATTATTTTTCATGTATATTATTTATTTCTCAATCACACTAGTTCTGTGAAAATGCAACAGAAGGCAGACCGCATTAGGATTTGCATTTAATGCTCATTATCATGGTCCTGATGGAACTAAGAAAATTAAAATTAAGACTAAGCCCCCAAGTAAGCTGCATGCATTTTAACATGATTAGTAGAATTTAAGTCTATAGAGATAGTATTTTTTGTGTCTAGGTGTTTTATAAGTATGTAAAAGCATTAAAGGACTTTGTAGTTGTTCTCTTGCCAAGTATGCATATATTATGGTGTGGAATACAGCAAAAATTAAAACTGCAGGTAGCAAAGCATCAAATAAGGCCTTCAGTTAGGAACTCTGCCAGGCGGTCATCATAATAGATGGCAGATAGAGACAGATGCCTGGTTGGTGCTTTCTCGTAGCTGGCCAAGGGAAGAAGCTCTCCCCGCCACTCAATCTGTGCCCTCGTAGGTGTTGGGTACAGTAGGGGGAACAGGTAGCCCTGTTGAAAGGAGACCAACGTATGAGTTTTCTGTAGAAGCAGAACTGCCAGCCTGTGCCATGAGGCTTCCAGAACGTGCCAGATGGGAGAAGTCCAAGGTTCCGTGCTTCAAGCAAGGTGGTTTTGTAGAGAAGCACTGCAGTCTGGTCATTAAAGCAAAGAAGGGCTGCGGGTACGTGGTCAACAATGAGATTTTAACCACCAACAGCCCCTAACACCTCCAAAGCTTGTTGCATGTCTGCTATTTTAAGTTTTGACCTGAAGGTTACAAGGCAAGTGTTTTGTATAGAAGAGCAGTATGTGTTAAGAAAAGCACAATATCGGTTCCCGTAGAGTGCAGAGTAGGACTAGAGGATTTTATAGGCTTATCATTTCTGAGATGTGTAAAAAAAAAAAGCATGTTTTCACCTTAAACTGTACGGGTGTTTCTGCACTCCTATAGGGCCTAGTTAAAACTTTCTTCTAGATTTCAGCAAGGCTGTCGCAGCCAGGAAGTTATTGTTTGCTTTTTTTTTTTTACTTATTTTTATAATAGAAGATGTTTTTAAAGTAGAAGAAAATCTTAATTAGGGCTTCTGACTTGTTGGTTTCTGTGTTTGAAATCACGGTTCTGGAGATGTAGGGATTGCGCATGGGCATGTCAGATCCTAATTGAGGATAACAGATACTCCACCAGCCTCTGCATCCTTCCCTCCCTCCCTCGGAAGTGCTCCCTGCCCCCTTCCTGGCCTATCCATCTGCTGCTCTTCATCCTCCTCTGCTGTACTTTGGGGTCAGGGACATGACGAGAGATGCTTTAAGCATCCCAGGTTTGCCTGTCCAGGCTTGGCCACCATCCCTGTGGCCATAGTTCTCAAGAGAAGGTTCCCGGTGCTGAACACAGAGAACAGTCAGGACACCAATCGCAAATGCCTTCTAGCCTCTTCATATGGATCTTGATTTTTAAACCCAGTCATTCTACAGAGCATTCCGTTTCGGCTGTGGTGCAAATAGAAAAACTAACCCAAGAATATAAAGCACATTCCAGGCTGCTGTTTTCCATCCATCTACAAGCTATCCTTTCACTGTATTTCTTCATACTTGAAACTCATTCTGCTATTTTAATATCAGGGTACAGACTTCTAAGGGTGCATGTTCCTTAAAGGTGCAAAACGACTCTCATTCCGTTTGCTCACATTGCTACAGAATGCTCTGTTTCGGTGCTTTGGGTTCAGCAGGTCAGAGAAGCAGTGCAGAAACTCACTGCCAGGGACACAGTTTTACACGAATGTTGGCAGATGGCTTGGTGGTAGATATGGCTTCCACTCTTTTCTCTACCCACAGGATGGAGAGTTCCCACACTGGTCTGTCAGGCTTACCTGGGTGGCCGTCCTCACAGGGTCGGCAAGCCCTGTGCTCTCCCCGAGTGTGGGTGCGGTGCACCTCTCCAAAAGCAGGGGCCTTCCTACATACCCTGGTCATTTAGCCCTCAAAGAGAAATGACCTCGGGTGTAGACAGGAGGAGAATGGAAAGAGCCGTCTCACTCTAGCGGCCAACCTCGTAGAAAGCCCTCCTGAAGCAAAAAAAAAAAAAAAAACAGAAAAGAAAAAAAAAAAAGCCAATCTGTAAATTTACCCTCCTCCTAGTGCCCTGAGCTGAGTGATTTTGCTTCCTTCCTTTTAGCTAGATGAAAATATAGGTCAGTTTACCTAGACTCTTCCCGCTGGAAGAGGAAAATAGAAAAGTAGGTATTTGTGTCATGTGAGATATGTAATCCAAGGACTACCAAAACTTACATTAAATACCCCCATTGCTAGCAATCTGTTCCGAATTAGCTCAAGTAAGTGGTGCATGATGACCCGGGTTGCTGAGGGCAAAGGTAGGTCTCCTAGCTCTTACTCTTAAGATTTGTTTGGAGAGGAACTACCGGTGGTGACTGAAGCGATGAAACGATGAAACATGTCAGAAAATTCAGAGGGTTACAGATCAAGAATCCTTTGGAAACTGGATGTCTTACTGGGTGCTAGAATGCAAATTTAGGTATTTATTGTCAGGTAATGGAATTCATTGTTTTTAAGAATTGGTGTTGAAATGTCATTGTCCAGTTCATTGTTTTCACTTATGCACAAGCTGAATTGAGGCAAAAAGCGACAATGGTTTGTATATTTGTCATATCTTTTGTATTTCTTACAATAAACTCTTGGTAGCAAATAAAAATAATAAAAACAGCAATTTTGACCTTTCTTGGAGATGAATTACTATTCTAGCTATTTTTCTTTTTGTTTTAATGTAAAAGAAATTAATCCTTGTGAGTAAAGTAACATATAATTGGAAGTTTTAGCAGAATATGTTTCAAAGTTTTACGAGGCTCCTTTTCAGGCTTCAAATGTTTAAAAGTAGCTACTCATTGAACTTAAAATTTCCATAACACATACTTAGTAAGCTCTTATTAGTCAACTGTGGTAATCACTGAAGACCCCAAAATAAGTAAAGCAGGAGCAGTGCTTTCTGAAAGTTCCAGACTGAGACTATGAAAAGGGTTTGTGTAACCAATTGCTGATAACCTGGGAAGCAACGAAGATTTCACATTGGAAATGTTGCTTGCGCCTGCGTGCGTGGGTGCTCAGACGTGTCCCAACTCTGCAGCCCCACGGACTGTAGCCCACCAGGCTCCTCTGTCCATGGAATTATCCAGGCAAGAATACTGAAGTGGGTTGCCATTTCCTCCTCCAGAGAATCTTCCCAGACCAGGAATCAAACCTACATTTCCTGCATTGGCAGGCAGATTCTTGACCACCAAGTCACCTGGGAAGCAGAAATGGTGCTTGAGTGGACTAAAAAATAAAAGTTAATGCTGGTGAGTCACGCCAGGAGAAATATTTTGTGTCTGCAGTGGCCTGCAGTTATGAAATAGTAGACAGGAAAAGGCAGGAGATTGGTGAGGCCACACCTGGAGCGGTGGCTTTTAAGCTTTTGGATCATAACCTATAGAAAGAAATATAATCTAAGAGTATGGCTGGTGCACACATACACACAGGACACACATAGACATGTATTGGAAACTTACATTCCACAAAATGATACTGCATGTCCCACACAGGTTTTCTTATCTGTTATCCTCCATACTTTGAAAACACTGGTGGAAATCCACTAAATTCACTTCATATAACTCCACCAATAGGCCATGACTCAATGATTTAAAACTGTAAGGGGGAGGGGAGTGAGGTCCAGAAGAGCTTAATATGCCATATAAAGGAGTTTGGAACCACTGAAGGATTTTAAAGAGGGAGACAATTTCTGCTAATGTGTGCCCATTTTTGTTTGACTTACATACTAGATCAGAGTGATAGATGTAGCAGCTCCTGAGATGCTACGGGCAAACCAAAAGTGGGACTATGGTCGCTGTCTGATATTTATATTCCCGTCTTTGTGTCCAATATCGGGTATTTTAACATTAGTCCCGCAGAATTCCTTGGGAGCTCTCATTAAGACTTGTCTTAACTTTTTAACAGGATCTAAATTGCATCTACATTTTTAGGATCTACACAGAATATTCAGAAGGGATGATACAGAGAGTCAGGAATTTGATCTTTATTAAGAAATGGAAAGTTTGCTGCTTACTAAGAGATCAGTCATAATTACCTGTTTCCACAAACCATAGGCATCCACAACCAGGTTCAGCTGGACCATTTTTTTCAAAGTGGTTTACAAAAGACTTTCAGCTAGTTAGTTATCTCTGTGTCTGTTTAGCTCACTTAGACCTCACTCCATTAAAAGCGCAATAGGCCTCTGCCACTGATTTTTCTCTCTGAACTGTGAGCCCAGGTTACAATTCCCAGTTCTTTAGGGAAGAACTCCTTGTGGACAGTGATGGGCCCCAGGAAGTCATATTTGTAACAGCCCTAGCAAACTAATATGTTAATTGAATGAAGAAAGGATAATCTTTCCATAAAGTGGTTCCGGAGAAACTGGATATCCATATGGGTAAAAGAAAATGAAGCTTGATCCTTACTTTACACCATGAAAAACAATTCAAAAGGATCATGGACCTAACATGGAGCTGAAACTATAAAACTTGCTGAAGAAAACATAAGAAAAAGATCCTTGTGACAGGGTTAATATCTGTAAAGTTCCTGGGATATGAAAAACACTATTGATAAACCATGAAAACAAACTTCGTCTTGTTCAGACAGACAGAGAAGCCTGTCCTTGTATCCCCAGCTTAAGTCAGGGGTGAGGGAGAAGAGAAAGGAGAAATGAAATCTTGGGGACCCAATTTACAGTAAGAAGTAAAGCGGTGTTACTAAGGAGAATGAACTTTCAGTATGGAATAGAACCCCCAGTGGCTGCATTTGCTAGTCTGGGAAAGTTCTGAGAGAATGGGAGTTGGCATCATTTGTTGTGTGATACAGCATGAGAAAGGGAAGGAGGGTGAGACAAACTGGGAAGATGGTTTTAAGGAGTTTTCTTATATTTGAGTATAAGTCCATTTTGACGTTTTCCAAGAGTCTACAAAAGATCCAAATTGATTTTCAATTTCTAATGATGTTGTGCTGAGATGGATCCAGGTTTATCCAGATCTGTTAATTCTAAGTGAATATAATGGCACCTTCTCTGAAGCCCCGGAACACCTCCCTTGAAGTTTTAGTATTTTACTGACGTTATTATGGCATGCCATGTAGTAAAGTTGACACTGTGTTTATCTATCTCCCTAACTAGCTTATAAACAGGCCCTTTGAAGGTAGCACTTGTGTCTTAATCTTATCTTTGTGTCTTGCTCGTATCCAGCTTCCAGTCACTCCAAGAATTACACCAAGCAGGTGTTCAAAGGGCTTTCCTGGTGGCTCAAACAGTAAAAAAAATCTTCCTGCAATGCAAGAGACCTGGGTTCGATTTTGGGGTTGGGAAGATTCCCTGGAGGAGGACATGGCAGCCCACTCCAGTATTCTTGCCTGGAGAATCCCATGGCCAGAGGAGCCAGGCTGCAGTCTATAGGGTCTCAAAGAGTCGGACACAACTGAGCGACTAAGCACAAGCACAGGTGTTAAAAAATTACTGTGAAATGGATATATGAGCGGTAGATGAATGGAATTGAACTCAAAAGGCAATTTCTTTAGCAATATCTATGAACACTGACTTCTCCACCACCACTTGATGGATTCTGAGGGACTTCCTCTGTCCTAGTCCTCACTTTATCTATCCCCAGCATTTGCACTATGCCAAGCACACAGGCATAGTGGAATAATAGTGAAACACAACAGGCGTTGGAATAATCATTGTATCCTCTGGAATGAGGATTTCAGTACATCAGGAATGGCAGAAAGCAAAACAATCCAAGGCCAAACAGAAAGCAGCTGCCTGGGCCATGCTGCTGTACTGGGTGAGTGGCAAAGGACAGGAATCCCCAGGCGACCCCTGGGAACCGCAAGTGGTCGCGGGCGCCTGCCTCTCCTCCGAGGCGGTAGGCGGCGCTGTGGGCTCCTGCGGCCGCCGGTCCGCGAGGCGCCGCTCTCTCAATGGGGTGGGGAGTTGGCCGAAGGACCTGCTTCGGGCCCTCTTCGGTAGCCGCTCTGGCCTGGTCTCCCCGCTGAGGGCTGGCTGCGCTCTCAGTCCGGCACCATGGGGAAGCGGGACAATAGAGTGGTGAGTACCCGAAGGGGAAGACAGTGGGGAGACGCGGGGCCCGGCGGCGGGAGACGGGACCCCTCGCCCTTCCCGGCTGGGCCTGAGAGTCAGCAGCGGCGCTTGGACCTTGAGACTGGAGACCCGGCTCCCCCAACAGCGAGGCCGGCCCCGGACGCGCGCACGCAGTTGGCGCCTGTGGGCCCCCCACTCCTTTCCCTTTTCTCTCTGGCCCCCCTTTTCTTTACATCCAGTCAGCCCTGCCGCACCCTCTGGCAGTGCTCTCTGGCATCCTTCTCTCCCGCGTTCGGGCCAGCAGTGCCCACTTTGTAGAGCCGCCAAGGGTCCTCTGATCCCTCCTGTAAATAAGTCCGAAGTCTGAGGCCCGTGAAGGCGCCGGAACTCGCCCCCACCACCCCGACCGATATCGCCCGCCCCATCTCTGCGCCCCTCTCGCGCACTCGGGTGGGACGGAGGCGCCGAGGTCTTGGACGCTGTCCCTACACCCGGGGGCTTGCAGGGCGCCCAGTTCTAGAGGCAAGCGGTCTCCCTGGTTTGAGAACCAGGATCAAAGCCAAATGCTTTGGTCCGGCCCCAGAGCCCAGCACTACGTGTGTGTGTGTGTGTGTGTCGCTCTGTCGTGTCCGACTCTTTTGTGTATTTGTGTGTGTGTCGCTCTGTCGTGTCCGACTCTTTTGTGACCCCATGGACTATAGCCCGCCAGGCTCCTCTGTCCATGGGATTTTCCAGGCAAGAATACTGGAGTGGGTTGCCATTCCCTCCTCCAGGGGATCTTCCCAACACAGGGATCGAACCCAGGTCTACATTGCAGGCAGATTCTTTACCGTTTTAGCCATCTGGGAAGCCCACCTGGCACTTAGTAGGCCCCGAGAAGGAATAAATGGCTTGATGGTTGACTCTGGACTCAGACCCAGGCTGGAATGTCAGTTTTGGCCTCTCCGGAGTTGGATGACCCTACGTACGATACGTCGCTGTTTTCATCTGTAAAGTAGGATCAGTGCAGCCCATAACTTTGCAGACTAGTTGAGACTGCACAAGGCAAGATGGGCGAGCGAACGTTTGGCCTGCAAGTTGTTACTCTGTAAATGAGATGAAAGAGATACAGAAGTAACTAATAGCAGAAAGTAAGAAATGGCTGATGAAAATTGGAGGTTCTGAGGTTCTCCGTTTTCACAGGCGGAGATGGGAGGAAGGCATTCTAGGTGTCCACTAGCTTGGTTTGGAAAGCCCAGGTTGTGAATCAGATTGGATGGGCCATAAACATAAGGAATTTGGGATAAGCTTAGGTTACAGTTGCTAGGCTTGGCCATGACAGTTTTAAACCAATGTGCAGCAAAATAAAAAAAATGCTGTTGAAGTTAATGTACTAAATTTAATGGACTAGCTTTTTAAAAATTAAGCGATTAATTTCCTTTGCTGTTTGGGGGAGGGAGAGGTGCTCAAAGAGCTTTACTTCTCTGAAATCCTTCATGTGTTCAAAACTCTTATCTTAGTTTTATATAGTCTTCATAATCAAAGATGTCTAGGAACCACAGTGGTGAAGTTTGGTTACAAGGTTGAGAAATGTTCTTTTCTCCTACCTGCCTTTCTGTAGGTCAGACCTTATGGTATTGATTCTCATAGAGTTGAAATGGTGTTCTCATGGAGCTTCTTTAGGCTTAAGGTATTGAGTGTTTTGGCTGTTTAATGACCTTGGGCCTTAAATGTTTAGAAATCACTGGACCTTGGGTACAGTTTTCATGCAAAGGCCTAAGATGTTTTGTTTTACTGGCAAAAGGTGTTAGTTTAGACATTCTTTTAAAGCATTTGAAAAACTTTTCAAGTTAGTTTCATTTACTAGAGCATTTTGACGACTCTGGGCTCTGCTGAGTTCCTTGGTATGTTGTCTCAGCATAGGTAGTTCTGGTAACATTTTGTATGCGCTTGAAAGGTTATAGAAAGGAAACCAAGAAATTAAGAGATAGAAGACACAGGTTACCCAGTTCAACCTCCTCACTGCAGTGGAGGATGTGGAACTATTAAAGTGTTAGTCACTCAGTTGTGTCTGACTTCTTTGCAAACCCATGGACTATAGCCCACCAGGCTCCTCCTCTGTCCATGGAATTCTCCAGGCAAGAATACTGGAGTAGGTAGCCTTTCCCTTCTCCAGGGGATCTTCCAACCCAGGGATGGAACCCAGGTCTTCAGCACTGCAGGCGAATTCTTTACTGTCTGAGCCACCAGGGAAGCCCCCAGAACTATTAAAACTGGGACTCCCCAAACAAACACCGTGGGTCAACTGGTAACTTAGTTCAGTACATCGTAACTCTTGACTTGAAATAAAATGAACATGTGCATCTGAAAATAATGGCGTTTTTTCCTTTCTACATTGATGATAAAAATCATGGTTTTAGAGATGACAAAATTGCTTTCTAAAAAGCCATAAATTTCAGGTTGAAGTTTTTTTAAAAATAGGCTTTACTTTTTGGAGCTGTTTTGGTCTCAAGGCAAAATTGGGCAGAAAGTACAGAGAGTTCCCTTATGCTCCTTGCCCATAGACATGCTCTGCCTCCCCTATCTTCAGCTCCCACACCTGAGCAGTATGTTTGTTAGCAGGTAATGAGCATACATTGGCACATCATTTTCATCTGAAGTCCTTAGTTTAGGTTCAATCCCTGAGTTGGAAGATTAGAGTTCCCTCTTGATATTGTACATTCTTTTTTATTTATTTATTTATTTTGATATTGTACATTCTTAAGCAACTTTTTTTCCCCCACTAAATATTTTAATCCTTGAGATTTATAAAGCATGAAAGTGTTAGTCGCTCAGTCGTGTCCAACTCTTTGCAACCCCGTGTAGGCCGCCAGGCTCCTTTGTCCGTGGAATTCTCCAGGCAACAACACTGGAGTGGGTAGCCATTCCCTTCTCCAGAGGATCTTCCTGACCCAAGGATCGAACCTGGGTCTCCCACATTGCAGAAGATTCTTTATACTGTCTGAGCCACTGGCCACCCTTTGTGCCCATTATTTTCCAGAAGTTTCTTTCGTGTTCTTTTCTGTTTTTACTAAAACAGATGTATCCTCTAGATAAAAATAGGTAATCAAAGTAATAAATGAAGTTCTGCACATTTTGTCCTCAACAACTTCACTGCAGTTGCTCTTTTCCTAGCTGCCCATTTACATATTCCCTTGAGCCCATTTTGCCATCCTGGCTTCCAAAAAACAAACCTGTTTTCTGTTACCCAAGCTCATGGAGCAGTTTGGAGCCACAGACAATTCTAGTTACATATAAGTATGGATGTTTGATTTAAAAGGTCACAGTATTTAAAATGATTAATTCATAGACATTTTAAGAAATTGCACAATTTATTTTGACTTATGCTCAGCCATTATGTATACTATGTATAATGTGCTAGTGTTAGAAGCATTATTTTTCACACTTATGCATAGTAAGTGAAAGAGCTTTACCTTTGTGAAATGGTTACCTTTTTGGTTTTTAAAACCTTTTTGTTGTGCATCATAAAGAGGAGCACTGTTGCTTAATGATTATGAACACAGACTCATGATCAAGTGTTTTGCAAGGAGTTTTTAAGATGCACTTCATAAGTATTACCATTGTAATTAAAATAAATAATGGAGCTATTTAGAGTGTACTTAAGCAGACTGGTCATAGTGTTTATCAAAAGCTTGAAAGTTAAGCCTTATTACATACTCAGTAATAGCTCATGTAATTGTGCCATAACTTGTCCATGATTAACATGGACTCTTAGTATATGAATGTACTATTTTATATTCCTCTGAAAAGTAAGCAGTAAGATAGTGTGATACATACTTTGAGGATGCAGTTTCACAGTAGACATTAAAACTCATTAATGTTTTAATATGCTAGAAAATTTAAAGGCTGTAAAACATAGTAAATGTTGTGTTTAGATTATTTAAAACTAGAATGAAAAATTGCCGCTATACTAAGTCCTCTGCATACGAACCTTCAAGTTCCAAACTTTCAAAGATGCAAACATGCTTTCGCACATATAAGTCACGTAAGTTAGTTCACCTGTCTGACGTATATTGTCATGGACGTGCATCCTTCTCACGTAGCTGTGCTTTTGTGTACGGTACAGTAGGATACAGTAGTATAGTATGTTTATGTCAAGTCCTGGATGTCCAGAAGCAAGCATAAAAAGCAGCGGTGATATAGCTGTTACTACTGTACTCTTCGAGGTAACATACTATAATATTAAAAAATGTTTTCTTGGGACTTCTCTGGTGATTTAGTGGTTGGGAATCTGCCTTCTAGTGCAGAGGATGTGGGTTTGATCCCTGGTCAGGGAACTAGGACCCCCACGCCACGGGGCAACTGAGCCTGCGCACCGCAACTAGAGAGCCCATAACTGAGACCCACTTTTCATGGCACAGCACAGTCTGACTCAGAGATGGCTCGTTGTTGCATAGAACAAGAGAAGGCGACACTTCAGAATGACAGTTGTTCTGATTTGTGGGCAGCTCATGAGGTGCTGACTTACCGAGCTTTTTAATCTTTCCAGTTCACTTCAAGTGCCAAACAACTATAGAATGGTTGCTGTTCTTAGGCAACTTCTCATGTAATTGTAAGAGGATCAACTTCGATGATTGTTCTCAAATGGTCATTGTAAACATCTGATGACTGGCCACTGTGCTCCTCATCTTCAAGGCTCTTCTTGTTTCCTTTGCAAAACTTCTTGAACTACCACTGCTCTGTACATTTCAATAGCAGTTCTTGGGCCAAATGCATTGTTGATATTGGGAGTTGTCTCCACTGCTTTACGGCCCATTTTGAACTCTAATAGGAAAATTCGGTCAAATTTGCCTTTTGTCTAACATCATTTCCATACTCCAAAGTAAATATAAAATAAACAAGTAATAAGTCATTAGCAAAAAACTATATAGTGAGAAATGCATTAAAATGATGTATAACATGTCCACATTTATTATGAATGTATTCCAGTGTCAAATGGCAAATTTCAACAGTGCAAAAAACCACAGTTACATTTGCACCAACCTAGTATTTCATTTGGGGAATGTAGTGTATTTGATGAATCTCAGGTTGATGACTGGGTATTTTCAGTTTTTCCTCTTTTGGTGATATAGTTTTAACATCTGTGTATATATTTATAACTTTGAAAATAAAGTTTTTACAGTTTCAAACTTAAAATGGTTTACCATTAAGTACTGCTAAAATTATGACATGATACCTAAGAAATGAAGAACTAAAGAGCCTCTTGATGAAAGTGAAAGAGGAGAGTGAAAAAATTGGCTTAAAGCTCAACATTCAGAAAACCAAGATCATGGCATCCGGTCTCATCACTTCATGGCAAATAGATGGGGAAACAGTGGAAACAGTGGCTGCCTTTATTTTTCTGGGCTCCAAAATCACTGCAGATGGTGACTGCAGCCGTGAAATTAAAAGACGCTTACTCCTTGGAAGGAAAGTTATGACCAAACTAGACAGCATATTGAAAAGCAGAGACATTACTTTGTCAACAAAGGTCCGTCTAGTCAAGGCTATGGTTTTTCCAGTGGTCATGTATGGATGTGAGAGTTGGACTATAAAGAAAGCTGAGCGCCAAAGAATTGATGCTTTTGAACTGTGGTGTTGGGAGAAGACTCTTGAAAGTCCCTTGGCTGCAAGGAGATCCAACCAGTCCATCCTAAAGGAAATCAGTCCTGAATATTCATTGGTAAGACTGATGTTGAAGCTGAAACTCCAATACTTTGGCGACCTGATGCAAAGAGCTGACTCATTGGAAAAGACCCTGATGCTGGGAAAGATTGAGGGCAGGAGGAGAAGGGGACGACAGAGGATGAGATGGTTGGATGGCATCACCGACTTAATGGACATGGGTTTGGGTGGACTCCGGGAGTTGATGTTGGACAGGGAGGCCTGGCGTGCTGCTGTTCATGGAGTCGCAAAGAGTCAGACACAACTGAGCAACTGAACTGAACTGAACCTAAGAAGTAAGAAGGTGATAGATATAATTTTCCTGGTTTAAAAGTGATGATCTTAGTTTGTACATTATATTTTTGATTGTTAAGATAGTCAGTGTCATTGGTTGGGCCAACAGCTGCTCTTTTGTGGCCTTTGTTGGTTGTCATTTCCACATAAACTGATTAAAAATCTCAGTAGAGACAGTTGAATGAAATATTTGAGGACATAACATTTGATATTAAAAATATGACTTTTATGCCTCGGTCTTCAACATTGCATTGACAGCCACGTGTAGCCCCCATCCTGTAAATGTCTCTGACCTTAGGAACTCTAGCTGTAGGAAAATTACATTAAAGGTTTAACTGTTTTCATCTCAAGTAATTAGGCAGTATCCAATTGAATGGAAATAATTCCAGGTATGTGTTGTTTATAGTGGCTGTGTATTGTTTACTCTGCCAGAGAAATCTAAACGTATATGACTTACATTTGTTGTGAAGGTGGGAAATTTTGTCGTTTTAAAGATTTTAAGTAAAATGCAATAGACGAAAGTACCTTTTCCCTTTTTATTTTGGAATCTTAAGTACTAAGTTTCAGGCCTTAAAATCGATCTTTGTGATAGTCATTTTCAACCAAAGTTCTTTTTATTTAAAGAGTAGAAGATGGAGAAGGAAATGGCAACCCACTCCAGCATTCTTGCCTGGGAAATCCCATGGACAGAAGAGCCTGGCGGGCTACAGTCCACGGGGTTGTAAAAGAGTCAGACATGACTTAGCAATTACAAAACAACATGGATTTGTCAGTTTCTGTTATGAGTACTGTAAGAAGCTAAATAATTAAAAGCATTATTTGTGATAAAATAAAAAGTGGAAGAGTTTTTAATAAATGTTTGTTGACTTGAATTAAATTGGAAAACTTAATCATAGGATCAAGAAGTTGAGACTGGATTAAAGACTAGATTTTGTATCTGTTCTAAAGTGAATTCTAGTAAAACAGTGTCTGCTAGACACTGTCATTACCAAATATTCTGCTTTATTTTGTCTCAGTATGTTTTGGGGCAAAGTGTATAAAAATATGTATTTCTGCTCTAGTAAGTGTAGTTTACAGAGCATAATATTATAATTTTGTGGGTTTTTATTGTACAGAAATATGTATAACATAAAGTTCACCATTTTAACCATTTTTTAAGTGTATAGTGCATTAAGTACATTGACGGTGTTATACACCTATCACCACTATCCATTTCCAGAAGTTTTTCATTGTCTCAAACAAGAAACTTTGTACCCATTACACCACTCTCAGCCCCTGGTAAACTCTCTTTTTTGTCTCTGAGTTCACTTATTCTAGGTACCCCAAATAAGTTGAATCATACAATATTTGTCCTTTGGTGTCTGCTTTATTTCACTTAGTATGCTTCCAAGGTTCATCTGTGTTGTAGCATGTATCAGAATTTCACTCTTTTCTGAGGCTGAACGATAATCCTTGTATGTACTGAATTGGCCAAAATGCTCATCTGGATTTTCCCGTAAGATGGTATGGAAAAACCCAAACAAACTTTTTGACCAACCCAATATATAGTACATGTTGTTTATCCATTCATCTATAGGTGGATGTGTGGATTGGTTCCACCTTTTGGCTGTTGTGAATAATGCTGCTGTGAACATGGGTATACATGTATCTGTTTGAGCCCCTCCTTTCAGTCCTTCGATCTTGAATCATATGGCAATACTATGTTTAACTTTTTGAGGAATCATCAAAATTTCCAAAACATCTGCACCATTTTTTATTCTCACCTGCAGTGCTTAACGGTTCCAATTTCTTCACATCCTTAACAACACTTTTTATTTTCTGTTTTTGACAGTAGCCATTCAACTAGTGTGAGGTGGTGTCTCATTGTTTTGATTTGCATTTCCCTCATGACTAGAAACTCTAGGTAATAAGGGAAGACAGAAGAGCTTGGCATGCTGCAGTCCTTGGGGTTTCAGAGAGTCAACAACAATGACAAGTAACACCGAGCATCTTTTCATGTGCATATTGGACATTTGTATGTCTTCTTTGAAGAAATGTCTTACTTAAGTCCTTTGCACATTTTTGAATGGGGTTTTGGGGTTTTTTATTGTTGAGTTGTAGGATTTATTCCTTCTGGATATTAACCCTTGTCAGATACATGATTTGCAAATATTTTCTTCCATTCTGTGGATTGTCTTTTCAGTCTTTTGATAGTATTCTTTGATGCACAAATGTTTTTAATTTTGCTGAACTCTTGTTTATTTTTTCTTTTGTTGCCTTGCATAATTTAATATTTGATAGTTAACAATCTGTGTATAAAATTGCTATCAGGATGACACAGTATTTCCTGAGATAAAAGATAAAGTAGAATAAACAATGAATTTAGTGTTAGGTCTTCCATCTTTGAAACTGAGTTTCTTCATTTACCATTGAACATAGTATTACTACCCTTAGAGCTTTGTTGGGCTTTTGGAGAAAGTACTACAGAGCCACCTCAGAGTAAGAGAAGAGGTATCAATATTATTTTCATCAAATTTCTGGTAAAGATACATTTTCTGTGAAATAGTGGTATTACTTATCTCCCAAACTTCTGAGGTTTAATGTTGTTGTTCAGTTGCTAAGTTGTGTCCAACTCTTTGCAACCCCATGAACTGCAATGCACCAGGCTTTCCTGTCCTTTACTATTTCCCTAGTTTGCTCAAACTCATGTCCATTGAGTCAGTGATGTCATCCAACCATCTCATCCTCTGTCATCCCCTTCTCCTCTTGCCCTCAGTCTTTCCCAGAATCAGGGTCTTTTCTAATGAGTCAGCTCTTCACATCAGGTGGCCAAAATATTGGAGCTTCAGTTTCAGCACCAGTCCTTCCAATGAATATTCAGGGTTGATTTCCTTTAGGATGGACTGGTTTGATCTCCATGCAGTCTAAGGGACCCTCAAGAGTCTTCTCCAACACCACAGTTCAAAAGCATCAATTCTTTGGCGCTCAGCTTTCTTTATAGTCCAACTCTTAAATCCATACATGACTACTGGAAAAACCATAGCCTTGACTATACGGACCTTTGTTGGCAAAGTGATATTTCTGGTTTCTAATACACTGTCTAGGCTTGTCATACCTGTTTTTCAAAGGAGAAAGTGTCTTTTTATTTCATGGCTGCAGTCACCATCCACATTGATTTTGAAGCCCAAGAAAATGAAATTTGACACTGTTTCCATATTTTCCCCATTTATTTGCCATGAAGTGATGGGACTAGATGCCATGATCTTCGTTTTTTGAATGTTTTAAGACAGCTTTTTCTCTCCTCTTTCACCTTCATCAAGAGGCTCTTTAGTTCCTCTTCGCTTTCTGCCATAAAGGTGGTGTCATCTGCATATCTGAGGTTATTGATATTTCTCCTGGCAATCTTGATTCCAGCTTGTGATTCATCCAGCCCAGCACTTTGTACTCTGCATATGATGTACTCTGCGTATAAGTTAAATAATCAGGGTGACGATATACAGCCTTGACGTACTCCTTTCCCAGTTTTGAACCGGTGGTTGTTCATGTCCAGTTCTAACCGTTGCTTCTTGACCTGCATACAGGTTTCGCAGGAGGCAGGTAAGATGGTCTGGTATTCCCATCTCTTTAAGAATTTTCCACTGTTGGTAGAACCTACACTTGGACTGTGATCTACACAGTCAAAGGCTTTAGCATAGTCAATGAAGCAGAAGTAGATGTTTTTCTGGAATCTAGTTTTTTTCTGTGATCCAGCAGATGTTGGCAATTTGATGTCCCATTCTTGTGCTTTTTTTAAATCCAGCTTGTATGTCTGGAAGTTCTCGATTCTACTGTTGACGCCTAGCTTGATGGATTTTGAGCATTATTTTGCTTGCATGTGAAATGAGTGCAACTGTGTGGGAGCTTGAACTCAGTTATTTGGCATAGTTTGACCTAGTATGTGTTTATAGTAAAGATTGCTTTATGAGTAAGAAAATGATTATTTTAATGGAGTTAATTTTTGTTTTTTTTCCTCAAGGCCTATATGAACCCAATAGCAATGGCCAGATCAAGGGGTCCAATCCAGTCTTCAGGTCCAACAATCCAAGATTATTTGAATCGACCAAGGCCTACCTGGTATTTATGAAACAATTTACCTATATAAATATATATAAGGTTTTCATAAATGTTTTAAAGGTCATTTTACAACTTCTACTGATTGCCAAGCAGTTGCTAGATACATCATTGTTTGAAGTAGTATTTAATATGTGCTTACTTTTGAACGTATAAAACACATGCATGAATGTAAAGCAAGCATTTAGGAACCCACCACCTAGTATAGCTAAAGCTAAAGCACTGCCAGAGAATCTTTCATACCAAACACATCTCTGTCTCCCAAAAGAGACCTTAACCTTGCAGTATTCAAAGCTATTTAAAATGGTAGGTTTCAATAATTTAGCCTTTCTTTGAGGTGTAACTAAGTGTTGAGAAAGAAAATGTTAGGCCTTGTTTCTGGTTTTATCTGCTGGCTTTACAAGGTGTTAGGATTTCCCATTGTCTAAGTTGTGTGTTAAAGTTTGTTTTGTTTTGCCCTCATTGAGTGGCTCCGATCTTTTGTAAATAAAGCATCATAGCTCTAACATTATTATTTTTCAGTATGTCTTATTATTAAATACCCATACTCCTGAAGTGACAAGATTCAAAGCTGTTAGCTTTTTATTCCTTCTAAGGGCCCCCAAGAGCTGGGCAGCTATAGTTGAAACTTGTGCTTACACACAACAAGGAATCCTTCCTTTGAGTTAAATATGAAGTAAGCTGTGTCTGCCTCTTCATCAGTGCCTCTGTTTATTGTTGCAGCATACAGGAAAATAAATTATCACAAAACAAAGTGTATCTTGTCTTTAAGATTGGGGAGAAGGGATGAATACTTTTTTTTTTTTTTTGAGAAGGGAAAGCGAAGTGCCTAAGCTAGTGAATTATACATGTGGTCAGACATCCCCAAGACAACCCTCAGGTTGGGTAATTGCTAGAAGGATTCACAGATTGTTGTACTCATGGGCAAGATTTATTATAGTGGAAGGATACCAGCCACAGTCAGCAGAGGACAGAGGCACGTGGGGAGAAGTCCAGGGGAGATTGGGGGTCAACTTCTAAGACTGCTTCTGCGGAGTCATACAGGATGCTGCATTTAATTCCCTCAGCTGTGAGTTGTGATAACATGTGTGAGATGTTGCCAACTAGTGTGACTCAGTATGTCCAGCTTTTTTATTGGCGATTGATCAGCCTCTGCCTATCAGCTGCCAAAATTTCAGACTTCCAGAAGGAATGCAGATGTTCATATAAACTATTGTATGTGTACAGATAGGCATAGTGAGCACTCTTATCAGGGGACGGTGCCAAAATCTAAGTTCCCAGATGCCAGCCAGGGCCACTCTTTCTTGTAAGCAGGTACATTATAAAGTGGGTGATTTAGTAGTAGACTATAGTAGTTCAGTCATACAGGCCTTAACTCACCCTAACACTGTAACTACTAGCTTTGTGACCTTCCCTAAGCTACAGCCTCTTTCTCTCCTATATAATGGGAGTAATAATGCTACCTTTTTTCACAGGATTGTTGTGAGGCTTAAAAGAAGATGTATTTAAAACAGTGCCTGTTGTGTGCATGTGTGCTCACTTGCTAAGTCATTTCCAACTCGTTGTGACCTCATGGACTGTAGCCCACCAGGCTCCTCTGTCCATGGGATTCTCCATGTAAGAATACTTGAGTGGGTTACCATTTCCTCCAGTGGATCTTCCCAACCCAGGGATTGAACCTGTGACTCCTGTATTGACAGGCAGATTCTTTACCACTGAGCCACCTAAGAAGCCCTTACCTATTGTATGGAAGTACTCAAATGTTTGGTGTTTATTATTAGTTCTTATAAACATTAGTGTATATTTATATAAACTTATAGATATGTAAATTTAAATATATATAAATATAAATTTATATAAAATATTAGTTCTTATAAACCCTTGTTCTGGAGAGGAATGATTATATTATCTGATAGGATTTATTATGATAATTAATTTACAAGGACATGAGCAAAGAATTTTAAATGTAGCAACACTTGAACTGAAATGGAGGCTTATTAGGATATTAAAAATATATGAAATTTTTATTGTCAGCATCCATCTCTGATTTGAATTGCTTGAAAATTTATTGTACATTCTATTCTTTAAGGGAAGAACTGAAAGAACAACTAGAAAAGAAAAAGAAAGGCTCCAAGGCATTGGCTGAATTTGAAGAAAAAATGAATGAGGTTTGTAAATTGTGCCTTTAGAAAAAGCGACTAATCTTTTTCCTTACAATAAAAAAAAAAAATGAGATAATTTTTAATAAGCCAAGAGTTAGGGCCTAGCTCTTTAAGGAGGCTCTGTATTTTAGAAGTGTTTCTGTTACATTGAATATGATTTGTATTTAAATATTTGATTTCTTTAAAAAAGAAATAGAGAAAAACCATCTTACAGTAATTTAAATCATCGTAAGTTTTCTAAATGTTAGTTTCTTCCCTTCTCTCCCCTAGTCCCCAGGCCCCCATCTTACCTTGGGATTTCCATGATGATGTGTGCTTGTTTTGATTACAAATCTACATGTAGTATTTCAACCACAGTATAGATTAATTGAACTTTTATTGTCTGGAAAGAGAATTTAACCACCTTTCTTAAAAAGAAAAAAGTTTTCAATCTTAGTAATAACACCTACTCCTGCTTTCAGTATACAGTGTGGAGTTTCCACCTCATAATATCCTCTTTGAAAGGAGCTTGTTAGAGGCTCCTTTGGTGACAGGGAAAAGGATTCTTAAACCTGCAGCATCTTTTGACTGTAATTAGAGACTGAGATGGGAGCAAGATAGTAGAGGATGGAAGGAAGGAAGTAGTTGTCTGTACATTTCGGTATAAAAGGAGAAGGGGGCGACAGAGGATGAGGTGGTTGGATGGCATCACTGACTCAATGGACATGAGTTTGAGCAAACTCAGGGAGATAATAAAGGACAGGGAAGCCTGGCGTGCTGCAGTTCATGGGGTCGCAAAGAGTCGGACACAACTTAGCAACTGAACAACAATGGACAACAACATTTAGATATATTAGGAGGGGAGAGATGACCTCTGATGTGTTTACAATTTTTCTGCAGAACTGGAAGAAAGAACTAGAAAAACACAGGGAGAAATTGTTAAGTGGAAGTGAGAGCTCATCCAAAAAAAGACAGGTATTTTTTATTTTTAATTTTTTATTTTTATTTATTTTTTATTTTGCCATTTTTATTTTATTGCTATTCTTAGTCTCACAGTTGGGTTTACATAATAATGCTGTGTACTGCTGTTAATGGGTCCATTGGAAAACACAACCTTATTTAGATTTGTACTTGTATTTGTTTGCTTTTAGAGAAAGAAAAAAGAAAAGAAGAAATCTGGTAGGGTGAGCAAAAGTTTTCCATTTTTCTAAATGTTATAATCAAGAGCCTACAAACAAAAAGTAAGAGTAACTGATACAACCTGTGTGCTAACTCTAGATAAGTGAAAGAGTCTGGAGATCCTTTGGTAGTTATGGGTGGTTTTGTTCTGTTAGTGATAATAAAAGGAAGGTGCTGACCTCCTTATAACCTAGTGACTCCTTCATTACAATTAAAGAGGGAAAATTGACTACTGTTGCCACATCTTTTGTTACTTGGGGGGTGGTGTGAAACTTGACATTTAATATTTAAGTCATATGGCATCCATTTCTCAGAAACTAGATTGATTTCCTTAAGTATTTGAGAGACTTAGTAAAAGAAAAGTTCCTGCATCTCACAAGCTTTAATTGTTTTGTGCTTGGTCAAGTATTCATCTTCTTCTTCATCAAGCTCTGATTCTTCCAGCAGTTCTTCAGATTCTGAAGATGAGGTAATGTTTGCTGTTGTGATGAAATATGAAATACATGAAATAGCGTCTCTGATATCTTTCATAACAAGGGGAAACCTATTATGAAGTATCTGTTGGAAATGTTTACTTCCAAGTTTTGATTGACTATCTCTGAGAGCACTGACATGAATAAATAACTAGATACTTAAATATTGGTAAATGTATATTTTAGATTCCTAAATTTGTCTTGTTCATTTAAGAATATTAGTAGAAGAAATGGATTTAAAAATCAGAAAGTCCATTTTAGCTAAGAATTACATGTGACTTAAATCACTTAACGTTTTTTAATTTTAAAAAAAGTGATGTATGTTATATTTTAAATATTAATTTTTAAGTAAAACATATTTACAAGCTGATATTAAGTTTTCTTCATTGATAAAGTTTTGATGTCAATTAAATGCAATGAATATATGCAACAAAACAAAGCAAATTATTTATGTTTCATGTAGGATAAGAGACAAGGAAAAAGGAAAAAGAAAAAGAAGAGTCGTTCACATAAATCTTCTGAAAGTTCCATGTCAGAAACTGAATCAGACAATAAGGTAAAATTGTTTAAATGAGCAATGTTTTGGATAGCAAACATTTAATTAGATTTTTCTTTTAGTTCTTACTATCTTAAATAGCTCTCAGTGTTGAAATGTGATACTGTTTTTTTACTTTGATACTCTGTGCCACTTAATTGATGCATATTAATACAATATTAATATTGTACATAAGGCATTTAATTGTTCCCTAAATGCTCTGACATATAGGTCTCCGTGTCTCAAAATTTCCATGGTAACTTTATGGTAAACATGGCAGACATTATTTTTCCCATCTTCATAAAGAATTTGTAGTGCAGATAAAAAGCATCTTGCTTAAATTCATACAAATAGTATTAGAATTGGAAGTTGAATCTGTCTTCTGATATCTGATCCAGTGTCCTTTTTATGGTACTATACCTCATCTGTTCTGTACTATCCAGAATTATCAGGTACAGTTAAACTCTTAAACATTAGTGGTCATAAGAAGTACATGCAGGTTATAATAAAAATGTAGATTACTGGGCCTCATCTCCACAATCTGGTTTAGTGAGGCTGATTAGGATCAGAAGTCTACATTTTTAACAAATAGTCTCTATGATTCTGACGTGGTATTTCACAATTTGACTAGCACTGTCCTGGAGGTCAAGGAGAACAAAACCACTATATGGTTTTATGGAAGATATCTACTTGACCTACTGAGATTTCTTCTGATAAAATACCTGCCGTCTAGAAAGTACTCAGTAGATGGTAGTTTTGTTTTTAAAGCAGAAGAGCCACTTTAATGATACTGATAGCTAACATTTGTTGAATGCCTGCTATGTATTAGGCCTAGTTCTAAGCACTTAACTTTTAACTCAGTCCTCTCAGCAACTCTGAAGTAGATATTTGTTTATCCCATTTTTCAGAGAAGGCAATGGCAACCCACTCCAGTACTCTTGCCTGGAAAATCCCATGGACAGAGGAGCCTGGTAGGCTGCAGTCCATGGGGTCGCTACGAGTCGGACACGATTCAGTGACTTCATTTTCACTTTTCACTTTCCTGCATTGGAGAAGGAAATGGCAACCCACTCCAGTGTTCTTGCCTGGAGAATCCCAGGGACGGCAGAGCCGGGTGGGCTGCCGTCTATGGGGTCGCACAGAGTCAGACATGACTGAAGTGACTTAGCAGCAGCATGGATAAGGAAGGCTGAGAGAGGTTAATAGCTAGCCCAGAGGGATCAAAAGTAGAAATTCTAGCTTGGGAGTAATTTTCTTTCAATCATAATCACCTTTTTGATATTTTTGTTCATTATGGTATAATGCTGTATCTCTCACATTTAAAATTAATATATATATATGTTTGTTTAGGATAGTTTAAAAAAGAAAAAGAAGTCAAAAGATGCAACTGAGAAAGAAAAGGTAATTTATATTTTATGTTGCCTTTTTTATATTTATATATATATATATATTTAATATTATTTATTTATTTTTGACTGCGCTGGGTCTTCATTGCTTTTTGTGGACTTTCTCTAGTTGCAGCAAGTGGTAGCTCCTCTTTGTTGCCGTTTATGGACTTCTCACTTGTTACAGGCTTGGAGGCGTGTGGGCTTCAGTAGTTGTGGCACACAGGCTCAGTAGTTATAGTACATGGGCTTAGTTGCTCTGTGGCATGTGGAATCTTCCCAGACCAGGGATTGAACCCATGTCCCTTGCACTGACAGGTGTATTCTTCCCACTGAGCCACCAGGGAAATCCCTACATTGTTTTAATTTAAGATACTTCATTTCCTTTAAGAGTTGCTTCAAGAAATTAACAATAAAGCATTCCCTTTTTAACTTAAGAGATTTCTTCTGCTTATTGGGTTCGTTATTGAAGGTAGAAGATCAGAAGTGTATTCCTGCAGAGAATTTGTATACATGTAATGTATTATTTCAAAATTGAAATAATGATGATTTTAAACATTGCATTTGTTTCCTCACTTCATTTTAAAGAAGGTCCTTTTAATGAAAGAACATAGATTTCTGTTTCAAATTGAGTATACTATAGATAATTTGAAAAATCTTTCTTCTACTATAAGTAGATGTTTTATCTTCATTTATAGCTTATCTATGCTTAATGCTAAATTTATGCCTATCTAAGTATCTAATTTATAATTTTTAGTCTTTCTGATTCCCCGGAGAAGGAAATGGCAACCCACTCCAGTGTTCTTGCCTGGGAAATCCCATGGACAGAGGAGCCTGGCGGGCTGCAGTCCATGGGGTCACAAAGAGTCGAACACAACTTAGCAACTGAGCACACGTGCAATCTTTCTAAAGCCTAAAGAAAGCATTACTAACAAAAGAAAACTAAATACCAGTGTCACCAAAGTTTATTCAGTCTTTTTATATCATTCCAATGGACGTGAAGTTGGGCAAATTCTGGGAGATGGCGAGGGACAGGGAGGCCTGGTGTGCTGCAGTTCATGGGGTCGCAAAGAGTCGGACACAACTTGGTGACTGAACAACAACAAAAATTGAGGTGAAATTCACATAATATGCTGTGAACCATCTTTAAATTATAATTTGGTGGTACTTAGTTTATGTACAATGTCGGGCATTGATCTGCTCTTTAGTTTCAAGACTTTTTGATAATTCCATTAAAAATACCCATACTCATTAAGTACTCAATTTCTTTCTCTCTTCTCCTCATCCTGTGTTAGCCTCCAGTCTGCTTTATGTCTCTGTGGGTTTATATGTTCTGGCTATATCATATAAAAGCAGTTATAACTGTATATGACCTTCTGTGACTGGCTGCTTTCCCTTAGTCGATAACGTTTTCTCTTGGATATTTATGTAGAAGAGGTTTCTTTTTTTTTTTCAGTTTGCAAATAAATACACCAAAAAAGAAGCTGGTTTCATTAATTCCAAGGATTCAAGGATATAACATTTATTAATTTAACTTGCCATATTAACTGGTCAAAGGAAGGAAACTGTAGTTATTTTCATAATTCCAATAGGGTGTGATATAGTTTCAACAGAAATTCCTGATTTTCAAAATCATTATAAAATAATAAGCGGTTACTTTCATGTGTTTAAAAAAAAATGTAAAACTGAAAACTGGCAGTTTACAAACATGAAATAACTAATAAAACGTCTGCACTATGATTTTGAAGTACTTCAAAATATACAAAATATAGAGTAATATATGCGTATTTAATAAATAACACATATACCCAGTAGAATTAACAAATGGTTTACATTTTGTCATGTCTTGTTTTATTGGCAGAAGTCTCTGTCACAGTCTCCTTCACTATAGGCAGCTGTTTTTGAAAGTACTATGTATCCTTCCCATTCACCTTTATATAAGTGTGTGTTCACACATATTTTCAAAATGGTATCGTGTTTTCTTCTGCAACTTGCTGTTTTTTCACGCAGCAGTACTGTTGACATTTATCCTTCTTGATACTCTGAAGTCTGTTTCTTCTACTTCTAATAGTCCATTATTTTAATGCACCACAGTTTGTATTTCCATTCTTTTGCTTGTAGACATCTAGGTTACTTTCTCTCTTCAGTAGTGCAAACAGTACTGCAGTGGCTATTTGTGATCTATTTCTCCTTTTCCTTAGCTTTTCATTGATTTTCTAAGGTATACCTGGGACTGTAATTTCTGGGTCCAGGGAACATATTGATACATTTAACTTGTCTGCATTTTACTCACCAAAGTGCTTATTTTCTAATTTACATTCCTACTAGTAATATATGATAGTACCCTTGTTCCTCATACATACTTACCACACTGTTAAGACCTCCTTTTTTGCTAGTTAATGTGTTGAGATGTCTGAGCCCCTTCATTTATTACCCATGCAGATTTCATTCTCTGTGGATTGCCTCTTCATGGTCTTGGCCCATTTTTCTTTCCAATCGGTGAGAGTTATATACCTTGATTGCTAATCTTTCAGACACATAGTTAACATCTCTTAAGAGAAGTCTACGGTTTCTCTTAATCTTATTTAGGATGTCTATTATAATCTTACAATGTTTTAATTTTCAGTCATATATATCAATCATTATTTTTAGCTCCATTTTTATTTTAAATTGTTCCAAAAGTGCTTGGCAATGCAATACCTAATTAGAAAATATAATGGAAAAATATATTTCATTTATAATATTTACAAAAAATATATAGGAAGATCTTAAAGAAATGAGCAGGAATAATTTAAAGAAAACTATACACATCTATTCAGAAACACATGAAAATTTAATAAAATTTTTGGGTGTGACTTGCCCTGCTAGAAGTTGAAACATTTTTCATATACTTTGATTAAAGCAATGTGGTATGGTACAGGAACAGAAAAAACAATGGAACATTGTAGAGTCCAGGAAAAATGGGTAGGTATTTGTGGAATTTAATATATGCCAGAGGTGGCATTTCTTGGGCCAAAGTGATTAACCATTTGAAAAATTTAAAGTTTAACACTCCTTAAGGCCAAATAAATTCCCAGATAAGTCAGAAATGTATGAAAATGTAGCTAGAGAAAGACATGGGTGAATATAATATCAGAGTAAGAAAGGCCTTTGCCTCAAAACCCAGGAACTTTTGACCATATAATTCAAATTCCGAATGGCAAAAAGACATTTAAGCTACGAACAAAGTTTAAATATATATGAACAGACTAAGAAAAACTACTAGGAATATGTAAGACAGAAAACTTGATCCTCAATAATTAAGGGAAGGAGAATACCTCACATGCATAAAAATAGGCAAAACACATGTGTATGTGTATGTGCTTAGTTGTGTCTGATTCTGCAACCCCAGCGACTGCAGCCTGCCAGGCTCCTCTGTCCAGGGCATTTTCCAGGCAAGAATACTGGAGTGGGTTGCCATTTCCTACTCCAGGGGATCTTCCCAACCTAAGTATTGAAACTGTGTCTCTTGCGTCTCCTGCAATGGCAAGGTAGATTGTTTACCACTGTGCCACCTGGGAAACCCAAAAAACATGTTTAGGCAATTCTTAAAGAAAATGTGAACTAGATTCTAATAATCTGAGATTGCTATGACTGATGAAAGAATCTGATGAAGAGGCTTTTTGGTGAGGTGTGATTGATGAATGAATGAAATAAACAATTTTGAGGGTTGTGGGAGAGGGAGACAATCATTTGGATGAAGGCTACTTTGGTTTTTGATTTAATCTTTATTGTATAAAGATTTTGCCCTCACATACCCTTTACTCTGTTTCAACTTTAATAGCAAAAACCTATATGTCTGCCCTCCAGAAGGAGATGGGTTAAGTAAATTGTGGGATATACTTTCAGTGATACATATTTTCAATGTATATCAAAAGTGGCCAAAAATAATGGTGTAATTGGCATGGAAAGATACTGTTGGGTGAAAAGAGTGGGTTACATAAACAGGTATTTATGTAAAGGCATGCATACACATATAGATGTTTCCCAAAATCCCTGTAGTGGGATTTGGGTGCATTTTCTTATAATGAATTATTTCTACCAAAATAATAAAGCTATTTACAGAAACAAATCACCTGTAATCTAACGTGTGTCATCACTTTTAGTTTATTTTCTTGTTTACATCTTCAAAATTGGGTTCATGCTATATAAAAAATGGTCATTTTTTCCTGTGTAAGATTAGGTGGTGAGCATTTTTTCTTTTATGTGGTTTTGTTTTTGTAATGAACTACTTCAAACATACAGATGAAGTATATAGAAAATATAAAATGACAACTGGCATATCCAGAATGCAGCTTTAATAAATCTTAGTGTTTTGTCGTTTTTGCTTTAGATGTTTTCAGAGTACTTCTCCCTTCTCCCAGTCTTACTCTCCTTTTCTCCCCCCCAGTTATACATTTTCTCATCATTAAATGCTTAGGGATTAAGTTTGGGGTTTTTGTTTTTTAATATGAATTTAACACTTTAAATGCATTAAAGTGCAGTGATCTTTTTAGATTCTTTTCTATAGCACTAGGCCTGTCTTATCCAACCCTGGATAGAGAAAAAAAGAGTTAGAATGCAAAGGACCCAAATCTTATACTGTATTTTCATTAACTCTTTAAGATTCTATCATGTTTAATTAAAGAAAATAAAGAGGATATTACATCTAAGTGGATGTATAGCTATTTCTTTTCAAGTTACTTAATAAAAGTAACTTTTATTGAAATTAGAAACTGATTCCTGATAATTGTCACCAATTTTAGACAGTTCTAAAATGAAAATGGGTAGTTTTTGTGATAATAGGAAAAATTTTTAAGTAGAACTTAGAAACGTAAAATTCTTCTGGCATACTATTATATCTAAGTCAATATACACATATTTATTTTTCATAGGACATTAAAGGGCTCAGCAAAAAAAGAAAGATGTATCCAGAAGATAAACCATTATCATCTGAGTCAGAGTCAGAATCAGAGTATACTGAGGTGGTAAGTATATAATTAAATCCATTTTCTTTACTTTAAAATATCTAGTTATTTGACTTAATAAATGAATTATTAAAAATAATTTTTCATAAGTATTTGACTTATTTTTCTAACGTTAAAGAAATGCCATTTAAGAGTAAAGTCTGTATTTTTACAGAAGATAGTAATACAGTTTTTATTTTTGATAATTATATTCCCACATACCTTTCCAATCTGAGAACTTTTATTTTTACTCTCCTAATATTTTCTTTAAATTTTACTACCATTTTGATGGCATGAAAAATACTGTATGGTACGTAGCACATTAAAACCCAGCATTCTGTTGTTTTGGTTTTGAGCTGCTCTTTAGGAAGCAGAAAAGTTATAAGGTAAAGCAGAAATGTTGACAAGACCTCAGTTTTCCTATCCATAAAATGAGGGACTATGATTAGGTAATCTAGACAGTCCTTTTTAGCTATAATATCCATATCTTAGATTTTGTACTCTATTGAAATTAAGAGTCCATTCTTAGTTCATTTTAGGTTTCTAAGTTATCATCTTTGATGTAGTCCTCTGCTTAGACTTGAATTCCTCATTTGAAAAATAAAACCTGTAGCAATTTTATAGCAATATTTATGTAGCAATATTTCACACGATTCCTTTAATGAATTTGTAGGTAATATAGCTTACCTGTACACATTTTTATATTATTGATAGTATCCCCTAAAGAAATAAAAATGAATAGAAGAAAATAATATATAATTTTATAAAATTATATTTTGGTATATAAGTATTTGAGCATAATAACACTAGAAGACATAAAATATTGAGCTGCAGCAAAATTCAGGCTATAGCAGGCAAATTGACCTCTGCCCTTAAAAAGCCATACAATAGCATTGTCATCAGTGACATTTTCAAAAATGGTAGACAATTCCCAGTAAAGCTCCGAATGAAACAAAATACAGTCTCCTTCTATTTACATGATGTTGCTCTTGTAGGATATTTACTATCCTGTCATTCTTGCATGTCTGCAGGGAGTTGGCTCCAGGACCCCTGTGGATATCAAAATCCGCAGGTGTTGTCTCTTACATAAAATGGCATAGTAGATACTTGTGTATAACCTATGCACATCCTCCCATATACTTTTAAGTTATCTATAGAGTACATATAATACCTAATACAATGTAAATGCTATATAAATGGTTGCTGGCATGTGGCCAATTCAAGTTTTGCTTTTTGAAACTTTTTGCCATTTTTTTTCCCCAAATTTAAAAAAAAAAATTTGTTTGTTTACTTCTGGCTGTGCTGACTCTCCATTGCTGGGTGGGCTTTTCTCTAGTTGCAGTGAGCAGGGGCTATTCTCTAGTTGCTACATGCAAGCTGCTCACTGCAGCAGCTTCTCCTGTGGAGCACGGGCCCTAGAGTGCGAGGGCTTCAGTAGTTGCAGCTCCTGGGCCCTATAGCATAGGCTCAATAGTTGTGGCACATGGGCACAGCTGATCCGCGGCATGTGGGATCTTCCCGGATGCATCCCTGGTATTGCAGGTGGATTCTTTACCACTGAGCCACCAGGGAATCCCCTTCCCAAATATTTTTGATCTGTGGTTGATTGAATCCATGGGTGCTGAGCCCATGGATATGGAGGGCCAACTGTATGTTAAAACCCAGTACAAAATACTTTGTGTTCATATTTTAATAAACTTGTTCAGTCACTCAGTCATGTCCAACTCTGCGACCCCATAGACTGCAGCACACCAAGCTTCCTTCACTGTCTCCTGAAGTTTGCTCATGTTCTTGTCCATTGAGTCAATGATGCCATCCAACCATTTCATCCTCTGTCATTCCCTTCTCTTCCTGCCCTCAATCTTCCCCAGCATCAGGATCTTCATATCAGGTAGCCAAATTCAGCTTCAGCATCAGTCCTTCAATGAATATTCAGGGTTGATTTCCTTGCGGATTGACTAGTTTGATCTCCTTGCTGTCCAAGGAACTCTCAAAAGTCTTCTCCAGCACCACAGTTTGAAAGCATCAATTCTTTGGCACTCAGCCTTCATTATGGTCCAACTCATATCCGTATATATGAGTACTGGAAAAACCATAGCTTTGACTATATGGACCTTGTTGGCAAAGTAATGTCTCTGCTTTTTAATACGCTGTCTAGGCTTGTCATTGCTTTCCTTCCGAGGGGCAAGCATCTTTTAATATTGTGGTTGCAGTCACCATTTTCCCCCATGTATTTGCCATGAAGTAATGAGACTGGAGGCCATGGTCTTAGTTTTATTGAATGGTGAGTTTTAAGCCAGCTTTTTCACTCTCCTCTTTCACCGTCATCAAGAGGCTTTTTAGTTTCTCTTCACTTTCTGCCATTGCTGCTGCTGCTGCTAAGTTGCTTCAGTTGTGTCCAACTCTGTGCGACCCCATAGACAGCAGCCCACCAGGCTTCCCCATCCATGGAATTTTCCAGGCAAGAGTGTTGGAGTGGGTTGCCATTGCCTTCTTCAATGCATGAAAGTGAAAAGTGAAAGTGAAGTCGCTCAGTCGTGTCCGACTCGTAGCGACCCCATGGACTGCAGCCTACCAGGCTCCTCGGTCCATGGGATTTTGCCATTAGGGTGATGTTATCTGCATATGAGGTTATTGATACTTCTCTCATCAATATTGATTTCAGCTTGTGATTCATCCAGCCTGGCATTTCAAGCATTATGTACTCTGCATATAAGTTAAATAAATAGGGTGACAGTATACACCCTTAATGTACTCCTTTCCCAATTTTGAACCAGTTAGTTGTTCGGTTCTAACTGTTGCTTCTTGACCTGTGTACAGGTTTCTCAGGAGGCAGGTCAGGTGGTCTGGTATTGCTGTCTCTTAGAATTTTGCACAGTTTGCTGTGATCCGTATAGTCAGAGACTTTAGTGTAGTCAATGAAGCAGAAGCAGATTTTTTTCTGGAATTCCCTTTCTTTTCTGTGATCCGGTGGATGTTGACAATTTGATATGTGGTTCCTCTGCCTTTTCTAAATCCAGCTTGTATATCTGGACGTTCTCGGTTCACATACTATTGAAGCCTAGCTTGAAGGATTTTGAGCATAACCCTGCTAGCATGTGAAATGAGCACAATTTTGCGGTAGTTTGAGCATTCTTTGGCATTGCTCTCTTTGGGATTGGAATGAAAACTGACCTTTTCCAGTCCCATAGCCGCTGCTGAGTTTTCCAAATTTGCTGGCATATTGAGTGCAGCACTTCAACAGCAACCTCTTTTAGGATTTTTTACTTTTTATAATTGGGTCCATTATATGAATGTCAAGCAGGCTATTATAAATTTATGTCAGGGCTATCCTAGACATTGCATGACAGCCCTCCCCTGTATTAACCTGGCCCTCCCCACTCAGTCATTGTGATGACAGAAATACCACCAGAAACAATATTTTTGTTTTCTAAGTGTTTTCATGAGAGAACTACCACCCCTGTTGAAAGCTAATAGTCTCTAATGTTTATTTGTTCTAGTCCTTTAGTCTGTTTTAGTTTGTTTGTTCTATTGTTAGTTACTTTTCATATATTTAACATATAGTAACCTAGCAGATAAACCAAACAATTGAATATTCGGCAATTTCTGCCGTTTAGTATTATAATATGTTGTATTAATTATGTATTTCTTAATATAAAATGTTATACTTGGATTTAACATTAATACACATCAGCTTTAGCAACTTTGAATGTAATGTAAATCCAGTGTATCACACTTTAAAATATTTAAATGAAATATTAACGGGGTAATGATTGTTACTTAAAAAGATTTTAATCAGTTCATTGATACATATATGTACATTTTATATATATATGTATATTCACATATAAAGCTACTATTTATTACCAACACCATAGGTAAGAAAACCACCTACCGTATTCCAGCCCGCTACCTTGAGGGTGGGTTTTACCTACATTTTACCAAGAGGCTACAACTGAGAGTAATACATAGCAGAGGTAGGATTCAGAGCTTGGTCTGTTTTCTTTCACAGCTCAAATTTTTTATCTACCGTACCTCTACTGCTGTTTTTAGGTGCTGAAAGAGTGGCTCAGTGGTAAAGAATCTGCCTGCAATGCAGGAGACCCAGGTTTGATTCCTGGGTCAGGAAGATCCCCTGGAGAAGGGAATGGCAACCCACTCCAGTATTCTTGCTTGGAGAATCCCATGGACAGAGGTGCCTGGTGAGCTACAGTCCATGGGGTCACAAAGAATTAAACACAACTGAGCGACTAACCTTTTCGCTCTCCTTGAAAAGTTTTTCATTGAATCCTTCCTGTGATTTAACATAGGTTTAAGGAACAACAAAGCAACTTAAAATGTTATCTCGTTGTCAAAATTTTTTACATAAAAATTTTATTTATTTATTTATTTTTTGATATTTTAAAGATGCAAGTTATATTAGTGAATGAAAAAAAAATGCCTTGGGTATAAGTTACATATTTAACTTTTCTCCACAAAAATTTTTATTCTGTAGGTACGAGTAAAAAAGAAGAAAAGCAGTGAAGAACGAGAAAAAGCAACAGCAAGTATCACTTATGTTTTTACGTGATAACAGTATAGCTGTTTTGTTTATTATAAACGTCATGATAAAGCATGATTGCCTTTCCTAGAACTAAATATTTATTGAGAAAGATTTAGTGTTCAGCAGCTTCACTTAATGAGTTGGAGAAAGTTAAACTGGCTCAGAATAAAAGGAAGCATATCCTGGTAGCATTTCAGTATTTCACTGTTAAAACTGTAAGCTTATACTTTGACTTCCTTAAACGATACTCGGAAACTTGAAACTAAAGTATGGTGATTCCCTCCATCTTCGAGAGTAGTTATTCCCAGATCTACCAAACCTGATACTAATAGAAAAAAGCTCTTGAAGCACAAGCTTCAGTGAAAAATAAGCAGGAGTGTGACAGCATAAATGATTCAGTAATAAAGATGAGTCTTGTCATTTCTAAAGCCAGCTCGACCACTGTGCAGGTTGACAAGTTGGAAGAAGAGAATAAGGAAAATGGACCTGGTATCCAGTGAGAAGCAGACCAGCCTAGAGAAAGTATATAGCAAATTACCAAAGAGAAATGGAGGTCATATCACCAGAGTAATTTAGGAGCACTCACATAAGTGTGGGCTGTGGCCTTTGAAGGCATTTTCTTAGGGAAAAGTAAAAGAAAAATGAACAGCATCATTTGTAGGTTTGAAAGTAACTACCCCCTCCTCAAAATGTCTTTAGCTCTTAAAATGAGAGTCCTCTGAAAAGAAGGTTCACCTGATAATGTATGATTCATAACATTTTATATGCTCTAAGATCAAGGAAACATTTAAGAGACTTTTTTCTTGAGTGGGAAAATAATTTGGGTGAAGACTGCTTTCATCTTTGGTTAGATTATTAAAACATAAAGTTAATTAATTTGGGATAATTGTAATTTGTATTTGCATACTTCACTGTTTCATGCATTCAGTTCCATGTATTTATTAAGCTTCTCTATGCAGGCACGGTTCTGTCTTGGTAGAGCTGTTATAATGGAATTCAAGATTGATAAGAGTGTGATAAATGAGAGGCTGACTGAGGGAGGCAAGGCCTGTTTGAGGAAGTAAAATTCAGCTGAAATCTGATTCACAAAAAAGAGCCAACCAGTAGATGAAAGGAAGACTATTCGAGACAAAGAGAAGAGCTCAGGACCTGTGGTGGAAGTGAGCTTGGTACATTTGAAGAAATGAAAAAAAGTAGGCTTGGCTCATCCATAGAAGACAAAGAAGAATAGCGTACAGTGAGGTTGGAAAGGAAGCAGAGGCCCTATCACAGAGCACACCGGGTTTTTATCAAAGCAAACAGGTGGCCTACATCAGCTTTACCTTTTTAAAATATTTGACAGAGGTGATGAGTAGACATTAATGAGAAACGCTATTATTTGTATTGCAGTGATAGTGGTGGAGATGGACTGGCCTGATAGATTCGTGATATGTTTTGGACTTAGGTGGTAGGACTTGCTTGGTGCTTCAGGGGTGGAAAATGGAGTTAAAAGAGTAGAGTCAAAGAAGCTTAGATTGTTTGGCTTAACTAAAATGATGAATTAATTAGTGGTGCCATTTACTAAAATGGTTGAGAAAGGATCTTGACAGAAAAATTAGGCATTTTTAATGGTAGTTTTAAATATGCATGGTGGAGCTATTAATGAGGCACTTGCAGTCTTCAGAGCCTAGGCTGGATATCAAGATTGGTTTGTAAGTGGTATTTAAAGCCTGTGATTGGGAAAGCATGTGGAAAAGAAGGAAGCCCACAAAGGTTGAGCAGAGGAAGAACCAGCAAAGGAACTGAGGTCTTTGTGTTAGAAGAAAAGCAGCAATGAGGTGTCATGGAAGCCAAGAAGAAAAGTGTTTTTAAGAACAGAGTGGCCAACAGTCCTTTTATGAAAAAGTAACCTGTACCCAAACTTACCTTTAGAAGTCCAAATATAAGATTTGGACTCTGTAACAGTCCTTGTATACTTGGACTTGTAATGAGAAGAACAATGGAAGTTATTTTAAGAGCCACAAAGTAGCAAAGGCCTTAGTGGGGACAAGGGGTGGAAAGTTCTTCTGGATTAGGAAATGGACAGGAAGCTTTGCTTTTGCCATCTCTGTGTGCCTCTTCCCTCTTTACTTTCTTCTCCTGGATATCAACACTAGTATACTACTTGATACCCCATTCCCACATATCTGTTTCTAAAAGGTCTGCCTTTCTCTTTTACATCAGAAAGTCAGGGTATAGCAAAATTTTAGCTTCCTTTGTCTAGTCACAATATGACTACTTTTACAATGGCCTTTCCCTCTAAAAATCAAGTGCTAAATAGACTTTTCAACTTTGCATCAGTATTTTGTACCAGTTAGTTGTTAAGTTAATGAAGTAGTCCTCCCAGCCTAGGCAGTACATAATATCTGTTCCTATTTACTTAAAAATAGGAGGTTTAGTGTATTTTTCCTTTGAGTGCTACCACTTTACAATTGTTTTACTGTGATGTGATGTTTCCTTTGCAGTAACTACAGTTACTGCAGCTTTAAAAATTAGATAACATAAAGTATAGCAGTTGATACCATAATTCAATTGAATTTATTTCCTATAGGAAATGTTGTTAGAAGCTACATTAATGGGCTACTGACATAGAGTTTTTCTTTATCTTTTGAAAATTGACAAGTACTTTCTTAGTCCTCATACAGTATTATTGAGACTTTTTGAGAAATGTTTTGGGTAACTTACTTGTTTGTGTGGATTGTTTGAAATGACTACATAGTAACTTAGAAGTACCATAGTGAAGTTGTTTTTAATTTGCAGATTTTCATGTAGCTATATCTAACACGGAACTATCTTTTCAGGAAAAAACAAAAAAGAAAAAGAAGCATAAGAAACACAGTAAGAAGAAGAAAAAGAAGGCTGCTAGTTCAAGTCCTGACTCACCGTAACATTAAGAAGAATCAGGATTCATTTACAAAGAAAGTGCAATGTCTAAGGAAATTTCAACTGTGAAAATTATGACATATTTACTAAAATGCATGAATTTTGTTTTTAAATTATTCCTGGACTATCAGTAGCCACTCAGATGCCACTGTGTGAAAGGGCCATAATTGTTGCCTGCTGCTTGAACATCTATTTTTTTCCCTCTTCCAGTAACTCTGGAAGGTAATACACTGCAGTCATACTAGTGGTTTAAGATATTTGGGAATAAATTTAATATTTTGACTAGAAGTATCTAATGATAAAATCAACAAAAACTGAATCTGTATACATCATTAAGATGTAATCAGAGATGACCAGATGACTCTAGTTAACCTTTTTTGAAGTAGGGATTACATTGCTATTTCAAAATCCTTACTCTTGTAGATAAGTGTATTTTAATTTTTCCCCTTTTTATTTACCTGGGGAAGGAGCTTTTAGGGGTGGGGGGTGGTTTGCTATCACTTTAGCTAGCAGAATAGCGTGCCTTTATCCTCACACACCTTATTTTTGTGGACACCGTAGCCATGCTTCATGGGGAGGTCAGAGCCAGGTGTGGCAGTCTTGCCCTTTACTGAGCTTAGTCACATCCTCGGACTCTGTCCCATGCTACTTTGAGTGAACCAGAGAAATAGCCTTTTACAGCATGAGAATGCCCCAAAAGCTCTGGGATTTACCTCCACTTCGATAATACTGAATGTTTTTTAGCATTAGAATGTGTTATAACATTTGAACTAATTTTGACTACATTTTGGCTTTGACAAGGAATCATTTCAGATAGACACTGGTACTTTTTGAACTTGATAGCTAAAGATTCTAAAATGCATGTTTTATACTGTTAAGTTTTAACCAGTCAGGAAAATTTTATGTAACCAGTGATAGTTCTTTTATTTTGTGTATGAGTTTTGTTTAGGCTGTAATGTTTAGCTTTTTATTAACTTCTTATTCTTGCTATCTTAAATTCCTTACTGTGTTTAACAGCATACTTGCCAAGCTATTTAGCATGTAAAAAGCAGGTTTTTGATTTTTTTTTTTTTTTTAACAGCTTCATATTGAAGCTGAGACTTACCATAAATAAGTTGAGTGGCAGGCCTGGTATGCTGTGTCTTGTTACATAAAACTATTGCCAGAATCCTAGTAAATATAACGTTTTAAAAGTTTGTATATTCACAACAGATAATGACAAGTTAAATTTACATGAGAATTACATTATTGCTTTTCCTGTGTCATATTTTACTAAGATTTTGTGCCTCATATCTCCTGCTGAACTGTTTACTAGTAATGTTAAAGAGAATTGATAAATCATTTTCACTTTACATTTTTATATAATCAGGTAACATAAAATATAATTTGATGTACAATTTTGCCTGTTACAGAGGGTGTGCTAATTATAGTGGCATATGCACAAAACATTTTGGCATGACAAGAAGCTGAATAAATAGCTATTTTACTTAAAAATAGCTGTGTTTTTATCAGCTCCCTTTGAGTCACAAGTTATAAACATTAACAAACACTATTAAGTATGAAATGGTAGATGGATAAGACATGTCACCAAAGTTTTAGCAAATTTCCCTGAATTTTATGCTTGAATTTTCATAATCTTTCCTCCTTAAAGAAATCTACAAGGTTTTGAGTACACAGCAAGTTGGGGAGACATTTTTTATCCTAAAAGAAGTTTCTCAGAATTGTTCGTGAAATGCTAAAGGATAGGACAAACTTTATCGGGTTACTTGTTGATCAGATTTGCTTTGAACATAAAAGTATACCTTTACAGACTGGTCCAGTATAGGATGATTATGTCCCACTAAAAGCAGCAGTTCATTTTATTAGACTGGAGAAGAAGGTGATTTGGCAAAAACTGTATTCTTTCCAGGTTGTGCTGACTGTCTAGGAAACTACTTTTTCATTGGTCTTCTTGTAGTAGCCTTAACAGTCTTCTAAAAGGTATACAAGAAAATTTGAGCAGGTGATATTATGTGCAAGTTAATAATATTTCTTTCTCCCTCCACCAAACTTGTTTTCTTAAATAATTATATACTAATTTTATAAACATAAAACATGTTATTTGGATAATGATGCCAAGGTAACTGCAACAAAATTGATGAGTGTCTGGGTTGAGAAATTGAATTTATACCTGGTGCTACCTTTTTCTGATTGTTTTGAATTTCGTTGGTTGCCCTTAGTATATTTAGGTGTTTAAAATACCCTAAGATTATTCTGAATTTATTTTATCCAGAGTATGGATTCATATTCCTCCAGTCAAGATGTGCTAAGAGCCTAATTTTCTTTTAATTTCATAGAGAACAATTGAGTAGCCACTAAGAATAGTTATTAAAACTTGCCAGTTTTCAACTTAAAATCAATGGACATTTGGCATTTCCTTAAGAAAAGTTTTGGGAGTTTTGTTTTTTCCCAGTTGTATTTGCCTAATTTGTTTTTATATGTTATTTAAAATTTAAGAATACATTGTTCTAGATTCTGAAAGTCATTTTAGTACTTTTTTTCCCTTGCCTTCCCACAGTGAAGACCAGCAGACATACACAAGAAGATGTTTGTTCTTTATACCAGGATTTGACAGTAGACATGAGAACAGTTACCATCTTGGCCAGCTTTGACATAATCATACTATGTTTTCCTACCAGTCAGTCAGATAATTTGGAGGGGTAAATGTGAGGATTTTACGTTTCTCTAAAGTTCCCAGATTGAGGCCTCTGCTTATCATGAGAAGGTACTTGGTTAGAGTTTTTAGAAGAGGTTATATATAACCTTTGAAGGAGCTCTTTATAGCCTAGGAAGGTATTTTATTTCTACTTAAAGATAAGGTCTTTATTGTTATTATGTGTTCATCAATAAACATTTTCAACTGTAGAATTTGTTCTCAGGAAATGTAAGTGGCAATACTCTTAGATACCACTTTAAGTGGTGTTGAACCACAAAAATCAAAATTGAATTAGCTGTAATATTTCAGATCACAATAACATTAATGAAGTTGCTGAATTTTTACGGAGTGGTAACAGCTATTATTGCATATTTTTCCAATTACTTGAGAACCTTCTATGTTTGGGTGCTGGGATGTTGCCATGGTCACATTCTGTGTTGGTATGGAGTGGTGAGTTGTAGAATCAGTGGCAACCCAGGACGCCCAGGCTTGGAAGTAGGCTGTCTGAGAAGTCTTCATTGTTTTGAAGCCACATTTGACATGGACCAGAAGGTTCTGAAGAGACTGGTGGGATCCATCAGTAAGAGTGTCAATAGCTGTAAGTACTGACCAGATACCCAGCACTGCCTGAACATCTTCCATCAAATAAAAACATTGGGTAGTTGGCCATGAACAAGTGCTTTATAACCCCCAAGTAGCGTTCTCCTATTTTCTATCTAATATTTTGGTCATTTTAAAAATATAGGTGGTAAGTGAATGATAATCCCTGCACTTACACAGAAAATATTTCAGTCATCCGGTGTCCTAAAATACATTACATATGTGGGAAGACTAGCTTGAGAATTTATGTGACAGTGTAAATGCTAAAGGATTATGTGCCTACAGAGTTCTGATTTTATTATAGTCTGAAATTTAATAAAGAGATTTCAAAGTATAAAGGTTTACTTTGACAACTTCCCTGAGTTCTCTGGCACAAAAGCCATAGCAGCAGATGACTGCTGTACTTCACAAGATTGATAGAGATACATAAGGTATTTTAGATGTTAAAGAAATATCTTGTTGCTTTTTCACATGGCAAGTGTTTATTAAAACTAACATCTTTTTTAGGATTCCTTGCCCTGCCAGATATAAAGTGATCTTGTGAATTTTTGTTTCTGAAGCCTGACCACAAGCAATCCTGACTGGTTTCTAAGAATTTGTTTCTAGACTTTGACAAAGTACCTTTATTTCAGCCAGCTTTATGGCCTCATTATTGGGCACTTCCATTTTTCCTTGTGTGATGTTGGCAGGATAGTCACTACGTTGTTTAAGCATCTCATTGTGGATATAATTCAGTTTTCTCTTTTCTTAGTTGGATTTTAAGTGATCTAAGCGCCTCAGGCACTCCTGGGCCCTGTTTCACTCCTGTTGTCCTGCTACCCTTAAAATCCATTCAGCAGATTTACCTAGTGTTGAATGTAGTAAGAAATGCCTGCTGTTAACAGCCTGAGTTTTAGAACACTCAAAAGGAAATTATGCTTACTTTGAAAATCTGACTCCTCTTCCCTTCCTGATGAAATTGTTTTTAGTGGTGTCTGCTACCCATATGTATGTTTAAAATCATTACTTGTTACTAATATTTGAAAGCGATTCTCTAAAATAGTCAGTAGATACGAGTATGTAAAACTTACTGAGGAAAAAAAAATTAATGAGACCTATATCCCATATAGTCTTCTACAAAGAAGGACCAGCTGTTTGGAAAAAAGTTTCATTCCTTCCTTATTCCAAAGTTTTTGACACTTAATAATTCTTAAGTTACTGGTAACAGTTCAGACCCTAAATACTTGAATAACTAGTGACCAAGATAACCAGATTATTAACAGCTGATGTTTGTTGAGCTCTTCATTGGCAAGATACTGCAAAATAGTTTATGTCCATCATCTTTTCTTGAAACAAACCCATTGAGGTAGGTGATGTTATCCATGTTCTTAGGTGAGGAAACTGCATCTTAGATTAAGTTGTTTCTGTAAAGTTACACAGTTAGTGGACTTTTTGTGGGGGCTGAGCTAGTCTGATGTAGAGTACACTCAAATCTTTATTTTTCAAATTAATCAGCATTATAGTCCCTGATGGTCATTCTGTACCCTTTTGTACCATAGTAAGGGCACAATGAAAAGTTGTTGAAATCAGTTCTCGTTCTTCAGTCCTTCCAGTTGAGACCAGGATAGATAATATGCTCTCATCACTAGAATTTGGTTGATGATGGGTAGGGGTGGGAAGGACTAATAAGCTGTTGCTGCTTTAGCCATCCCAAGAAGGGAGTGTCTTTATTTCTCTTGGTGTTCTAATTGTGTGACAGAAAGTTGAAGCAATTTTTCCTGGGCTTTGCTTTAGAGCTTCTTAGGAGGGAGCCTTCATAATTTGCTAGGCCCCTCAAGTGCCACATGGCCATCCAGTCCAAGCCACTACCATTGTGTGATTCTGCTCAGATTGTCAGCCGGTCACCTCCAGTGACCTCACAAAGGAAATTCACTACCTTGCTAAACAGCTGTTTCCTTTTTTTTTCCCAACAGATCTAGAATGTTTTGTGTTCTAGAGTTAATATGACTTCTGTCTTCATTTATACTGCTCTCTAGAGCTACATTGTTCATTATAGTAACCACTAGCTTCATTTGGCTATTTAAGTAAAATATGTAGAACTTAAAATCCAGTTTTGGTCACACGAGCCACTTTTCAGGGTTTAATAACAACTATTGGGTTGTGGCTACCAAATTGAACAGCACAGATAAAGAACATTTCCATCATCAGAAAGTTCTGTTAGACATTGCTGCTCTAGAGTCATGCAAAGAAATTATTCCCTTTTCCAAATAATGGCCCTTTAATCTGATGGGGGAGGCAGATAATTATCTCATGGTATGTAGTAAATGGCTTCATGGGTGTGTGATCTGTGTGCTCTCATAGGGCCCCATGCTAAGTTTAAGTCTCTGCTAACACTGACTTAAATAATTTTTATTTTTTTATTCTTACTTGTATTTATTTATTTATTTGGCTGTGCCAGGTCTTAGTTGGGCATGCTGGGTCTTTGATCTTTCTTGCAGCATGCAGGATCTAGTTCCCTGACCAGGGATCTAACAAGGGCCCCGTGCATTGGGTGCACAGAGTCTTAACCATTGGACCACCAGATGCAGTCCCAAAATTTATTTTAAATTAGAAACCTGCATTTTCATTTTGCATTGGGCCCACAAATTCTGTAGTTGACAGTGGCTATAACCTCTTATTTGTAGTATGGTAGGAATAGCTCCCCCATCAGAATCACCTAAAAGTTTATATTGAAAATGTAGATCCCTGAGTACCACCCTTAGTGTATTTTCCAGATTGTTCACTTCATGTATTCTTAGACACTGAAGTTTGAGGATCCTGATCTGAATTGTCTTTTCCACTTCAGACTTCAATTCTGTAGCCTAGTGTCAATCCCAGTTTGACAGTGAGTTGGGAATTGACCCAATCTTTCACACAGATTGTCATTTTTATGCTTATGTGTATTAGCAAACTTTTTTAAAGATAAGTGAAGAATTTTAAAATTCTTAGTAGTGTCATGTGGTTTCATTCCACTGATCATTTTGGCATCTCAAACCTACTCTGGCTCTTGACTCATCCAGCATATTCCTTAACTCACCCATTTACAAGTGATTGATTATCATTTATTTAGCAAACATGTATTGAGAGATTACCATTGTCCTAGGCTCTACTAGTTACTGAATAGATATTAACATAAAAATAAGAGATTTTGCTAAAATCCCAAGTATTTAGAGAACTAAATTTCCCTGATCCACTCCTACCAGATGGAGGAAATAGTTAAATGTAGTATGATTTGACTTTGTAAACTCATCCTGTCTTTCCTGAGCATTCAGGAGTTTTTAATACAATTGATCATCTTTTTTAGGACTTAGACCAGGACCACCTAAGGACCCAATAGTCCAATATGTGGCTTTTTCTATATTTGTGATACATAACATGAGCCAATATGTGTGCATACATAGGTTTGTGTACATACATATTTCCTAGCTATGTTTGCTGAACAGGCTTAGAAATCCACAAAGAACCAGATTTCCTTAAAGCAATAGCTGAACAGGGCATAAAGGAAAAACCTACACTACTGCTCTTTTTTACTCTAGCACCACTACCATACTCATACTTATGGTCTCCAACTGTATGGATGTTTTTCCCAACAAACAGTTCTCTGTGACATTAGCTAAGTGTCCCTATAATTTAACTAACACTACCTGGAGAGCATCAGATTCTACAGGTTAAGAGTTCACTCCTACAAGACTGTACCCCACCAGATGCCAATCACAAGTCCAGGTTATTAGCTGTGCATCTCACCAAATGGCTATAAATCATGACCCCCTCCTTTTGTTCAATTAATTTGCTAGAGCACCTCACAGAACTCAGGGTGCAGCTTACTCCCCAGATTACCAATCTATTATGAAAGGATATAATTGAGTAGCTGGATGGGAGAGATGCATAGAGCAAGGCATGTGGTAAGTGGTATGGAGTTTCTAGGCTCGCTCTGGACACCTTTGCGTGTTCACCAACCCAGAAGCTCCCCCAAACCCCACTTTTGGGTGATTTTATGGAGGTTTTATGACACGGCCATGATAGATCATTAACTCAATTTCCAGCCCCCCTCTGGAGAAGGGATGGAGGTGGAACTAAAATTTCCATGGTTTTAAACATGACTTGGTTTTTCTGGTGACAAGCTTCCACCTAGGAACAACCAACATTAGAACATCCATCATCACCTCATTAGAACAAAAGACATTCCTGTCAACAAGAAAAGGCTGAAGGATTTAGGAGCTCTGTGCCAGAAACCAAGGGGAGAGACCAATTTTTTTTTTTTTTTTCTGCCTGTTACTTCACACAGATAATACAAGATGGGACTGGCGAGTAGTGCCAGAAAGCCAGGAAGTGTTGCAAAAGGGTGAGGGCTTATGACAGACAGAAGGGCCGAGTGGAAAGCTCCCAGAGGCCAAAGCTGAGACAACTTGGGCAGCAAAATGATAAGCGACATAGTACTGGCCTAAAATAAACGTATGTGACTTCATCCTGATGTAAATGATTAAATAAATGGAAAAGAGACAAATCTTCCTTTGAAGAATTAATAGTATAAATACCCCTTCCCTATGAAATAGAGTTTAATTAAACCTTTATCATGAGAGACTGGCTTCTAAAGAACAGAGAAAGGGGAAGTAGATTCAGTGGGGCAACTAGACTAACTGAACCGTGTGATCCTGCTTAGCAGCAGTGATACATTATGTTAGTGTCACGTATCTGATACGTGACAAGAAGAGTACTTTATCCCTCTAGTATTCTTCCCCAAAACATGACCACAGTTTAATTATGAGGAAAGCATTAGGCAAACCTAAGTTGAGGAACATTCTGCAAAATAAAAACTGTCAAGGTCATGAAAAGGACTAAGACTGAAAACTTGGAGGATTGGAGGAGACATGACAGCCAAATGGACCCCGCATGTGATCCTGGAATTAAAAAAAGGAAACTGGTGGAAAAATTGGGTGAAATCTATAATTTCATTAATAATAATGTGCCAATGTCAGTGTATTAGTTTTGACAAATGCCCCATGGTTATGTAAGATGTCAGCAGGAAGAAACAGTGAAGAGTTTATGGGAATCTTACTATCACTGCATCTCTTATGTAAAATAAAACTATTCCAAACTAAAGAGTTTAAAAAAGTTCAATCTTTGGTTTATGAACACCATTCTCATTACCCACAATTTCTCAAGTATCATTTACAGGGGTTCTTTGACCACATGTGTAAGGTCTTTAGATATAATGAAATGAGCTGCATAGATAAAACTCAGAAGTTACTACCTGCTGCAGATTGTGTCTAAAATCCTTGATTATTTTGCTGGATAACTTGTTGGTATTTGATTCAGAGCAATTCCTGACTCCTGACTCACTTTCTTCAGATATCTGCTTCACATTGCTGTTAACACTCAAACATTAATTCTCCATCAGAGTTGAGCAGGGCTAGTTTCAGGCAAACATTAATATATACGCCATATAGTGTGTCCACACACCTGAACTGTGTTTCTCCTCATATTCCATGAAAGAAGAAAAAAAAAAAGACGGTTTTTGTCCTCAGAGCACCTGCACCCCTTTCTGCGACCAAGTCTTGAAAAGTCACATTGCTTTACCCATTGTACTCCTGATTGAAATGGTGGTCAAAAAATCCCCCTAGTTTTAAGTGAAGGAGACACAAACCCCATCTTTCTAAGGGAAAAGTATCAGAAGTCTCATTGTAAGAAGAGCATATGCTGCTGCTGCTGCTAAGTCGCTTCAGTCGTGTCCGACTCTGTGCGACCCCATAGACGGCAGCCCACCAAGCTCCACCATCCCTGGGATTTTCCAGGCAAGAGTACTGGAGTGGGGTGCCATTGCCTTCTCCAAAGAAGAGCATATGAGTGGGACAGAATTTAAAATTATCTGGGAAAATATAACCTGTCACATCTAGATTGACCATTCATAAGGCAGTTTCAAGAATCCACTGCCAAAGTGATCCTCCTTAAATGCAAATCTGATCCTGTTAACTTGCCAGCCAAAATTTTTCAATAAGCCCCTCTGCAAAGTCAAACGGTTCTGCCACCTAGCTGCACCAAACCATCTGTGGCTCTCAGAATATGCCTCCCTGCCTTCAAACTGCCTCCTCCAGTAAATGCTTACTCCTGTGACTGGCTTGAGCTCAAGTGACACCTCTTCCTGGAGCCCCTTCTTATTCACTTACTGCCTTTCCCCACTTGATTCCTTGCTTTGGGTCACTACCAAACACTTTAATCATAGTGTTTGTAACACTTATATTTCACTTCTTTGTCTCGACCAAAGTGTAATAAATTAAGGGCAGAAACGATGGTGTATTCATTGCCTAGGTTCATGGGAGGCCCTTAATAAATGCTTATCAGATGGATAAAAATGATCTGTATGTCAAATTTTGGGGCTATATATGAAGCCTGAGAATCTAATTCAGTTCATAAATAATATTAGGTATCTTTGTAGTTGTTTATTCTATAGATTTATCAACCTTTACCCTAAGAGTCAAGTCATTCTGACCATGTTAGAAACCCTAATGTAAACTGCATATTTGCTGTCAGTTCTCATTGGTTTTCATTGGGTAACTTAAAATCATCTCAAAGACAAAATCTAAAAAAATATTTCTCCCTCCACCCTCCCCAAAAGAGTGAGGGAGGAGAAGGAAGAGAGAAATAGAACTAGTAACCAGCTTCCCTCCTAACTCGTAGTTCTCTCAAATTATCTTTTAATTCATAGAATCAGACTTTTAGAAACTGAGGGAATCTCAGAGATCAGATATCTAAAATAATACTCAAATTTTATAGGTGAGGACTCTGAGGCATAAAGAAGTTGAATTGTGTTAAGTCAGCTATGTAGGATAAGAAATGGAAGTGGAACCCAGATACTTAAGTCTAGTACCCCCAACCCACAAAGCCTAATCACTTAGTTCTCAGTTCGGACAGTGCATTAGAGTCACCTATGTGCTTCTTAAACAGCATCTCAGGCTACCTACCTGCTTTCTGACCTCATTTCTGTGGTCCTAACCAAAGCTTATTGCTCCAAGCCAGGCTTCTAGGCTTCCAGTTTTTCCCTTCAATACAACTTTGCCAGATGGGTTTTCTTAAACCACTACTCAACCCTTACAGCATAGAAGAATTAGCTGAGCTTTTCTTTCAAAGGTTACCACTGGACCCACTGTTAGCAACTGTGACTTAGTAGGTCTGGGGCAAGTCCTTCGACAAGCAATGAGAGGTGGATGATTTTCATACAGAGGGTCCAAAGATGATACCACAAGAAACCCTGCTCCAGTGAAACACACGTTAATCTTCTGACCAGGCATCCAAGGCTCTCTTTCAACAGCCTATCCTCTTCAGTCTTGCTTTTCACTTCTTTCCAACTATTCAACCTCAATCTCAATTCTTCTTTTCTTTACTCATGTTACTCCCTCTTCCTGGAATTCTCCACTTCTTTACCACCCTGAATACATTCCTTTCTGCGTAAATGCTCTGCATTTCTTCAAGGCCCAGTTCAAAGTCTACTCTCATGAAAATAGCACAACTCTTTCTCATACAGTTTTCTCTTCATATGTCTATAGTGGTGAGTGTTATGTGACATAATTTAACATTTATATACCGTCTTAATGAGACATCTGAGTGGCATCTATCTTGATTGTGTGAGCTCTTAAGTAACAAGTCCATGTCACAGTTTTTAAACCACTAGTGCATCATAGAAACAAAATAGCTAATTAGTAAAATATATTTAATTGGGTTGGAGAACTCAAAGGTTAAATCTAAGTTGTCTTTATTTGTATTTTCATTTTACAGTCAAAAAGAGTGAAATAGAGTGTCTCATAAGGATTTTTCACAACTTGGTGGGAAGAGGTGATATAAAACTTGCTAATGTTGGACTAGATCATAACATGTTTCGAGTGATCCTGCACAGCATATTTGGAATGACTGATGATGTGCTAATGAACAGGGGTAAGGAGTCATGGAGACTGAAATGGGCCAAGCTGAGATGGCAGATGTGTGTGTGTGTGTGTGTGTGTGTGTGTGTGTGTGTATACACATACATATATATATATACACATATATTCAGTTTTCACCAAAGACTGAAATTTTTTAATGCCAAAACTGTAAATATAATTCTGGTAGTTCTACTGATTTATAACAGTAAATTTGATTTGATCGTGAGGATGGATTTTATTATAAAATCACTCAAGTTCTTGTCTCATAGCTGTAGTACTTTGAGACAGAACCAGTAATAAACTAAATAAGCTAGCAATAAACTAAATAAGTTAGCAGTATTTTTTTTAAAAGATAAGTTTGTGGTTTCCGTTGTCTTTGGATTCATATGCTGTAGACATGTAAAACATATAAAGACATGTTGACTTCTTCAACACACACAAAAAGAAAATTACTCATTATATTGAAAAAAATTAAATACTTTTATATTTAAAATAGGAAATTATATAACATACTTTTAGTGTTCAATTTGATGTCTTGATGTGTGTATACACTGTGAAAACCATATCATGTCATGTGGTGGTGCTCAGTTGTATCCGATTCTTTGTGACCCCATGGACTGTAGCCTGCCATGCTCCCCTGTCCATGAAAATTTCCAGGCAAGAATACTGGAGTGGGTTGCCATTTCCTTCTCCAGGGGATCTTCCCAACCCAGGGATTGAACCCTCATCTCTTGCATCTACTGCTTGGCAGGTGGGTTCTTTACCACTGAGCCACCTGGGAAGTCCATAGTCAAAATAATTAATGTTTCCATTACCCTCAAAAGAGTCAATAATATTTTATTTTCTATAGGATAATACCAAGATATCACTGGTAATTTTAAAAATAATGTGTTATTTTACTAATTGATCTTTAGGTATAATACAAATTCTTTAGAACAGGATTTTACCACTCTTTTTAGAGTGGTAAAAATTTTCACATTGATTGTCTACATTGTTGGTCTTTTTTCCTCAAAATTGCCGTACAAACATCACAAGTGACGCTCATCATTAACCATGGGGAGGAGAATGGCTTCTTTCTGTAAAAATCTGTTGGAAATACACTTCCAATATTTTTGATTCTTTCAAGAAAGACTGTGCCAAAACCTTCTGTCCCCCTCTTTTTGGGAGGAAATACTTTTTTTTCTCTCTCTATTCATACTACTCTTGAATAATAGCTATAAATTACAATACACTAACACATTCTTTTTCTTTCAGTATTTTTTGCATTTGACAAAGACAATGATAACTATATAAATGTGAAAGAGTGGGTTAAAGGATTATCAGTGTTTCTTCGAGGGACTTTTGAAGAAAAGCTGAAGTGTAAGATGTCTATATAAATATTAACATATATTGTCAATTTTATATTAATCCTTGAATTATTTTTTTAAAAATATAAACAGCATTATTCTCTATAGCAAGCACTCTTGCAAAAGTAGTTCATGAGAGTTTAAAAAAAAGGCAGATGAAATGGGTGACCTATTTTATAGGAGAGTCCCTAGACCCAGGACACTTACTTCACTAGTTCTGTAACATACAAATACCACCAGGATGGCTCTTTGGCACAAGGCCTGGGCAAAGAACAGCAGCTACAGGTCAGGACAGGTGCCAACTATGATCATAGGCAAGGCTGAGATCTGTGGGGCTGTGTCTGGGCTCAGCAGGAAATAGGCCTTGAAGATGGGCAGCCACGTAGTTCACAGTGGGACTATTGCTTGTCTTTTCATCAGAGAAAATATGAGGGATTAACACAAAACAAGGTAAAGCACACAACGGTCAGACATCAACACTCTAGTGTTAGAATAAGTGTAGGTGAATAAAGAGAGGGAATAAGACTGAGGCAATAAAATCCCAAAGGAAGAAGTATTATAAAGGGAGCTTCCTACAGAAAAGCATCATTAGGAATTCCAAAGACGAAAATCTCCCAAGTCACAATTTTGTAGAGACAGCTCTGGCTCACCTCACCTGTACCATTGATGTGATGCATGTTTTCTATGTTTTACACCTCCTGTGCCAGGATTTGGAGTGCAAAACCTAGAAAGAGAATAGAAACAATTTTAAACAACAGTGTTCAAGGGAACAAATGTCAAATTACTTAGGAAAAACTGCAGAGTTCTGAGTATGTAAGCAAATTTTTATCCCTTCTGCCACTTGATTCTGGATGTGGGATGTTCAAAAGAAAATCTCTAAGTTAAATACATGTTTTAAAAATGATAGTAACATTTTAAAGACTCATCAACTGTATTTGACATTTATGACTTTTGTTTCTCTGTTTTATTTGGGGGAGGCATCTTTCCCTTTTTTAATACTTAAAAAATTGAAGTATAATTGACATACAACATTGTATAATTCCTTTTTTTTCTTACATGTTTTTCCCCCCACTTTTCTCCAATCTAATTTTCACAGGATACCATTTAAGTATAGTAGCCACTTGTTCCTTATAATTGCAGTGTTCTTATACAGAAATCTCACCGAGAAATGAAAAGTGAAGTTTCATGAATGTAAATTCTTGTGAAAGGGTTCATGACACAGTGCAGCTGGACATGATGAATTGCTGTTGTTTAGTCTTTAAGTCGTGTCCGACTCATTTGCCACCCCATGGATTGTTGCCTGTTAGGCTCTCTGTCCGTGGGATTTCCCAGGCAAGAATACTGGAGTGGGTTGCCATTTTCTTCTCCAGGGATCTTCCCGACCCAGGGATCAAACCCATGTGCCCTACATTGGCAGGTAGATTCTTTACCACTGAGCCAGCAGGGAAGCCAGGACATAATGAATAGCATCACACTAGCAAAATTTTTTTCCTTTTCTAATCCCACTGCCTAAAAATACTTCATGTATTATACATTTCCAGACATGTTAATTTGGGGAAAATACTATTTCTAGTAGGGTTGTGTCACAAGCTCATATATGCTATATATTAGAAAAATGCAACAAAAGAGCTAATCTGATACTCTGGAATTTAATACCTGGTTCTTTTTGTTCCTCCCTCACTCCCCCCCTACCTCCCTTCCTTCTTTTCTTCCTATCTTGCTCTTCTTTCTTTCCTTGTCTCTCTCTCTCTCCCCCTCCCCCCTTCCTTTCTTTCCAAAAACATTTAACTAGATTACTAACTCAAGAACTACTTCACTGCTATATTCCCAGGACCTGAATAAGGTCATTTGTGGGATGAAGGATAAACTGTAGTAGTGCTTACATGGTGCGGTGGAAATCATTCTCCAGGGAGAGATAGATCATTTTGGATAGTGAAATGGGCAGTCTCCAAGGAGATGACAGACTCACAACCCACTACCCAAATATATTGAAAAATGTTTTTTGTCAGTGATATAGTGATGTGTATACACTAGCTTACTCTGTGTAAGAAGGAAATTATAGCAGTAAGATACACATACGTATTTATGTGTATATATGAAAAGACTTTACACACAATATGTGTGCGTATATATATATATATATATATATATATATATATATATATATATATATCACAAAGGATATTTAGTCTTGTGGAAAGATTTATAAAATTTTCTACTGTGTAGAATGTTGTTGTTCAGTCGCTAAGTCATGTCTGGCTCTTTGTGACCCCATGGACTGCAGCACGCCAGGCTCCTCTGTCCTCCAGTCTCCCAGGATTTGCTCAAATTCATGTCCATTGAGTCCACTGAGTATAGACTGTAGATTGTATAGACTGTTTTTATCCTTCTTTATTTACATACTGAAATAACTGAGAAGACTAATGACATTTTAACTGTTTTTATCCATGTCTATAAACTTCATATGCTTTGAAAAGTTTGTTTTGAAGTTTATTATTTCAATGGTGATGGTTACATTTCTCGAGAGAGAATATATGACATGTTGAAGAACAGTCTACACCAACAGTCACCTGGAGAAGAGACTGATGAAGCAATAAGGGAGTTGGTAGATATAGCACTGAAGAAAATGGTAAGAATAAAAAAGCTGTAATTCATTATATCCGGTCAAGTGGATGTGAGAAAGCTAAAGAAATTATTGATTTCCCTACATAGTGAATGTAACTTTTGTGAGGGCAGGAGTTCTTGTTTGTTCTCTGCTCTATCCATTGCCTAAAACAGTGCCTGGCTGTTTACTTCATAAATATTTACTTCATAAATATTTATGGGATGGCTGGGTGATTAAATGAATCACTACATTAAATGAATGCTAATTTTATTTATTATTGTACTATCAGTAAATCCTCATTATCTGGGAAGGAGGGTGATAGATTTAGTTCTTTTAAAATTGAATGCCATTGTAGTCTGTCTTCATGACCTTTGCTTCTCATCCATCTCAACACTCATTATAATGAAATAACCCTTATAAAGTGCTTACTACATGCTGGGCCCTTCACAGAAGTTTAATATTTAAACATGTTTTATCTTCAAAACAACGGCATGAAGTAGAAAATATTATCTCTATTTTTCAGATGAGAAAACTGAAGTGCAGATAGGTTTATACAAGGTCATGATGGAAAATGAGGTGCAAAATTTACCTTTCAATGAAACCAGTAACACCTCTTTATTATGGCCAAAGTGATTTTTTTTTCTTCCTGTGACCCTAAACTGGATACCAATGGTTTAAGAATCCGAGGCCACCAGGGTCCAGCCTACTACCCCTTTGGAGTTCAGGAAGTAACAAATGAGGGGGTCTGCCCAGTCTCAGATTCAGCTAACAGACCACAGGGGGTCCTCTTCCATTAACATGCTCAATAGCCCCTGTGAGGGGGAGGGCAGACTTCTTGAGAGACAGTATCCTTTCCAGTACCACACCCACACCCACTCCCACTTCTTTTCTTAAAATACTTTTTTTTTTTTGAATTTACTTACTTGGCTGCACTGGGTCTCAGTTGCAGCACATGGGACCTTTAGTTGCAGAGTGCAGGATCTGGTTCCCTGAAGAGCGACTGAACCTGGCTGGGCTCCCTGCATTGGGAGCATGGAGTGTTAACCACTGGACCCCAAGGGAAGTCCCCCACCCCCTTCTTTTGGAAAGAAAATGTTATGGAGTGAATCTTTTCCTGAAAATTATTCAAACCTTTCTTTAAATTAGACACCCCCCCAGCAACCTTGATTTAGTTATGCCCAGAAGTGAAAAAATAAGGACCCATCAAGTCAAATCCAAATTGAATTAAGCAGTTAAAACTATTCATAATCTACACACATGATTTAGTTAATTTCCCATAGTCCCTGTCATGAACACTGCATTCCAGCCTGGTCTGTCTTTTTCCTGACTTGCAGTCCGGCTTACTGTCATAATCCATGTTGAGCCGTTCTTCCGCTTTTCCTCCTGACACTTCTCCACCTATCTACACCCCAACCATCCTTAAGGGCCTAGCAGGAGTCTGCTAGCTCTTCTCATGATCCTAGTCCTTCTTGCTCTCTCAGTGCCTGCTCCTTATTAAGCAACTTCACTTTTATACATTTTATGTTATATCCTTGTCTCAAGTTTAAGAGATGCTTTGTGAAACAAGACTAAGCTTAAGAATGTTTGGCATTATTTTTATCACAAAAGTAGCAGTATTATAATGGGCTTCCTCTAATTTTATTTCCCCAGTTCGGGTAGAAGTCCTTTAAGGATTCTAATTATTTGATCATTTACTTATTTGGCTGCACCAGGTCTTCGTTGCGGTGTGCAGGATGTTAGCTGCCAGCCCACCAGGGAAGCCCCCCTAGGGACAGGGTTTTATATGTCTAAGGGAACTCAAGTATCTCAGCCTGCTTGGGCTGCTATGACAAAGTGTCATACTCTGGGTAAACAACTGGAATTTATTTCTCACAATTCGGGGAATCAGAAGTCGAAGATGAAAGTGTCAGCAGGTTCACTTCCTGGCTGAGAGCTCTCTTCTTGCCTTGCTGACAGCCACCTCCTCAGCGAGTCCTCACATGGCAGAGAGAGGGAGCTTTGGCCTTTCTTTTACTCACAGGGACACTAATAGCACGTTGGGGCCCTACCTTCATGACCTCATCTGAACCTAATTTTCCTCCCAAAGACCCCCACCTTCAAATATGATCCCATTGCAGTGGTTAGAGTTTTAATTTTGGAGGTGTGGAGAGACATTCTATTCATAATATCAGGTATTAGATTAAAAGGAACGAAGTAAGTTGCCTCCATAAATAAGCATCTTTTGATGTGTGCAAGTAGTGCCTACAAAAGTGTGAATTGGTAAAATCTTTTATTCTAGTTATTTTCCATGCAGAATTAAAATTAACTACTCTGTCATTTACCAAGAAATCATCTTCCTCTCTAGGATTATGACAACGATGGCAAGATATCTTTTGCAGATTTTGAAACAGCAGTGAAAGAAGACAGACTTTTGTTGGAAGTGTTTGGACCATGTTTACCAGATGTAAAGGTACAGTGGCAGCAGTGAACTGATTTGGGGGAAATTTTCAAAGGATCTGAAAAGAAATACTTGCTAGACACTGACTTCTATAGGGTTCCAACCCACTGTTGAAGTTCAGGCAATCAAGGTCTCTGCCCCATCTTAGCATTTGGGACCCAAGACGGTAGTGACCAAGGAATTATACTCAAGACTCTTTTTCAGCTTTTAACCACCTTAACCATACACAATTCCTAATATTCTGGATGTTAATATTTTCTCCCTCCAAACCCAAGGTATATTGGCTTGCTTGAGGTAGAACAGCAAATACAGAATGGATTCAGCAAGAACCTACCATAAACTGCTAGGAGAAAACTTCATCTCTCATTTATTGTCAATGAGAATACACTTTCAAAAATTTGGGACACATGCATAGTACTTTATAGTATTTTATTTGTGCTCAAAAAGTATTCAATTTGACAAAGGTTTTCTGAGCCAGAAGAGCCAGCCTGTGAATTAACTTCACTATTTTTTTTTTTTCCAGCAGCAGTAACTTTATTTAACTCAAAGCTAGCCAAACTTATTTAAGCAGTTATTTTGAGCAACTGTGCTTTGCAAACATGTGATATAGGAAGAAACTTTTTATTCTCTGCAGTAATTTAGGCAGATGATTTTGTGGATGAATTTTCATGATGTTAAGCTATCCTTCATAGCTCAGTTGGTAAAGAATCCGCCTGCAATGCAGGAGACCCCGGTTTGATCCCTGGGTTGGGAAGATCCCCTGGAGAAGGGAAAGGCTACCTACTCCAGTATTCTGGCCTGGAAATTCCATGGACTGTCTAGTCCATGGGGTCACTGAGTCAGACCCAACTAAGTGACCTTCACTTTCACTTTTTCACTTCAAGCTCTCCTTATTCAGATTCGTCCACCAAAATGGTAAGCTATCCTTGGGCTTCCCTGTTGGCTCAGACGGTAAAGAATCTGCCTGCAATGCAGGCGACCCGGGTTTGATCCCTGGGTTGGGATGATCCCCTGGAGAAGGGAATGGCAACCCACTCCAGTATTCTTGCCTGGAGAATTCCTGGACAGAGCAGCTTGGCAGGCTACAATCCATGGTGTCCCAAAGTCAGATACGGCTGAGCAACTAACACTTTCACTTTCAAGCTATCCTTAAGTCACCTCAGCTTGTCCTGCTGTAGTTTATCCCCACATTTTAACTGTCTGGAAACCTGTATTAAAAATCTATGTGTAAAAGGCAAACTTCTCTTTTTAAGAGGACTGATGGGTTAAACAGTGTAGAGTAACAGACTGGAGTAAATACTTAGGTTCAGATGGAACAACCAGGGTTCTTCAGCTGCTCCCCTACAGTCCATCCATAGCCCAGTTATCTAGAGTCTTACTACTCCAAGTATGATCTGTGCACCCTGGTATCACCTAGAAACTTGTGAGAACTGCACTCTCAGACCCCTCCTCAAACCAGCTGAATCAGAATCTTTTCTTTTTTTAGTGTGTGACACAATTAAGGTTTATTTTCTCTCTCATATCATGGTCCATCTTGTGTATGTGGCCAGGGATGGGGGGGGAGTGCTGGCTTCCAGGGTCACAGAAAAGGTCAGGGACACAGAACCCACACAGCAGCTGCTCCCTTCAGGACTATCAGAGAAACCTTTTAATTGACATAAAATACACCTGTCATAAAACTTATCTTAACCAATTTTAAGCATACAGTTCAATAGTGATAAGTACATTGATGCTATTTTGCAACCAGTCTCCAGAACTCTGCTCATCTTGCCAAACTGAAACTCTATACCCATTAAACAATTTCCCATTCCCATCACTCACCAGCCCCTGCTACCACCATCCGAATCTGCATTTTAATAAGACCCCGAGGTAGAGACTCAAAACACCTTAAGTCTGAAAAGCCTGATCTAGACAGCAACTTGCTCTAATTTTATGCTGAAGTCTCTTAACGTATTTTTTGACTAAGAGTGCCGCAGAAGTACAGCTGACCTTTGAACAATACAGGTTTGAACTAGGAGGGTCCACTTATATGTGGAATTTTTTTCTATTAATAAATAGATACTATATGATCCATGATTGGTTAAATCTGAGGATACACAACAGCAAATATGGAAGGCAGACTGTAAAGTTACATGTGGATTTTTGCATGGAGGGTCAGCAACCCTAACCCCACATTGTTCAAGGGTCAACTGTATATCTAATTATCTCACAAGGAAGAAGGGCCAGTCCCCTTGCCTGCAGCTTCTTTTACTATCATCCACAACTCAGTGCAATCCTAGCAAGCTCGAGTAACGTCATAAATGAAGGTGAAACTTTCTAACCTATGTTCAAATTCAATCCATTAGGCAAGAGACCCTCAGGATAGGGAGAAAAAAAAGAGAGACACCATCTGGTATGGGCCTCCTCAGGTTACCGTTATCAGCAAAAAAAGAAAAAAGGGAAACAGCCTGGATATACTTGAACTTCCAATTATGTGGCCCACTGACAGGAAAAAATTGTGGGAAGTAGTGGTAAAAGTCCACCATTTACAAATACTGATTTGTTTCTGCCACAGATGAAGTAAATTATCTTTGAAGTTAACTAAAGCATATATGCTTCTCATTTCAGCTTTGTTCTAATAGTTTATTAACTTTTTTGCTTTACAGAATTGTCTTGATTTTGAAGCCCTGGCATTCCAACACATTCTGACTTCTAGTTTTTGAATGTTACTCACCCAAAATTATTAAAATCAGAAACAGATCCTGGTCACCTGTCTTTATATTGTAAAGTACCTATATTTGCTTCAATTGGTTTACATACAGTAATTGCAACATGAGAAATAATGTTGTAATGAATGGTTTCTATAATATTAAGTATGGATCAAAATAACATCAATTGATATAATAAGTAATGATAAATTGATTTGTTAAGTTAAGCCAACAACCTTAGATCTTGGGGCAAATGTTGTGAATCAGCCATTCACAGTTCTCTTTTCTCTTGCTTCCTCAAAAAGAGAAACAGAAAACCTAAACATCTGACATTCTAGACTCTTCCATTAGGAATGGCAATGGGCCCAATTCCAGCCAATAAGATGTAACCAAAGTCACTGAGTGGAGGTTCTGGAAGAGTTTTATTTTTTTTAAAGGGACATAATTGGCTGGCATGTTCTTTGTTCATGATAAACTAACTTTAAAAGATGATACTAAATTAGACAAGTAGCTTGAATGAAACTACAAAGAGAGTGCATTTAAAAAAAAAAATACCAGCAGTAAAATCTCTTCAAGAATTCAAATGACAGCCTAAAAATAAAAAATAGTCCTTTAAAAATATTAATTTACTGCAGGCAATTTATATCCTTCTTCTTTGTTTTAAAGGACGACTTCTATGCACATCTTCCACTTTGTCCTCTGGAGGCTTTGGCACAGATGAAATTACCTAGTTTTAAAAAAACAACCACCAACAGTTTAATTTTTATAATAGAAGAGTAATAAACTATTAGAAGAGGTAACATGTACACCCAGTAGTTTAATCCTCGCCATCACCACATTTAAGGCAGTCAGCCCAGGTTCAAGGTGCAGCCTACAGTCTAGGCACAGAGCAAAGCTTTCTGTCCAAGTACTGATGGGAGTAAAATTTTTAAAGCCAAGAAAAAATTTTGAGGGGAGAAAAGCAAATGTATGCTCTACTTTAACATTCTTTTATAGATCTGTTATTTTATGAAGTCACTTGTAATTTTATAAATACAGAGAGATACCCTGGTTTGTGTAACTTGAAATATGGATAATGTTTGACAAGGAGGCTCCAGCCAGGATGGTGGAAGAAAAATGTAGAGAAATAAGCAAAAATGCTAGAATCCTCAATTTCTTAGGAAAAAATGAAACCAAATATATCAGAAACAAAGCAGACAATATAAATTAAAGCACATACTAACAGTCTTCACTTAAAATGGAAAATTACTAGAATCTAACATAACTGGATTTAGTATTTCTTCTTCTACAATTTCTAAATCTAGGATTTGGACCTCTTTTTTCTTGAAAATACAGTCAGCTCTGGCTAAGATAACTATGTATGTGTATCTGTGTCTCAGTCTATCTGCACCTGAAGGCTGGGTGCCAGCATAAGCAAAAATAATGTTATAGAAGTTTAAGCATAAAAACTGTGTCCCTCAATTATTATTATTATAAAATAATTCCTCGTCCTAAACTGGATATAACTGTGATGTTAAGAAAAGGTACATAAAATAATCTACCTTAGCCTTTCTTAATCACATTTGTGAAATATATGTACCACTATGTGAAAAGCACTTTTTGAACCTGAGTTCAATACAAGAGAATGGTCTTTCTCCCTCAGATTATGATTTCTAAAGACTTGCTCCATAGTAAGGTATCTTTCAAAAGCTATCTCAAATGTTAACTTTTATTTGTGCTTAGAAAATGAAAAATGATAATATAAATAACATTAAAAAACTACTACCTAAGGAGGACAATCTATCAATAGGCCTAGTCTACTTAAGAAATTTAAAATTAAAATCCAGACCTTCAGGCTTAATCTTTAGAAATCTCACCTTCTTTTTTCTATGATTATCAAAGAAGCAAAATAAGCATTTGAATTTTTTTATTTCTAATTGTGAACTTGAGAAATAAATTATAGTAATTTCCCCTCAATGCAGTAGTTCTCCACATTGGCTCATATTAGAACTATCTGGAGAGGGATAGTTTTGTTTAAAAAGGGAGGGCCTGGGCTTCATTCTCATAGACTGATCTGACTGAAACTACTGCTTTTATATTTTCTACCTAGAGTAACATAAAATAAATTTAAAGAAAGGATTAAAGGTATCAAAACAAATACATATATGTAAGTCAAATTCAGTTACTTCAACATAGAATTGTAGGAAAATATATCTAAAAATTAAAAATGGAAAAAAAAGAATGACAATACTGAAGTTCCTACAAATAATTCTCCACTTAGCTGTTAGTCCTTACAACCAAACTGTCTCTTAAAAGTTTCTTTTTTAAACAACCTTACCTCTTTAAGTTTATTCCGAATTAAATTCGCTGTTGTATTCAAGGAGTCATCATGCATGTCCACTTTGGGAATGTCTGGTAACTGAGGGCCAATCATAACCTCATTACTACTTGTGCATGCTTCAAGAAGAGTTTCACGTTTACAGTCATCTTCTCTTCTTCTTTTCCGCTCCTGCAGTTGTGTTGTCCTAGGCATAAATCTGTCAACTGCCTCCGAAGGAGTAAGAGCCTTCGGTGCGCCACGGCGGGCCAATGAATTTTGTAAAGTTTTCATCTGCATTTTCTGCAGAGAGTCACAGTAGTCACAATGCCCCAGTGTTTCATCAGAGTTTCTACCATCCTGAGAGGAGTTTGATGGTCTGTCTACATGTTCTCCTGATGAACATTTACACTTGGGGGAGAAATAACACAAAGGCAACTCAGAAGAATAAGGAAGACAAAGATCTGAGTTTCCAGCAGAAGTGTTCAGAGAGGCTGCAGGAAATCCAGATGTCTTTGAATGGAAGTCCCCTCTAAAATCTTTTGCATCTTTATGCTTCTTTGTCATGTAATGATCTGTATGTTACAATTTAAAAGGCAGAGAAAGGGAAACAAAAATGGTTCATTTACTGTTTTCATCATGTAGAAACGTATAATTTTAAAAAGAAACATTACTTTAAGATGTTAATGCAACCCTAAAAAATTTATTCTTGAAGTACTGTATTTACATGCTTTAAAAGCTAAAAAGGTTATCTGTCCAGTCTTCTTCTCCCTCCCACCTAGCCCTCTTGTTTTCCCATAATACTCACTTCTCTGCATCTCTCTGCTTTCCAGTTAACTCTCAATCTTGGGGAGTTTTTCCATGTCATTACACAGAAAACTTCACAGAAAACTTTTTATATCTTCAAAGTATTTTTACTGTTTGAACGCATCATGCTTAGTTTGTGTTTGTAGTTTTTAAAGGAAACAACATGCTGGGCCCATATTTTATCATTTCTTTCGCCACACATACAGGTTTTCCTGGAGCCAGTTATTTACACCTTTACACAGATTATAGTTCAGTGCCTACGAATGAGCAAAGACTCTCAACAGCTCTTGCCAAAATTTCAGGTAAGTTTTCCACTTCTCTCTTCCCACTGCCACGTGTCCCTTATCCAATCAGTCAGAAACTCATCATATTCAATAGCTTTTTAGACACTGTCTTTGCCTTTTGACCAAAGGGTGAAAATTTGGTCATTTGAGCCTCTAGAATTATTCAGATTTCAGACAACACACACTATCATAGTCCAGTACTGACTCCTCTAGTTCTACAATCCATGAACTAGATCCTATGACTCCATTCTGTGCACTGGGAGTTTGTGTCCAGGGCAACTTGATTAGAAACATGCGGCATCTGGCCAGCTGGTGTTGATCAAAAGTGGAACTTTCCCACTGGTTTCAGTTTTAGATTAGCAGTTCAAACCGGTCTGCACATCAGAAGTTGTTTCTCATTGCCTTTCGGTCAAAGCCTTAATTCCTCAGCATGGACACAGGCCCTCCATGTTCACCTACTGTCTCCTTTTCTAATCTCAGATTTACACGTAAGCTGCCGTGTTGTGGTTATCATGTGCTACTCACAGTTCCTTAAAATGCATGATGCTCATTTACTCCTCTGGCCCATCTTTCCACCTGTTCCTCTCCCTTTCTGGGTAATGCCTACTTACCCTTTAGAACTCAGCCACCTTTCTCATTCTGTAGGAATCTTCCATGAAATAACATCTATCCCTTCCCAGCCCAGATTACATAGCATTCTGTAAAGAAAAAACTTCGTAGCTTATAGTCATCAGACTGGGAAAACTCCAGGAGGATAAACTCAGCAAAATGCCTGACACATAGGTATTGTTTAGTAGTAGGCTTTACATACCTTTATTTTTAGTCATCCTTGCTATATAAGCATTCCTCTCTTGTAATTTTTTTCTGGTTTCTTCAACTGTTTCAAATTCTGGAGCATAGCACACATGAAGCAACCCACCAAAGAAACTCTGTTCATCCATTTTTCTCTTGGCTATCCTAAACAGAAATACACAATATCATGGTTTACTAATCTAGATTTACTTAGGGTGAAAGCTTAACTAGTGTACAATGCATTGATCTAAAAAGCAAAGTCCAGATTTTGTTGTGTCTATAAATCCTATAGCTTGGGAGTCAAGATGCTCTGCATGTGAATGGTATTGACTCTACTGATCCACTGCATATTCTTTCAGAGCCTTTCTTCCCCTCTCCCGAGAGTCTTCACAGGTTTTAAGCTAAGTTTTCCAAACATATCCAGACTCCCTTTAACCAACACAGAATTCAGCTGGTTGGCCTGAGGTACACAATCTGTGGTCATGAAATAGATTCTGTGTTAAAAGGCCCTCGAGAATTAGCTCATGCCTAGCTTAGCCTTTTTAGCACAATGTGTTCCTATAATGGGGTTCAAAGATAATAAATTAATAAAAATATTACAATTATAAACCTTTAATAATGGAGGAAACACAAATATGTAACAGTAAATGAGAAAAGGAGAGGACAGTATTCATTTAATGTATACCTACTAAACATCTATGAATGGCCAAGAATTACTACAAAATTAAGTACTTCTGTGTTCAGGGAAAATGGTAAGAAATATTCACTGAGATTTTACCATGTGCCAAGCAGTGGCCTAAATGTTTAAATGCTTCACTTGAAATCACACTTCTCAACATCCCTATGATGACTCTGAGGCATGGGGAGATCATTTGTCCATGTTCACCTTGGTTTGTGGAGCCAGGATTCAAATCCACATGTCACACTGTCTGGCCTATTGTAAAAGGCGTATGAGAGATGCAAAAGCTTCATGGAATGAATGGACAATGAGAAAATATGCTTCTCTAACCATGAGGAGCTGGCAAGTTGGTTAGGGTAGTGAAATTACACATAAGAGCAACTGGAGAACAATATATGACCCATATTCCCCAGTACTATTTGTAGCACAGAAAATGTGAATTGTAATAGCCAGAGAAGGATGGGTCTTAAAGCACATTAGTGACAAGAATATGAGATAAGGCATTTCATATTTCCCTTACTAGAGCAGAGGATTCATGCTCTACAGAAGAAAAAAAAGATGGGGTCAATTCATACAGGTGCACAAGAAACATAACAGCTAATGTTGTTTCTGCGTTCTGAACAGAAGGCATTTGCTAAGCCCTTTACATGGATTATCTCATTTCATCCTCATACAACTTCAATAAGTAGATCCTTTTTTACCATACACATTTTATAGAACAGGAAAACAGGTTTAATGGGATTAAATAACTTGTCCAAGGTCATGATGTTAGTAAGCAGTGGAACCTGAAAACTTAGTCCAAACCCAGTTTTTAATCTACCACACTACAAGACAGAAAATGGTTAAGCATGGGGATGACCTGATGGACAGACTTTTGACAAAGCTAACACTTACATTAAGAATATTAGAGAAAAATAAAAAGCCATGTTAGATTACTGGGTAATTCATGCAAGAATGAGGGAGGCCAAAATGATAGCAATGGGAACAGAGGAAATGAGACACTGCTTAACTTGCATATTACCTTGCGCTTTGTAAATTGAGAAATTTAATAAGATAAACTTCTGTAAAGTCTTCTGCTGGGTATTCGTCTAGAGCATTATACTGTTCAATTGCACCATATAGAGCAAATCGCTCAACTAATTCCTTCATTGCTCCCACTGCAGGAACTCCTTGTATTAATAAGTACCAAGACTCCAAATTGATTGTATATACCTGAAAGAAATGTAGACACATTAAATGTATTTCACAAATAAGCCTAAGACAAACCTGTTATTATTTTTTAAAAAAAGCTGAAAAGAAGAACTACTCTGTTCAGGTCTGCAGAAAAGTTTTTTAAAAATCTGCCCCTCTCTTTGCATAAACAATAATTCACCCTAAGTGTGAGGGGTTCGAGCTAAAGCACAGACTAGACTACCTCCTCCAATCGACATGTCTTCAGAAGTTGCCTCGGTAAATGTTACAGGAAAGAGATAAACATTCACTACTGTAAACACGGAAGATACGACTAAAACACATACCCCGTTTTCACGGAGCTCCAACAGTTGACTAAAGAGGCCGCGAGAGTACCTGATACCTCAGTACCAGCGTTCCTCACACTCATCTCCAGCAAATGGATGTGACCGCAGCCTTTCAAGACTTTATTTACATTAACTAGGCGTGTGAAGCTACAGCTCACATAAAGCTGCTGACGACAACGAATGAAACCAAAATCACTTTACCTTCACAGCGCGAAGCCGTCGGCCCTCCCGATACTTGGCTCTCGAGTCGCACACAGCCCTCTGGACGTGGTGGTCGAATACGCCGCCAATTTGCCCTCCGCCCGACGCCATCTTGCCAGCTTTGGCCCTCGCCGAGAGGACAACATCCGCCGTGGTGCCCTCCTGATTATCCAATAAGAGAGAGGGGTGGGTCAAGGCGCGCCGCGATTGGCTGAAGGATCGACAGGGTTGGCCATCGTTTCCTGTGAGCAAGTAGTCGGCGAGCGAGCTGCCGCCCTCCAGCGGCGCGGCGGAGCGGCCCGGCGAGCCGGAGTGGGCTTGCTTGCAGTTCCCGCTACCGAGGCGCGGCGGGCGCGAGGGCCGGGGCCTAGGGGGCGGGGCCGAGCGGGCTCCTCTGGCCCAGACGCCCTCGGCCCGCAGTTAGCCCGGGTCCGCCAGGGTGGGCCTCCGGGGGCGTCCTCCCTTGCAGAGGATGTGGGGCAGCGGTCGCCTGGCGGGTTCTGGTGGCGGGGCGGCCGTGACCGTGGCCTTCACCAACGCGCGCGACTGCTTCCTTCACTTGCCGCGGCGCCTAGTGGCCCAGCTGCACTTGTTCCAGGTAACCCGCCCGCCCCACGGACTCCCCAGCCCAGACTCGGGACTCCTGGGGGGTGGCCGTCTGCGGTCGCCCGCGACCCGGGCCTTTTCGGGACGCAGCGGCCGCTCGGGCGTCTCTCCCCGCGCCGCCGACCTGTTCAGAAGCCAGACCGTGGGCCGCTCTGGAGCAGGGCCGGTGCGGGCGGTCTTTGCAGCCCTGCCACGTCGGGTGCAGCCCCAGGCCTTTGCGTTAACTTGCCGTACGTATTCCAGGTCTTTACTCGGTGAAACTGGGCTTTCAAACATCCTGATAATTCTACCTCTGAGTTCAGCTGTTCCTCACTCCAGGATGGAAAAGCTTTGGAGGAGTCGGGTTTGTCTTTGCGGGTTTTGTTTCGTTTCGATCCTAAAACGTTTTTCCTGCCAGTGATTTCCAGGTGCGCCTGCCTGGCTGTGGCCCATGAGTCCCTGTAAATTAATAGAGATTGAGCCTAGAGCGAGATAGGTTAGTAAGATGAAGGTTCTCGCTGCGTCTCCGCTGCTCAGAATACCTCCGAGATGTGCCCGGAACGTGCAGTGGGATTATGCGTACTTGGACCTCTGCAGTTAGTTTGCCCTCTGGACATTCTGATTCTGGTAGTTCATAGTTCTAACCACATCCCTAGTTTCGTAATTATAAAATAGAGGCACCTGGTCTACGAGTTTGAGTGTGCTATGAGGACAAAAAGAATACTTGAAATCTTTGAAAATCCTGGATGCATAGTACTCACTACGGGCTAATCCTTGCAGGAAATATTTAGGAGTTTGCAATAATTTTAAATATCCCACCTCTCCATTTTAGCTACTTCCCTTTAACTACTTTTCTAGATTGTTTTCCCCCAGTCTTTCAAAGCATGTTAATTTCAGTAGATCCTGCCATTGTTGCTTTTACTATAGAGAGTCTCTTGGGGCTTCCCAGGTGACAGCTAGTGGTAAAGAATCCTCGGGCCAATGTAGGGGACGTAAGAGACGCTGGTTCGATTCCTGGGTGGGGAAGATCCCCTGGAGGAGAAAATGGCAACCCAGTCCAGTATTCTTGCCTGGAGAATTCCAGGGACAGAGGAAGCTGGAGGGCTACAGTCCATAGGGTGGCAAAGAGTCACTGAGCATCTGAGCAGCAGACAGTCTCTAGGCTCTCGTGAGCTATCCTTCAGGGCAGGAGTGAGTTAGTTTTCTCACCAAGCCCTAAGTAGATCCTGCCGCCCCTTGCGCTCAGTCAGCTCTGATGGAAATTTAAATCATCACCTCAGGAGTTTATTGGAAACACTCCGCACCTGGTGAGCTTATAGGAGTGCTTCCTTACAGTAACTAATTTGCTCCTAGAATGTGGGTGCTGTATTAGGTTTAATGGTCTTCATCTTTGTTTTAAATTTTGAGCTTTTGATAAGTATTTGTAAGAATTAATTCATGGATATCTTTTTGAAACTTAAACCGCTTTAGCCTTAGAACAATCTGTTGTTTCCATCTAGCCTGTGTCAGAAGACTAGGCCAACTCTTCTCCCTAATTATAAAAGTAATACATGTTATGTATAAAATTTGAAAAGCATGGAAAACTGTAAACAAGAGAATAAAAGCTACCCATAACTCTGAAACGTAGAGATAACATGTTAACAGTTTGGATCAAATCTTCCAGTTTTGCTTCAAATCTTCGTTTTATTAAAAGGTAATTGTCATTTTTTTTTTTGAAAGTTGCTCAGTCGTGTCCAACTCTTTGCCACCCCATGGATTATGGAGTCCATGGAATTCTCCAAGCCAGAATACTGGAGTGGGTAGCCTTTCCCTTCTCCAGGGGATCTTCCCAACCCAGGGATCAAACCCAGGTCTCCTGCATTGCAGGCGGATTCTTTACCAGCTGAACCACCAGGGAAGCCTGGTAATTGTCATTTTTTAGAGGTTGATTAGCATTCTGTCATAAGTTTGCCAGAATTTAATTGTTCACTGGTTGAACATTTATATTCAATTTTTAAGACATTTAAAAAAAAGTTAAAAGTAACATATCTTTGTGTAATCTATAATAAAACGTTTTATTTTCTGGTTAAAATATGCTTTCAGAAATTATTGAGTTAGAAGGCATAAACAATTTTTAAATATTTTATTTATTTTTGGCTGTGCTGGGTCTTCATTGCTGCACATGGGCTTTCTCTAGTTGTGGCAAGCAAGGGCTGCTCTTTGTTGTGGTTCGAGGACTTCGCGTCTAGGCGGCTTCTTGGGCATGTGGGCTTTGGTGGTTGTGGCACACGGGCTTAGACTGCCCCATAGCAGCTGGTGTCTCCCCAGAGCAGGGATGGATTCTTAACTACTGGACCACCAGGGAAGCCCCCATAAATAATTATTAAGGCAGAAAGTCATGAATTGGGAGTTAATAGGTTGGATTATTTTACATCAGCTGAAGCATTGAATACATAATACAAATAATGCTGTAATGGGAAAAAAGTTAGAATGATTTTCTGGACTGTATCAGACTTACCTTTTTTTTTCCCCTTTCAGTTTTATTGAGATATAATTGACATACAGCTCTGTGTAAGTTTCTTTTCTAATATTTGTTTATTTGGCCGTGCTGGGTCTTTAGTTGCCGCTCTCATGACCTTTGATCTTTGTTGCGACTTGCAGGGATCAGACCCGGGCCCCTGTATTGGTGTGCAGGGTCTCAGCCACTGGACCACCAGGGAAGTCTCCCTGTGTCCATTTAAAGTGTACAGCATAATGGTTTGACTTGCATCGTGAAATGATTATCAAAATGTTCTGTGAACATCCATCATCTCCTATAGATACAAAATTATAGAGAAGGAAAAAAAATGTTTTCCTTGTGATGAGAATTCAGCGTTTACTTTCAACCACTTTCATGTATTAATGCAGCAGTGTTAATTGTATTTACTATGTTCCTAAACGCTCTAAAAATAGATATTTTGGTTCTTGGATGGACCTGCTGAATCAGATTCTTAGGGAGTGGGCTTCAGGCATCTGTAGTTTTATTAATAAGAGTATCTTAAGGCTTCTTGGATGCACCGAGTCAAGACCCACTATTCCAGAATCATACAATGTTTATAGTGAAAGAGACCATTGGTATCTAGGTCATTTCTGTACTTTAATGTGTAAGGAAATCAGCCAGTACATTTCCATGCAGTTAATTTGCCCTCATCTATAACTCACCTGGCCTCCTAGGTGGCTAAGTGGTAAAGAATCTGCCTGCCAATTCAGGAGACCTGGGTTCAATCCCTGAGTCGGGAAGATCCCCAGGAGAAGGAAATGACAACCCACTCCAGTATTCCTGCCTGGAAAATCCCATGGACAGAGGACCCTGGCAGACTACAGTCCATGGGGTCTCAAAAGAGCTGGACATGACTGAGTGACTGAACAACAATAACTCACCTACGTCCCCCACGCTCAGCTTCTCACTATTTCTTCCATAACCCAGCTCCTTCCCACCTCTATACTCTTACTCAAGCTATTCTTCACTAAAACATTTTTCTGCATCCGATGCTGCTAAAAACAGCATAATTCTACCTCCCCCACGTAGTTTCAGATTCTCTCTTGCCCATATTTGTCTCCTTTTCAGAACTTCACTGTATTTATGTGATAACAGCTCACTTGTTATACTCTGTCTGTGTTTCAAATATTATCTTATTATCCAAGTCCATGTTTCAAGACTGAGTACCCAGAGTATGCTTTAACTCAGGATTTCTTAACCTTGGCACTATTGACCTTTTGGGCTGGAAAATTTCCTGTTGTGGGGCTCTGTCCTGGGTAATGTAGGATATTATTTAACAGCAACTTGGCCTCTGCCCAACTAGAGCCAGCAACACCCCTCCTCCCCGTTGTGACCCGGAGTATCTCAAGACATAGCCAAATGTCTCCTGTGGGACAAAGTTACTCTCAGTTGAGAACCACTACTGTACCTCAGTTACTTTGTCTGCATTGCTGAAGCAGGGGAGTAGATTCAAATCCACACTGAGTGCAACCACATGAACCTAAGCAGCCCCCCAAAAATAACCAGGTACGGTTTTGCATCTCCTTTGTGTTAGCCAGAGATGAGCCAGGCCTGGGACCTGGCTGAACTAAGGCATTGCAGCCTGTGGTTTTACCCAGCAGTTCCCTTCAGGTGATACTGATACCCATGGGTTTGGGCAAAACTAGATGTTCAGTCGTTTGTTGATTTGATTGAACTCCTGGAAAAGGGGCTCCTTTCTCTACAGTCTGTCCTTTTCTTCCCTCTACCTGAGTGCCCAGGGGCTCTGTGGTCCAAGTGAATGATTTTTGACATAAAAATGGACTCAGAACATGAGTCTGCAAAGTTTACTAAATGCAGCTGAACATATGGGTCTGCTTACCACTTTTTAAAAATATATATATTTATTTATCCGGTGGCTTCGAGTCTTAGTGGTGGCACGTGGGTCTTGGTCGGGTCACGCAGGACCTTCACTGCAGTGCCCTGACTCTCTAGTTGTGGCCTGCGGCCTCCAGAGCACAAGGGCTCAGTAGTTGGAGCTGCGGGCTTAGTTGGCGTCTTAGTTCCCTGACCAGGGATCAAACCCGTGTCCCCTGCATTGCAAGGCAGATTCTTAACCACTGAACTACCAGGTAAGTCCCTGGTGACCAAATGAATAAGTGAAGTCTTTTTCATATTCAACAAAGTTGATTTTTCCCTTTTCCAGGGAGTTGGTGAGTTTTTTGTCTTTTTTTTTTTTTTAATTTCAGGGCATATTTCCTTATTTAACATCTGTGACTTAAAAAGTTTCTTTGTATGAAGTAGGAGAATTGATCTGGATTAAAAGTCACTGACTATGATATCCCAGACTGGTATCATCTCAGCTCATGTAGTAACAGCTGACCCAGTAACTAAAGACTTTTGACTCCAGATCTGGGGCTCTTTCTGCCCTATCACACTGTTCTCAATGGAAAGATTTTGTCAGCCAGACAGGTTGGACTCTGCTGTGAAGAATTGCGAGAAAAATTACACAACTAAGTGATAAACGATGATTTCTTATAAACAAAGTTTTAATAAAGTATATTATATTGCCTTGGAAGTGGCTCCAACTTTCTTTGAAATTTGTCCTATTAAAAGAAATAACAATAAACAGTCCATAGCTAGTTTTGAGATAGTAAAATTTGATGTAAATAAAAGAATTTAATAATTTAAACTTAATAAATTTATTTTGATTTAAGTGAATTTAATAGGTGGCAGGAGTGGTAAAGAACCCACCTGCCAATGTAGGAGATGTAAGAGACAAAGGTTCGATCCCTGGGTCAGGAAGATCCCCTGGAGGAGGGCATGGCAACCCACTCCAGTATTCTTGCCTGGAAAATTCCATGGACAGAAGAGCCTGGCAGGCTACAGTCGGTGGGGTTGCAAAGAGTTGGACATGACTGAAGCAGCTTAGCACAGCACAACAGTGCAAAAACTTCCTGAGATGTTAAGTGTTAATGGCTATTAGTGAAACCTTTACTTTTTATTAAAAATGATATGTATGTGAAAATACTTACAATAACAAGGATAAGTGGGGGGAAAGGATACGAAATCATAACCGTAATAAAACAGTTAACCTGTGCATAGAAAAAAGGATTAGCCAGAAAAGACCAAATTATATCACGTGGTTGATATTCACATGGGAATATCAATAATTTGTTTTATATATTTTCCAAGGTTTATGTACTTTCTAAGATTTCTGTAATAAGTTTGTAATTTTTCAATCATAGAAAATGACTTTTAATCCTTAGACATAGACTTAACATATTTCATATAATTTCTATTAATAATTTATATAATTGGTATTAATGAGAATAAATTGTATACTTTGCTTTTTTTTTTTACTTATAAATGTTTCCATAGTTCAAGACTTAAAATTACTTAAGCTGAATAATATAAATTTCTAGAATGCATAAAAGAAGCTATTAATAGTAATTATCTCAGGAACAGGAACAAGTCCTCACATTTTATGTCTTTATACTTTTTGTGCTTTTACCATGTGCATTTATTACTCATCTGATAAATGCTAATGCTTTTTATTGATTACGTGTTTCTACTTATTTACCTATTCTTTACTAAAATAGTAAATTTATAGCTTATTTCCATATTACTAGACATATAAAGATAGCCCTAAATTTTCATAATTATAGAAAATACTGCAGAGATATGTTCTGATGTAGTTTTTTTCTTTGAATCATTAATCTTAAATAAATAAATAAGGTCAAAGGCTACCTAAGTTTACTGGCTACCTGTTGCCATTGTGAACTCCGGAGTGGTTGAATCAATTTATACTGCCATCATAAGGATATAAGGGTATTGGTTTCACCCATAGTATCATCACCATTCGGTACTGGTGATGATTACAACTTCTTAAATGCTGTGATGAAGGTGGATCACAAAGAGCTATCAACTGTCTATAGAACTCTTTTTGTACTGTGGATTGCAGTTGTAGTTTATCTTTTCCGTGAATCCAGAGAAGCATATAAAAACTTTCAAAACCTTTCTCCTCCATTTCTTTTTTCTTGAATAAATAGAATCAAGCTATAGAAGTAGCCTGGGGTCACCAGCCTGCATTCTTGAGCTGGGTGGAAGGCAGACATTTTAGTGATGAAGGTGAAAATGTGGCTGAAATTAACAGACAAGTTGGTCAGAAACTTGGACTCTCAAATGGGGAACAGGTAAGCAAAAATGTGATGACAGTGACTTTTTTTAATGTTATATAGCAAAAGAAATGAAAGTTCAGATGTATGTTTTAGGGAGGTAACATGACACCTAACTTGTGTGCTACTGTAACCAGTCTAAGATATTCAAGTTATATACTATCTGTCACATACTCTGTTAAGTCATTATCTGCTAGTCTGCCATACTCTTTAGTTGATTTTCTGTTCTACCTTTTATTGTACTCAGTTTCCAGGTTCCTTAATTTGTTCAATTATTCTTTATGAATTATTCAGTTTTACTTACTATGCTTAGATTATAAACTCCAAAGCTTAAGGACTCACATCTGTATCCACTTTATCATATTCACCAGTTTATGTTTTTAAATATTTTAAACTGCAGAAGTAATACATATTCAGTACAAATATTTTACAGTTGAAAGTAAAAAATGTTTTTGCCTTCCTCTAGCCCCAGCCTCAGAATGAGTGTGTACTGTGGGGTCTCACTAGACCGTTAGGATTTAAAGAAGGAGATCATACATATTTTCTGCAATTTTTTCCCCACAAACTGTATCAGAGATCCTTTCCACAAGTTAAGACAATATGCATTGAACATCTCTGTATGTATGAAATGAAAATCTTTTTTGGGGTGTGGCCACAGTGCAGCATGTGAGATCCTAGTTTCTCTACCAGGGATCAGATGTGTGGCACCTACAGTAGAACATGGAGCCCTAACCACTGGACTGCCAGGGAATTCCCAGAAATGAAATAGATTTTAAAAACCACATCATCAAGTCTAGGGTGCCACACATTTAAACATTTGATAGATGGGGCTAAATTGCTTTCTATTACCAGTTTCTCATGGGGCTTCCCAGGTGGCGCTAGTGGTAAAGAACCCACCTGCCAGCGCAGGAGACTCTGGGAAGATCCCCTGGAGGAGGGCATGGCACCCCACTCCAGTATTCTTGCCTGGAAAATCCCATGGACAGAGGAGCCTAGCGGCTATACAGTCCATAGGATCGCACAGAGCTGGACAGGACTGAAGCGACCTAGCCCACACACACCGGTTTCTCAAAATAAGTTTTAACTTATTTTGAACACAGGCTAGTTTTGTTCATGCGCGTTTCTGATAATGAGAATAAGCCACTGATGAGAAATCCATTGGCCTAGCGCAAGTCTTTTGCTTACCTTAAATTTTTGCTGGAATCTTAAAACTTGAGCACCAGAGTAGCCTTACAAATCACTGACTTTGCTGCCTTGTTCTACAAACCTGGGGAAATGGACTATTTTGCCCAGGCTTGCATAGCAAGTTATAATTCTGCTCTCTGAGTATATGGCACTTCTCTTTGGGAAATATCATCATCTTATTCTTGATCTTGATGTCTTTATCAGAACCCTGAACAGCTCTGCTTGTTTTTAATTCCCATTTGCTTCAAAGTGAATTTTCTGTCTAATTTGCTGCACATTCCCTGTGTGTATTGCAGCAGCTCCACTAAGGCACTGTGTCCCAGTCACCAATAGGAACAGGAAGTGGACTGGCTTGACCGGACACTAGCTTCTTGCTTTGTGCCTCCTCAGAGTCACGCCTTTCAAGTAGTGTATATGGGAGGTGCTGAGGGAAATAACTGAGCGGGCAGGACGCTTGGGGAAATTCTACTCCAATCCACAAAAGCAAGAAGGAGCATCTACTCCTCGGTGGCTTTGGATTTTACTCCTCTAATTCCCAGAAGTGCCCATAGAAGTGGAAAGAAAGAGAGTGGATTCCAGATTCTTGAGAGACACTAACATTCCTGTGCATCTGTAGACTGGAATGACAGTATTTGCTTCACTAATTTTTTAGCTGTGAATGCTTATACTGCTGAATAATTCTAAATGATTGATTCTGATCTCTATTTCAGTGTGTTACTAACTTTTCCAGAAGCACCATGGCTTGAAGTTTAGTTATAAAACTCAGTTGAGGAACATCTAGAAACAATAGTATTTATACTAGATCAAGCCATGACTTGATGACATCATTGTTTTTCTTCTATTTTTTAACTTACATTTCTTTTCTTTAAGTGGTTATGTTTATTTTTAAAAACTGTATTGTGCTAGGATGTATTTTCCTTTATTTTATAGTTGTGAAATTTTTTTTCTAAAATGCTGAGTATATCAGCACCTACCTAAGAATAAGAGCTTAATAGATATTTGTCAAACAAAGGACTACGCACACAGTTAACTACAGAGCTGAAAGAGAGAAGTTCTTATTTTCCAGGGATATAAAAAAAAGTCTTTTAATGGTAGTTTTATACTGTAATTTTTTTTCCAGGTGTTTCTCAAGCCTTGTTCCCATGTGGTGTCTTGTCAGCAAGTTGAGGTGGAACCCCTGTCAGCAGATGACTGGGAGATACTGGTAAAGAAAACAAAATGAGAACTATCCAAGTTTAAGGTTAAACTACTTCAGAATATCAGTGTCTTTTATGTTTTTTTGAGTATAGTTATTTACAGTGCTGTGCTAATTTCTGCTGTGCAGCAAAGCAACTCAGTTATACACATATATACTTTTTTTGTTGTTCCCTTCCATTATGATTTATCCTAGGAGATTGGATACGGTCCCCTGTGCCATACAGTAGGACCTTGTTATTTATCCATTCTATATGTATCTGTTAGTCCCAGATTCCCAGTCCTTCCCTTTCCCTTCCCTGCCCCTTGAGCAACCACAGGTCTTTTCTCTCTGTGAGTCTGTTTTTGTTTTGTACATAGGTTCATTTTGTGCCATATTTTAGATTCCACATGTAAATGATATCATATGGTGTTTGTCTTTCTCTTTCTGATTTACTTCACTTAGTATCACAATAGCTAGTTTCATTCATGTTGCTGCAGATGACATTGTTTTGTTCTTTTTTACAAAAGAACAAAAGCAGTATTTCACTGTATATGGATACCACATCTTTATCTGTTCATCAGTTGATGGGCATTTAGGTTGTGTCCACATCTTGGCCATTGTGAATTGTGCTGCTCTGAACACAGGGGTGCATGTATGTTTTTGAATTATAGTTTTGTCTGGATATATATCCAGGAGTGGGATTGCTAGATCATGTGATAGTTCTATTTTTAGTTTTTTGGGGAACCTCCATACTGTGTTTCATAGTGGCTGCACCAACTTACATTCCTACCAACAGTGTAGGAGGGTTTCCTTTTCTCCACACCCTTTCCAGCATTTGTTATTTATAGACTTTTTAATGATGGCCATTCTGACTGGGGTGAAGTGATACCTCATTGTAGTTTTGTTGTTGGTTTCTCTAATAGTTAAGTGATGTTGAACATCTTTTCATGTACCTACTGGCCATCTGTATGTCTTTGTTGGAGAAATGTCTACTTAGGTCTTCTGCCTTTTTTTTTTTTTTTTTTTGATTGGCTGTTTGCTTTCTTGAATTGTATGAGCAGTTTATATATTTTTGAGATTAAGCCCTTGTCAGTTATATCATTTTGCAAATATTTTCTCCCATTCCTTAGGTTGTCTTTTCATCTTTGCTTTCTTTTTTTTTTCCTGTGCAAAACTTTCTAAGTTTGATTAGGTCCCATTTGTTTATTTGGTTTTTATTTCTATTGCCTTGGGAGACTGATCTAATAAAACATTGATACAATTTATGTTAGAGAATGCTCTGCCGATATTCTCTTCTAGGAGTTTCAGGATGTCATATTTTGTGTTTAGGTCTTTAAGCCATTTTGAGTTTATTTCTGTGCATGATGTGAGGGTGTGTTCTAACTTCATTGATTTACATGCAGCTGTCTAACTTTCCTAGCACCACTTGCTGAAGAGACTTTCTCCCATTTGATTTTCTTATATTCTTGTTGAAGATTAATTGACCATAGGTGTGTGGATTTATACCTTGGCTCTCTATTCTGTTCCATTGATCTGCATGTCGGTTTTTGTACCAATACACATTGTTTTGTTTACGGTCGTATTGTCTGAAATCTGGGAGACTTATGCCTTCTGCTTTGTTTTTTTCCCTCATGATTGCTTTGGCACTTCTGGATCTTTATGGTTCTATATAAATTTTTGGATTATTTGTTCCAGTTCTGTAAAAAATGTCAGGAGTAATTTGGTACAGATTGCATTAAGTTTGTAGGTTGTTTTGGGTGGTATTGCCATTTAACAATATTAATTCTTGCAGTCCAAGAGCATGGGATATCTTTCCATGTCTTTGAATTCTCTTTAATTTCCTACATTAATATTTTATAGTTCTCAGAGTATAAGTCTTTCACCTCCTTGGTCAGGTTTATTCCTAGGTATTTTTATTTTGGTCCAAGTTTAAAAGTATTGTTTTCTTACATTTTCTTTCTGATACTTCACTGTTAATATAGAACAAATGCAACTGATTTTTGAGTGTTAATCTTGTATGCTGCTACTTTGCTGAGTTCATTTATTAGATCTAGTAGTTTTTGTATGGAGACCTTAGGATGTCCTATATATAGTATCATGTCATCTGCACGTGGGCTTCCCTGGTGATAAAGCATCTGCCTGCAGTACAGGAGACGCAGGAGACTAGGGTTCGATACCAGGGTCAGGAAGATCCCTTGGAGGAGGAAATGGCAACCCATTCCAGTATTCTTGCCTAGAGAAGCCCATGACCAGAGGCGCCTGGAGGACTACAGTCCATAAGGTCACAAAGAGCTGGACACAACTGAAGTGACTGACTAGGGATGCATTTACATATAATGACAATTCGACCTCTTCCCTTCCAGTCTGAATACCTTTTATTTCTTTTTCTGTCTGATTGCTGTGGCTAGGACTTCCAGTATTATGGTGAAGAAAAGTGGTGAGTGGGCATCCTTGTTTTGTTCCAGATTTTAGCAGGAATGCTTTTGGCTTTTCACCGTTCAGTGTTACATTGGCTGTGGGTTTGTCATAAAAGGCTTTTATTATATTGAGATATGTTCTCTCAGTACCCACTTTTGAAAGAGTTTTTATCATGTTGTTGTTGCTGTTCAGCCGCCAAGTCATGTCCGACTCTTTGCAACCCCATGGACTATAGCACACCAGACTTCCCTGTCCTTCACTATCTCCTGGCTTTTGCTCAAATTCTTGTCCGAGTCAGTAATGCTGTCTAACCATCTCATTCTCTGCTGCCCGCTTCTCCTTTTGGCTTTAATCTTTCCTAGCATCAGGGTTTTTTCCAATGAGTCGGCTCTTCACATCAGGTGGCCAAAGTATTGGAGGTTTAAAATTGGTCTTTCCAATGAATATTCAGGGTTAATTTCCTTTAGGATTGACTGGTTTGATCTCTTGCAGTCTTAAGGGACTCTCAAGAGTCTTCTCTAGCACCACAATTCAAAAGCATAAATCCTTTAGTGCCCAGCCTTCTTTATGGTCCAACTCTCACATTCATACGTGACTACTGGAAAAACCATAGTTTTGACTATACTGACCTTTGCAGCAAAGTGATGTCACTGCTTTTTACTATGCTGTCTAGTTTTGTCATAGCTTTCCTTCCAAAGAACAAGCATCTTTTAATTTCATGGCTGCAGTCACTATCTGCAGTTATTTTGGAGCCCAAGAAAATAAAATCTGTCACTGCTTCTACTTTTTCCCCTTCTACTTGCCATGAACTGTTGGGACTGGATGTCATGACCTTAAGTTTTTGTAATGTTGAGTTTTAAGCTGGCTTTTTCACCCTAACTTTCTGCAATTAAAGCAATATCATCTACATACCCTGAGGTTGTTGATATTTCTTACGGCAGTCTTGATTCCAGCTTGTGATTCATCCAGTCCAACATTTTGCATGATGTACTCTGCATATAGGGCTTCCCTGGTAGCTGAGCTTATAGCTCAGCTGCAATGTAGGAAACCCTGGTTTGATTCCTGGGTTGGGAAGATCCCCTGGAAAAGGGATAGGCTACCCACTTCAGTATTCTTGGGCTTCCCTGGTGACTCAGTCGGTAAAGAATCTGCCTGCAATGTGGGAGACCTGGGTTGAATTCCTGGGTTGGGAAGATCACTTGAGGAGGGCATGGCAACCCACACCAGTGTTCTTGCCTGGAGAATCCCCAAGACAGAGGAGCCTGGCGGGCTGCAGTCCATGGGGTCACTGAGAGTCGGAAACAACTGAGTGACTAAGCACACCACAGCAGCACTCTGTGTATAAGTTACATAGGCAGGGCGACAATATACAGCCTTGTCATACTCCTTTCCAAATTTTTAACCACTCCATTGTTCCACGTCCAATTCTAACAGTTGCTTTTTGACCTACATTACAGTTTTCTCAGGAGGCGGGTAAGGTGGTCTGGTATTCCCATCTCTAAGAATTTTCCAGTTTGTTGTGATCTACACAGTCAAAGGCTTTAACATAGTTAATGAAAGTGAAAAAAGTGAAAGTTGCTCAGCTATGTCCGACTCTTTGTGACTCCAAGGAATTCTCCAGACCAAAATACTGGAGTGGGTAGCCGTTCTCTTCTCTGGGGGATCTTCCCAATCCAGGGATCAAACCCAGGTCTTCCTCATTGTGGATTCTTTACCATCTGAGCCACCAGGGAAGCCCTAGTTAATGAAGCAAAAGTAGATGTTTTTCTGGAATTGCCTTGCTCTCTCTGTGATTCAATGAATGTTGGCAATTTGATCTCTGATTCCTCTGCCTTTTCTAAACCCATCTTGTACATCTGGAAGGTCTCAGTTCACGTACCATTGAAGCCTAAGCTTGAAGTATTGTGACCATAAACTTACTAGCATGTGAAGTGAGTGCAATTGTACAGTGATTTGAACATTCTTCAGCATTGCCTTTCTTTGGGATTGGAATGAAAACTGACCTTTTCCAGTCCTATGGGTGCTACTGAGTTTTCCAAATTTGCTGGCATATTGAGTGTGGCACTTTAACAGTATCATCTTTTAGGATTTGAAATAGCTCAGCTGGAATTCTGTCACCTCCACTCGCTTTGTTCCTAGTGATGCTTCCTAAGGCCCACTTGACTTCACACTCCAGGATATCAGACTCTAGGTGAGTGATCACACCATCGTGGTTATCTGGGTCGTTAAAAACTTTTTTGTGTTGTTCTTCTGTGTATTCTTGCCACCTTGTCTTAATCTCTTAATCTCTTCTGCTTTTGTTGGGTCCTTACCATTTCTGTCCTTTATTGTGCCCATCCTTGCAGGAAATGTTCCCTTGATATCTCCAGTTTTCTTGAAGAGATCTCTAGTCTTGCTGATTCTGTTGTTTTCCTCTATTTCTTTGCACTATTTGTTTAAGAAGGCCTGCTTATCTCTCTTGGCTATTTTCTGGAACTCTGCATTCAGTTGGGGCTGACTTTCCCTTTCTCCTTTACTTTTTGCTTCTCTTCTTTCCTCAACTCTTATAAACCCTCCTCAGACAACGTCCTTGCATTCTTGCATTTCTTTTTCTTTGGGATGATTTTGATCATGCATCCTGTACAATGTCACAGAGCTCCATTCATAGTTTTTCAGACACTCTGTCCACCAGATCTAATTACTTGAATCTGTTTGAGACCTCCACTGTATAACCATAAGGGATTTGAATTAGGTCATAGCTGAATGGCCTAGTTGTTTTCCCTACTTTCTTCAATTTAAGTCTGAATTTTTATGCAATAAGAAGTTGATGATCCAAGCCACAGTCAGCTCCAGGTCTTGGTTTTGCTGACTGTATAGAGCTTCTCCATCTTTAGTTGCAAAGAATATAATCAATCTGATTTCGGTATTGACCGTCTGGTGATGTCCATGTGTAGAGTCGTCTTTTTGTGTTGTTGAAAGAGGAGCTTTGAGGAAACCAGAATTGAAAGAGACACGTGTACCCCAATGTTCATCGCAGCACTGTTTATAATAGCCAGGACATGGAAGCAACCTAGATGTCCATCAGCAGACGAATGGATAAGGAAGCTGTGGTACATATACACAATGGAATATTACTCAGCCATTAAAAAGAATACATTTGAATCAGTTCTATTGAGATGGATGAAACTGGAGCCCATTATACAGAGTGAAATAAGCCAGAAAGAGAAACACCAATACAGTATATACTAATGCATATATATGGAATTTGAAAGATGGTAACGATAACCCTATGTGCAAGATAGCAAAAGAGACACAGATGCATAGAACAGTCGTTTGGACTCTGTGGGAGAAGGTAAGGGTGGGATGATCTGAGAGAATAGCATTGAAACATGTCTATTATCATATGTGAAACAGTACGCCAGTCCAGGTTCGATGCATGAGACAAGTGCTCAGGGCTGGTGCAATGGGATGACCCAGAGGGATGGGATGGGGAGGGAGGGGGGAAGGGGGTTCAGGATGGGGGAACACATGTAAACCCATGGCTGATTCATGTCAATGTATGCCAAAAACCACTACAATATTGTAAAGTAATTAGCCTCCAACTAAAATAAATTAATAAAAAAGAAAGAAAGAGGGGCTTTGCTATGACCAGTGTGTTCTCTGGTTGAAATTCTGTTAGCCTATGCCCTGTTTCATTTTGTACTCCAAGGCCAAACTTGCCTGCTATTCCAGGTATCTCTTGGCTTACTACTTTTGCATTCCAATCCCCTATGATGAAAGGAACATTTTTTTTTTTTTTTGGTGTTAATTCTAGATGTTGTAGGTCTTCATAGAACTGGTCAGCTTCAGCTTCTTTTGCATCAGTGTTTGGGACATAGACTTGGATTACTGTGATGTTGAATGGTTTGCCTTGAAAATGAACTGAGATCATTCTGTCATTTTTAAGAGTACACCCAATACTACGTTTCAGACTCTTGTTGACTATGACAGCTCCTTCATTTCTTCTAAGGGATTCTTGCTCACAGTAGTAGATGTAGTAGTCATCTGAATTAAATTCTCCCATTCCCATCCATTTTAATTCACTGATTCCTAAGATGTCAATATTCACTCTTACCATCTCCCGCTTGACCATATGCAATTTACCTTGTTTCATGGACCTAACATTCCAGGATCCTGTGCAATATTGTTCCTTACAGCATTGGACTTTACTTTCACCACAAGACATATCTACAACTGTAGTGTTGTTTCCACTTTGGCCCAGCTGCATCATTCTTTCTGGAGCTATTAGTAATTGCCCTCTGCTCTCTCCCTAGTAGCATATTGGACAGCTTCCAAACTGTGTCACGTCTTTTTGCCTTTTCATACTGTTCATGGGGTTCTCATGGCAAGAATACTTCAGTGGTTTACCATTCCCTTCTCCAGTGGACCACTTTTTGTCAGAACTCTCCACTGTGACCCATCTGTCTTGGGTGGCCCTGCATGGCAGGACTCATAGCTTCATTGAGTTATGCAAGCCACTTCACCATAACAAGGCTATGATTTGTGAAGAAGTGTTAAATTTTGTCAGATACTTTTTCTGCATCTTTTGAGATGATGATGTGTTCTTTTGACTTTTCTTTTGTTTCTATGGTGTATTACATTGATTGCTTTCCATATGTTAACCATCCTTGTGAATTTGGAATGAATCTGTTAGTAGTGGTGTATGATCTCTTATGTGCTGTTGGATTCAGTTTGCTAATATTCTGTTGAGAATTTTTGCATCTGTAGTCAACAGAGATACTGGCCTGTGACTTTCTTTTTTGATGTATCTTTGTCTGGTTTTGGTATCAGGATGATGGTCGTGGCTGTATAGAATATCTTTTGGAGTGTACCCTCCTTTTCAGTCTTTTAGAAGAGTTTGGAAAGGCTCAATATAAATTATTCTTTGTGTCTTTGGTAGAATTCACCTGTGAAGCCAACTGGTCTTGGATTTTGTTTGTTCTTTCTTGTTCAGTCGCTAAGTCATGTCCGACTCTTTGTGACCCCTTGGTCTGCAGCACACCAGGCTTCCCTGTCCCTCACCATCTCCCAGAGTTTGCCCAAGTTCATGTCCCCTGAATTGGTGATGGCATCCAACCATCTCATCCTCTGTCACCTCCTTCTCCTCCTGTCTTCAGTCTTTCTCAGTATCAGAGTCTTTTCCAATGAGTTGGCTCTTCACATCAGGTGGCCAGAGTGTTGGAGCTTCAACTTCAGCATCAGTGCTTCCAATGAATATTCAGTGGTGATTTCCTTTAGAATGGACTGATTTGATCTTGCTGTCCAAGAGACTCTCAAGAGTCTTCTCCAGCACCACAGTTCAAAAGCCTCAATTCTTCAGTCCTCAGCCTTCTTTATGGTCCAACTCTCACATCCATAGGTCTTCCCTGATAGCTCAGTTGGTAAAGAATCTGCCTGCAATGCAGGAGACCCTGGTTCGATTCCTGGGTCAGGAAGATCCACTGGAGAAGGGATAGGGTACCCACTCCAGTATTCTGGCCTGAGAATTCCATGGACTGTACATAGTCCATGGAGTCGCAAAGAGTTGGACACGACTGAGCAACTTTCACTTTCACTTTTCTCATATCCGTACATGACTGTTGGAAAAACCATAGCTTTGATTACATGGACCTTTGTTGGCAAAGTGCTCTCTCTGCTTTTTAATATGCCATCTAGGTCTGTCATAGCTTTTGCTTGTAGGGAGGTTTATTATTACAGATTCTATTTCACTTTCAGTGATTGGTCTGTTCAACTGATTTATTTATTGATTCAGTTTCAGTGGGCTGTATGTTTCTAGAAAGTTGTCCATTTCTTCCAGGTTGTCACATTTGTTGGCATATAATTTGTTTTTGTATTTTGCATATGTTGTGCAGCTTTCAGGATCTCAGTTCCCCAGCCAAGGATTGAACCTGGGCCATGGCAGTGAGGAGCTACAAGTCCTAACCACGAGATCATCAGGGAGTTCCCAGCATTTAATTGTTCATAGTATTCTCTTACGGGTTTTTGTATTTCTGCAGGATTTGTTGATTTCTCCTTTTTCATTTCTTATTTTCTTTGCTTAGGTTCTTTCTCTTTTCTTAATGAGCCTGGTCAGAGGTTTGTCAATGTTGTTTACCCCTTCAAAGACCAAGCTCTTGGTTTTAATAATTTTTTTTCTGTTTTTCTTTTTTTAATCTTTATTTATGTCCTCCCTGCTGTTTATTAGTTCCTTCCTTCTACTAACTTTAGGTTTTGTTTGTTCTTTTTCTAATTCTTTTATGTGGTAGATTAGGTTGTTTGTTTGAGATTCTTCTTGTTTTTTGAGGAAGACCTTTATTTTTATGAACTTCCCTCTAAGAACTGCCTTTGCTGCATGCCATAGATTGTGTATTGTTGTGTTCTGATTCTTACTTGTCTCAAGGTATTTTTTAATTTCCTTTTGATTTCCTCATTGTTTTTTTAGTAGCATGTTGTTTAATCTCTACGTAATCTTCTCTTCCTCATTCCTTTTCCTGTGGTTGATTGGTAATTTTGTGCCATTGTGGTTGGAGAAGATGCTTGAAATACTGTTGAATTTCTTGAGGTTAGTTTATGCCCTACTGTGTGGTCAGACCTAGAAAATGTTCCATGTGCACTTGAAAAGAAGGTATATTCTTTGGGGGGATGTAATGTCCTGAAAATATGAATTAAGTGTCACTGTTCTATTGGGTTATTTAGGATTTCTGTTGCCTTATTGATTTTCTCTCTAGAAGATCTATTCTTTGATGTGAGTGGGCTGTTAAAGTCTCCTACTATTCTTGTCTTCCTATCAGTTTCTCCCTTTATGTCTGTTGTTGTTTAGTCACTAAGTTCTGTCCAACTCTTTCTGACCCCATGGACTATAGTCATCCAGGCTCCTTCTGCCCATGGGACTTCCCAGGCAAGAATACTGGAGTGGGTTGCCATTTTCTTCTCCAGGGGATCTTCCCAACCTAGGGATTGAACCCACGTCTCCTGAGTTAGAGGCAGATTCTTTACACTGAGCCATCAAGGAAGCCCTTATGTCTGTTAGTATGTGTTTTATATATTTGAGTGCTTCTGTATTAGGTGCATATATGTGGACAAGTATAGTATCTTCTCATATTGATCCTTCTACCATTATATAGTGTCCTTTATCTTTCTTTGTGGCCTTTGTTTTAAAGTCTGTTTTGTCTGATGTTAAGTATTGCAATTTCTGCTTTCCTTTTATTTCCAATACCTGAAATATCTTTTTTCTGTGCCCTCACTTCTGACCTATGTGTCCTCTGCCATAGGGTGGGTCTCATATAGGCTGCATGTTGCAGGCTCTTTTTTTTTTTTTAATCCAGTCTGCCACTCTGTCTTTTGATTGGAGCATTCAGTCCATTGACATTTAAGGTAATTATTGACACGTCTATTTATTGCCATATTAAACCTTGCTTTCCAGTTAATTCTTTGTTTTTCTTCCTCTTTCTTCTTGTGGTTTGATGATTTACTTTATGCATGTGTTCTTTTGACTTTTTGTGCATTTATTTTATTTTTTTGATTTGTGACTGCCCTGGGGTTTTTTTGCCCCGTTTTTTAAGTATTTTAACCCTTTCGTATATCTGCTTGCTTTAAACTGATAGTCATATCTGCTCAAACATATTCTAAAAAAAAAAAAAAGAATGTACATTTTCTTACTGTCCTTGCCCACATTTTATGATTTTGATGTCGTTTTTTACATTTTCTTGTTTATCCTTTTGCTGTTGCTTGTATTTATCATCACTTTCACAAATAGATTTTTTTCTTTTTTTTTGGATATTTATACTAGCCAGTTTAAATGATTTACTTTCCAGTCATGATTTCTCCCTTTCTGTATCTCCTTGCTTCTTTTCTATTTAAAGATCTTTTAATATTTCTATAGTTTTACTATTGGTGTATTCATTTAGTTTTTGCTTGCCTGAGAAATTCTTTATTTTTCTTCTTATTCTAAACAATAATCTTGCTGGGTAGAATATTCTAGATTGCAGAATTTTCCCTTTCAAGATTTGAATATATTTTGCCACTCCCTTTTTGCCTGCAGTGTTTCTGTAGAGAAATCAGCTGATAGGTTTATGGGGGATCCCTTGTAATTAACTTTGTTTTTGTCTTGCTGCCTTTAGAATCCTCTTTAACTTTTTCCATTTTTATTATAGTATGTCTTGGTGTAGTTCTGTTTGGATTAATATTGTTTAGGATCCTCTGTGCTTCCTATATTTGGATATCTGTTTGGTTCTTTAGATTTTGGAAGTTTTTAGTCATAATTTCTTCAAATACACTTTTAATCCCCTTTTCTCTTCTCCTTCTGGAAAACATATTACACATAGATCGACGTACTTTATATTATCCAATGCGTCTTATGTTGCTTTAATTTTTTTCATTTGGTTTTCTGTCTGCTGTTTTGTGTAATTTCCTTTGTTCTGTCTTCCAGATCACTTATTCCTTCTTTTGCATTATTTCTTCTGGTATTCATTACCTTTAGTTCAAATTTCATCTTGGCAAATGAATTTTCTAACCTTTCTTGGCTCCTCCTTATAGTTCCTAGTTCCTTTTTATAGTAATTTGCATTTCTGTTGATAGCCTTTCTTAATTCCCTTAGCATTTTCATTACCTCTTTTTGAAGTTGGTGTCTATTAGACTGATGAGGTCTGTTTCACTGTTTATTCTTTTAGGGGAATTCTCTTGGTCTTTTAATTGGGAGTAGTTCCTCTGCTGCTTCATTTTACTTATATTTCTCGTAGTCTGTGAGTTTAGGAGAAACAGTCATCTACTGTAGTCTTGGAGGACTGTTTATATGTGAGGGCATCCCTGCATAGCTTGTGTGGATGTAACACTTTTTTGAGGGTTGTTTTCGGTTTGAATGCTTGCTGTCTCTCTCCTCTGCATGTGCTGTCCATTATCCACTTGATAAGGGGAGTGCAGGTGCTTGGCCCATGCACAATCCCAAAAAGGCAAGGGTAGCGGTTGGTGCTCAGTCACGGGAGCCTTGGTGGCAGCAGTGGTCTGCAGCTACCTCTGGCGTCTGAGACGGTAGCAGCAGTTTGTGCCTGCCCCGGAGCCCGTGGAGGTGGTGCCCTGTCACCTGAGACCACACAGAGGGAAAGGAATTCCTATGGCAATCCTGCACCTCACCTTCCATGCCCCCTAACAATATCACCTTACCTCTCTGGTGGGCCCAGGCTTATTCCCATATTCCCTTGGTTGGGGCACGTGACATCCTAGTCCCCTTGGGCTGTCCATACTGCCAACCCCAGTCCTCTCCCCACTTCTACCTCTGAAACCTGAGCCTCAGCCCCCACCTGCCTCCGTGGATGAACATCTCAGACTGGGGGGTGCCTGGTGGCAGTGCTGACCATCTGTGCAGGTCTGTCTCTACATTGCCCTCTATAAACCAGTTGCTATGCTCTCTGAGACCCCAAAGCCCCTCCTCTGTCCCCACTGATCTCTCCGCCTGTGACAGGGCTTCCAAGTGAGCAGAAACCTTTCCCCTCTCATAGCTCCTGTCCAGATTCCTTTCTCTCTTTTTTTCCTTTGTTTTGTCTTTCACAGTTAAATGGAGATTTTTTGCCCTTTGGAAATCTAGAAAATGTTCTACCAGTGTTCACTAGATGTTCTGTGAGAACAATTCCACATGTAGATGTATTTTTGATTTATTTGTGGGAGAAGGGGAGCTCGCATCCTACTCTTCCTCCATCTTGATCTGATCCCCCAAAATATCAGTGTCTTTAGATTTTTCTTCTCTGCTGCTGCTAAGTCACATCAGTCATGTCCGACCCTGTGCGACCCCATAGACGGCAGCCCACCAGGCTCCCATCTCTGGGATTCTCCAGGCAAGAATACTGGAGTGGGTTGCCGTTTCCTTCTCTGAGTGGTATTATAAACCAAGTAGGTTTGATTTATAAGAAAGAGTTGAGATTTCCTTTCTAAACACAAAATAGACAAAATGTAAAGGAAACTGACCTTTTTGTTTGTTCTATTTCTAGGAGCTGCATGCTGCTTCCCTTGAACAGCACCTTCTAGATCAGATTCGAATAGTTTTTCCAAAAGCCATTTTTCCTGTCTGGGTTGATCAGCAGACTTACGTATTTATCAAGATTGGTAGGTGCTACTGTAACAGTTTCTGTCATACTCTTCACTATAGCATTGAATCCAAAGCAGAGGTAAATGCACACTAATGACCCTTGTTTTCTCTACAGTTGCACTAATACCAGGTGCTCCTTATGGAAGACTGGAAACAGACAGCAAACTCCTTATTCAGCCAAAGACCCACCAAGCCAAAGAGAATACATTTTCAGAAGCAGATAATATACCTGGAAAATTTCATAATTATGGAAGAGACCAAAAAGGGTTGACGAAAGAACTTCAAACCAAGCAACTTCAATCAAATACTGGAGGAGTCGCTGGGTCTAAAGAAAGAGATTCAGAGGATAGAATTGACTCATCATTTATACCAAGCTTATGGACTGTGATAGGAAGCATTTTTTCTTCTGGGTCTGAGAAGAAACAAGACACATCCTGGGGGTTAACTGAAATCAATGCTTTCAAAAATATGCAGTCAACAGTTGTTCCTCTGGACAATATTTTCAGAGTATGCAAATCCCAGCCTCCCAGCATATGTAAGGCATCAGCAACTTCTGTGTTTCACAAACATTATGCCATTCATGTATTTCCATGGGACCAGGAATATTTTGATGTGGAGCCCAGCTTCACTGTGACCTATGGAAAGCTAGTAAAACTGCTTTCTCCAAAGCAACAGCAAAGTAGAACAAAGCAAAATATCCTGTCACCTGAAAAAGAGAAGCAGATGTCAGAGCCTCTAGATCAAAAACAGGTTAGCCCAGACCATAGTCACAAAGCTGGCAAGGCCTGTGTGCTAAAGGTAGTCTGGAATGGACTTGAAGAACTGAAGAATGCCATTAAATACACCAAAGACTTAGACGCTCTCCATCTTGGGAAAGTCTGGGTTAGTATAAGTCTTTCTTTAAAAATTATACTATATTGTGTTAGTTGCTCAGTTGCAACTAACCGACTCTGCAACCCCCTGGACTATAGCTCGCCATGCTCCTCTATCCATGGAATTCTCCAGGCAAGAATACTGGAGTGGGTAGTCATTCCTTCTCCAGGGGATCTTCCCAACCCAGGTATTGAATCTGGGTCTCCCACCTTGCAGGCAGATTCTTTACTGTCTGAACCACCAGGGAAGCCCCAAATTGTACTATAGTTGATTTACAAATGTTGTTTGTTTCTGGTGTATAGCAAATGGGTTAGTATAAATCTTAGAAAATAATTTTATGTTGCTTGAACTTGCCCAAATTTTGAACTAAAATATAATATTTTATGCACAAGTTGAAAACCAGTGTAATAAATACTATTTTAAGTCCCCCCTCCTCTAGTCTTCCCTGGTGGCTCAGATGGTAAAGAATCTGCCTGCAATGCAGGAGATAAGGGTTCGATCCCTAGTTTGGGAAGATCTCCTGGAGAAGAAAATGGCAACCCGCTCCAGTATTCTTGCCTGGAGAATCCCATGGACAGAGGATTCTGGCAGGCTACAGTCCATGGGGTCACAAAGAGTTGGACACAACTGAGTGACTAACAACAACAAAACAACAAAAGTTTCCGTGGGGACACATTTCTGATTGCAGGGTAAAGTCCTTGTTGGGGTAAGGTTTGTGTGTGTTTCTGGCTAATAAACTTGGACAGGTAAAAGCTAAGATAGGTACAGGCCCAGAGAGGTAAAAATTAACCTGCCTGAGGTAACGAGTTAGTAAATAGAATGAGGATTCAAACCCTGGCAGGCTGACTCTTGAGTTCATGCTTCAAATGGAGTGCCCTACACAGCCTCACATCTTTAATGCCTGAAGATTTGCTTCCACCTTCTTGAAAGCAAAGGAATGTCTTGGTATGTACTGGGGGAAATGCCCAGTGTAGGGAGAGACCCACGGCATGAGATGACCTGGATTCAGAGGTACCCAGAAAGCTCCTTACCCTGCTGATACTGTTTCTTTACTGTGATGGACAGCAAAAGTAACACAACTAGCATTTCACCTCCTTATCCTAACTTCAGATGTTAATGTTAATTTTATATGAAATGAGTCACCAGCCTCCTTATTTTAACCTAATTTTGAACCATCGTGAAATGTAATTTCAGGGTGAGAAGGAAGGAGATTATTAGAACAGGAAAGAACAATGGAAAGGAAAGGGAGTCTCCTTAGTAGATTTCTTTTACTCTCACAGTTTAGACTGTGACTACACATTGTCATCTCTTCAGGCTACATCGTTCTCTAAAGCTCCAGCCGTGCCTCACGTTTCTGTTATCTCTAACGTCTTATTCAAGAAGATCCCACTGCATCTTGAAAATCATATTGTCTGAACTTGTTAATGGACCTGTTTCTAATAACGGTTCTGCCATTAGGCAGGAAACACTGTTACTTCCTTGATATTATATGGTGAGGATGGGGTGAAAAAGTGATGATCAAGTCCTGGAGACCGGGTGAGATGGCCATGAGGAGCCTGCACTTTCCACTCTGCGGTCAGGTGGGGAGGATGGCCAGTGAGAGGTGGCAGTTGCCATCAGGTACTCAAGCTGGCTTCACCGGATAGATCAAAACTGATTGCCTTCTGAAGAGGATGTTAAACAACTAGGAAAAAATCGAAATGTTAGTATTGTAACAGTACCTGAATGCCCACCTATACTATGAATCATGACAGTATCTTATCATTCACCTGAGTTTATAGAAATTAATATCAGTGTTTATGCTGTGGAATATTTCTTAATCAAGATTTTAACATTTAGATTTAAAATTTATTTTTATATATTTCAGATTCCAGGTGACCTGAGAAAGAGACTAAGTATAGAAATGCATGCAGTCGTCAGAATAACTCCAGTGGAAATTACCCCTAACATTCCAAGATCTCTAAAACTACAACCTACAGAAAACTTAGTGAGTTCACATTTATATGTTATATAACAATTGTTTTACATGCTTTGTAAAATTTCTGGTTGCTTTAGCTAAGTATTAAGAATGTACTCCTTTATTCTAGAAGGGCAAAGAAGTCTTATTGTCTTTTGGTTTTATTGTGGTAAAATACCTATAAGATAAAATGCTGTTTCAACTCTCTAAGTTTGCAATTTAGTGCCATTAAGTACATTTATAACATGAAACCATCACTATTTCTGAGTTTTCCATCCCCTGAATAGGAACTTTGTGCCCATTAAGCAATCACTCCCCATCCTTTCCTCCCCCAATTCTCAACTGTGATCAGTCTCTGTGAATTTGCTTATTCTAGATCTTATATGTAAGTGGAATCATACGACATCTGCCCTTTGTGTCTTGGTTATTTCATATAATGTGTTGTCAGGGTTTATCCACACTATAGCATATATCAAACTTGATTCCTGTTTATGATTGCATAGGACATGACTGAGCGACTTCACTTTCACTTTTCACTTTCATGCATTGGAGAAGGAAATGGCAACCCACTCCAGTGTTCTTGCCTGGAGAATCCCAGGGACGGGGCAGCCTGGTGGGCTGCCATCTATGGGGTCGCACAGAGTCGGATACGACTGAAGCAACTTAGCAGCAGCAGCAGTATTCCATTGTATGTATATATACATGTTGTTTAATCATCTGTTGATGGACACTTGGGTTATTTCTGCTTTTTTTTTTTAAACTGTTGTGATTAATGCTGCTGTGAATATTGATATACAAATATTTGAGTCCCTACTTTCAGTTCTTTTGGGTACATACCTAGGAGTTGAATTGATAGATCATATGTTATTGTTTACCTATTTGAGAAACCAAAAAGTTTTTTTTTTCTTCTGCTCTGGAACTTTGTTGCTGCAGGCAGACTTTCTCTAGTGCAGTGCACAAACTTCTCACTGCAGTGGCTTCTCTTGTTGCAGAGTATGGGGTCAGTAGTTGTGGCGCTTGAGCTTAGTTGCCCCGTGGCATGTGGGATCTTCCTGGACCAGGGATCAAACCTGTGTTCCCTCCATTGGCAGGTGGATTCTTAACCACTGGACCACCAGGGAAGTATGCAAGAAGTCTTTAATAAATGAAATACATATAACGCATATTGTGCCAACGCAAATGTGGGTAATTGACATTTAAAGGATTGATATTTTTGCTACATCTGGGCAGTTTTTTAAGAAAATTCTCACATGTTTCAATATTAACACCGCCGTGTAAAAGAGAGCTAGACTGTTTTACTTCTCAACACTTAATTTTGATAGAAACTGATATGGTCGTGAATTGAGGTATGGAACTTAATTTTAAAATCTCTTTAGAGTATTATCAGGCTTCCCTGATAGCTCAGTTGGTAAAGAATCTGGCTGCAATGCAGGAGACCCCAGTTCAGTTCCTGGGTTGGGAAGACTCGCTGGAGAAGGGATAGGCTACCCACTCCAGTATTCTTGGGCTTCCTTTGTGGCTCAGCTGGTAAAGAATCCACCTGCAATGTGGGAGACCTGGGTTCGATCCCTGTGTTAGGAAGATCCCTTGGAGAAAGGAAAGGCTACCCACTCCAGTATTCTATCCTGGAGAATTCCATGGACTGTATAGTCCATGGGGTCACAAAGAGTCAGATACAACTGAGTTACTTTCCATTTCTTTTCTTTTAGAGTGTTATCATCTGTACCAACTTAGATTACCAGTTCTCAGAGAATTATAACACAGGAAAATTATTATATGTTTAGAAAATGCCAAACATGATTTAATCCTTCTCTGATAATTTGCACTATACTTCTGGATCCTCTGGATAATGATGGTCATTATGTCAAGGTCATTATATAACCATTTTAACAGATCTTTCTGCTTGATGGAACCTCAGATAAAATAGTTTATATTTTGTGACTAGAGAAGAAGAAAACAAATAGAATACATGCCATTTCCATAATAGTATGCAACTGAGCATTTAACATATTCACTGAACAATATATAGTGATTTGTAGTTTTTTAACTTTTTGATTCTTTGATCTTCTGTTGTTCTCTGATTTGTACTTTATATTATAGTTGATTTTCTTTAGAGTATAGTTGATTTACACTGTTGTGTTAGTTTCAGGTGTATAGCAGATTGATTCAGTTCTACATAATTCTTCTCCCGTGTAGATTGTTACAGAATATTGACTGGAGTTCTCTGTGCTATACAGTAGTTCCTTGTTGATTATTTTATATGCAGTAGTGTGTATATGTTAATCTCAAACTCCTAATTTATCTTCCCTCCACCTTTGCACTTTGATAACCGTAAGTTGTTTTTGGAATCTATGAGTCTTGTTTCTGTTTTGTAAATAAATTAATGTGTATCATTTTTTTAGATTCCACATATAAGTGAAATCTTTTTCTGCCTGAAATAGGAGTAATTCAATTAGTATGATAATCTAAAGGTCCATCCATGTTGCTGTAATGGCATTATTTCATTCTTTTTCATGATTGAGTTATATTCCATGGTTAATGTGTACCACTTGTTTATTCGTAACTGTCGATGGACATTCAGGTTGCTTCCACGTCTTGGCTTTGTAAATAGTGCTTCAGTGAACATTGGGGTGCATGAAGCCTTTTGAATTAGGCTTCTCTCTGGATAAAAGTCCAGGAATGGGTGGGATTGCTACATCATACAGTAGCTCTATTTTTAGTTTTTTAAAGAACCTCCATACTGTTCTCCATAATGGTTGTACAAGTTTATATTCACACCATCAATAGAGAAGGCTTCCCTTTTCTCCATACCCTCTCCAGTATTCATTGTTTGCAGGCTTTTTTTGATGATGCCTATTCTGACCACTGTGAGGTAACAACTCATTGTAGTTTTGGTTTGCATTTCTTTAATAGTGATGTTGACCATCTGTTCATATGCTTTTTAGCATCTATATTTCTTCTTCAGAGAAAAGTGTATGTAGATCTTCTACCCATTTTTTTGATTTTTTTTTTGGAGAGATTTTTTTTTTGTATAAAGATTTTTTATACAAACTGCATGGGCTATTTGTATATATTGGGGATGAATCCCTTGTCAGTCATATCAGTTGCAAATATTTTCTCCGATTCTGTGGATTGGTTTTTTGTGTATAGTTTCCTTTGCTGTGCAAAAGCTTTTAAGTTTGATTAGGTCCCCCCTTTGTTTTTATTTTCATTACTCTAGGAGGTGGATCAAAAAAGATTCTGCTGTGATTTATGTCAGAGTGTTCTGGCTATGTTTTCCTCTAAGAATTTTTTTAATTATACTTACTTTACAATGTTTTACAACAAACTGAATTAGCTATTTGTTCAGTTGCGAAGTCATGTCTGACTCTGTGCATGTGACCCCATGGACTGCAGCAACCAGGCCTCCCTGTCCTTCACTATCTTCCGGAGACTGTTCAAACTCATATCCATTGAGTTGGTGATGCCATCTAACCATCTCATCCTCTGCTGACCTCTTCTCCTTTTGCCTTAAATCTTCCCTAGCATCAGGATCTTTCCAGTGAGTCAGTTCTTCGCATCAGGTGGCCAAAGTTTTGGAGTTTCAGCATCAGTCCTTACAATGAATATTCAGGACTGATTTCCTTTAGGATTGACTAGTTTAATCTCCTGCAGTTCAAGGGACTCTCAAGCATCTTCTCCAGCACCACAATTTGAAAGCATCAATTCTTTCGCACTCACCCTCCTTTATGGTCCAATTCGCTCATCGATACATGACTAGTGCAAAGACCCTAGCTTTGACTATACGGACATTTGTCAGTGAAGTGATGTCTTTGCTTTTTAACACAACTGTCTAGGTTTGTCATAGCTTGCTGTCCAAGAAGCAAGCTTCTGATCTCATGGCTGCAGTCACTGTCCCCAGTGATTTTGGAACATAAGAAGAGAAATTCTGTCACTGCTTCTACTTTTTCCCCATCTATTTGCCGTGAAGTGATGGGACTGAATGTCATGATGTTAGTTTAAGTGCTGAGTTGTAAGCCATCTTTTTCACTCGCCTCTTTCACCTTCATTAAGAGGCTCTTTAGTTCCTCTTCACTTTGTGCCATTAGGGTGGTGTCATCTGCATATCTGAGGTTGTTGATATTTCCCTTAGCAGTCTTGATTCCAGCTTGTAACTCATCCAGCCCGGTATTTCGCATAATGTACTCTCCGTATAAGTTAAATATGCAGGGTGACAATATACAGCTTTGACATACTCCTTTCTCAATTTTGAACCAGTCTGTTGTTCCATGTAAGGTTCTAACTGTTGCCTCTTGACCAGCATACAGGTTTCTCAGGAGACAGGTAAGATGGTCTGGTATTCCCATCTCTAACAATTTTCTACAGTTTGTTGTGATCAGCTTTCCCATAGTCAATGAAGCAGAAGTAGTTTTTTTTTTTTCTGGAATTCCCTTGCTTTGTTTATGATCCAGTGAATGTTGGCAGTTTGATCTCGGTTCCTCTGCTTTTTCTAAGTCCAGCTTGTACACCTGGAAGTTCTTGGTTTTTAAGTATTGCTGAAGCCTAGCTTGAAGGATTTTTGAGCATAACCTTACTAGCATGAGAAATGAGTGCAATAGTATGGTAGTTTTTACATTCTTTGGCACTGCCTTCTTTGGGATTGGAATGCAAACGGACCTTTTCCAGTCCTGTGGCCACTGCTGGGTTTTCCTAATTTGCTGACATATTGAGTGGAACACTCAATCTTTTAGAATTTGGAATAGCTCAGCTGGAATCCCATCACCTCCACTAGCTTTGCTGACAGTAATGCTTCCTAAGACCCACTTAACTTCACACTCCAGGATGTCTGGCTCTTGCTGAGTGACAGCACTGTCTTGGTTATCCAGGTCATTAAGAGCTTTTTTGTACAGTTCTTCTGTGTATTCTTGCCACCTCTCCTAAATGTCTGTTTGTTTTTTCAAGCTTCTGGTTCTTTGTTAAACATTTCTTGTGTCCTCTCAGTCTGGGCCACCATTCTTTTTTTGAGATCTTGAGTCATCTTTACTCTAATTACTCTGAATTCTTTTCCAGGCAGATTGCCTGTCTCTACTTCCCTTAGTTGTTCTTCTGGGGTGTTGTCTTGTCTCTTTGTCTGGAACGTATTTCTCAGCTGGGTCACACTTTCTGACTTCCTGTGTTTGCCGTCTCTGTTCCTCAGGCTGAAGGATGGTGGTTCTTCTTGCTTCTGGTGTCTTACCTCCTAGTTGGTGAGGTTGATCCAGGGGCTTGTGCAGGCTTCCTGTTGGGAGAGACTGCTGCCTGCCCCCTGGTGAGTGGATCTGGGTCTTGTCTCTCTGTCCTCTGTCGGCAGGGCTGTGTCAAAGGGTGTGTTTAGAGGCAGCTGAGACATTTAGGCAGCCTCTCTGTCCATGAGTTGGGCTGTGTTCCCACCCTGTTGGTTGGCTGTCCTGAGGTGTCCCAGCACTGGAGCTTGCAGGCTGTTGGGTGGGGCCAGGTCTCAGTGCCAAAAGATGACCTCCGGGAGAGCTCGTGCAATGAATAGTCCCTGGAGCCTCTGTCACCAGTGTCCTTGTCTTCCACAGTGAGCCACAGCTAGTCCTCACCTCCCCAGGAAACCTTCTAAGGCCTGCAGGTAGTTTTGGCCCAGGTTCCCATGGAGTCGCTGTTTTGCCCTGGATCCTAGTGCACGGGAAACCTTGTTGAGCGCCTGCATTTAAGCTGCACTGGCCTTCACAGACCAAATACTCTGACGGCTCCTCCTCCCGATGCCAGACCCCCCAGACCGGGCACCCTGACATGGGGTTCAAAACTCTCTCACTCCTGTGGGAGAACTTCTGTGATACTATTATTTTCCAGTGTGTGGTCTCCCACCCAGCGGGTGTAGGATTTGATTATATCACAAAAGCACCCCTGCTACTGTCTTATTGTAGCTTTTCTTTGTCCTTGGATGTAGAATATCTTTTATGGTAGGTTCAAGGTTTTTTTGTAGATGTTTATATAGCAGTTAGTTGTGATTTAGCTATTTTCTTGAGAAGAGGTGAGCTGAAGTCCTTTTACTTGCCCTCTTATCTCTGTCTTGTCTCTCAGTATCTTTTTAAAAACCATATGAAGGAAATTTAACATTGTCTTGATAACTCCAGGGTTTTCAAAGTCAGATATTTTGCTGTCTATATTGCATTGATATTCTTAAGTAATCTTTAAATATATAGACCATAGTATAAAAGTTTTTGTAATGTGGAACTTTTATGACTCTTGACTTATAAAGTTTTGAGTTTTTTTTTTTTTAAGTTTATAGACGCTCTGCTTTTAACGTGGTTATTGATCTTGGTATTTTTTCAAAAATTAGGTCTTATGTACAAAAATAATTAGCCACTGCTCATTAGTTTTTTGTTTTTTCCTCTGGTATCGGCAGTGGGATATTTCCTTTCCTGTCCCTAGTTGTGTGCTTTGGTGGAAGCGGTGTGACCTTGGCAGGTCTCTCTAGGCTGATTATACCACTTAGGACATAAGGATGTTTGATTCTAGAGTAACTATGAGTTGCTTTCTGATTCTAAAAGTATTGATTTTAAATAGTTTTCATTTTCATTTTATGACTTTCTCTAGGTCTTTAATCCCATTTTCCAATAATATACAAAGAAGTAACTGACTTATTTCTGTGATTTTTGAGAGTGGGAAAGTGATGCCTTTTCTTAGTTTAGCTTGCTTTTTTAGTGGTGAGCGTATTCTAAACTGAGCTTAATCAGTGGACCTAATGGATGAAGAGAGATAACAGATATGAGTTGTTACATATGCATTGTTAGATAATAGATATGGGAGTTGTGAAATGGTAGAAGTTTATTTTCCTAGGGAGATAGTGTCTTTCACATATGAATTTTGGTTAGTTCTGTTTTGTATTTCAAGAAGATTATTTAAACTTAATAATATTAATCTAAAAGTTTCAGAAATTAGCAGTGTTTTTCTCAGAATTTCTTCATATCTTTTGAACAGTTTATTAACACTCTACTTGTTGAACGTATCAGCCATCATAGAAAAAAAAGAAAGTGACACTAACATATAAAGTGTTTTTCTCATGTGCAAAGAAGTTTGGAGGAACTCACAGGTGGTTAAACCACCTAACCAAGGACCCAGGCTCCTTTGATCTTTCTCTTCTGTCATCTTTAGCCTTTGTCTCTCCTCCTCTTAGATGCAAGGTATCTGCAATGGTAATAGACATTCCATCTGCATTCTTGGCAGCAGAAGGAAAGGCACAAAGCAAAACTCTTCTCCTTGCAGGGTTTCTCTACCTTTTTAGTTAGGGAGAGAAGGCCTTCTCTTGGATTACTGATGGTAATGCGTTGGCCGGAGTGCAGCCACACACATGCACACACAGCTCCAAGCTGGGAACAGAGGAGCCTGCTCCCTGACCACAGAGTTTGATTCACAGGAAGCAAGAGAGAATAGGGCTGGAATGGTTATCAAGTGAGCTGAATTTTGCTCTGTGTATCACTGGGCATAGAAAAAAGGAGCATTTAAAACTTTGCCACTTGTGTGGCTTTTTCATCAGTCTGCACCATACTCATTGTACTATAATGTCAAGTCCCAAATCTGTGCCTGTGACCATCATTTTACTGGCAAGATAAGGTATTAAAATAAGAATGCTAAGGTTAAGTTCGGGTAATCGAATATCGTTACTGTTTTTTTCCTTTCATCTGGCAGTCTAAAGATGTAAGTGAAGAAGACATAAAAACTGTGTTCTATTCATGGCTACAGCAGTCTACCACTACCACAATTCCTCTGATAGTATCAGAGGAAGAATACATTAAACTGGAAATGAAAGATGGTGAGTATATTTTATTTGTTATTTGGATATTTTTCCTATTAAAGAAGTTGGAAACTTTTTCATTGTTTTTCCATCTTGTGATAGGTATGAACAGGAAACCTAATAATGATAATTAAACAGTAGATTTTATGTATCAAAGAATCCTTTTATTCAAATGTAAATAAATTTAAATTTTAAATTATTTCATCTCGGCTTCAGTACTAACTACATTTATTACTTTCTTTTTAATAGGGTTGAAGGAGTTTTCTCTGAATATAGTTCATTCTTGGGAAACAGAAAAAGAAAAAAATATTTTTCTATTGAGTACCAATCTGCTGCAGAAGATGACAATACAAGTAATTACATACTACTGAATATTTAGTGATAATATTTTCACATGTGATTGTTTCTAAAGTATGAATTTACTTGTTAACACCTTGCATGCTAAACGTTTTTAGAAACTCAAATGATAAGAGTAAGGAATAACTTGATTTAAAATATTTTATTCTGTAATCTCTTTAACTTACCTAAGCAAATGATTGATTTATCCTAAATTTAAAATGGATGCTTCAGCAAAATTGTTCCAGGAATAGAATTGATCGTGTTAATTGGCCAATGGATCATAATTTTAAACTCTTCTAGTATTGGAACAAATGAAAACTTAGCTGAGGGGGGTAACTTTTTTTAATTCATATTTTTATTTGCAGTTTTGCTGCACAGCCCATATTATTTTGTCAGTTCTTAAATTCTCAATTCTTCACAACTATTATCAGATTACTTTTCTTTCAGATATATTTTTAAAGTACTCTTTTTAGACCATTATGTTTTTATTAGGATATTTACTCTTTTCATTATAGAACTGAAGATGAATTAAAGTCATTTAGAACTTCAGTGGTTTGAAACTAGATATTATTTCTCTACTTTTGAAATACAGTTTAAGGAATACCATTCAGACATGATACAGATGGAAGATTGTGAAAAGAATGTGACATAAATCAAAATTGCAAATAAAGATATATCTCTAAACTGCATGAAGAAGACATTCTTTACTGCTTGTTAACTGTAAATATTTATATTCCTTAGACGAGTAAATTATTATTGTCTGGGCTATTTTAAGTAATAATCTTGCATGCACAGTGTATCTTTTCTCTCTGGTGTAACAGAATCAGCAATTCAGTTTCCTGGAACCCAAGAAAAGCAGGCAAAAGGTATTACTTTGACATGTAAAATTGATTTTTCCTTGCTACTATAGGTCCTTCTAGATCCTATGGTAAAAGAAGAAAACAGTGAGGAAATTGACTTTATTCTTCCTTTTTTAAAGCTGAACTGCTTGGGGTAAGAAGTTACAGCCAAACTGGCATGTTTAGAGACGTTTAACATTACCTGTCTTAGGGCTTTTATGTGTAAATATTAAATTAGATGTCAGTGTCATTGACCAGTCTTACTAATGTAATGGTAGATAGTTTTTCAAGGATTGTTTCTGTTTTCACACCTGGCTTAGTAATTTGCCTTCTTTTCTTAGATAAACTGAAAGTCTGAAACGTATTAGAAATTTTACTTTGAGATTTGATCTGTGAGAAGAGAGACAACTAAAAATGACCTGGATCATACATGCTTGAATAAAACAATGATCTTTTGAAATTAATAAATTAGCTTTGAAAGTTAAATCCAAAGACATTAGTTGAGTGTTTAAAAATATTTCAAATTAAGTTATTCCTTCACTGTCTTATAGATGTACTGATTGATGGGAATTATATGTGTTTCCTTAACTTTTAAGACAAATTTGAAAAGAAACTCCTCAATTTCTTTAGCTGTTAATACCGTATAAGAATCTCACCTAAACTGTTACTTCTTAGAATTCGTCACAGAGGCCTTTAATGGATGTAGTAGTAGTGATTTGATTTTCTGTAATAGTATAATCTAGAAAGGTTTTAGTTAAAGGATTAAACTACAAAGCAACAATAATCTGCTTTTTAAAGTAAATAATCTACTTTATAAAATAAAAACTCTTCAGTTCAGACTAATTTTAAGACTTTATGATATTTATTATCAGAAATAAACTGGCAGAATCAGGAAGTAGGTTAAAGTTCATGTTTGTATAATCTTCAGGTTGAAACTGGATTTCAAAGATGATGTTTAAGAGGAAATAAGTCTTCAGTTATCCTAATACTTTAAAAGCACTCATGTATGATAATATTGAATAATAAGCCAGAAATCATTTTGAGGGGGATATATGTGTGTATTAAGACAAATCCCCTTAAGGATTCCTATTTGGACAGAACTTCTAGTTACTGCACATGTTTGAAAGTAGTAAAATTAGTTTTAAAATATGTGACTCAGATTTGGCATTAAATCATTTTAGTTTCAAGTAAGGGAAAATTTCCAAGATTTTACTCTTTTTATAAATCATTAACTAGCCTGCAAAGGAGAAGGTAATGGCAACCCACTCCAGTACTCTTGCCTGGAAAATCCCATGGACGGAGGAGCCTGGTAGGCTGCAGTCCATGGGGTTTCGAAGAGTTGGACATGACTGAGTGACTTCATTTTCACTTTTCACTTTCATGCATTGGAGAAGGAAATGGCAACCCACTCCAGTGTTCTTGCCTGGAGAATCCCAGGGGGATTCTGGTGGGCTGCCATCTGTGGGGTCGCACAGAGTCGGAGACGACTGAAGCGCCTTAGCAGCAGCAGCCTGCTAAGGAAAATTTCCGAATTGTTTATAGCTAGATTTTTATCCTGCTTTAGCATTTGATCATGCAGTTTACATGTTTTGCAGAGGAGTGAACTCCTTAGGCGTCTCCTCCATGGAGCACATGACTCACAGCCTCCTGGGGCGCCCTTTGTCTCGGCAACTGGCGTCCCTTGTGGCAGGACTTAGAAATGGAGCCCTTTTACTCACGGGAGGAAAGGTATGTGGTTAAAATATGCTCATTTTCATTAATTAGCAATTTGTTTTAACTTTTTAAAAAATTTAAAAAAATGTTTATATGGCTGCACCTGGTCTTAGTTGCAGCATGTAGGGTCTTTTAGTTATGCCATACAACCTCTTAGTTGCAGCCGGTGGGATCTAGTTCCCTGACCAGGGTTCAAACCTGGGCCCCCTACATTGGGAATGCAGAGTCTTAGCCACTGGACCATCAGGGAAGTACCTGATTAGCCATTTTTAATTCCTCTCTTTGATTTTTAATCATCCGTTATATAGGGTTGTTGATACGATAGAAGGAAAGAATCTATTCACTCACTAATATTTTTGAGTGCCTGCTGTGAGATATTGAGAAAACAGTGTTGAATTAGGTGATGCTCTCCCTGCTGTTTTTCTATCTCAGTTGATATGATTGTATGAATTTTCTTTTTTTATGATATTGGTAGGGTGTTAAGTAGGGATTCCCTGTTGACTCAGTAGTGAAAAATCCACCTGTCAATGCAGGAGGCAGAGGTTTGATCCCTAAGTTGGGAAGATCCCCTGGAGAAGGAAATGGCAACCTACTGCAGTATTCTTGCCTGGAAAATCTCGTGGACAGAGGCGCCTGGCGGGCTACAGTCCATGGGGTCACAAAGGGTCAGACATGGCTTAGTGACTAAACAACAACAAAGGGTGTTAACGGGGCTGATTAAGTTTGGAATGTTGAATCAGCCATGCAAATCTGTAATAAATCCCACCTGGTAGTGGTCTGATGTTCTTGTTATACTTTGCTGAGTTCTGTTTGCTGATATTCTGTTGAGGATTTTTGCATGTAAATTCACTATCAATATTAGCCTGTAGTTCTGCCTTTGGTTTTGCTCTCAGAGCAATAGTGGCCTCACAGAATGAGTTGAAAAGTGTTCCCTTCTCTTCTATTTTTTGGAAGAGATTGTATAAAATTGATGTAAATTCTTTAAAATGTTTGGTAAAATCCCCACCGAAACCATCTGTGCCTAGAGATTTCTTCATATATTTTTTATAAATTTAGAGTCTTTAGTCATCTGTTTCATTTTGGCAGGTGTTTGGTAGTCTATAGCTTTTGAAGAATGCATTTGTTTCTTCTAAGTTGTCAAATTTTGTAAGCATGAAGTTGCTTGTAGTATTCTCTAACTGTGCTCTTGTAAGAATTTTTTTATAGGAGTATAGTTGCTTTACTGAGAAGGGAATGGCAACCCACTCCAGTATTCTTGCTTGGAGACTCCCATGGACAGAGGAGCCTGGTGGGCTACAGTCCATGGGGTTGCAAAGAGTTAGACACAGCTGAGTGACTGACACTATAGTTGCTTAACAATGTTAGTTTCTACTGTACAGCAGAGTGAATCGGCTATAGGTATACGTATATCCCCTGTTTTTTAGATTCCTTTCCCATTTATGTATGTGCCATTTAGGTCACCATGGAGCACTGAGTAGAGTTCCCTGAGCTATACAGTAGTGTTCTTATTAGTTATCCACTTTATCCGTAGTATCAATAGTATATGTATGTCAACCCCAATCTCCTGATTCATCCCACCACCCCTCCTTTCCTCACTCTCCTTTCCTCACTCGATGTCCATAGGTTGGTTCTCTATGTCTGTGTTTCTCTTTCTGCTTTGCAGATAAGATCATCTATACCATTTGTCTAGATTCCACATATATGCATTAATACGATATTTATTCTTCTGACTTACTTCACTCTGTGACAGTCTCTAAGTCCATTCACATCTCTACAAATGACCCAGTTTCAGTCCTTTTTATGGCTGAGTAATATTCCTGTGTGTGTGTGTGTGTGCGCGCGCGCATGCGCCACATCTTTTTTTTAACACCAAAAACATTTTGTATTGGGGTATAGCCGATTGAAAATATTGTGATAGTTTCAGGTGAACAGTGTAGGGACTCAGCCATACGTATACATGTATCCATTCTCCCCCAAACTCCCTTCCCATCTAGGCTGCCACATAACATTGAGCAGAGTTCCTTGTGCTATACAGTAGTGTTTTGTTGATCATCCATTTTAAATATAGCGGTATGTACATGACCTTCCCAAAGTCCTTAACTGTCCCCTCCCCCTGGCAACCATGAGTTCATTTACTATGTCCGTGAGTTTCTTTCCATTTTGTAAGTAAGTTCATTTGTATCATTTCTTTTTAGATTCCATATATTAAGGATGTCATATGATATTTTTCCTTCTCTGACTTACTTCACTCTGTATGACAGTCTCTAGGTCCATTCACATCTCTACAAATGACCCGATTTTGTTTATTTTTATGGATGAGTAATATTCCATTGTATGTATATGGGGGTGTGTGTGTGTATGCCACATTTTCTTTATCCATTCCTCTGATGGACATTTAGCTTGCTTCCATGTCCTGGCTATTGTAAATGGTGCTGCAGTGAATATTGGGTTGCAAGTGTCCTTTTGAATTATGTTTTTCTCTGGGTGTGTGCCCAGTAATGGGATTACTGGGCCATATGGTAGTTCTGTTTTTAGTTTTTTAAGGAACTTCCATGCTGTTCTCCACAGTGGCTGCACCAGTTTATATTCCTGACAGCAGCACATCTTACTGTGCTGGGAACTCTGTTGTGTCCTGTTTCCTGATGTTGGTAATTTGTGTCGTCTCTTGCTTTGATCTTTGTCAGTCTCACTAGAGGTTCCCTGCTCTTTGAAGGGGCTTACAGTTTTCTCCTCTACCAACGCAGTATTTTTTCCAGGGCTGCAGTGTGATTTTTGTGAGTCTTTGTATTTTTTTTTTTTAATTCAAAATCATAAGGCTCTTTTATTTCTAGTCACTTTTAACTCCAGTATAATAACATTTTCCCCCTTAACTACCCCAGTTGCTTTCTTTTGATTTCTTACTTAAAATAGAGCAACTACTCCAGTAATCCAAGTTTCTACTTTAGTAAACTAGAAACAGAAGAGCAAATTAAATCCAATGTAAGCAGAAGAAATAATGAATTAGAGCAGAAACCATTGAAGTGAAAACAGGAAATCGGTAGAGAAAGTCAGTGAAACCAAAGGCTTTTTTTTTTTAAAAGATCAGTAAAAATTGATAAACCGTTAGGCAGGCTAAGGAAAAAAAAAAGAGGATACAAATTACTAGTATAAGAAATGAAAAAGAGGGCATCACTACAGATCCCACAGACATTAAAAGGATGATAAAGCTCTATGTGGGAGAAGGCAACAGCACCCCACTCCAGTACTCTTGCCTGGAAAATCCCATGGACAGAGGAGCCTTATAGGCTGCAGTCCATGGGGTCGCTGAGTCGGACACGACTGAGTGACTTCACTTTCACTTTTCACTTTCGTGCCTTGGAGAAGGAAATGGCAACCCACTCCAGTGTTCTTGCCTGGAGAATCCCAGGGACAGGGGAGCCTGGTGGGCTGCCATATATGGGGTCGCACAGAGTCAGACACAACTGAAGTGACTTAGCAGCAGCAGCAAAGCTCTGTGTTGACCTAGTAGGGTATGATGGGCAGGGGGTGGGAGCAAGGCCCAAGAGGGAGAGAATGAACATATACTTACAGCTGATTCATGTTGTAGGCAGAAACTAACACAACACTGTAAAGCAGTTATCCTCCAATTAAAAATAAATTTTAAAAACAGATAATAAAGTAGTAATAGTAATAAACAGCTTGTTCCCCTAAAAATTTTTAGCTCTATGCCTAAAAATTTGATGACCTAGGTAAATAGACCAATTCCTTGAAAGACACAGGCTGCCAAAACTCGCAGAAGAAGAATAATGACAATACGAAATGGCTTACATCTATTAAAGAAATTGAGTCTGTAATTAATATCATTCCAAAATAGAAAGCACACACCCATATGGGTGTACTGGGCACATTCTGCCGAACTCTCAAGGAAGAAATTATCCCGGTTGTCTACAGTCTCTTCCAGTGGGCGGAAGCAAAGGAAGATCTAGTTTATTCTCTGAGGCCAGCATTGCTGCTGCTGTTGCTGCCAAGTTACTTCAGTCATGTCCAACTCTGTGCAACCCCATAGACGGCAGCCCACCAGGCTCCACCGTCCCTGGGATTCTCCAGGCAAGAACACTGGAGTGGGTTGCCATTTCCTTCTCCAGTGCATGAAAGGGAAAAGTGAAAGTGAAGCCGCTCAGTCGTGTCCGACTCTTAGCGACCCCATGGACTGAAGCCTGCCAGGCTCCTCCATCCATGGGATTTTCCAGGCAAAAAAGTACTGGAGTGGGGTGCCATTGCCTTTGTGAGGCCAGCATTACCTAACACCAAAACGACAGGCATCACAAGAAAACTACCAACTAAGATCTATCATGAACACAGATGCAGAAATCCTTAACAAGATATTAGCAAATGTAATCAACTAATGTATAAAAAGAATTATATACCACAATCAAGTAGGGTTTATTCCAGATATGCAAGGCTGCTACAATAGAGCAGTTACTCTAAATGTTCTCTAAATTACCTATGTCAAATTTCAAAATAGATCATCATGGTAGAATATTATTTTAAAAAAACACTGTCCTCTTGACTCAGAAATCAGACCTCCACCATCTGACTTAGGGGTAGCATGGTTAATGGAACTAGTGGAAGAACTGAATTTGAGTCCCTCTTCTCTTAGGTACTTACTGGCTGTGACTTAAGGCAGTTTTTCAGTTTCTTACCTTGCTTTTTAGGATTGATCTCACTTAAGATAAATAATATATATGAAAGGGTTTTGTAAACTGAAAAGTGCTAAAATGTGAATTACTTTCAGTGAGAGAAAAGACCTTCTGACTAAACCAAAAGTATAACAGGTGGGACATACAATCCAGTACCCCTAATTTCTTTATTCTTTAGGGTCCATTGACTTTAAAAATAAATGCAGTTCTGTAAACTATAATGATGGTGGTATTGCTGAATGCCTGCTAAATTTCAGACTTTACACAATAAGCTTGACTGTTTTGCCTGTTCACAGTAATGAAAAGCAAAATACTAGAACTGGTGCAGGACTATTAAAAGCTAGGCAGGGACTTCCCTGGTTGTCCAGTGGATAAGACTCTGCACTCTTAATGCAGGGGGGCCCAGATTCGATCCCTGATCAGGGGACTAGATCCCTCATGCCACAGCTAAGACCTGGCTCAGCCTAAATAAATAAATAAATAAATAAATAAATAAATAAAATATATGTTAAAAAAAATAGTCAAAGCAACAATGGTAAGAAATAGTAGTAGACTAAGGGGGGAAGCCTGTATTAAAAGAATTATAGAAACCTAAGTGTTCAGTCTTCTAGGGGGCACTTACAGCACTGTTTAGCAAAATTTAAATGTGTATACCCTTTGATATGATATTAACTTGTAGAAATTTATTCTGAAGGTATAATCTGACAAATAAACATATCTGCATGGATATTTATTTTAGCTTTACTTATCATGGTTGGTTAAAAGTTGGGAGTAACATAAATATACATCAGGAAGGGTTTTGACAAGCACATTATGATCCAGTACATCCTCCGAGTGGCATTGTGCTAGGGAGCTGATGTACCTCTATGTCTGTTGATAAAGAGGACAGTGATTTATTGTAAACCCTCAGGAATACTGTAATCCCAGCTTAATAAATTTGCATAAAATGTGTTTGGAGTGTCTGGAAGGAAGATATGGCAAAACAGTGGACAGTAATTTTGTGAGGTGGGGTGATTACAGATTTTTTTAAACCTTTCTCTCTACTAAGTATTTATAGTTATCTTGTATTTTTTTAATGTTATTTTTAAATTAGGGATGTGGATTTTCTTCTTTTTCCCCAGCTTTATTGAGATGTAGTTGTTATATAGCATTGTGTAGTATATACTTGATTGCTGAGGCTGAATCTTGGTGGTTACCGCAGTGACAGGGGCTATTTCTGGGACTGAATACATTGAGTTCTTACGATGCAATTATTTTCTAGGGAAGTGGAAAATCAACTTTAGCGAAGGCAATCTGTAAAGAAGCATTTGACATATTGGATGCCCATGTGGAAATAATTGACTGTAAAGCTTTACGAGGTATGAATATGGTAATATTCTACATAAAAGTCTTTTTTGGTAGAAAGAAATGTTACTATTTAATGCTGCTAATTAATAAATACAAATAGCTAATCTTTATTTAATTTTTCTGTTTCTCATTTGGTCATTGAAATTACTTAGAAATTTTAGATCTTTGGCATTCTAATGTTTTTAAAAAAAAATTTAAAACTCCCCATATTTGCTGGAGGCTTTTTTTTCCCCCTAGCCAAAACTCTTTGTAGACAATACTCCTAAAAAATGCCAGTTTGCACAACTCTGAGAAAATTATTATTTAGAATATACTCTAATTGGGTATAGATTACTTCTGAATTGCTTTCAGGAACTCATCAGGTGACTGCTTCAGGGGAGGGAAAGTGGGTGGCTGTAGACAGCAGAGAGGAAATTTACAATCTACCACACACAGCTGACTCTTGAACAGCACGTGTGTTAGGGGTACCAACCCTCCATGAAGCCAAAAATCTTCGTATAACTTATAGTCAGCCCTCTGAACACGTGGTTCCACTGTATCCACGAATTCAACCAACCTTGGGTGATATAGTATTGTAGTATTTCCTATTGGAAAAAATCCACATATATGTAAGTACACTTGCACAGTTCAAACCTATGTTCAAGGGTCAACTGTACACTTTTACTTATGAAAGTCAGTAACATATTATTATCCAATTGTTTAAGAATTGGAAAAATTTTACTGAGTAGTTAATTTTTTCTCCCCTTGCTACCACTCCTACTCCCAACTAGTCATTATATTCTGTTTATTAATCTAGTATATAGTAAGAAACTAAGAAATAGCCTTTAAAAACCCATTACTTCATATTCTATAAAGGTGGATTTTGGAGACCTTGTCCTTCTCTTAGAGTCTTGCTTGCAGCCTCATGTGAAAATTTTAAGATTGAAGTAACAGGAACTCTTGACCTTGCTTATGAATTAGTATGTTCTCTATTCTTTGAAAATGAAAAGTTTGTAATTCACCATGAAGATGGAAGTCAAATTAGTAATTCAAATATAGCAATTCTAGGATCTTGAGGCAGCTACATTTGTGTTTGCTTTTATCTGATTCTTGACCCCTTATTTTCATTTATATTTTCCCACATCCTGTTTTTATTTTACTGTTTTGTTATACATAGGGATCTGAAATTCTCCATGGAATGAACAAACACATGTGTATAGAAATTAGTATCATAGTCTTTCAGTTTTATAAAATTCAGTACTTTACTGAGTCCTTTGAAGCTGTATTAATTAAACTGTGTTAATGACTAACAAGTTTTAGTGATTGGTATATTAACAAAATACTGTATGGATTAAATTTGCATAGTCAAATCAATATTGAGCTTTTCTAATGCTTTCAAGGGCAGCCTGAACTTTCCCAGCCTTCAAATAACATTAAAACCATTTTATATCTTCTGTGTTAAGGAAAAAGGCTTGAAAACATACAAAAGACCCTAGTGGCAGCTTTCTCGGAGGCTCTGTGGCGGCAGCCTTCTGTTGTTCTGTTGGACGACCTGGACCTTGTCATTGGCCGCTCTGCTCTCCCCGAACACGAGCACAGTCTGGAGGCTGTTCAGAGCCAGCGGCTTGCCCACGGTAATGCACACGTCCACTCGCTGGCTGCAGGCCTTTTCCTTTATCAGTCAGCGTTTTTAGTGTTAGTAGTAAATCTGTGCTCTTTGGAGAACAGAATATGTGCTACGTAATGTGTTGCTTTTGAGGCCTCTGGGAGCATTGTATAATTGTGTAGTTATCCTGTGTTAGCAAGATCCATAGGGCAGTGTGAACATTCTCCAACCTCATCATTAGTCTTTGGGGCCATATTCTCTGGAGTGGGTTGCCATTCCCTTCTCCAGGGGATCTTCCCGACCCAGGGATTGAACCCATGTGTCCCACATTGCAGGAACATTCTTTACCATCTAAGCCACCAGGGAAGTTCTCCCTTCTTCACTTATTAGAAATTGCTGAACTGTACAGCTTTACTCTTGTTTTGCTCACTTGACAAACACTTCTCTATTGCTCATGCACAGTCTGTAGTCTCAGAGTCTTGGAGAGGAAATAAAAATAAACAGATAGTGTTGGTACAGAAGACTCATAGTTATAATGATAGCTACCATGTGTTGACTGTGAGGGGTTGCTTTGTATTCCCCATGCAGATACTCTCCTGGTTTTACAGGTGAGTAAATGGAAATTCAAGGTGATGTAATTTGACCAGGAAGACACAACTAGGAGGTGGGTAGGATATGTTCTGCTGGAAGTGTGTACAGAGTGCGATGGGAGCACATGTACTAAACTGGAGGTGGTTGGGTAAGAAGTTATCAGGGAAGGTTTTTGAGAGAAGTTCATAACTGAGATGAGTTTTGATGGAGGAGCAGAAATTAGCACGGAGCAGCTTCAGGCTAATGAAGGCGCAAAGGTACAGAAGTCCAAGCAATTCCAGTGGAGCTTGGGGTTCTAGGAGAGGATCGGATCAGGGGTTGGAGGATTTGACAGCATTCAACTGCGTCAGGGTTCTTAAGAGATGAATACAGAATGCAACCATAATGGATGGATTACCATAAATTAGTGTTAATTTCACATTTGGAATCTTGTAGTGTCTGAAAGACTTGCTAATCTCATGTTTAAGGGAATGCTGCAGATTTCTAGGTCAGAATCAGATATATGTTATTAAAGCCTGTTTCGGTTCTTACCTCATACCAGTCAAACCTTTCTTGAGCTAGAGTAGAAAGAGATTGTCCAGAAAGCCATAGGTATATAAGCTGTATTTTGCTTGCTCGATAGAACACAATATGAAAGTTTATCATCCTTCTATAATACTTATTTCAGAGACTCCTTTTCATTTACCTATTAAGATCCAGAAGTTTACCTGTTAAGAACCAGCCTCACTAGGCATGGTTCTGAGTACACAGCATTTACATTGCTTCCTTTGCCTCTATTAGAATAATTGGAACCTGGCCAATACTAGGTCCTCAGTCTAGATAAACTGCAGAATGAGTGGAAGATTTAATTTTTGAAAGGTAGAGAGGAGCCATACCATTCATACTCTACTTTAAAGCTCGACTTTAGGTTATTATTTTTAATTAGTGTATGATTTTAAAATTTCACTTTTATATAATAAGCTTTTACACTGTGTTGCTTAATTCCAGCTTTGAACGATGTGGTGAAAGAATTTATTTCCATGGGAAGTTTGGTTGCACTGATTGCTACAAGCCAGTCGCAGCATTCTCTACATCCTTTACTTGTTTCTGCTCAAGGAATTCACATATTTCAGTGTGTCCAGCATATTCAACCTCCTGACCAGGTAACTTACTACTTATGAAGATTGTTGAAATGTGTCCCCTTTTATATAAATTATTTATCAACTTTATTAATGATGTATAACTTTAAATGTAATGCTTATGTTAGTGATCTTAAGAAGACTTAAAAATCAACCTTCAGTACATGTTTTACTTAGATACGAAATTTTCATCTGTAAACATCTGAAATATTACCAGGTACTTTCCAAGGAAATATCTTTTTTGAAAATAACATTTCTTCTTTTTTTCTTATTAAAGTTTTTTTTTTTCCCATTTAAAATGAAACAAAAACCCTCTGAACTGCTTCATTCTGCATCAGTAAAATCTATAAATACACTATGGAAATTAGAATTCTTTTTAGATTTAGTGAGATACAGTTGACAAGAACAATAGTATATATTTAAAGTGTACAACAGTGATTTGATATACATATACATTGTGGAACATTTACCACAGTCAAGATACTTAACACATCTATTACCTCATATATTAACCTTTAAGAATTTCTTCTTTTAAAACTGTAACTAGCTAAACTTTTTTTTTTTTTTAATCAGCACTAATATTCTGTACCCACTATGATTCTGACATCCATTTCCAGTATGTGGGGTCTTTTCCCCACACCACCAAGCAATTCTTGGAGACCAGCTGGATGTCCTACAGTTCGCCTGATCCTGACACTACCCAGAGATAGCGTCAGATTTCACAGGTTAAGGGCTCAGTCCCACTAGACTGCCCTCCACGTCAGATACCAGTGTTACCGTGCTTCTGACTGGCTTTCCGTCAGAGGTTCCCACGACTCCCTCTTTGGGTTCAGTTAATTTTCGATAGCAAGTCAGAGAACTTTGGAAACTAGTTTACTCAGTGGATTACCAGTTTGTTACCAAGAATATGAACAGATACAAATCAACAGTCAGGTGAAAAGATACACAGGATGAGGTCGGGCACAAAAGAGCTTGTGTCCTTGTGGAGTTTGGGACTTGGTCTGGTGGCAAGTGGAAGTGTTCCAGTTCTCCAGCCTGAAAGTGAAGGTGCTCCTCACTCAGTCGTGTCCGACTAGTTGCGAGCCCATGGACTGTAGCCCACCAGGCTCCTCTGTCTGTGGAATTCTCCAGGCAAGAATACTGGAGTGGGTTGCCGTTTCCTTCTCCTGGGGATCTTTCCAACTCAGGGACCGAACCCAGGTCTCCTGCATTGCAAGTGGATTCTTTACTGTCTGAGCCACCAAGGAAGCCCTTCTCCAGCCTGGGAGCTCTGCAGACCCTGTCCTTTTGGGGTTTTATGGGAACTCCATTACATAGGTATCATTAATTAAATCATTGGCCATTGGCATTGACTCAGCCTCCAATCTCTCTCCCTCCTGGGAAATCAGGGGTTGGGACTGAAAGTTTCAGTTCTCTAGACTAGGCAGGTTACTCTGGCAACCAACCCCATACTTAGGTGCTCTCCAAAAGTCACCTCATTAACATAAACTCAGATATGGCTGAAAGGGGTTTGTTAGGAGTGTCGAGACACATTTATCACTCTTATCATTTAGGACATTTTAAGGGTTTTAGGAACTCTGTGCCAGAAGCATGACAGAGACCAAATGTATATAAGCACATTGGAGAAGGCAATGGCACCCCACTCCAGTACTCTTGCCTGGAAAATGCCATGGATGGAGGAGCCTGGTGGGCTGCAGTCCATGGGGTCGCTAAGAGTCGGACACGACTGAGCGACTTCACTTTCACTTTTCACTTTCATGCATTGGAGAAGGAAATGGCAACCCACTCCAGTATTCTTGCCTGGAGAATCCCAGGGATGGCAGAGCCTGGTGAGCTGCCGTCTGTGGGGTCGCACAGAGTCGGACACGACTGAGGTGACTTAGCAGCAGCACATACCACCCATCGTCTCCTTTGGGGGCTTACAGTCCTGATGGCTTTAGTGGCACTGCGCTCCAAGAATGTTCCCATGCAGGCAGCCATGTTTTAACTATGTTTAAAATTCTTACCTAGCATCTAGGCTAAGTACTCAGACCCTTTGCTAATTAACTGTTATTGTAGTTAGGGTCTTTGGTCATGTACACACTGCTATATTTAAAATAGATAACCAACAAGGACCTACTGTGTAGCACAGGGAACCCTGCTCAATGTTATGTGGCAGCCTGGATGGGAGGGGAATTTGGGGGAGAATGGGTACATATAAATGTATGGCTGTGTCCCTTCACTGTTCACTTGAAACTATTACAACATTGTCTTGTTAATCAGCTATACCCCAATACAAAATAAAAAGTTTACTTAAAACCCCCCCAAAAAAACCCATCACATTGTACACTTTATATATCTTATCATTTTGTCAATTATATCTCAAAGCTGAAGGAAAAGGATAAAAATATTATACCTGTTATTAAGCGTAACAGAACATAGTGATATCGACCATTGAATGTTTTTAGAATTATGTTTTATGGGAATAACAACAAAAAAATACTCTTAAAGGAGCCAAAATAAAAATCTTTACTGGAGAAAGAAAGAGCAGTCATCTATCAATGTAATTCTTTTTACAGCTTTATTAAGGTATAAAAAAATTGAAGACAACAAACTCACTATCTAAAGTGTACAATTTGGGAGTTTCCTGGTGGAATAGTGGTTAGGATTCAGCTCTTCCACTGCTGTGGCCCGGGTTCAGTCACTGATTAGGGAACTGAGATCCTGCAAGCCACATGTTGCAACCAAAAAATAAAGTGTACAATTTGATCAGTTTTAACATATGTATATACCATGAAACCGTCACCACGATCAAGGCAGCAAACATTTCCAGCCCTCCCAGGCATTTCCTTAGTACCCTTTTGCAGTCAGCCCTCCCCCCATCCTCCCCCAGTCTATCTGCTTTCTGTCCCTGTAGATTATGGCAACCGGATTTTCCTCAAAATACGTGTACAAAAGTTTGCACTCAAGTAAAATTATAAATTTAAATTTTGTGTTTTTTTTCCTTAGGATCAAAGATGTGAAATTCTGCATACTGTAATAAAAAATAAACTGGACTGTGACATGAAGAGGTTCACTGGTCTTGATCTGCAGCGTATAGCTAAAGAAACGGAAGGATTTGTGGCTAGAGATTTTACCATGCTTGTGGATCGAGCCATACATTCTCGTCTCTCTCATCAGAATGTGTACACCAGGGAAGGTACGTTTTATTGCTAAAACCAAAATTTGTTTCCTTCTTTCCTGTGTGGAGAAATGTAATTGTAGTAAGGTAAGAATTAAATATAGTCCATCTTAGCATTCAAATAAGCAGGTATTTGAGTAGAAAATGGGCATTTCCAGCTAAGTTGACTACATTTTTTTAACTGAGTTAAGATTGGCTAAGTGAAATCAGATGGGAAAAGACAAATACCACAGGATTCTATTCACGTGGAACATAAAAAACAAATGAACAGACCAAACCAAACAGAAATATGTGGATATGAAGAACAGAGTGGTGGTTACTAGAGGGGAGGGCAAGCTGGGTAAGGGAGTCAGCTGTATGAGAATTCATACATAGATATGACTACCAAAAGAAGTTGTGTTTATTTTTAAACAGAATTAATTTTAACAACATTGGACTTCCAAAAGGCTCTCCGAGGATTTATTCCTGTGTCTCTGCGAAATGTCAACCTACATAAACCTAGGGACCTGGGCTGGGATAAGATCGGTGGACTACATGAAGTTCGGCAGATACTAGTGGATACTATCCAGTTACCAGCCAAGGTACTTAAAAGAAAAATTGAGTACTACCTGCTTCCTGTAAAACCCCTGAATCATTGGCTCTGGCTGTATGTGTTGGCTTGCTCAGTCTCAGTTTGACCCAACAAGAATTTATTGTTACCAAATAAACATCCAGTCCTATTTTGGGCACTTGAACAGACTTTTTACGTATTTGATATAGTCCTTGCCCCTAAAGCTGGGGAGATATTTTAGATAATTTTTTTTAATTTTATTTTTTTATTTTTGACTGCACTGGGTCTTCATTGCTTTGTGGGGGTTTTCTCTAGTTGTGGTGAGCAGGGCCTACTCCTCATTGCAGTGCACGAGCTTCTCATGGCAGTGGTGTCTCTTGTTGCGGAGCACAGGCTCCGTAGGGCATGCGGGCTTCAGTAGCTGTGGCACGTGGGCTTAGTTGCTCCAAGGCTTGTAGAATCTTCCTGGACCAAGGATCGAACGCATGTCCTCTGCATTGGCTGGCGGATTCTCATCCACTGTGCCACTAGGGAAGTCCTGTAGTAAAATTACAGTTTGATGTGAATTTCAGAGTTCTTAGATTTTTCTTGAATAATTCAGATTTCACTGAAGCATATGAGCCATCAGCTAGGGTTGAGCAGAAACAGATAGAAATAAACTAGAAGGTGGGAGAGCCATTGAGGTCCACAGAACTGATGGATTAAGCCAGATTTTGGGTGACAGTCTAGAAAAGCAGAGTTAGCAGGCAGCGCCGACCAGGCTGACTGTTCTTTAGATCAGAAGTAGAATCTAGAAGGTGGTGTGTTTGGATGAGAAACCTGAGAGAGAAGGATCTTTGCATGAGATCAGGGACACGACCAAAGAGATAAAGAAATGGGTAAGGCCCTCAGTTACGTGTAAGTCCTGGGAACTGTCTGGTGGGGACTGGGACGTACTGAGTGCAGCCCACAACTGGGGGTTAAAGCCTGTGTGGAAGAACATGGGCATGGGAAGTGGCCTGCAGGATCACGACCCAAAGGCTGGGTCTGGGCAGCAGCAGCAGCAGTGTCCAGGTAGGTGAGGCCATCTGCATAAGTGCTGACTTTTTTGGGGGACCTCATTTAGGTTCGAATGGAGGTCAAGATGAGGTTGGAATTTTGTCAACATATGGGACTAAATAGACGTACCCAATAGAGCAGACCCAGTGGGCTTCCCCAATGGCTCAGGAGTTAAAAAATGCACCTGAAGTGCAGGAGACATGGATTCAATCCCTGGGTCAGGAAGACCCCCCTGGAGAAGAATGGCAACCCACTGCAGTGTTCTTACCTGGAGAATCCCATGGACAGAGGAGCCTGGTGGGCTGCAGTCCCCGGGGTCACACAGAGTTGAACATGACTGAGCACAGGCTCACATGCTGCCCAGAGGAGACCAGGTGGTTGCTGACAGAGCCAGACAGTTTTCTTGCTGTTCAAAAAGTTTTGAAACCTGTTCAGAAAGTTTTCTTGTTGAGAAACTGGTGGTTTAGAGGGTAAAATAGAGCAGTCAAATTACTTGTTCATCATGGAATCTCCTGGGAGATTTTACTATTATCATTACACATGTTTCTTTATTATATTCTTTCCTTAATTGAGTATATTTGAATAGGTGTAGCAGTCATAGCTTGACCCATGAGCCATGCAGGTGGAGGGCATTATACTTATTTTTATTTTTTTAATGTTTGGGGGAAAAAAACAGGAAAAGTGGAAAGAAGTTCAGATCCATTTATATGCATTTTATGTGGAATGTATTCCATGGTCCAGTGGGAAAAATCTGTGTTAGTTCCTTTGAGTTCATTTATTATTTTAAGTAGGAATTTTTTTTCTGTCATTGCACTGTTACAGAGATGGCAGTTGTTACCATCCAAGGACTTTTTTCTGTACACTGATCTTTAGCTGCTCAGTCATTTGTTTTAGAGTTGAGCTCTTTGTCATATTTTTGTATTTTTCAGTACCCGGAATTATTTGCCAACTTGCCCATACGACAGAGGACAGGAGTGCTGCTGTATGGTCCTCCTGGAACAGGAAAAACCTTACTAGCTGGAGTAATTGCACGGGAAAGTGGAATGAATTTTATTAGTGTCAAAGTATGTTTGGCATTTACCTTTTTTTTTTTTAATTGAGGCAAAATTTATAGAATTATTTTAAAGTGTACATTTCATTGGTATTTAATGCATTCACAGTGCTGTGTAGCCACCACCTCTCTAGTTGCAAACTTTTTCATCACATTCTCCATCCCCCTCCCAATCCACTGCAATCACCAATCTGCTTTCTGTCTCTCTGAGTTTGCCTGTTCTAGATACTTCATAGAAAAGGAATCATGCAGTGTGTCACCTTTTTGTCTGACTTCTTTCACTTAGCATAATGTTTTCAGGGTTCATCCAAGTTGTAACATGCCTCAGTACTTCAGGACTGTTTATGGGTGGATGATATTCAGTCTTTTTTAAGTTGGTGTGGACATGCCATAGTTTGGTGAACATCTGGGTTGTCCCCACTTCTTAGCTGTTATGAATAATGCCGCTGTAAACATTTGTACATAAATTTTTGTGTGGACATATGCCTTCAGTTCCCTGGAATACATATATGCCCCAGAGTATAATTATAAATATGATCACTCATATGGTAATTCTGTGTGTAACTTTTTGAGGAACCACCAAACTTTTTTCATAGTGACTACACCGTTTTACATGTACAGCAGCATGAGAGTGAGTATACCTATTTTTCCATATCCTCGCCAACCCCATTTGTTTCTTGATAGTGGGTTAGTCTCATATTTGGAAAACTATTAATAGTAGAAGCAGTGATCAGTCTGTTATGCTGTGTGGGAAATTTAATAATGAGGCATCTCTCTTTTGTAGGGCTTATTATTAGTATGTTTTTGCTTAAGGCGGCAATAGAATTATGTATAAATATTCAGATTGAGAGCAAACTTGAAGGGGGAGGAAAAGCTAGAAGACTAGGGCCTGGAGACCACTCTAAGGCAGAAGGTGAAGTTTTCATGTTTCTGTTATTTGTTGTCTATATTTCACCCCTGCTGCATCACACCAAGTGTTAAGTTTTCTCAGATGTAGGGTGAGTATGTAACTTAAAAGGACATGCTAGCAGATCTCCAGACAGTCACCAGGTGGCGCTAGTGGTAAAGACTCTGCCTGCCAGTGAGTGAGACTCAAGAGACTGGGCTTTGATCCCTGGGTCTGGAAGATCCCTTGGAGTAGGAAATGGCACCCCACTCCAGTGTTCTTGCCTGGAAAATTCCATGGGCAGTGGAACCTGGCAGGCTACAGTCCATGGGGCTGCAAAGAGTCAGACTTCACTGTGCACGTAGAGGATCATTTTGAGTAATGCTTCTCACTCCACCACTGGTGTTGTCATTATGGTCTGGGATGTGCTGTCTTATTTGTACAGTTTCAGCGCCCCAGCCGTATGTATTTGCCAAAGAGCAATTACATTTCAAGGCAAAGGAATCATAAGCGGATTTTCCCCCACCATCTGGAAATAGGGTGTTTCGGTGAAACATTTCCGTAAACCAAAATGGTATAAAGCAAACTCACAATCAGACACATCCTGCTAATGGATGAACATAGTAAACTGAGGTAAAGCACAGCTGCTCACAGATGCAGTTCCCACTGAGACAGCTCAGTATTGAGGGTGTAGAATAAGGAAGCTTGGGAAGCAGCTTGGTGGCGCCGCTCTTACTGCTGGGGTGTGTGCTGCCCGGTAATGGTTCACCGCAAAACACACACTGAATGCTATTTTCACTTTCTGCTCTATTTCATAAATGTGAAATGTTTCTTTGGATTTCTTGTTGGTGAAAACAGTTACTAAATAGGTCTTTCATGAATGCAAAGTAGTGTAAAGTGAACTTCAAAACGAGAGGGAGAAAAAAGAGGGAAACTTATATTGTAATCGTATTCAAAGTTGATTTATAATCTGAAAGCCAGTTTAGTAATTTGCAATTGTGTTATATCTACCTTCTTTATCACATCAGTTTTTGTGGGCTGGTTACATGAGTATCCTGGCATTGATGGAGAGCAATGATCATATTCTTTCTTTTTTACTTGTTACTAGAATGTAGCTTTATTGTGTTTTTTTTTTCAAACATATTTTCAAGATTAACACTTGCAAATATTTGGAGGACATCTTATCTCTCCCCTTTAGTAAGTCTTCAAATCACAGTCGGGATGACCTCTCAGTACACAGGTCTCAGTAGCGAGCTGAGGCTGTAGGTCAGGGTGGGTTCTAGGAGGTGTGCCTCAGAAACAGACCTTTCACGGACACCAGTATGTTGCCTTGTTTTACTGTTTTGCCTTAGTTATTTCTTATTTCATCCTTTGTAATTCTCTGTGTCGAAAAAGTATAATTACATACTAGTATATTAATAGATATGAAATGATGGCTGAATATTAGAAATTCTTTATTTTGGTCACATATCCTGATCATATTTGGTCTTTTCATGGTAATGATTTGTCATTGGAGATCACGTTAGGGCTTATTCGGTTTTTTTAAATATCCCAATTTAAGGAAAAACTGTCCTCATTATTGATTTTGTTATATGTAGTAAACCTTGTTTTGAAAGTTTTTTCAGTTGACTTTTAGGAAAAACAATATATTCAAATAACATATCTATTTATTGAACAAATGGTCTCAGTAATTGAAGATGCTGATTAAAGAAATTCATGTCTCATTACATGTTTTTTGGAGTCTCCAAAGATTTGAGAAAGATGGAACATTTTCCCTTTTTAAACCATTCATTACTTTACTAAATGAATTATTCAGCACTTATCATGTAGCAGGCACTGTTATTGGATTCGATAATAAAGCTGCCTTTTCTGAGCTTATATTCTATTACTGGAGAGAGACAATAAACAGACACATTTAATGTATAATACACTGTCAGGTGGTTGTGGATACTATGTAGGAAGACAGTCAAGGAAAAGAGATGTAAAGTAACTGGAGTGGATTGTAGATGGGGTTGTCAGGCAAGGCCTTTCTGGAGATGTGACATTTTGTCAGAGATCTGAATGAAATGAAGCAAGAAGCCCTGAGACTCTGGGGACAAACGTTCTAGGCAAAGGAAACATCAAGTATGGAATGTGTGGTATGATATTTATTTCATTCACGTTAATTTTTTACATGTATTTTGGACAAATCCATTTAATTAAACGTTTTCTATTGTCACATGTAGACTTAGCCATGGACAAACATGATACTTTGTTTTTAGATAGTTTTGAATTCATTATAATTTAATTTTTATTTTACCTAACAGGGACCAGAGTTACTCAGCAAATATATTGGAGCAAGTGAACAAGCTGTTCGGGATGTTTTTATTAGGTTAGTACTCTATGAATGTCTTTTTAACTAACTCTGTGGTTATTTATCAGTCAATACTTGTTGATCTTGTTTTTTTTAAAATCTGATTTTTGAAACCTGTGATTTAATGTAGGTTATTAATAAGCTGGAGAACAAAATTTCACTGTTTTACCAAATACTACTTAAATATACAACATTTTTCATACTAAGCTTTAGAAATTATTTGGTTTTATATTTATAATAGAAATTTTTCTGAAATGTTGAAAGTGAAATCATTATCGGTTATTCATAGGTGCTCAAAGTATATGAAGCACATAATTACTAGTTTTTCTCTTTTATAAGATTCCATGTGGCCAACTTATTTAAAATAGAGTATAATTATTACTGCTGCTGCTGCTGCTAAGTTGCTTCAGTCGTGTCCGACTCTGTGCGACCCCATAGATGGCAGCCCACCAGGCTCCCCCGTCCCTGGGATTCTCCAGGCAAGAACACTGGAGTGGGTTGCCATTTCCTTCTCCACTGCAGGAAAGTGAAAAGTGAAAGTGAAGTTGCTCAGTCATGTTCGACTCTTAGCGACCCCATGGACTGCAGCCTACCAGGCTCCTCCATCCATGGGATTTTCCAGGCAAGAGCACTGGAGTGGGGTGCCATTGCCTTCTCCCAAGTATTACTGCATTTATTTAAAAATACATGTGAATACAGAAGCTAATATTTAAGAGTGAAAATAATACTTAAATGTGATGGGATTACAGAAAGCTTATAAATGAAAAAGCCACTTTGTTCCTTTACTAAAATTTTATTATAAAATATGCAGTTAGAATATATATAACATATCTATATATTTTAAAGAATAATAAAATGAACTCTTATTTCTACCACCCAACTTAAGAAAAGAATATTACCAGGAAAGCCTTATTATAGATAAACACAGTCAACCACATACTGACCAACGGTTCAATTTACTAGAATGATATTACAGTTATAAAATTGTCTGTATCTAACACTGTAACTTCAGAATATTTAAGGCAAAAATTTATAGAGCTCCAAAGAGAAACTGACAGATCTGTCTTCATAGTGGAAAATTTTAACACAGTTCTCAATTATTAATTTAAAAATAGTAAAGAAAAAAAGTAAAAATTTAGAAGATTTAAACAACATATTCAGCAAGATTAATGTAAGGATATTTAGAACATGTGCCCAACAATTGGGGAATACACATTCTTTTTAAGAACACCTGGAACATTTTTGAAAATCAGCCATATGTCAAGCCGTACATAGCAATTGTAGTAAGTTTCAAAGAAATAATGTAATGTGGACTCTGTTCTCATTTTAAAACAAGTTAAAATAAAGGTTAAGGGCCACCCCCCCCCAGTACTTTTGGTTGGGCTGCCCTGGTGGCTCAGACAGTAAAGAATCTGCCTGTAATGCAGGAGATGCAGGTTTGATCCCTGATTTGGGAAGATCCCCTGGAGAAGCACATGACAACTGACTCTAGTCTTCTTGCCTGAAGAATTCCATAGACAGAGGAGCCTGGCGGGCTACAGTCCATAGGGTCGCAAAGAGTTGGACACGACTGAGCGACTAACATTTTCACTTTCAGGCTGGAGAACCAGAACACTTCCACTTGCCACCAGACCAAGTCCCAGCGATGAAAAAGATAACAAGAGAATATTATGAAATAATACTATAAATTTTAGCCAGTATATTTGAAATTTGGGCAACATAGACAAAAGATATTTGACCAAAGTCAAGCAAAGAAGAAACAAAATCTTTCCCTGTAGGGAAAAAATGAGTCACTAGTTAAAAATTCTTGCACACGTCAGATATCAGACGTCTTTGGTTTTTTAAGAGAGTTTTGCCAGACATTCAAGGCACAGGTATATTTTATTTTGTAAGGTTCTCTATAAAATAATTTTAGTCATATATGTTTTTTTCTAACTTGAACTTTGTTTAGTTTTGTTAATTGACTAACTTTGTATTAATTAAAAAGAAGATAACATAATAAGCCTGCCAAATTTTAAATTCACAGAAGACACGAAGAGACATTGCACAAAAGAAGTGCAGGTGGCCAAAGCATATTAAAAAGAGTTTACTTGTAATAAGGATCAAAGAAGCTTTTAACTTATTGAATAAGACTGGTCCAGAAGGCACGAATCTTCCCTGACTTCTGTAAGACCTAGTTTACTAAAAGCAAGGGTACTTACCCTTTCTTAAGGGTTTGTTGTGAAGAATTAAATACATATATATGTATGTGTATACAGGTATAAATATATATATATATGAGTAAATATATATATATATATATATATATATATATATATATGAAATTGCAAACTCGGAGGCCCTATTCAAATATGAGATACTGTTTGTTTCCCCAGAGCACAGGCCGCAAAGCCCTGTATCCTTTTCTTTGATGAATTTGAATCCATTGCCCCTCGACGCGGCCACGATAACACGGGAGTTACAGATCGCGTGGTTAACCAGTTGCTGACTCAGCTGGATGGAGTCGAAGGCTTGCAGGGTAATAATTGTAAATACAGAAATATCTTCTGTTAAGCAGATTCCCCCAGGATTTAGTAAAGTATTTTCTTTTCCCCCCAGGTGTTTATGTACTGGCTGCTACTAGTCGCCCTGACTTGATTGACCCTGCCCTGCTCAGGCCCGGCCGACTAGATAAATGTGTATACTGTCCTCCTCCTGATCAGGTGACAATTTCATATACCTACAAACGCTCCACTCTTTCCTTGCGAACTTTACTTCTGCCAGGTAATAGCAGTTGTCCTTAGAAGACCAGTTTTCGGCAAAGACCCTAGTCACTATTTTCTTGCAGCATGAAAAGATTCTGAATTAGAGGCAAAGCCTTTCTTTGGCCCAGCCATCCCATGCAAACTCCCATCTGAAAACTTTGTGTTAGCCAGATGGAAAAAAGGGAAGGAAACCAAGTATTGATGTCCATGTTCCCTGTGTTCAGAGATCACACACCTCATTATCTTGACAGAAGACTGATACAGAATCAAGCATAGTAGTATAGGAAGCATCCACACCGGTTACGTAGAGATATGCCTTTTAACCACTCCTAGTCCTGTGTTCCCAAATTTAGAAACGACTGGATAAGTGAAAGAAGAAACAGACAAATCAATAGTCAAAGGTATAAATGTATATCACATGTAGCGATTATTTTAATTTTCTTTTTGAAACAGTTCTTGGCTCCTTTGCTAAGATAAGCACTAAGAAATGATCTATACTAAATAGTTGAGAATGTTGATTTTCATTCATTTTCCTCCCTGTGTTCCTTCTGTTAGACAAAAAGTACCAAGGAGGATAGATGTAGCCTGGTGGTTCATTCCTCAACTTATTTGTAAAACTTCTTAGATAAATGAAGTGAATGTATAAGAAAAATCCTGTAAGATAAGTTGAAAATATTATATTCAGTGTTATTTGTTAAGTCAATGAGTTTTTCTCCCTTCAGGCATCACGTCTTGAAATTTTAAACGTTCTCAGTGAGTCTCTACCTCTGGCAGATGATGTGGATCTTCAACACGTGGCATCAGTAACCGACTCCTTTACGGGAGCTGATCTAAAAGCGCTCCTTTACAATGCACAGTTAGAGGCCTTGCACGGAAGACTGCTATCCTGTGGGCTCCAAGTAAGTTACTGGAGGAGACTGTTACTGTGGCGTCTTATGGTGACATGAGCAGTTCAGTGTCAGTTTCAGCCTTAAAAAAAAAAAAGTTTATTTCTGAACAACTTCAGCTTAACTTTATACAAATTTGCCTCTAGTCTACTGTACCGTAATTGGGATACTGGCTTTGTAGAGAATTTGTAATTACATGAAGAATTTGGTGTCTGTTTCTTTCACCTTACTTTACTATTGGCAAAATATAGTTGGTGTGTGGAAGGGTATCCTTTGAATTGAGGTATCAGGAATTGTACTGTGATTTCAAATTTTTTACTTTTTTTAAAAAAATCATCAAATAGTTATTTTGAAGCTCAGGTTGTCCCAGATCTGGCCAGTAGGAGCCCCTTTTGGATGGCTTCTGTGCCTTTGTGGTATGTCGTCCTCATTCTCTGCTCACTTACTTCCCTACAGGACAAGATGTTCTAGGTTTACCTTGTACTTTTGGTACTCCAGCCCCAGAAAGTTTTTTTGTCTAAGAATAATATTTTAATTTTTGCAACAAAGAATTTGAACTCTGCCACATTATGGACTTTACCATATATTTTCTAGGAAGACTTTTCCTATATACTCCTCTCCTTCACATTTTGTTGGAAGTTATTGCAGGGACTAAATTTAGATACTTCCAAGTTTGTGCTACTTATTTTGGTAAGCCACTGAGGGTGTTTCCCCTCAACACCCCATTTCAGTAGCAGAAAGGGTGTTTATTTGTAACACACTCTATAATGATGCATCAACCATGTTTTAGAGTGCTTTCTCATTTCAGAATAGAAAAATATAAATTTAAAGAGACATGAAAATAAAATCCAGAGGTCTGAGTCCTAGATTTGTTAGTTTTGGGGCAGATGATTGGCAAATTACCTATATATTCCATTTTGTCTTTCCTTATTTTGATAGTTAAAATTATGTGATATGCCTCAGAACCATTAGAGAATCAATAAGAACTTTTGTAAAAAGGGCCTGGAGTTTCCTTGGTCTGTTAGAATGGTGTGTGGTTTATTTTTGAATTGTGGATTATTTAGAGCTTTACAGCTGATTGTCCTTTTGTGTGTTTTAGGATGGAGGTTCCAGCTCTGATAGTGACCTGAGTCTGTCTTCAATGGTTTTTCTTAACCACAGCAGTGGCTCTGATGATTCAGCTGGAGACGGAGAATGTGGCTTAGAGCAATCCCTGGTTTCTCTGGAGATGTCTGAGGTGCTTCAAGATGAATCAAAGTTCAATATGTACCGGCTCTACTTTGGAAGCTCTTACGAATCAGAACTTGGAAATGGAACCTCTTCTGATTTGGTAAGTCGTGTAGTCATTGTACAGTTCTGAAATAGCAAGCCATATGTTGGTTCAATTTATGTCTTAACCAGCCGCACATGTTCTTTCTGGTTGGTGTGACTCCTTCAGTAAAGCAGTCTTTCCATACCTAATCAGTCATTTTCATTCCTGGTTAAGACAGCTGGCAGTAAGGGGAGCTGAGGTAGCCAGTGGTTGTGATCACCCTTTGGTTTCTTTCAGGTTTTTTCTCATTAGCAGCTTTAAAACATCTTTAGTAGCAGATCCATTTAATGTTAAACTTAAATCCTATTATTGTAGAACAGTTGAGGATAATGAGAAATTTGGTATGATAATGTCAAAAATTCTGACAACAAAATGTTGTCTTTTGGTAATACTTCTGGTAGAAAGTGTAAGCATAGTGAAAAAGTTATTAGTAATTAGTAATGTTTCAACAGGGAAAATGTTTAGATTAAATTTGTGTGTTTTAGTCACTAAGTCGTGTCTGACTCTCTGCGACTCCATGGACTGTAGACTGCCAGGCTCCTCTGTCCATGGAATTCTCCAGGCAGGAATACTGGAGTGGGTTGCCATTTCCTTCTCCAGGGGATCTTCCTGTCCCAAGGAATTTGAACCTGGGTGTCCTGCACTGCAGGCAGATTCTTTACCGACTGAGCTACGAGGGAAGCCCAGATTAAATTTGGGCAGTACCATTTTTCTAAATTAAAATAGCATTCAACACGTATCTCAGAAGACAGTGATTCACTGTTGCTTTATTGGTAACCTTAACATTTTTACAAATATTCAGTGATTTTTCAGGTAGATTTCCTTAATTAGGTTTTAAAAAACATAAAAGTAATCCATTTGTATTCTCAAGAATAGTAAGCAGTTTTAATTCTAGTCTTTGTTTTCTGTTTCTTAACATGTAGAAATGTCCCAGAACCTTAGTATAACCTATCATTAGAGCATTAGTGGTGGATTTATAACAAAAGCATTTAAAAAAAAAAAACCTGTATGATGGCAGTTTTCACTCTGGTGGTTCAACCACGTAGGTATAGATGATCCTTTATAGAATATGAACATATTTTAAACCTGCTTAAATTTTAGCTAGTTAAAATGTAAGCTTACCCGTGTTAAAGTTTTCCTGCTGAAAGTTGGTCATTTTATCTTTAAGTACATAATTGTTTTCTCTTTTGCTCTTTTTCCTTCCCTCCATCTCTCATTATTATACTTAACCACACAGAGCTCACAATGCCTGTCAGCACCAAGCTCCATGACTCAGGAGTTTCCCGGAGTTCCTGGGAAAGATCAGTCATTACGACCTCCATTGTTCAGAACAGCCTCACAGGAGGGTTATCAGGAACTCACACAAGAGCAGAGAGATCAACTGAGGGCAGATATCAGCATCATCAAAGGCAGATACCGGAGCCAAACTGGAGTAAGTCTTTCCCCCCTTCATCATAATTGTAAAACTTTTTACAGATTGTTTTTCCTGTTTTTGATATGTATTTTTTTGATTTGTAAATGCGCTCTTTTATAAAGGGCTGAAACACATCGATCGGTCAAATGGTTATGTGCTAACAGTTTTTGGTAATCTTATGATAAAGGGAAGGCATAGTCCTAAGAAAATGGCAAGAGCAAATAACATTCCTTTTCAAAAGCAAATAACTTTTTCATTATGTCCCTTAGTTAACTTTCTGTCATTTTATTTTTTGTTTAAGGAGGATGATGCCCTTAACCCACCAGGACCAATCAGAACCAGTCTGGCTATTAGCCAGTCACATTTAATGACTGCGCTGAGTCACACTCGGCCATCCGTCAGTGAAGATGACCGGAAGACCTTCGCTGAGTTGTAAGTGACAAATTGTGATTCAGAAGTATACATACAATTACAGGTGACAGTTCTTCAAACTTCTAGAGTGCTTTTTTGAATCACAAATAATATGTGGAATATTTAAAAGCCAATTCAAAAACATTTGCTTAGTAGCCATGCATTCAAATGCTCAAAAACGTCAAGAGTAAAGAAGTCAAAAATAAATTTTTATTTTTATATAAATGTATATTTATATAAATCAGATTTAATCAAATGAATTAGTTAATGGACTTTTTAAATTTTAAAAACAAAAAGTAAAATCATTTTTGATACCATTCCAAAATGTATATTGGAATCATTTCTCAAACCACCCCCATTTCTAACATACATAATAACAGTAAGACTAAACTGTTTTCAAATTTAAGTGTAGTTTCAATTTGGGAAATGATTCCAATATATAGTTTGTATAAATTATGAAAATACACCTGTTTTGTTTTCAAAATAATTTATATTTTATTCATCTCAAAAACATAAATACATTCACATTTATTCACTTGTGGACCATGTTTAATATTTATTTGAGTTTATACGCTTCTTCAGTTGTCTCTGTAAAACCTTTGGAGTCTGAGACCTGTAGACTGGGGACCATTGTAGATCAATAATTCAACTTAAGAGATGTAGTCCTCTGTACTGTATAACCTGATGACTACAGTTAATAGTACTGTAGTGTATACTTATAAGTTGCTAAGAGCAGATCTTAAAAGTTATCACAGGAAAAAAAGTAACTGAAGTGATGATGGTTGACATCTAGACTTACTGTGGTAATTCTTTCACAATATATTCATATATCAAATCACTATGTTTACACCTAAAACTAATACAGTGTTATATGTCAGTTGTCTCAGCTTAAAGAAAGTCAAAAATGGGAGAGAGAAAAAAGAAGTGTATTCCTGGTGTTTAGAAGTTACAACTTGCTTGTTAAATTTTGCTAAACTCTGGGGTATGTGTATGTACCTTGAAAGGGTAGAAAAATTATTCCTTCCCTTCTAGGTTCTTTGGATGGTCTAATAAATTGAATAAGGTGGATTAACAGGAGAAAAATCTAATGATGTACATTCAGGATCTGCACAAAAATAGAATGAAGGCAATGAGGTTTATATATTGTCTTGAGATAAGGGGCTGGCCTCCACAGGGGAGGAGGGCAATTCACAGCAAAGTGGGAAGAACAGATGTCTGGGAGTCAGATGTTTGCCCTGTAATGCAGGTAAGTCTTTTGAGATAAAAAGAAGGAAAAAAAGTAAAACAAAAACACTTAAGAGAAGACTTTAAGTAAAAGTAAAAACAAAACACTTAAGAGAAGACTTTAAGTAACAAGACGTGAGGTATAGGAAATTATTTGGATAAAATAGGATTTTGGCTTCTAAAAAAGTTTTCTACGAAGACTACTTAAAAAGGTAAAGAACCTTTCGCAGTCTCAGCAGTAGCAGACCAATAGCCAAAAAAATTTTTGTCCTGAAGGAGAACATTTTAATATCAGTGGTTTATAAACTAACACATTTTTAAAAACCCTGCAGTAAATTCATTCCATTTTATCCACCTTGACTACACAAAGTAAGTCTCTCCAAGTTTCTGTATTCATTTAGTTTGTCCTTTATTCTTTCCCATTCTGTAACAATCAGAATAGAGTTGCATATGGTTGTTTTCCTTGTAATTTCTCAGTTCTAATTAAATACATTAATTAGAATTCTTAAACCTTAACTTCTGGTAATTTTGAACTGTTACACTAGCATTTTGTAGACTGGCAGATTACTGCATACATTTCATAATTTCTGGAAGAATACACCTTAACAGTACAATTCTTCAGTGTAGAATAGGACACGTTTCTTTATACTTTGAAATATTTTTAGTTTCTACATTGTAAGAAGCCAAAAGTAAATAGTTCTATGTTCAGTAGTTAGTTTCATTATTTTATCATATTTAGAAATAATCTAGATAGCCAGTGAATTTTCATCATTTACCAAAACTAAGGGTTTAAGTTACCAAAGAGATTATGGAAACAAAGTAGACATAACATAAAAATTTATTATTGAGAAGTTCACTTAAGAATGAGGTTTTTTAAATAATCATCTTTAGATTACTTATGAAAATTTTATGGGATATTAAAGCAGTTAACTGTCTTGGCAAGTTTCATAACAGATATGCTTATTTATTGGACAGTATCCCAGATCACTTTACTTGGATTAGTTTGTATTATGTTTCTGAGAGTTGAAAAAATTTGTTGCTTTTTTCTTTAAGCCAATTAAGTAGATCATTTTACAAATTATGGCAGTATTCATCCAAAATATCACATGTACATCGATATAACAAGCACAGACAAACAGACCCCTGTTTAATTTCCATCCCCAAATTTTAGCCTTGGGAGGTTTTTATAATTGGAATATTTTACTTTGTTGTGTTAGTTCTTATACAGAATGTGAATCGGGTATTTGTATACATGTATCCTTTCCTTCCCTCTTAAGTTTCCCTTCTGTCCCACCCCTCTAGGTTGCAACAGAGCACCCAGCTGAGCTCCCTGTGTTACACAGCAGCTTCCCACTAGCTATTTTACACGTGGTTACAGAGAAGGCAATGGCACCCCACTCCAGTACTCTTGCCTGGAAAATCCCATGGACAGAGGAGCCTGGTAGGCTGCAGTCCATGGTGTCACGAAGAGTCGGACACGACTGAGCGACTTCACTTTCACTTTTCACTTTCATGCATTGGAGAAGGAAATGGCAACCCACTCCAGTGTTCTTGCCTGGAGAATCCCAGGGACGGTGGAGCCTGCTGGGCTGCCGTCTATGGGGTCGCACAGAGTTGGACACAACTGAGGTGACTTAGCAGTAGCAGTGTATATATGTCAGTGCTACTCCATTCATCCCACCCTCCTCTTCCCCCCACTGTGACCACAAGTCCATTCTCTACATCTGCATCTCTATTCCTGCCCTGAAAATAGGTTCATCATATATGCACTTATTTTTTTTAGATTCTAGATTCCACATATATGCAATAAAATACACAATATTTGTTTTTCTGACTGACTTCACTTTGTATGACAGACTCCACGTTCATCCACATCACAACATGTGACCCAAATTCATTCCTTTTTAAACCATGGGAGTTTTTATGTGTGTGTGAAAGTCGCTCAATCACGTCCAGCTCTTGCAACCCCATGGACTGTAGCCTGCCTGGCTTCTCTGCCTGTGGACTTCTCCAGGCAAGAATACTGGAGTGGGTTGCCGTTTACTCCTCCAGGGGATCTTCCCAATCCAGAGATTAAACCCAAGTCTCCTTCATTGCAGGCAGATTCTTTACCATCTGAGCCACGGGGAAGCCCAGGAATTTTTATAAGTCTGTATTTTTTAAAAAGCCTCTCCTGTTGCTGCTCCTTTTTCCCCCCCCAGTCTCAGGTGATCGTAGACAGTGTTTTAGCTATCTCCTAGGATATGTACAGGGACAGAGGAAGAAAGTAAGTTTTCTGCTTACTTGTGTTTAAATAGAGTTGATTTACAGTATTAGCTTCAGGTGTACTACATAGTGATTCAATATTTATAGATTACACTCCATTTAAAGTTACTGCAAAGTACTGGCTACATTCCATTTAAAGTTACTACAAAGTAATGACTATATTTCCCTGTGATGAACAATATAGTCCTTGTTCCTTATTTTATATAGAATAGTTTGTACCTCTTAATCCCCAAACCCTGGCTGGCTCCTTTCCTTCCTTCTTTTGTCTGGTAACCACTAGTTTGTTCCCTATATCGGTGAGTCCATTTCTGTTTTGTTTTATACATTCGTTTTTTTAGATTCCAAAGTAAGTGATAACAGTATTTGTCTTTTCTGATGATATTCTCTAGGTCCATCCATGTTGTATCAAATGGCAGTATTTCAGTCTTTTTAATGGCTGGATAATATTCCATTGTATATATATATGCATCTTATTAAGCCAGTTGTTTATTGATGGACACTTCTGTTGCTTCCATACCTTGGAAATTCTAAATAATGCTTCTTTGAACATTAAAATGCATGTATCTTTTAAAATTACTATTTGTTTTTCTACTACTTACTATACTTACTATGTTAATATTCTATATATATACCAATTTAGAGTATACTAATACTATATAGCATTACTATACTATATTACCAGTATTACTATACTATATATAGTAATATCTAGTATACTAATTAATACTAATTACATTCTGGGTATATATACCCAGATTAGAATTACTGGTTATATAGTTCTATCATGTTAGTTTTTTGAAGAACATCTATATTGTAAGGAGCCTCCATTTTGTTTTCTATAGTGGTTACATAAACGTTTGTTTACACCAGTAGTGTCAGATGGTCCCCTTTTCTCCTCATCCTTGCCATTGTTATCTATAGTCTTTTTGATGATAGCCATTCTGACAGTTCTGAGGTGATACCTCATTGTGCTTTTGGTTTGCATTTCTCTAATTAGAGATGTTAGCTTTCTAGCTGTATGTCGTCTTTGGAAAATGTCTATTCTGATCCTCTGCCCATTTTTTTCTCAGGTTTTTTTGATATTGAGTTGTATGTACTCTTTATAGTTTGGGTATTAACCACTTATTGGTCGTATCATTTGCAAATATTTCTTCCCATTGAGTAGGTTATCTTTTTGTTGATTATTTTCTTTTTGTTGATTATTTTATCTTTCTAGGAGTTTGGAGGTATATTTATTATCAGAAGTCAAGAGTAATTATTTACAATTTCCCATCTTTAAATAGTTCTAACATCCTAATCTTTTACACTATCTGCAAGCATTTTGAGATGAATAGGGGAGGTCTGGGGGTTGGTAAAGAGAGGTGAACTTTTGAATTGTTTCTAGAGCCACATTTCTGATTTTGCAGAGACTAATTTGTAAAATATGGACAGTTTCTTATTTCCTCAAAAAACTGGATTGCAGCGTGAATGCTGTCAAGGGCCTGACCCAGCCATCCAACTACAGGAAGATTTTATTACGAAGGAAATCAAAAGATTACTACAAGAGCCTACAATATGTTGCCTCTAAGAGACCTACCTTAGGGCATAGGACATGCACAAATTAAAAGTAAGGGAATGGAGGAGGATTATCTCAAGATGGCAGAGTAGAAGGATGTGAGCTCACCATCTTCCTGCAGAAACACCAAAATCACAACTAACTGGTGAACAACCTCACCATCTTCCTGCAGAAACACCAAAATCACAACTAACTGGTGAACAACCATTTACAAAAAAAATTACTGGAACCTCCCAAAAAAAGACATTCTACATCCAAAGACAAAAGCCACAATAAGATGGTAGGAGGGGCATTATTGCAAATCCCATACCTGCTGGGTGGGTGACCCACAAGTTTGGAAACAATTCTCCCATAGAAGTTACCCCACAGGAGGGAAAGTTTTAAACCCCACATCAGCCTTCCCAGCCTGGGGGTCCAGCCCCCAGAGAATCTGGCTTTGAAGGCCAGTGGGGTTTGATCACAGTATTTCTCTAAGATGGGGAGAAACACAAAGTCTACTCAGAGGGCACACACGAAGTCTCATATATACAAAGACCCAGGGGAAAAGAGCAGTGACCTGATAAGAGACAGGGACAGACCTACCTGCTAGTATTGGATGGTCTCCTGCAGAGGTGGGGAGAGGGGGCGTGGCGACCATGACTCACTGCAAGAACAAAGACACTGGCAGCAACGATTCTGGGATGTACCTATTAACATGAATCCTCCCCGAGGCCGCCATTAGCCCCACCGAACAGCCTGCAGGCTCCAGTGCTGGGCCACCTCAAGCCAAACCACCAACCGGGCAGGAACACAGCCCCACCCATCAGCAGACAAGTGGCTTAAAGGCTCCCTGAACATGGCCCTGTGCACCAGAGGGACAAAATCCATCTCTACCCACCAATGGACCAGAATCAGCCCTTCTCACCAGGAAGCCTGCACAAACCTCTTAGACAGCCTCAACCACCAGAGGGCAGACAGAACTACAGTCCTGCGGCCTATGGAACAGAAACCGCAATCACAGAAAGTTAGTCAAAATGAGATTGAAAAGGAATATGTCCCAGATAAAGGAACAAGATGAGACCCAGAACAACAACTAAGTGAAATAAAGATAGCCAACCTACTGGAAGAAGAATTCAGAATAATAGTGAAGATGATCAAAGATCTCAGAAAAAGAATGGAGGCAAGGATTGAGAAAGATACAATAAATGTTTGCTGAAGACCGAGAAGAACTAAGGAACAAACAAATGAACAGTATGAAATGAAAAATGTACCAGAAGGAATCAATAGAATAAGTGAGGCAGGAGAACAGATAAGTGACCAGAAAGATAATAGTGAAAATCACTGCCACGGAACATAACAAAAGACAAAGACAGTCTAAGAGACCTCCAGGACAATATTAAAGGCACCAACAATTGCATTATAGAGTTCCCAGAAGAAGAGAGACAAAGGATCTGAGAAAATATCTGAAGAGATAATAGCTGAAAAATTCCCTAACATGGGAAGGGAAGCAGTCACCAACATCTAGGAAGAACAAAGTGTCCAGATAGGATAAACCCAAGTAGGAACATGCTGAAACATATTAGTCAAACAAAGATTAAATACAAGAAAGAAAAATTACAAAGATTCAATATTGAAACCAACAAATACCATCCAGGGGAATTCCCATAAGTTTATCAGCTGATCTTTCAGCAGAAACTCTGCAAGCCAGAAGGGAGTGACATGATATATTTAATAGATGCAGAAAAAGCTGTTGACAAAATTCAACAACCATTTATGATGAAAAGGCTCCAGAAAGTTGTTACAGAGGAAACACACCATCAATATAACAAAGGCCATATATGGCAAACCTACAGCTAACATCTTCAGTTCAGTCGCGTCTGACTTCTTGTGACCCCATGGACTGCAGCACGCCAGGCCTCCCTGTCCATCACCAACTCCCAGAGTTTACTCAAACTCATGTCCATTGAGTCAGTGATGCCATCCAGCCATCTCATCCCCTGTCGTCCCCTTCTCCTGCCTTCATTCTTTCCCAGCATCAGGGCCTTTTCAAATCAGTCAGTTCTTCCTATCAAGTGGCCAAAGTACTGGAGCTTCAGCTTCAGCATCAGTCCTTCCAAATCAGGACTGATTTCCTTTAGGATGGACTGGCTGGATCTCCTTGCAGTCCAAGGGACTCTCAAGAGTCTTCTCAACACCACAGTTCAAAAGCATCAATTCTTTGGCGCTCAGCTTTCTTTATAGTCCAGCTCTCACATCCATACATGACTACTGGAAAAACCAAAGCTTTGACTAGACGGACCTTTGTTGGCAAAGCAATGTCTCTGCTTTTTAATATGTTGTCTAGGTTGATCATAATTTTTCTTCCAAGGAGCAAGCGTCTTTTAATTTCATGACCAAAGTCACCATCTGCAGTAATTTTGGAGCCCCCCAAAAATAAAGTCTGTCACTGTTTCCCATCTATTTGGCATGAAGTGATGGACCAGATGCCATGATCTTAGTTTTCTGAATGTTGAGCTTTAAGCCAACTTTTTCACTCTCCTCTTTCACTTTCATCAAGAGGCTCTTTAGTTCTTCTTCGCTTTCTGCCATAAGGGTGGTGTCATCTGCATATCTGAAGTTATTGATATTTCTCCAGGCAATCTTGATTCCAGCTTGTTTCATCCATTCCAGCATTTCTCATGATGTACTCTGCATATAAGTTCGGAGAAGGCAATGGCAACTCAGTCCAGTACTCTTGCCTGGAAAATCCCAGGGACTGGGGAGCCTGGTGGGCTGCCATCTGTGGGGTCACACAGAGCCAGACACGACTGAAGTGACTTAGCAGCAGCAGCATATAAGTTACATAATCAGGGTGACAATACACAGCCTTGACGTACTCCTTTCCCGATTTGGAACCAGTCTGTTGTTCCATTTCCAGTTCTAACTGTTGCTTCTTGACCTCCATACAGATTTCTCAGGAGGCAGGTCAAGCGGTCTGGTATTCCATCTCTTTAAGAATTTTCCACATACTTAACCGTGAAAAGATGAAAGCAGTTCCTCTAAATGGAAATAAGACTAGGATGCCCAATCTCACCAGTTTTATTTAACATAGTTTTGGAGTCCTGATCATGGCAATCAGAGAATAAAAAGAAATTAAAGGACTCCAAGTTGGGAAAGAAGACATTAAAATGTCATTGTTTGCTGATAAAGTGATACTATACATAGAAAATCCTAAAGAGACTACCAGAAAACTACAAGAGCCCATCAATGAATTCATTAGGGTTGCTGGTTACAAAATTAATCCACAGAAATCTGTTGCATTCCTAGATATTTACAACGAAACAGCTGGAAAGACAAAGAAGCAGTCCCATTTACCATCACAGCAAAAAGAATAAAATACCTAGGAGTAAACCTACCTAAGGAGACAAAAAACCTTTACTCTGAAAACTGTAAGACATTGATGAAAGAAATTGAAGATGATACAAACAGATGGAAAAATATACTATAGTCTTGGACTGGAAGAATCAATATTGTGAAAATGACTGTACTACACAAGCCATACTACAGATTCATTGTGATCTGTATGAAATTACCAATGGCATCTTTTACAGAACTAGAACAAAGAGTCTTAAAATTCATCTGGAAACCCAAAAGACCCTGAGTAACCAGAGCAATCTTAAGAAAAACAGAGCTGGGAGAATCAGAGCAATCTTAAGAAAAACAGAGCTGGGAGAATCAGACTCCCTGATGTGAAGACTATATTATAAAACTATAGTCATTAAGACAGTATGATTCTGGCATAAAAGCAGACATATAATCAATGGAACAGGATGGACAGCCCAGAAATATAAACAATGGAGTAGAGACAGTCTGTTCAATAAATGGTGCTGGGAAAACTGGAAAGCTCCACGTAAAAAAAAAATGAAATGAGAATATTCTTTAACACTATACAGAAGAATAAACTTAAAATGGATTAAAGGTCTAAATGGAAGGTCAGACGCTATAAAACTCAGACGAAAACATAGGCAGAACACTGACATAATTCGCAGCAATGCCTTTTTCAATCCATCTGTCAGAGTAATGGCAATAAAAACAAAAATCACGGACATAATTTGCAGCAATGCCTTTTTCAATCCATCTCTCAGAGTAACAGAAATAAAAACAAAAATAAGTAAATGAGACCCAGTTAAACTCAAAATCTTTTGCACAGCAAAGGAAACCATAAACCAAATGAAAAGCAACCCACAGAATGGGAGAAAATATTTACAAATGATAGAGTCGACAAGGGATTAATCTCCAAAATTTACAAACAGTTCATGGAGTTTAATATCAAAATAAACAACCCAATCAAAAACTGGGCGGAAGACCTAAGTAGACATTTCTCCAAAGATATATACAGGTGGCAAAGAGGCATAATGGAAAGATGTTCAACATCACTAATTACAGAAATGCAAATCAAAACTACAATGAGATATCACTTTATAGCAGTCAAAATGGCTGTCATCAACAAACCCACAAACAATCAGTGCCAAAACGGTGTAGAGAGAAGGAAACCCTTCTGCACTGTTGGTCAGAATGTAAATTGAGACAGGCACTGTGAGCAGTATAGATGTTCCTTAAAAACTCAAAATAGAGATACTGGATGATCCTGCAATTCCACCCTGGGCATATATTTGGAGAACAATAGTCTGAAAGGGTACATGCACCCCAGTGTCCACTACAGTACTATTTACCAATGCCAAGATATGGAAACAACCTAACTGTCCACTGACAGATGAATGGATATAGAAGATTTGGTGTATATATGTATATGTATACACACACAGACACAGAGGCATATTACTCAGCCATTAAAAGAATGAAATAATGCCATTTGCAGCAACATGGATGGACCTAGAAATTGTCATACTGAGTGAAATAAGTCAGACAGCAAAAGACAAATATCATATATTGCTTTTATATGGAATCTAAAAAAAATCATTCAAATGAAAGTAAGGGAAGGGACAAAGATACTCCATCCAAACAGAAAGGACAAAACAGGGATTGCAATTCTCATATCAAAGAAAATCGACTTTAAAACAAGACTATAAAGAAAGACAAGGACATGAATGATAAAAGGATCAATACATGGAAAGGATATGACACTTGTCAACATATATGCACCTAATATAGGAGCACCCAAATGTATAAAACAAATACTAACAGATTCAAAGAGAGAAAATGGCAGGACTACAATAAGAGACCTTAGCACCCCACTCACATCAATGGACAGATCTTTGAGACAGAAAGTAAATAAGGCAACAGAGATCCTAAATGATACAATAGCAGTTAAGACTTAATTGATGTCTTCAGGACATAACATCCAAAAAAAAAAAAACCCAAAATACACATTCTTTTCAAGTGGACATGAAATATTCTCTAGGGTTGATCGCATCCTAGGACACAGAACAAGTCTAAACAAATTTAAGAGTATAGAAATTATTTCAAGCATCTTTTCTGACCATAATGGCATGAAACTAGAAGTCAACCACAAAAAAAGAAACAAGAAAAAAAATTACATGCAGACTAAACAATATGCTACTAAAAACAAAATGGTCAACAAAATCAAAGAAGTACTTTGAGGCAAATGACAATGAAAACAGAACCATATAAAATCTATGGGATGCAGCAAAAGCAGTTCTTAGAGGGAAGTTCACAGCAATACAGGCTTCTTTAACAAACAGGAAAATATAACAACTTAATCCACTACTTAAAGAATTAGAAAAAGAACAAACAAAATAGCACAATGAAGGAGATGATAATAAAATTCAGAAGTAAAATAGATGTAAGAAACATAGGAAAAGATCAGTAAAACCAAGAGCTGGTTCTTGGAAAGGTAAACAAAATTGGCCAGGCTTACTTATAACAAAAGAGGGAAGACCCAAATAAAATATGAAAGAGAAGAAATCACAACTGATACCACAGGGGGTGAAAAAGGTAAGAATAGTATGAACAGTTGTTGTTAATCACTAAGTTGTGTCTGACTCTTTGCAACCCCATTTTTGGGGTTGCAGCAAGCCAGACTTCCCTGTCCTCCACTGTCTGCCGGAGTTTCCTCAAGTTTATGTCCATGAGTTGGTGATGCTATATAAACATCTCATCCTCTGCCACCCTCTTCTTTACTTTGTTCTACTATGAACATACTCTGTTCTACTGTGAACAGTTATATGTCAACAAATTTGACAGCCTAGAAGAAATGGATCAATTTTTAAAAACATAAAAGCACACCAAAACTGAATCAAGAAGAAATACATAACCTGAGCAAACCAATCACTAGAAATGAAATAAAATCTAATTTTAAAAACTCCCTTCAAACAAGAGCCCAGAACCAAATGACTCACTGGGGAACTGTACCAAACATACCAAGAAGAAATTACTTTGATCCTTCTCAAATTCTTCCAAAAGATTGAAGAGGAAAGAATACTTCCAAAGATATTCTTTGAAAGCACCATCACTTTGACACCAAAACCAGACAAAGACACAACCAAAAAAGAAAATTACAGGCGAATATCTTTGATGAATAGAGACACAAAACTTCTCAACAACACATTAGCAAAGCGAACCCAACAACACATACAAAAAGTCACACACCACGACCAGTTGGGATTCATCTCAGGGTCACAAGGATGATTCAGCTTATGAAAATCAATGTGATACACCACATCTGGATGACAGTAAAAGTGACTGATGAGAGGAATCCAGATTGGAAAAGAAGAAATTAAACTCTATTTGCTGATGACATGGTACAGTATACACAGAAAATCCTAAAGATGCTACCAGGAAGCCATAAACAAAACGAAACACAACCTACAGACTAGGAGAAAATATTTGCAAATGATGCGACTGACAGAGGGTTAATATCCAAAATATACAAATAGCTCATACAGGTCAACAACAAGAAAAACAATCAACCCGATTGAAAATGGGCAGGAGACCTCAATAGACATTTCTCCTAAGACAACATACATATGGCCAATCGGCACACAAAAAGATGCTCAATGTCACTAATTATTAGAGAAATGCAAATCACAACTACATTGAGGTACCCCCTCACACCAGTCAGCATGGCCATCATTAAAAATTCTACAGATAAAGAATTCTGGAAAGGGTGTAGTGAAAAGGGGGAACCCTCTTACACTGTTGCTGGGAATGTAAATTGATACAGCCACTGTGGAAAACAGTATGGAGGTTCCTCAAAAAACTGAAAAGACAATTGCCAAAAGATCCAGAAATCCCTTTCTTGGGCATATAGCCAGACAAAACTATAATTTGAAAAGATACACAGACCTGTTTTCACAGCAGCATATTTATAATAGCTGAGACATTAGTTCAGTCGCTCAGTCGTGTCTGACTCTCTGCGACCCCATGAACTGCAGCACACCAGGCCTCCCTGTTCATCACCAACTCCAGGCGTTTACTCAAACTCATATCCATTGAGTTGGTGATGCCATCCAACCATCTCATCCTCTGCCATCCCCTTCTCATCCCACCTTCAATCTTTCCCAGCATCAGGGTCTTTTCAAATCAGTCAGTTCTTCACATTAGGTGGCCAAAGTTTTGGAGTTTCAGCTTCAACATCAGTCCTTCCAATGAATATTCAGGACTGATTTCCTTTAGGATGGACTGGTTGGATCTCTTTGCAGTCCAAGGGACTCTCAGGAGTCTTCTCCAACACCACAGTTCAAAAGCATCAATTCTTCGGTGCTCGGCTTTCTTTATAGCCCAGCTCTCACATCCATACATGACTACTGGGAAAACCATAGCTTTGACTAGATGGACCTTTGTTGGCAAAGTAATGTCTCTGTTTTTAAAAATGCTGTCTAGGTTGATCATAATTTTTCTTCCAAGGAGTAAGCATATTTTAATTTCATGACTGCAGTCACCATCTGCAGTGATTTTGGAGCCCAAAAAAATAGTCAGCCACTGTTTCCCCATCTATGTGCCATGAAGTGATGGGACCAGCTGCCATGATCTTGGTTTTCTGAATGTTGAATTTTAAGCCAACTTTTCCACTCTCCTCTTTCATCAAGAGGCTCTTTAGTTCTTCACTTTCTGCCATAAACGTGGTGTCATCTGCATATCTGAAGTTATTGATATTTCTTCTGGCAATCTTGATTCTAGCTTGTGCTTCCTCCAGCCCAGCGTTTCTCATTATGTACTCTGCACATAAGTTAAATAAGCAGGGTGACAACATACAGCCTTGACGTACTCCTTTCCCTATTTGGAACCACTCTGTTGTTCCATGTCCAGTTCTAACTGTTGCTTCCTGACCTGCATACAGATTTCTCAAGAGGCAGGTCAGATGGTCTGGTATTCCCATCTCTAGAAGAATTTTCCAGTTTGTTGTGATCCACACAGTGAAAGGCTTTGGCAGAGTCAATAAAGCAGAAATAGATGTTTTTCCAGAACTCTCTTGCCTTTTTGATGACCCAGCAGATGTTGGCAATTTGATCTCTGGTTCCTCTGCCTTTTCTAAAACCAGCTTGAACATCTGGAAGTTCACGGTTCACGTATTGCTGAAGCCTGGCTTGGAGAATTTTGAGCATTACTTTACTAGTGTGTCAGATGAGTGCAATTGTGCAGGAGTTTGAGCATTCTTTGGCATTGCCTTTGGGATTGGAATGAAAACTGACCTTTTCCAGTCCTGTGGCCACTGCTGAGTTTTCCATATTTGCCAGCATATTGAGTGTGGCACTTTCACAGCATCATCTCTCAGGATTTGAAATAGCTCAACTAGAATTCCATCACCTCCACTATCTTTGTTCATAGTGATGCTTTGTAAGGCCCACTTGACCCACATTCCAGGATGTCTGGCTCTAGGTGAGTGATCACACCATCGTGATTATCTGGGTCATGAAGATCTTTTTTGTACAGTTCTTCTGTGTATTCTTGCCACCTCTTCTTATCTTCTGCTTCTGTTAGGTCCATACTTCTTCTGTCCTTATTCCCATCTTTTCATGAAATGTTCCCTTGGTATCTCTAATTTTCCTGAAGAGATCTCTAGTCTTTCCCATTCTATTGTTTTCCACGATTTCTTTGCACTGATGACTGAGGAAGGCTTTCTTATCTTTCCTTGCTATTATTTGGAACTCTGCATTCAAATGGATATAGCTTTCCATTTCTCCTTTGTTTTTTGCTTCTTTGAGCTGAGACATGAAAACAACCTCAATGTCCATTGATAGATGAGTGGCTAAAGAAGTTGCAGTGTGTGTGTGTGTGTGTGTGTGTGTGTGTGTGTGTGTGTGTGTGTGTGTGTGTGTGTGTGTGTGTGTGTGTGTGTGTGTGTGTGTGTGTGTGTGTACTACTTAGCCAAAAAACGTGAAATAATTGCATTTGCAGCAACATAGATGAACCTGGAGATTATCATACTAGGGGAAACAGGGCAGAAAGAGAAACGCCTGTAGACATATACAACCCCAAGGCTGGCTTCTGTACTCCTTTGTGTCTTCTTTTTCCTGTTGTCTTTCCATAGGCAGCATAAGATCCTTGTTTAGCATGAGAGCTCTTTCATGTGTTTTTCAAAAACAGAAGTTTTCTCCAGTTTAAAGGATCCATCTGGCCACTGACAGATAGGGTCTTAATTAATGGTGACTGTAACCTGCAAGCCTTTTTGTGGCTTAACCATGACCACAAGAAGTGTCCCAAAAGAGTGCAAAAGACGTAGCTTTCACAAGATCCACAAAGTTTACTCACAGAATTAGCCAAAGAAAGCAAAGCCCTTCATGGTCACAGGCAGTGAGAATAGGGCAGTGAAGATGGAGTCTCCCATCCCCCACCAGAGTGCATGATGCCACCAGTTGCAGACCTGCCTATCCCTGCATTCACAGGAGCTACTGGAGTGGGACTTCCCTGTACCAAGAAGACAGTGAAGCTTGAGCCAACAAAGGCCCCTATGGGCTGGGACACCTTAAAGCAAACTCCCTAAGAGCTGGCACAGTTGGACAAAGAGATCGCTGCTTATGACTTCTTGTCTCAGATCCCGAGTTTTCTTGATGCCCATCAGATTCAAGCTGATACTTAATCTCCTGGCTGGCTTCTCTCTGGTTAAGCCACAGAGAGTCACAAACCATACCAATCACAAAGCCAAGCTCTCAAAACACAGAACAAGAGGAAACCTCACCTGTTTAAATATAGGGGACCCACTGCAGAGTGTGTCTAAACGAATGCACGTCTATTAGAACCATGAACTCACCAGTCTGTGAGGCCAGTGGACTCGAACAATGAGCGTAAATTAGAACCTATCCCTGGTAGCTCAGCTAGTAAAGAATCTGCCTGCAATGCAGAAGACCCTGCTTCAATTCCTGGGTTGGGAAGATCATCTGGAGGAGGGCATGGCAACCCACTCCAGTATTCTTGCCTGGAGAGTCTCCATGGACAGAGGAGCCTGGCAGGCTAAAGTCCATGGGGGTTGCAAAGAGTTGGACACGACGGAGCGACTAAACACACACTGCACTTCTACTCTTTGGTTTTCCTCCTTGTGAGAAGTGACACAAAAGCTAGAGACAGAAGCAAACAATAGCCGTGTTTGGGGAGAACAGGATCAACAGACAACACGAGTACTCAGAAGATATCTTTTCCAGAGTCGCTGTAGCTAAGGCACTAGTTCACACAAAAATTTTTCTCCTGCTTCTGACTTTATAAAAGGACTCTCCCCACTCTCATTTCCACTGAATCTGCAGGCAGAGACCCAGGAGACTGACATGGTAAGGATTCTGACCCTTGACTGGCTCTTGTCAGAGGTCCCAGGATCTCCCACCTGCATGCAGGCAGGGGAGCCCTCCATATGCACCAAACTGCAGGGGTAGCAAAAACTTTCCCTTCTCAGTTCTTTGGCTTGTCTATAATTGACTGACATAAGATGTTAACAGGTGATAAACTAATTTTGTAGATACAGGAACCCCATAAAAACAAGACTCATTGGTGGTCAATGAGCTGAGGCCTCTGTAGTGTCCTGAACTGAGGGAAGGGATGAGGCCTGAAGCTTCAGAGGTGAAGAGGGGAGTTCACAAGGAGATGAGACGAGCAGATGTTTGCCCTGCCACACAGATGAAAAAAAAAAAAGTTATGTCTGGTAGTGGCTCTGTCTGGTGCAGGCCCCAGCCTCAGTTCTTTAAGGCAGTTAAGAGAGAGGTAAAAGGCTTTCCTGGGTCTGCTGGGTCTGATTCCCTTCAGCTCAAAATAACCCACGTGCCAAAGTGGTTCACTAGTGGGGGCCATATACTGCTCCCCTTCAACAAAATATGTGCTTATTGTAGAAAAATCAGTAAACTAAAGGGAAAAAAACCCAGCAGTTTCCCTAAATCTCACTACCTCCCAAATCTTATTTATTTGTATGCTTATGTTTTCTGTTACTAAAATAAGACACTCTGCACATACTGCTATATAGCAGTCCCCCGTCCATCCACACATCTTTAACATTCTTTCACATTTTAAATATGTTTTCTATTTTATTATTTTATATACTACAGCTATGCCGTAACATCCAATTTTTGGACTTAGGTTTTCACTATGAGCAATGTGATAAACAGTTTCCTATCTATGTTTGCACATATCCTTAATTATTTCATTGGGATAGAAGTAGAGTTGTCACATCAGTTTACTCACATTTTTTTTAAATGCTTTTGAAATCTACTCCCAAAGTGTCTTTCAGAAATGTATGTTGCAATAGTAATATAGTACCAGCTTCACCATATCCTAATGTTAAATATTTTAGTATTTCTCTAAACTTGGCCAGTTTCAAGAAAAGTTGCATGTATCTTAAAATTTTACATTTCTCTGATTAAAATATAGCAGTTGATCATTGTCATTTGTATTTTCTCTTTTCTAATTTGTTCATCCTCTTTGTTCCTTTTCTTTTTTTTCTTTTTTTTTTAAATAAATTTATTTATTTTAGTTGGGGGCTAATTACTTTACAATATTGTAGTGGTTTTTGCCATACATTGACATGATTCAGCCATGGGTTTACATGTGTTCCCCATCCTGAACCCCCCTCCCACCTCCCTCCCCATCCCATCCCTCTGGGTCATCCCATTGTCCCAGCCCTGAGCATTTGTCTCATGCATTGAACCTGGAATGGTGTTCTGTTTCACATATGATAATATACATGTTTCAATGCTATTCTCCCAGAACGTCCCACCCTCACCTTCTCCCTCAGAGTCCATAAGACTATTCTATGCATCTGTGTCTCTTATTCTGTCTCGCATATAGGGTTATCGTTACCATCTTTCAAATTCCATATATATGCATTAGTATGCTGTATTGGTGTTTTTCTTTCTGGCTTACTTCACTCTGTATAATGGGCTCCAGTTTCATCCATCTCAATAGAACTGATTCAAATGTATTCTTTTTAATGGCTGAGTAATATTCCATTGTGTATATGTACCACAGCTTCCTTATCCATTCATCTGCTGATGGACATCTAGGTTGCTTCCATGTCCTGACTATTGTAAACAGTGCTGCGATGAACATTGGGGTACATGCGTCTTCTTTGTTCCTTTTCTATTGGAGTGTTCAACTTTTAAAAACTCTTATAAGAACTTTTATAAGAACTGTCTTTTGTTTCTTAAAAACTTGTTTGCAGCAATCCATTGTTTTATGTTTTCTAAGTTCAGCATTTATAAGTATTAAATGTTATCATTTTTTTTTTTAAAGGTATGAAAGCTTTCAAAATCCAAAGAAGAGAAAAAATCAAAGTGGAATCGTGTTTCGACCTGGACAGAAAGTAACCCTGGCATAAAATATACTTATGATTTTGTGTGTGTGTGTATGTGGTGTTTGTCCCTGTGTTGTAACACTGAAAATGATTTCTGTACATTTCTTTTTAATTTAACTTGTTAATCTATAAAATCAAAGATTGGTAAACCTGTTACCTAATGATCAGGATTACTTGACAGTAATACTTTAAAATAAATTAAGATATTTATAACAGATTCTGTATTTTATTTCCTATGTATGTAAATTCTTACTGAAATAATATTGGCCACATGGAATAAGTGATTTTTTTCTCCTTTGAAGAAAAGAGACTGTAATTAAATACATTTCTTAGAATTCATGGTTGCATATTCAACATCTTTCTTTCATTTGACAAGTTTTATGCTTAGCACCTTGATTATTTTGGAAATAAAAAATTCAGTTATCTACTGATCCAATGATCTGTTCTTTTTATCTGAAAAACGTAGAATTTGCACACAACTTAAATAAATTGTGTTGTCCTTCAATCAGAAGTGAAATGACGTCCCCTAACATACTACATCCAGCTGCAAGGCCAGGAGCTTGAATGATGTGCAGTCCTCCCCACCAGCTCCATGACAGATCTATCCTGTTGTGCTCTATGAACTAAATTGTAATGTCACTACCATCAACACAAGCTGTGTATCATTATGTGGCAAGGGGCGAGGAGAAAGGTCAGTAGAACATGCAAATACATATGTAAGAGAGCAAATAGAAATGTACCAGCTATAACCACTGCCCTTTTTGCAATTAATCATTTGGTCATGGGTGATAGGTTTTATTTCTCTCTTCCATTATTTATCCCATGTTCCTCTGACTTCAGCCCTCACGTTAGTGGATTAGAAGCTTCCCTGATGGCTCAGGTGGTAAAGAATCTGCCTGCAATGTGGGAGACCTGGCTGGGTTCGATCTCTGGCTTGGGAAAAAAACCCTGGAGAAGACAATGGCACCCCACTCCAGTATTCTTGCCTGGAGAATCCCATGGACAGAGGAGCCTGGAAGGCTGTAGTCCATAGGGTCACAAAGAGTCAGACATGAATGTTTTTTAGCCTAGTACCCAGGGTCTCTGCCTCCAGATATATTCTTTAGATTTTGCATGAAAAGGAAAAATACATAGTTCTTGTCTACGTCTTCTCCTTCTGCACTGACTTATTACTGTCTCCCTGGGGCACGTAGGGACGGGGCCATAGCAGGAGCTTCCTTTTACAAGGCTGATCCCACACAGATGGAGGTGATTTGGGTCTTCAAGCAAGGGTTTCTTCCGGGTGTCCACATCCCAATTACCAGGATTCAACTCTTTTCCAATCAATACCTAACTTCATAAGAGATCTAAAATGGCTGTGAACTCAACAAATAACGCCATCCAGTAAACTGTGGGATCAAACTCCTGTTTTTGTGCCAGAATTTGGCACAAAAACAAAAATATAGATCAGTGGAACAGAATAGGAAGCCCAGAGATAAACCCACACACTTATGGTCACCTGCTCTATGACAAAGGAGGCAAGAATATACAACGGATAAAAGACAGTGTCTTCAATAAGTGGTGCTGGAAAATGGGACAGCTATGTGTAACAGAATGAAATGAGAACATTCTCCAACAGCATATGCAAAAATAAACTGAAAAGAGAACCCTTTTACACTGTTAGTGGGAATGTAAATTGGTACAGCCACTACAGAGAACAGTATGGAAGTTCCTTAAAAAACTAAAAATAGAACTACCATATGATCTAGAAATCCCACGCCTGGGCATATATCTGGAGAAAACCATACTTCGAAAAGATACATGCCCCTCAGTATTCATTGTAGCACTATTTACAACAGCCAAGACAAGGAAGCAACCTAAACGTCTATCAACACAGCAATGGATAAAGAAGATGTGATATATACGTACAGTGGAATACTACTCAGTTATAAAAAAGAATGAAACAATGGCATCTGTAGCAACATGATGCAGGGAGAATTATGACCAACCCAGACAGCATATTAAAAAGCAGAGACATTAGTTTGCCAACAAAGGTCCATCTAGTCAAAGCTATGGTTTTTCCAGTAGTCATGTATGGATGTGAGAGTTGGACTATAAGGAAAGCTGAACGCCGAAGAATTGATGCTTTTAAACTGTGGTGTCGGAGAAGACTCTTGAGAGTCCCTTGGACTGCAAGGAGATCCAACCAGTCCATCCTAAAGGAAATCAGTCCTGAATATTCATTGGAAGGACTGATGTTGAAGCTGAAACTCCAATACTTTGGCCACCTGATGTGAAGAGCTGACTCACTGGAAAAGACCCTGATGCTGGGAAAGATTGAAGGCAGGAGGAGAAGGGGACTACAGAGGATGAGATGGTTGGATGGCATCACCAACTCAAGGGACATGAGTTTGAGTACGCTCCAGGTGTTAGTGATAGAGGGAAGCCTGGTGTGCTGCAGTCCATGGAGTTGCAAAGAGTCGGACACGACTGAGTGACTGAACTGAACTGATGGACCTAGAGATTATCATAGAAAGCAAAATAAGTCAAAGATAAATATCATATGATTTCATTTATATGTGGAATCTAAAAAAATGATGCAAATGAACTAATTTATGAAAAGAGATTCACAGAAAACAAAAAAACTTATGGTTACAGAGGAGGCAATGGCACCCCACTCCAGTACTCTTGCCTGGAAACTCCCAAGGACGGAGGAGCCTGGTAGGCTGCAGTCCATGGGGTCGTGAAGAGTCGGACACAACTGAGCGACTTCACTTTCACTTTTCACTCTCATGCATTGGAGAAGGAAATGGCAACCCACTCGAGTGTTCTTGCCTGGAGAATCCCAGGGACGGAGGAGCCTGGTAGGCTGCAGTCCATGGGGTCGCACAGAGTCAGACACAACTGAAGCAACTTAGTAGCAGCAGCACCAAGAGAGAAAGGTGGGGGAGGAATAAATTAGGAGTTTAGGATTAACATATATACTATTATATATAAAATATATAATAAGGATCTATGGTACAGCAGATACCATAGCACAGAGAACTCTACTCAATACTGTGCAATAATCTATATGGGAAAATAATCTGCAAAATAATGGATATATGTATATATATAACTCAATTAAAAAGACATGACACTGAAAGACAAACCCCCTCAGGTTGGTAGGTGGCCAATAGGCCAATATGCTCCTGGGGAAGAACAGACAAACAGCTCCAGAAGGAATGAAGAGACTGAGCCAAAGCAGAAACAACTCCCACTTGTGGATGTGTGATGGTGAAAGTCAAGTCTGATGCTCTAAAGAACAATATTGCATAGGAACCTAGAATGTTAGGTCCATGAATCAAGGCAAATTGCAAGAGGTCAAACTGATGATGCCAAGACCGAATATCAACATTTTAGGAATCAGTGAACTAAAATGGACTGGAATGGGTGAATTTAACTCAGATGACCATTATATCTACTACTGTGGGCAAGAATCTCTTAGAAGAAATGGAGTAGCCATCATAGTCAACAAGGAGAGTCCGAAATGCAGTACATGGGTGCAATCTCAAAAATGATAGAATGATCTTGGTTCGTTTCCAAGGCAAACCATTCAACATCACAGTAATCCAAGTCTGTGCCCCAACCACTAATGCCGAAGAAGCTGAAGTTGAACAGTTCTATGAAGACCTACAAGACCTTCTAAAACTAACAACCAAAAAAGATGTCCTTTTCATCATAAGGGACTGGAATGCAAAAGTAGGAAGTCGAGAGATACCTGGAGAAACAGGCAAGTTTGGCCTTGGAGTACAGAATGAAGAACGGCCAAGGCTAACAGTTTGCCAAGAAAACGCACTGGTCATAGCAAACACCCTCTTACAACAACACAAGAGACAACTCTACACATGGACATCACCAGATGGTTAATACTGAGTCAGATTGATTATGTTCTTTGCAGCTGAAGATAGAGAAGCTCTATGCAGTCAGCCAAAAGACAACTCGGGAGCTATCTATGGCTCAGATCATGAGTTCCTTATTGCAAAATTCAGACCTAAATTTAAGCAAGTAGGTCATTTGGGAATGCTGCTGCTGCTGCTGCTAAGTCGCTTCAGTCGTTTCCAACTCTGTGCAACCCCATGGACTGCAGCCTACCAGGCTCCTCCATCCATGGGATTTTCCAGGCATTCAGGAATGACCTAAATGAAATCCCTTATGATTATACAGTGGAAGTGACAAATAGATTCAAGGGAGTAGATCTGATAGTCTTCATGCACTCTACAACCAAAGCAATCTACACATTCAATGCAGTCCCTATCAAAATTCCAATGGCATTTTTCACAGAAGTAGAACAAGCAATCCTATAACTTGTATGAAACCACAAAGGACTTCAAAGAACCAAAGGATCTTAAACTGATCCGGAGGCATCATACTCTCTGATTTAAAACTATAATATAGTAGTCAAAACAGTAATGGTACTGCCATAAAAACAGACACATAGATCAACGGAACCTAACAGAGAGCCCAGAAACAAACCCACATATTTATGGTCCATTTAGGACAAAGCCAAGAACATGCAATAGTGAAAGGACATTATCTTCAATAAATGGTATTGGGAAAACTGGACAGCCCCTCACACACAAATGGTACATTATCTTACCACACACAAAAGTTAACTCCAAGTGGATTAAGGACTAAAATGCAAGACCCAAAGTCATAAAATTCCTAGAAGAAATAGTGGGTGATCTCCTTGACATAGGTCCCGGTGACAATTTTTTTGGAATTAAAACCATAAGCAAAGGCAACAAAAGCAAAAATAAACACATTGAATTACATCAAACTAAAAAGCTTCTGCACAGCAAAGGAAGCCATCAACAAAATGAAAAGGTAAACTACCAGTGTCAGAAAATATTTGCAAATCATATTTCTGATAAGGGATTACTATCCAAAATATACTAAGAACTCATTCAACTCGACAGCAAAAATAATGAAATAGTCTAGAAAATGAGCAGAGGATCTGGACATTTTTTTCAAAGAAGACATACAGATGGCCAACAGGTACGTGGAAGGATGTTCGACATCACAGGTCAGGGAAATGCAAATCAAAGACAATCATATAACCACTCACGTCTGTTAGAATGGCTGTTATCAAAAGTACAAGAAATAAAAAATGTTGGCAAGGAGGTGGAGGAAATGGAACACTTGTGCACTGTGGATGAAAATGTAAATGGATGCAGCCACTATAGAAAACAGTATAAAGGTTTCCGAAAAAATTAAAAATAGAACTACCATACGATCCAGCATTCCCATTTCTGGGTCTTTGTACAAAGAAAACTAAAACACTAATTCAAAAATATACAAGCACCCCCATGCTCACTGCAGCAATATTTACAATAGCCAAGTTATGGAAACAACCTAAGTGTCCACTGATGGATGAATGGATAAAGAAATGGCAGTATGTGTACACAGTATTAATCAGCCTTATAAAAAGATGTAAATAACTAAAAAGATTTAAATCTTGTAATTTGCAGCAAGATAGATGGACCTTGAGGGCATTATGCTAAGTGAAATAAGTCAGACAGAAATTAAACCATACAATTTCACTTATATGCAGAATCTAAAAGATAATAATAAAAACATGACCTCATATACAGAGAATGAATTGGCAATTGCAAGAGGTGGAGACGGGGTGGAGAGGGGGCGAAATGGGTAAAGTCAAAAGGTACAAACGTCCAGCTATAAGTCATGGGGATATGATGTACCATAGCATGTGACTATAATTAATAACACTGCATTGTATATCTGACAAATTGTTAAATCTTAAAATTTTTCATCACAAGAAAAGTTTGTAACTATGTATGGTGACATGTTAACTAGACTTACTGTGGTGATCATTTTGTGATGTATACAAATACTGAATCATTGATGCACACCTGAAACGAATGTTGTGTATCAATTACACCTCAGTTTAAAAACATTTTTTAAAGGAAACAAATAAGTATCACATTCTGTGTGGGAACCATCCCTTTGAATCACCCTTCTTAAATGAAGTCTCTTATGCAATGGGGAGGTTCCCCATAATAGCCAATGTAATTCTAGGTTGTCTCAGTAAGATGTTGCCATTTATGTATATATTTACAGGCTCTGGGGCCACAGTTCTTAGATACAAATCAGGCAGGTGTGCTGGGAGGTGGTGAGCTCAGTTCTCCGAGACTTGAGGACTCCACTTCTTTAGCTACACCTTGGGTCTCTCAAAGCCAATTGTGTGTTGTTTCACAGGGCACCTTGTTAGTTACATGGAAAATTTCTTGAGCCTGGCAGGTGACAGGTGTCAATCCAGCCCATTCGTTACCAGCTTACCATAGCACAGGCGTCTTAGGTGGCCAGAGCTCTACCAGCTCTGCTCGTCAGCTTTGCAGTGATGGCTTCGCAATTGCCACTAGGAACAGATCTGTTGTTTTTTTTCTGAGATTTCTTTTACAGTAGTGGACACTGTAATGGCTTTAAATATTTTGAATTGTGCTTACCTACTCAAGATTGTGCTGGCTGGTGAAAACCACCAGATACTTCTTGTCTCCACTTACTTCCGGAAGTCCCACAGCAGTTTACACTTTGGACTTACCTTGAAGCTTCTCGAGTCTCCTCACAGTTGCCATCTTGCTTCCTTTAGACTGACGGGTTCCCATTATTATTCTCTGTTGAAATGATCCCAATTCAACTAGACTTAGTGTTTCTGGCTGTCTTTTTTTTTTTAATTGCTGTGTGATTTTATTACTCTAAATATACAGTAAAAAACAAAAACTGGCCAGAATACATCAAACGATAGCACACGTTAACCCAAGACAGGCCAGTCTGCACCCGTCCTTCAGAGTTATGGGCACTAATATTGATGGTGAAGGCCAGGGTGTTGGCTGTGGGAGGAGAGGGGTGAGGAGATGGACACAGCCACCCCACCTGGGTGTGTATGTGTGCATTAGCACGCTTGTACCCGTGAGCACCAGTGGGCAGGAGGGGAGGTGAGGGGGGCAGGGAGCCAAGGGGCTGGGGGGCACTGCCCCGAGTGTGGCCTCTGCTCACAGGCTCAACCAGAGAGAAAGGAGTCACCCACCACTGAGTGCCCCACTCAGCTGAGCCTCAGGCTGGGCTGCAGCTACCGCAGAACCGTCATTTCCAGGGCAGCTCCTCGGGAAGCCAGACCCTCTCCTGCCCACCAGGAAAGGGTCTGCGCCTGGGACCTGCAGACCCCCCTACCTGGCTCGAGGTCTTGCTGGGTGGCTCTGGCCTGTGGGGCACCAAGGCTGAGCGTCCCTTCTGCCTGTTACCCAGAAAGTTTTTCTTTAAAAAAAGACAAGGTCTTCTACAGATGGGACCCACAAGCCCCAGGCAGGTCCCCCCTCAGGCACCCCAGAAAGAACCAATCAAAGAGCAAGGCTAGGGGCAAGGACCTGGCAGGGCCTCCCTGAAGCGCTTACCTTGCAGAGGAGGTTGGCCACAAAGTCCGAATGCTGTCGCCCACAAGACCTGGAGTTTCTCATGCTCCAACTGTCCTCCAGGAAGGATCCAGACAAACTTAGAAGAGCTCAGAAGGCAAACTAAGAGAATCCTGGAGAGTGGCAAAGAGGCAGTGAAATCCAAGGGCTTCAGGCTCCCTTCGCCACAGCATCTCCGGCAGCTGTCTTCAGAACCCACGTTGTTGTTGCCCAGTTTTGTCTGACTCTTTGCCACCCCATGGACTGAAGCAAGCCAGGCCTCCCTGTCCCTCACCATACCCTGGAGTTTGCCCAAGTTCATGTTCTTTGCATCATGGATGCCGCAGAGCCATCTCATCCTCTGACGCCCCCTTCTCCTTCTGCCCTCGATCTTTCCCAGCATCAGGGTCTCTTCCAGTGAGTTGTCAGGACCCATGTCTTCACCAGAACTGTCAAGGAACAAAACTCAAGCAATTCAGTAAGGATTTTGGAGTCCTCTGGTCAAGGGGGAAACAACCCATGGAGTCAGGAGGCGCAGGACCTCCCAGCAGCGCAGCCTCCTCCCAAGTGCTGGGCAGGAGCTTTATCAGCCTTAGAGGCTCTGTGGAAACAGCCTGATTGGTCAGGGGGTTTCATTAGGAGGCGAGCACGTTCCGTGCTGGAGGGTCAGGTAAACAAGCCACAGCTGAGCTGGAGTGTAGTATAGAGTGCTCAGTGTATGTCAGGTTCCTGACAGGTGACTAATTACTTTTAACAAGGCTAACTGGTACAAACAGGCCTTTGATGAGCTTCCTAAATTACCCCAAAGCAGGTGTACAAACTGAAGTCTTTATCAGCTGCACTTTACATACAGAGAGAACTAGCCTGAGAAGTGGTTCTCATCCCTGGCTGCACATCAGAGTCACCTCTGGAACTGGAAGCATTTTTTTGGCTTTTCTTAAATTTTACTAGATTCTTTGGAACCTAACAAGGTCTCAGTCTCACGCCTACAGACACTGATTTACTTAGTTGCTTGTGAGAACTTCCCAGCAGGGTTTCATTTTTTGTTTTGTATTTTTTGTTTTTAGTTGTTAAAGCTCCACAGGTGATTGTAATGTGCTCCTGAGTGCTCCCTTCAGCAGCACATATACTAAAATTGTAATGTGCTCCTGATTCACTAGTATAAATGTGGGGGGAGGGCAGTGGAATCTAAAAACATACTCAAAATCCATATAATTATTAAAATATAAAACGTGGGTAATTCGAGTGTGATATTTGTGAATCTGCTAGGTACAATGTACTGGCAAGTGACTATGGAGGAGAATGAACAGAAAATGAATTTTCCTTCAGCAAGAGATGATGGTTTCGGCCTTTGTAGTTCAGAACCTCTTAGTCCTGTTAATAAAGCCACAACCATGAGGACCACCAAGTATGGTGGTCCAGGATGTGCCCTGACCTTAGCCAAATGCCTGTGATGGAGCAGCACTGCTGCTGCTGCTGCTGCTGCTAAGTCGCTTCAGTCGTGTCCGACTCTGTGCGACCCCATAGACGGCAGCCCACCAGGCTCCCCCGTCCCTGGGATTTTCCAGGCAAGAACACTGGAGCGAGTTGCCATTTCCTCCTCCAATGCATGAAAGTGAAAAGTGAAAGTGAAGTCACTCAGTCGTGTCCGTCTCTTAGCGACCCCATGGACTGCAGCCTACCAGGCTCCTCCGACCATGGAATTTTCCAGGCCAGAGTACTGGAGTGGGGTGCCATTGCCTTCTCCGGATGGAGCAGCACATTCTAATCTAATCCTCAGTCAACAGTGTTTTCTTTCTCTACTACCTTTTTGGAGACGATGTCTGAATTGAAAGAAGTTTTTTCAAACTGTATTTTCCCAACAGCACCTTTATTCTTTAAAGTTATGGTCTTTTAACTTGCACCTTTCCTATCCACAGGGAGAAGTACTGAAGGTATAGGTGTTTTTGTTAAACTTGCTCCCTTCCACAACAGGTGGAACACAGAAGTGAGAGTAATTCCAAATAGCGATGATGTCACTAGAAGTTGAGGCTATGATTGTAGCTGCTCTGTTTGTAACTGAGTAGTTACTTGATACCAGTCTGTCATGTTGAGTGAGAAATAATGGTTCATGATTCCTACTTCTTGAACAGAAGAAAGAAAAAGAGTTTGTTTTTTAATTTTGTATACGTTAGAAATTAAAAATTTTAATAACTCAACGTGTTCATCTTTCCCTTGTGACATCCTTCATTACTTTTCAATTAAAAGAAATTTACCAAAATAATACATGTACACAGTTATTTAAAAACAAAGGCCAAGTAATTCTAAATAGTTGTAATGAAAAACAGTAGTTCTTTGTTTTATCCTTCAGTGTCTCTGTAACTGTATCAGGATTTGATGAGAGAAACAGAGCCACTTAGAAAGGTAAGAATCTATTACAGAAATATTACCTTACACAATGACCGGAGCCCGTTGAACAGCCTATGTAAGCCTTTTGCTTCTGTGTCTGGGCTGGGGTCTAAAATCACCAGGCCAGGCAGTCTGGAGGGAAGACAGATATGAAAGGAGAGCAGGGACAAACCTGAACCTGCATTAGTCTCTCACCCCGTTGGCGACAAGGCTGGGAACACAGTCTGTGGGCCACAACGGCGCAGGCCTTCCATTATAGGAGAAAAGACACAGATCTACACTGAGTAATAGGAGCCACTGGTGTTTGTTAAGGGGGGAAATGAAAACTCAATCTTAATTCTAAAAGATATTACACAAGTATCCACCAATTTATAAACAAATGGTCAGTTTATACACTGGTTTTAAAATATTTAATAAATACCTTACTTTGTATTCATTTTATTGATCAGTCATTCTTTGAGTATCTGAATATCTATTACATACTGATGACAAATCTGTCACTCCAAATCACAAGTACTACAACATTAATGTCTTCTACTTACACCATTTTGGGGTGGAAAACCCTTATTTACATGAAATAAATTCAAAGTAAATATATTGGGAAAAATACATTTTAATCCACAACTCAGAATACTAGCATTTACTTATTTACAATGGTATTTACAATCAATTTTACAGCAACTTTTGTGAAGAGAGATTAACTATAACGTAGAGCTATGTATCTACAATATACAAATCATAACTTTCTTCCAACTAATCAACCGTAACTGTGTATAAAAATGGTAACAGTTAAAACTGCTACAATTCAAAATAATTATAATTAAATTAGATTCTGGTAAATTTTCCTGAGGTTGGGAAATAATGCTCAACTCAGAAGAAGAGAGGAGGCAAGTACGTGTAAGCCCCACTTCCTCCCACTTTGAAGCTGTTGCTCCCCAACTCAGCTGACCTGCCCTTGAAGTAAAATCTGTCCCTGAATTCTGACTAGAATTCCTGTGCCTGGTCTTCTAACTCTCAAACGCATCCTGTTATGATGAATCCACAGCAGGTGGCTTTAACTTTGGGGTGGAATTTTTTTTAGATATCAGTGCTCAGTACAGTTCAGTTGCTAAGTCATGTCCCACTCTTTGCGACCGCATGGACTGCAGCACGCCAGACCTCCCTGTCCATCACCAACTCCCACAGTTTACTCAAACTCATGTCCATTGAGTCCGTGATGCCATCCAACCAACTCATCCTCTGCCGTCCCCTTCTCCTCCCGCCTTCAATGTTTCCCAGCATCAGGGTCTTTTCAAATCAGTCAGTTCTTTGCATCAGGTGGCCAAAGTATTGGAGTTTCAGCTTCAGCATCAGTCCTTCCAATGAATATTCAGGACTGATTTCCTTTAGGATGGACTGGTTGGATTTTCTTGCTGTCCAAGGGACTCTCAAGAGTCTTCTCCAACACTACAGTTCAAAAGCATCAATTCTTCAGCGTTCTGCTTTCTTTATGGTCCAACTCTCACATTCATAGATGACTACTGGAAAAAACATAGCCTTGACTAGATGGACCTTTGTTGGCAAAGTAATGTCTCTGCTTTTTAATATGCTGTCTAGGTTGATCATGATTTTTCTTCCAAGGAGCTTCTTTTAATATCATAGCTGAGTCACCATCTGCAGTGATTTTGGAGCCCCAAAAAATAGTCTGTCACTGTTTCTATTGTTTCCCCATCTACTTGCCATGAAGTGATGGGACCAGATGCCATGATCTTAGTTTTCTTAATGCCGAGTTTTAAGCCAACTATTTCACTTTCCTCTTTCACTTTTATCAAGAGACTCTTTAGTTCTTCTTCACTTTCTGCCATAAGGGTGGTGTCATCTGCATATCTGAGGTTATTTATATTTCTCCCGACATTCTAGCTTGTGCTTCCTCCAGCCCAGCGTTTCTCATGATGTACTCTGCATGTAAGTCAAATAAGCAGGGTGACAATATACAGCCTTGATGTATTCCTTTTCCTATTTGGAACCATTCTGTTGTTCCATGTCCAGTTCTAAAGGTTGCTTCCTGACCTGTGTACAGCTTTCTCAAGAGGCAGGTCAGGTGGTCTGGTATTCCCATCTCTAGAAGAATTTTCCAATTTGTTGTGAACCACACAGTCAAAGGCTTTGGCATAGTCAATTAAGGAGATGTTTTTCCGGAACTCTCTTGCTTTTTTGATGATCCAGCAGATGTTGGCAATTTGATCTCTGGTTCCTCTGCCGTTTCTAAATCCAGCTTGAACATCTGGAAGTTCACGGTTCACGTACTATTGAAGCTAGGCTTGGACGATTTTGAGCATTACTTTGCTAATGTGTGAAATGAGTGCAATTGTGCAGTAGTTTGAGCTTTTTTGGCACAGCTTTTCTTTGGGATTGGAATGAAACTGACCTTTTCCAGTCCTGTGGCCACTGCTGAGTTTTTGAAATTTGCTGGTCATGGTGGAGGGTTCTGACAAAACATGGTCCACTGGAGAAGGGAACGTCAAACCACTTCAGTATTCTTGCCTTGAGAACCTCACAAACAGTATGAAAAGGCAAAAAGATAGAACACTAAAAGATGAACTCCCTGGGTTGGTATGTGCCCAATATGCTACTGGAGATCAATGGAGAACTAACTCCAGAAAGAATGAAGAGACGGAGGCAAAGCAAAAACAACACCCAGTTGTGGATGTGACTGGTGATAGAAGCAAGGTCTGATGCTGTAAAGAGCAATACTGCATAGGAACCTGGAATGTCAGGTCCATGAATCAAGGCAAATTGGAAGTGGTCAAACAGGAGATGGCAAGAGTGAACACTGACATTTTAGGAATGTCAGCAAACTAAAATGGACTGGAAATTGTGAATTTAACTCAGATGACCATTATATCTACTACTGTGGGCAAGAATCTCTTAGAAGAAATGGAGTAGCCATCATACTCAACAAGAGTCCGAAATGCAGTACTTGGATGCAATCTCAAAAATGACAGAATGATCTCTGTTCATTTCCAAGGCAAACCATTCAATATCACGGTAATCCAAGTCTATGCCCCAACCAATAATGCTGAAGAAGCTGAAGTTGAACAGTTCTATGAAGACCTACAAGACCTTTTAGAATTAACACCCAAAAAAGATGTCCTTTTCATTATAGGAGACTGGAATGCAAAAGTAGGAAGTCAAGAAATACCTGGAGTAAAGGGCAAATTTGGTCTTGGAGTACAGAATGAAGCAGGGCAAAGGCTAACAGAGTTTTGCTAAGAGAACACACTGGTCATAGCAAACACCCTCTTCCAACAACACAAGAGAAGACTCTACATATGGACATCACCAGATGGCCAACACCGAAATCAGATTGATTATATTCTTTGCAGCCAAAGATGGAGAAGCTCTATCCAGTCAGCAAAACCAAGACCAGGAGCTGACTTTGGCTCAGATCATGAACTCCTTATTACCAAATTCAGACTTAAATTGAAGAAAGTAGGGAAAACCACTAGACCATTCATGTATGACCTAAATCAAATCCCTTACGACTATATGGTGAAAGTGACAAATAGATTCAAGGGATTAGATCTGATAGAGTGCCTGATGAACTATGGACAGAGGTTCATGACATTGTACATGAGACAGAGATCAAGACCATCCCCAAGAAAAAGAAATGCAAAAAGGCGTAATGGTTGTCTGAGGAGGCCTTACCAACAGCTATGAAAAGAAGAGAAGCTAAAGGCAAAGGAGAAAAGGAAAGATATTCCCATTTGAATGCAGAGTTTCAAAGAATAGCAAGGAGATAAGAAAGTCTTCCTCAGTGATCAATGCAAAGAAATAGAGGAAAATAACAGAATGGGAAAGACTAGAGATCTCTTCAAGAAAATTAGAGATACCAAGGGAAATTTTCATGCAAAGATGGGCACAATACAAGACAGAAATGGTATGAACCTAACAGAAGCAGAAGATATTAATAAGAGGTGGCAAGAATACACAGAAGAGCTATACAAAAAAGATCTTCACAACTCAGATAATCACGATGGTGTGATCACTCACCTAGAGCCAGACATGCTGGAATACGAAGTCAAATGGGCCTTAGGAAGCAGTACTATGAACAAAGCCAGTGGAAGTGATAGAATTCCAGCTGAGCTATTTCAAATCCTGAAAGATATCAATGCTAATAACCTATTAATCATTTTTATGGCTGCCCAACGTTAGTCTTAGGGGTGGTCAAGAAACTACTGCTCTGGGGGGCCTACACAGTGTATTTCCTGTGTGTTCAGTGAAGGTGACTGTCCACACTCTAAGCCTAACATTTTGATGAAGCCTCGTTCCGACTGAGAAGGTAGGTCAGAGCAGTGAAGAGCAGCTCTATTAAAATCAACCAAATGATTCTGAATTTCTGCCTACTACAGAAGAATTAAGACGAAAGCTTTAAAATGCCTGGGCTAATAAAAATCATCCACCAATCACTTCCCTTAATAAAGCAGTCAACAGTCTGTTAATATATTTTCTAGATAATAAAATAAAGCTTTTTTAAGAGATACTGTGAGAGATATTGTTGATCACAGCTACATTTTACTTGATTTAGCCCTTGGTTAGAAATTTATATCTTAATTAATATTTTATTCTTATAGAAAAATACAATCTATTTTACGAGTTTCTAGAAATAAGTTAAGGGGAAAAATAGATACTACCTGTTCCTAATAGTCTCCCTGGAAATGACAGTATTTGCCTGGGAGGATATACACACTTAATGTGTATGTAATACTTCATTTAATATATATAATATATTTAATTCTTTTCTATCTCTTTTAATTTTCTAACTTACTAGTAATGAACAACCTAGTGATTACTTTAGTCATTTTTCCATCCAAGAATTTCATTAAAGAAACATGTGGCATGTCTTACAGTGGTACAAATAAAAGGTAATTGGAAATCCAGGTTTACTTTTTAAACTATAAATGGTTGGCAACTGTTTCCTTAATAGTTATTGCAGGAGTAGGTCCAACATGAGTCCATATATAGCCCTTCTCTGGTCTGGTGGGAACTGTGGGAAATGGTGATGAACGTGACTTGAAATATTCAGAAGGTGCATGACAGACAAATTCCAAATATTCCATCTTCCTTGGAAGATCCTCCTCTGGTCCTGGAAGGGAGCCACCATTTACATTTTATAAGATATATATCATTTTCATAAAAATTAAAATTCCTAAACACTACCAAAAACTGGTCTGGTGCTAACTTGACATTAGTCCTTGAAATATATATTATTTTGAAGTTACTTCCTATCATATTTTTCTGCTTTAACTGCTTAAGGAAGATAGCATTCTCCCCAAATGTAACTCAATATAGAAAGGATTCTAAAAGTGGTATTTAGCCTTTAAATGTCTACTATATGTCTACACTGATCTAAATACTTGATAGATACATCAATGCTTTGAATCCTCACAGCAAGCCTCTGAGTTAGGTACTATGATTATTCCCATTTTACATGAGGGAAAGAGGCAAGAGAGATGAAGGAAAATGCCCAAGATCACACAGCTAGTAAGTGGCTGTCTTATGAACCCAGACAGTCTAGTTCCAGAGTCTAGGCTCTGAAACTTTATGATATGTAGTCTCCTTCAGAACATTAGGAAAAGGAGGTGAGACAGAAGCCCGAGAGGTGGTCCAGGCACATTACTGTCTCTGCTGACAATCCTATCTGATGGGACAGGTAAATAAAAGTTCAGTCTTCTATGTACTTACAAGCAGAAGACTAAAACTGCTTGGCCATGTGTCAAAACTTGACATGCAGGTGAGAATAACAGTGATACTTTATTTGTCCTTCCGTTCTCTCAGAAAAATACTTTTTGTGTTTTTTCTTAGAATGAAAAAGTAATGTATGCTCATTGCAGAAAGGTTGAAAAGTTTCGGGGTAATTTTTAAAAGTCTCAACACTTTCAAAATTCTGTTTATCAACAACTTCTTCTTGTGAGTCTGTGTCAAGAATCAATTCTTTGGTCAGCCTTGAAATCAATGAGTACAGTGGCTGCCATTTCAACCACCACCAACAATATAACAGGTTACAAAAAGCCCAGGATGACGTGTGTGACATGTAGAGGAACATATGTTGAGAATTTGTAAGATGTAGAGACATAAACATGACAGTTCCTCTAGACATTATCTTTGAGTAACTTTTTGTATGTTACCTAAATAATCTAGTTCTTGAGCAATAAATTCTTTTAACAGAGTTTAACCCTAAGTCACCCAGAAAAATCTTATCCATACAGCTTTTTAGTAGGTGCATGCTGCCCCATAACTCAAAATAATTGATAGCCTCAAACCCCAGCTTTATAAAATTTCATATTTTCTGTAAAATTATCTTTTTTGCACTTATGCTTCTTTGTTATGGACTGAGTTGTATGCCCTCAAATTCATATGCTGAAGTCCTAATCCCTAATGTGATAACATTTGGAGAGAGGGTCTTTAGAGAGGTAATTAAGGTTAAATGAAGTTGTAAGGATGTGGCTCTCATCCAATAGAATTGGTGACCTTATAAGAAGAGGAAGAGATGCTAGGAGTGCACGCACACAGAGGGAAGCGCATGTGAGGACACAACCAAAAAGCGGCTGTCCACAAGCCAGGAAGAGAGCTCTCACCAGCAACCGACCCTGACAGCACCCTGATGTTGTGGACTTGCAGCCTCCAGAACTGCGAGACAGTAAATTTCTGTTGTTTAGCCCATTCAGTTTATGTTATTTTGTCATGGCAGCCCGAGCAGATGAATACACTTTCACATAATAATGGAAAATAAACTGGTTCAAGAACCTGTCCGTCCCTGTCTAACTCACCCACGATGTAGGACGCAGGGTCGAACTGGTCCCTGGGGCTAGCGAGAGTGGGAATGAGCCACGTCAGCGCTGCACTCTTCTCACAGTACTGGTCCTGGATAAAACCTCTGATCTGAGCATAGTAGGGTTTTCCATCTTGTTCATCAATTACAGAAACAACATCTCCAATTTGGTAATAGACTCCCTGGGAGAAACAGAAGATAAGCCCATATTTAAAATAACAGAACACTACAGGTGTGAACTGAAACTTCCTTAATATGGAAACAACAGTTTTCCAAGTGGTCAACAGAAGGTCTTTCAGATGGTCTAATGCGTCGACATTTATATGGTTGTGATTGATGCCAGTTCTAAAGCTGTTTCTTTTTTCTATCTTTGGCTGTGCTGGGTTTTTGCTGCTGTGCACTCTTCACTGGGGCCTGTGGGCTTTCTCTAGCTGTGGTGCACAGGCTCTCTTGTTGCAGCACAAGGGCTTCTTGTGCTGGTGTGTGGGCTCAGTAGTTGCAGCACATGGGCTAATTGTGGCTCACTGGCTTAGCTGCCCCTAGGTATATGGGATCTTATTTCCCTGATCGAAACCGGACCGAGTCCCTTGCACTGGAAGGCAGATTCTCAATCAATGAACCACCAGGGAGTCCCTAAAGTTGTTTCATTTTTGAATGAAAAAAATTTCACATACACATGATGACTTGCAGCTGGAGAAAACATTTGTTTATAAAAATAATTTTATATCACAATAGTATGACCCCTACTTTTTTCATCAGAGCCACTGCACTGGACAAAGTTAAGTGACTTGCTGAAAGCTACATAAGGCAGCACTGCAACTGAGGCTCCTATACCAGCTCAGGAGTCTAGCTCTGTACAGTCTTGAAAAACAGTGCTTTTATCAAAACAACTTCACCTCTCTCTCCCTCACCATGGACTTCCAGGAGCAGCCAATCCCCACTACTGCCTTTCTCCTTTCACTTCCTAAAGGCATTTTTGAACCTCTGTGCCTACTCCCATCTCTTTATCAGTCTCCATCCTCTATTTGCCCAAATCTCTCCTCTACCTTCTTTGCCTTCAATGTTGTCAGGTTGACTAGGATGGCTCGTTGCCCTGGCTCCACACCACACATTTGAATTTTAAAAACAATTCCCATTATCTACATTAAAAAATACTTAAGATCCTCATATAATACTTCAATAGGCAACTTCCTCTCCCAACTCAGCTCTGGATGTTTTATGATAGCCATGTGTGGGGAAAAAGAGCTTAGAAAGGAACAAAAAACACAATCACACCTTATACAGAGTAGCAAAGACCTTTAGAGTAACCCAGTATTTTAGTACCACATCATGGCTTCCAGGTGGCTCAGGGGTAAAGAATCCACCTGCAATGCCGGAGATGGAGGTTCAGTCCCAGGCTGGGAAGATCCACTAGAGGAGCAAATAGCAAACCACCCCAGCATTCTTGCCTCAAAAATCTCATTGGCAGGAGCCTGGCAGGTTACAGTCCATGGGGTCACAAAAGAGTTGGATAAGTGACTAAACAACAACAAAAATACAACAGATTCAAATCTTCCTTCAATAACTATGATGCTCACCTTGTAGAATATTGACTCTGCAGTGATTATGGTGGAAACCGACTCAGGAGCTTTGATGGGCTATGAAAAAACAGAAGTAAAAATATTAGCACATTTATAGTGTGTGTGTGTGTGTGTGTATGTGTGTGTGTGCGTGCCTGTGTGTGTGTGTAGGCATTTTTCCAGCCACATATGAGTTCTGTAATCTGAGAAATACTAAAGTTGTTTGGTGACAAGAATTGCAGTGTTAAAAAAAAAAAAATCTTCTGAACATTGTGGCAAAGCATGGTCTGAATATTTCTGCTGTTATTTCCGTTACCTTTAGCTTAAAAATTGCTGAGAATCAAAGGACAAGCTCCTGATTATGTGGCTGAGACCTAACAAAACCCTTCTCAGAGCTTTACTGCACATAACAATCTAGTTTAAAAAAGTATCTGTGGCTTTAATGGCCTGAGCATGATAGAGGTGGAAATAACAAACAAGTCTCCTCAAAGACATTTTCCATCTCAACTTAACTATAGCTATGATAATATTATCAGAACGAGTTTTCTAACAAGTGTGAACCAAGGCCAAATGAAGCTTTCTTCCGAGTTGCTAGTAATTTGCCACCACTCAATCATCATCGAAATTCCTTCTTAAGCTGTAATACACACTTTTATGCCACAACACAGTAACTAGGCCTTCCCAAATATGTCTTGGTATCTATCATCCTTGAAGAAAGCAGTTGCCAGAGAAATTGATATTAAAATACTTTCAGAAAACATATTCCACCATACTTAAGAGGAAAAAGGTGTTTAAGTGTGTACAACTATAATCAAGTATTCACATATTTTGTCTAGTCAATAATCACATTTTAGAAAACAAATTTATTAAAATCCTAAATCAATTAGAAGCAACTTCTCAAGAAAAAGAATCCACAATCTGCACAAGAATCTAACGTAAGGCCTCTCTGAGTTTTTTAAATGAATACACCCAACTTCAGAAAACGCCTTTACTGGTGACTGAAGCATTTCTGTTCTGAAAGCAAAGAGTATGAGGTTTTAAAACTGAGGTTTTAAAAAACCCCAAAAAACAGTATCTAATACTTTGCCCATTGTGTTTGACCACTGTCCCTTGTATTTACAAAACCAAAAATAAGCTTTCAGTTACCCCAGTGTAAGTCTTTCAACAATCTATTTTCTCATAAAAGAAGAGATAAAGAAGATTTAGGAAAACTTTTGATTCATATTCATCAAGTTGATCATTATAAATCAGTAAGAAACATTTTTCTGGGGCCATATAACAAGCAAATATGGACTGAATGAATTCCAGTATTATTTACTTAGAGCTTTACGGAAGAAGAAAAAAAAAATACCATGCCCACACCAAGAACTTTAACTCCATCTCATCCTTTGCACAGAGAACCCAATAAAATGTGCTCAAGATTTAGGTTTCTTTTAGAATCATGTTTTATGTTCCCCAGGAGGGGAAAAAAAAACTAAAACAAGGAAAAGAGGATATTGTTAACTTTATAAAGCAGTAAGCCTCCTAAAAGAGCTCCTTCACTTTCTGAAAGCCTGGCTCAGTCCCCAGAAGGCTACAGAAGAGCTGGCAAGAGCAGAGCCCAAGTTCAACGGTGAGAGATGAAGGCGGTGGTTGGTCACACTACACACAATGCCACAATTACAAGACACTGTCCACAATCATCTTACATTTTTTAATTTAAAAATATGTCTTCTCCCTTTCCCTTTAGTGGAAACTTTCTTTTCAGCAGCTGGAGCAGATTTGTATTTAGTGTTTCTGAGCCGAGCGGACCTCCTGTGAATTTCCTGCTTACTCTGTTACATAAACAAAGAACAAAAAAGAGAAATAAAAAGTGTAGAAAGGTTGCTGTCCTGATACAACCATCTTACAAGGATCCCAGAGTATGCACTTTAAACGAACATTTAAAAATAAATTACGAGTGCAACTTTTCTTTTCATGCTGGGTAATAATCAAACGAACTGGCTTAATTTAAAAAGGGAGAGCCACAGGCAAACATCTCCAGAGACTCCAAAAAAGGTGTGAACGACTTGTAAAAGGACAACGGGCAGCAAGAGGGGTCAGTCAGTCTATGCCAAGGTAAGAACCATTCATCGGTTGCGTTTATAACACAAAAGTCCTTAAAAACTCAACTCTCCTAAGCCAGAGAATGGGTGTGGTATGCCACCTCCTGCAATGGAATACTTATGTTACTACTGAAAATGACATGATAATCTTAATAACATGACATTATGACAAAGTAAACTTTATTAACAGGGAAAGAGGTCCAGGAGCCGTGACCCTGTAGACATCTCTGTGTATACGTAAGTACACTGAGATGGCCGGCTGCTACCCAAAGTATCACAGGGGAGGGATTTCTGAGGGGTTTTTCCTCTTCCTGCTTCTGTAGACTTGAAATGTCTCATAAGCAAAGGTGCTGGGAAGGGACCAAACCAACGACGACCTTCTCGTCGCGCACGGGAGGGGGTGGCCCGGCCCAGGCAGCCACGCGCCGCGTCGGCCTCCGCCCGCGGGAGGGGCCGCAGGGGCTCACCTGCTTGCCGCCCCCGCCCCCGTTGCTCTGCGGAGGGGCGGCCGAGGTGCTGGCGAAGGTCGCGGCGCCGAAGCCGCCCCCGCCGCCGCCGCCGCCGCCCCCGGTCCCGCCGGCCGCCCCCGGGCAGGAGCCCCCGCCGCCTGCGCCGCCCCGGCCTGTGCAGTGGTGGCACAGGATCTCCCCCTGCGGGCCCTTCTTCCACATGGAGGACGACGTGGTCTTGCAGACGCTGCAGGTGGGCTTCAGGCCCAGTGGCATGGTGGCCGGCTCGGGCGGCCCCCGCGGGCGCAGCGACACGGGAATGGCGACCGCCGGCCTCGGCGGCCCGCTGGCCGGCCCGCCACTCCCACAGACTGAAGAGCGGCGCGGGCGCGGCGCCGAGCTGCCCAAGCCGGGACCGGGCCGCGGCCGCCGCCCCCTGGAGGCAGGAAGCCGGTTCCGCCCGCTCCGCGGCCAGCTCCAGGCTCCGGCAGCCCGAGGCGTCAGGAGGCGGGGCGAGGCGGGGCGGGGCGAGGCGGGGCGGGGCGGGGCGGGGCGGGGCGAGGCGAGGCGGGGCGGGGCGGAGCCTGGGAGGACAGCCTGGCCTCCGCCTTAGGAGGCTTCCGGTGACGGGCGGGGCCGCACACTGGCCGCCCGCCTAACCGGAAGTGCCTTTCCCGGAATTACTGGGACCGCGGGCAGGTTTGCGAACTTTTCGGCCTTTTAGGCCTACGACTGGCTTATAAAATACAGGACACCTGCTACTGCTAAGTCGCTTCAGTCGTGTCCGACTCTGTGCGACCCCATAGACGGCAGCCCACCAGGCTCCCCCGTCCCTGGGATTCTCCAGGCAAGAACACTGGAGTGGGCTGCCATTTCCTTCTCCATACAGGACGCCTAAGTGAATCTAAATTCCAGATGAGCAATTAATAACTAACGCCAATGTATCTCATGCAATGTTCGTTGTTTATCTGAATGCAAATTTAACTGGGCAGCCTGTATTTTTAATTTGCTAAGTCCGGCACTCCTACTTAAGACCCCTTTACACTCTTTAAAATTATAATTTACACCTCCAAATACGTTTGCTTATAAGGGGCATTTGAGTGTTAGGAGTTGAAACATATTTTAAAGCCTTGGAGACCATGCATACGTTCATTGGCCCTTGAGTGAGGGTGTCATCTTGAGTCATTAGGCCGGGGAGATAGTGCCCGTTTGGCATTGTTGGGAGGCAGATTTGGCCCCGAGAACTTCCAAAAAGGGTCTTGGGACCTCCCTGGACCGCACTTGGGAACATCTGGCCTAGGACAAGGGCATCATGAGAATCCAGCCTTCTCAGTTAATGCTGCTGGTCAGTACCAGCCTGGCCAGGGAAACGAGTCTCTATCCAGCGTCTCTCGGTGGAGCGGTGGTTGCCTACCTGTCTTCGTGATCCTGGGTTTCGTAGGCTTGAAGTTCTCTCACACATCTTGATGAATATGTTGGTGGAGGAGGAAGAAGAAAACTGTATTGACTGCCTTATCAAGTTGTGAAACTGCGTTTAGGGCTTCTCCCAATTGTGGTTTAAGATATCCCTGTTTTACTCTTAACTGATGATCAACAGAGGGACTGTGATTTGGCCTGGATGCCCCGGTGGACACTGGTCTTGGAAGCACATCTGGACTGGGCTCTGCAGCAGCCCTGTGTCCTGAGTTGTGGCTCTGGTCATCCTGGCTCTGAGTCTAGGGTTCCCCAATAGTACCACAAAAAATGAACTACTTTTCAGACTGTTATGGGGTATAAGAGCAATTGTGAAAGTGGCTGAGGAGAATTAGGTACATGGCGTGGTCTCCTCACTGTAGAAGGATGTACTCTGTGAGAGGCATCTAAGTATTAAATTTTATGCTCCCTAATATATCTCTTCCTCTAGTACACCTGTCTTCGCACCTCCTCCTGTGAGATTACTGCCTCTCATTCACAGAAAACTTTGGCCCCTTGCTCACCAGCTTCCTCTCCACCAGAGACACCATCCTGGTTGGGGCCCACATCCACATGTATAACCATTCAGTGTCCTCTTCTCCATTCCTCCTCATTCCAACATCATCTCCTTTCCTTGTCAGCTCCCATAGCTCCTGGTTACACCCTCAACCCTTCTGAGATCATCAGAAAGAACCACATTTTTTCCTTGGTTTTTTAAAAAAATTTTTACCTCTTAAAATTAAGCATAATACACATACTGTAAAGTATCCAATGCATCTATATACAGCTTATCACAAAGTCACTGCACTGGGCCAACCAAATCAAGAAATAGAACATTAGCCCCTCAGATGCTCTTTATCCAGAGATCACCACTATACTGATTTCTGACACTAGATTTTGTGGCTTCCCTTTGTCAGGGTAAGGAAGGTCCCATCTATTCCTATTTTCATCATGAATGTGTAGAATTTTATCCAACAGTTTTCTGTATGAGATGATTATAATGTTTCTTCTCCTTTTTAAAAAATTACTTTTCTCCTGTGTTGGGTCTTTGCTGCTGCACATGGACTTTCTCTAGTTGTGGAGAGTGGGGACTACTCTCCAGTTGCAGTGCTTGGGCTTCTCATTGCCCAGTGGCTTCTCTTGTCACAGAGCACAGGCTCTAGAGTGCTCAGGCTTCAGTATTTACAGCATGTGGACTCAGTAGTTGTGGCTCGTGGGCACTAGAGCTTGGGCTCAGTAGTTGTGGTACATGGGCTTAGTTGCCTTTGGGATCTTCCCAGGCCAGGTATCGAACCCGTGTCACTGGTATTGGCAGGCAGATTTTTATCCACTGTACCGCCAGGCAAGTTCTGCTTTTTCTTCTTTGTTAATAATGTGAATTCAGGTTTCTGAATGTTAAATTAATATTGCCACTAATGGAATGAATCCAACTTGGTTATTGTGTACTATCTTTTCACATATTGCTGGATTACTTTACTAATATTTAAAGATTTTTGTATCTATGTTCATGAGTGAGATAGGCTTACAATTTTCCTTTCTTGTAATATCTTTGTCAGGCTTTGGCATCAAGATCATGTCAGCCAAAGAAAGGTCTTTGGATTTTATTCTCAGTGAGATGGGAAACCATTCAAAGCTCTTCTATTAATATTTACTGATATGAAAAGATTTCAGATATAATTGAGGGGAAAAAGCAATTTATAGAACAGTGCATAGAACATAATCACTGTATGTAAATTAAATATCTATGTACGTGGTGTGTACCTTTTTTAGTTATTCAGTCAAAAAATTGTTGCTAATCGATACACAGAGGTGGCTTATAGTTTTCTTTTTGCACCTTTTTTTTTCTTTTATACCAGTGCTATTTAGCTATACAAAACAGTTTACCCTTTTATTTTAAAGTATACAATTCAGTGGTTTTTAATATATTCACAGATTTGTACACCTATTACCACTATCTAATTTTTGAACATTTTCATCACTCCAGATAGAAACTATCCATTAAGTAACCATTAAGTAGTCAAAACTAAGATCATGGCATCCGGTCCCATCACTTCATGGCAAATAGAGGGGGAAACAGTGTCAGATTTTATTTTTGGGGGCTCCAAAATCCCTGCAGATGGTGACTTCAGCCATGAAATTTAAAGACACTTACTCCTTGGAAGGAAAGTTATGACCAACCTATATAGCATATTAAAAAGCAGGGGCATTACTTTGCCAACAAAGGTCCATCTAGTCAAGGCTATGGTTTTTCCAATGGTTATGTATGGATGTAAGAGTTGGACTATAAAGAAAGCTGAGCACCAAAGAATTGATACTTTTGAACTGTGGTGTTGGAGAAGATTCTTGAGAATCCCTTGGACTGCAAGGAGATCCAACCAGTTCATCCTAAAGGAGATCAGTCCTGGGTGTTCACTGGAAGGACTGATGTTGAAGCTGAAACTCCAATCCTTTGGCCACCTCATGCGAAGAGTTGACTCATTGGAAAAAACCCTGATGCTGGGAAGGATTGGGGGCAGGAGGAGAAGGAGACGACAGAGGATGAGATGGTTGGATGGCATTACTGACTCAATGTACATGGGTTTGGGTAGACTCCGGGAGTTGGTGATGGACAGGGAGGCCTGGTGTGCTGTGATTCATGGGGTCACAAAGAGTCGGACACGACTGAGGGACTGAACTGAACTGAACTAAAGTAGTCAAAAGAGTTAAGTCGAATCTCTCCCAACCACTAATCTACTTTCTTTATGAATCTGCCTGTTCCGGACATTTTGTGTAAATGGAATCATACAATATGTGGCCTTTTGTTTGCACCTCTTTATCATTTGAAATATTTCTTACCACATCGTGTGTTACTTTTATTTTAAAAAGAAGAAAAAGTATCAAAAGGAAAAGAAGGAAATTGGTGGTTTCTTGGTCCTAAAAATCCTCTGCCAACTGGAGGTGGTAGGTCACAGCAGACAGTATCTAGTCAAGGACTGGCAAGCAGACCTCCTCTCAGCATCTCGGTCCCTTGTCTATAAATTGGGGAGGGTATCACCCACCCCAGGGCTGCGTCAAGATTTGATCAATTATCACACTTGGCACATAGTTCGCAGTCAAAACATAGGGCTTCTCTTCCAAGCAGCAAAGCTATAGTGTCACAAAGCTCCTATGCAGATGTACTGGAGTGTTAACAGAATAGACAGCGTGCTGCAAGGATAAATAGGACTATGTGATGGGTAGGGGGGGTGGGGTCAAGTTGGGAGGTGAGAGATGGGCGGGAGAGAAGGATTCAGGAAGACACTGTCAGTGAAGGCTCTGACCCAGTCCAGTTCTCTCATGGGCGCCTCAGCAAGAGCCGGAGCCACTACTGGCCAGGCCAGGGCTCCCTGAGGTGCCATGGGAGATCTCAGAGTGACAGAAGGAGAGCGAGAGACCTAGCTTGGACCCAGGGGAAAGAGAGAATTTGGTGCCTATGGGGATGTCTGAGAAAATTCTACAGGTAGAGTGTGTCTGTGTGTATGTATGTTTGTGAGTGTGCAAGCTGTGAACACAAAAATGAATACCTCCCAAGGTCTTAACATTCACACTATGGGAAAGAAATAAAGCTGAACTCCCCAGGGGATTATCATTGTCAACATGCAGTCTAATTTGCATGATTTAGGTGCTGCATGCTTCATTAATTAAAACTCTTAAAGAAATGCATAAAATATATCCCAGGGCCTGTTTCAAAGAGATGCTGTTCGCCACATTTTGTATCTTGGTTCCATTTGGACGGCAGAGTTCCTTGTCCAACCACACCCTTGGCCTGCATACCTCAAGGGCACACAGCCTCTGAATCTCCTTTACCTGCCTGTCAAATGAGGATAATGAGAGAGCACACCTCATGGTCACTGCTTGATTTAATGCCAATCCTGAGGCTAATAAGACAGGAGGAGGCATTCTTTTGACCAGGCTGGTCACATTTATACACCTCTCCCCCAACTACAATCTTAGAAAAAGTGTAATTAACTCAAGTTGCCTATTAACATTGACAAACTAGAGAAAGACAGTTTGTGGACTGTTCAGGGTGAGACCTATGGAACTGCAAGAAGAGAGAGAGGGCCAGCTGCTGACGTTGTCTTTTATCCTCAGGAGGGGTGTCATGGCAGCCCTGTCTCCCTCTGCAGTCACATTTTCTGTGCAATAACCCAGCACTTTCTTTCTGTTTTGTGTGTGTGGCCCCATGGTTCCCATGCCAATGCCTCGGTTCAGGGTGTTCTCCTTACCTGGAATATGTTCCCTCTCAAGGCATCATAAGGACCCTATCCACCTTCCCAGAATCAGTTCAGGCATCACTTCCTCCAGGAAACCCCATGCTAGGAGTCACAGCCCTCCCTCACCCCTGCCAAACTAAGTAGCTGTTCCTTGCTGTGCCTTCTCCCTCCTTTTACCTTAGGGTGCACCTTTGGACCCTTGTCTCCTCCGCTACGCTAGGAGCATGTTGAGGAAAGGAAGTTTGCTATTTTCCTCTTTGTGTTTCTTCTACCTTCCCACATCTTACATTGTTTGTTGTTGTTGTTTAGTCACTAAGTCATGTCCGACACTTTGCGACCCCATGGACTGCAGCCCACCAGGCTCCTCTGTACATGAGATTTCCCAGGCAAGAGTACTGGAGTGGATTGCCATTTCCTCCTCAAGGGGGCCTTCCTGACCCAGGGATTGAACCCAAGTCTCCTGCATTGGCAGGCAGGTTCTTTACCACTGAGCCACCAGGGAAGCCTGCACTCAGTAGGTAGGCATCAATTAGCAGTCTAATGTGTGTGGGTTAACATATCACTCAGCCTTTTCTCGGCTGAATGAACAGCCTTGGGTCAGGGCAGTGCCTGCGTCCATTCCCCTCCTCACTGCCCCCACCCCACCACCTGACTTCTCTCACCAACCAGCCTGCATCGGGTCTCCCTGGCTCCTCACTGGCCTGCAGGCTGAGCAGGCATCCCCCCGCACCACAGTGGGCTCTCAAGTTGCATATCAACATCATCGTCCACCATCCAGCACTGGCTGGATCACAAACGAGTCTTACTTATTTGAAATAACCATGCGGGGTCCCTGGTGGAGCTTCCTGAGCATCTCCTCCTGTTTGGGAAAAGGTGATGCTGTGAGGAGGACACCTTGTCCTCTGGTTGCCTCTGCTGAGGCTTCGGGACCCTCCTTGACACGGAAGCGGTTTGGAGATGGTGGAACAGGCCTCCCTGAGACTCAGCACCGAGTGCCTTGGCCGTGACCGGCCACTATGAGGCCCAGCAGAGGCACCTGACTCAGAGCCCCTCTCCCAGGCAGCGGGGGACCCGGCCCACCCCATCCTCCAACTGTCACTCCCCTAACTGTCACTCAGAACTTTGCTTCTCAGTACCCGCGCCTGTGCCTACCTGTGCTTCCAGTGACTGCGGGCTCAGGAGCCAACAAAGCTCTTTGAGGACGGAGTGAAAGCCACATTTTGTGATTCAGGTATCCAACTGCTGTAGTTTTATAAGGCAATCTCAGCTGTCTTTGACTCTTGTTCCTTTGGTTTTGGTCTCGAGAGCTCTTCAAATCTTGCTGCCTCTCCACCTTCTGATTTGCAGGATGGCTGGGGAACAAAACCAACTTGGTTGTTTGAGCATCTTTTAACCCTTCTCAGCTGTCTGTGAAGACTGTGTTCCTCAGAGGAGTTCAGCTTTTATCAAAAAGAGAAATATTTTATTTACCTGAGGAAATGTAACTATCTTTTTAATATAAATAATAAGTTTTCATTATAAAAATTCATACAATTCAGCATATCCCTCAATTCTACTGTGTTAGTGATAACCCATTCCTCTGATGTTGGATATTGAGCCTGTTGTAAAATTTTTGGAGTTACAATGGCTGATATAATGAACTTCCTTACACATGTATTGTTGCCTGTTTGTGTGGGTATTTTTATGAGGGAAATTCCTAAAAATGTAACTGTTGTGTCTAAAGTGGCACACATTTTGAACTGTGATTGATGTTGCCAAATTACACACCAAAAAAGTCTGCACACCTGCCAACTCCTGTGAAATTATGTTAGGGCTGATTTAGCCACTGGACACAGAAGATGCATTGCCAAGGGCCCCCAATAGTTTTGGGGGTTATGAAAACTTTTAAAATGAGGAGAAAAATGAATACAATAATAATGAATATATAATATACAGTGAATCCAGCCTGGATTATATTCTTTATACTAATGAAACCGTTAAAATATATTCCTTCATAGTTTATTATGGAGGTAGGACCCAGGAAGGCAAATGTGTGTAGGGCCCTTACCAGTCATAATGTGGCCCTGGCTTATCCATTTCTCCACATCCTTGCAACTCTGAGAATTCTCTTTTTAGTTTTTGCCAGTCTTTTATGCTAAATAAACAAAAAAAGCATTTCACGATTGTATTTCTTTTCTTTGACTATTTGTGAGGTGTGGCCTAAGTTGATTGACCATTTAAATTTCCTGTATGAATTGCCTACTTATGTTCCTTTCTCATCTTTCTATTGACTTGCTCATCTTTTCCATGTTAAAAAGTTCTTTTTATATTGTAGTAAATATTGCAAATTTTGTTTTCAGAATTTTTCATTTCAGATTTGTTGGTATCTTTTTATGATGATATTTAAAGTGTTCCTGTACCCCAGATCTGTCAAGCACTTCTTTCATGGTACCATTCTTACAAAGGCTTATACAAATTTCATTCATATTTTCTTACTTGGCTATTAATATTTATTACTATAATCTTTCATTCATCTGCAATGAATTATTGTAAAAGATGTGAAATAGCTATTAAACTTTGTTTTCTAAGCATAGCTAATTGTTCTAATACCACAAGACAACAGAAATACCACCTTTACCAAATATTAAATTCTTACATATATGATTCTATTTCTTGAATCTCTTCCATCCTGTTGATCCATTTATCTGTTGTCCTGTGAGCACTACACTTTTAATTATTTAACTTTATTATATTTTGATTCCATTTTCCCTCTTACCCAAAATCCTCTTTCAATTTTTGTCTTGATTATTCTCACACATTTACTCTTTCTGGTGAGCTTTAGAGTTATGTTTTGAAGTACTGAAAAAAATTTCAATAAGTTTTGTAAAATTTAGAGATTAATTTGAGAAGAAGGGATAATTGTATACAACAGAGTCTGCCTCCCCAGGGGCATGGTATCTTGTTCACTTTCTTCAGATGCCAGTCCCACCTGGTCCATGGTTTGCCCAAGCCCTCACCATCTCATTTATCTCCTCAGACATTTCCATGGTTCTTTGTGGGACAGGGGGCCATTATCAGGGGCTTGCCTGTGTCTGCATGTTCCGGGGAGGTGAATGGGGGCCTTTTCCTTTGCCATAAATGGTCTGCTTGGTACTAGTTTTCTGAGAACTCTGTTCTGTTGAGAAGTGCTTTGGCAAAGCTCGCCATAGTCTCTTACTGGATTTCTGGTCTCTGCTTCCACTTTTGCTTCTTCTGGTCCACTCTCCACACTGTGCCTCCTGTAACCTTTCTAGTCAGATCCCCACGGCCTCCTGCTGGAAAACCTTCAGCAATTCCCCATTGTATTAATTATTTATTGCTGTGGTAACAAATTATGACAAATGTAACACCTTAAAACAACAAAAAAAATGTGTTATCTTAGAGTTCTGGAAGTCAGAGGTCAGAAATAAGTTTCACTAGGTTACAATCAAGATACATTCCTATAAATGTAAGAATACATTTCCTTACCCTTTCCAACTCCTACAGGCCTCCTGCATTTCTTGGCTCACAGCCTCTTCCTCCATCTTCATAGACAGCCGCTGAGTCCCTCTGACCTGTGCTGCTCTCGGCACGTCTCCTTCCTGACTCTGACCCTCCTTCCTCTTATAAGTATGGTCATAAGGACCCTTGTAAATCAATTGGGCCCACCCAGATAGTCCCACCTCATACTCCTTAACTTAATCACATCTGCAGTGTTTCTTTTGCCACACGAAGTAACAGGTTCACGGGTTAGGACGTGGATACCTGTGGGTGTGCATGCCCAGTCGCTAAGTTGTGTCTAACTCTTTGTGACCCTATGGACTATAGCCCACCAGGTTCCTCTGTCCATGGGATTTTCCAGGCAGGAATACTGGAGTGGGTTGCTTTGGGGGACCACTATTCAGCCATGGCCTTCAGGATGAATTTGACTGGCTAGCCCCACAGCAACTTGCCCACTCGACTCTCCTGCTTCTAACCTCACTCTGCTTTCCCCTTCCAACTCCCTAACTCCATCCACATGAACTTCTTTCAGTTTCTGGAATTTGCCTCTCTGCTTCCTCCAGTCCTGGTCCAGACTGACTCCTCTGCCTCGGAAAACCTTCCCCTACCTCTTTACCTGACTGACTCCTTCTCATCTCCCCTCCTTGGCTTAAACTTCACCTTCTCTGGAGGCTATTGACAGCCTCTTCTACTCCTTGCATCTTCTTCCACACTTTGTTACTCTCATAATATCCTCCATGTTTCTGGCCCTATTTCTATTGCCTTTTATATGATTGCTTATTTGATTATCTCCTCTCCCAAAGTGTAAGCTCTTTAAGGGCAAAGGTGACAACAGCAACTCAACGTAAGAGGGAGTTTATTCACTCATTGCAGAATAAATCTATAAACATATTACTTTCGTAATAGAAATCAAGTTATTTTAATCTATAGTCCTCATATTAAAACTATTTGTTCATCATTTGTTCAACCATTATGTGTGGAGCAATGACTTGGAAAGTACAGAGCCAAGGGAGTTAAAATAAAGAAAAAACATCACCTGATGTTATGAAGTTGCTAAGGTTGTAGTGGTATACTCATAAGGATCTGAATAACAGTGTTCCCTCTCCAGGAAAATGGACTTGGAGGTCAGTGAACCAATAGACTTTAGCTCTGGAGATCATCAACATCTGGTTCGGAAAGCTGCAGATGATTATACTGGGGGCAAGTCTGCTCGGTCCTACGGAACTGCATCTTCAACTCAGGGGCCACAACAAGCTCGTGGAAATCCACACTCAAAGGCTGGTAAGCGAGGAGATTCCTACGTGGTCCAGATTTCATCAGAGACTACTACAGACGACAACAACCCTGGCCCATTTTCAGAAAGAGCTGTCCGCAGAGGTAAGAATAAAGAAATGGCCTTTTTGGAAGAGAACAGCAAAAGTTCTCTTAAAATGTTTCCACAGGGTAGGTTGTAGGATTTAAATTTGCCTTTAGTTTTTCCCATCATGCTTTACCATGAAACATGACATATGTAAGAAGAGATGGCTCCCCAAGTTTTCCAGGGCATTCATACATTCATGATAGACATATTATGGTGAATAAATCGTGGTTTTCTTAACAAATGTGAATTAGTCACTGAACACAGAATGTCTTAACTTACATACAAAGTGATACCATGATACTGGCTTTAGTTTTAAAAAATACTAATTCAGAGCCCTACATATTAATTCTATATCAGAACTACATTCAGCTGTAACAGAAGTCCAAAAAACTATGGCTTAAATAAATGAGAATTTTTTTCTTTCATGAAATATGAAGTTGGAAGTTACGCAATTCAAAGCAAATGCTGTAGGTCCCCAGAAAACAATATGCCATACTTAGGCCTTCTTCTAACTCTTTCAAACTTCTTCTAACTCAATGAAACTAAGCCATGCCGTGTAGGGCCATCCAAGATGGAAGGGTCATGGTGGAGAGGTCTGACAAAACGTGGTCCACTAGAGAAGGGAATGGCAAACCGCTTCAGTATTCTTGCCTTAAGAACCCTATGTATGAAAGAGCAAAAAGATAGGACACTGAAAGATGAACTCCCCAGGTCGGTAGGTGCCCAATATGCTACTGGAGATCAGTGGAGAAATAACTCCAGAAACAATGAAGGGATGCAGCCAAAGCAAAAACAACACCCACTTGTGGATGTGACTGGTGATAGAAGCAAGGTCCGATGCTGTAAAGAGCAATATTGCATAGGAACCTGGAATGTTAGGTCCATGAATCAAGGCAAATTGGAAGTGGTCAAACAGGAGATGGCAAGAGTAAACATCGACATTTTAGGAATCAGCGAACTAAGATGGACTGGAATGGGTGAACTTAATTCAGATGACCATTATATCTACTACTGTGGGCAGGAATCCCTTAGAAGAAATGGAGTAGCCATCATGGTCAACAAAAGAGTCTGAAATGCAGTACTTGGATGCAATCTCAAAAACGACAGAATGATCTCAGTTCATTTCCAAGGCAAACCATTCAATATCACGGTAATCCAAGTCTATGCCCCGACCAATAATGCTGAAGAAGCTGAAGTTGAACAGTTCTATGAAGACCTACAAGACCTTTTAGAACTAACACCCAAGAAAGATGTCTTTTTCATTATAGGGGACTGGGATGCAAAAGTAGGAAGTCGAGAAACACCTGGAGTAACAGGTAAATTTGGCCTTGGAGTACAGAATGAAGCAGGACAAAGGCTAATAAAGTTTTGCCAAGAAAACGCACTGGTCATAGAAAACACCCTCTTCCAACAACACAAAAGAAGACTCTACGCATGGACATCACCAGATGGCCAACACCAAAATCAGGTCGATTATAGTCTTTGCAGCCAAAGATAGAGAAGCTTGATATAATCAGCAAAAACAAGACCGGGAGCTGACTGTGGTTCTGATCATGAACTCCTTATTGCCAAATTCAGACTGAAATTGAAGAAAGTAGGGAAAACCACTAGACCATTCAGGTATGACCTAAATCAAATCCCTTATGATTATACAGTGGAAGTGACAAATAGATTTAAGGACTAGATCTGAGTGCCTGATTAACTATTGACGAGGTTCATGATGTTGTACAGGAGACAGGGATCAAGACCATCTCCAAGAAAAAGAAATGCAAAAAAGCAAAATGGTTGTTTGAGGAGGCCTTACAAATAGCTGTGAAAAGAAGAGAAGCAAAAGACAAAGGAAAAAAGGAAGATATACCCATTTGAACGCAGAGTTCCGAAGAATAGCAAGGAGAGATAAGAAAGCTTTCCTCAGCGATCAGTGCAAAGAAACAGAGGAAAACAATAGAATGAGAAAGACTAGAGATCTCTTCAAGAAAATTAGAGATACCAAGGGAACATTTCATGCAAAGATGCTCTTGATAAAGGACAGAAATGGTATAGACCTAACAGAAGCAGAAGATATTAAAAAGAGGTGGCAAGAATACACAGAAGAACTGTACAAAAAAGATCTTCACAACCCAGATAACCATGATGGTGTGATCACTCACCTAGAGCCAGATATCCTGAAATGTGAAGTCAAGTGGGCCTTAGAAAGCGTCACTACGAACAAAGCTAGTGGAGGTGATGGAATTCCAGTTGAGCTATTTCAAATCCTGAGAGATGACGTTGTGAAAGTGCCACACTCAATATGCCGGCAAATATGGAAAACTCAGCAGTGGCCACAGGACTGGAAAAGGTCAGTTTTCATTCCAATCCCAAAGAAATGCAGTGCCAAAGAATGCTGAAACTACCGCACAATTGCACTCATCTCACACGCTAGTAAAGTAATGCTCAAAATTCTCCAAGCCAGGCTTCAGCAATATGTGAACCGTGAACTTCCAGATGTTCAAGCTGGTTTTAGAAAAGGCAGAGGAACCAGAGATCAAATTGCCAACATCTGCTGGATCATAGAAAAAGCAAGAGAGTTCCAGAAAAGCATCTATATCTGCTTTATTGACTATGCCAAAGCCTTTCACTGTGTGGATCACCACAAACTGTGGAAAATTCTGAAAGAGATGGGCATACCAGACCACCTGACCTGCCTCTTGAGAAACCTGTACACACAGATCAGGAAGCATCAGTTAGAACTGGACATGGAACAACAGACTGGTTCCAAATAGGGAAAGGAGTCCATCAAGGCTGTATATTGTCACCCTGCTTATTTAACTTATATGCAGAGTACATTGTGAGAAACGCTGGGCTGGAGGAACCACAAGCTGGAATCAAGATTCCCGGGAGAAATATAAATAACCTCAGATATGCAGATGACACCACCCTTATGGCAGAAAGTGAAGAAGAACTAAAGAGGCTCTTGATGAAAGTGAAAGAGGAGAGTGAAAAAGTTGGCTTAAAGCTCAACATTCAGAAAACTAAGATCATGGCATCTGGTCCCATCACTTCATGGCAAATAGTTGGGGAAACAGTGGCTGACTTTATTTTTCTGGCCTCCAAAATCATTGCAGATGGTGATTGCAGCCATGAAATTAAAAGACATTTACTCCTTGGAAGGAAAGTTATGACCAACCTAGACAGCATATTAAAAAGCAGAGACATTACTTTGCCAACAATGGTCCACCTAGTCAAAGCTATGGTTTTTCCAGTGGTCATGTATGGATGTGAGAGCTGGACTATAAAGAAAGCTGAGCACCAAAGAATTGATACTTTTGAACTGTGGTGTTGGAGAAGACTCTTGAGAGTCCCTTTGATGGCAAGGATATCCAACCATTCCATCCTAAAGGAGATCAGTCCTGGGTGTTCATTGGAAGGACTGATGCTGAAGCTGAAACTCCAATAGTTTGACCATCTTATGTGAAGAGTTGACTCATTGGAAAAGACCCTGATGATGAGAAGGATTGGGGGCAGGAGTAGAAGGGGATGACAGAGGATGAGATGGCTGGATGGCATCACTGACTCGATGGACAGGGGTTGGGTGGACTCCGGGAGTTGGTGATGGACAGGGAGACCTGGCGTGCTGCAGTTCATGGGGTCGCAAAGAGACATGACTGAGCGACTGAGCTGAACTGAACTGAATTGGAATGTAAGTGTTCTTCATGTACTAGATCACTTTATAGATACATGATATGCAAATACTTTCTGCCAGTTCGTGGCATTTTTTTCACTTTCTTGGTGTCATTTGAAGCACAAAGCTTTTGCCTTTTTTTAAAAGTGAGAATTCTTTTTTAAAATTAATTAATTATTATTATTATTTTTGGCTGTGTGGGGTCTTCCTTCCTGTGCACGGGCTTTCTCTAGTTTTGGGAGTGAGGGCCGCTCTGTAGTTGTGGTGGCTTCTTTCATTGCAGAGCTTCGGCTCTAGATGCAGGGCTCAGTCGTTGTGGTGGACATGCTTAGTTGCCCCACTGCATGTGGACTCTTCCTGGACCAGGGATTGAACTAGTGTCCTCTGCATTGGCAGGCAGATTCTTAACCAATGGACCACAAGGGAAATTCAAATATACTTTTGATGAAGTCCAATTTGTTATTTTTTTTCCTTTGCTTGTGTTTTAGGAATCATTATCTAAGAAAACATTGCCTAATCCATGCTCACAAAGATTTACACCTATACTTTCTTCCAAGAATTATATTTCTTGTTTGTGTCTTAGATCAATGTTTAACTAATTAGTCTTTGTGTGTGTGTGTGTGTGTGTGTGTGTGTGTGTGTGTGTGTGATATGAGGAAGGGGCCCAAATTCATCATTTTTTATGCATATGTCCAGTTATCCCAGCACCATTTGCTGAAAAGACTCATCTTTCTCCATTGAATTGTTTTTTAGTATGTTTATTAGAAATCAATTGACCATATTTGTGGTCAGTTCCACAAATGTAAGGGACTGTTTTAGGGCTCTCAATTCTATTTAATTGATCTATATGGTCTAGTCTAATAAGGCTGGGTCACATTTAATATCTATTCTCTTATAGTTCTTGATACATACTAGATGTGAATTTAAAGTTAGCTAAGTAGATATTTTAATGCAGTAGCACACATTTGGGCATATATGTTCTGGCATAGCTCAGTGGCATTTCTTTACTGTCACACTTTCAATGCACAGAAACTGCCCAGCAGAAGGACACACTGACAATCCTATGAGTCAACTTTAAGCAGCATTCTTTTTTTTTTTCTTTTAAAATTGGGATTGTTGCTGTTGTTGTTCAGTCACGAAGTCGACTCTTTGCAACCCCGTGGACTGAAGCACGCCAGGCTTCCCTGTCCCCCACTAACTCCCAGAGTCTGCCCAAGTTCATGTCCATTGAATCCGTGATGCTATCCAACCATCTCAGCCTCTGCCACACTCTTCCCCTTTTGCCTTCAATCCTTCCCAGCATCAGGGTCCTTTTTAATGAGTCAGCTCTTCGCATCAGGTGACCAAAGTATTGGAGCTTTGGCTTCAACATCAGTCCTTCTAATGTGTATTTGGGGTTGATCTCCTTGCTGTCCCGGGAACTCTCAAGGGTCTTCTCCAGCACAGATAGAAAGCATCAATTCTTTGTTGCTCAGCCTTCTTTATGGTCCAAGTCTCACATCCATACATGACTACTGGAAAGACCAGCTTTGACTATATGGACCTTTGTTGGCAAAGTGATGTCTTTGCTTTTTAATACACTGTTTAGGTTTGTTATAGCTTTCCTTCCAAGGAGCAAGTGTCTTCTAATTTCATGGCTGCAGTCACCATCCACAGTGACAGGATAACTTGGGATAAGCCCACAGAAAAGCAAGTGGTCATTCAGTTCAGTCGCTCAGTCGTGTCCAACTCTTTGCGACCCAAGGAATCGCACCACACCAGGCCTCCCTGTCCATCACCAACTCCCAGAGTCTACCCAAACCCATGTCCATTGAGTTGGTGATGCCATCCAACCATCTCATCCTCTGTCATCCCCTTCTCCTCCCGCCCTCGATCTTTCCCAGCATCAGAGTCTTTTCCAATGAGTCAGCTCTTCATATCAGGTGGCCAAAATACTGGAGTTTCAGTTTCAGCATCAGTCCTTCCAATGAACACTCAGGACTAATCTCCTTTAGGATGGACTGGTTGGATCTCCTTGCAGTCCAAGGGACTCTCAAGAGTCTTCTCCAACACCACAGTTCAGAAGCATCAATTCTTCGGTGCTCCACTTTCTTCAGCATCCAATTCTGACATCCTTACATGACTAGTGGAAAAACCATAGCCTTGACTAGAACCTTTGTTGGCAAAGTAATGTCTCTGCTTTTTAATATGCTGTCTAGGTTGGTCATAACCTTCCTTCCAAGGAGTAAGTGTCTTTTAATTTCATGGCTGCAATCACCATCAGCAGTAATTTTGGAGCCCAAAAAAATAAAGTCTGACACTGTTTCCACTGTTTTCCTATCTATTTCCCATGAAGTGATAGGACCAGATGCCATGATCTTAGTTTTCTGAATGTTGAGCTTTAAGCCAACTTTTTCACTCTCCTCTTTCACTTTCATCAAGAGCCTCTTTAGTTCTTCTTCACTTTCTGCCATAAGGGTGGTGTCATCTGCATATCTGAGGTTATTTATATTTCTCCCTGCAATCGTGATTCCAGCTTGTGTTTCTTCCAGCCCAGCGTTTCTCACGATGTACTCTGCATATAAGATAAATAAGCAGGGTGACAATATACAGCCCTGACGAAGTCCTTTTCCTATTTGGAACCAGTCTGTTGTTCCATGTCCAGTTCTAACTGTTGCTTCCTGACCTGCATACAGGTTTCTCAAGAGGCAGGTCAGGTGGTCTGGTATGCCCATCTCTTTCAGAATTTTCCACAGTTTGTGGTGATCCACACAGTGAAAGGCTTTGGCATAGTCAATAAAGCAGATATAGATGTTTTTCTGGAACTCTCTTGCTTTTTCTATGATCCAGCAGATGTTGGCAATTTGATCTCTGGTTCCTCTGCCTTTTCTAAAACCAGCTTGAACATCTGGAAGTTCACGGTTCACATATTGCTGAAGCCTGGCTTGGAGAATTTTGAGCATTACTTTACTAGCGTGTGAGATGAGTGCAATTGTGCGGTAGTTTCAGCATTCTTTGGCACTGCATTTCTTTGGGATTGGAATGAAAACTGACCTTTTCCAGTCCTGTGGCCACTGCTGAGTTTTCCATATTTGCCGGCATATTGAGTGTGGCACTTTCACAGCATCACCTTTGAGGATTTGAAATAGCTCAACTGGAATTCCATCACCTCCACTAGCTTTGTTCGTAGTGATGCTTTCTAAGGCCCACTTGACTTCACATTTCAGGATATCTGGCTCTAGGTGAGTGATCACACCATCATGGTTATCTGGGTTGTGAAGATCTTTTTTGTACAGTTCTTCTGTGTATTCTTGCCACCTCTTTTTAATATCTTCTGCTTCTGTTAGGTCTATACCATTTCTGTCCTTTATCAAGAGCATCTTTGCATGAAATGTTCCCTTGGTATCTCTAATTTTCTTGAAGAGATTTCTAGTCTTTCCCATTCTGTTGTTTTCCTCTATTTCTTTGCATTGAGCACTGAGGAAGGCTTTCTTATCTCTCCTTGCTGTTCTTTGGAACTCTGCATTCAGATGGGAATGTCGTTCCTTTTTTCCTTTGCCTTTTGCTTCTCTTCTTTTCAGAGCTATTTGTAAGTCCTCCTCAGACAGCCATTTTGCTTTTTTGCATTTCTTTTCCATGGGGATGGTCTTGATCCCCTGTCTCCTGTACAATGTCACGAACCTCTGTCCATAGTTCATCAGGCACTCTGTCTATCAGATCTAGTCCCTTAAATCTATTTGTCACTTCCACTGTATAATCATAAGGGATTTGATTTAGGTCATACTTGAATGGTTTGGTGGTTTTCCCTATTTTCTTCAATTTCAGTCTGAATTTGGCAATAAGGAGTTCATGATCAGAACCACAGTCAGCTCCCGGTCTTGTTTTTCCTGACTGTATAGAGCTTCTCCATCTTTGGCTGAAGAATATAATCAATCTGATTTCAGTGTTGGCCATCTGGTGATGTCCATGTGTAGAGTCTTCTCTCGTGTTGTTGGAAGAGGGTGTTTGCTATGACTAGTGCGTTCTCTTGGTAAGACTCTATTAGCCTTTGCCCTGCTTCATTCTGTACTCCAAGGACAAATTTGCCTGTTACTCCAGGTGTTTCCTGACTTCTTACTTTTGCATTCCAGTCCCCTATAATGAAAAGGACATCTTTTTTGGGTGTTAGTTCTAAAAGGTCTTGTAGGTCTTCATAGCACTGTTCCCGTTCAGCTTCTTCAGCATTACTGGTCAAGGCATAGACTTGGATTACCATGATATTGAATGGTTTGCCTTGGAAACAAACAGATCATTCTGTCATTTTTGCGATTGCATCCAAGTACTGCATTTTGGACTCTTTTGTTGACCATGATGGCTTTTCCACTTCTTCTAAGGGATTCCTGCCCACAGTAGTAGATATAATGGTCATCTGAGTTAAATTACCAGTTACCAATGCCATATTCAGAGGGCTCTGGAAAACCCATGTAGTTAGCTGGAAGTAAACATAGATGCTAACACACTCTGAACTCTGCTTTTGCCATGCCACTTGCTTGAAACTCCTTGGTTGTACTTACCATTAGTCAGATTATGCAGTTTCTGCACAAGTAGGAGCGAAGGGAGTTGCTAAAGACAGGGAGGGTGGAGAGAAAAGTGGTGGAGCAGCCCTGCAGACTCCCTGCCGAGGGGTAAACGCCCTCTCCCCCAGCAGTCCCTGGTGCATCACTGGCTCCATCTATGCAAGGGTGCTGCTGGGTCCCTAAGGATGGGTTGGCGACATTCTGAGATTCTCAGGTCACTTTTGGTCCTAAGGAGGATGGGGTGTGCATAATACAGAATTAAACCCCTGAGTTTGGTCTTTAGATTGTGGGGGCTTTTATGGATAAACCCTTGGGTCTCCACTAAAATGCCTCTTACAGTCTGGACTGAGTCTTTTCTGAGAGTTCTACAGAGTGTATTGTCACACCATTGGCCAACTCTAAACTTGCACTCCCTTTCCTGTCCTCAAGAAAATCAGAGGAAGAATTTATTTCACTAAGTGTCAAAAATAGGTAGTTACATTTATACTTTTACTTTTGAATATTGTATCATAAAAATAAATTTCTGTCTCCTTAGCTTTCGTCATAAAAGTGTTCCTCCTCCTGTCCATTCAGCTGCTGATCACTGGGGCAATCGTCAGCCTGTTTGTTTTCTGGTAGGTCTTCATTACTGATGTAGATGACCTATTAAGCTGCCCACATTAATTCTCACTATTTAGCTTGACTGAATTTTGATCATTAAAAAATTATCTATTTTTCCTTAATGTGTGTGTGTGCTCAGTCGCATCTGACTATGACCCCATGGACTGTAGCCCCCCAGGCTCCTCTGTCCATGAGATTTTCCAGGCCAGAACACTGGAGTGGGTTGCCATTTCCTTCTCCAAGGGATCTTGGACCTAGGGACCCAACCTGCATCTCTTGTGTATCCTGCGTTGACAGACGGGTTCTTTTCTACTGGGCCACCTGGGAAGCCCAATCATTCATAGGATATAATATTTCTATTGCTTTGTTTTTCTGAGGCAACTCCTAGACCAAAGTGTTAGTAGAGTTTCACTTTGACTTCCTAAGCCAAAAACTTTTCCCTTACTCTTATTTTGGGTACTATTTTCTTTTTTATTTTCCCTGAGCTATTTCCACAGGCAAAATCGAGTAAAGAAAAAAGGTGAGGTTGTGAAGGCCTTGAAGGCTAGATCTCTGTTAAATGCAGAAATTATTTCAAGGAGTATGATCCATCACTGCTTAAACTCATCCTTTGAAAATCTATATTTTAGACAAATATATGAAAATTTTATTACTTTTGTTTATATACATATCTCAGTATTTTTAAATAAAATCGTCACTGGGACATTTATCCAAATTTCACTTACTACTTATGACTATACTTTTTATGAGCCTATTTTAAGATGTAAGATACAGTTTCTCTCACAGTTTATCAGTTATATGTTTCACAGTCTCCTTTCCCATCTGTCATTATCAGTTACTTAGGGTTTTTCCCCTTTCTTCTCATGAGATTGTTTAATTTATACTTAAATATTATACTAGTTAGCAAAATAAATTACTTACTGTGTAAGACCATATCATTTCTTTTTTTTTTAACCAGGAAGGCTTTACGATCTTGGGTGATCAAGAGTCCCTGGTTCACTTACTCACTCTTGTAAGTATTATTGGATTAAATAAAACGTGTTCTTTCTACTAGCTATCAGTTGATGCTCTTTATTAAAAATTAGGTAAAGGTAACACATTCTTTTTTTTTTTATTTACACATTCTTTTAATGACAAAATTATAGAGATGAAAAACAAGCAAATTAGTGGTTGCTGGGAGTTAGGGCTTCATGAGTGCGTGTGTATATGTGTGTGTGTTACCATAAAGGGATGGTACAATAGTTTAATGATGAGATAGTTCCACATCTTGATTGTGGTGCTGGTTACATGGATCTGCACACAGATTTGTGTCACAGGTCTATGACATAGCATTACATATATACACGCTATACCAATGTCACATACTGGTTTGGGTATTCTACTGTAAATATGTAAAATGGGGGCAAACTGGGTAAAGGGTACACAGGACCTCTCATCCTTTGCAATTTCCTGTGAATCTACAATTATTTCAAAGTAAAAATATTTTTTAGAGAATCCACAAACTGTGTGTGGATGGCAATGGGAAAAGTTAGTTTTAAAAGGAAAAAAAAAAGAGGTAAAAGTAATAATCTTTATTTTTGTTTATAATACTTATTATCAGATCAAACATTCTATATCTATCTACCTGTACTATATCACATGATATAAGCACTGGAAGCAAATAACATATGGTTTTAAATTATCCCCAGGCCAGCCTTTTTTGTTGTATTTATTATACTCGCCTGCTGTGGGAAACTCCGCCGCCAGGTGCCTGCGAATTACATTCTCCTGGGATTATTTGTAAGTAAACCTCTTTAGCATCTGTTGTCATTCACCTCTGAAATATATTTTCATCTCATTATTAAGTTCATTCCTTTTTTTGTGGGAAAATCTTCCTGTGGAATAAGAAGATAGAAATTATTTGTGAGATGTTCTCTTGGATGAATTTTGAAGTCAACTTACATATGAGGTGGAATCCACACTCTTTTAACAAGCTAGAGAATTTCAGGACCCTTGGCTACTCCTTTGGGCTGGCAAACTTGCCTCTGAGAGGCCTGCTCTTGAGTTTCCCAAGACAGTTAACCCGACTGTCTTCTGCCAGGCACAATGAACACATTTTGTTATGGAGAGTGAGTTCCACATTTAGTTCACAAATTGTGTGCAAGAAATTTAATTTTCTCTGTAAAATTTATTTTACTTCTATTTCAACCTCTCCTGACTATGTTGCAATTGAGGTTTCTGTTCTGTTAATGTTTATACCAGTTGGGCCAACACTCTTGCCTCCTGGAGGCAGTGAACTCACTGACAATAAGCATTTGCTCCTCTTAGGAAAATCCAGAGGAAATCTCACTGAGGTTCAATGAATTGGAAAGAAAGTCAGATTCTATGCAATTGCTCTCACGAGCTGCTGACCACCCTTCCATGAGAAAATTTACTCACCAATTCATTTGTTTCTCACCTGGTTCCATACCAGTGTTGAGGTAGCTTATAAAAATACACACAACATAAGAAGATAAGTTGATGGGGAAATATGATGGAAGGGAAAATAAGGAAAGGAAAATGAAGCCAGAGGGGAGATCAGTGCACAAAATCCCTAGTCCCGAGCGTTTGAGTTTGATCAGCCTAGATTTGGATCTGCGCCTCCTGGTGGTCAACGTGAGCAAGGACACATGGGCAACGGTGAGTTTCTCTTGCATCTTACATACTGAAAATCTGAGGATTGTCTAATGTGAGTTACATGTTGGGAAGAATAGCTTCCTCGAGTCACTGGCGAAGACAGGGCATCTGGCCAGCTGGGAATGGCCTCAGGCCCTGCAGCGCTGCTGACTGCAGTTCTCAGTGGCCTGTCGGTCAGTCCTGGAGCCTGACTGTGGGCCTAGGCATACCATCACTGCCTTCTTGGTCTCATCCTCTGGCTTGAGTGCCTTCTGGTTCTCAGCTCCTCCCTCTCTCCCACACCGCCCCATCTCTGGTTCATTTGGACCGAGGGAACCCTCTGAACCCTGCACAGCCCCCATACTGTCCCAGTGCAGCCCACGTGAGAGCTGAGGATTGGCAGCCACCAGCGCAGCTGCACGCTCTGTAGGTAAGTGTCCTCCAGCCCCACCCCCAGGTACTGAGGTCTCAATCCTCATCCCACATTTGAGGTTTGAAGCACTTTGCTCCCATCCAAGCACTATGGGAAAGGTCAGTCATGAAACAGTTGCTAGGGCGTTAATAGAAATAGCACATCCTGCTCTGATAAAATGTTAAGATTTGTGTGGATGGTCCCATTTGATTAATGACAGTATGGTCTACAAATAAAGCTTATACCTTGGTTTCTACATTCCTAATTAATACATGTTTAACTCACTGAATATTTTGAAAGTTACTATTGTATTCTAAGAACTTTTTACTCATATGAGAATTTTTTCTTGTCAGCCTTAGGGAGAACATGAAGAAAATGTTTATCTCCATTATTTCCATATGGCATAGCCTATAGCTTTGTACGCTAAGATCATGCATATTCCTGCTAGTTCCCTCTAACCTGCCAGAACACACACACCTCAGGCCAGCTCTTCTGGATTTGGCGCCTTGGGAAGCAGACTTCTGATTGATTGTGAATTTTGTTTTTAGACAGTTCTTCAAGGTTTGCTGCTAGGAACCGTGTCAGTGTAAGTCTTTGATACACATTTTTTCATTTGTGTGTGTGTGCTTTTCTTCTTATGTTATGTGAACAATAACCACAGTCTCTGCTTTTAGTTTCTATCATGCCGAGGAAGTGTTATGGGCAACAGGAGCAACTGCTCTGGTGACGCTATCACTCACTTTATTTGCTGTTCAAACAAAAGTACGTATTTTTGAAGCAGCCTCTGTCACAGGCAGTGTGTGATTGTCTTCCCCTGCCCCTCCTGACCCTTTCTGCCTCCTCCTCCCTCTGGCTGCCTGCTTCCTGTGGGCCTCACCTCCACCGAGCACTCGTCCTCTGCCTCCTGGCTTTCCTAGTGACCATGCTAAAAAAGTAAGAGGGACTGCCCTCTTACTTCCGGTGGTTAAGACTTCGCCTTCCAGTGTAGGGGGTGTGGGTTCAATCTCTGGTCAGGGAGCTGGGATCTCACATGCATTGCAGCCAAAAGAGAAAACATAAAACAGAAGCAATACTGTAACAAAATTCAATAAAGACTTGAAAAGATAGTCTGCATCAAAAAAAATTTTAAGTAAAAGGAAACAGGTAAAATTAATTTTAATGATATATTTCATTTAACCCAATATATATGAAGCATTATTATTTCAGCATATAACCAGTATAACAAAAGTAGTCATTTTACATTCTTTTTTTTTTCCAAACTAAAATTCAAATCCAGTGTGTATTTTTACTTGCAGCCATCTCAGTTTGAAGTAGCTCTATTTCCAGTGCTTATTAGCCATGTATATTGAAAGCACAGCCCTAGATGAATTTTCATGGCAGACATCAGAGTCACCTGGAGAGCTTGTGAAACATAGACTGCTGAGCTCCGCGCCTGGAATTGTGAAGATAAGGTCTGGGCTGGGCCTCAGTAACATTCATTTCCCAGGTGCTGCCAATGTTTCCGGCCCGAGAACCAGCCTCAATGACCTGGTCCTTTGTTCTTTTGGTGTGTTGAAGGTAGGGAGTGACATAAGGGAGATAGAGGAATTAGGAAAACATGCTTGCAAGAAAATACACTGGATTCGAGGATCTTCTTTTGCTTCCTAATCCAATTTTTTTCAGGTCAGAAAATGCATATTCCTCTTTCTTTTAAAAATGCTAATCTTCTCTAAGCTGATTTGGTTATTGAGTCATAAAAGCACATTAATAAATTTTAGGTTTACAAAAGGATCATTAATTTTTGAAAGCTTAGTATATATATTTCTATTGAAATGTATACACTAAAACTGATACATAAAAATGTGAAAAAGGTACCCAGTTAATATCTTTGTCTACTAAATGCCATTAATGTATTCTATGCACATGCTTTTAAAAATATGAATGATTATGATCATACTATACTTACAAATTTACATCCTACTTATTCAGTGTACATTTTTTATTAGGGAAAATTTTATATAGATATACACACAAATAGAATATTTTAACAAACCCCCATGTGCCAATTATTTAGTTTCAAAAATTGCAAATTTGTGGCTCCTGTTATTTCATCCATACCTTACCTTTTTTCTCTCCTAAAGAAATACAATACCTTTTATGTAGCATTTTTCAGTGTGTAGGGCTAATGGATTTCCATGGTTCTCGGGATTAGCCAGGGTACATTGTTAGCAAATGGGCCAGTTTCTGTCTAGGGAGTATGAGATACATCTCTAAACACCCTGAAATTCCTATGGATGATAGTTGAATTGTTTTTGTGTTTTTTATGTTTCCTCAGTGGGATTTCACTTTGCTAAATGGAGTGCTATTTGTTTTACTCATCGTACTTATCATCTATGGAATTCTCTTAATCTTCATCCGATCATATGTAAGTGGGACCTCCTTTGAAAACCTCAGAGGACTGGTAGAATATCAGGTGAAGTGCTGGTTGTGTGTTTAGTCTAGAAGCAGACACCAGATGGGTGAAACTTGCAAGGACACTGGTGGGAGAATGTCTGTGATGAAATAGCGTGGGGGTGACAAGGGCTGTAAGAGCTGTCAAAACATGACAGCGTATGTGAACCCAGGTGGAGGAGGGGGAAGTAAGAGGGGAGCTTGCTGGATGTGGTGCCGTCTAAGGAAGCTTTGGCAAGGCCATCAGGGGGTCCTGGGTCTCCCAGGAAGGCTCTGCTGCCCCCTACCAGTGATTGACAGGGTAAAGCATAACCTGGGAGGGAAACTGCAGTGGGTCGCACTGCATGGCCACCAGGGCCCTGGTCAATTCCATGCCCCTCCCCAGAGCTGGAGGTCTCCAAGGTTGCCTGCCACACCAGTGTGGTGGGGGGACCACTGACAGGAGGTCTGTGTGTGAAGACTGAACTCTGACCCAAGACAACAGCTGTCCTCCCCTCAGAGAATCATGGAGGTGACCAACTCATAGGGCAGATCAGATCCCCACTTCCGTACATGGCGCTGCTTGCCTGAAGTAACCAGAGTGCAGAGATGGGCCAGCCTGGATGGGCTTGCTTTTCTGAAAGTAGCAGCCTAGAGGAAGCTCCTTGTTTTCCAATTCCAGCTTTCTTCCTTCCGTTCTTTTTTTTTTTTTTTGCTTTAATATATTCATTGCCTTCTTACTAAATATCATACATAGGCCTATATGTTTTTCAACAAAGGCATCAAAGTTAATTCTCACATTCCTGAAAAGTACACATCTCATCTAATCTTATAGAAAAGAAAACAAGCTCAGAGAAATTAAAGAATTCACACTCCACACCGCACCCAGGGAGTACATGGTAGGAGTGGGGTTAGAGCGAGGTCTGTGTGATCTGGAGATCACATCCTTTCCACCATGCACGCCGTCCGTGGACCGAGTCCAGTGTGCAGGTGGACAGGCAGAATGAGGAGGTCTGGCCCCACATCTGGTAGGGGCCTGGAGTGGCCCCTGTATGGAGACCCTACTGGAAGCCAGGCTCACAGAGGACTGGCCTGGGGCTTGTGACCATCTATCTAAAGCCCAATGGTCAACTTGGTCCTACTGCTGAATTAAAGAGTTTCTGTGGCAACAAGTGGCGTTGCTAAATAGACTTCAGACATATAATCAGTATTTCTGCCTGGATTTTGGAGATAAACTCAAAGACATCATAGATATGTCTTTAAAGGCCATAGTTCTCCATTTATTATTACTGATGGTGGCACAGATACTGTAGTAATAATACACATGCTTCTGTGGTGGGTGGGTTCCTTACATCTTTAGCATGCCACTCAGGAGCAGTTAAGAAACTGTGTTTCCTACTAGATATACGAACCCTAGTTTCCATTCTAAATTTCCTTTCACAAATAGCAATAATATATAATCTTACACATATGATTAAATGGAACTTTGTCCTAAGTGTGTATGCCTGTTGGACCCTGGCAATTCTGAACCCTTCAGACTGCGGCTGTCAGCTGTCTTCTCACACCCAGCTCAGTCTGGAAACACTGTGCCTCACACAGTGTATCGCTGGCACCAGGTTTCTCTTTTTCCTCAAGAACCTTCTTTGGTTAGCAGAGTGTTCCCCATCTCTCCTAGACCAGCTCTCTCATCCTGAGGAGTGAATGCCATTGTGTTTCTCAGATGATGTACACTACCTCTTTATTCTCTTCTGCAGCATTTAGATCAATTTGTCACATACGCTGACCAGGGCTGTTTTGGTGGCAAGGAACACATACCACTCTGACTGCCTCAAGGCAAAGGCCCAGAGACTCTCATGGAGCTCCTAGGTGGGAAGAAGAGCCAGAATTCACAGAAATGGAAACCCCACCTCTCTTTCTTGGTCATCTCTGCTTGTAAAGCACTAACTAATCCAGCACTGACTAATAACACAATGACTGCCTGGGTCATTCTATCATGAGAATTGATTTCTACCTGACCCAGAGGATCTCTTTGATCCTGGTCATGTAAGAGGTTCCTGGTCAGTCAAGAGATTCACTGCTGTTGGAGTGGCATCTCCCACCTCTTGTCAATCAGCTCTAGCAAGGCTGTGTGAGGGTCACAATATTCCCTGAGCTGAGGGGAGGGCACATTTTCTAGAAGAGCTGTGTGGATGGGGCAAAAGAGGAAACATACTCAGTATATCCCATTTGCCTTACTATGCATGAGATGTTTAGTACTTGCTTGATGACCCTTACTTGGTATACATAAAGGCTAGTTTTCACTTGCTTGCTGAATGGAATTGAGTTGATACTGTCGACTGACTATGTTCAAGAAAAATTAATTTCCCCACAGCTTTGACTTTGTAAGCATCTTATCTGACAGCAGTGACCTAAGAGACCCCCTGTGTTGTTCCCAATCTTGCTCTTAACATATCATTGTATCCTTTCTGTTTGCAGTGGTTGCATCTATTGTATGCTGGACTTGGAACTGTGATCTTCTCACTCGTAAGTCCATTTCTCCCTTTCTTTGATAAAGAATATGAATGTGCATTGACAGGGCCTTAAGACCTCTCCTAGGCCTGGAGTCAAGTGGAGTCAGTAATTCACTGGAAAGCCCTCCAGCTGACTTGCTCCTTTCTTCTCATCCTCTTCCTTCTCCTTTTTACTTTTTATAAAGACAGTTCTTCTTATAGTAGCTTTAGGTTCACAGTAAAACTGAAAGGAAGATACAGAGATTTCCCAGTCTCCATACAGGCATCACCATCCCCAATGTCATATCTGCCACCAAAGTGTAGCATTTATTACAATTGATGAACAAACCTACCTTGATATATCACAATCACCTACATTAGGGTTCACATTTTGGTGTTCTACATTCTACGGGTTTGAACAAATGTATAATGGTATGTACCCATCATCGTAATACCATACAGAATATTTTCACAGCTCTAAAAATCCTCTTTGCTCCTCCAAATTGATCCCTTCCTCATCCCCAACCTCTGGCAACCACTAATCAGATTATCTTATTATTTCCAGTTTTTGCCTTTTCCAGAATGTCATACAGTAGGAATCATACAGCATGCAGCCTTTTCAGATTGGCTTCTTTTACTTAGCATGTACACTTAAAATTCCTCCATGTCTTCTCATGGCTTGGTAGCTCATCTCTTTTTAATGTTGAATAATATTCCACCATCTGGATGTACCACAATTAATTGATTCATTCATCTACCGAGGGGCATCTTGTTTGCTCTCAAATTTTGGCAATTATGAATAAAGTTGCTACAAACATCCGTGTGCAGGTTTTTGTGTGGACAGATGATTTCAGCTCTTTTGGGAAGATCCCAAGGAGCACATTTATTGGATCATACAGTAAGAGTATGTTCAGTTCTTTAAGACAGTATTCCAAAGTGGTTGTAATATTTGCATTCTCAACTAGCAGTATATGAGAGTTCCTGTTGCTCCATGTCCTCACCAGCATGTGAGGTTATCAGTGTTTCAGATTTTGGCCATTCTAATAGGGGCATAGTGGTATCTTATTGTAATTTTAATTTGCATTTTCCCATTGACATAAGATGTAGAGCATCTTTTCATATGCTTATTTGCCACCTATATATCTTCTTTGGTGAGGTGTCTATTAAATTCTTTGGCCCATTTTGTAATCAAGTTGTTTGTTTTCTTACTGTTGAGTTGTAAGAGTTCTTTGTATATTTAGGGTACCAGTCCTTTATGTTTCTCTTGCAAATAATTTCTCTCAGTTTGTAGCTTGTATTATCATTCTCTTCACATTGTCTTTCACAGAGCAGAAAATATTAATTTTAATGAAGTCTAATTTATCTATTACTTCTTTAATGAATACTACTTTTGGTGTCATTTTATCTAAGAAACCATCACCATACCAAAGGTCATCTAGATTCTCTCCTATGCTATCGTCTAGGAGCTATATGTTTTACATGTAAGTCTATTATTCATTGGTTTTAGACTTTATTTCATTTTTTGACCATGGTGCATGGTATGCAGGCTCTTGAGCAGGGATTGATTCTGCACCCTCTGCAGTGGGAGCACAGAGTCTTAACCATCAGACTGCCAGGGAAGTCCCTGTTATGAGCTATTTCGTGAAAGGTGTAAGATCTGGGTCTAGATTCTTTTTTTTTTTTTTTTGGCATGTAGATGCCCATCTGTTGAAGAGACTAGTATTGCCTTTGCTCTTTATTTTGTTCTGCTGATCTGTATATTTGTTAAGTCTTTTTGCCAAGACCATCCTGTCTTGATTACAACTTTATAGTAAATGTTGTCTGGTAGCATCAGTCCTCCAACTTTGTTCTTCTCCTCCAGTATCTTGTTGGTTATTCTGGGTCTTTTGTCTCTCCATATCAATTTTAGCAGTGGTCTGTCAATATCCACAAAATAACTTGCTAGGGTTTTGATTGGGGTTGTGTTGAATCTATAGATGAAGTTGGAAACAACTGATATTTGACAATATTGAGTCTTTCTATCCATGAACATGGAATGTCTCTCTGTTTATTTAGTTCTTCCCTAATCTCATTCATCAGAGCTTTATAGTTTTCCTCATACAGTTCTTGTACATATTTTGTTAGATTTGTATCTAAGTATTTAATTTTTTTTGGATGCTAGTGGAAATGTTTTTGTGTTTTTAATCTCCAGTTTCACTTATTCATTGCTGGCATATAGGAAATCAATTGACTGTTGTATAGTAACTTTGTATCTTACAACCTTATTATGATTGTTTATTGAACCCCTAAATGTTCCTGGGGCTTCAAATCTTGACCAGGGCTTCCCTGTGAGCTGGCTGTCTCTGGCACGGTGTCCTGAGTCCTCTTTCCCTGGGGCTAGGGGGCAAACAGCTTGATCCCAGCTGACTTTACTCTCCCACTTCCCTGTCTGCCTTCAAATACATAACCTCACCAGGGAGATGCACTCTGCACTCCTCACTACCAATACATGAAATGATTAGGAGTCATTATCTCTCTTATAAGAAAAAATAAGATAAAGTCAGCAGTTCTTGGAGGGAAGGAAGAAAGAAACACACTTTTCCATAGAAGTTAGGACTCCAGGGTGACAGATGCAGGCTAGGTAGGGGCAAGGCTGAAAGCTCAGCTGCTGGGAGCCTTGTTTTAACGATGACCAACCATCCTGGTTTGCCTGGGACTGAGGGGTTACTGAAGACACATGAAGTCCCTGGGCAAACTGGAATGGTTGGTTCATTCTAGCTTTTTCTGCACAAAGTTGCTGGAATCAGACATTGGGAGGGGGAGGATAAATGGGATGGGACTCAGTGGTCCAGGTAAGGGAGCTGCCTTGGCAACCCCCAGCCTCGGGTTTGACTCCCTTCTCTACCACTTGCCACAGAGTGATCTTTCCTTCTTGGAGGCTCTGTTAATCTCACCTGCCTCAACTAGGTCGTTCCCACTTTGTATGCTGCTAAGTCGTTTCAGTCGTGTCTGACTCTGCGTGACCCCATAGACGGCAGCCCAACAGGCTCCCCCATCCCTGGGATTCTCCAGGCAAGAACACTGGGGTGGGTTGCCATTTCCTTCTCCACTTTATATGAGATGATGTCAATCATGAACGGATAAGAGGCTACCTAGAAGGTGCCCAATTCTTCCTTTTCCTCCTTCCCTCTTCATTCTTAGAAGCCTGAGTGGGAGCCAGGACCCAAGGAGAGCTGATAACCTGAACTACTTGGGATGGGTTTCACTGTAGTGGATGTTGTTCAAAAATGGCTTATTTTCAAGAATCTTTAAAACCCCAAGAACTCCCTGTAGTGCCAAGGTTGCCCTGCTGCCTCACGGCACTGGACTCTTGAGTCCTCAGTCTGGACATAAAGGCCCGAGGAGCTGCTTGTTTTCCCTTCCTCCCTTTAATGCACTTGCGCTGCCCACATTTGTTCACTTTGCAACAAACACAAGGGTGAGAGGGCTCTCTGACTTTCTTCTTGATGTTTAAGAAGCTTGTAATTTTACCTACCACAGCTGAGCTAAAACGTTTAATTGGGGGTTATTTAACCATACATAAATCTTCTCCTCATTCTATTTTGGAAATACTGACATCATCACAAAGCCATCTCCAATGTCAAGCTTTGAAAAATGCTATCACCCAAAGAAGAGTCCAGAACTACTGCTGTGGGTAATGTAAGTGTCAGGGAACCATCTGTATCTTCATTTTTTCTTTTCAGTGAGAACATGCTGGAAAGTCACAAACACAGGGTACTTTGTAGTTTCTCTCTGTGTCCAATCAGCCCACCTGGTCCACATCACTGACCAGGGGCACAGACGTTTCTGGACTTGGAAGGAAAGGAGGGCTCACAGATTTGGTCCCACTGGCTTCAGGAGAATGAAGCACTTGCTTTAATAGATAGAGCACCAACCTGGGGAGATTGTGAATGATTGAGGCTGTAAGAATAACATACTTTTAGTGATATATTTACTGATGGTAAAATACTTCCCAGGTAATCTCAGGACGCTTCTTTGATCAAAATATACAATTTAAGTAGCTAATTCTTCTTTCTTTTCTTTAAGTACTTGGTGATGGATGTGCAGCTGATGGTCGGAGGGCGCCATCATTATTCTAACCTGGACCCTGAAGAGTATGTCTTTGCTGCCCTGAACATCTACATGGACATAATCAACCTTTTCCTTTTTATTTTGCAACTGATTGGAATGGGACGGTAGTCATATGGGCAAGGCTGGCTCGTGCTGAAAAGAGGCAAGGAGGGACGGCTGTGAAGACTGCAGAGGTTACCACTCCATAAGCCCCTCTATTTTAAAAAATAATTTTAAAAATACTTTTTTCTTGTCAAATGAAAGCAAGCATTTGGTAGACAGTAGCTATAGCTGTTACATATTTTTTAGTTCCACTGTTACATTACAAAACTTTCTGGTGGATATTTTCTGATTTTTATAAATTTAAAAGATGAGTAACAAACTACATACTTACAAACATTTGTAAGATGCTCATTACTTTGTTGAAGTTTTCCAGGTACTACTTAAAACTGTAAACAATGTCCCTCTACATGAATAAAACTGATTACAGAAACCTATATTTACTCCAGTCTTTTCTCTTGATGCGGACATTTGGTGGGAATATTTTGCCATCTGACTTAAGAGTCAGTTCAGTTCAGTCGCTCAGTCGTGTCCGACTCTTTGCGACCCCATGAATTGCAGCACGCCAGGCCTCTCTGTCCATCACCAATTCCCGGAGTCTACCCAAACCCATGTCCATCGAGTTGGTGATGCCATCCAACCATCTCATCCTCTGTCGTCCCCTTCTCCTCCCGCCCCCAATCCTACCCAGCATTAGGGTCTTTTCCAATGAGTCAACCCTTCGCATGAGGTGCCCAAAGTATTGGAGTTTCAGCTTCAACATCAGACCTTCCAATGAACACCCAGGATTGATCTCTTTTAGGATGGATTGATTGGATCTCCTTGCAGTCCAAGGGACTCTCAAGAGTCTTCTCCAACACCACAGTTCAAAAGCATCAATTCTTTGGCGCTCAGCTTTCTTCACTGTCCAACTCTCACATCTATACATGACCACTGGAAAAACCATAGCCTTGACTAGACGGACTTTTGTTGGCAAAGTAATGTCTCTGCTTTTAAACATGCTATCTAGGTTGGCCATAACCTTCTTAAGAGTAAGGTGAACCAAAGAATTCTGCCTTTCTCTTGGATTCAAGTCAGACTGGAGAAGTAAATTCTATCTTGAGAGATCTCTTTGTTTCTATCTCAAACAAATATCTGTTTGCTCCCAGGCCAACCTTTGAGGTCTGAACTACTTCGGTGTCTGGCAGGAAAATAAGCAGGGGCCATATCTAGCATGGATGGATTGTGTAGGGGATAGGATGGGGAAATCATATGACATCTTCTAGTCTCTCTAGATTTATCATGGAGCTTTATTTCTAGATTTAACTGAACATACAGATCTCAGATAAGACATATGGGCTTAAGTAACAAGCACTATAGTCACAGACACCTACCTGAATTTGATTACTTGTTTCAAATTAGCCATACCTCCACTCCTGTGGTAGAATTTCCTTATAGTGTTTGTGCTCTCTTATTACCAGCAAAGTCCTGAAGATTGATGTAACCTCTGAAATGTGAGCAAGTAGCAGAGAAAGGGACTTTATGGCCACCCAGCAAAAAAATATCTAGTACCCTGTAAAGCTCCTGGGTGGGGTTGTCTCAACAAATATCACCATGCGCATATATACCTGCCAAAGTCATGGGGAACTACTTCCATATGAGAAAGCAAATTCCCCTGGGAAGCTTGAGGTTTGCATATTCCTTTGGCATCAAGACAACCTTCCTGCATATTATAGGGACACCTGGTCAATTTATTTCTCCATTGACATTTCTGCTGTCCCCACACCACATTAGGCATTTCTGTTGCCTCAGCAATGCTCCCAACACAGTCCACTCTGAGTCTACTGTACGTGCCATCACATGGAAGTCTATTATTATATTGTATTTAGATTGATATTTGCTTAGTCGTGTCTGACTCGTTGCGACCCCATGGACACAGGAGCCTGGCAGGCTACAGTCCATGGCAAGTCCATTTTCCAGGCAAGAATACTGGAGTGGGTTGCCATGCCCTCCTGCAGGGGATCTTCCCAATTCAGGGATCAAACCCAGGTCTCCTGCATTGCAGGCGGATTCTTTACCATCTGAGCCACCAGGGAAGCCCCTGGTGGTGACTCAGTTAAAAGAGGTTCTAACACTTCTATGACAAACTTTTGACTTCTGCATTTAATAAGGACTGTGAGCAAGACATACCTTTTAGGGTCAGTCTATGAAATGAGTAGATTACTTTGTTCTCAATGATAGATATTCATCTTTTGAGAAGACAGTCCATGATTTGAAAATCTGTCAGGAGTGGTCCCAAATCCCGTGATGGGTAGCACATCTGTAAATCAACCCAAGGTGTCCAGAATGGGGCAATGGAAGCTTAAAGAAAAAGAATCCATAGAAAAATTTAGGTTATACTTTCATAATGCCCACAAATGCTGGGCCTATAATTTACTTTTAACTTTTGTTGTGTTATCCTAAATGGGTATTCCCTCATTTAGCTTTAGGCATAGTTTGCTGAGCAAATCTATCATACACAAATGGACCCTGGTGAAACTACTCATGTTAAAGGCTAGTATGCTGTTAGCCATGGCATTTTTAACATTGGTATGCCACTTAAAGAATGTCAATGGTCAAAATGCCGTTCCATGTATTTGACACAAATGTTGGCAGTTTTGGTATCTTTTGCTTAATCAAAGTCCTTGAAATGAATCAATTGCTGAAAATATAAAATCATCAATGGTTTGTTTGTAGCACTTTGATAACTCATAATGCACTAAGGTAACGTTTATCTGATTGTTGTGCTAAAGCAGGGGTCAGTAAATATACAGCACACACCAAATTTACCCTGCTACCTTTTACGTTTTTAAAATTTTATTTTGAAATAATTATAGATTTACAGGAAGTTGCAAAGGTACTTCAGAGAGTGTACTCTTGCCCCCTAGTGGTTATCTCTTACATAATGTACAATATCAAAACCAGTAAACTGACACTGGGTACGATATGTATGTATAATTGTCATTTTATCACATGTAAACTCATGTAGCCCCTATTGTAACCAAGATACAGACTGTTCCATCACCACAGAGATGGCCTCTTTTCTATCCCTTTATAGTCACACACATACCCCCCTTCCCCTCCAACATCCCTAACTCATGATAACCACCAATTTGTTTCCATCTTTATTATTGTGTCATTTAAAAATGTTAAATGGATGAAACCATACAGTGTGTGACATTTTGAGATGATTTTCACTCAGAAGAATGCCCTTGAGGTCCGTTCAAGTTCTTACAAGCTGTGTCACCAGTTCACCCCTTAAATATTTCCTTCACTGCAGTAAATCATACTGTTACTACAGGACATTTTGGTGGACTTGTGTTTGGCATAAAGCTGCTATGGACAATTGTGTACAGGTTTTGTGGACCTAAATTTTTACTTCTCTGTTATCAATGTCCAAGAGTGCAATGCTTGGTCATATGGTTAGTGTAGTTAGTTTTTAGCAAAACTATTCAGCTATTTCCCAGGGAGGCTGTACTGTTTTACATTCCCACAGGCAGTCTATGAGTGATCCAGCTACATCCTTGGCAGCATTTGGTGTTGATAGTACTAATCATTTTAGCCATCCTGATACATGTGTAGTGTGCCTTGTGTTAATCCCTCAGTTGTGTCTGACTCTGTGACCCCATAGACTGTAGTTTGCCAGGCTCCTCTGTCCATGGAGTTCTCCAGGCAAGAATACTGGAGTGGGTTGTCATTTCCTTCTCCAGTAGCGTGTCTTACTATGGTTTAAACATGCATTTCCTACTGGGTAGCGATGTTAAACATTTTTTTCAAGTGCTTATTTGTTAGCCATACATCTTCTTTGGTGAAATGTCTCATGTCTTTTTTCCATTTTATATTGGATTGTCTATCTTTTTACTGTTTAGAGTTCTTTATATATTCTAGATATGTGGTTCGCAAACATTTTCTCCCAGTCTGTAGCCTGACTTTTCATCTTCTTCATAAGGTCTTTTGCAGAACAAAGCTTTAAATTTTGATTAAATCTATTTATAAATTTTTCCTTTTATGTATCATGTTTTTGGTACCAAGTGTAAGATCCTTTGCTTAATCTAGAGCATAGATATTGTTATTTTTCTCTAAAGTTTTTTCAAAAGTTTTATATTATCTATGATCTAGTTCAAGTTTTGTATAGTGTGCAGTTTAGTGGTTCATATTTTTGCCTGCCTTATTTAGTATCACTGTCCCTCCTCTGTTGTATCATTGTTGTACATTTGTCAAAATCAGTTGATGATATGGGAAGGAGGCTATTTTTGATCCTCTGTTCTATCAATGTATGTATCAATGTATCTATCCCTCCATCAGTATCAGTTTTGATTACTGTAGTTTTGAAAATGGGTAGAATGACTTTTCCCATTTTTTCTTTTCCAAAATAGTTTTAGCTGTTTCAGTTCCTTTGCCTTGCCGTATTTTTATAGTAGTTCACAATTTCAGAATTATTTACAGCTATAGGAAAATATTGCTGGGCTTTCATAAAGTTGCTAATAAACAACTGAACCAAACCCAGACATTCTGTGGACTGAGACCCCCAACAAAGCCAGTGGCTTTTCTTTAGGAAGTGAAGATATACGCAAAATATGCCCCCAAAGATAGCTACTGATTTTTCATGTAGAGTCAAAATACTTGTTGCAGCAGTCAGGCTGGCTATGCTCTCTAACTTACCATTTGTTTGACTTGCAAGGCCTGTTGGGTCCATGTTGGTTGCCAGGCAACCCAATCCCAAAGTGGAGATGTGTCACATCAGTGACTCCCAAGGCCTCCAGGGGTCAGGCATTCAGTTTCAAGAAGAGCCTAGGAGTCAACTGGAGTACTGGGTGGCTGTGTCAGGCAGGCTGCAATGTTATGCTGGGAAATGGCTTGAGCACTTGGGCTGCTACCAAGTCTTTAGCAAAAGGAGTGATTTTACTTTCTCTTGTTGGACTTCTGTACTGTTTCAGCTGGACCACCAGAGAGGGGACAAAGAAGCAGAACAGGGAGGGACTCAGGCTCCACTCTCACCTTGATGCATATAGCAGTCCCTAAATAAGAACAGCCCCACTGGCACTTATGAGACAGGGACCTGTGGGCACATAACACGTCAATTCCAATAGACCTTCAGAGCTGGGAGCAGTGTGACATTCAATCAGCCAAAGCGCTCCACCACAAGGGAAGCCTCCCTTCTCCACTAAGGAGTGTGTCCAAATTCCCTTTTCCGAGCTGAAGAGTCTAAACTGTGTCAATCAGGAGCTATATACAAAAGGTGGCAAATGGATGCCACATCACCTTGTCCCTCAGCTGAGAGGGTAAGGAAGCCAAGGGTGGGGGAGGTAGGCTGCTGGGGTGGGGGGAAACTTAATTGTTTTGGTCTTTTCCCCCTAACCCCACCCCTTGCTCCCTGCCAGTGCCTGAAGACCTGCACAATTCTCTCCTATGGCAGTGGTGATGCCTGCCAGTATCAGAGGAAACTACAGTCCAGGGGCTTCTTTCTTCTTCACATGCACCTCTGTGCTCACCCTGTAGTCCTTGGCACCTCTGTCCCTCACAGGAACCACTGGCCCTTTGTCATGAAAACATTCCTTCTTGCCTGCATACGGGAGTTAGCAACAATCAAGGCACATTTGGACAGTTTGTTTCAACCCTATTTCTACCATTCAGCCTGTGAACATTAAACTCCTGTTCAGTAAAAGCTAGGACAGTGGGAACACTTATCCTCCCATCTTTAATCTATCTCTTCAGTGACAGCATTGACTACCAGACTGATTCCAGGGAATCTAATATTCCCAAAACTGGCCCAATGGTTCACCTTCCAGAAAAGCGTGTCTGTCAGCATTCCAATCTCTGCTGTCGAAACAATCGGAGGTTTGATTTTATCCAGTAAGTTAGCCTGTCAGTTTTGTGGATGCTGACAGAAGACACAGGATCCTTGATCAGAGGCAAAGGCCGCTATCACTCAGGTGTGCAGCATGCAGGGTGAGTGTCAGCATATTTATGTCAGTTCTCCAGATCCCCAGTTCCCACAGGCAACACTGAGCGCCTGGATGAATGCCAAGCATGCAGCAGTCTGTCACAGCTGAGGAACAGAGTGCAAGGAATCCAACACTTTTACAGCAAACCTGCTTCTTGTCCCTAAGCTTACTAGCGATATAAATGCTGAGAAGTGGCTCAGGCAAACCCCTCATCAGGCCCTGTAGTCTTGGCACACTCAGCAAGATGTGTAGGCACGTCAGAGGCCCAGGAGAACTGGACTGTCTCATCCCATAACTACCATTTTCTGTATAGTATTGTTTACTCCTCATGAATCTTTCTCCCAGCTTGTCTGTAAACTGATGCCTTGTGAAGGCTAGGCTAGCTAAGAGATGATATCTATATCCTGATCAGGAATATTTTCAAGTTACAGTTTTAAAGATTGAATAAGAGTAATTTCTTCAAAAGTTTGGCCACCACTCAGTTGGTCGAGAGAAGGAAATGGCAACCCACTCCAGTGTTCTTGCCTGGAGAATTCCGTGGACAGAGGAGCCTGGTGGGCTGCTGTCTATGGGGTCGCATAGAATCGGACATGACTGAAACGACTTAGCAGCAGCAGCAGTGTGTCAGCCACTTGTCAGGCCTAAGTGCAACAGAGACCTAAATTTAGGAAACTCTTCTGGTCCATTTTTCTTTAAGCATGACTAGTCCCAGTTCCTAGAAGAATGATCACATAATAATCTAGAAAGAGCTACTCACATCTTTCCAGAAAGAAATCTACTCAGAGAAGGGGATGATGACCAACAAGGCAGTAACATACTGTTGCTAGGTTGACGACTTTGTAATTACAACCACAGCCCAGGGCTGAGATACAACTACTACTCAGTCCCAGAGTCAAGCACATGAACACTTTTCTCCTATGGAGTTTAATTTCAGCCTTAAAAAGGAAAAAACCCAAATTTGTATTATCATGCAACATTTAGATTCTAAAATTTTCTCTTTAGTGATTTACTAACTGTAACTTTTAAAATTATGATCACATTTTAGTAAGTCTGAGACTGTAATTTCATACCAGGTAAGCCACAGTGCGTGGCTTCAGTCACTTCAGTCGAGTCCGACTCTTTGTGACTCTATGGATTGTAGCCCACCAGGCTCCTCTGTCCGTAAGATTCTCCAGGCAAGAATGCTGGAGTGGGTTGCCATTTCCTTCTCCAGGGGATCTTCCCAGCCCAGGGATCGAACTTGTGTCTCCAGCACTGGCATAGGGATTCTTTACCACTGGGCCACCAGATTTTAATTTCATTAACAGGTAAGCAACACGACCCAAGGACTAAAAAGGGAACAGAAATGAGATCAGTGGCTGTAATAAACAACATTTAAAGAATAATTCAGCATACGGACACTGGAGTTAAGCTTGGGATCCACAAACTGACATGCACAAGTAAAATGACGACTCTCAGAAGTTATCATGGGCACATCTTGTGAGGTGACAGCTGGGGTCTGGGACTTGTGCCTGAGGACTGAAGTTCAGATGCCGGGGGCTGCTGTAATTACTTAGATGGGAAAGAATAATAAAATGATTGAGAAGCAGGCATTTCTATTCATATGGCACAAAAAAATTTTCCTATCCCAAGCAATTTCACAAACTACCTTAAAATTCTTTTTCTGTTTCTATTAGAGACTTCAAGGAAAAACCATAAGTTTTCTTCTGAAAGTTACAGTGATTAAAAATAATGAGTGCTGAAGTCACAATGTTTTAACACATTATCATGCAAAGTTTTAGGCTTATCTCTGGGGTATAAAATGTTCAGTAAGTGGGCTAGTATAAAAAATATTAGGAATTAATCTATTACATGTAAGAACCAAATTTACCCCATCATATTAGAGGGAATTTAATGTGAAGATTAGCTTCCTGACTTGGTTAAACGAAGTCTATAATGAGACAAAAGTGAAGTAGTTTAAGTAATAAATGTTTAATCAAAGAATTTTACATATTATTAACAGCATTCATTTGGCCAAACATCTACACGTTTGTAGAATCCTATTGTATATAAAGTGGGAATGTATCAAGTATAGACTATGAAAGTGCAAATAACAAGTCAAGGTTAGAGTAATTTTTTCTTACATTATAAAATTAACTTGTTTACAAAATAGGCTTTGCCAAACTTTATTTCTGAATCGTAAAGTCAGTGACTGTGTTTTTAAAATATGTACCAAGGAAATACAAACTGGATACTGATCGTTCTCATGCTCAGGAGAGACCACAGAAACACAGGAACTGCACGAGAGTATGGAACCAGAAGCCTCGACTACACGGCAGGCACACGGCGCTCTTTCTCACTGCACTGCCGCTCTGCAAGCCGCCTCGACGCGACACAAAGACTCCTTCTATTGAAAAGTTACAACTCGATCTAAAAACCGATTGGTGCTGATATTTTCAATCTTAAATAAATTTGTAAAAAAATCCTTTAATGGACTATTTCAGTTTCATATACAGTAATACACTGTAGATAAAGGTAATATTTTCCCCAACTAATTTTAATAGGGATTGATATCAATCAATGTTTCTGATAGCTGGGGAAATAAAAACCAATGTGGACTTCCGATATCCATGGCACAGGAGCAATTCCCACACAGTTTATCCTAAGGGAAGAGGGGAATATTAAATACTCTAGTATAATGTCTGAGTCATACGATTCGAAGTACAAAGAAATTTCAAAAGCAGGGTTTGGGAACAAAAAGTAATAAAAAATTGTAATTACAGCTCATGTGGATATTAATACTAACATAACCTTTCACCCAGCCCAGGACTTGCCTGTACAAACTTGGTACTGGAATTTTGGTATCTGAAGATTTCTGATAAGAATCTGGCAAAACATTAAATAGAGTGTTGCATATCTATTTGGCTTATGTTATGCTAGTTTTCGTAATATGTAAGTAAAACAGCCATTCCAACAGTTTATTCTAGTTTTAATTACACACTGTACCATTGTATCTTAATTACAACTAAGACCAGCATTTTCTTCACAGTAAGACACTGATAACTAGGAAGTTGATTTTTTTCAACACTAAACAGTAATCACACAGCAAATGAGTATTGTGCAATAGAACAAACACGTCAGCATTTGCGATTTAGTCAAACAAACCGATTGAACATTTAGTTGTTATATTTACTGTAAAGGCAAGGCCATGGGTGGTTTTATGGAGGTCTTTGCAATTCATACAGCATAGTTACTTCAGAAGAGACATTGAAGTTGGAATTACTTACTTGACTGGCAACTACCCATTGAGGTGAGGCAAAGGCACGGTAACATGTTGCGCAGGATGCTTTACTGAGTTTTTTTTTTTTTAATAACTGTGGGATTTACTATAACTCATGAAAACTCCACTTTTTTTTTTCTATTTTATAAAACACTTACCATTAAAAGTAATTGCACCCATTAGTAATTAGAATGCACTGTAAAATTGTGAAAACAAAGAACTATGATTGCACTTCCAATAAAGTGTCTCTTAAAATACAGCACCGCTGTTGCTAATCAACTGTATTTTAATATTAAAATAAACTGTTTTGAACAGCAGCATTAGATTTAGTTAACTTAAGCTACAGGCTACATTTATTTAAATGCAGTCTCCATGGCAACAAAAGCCCATTAAATTCTGGAACATCACTGCTACCAAGTGGCACCTTTTACTCCCAGGAAGGCTGAGACTGCTTGGAAGCCCTCCGGGACACCGCACACCTGAACGCCTTGTTAGCGCACAAGTCAGTTTGGCACAAGTGGACTGTAAATAGACATGAAAAGAGATCTTTGATTCATGTGAAATTAAAGTTAATTACACTGTGGTAGATGCAGCGCTAAAGAGAAGCCTTGGCTACCTCAATTCACACCGCTCAGACCAAAAGGAAGAAGGAAAGTTACGGAAGAGCACAGAGAGTTGGAGGAATGAAATGTTATTAGATCTGTCCAAAATAACTTTTGAAATGAAGAAAACTTTCAGTTTTTTTTTTTAAAGGAAAAACCACCCAAGGATTAGGGAATAAGCCTTTCATTTAATGTTCAATTTAAGTACTGCTGACCTAAATAGAGAACTGCATTTTCTTCGAATGTGGAATCTAAGCTCTTTATTCCATTTGTGTTGCTCTCTCCTGCTCTTCTGTTTGTCAGCATAAAGGGGAAAAGCTATCCAATTAAATACAGAAGAAATTCCCTGTCAGGTTAAAATCAGAAATGAAGCTATACCATTCAAGGGAACTCCTTCATATTTAATCCTAATGTCACTGGTTTATAATTAGTTGAAATTAAGTGGATCAAGTCTCTATAAAGCATACTCCACTAGCATACCATCTGTACCTGCAATTCACTACAGCCCCGAGATGTGCAGTTCATACTAAGTGTACTTGTTCAGGCCAGTCACTTGAGGTTTGAGGTGTCTGACTTGAAACATCGGAACCATCCCCCTTGCTGTCAGCCTCATGACCACTGTCGCCAACTTGAGATGCTGCTTCCCCAGCCAGAATATTTCCCTCCAAAGGATTTTCTTCTCCTCTTTGGGTTCCTCTACCTTCACTGATCGCAGCAACTTCAAACACTGAATCTTCTGGAGGCATCAGTTCCACATCCCTCACACCTTCTGACTCGTCTTTGACACAGGGGAGTTGAGAATCTGCACTGATTTCTGCAGCTGCTGGAGGAATAAGAGCAATACTTTGAGGGTTCATGTCATGAAACCAAGCCATGATATTGCCAAGAAGATTGTCATTGATGTTGGCGTCCTGGCTGGCTGAATCAGGGTCACTGGATGAGGGGAAGAATTCACTTCTTGCCTCACTGGGAGGGTGGGAACTCAGGGTGTCAGTTGAAAATGGGTCTCTTTCTGCTCCTAGTCTCGTGAGGCCGTCACCAAGTTCCAGCAGCTCAGAGCTGCTCAACGCTGCTCGAGGGCTGTCTGTGTTCCTGGGGACGGAGTCCAGTCTGGAAGGTAAAGAGGTGCCTATTGCTCCTAAGGATGCTTCATTACTGAGAAAGTCTGCACTTCCTTCATCCACGGCCAGCCCAGATTCTTGCAGAGATAACTGTATTGCAAGAAGTATATTGGGATCGTCTTCATCCAAGGAACTCAGAGCCTGAGGCAACAGAAAGTAAAATTACTTCAAAATTTAAAAGGAAAAATGATTGAACCCAGTGAAGTCTGCCACTGTTCTTTTACCAAACAGATAATTAATAGTGCCTCTATTTATACAGAAGAACTTTTTGACCTACTAGAATCTTATTTTAATTTTCTCCTTGCCCATGCTAAAGGGAAAATAAATTACTTAAGAGTAAATCTGAAATAGAAAAATCTTTCCCTGCACTACAGCTCTGAAGCAAAGATTGTGGAAGGGAAGGGAGAAAAAGGAGAGCAACAGAAGTAAAAATAGGAAGCCAGGCTCAAGGGAGAAAGAGCAAAAGGCAGGGGCAACGAAGCTGCACAGAAAGGCTACCTGAAGAGAGTCCTGGTTCTCAGAGCGACTGGCAGGTGTGTAGTCACGCAGGGAGGAGGTGTGCAGCGCACTCATAGACGCAGAACTTACCACGGAGGCACCAGGCCTGCGGCCACCGCCACCTTCCGGGATATCTGTTTCAAAGCAAGCAGTGCCAGAGAGTTAGTCACATCATGTCTCATACATCTTTTTAACTAAATCAATGGCTTCTCTTTGAGTGCTGGTGAAAACCTGGGGTCACAAGTTCACTTCATCTTTCAGAGATTTTTCATCCATATTGCCTTACCACAAGCAACAATATATATCTAACATAATTATTTCAAATCCATGATCGGTCTTTACAACTTTATTTAGATTATACATGGTTCTATTCATAGATCCAAGTGCTACCAAGTGTTTGTTTTTCCCCTTAGGCAACAAGAAAGGTGTTTTAGTTTTCAGAGTTTTTAAACTAAAGAATTTGCCAATTACAATTGCCCCTAAAGCTAATCTTTAGGCCTGTCCATCCTGATATATTAAAGATGAGCTGCTGACACTGCTGTAGTTTGAAGATTTTCAATTAACAATTTAATATTTAAAGGATGATCATTTATCTTCACTACTAGAAATTTTTAAAATGTTGATAGGAGAACTGAGGTTAGGAGAAAAATATTTCATGAACACACTAAGAGTAACCAACAGCTACAATTTATCAAGTACTCGCTAGGTGCTATTAGTATTTAAGGGTTTTACACGTACTACCTCATTTAATGCTCACAAATAAGCCCGCAAAGTGACACTACTGTTATTGCTTCTTTTGAATGAGGAGACCAAAGCTTAGAGAGGTTAAGTGACTAAAGTTTCACACTGACATGCGGCAGAGCTGAAGTCACGAGCCCATGTCTGTCTGACTCCCCATCCCATTTTCTTAATCGCCCTGGTTTTCTGCATCCTGTGACATTAGAAGCACCTGCATGGTGACTGTATATCTAAATTACAAACTCCTTCACAACATTTAGATTAGCCACTTTTACGAAGACATGCAAGAGAACTAAGAGATTACAACAAACCCAATGCAAGGACTCACCTAAAGTGCTTTCACTTGGCTCGTCGGGGTCTGGAGGGTTACTCAGCAGACTGTGCACATCTCCTCGACGGCGCTGTTGTCTGTGCCTCCTCCGATACTGAAATTCAGCATATTCCTGCATAAACCACAGGTTATAAAATACGGGAGAGCATGCACATTTTAAAATGCAAATAAAACCAACCATACACTTTTTTTCCAGGAAAAAAAATGTGTGATTTTATACACATATTATAAAATCACTTGGCTTTAGAAAAAGAAACTTTAGGTTTTGCCATGCCAATGAAAACAGAAAAGGTAAAATGGAAAGAAAAATTTTACATAGCCATTATAACTGTCTGAATAAATTGGGAATACTTGCAAGCTCCAATGCTAGATCATAACTGAGCCTCACTTCATATGCCTGGATCTTGTTATCTAAAGTTATTAACTAATACCAGAATAATTTTACTGATATGAGTTAGGCCCTCTCTGGAGGTCTGGTTTTTAAAAAAGGAATGTGATATACGCAACAGAAAAAAAAAAGAAAAAACAAAAGCACACACAGTTAAATAGTTGTTAGATTGATGGATTTGGTATTCTTTGGGACTACTACAAATCATATTCACTGCAAAAAAGAATATGAGGTTACCTTTAAAATAAGGTACTACTTGGCTTCCTTCCTGTGTTAGCTCATATGTAGGGTGATCTACAACCCAGGCAAGGCAAAGTGTTTTCAATTTAGCATATGGGAAGGACACAGATGTGGGCAAATGTCCCCAAGCCTATTTCAATTTGTGATAATAGTTTTAAGGGGTTTGCTATCACCAGAGGCATAACCTGGGACTATTTGCTATCATCTGGGTACACATGTCCTTTTCCAGATTTTAGTGACAGACAGACCAGTGTACATGATACCAGCATTTGTGTGTTAGTTGCTCAGTCGTGCCCGACTCTTTGTGATTCCATGGACTGCAGTCCACCAGGCTCCTCTATCCATGGGATTTTCTAGGCAAGGACATTAGAGTGGTTTGCCATTTTCTTCTCCAGGGGATCTTCCTGACCCAGGGATCGAACCCAGGTCTCCTGCACTGCAGGCAGACTCTGTACCGACTGAGCTACCAGAGAAGTCCTGATACCAGCATAAAAAGGCTAATTTTGAGAATCATTGGAGAATCTTTGAGTGATACACACTAAAATATGATTTGGGATTATCAATAAACTGGAAAATTCTTAAAGAGATGGGAATACCAGACCATCTGACCTGTCTCTTGAGAAACCTGTATGCAGGTCAGGAAGCAACAGTTAGAACTGGACATGGAAAAACAGACTGGTTCCAAATAGGAAAAGGAGTACGTCAAGGCTTATATTGTCACCCTGCTTATTTAACTTATATGCAGAGTACATCATGAGAAACGCTGGGCTGGAAGAAACACAAGCTGGAATCAAGATTACCAGGAGAAATATCAATAACCTCAGATATGCAGATGATACCACTCTTATGGCAGAAAGTGAAGAAGAACTAAAGAGCCTCTTGATGAAAGTGAAAGAGGAGAGTGAAAAAGTTGGCTTAAAGCTCAACATTCAGAAAATTAAGATCATGGCAGCTGGTCCCATCACTTCATGGCAAATAGATGGGCAAACAGTGGAAACAGTGGCTGACTTTATTTTTGGGGGCTCCAAAATCACTGCCGATGGTGATTGCAGCCATGTAATTAAAAGACGCTTACTCCTTGGAAGGAAAGTTATGACCAACTGAGACAGCATATTAAAAAGCAGAGACATTACTTTGCCAACAAAGGTCCATCTAGTCAAGGCTATGGTTTTTCCAGTGGTTATGTGTGGATGTGAGAGCTGGACTATAAAGAAAGCTGAGCGCCAAAGAATTGATGCTTTTGAACTATGTTGTTGGAGAAGACTCTTGAGAGTCCCTTGGACTGCAAGGAGATCCAACCAGTCCATCCTAAAGGAGATCAGTCCTGGGTGTTCATTGGAAGGACTGATGTTGAAGCTGAAACTCCAATACTTTGGCCACCTGATGGGAAGAGCTGATTCACTTGAAAAGACCCTGATGCTGGGAAAGACTGAAGGCAGGAGGAGACGGGGACGACAGAGGATGAGATGGTAGGATGGCATTACCAACTCGATGGACATGAGTTTGGGTAAACTCCGGAGTTGGTGATGGACAGGGAGGCCTGGCGTGCTGCTGTTCATGGGGTCGCAAAGAGTCGGACATGACTGAGTGACTGAACGGACCTTGAGATTTATCTTTAGGAAGAATTTGTTTACTTTGTACAGTTGGTGATGGTACAAAGTTATTCAGAATTAAATAAACTATTTCATAAGAGATACTTATTTCTATTGAAGAAAACAAAATAGTTCAAAAATAACTGTAAAAGAAACTTGTTATAATTATTCTGATAAAAAAAATCAAATGGCATTCTCTCACCATGCAATAGACTTTTAAAAAATTGTTTTCATAAAATTAAACTTATGTGAAAACTTCCATGGATTCCTAAGATCTCCAAGTAAGCATATGAAAGTCAGAATACTCCAAATGGTTTGAGAGTGTTCTGGCTACAGACAAGAGTGAGAAGTTCTAGGATTTATAGGGGAAAAAGCTGCCAGGAGTTTTTTATTATTGTGAATAATAACAGCCACCATTTATTGAACACCAGTTCTGTCAGTGACTTAAACAGATGCTTTAATCCCTCCAGAACTTCCATGGGGTAGATATCATGATCCACATTTGAAAGATAAGAAATGAAGGAAGGTACAGCCTAAGTAGACCTTAAGTTATAGGGTTAGACCTTGAATTCTGGTGTCCCTGAGACATGTCGATCATGCTCTCTCCTCTGGGCTCCACTGCCTTTGTTGTTATTGTTTTAGTTGCTCATTCATGTCCAACTCTGTGTGATCCTATGGACTGTTGCCCTCCAGGCTCCTCTGTCCATGGGATTTTCTGGGCAAGAATACTGGAGTGAGTTGCCATTTCCTTCTCCAGGGGATCTTCCCAACCCAGGGATCAAACCCATGTCTCATGGAGCACCTGTGTTGGCAGGCAGATTGTTTAACACTGAGCCACCAGGGAAGCCCATAGCCCAAAACAAATATTGATGCTTGTCAACGACTCATTCAATTTAGTTTAAAAAGAATAAGATGTAATTAACTTCAACAAAAAATATAAATTCAACCTAAAAGTCTACTGAAGTTTGGCAACATTATTTTTTTCAGAATGTATATAAAGGCAAAGAGCTAATTTTCAAAGATATAATTTTGGCAGATACTTGATAATCACACGCATGAAGAATTTTAAAATTTCATACTGCATGGTAATTCTTTAGATTTGCAATGTTTACACAAAACCTTGGGGCTCAATGTGCCAAAGACCTTAAAGAATAAAAAAGTTAAATTATTCTTAAGAATAAAATATTATTTATAATTTCACATTTTTTCAATCCCTGGAGAACAAGAGCTCAATAATTTTATTTAGAAATATTCACATGTGAGATAAAAAGTTTCTCTATTTTTACTAAAATGAAATTGTATCAGTCATATTAGTAGGCTCTCAATATTCAAGGAAAAATATTTTGAAATTCTTTAAGTTACTGCCACAGTCAGAAGTCTCAAGATGATGCATACCTGACTGTGAATATATTTTTGCTTTATTGTTTCTACCTTGATACTGAAATCTTTGTACTGTTTTTGATAACTGAAGGTTATTTATTCCTCCTTTTAGGTGGAAATTTTCCAAACTATCCCTAAAGCTGGAATTATATTATAAGACAGAAATATTAAAGTATAGGTTCAAGTAAAGAAAAGGTTCATAATTTGTTCTACAATATCAAAAATTTTTTTAAAATTTAAGTGACTTTAAAATTTTCATATCAGAGCTCTAAGCACAAATTTTCCCTCAAGTCAATGAGGTTTGGGATATATCTACCAATATCAAAAGGCCACAAGGTGATTGCAAGTATTCTCAACAGCTGAAAAGAGAAAGTATCTGATTTAAATAAACCATAGTCATTTATGAATAACAATCAATTCCACTGTCTTTCAGTTGCAGATATTATATAGGCTATAAATAATAAAGGTTTCATAGTTTATCCTGCCCCCTTGCAAGAATTAAGTTAAAAGGTTATATCAAAGCATCAAATGGTATACTGTTGTATGAACAACAAAGTAGAGAGAACTGCTAAAATCATTTGAAATCAGACTCAACAGTGACAGTGGCAATTTAAATCTCAGAAAATAGCAATGGGATTAAGATTTTCACTTTATCTTGTTTTTATTGCTATTTGCAGTACTATGGAGCTTCTTATTTTAAAATGGGATATAAACAACAACCATGAAAACAGGAAGATTGTGAAAATCTTAAAGAGAAGCAAAGACCAAATGATGAAAGCATTCTTTCTGCATAAAACATTAATGTTAAGCTTTCACATAACTGATTATAAATCAATTCTAACAGGTTGTTTCAATAACTTAAAAAAATAGATTTTGTATTTATTTTTTTTATAAATTCAGACTGAAACAAGTAATATTATTATTAGAAATGCATTTCTAATAAATAAAATTCCTATTTCTGTTAATTTAAAGATATTTTCCAAAAATGTACCCTGTAAGTTGGCCTTCCATAATTAAAATTCAGTAATTAAAAATTATAAGAAAGGGTATGCATTTAATAATGTGATGATAATTCAATACCATAAGAAGGTAAATGTAGGCTCTGCTGAGGCACTGTTACTATAAAGGAAAGAAAAAACATTGTTTACAGCCTCAAAGGGATATTTAGAAAATAGAAAAAGTGAAAGGGAAAGTGAAGTTGCTCAGTTGTGTCTGACTCTTTGTGACCCCATGGACTGTATGTAGCCTACCAGGTTTCTCCGTGCATGGGATTTTCCAGGCAAGAATAAACAGATGAGGGTGCAAATATAAGCAGGATTACACTAAGGAAAATTATAACTAACCCAACTCAACCCAACCCAACCCAACCCCCACAAAACAATTACCTCAGGTGATGCAAATCCTAAATATTCCCAATCCCATGTTCCACCAGCAAAGCTACAAAGAAATTAGACACACCATTTGATTTATTATCAGTACAACAAAGTACAAATAATCAGACCCTTGTCCTTTAAACATTACTTCTAACTCCTTTGCTTGGAACTTGCTTAACCAAAGACCAACAACTGAATATAATTAAAATAATTCTTTCATTATTTCTTTCAAATTCTATATTGTTTTATGTTTATGTAAAATGGTGGAAAATTAAAAATCACCATGCTATACCAGAGTATTTTTTATGATTGCTTCTATTTTTAAGTGTTTATACACAAATAAGGGTCCAAGGAATTTCTAATCCTTATAATTAGTACAAACAAGAAAATATGCTTCAGTTTAAAATGGCAGTGTAAGTGTCTGAAATAGAACCAAACTCAACTGCTCTTTAATGGATGAGTATGTGGATTACTTACAAAACTTTACTAACATCAGATTTCTAATTTCTTCACAACTTTTTACCAGAAAATACAAGTATGACGGTAACAAGTTGGCAAGGCTTCCAAATTCTACATCATAAGATGTCTATGACTGTCAAAATGACACATTAGAATATTTGTTGAATTATGAGTTCATTGAAGTGTGAAATTTACCTAGCTTAACTTAGTCTGAGAAACTACACAATGACCAACAAAAAATAACAAGAAAAACAGAAATAGTACTGGAGAAAAAAAAAATCACCAAAAAGAAGTTAACATATTTTTATCAGCTATCCATATTTCAGGTATAAGTAACTTTCAGGAATATGAAACCCAGTTGGACAAAAAATACACTTGCTGCCTCTGTGGCTGGTGCTAGGGTGAGGTTCACAGTGTGTATCCTTTTTACCTGCGTCGTGGAGCTTCTGGTGAGTCTGCAGGAGCAACTCCCCGAGCCACAGATGCCAGGAACTCTTGCCTTTTCTGCTGTACAAGGCATGCTGCCTTGATGATCTTGTGGCGGGGTGTGCGAAGGTAAGGCCTATTGACTTTTTGGGCAAGGTCTTCAGTGACCATTTCTAGGTCTGTCTATGTTAAGAAAAAACAAACAAACAAAAAGATTATAGGATAAATGGGTAAGCCAACAGCAAATTCAGTGTCTATCTGGTTAAATCTAACTCTCTTTTGAAATCAGAAAGTAATCCAACTTTCGTAATTACTTCCAATTTAACATGTTTCTACTTTGCAAATTTTAGGAAAATAGCATTCATTCAACAAGCATTTATAGCAATGTAGTTGGTATGGATTACAAAGTAGTAGTGAGTACAGCAGCTGTATAAAAAAATTTATAACTTGCCTGTGTGAAAAAAAACTAATAAAATTCAAAGAATTGCACATGCAAGTGCAAGGCCACATGGCACAGATTTTATGTAAATGCTAAAGGAAGGTGAGGCAAGGCAAAACCTTTGTGATCTGGGGTTAGGTCTGGAAGACCTCATGGAGAATATGAATATCAAGCATTGAAAGAAATCTAAGACATAAATTAGTAGAGGGGAGTTTAAACAGATGATAAAAACATTCGTAGCAAGAGGAGAAAGTTTGGTTACTTCGAAAAAAGAGGAATGTATAATGTACTTGGTTGGCTACACTCAAGTCAGTTGGCTTAAATGTTTTACTTATTTTTAAAAGTGCTCTCAGTTTTTCTTTCAGTTGCACTGTTAAAACGAACTGGCAAATACCAATTTTCTCATCTAGTAAGTGATGCTGTTAGTTTCATTTTTGAAGATAAAATTCCATCAGGCCAGATTTCAACCTCCACCAGTTTAAAATAAATAAGTGTAGTAGGAAATGCTCGCATAGCTCAGAGCTCACTTGAATCTGCATAGTGACAAATTCAAACATAAAGAAAATTTCAGTTTATTACTGTAACTTTTGCTTTATTTAAAAACCATTCTAAAAATGCAACAAAATTGTTAATTACACTCTAGTAAGATAAAACTTAGTTATAAAGTGGTTGAGAAAGGAGAAAACCTGTTTTTCATCATAACTGCATTTAAGTTTAATAAAAAAAGATATCTTACTTGCATGAGTTCAAAAATTTCTTTCTTTGTGCTTTTAAGTTCTAAGAAAAATCCATATGGATAAGAACACTTAAGAATGCGTCGAGTTTTTAAGAGCACATGAACTGCATCTTCAATAAAAGTGGTATCTGGACAGGCTCCTTCAGCTATAAAGTAAACCAGGCACGGTAAAAAAAACTTTTTTGCAAATACGCTGTTATAAAATTAACGACTAAGTTTTCTTAAAAGAAAGGAAAAAAAAAAAGGACAAATCTCTAAGAATAAACTGAAGAAGCTATATCATAATATTTAGTTGAGTCAGACTAAAAACCTCTGTAAAACTCATATATTTTGCACTTGTGTGACCTACATACATTTATAAATGGAACATACCCCTGCAGTAGCCCAGGAATGCAGTCCTAAAGGAATGCATACAATGACCCTGGATTCTGTCCTCACCCTGTTTGTAAACAAATCTAGCTTGAGGGCACCTCAAAGGTTCTAGGCTTTACTAAGTTTCTCAGGTTGTCCCTATGAGAATTTTGCTTATTAAGATTCAGAACAAATGCCTTGCTAAGTTCTTTAAAAAACAGAGTCTAATTATAAATTATGCTTCTGCAAAAATGATATTGTAAGGTAAAAGATACAACATCGTGGGGAACAACTGGGTAGCACATGCTATTAGCAGTAAATGAACAATTCAGGGAGAGAAAAAGCAGAAGTGGGGAAGAGGAGCTTTATTTCTTCCTTTCTAAATCTTCTTTTGATTCTTTCTTGTATCTTACTATGCTGTCTAGAACCTCCAAAAGGTCGAACAGAAGCAGCAATTCAAATCTACAAACATTTGTTTTATATTTACATGTTTTGGGCACTGTTCTAAGTGTTAGGGAAACATCTACAGTATGACAGAACATACTGTAGAATCTGTGAGGATTTTTTCTTTCAATTTTTACTGTGGACAATTAACACTTCAAGAGTTTGCTATTGGCTTGATATAGTTACATCATTACTATGGTCTAAGAACTAGTAATTAACAAGGGGATTAATGCTATTGATGCTTTTTGTCCCATTCTAAGCTATTTAGCTTATGGTTATTGTTTTAATAAGGAAGTTATTCTCATGAAAAGGCTGTTAGTACTCACTACTTTTATAAAATGGACCAAAAAAACATAAAGATGATCAATTGCATTTTAGGCTTAAAACCTTTTATATATAAGCTATGATAATTTAAAAAATATGACTTTTTAAAACAAACATGCCAGAACCTGTATGCTGTATAGTCACTGTGAGATATTTATTATATTCTAATTATGTAACTAATTATGTAATCCATTTTAAGGAATGTTCTTTTTGAACTTCCATTTTAGGAACCGTAAGTAAGCGCTATCTCATGACTTTGCTTTTTGACTCCAATGTCCATTATTTACCAATGAGATGATTTTCTCCCAAACCTGTACTTGACTTCTATTCCATAAGGCACTCTGCTAAATTTCTCAAGAATCTTTGAGAGTTAGTCATACAACTGGACAGCTTGTGAATCCTACTCCGTTGACTAGGTCAGGGATGCCTTTTCGGTCCGTACACTTTTGCCCACATTGTAGAGCATCAGCAATGGTGCAGAGTAAGCAAAACCATGATGTGTGCTTACCTGCCAGCAGTGGAGGCTGCACTAAGAGGAGCAGATGAGGTAAGCCAGGTGGAAAACCTAATCAGAGGCCTCAAATGCTAAATTGCACTCTGGACTTCAAAGAACTCCAAACTACTAAATGAGCTAATGGAGATAATGTATTCCTTTAATGGTCTTAATCTCCTACCAAAGAAGTGACGTAAGCATGACAGATATTTTATATTAACTATCATATATATCACTTATAACTTACTTTCTTTGAGAGCTCTACTCAATTGCTCCATCTTTTCTTTGGCCGTTTTAAGAAGGCGTTGTTCTAACTAAAGGAATAGAAATAAATACATCATTTTCATTCTTATTCACAACAGTATTATTCAGTACATCTGAAATGATATAGGACATACCTGATAGCTATGTTCATGATTTTTAAATCTTGTGTAATAGTGCATAAATCTGTCAAGTTCCTGAAATCGCTTGTGTTTTTTTTCAGCCTAAGAAACAGAAGTCCACAAATGACTTTCATAATATAGACAAAAGTAGTAGCTATTAAAATTAGGCTTTTTTTGACCACACAAAAAATTTTTATTAGTAAAAGATAGTAATGCATACAAATGTGTTGCTTGCTTTGTTGAGAAAATAATAACCAATACATTTTAAATGCTTTCCAGAATAAAGTCTTGCATTTGTATTTTCTGTGGCAAACCACTGAATCCACTATTCCCAGAGTGTGAAGTAAATATGTCTCTCAAGACCTATGGTCATCAAATCTTCAATGTTTTATTATATTGTTTATTGCTATGGACTGAAATTTGTCTCCCATCAAATTCATATGTTGAAGGTCTAACCCCCAACGTGACTATATTTGGAAACAGGCCCTGTGATATCACCCTGTGAGGTGATAAAGGTGGAACAAGGTCATGAGGGTGGAGATCTAATCCAACAGAGCTGGTGCTTTTACAAGAGGAAGGGACACCAGAGCTTGTTCTCTCTCCTCCCTGTGAAGACACAGTAAAAAGACAGCTGTCCATAAGCCAGAAGAGAGTCATCACCAGAAACCGAACTGGCACAGATCTTGATCCTGGACTTCGTAGTCTCAAGAACTGTGAAAAACACATTTTTGTCATTTGAGCCACTTGGTCTACGGTATTTTGTTATGGCAGCCAAGCAGACTAAGATACTTATTGCATGAAATAACATATCATATCGTTGATATAATGTTAAAATTATTTTTAAGTCATTTTAGAGATATGCTGGGATAAATGTCTTTTCTGATATTATCCATATAAACAAAAAATTAAAAAAAAAAAGAGCTCAGGCTTATAGAGCCATTTTGTTTAAATTAAAGGCTATTTAAAAAGTGTACTGAATTTAATTCCTCATTACAAAAAAGGTAGGAATAGAAGAAATGCAAAATATGTCCACTGGTGTTAAGTGGCTTAACCAGAGGTCTTGGCTTAAACAGTTTTCTCTACCTCCACAGTCATTTCCTTGGATTGCTCCTCCACATGCTGAATGACTTCATAGCGAGTACATCTGTAATATCCTCCAGTGGAAGAACTATGTTTTTTCCATTCTTCTAGACAAATCCAGCAAAAGTCATACTTGCACTGCAAAAGAAACATATGTGCAAACATCTCCCCATGTTGGTATGCAAATTACTTGCCAATTCCTAGTTCTATTTGTTAAGAGATTAAACAATCCTGCCTGTGTGACCAGGGACAAATCTCAAAGACAGGCCCTCTGTTTCAGGTTTTCTCTGAAGGCCTTATTTGCACTATGGAAAGATGTGGGTGTAGTTTAAAATTATTCTTTATAAAGATAAATTAAAATATAAATAATATTATTACATAATCTCAAGAAATCTTTAAAAATATCAATATGATACTTTCCAAATAACAAAAACAGATACTGACAAATGTTTCATTTTTCACGTGCACAGCAATCTTACTTTGGTCTCTAAAGTTCTACCAGTGTATTTGAAAACTTCTGTTGACTCTGACAAACTGGTTTTGAAACTGGGAATAAGTTAAAAAGGTCTTTAATCAGATTATCTAACAAAAAACCTACTTCTCATTAAAAAAATTCTTTCTTAATTACTGTAATTTGCAAACAATGCCAAAAATATGAGCATTTCAGTTTGAAAATATATCCTTTTTTTCTCTTAAATGCTTATGGATTTTGAGTCAGAAAGATCTTCCTAATTTAAATCGATGTTTACTTGTGGTACATTTACAGCTTATTTTTAAAAAATATTTACATCTTTGATCTGTTCAGAATTTATCTGGGTATTCAGTATGAATTAAACTTTTTTCCACGCAGCTGTCCAGTTGTCTCAATACCATTTATTACACAGCCCACACTTCTCTACTGGTTGGCGATGCTTCCTTTACCAATACTAAATCCCCATGTATGTATCTATTTTCTGGTCTTTGTTTCATTGATCTGTAGATTCATGTACCAGAGCTATGCTGTTTTAATTACTGAGCCTTTATCTTTCTAAGAACTTTGTTAGCTTTCCATTTGTTTGTCGGCTTCTGTGACCTAAAGATAGGGGTCTTAACATTTTCTTCAGGTACTCTTACACGTTTCTTAAGCTTCTTTCTAGATAAAGAAGTCTTTTCTTTCAGCATATACTCTATCTGGATGTTGCTGGAACATGTGAAGGCTATTACGTTCTGCATATTACTTTTATATTCTACTAGTTAATTAAATTTTTGTTGTTTGCAATAGTTTTTCAGTCGATTCTTGTGGGTTTTCTAGGTATACAATCATGCTGTCTGTAAAAAAAAAAAAAGACAATTTTATTACCTCATTTCTAACCTTTACATCCTCAATTTCTTTTCATTGTTGAATTATGTTGACTGGTATCCTCGGTCCAATGTTAATAATATTTGTTATGAGAGCATTTTTATGTTGTTCTCAATTTTAGGAAAGTACCACTAGTTAAATTTATTTTTATCATACTTAAAAGGAAAATTTTATGTATTCCTATTTCTTTGTGTGTCTTATAAAGGATGGTTGCTGAGTTTTTGTTAAATGCTTTTTTAGCATCTATAGAGAATTTACATGGTTTTTCTTCTCGTATCTACTAAGATGAGGTACAGTAATAGCTTTTTAAATATTAAACCGTTCTTATATTCCTGAAATAAACCCCGTGTGACTAATTACTTTTTCAAAAATTAAAAACGTTTTTTCATTTAGATATAACCGATGGTCAATTACTCTTCTAATGCACTCTGCTGGATTATATTTGCTAATATCTGTATTTTCTCCTCCAATATCTTATTTAGGACTCATGCATTGCTATTCATAAGACTGATCTATACTTTCAATGGGGTTCCCAGGTGGTGCTAGTGGTAAAAGAACCCGCTTGCCAATGCAGGCGACTCGAGAGAGGTGGGTTCGACCCCTGGGTTGGGAAGATCCCCTGGAGAAGGAAATGGCAACCTGCTCCAGTATTCTTGCCAGGGAAATCCCATGGACAGAGGAGTCTGGCGGGCTACAGTCCTTGGGGTTGCAAAGAGTTGGACATGACTCAGTGGGTGTGCACATATCAAGGTTCTACTCATTTTATAATAATAATCTGAAAGTTTCCAGGTTTTTCCTTTTTCCTTTTTGTCCCGGAAACAGTTCAAATCATATTGAAATTACTTATTCTATAAGTTTTGATAAAATTTTATTGTGAAACTGTTAGGGTCTATTGCTTTTAAAGAAGACATTGTTGAGAAAAACTCTTCTGGGGAGTGAGTTTGTTTGGATATTTCTTCTAGGGTTAGCTTAATAAATTAAATTTTCTTAGAAAATCAATCCATTTCAAATCCAAGTTCAAATTTATCTGAAAGAGTTGAGCAAAATTATCTATTATTATTATACAGTCTATGATAAGAAATTTTACATTCTATGATAAAAAGAAAATAGAACTTTGATAATTTGTAATTTTTTAGTTGCAGCATATAAATTTTCCACGGAGCCAGATCAAATTTCAAGTGATTTAAAATGTGTAAGAATATAAAACTTAAATACTTTTCTAAAAATCATCTAAAGGGAAATGAATTGAGTTTTTAAAAAAAATGAACCTATTTTTATATTGCCAAATCTGTCATTCTTTTAAATGTTTCACAATTTGATTCCAGATAGTAAAAACTATCTATTGAGTAATAATAAACACTGAAGAATTAATAAAGGTATATTATCATTTAGTCATTGTGTTAGAATATGGATTCAATTACATATGACTTCTTGTTCTACTTTAATAGTTAAAAAAAAAAAACTCTAAAAGCATAAAAACTTTCACTTTCTAGATGTCTCCTTTTATGTTATAAGAATGAAAGAATTACTCATCAGTTTCCTCTGTTGAATGCAAATACTAAAACAAAATTCTGTAAAGCAATTATCTTTCAATTAAAAAAAAATTATCAGAATGAGATAGGACAGGACTTGAGTTTGCTGGAAATAAATTTTGTTTGATAATGTACAGAAACTGAAATAAGAAATAAGAAATAGGTATGCATTTACATACATATAATTTTAAATCAACTATTAAAAAATGTTGAGCAACAACAAGAAAAATAAGACTATTCTTATAGAATGTAAGTAAGTGCTCCTTTTATATGTAACAGAAGCTTAAGCAAACTTTAAGATAAGTTACCCTGTATCATTAGTCTAATTAGTTCATGAAAATATTTATTTGCTTGATATGTATTCAACTATTTACTGTTGGTGAGTGCTATGACTAAAATAGTGAGTGCTGTGATTGAAATAAAGGTAACGGTGGATTTGGTCTTTTTATTAGTACCCCAGCTGTTGATTTTTTATGGTCAACCTTCTGCTGTGTAAGAAATTTTCTTTTACACATCTATGTAGTCTGTATCAGACTGTCCAAGAAAAAACCATTATGAATGTTGGAAATACAACTGCATTTAAATGAAAGAATTTTGGCCTGATCAGCTGAACTAACAAGCACTCCTGAGCATTCAGAACACCGTACAAAGTTTTTCTTTTGAGGAAATCACTGCTGTCTCACTAAGACAATTCACTCATGTTAATTTACTATAATATAAAATCACCTGGTAACTGTCATTATTTTTGAAGTCATAGTAATAATGATCATTAGCTTCAAGGTAAAAAATCAACAAGTACTTAGAGAAGATATTGATGTATTTTATTGAAATCTTAACTGTATGGGTTTTTTTCACATCATAAATCAGAATAATTATATTGTTCTTCTCTTAATAATTTTAAATAAATATTTTTATATACATGGCATTTCCAGGGAAAAGGAAAAAAACTGAGACAGTACAATTAAACAAAAATGGTCATGAAAGTAGGCATGGATTAATAAATATTCTTAACTTATAGAATATTTGTTTTAAATACAGTAGTTTCTTTCTGTGCAACTAGGTCAGGAGGGTAGCCTTCTAAAAGTAATTATGTATATTAATTTTTAGCCAAGTGACATTTTCACTTTCAATATAGTAATGAGTTACTTATTTAATTGATTTTATTAGCAAACCTAAAGTCTGCACACTGCTTTGGACACTTTTCTTATACAGGATTTAAATTTGGGCTTACAGGGGTCGCTTGGGGCCTGATTTGAACCTTGAGACTAAGCAGTATGCTCCAAAATTAGCTTTGTAACGTCTCTATGTAAGGTAGCACTTGATCATTTACACATTTACATATACACAGAACTCTCTCAGGATCAAGGACTCTGGCATCTCTGATCTGGACAAGGACCATGGAATCCTTGCCTTTGTTGTTAACATTCACTATGACTGTAAAATTTAGTAATATAAACCAACATTTACGTTAATTAACAAAGAATGTAGACTACAATCTCCTAGAATCACTCTGAAAGTCAAGATTTTTATGCTTACAGTATTTTTCCTTTGGATTCACAATCAAATTAAGGTTCTAACCGCAAAGCAAGTACAATCCTCTTTAACTTACCTTAGCACATTGCATGTGATTGCATCCCTCATTCTTCTGTATCGGAGACTTACAGTTAGCACAAGGCTTGGAGTTTGTTAACAACCAGAGACAATTGGCAGCATCTTCATAAGCTTCACTGACTCCCACAACTTTTGGGGTATTAAGCACAAATACAAAAATAAACAATTTAGTGTACAACTTCAGATGGAAAAACACTCAAACTTTTCTTTGCAGGTTGCCTCTCAATTTTAAATATATATACTTATTTTCCTATCAGAGTCTATGGCAAAGTTTTTACCCATGATTATTTAAGATAAACTAAAAATGAATCCAACGACATGTCTAGAACTAAACTCATCATTTCCCCCAAATCTTCTTCTTTCTCTATCCCCTGTCCTGGTAAATGACTGACTATCTACCCAGAACCAATCTAGGAAGAACATGATCTTGGACATCTTCCTCTCTGTCTCATCTGCTGTATCTCATGGGTTCTGTCTCTTACTCTTTCATATCCATCTCCTCTCCATTTCCAGTTAGGATTCTCCAAACCTTTTGCCTAGACAATTAAAACACAGAAACCAACTTATCTCCCCAGATCCTTCTCCCTTGTCCCCTCAAACCACACTATATTGCCTCTGTAAAGTGATCTTTTAAAAACACAAATCTTTAAATCTTTTAGTTGTTCCCCACTGACTACAAGATTAATCAAATTTCCTTAGCAAAGAACACAATGGCCTTCATGATTTGGCCACTGACTGACTACCTGGCAAGGTCCTCCCACCTGCTATCCCCACACCAACCTTATACTCTTCATCATCTTATAAACTATTTATTCTACTTTAATATGAGATCTGCAAACTTAAAAGAATGCCAGAGTTTTTAAAGACTCTAAATTTTACGTTTATATTCTATAAATCCCCACCATCATCTACAGAGAGATTTAGGGGCTGGAGAGAGTGGTAGATGCGTAATTTGAAATTTATTTTTTCCTGCAAGATTGTTAGTACTCAAGTTTGTTTTCTAACTTCAAGTACAAAGGGAAGCTCTACCTTTTCTTCACTGAAAGAGATTCTGAAAATCACTGTGAAATCCTTGAGAGTGGTCCATTGTATTAAGGACCTCATTATATGCAGATTGGCTAGAAAGGATGGGGTAAAAGGTTAGCCCTACTCATGAAAGAAGGGGAGAAATCAGAATCTTAGTACCTACCTACCTAAGTTTGTGTCAACAACAGAACAGCAGCTACTGCTCGACCATGAAGTGCTGCTAGTCCACATAGCAGAGAGAAACAACAGCAGAAATGAACTGCTCAGACTCCACTCCATTTCTAAACCCACCTGGTAAGATGGTTTCATTAGGGTGCTGGTGCAGAGAATTCTTTGATAATTTGGTGGAAAACAGGAGTTTCAGAAGGAACTTACTACCCTTAGCGACTACTAATCAGCTCTGGAGGTAATGCTGTTTACAAAGGGTACTGCTATAAAACCTAATTACTAACTACAATGTCTGATTTTTGTTTAAAAGTAGTGGCCTTTATCCTCCCTTTAGCAACAACATTATTTTTAGCTCAGAGGCTCCAATATATTCTTATGACCTTTACTGTCCATTGTTACAATAAATAAAGCACAAAGGCATTCAAACAAAGCAGCTGTGTGGCCTGCAACATAACAGTTTTTTTCTTGCACCCTTGGAGAAAGAATGCTAGTTTCTGATTGCATTCTAGGGGATTACATGAAGTAAATGGTGTTCAGAAAATATCGACTATCAGAACAACAAATCCTTGTGCTAGAAAAAATGCCTTCACTACCAGTGCTCTGAACATGCTCATTTCAGACATCTGCCCTTTGTATATACTTTTCTCATTATCTCCAACACCCATGGTCCTTTCAATCTACCTGGTGAGCCCTCTTCACCCCCTCAGACTTCTAAACTCTTCTTTCAGCTGCATGTCTAATATAGCTTGATCTCCTTTCCTTAATAATCTAGTCTCTTTGTAAGAAAAATTAACTTCATTTAATCAAGTAATACAGTATAACAATGTATTAATAGAATCAACATCCATAAGTGAAAACAAAGTTGCTTTTAAAGACTGAATTCTTAAAAAACTATTTGAATTTCATTTAATAACCATTATTATGTGTACTATGAAAAAACACTGGTGTTAAATTTTTATAAATTATCATTTCACAGAAAATCTAACCATTCCTGCTTCTTGCTCTGATTAGCTACAACAGAGGTAGGTACAGTACTGAAAAACAGTGTTTCAACTTTATATGGAATTAATTCTTTCAACTGAGCTCAGTATATTTTCTAGTATTTTTCTCATCAATTAGATTTTGTCACTCCTTTTAAGTCTCATAATTCAAAGACTGTGGAAAACAGGGCTAAGGGAGAAAACAATCTTATGAATCTACCAGTTCTGTTGAAATATATGTGATCCTGACCCAAACTAATATGTAAACCCAATGCAGCAGTAAATCAAACTTTTCTGAGTATTATTTTTGTATTAGTATATTTAACAATGATATTCTACTTAAGTATTACAATTGGCCTATTATTGTTTGCTTCAAGTCTTACCATAAATTTCATACACTTAAAAGTGGCCATTAAGAGTTTACTGATCACCACCAGCTTTCACTGGTGGTACGCAACTTTACAGTGATAAAGTTTTCTCAGCAACAGGGAATTTTCTCTGCAGTCTTGGTGTTGGCTCCCTCTACAGTAGACCACTTGTGGGTGTCCTGGGTCTCTTGCTTCCTATCCAATTTTCTAAACTTCCTCCATCTTTCTGAAATAAGATACCATTTGGTTCTCTTTGAGGGTGATCTTCAGTTTTTACCTTGAGGTCTCCCTATCTCTGGGCACTGTGTGCACCATTTTCTAATTCTATTTGTCTTCTCTCTTCATTACCAAGATCTTTATCTTATGCAAGAATACTCTGTTACAGTTCCACCAAAAAGTTGTACTGACTAGCCAGGTCATTCTCTCTCTCCTTCCCTAATAAGACTTATTCATGGATATGGAATGATTGATCCAACTTTACATTGTCAAGGCATAACTAAAAATACTCACCCATTTCAAAATACTTGCTTTGTATCTCAAATCAGATACTTCTGACTACTTTCTATTCAAGAATTAAGTAATATATTGTACTACTTCTTACAGTGCATTCTTTTAGGTAGCTAGTAGGTACAATAGATTAAAAATGTAATAAAATGAAGTCATCTTATTTCTCTTCTATATACCTTTCCCCTCCCAAGTGTAGTGCTTGTTTTGTTCAAGTCCTTATATCATCTTACCTGTACATTCTGAAGTTATCTCAGAAACAGTGCTCTTACCTAGTATCACAAGAGTCCCTAATTCATCATCCACACTTGCACCTGACCGATTTTTCTAAGCAAACATCTTCAGTTATCATTTCCTTCTTCAAAACTCCTTTCTGGCGTCTCGGGATAAAGTGAGACCTCCCAGCATTACAGACAACCCTACCCCTGCATGTGCAGTCTCATCTCTCACTGCATGTTTGTACTGGCTGAACGGACTTGCTTGCAGTCCTTAGATACGCCGTGCTATTTCACAGCCCTGCTGCACTACAAGCCTAGAATGCCCTTCCTATTCTCCTCTGTGTGAAGAACATCTACCATCTTTCAAGACATGGCTTAGGCATCAATTATTTTTATAAAGTTTCCCTACCTCTCTCCTAGACGATCTCTTAACTAATTCCCTCCTTTGTTTCTCCTCTCCCTCACAATGTACCACAGGTATACTGTTCTCTAACAGCATCTCTAATACTTATTGTTCTGAGTTTTGTGCACAGCTGTCTCCATCTCTAAAATGTAAATTTCAAGAGCATAGAGGGCATTCTATTTCTGTATTCTACCATAAAATAGCACTAAATAAATGCTAAAGACATAATGAAGATACCATTTAAAAGCAACAAGTTATTCCTAAGTTTTCTTAGCAGCTGTTTTGAGCTGCAGACAGGTACTTGTTAAAATCCACCAGACATCTCCACACATACGTCTTGCAAGTAACTTGAGTGCAAAATGGCCACAACGAAATTCATTATTTTCCCCTGAAAGTTATTCCTTTACCTGAATTTCCTAAGTTGACCAATGACATCATGATCTATTCTCTGACCCAAACTAAAAATTCACCTTCGTACTTCTGGTCTATCCCTCCTTTAGTCTATCCTTCCTAGTCATCAGTTACCTTAATAAACAATATCTTTTAACGATGTTATTTCCCTACTTGAACACTGCATTCTATGGCTTATTCTGTTAATAGGATAAATTCAGACAATTTGGCAAGAACTCTTTCAATCTGGCAACACCTATCTTTCCAGCCTCATCTTTTGCAAATTTCTCCCATGGACCTTAATTTTAAACTCCACAGAATGTATAAAGACATGCAGGTAGGTGGGCAATAGCAAGCCATCTCTAATGGAAATACAGATGTTTCCAGGTGTCAGAAGCAGGAAAAGAAAGCAAAACCCAATCATCTTGTCATATTTAAATGTGTGGGAGGGTAATGGCATTAATCTGTCTATGGAACTCTCATAACACAGACATACTACACACAGATGGAGAACAGGGAAAATGGATGGGTAACCAGAGAGCAATGACACAGTCTACCTGGTATTCAGAGGAGAGATACAATGAACCAGGGGACCAAGAACAATCTATACAAACCTTTCTGATTTGGGAGGCAGGTATTCAGAAGATATTTGACTGAATGATGAATGTTCAGGAAAGAAATGATTAATCAGATATCACTATAAAATATCCTAAGACTATCCAGTTGCCTTTGCTCCTGTTTAAAGGACATGCGTTTTCTCATCATGTGAAAGAGATCGCCCTCATGGTCAGTTAATAAACTGGTATTCTAGTCTACCTAAGTTGTCTCTTTTCCATGGATCTGAATAATCCCGAGTCAGTGCACAATATCATCTTGTGAATATAAAATGCTGAGGACCATTTTTCAGGCAATGGTATATTGTCCAATATAATAGTAATACAAGCCTGAGGAACTCAAGGCTGCCAGCCAGTCTCCTCCAGTATTGCTTTAGCTGCTGACAGATATGCTTCCGCAGATATGCTGAAACACAATTCATATCTTGCTGCTGTCAGGACTCCTTACCATCCTCTGTCCCCAACCTAGTTAGTTGTTTTTGTACTCTCATCTAACCTAACTATGTTAGCTACCATATGATACTGTAATATCTGACTGCTTCCCTAGTAGCCTCTGTACTCCCTGGAGATTGATATCATCTTTATTATGTGCTTTGCTCATAATAAGTTTAGATGAACCACGTGAATTCCTAATCCTGATTTGCAATACCGCAAACTGCAATATTTAAAAAGTCAAAAAACTTCAAATTAGTTTTAATTTATATTAATTTAAAAGAAAACAGTTGCCATAAAATACGTTAGGGGGTAAAAAATTATGGCAAAGAAGATCTATTTACCTGTCAAACATAGGAACTGCTATTAGGAAGGCTAATTCAAACCTATTCTATTTGCCCTGTGTCACTCAATCCAATCTGTTAGCCTCCTATCTGTGCAATGGCATAACTAGCATCAGTCTCATAGCATTTCTGTGAGGATTAACAGAGATACTATAATTAGAGACATCTCATTAAGAACTAGTTAAACAGAAATCACATTTAATATAAGTAAATCTACAGAACTGCATAACAGCAAGAAATCGACTTGCCTTACCTTCCACTGGAAGCTTCCTCTTACCATGCATTTTTTCTCATGAAGTCTAGAAAAGCTGGTGAGCTCACTCCAGGATAAAAGGGTAGGACTACAGGAGCAGAACTTAGTGTGACCTTGTTTACCTTGGAGTCCTAATAAGTCGTTAGAAACATGGAACCTGTCTATGCTTCCCCCTGAGATCTCCAAAATGATACTGGCTAGAGCGCTTAAAAGGGGAGCTCTGCATTAACAAACTTGAAAACTTTAGAAATGAAGACTAAGAAACAGGACCACGTTATCTTTGGAATGCTATTAGAAAATATGTAGCTATCTAAAATTCCTCTTACGTTCTTCCGGTTTCATTTCAGTTATTTTTTGTAGCCAGTTTTTCCACGTTTGGCAGTCACAAGGCTCATGGGCTTCACCAAGGCACTCCCTGAAGAGGAAAACATAGAAAAGGCAACTTTAAAACATCCTTCATCAACATCAAGGTAAAAGAGCAGGTGGGAAGTACTGTTTTGAATGTAAAGTTGAGAACACTGAGGCACAACGGCCACTGAGACACGAAGCATTTCAGCAGAGGAATATAAGCATGACTCTACAGCTCGGCAGCACTAGGCCAGAGTTTTCCTTCAGCAGTGCATTTATTCATACATTTTAAAAAGCACTAAACAGATTAACTAATATTTATAATTTAGTCTTTCAGCTTCCCAGGTGGTCCTAGTGGTAAAGAATCTTCCTGCCAACGGAGCAGACATAAGAGACGTAGGTTTGATCCCTGGGTGGGGAAGACATCCTGGAGAAGGAAATGACAACCTACTCCAGTATTCTTGCCTTCTAAATGCTGGCGTGGGTTGTCATTTCCTTCTCCAGGGTATTTTCCTCATCCAGGGATCAAACCTGCATCTCCTGTGTCGCAAAGAGTTGGACACGACTGAAGTGACTTAGCACGCAGGCAGGCCTTAAGAGTGGTAAAGATATTTTTATCAGTTAGGTTCTGTCTCACTAACAGTTTAAATTTTTGCAATTCAAAGTGTGTTCTCCTGGCCAATAGCACTGCCTTTACTTGGGAGCTTGTTTACGTGGAGAGGAGCAGATCCTGTAAGACATAGTGATTAGAATCTGCCTTTTCTCAAAATCACCATATGACCCTTCTGCATTTTAAAGTTTGGAAGTACTATTTTACATCACATTCTTATCACTACTTTTAACTCTGAATCCCCAAGTAACACAAGGGCAATCTAACTTACTTTCAAGTGTTTGACAAATCCTAATTTTCTGTTTTATTGGCATTTGGCAAATTTTGATTTAAATAATAAAAACCATATCAATTTATATTTGTAACTTAATTATATACTCTTTCTATAGGCATATAAAAGTCAAACATTAAAAATGACATAGAGACATTACAAACTGTTTAATTCAATATATTATATCCTATAGGATACACTGTTAGACTTAATAACAAAATATCACTTTGGGGAAAGAAAAAGGCAATCTATAGGTGCTATCATCACCAGTGTCATTTTAAACAAGGATCTTATTTACAATTTAGCTTTGTTAAGAAAACATGCCAACTGACAGGTAGAGTCTTACAAACAATTATGAAGTAACATTTCCACTATATTAAGAACGTTATCAATTCTACGTCATATCCATGGCTACTATTTTTGAAAAACAAGACCGAACAAGTGTATGGAAGAATGTGGAAAAACTGGAACCCCTGTGCATTGCTGGTAGGAATGTAAAATGATGCAGCTGTTACGGAAAACACTTTGGTATAGTTCCTCACAGAGTTTCAACAGAATTGAAAACAAGGACTCAAACTTTTATGCCAATGCTCATAACATTATTCACAATAGCCAAAAGATGGAAACTAGACTGTTAACTGACATATGACTGGATAAACAATGAATATATATACATATATATATATATATATATATACACACAGTGAAGTATTAGTCATAAAAAGGTATATATATACACAATGAAATGTCAGTCGTAAAAAGGAATGAGCTTCTGATACATGCTATAACATGGAAAGAATCTTGAAGACATGTTAAGTGAAATAAACCAGATACAAAAGGACAAATATTGTACGACTCCACTAGAATAGGGGCATTCATAGAGACAAAAAGTAGAATAATGGTTACCAGGAGATGGGGTGGGGAGGCAGGATGGGGAGTTACCGCTTAATGGTTACAGAGATTTTGTTTGGGATGATAAAAATGTTCTAAAATGGATGGGATGACAGTTTCACAACACTGAATGCACTTAATGCCATCAAACTATATACCTAAAAAAATCACTACGTACACCTTGAAAATTTTCTTAAATTTCTGATTATTATCATATCTGGTATTTGGGAAATCTTTTCCAAAACTGGTTTTATATAGCTCCTCAGTAACTTAGCTATAATTTAACAGCCTTTAAAAAAATATTGGGTTGATTAAAAGTGGATGTAGATGTATTCGGTATATATTTTAGCACATATTAGAATCAACTCTGCTTTCCAGAAATGTCAGGGGTATCTGTGATAACTGTTCATTTTAATTTGACACATATATTAGAGTAAGAAATATGCCACAGATCTAAGAACAGTGTTTCCACGTGTTGTCTGAAAACGGAATACAGAATCTCTATTTCCCATGAATCATCAAAAAACCCCAAATGAACATAAAAAACCAAAGTGCAGAAATTTTACATATCTGCAATATCTAAAACAAAACAAATGAAGTCAGTAAAATAAATTATTTTCAATAAGTTTAGGATTTCCCTCCTCCCCTGGAAATTAAATAGCATATTCAATATTTTTTTCCTAGTAAAATTAGTATCAGTATGACTGATTGTACAGTCAACACATTTTCTGACAGAAAAAAGAAAAATAATAATGGAGGAAGAAGTCCTCTGCTTTCAAATAGATTCTGAAAAAATGAATGCCATGTCTTCAAAAGGCTGTACTTGCTTATTAGTGGGCTTGGCTTACTGAGGCCATGCTGCATTAGAGAGCAGTATCAGTTTTTCTTTTCTAGAACCTCACAGGAGGGCACAGGTGCTTCCTCAATCACTAGCCTAATCAGTATGATCATGTCTGAGTGTTACAGCCTGTTGGCACAGTTTCTACCACTTTCCAATGCAATGCTAAGAGTGGGTATAAAAAGAAGCTTATAAATAAAGGAGAAGCTAGAGCAAAAACCATGAATGAGAAAGTGTTGCCATTGAATACTACTAAGTTTCTCTGAAAACTAAGGCATAAGAGAAAACAAGCCTGAACTTCTGCAAAGCACAGTATTGACAATGCTGTCAGATATTAATAGGTGACTAATAATCTAGATCTCGCCATGTGTAGGAAGAGAGTATTCTGATAGAAATAATGAAGATATTGGAAAGTTCTGCAGATGCTGGAAAGTTAATTCCTGCATAAAGTGTTAACCAAGACACCAATGACTGGTGGCAAATACTTTGACAAACTGTCATCATACAGGCTAGTGGGAGAAAGCATTCTAGTTGTTATTAAGGGCACGGAACTTGTTGGTGAACAAGTTAGAACAGAAAGGGCTATCCTGTGGTGGGAAGGAAAATGCCTACTCCCACCTAGCCTCCTAACAATGAATATATTCATTCTATCCAGGCAGACATATCCTGGGAACAGCTCTCAGCTGATTCTGTCACATTTAGTTCTTAAAAAGAAGAAATTATTATTGGCATTTCTGGCGGTTTTTGCAATCATATTTAGAAAATATTTTTGAACTTTTGGGAGAAAGAAAGAAGCAAACCCTGAATCACATGCTTTTATTTTATAAAGATTTCACTTGCAAAGCTTCCTTTTGCATGAGGAAGATTTTTTTGTCTTTGAAACACGAGATAAGGACAGCAGAATTCTACTTAGAATTTCTTTTTTTCTTAGAATTTCTGACTACAGGCAAAGCTCTGAATATAGTCAGTGAATATAAGTAGGAAGCTATGTAAAAACAAAAATTGCCAATTAATGGTTAGAGAAGTGAAGCAATAGAAAAATCCTAGAAAATACATATATCATATACCTACATATATCAATCTTGTAGCTTAATGAATTTCAAAACTGAAAAGTAACAAGGTTAACTCTTGAATTGCTATGTTAGAAAATGATGATATTATTTGCTAAGTCCTACCACCCTACCACCAGGAGGAGTAAGTAAGTGTGATCTTAAATCCATGTGGCCATCCACAGACCCCTTAAACTGGGATAAAATTCCAGGTAGGGCCCGTGATTTTGGCATATAGTTCCCAATGGAGATTGAGTATATTCAGCCTAATATTTTGGGGTATGAGAAAAAGTAAGCTGACATATTTCTCTAAACACTACACTAGAAATGTACAGCTTAGAGCATCATGTATTTGTATGCATATGTATGTTTTACAGTCTAATCTATCTTGGTAGGTTTCTCTATTAGTTTCCATATTTTCAGTTAAGCCAAACTTGCTACCTATAACATACAAAGAGAGGCGGGGAAGAATACAAGAACATAAAAGCTAATCCTGAGTAAAAACTAATAAAAACTAGACCACAGAAACCAGAGTTTAAGAAGACAATGCCAATCACAGGTTTTCCTTTCCTTTCAAAACTTTATTATCCTCAGATCTCAGGAAATGTTATCATCTAAATATTTTACTAATTTGTGTTTTCTATTTTCTAAACATTCTACTAATCTATGGTTTCCATTTTTGTAGGCGCTTCAAAAACCCTCTTAATCAGTTTTTTCTAAACCAGGGAAGCTTACACAAACCAGAGAGCTCAGAAAATTATTTTCCGAAGGATAGTACATAATTAGTAATGTTCTAGGTGGAGTGCTTGAAGGGACTAGAACTTAAGTTTCTCAAGAAACTAACTTCAAATAAGTTCTTTTATTTCTTTATTTTAAATACTCTTACTTTAAATAAGGTAGACTCATATTCATCTAAGGATAATTTATCTACAATTAAGTTTATGTATATTCATTAACTCATTTCCCATTTCTGTTGCTGGATCCTTATCTCTTCTGCTGGGGTAATAAGGTGGAATTAAGGGTCAACCAGTGAATAATAAAACATGTAAAATAAAAAATCTGTTGCTGCTGTCTAGTTGCTAAGTAGTATCCGACTCTTTTGTGACCCCCATGGATTGGAGCCGCCAGGCTCCTCTGTCCATGGAATTTCCCAGGCAAGAATACTGGGGAGGGTTGCCATTTTCTCCTCCAGGGGATCTCCCCAACCCAGGGATCAAAACCACATCTCCTGCATTGGCAGGTGGGTTCTTAACCACTGAGCCACTTCAGTTTAGTTCAGTTGTTCAGTCATGTCTGACTCTTTGAGACCCCATGGACTGCAGCACGCCAGGCCTTCCTGTCCATCACCAACTCCTGGAGTTTACTCAAACTCATGTCTATTGAGTCGGTGATGCCATCCAACCATCTCATCCTCTGTCGTCCTCTTCTCCTCCTGCCTTCAATCTTTCCCAGCATCAGGGTCTTTTCAAATGAGTCAGCTCTTCGCATCAGGTAGCCAAAGTATTGGAGTTTCAGCTTCAACATCAGTCCTTCCAATGAATATTCAGGACTGCTTTCCTTTAGGATGGACTGGTTGGATCTCCTTGCACCCCAAGGGACTCTCAAGAGTCTTCTTCAAGACCACAGTTCAAAAGCATCAAATCTTCGGCGCTCAGCTTTCTTTACAGTCCAACTCTCACACCCATACATAACTACTGGAAAAACCATAGCTTTGACTAGACAGACCTTTGCTGGCAAAGTAATGTCTCTGCTTTTTAATAAGCTGTGCCACTAGGGAAGCCCAAAAGTAAAAATTAGGCATGGGTTTTTTAAATGTTGTGAAAAAGTACCACGTGTGGATACAGGCATGTGCAAATACTCTAAATATTATTCAGTATTTTGTTGCTATTTTACTTGTTGAATCTGATTTAGTTATGAAAGTAGTAAACACTGTCTTTTTCTTTTATTCATCAGTATATTCAAGCAGTTAGCATAGAAGCCTAGCAAACTTTTTCTGTAAAGGATCAGATAGTAAATATTTTGAGTTTTGCAGGCCACATGGTCTCTGCTACAACTACCCGATACTGTCACAGTCTGAAAGCAGCCACAGACAATAGGTAAACAAACTGACATGAGCAGGTATGGTTGTGTTCTAATAAAACTTTATTTTAAAAAAACTGGTGCAGACACTACGTTGTTGACACCTGACCTAGAATTCAGTGCTATATATAGGTTGGCAGTTCCAAGTAATAATTTTAGCTAATGATAATGATGATGAGTATAAGAAATAGATCTTTTATGGTAGGGACATTTCCACAACTATGCCTTTTTACCATCTAGCAGTGCTACAATTTGACTTTGGTTTCTGATAGGTATACTAAATAAAGATTAGTGTTTTATATCCACCTCAAATATATCCTTGCATATGTGATAAATCTGGAAAAGAGCAAAAGCATTACAAATACTATTTCTTCCTCTGATCATTAAACAAAAAAGTTATTATAATAGAAACTACTCTGAATAAAGTATAACGCTGATGTTAGACAAACACAGAGTCAAGTGACTACACATACTATACATCTATTACTGATTTATCATCAGTTCATACTTACTGAGTACTTATCAGGCACTAGAAATTATATAAAACACAAGATACATGAAGTGGTTTCTAACTGAGACTGTGCAACAGAATCACATAAGAGGTTTATTTTTTTTGGAGCCCCACTCCAAAATCCACTAATTCAAAATTTCACTTGTTGGGGTCTAGAATGAAAATATGGAAAAGCTGTCTTCTATTAAACTCTGGGCATCCCTGGTTAAGTATATACTGCTAGACACTTCTACTTTAAGAAAAGATATCAAACTCTAAATATTTTCTAATCTAAGGTCAATAATTTTGTATTAAAGTTCAAGTTCATGGGCTCTCGCATCAAACAGAGATAGGGTCTAATCTCATTTCTGCCAGTTCCTAGTTATATAACCCAGGGCAACCACTCTGTGTCTAAATTTCCTTATCTGTAAAATGGGTATAATAACAGCATTCCATTCACAGCACTGTTGGGAGAATTCAATATTTGAGAATTTTGACAAGGTGGTTGGCACACATCAAGCACACAGTAAATGTAAACTATCACTACTGTATACATTTTTTAATGAATAATATCGGTACCAAAAATACTACAACTTAAAGGCATGACTCGGAGTATAAAGTCTCTTTAAAAACTGTCAGAAAGGTGACTAGGCTATTCCAACTTGTCCTGTACTGACCAGCAGAAGAGATGTCCTTTTCCACAGTCCACAGCAGGAGCTCTGAGCAAGGGGAAGCTGAGTGTATCAGACGCAGACGTGTTTGATCCTTGTTTTGTCAGTCTGACTGCTCTTTCACAGCCTGGAGTAGGACACCATTTAATGGCAGGATTATTTTCAACAAAGGCCTGTTTAAACAGCAATAACAAAACATAATTAACTCTCAATTCTAATGGAGTGTACCCTATGTCAACTTACTTCAAAGTAAAAACAGAATGAAATGAAAAAACAAAGAGTAGTCAGTCTCAAGAAATACTTAAAATAGTACTGGAATGTATAAAATAAGAAGGAAAAAATGTGGCAATTACTTTAGTAATAATTTTTAAAATTTATGTAATCTTCAATCTAAAAATCAAGTAGACTGGTGATAGAGTAAAAATGCAACTATTCATACAGAAAATGTGTAATTTAAAAATGTTTTCTCACAATATGCCACTTTTCTGATTGAAAATAATAAATAGAATCTTGTTTGAGTATTAGCTGTATTAGAATAATAAATTTCTATATGGTACTTTAATAATACATAAAAATCAATATTACAAACACAGAGTTATGATCCAGTAATTCCACTTCTGCATATATACCCCAAATAACTAAAAGCAGGGACTGGAATAGATATTTGTACACCTATACGCATAGGAGCATTACTAACATCAATCAAAAGGCACAAAAAACTCAAATGTCCATGGATGAAAGTGTGGATAAACAAAATGTGCTACATACACTATTGGAATATTACTCAAACTGAAAAAGAAATTCTGATACATGCTACAATGTGAATGAACCTTGACGACATTATGCTAAGTGTAATAAACCAGGCAGATAAGGATAAATACTGTATGATTCCACTTATGTGAAATAATATAATAGTATATGGACATAACATGGTTTATAAGGATAAACATTGTATGATTCTACTTATATGATTCCACCAGGCTTCCCTGGGTCAGGAAGATCCCCTGGAGCAGGAAATGGCAACCCACTCCAGTATGCTCGCCTGAGAAATCCCATGGACAGAGGAGCCTGGCAGGCTCCAGTCCATGGGGTTGCAAGAGTCAGACACGATTTAGTGACTAAACCACAACTGCCACCACTTATATAAGATGCCTAGAAACACACAGAGACAGAAAGTAGAACAGTGGTTACTGGTGGCTATGGGAAGGGGAAATGGGGCATTTGTGTTCATGGAAACAGAGTTTCAGTATGGGATGACGAAAAAACCATGAAGGGTAATGATGGTTGCACAATAATGTAAAAGTACTTAATAACAACAAATTGGTCACTTAAATCTGTTTAAACTGGTAAAGTTTATGTGTATTTTGTCACAATAATGAAAAATGTAAAAAAAATCAATATTATACTTTCTATGTTAAAGAAACAGTAGGACTTCTTTTTTAAAAGTCAATATATTAGGGTTCAGACTACAAAAAAATCTGAACATGCCTGTTAAATCACACAAAGAAGATAAGGGAAAGAGAAGATAAAATAAACATTATAATTTATTATATGAAAATATTACTTGAAATATAGTTCTGCACAATAGTTTTTTCTGGTAAACTACTCCTGCCACTTTTCACTTTTACTTCTATCATGATTATAAAATAATACTTTAGCTTAAAACTTTAATTTAGGCCACTACTCCTTTATTCTGAGAGACAAAAGCCAGAGTCCATTACTTTGCTTTCAAAAATAAAACAAAAAAGTTAAAATTTTTAATATAGGTTTAATAAAATTTAAATTGTGGAGATTACACAGATAATTGGCAACATACCTTAATATCAAACTGTAGGTATCGTTTATCCATCTCCTTAGAAACTACACTTTCTATTATATCCACAGGCACAAGTTGGAAGCAATCATACGCAGGGCAGAAAATGTTGTGAGCTTCACCTTCTTGAATTTTCAGATTCAAAAACCTAATAAAATTGTCAATTGATAGAAAAAAGGCAAGGATACAATTTACTTGCACATTCTAAGAATTTTTTCCTGATGCTGAATTTTGTTACAGTATAATTAAAATCCACCAATGAACAAAGTGTGCAGTATCAACTGTAATACATTAACTCAAATAATTCACAAACACTGAACATTTATTATCTGCCCAGCCATTCACTATATGACTATTTATTTATACACACCTATGTTTTATATATTTTTTACATTTGTTTGCTTTGTCCTCTTTAAAAACTTGAAACAATATATTTAAGAGTAAAAATTTAGAAATAAGTGATTTAGAAAGGTCATATTCAATTCTCAATATTCTATGCCTTTAAAAAAAAGACAGCAATGGTACAGATTTAAGCCACACAAAATTCAAGAGATTTTTGAGATGACACTGGAATATAGTCTAACTTTTAGAAGAAAAGGTTTTCTACTAATATTTTATTTTAGATACACATTAAAATGTGTTTCATGTCCTAATCTAGGCACACTGGTTGAGGTAGTAGGGGAAAGGCATCCTAGAAAGTGACAGGAATCTAACCCAAGGTCAATTAAGTGGTCAAGAGCAAGACTTGGAATTAGAGAATTCCAGGTCTGCCACTAACAAGTTGTATGATCTTAAGTAATTATTATTTAAGTGTTCTGTGTCTCAATTACACTATCTATAAAATGGAGATAACAATATGCACTACCCAGAGTTGTTTTCAGATTATATGATATAATGTATGTGAAATATCTACATGGTGCCAGGCACAGAATAAAGAATTAAAAAATTTTACTGAGGGTTTTATTATTAATAATATTTCCCATGGAAAAAGAAGAAACAAACTTTTGAAGTGTGAATTTCGCTAGCCTGAAGAGAAATATATTAAAAAAAAAAAAATCACTAAGACTAACATCAAAGACCTTACAGTCTATGTTTTATTCCAGAAGTTTGTGGTTTCAGGTCTTAACTCAGCTCTGTTGTTGTTCAGTTGCTCAGTCATGTCTGACTCTTTGCGACCCCATGGACTGCTGCACACCAGGCTTCCCTGACCTTCCCCATCTCCTGGAGCTTGCTCAAACGCATGTCCATTGAGTCGGTGATGCCATCCAAACATCTCATTCTCGGTCACCCCCTCTCATCCTGTCTTCTATATTTCCAAGTATCAGGGTCGTTTCCAATGAGTCAGCTCTTCGAATCAGGTGGCCAAATCACTGGAGCTTCTGCTTCAGCATCAGTCTTTTCAATAAATATTCAGGGTTGATTTTCTTTAGGATTGACTGGTTTGATCTCCTTGCAGTCCAAAGGACTCTCAAGAGTGTTCTCCAACACCACACTTTAAAAGCATCAATTCTTCGGTGCTCAGCCTTCTTTATGGTCCAAGACTCACATCCATACATGACTGCTAGAAAAACCATAGCTTTGACTATATGGATCTTTGTAGTAACATTTAAAATCAGGGAGTGTAACAAATTTAACTCCATTCTTCTTTCTCAAGATTGCTTTGGCTATTAAGGGTCTTTTGCATTTCCATACAATTTTTAGAATTATTTGTTCTAGTTATGTGAAAAATATCCTCAACAATTTTTAATAGTGTAAAGGGGTGTTGAGACTAAAAATTTGAGAACTGCTAACTACAAAGTTGCTTTTTCAACAAAGCAGGAATCTCTTCCTTTTGGCCATGAACAGATTACCTGTAAAATCAGATATAATTTATCTTAATACTTATAGTCCCCTGTCACAGTGCACAATGTACATAGACATAGTTAATAAATGATTATGTTTTTAAACTTTACGTATTCTAAATATATCACCATGGCGCTGGAGCAGCAAGCGGCTGAGAGGAGAAACCCCACGTCAAAGGTCAGTAGCGGGGGCCATGAGGAGATACCCCACATCCAAGGTAAGAGAAACCCGGGTAAGACGGTAGGCACTGAGAGAGGTCATCACACGGCAGACAGACTGAAACCATAATCAAAGAAAACTAGCCAATCTGATCACATGGACCACAGCCTTGTCTAACTCAATGAAACTAAGCCATGCCATATGGGGCCACCCAAGACGGACAGGTCATGGTAGAGGTCTGACAGAATGCGGTCCACTGGGGAAGGGAATGGCAAACCACTTCAGTATTCCTGCCTTGAGAACCCCATGAACAGTATTAAAAGGCAAAAAGAAGGGACACTGAAAGATGAACTCCCCAGGTTGGTAGGTGCCCAATATGCTAATGGAGATCAGTAGAGAAATATCTCCAGGAAGAATGAAGAGACAGAGCCAAAGCAAAAACAACACCCAGTTGTGGATGTGACTGGTGATGGAAGTAAGGTCCACTGCTGTAAAGAGCAATACTGCATAGGAACCTGGAATATTAGGTCCATGAATCTAGGAAAATTGGAAGTGATCAAACAGGAGATGGCAAGAGTAAATGTCGACATTTTAGGAATCAGCAAACTAAGATGGACTGCAATGGGTGAATTTAACTCAGATGACAATTACATCTACTACTGTAGGCAAGAATCTCTTAGAAGAAATGGAGTAGCCATCATACTTAACAAGAGTCTGAAATGCAAGTACTTGGATGCAATCTCAAAAACAACAGAATGATCTCAGTTCATTTCCAAGGCAAATCATTCAATATCACAGTAATCCAATCTATGCCCTGACCAGTAATGCTGAAGAAGCTGAAGTTGAATGGTTCTAAGACCTACAACACCTTCTAGAACTAACACCCAAGAAAGATGTCCTTCACATTATAGGGGACTGGGATGCAAAAGTAGGAAGTCAAGAAACACCTGGAGTAACAGGAAAATTTGGCCATGGAGTACAGAATGAAGCAGGGCAAAGGCTAACAGTGTTTTACCAAGAGAATGCACTGGTCATAGCAAACACCCTCTTCCAACAACACAACAGAAGTCTCTACACATGGACATCACCAGATGGCCAACACCGAAATCAGATTGATTATAGTCTTTGCAGCCAAAGATGGAGAAGCTCTATCCAGTCAGCAAAAACAAGACTGGGAGCTGATTGTGGCTCAAATCATGAACTCCATATTGCCAAATTCAGACTGAAATTGAAGAAAGTGGAGAAAACCACTAGACCATTCAGGTATGACCTAAATCAAATCCCTTACAATTATACAGTGGAAGTGAGAAATAGATTTAAGGGACTAGATCTGATAGAGTGCCTGATGAACTACGGACAGAGGTTCATGACATCGTACAGGAGACAGGGATAAAGACCATCCCCAAGAAAAAGAAATGCAAAAAACCAAAATGGCTGTCTGAGGAGGCCTTACAAATAGCTGTGAAAAGAAGAGAAGTGACAAGCAAAGGAGAAAAGGAACAATATACCCATTTGAATGCAGAGATCCAAAGAATAGCAAGGAGAGATAAGAAAGCCTTCCTCAGTGATCAGTGCAAAGAAACAGAGGAAAATAATAGAATGGGGAACACTACAGATCTCTTCAAGAAAATTAGAGATACCAAGGGAACATTTCATGCAAAGATGGGCTCAATAAAGGACAAAAATGGTATGGACCTAACAGAAGCAGAAGATATTAAGAAGAGGTGGCAAGAATACACAGAAGAACTGCACAAAAAAGATCTTCATGACCCAGATAACCATGATGGTGTGATCACTCACCTAGAGACAGACATTCTGCAAAGAGAAGTCAAGTGGGCCTTAGGAAGCATCACTACGAACAAACCTAGTGGAGGTGATGGAATTCCAGTTGAGCTATTTCAAATCCTACACGATGATGCTGTGAAAGTGCTGCACTCAATATACCAGCAAATTTGGAAAACTCAGCAGCGGCCACAGGACTGGAAAAGGTCAGTTTTCATTCCAATCCCAAAGAAAGGCAATGCCAAAGAATGCTCAAACTACTGCACAATTGCACTCATCTCACATGCTAGTAAAGTAATGCTCAAATTTCTTCAAGCCAGGCTTCAGCAATATGTGACCCGTGAATTTCCAGCTGTTCAAGCTGGTTTTAGAAAGGCAGAGGAACCAGAGATCAAATTGCCAATATCTGCTGGATCATCGAAAAAGCAAGAGAGTTCCAGAAAAACATCTATTCCTGCTTTATTGACTATGCCAAAGCCTTTGACTGTGTGGATCACAATAAACTGTGGAAAATTCTGAAAGAGATGGGAATACCAGACCACCTGACCTGTCTCTTGAGAAACCTGTATGCAGGTCAGGAAGCTACAGTTAGAACTGGACATGGAACAACAGACTGGTTCCAAATAGGGAAAGGAGTATGTCAAGGCTGCATATTGTCACCCCGCTTATTTCACTTATATCAGAGTACATCATGAGAAATGCTGGGCTAGAGGAAGCACAAGCTGGAATCAAGATTACCAGGAGAAATATCAATAACTTCAGATATGCAGATGACACCACCCTTATGGCAGAAAGTGAAGAACTAAAGAGCCTCTTGATGAAAGTGAAAGAGGAGAGTGAAAAAGTTGCCTTAAAGCTCAACATTCAGAAAACTAAGATCATGGTATCTGGTCCCATCACTTCATGGGAAATAGACGGGGAAACAGTGGAAACAGTGGCTTTCTTTTATTTTCTGGGCTCCAAAATCACTGCAGATGGGACTGCAGCCATGAAGTTAAAAGACGCTTACTCTTTAGAAGGAAAGTTATGACCAACGTAGACAGCATATTAAAAAGCAAAGACATTACTTTGCCAACAAAGGTCCATCTAGTCAAGGCTATGGTTTTTCCAGTAGTCGTGTATGGATGTGAGAGTCGGACTATAAAGAAAGCTGAGCACCAAAGCAAGGATGCTTTTGAACTGTAGTGTTCAAGAAGAGTCTTAAGAGTCCCTTGGACAGCAAGGAGATCCAACTAGTCCATCCTAAAGGAGATCAGTCCTGAGTGTTCATTGGAAGGATTGATGTTGAAGCTGAAACTAGAATACTCTGGGCACCTGATGCAAGAACTGACTCATTTATAAAGACCCTGATGCTGGGAAAGATTGAAGGGAGGAGGAGAAAGGGATGACAGAGGATGAGATGGTTGGATGGGATCACTGACCTAATGGACATGAGTTTGGGTGGACTCTGGGAGTTGGTGATGGACAGGGAGGCCTGGCGTGCTTTGGTCCATTGGGTCACAAAGAGTCGGACACGACTGAGTGACTGAACTGAAATACATCAGAGTAGGTTTAACTATTTCTAGGGAATTAAATGACAGAACCCAGAAGACCTTACTGAAGAAAAGATAGTTTCTCTGTGTGCCTGGCTATCAATTTTCAGTAACATACAATTTCTCACTAAATTTAAAAGTATAATATAGTGTTGATAAATGTTAGTAAAAGAGGCAAATCTGGATCAAATTGACTTATATTTTTATCTTGTAGGGCAGCTTCACAGGTTACATCCTAAGCTCCCAATCCACTGTCCATTACTGAGTTTAGGAAGATTATAATAAGCAACATTTACTGAGTGGTTACTTTGTGCCAGGTGCTGTTTTAAGCATTTTACATGTATTTAGCCGTTTAACAATCAACTAGAAACAGTCCTATGAAGTAACACCACAGTTACCATTTTATGGATTAGGAAATTGAGGCATAGGGAGGTTACCGCTTACTTAAATCAACAATTAATAAGTAGCAGGAAGGATATTCCAGGTTGGACAGAAAAATACTAATTTTCCTTTCATTTAAGCCCTTGGCATAGATGCTTCAAAGCATCTGTATGGACTGATGAGATAAGCAGGTAGAGAAGAGTAAGATAAATTAAGAGATTTTCAAACTATCTAAGGGTCTTTAAAAATTCTTCCTGGCTTCTTAGACTGGGGAATTTCTTTTCTATGTGCCCATGAAAGGACTGCAATTAATTTTAAAATTGTTTCATTCACATATGAATCACTCAATCTGGAACGTGTTTTACTGATACTGTAGATACCACACAGCTCTTTCCTCACGTTAGCTCTGCAGTAAAGAGACTGGACAAGAAGTACCTGGTAGGAGTGAGGAGGAGAACCTTAGGTGGGCTGATAAGGGACCATGGAAAACAACAATTAGTCTTTCAAATTTAAATCTTACCACTAGTTTCTCATGGCTAGTCTGTCATGAGTTTGGGAGATGGTTCCTGTGATAGGAGTTTGGTGAGGAAGGTCAAAACAAATTCAAAAACACTCAAGTATCTCTCTTAGGGAGGCTCAATTTTATAGAGAAATCAAGGTCAAGGAATATCAAACTTGGTAGAACCCAAATAATACTTCCTAATGCAATTCAGTTGACAATTTTAAGCTAAATAAACTACTAAACCTATGGAATATTTTCTGTGCTCAGAACTAGGTCAAAGTTTGCTTTGTGTTGTGAGCTAGACCCTTGCCAATTAATTTATCTGTATCAACTGCACCGATTTGATCCTATCTAATTAGACTCAGAGTAGAATCTAATCTATGTTTTAAAAAGAACAATCAGATAATTTTATTTATTCTGATTTTTTAAAACCCTTTTTAAAAGGTTCTTTTATTCCCCCCTCCGAATAAAATCTTGCCTTATATCCCAATTTGGAAAACAGATAGAGAAAAGGTGCTGTGCTGTGTGCTCAGTCGTGTCCGACTTTTTGCGATCCCATGGACAGTACACCACCAGGCTCCCCTGTCCATGAGATTCTCCAGGCAAGAATACTGGAGTGGGTTGCCGTTTCCTTCTCCCAGAAAGACAGAAAGAAGATCAGTGGTTGCCCACAGATGGGAAGTGGAGGGGGGTGGTGGTGATGGTGGTACAAGTGTGAGATGGAGGTAGGAAGAGACAGGTGGGATGGATTTCAAGGAGAAATGAGGAAACACTGGGGGGTAATGAATATATTCATTAACTTGATTGTCATAATGGTTTCATGACATTGTATGGTATATGCAGTCAAAGCTTTTTGAATTATTTAATTTGAAAATGTGGCTTACTGTATGTTAATTATATTACAGCAACTTCATTTCAAAGTTACTAATAAATAAAAACCAGGAAACGTCCTCAGGTCTTTGTCTCACCCAACATGGTGCTCCTCAATTCCTTACACTTGATACCCAGTTTTAAAAACTTTTATATAGTTTGAAAGAATAGTTTTAAAACTTTTGTCTTAAATACTAATGACATGCCTTGCTTAGGTCATCAATCAATAGATTTATGTGTCTCCAGGGATAACCTGGGGGAATGGCACCCCACTCCAGTACTCTTGCCTGGAAAATCTCATGGACGGAGGAGCCTGGTAGGCTGCAGTCCATGGGGTCGCTAAGAGTTGGACACGACTGACGACTTAGCAGCAGCAGGGATAACCTGATATCATATTGCTCATTACACTGATCTTCTTCATTTTGTTTATAAACCTCTCTTGAAAAGTACATTAGAGTAAAATTAGTGGATGGTGAGAAAACATAAATTGGCAAGGTAATGGGAAGGAGAATAGAGATAAACATGAGAAGGAAAATAAAATTTCAATTTTTAATATAGACCAATCATACCTAGAAGAGACATATAACTTTGAATTGATTAAAAAGGAATTTTAAGTATCTGTATTCTTACAGATTTTCAAGTCTATTGGCTCGTCACAAAAAGTTCAGAGAAAGCATGAAAATAAGTGCCTAAAAGAGCTTGAGATATAAGAAACAACATGAATTAGCATACTAAGAAAACTTATTTACATATATCTGCTTTCTTCCCCACAGTACTTCACATTAAGCTAAGTAACCTTAATTACTAAATTAAACAATTTTATAAAATTAATAGATGGGAAGATAGCAAAATAAAAACAAAATTCTTCTTTAGTAGCAAAATATAATACATTTCAGTGTAACTCTGAAACCAATACAAATAATCCATATCATTAAATATTGAAACCAAGCAGTTTTACTGCCAAATCAGAGTGCTATCCTGCAGTAAGAAATACAAAGTTGCACATATACTCACGACTCCCAGCATCCTCTACAGAAGTCATGTCCACAGGGCATGTCCACTGGGTCTTCAAATACTGAAATACTGCACATACAAATGTCACACTGAAAATGAAGAAGAAAAATGATTTCAACATTCCTTTGTTCATTAGTTCATGGCAAAAAATGCCATGTAATTATACATGTAATTATACCAAGTGTTTCAAAATTATAAGGGAAGTTAAAATTACCGTGCCTATCTTTGACTAAATAACAAATATCACGCTTACCTCATTATAAATTACTGTCGGATTGAAATGTTTTAATGCAAAAGTTAAATTCTTAAATTTTAAACTTATGTGCTACATTAGTCAGCAACTATTTGTTTTGAAAGGAAACGTAAGAAACAAATCATTACAATCTATTCAGGTCAAGATCAAATTGCTCCTTGTCAGATAACCACTTCAATATGGTATCCTTCACCCTATACTCAACCCAGAAAATCTACAAAAATAAAAAGTAACTTTATTTTTTCAATGCAGCAACTCAGGATATTCAGATTAGCAATTTAAGGATTTCTACCCAGGGAACCATGCTACGAAGCTTTGTATCTTCTACACATAACTAGGAGAATCATACTTTAAAATGTTACAGATGTGAATTACAGAAGTAGGAAGCTGTTTTCCAAGAAGGTCCAAATAAAATCTGGAGTGCATTCATATTTATCATATTTTTAGCAGCTGACTTATTCAAGAAACATAAAAATTGCTTGTATCAGTGCATCAATGGTTTGACAATTAAAAATGGACACAACGGCAGTACTGTGTCTCAATAAAAAGCAAGTATTTATTATGGAAATGTATCTGGATGAATAACTCCAGAAGCTTCATTGAAACATAGTTATCAACATATTATAAATGTATTCCAAAAAATATAAAAATATTTTCATATTTCTGGTTGTAGGTGCCTATCACAAACTCAACTTTTAATATTTCAATATGGCTTATTCAAAACGGTAAGTAACTGGAGCTTTTCAGTGAAAATATCATAAATAGTTTTGCCAAAACCTTTAATGTTTCCTGTTTTAAAAGAGAAAAGAAAGCCCATTTGTTTTTCAATCTATAATTCAGAGGTCACAAAAATAGTCTCTGATAATAAATATTTAACCAAAGCATGAAATAATCGAGCACTTTAAGTAGGGTATAGGATTCAATTACTAGAATACAACTAGAGGCTCCATGAAACAACATTAAAATTAAAACTATGAGAAGTACAGTGAACACTAAACCGTACCAAACTGGTGTCCAAATCCCCAGGAGATAAACTTAATTCATCTGGAGAGGTGACGGAAGAGCGAGTAGTCCTTGGAGTCCTAGGGGAAGGGAGTGTGTCCCAGGCGTTATACCCGCTTGGTGGTGGTGTTGGCATCTGAACACCTGATCTCTGGCAGCAGCTCTCTGGGCTGGACATCCAAGCTTCAAGTAATTTCTCCCTGTCCCAGTCTTTAAGAAAAATGGAATGGATATCTCTCAAATAACAGAGAAAATATGGTGCTATTTTAAGAGCGTCATAATAACAAAAGAGAGACTAAATTACATGGCTATAGGTCCTCTAGGAAGAAAAGTTATTTGTTGCAAAGTTGTAATTACAAATGACATATGTAGGTATGTTATATCCATTCATATTTTTAAACAGAATTGAAACTTTTACAATTTACCATGGCTTACCATCATGTCAATATTTAACAAGATGGCCAAATATTTCAGGCATTTCTACTCATAATCAAAAGTGGTGGCTCACACATCATTGGAATTTACTAAATTTTTATTGGTAAAGGTTTGATTAAGCCATTTTATTCTTTCAAGAATAACATATAACTTCACAATTGGCCTCACTGCTATCAAGTTGTAAAATATTATATAGTTAATAATAAACATGTCAAAATGCCAACAACTCCTAAAAATTCATTTGATAAACATCTTGAAAGCAGAAAGAACTTCTTAAGGGATTATGATTATAAAGTTTTAGGGAATTTGATGTAAATTATATATTAAGTGAGCCTGAATCTGGCTTAACTAAAAAAGGTTATTTTCCTACTACGAATACTTTAAAAACAACCAAGTGACCTATGTTATTATACAGTCACAAAAACCTAAACCTTTAAAAACAATAAACTGATATATCCAATGATTTTGCTAGGTGTTTAACATATATTATTTCACCCATTCCTCCCAACAAACTTTTCAATCATTATTGAGGTGAAGAAACCAAGACTTGGGGAAATTATGTGACTTGGCCAGGCTCAAACAGATATGAGGTATATGAAACCAATTTCTGTGAATCCAAAGTCTGTGTTCTTTTCACTGCAGCCCAATAAAGGCTGCAGGTCAAAAGTAACACAGAGTCAATTATTTACCATAGGCCCATTCTATATCATTTTACAAACCAATACAAATATCTGTGGAAACTCTGTATGGAAGACTTTTTTCAAACATATTAAGTCAATATATTTGGTGGTTTAACAGGATAATTAGGATTCAGGTATGCAATGAAGACAGAGTGTGTTTCCCTAGGTACAAAGGCACAGAAGTACAATGGAAAGACGTGAATAGCTTTGTAAAGTTTCAGGGTACTATACTCTGGTTTGGGGAGATGGAAGATAAGATTGGAAATAGGAGTCAGATTACAAAGAAGAAAAATCCAACAACTGAAAAGCTCTGCATATGAGTGTATTCTGGAAAATGTTGCTAAATGGACCTGAGGTTTTTGATAGGTCATTACAGGCATACCTTGGAGATATTGCAAGTTTGGTTCTAGAACACTGCAATAAAACAAACAGTGTAACAAAGCAAGTCATACAAATTTTTTTGTCTCCCAGTACATGTAAAGATTATGTTTACACTACATTGGCTTTTTTTTTTTTTTTTACTATAATGCTATTGTACACTTAACAAGACTACAGTACCTTAATTAAAATACTTTATTGCTAAAAAACACTAACCATCATCTGACAATGCAGGGTTGCCACAAATTGTCAAATTGTAAAAAATGCAACATCTACAAAGCACAACAAAGTGAAGTGCAATAAAACGAGGTATACTTGTAATTAACAAGTTCAAATGTTCTTAGAACAGTATGATTATTTTTCAAGTCTCCATTAAAACACTTTTAAATAAAGGGAGAAAAGAACTGCTATAATTTATATACACACAAAAAAATTAAATTCTAGTCTTGGAGTCTGTCATATCACTCATTTAGCAAACATTTATTGGGTGTCTTTTATGTGCCATACACTATGTCAAGCTATAGGGATACAATGGGAGGGAAAATAGGCACAATTCCTGCTTTCATGGAATGTAAAGTCTAGTAAGGAGAAAGTCATTAAATAAAATCAACACATTAAAAAAAAAATCATCACTGTCAGAAGCACCATTAAGAAGAGGTAGAGACTCCCATTTAGGGAGGTCAGAGAAGGTGACTGGGGAAATGGCCTGGAGTGAACATCTGAGGGATGAGTGAGAGCTAACTAGGTAAAAGGGAGAGGGAAAGACATTCTAGACAGATGGTACATAGCATGTTCAAAGGCAGGAGACAAGGTGGCATCCTTATAAAATTAAAAAGGTCAGTGTAGCTGAGGCATGGAGACCAGCAGGACTGTTTGAGCAAGGCTGAAGAAACAGGTTAGGACTAGGCCATATAGGGGGCTTCCCTTATGCTCAGTGGTGAAGAATCCGCCTGCAATGCAGGAGCTGCAGGAGACACAGGTTCGATCCCTGGGTTGGGAAGATCCTCTGGAGGAGGGCATGGCAACCCACTCCAATATTCTTGCCTGGAGAATCCCACGGACAGAGGAGCCTGGAGGGCTACAGTCCATGGGGTCACAAAGAGTCAGACACGACTGAAGCAACTTAGTACGCATGCAGTCCATATAGAACTTCTAAATAATACTCCTATCATCAGTTCATGAGTGGCAGGAAGCCAGTGAAAAATCTGGCATATGGACAGGAAGAAAAGGTTGTCACAGTTAGATTTGAACAGATCTTTCTGACTACAGTATGGAGAAAGAAATTGGATAGGGCGAGAGTGGAGGGAAGGGCAGACTAGCAAAGAGACTACTGGGAAGTACAAGTAAGAGATTACGCACCTACGGCCATGGCTGGCTGCAGTGGAGACGAAGAGGAAGGGAGAAGCTAAGATCTGGGAGGTCAGACTGAAAATTTGGTGACAACGGGATATAGCGCCTGAAGGAGAGGAAATGTCAAAGTTTTTGTCCCGGGTCTACCATGTTGATTGCTTGGCGCCACCTTCCATGTAAACAGGAAACACCAGAGACTCAGGTACAGGTTTAACAGCGTGATTTTAATTTTAAACATAATGAGATATTCTAGAGGTACTTTCAAACAGGCAGTTAAATATAAGTGTATCGAGTTCAGAGAAGAAGTCTAGTCCAGAGGAAGAAATATCTACAGAAGCCTTGGGAGATGTCATTTCCTAGGAAGAGAGCAGAGTGAGAGATGTGGACTATTCAAGTTTAACTACCTTAAAAGTGATGAGTCTCCAAAGGAGCTTTAAAAAATACTTCAATAAGCATTTACTCTAAGGACAGTCAAACCAGACTTGGTCTCATATTTTAAAAAACAGAAATGGCAACCAGCTCCAGTATTCTTGCCTGGAAAATTCCATGGACCGAGGAGCCTGGCGGGCTAGAGTCCATGGGGTCACAAAGAGTTGGACACGACTGAGTGACTGAGCAAACACACAAGTAAATTTTACTTATTTTCTCATTAAGTAGCTTTCAACTATTAATACATGTTACTTTTATTATTGAGGAAATGCTCAGAAAATGACCTTTGCATTTTTAACAGAGTCATTCTTAAAATTCAATTACATCTCAGTAAATACAGCCAAACATTTCTGTCTTCTGTCTTCAACCTCATTACTTTGGGACTAAATTTGACAGTACATAAAACAATGCTTAAATCTATTTTTTTGTGGAAAGCTGAATGAATGTTACCAAGGATACAATCTATAAATCTACCAAATAGTTCAGCTTAATAGCTCTGAAACACAGCCCATCCGGGTTTTGACAGCAATTAGTGTAAACTGTAGTTCTGTGCACTATTTTATTCACTAACATCATTTACCTCTGAATATCTTACTTGATTATCAAATGTCATTGATATTACCTAGAATAATGTAGAAGAAACGTTCATTTGAAAGCCTGCATTAGCCTCTATTTTATGCTCTAACAGGGGAATGCAATATACTAACAGAACTCTTAAGTAAGTTATCAAACAAGTTATCACAGAATAGACAAAAGTCAACTAGTAAAATTCAATTAGATATCACCTTATTAGAGTTGAGCCTATTATGTAAAAGAGGTTAAGTTAAGGAAATATCAATGGAGTAAAAATGGAGTTTATCACTTAAAAATACTTGATGACATAATGTGCAACACTAGAGAAGAAAATCTTTGTTTTAATTACAATAAAGTTACTGGTTAAGTTAGCCTTAGATTTTTACAGGATACAATATTATAAGTTAGAATTATGATACATTATATAACTTAGCCAAATGCAGACACCTATGGCAGAAATGGGTACACCCACAGAGTAGAATTGCTGCTTATAGTTAAGTGTGACCATGTGACTAAATTCTGGTCAGTGGAATAGGTGCAGGGGTGATTTATGTCACTTCTGGGACAGGCTCAAAAAACTTCCCACATCTTTATCTCCGTGCTTTCTGACTGGTTGGCTGGAATGGAGAGAATCCCCAGGGCAACCTCAAAAGCCACTGTTAAGACGGCAGAGTCTCAGTCAGTCAGGATAACTGTGTGGAGCAGAGCCACTGCCCCATTCCTAACCTAAATAAAACACCTTAGACTACTATTATGATTAAGACACATTTACTGTGGTTGACTCTACACTTTCACTTCAGCAGTGGCCTACTCTAATATAACTGGCACAACACGGCCCCTCACAGATGAATGGCTTCTCCTTTTATGCCAGCTCTATATTATACGTAAATTCACTCTCTTTATTTGAAAGCTCAAGCAAAGGACAGGTCGCTGTGAACCTTACACAAAAGAAACACAATTTAAGATATTTTGTATTTCTTTACAAGTTTCTATATTGTGACTGTTAAGCATTATTACTGATTAAAAGGAAAATATTTTATCTTTAAATTCTAAGATTTTAAAAACTATTTTGAATTCCTCAATTTCAGTTTTGAAGCAGGTCTAGATTTTTTTTCCCAAAGGATTACTTCAAAGTGTTAAAAGATGGCAATGGAGAAATAGGGTTTTATAATAAAAAGATGGGTTTAAAATATACAAATAACATTTCAAATATATTATCTATTCATTCTGTAACTATGTTCTCAGGGCTTAAGGGATGGTTATTATGGAAACAAAAAAACAATAAAAAGCTGCCCTCTAAGTGCTCCCAGGTTAATGTAGAGGAAAAGCAAATACAGAGATTATTGCAATACTGTAGTCTAAGTGCATGACACATGTATGCACAGGATATAATGGGAAGAGACAGGAAGGCTCTCAAAGTAACCCTGGGTATACATAAGCTGAAAAGATTTCCTGGAAGCGGTGCTTAACTAAGACAAGCTGCTGCTGCTGCTGCTAAGTCGCTTCAGTCGTGTCTGACTCTGTGCGACCCCATAGACGGCAGCCCACCAGGCTCCGCCGTCCCTGGGATTCTCCAGGCAAGAATACTGGAGTGGGTTGCCATTTCCTTCTCCAGTGCATGAAAGGGAAAAGTGAAAGTGAAGTCGCTCAGTCGTGTCCGACTCTTAGCGACCCCATGGACTGTAGCCTACCAGGCTCCTCCGTCAAGCAGGAGTGGGTAAATACATGTGGAGACTGACGGCCCAGGCACACAAGCCTGAGTCATGAAGACATACTAAAGAGATGGGGTGTTCTAGGTCTGCGGAAAGCTGGTGAAGGGTTTTCAGCAAGGGACATAAATGCTCAAAATTTTAAAATGCAATATAAAAAATGAATAAGGGTGAAGAGGAATGCTGACACTGGACTACAATTTAGATGAAAAATAATGACAAACTGAATTTAAGTCAGTGGCAGTGAGAATGGAAAGAGCTAGGGAGAATGGGAAGAGGATGAGAGCTATTTAGGAAGAGAAATTGTGAGGCTGTGCTCAAATGTAATAGAGATGTAGAAGGAAAGTGTGACTTCTCAGTCTGGTCAGGGTGATTAAACGAATGTGGAGGCCATTTATCAAGATAGTGGGAGAAATGATAAGCTCATGTATGGATACATCCTTTGGTTGGGGAGAAAAGGTTAAAAAGGCATTTAGAAATAAAGTCTTGAATACTTCATTAAGGTCAGGTTGTAGATATGTTCTTTATTATCTAGGTGGTTTTTGAAACCCTTGGTTTCATTAGATAAATGTGCACAACAATGTTTCTCAGATAAGGGTCTATTTGGTAGGCTGTTTATAACATATATTTTTATACCTATTCCCTCATCTAAAGAAAAGACTTAGATTCTCTAGAAGTCATCCTAGGAATTTCTGGTTAGTTTCCCAGGCAATTCTTATTTACACCAAAAGTTAGAGCCACTGGTATATAAAGTGGAAAAGAGTGTCAAGTACAGAACTCTGGGAAACTGGAATATTGAAGTTGGTGATTCTGGAGGGTTATATACCAAATTATTCACAGAAATGACCAAAGGAAGATGAAATATGCAGTTTAAAATGTTCTTCTGAATAAAAGATCATATAAAAATTTTTGGAAGTAGACATTCTATTTTAACACAGATGATAAAGATTTGTAGTTAAAGAGGTATGTCTCAAAATCACTGGATGAGAAAAGCCATTCACCTTTCCCTTTTTAAAAGTATTTTCTAGTAATTAGACTCCAATTAAAATACATTAAAAAAAGTAATTTCTAAATAAGAAAAAAACTCTTCGAATAAGCCAAAATGTCAAATATCAAGTGTGCAATTGGAGGGTCCAACTCAACATGTGACAATTCCCAGAATGGTTGACTTAAGGATCACAGAGGACTTACAATAAGCTGAGCACTTTCTCTAAGTAAAGCTGGTAATGTCTTCATAAAAATTTTAAAATGAACAAAAAAAACCCCACCTTAAAAGGAACAGTATGTTCTTGTGTTGACTCTCTAGATTTTGCTTTGTGCATTTCATGGTGAGAAACAGTTTTTACATAAAATAAATACAACTGACCAAGAAAAAATAGCAAACTGTTAGTTAACTGACTTTATTTAATCGGCTTTAGTAAAAACTAATGTCAAAACCAGGACTAGGACTATGGACTCCAACTCTCAACCCTGCTTGAATCAGATACATTTCTAAAATTAGACAATCTGTAAGTTGGTTTACTTGCACAATTTTCAAAAAGAGATTTCTTATTTCTTCTCTATGATTCATAGCCAGTTTATATTTACTTCAAAACACAAGGATGTTGAGTACTGCAGTAACCACTGCACAAATAACAACTCAGGCTTGTTTAGCAAACTATTTTGTTTTATATTAAAACATTAAAACAGCCATCTTTTTTTTTTCATATTGATTGATATTTATTTCAGGACATGTCATGCCAAAATAAAACAAAAGAGTCACCTCTTGCCTTTAACAATAATATTGTATTATAAAAGCACTTTACAACTCCATCCTATTTTTGAGTACAAGTTACTGGGGTATGTGGGCTGATGATTATCTGAAAGCATTTCTCCATTCAGATCCATAATCCAAGTGCTCTCTGAATATTATAAGGTGATAGTAAGTGGGAAGTGGAGGAGGAAGAGGAAAGAGAGGGGAATAAGTTTCTCCTAGTTAAGGGTTTGTTGCAATGAGGGGATGAGGATGTATGAAGATATTTTTGCTGTCTTTTGACCCTTATACTGTGTTAAGTAATGCTTACAACATAAATTCAGCAGGCTTTTCCTGAGCTGTAACTCAGAAATTTACATCCTGCAAACAAATGTGTTTATTTACAAATGTGTTTATTAACTTACACAGCAATCTCACAATAACTAGTAAAGATTAAAATGGTGCACTCTTAGTATATTTGTTTGCAGTGTTTTAAGGGAAATACATATTGCCATTGTGATAAAGCTCTAAATTGACTGAATAAAACATCTAAAAATTGAAAGTAGTTAAAAAAAGCAAAGAAACAAATATCACCAAAGAAAAAAGATTAATTGTAGCTTAAATATAAAACCGAATCACTAATTAACCAAACTATACAGATCTAATAAAAAGCAAAACCAGGTTGAGAGAACCAACATTAAAAAAATGCTGAAAAATAAGGCATAAATCTGCATAATGTTAAGTTTCATTTTCATTCTCTCTTTTCCCTCTTCTATGTATGCTTGTTCAGATCTGCCTCTAATGGCTTATAAGAAAACTTTCCATATTCAATTTGATCTCAAATGTCCTCGGCAAAGTATTTGCTATTCTGTTGAAGATTCTATAGTTGGTAAGCTTTAGATATCATTGTTTCCATTTGTTACAGTAATTTTGATCAAGTGCCAAATTTTCATTCTTCTAAAAATTGAAAGTAGTTAAAAAAGGCAAAGAAATAAATATAACCAAAGAAAAAAGATTAATTGGTTCTTCCTAAAGGAATTTGATTTCTATAGTGCCTTGCCTGCACAGCATTTTTTAAAAAAGAAACAAAGGAAGAAATAAAGAAACTCAAGAGAAATCTATTGCTTAAAAAACTTTTCTTTTTCAAACAGAATTCTATTTTGACAATTTTAAAATCTTGGGAGAATTAGCTCTTAGAAGAATTAAATATTTAAAACATGTTCTGAAAAAACAAGAAAAAAGTAAAAGTGCTTCAAAACAGCCATCTTTTAACTGTGAAAAGTTTCAAAAGGTACTCAGGACATTTCTTTCATTACCATGAGCTCGAAGTAAAGCTTCAGCAGTAAATAGTGGAGCCTGGAGCATGTCTGCTGTTTCCACAATAAGCATATCTTTCAATCTACGAAGATCCTGAGGTCTTAATCCTTCATATGGCTTTAAAAAGAAAAAAAACAAAATTAAATTGGCTATTATACATTTAGGAAGTTCTGCAAATCTATAAATAAATATATATGGTTATCATTTATTTAATCTTTCAGTTCTGGGTTGGCAATGAAGCTAAAAACGCACTGCATCTTCCACTATCACGAAATTCAGACTACTTTATCACAAGTCTTTTTTTAAGTTGGAAAGTGGATGCCTGGTCTCATGAACCTCATCACTCTAAAACAAAGAATTATACTATAATGACAAGATCATCTTACTTTATAGTTTCAAAAATCTAAATAATACTAAAAAAGAAGCACTAGAAATAAAAACATACAATTTCACCACCGACCAATGGTCATGATTAACGTTCTCAAGTATTTTTATCCAGTGTTTCCTTTCTGCAAATCAACTGTATGTGAATATGTATGTATTCACTTAGATACAGTTTTAATCACTGACCCACCAATATTTACACTTATTAAGACTGAACTTGGAGAAAAGTGATTATGACATACTATTCAACTTCTTACTCATAAATGTATTATCTCTGTTTATTCAAGTGTTTGTTAACACTCCATAAAGGTACTTTATCATTTCAGGTGTTTTTTTATTCTTCTGTATTCCTTTATCTTTTTCCTCCCTTTGCTTTTAACAGAAAATATATAAAGAATAAAATCACAAATGTCACACTATTCATAAATTTATAAATGCCAAAATAACCTGTGACATGTTTTTCTCATTTAATTTCCCTAATTTCCCCATCCTGCTTATGGCAATCACTACCATGAACTTGATTTGTAGCTATTGTAATAATAAGGCATAACATCATAAATATTACTAAGCAATTTGCCTTTATTTTTATTCAATATTACATTTTTATTACTAATATTGATATACATATCTACTTCAATCCTTTAAACAGATGTACTGCGCAGAACTAAAGATAACTTAAAAAGCAGTAGAAATTCTGAACTACTCATCAGAATTACAATCACTGAGGATGTCCTTTGGTGACATTTATCAAATATTCCAGAGAATTCTGGAAACCGCAGAACAGATGCAGTTAGTAAATCCCATCTTTTACAGTTGATTTACAGATATTTTAAAATTAGATATTAACTTTATTTCTTGTTTTGCTTTTTTTTAATTATCATGTAAACCACTTCATCAATTCTTACTCAACCCCATATGGCAGGAACTCTATTCATCAAGGATATTTCTCTCACTTGATACAAGTTTTCTAATCCTAAAATGTCTTCTGATAGGGATGCATATATAAGCAATGAGTGTATTTATGACAGGAAAGACAGACTTGACTGCAAAAACACTGCCAAGATTTAAACATAAAAACTGTGTTGCTTTTAATGTATAAGGAATTTGTGAAAATCAATAAATTTAAAATACCTAAAGTCACAAAAACACAAACATCCTTAAATATATAAGCTCTTAACTAACAAAATGGCCAACGTTTGAAAACAAAAAAAAAACAAATCAACAACCACCCTCAATATTGCTAAGGTCGCAGTGAGATAGTCCTCTGATATACTGTGGGTAAAAACAGAAATTAGTATATCATTTAAAAACTGAGCATCACATCCCATGAGTCTTTAAAATATTCATCTTTTGACTCAATAATCTTACTTACAGGAATTCATCCTAAGGTCTGATCGTAATGTGAACAGAACTGGTCATCTGTAATGTTACTTATAAAAGTGACAAAATACAACTAACTCAAATGTACTTAAAGGGAGTTAAAGGATATCTACACGTTAAGACTAGGCAGCAGTAACTCAAAATATTTTCTATAAATTTCAAGAAATGTTAAGGAAAATAAAAAACACAGGATATAAAATGTCCAATATCATTACATTGATGAAAATTGGAAGGCAAAAAATACAAGTATTATTTATAAGTGGTAGAACAATGAATATTTAAAATTTTTACTATGCTTTTTTATAAAGAGCATGTTTGGTTGAAAAAAATTCAATTAAAAAAATTAAAGAAAAGTCACTGGGGATGTTAAAGAGCTTTAAACATTGGCAGAGCATGCACTCAATCAGTCTGCAGTGTTACTTTTTTTTATAAATGATGGTAAAGCCTTAATACTGAATACAACACACAGCACACTGTATTAATACAACACACAGCACACTGTATTAATAGTCTACTACACTGATACATGCATTCAGCTATACTGCCATGAATCTCTACATATTATAGGTATCCTATGACCCTAACTAGAAAAAGAAAAAAAAATTAACCTCAACTTCTAATATAGTTTATTATTGTATCCCTCTCTAGGGATTAACTAAAAAGAAATTAAAAAGGGAAATTTAATCCAAACTATCCTTTAAAAAGTACCCCCAAATTATCATTACACCTTGCTTTTAAGCTAATTTATAAAACACAGCTTTTAATGCAAAAACTCACAAATCTCTTCATGATTAAATTTGCAGTATTCATTCTAGCCTAGAAGTTATGCATTCTAGCCTAGAAGGCCGACAGGGGCTAGGCCGGGCCGGGGGCAGCGGTGAGAAGAGTTACCCCAGGCCCAAGGAGCAGGGGCTGCGTGGGCACAGGAGAGCTGAGAGGAGTTACAACACATTCAAGGTCAGGAGGGGCTGTCGTGAGTAGACACCCCTTGTCCAAGGTAAGGAGCAACGGCTGAACTTTGCTGGAGCAGCCGTGAAGAAATACCCCATGTCCAAGGTAAGAGAAACCCAAGTAAGACGTTAAGTGTTGTGAGAGGGCATCAGAGGGCAGACACACTGAAACTAAAATTACAGAAAAGTAGCTAATCTGATCACACGGACCACAGCCTTGTTTATCTCAATGAAACTAAGCCATGCCGTGTGGGGCCACCCAAGACGGACGGGTCATGATGGAGAGGTCTGACAGAATGTGGTCCACTGGAGAAGGGCATGGCAAACCACTTCAGTATTCTTGCCTTGAGAACCCCATGAACAGTATGAAAAGGCAAAAAGACAGGACACTGAAAAGATGAACTCCCCAGGTCAGTAGATGCCCAATATGCTACTGGAGATTAGTGGAGAAATAACTCCAGAAAGAATGATGGGATGGAGCCAAAGCAAAAACGATACCCAGCTGTGGATGTGACTGGTGATAGACGCAAAGTCCGATGCTATAAAGAGCAATATTGCATAGGAACCTGGAATGTTAGGTCCATGAATCAAGGCAAATTGGAACTGGTCAAACAGGAGATGGCAAGAGTGAACGTCGACATTCTAGGAATCAGCGAACTAAGATGGACTGGAATGGGTGAATTTAACTCAGATGACGATTATACCTACTACTGCGGGCAAGAAACCCTTAGAAGAAATGGAGTAGCCATCATGGTCAACAAAAGAGTCCAAAAGGCAGTACTTGGATCCAACCTCAAAAACGATAGAATGGTCTCTATTTGTTTCCAAGGCAAACCATTCAATATCACAGTAATCCAAGTCTACGCCGCAACCAGTAACGCCGAAGAAGCTGAAGTTGAACGGCTCTATGAAGACCTACAAGACCTTCTAGAACTAACACCCAAAAAAGATGTCCTTTTCGTTATAAGGGACTGGAATGCAAAAGTAGGAAGTCAAGAAACACCTGACATAACAGGCAAATTTGGCCTTGGAGTACAGAATGAAGCAGGGCAAAGGCTAATAGAGTTTTGCCAAGAGAACATTCTGGTCATAGCAAACACCCTCTTCCAACAACACAAGAGAAGACTCTACACGTGGACATCACCAGATGGTCAACACCGAAATCAGACTGATTATATTCTTTACAGCCAAAGAAGGAGAAGCTCTATACAGTCAGCAAAAACAAGACCAGGAGCAGACGGTGGCTCAGATCATGAACGCCTTATTGCCAAATTCAGACTTAAATTGAAGAAAGTAGGGAAAACCACTAGTCTACTCAGGTGTGACCTAGATCAAATCCCTTATGAGTATATAGTAGAAGTAACAAATAGATTTAAGGGACTAGATCTGATAGACAGAGTGCCTGATGAACTATGCACAGAGGTTCGTGACACTGTACAGGAGACAGGGATCAAGACAACCCCCATGGAAAAGAAATGCAAAAAAGCAAAATGGCTGTATGAGGAGGCCTTACAGACAGCTGGGAAGAGAAGAGAAGTGAAAAGCAAAGGAGAAAAGGAAAGATATTCCCATCTGAATGCAGAGTTCCAAAGAATAGCAAGGAGAGATAAGAAAGCCTTCCTCAGCGATCAGTGCAAAGAAATACAGGAAAACAACAGATTGGGAAAGACTAGAGATCTCTTCAAGAAAATTAGAGATACCAAAGGAATATTTCATGAAAAGATAGGCTCGATAAAGGACAGAAATGGTATGGACCTAACAGAAGCAGAAGATATTAAGAAGAGGTGGCAAGAATAGACAGAAGAACTGTACAAAAAAGATCTTCATGACCCAGATAATCATGATGGTGTGATCACTCACCTAGAGCCAGACATCCTGGAATGTGAAGTCAAGTGAGCCTTAGAAAGCATCACTACGAACAAAGCTAGTGGAGGTGATGGAATTCCAGTTGAGCTATTTCAAATCCTCAAAGATGATGCTGTGAAAGTGCTGCACTCAATATGCCAGCAAATTTGGAAAACTCAGCAGTGGCCACAGGACAGGAAAAGGTCAGTTTTCGTTCCAATCCCAAAGAAAGGCAATGCCAAAGAATGCTCAAATTACCGCACAACTGCACTCATCTCACATGCTAGTAAAGTAATGCTCAAAATTCTCCAAGCCAGGCTTCAGCAATACGAGAACCGTGAACTTCCAGATGTTCAAGCTGGTTTTAGAAAAGGCAGAGGAACCAAAGATCAAATTGCCAATATCCGCTGGATCATCGAAAAAGCAAGAGAGTTCCAGAAAAACATCTATTTCTGCTTTACTGACTATGCCAAAGCCTTTGACTGTGTGGAGCACAATAAACTGTGGAAAATTCTGAAAGAGATGGGAATACCAGACCATCTGACCTGTCTCTTGAGAAACCTGTATTCAGGTCAGGAAGCAACAGTTAGAACTGGACATGGAACAACAGACTGGTTCCAAATAGGGAAAGGAGTACGTCAAGGCTCATATTGTCACCCTGCTTATTTAACTTATAAGCAGAGTACATCATGAGAAACACTGTGCTGGAAGAAACACAAGCTGGAATTAAGATTTCTGGGAGAAATATCCATAACCTCAGATATGCGGATGACACCACCCTTATGGCAGAAAGTGAAGAAGAACTACAGAGCCTCTTGATGAAAGTGAAAGTGGAGAGTGAAAAAGTTGGCGTAAAGCTCAACATTCAGAAAACTAAGATCATGGCATCTGGTCCCATCACTTCTTGGCAAATAGATGGGGAAACAGTGGAAACAGTGTCAGACTTTATTTTTTTGGGCTCCAAAATCACTGCCGATGGTGATTGTAGCCATGAAATTAAACTACGCTTACTCCTTGGAAGGAAGGTTATGGCCAACCTAGATAGCATATTTAAAAGCAGAGACATTACTTTGCCAACCAAAATCTGTCTAGTCAAAGCTATGGTTTTTCCAGTGGTCATGAATGGATGTGAGATTTGGACAGTGAAGAAAGGTGAGCGCCACAGAATTGATGCTTTTGAACTGTGGTGTTGGAGAAGACTCTTGAGAGTCCCTTGGACTGCAAGGAGATCCAATCAATCCATCCTAAAGGAGATCAATCCTGGGTGTTCATTGGAAGGACTGATGTTGAAGCTGAAACTCCAATACTTTGGCCACCTCATGCGAAGAGCTGACTCATTGGAAAAGACCCAACTCATTGGAAAAGACCCTAATGCTGGGTAGGATTGGGGGCAGGAGGAGAAGGGGACGACAGAGGATGAGATGGTTGGATCGCATCACCGACTCGATGGACATGGGTTTGGGTAGACTCCAGGAGTTGGTGATGGACAGAGATGACTGGCGTGCTGCAATTCATGGAGTCGCATAGAGTCAGACACGACTGAGCGACTGAATTGAACTGAGAAGTTATTTACTATGTATAACAATGCTTCTAGAAAATGTGCTCTAAGTTCAGATTTGGGACTCCAGGTATTTTTCCTGCCTCAGTAATGAAAAACAATATTTCTTGATATTCCCAGTGGTGGTAGCTGTATATTTCCTGGTATTAATTCCTAAATGTTCTTCTTTAGAGTAGCCTTCATCCCACCTAATTTATGTTGAACAAAATAAAATTTGATTTTAGATATATTAAGAAAGGAATAGTGTAAAGCAACCTGTATAGATTCCTTTGTAAAAAAACAGCTTAAAACTTAAATAGGTAACAATGGAAGAAAAATAGTTCTTGAAGGAAAAGACATACTGCCTTCATGAACATGTAACATGATCACTCTGAATATCTGCAATTGAACTAGGTTATGTGAAGCATTTTAATACATTGTTCAGTCCCAGGCCAGTAGGAGTCCAATATGCTACTGTGGAAGAGTGGGAAAATGCTTCAGAAAGAATGAAGAGGCTGGGCCAAAGCAGAAACCATGCTCAGTTGTGGGTGTGGTCTCGTGGAAAAAGTAAAGTCCAATTCTATGAAGAATAATAACACATTGGAGCCTGGAATGTTAGGGTCCATGAATCAAGGTGAATTCGCTGTTGTCAAGCAGAGGGTAAGAGTGACCATTCACATCTCAGGAATCACTGAACTAATTAAAATGGACAGGAATGGGCGAATTTTACATCAGATGACCATTATATCTATTACTGTGGGCAAGAATCCCATTGAGGAAATGGAGTAGCTCTCAGAGTCAACAGAGAGTCCGAAATGCAGTACTTGGGTGCAATCTCAAAAACAAAAGAATGGTCTTGGTTCATTTCCAAGGAAAACCTTTCAGCATCACAGTAATCCAAGTCTATGTTCCAAACACTAACACTGAAAAAGCTGAAGTTGAATGGTTCTATGAAGACCTACAAGACATTCTAGAACTAACACCAAAAAAAGATGCCCTTTTCATTATAGGGGACTGGAATGCAAAAGGAGGAAGTCAAGAGATACCTGGGGTAATAAGAAAGTTTGGCCTTGGAGTACAAAATGAAGCAGGGCAAAGGCTAACAGAGTTTTGCCAAAAGAACACACTGGTCATAGCAGACACCCTCTTCCAACAACACAAGAGACAAATCTACATATGGACATCACCAGATGGTCAATACCAAAATCTGATTGATTATATTTTTTGTAGCTGAAGATGGAGAAGCTCTACACAGTCAGCAAAAACAAGACCTGGAGCTGACTGTGGTTCAGATCATTAGCTTCTTATTGCAAAATTCAGACCTAAATTGAAGAAAGTAGGGAAACCACTAGACCATTCTGGTATGACCTAAATCAAATCCCTTATGATTATACACTGGAGGTGATGAATCAATTCAAGGGATTACATCTGGTAGATAGAGTGCCTCAAGCACTATGGACAGATGTTTGTAACACTGTACAGGAGGTGGTGACTAAAACCACCTCCAAGAAAAAAGAAATGCAAGAAGGCAAAGTGGTTATCTAAGGAGGCCTTACAAATAGCTGAGAAAAGAACAGAAGCGTAAGTCAAAGGAAAGAGGGAAAGATACACCCATCTGAAGGTAGAGTTCCAGAGAACAGCAAGGAGAGATAAGAAATCCTTCTTAAGTGAACAATGCAAAGAAATAGAGGAAAACAATAGAATGGGAAAGACTAGAGATCTTTTCAAGAAAACTGGAGATACCAAGGGAACATTTCATGCAAAGATGGGCACAATGAAGGACAGAAACAGCAAGGACCTAACAGAGGCAGAAGAGATTAAGAAGAGATGGCAAGAATACACCGAAGAATTATACAAGAAAGGTCTTAATGACCCGGATAAACCTAGAGCCAGACATCTTGGAGTGCGAAGTCAAGTGGGCCTTAGGAAGCATCACTACGAACAAAGCTAGTGAATGTGATGGAATTCCTGCTGAGCTATTTCACATCCTAAAAGATGATGCTTTTAAAGTGCTGCACTCAATATGCCAGCAAATTTGGAAAACTCAACAGTGGCCACAGAACTGGAAAAGATCAGTTTTCATTCCAATCCCAAAGAAAGGCAATGCCAAAGAATGTTCAAACTACCATATAATTGTACTTATTTCACATGCTAGCAAGGTAATGCTCAAAATCCTTCATGCTCAGCTTAAACAGTACATGAACCGAGAACTTTCAGATGTACAAGCTGGATTTAGAAAAGGCAGAGAAATCAGAGATCAAATTGTCAACATCCACTGGATCATAGAGAAAGCAAAGGAATTCCAAAAAAAATCCCATCTACTTCTGCTTCATTGACTTTGCTAAAGCCTTTGACTATGTGGATCACAACAAACTGGAAAATTCTTAAAGAGAAGGGAATACCAGACCACCTTACTTACCTCCTGAGAAACTTGTATAAAGGACAAGAAGCAACTGTTAGAACTGGACATGGAACAGCAGACTGGTTCAAAATTGGGAAAGGAGTACGTCAAGGCTGTATATTGTCACCCTGCTTACTTATCTTATGAGAAACGCTGGGCTGGATGAATCACTAGCTGGAAACAAGATTGTTGGGAGAAATATCAATAACCTCATATATGCAGATGACACTAATGGTACAAAGTGAAGAAGAACAATGAAGGTGAAAAAGAAGAGTGAAAAAGCTAGCTTAAAACTCAACATTCAAAAAAATGAAGATCATAGCATGCAGTCCAATCACATCAGGCAGATAGATGGGGAAAAAGTGGAAACAGTGACAGATTTTATTTTCTTGGGCTCCAAAACCAGTGCAGACAGTGTCTGCTGTCATAAAATTAAAAGTTGCTTGCTCCTTGGAAGAAAAGCTATGACAAACCTAGAGAGCGTATTAAAAAGCAGAGACATCACTTTGATGACAAAGGTCCGTACAGTCAAAGCTATTGTTTTTCCAGTAGTCATGCAAGGAAGTGAGAGCTGGACCATAAAGAAGGCTGAGCATCAAAGAACTGATGCTTTCAAATTGTGGTGCTGGAGAAGATTTTTGAGAGTCCCTTGGACAGCAGGGAGCTCAAACCAGACATCCTAAAGGAAATCAGCCCTCAATATTCACTGGAAGGACTGATGCGGAAGCTCCAACACTTTGGCCACCTCAAGTGAAGAGCCAACTCACTGGAAAAAACCTTGATGCTGGGAAAGATTGAGGGCAGGAGGAGAAGGGGGTAACAGAGGAGATGGTTGGATGGCACCACCGACTCAATGACATGAGTTTAAGCAAACTCTGGGAGATAGTGAAGGACAGGGAACTGGCATGCTGCAGTCCATGGGGTCGCAAAGAGTCGAACGTGACTTACTGACTCAAAAACAACAACATGTAGGCAGTATCCCTCTCTTCTGCAGAAAGGATTAAAATGAAAGTGCCTTCCTCTTTTCTGTTGCAAAGATAAACTGCTTCTATTTTCAGATTAAAACAAGCCATAAATAACCTTCAAAGCAGTCCAATACTGATACAAAGAAAAAGAAAACTAATTTAAAGATGAACAGGGAATAAAGTGCCTCTTTTGCATCAGTGCATATTACTGCTACCAAAATACCACTGAAGAAAAGTGAAACAGTCCAACATATAATCTGTACCACTTTGATGTCATGTATAAAGTGATAGTATCTTCAAAAACTGTTTCAGAAAAGACTATGACAAAGGAGTTATTAAAGAAATATTTATTTTTCTCCACAATGAAAATAGCTTTCCCCTGATTGTGAAGTTGAAGTGAAGTCGCTCAGTCGTGTCCAACTCTTTGCGACCCCACGGACTGTAGCCTACCAGGCTTCTCTGTCCATGGGATTTTCCAGGCAAGAATACTGGAGTGGGTTGCCATTTCCTTCTCCAGGAGATCTTCCCGACCCAGGAATTGAACCCGGGTCTCCCGCATTGTAGGCAGATGCTTTACAGTCTGAGCCACCAGGGAAGTTCTGATTATATAAGTTCCCCTGATTATATAGGTGAAATAAGTTCATTGTTAGAAAAAAATGAAAAAACAGGTACTTACTGACCCAAGTATATTGGTAACTGTTAAAATTTTAAAAGATGTGAAAGACACTCAGGGGAAGGAGAGGCTATTTCCAATATCTCTCAGTACAAACCTCACATTAGCTGACCCCTGAGCTTAGTCTGGCTCAGCGGTAAAGAATCTGCCTGCCAATGTGGGTGACACAGGAGACGCAGGTTCTATCCTGGGTTGGTAAGTTCCCCTGGAGAAGGGAATGGCTGGCTACCCATTGCAGTATTCTTGACTGGACAATCCCATGGACAGAGGAGCTTGGCAGGCTGTAGTCCATGGGGTTGCAAAGAGTCGGATACGACTGGGCTCACAGCACAGAGCTTAGCCTGAGGAAGAGTAGGGAAAGAATAGGCACAGAAAGACTCAGGGCTCTCAGAGGAAAGCAGCTACCCCCTCCTAAGTGTGGCAGCCAGCCAGGGCAATGGCCAACCATACTGGTTCCTTGTCAGAAAAGGAGCTTTGAGCCTTCCTGAGTTATAGGCTGGGAGGGGAGAGGAATGGATGGGTTTTTGAGATGGCTTTCACAGTACGGTGTTACTCAGTTTTTCCTTCCCTTATCTAGCTATAGTCACACAGTCTTCTCTTACAGAGCCTGACTCTTATTAGAGTCTTTGTTCTTTCTTTGGGGGCTTGGTTAAATTAAGTACCCCCATTCCCAGCTATCACTCTAATTTATCATCTTGTTTTTATTTCTTCAAAGCAGTTACAACTCTCAGACATTGTGTTCATTTATTTTTTAATCTTATTTGTGTGCATCTCTCTATCTTTGCTAGAATATAAGCATCTAGAGGGCAGGAAATCTTTGTTTCTCACTGTATCCCTAATTTCTGTTAAAATAGTGTCTGGTAAAGTAGTCCCTCAAAATTTTGTCAATGATGGGGTAAAGAAGAAGACTGCCCATTTACAGACTAATCATCTGGAGGAAAGGACTAAATTAAAATGTGTCAGGAATTCCCTGATGGTAGAGCAGTTAAGATCTCACCTTCCAATGCAGGGGGTGTGGGTTCAATCCCTGGTCAGGAAGCTAAGATTCCACATGGCTTACGGCCAGAAAACCAAAACATATAACAGAAGCAATATAGTAACAAATTCAGTAAAAACGTTAAAAATGGTCCACATTAAAAAAAAAATCTTTAAAGTAACCTTCAACTAAAGAAAACACGATAGGTAAAACAATATAAATCTTTTAAGAAACTCTTTTTCTGTTCATCTGGAGAGGTAGGAGCTTACAAACTGTCAGAAATTCATGGGAAATTAAAAAACAGACAATACAGTAATTTTTCTAAACACAAACAAATAATAGTTATATAAGTCCTATCAGAACCAAGTTAGCACCGAATAAATATTGAGAAATCAATCACTTTTAGAGGAAGAAATTGATTGTGTATTACAATAACTTCTTTATTTAAGTATTATTTATGGATGTCCACTGTACAAGCAGTGCTTTTAGACATGGAAAATATTCTGCTGAATAAGAAAGTTATGATTCTGGCACTCACAGAGTTGACAATCTAATAAAAGAGAAAATCAATAAACAAATATATATATAAACAAAATAATTACAGCATATGATAAAAATAAACAGGGTATTATGATAAGGAGTAACGGAAGGAGAGGGGCCTACTTCAGAAGAATGGTCTAAGATTGCCTCTTTGAAGATCTGATATAGTCAAGAAAAAACCTGGGAGATGATTTCAGACATAAGGAATAGTAAGGGCAAAGAGCCTTAGTGTAGTCTAAGTACCACAGCGTGCCAAGAAAATCATTTGAGATAAGGTTTAACAGGTAAATAGTGTGAGACCATGTAAGTTCTTATATCTGAGCAAGCAGTTTGGATTTTATTCTAAGTGCAACGAAAATCACTAAACGGTTAAGTGACTTGATCTAATTTAAGTTTAATAATATCACTCTGGCTACTGTGCACAAAATGGATTCTAAGGGGACTAAAACAGAAGGCAGGAGACCAGTTAGGAAACTACTATAGCATTTCAGATGAAAAGTGAAGGTGGAAAGGATGACTGAGGGACGCAGGAGTAGAGGATGAGAGAAGTAAATGGATTTAGGTTATATTTTTGGAAGTAAATTAACAGAACTCTCAGATTGTTTGGATGTGATGAACTGAAAATGTTGCCACATTTATGCTTGAGTGGGTGGTGGTAATGTTTACCGATAAAAGGAAGACTTAAAGGAAAGCCAGGGAGCAAAGTCCCTGCAGCCCAGGGAAGAAGTGTCTCACCAGGCTGCTCAGGGCTGGTACATTGGGATGACCCAGAGGGATGGGACTGGGAGGGAGGTGGCAGCGGGGTTCAGGATGGGGAACACATGTACACCCATGGCTGATTCACGTCAATGTATGGCAAAACCCACTACAATACTGTAAAGTAATTAGCCTCCAACTAAAATAAATAAATTTAAAAAAGAAAAAAAAAGAAGTGTCTCACTAAGAAAGGAGCAATTAATTTTGTCAAGTGGTGCTGAGGAATTCAGGTAAGATGAGGAGAGAAAAGCATCACGTAAGAGGAGGAGAGAAAAGGATTTGGCAAGATGGTGACTCTTAATGTCCATGTCAGTGCAGTTCCATCAGAGTAGAAGGAAAGAAAGTTACATTGCAAAGGGCTGGAGAGTGAAGGGAAGGTGAGGAAGTCAGTATGTACAGACAACTCTTAAATTTTGTTTTTCTCATATGAAGATCAGAGATATGGGGCTACAACTGAAGGGGGACAGGGACAAGAAGAGTGGTTAATGGAGAAGTTGTTTTGTATATTAAGATGGGCATTATGCAAGCATATTTGTTGAGAAGAGCAATCCAGACAGGCAGAGACTGAGGAACAGGAGGACTGGAGTCTTGGAGTCAGCAGCTCTATATATAATTGAACATACATACGGGGCTTCCCTCATAGCTTAGTTGGTAAAGAATCCACCTGCAATGCAGGAGACTCTGGTTCGATTCCTGGGTCAGAAAGATCCCCTGGAGAAGGGATAGGCTACCCCCTCCAGTATTCTGGCCTGGAGAATGCCATGGACTGTACAGTCCATGGGGTCACAAAGAATCAGACACGACTGAGTGGCTTTCACACACACACAAACATACATATGTCAAAGGACAGGTTTTCTAGATGTTTTTTATACTTATGGCTTTTTTAGATGTATTTTCATACTTGTGGTTATCCAGATGACAGAACGTATAGCATACTGCAAAGAAGACCACACAAACTGGGTTTTAAAGAAGAAAAAAAAATTTAGTACAATATTTGCATAATTTCCTTCATTAAAAAAACTTACCTCTCGTTTATCTAAAGCAGCATATTCAGCTTCTATTTCTTCAGCTTCAGGATCTCGTGAGAATACCATTTGAGATTCTAGATTGAGGGCCAAATCTTTGTGGTGTTGCTTTTCAGCACAATCACAAGGAGTATCTTTATTCTCATTCTCAGCAAACAGGTCTCCTCCATGTTTTACTAAAAGCTAAAAAAATATTTGTTCAAAAAACTTGCAGCTATAGATTTAAATACAAGTTATTCCATGCTACATATTGAAACTTTTTAATATAATAAAAGCATGACAAAAAATCAATAATATGTAATAATATGAAGTGACAGTAAAAGTTAGATACCAGTGGCTTCTGATTTTAAGATAAGCAATTACAGTCAATCAGTGTTAAGATAAGTTCCTTTGGTTAAAAAACAACAAACCTGCTTCTTAAATTTTATAAAGAAATTATCAAACATTCTATCCAATCCAAAGTTTTACTTAAAAATGAATAATTTTATAGTGATTCGTTGCTTTAAATTTTACACATTTCTACAAATCTTTCTTAAACAAGGACATAACCACTAATACCTGATGTCCTGGCAAGGCAGACAAAAATTTTCATTTGTATTATTCATTATCCAGTTAAACATTGAAATGAAATTAGGTTGAGCAAATCACTGAAGCAAAACTGTTCCCAATATTACTCAAAATAAGCAATGGGAATAGCTACTCACAGCGAAGGTAAGAAGCTACTCTATCAAATCTCTTTGATATTTAAAGGAAGGACTTCACCGAAAGAAATCCCACTTGTAAAAATGCAAGAAAGAGTGACAATGTGTTTACTACTGAGGTTTCTGCTGATTTTGTAGAAGCTTAATACACTGTTACTAAGGGCTGTAGGTTCAAGGTTCCCCGTTATATCTGCAGAGACACTGGGAAGGACACGAATACCATGAGGGCCATAATCCAGGACACCTCTGAAGGACAGCATAACAATTCGTCATGGCGCCGATTCTTTTCTAGAATTCACTCACCAACAACAACACTGTAAGACACCACCTGTGGTTTTCTAAGTGCCAAGCACTATGCTAAGACATTTTTTTTAAATTAGTTTATTTATCTATTTTTTAACTTTACAATATTGTATTTGTTTTGCCATACGTTGACATGAATCCACCATGGGTGTACATGGTTTCCCCTTCCAGAACCCCCCTTCCACCTCCCTCCCCATCCCATCCCTCTGGGTCATCCCAGTGCACCAGCCCCGAGCACCCTGTATCATGCATCGAACCTGGACTGGTGATTTGTTTCACATATGATAATTTACATGCTTCAATGCCATTCTCCCATATCATCCCGCCCATGCCCTCTCCCATAGAGTCCATAATACTGTTCTATTTATCTGTTTCTCTTTTGATGTCTCGCATACAGGGTTATCTTTACTGATTAACTAAATACCATATATATGTGTTAGTATACTGTATTGGTGTTTTTCTTTCTGGCTTACTTGACTCTATATAATAGGCTCCAGTTTCATACACCTCATTAGAACTGATTCGAATGTATTCTTTTTAATGGCTGAGTAGTATTCCATTGTGTATAGTTACTACAGCTTCCTTATCCATTCATCTGCTGATGGGCATCTAGGCTGCTATTATAAACCGAGCTGTGATGAACATTGGGGTACACGTGTCTCTTTCCATTCTGGTTTCCTCAGTGTATGCCCAGCAGTGGGATTGCCGGGTCATATGGCAGTTCTATTTCCAGTTTTTTGAGGAATCTCCACACTGTTCTCCATAGTGGCTGTACTAGTTTGCATTACCACCAACAGTGTAGGAGGGTTCCCTTTTCTGCACACTTTCTCCAGCATTTATTGCTTATAGTCTTTTGTATAGCAGCCATTCTGATAGGCGTGAAATGGTACCTCATTGTGGTTTTGATTTGCATTTCTCTGATAATGAGTGATGTTGAGCATCTTTTCATGTGTTTGTTAGGCATTTCTATGCCTTCTTTGGAGAACTGTCTGTTTAGTTCTTTGGCCCACTTTTTGATTGGGTCGTTTATTTTTCTGGAATTGAGCTGCAGGAGTTGCTTGTATATTTTTGAGATTAATTGTTTGTCCGTTGCTTCGTTTGCTATTATTTTCTCCCATTCCGAAGGCTGTCTTTTCACCTTGCTTATAGTTTCCTTTGTTGTGCAAAAGCTTTTAAGTTTAATTAGGTCCCATTTGTTTATTTTTGCTTTCATTTCCAATATTCTGGGAGGTGGGTCATAGAGGATCCTGCTGTGGTTTATGTCGGAGAGTGTTTTGCCTATGTTTTCCTCTAGGACTTTTATAGTTTCTGGTCTTACGTTTAGATCTTTAATCCATTTTGAGTTTATTTTTGTGTATGGTGTTAGAAAGTGTTCTAGTTTCATTCTTTTACAAGTGGTTGACCAGTTTTCCCAGCACCACTTGTTAAAGAGATTGTCTTTTCTCCATTGTATATTCTTGCCTCATTTGTTGAAGATAAGGTGTCCACAGGTGCATGGATTTATCTCTGGGCTTTCTATTTGGTTCCATTTATCTATATTTCTGTCCTTGTGCCAGTACCATACTGTCTTGATGACTGTGGCTTTGTAGTAGAGCCTGAAGTCAGGCAGGTTGATTCCTCCAGGTCCATCCTTCTTTCTCAAGATTGCTTTGGCTGTTCAAGGTTATTTGTATTTCCATACAAATTGTGAAATGATTTGTTCTAGTTCTCTGAAAAATACCGTTGGTACCTTGATAGGGACTGCATTGAATCTATAAATTGCTTTGGGTAGTATACTCATTTTCACTATATTGATTCTTCCAATCCATGAACACGGCATATTTCTCTATCTATCTGTGTTATCTTTGATTTCTTTCATCAGTGTTTTATAGTTTTCTATATATAGGTCTTTTGTTTCTTTCGTTAGGTTTATTCCTAAGTATTTCATTCTTTTCGTTACAATGGTGAAAGGAATTGTTTCCTTACTTTCTCTGTTTTCTCATTTTTAGTGTAGAGGAATGCAAGGGATTTCTGTGTGTTAATTTTATATCCTGCAACTTTACTATATTCATTGATTAGCTCTAGTAATTTTCTGGTGGAGTCTTTAGGGTTTTCTATGTAGAGGATCATATCATCTGCAAACAGTGAGAGTTTTACTTCTTCTTTTCCAATCTGGATTCCTTTTATTTCTTTTTCTTCTCTGATTGCTGTAGCTAAAACTTCCAAAACTATGTTGAATAGTAGTGGTGAGAGTGGGCATCCTTGTCTTGTTCCTGACTCTAGGGGAAATGCTTTCAATTTTTCACCATTTAAGATAATGTTTGCTGTGGGTTTGTCATATATAGCTCTTATTATGTTGAGGTATGTTCCTTCTATTCCTGCTTTCTGGAGAGTTTTTTTTTATCATAAATGGATGTTGAATTTTGTCAAAGGCTTTCTCTGCATCTATTGAGATAATCATATGGTTTTTATCTTTCAATTTGTTAATGTAGTATATCACATTGATTGATTTGTAGATATTAAAGAATCTTTGCGTCCCTGGGATAAAGCCCACTTGGTCATGATGTATGATCTTTTTAATATGTTGTTGGATTCTGTTTGCTAGGATTTTGTTAAGGATTTTTGCATCTATGTTCATCAGTGATATTGGCCTGTAGTTTTCTTTTTTTGTAGCATCTTTGTCTGGTTTTGCTATTAGGGTGATGGTGGCCTCATAGATGAGTTTGGAAGTTTACTTTTCTCTGCAATTTTCTGGAAGAGTTTGAGTAGGATAGGTGTTAGCTCTTCTCTAAATGTTTGGTAGAATTCAGCTGTGAAGCCGTCTGGTCCCGAGCTTTTGTTTGCTGGAAGATTTCTGATTACAGTTTCAATTTCCGTGCTTGTTATGAGTCTGTTAAGACTGTCTATTTCTTCCTGGTTCAGTTTTCGGAAGTCGTACTTTTCTAAGAATTTATCCATTTCTTCCAAGTTGTCCATTTTATTTGCATATAGTTGCTGGTAACAGTCTCTTATGATCCTTTGTATTTCTGTGGAGTCTGTTGTGATCTCTCCATTTTCATTTCTAATTTTGTTGATTTGATTCTTCTCCCTTTGTTTCTTGATGAGTCTGGCTAATGGCTTGTCAATTTTATCTTCTCAAAGAACCAGCTTTTGGCTTTGTTGATTTTTGCTATGGTCTCTTTTGCTTCTTTTACATTTATTTCTGCCCTAATTTTTAAGATTTCTTTCCTTCTACTCACCCTGGGGTTCTTCATTTCTTCCTTTCCTAGTTGCTTTAGGTGTAGAATTAGGTTATTTATTTGGCTTTTTTCTTGTTTCTTGAGGTACGCCTGTATTGCTATGAATCTTCCCCTTAGCACTGCTTTTACAGTGTCCCATAGGTTTTGGGTGGTTGTGTTTTCATTTTCGTTCGTTTCTATGCGTATTTTGATTTCTTTTTTGATTTCTTCTGTGATTTGTTTGTTATTCAGCAGTGTGTTGTTCAGCCTCCACATGTTGGAGTTTTTAATAGTTTTTCTCCTGTAATTGATATCTAATCTTACTGCATTGTGGTCAGAAAAGATGCTTGGAATGATTTCTATTTTTTTGAATTTACCAAGACTAGATTTACGGCCCAGGATGTGATCTATTCTGGAGAAGGTTATGTGTGCCCTTGAGAAAAAGGTGAAATTCATTGTTTGGGGGTTAAATGACATATAGATATCAATTTGGTCTAACTGGTCTATTGTATCATTTAAAGTTTGTGTTTCCTTGTTAATTTTCTGTTTAGTTGATCTGTCCATAGGTGTCAGTGGGGTATTAAAGTCTCCCACTCTTATTGTGTTATTGTTAATTTCCCCTTTCATACCTGTTACCATTTGCCTTACATATTGTGGTGCTCCTATGTTGGGTGCATATATATTTATAATTGTTATATCTTCTTCTTGGATTGATCCTTTGATCATTATGTAGTGTCCATCTTTGTCTCTTTTCACTGCCATTGTTTTTAAGTCTATTTTATCTGATACGAGTATTGCTACTCCTGCTTTCTTTTGGTCTCTATTTGCATGAAATATCTTTTTCCAGCCCTTCACTTTCAGTCTGCATGTGTCCCTTGTTTCGAGGTGGGTCTCTTGTAGACAGCATATATAGGGGTCTTGTTTTTGTAACCATTCAGCCACCTTTGTCTTTTGGTTGGGGCATTCAACCCATTTACATTTAAGGTAATTATTGATAAGTATGATCCCGTTGCCATTTACTTTATTGTTTTGGGTTCGAGATTATACACCCTTTCTGTGTTTCCTGTCTAGAGAAGATCCTTTAGCATTTGTTGAAGAGCTGGTTTCGTGGCGCTAAATTCTTTCAGCTTTTGCTTGTCTGTAAAGCTTTTGATTTCTCCTTTGTATTTGAATGACATTCTTGCAGGATACAGGAATCTGGGCTGTAGATTATTTTCTTTCATCACTTTAAGTATGTCCTGCCATTTCCTTCTGGCCTGAAGAGTTTCTATTGAAAGCTCAGCTGTTATCCTCATGGGAATCCCCTTGTGTGTTATTTGTTGTTTTTCCGTTGCTGCTTTTAATATTTATTCTTTGTGTTTGCTCTTTGTTAATTTGATTATTATGTGTCTTGGGGTGTTTCGCCTTGGGTTTATCCTGTTTGGGACTCTCCGGGTTTCCTGGACTTGGGTGAGTATTTCCTTCCCCACTTTAGGGAAGTTTTCAACTATTATCTCGAGTATTTTCTCATGGTCTTTCTTTTTGTCTTCTTCTTCTGGGACTCCTATGATTCGAATGTTGGTGCGTTTAACATTGTCCCAGAGGTCTCTGAGGTTCTCCTCATTTAATTCTTTTATCTTTTTTCCTCTCTGTTTCATTTATTTCTATCATTCTATCTTCTACCTCACTTATGCTATCTTCTGCCTCTGGTATTCTACTGTTGGTTCCCTCCAGAGTATTTTTGATCTCATTTATTGCATTACTGATTTTATATTTACTCTTTTTTTATTTCTTCTAAGTCCTTGTTAAACCTTTCTTGCATCTTCTCAATCCTTGTCTCCAGGTTATTTGTAACTCCAATTTGTTTTCCAGATTTTGGATCATTTTCACTATCATTATTTGGAATTCTTTATCAGGTAGATTCCCTATCTCTTCCTCTTTTGTTCTACTTGGAGGACATTTATCCTGTTCCTTTACCTCCTGGGTATTTCTCTGCCTTTTCATCTTGTTTATATTGCTGTGTTTGGGGTGGCCTTTCTGTTTCCTGGCAGTTTGTGGTTCCTCTTTATTGTAGAGGTTCCTCGCTGTGGGTGGGGTTAGACGGGTGGCTTGTCAAGGTTTCCTGGTTGTGGAAGCTTGTGTCGGTGTTCTGGTGGGTGGAGCTTGATGTCTTCTCTCTGGAGTGCAATGAAGTATCCAGTAATGTTTTGAGATGTCAGTGGGTTTGGTGTGACTTTGGGCAGCCTGTATATTGAAGCTCAGGGTTATGTTCCTGTGTCGCTGGAGAATTTGCATGGTATATCTTACTCTGGAACTTGTTGGCCCTTGGGTGGTGCTTGGTTTCAGTGTAGGTATGGAGGCGTTTGATGAGCTCCTATCATTTAATGCTTCCTGGATTCAGGAGTTCTCTAGTGTTCTCAAGATTTGGACTTAAGTCTCCTGTCTCTGGTTTTCAGTCTTATTCTTATAGTAGCCTCAAGACTTCTCCATGTATACAGCACCGATGATAAAACATCTAGGTTAATGATGAAAAGTTCCTCCACAGTGAGGGACACCCGGAGAGGTTCACAGAGTTACATGGAGAAGAGAAGAGGGAGGAGGGAGACAGAGGTGGCCAGGAGGAGAAGAGGGGCATCAAAAGGGGAGAGAGCAAGCTAGCCAGTAATCACTTCCCTATGTGGTCTCCACCGTCTGGATCTCTCAGAGATGTTCACGGAGTTACACAGGGAAGAGAAGAGGGAGAAAGGAGACAGAGGTGGCCAGGAGGAGAAGAGGGGGAATCAAAAGGGGAGAGACAGATTCAGCCAGTAATCAGTTCTCTAAGTCTTCTCCACAGTCCGGAACACACAAAGAGATTCAGAGAGTTGGGTTGAGAAGAAAAGGGGCAGTGGAGAGATGGAGGCGACCTGGTGGAGAAAAAGGAGAGTTAAAAGGGGGAAGAGAGCAATCAAGCCAGTGATCTCGCTCCCGAGTAAAAATGGGTGCTGAAGATTGGGTTCTTGAAGATACAAAGTTGATAACAAATACTAAAAAGCAAAGATTAAAAATCTAGAGGTTAAGTTCCCCAAAATACCATATTAAAAAAAGATAAAAAAAAAAAAAGAAAAAACCCCACCAGAGTCACAAAAATAAGGTCTTAAAAAAATTAAAAAAACACAAATAAAAATGGGGTCTTTTTTTTATTGCAAGGTGATAGTAGGTTATAAAAACGAAAATTGAAGGAGTAATAGGGGACTTAAAAATAAGAAAATAAAACTAAAAATCATTAAAAAATAATAAAAAAAAGTTTTAAAAATTTAAAAAATGATAATAGTAAAAATATATCTAGGACTTTCCCTGGAGCTGTTTCAGACAGTGTGGGGTCAATTGATTTTCAGATAGTTCCTTGGTCCAGCTTGTACTTCTCAAGGTCTCTAGGCCCTTTCCTATGTAGTCGGTGCTAACTACAGGGTTTTAATCTGTTGCATCCATCACTTCCAAAGCGGTTCCCTCTGTTTCTTTTAGCTTCTTCTGTTTGCTGGTCTCTTCAGTGTCTAATTTCCACCCTGACACAAGGAGGGCGGTGGTGGTCACTTTTTTTAAGTCTCACTTGTTCAGTCGAGCTGTAGGGAGGGAGGAACACTGCAAACAAATCTCACTGGCGTGTGCTCACAATGTTTCAGCCACCCTGGGTTTTCCCCGCTCATGGCGTGTGTGCTTTCCCAGTCTACACTGCTCAGGCTCTAGGTTGCACGGCTGGGAACTGTCTGAAGTGGTCCCTGGGGTTGCCTGTACTTCCCAGGTCTAAGCTGCAGAGGTTCTGGTTCCCGGGTACTTCACAAAGGCGCAGACTTGGTTGAGCCTGGGTTTTGTGCCCTTCCCAGGTCCAAGCAGCTCTGGTGACCCGGTTTTTGGCTAGCGCAGTCGGGGACTGCGTCTTTTCCCCTTCCCCCATCCCAGCCGCTCGGTTTTCTGGGTGTACAACAGGTGCAGCTTCCCAGGTGTGCCGAGCTCTCCCCTGGGGAGCTGATCTCTGGCTGTGACCCTCTCGGCGGATGTCAACCCTCCAGAGTCCCAAGAAGTCCTGGTTAGTAGTGAGGTCTGTTTGCAGTTTGGTATAGGATGCCTCTCTGGGGCCCGATTCTGCCCTTCCGGCTCTGGCTGCCCTCGACTGCCTGTCTCCTGCGGGAGAAGGGCTGGTCCACAGCCGGCTTGCTCTGCTCAGTCCTTTGTTCTGTGAGGAGGCCTGGCGGTGTCTTAGGTTAAGGCTTTTTGCGGGAAAGCTATTCCAGGGTCTAGGTTGCTGTCTCAATCTAGTTCCCTCAGATTGCCCTTGGGGCATTCAGGCCTAGTCCTTATCCAAAGCAATGCAGCCCGCCTCTCCCTGCCCAACCCCCACTTGCTCGTTGGGGATGCACGTGTCTGCGCTGTGCGCTGGCTGTGAGTTGCTGTTAGGTATGTAAACCGTGGGTTTTAATTATTTATTCTTCCTCCAGGTTATTTTGCCCTCTGCAATTCCAAGGCTTGCCACAGACCCGCCGGGGAGAGTGTTTCTTGGTGTTTGGAAACTTCTTTCTTTTTTAAGATTCCCTTCCTGGGATGGATCTCCATCTCTACCTCTTTTGTCTCTCTTTTTATCTTTTATATTTTGTCCCACCTCCCTTCGAAGACTACGGGCTGCCTTTCTGTGTGTCTGATGTCCTCTGCCAGCATTCTGAAGTTGTTTTGTGGAATTTGCTTGGTGTCTAAATGTTCTTTTGGTGAATTTGTGGGACAGAAAGTCGTCTCCCTGTCTTATTCCTCCGCCATCTTAGGATCGCCTCACTAAGACTTCTAATACATATTCTATTTAATGTTAACAATCCCAAGTAGCACGGATAATATAATGGTTCAGAAGAGTTAAATAACTTGACCAAAATTACCCAGCTAATAAGCAGCAGAACTGGGATTCAGACATAAGTTTGACTGAGTTCTTAATGACACTGTACTGACACAAAGAACAGGTTGATCACAAAAATTAAAGAAGTCAAATGTATCCTGGGCCTACCGTAAAGTTCTCATTTATGATCTAAACGTGAATACTTTTAAGGATTTTCATTTTTTTAAGGGATTTAATCAAAATGGTAGGTTCTTTTCATTTTCTTCCAAATTTTATCTCCTCTCCCTCCAACAAACACAGGTATTTCTGTAAAATTCCTTTATTGCTTCGGGAATTCTCATGGTTCCTCTACAGTCATCCCAAGAGGCTGTGACAAAATAAGGGACCTACACCAATGCCAGGCCTGGAAGCCACTGACAAGCCCAGTGGATATGACTGTGGCTTCTTGCTCTAGGTCAAAGGTATTCCTCAGAGCTAAGATGGTTTACAACATTTTTTAAGTTGTAAAAACAAGCAAAACAAATCAAGAAGAATATGAAACAGACTTGTGGTCATAAAGCTTAAAATAGTTACACATTACATCTGGCCCTTTAAAGGAAAAAAAAATATGTGAAGCGTAAGTCTCAGCAGTCACCGTTACCATCTGGAACCCTTCAGTCGAAGTGTGGTCTGGGGACCAGAGGTATCACTGGGGGTTTGTTAGAAATGCTGAATCTCAGTGTTACCACCCAAGCCCCTCCCACTCCAGACTTGTAAATCAGAATGTGATTCTAATCTCAAGGAGATTCTTATGCACATGAAAGTCTGACAAGCAATGACCCTACACTCTGGCCTAAGTGGTATGGAGACTGGCATATTTATATTACCTACTCTATTTAATACTGGGAAGTAGTAAGCCCATAGACTTACCATACCAACTGCAGGATCTATTACTGTTTTCAGCCTTTCTGCTTCACAGGTTATCCAACATAAAACAATTTGCTTCTGACTGCTACAGAACTAAGAACTGACTTTGTTCTCTGGTTCTTTATTCAGAGCAGTAGGAAATGATTTCTAAAAAGCACATTGGGATAGCTTTCAAAGCCATGATTTGATTTACGTCCAAAACAGATACTACCACAGAAGACATTCGAAATATTAGCAAACAAGATAAACCATATTTAACTTAATTATCTCAGTCTTAAGCAAAAGCAAAGACAACAAAATTTAAGAAGCCATTTCAAAATATTGGTGACAGGAACCTTCCAGTCTGCATTCCATGGGGTTAAAAAAAAAAAAAAAGAATGTATAGAGAGGGAATGTGCGAGAAGTCATTGTTGAGAGTCACTTTTGACAATTTTCAGAACTTGAGATTTCTTACCTTGACTGGTGATCTGTCTTCAAAAGCAGTCCCAAAATGAGTCTGATGGGAGTGAGGTGAGGGATTCCCAAAACCTATATCTCATTGCTGGAGAGATACCCGTGATGGGTGATGGAAGGGAGGGTTCAGGTTTGCAGCATGTCTCCATTTGCCTTGGCAAGGAAATCAATGTATATGCCACTTTTGGCAGAGAAGCTAGCTAGCTAACAGCAGTACTGCCTAACACTGAAGGAGGAAGTTTTTAAAAAGTGTTTCAGCATACTGACCTTTGGGGCCTAAGGTCGAAACACCAGTAAACAGATGTCAAGACATGTTAAACTTCTGCTACATGAGTTAGTTGCTCAGTCATATCCTGTCAGGATACATTTAACAGGAGGCTTCCTGTGTGCTGTTTTCAGTCTTGCATGAATTCTATGTTCCTTAACAGCACCTGAATACAGGTGTCAGAGGGCTGGCAAGCCAGCTTTCGGGGATAATAGAAATTCATGTATCTCATTCGTATGGATAATAGCTTTTCCATACGGTGAACAGCAGCAATTTACAACTCTCTTCCCTTCTGATATGTAAAGTAACTTTTACAACCCCCTCTCTTGAGAATGATTTTAGCCTCTGGCTTTCTGGATGACTTGTTAGATTTTTGATCCCTGTTTCTGCTAAAAAGGGCTATCTTGTAAGAGAGTATATATATGCCCACAATATGTTAAATAAACGCCTTTGTTCCACCAGAGCACTGGTCCGTGTCTTTCTTCATCTCTCTCTCTCTCCCCCTCTCCCTTTCAAGGCTGCTTCCACAGAGCACAGGTGTCCGCCGTGGCTACTTACTTGCCCAGGCTTTCAAGACCTCTTCGAGAGGGCACCCTGAGCCTACATAGACAGTGCTAGCTCTTTGTCCTAGAGTTATATTGGCATACTATGTAAACCAGGGAATATCAGCCTCTTTTCTTCCTTCTTTCACTTTCTTATTGGTCGACTCTGTACCCCCAAGTTCCGGTCCACTAAAGGACCATAACAGTATCTGACTCTTTGCAACCCCATGGTCTGTAGCCCACCAGGCTCCTCTGTCCATGGAATTTTCCAGGCAAGAATACTAGAGTGGGTTGCCATTCCCTTCTCCAGGGGATCTTCTCAACCCAAGAGATCAAACCTGGGTCTCCCACATCGCAGGTGGACTCCTTAACGTCTGAGCCACCATTTGCTGCATAAAGTCAGATGTTTTGCTTTTGGATAATAGGGAGTTACACTTGGTTCTGAAGAAGCAGTTTTTAAATGCTTCAACCAAAGCATCCAAGTACCATTTTCTTCACTCTCAAGCAAAGAGAACTGAATATTTATTCAAATATACATATTTTTTAGCCTATCTCATATACTTGGTGGTACATACAATCTTCTACCTTAAAAGAAACATGCAATTATCACCATCTCAGCATATCTGTTTATCGATGTTGTCTTCCTTTCTATTCATAATCCCACAGGAAGAGGGGAAGGACAGCCCCGAGTTGATGACAAATCCCTTTCCACCCCTTTGATCCTTCATCTAAATGGCTGGTGACTCTGCATAAGTCGTTTAACTTCTGTAAGTCTCAGTTTACAGAGGTCCATTTGTAAAATGAAGGTTACATTATCTTGAGAAAAAATGTAAAAAGAAAGAGGATTCTTAAGAGCCTGTTCTAGCTGTAAAATTCCCATTTCCTAATCTGTCTCCTCTCTGATCCTGAGCACTCCATTCCTGCCACCACCTTCAGTCTCTGACTCCACTGGCTCCTGGCAGAGGAGTCCCCTATCTCAATTCTGTTAGTCCTCTAATGACTTCCTTAGTACTTTCTCAGCCACATTTCTGAGATTAGTGATTGACACTCACTGTCTCTTCATTTCCTCAGCAAATTACTCAATTTCTCCCAGCAATCTAACTTCTACTCTGTTCACTTCACTCTAACATTATTCCTGAAAGTCATTAATACCTCTCAAAGCCAGCCGCCTTTCTCAGTCTTCTAATTCCTTGCCCTTTCTGAAGCATGTCAAATGACTGACTGCCTCCTCTCCTTGAAATTCTTCTCTTGGCATCCTCGACACTGGATTATTTTGGTTCTCTGCTTTTTTGTTTTTTTGTCATCGGCCACTTCTTGTTCTCATTCCCTTTAAACACAGACATTCTCCAACTTGATGCTGTGACTTTAATTCTGTAATTTTATCTATAATCTAAAGTCCTGCCCTTGGATTTGTCATCTATACCTTATCTTGCTTTTAGTTATCAACTCTATGGAGATAACATTTAATTCTAAATCTATATTCATTACCCCCAGTTTGGTTCTAATTTTTAACAGCCTGAATACCATTTCATGTGGATAATCTCAGACCTCAATCTTCTTCTAAATGACAATTCAAGATATTCGCCTTTCCTTCTAACCAATTCCTTCACCTCATCTCACTTTTAATTTTTTTCTTTATACTATTATAGTACAGTTCACATACAACACCTGAACTCACTTTTTAGATGTCTGTCAATTGCTAGCAGGCTTCAAAGTGAACTAACTAGGTTCAAAATCATGCTCAGTTTACTTAAAAATAAAGTTAATTTGTTTAATTATAGATATGATAGCAGACTGTTATACAAAATGCAGAAAAATCAAAGTGAGAAAATTATATTATCTGAAGATAGCTCACCATTGTTAATATTCACATTTTAAAGTCTTCATCATCTTTAATCTTTCTCTTACTTTCTTGTATCAATTGACCAAGTCACCAAAATGCATTTGTCTCATTCTTTCCATTTCTAATACCACCACACATATCCAGGCTCTTTAACAGTTCACAGCAGAATCAGTGCAATAATATTCTAACTCCTATCACTCCATCTAGTATATTGGTTTTCAACCTTGGCTGTTCACTGGAATCATCTGGAGAAGTTTTATTACAGGGGGCTCACGCTCAGAAATCCAATTTTATTGGTTTGAGATATGGTCTACAGAAAGGGATTTTGTGTGCTGACATGGTTACAACCACTGTTCCAACACAAAGGTTTCCAAATTGTTTAAGAATCACTTGGGTAGTCTGATAGTTATATTAGGGTGATCTGGAATGGAGACTAAGTATATGCCCATTTTACAGATGATTCCATTGTAGGTCCCACAGATTACCGCTCTAAGCTAAGGCTTCTCAAACTTTAATGTGAATATGGATGACTTTAGGGTTCCTGTTAAACTATAGATTCAGACTCAGGTGATCTGAGATGAGGCCTGAGATTCTGCATTCCCAACAATACCCAAATTGATGCCAAAGCCAGTCTGTGGAACAGTGTCTGGGTAGCAAGGCTTTAAGAACCACACTTTAGAAGTACCCCCTTTCAAATAAAATCTATTCTACATTACAAGCATTAGGCTAATCTTACTATATTTGCTTTCATAATAGCATCAATTGAAAAATTAAATGGCTCAATTTTCTATAAATAAATTTCAAATTCTTGGCATTAGCACTTAGGATTTTCTACTTACTATAGCTTCTATCTTCATTTTAACTCATCTGTCTTATCAAACCTCTGCAAAATACTTCAATTTGCATATGTTTGAGACATAGAACAGTCCTTCTCAAACTGCAACATGCAAACGAATAACCAGTGAAACTTGCTTAAAGCATTCCTGGAGTCTACCCCAGAGATTCCTATTTGGTATCTGGAGGTCTGGCGGGCACAAGAATTTGTATTTACAACAGGAGTTACTGATGCTACAGGTCTGAGGACCACATTTTGAGTAGCCTCCTCCAAACACTTAAACTGAAGTCTTATCCACTCACATATTACTACTATCCAAGACATTTTCTGGGCTTAGAAAAATTAAAATGATCTTTCCTTCCCTTCAATGCCTGTAACAGTTAATGCCTAAGTAATTAATATAGTTCTTCACGTCATAAAATTTTGGATGCAATAATGAAATCATAACTATCTTGATTAAAAATTAGAAAACCGAGGCCCGGACAGGCACAGTTACTTCCAGTTGCTAAGCTGGGACCACAATTTCCTTATTATTTTTTACAGCTTTAAAACCTCAGGTGCTAAAAACACAATATAATTAAGTAAAACTTTTCAGTATAACTTGTGAATGATTTTTATGGCTTTTCAGTGAAGTATGAAATGCTCTGACAGATGCTGAGTGTCATATAGGCCCTGTGGCTATAAAGGGGAAGTGAGACTTACCATCTTTGGTTTTCTAGTGACCTTTATTTGATCTGACAATAAGCAGCAACACTTAAAGCTTTGAATAAGCAAGTAGGGTGCATAGGAAATATCTAAAGATAATACTCATTTTAAAAAATGCTTTTCACAAAGAGTTGAAGCACTATCAAACACAACAGCCACCTCTGTCATATCAACCATTTCTTGAATCACTATGACAGGTGAAGCACCAATACAAATGAGGCCTAATGACTGGGCTTGTTCTAGGGAAGTTGGCCAAGGGGAGAAAAATCATGCATTAGGCCTTGCTAACAGACCTATGCTGGCCAAGAAGCAATAGCTAGAACCTTGTATGAAACAACTGACTGGTTCAGGATTGAGAAAGGAGTATGACAAGGCTGTTTATTGTCACCTTGTTTGTTTAATTTACATGCGGAGCATGTTATGAGAAATGTCAGGCTGGATGAGTTATAAGCTGGAATCAAAATTGTCGGGAGAAATATCAACAACCTCAGATATGAGGATGGTATCACTCTAATTGCAGAAAGCGAAGAGGAACTAAGGAACCTCTTGATGAGAATGAAGGAGTAGAGTGAAAAACCAGTTTAAAACTCAGTATTAAAAAAACTAAGATCATGGCATCTAGCCCCATCACTTCATGGCAAATAGAAAGGGAAAAGGTGGAAGCAGTGATAGATTTCCTCTTCCTGAGCTCTACAATCACTGCAGAGAGGCTCTGTAGCCATGAAATTAGAAGACAACTGCTTCTTGGCAGGAAAGCCATGACAAACCTAGACAGTGTGTTAAAAAGCAAAGACATCACTTTGCCGACAAAGGTTAGTACAGTCAAGACTATGGTCTTTCCAGCAGCCACCTATAGTTGTGAGAGCTGGACCATAAAGGCAGAGTGCCAAAGAATTGAGGCTTTCAAACTGTGGTGCTGGAGAAGACTCAAGAGTTCCCTGGACAGCAAGGAGATCAACCCTGAATATTCACTGGAAGGACTGACGCTGAAGCTACAATACTTTGGCCACCTGATGCGAAGGGCCAAGTCACTGGAAAGACCCTGATGCTGGGAAAGATTGAAGGCAGAAGGAGAAGAGGGTGACAAATGATGAGATGGTTGGATGGCATCACTGATGCAAGGACATGAACACGGGCAAAGTCCGGGAGATGGTGAGGGACAGGGAAGTCTGGTGTGCTGCAGCCCATGGGGTCGCAAAGAGTCCGACATGACTTTGTGACTGAACAACACCACCACCAACACCAACAGACCTACCCATCATTCCTCTCCGAAGTCCATCTGTATTCCAAAGGAGAAAATAAAAAACTCAGCAACTAAGGAAAACGTGTGTTATTTATAGTATAAAATTCTTCCAAGATTTATATTTTTAAACAAATATTTATTCATTCATTAATTTTTGGCTTTGCGGGATCTTCGCTACTGTGTGGGCTTTCCTCCAGTTGCAGTGAGCAGGGGCTACTCTTCATGGCGGTGTGCAGGCTTCTCCCTGTGGTGGCTTCTCTTGTTGCAGAGCAGAGGCTCTAGAGCACAGGCCCAGTAGTTGTGACACGTGGGCTAAGCTGCTCTGTGGCATGTGGGATCTTCCCAGATCAGAGATTGAACCCCTTTCTCCTTCACTGGCAGGTGGATTCTTTATCACTGAGAAATCAGGGAAGCCCTAAGATTTAAGTTTTAATGGAGTTCCATTTTTGTGTGCTAGGCATCCATTACATAGTATTTTTAAAGTTCTATATATACTTAAAGTGTACAGGAGTTGCTACATATTGATAATTTTATGTGTTTAAAATAAGCTTCTATAGTAGGGCATCCTCTTCATTTTCTTCTCCCAATCTTTGCATAATGCAGGGATCCACTGCAAACTTGTGGGCCAAATCTAGCCTACAGTGTGTTCCCATACAGCCTGCAAACTAAACTGTTTATACATTTTTAAATGGTTGAAAACAATCATTAGATTATTTCACGATATGCGAAAATTGTAAGACATTCAAGTAGGAATGTCCATAAACGAAGTTTTATTGGAACACTGCCATGCTCATTTATATACTCTATGGCTGCTTTCACAATACTGTGGCATGGTTGAGCAGGTGTCTGAAAAAGTTGCTATCTGGGGATTTACCTGGTGGCAGAGTGGATAAAAATCCACCTGCCAATGCAGGGAACATGGACTTGATCCCTGGTCAGGGAAGATTCTACATGTCATGGAGTAACTGAGCCTGCGAGCTGCAATAAGGTGTAACTTCTGAAGCCCATTGTGCTCTAGGGCCTGTGAGCTGCAACTACTGAGCCTGTGGGCCGCAACTACTGAAGCCTGTGTGCCCTAGAGCCCGCACACCACAACTACTGAGCCTGCGTGCCGCAACTACTGAATATGCGTCTAGAGCCTGTGCTCCCCCTCAAGAGGCCCATGCACCATAATGAAGAGTAGTCCCAGCTCGCCTCAACTATAGAAAGACCCCATGCAGCAATGAAGCCCTAGTGAAGCCAAAAATAAATAAAATTATAAAAAAAAAATTTTAATTAAATATACACTATCTAGGTTTTCACAGAAAAATGTTTGCTTACCCTTGGAATGATTCTTTGAAATATGAAAAAATTAGAATTAAAGAGACTTTAATTTGCATTAATAAATGTTTAGCATGTAAGCATTTCTAATTTTCAAAAAACTGCAGTCTACTCTTCTTTGTGTTACTTTTAGCTCATAAATAATCTGAATGATTAATTTGTCAAACTTCAAATTTTCCTACTTAAGCAAAAAGTAGGATTTGATATAAGCATCTGTTGTTAGAAGGTGCCCGGTGGAGATAAAAAGAAGGGGCTGGCCGAAATAGGCAAGGAAGACCTGTATTCTGCAAACTGGTGGCATGAGTTTGACACAACACAACAAAACAAAACAAAGCAAAACAAAAACAAAAACACTGCCAAGATAAATCCAGGTATCAAAAGTAGATATGGTGGTAATGGTAGCATCATTAATAGGAACAAGGCAGTCCAGAAGAGGAGCTGGTGGATAGAAAAGCTTGAGTACAGTTTTGGAAGCACTGAATTTGAGAGACTGTTGGAATGTCCATATGAGGAAATCAACTAGGGAGTAATATAGCATGAGAAACTTCAGGGTGAGCTCTCCATATATATGTATGTGCGTGTGTGTATGTGTGTATATCTATATATATTGGTATATCTGTATCTTATATTTAGCCTTCACACACGCAAGTTTCTACAAAAACTCTATGATTAAGAGGTTTTTTGATGTTATGTTCTCTGTATGTACATGTGTGTGCCCCTTTAGCTTACTACAGAACATAATTATTACAGAGAGAAGGGGAAGTTGTAAACATTTCATTTAAATGGTTCAAAATAATGAGCTACAAGAATCTATGTGTTTAAACGCACATACGAAATTGCCCAATGTCGACTTTATCAACTCTGTCCTTAAATAAAAACAGGAAAAAACACCTTCAATAGCTAGAAAAGACATATTTCCACAGACATTTATAAATAAATCCTTAAGAGTTAAAAAAAATAGTTGGCCTTAACCATGGAATAAAATAATCAATTTAACCTTCAAAGCCAGACATTAAAAATGGGATATATTTTACTACAATCACAGATTAACAGAAAAATTAGTGCTAAAGGGTTCTTTTGAGATGGATGGTTGGATAGTTTCCTCTTCTTTGATAATCTCAAAGAAGCTGAGTGACTGAAGGTCTACAGATAGTCACTGTGAGGACCAGGACTAGATACTGGTGCTCGTTACACCATACTATGATAGTTTAATGAAAAAAATTAATAAACATCTGATAATACTCTCACTGAACCCAAACCCTTTATATCATGCTTGGTACCAATGAACACTATGAATACTAGAAGACCTTACACAGACACTTAAGGACTAATACTCTAAGAAGTACAGCTATAGAGTAGGTTATATATGTCAATGTATTTGTTTTAAGTACCAGAACTAGAAAACACAATAAGGCCTCTGGAAACTAATGTACACTTTCTTATGAAACTCTTTGTGTTTCATTAACAGTAAACATTATCAAGTCATTCAAGACCTGAGGCTGGGTAAATATACAGTCAAGTTTATAAAACAGATTTAAAATAGCTTTATATGGGTAAAATGACATGCTAAAATCTGTTGATGACAACTAGAATAAATGCAATGAAGGTATTTATAGGGTTCTATTTACGGTTTTTACATTAAGTCAAAGAGCTCTTCTGAATACAGAAAAATGAAAATAGTTATTAAATGGTGTGGTTTTTATAACATCATATAATGAAAGATCAAACAGTAAAACACACACATTCACACCAAGCAAATCATCAGGCTTGTCAGTCAGAATAAATCTGGCATTAATTTTCTTCACTGAATAAAAAGTGATATACAAACACATAAATGTGTTGGCAAAAATACCACATTCACTTTTTGAAAACAATTTAATAAGCCCATCACTGTAAACTTACTTCAAAATCAACAACTACTAAAGCAATGCTTATAGAGAATTTTTGGAAGCAAGATATAAAGCAGCAATTTAAGAGCAATATTATTACTATCAAGAATAAGCTATTTGCTACTCTAGCTCACTTGAAAATTATTAATATGATGCTGATGCAGTCCTGTCAACAACAAGTCACTATAGCAGTGATTCATTTATAAGAGGTGGGCATAGAACAATATATAAAAAACTTGTGTAAAAGCCTCAGGAATTCTGTCAATAGCCTCCTTCCATGCTAAATCCTATGACATCCTTCTACCACACTGAGAATCAATGTTAGAAAGCAAAGCTTAAGATTAGTTTTAAAGTTAATGACCATCACTGGCCTTCCCTCATAGTTCAGTTGGTAAAGAATCTGCCTGCAATGCAGGAGACCCTGGTTCGATTTCTGGGTTGGGAAGATCCCCTGGAGAAGGAAATGGCAACCCACTCCAGTGTTCTTGCCTGGAGAATCCCATGGGCAGAGGAGCCTGGCAAGCTATAGTCCTTGGGGTCGCAAGAGTTGGACACGACTTAGCGACTAAACCAACCAACTAAATGTCTGTCACTAACTAAGTAGTGGGCAAAGGTGACACAATCCCAAGAGCTGAAATGACTAAGATTCTAAAAGATCAGTAAGTATCACAAACAAGAGCAAAAAACACAAGATAAGATCAGAAGGCTTCCAAAAGTTGAAAACAACTGACACTTCAGATACACTAAAGAAGTCATGTAAATGGCCATAACCTTTTAACATGAGTAAGAAAATGGAGAACCTTCATTTTTTTTTGTATATTTATCAATTTAGAAGTATAAGTTTATACACATGAATAATATTAAGGAAATACTAAATTTTCAGATATACATTTTAATCTTATTAACATATATTTCATCTGGAAAACTACTTTTCTAATCAAGTCTTACATTTCTGGTAAATGGATACACTGAAACTTAAATACATTTATGCAAAAGAATTTCTAAGAGTTATGTATGGATTGACATGTATATAGCTGAGAGAATATAGCTGTATAGCAGCAAAGACAGTATAAAGGATAATGATTAGTTAAGGATCTAGTTAAGATCTTAGTTAAGATCCTATACTATATGGCTGATTTTATCTAAGCCTGTTATTAGATATTTATAATACATATATATATGAAAAACATACATGGAAAAATTCAAATACAAAGTACTCAGTACTTTAGTGCAAATTACACAGAAAAAACCCAGCACATTTTAATATATAAATTTTCTTAAAGCCCCGATAAATATATTTATTAATATTTATCCCTTGCTGCTGCTTCTTGTTTAGGCAATAAGTCATGTCCAACTCTGCAACCCCATGGCCTGTCAGACTATAGCTTCTTTTGTCCATGGGATTTCCCAGGCAGGAATACCAGAGTGGGTTGCCCTTTCCTTCTCCAGGGGATCTTCCTGCCCAGGGATCAAACCCAGGTCTCCTTCATTGCAGGCAGATTCTTTTACTGCTGAGCCACCAGGGAAGCTCATATGCTTAGGGAACTGATCACTTCTAGATAATACAGGTAAAAGCCCCACTTGTCAAGATTTGCCATATGTATACATTCTATAAACGGGCGTCTAAAATCAGCGACAAGTGAAACTTTTGATACCAAAAGTATTACCCTCAATAAGATAGTGTTTGTATGATGACTGCTATCTTCAGGGATGTTAGTCAATTTTAAATTGCTTCTGATTTCATTTTATTTCCAAGGATAAATATTTGTGGGTTTGTTTTCCCTAAAACAAGGGCTCCTAATTCTTTTAGAACCACAGGAGACAGAAATGATTAGTCGAATTAAGTAAAACAAATACTGATTATTAGACATTACCAAGACACAGATTTTACCATGAGGAATGCTAAAACAAACAAACAAACACACCAAAGTTTTACCTCTACACAGGTTTTCATCCCTGAGGCAGCAGCATAGTGCAGGGGTGTGTTCTTTTTGTTATCAACAGCATCAATAGCTGCTCTCTCATATTCGCCTTGGTCAAGTTTTGCTCCTTTCCATCTTAAAATCATCTGTAGACAATCTGCTCTTCTAAAATCATCTTCTGCAGGGCGTGCTAAGCGAGGATGAAGGGCTCCTTCTGAGATCATAATTTGAGGTCCCATACACAACAAATGCATAGATGTTTCATTGTGCACATTCCGTTTATTTGGATTTCCATCTCTACCAAAAAGAAAGGTCCTAAAATGGTAAAGAATGAAAATCAGGTTTTTCCTACCAGGAAATAATACACAGAAGATACATTTAAAGCTCTACTTCTAAGCTGCTAATCCAGTTTCTACTGCAGCACTGTTTCACAACAGGTTGAATGACTAATTTTTTTTTTTTTGGTTGTGCTGGGTCTTCGTTGCTGTGTGGGCTTTTCTCTAGTTGCGGAGAGTGAGGGCTCCTCTCTAATAGCGGTGCACAGGCTTCTCACTGCAGTGGCTTCTCCTGCACGAGGGCTTCAGCAGTTGCAGCTCCCAAACTCTAGAGTATGGGCTCAGCAGCTGTGGCACACAGGCTTAGTTGTTCCGTGGCATGTGGGATCTTCCCAGATCAGGGATCAAACCCATGTCTTCTGCATTAGGAGGTGGATTCTTTACCACTGAGCCAGCAGGGAAGCCCCACTAATTCTTACAATTATAAAAAAAAAACTTGATTCTAGAACAATAATGCTAAAAAACCAAAGTTGACTATCATTACAGTATTTGCTAATAAAAGAGAAAAAGGCATAGGAAGAAAAAAGAAAGGTAAGGAAAAGGAAAATGACAGAGAAGAGAAAATGAAAAGGAGGAAGAAGGAAAGGAACCAAAGGGCCACATAACGGACTAGTATGTCAATTAATATAAACGTCTTAGGTACACTATTAAACATATGCCAGCAATTTTTTTTTTGTTATTGCTCTGCTATATTTTATTTCTCTTGAGTACATATTTACTTAAGAAGGATGCTGACAACATAGGAGAAGCAAGCAATGCGTAAGTCTGGAAGTAAATGTTAAATCTAGGAAAAATAAGAGTTTTCTGTAGCCTTTGAAAGAATAAGGCATATATTTATACAATGTAATACCTTCTTAAGGCAGTAAGCTAGGTGAGTTCTGGAAGACCACAATCTAATTTCAAGGTAGTAGATGACAATAGGTGAGCTGCCTTAACTTCTGCCAGATCCAGATCTGAGAGCTGTGCCTAGCATCCACTACATCTTTTGGGCGAGGCTCAGTGGATTAACATTTGAGCCAGTTCAGTAGCCATAATAGGAAATGAGTTGGATAAAACCTAGTATAATTCAGTCAGCCTGCACTAAAAAACACAAATATACTATGAAATGGGCATACAGTCCCATATCCAAAGATGAGTCAATTTACTATGGAGGGCTGGTATCACTTGCATTCCTATGTCTACGGGCAGAATAGCAATGGGAAGGGAGCAGAAGAGTCAAATGCTAAATCCTGGTTACATCTGAACTGTTTTTAGGTTAGTTTTAGCTTAGAACAAGAAAAAACAAAGACAAAACCCTGACCAGAAAGGAACCAGGATGAGCTCTTCAACTTGAATGAATGAACCAAGCTTGAAAGCTCTTATGAGGAAAAAGGCTGAGTAAGATGTCCTAAGGTGGTTTCCAGATTTTTAGAACAACTCTGGATATCTCCTGCTTTTATCATTCAAGATTCTAGCCAGCTCAGCAATACAGCCCTTCAAAACTAGCCTATTAGGCTTCTAGGGTCCACATTCATTTGAGCCATCCTGAGAGTAAAACGTGAAGTCTCTGAAGCAGGAACAAATGAAATATTATAGTAACTAGTCCCTCATACCCCAACTCCTACCACTGCTGCTGCTGCTGCTAAGTCGCTTCAGTCATGTCCGACCCTGTGCAACCCCATTGACAGCAGCCCACCAGGCTCCTCTGTCCCTGGGATTCTCCAGGCAAGAACACTGGAGTGGGTTGCCATTTCCTTCTCCAATGCATGAGAGTGAAAAGTGAAAGTGAAGTCGCTCAGTCATGTCCGACTCTTCGTGACCCCATGGACTGTAGCCTACCAGGCTCCTCCGTCCATGGGATTTTCCAGGCAAGAGTACTGGAGTGGCTTGCCGTTTCCTTCTCCAACTCCTACCACTGGGGTAATGCAATCTAAACCAGATCAGACATCTCATAGTACATGCACTGGGGTCTGCACTGCAGGGCAATGTGACAGGCAGACTAGTATCTCTACTCCAAAGAGGTCTATGTCCTAATCCCCGGGACCTGTGAATATGTTACCTTATATAGTAAAAGGGACTTCACAGATGATAAAGTTAAGGTTCTTGACATTACATTGGGCCCAATGTAATCACGAATCCTTAGAAGAGAAAGACAGGAGGGTCAGAATCAGAGATATATTGGAAGATGCTATGCTGCTGTCTTTAAAAATGGTGGAAGGGGCCACAAGCCAAGAAGTGCAGGCAGCTTTTAGAAACTGGAAAAGGTAAGGTAAGGGATTCTACCCAGGAGCATGCAGAAGGAATATAACTCTGCCAACACTTTGAGTTTAATTCAGTGGAACCATTTCAGATTTCTGATCTCCAGAGTGTTAAGATAATACATTTGTGTTGTTTTTAGTCACCAAGTTTGTGATAATTTGTTATAGCAACAAGAGGAATGAGCCCTAAATATAAGACTCTGGGAAGCCTGTGTAGCAGATCTCCTTCCCTCTGGAGACCAGGGAAGGTGTGAAGAGAAGAAGAGGTTGGTGGGGGGGTGGGGGTGGGGGTTGTGTGTGTGGAGGGGGAACCTATCCCTGAGTACGAACACTGTTCTAGGGAAGATCTTGGGTTCTTACGCTCTGGAATGCAAAATATGTTTCTGGGCAAAAGATAAGACTATCATCTCTGAGTCTTACAATTCAGGGAATGTATGAATGGTCTCAGGTCTCATCCACTCCTTACACCCCAATCAAATGTTAAACAAGTATCTCCTGAGAAGTAAACCTCTGGAGTTCTCAATCTCTACTCAGTCCAAGTTTAACTTTCAAAGCTTGTCTTTGAAGCTCAGGTCCCAAGTTCTGACAAAATTTGCTCAGAAAGCCCCATTTTCTCTAAAGTCCTACAGAGCCTTTATGGCCTTCTGACTCCCTCAGTACATGTGTAGGCTCTTTATTGCTTACTCTGCTATCTGGTTTCCAAGGATCTGCCCTAGCGATCTAAACAAACCCAATCCTACTTAGAAGCCTCTTTACACTAAGCTCCTTCCTCCAGTTGCATTGGTCATTCCCTTCTTTGTCTTCCTATAACATCCAAATTATATAATTCATTACATCGTATCACAGTTACTTTCTTACGTATCTGTTCCTTTCCCCCACTTGGTTTATAGCCTCTAAGACAAGGTCTATATCCTGCCCTTTCTTGAATCCCCAATATAGTGTCAAACACAGACGAGACTCTTGCTATAATTTTGATAGATGAACTACTTTGTGTATTACTTTTATGATGAAGATTAGTGATGTGGCACTGGGAATACATTAAGACAGAATTCTAGATCTCTGAAGCCAGTAGCATAACAGACTGGTCAAGAACACAGTATCTACTGACCAGTACAGACTGCCTGGCTTTAGTCCCAGTTCTGCCACTTTCTAGGTGTGTGATCTCGCACAAAATAGCTAATATATAAAATATACTACATATGTAACCAATATAAATATATAGCTAATACATATATATTATATACATAAAACCAACTAATATATGGTTCCTATTCTTTGACCAAGTAAACCTACTCCTGAAATTTATCCTAAAGGAATCAGAATAAAAATGTATAAGAATAATGATATTCAACAGAACTGCTATTTTGAACAGAAAAATGTGTAATCACTTAAATGTCTGGTTATACGAAAACTGGGAAATATAAATCACAGTATTTCTGTACACTAGAAAATTATAAAGTTATCAACAAGTCTATATAAGAATATTTATATTGAAAATCAGAAGGGACATGGAACAATTCTAACAGTTGTTGAAGGGAGGCAGAAATGTGAGTAGTTTCATTTATTTATATAACCATAAAGTTGCTTCATAGTTTAGAAAAAAAGGAAAAATATATTTTTCCTAAGTCAACAACTGATGATAAAATTTTCAATGATATTTCCCTGTATTGATAATTGCTGAATTACAGTGAATAACCAAAATTTAAACACTACTCTAAAAATGTGTTCAAGATTAAAATGTCTTCCAAGAGGCATTATTAACAATAAAAAAGATTTCATTTTCTTAAAAATTTAATTTAGAAATTATTAAGATTCTATAAGATTCTGTACAACAACATAGATTTAGCTTTTCCTATCCCTATTTCCTGGAGAAGGCAATGGCACCCCACTCCAGTACTCTTTCCTGGAAAATTCCATGGACGGAGGAGCCTGGTGGGCTATAGTCCATGGGGTCACTAAGAGTCGGACATGACTAAGCAACTTCACTTTCACTTTTCCCTTTCATGCACTGGAGAAGGAAATGGCAACCCACTCCAGTATTCTTGCCTGGAGAATCCCAGGGACGGGGGAGCCTGGTGGGCTGCCGTCTATGGGGTCGCACAGAGTCGGACTCGACTGAAGCGACTTAGCAGCATCCCTATTTCCAATACATCACGTACTTTCTCTTTTAGTTTGTTCAGGAGACCTCAGGTTCTCATTACCATGGAATTTTAAGTTGGAAGGATGTCAGCTGATATGGAGACTGACTCTCTCATTAAATAATCCTACATCCTCCCCAATAAAGGGAAGAGCTAATGTGATAATTTTTCAAACATTCTTACACCCAATCTGCCTGACTCTGATTAATCAAACCAAAACAAGCTTATTATTAAAGCTAAAGTTAAAATATTAAAATAGCTTAATTACATATATTCACTAAGGAAAGAGTCTCAAATTTATTAGATATAGTACTATATCTGCATAAACATTTTGTACTAAAACTGTCAAGTTGTATATTCTAATTTTGAGTTCAGTTCAGTTCAGTCACTCAGTCAAGTCCGACTCTTTGTGATCCCATGAACCACAGCACACCAGGCCTCTGTGTCCATCACTAACTCCCCAAGTCCACCAAAACCCATGTCCATCAAGTTGGTGATGTCATCCAGCCATCTCATCCTCTCTCGTCCCCTTCTCCTCCTGCTCTCAATCTTTCCCAGCATCAGGGTCTTTCCCAATGAGTCAGCTCTTCGCATCAGGTGGCCAAAGTATTGGAGTTTCAGCTTCAACATCAGTCCTTCCAATGAACACCCAGGACTGATCTCCATTACGATGGACTGGTTGGATCTCCTTGCAGTCGAAGGGACTCTCAAGAGTCTTCTCCAACACCACAGTTCAAAAGCACTCATTCGTCGGCGCTCAGCTTTCTTTACAGTCCAACTCTCACATCCATACATGACCACTGGAAAAACCATAGCCTTGACTAGAAGGACTTTTGTTGGCAAAGTAATGTCTCTGCTTTTTAATATGCTATCTAGGTTGGTCATAACTTTCCTTCCAAGGAGTAAGCATCTTTTAATTTCATGGCTGCAGTCACCATCCACAGTGATTTTGGAGCCCAGAAAAATAAAGCCTGTCACTGTTTCCCCATCTATCGACCATGAAGTGATGGGACTGGATGTCATGATCTTAGTTTTCTGAATGTTGAGATTTAAGCCAACTTTTTCACTCTCTTCTTTCATTGATTCACAGTACTACTTTTATATTATAGGCTTAAATTCAAAAGTAGAGTCTTCTTTAGTTCACATGAGTGAATAAATAGAATTACAAATTTGTAATTGACACGTAAGTTTTAGATAGGCCCCTCTTATAATGAAGTGTATTTTACCACTTACATACAAGGTTAATTCTTGGACCAGGATAAGACATAACTGGCAGGAAGCTAGGGTAAGGAAATCATTAACATGGAAAAAAAATTCTTTTCATTTGACCTTAATAACCCATCGAAAGTCATCTGTTTGTCTAGATTCTTTCAGTGTTCATTGTCAAACAGTCAATTTATAACTGCAACCTATAAATCTACACTTACTCTCCACTTCAATATGACCCTATTCTGATCAGTGTACTAAAACTGCACGCTTTCACATTATCAGGAGTTTCCTAAGAGTTAAGTTCTGATCCTAAATTCTTGTTTTAACTTTAAACTGCTAATAATTCATTTATATCCTGATCTCTTTATTACTTTGGTTTCCGTAACTACCCATCTTTTTAACAGGTCTCTTAATTTTTTTCAGAACAATCTTTCTTTTACCTATGATGATGGCTCTACTTTCCTATCTCCTTAATGAAAGCAAACTCACTTTCTGAGTCTATTTTCTTCTCTGTACATCTTCCTTCCTTTCAGAGAGAACATCCATTCTCAAAGCCACTTATCTTTCGGTGGTTTCTATGAATACACTTTGTAAACCGTAAACTTTTACTTTACGTGACAAACAGTGGTAGCAGAATCATGGTTTTTCTCAAAGGGCTTCTACTATTATTTCAGTGATAATTCTTAATGCTCTATCACACCGACTACTACCCTGACCTTTAGACCATATTCCAAATTTTTATGGGTTTCCCTGGTAGCTCAGCTGGTAAAAGAATCTGCCTGCAATGCAGGAGACCTGAGTTTGATCCCTGTGTTGGGAAGATCCCCTGGAGAAGAGAAAGGCTACTCACTCCAGTACTCTGGCTTGAAGAAATACATGGACTGTACAGTCCATGGGGGTCACAAAGAGTGTAAGGCCCATTTCTCTTGCACATTCCATCATTATCTCATATTCAGTTGAGCTCCCCTCAAAATAACAGTCTTCTCTGTTACCGCCTCAATTTCTTGTCATAACACTATTATTCCAGTAGTTACTGAGATATACATATACTTTCAGTTCCCTTTACATCTGTCCTTTCATGCAACATTATATTTGAGTAGCTGTATTTGCCAGGTACGATTATAGGGGTTAGGCATATTGTTAAGAAAACAGACTAAGTACCTGCCCTTACAGTGTGTGCACAGCAAGAGAGCTTAGGAGAGAACTGAATTTCAATCCATTTATAAGAATTTAGTAACTCCTGAAATATAAGAATCAAAAAAAAAAACCTGGAAAGCCTATTTTAATTTTCAAAGCTTGATATTAACATATGCTCTGATAAACATGTGCTCTAATAAAGATTTTATATTTTATTTATACCAAAATACAAACCCCTTTCATATTTTAGGAAGCACAAGAAGTTATCCGATAAAATCTAAGGAACAAGCACTTTAATTTCCAATTTTATACATGCCTATCCTAAATTTATTTAAAAACAAAAAACAAAAAAAACAAACAAACAAAAAAATGAGACCTAAGACTTGGCAATTAACTGGTAAAAAAAAAAAAACAAACAGTGCTTCTGCTACATCAAGTAGTAACTATTTATGAATATGGATTTAGTTTCCCATGAAAGAAGCACTGTGGTATGGTATAATGTAAACACATAGCATTTAGGTTCAGAGAGATACATATGCAAACTAGCTCCTAAACTGTAAACTGCCCTTCTTTGACCATATTATTATGCCTAAGGAGAGGGGAAAGCTGTGCCTGCTGTTGCAGGTACCATAAAGCTAAAGGAAATGGGGATTAAATCAAGGCCTTATTGCAATTTACTTTATGGCTACTAAAGTATATTGTCCTTGGCTAGGTATACTCCTTTGTCCACCCATATATGTCATGTGTTAGGAATCTAGTCAAGCTTAGTCAGAGTCTGTACCGAAGCTAGCAGGCCAGGTTACATGAGGCAGCATGAGAAAATAATGGCCATCAACTTGTTACAAGTTTAGAAAAGTTAAACACAGTTAAACATTTGAAGCTATCTAAAACATAAAGTTAAAACAGAGTTGGTATTTCACTTAATGCTGATGTGTGCTATTTATCCTTATTCTATTGAATACATGACATAGAGTTAGTTCAGTCAGTCGCTCAGCAGTAACCGACTCTTTGCAACCCCATGGACTGCAGCACGCCAGGCCTCCCTGTCCATCACCAACTCCCGGAGTTTACTCAAACTCATGTCCATTGAGTCGGTGATGCCATCCAACCATCTCATTCTCCGTCGTCCCCTTCTCCTCCCACCTTCAATCTTCCCAGCATCAGAGTCTTTTCAAATGAGTCAGCTCTTTCCATCACGTGGCCAAAGTATTGGAGTTTCAGGTTCAACATCAGTCCTTCCAATGAACACCCAGAACTGATCTCCTTTAGGATAGACTGGTTAGATCTCTTTGCAGTCCAAGGGACTCTCAAGAGTCTTCTCCAACACCACAGTTCAAAAGCATTCATTCATCGGCGCTCAGCTTTCTTTATAGTTCAACTCTCACATCCATACACGACTACTGGAAAAACCATAGCCTTGACTAGACAGACCTTTGTTAGCAAAGTAATGCCTCTGCTTTTTAATATGCTGTCTAGGTTGGTCATAGCTTTTCTTCCAAGGAGTAAGCATCTTTTAATTTCATGGCTGCAATCACCATATGCAGTGATTTTGGAGCCCCTAAAAATAAAGTCTGTCACTGTTTCCACTCTTTCCCCATCTATTTGCCTTGAAGTGATGGGACCGGATGCCATGATCTTAGTTTTCTGAATGTTGAGCTTTAAGCCAACTTTTTCACTCTCCACTTTCACTTTCATCAAGAGGCTCTTTAGTTCTTCTTCACTTTCTGACATAAGGGTGGTGTCATCTGCATACCTGAGGTTATTGATATTTCTCCCGGCAATCTTGATTCCAGCTTGTGCTTCCTCCAGCCCAGCATTTCTCATGATGTACTCTGCATATAAGTTAAAAAAGCAGGGTGACAATATACAGCCTTGACGTACTCCTTTTCCTATTTGGAACCAGTCTGTTATTTCATGTCCAGTTCTAACTGTTGCTTCCTGACCTGCATACAGGTTTCTCAAGAGGCAGGTCAGGTGACCTGGTATTCCCATCTCTTTCAGAATTTTCCACAGTTTATTGTGCTCCACACAGTCAAAGGCTTTGGCATAGTCAATCAAGCAGAAATAGATGTTTTTCTGGAACTCTCTTGCTTTTTAAGTGTTAAGTGACATAGTGTTAAGAGTTATTTAATTCCAAAATCAACTAAACAATTAAAATAATAATATGATTTGTGATTTTCTCTGCACTAAATAAATTTTGAAAAAAGATACATGGATTAAAGAAATTACAGTTGCCTAATCTTAGGAAAGGAGAGCAATAAAGTAATTTCTGATTCTAGGACAGGATGTTAAAGGCTTTAATAAAGAAATTATCAATCACTGATCTCCAAACAATTAAGAAAATAGAAAAAACAAACATTTTAGACTGAAATTGAAAGTATAAAGTAAAAACATAAGTATAAAGCATATGGCTAAATCATAAAAACAGTAATTTTAAAAGAGAATATATAGTCACCTTTTCTTCAGGTCTTTAAATACTCATTCAATAGAATGATAAGCAGAAGATGGAGATAGATCCATCCCTTCTTAGAGAAACCAATAATATTGATCAAATCAGCAATTTTTAAACTTTCTGGTGGTAGACTTTTATAACTTTTACAAATTTAAAAATTACTGAATATTTGTATTGGGAAACTGGGATTGACATATACACACTACTCTACATACAATAGATAACTATAATAATAAGGACTGACTTTATAACACAGAGAACTCTACTGAAGACTCTGCAATGACCTTTATAGGAAAAGAATCTAAAAATGACTGGATACATGTATATGAATAACTGATTCACTCTGCTGTAAAGCAGAAACTAACAGAACACTATAAATCAACTATACACCAATAAAAATTTTTAAAAAAGATCTCAGAGCCTTTGTTTATATGAGTTATATATGTAGAGATATTCATCATATTAAAAATTAAAATAAATTTATCCATTAAAAATAAACTCATTGTATATTTGACATTCCTAATATCTTAAAATGAAAAATAACTACATTTTTTACAAAAATTAAGTGAACACAATGGCATTGTTTTACATGTTTACAAATCTATTTTAACATTTGGGTAATAGAAGACAGATTCTCATAGTATTAAATCAGTTATGATATGTTTCGTTTGGGTTGAAGCATATGAAGAAAATTCAGCCTTATATAATTAGAAAAGAGAGAAATGTTTTAAAATAGCCTTTTCAGATAAGTGTGAATATTCATATTTGATACAAAAAACTCAACAAGTGGTCATTTCTTACAGATTACCTGCAGTATAAAATCTGAAATCTTATCAATGAACTTTTGCACTGTTTAAAAATCTACTAGTTTACCTTATATTCTGAATAAATCTTTTACCCATGCATAACTGCAAAAAATCATATACTTATCTTCTAAAAAATATTAATTCACTAGGTAATACAGATTTTCTAGATTCTGTCACATTTCCTCATACAGTATTTTAAAAACTCTTGTTAATTTATATCACTGCCAATCTCATTTAGAAAAGTCCCTACGTACTGGGAAGCTGTCAAACTTAAGGCAGTAAATATAAGTTTTCAAAATTCCAATACTCACTGGCAAGCTCAATCATCTTTTGTTGTTGTTATTGGTTTAAAATGTTTTCATGAAAAAATAAGCATCAACATTTCAACTCACACCTCACACAACAGTACTAGTGTTCCCCCTCAAAGCTACTAGCATAGAAGGGCAGAAGTACTTTATGCGCTCTTCTCATTTAGACTACTAAAACGATGTGTACTCAAGGATGAAGATTGATTAACATTAGCAATTCTACTGTTTCATCGAGGACAGTTTAAGTAAAACTGGCTTCTTTTTTTTAAACAGCAAGTGGCTGGCAGGGAGGAATACAGTAATTACTAGTAAGGTTCGGTGCCACTGCCTTGATTCATCTAAAAGCATCGGCAGTTTTATCCTCCATTTTTTGCACTATCACAACAAATGTCAACACAGTGAAAAAGGCAAATAACATCTTAAAATTAGTATAAAAATAGTTTTGATCTACTTTACCTCCTTGAAAGTATCTCAGGATCTACAAGTCCCTGGAACGCACTTTAAGACTCACTAGATTAGATATGAAAACAACCTAAATGTCTGTTGACAGATGAATAGATAAAAAAGATGCAGTACATATATACAATGAAATATTTACTAGTCAGCCATAAAAAAAGAATGAAACGAAGCTCCTGAAGCAACATGGATGGACATAGAGATTACCATACTAAATGAAGTAAGTCAGAAAGACAAAGACAAATACCATATGATATTACTTATATGTGGAATCTAAAATGTGACACAAACCAACCTAAATATGAAACAGAAACAAAATCAAGGACACAGAGAACAGACTGGTGGTTACCAAGGGGAAGGGGGGTGGGATAGGGCAGGAGTGAGAGTTTGAGATTAGCAGATGCAAATGGATATATATAGAAAGGATAAACAACAAGGTCCCACTGTACAGAACAGGGAACTATAATCAACATCCTGTGATAAACTATAATGGAAAAGACATGAAAAAGAATATATGTGTATGTATAACTGAATCACTTTACTGTACAGAAATTTATACAGCATTGAAAATCAACTACATTTGAATAAAACTAAAAAAAAAGACTTACTGGATTAGATAAATCTCTTAAATAAAGTTTTCCAATTTTATAAAGTATATTTTAAATTATACTATAAATGATTAAAAAGTATTTTGCTACTTGAGTTCTTTTATGTTAAAATAGACATATTACCTTAGTAATAACATTGAAAAGCATTTTACCGTAGTTTTCTAAGAAACTTTTAATTAATCACATAAGAAGACCTGATATTAAATATTATTGTTAGTGTTCAATATTCAGAAACTAAAGCAACAGTTTCATAATCTCACTGAAAATGTTCAAATCAAATACAAAGACTGAATAGATTAAGTAATCAAGAGTTAATCTACTTAAAGCATTACTGTCTAGCAGTGTATTTGTAATATTTACAATCTAGTCAAAGAGATGAGTTTAATAACAACTGGATTATTTAAAATCTAAGTTATAGTAATTTCTGAGAACAAAGAATACTGCAGGTCAGAACAGTTGGTAATGAATTCATAAAAACGAAGAAATCAAGTAAGGACTTAAAGGACAGGAAATTAGAGAAGAAACAAGACATTTCAGGATCAGGGATTAACAACAAAGCTAAGGGGGTGGCATTTTTAAAAGTGGGAAAAGCAAGAGGGAAGGCAACCAGTCTGACTGATACGATCATGTTGGAGAATAATGAGAGATTAGGCTGACTCGCTAGAATGAGGGCAAAGAAAAAATAATGCTTTAGAAGTCAAGTAAAACAAGGCAAATAATAGTGTACTGCTACAGTTTTCTTATGACAGAACATCGAAAAGGATAAACTTTTAGCAAGATTAACCTGAACATGAGACTTGAAGAGGAAAAGACTTGCAAAAGGAACATTTAGGAGTCAAGTACTTTCAGTATTGGAAGAAGGAGTTGATAAGAGTAAACACAGTTTTAGGCAACAGAAATGGAAAGATGTGAACCCAACAGGTAAGACAGAGTAAACTTTGCATTAGTAACAGGTTAGGTAAAGGAGATGAGTAAGTCAAGGATAATCTGAAGATATTTAGGGTTAAAATTTGAGAAATAATAAAACTATATGGTGCTGCTGCTGCTACTGTTGCTAAGTCGCTTCAGTCGTGCCCGACTCTGTGCGACCCCACAGACGGCAGCCCACCAGGCTCCCCTGTCCCTGGGACTCTCTAGGCAAGAACACTGGAGTGGGTTGCCATTTCCCTCTCCATTGCATGAAAGTGAAAAGTGAAAGTGAAGTCGCTCAGTCATGTCCAACTCTTAGCGACCCCATGGACCGCAGCCCACTAGGCTCCTCCGTCCATGGGATTTCCCAGGCAAGAGTACTGGAGTGGGGTGCCATAAACTATATGCTAGGCATCATGAAACATAACACATTAATTTAATTACATAAGCTTAATATGTATCTATTTTACAGACAAGGAAACTGAAATCCAGAGTAAGTAATTTGTCTTGCTAATAAGTGTTTTAGGCTTCCAGGGGGTGCTAGTGGTAATGCCAGTGCAGGAGATGAAAGAGATGTGGGTTCAATCCCTGGGTCAAGAAGATACCCTGGAGAAGGCCACAGCAACCCAGTCCAGTATTTTTGCCTGGAGAATCTCATGGAAAGAGGAGCCTGGTGGGCTACAGTCCATTGGGTCACGGAGAGTCGGACACAACTGAAGCGACTTAGCACAATAAGTGTTTTAGGCACTCCTGACATATAGGCTTATCTTACTATAGAGATAAGAGGACATCACAGTGTTGAAAGCCTACAGACTATAGTCATCTGCCTATATGGGCAGTTGGCTTTGCCATTTATAAGCTGCAGAGTTCTGATAAGTTGTTCAATCTTTCTGAGCTTCAGTTTTCTCACTTCTGAAATGCAGATGATAAACGACCTTAGAGAGCTACAATGAGAATTAAATGAGACAAGGCACGTAGAGCAGTTAATAGTGCCTAGAAAACAGTAAGCCCTCAACATGTTTGCCATTATTTTACTAGTATAATATGTCAGTGTAATTAACATAGGGAAGATCCATTTTGGAAAGAAAAAATGTAAAATTTCAAACAAGATTAGGTGGAGGTGGCTTCTAAGTGGGTTATTTTTAGAGAAATGAAAATAAGAGCTAAATGAAAAATGGAGAGGTAATAGAAATCTCTCTTTTTAAATCAAGAAATACCTATTTTATTTTTAAGAGGTTACAAAAATACCTACTTGATAATCACAGGCCTGAATAAACTAAGTTATTCATGGAATTTTTCTCATTCACAAATCTTGATCATAAAGATAGTATCTGTGCAATGCCTTTTAGAAAGGTTCTATTTACTTTGTGTAAGATACTATGCTAGATGCTAGAAGTACAAAGAAAGTCCTTTTAAAAAGCTGTAATTTAGGTAGGCAAAGAGTAGGTTTACAAAATTACAAAACCAATGGGATAGTGTATACCACACAAGTAATACAAACAAAAAAGAACCACAGAAGTTCAAAAGAAGACTGAGGTTCCTATGGGTTGTGACAGGCTAAGACAGATAAAGAGTGCCTAGGACCTTGCTGTTAAGTCTCTTTAGCCTGCCAGGCTTCTTTGTCCATGGAATTCTCCAGGCAAGAATACTGGAGTGAGTTGCCATTTCCTTCTCCAAGTGATCTTCCCGACCCAGGGATCTAACCCGCATCTCCCACATTAGCAGGCCCATTCTTTACCACTGAGCCACCTGGGAAGCCCAGGACATTGAAGGAAGGCTAAAATGTAGGTAAGAAAGAGAAGGCTGAGTGAGAGGAGGGATACTCCCAGGCAACCGCATTATGAATGTGGCAGACAGAACACCCATGGCATGAATCAGGGATACCAGAAAGAGTAGCTTAATTTGAACGACAAATTTGTATAAAAAGAAATAGAAAAAGGATTGAAAAGCTTTTTGTCAAGTTCTAAAGTACTCAGAATGCTAATTTAAGAATTATATTTCACTGCATAAGCAAATAAATGTTTCTTTCTCTTCTACCACCAGACTTCCATAGTTGCACAATCTACTACTAAAGACTAAATTTATTTTGGAACTACTTTTCTATCCTTTGCTTCTTTCATCTTATAAGTTAGCAAATATCAAATTTAATTCCTATGTAATTAAGAAGAATTCACATACCGCTATCACTAATGCTTTCTTCCTAAAGAGATTTTTAAGTTTCTTAGTATTGATATTTTCAGTTTCAAGAAAATGTTTTACTTTTAGAAAAGTCTTTTCAAGTAACTGAACCTTTTAAAAGAAGGAAAGTCAAATCTGATCAAGACTAGGTAAGGCAAACACATCAGTTTTTCAACTTCAATTGCCTTGGACATCATTCCCTGCAATTTTTTGATAGATGACAAGTACTTTTCTAGAACTGAAACATTGTAAATTAAAATACTACACTGTTATAAAGAATTCATACTATGAAACATACTGAGGATCAAAATGTATTTACAGTAAGAATAATATGTGAACTAACCTCACAAATGAAACACATAATAAAAAATCATACTTAATAATTTAGGCATATTCAGTTTTACAAAGTTTAGTTCACTGTAATACCACATAACATGCACATATATATGCATGTATTCTCAAAGACAAGAGTTTTTTTTTCCCTTTCTCTAATCTGTTACCAATTGGTTTACAGTAATACTTACCCTAATATTCTATTCATTCCATGTCTAGCAGCATAGTGTAATGGAGTATTGTGCTGGTAGGGCTCCCCATAAGATGTATTTGGATCAAGGGATTCTTTTAGCTGAGGGTTGCTTTCATATATTTGGCAGGCCAGGTTTTCATCACCATTGATGAGTGCTTTACGGAATTTGGTGGTTGAACTTCCCATGTTTTGTTTTGCTTTTTTCTGATAGGCAATGGCACTTTTTTCCTTCACCCTTCAGCCACTTCTTAAATGCTTCTGCAACATGTTTCACATTCTAATGGAGGAAAAAATATTAGATTGTAAAACCAATAATTATGAAGCAGTATCCTAAGGAAAAAATACCACAATTAGGAATACTAATAAAATCTAGGAAGCATATGTAAGGGTAAGAATTATATTATGTTTTACCAAATTTATCTTCATAGCCAAAAAAACTCAAATGTTTAATATTGCCCAAATTAACTTCTTAAACTGTAATATTTTCCCATACAGAAAGTGACAGTTTCACAGGCTGTACTTTATACTATAAAGTTACCTATATACATGGTCTTTTCAATTTTCTCCTTCACAGAGGCAGGAGCTTGATTAAAATTTATGGTTGAATAGACTTAAATTCTTGTATAAATTACGTATAAATCTGATTCAGCCAATTTCTAGGATAATGAAAAATGTAGGAAATTTTGCTCATATAAGAACTCCAGAATATGTTAAATTATAATAGTTTTGTTGCATTCCAATAAATGTTTCTGAATCTAGTCTTCAGCCATTATCAAAATCAGTCATAAAGGAAACAGCCTATGCAAAGGAAGGTATGAAACAAAAGGTTTATTCAATTGGTAAGTACCTCTGCTGCTGCTAAGTTGCTTCAGTCGTGTCCGACTCTGTGCAACCCCAGAGACGGCAGCCCACCAGGCTTCCCCGTCCCTGGGATTCTCCAGGCAAGAACACTGGAGTGGGTTGTCATTTCCTTCTCCATGCATGAAAGTGAAAAGTGAAAGTGAAGTCGCTCAGTTGTGTCCGACTCTTAGCGACCCCATGGACTGAAGCCTGCCATGCTCCTCCATCCATGGGATTTTCCAGGCAAGAGTACTGGAGTGGGTTGCCATTGCCTTCTCCAGGTGAGTACCTCTAGTGTTGTGCTAATAAAAGATAAAACTGAAAATAGGTTGTGGCCAGACTAAGAAATGTATACTTTAACCGGTAAAGAATGGATGAAAGTGAAAGTGAAAATCACTCAAAGAATAAGAAATATGTCTTTCCCTATTTTCCTGATTATCTTTTAATTGTGAAGGGCTCCATAATTTTTGCTTTTAATAAGAAAGAAATATGTCTTTCTTATTCTTTTATTTTTTTGTGGATATAAGGTAACACTTCAATAGTATTGTGACATTTAAACTATACCTCCAATTGTGTTAATTAATGTTTGCACTCAGAGACTTTTGTTTACAATGAACTACTATGGCTCAAATTTTAAAAATCTATTATAGTAAGAGGGTTAAGCTCAAGGGTCATATGTTAGGGAGGTGGAGGTGCATAGAACCAGCTGCTACAATAAGTAACCTTACAAGGGAGTGTAAGATTCCTCAGTAGACTCTTTCAGTTTGACATCCTATTTCTAAAGGTTACCTTTGCTGCTGCTAAGTCGCTTCAGTCGTGTCCGACTCTGTGCGACCCCAGAGACGGCAGCACACCAGGCTCCACGGTCCCTGGGATTCTCCAGGCAAGAATACTGGAGTGGGTTGCCATTTCCTTCTCCAGTGCATGAAAGGGAAAAGTGAAAGTGAAGTCGCTCAGTCGTGTCCGACTCCTAGCGACCCCATGGGTCTGTAGCCTACCAGGCTCCTCCACCCATGGGATTTTCCAGGCAAGAGTACTGGAGTGGGGTGCCACTGCCTTCTCCTCTGTATAAACTACTGTCTCATTATCAACATCAAACTAGAGTAACCTGGCTTATCTACAAGGCATTTGTTTAGAGGGGAGAAGAAAACCTCAACAGCATTTTGTATCCCACAGATGCCACTCCAATCCTGACCACACCAAAGCATCCACCTTTTTGCTGAAATAAATTAGCTATTAATTTCCATTAATGTAGATACTAGTTTCCATTGTAACACACAAAGCTGTGATAAGGGAGGGACTTGAGCAATGATTTAATTCCACCCTGACCGAACTCTTTACTCTTTTAAGAACTGGGCCAGGGACAAAACGTTATATCAACGCATCGAATGAAAAGACACGTAAACAAAAGCACAGCGCACTAGTACCAGTTAAATTAAGAGTAGGAGCCAATTATTTTGTTGAGGCCAACCTTCAGCCCATAAAAATGACTTTAAAAAGTTTACTTTTGTAGTAAAAGATAACATATTAGGAGACAGATATTTATTTTTGAAAAACTTCATCTTCTATAAAGGATTTCTGGGAGTAGTTTATTAATTTAAGTGCACTTGAGTTTTTGAGGCAGTTTATTAACCTGTGAATGAGGAAACTGAGAGACATGCATTGAATCATAGAAGCAGAAAGGACTATATTTAGATCACACCAGCCTATCTTTCCAAATTTAAAACTAAAAGCTTTTGAACATTCATGGGTTGTTGCTTGCCTTCATCATTATCTTATTGCTCTTGTCAAAGTCTAATGCTTCAGTAAGACTGAAATTTATACTACAGAATGTACAGTCAGTTTACAGTACCTCTAAACAAAGTAAGGTTTAGTGCAGGTATCAGCAAACTTTTCCCATAAAAGACCAGATAGTAACGTATCTATTTGTGTGTCATATGGCTCCCTGAGTCATATGATCTCTGTTGTAAGTACTCAACTTGGCTGTTACAGCTTGAAAGCCACAGGTAATATCTAATTGTAGAATAGCTGTGGTTATGTTCTATAAATTTCATTTACAAAAGTAAGATCCGAGATGTGGTCCATGAGCTGTAGGTTGACAACCAACCCCTGATGTGGTGGAAGGAAAACAGCTGGTTTGGAATCCCACATCTACTTCTTAGTACTAATAACACAACTCATTTAACCTCTCTGTACCTTAATTTTTTCTTATGTAAAAAAGAGATAAGGTCACCTACCCTGCAGAATTGTCAAGATTACCTAAGTTAAGTATGTAATACAGTGCATAGTAGGTACTCAATAAATTTTATCTCTCTTCTCCTATCTGCAAGCCATTGGTTAAGAGTTGCTGCCTTTAAAGAACTCAATACTCAAATTCTTTTCAAAAGACAGTGAAACCTTAAGAAAAATGTCACCTACTCTATGTTTTACATCAGAACTGATAGGTACCTGGTAGTCTAAACTTCATCATTTATTAGGGGTCTGACCTTTGACAAGATAAAAACTATATATTTTTTTCAACAGTCTTCTGAATCAAAGTTAACTCCTCTTTCACTAATTTTCTAGGTCACTGCCAGCATTAACAAAGGTCTCTCCAGTGTAACTGCACTTATAAATACTAAATGAAAGGCATACAAAATTTAGTACAAAGCCAGAGCAGGAGACAGAATCTCACACTGGAGGTACATGAAAAACACACACATACACACATAGACATATATAAGGCAGGGAGCAGGAGGTCTTACTCCACAATGTTGCTACAAATGCAATATAGTTAAGTGATTTGGGAATTAGCTTGCCTAACTGCATATTAAATTGAAGTCAAGTGCGACTTTAATCTTGGTGGCTTCCTGCAAGAAGTTCATGAACATCAGCAGTCTACAGAAAAAACTTGTGGGTATTAGAAAATACTATCAAAATGACCTGAGCTGAGAAAAACCTTTTAACCAAGACAGCAGCTTCCCTGTAAGATGTATTCCAGAAATAAAATGTCCAGACAAACATGAAAGTATTATCCTGACAGCTCTAGAAAATTCGTCGCGGCAGTCTGGCTGCCTGAGTTTTCTGAGCAACCAAGGAAAGAGGTAATCCAACGAATTCTGGCTGCTGCTGGATACCATTTACATCTATAGAGCTTTCACTGTCTGGAAAAGGATGCTGTAGTTAGGAAAGAAAGATGTGAAAACAGCTGCAAAGGGCAGCAACTGAGTGCCTCTTTCTGTCAAACTGGCAGATGAATACTGAAAATAGCTAGCATGAGGTCCACGGGTGGAAAGCTGTTCAAACATGGGATACAACCAACTGTATGCAGCATCACCCTTAGAATTATTCTATTTCCTATTAAAACACAATTATCTGCAATGATCAGAGAACTCCAAGTTCTAAACTCCCCGCTAGTAAAATTTTCAAGTAGCTAAAATTTTTCATAGACAGTATTCAGCTTTCAGACATTCAACTTTACAACCACTGTAAATATGTAGTGCTCAAAATGAATATTTTGGGCTCTAATGTTAAGATAATGTCAGTGAAGAGCTCAATTTTAGCAACTTTGGCATACCTGGTTATTTAGCAGTGTTTGCTTTCATAATTTTTGAATATTATATTGTCCTTATTTCCTGAATATAGGTAAAAATGTTAAATTGGAAGCATTTTATTGTGGTGTGAAGAAATCAAAGTCTTAAAAAGTTGATGCAACGGAGAAAAAGAATTACTTGTGCCTCAAACTGAGGTTGCCTAAACTTAAATCAACTGTATATTCAATTAAAAAAAGAGATAAATGTAACGCACCATTTACAAAAGGTTAGAAATTTGTAAACAAATATTATTTTAAGAAGTAATAATTATGAGATGAAAACAAGATGGTGGAATAGAAAGACTTGAGCTCACCTCATCTGGAACTTACCAAAAAAGATACTGTAGTTCCAAAGACAAAGAAAAAGCCACAATGAGATGGTAGGAGGGGCAAATTCGTAATATAATCAAATTAGAACTTGCAAACTGGAAAATAATTATATCATGAAGTTCTCCTACAGAAGAGAAAGTTCGGAACCCCATGTCAGGCACCCCCATCCGGGAAGGACTCATACAAGGATTCATATGCATTAGGATCTAGGGGAAAGTAGTGACTCCACAGGACCCTGGGCCAGACCTACCTACAGGTCTTGAAAGGTCTCCTGAGGAAATGGGGGTTGGCTGTAGCTCACTGCAGGGACAAGGACAGCAGTGGCAGAGGCCCCAGGGTATGGTCATCGGGGAGCGCTCTACTGCAGGTCACTATTCTGGCACTGAAACCTTGTCTCACCTGTAGGCTCCAGTGGTGGGATGCCTCAGGCCAGAAAATCAACACGGTGGGAGCACAGCTCTACCCAACAGCTGACAGGGTGCCTAAAGTCATCCTGAGCCCACAACTGCCTCTAAACACATTCCTTGACAGAGCCTTGATAACCAGAGGGACAAGGCCCAGCTCCACTCACGAGGGGTCAGGCACCAGTCCCTCTTACTAGGAAGTGGGCACAAGTCCCTGAACCAATCTCATCCACCAGGGGGCACATAATCCAGTAATCACTCAAAGGTGTTGAAAACCTAGAGCCACACAAAAACCTGCAAATGGCTATTTTCTGTTGTTGTTTAATCACTCAGTCATATCCAACTCTTTGCAACCCCATGCATTGTAGCCTGCCAGACTCCTCTGTCCATGTGATTTTCCAGGCAACAATACTAGAGTGGGCTGCTATTTCCTTCTCTAGGTGATTTTCCTGACCCAGGAATGGAACCCTGTCTCCTGCACTGCAGGCAGATTCGTTACTGTTGAGCAACCAGGGGAGCCCACGTGGATGTCTACGGCAGCTCTATTCATAACTACCAAAACTTGGGAGCAAATAAGACGCTCTTAAGTAAGTAAATGAATACATTAACTGTGGTACATCCAGACAATGGAATAGAATTCAGCACTATAATGGAATGAGCTATCAAATCATGAAAACACATGAGTAACCTTAATTGTACATTAGTAAGAAAGAGAAGCCAATCTGAAAAGGCTACAGACTACAAGATTCCAACTACATGACATTCTGGAAAAAGATAAAACTATCCACAATTTTAAAAAGATGAGTGATAACCAGGGCTGGGGGCAAGGGAAGGCTGAATAGAGGGAGAACAGTGAATTTTTAGGGTATTGAAAGTATGCTGTATGATATTCTAATGATGGATGTATATTATTAATACATTTGTCCAAATCTACAGAATGTTAAAACACTAAGAGTGAATCCAAAGGTACACTGGATTTTGAGTGATTCTATCGTGTTAATGTAGGTTCATCAGCTTAACAAATGGAACATTCTGGTGAGTAATACTGATAATGGAGGAGGCCATACATACATGGGGTTAGGGGATATGTGGGAAATCTCAGTGCCTTCCTTTTAATTTTGCTGTGAACCTATAAAGCCCTAAAAAAGAGACTCTTAAAATAAAAAAAGACTTGAATCCTAATCTTTATGTTAACCTCTGGGCATTTGCTTCCTTGACAATATAATGAACATGAGTTATTATGAAAAATAAAACTGAAAGTAAAGTATTTAGCACAGTGACTAATAAAGAAGGCATTTCATAAATCTGTGTACTTTCCCCTGGGTATGTGTGTATGTGTGTGTGTTTTTCCCAGAAGCCATTTCATACTTATTGGTTCAGAACGTTAGGACAGTTGAAAGAGCTAGAAATTTAACCACCAGATAGGTTGTAAATGACTGTCCAAATCTAAGTTGTGAGAAAACATCCAAATAATATTTTATCATTATGTACTTATAATTTATTTCTCAATAGTGCTGGAAACTAAAATTACTTAAGTAAACCAATATACATGCATTAAAAAGAAACAAACAGAAAAGACAAGGAAATATATGCCAAGGACACAGGATAAATTTATGTTAGTCTTTTATGACAACTAAATTAAGGAATATAAATAACATTAGATGAGATTTCTAAAATTTATAGGGAACTCACAGTACAATCAACCCACATTCACTGCTGGTATGCTTGTGTGATATAGTTTCCATAATGAAGGGATATTTTACCTCATTTGAAAAACGTTAGGTTAAAATTAGTTCATTTTAAACCAAAATTTTCATCAGTTCAGTTCAGTCACTCAGTCGTGTCTGACTCTGTGACCCCATGGACTGCAGCACGCTGGGCTTCCCTGTCCATCACCAACTCCTGGAGTTTACTCAAACTCATGTCCATCACCTTCGGTGATGCCTTCTAACCATCTCATCCTCGGTCGTCCCCTTCTCCTCCAGCCTTCAATCTTCCCCAGCATCAGGGTCTTTTCCAGTCAGTCGGTTCTTCGCATCAGGTGGCCAATGTACTTATACATACTTATAAGTATACTTTTACAAAAATAACGACATATATACTTATATTATTTAATATTGTTAAAAAGGTTTATTCCCCACCATCAAGATCCTAATTTTAATTTAGGGTGTTCTGCCCACAGGAAATTCAAGACTAAGAGGAAATCAATTCTTTTTATACAAACTAATGTTCTCTCAAGGTTTTCCTATTAAAAATGAGCTTAAAACCTCATAATGATTCTTATAATTTACAATGTTATTAATTTAAGAAAGCTCTAGGGAAAATTTTAAAAATTAGATGAAACACTAACACTGAAAGTATGTGAGTACCTAAAGTCTATGACTTTAAACAGTATATTCTAAATATACATCACTAGTATTAGAATTATGCTACACATAAATGATTCTTTTAATTGTTAATATTATAGTTTTTATTTACTATGTTGAGTATAAGTGATAAGTATGATACTGTATGGTCTTTCTAACTTCTGAAACTATGTATGCATGTTAAAAATTGAATCAAATTCCAATTTTTTGGAGTTTTAGATTTTGTAACATTTACAGATAAACACCTAATCTCTCAGTATTGGAAAGTTATTAGCACCACCTATTATAGAACCATATGAAGAGAAGTGGAGAAAACAAAAGAAGGGAAGCTGCCAATTTTCTTCTTCTGTCTGTCTCACAATAAGCTATCTGAAGATTATCAACAGGGACAAGGATGAATGACTGATAATCTCTGATGTCACCACCCTACTTATATATTCAAGTCAGAGGGAAACCCAGGTGGGTAACAATGCTTGGATCTTGCTTGCTGATCATCCTCTAGATACAAGTGAGATAAATAAAAACATCATTGCTTTTCTATTTCCCAAATAGAAAATGGATCCCTTTTCCAAAATTTTATTTTCAGTTCCTTGTATGGAACTTAAAACCTAATTTTAGAAATAATTTTAAACTGCTTCATTTTATTTCTAGAGCATATCTAAAGAAGGTTATTTCAATGCAAGAAAATCATAAACTAAGTGTTCATAACTCAAGAAATAACACAATTTACAATCCCCTCAAAAAAGAAAAATCACTAGAAATACTTATAATGCAATAAATGAATTACACTTCAAAATAAAATCACAATGAGTTTTAAGTCTTAAAAAAATCTTTTCAATATCTCTTATCATAACCTAGTCAAATATTCTTTTAACTTTCAATTTAAGGGGAGAACATATGTCTACTTGATTCTAAAACGTATGAAGGAAAATTATTCTAATACTCAAACACACAAGTAGCTCAATTGCTTTTAAATTTTCAATTTCCAGGAAACTATGAACAAATGTTTCTCTATTTAGGTTCCAATTAAGTAAATTATGGTAAATCCATTCAACAGAATGCTAGGATACATTAATTAAAATCATTTTTATAATTTTATTTTCTGTGGAAAAAAGCTTTTACCATAAATAAATGTTACATATACTATCATTACCACTTAAAAAATATATATTCATAGAAAAAGACTAAGGAAATACATATTACCCTATAAACTCTGAAGGGAAGAACTACGCCAACTGTACTTGGAACTCTTCCTCTATTGTTACTGGCATTAAAAAAGTTTTTAAAATAGATCTAATAACAATGGACATAAAAGGGAGAACGTGACAAGAATACAGTAACAGTAGGATTTTAACACTCCACTTATCATCAATGGATACATGATCCAAACAGACAACCAACTGGGAAACAATGGCATTACATAACAAACTAGACCAGTTGTACTTAACAGTTACAAAATACTCCATCTAAAATCAGCAAGATACATATTCAAATTCACATGGAATGCTCTCCAGTATAGGTCACATGCTAGGTCATCAGGCAAGTCCCAACGAATTTAAAATGACCAAAATTATATCAAGCATCTTTTCTGATCTCAACAGTATAAAACCAGAAATCAAATACAGGAAGAAAAATGGGAAAAACAGAAACACATAGAGACTACACACCTCAAAAAAACAAGAAAAATCTCAAATAAACAACCTAAACTATCACGTAAAGGAATTAGAAAAAGAACAAACAAAACTGAAAGTCAGCAGAAGGAAGGAAACAGTAAAGATCAGAGACAAAAAAAAAAAAACAAACTAGAGAAATCCTCTACCCAGAAAAGAAAAGATCAATGAACTAAGGAGTTCTTTTTCTTTATTAAGATAAAATTATTAAGCCTTTACACAGGCTCATTAAGAAAAGAGAGAGGACCCAAATATCAAAATGATAGCTGAAAGAGGAGAAATTACAACCAATATCACAGAAACATAAACAATCATAAGGGAATACTATGAAGAGTTATATGCCAACAAATTCAGCAACCTGGAAGAAATGGATAAATCCCCGGAAACATACAATCTTGCAAAACTGAATCAGGAAGAACAGATAATTTGAATAGACTGATACTAGTATTAAAACTGAATCAGTAATCAAAACCCTCCCAACAAAGAAAAGTACAGAACCACACAGCTTCCCAGGTGAATTCTACCAAACATATAAACAAAGTTAATACCTAGCCTTCTCAAATTATTCGGAAAACTGAAGAGGAGGTCACACTCCCAAATCCATTCTATAAGTCCACCACTACAGATATCAAAACCAGACAAAGACACTATGAAAAAGAAAATTATTTCAACATCCTTCATGAATACAGATGCAAAACTCATAAACAAAGTATTAGCAAACCAAATTCAACAATATACAAAAAGGACCATAAATCATGGTCAAGTGGGATTCATTCCAGGGATGTAAAGATGGTTCAGTATCTACAAATCAACCAAAGGGATATACCACAGTGACAAAACAAAAAATAAAAATCATATGATCATCTCAACAGGTACAGACAGACCATCTGACAAAATTCAACTTCTATTCATGAGAAAAACCCTCAACAAAGTTAGCACTGAGGGAACATATCTCAACATAACAAAGTCCATTTATAACAAACCCACATCTAATTCATATTAAATAGCAAGTAAAAAAACAATCCCAGTGACCACTGCATCAAAAAGAATGAAACACTTAGAAATAAACACACGAAGAAGGAAAAAACCTACACTCTGAAAACTATAAGACGTTGATTAAAAAAACTGAAGGTAATACAAATAAATGGAAAGGCATTCCATATTCATGGACTAGAAAGATTAAATGTCCATAAACCTAAAGCAATCCTTATAAAAACACCCTTGACAATTTCCACAAAAGTAGAACAAAAAATTCTCAAATTTCGTGGTACAGAAACACAAAAGGCCCCAAGTAGTCAAAGTAATCTTGAGAAAAAAAAGCAAACCTGGAGATATCACACTCCCTTAACTTCAGGATATAATACAATACTACACTAAAAAAAAAAAAGGTAAGGTTCAGTTCAGTCGATCAGTCGTGTCTGACTCCTTGCAACCCCATGGAAAGCAGCACGCCAGGCCTCCCTGTCCATCACCAACTATCGGAGTTTACTCAAACTCATGTCCAACAAGTCAGTGATGCCATCCAACAATCTCATCCTCGGTTGTCCCTTTCTCCTCCAGCCTTCAATCTTTCCCAGCATCAGGGTCTTTTGAAATGAGTCAGTTCTTTCCATCAGGTGGCCAAAGTATTGGAGTTTCAGCTTCAACGTCAGTCCTTCCAATGAATATTCAGGACTGATTTCCTGTAGGATGGACTGGTTGGATCTCCTTGCAGTCCAAGGGACTCTCAAGAGTCTTCTCCAACACCACAGTTCAAAAGCATCAATTCTTCGGCGCTCAGCTTTCTTTATACTTCAACTCTCACATCCATACATGACTACTGGAAAAGTCATAGCTTTGACTACATGGACCTTTGTTGGCAAAGTAATGCCTCTGCTTTTTAATACGCTGTCTAGGTCGGTTATAACTTTTCTTCCAAGGAGAAAGCATCTTTTAATTTCATGGCTGCAATCACCATATGCAGTGATTTTGGAGCCCCCAAAAATAAAGTCTGACACTGTTTCCACTCTTTCCCCATCTATTTCCCATGAAGTGATGGGACCAGATGCCATGATCTTAGTTTTCTGAATGTTGATTTTTAAGCCAACTTTTTCACTCTCCTCTTTCACTTTCATCAAGAGGATTTTTAGTTCTCCTTCACTCTGCCATAAGGGTGGTGTCATCAGCATATCTGAGGTTATTGGTATTTCTCCTGGCAATCTTGATTCCACCTTGTGCTTCATCCAGCCCAGCATTTCTCATGATGTACTCTGCATATAAGTTAAAAGAGCAGGGTGACAATATACAGCCTTGACGTACTCCTTTTCCTATTTGGAACCAGTCTGTTGTTTCATGTCCAGTTCTATCTGTTGCTTCCCGACCTGCATACAGGTTCCTCAAGAGACAAGTCAGGTGGTCTGGTATTCCCAACTCTTGAAGAATTTTCCACAGTTTATTGTCATCCACACAGTCAAAGGCTTTGGCAGAGTCAATCAAGCAGAAATAGATGTTTTTCTGGAACTCTCTTGCTTTTTTGATGATCCAGCGGATGTTAGCAATTTGATCTCTGGTTCCTCTGCCTTTTATAAAACCAGCTTGAACATCTGGAATTTCACGGTTCATGTAAAGCTGAAGCCTGGCTTGGAGAATTTTAAGCATTACTTTACTAGCATGTGAGATGAGCGCAACTGTGTGGTAGTTTGAGCATTCTTTGGCATTGCCTTTCTTTGGGATTGGAATGAAAACTGACCTTTTCTAGTCCTGTGGCCACTGCTGAGTTTTGCAAATTTGCTGGCATTATTGAGTGCAACACTTTCACAGTATCATCTTTTAGGATTTGAAATAGCTCAACTGGAATTCCATCACCTCCACTAGCTTTGCACATAGTGATGCTTTCTAAGGCCCACTTGACTTCACATTCCAGGATGTCTGGCTCTAGGTGAGTGATCACACCATCATGATTATCTGGGTCGTGAAGATCTTTACTGTACAGTTCTTCTGTGTATTCTTGCCACCTCTTCTTAACATCTTCTGCTTCTGTTAGGTCCATACCATTTCTGTCCTTTATCAAGCCCATCTTTGCATGAAATGTTCCCTTGGTATCTCTAATTTTCTTGAAGAGATCTGTAGTCTTTCCCATTCTATTGTTTTCCTCTATTTGTTTGCACTGATCACTGAGGAAGGCTTTCTTATCTCTCCTTGTTATTCTTTGGAACTCTGCATTCAAATGGGTATATCGTTCATTTTCTCCTTTGCCTTTCACTTCTCTTCTTTTCCCAGCTATTTGTAAGGCCTCCTCAGAAAGCCACTTTGCTTTTTTGTATTTCTTTTTCTTGGAGATGGTCTTGATCCCTGCTCCTGTACAATGTCATGAACCTCCGTCCATACTTCATCAGGCACTCTATCAGATCTAGTCCCTTAAATCTATTTCTCACTTCTACTGTATAATTGTAAGGGATTTGATTTAGGTCATACCGTTATGGTCTAGCGGTTTTCCCTACTTTCTTCAAATTTAAGTCTGAATTTGGCATTAAGGAGTTAATGATCTGAGCCACAGTCAGTTCCCTGTCTTATTTTTGCTGACTGTATAGAGCTTCCCCATGTTTGGCTGCAAAGAATATAATCAATCTGATTTCAGTGTTGACCATCTGGTGATGTTCATGTGTACAGTCTTCTCTTGTGTTGTTGGAAGAGGGTGTTTGCTATGACCAGTGTGTTCTCTTGGCAAAACTCTTATTAGCCTTTAACCTGCTTCATTCTGTACTCCAAGGCAAATTTGCCAATTTACCTGGCCAAACACGCCAGGTGTTTCTTGACTTCCTACTTTTGCATTCTAATCCCCTATAATGAAAAGGACATCTTTTTTGGGTGTTAGTTCTAGAAGGTCTTGTAGGTCTTCATAGAACCATTCAACTTCAGCTTCTAAAGCATTAATGGTCAGGGCATAGACTTGGATTACCGTGATATTGAATGGCTTGCCTTGGAAACAGAGATCATCCTGTCATTTTTGAGATTGCATCCAAGTACTGCATTTCAGACTCTTTTGTTGACTATGATGGCTACTCCATTTCTTCTAAGGGATTCTTGCCCACAGTAGTAGATATAATGGTCATCTGAGTTAAATTCACCCACTCCAGTCATTTTAGTTCGCTGATTCCTAAAATGTTGACGTTCACTCTTGCCATCTCTGTTTGATCGCTTCCAGTTTCCCTTGATTCTTGTACCTAACATTCCACGTTCCTATGCAATATTGCTCTTTCAGCATGGGACCTTGCTTCCATTACCAGTCACATCTACAACTGGGTGTTGTTTTTGCTTTGGCTCTGTCTCTTCATTCTTTCTGGAGTTATTTCTCTACTGATCTCCAGTAGCATATTGGGCACCTTCCAACCTGGGGAGTTCATGTTTCAGTGTCCCTTTTTCTTGCCTTTTCATACTGTTCATGGGGTTTTCAAGGCAAGAATACTGGAGCAGTTTGCCATTCCCTTCTCCAGTGGACCATATTTTGTCAGAACTCCCCACCACGATCTGTCCATCTTGGGTGGTCCTACATGCGTGGCCTTGAGGAGATACCACCTATCCAACGTCAGGAGCAGCAGCCGTGCTTCGCTGGAGTGGTGGTGTGGCGATACCCCACGTCCAAGGTCAGAGAAACCCCAGTAAGACAGAAGGTGATGGAGCAGCTGTTCAAGGGCAAAGGAGAAGGCCTAGCCAGATGGTAGGAGGGGTGAATTTGCATTTAGAGTTGGACCCCATTCCTGCCAGAGGTGCTGAGAGGCCTTGGGCAGGCCTTTTGCGTACCGGGACCCGGGGCCCCACGGAGACTGGGACAGAACTGTGTTTAAGCATCTCCTGTGGAGGTACGAGTTAGCGCTGGATTGCTGCTCTGGATGCAGCAGACCTGGGTGTGGCATAAGCCCTCTTGGAGGAGGTCACCATCTACCCCACCATGGAGCTGCCAGAGCTTACACAGGACTGGGAAGTAGACTCTTGGAGGGCACAGGTGGAACCTTGTGTGCACCAGGACCCAGGAGAGGGGAGTGGTGACCCCATGGGAGACTGACCCAGACTTGCCTGTGAGTGTCCAGGAGTCTCCAGCGGAGGCGTGGGTCGGTGGTAACCTGCTGCAGGCCTGGGGGCACTGGGTGTGGCAGTGCATGCATAGGATCTTTTGAAGGAGGTCACAGTTGTCTTCATTACCTCCACCATAGTTTGGTCCCAGATAAATAGCAGGGAGGGAACACAACTCCACTCATCAACAGAAAATTGGATTAAAGATTTACTGAGCATGGCCCTGCCCATTAGTATAAGACCCAGTTTCCCCCTCAGTCAGTCTCTCCCATCAGGAAGCTTCCATAAGCCTCTTATCCTTCTCAAAGGGCAGACAGACTAAAAACCACAATCACAGAAAACTAACCAATCTAATCACATTGACCACAGCCTTGTCTAACCCTCCATGGGATTTTCCAAGCAAGACTACTGGAGTGGGTTGCCATTTCCTTCTCCAGGAGATCTTCCGAACCCAGGGATTGAACCGCGTCTCCCGCATTGTAGGCAGACGCTTTACCATCTACGCTACCAGGGAAATCCAGCATAAAAATCAAACACAGATCAATGGAAAAGAGTAGAGAGCCCAGAAAGAAACTCGTGCACTTACTGTTAATTAACCTATGATAAAGAAAGCAAGAATACATAATGGGGAAAAAACAATCTGGTCAAATAAGTAGTGTTAGGAAAACTGGACAGATAAAAGAATGAAATCAGAATATTTTATTGCACCATATACAGGATAACTCAAAATGGATTAAAGGCCTGAAACTATAACCTAGAAGAAAATACACAATACACCCTTTGACATAAATCTTAACCATGTTTTTTTGAATCTGTCTTTTCAGGCAAGAGAAACAAAAGAAAAAACAAACAAATGGGACCTAATTAAATGTACAGCTTTTGGACAGCAAGGGAAACCATCAATAAAGCTAAAAGAGTACCTACTGAATAAGAGAATATATTTACAAATGATATGTGTGATATGAGACTAATGTCCAAGATATATAAATAGCTAATAAAACTCAATAATGAAAAAACAATTAAAACATGGGCAGAAGACCTGAATAGACATCTTTCAAAGAAGACATACAGATGGTCAACAGGTACATGAAAAGATGCTTAACATGACTAAACATCAGGGAAATGCAAGTCAAAATTACAGTGAGATATCATCTCACACATGTTGGAATGGTTATCATCAAAAAGACAAGAAATAATAAATGCTGGTGAGGCTGGAAGAAAGGGAACCCTAGCTCACTTGTTGGTGGAAATGTAAATTGGTACATCCACTATGGAAAACAGAATGAAGTTTCCTCAAAAGATTAAACACAGACTACCATATGATCCAACAATTTGAAACGTGGGTATATATCTAAAGAAAATGGACACATTAATTTCAAAAGATATATGTACTCCAATTTCACAGCAGCATTATTTATAACAGCCAAGATATAGAGGCAACCAAAAGTGTCCATCAACAAATCAATGGATAAAGAAGATGTAATAAATATATAATGAAATATTTATCAAAAAAAAGAAATCTTGTCATTTGCAACAATGTGAATAGAATTGGGGGGGGTATTATGCTTAGTGAAGTTAGTCAAAGAAAGACAAATACTGTATGTTTTCAATTATATGTGCAATCTAAAAATTAAACAAATGCAGAGGGTGTGGAGAACAGGGAACCCTCTTAAACTGCTGGTGGGAACATAAATTGAAAGAGCCATATGGAAAATAGTACAGAAATTCCTTAAAAAACTAAAAACTACCATATGACCTGGCAATCCCACATCTGGGTATATAATTGATAAAACCATTAATTCAGAAAAATGCATGCAAGCCAATGTTCACCGGGGCACTATTTACAACAGCTAGGACACGTGTGTGTTAGTCTCTCAGTCATGCCTGACTCTTTGTGACCCCATGGACTATAAACCACCAGGTTCCTCTGTCCATGGGATTCTCTGGGCAAGAATTATGGAGTGGGTTACCAGTTGCTTCTCCAGGGGATCTTTCCGACCCAGGGATCGAACCAGCATCTCCCACATTGCAGGGAGATTCTTTACCATTTCAAACACCAAGGAAGCCTAGCTAGGATATGGAAGCAACCTAAATGTAAAGAAATGAGTGAAGAAGATGCAATACATATATACAACTAAATATTATTCAGCCATAAAAAGGAAGGAAACTGTGCAACCTGCAGAGATGTGGATGGACCTAGAGACTCATACAGAGTGAAGCAGAAACAAAAAGCAAGTGTCATTTAGTATCACTTATATATGGAACCTAGAAATTGCTACAGATGAACTTAATTACGAAGTAGAGATAGAGACACAGATGTAAACAAACGTATGGATACCAAGGGGGTAAAGAGGGGTGGGATGACTTGGGAGGCTGGGATTGACATATATACACTACTATGCATAAAACAGATCACTAAAGAGAACCCATCCTACAGCTCAGGGAACTCAGTGCTCTGTGGGGACCTAAGTGGGAAGGGAATTCAAAAGAGAGGGGATATATGTATAGCTGATTCATTTTGCTATACAGAAGAAACTAGCACAATACTGTAAAGTAACTACACTCCAATAAAAATTAATTAAAACTAAATAAAATAGAAAACAAACAAGCAAACGCATATAACAAAACAGAAACTGAATCATGAATATAGAGAACAAATGAGTGATTACCAGAGGGTGGAAGGGCAAGACAGAGGAAGGGGACTAAAGGGAATTAAGAGGTATTAATACAAACTACTACATAAAATAAGTAAGATGCAAGGATGTAATATACAGTGGGGTTCTCACTGAAGCACAGAGGTAAAGAATCTGCCTGCCAATACAGGAGATGCAACAAGAGATGCAGATTCGATCCGTATCTGGGCTGGGAACATCCTCTGGAGTAGGAAATGGCAACCCGCTCCAGTATTTGTGCCTGGAAAATTCCATGGGCAGAAGAGCCTGACAGGCTATAGTTCATGGGGTCACAAAGAGTTGGACACCACTGAAGGACTGTGCGCAAACACACACACACACACACAATGTACAGTATACAGAATATAATCAACATCTTATAATAAATTTAAACAGATCATAATCTATAAAAATACTCAACCATTATATTGTACACTTGAAACTAATATAACATTGTAAATCAATCATACTTCAATAAAAAATAAAAGTAAAACTGATTTAATATGACTGTGATATTTCAAAGTAATAACACAGGTTTCAAGATTTAGATTTTATGTTGCTGCTGCTGCTGCTGCTAAGTCGTGTCCAACTCTCTGCGACCCCATAGACGGCAGCCCACCAGGCTCCCCTGTCCCTGGGATTCTCCAGGCAAGAACACTGGAGTGGGTTGCCATTTCCTTCTCCAATGCATGAAAGGGAAAAGTGAAAGTGAAGTCGCTCAGTGGTGTCTGACCCTCCGCGACCCCGTGGACTGCAGCCTACCAGGCTCCTCCGTCCATGGGAGTTTCCAGGCAAGAGTACTGGAGTGGGGTGCCATTCCCTTCTCCGATTATATGTTAATAATGCATAATTATATATAAATTATTATATGATATAAATTCTACTTACATTTAGTGTCAAAAATATATTTACCATAAAGTTAACAGAAGTATAAGACTCCTATACTGAAACAAATATTGTTGGGATTAAAGAACATCTAAATAAATGGAGAAAGGGAGGAAAGAAATAGATGAGGAAGACTAAGAGGTAAAAACTTCCAGTTGCAAAATAAATGAATCATGGATATGAAACATACAGCATGGGGAATACAGTCAATAACTATGTGATATCTTTGCATGATGACATGTAGTGACTAAACTTATCACAGTTATCAGTTAGAAAAGTAGAGAATATCAAATCACATGTTGTGTAATAGGAACCAACACAGTACTACAGGTTAATAATTCTTCTGAAACAAGCTCATAGATCAGATTTGTGATTATGACAGGTGGCGGGGGGGTGGGGGAGGACTGGATGAAGAAAATCAAAGGTACAAACTACTAGCTTTAAGATAGGTATTAGGGATGTACAAAATAATAAATATAATCAACACTGCTGAGTGTTTCAGATGAAAGTTGTTAAGAGAGCAAATTATAAGAGTTCTCATCACAAGAAAAAAAAATTTCCTATTTCTTTAATTCTATATCTATATGGGATGAAGGATGCTCACTAAACTTGCTGTGATAACCACTTTAATGATGTATGTAAATTAAATCATCATGCTATACACTGAAAACTTGTCCAGTGTTGTATGTCAAGGAAGGAAGAGAGGGGGGGAGAGAGAGAGAGAGAGAGAAAAAGAGAGAAAAAAAGAAAGGGAGGGAGGGTTAGAAGAAAAAAAGGGGTAGATAAACTATGTTCATAGATTGGAAGACTAAATACAGAATTGGAAACATCCTAGAATATATTCAGCAAACTTGAAAAAAGGGATGGTGAGACAACTTAATTATCTGATTTCAAGATGGTGTCATACCAGCATAAAGGTTTAGCAAATAGATTAATGGAACAGAATAAAGTCCTCAGAAATAGAATCAATAGCATTATGGTGCTGGGACAATTCAATAGAGGAAAAGTTAAGTCTTTTCACCAAATGACACCAATTAACAGATATCCATTTGGGAAAAAACTGAACCTTCACCCTTATCTCAGAGGATGTATAATAACAGATCCTAGATCTTAGTGTAAAACTTAAAATGACAAATTCAGTATACATAATGAATTAAGAACTTCTATTAAGTGATATGAACAAAACCCAAAAGGATACAGTGACAGACTACAATATTGTTTCCAATTATTCACTTCTCTCTCTATAGGAGGACTTTACTTGCTTGCCATTTACACCAGTGTTGGCCATTTGATCAGCTGTGGCCAATGAGATATGAGTAGAAACGAGCATGACGTTTCTGAACCAAAGCTTTGAGAGTCATCATGTAACGGCTGCTCCTTTTTTTCAATGCCATAAGACCCAGGCAGCAGCTTCTCCTTCAACCTGGGTCTCAGAATGAAGACATGAAGCAAATCTGAGCAGATCTGTAGCTGACATGTAACTGAATAAAAAAATGTTTGTTGTTATAAACCACTTAAATTCTGCAGTGATTTGTTTCTATAGCATAATTTGGTGCAAGCTAACTATTATAGAACTGAACCAACAATTCACAGTAAACCCAAAAAACCTATAAACATGACTAAAACAGATAAAGGTTTATTTTTATCACATAACTATAAATAAGGACGAAGGTAGCCCAAAGCGCTTATATAACCTATAAACTACATAATGTCATCAATGTCCTGAGCTCCCCCAATTTTATACTCTGCCATTCTTAGCTTGTAGGTTTCATCCTCATGGTCCTAAAATGGCTGCAACAGCTCCAGACTGCACCCTTGTTGTATCTCATTAGGCTTATCTAAATCACATAGCTATCAGTAACTTCAAGGAGAACTGGAGAATAGTTTTCACCTTTTAAAGTTTCCATAGTTGAAACAAGAAGAAAGAAAAGATTTAAAAATAAAGATTGGGTCAACATACATAAAGTGTGTGTCACAGAAGCCACTTCTACTTATTAAACTAGTAGAAGAGCCTGGAAACAAACTGAAGTGCTTATTTATTACTGGTGGGAAGTGTAATTTGAAACAATAATTTCATTATTTTAAAGTATTTGTTCATGTTGAAGATGAATATATCACAGGCCTAGAAAACCTACTTCTATATATATATTCTTATATAATCTTATAATCTATATATGTTCTTATATAATATATATTTACTTTTATATTTAACTGAGGCATAACAAGGCTAACTTATTTCTTTTAATAAACTAAAAATGTGTGTGTTAGTCGCTACAGACATGTCCAACTCTTTGAGACCCTATGGATTGTAGTCTGTCAGGCTTCTTTCTCCATGGGATTCTCCAGGCAAGAATACTGGAGTGGAAAAAACTGGAAGTAGAACTGCCATATGACCAAGCAATCCCACTGCAGGGCATACACACTGAAGAAACCAGAACTGAAAGAGACACGTGTACCCCAATGTTCATCGCAGCACTATTTATAATAGCCAGGACATGGAAGCAGCCTAGATGCCCATCAGCAGACGAATGGATAAGGAAGCTGTGGTACATATACACAATGGAATATTACTCAGCCATTAAAAAGAATACATTCGAATCAGTTCTAATGAGGTGGATGAAACTGGAGCCTATTATATAGAGTGAAGTAAGCCAGAAAGAAAAATACCAATACAGTATACTAACACATATATATGGTATTTAGTTAATGGGTAAAGATAACCCTGTACGCGAGACATCAAAAGAGACACAGATAAATAGAACAGTATTATGGACTCTAAGGGAGAGGGCGAGGGCAGGATGATATGGGAGAATGGCACTGAAGCATGTAAATTATCATATGTGAAATGAATCACCAGCCCAGGTTCGACGCATGATACAGGGTACTCGGGGCTGGTGCACCCAGATGACCCGGAGGGATGGGATGGGGAGGGAGGTGGGAGGGGGGTTCTGGAAGGAGAAAACATGTACACCCATGGTGGATTCATGTCAATGTATGGCAAAACAAATACAATATTGTAAAGTTAAAAAGTAGATAAATAAACTAATTTAAAATAAAAAATAATAATAATAATAAATAAATTAATTAATTAAAAAAAAAGAAAATTCCAATCAGTAAAAACAGAAGAAAAAAAAAAATACTGGAGTGGGCTGCCATGCCTTTCTCCAGGGGCTCTTCCCAACCCAGGGATTGAATCTGCATCTCCTGCATTACAAGCAGATTCTTTACCCACTGAGCCATCAGGGAAGCCTAGACTAAAAGTATCAAAGTATATTTATGTATGAAAGGTAGTTTTGTGGAATTTTTATTTCCATGAATAAACAAATATACACACACACACAAACACATACAGCATGTATATGTGTGTTTGTACCAGGTTATGATAATGTTACTTCTTACTGGGTTATGGTTTTAAAAAATTAACAGATATTGTCTTAGGATAACTCCTGACAGGTACACAAAGAGATCTGTACACTTACGCTTATTTTGTAATTACTTATAATAGCAGGGCTTGGCAACCAGCAGACTCTACTGTACCATAAAACTGGCTGAGTGGTTTCATTGTGGATCGCAACTGTACAATGTTTATTCCTTTAGGCTAAACAGAAGAAGGAAGCAAGGGAAGACTTGACCAGTTAGTACATATGCTTCCACCTAAGCCCATTTCCAGAATGACACATCACCCTCAGCTGACTGTCCTTGTGCTTCTAACACACTCTGTTCAGATAGCATACATCCTGCTTTCTCCCAAACAGAAGAGGAGCTAAGAGGCAGAGAAGGCACAGGATCTGGACAATTTTACTCCACATAAAGTTTTTCAATCTCTGCTATTTTAGTTACATCCGTTACTTCTTCCTTCATAGCTACCTGTCCCTCCAATTCTTGTATTTCTGGGGTTGCTTTAGCACTAATCAGCCTTTTTGTTTTCTTTCACAGTTGTAGAATTAGGTTTGAACTTTGCTTAATCATTTAGCTTTGCTAAATCAGTTGCCTTTTTTGTATTTCTTTTTGAAGTTTTTCATCTGTTATTATCTCCTTTACTGCTCTTTTTTACTTTAACGTAAAATTCTGACATAACATAATACTTATGACATACATTCATATTGTTGTGTAACCATCACCAGTTTCCATCTCCAGACTTTTTCACTTCTCCCAAACTCAAAGTCTGTCCCAAGTTCTGCCTCTCTTTAGCTCCGGGCAACCACCATTCTATTTTCTGTTTCTCTAAAGTTTGTGCTTTTAAAAATTCAATTTTCCAAAATGGAGATCTATCTCCAAATTCTCTGATCATCTTTGCCTCTTCATTCCTCTGTTCTCCCTTTCCAGAATTCCTGTTATTTGGATAATGGATGTCTTAGCTAGATCTAATTTTTTTTAATCTTCTTCTCAACTTCTATCTCTTTACCTTTTTCTTCTACTTTTAGAAAAATTTCCTTAACTTTACCTTTCAACTATTCTACTGTATTTAAATTTTAGCTACTATGTTTTAATTTCTGAGCTCTTTCTTGTCATCTGGTTGTTCCTTTTCCTATAGTATACTATTTTGGGATCATGGATATAACATCTCATCTCTGTGAAGATATTAAAGTCTTTTTAAAAACTTTTGTAGATTTAACATAGAGATGTCAATTCTCCTGAAATTGATTTATAGAGTTACTACAATCACAATCAAAATCCTAGCAGGAATTTTTATAGATATACACAAGTTGAACCTAAATTTTATATGGAAAGGTAGAGAAACTACAGTAATTAAAAACAATTTTTCAAAGAAGAATAACAGGGAAAATATTAATTGATTTCAAGATTTAAAGCTTCATTGATAAAGAGAGTGTGGTACTGGCAAAGAAACAGACATACAGGTTCATGGAAGAAAAAACAGACTCCAGAAATATATCCATACAAAAAATTCACTTTTGACAAACGTGCAAAAGCAATTCAATAGAAAAAAAAAAAAAAGAGTTTCGTTTTTAAAATCAAGTGGTGTTGGAGCAACCAGACATCCACTTGAAAAGAGAAAAAAAAAAGAAACAGAACAGAACCATGACCTAAGGTGCAAGGACAACTTTCTCTTTTAACTAAAAATGGTTCATGGATCTAAAGGTAAAACTATAAAACTTTAAGAAGAAAACATAGGAGAATTAATACAATACATTTTTCTATTGGATTCTACTTCCTTTTTCTAAGTGAAAGACCATTTTAAAATCAGGCTTTTCTGAGGACAGCAAAATTCTTCTATTGCTAAGTAACTACAGCCCTCAATCTAAGAAGGACATTTGTTTAGAATCTGGGGACATTTTATTATTTTCCTGTTCCTCAAGGCTGTCCCACTGACTGAATCTAATACAGGGTAAGATATGCTATTACAAAAGAGATTTCAAAAGAAAGTGAACCTATCCCATAGGTACTGTACAGTACATAATTGCATTAAAGATGAAAGATAAAATTTCTAATGTTGTTTGTGTTTAAGGTCAAACATCAAGAAAAGTCTGGCAAACACTGTGTGATCCACAGCCAGGTCTACAAAGGTATCTTCTCATGATGAATAATTTATAGTTTAGAGTACTACTTTCCCCAAACACTCTACCACAAGCTGTTCTCCCTTTAATCCTTTGAACAAAATGTACTACACAGAAAGGTAAGAAGAGATGTAAGCTGAAAGGGAATATCCACAGTGCACTGTGGTGGTGTTGCTATTAAGTCAAATGACACTGATTAACAGTAATGACAAATCCTAAAAGAAGACTGAACAAAGTCTTTAGAACATGATTTTTTAACTTGCTGATTTTACAAGATAGTTGTATTTCTTTAAAGATCAAGATTCTACAAATGCTTTCCTCCATTACATTCCAATTTATTGTATTATCTGGCAGCTGTTCCACCCTTCTCTGGTAAAAAACAATCCAATTTTTCTGAGGAAAAATTCCACCACAAGCAGGACATGTTTAGATAGGGCTGGCTCTACTCTCAGTTAAGTTCAGTTCAGTGGCTCAGTCATGTCTGACTCTTTGCGACCCCATGGACTGCAGCACGACAAGCTTCCCTGTCCATTAGCAACTCCCAGAGCTTATTCAAACTCATGTCCATCGAGTCAGTGATATTATCCAACCATCTCATCCTCTGTTGTCCCCTTCTCCTCCTGTCTTCAGTCTTTACCAACATCAGGGTCTTTTCAAATCAGTCAGTCCTTTCCATCAGGTGGCCAAAGTATTGGAGCTTCAGCTTCAGCATCAGTCCTTCCAATGAATAGTCAGGACTGATTTCCTGTAGGATGGACTGGTTGGATCGCCTTGCAGTCCAAAGGACTCTCAAGAGTCTTCTCCAACACCACAGCTCAAAAGCATCAACTCTTCGGCACTCAGCTTTCTTTATAGTCCAACTCTCACATCCATACATGACTACTGAAAAAACCATAGCCTTGACTAGACGGACCTTTGTCGGCAAAGTAACGTCTCTGCTTTTTAATATGCTGTCTAGGTTGGTCATAACTTTTCTTCCAAGGAGCAAGCGTCTTTTAATTTCATGGCTGGAGTCACCATCTGCAGTGATTTTGGAGCCCCAAAATATAAAGGCTTGGGGGGATTGCAAGATGGCAGAGGAGTAGGTGGATGTGGAATACATCTCTCTCCACAGATACCTCAGGAATACACCTTAAGACACAGAAGTGCATGCAGAACACCAGCTGAGAGTGGAGAGGAGTACCTCACCAGCAGAAAAGACTATACAGACCCACACAAAACTCAGTAGGATGAAGGAACTAGGGGGAAAAATGGGAGTGTAAGTAGGACTGGACCTGCCTTCGGCAGGTGGGAGAACTGAAGCAGGGGTCTGAGCCCCACATGGGGCAATTGTCTCAGTCAGAGGAGAAACATTTAAGGCTGAGAGGGAAACAGCTGATCTGTGGCAGCCTAAATGGAACGAGAATCAGTCAGTCCTTGCCGCAGCCATACATGCCCTAGATGGTGCAGTGGCTGGGAGCTGGAGTTTAGGGACTGTGGAGCAATCCCAGGAGGAGGGCTGCTGTTGACTGTGGAGAGAGATCGAGGGGATGTGAGGGAGGGGATTGTGGTGGGAAATGCCTGTGGAGGAAAGCCCGGCAGCCATGGAAGCAAGGGGATACTGCTGAATCATGTGTAGGGGGTGGAAGCATCCCCATAGCCTCTCTCCCCCAACAAGCCAGCATCAGCAGCTGAACAATAGAGGCTGGCCCATCAAAAATCTGACCCACTGAACTACAGAGTAGGACCCCACCCACGGTGCGCCTTTAAGTGCCAGATGTCCTGATCTACAGAGCAGGACCCCAGGTGGGGGGCCCCTCCATGTGCCTGGTGGGCCGAACAACAGAGAAGGAACCCAGGCAAGAAGCCCCCTAAGTGCCTGAACGGGCAGAACTCCAGAGAAAGACTGGCCAAAGAGGCCTTCTGATTGCCAGCTACAAGAGGCTCGAAAAAAGACTCTGATAGGGCCATAACTCCTGCGGCGGAGGCAGTCCATGTCCCTGCACACTTGGCGCTGCCAGGGTCCCTGCAAGCCAAGCAGCTGCTCTAGCTTCACGTTCAACTCTCACTGGGGCAGAGCTGTCACAGGCAAAAAAAATCTTGCGCCCACGCGCGCAGGGTCACTTTGGTTGTGTTCGACTTGTTGCGACCCTGTGGACTGTGGCCAGCCAGGCTTCTGTCAGGGAGGAGGTTATCCAGGCAAGAATACTGGAGCATATTGGCCAATACTGGTTGCCATACCCTTCTAGAACACTATATTTCCTGCTGCTCTAGCCGCCAACTCCCCTGAGTACTTGGTGCTGCCAGAACCCGTGACTCAAGCAGCTGCACCACCTCCACGCCTGGCCCTCACAAGGGCAAACCCAGGTCCTCCAGGGAAGCCTCAGGAGCAAATCCCAGTGGACGACCCACATGCAAAGGTGGAAATAAAACCACAGTTGAAACCCAGGGGCAGTGTGACTAAGGAAGAAGACCCAAAACCCTCCCACCTGCTGTACAAGCAGCAGATTAAATCCACACAATCAACTAGGCAGACTCTGTGTCTATGGACTATATAAAAGGACACTGAGAGCTCCCCTAGAAGAAAATGCACTACCTATGACAGCTGTGGACACTGGAAGCAAGAACACAGAGGAGTAGCAGCAGATTAGAATCTGAGCTGCCCCCACAGCAGGCAAGAGATCAGCAGTGTTGGGCATCCTAGGGAGGTGAGGTGGACTGTGACTCCCAGCAAGGAAAAGGACTCTGACAGCAGTGACTCAAGAAAAACATTTATTATTATAATGTTTTGACTTCTGTAGATTTGTTTAGATTTTTTTCTTTTTTTCCCCGCTCTGTTCTAGATGTCGATTTTATTGGCACTACGAAATCTAACTAAGCTTTTGAGCTTTCATTTTGCTTTTTTTTTCAGTCGCATTTTTTATTGTTATAAACCTCTGCCTCTACGTTGGGCTTTTGCAGTTCTAGGGAGTTGTTTTTTTTTTTTTTTCTCTTTTCTTAATTTTAATTTTTTAAGCCTATTACTTTTTCTACATTCATTCTTCTGTTTGCTTTTCCTATTGTTCTTTTCCCCTTGTAGTTAATCTTTAATATACATAAATCTTCTTTATCTACCTCTATTTAACTTTGCATCGCTATTCTTTCTTTTCTTTCTTACCTTCAGTCTCAACATATTTGTTAGTTTTATTTTTATTGCTTTATACCACAATTGGCATCTTGCTTTAGTTTTGTTTTCTGGTTTGTGCTTTAGTTAGTTTTGTTCTGGTAGACATAACTTTTGGTTCCCTTTGTTCACCAGATCAATCTACTGTACAATATTTTCGTTGGACTGTTTTGATTTTGCTTACAGGTGTATATACATGTATGTATATTCAGTCACTTTTTATTGTTGTTATAAACCTCTGCATCTACGTTGGGCTTTGGCAGTTTTGTGGAGTTTTCCTTTTTTTTTCCTTTTTTCTTTCTTCTTCCGGTTTTTTTTAATTTCTCTTTTTTATAATTTTAACTTTTAATTTTTTTAAACCTATTAGATTTTTTCTGCATTATTCCTTTGTTTGCCTTTCCTACTGTTTTTTTCCCCTTGCTGCTGCTGCTGCTGCTGCTGAGGCTAAGTCGCTTCAGTCGTATCTGACTCTGTGCAACCCCTCAGATGGCAACCCACCAGGATCCTCTGTCCCTGGGATTCTCCAGGCAAGAATACTGGAGTGGGCTGCCATTTCCTTCTACTTTCCCCTTGAAGTTAATCTTTACTATATCTAAATCTTCTTCATCTACCTCTATTTAACTTTGTATATCTAGTCTTTCTTTCTTTTCTTTCCTTTCCTCTCAACATATTTGTTAGTTTTGCTTTCATTGCTTTATTCCCCACTTGGCACCTTGCTTTAGTTTTGTTTTCCGGTTTGTGCTTTAGTTAGTTTTGTTCTTAAATGGTAAATATAATTTTTGATTTCCTTTGTTTGCCAGGTCAATCTATTGTACTTTATTTTTGTTGGACTGTTTTGACTTTGCTTATGGGTGTATATGTATATGGTATCTATTCCATTATTTTAATTATTATTTGCCTGATTTTGTTACTGCCATTTGTCTGGGGTTCATCATTGGTTTCTCGTTTTTGGATATTTGTTTTAATTTCACTTAATGCCATAAAAAACCACTTGTGGAATCTTCGTTCCTGACCAGAGATCAAACCTTGAGCCTTTGGAGTGGGAGCACTGACTCCAAGACCCTAGACTACCAGAGAACTAACTCTAGGTAGTATCAAATAGTGAGAACTCACACAAAGGAAACCACTCGAATACAAGACCTGGCTGGCATCACCAAACCACCAATAGCACCCTGTGGAGGATGCCTCATCTAAACAACAAACAAAACAAAAAAACAACCCAATCATCAGCAGACAGGATTACCACCTCACTCAGCCTTGCCCATCAGAGGAAAAACAAACAAAAACTCAGCACAAATCTCACCCTGTGAGAAGCTTACACAAACCACTGGACCAACCTTAGAGGGCAGAAATCAAAAGGAAGAAAGAATTCAACCTTGAAGCCTGGGAATAGCAGACCTCAAACACAAAAGTTAAAAAAAAAAAAAAGGCAGAGAAATACTACACAAATGAAGGAACAAACTAGAAACACAGAAGTCCAAATAAATGAGGAGGAAATAGGCAAACTACCTGAAAAAGAATTCAGAATAATGATAGTAAAGATGATCAAAAATCTTGAAAACAAAATGGAGAAAATGCAAGAATCAACTAACAAAGACCTAGAAGAATTAAAGAATAAACATGCAGAGACTAAACAACACAATTACTGACATTAAAAATACTCTAGAAGGAATCAACAGCAGAATATCTGAAGCAGAAGAATGGATCATTGAACTGGAAGATAACATGGTGGAAATAACTTCTGAAGAGCAGAATAAGTTAAAAAGAATGAAAAGGATTGAGGATAGTCTCAGAGACCTCTGGGACAATATGAAACACACCAACATTCAAATTATAGGGGTCCCAGAAGAAGAAGAGAAAAAGAAAGGGTATGAGAAAATTTTTGAAGAGTTTATAAGTGAACATTTCCCCAACATGGAAAAGGAAATAGTCAATCAAGTCCAAGACGCACAGAGTCCCACACAGGATAAACCCAAGGAGAAACACACCACGACACATACTAATCAAACTAACAAAGACTAAACACAAAGATAGAATATTAAAAGCAGCAAGGAAGAAGCAACATATAACATATAAGGGAAACTTCATACGCTTAACAGCTGATCTTTCAGCAGAAACTCTGCAGGCCAGAAGAGAATGGCTGGATATATTTAAAGTACTGAAAGGGAAAAATCTAAAACCAAGATTACTGTACCTGGCAAGGATCTCATTCAAAACTGATGGACAAATCAAAAGCTTTTCAGACAAGGAAAAGTTAAGAGAACTCAGTACCACCAAACCAACCAGCTTTACAACAAATGGTAAAAGGACTTATATGGTCAAAAAATAAAAAAGAAGAAAAAAGATCTACATAATCAACCCCAAACAATTAAGAAAATGCCAATACAAACATATATATCAATAATTACTTTAACTGTAAATGGATTAAATGCTCTAACCAAAAGACATAGGCTGGCTGAATGGATACAAAAACAGGACCCATATATATATGCTGTCTACAAGAAACCCACTTCAGACCCCAAGACACATACAGACTGAAGAGTGAGAGGATGGAAAAATATATTCCATGCAAATGGAAGCGAAAGAAAACTGGAGTAGCAATCCTCGTATCAGACAAAATAGACCTTAAAATAAAGACGATTATAAGAGATAAGGAAGGACACTACATAATGATCAAGGGGTCAATCCAAGAGGAAGACGTAACAATTGCAAATATCTATGCACCCCACATAGGAGCACCTCAATACTTAAGACAAACACTAACAGACATAAAAGGAGAAATTGACAGTAACACAATAATAGTAGGAGACTTCAACATCCCACTCCCACCAATGGACAGATCATCAAAACAGAAAATAAGGAAACACAAGTCTTAAATGATACATTAGATGAGATGGATCTCACTGATATCTTCAGGACATTCCATCCAAATGAAGAAGAATACACCTTCTTCTCAAGTGCACATGGAACATTCTCCAGGATAGACCACATCCTGGGTCACAAATCAAACGTCAGTAAATTTAAGAAAACTGAAATCGTATCACATATCTTCTCCAACCACAATGCTTTGAGACTAGATATCAATTACAAGAAAAAAAAACTGTAAGAAACACAAACGCATGATTAAACAACACGTTTCTAAATAACCAAAAGGTTACCGAAGATATCAAAAGGGAAATAAAAAAATTTCTAGAAAGAAATGACAATGAAGACACAACTCAAAACCTATGGGATGCAGCAAAAGCAGTCCTAAGAGAGAAGTTTATAGCAATACAATCCTACCTCAAGAAACAAGAAAAACATCAAATAGACAACCTAACTTTACACTTAAAACATCTGGAAAAAGATCAAAAAAACCCCAAAATTAGTAGAAGGAAAGAAATCATAAAGATCCAAGCAGAAATAAATGAAAAAGGAAACGAAAGGAACAATAGTAAAGATTAATAAAACTAAAGCTGGTTCTTTGAGAAGATAAACAAAATTGAGACATCTTTAGCCAGACTCATCAAGAAAAACAGAGAGATGAATCAAATCAACAAAATTAGAAATGAAAAAGGAGAAGTTACAACAGACAATGCAGAAATACAAAGGATTATAAGAGACTACTATGAACAACTATATGGCAACAAAATGGGTAACCTGGAAGAAATGGACAGATTCTTAGAAAGTTCAATCTTCTAAGACTGAACTAGGAAGAAGTAGAAATTATGAACAACCCAATTACAAGCACTGAAATTGAAGCTGTAATCAAAAATCTCCCAAAAAACAAAAGCCCAGGATCAGATGGCTTCACAGGACAATTCTATCAAACATTTAGAGAAGAGTTAATGCTTATCCTTCTAAAACTCTTTCAAAAAATTGCAGAGGAAGGAACACTTCCAAACTCATTCTACAAGGCCACCATCACCCTGGTACCAAAACCAGACAAGGACAACACAAAAAAAGAAAACTACAGGCCAACATCACTGATGAACATAGATGCAAAAATCCTCAACAAAATTTTAGCAAACAGAATTCAGCAACACATCAAAAAGCTCATATACCATGATCAAGTTGGGTTTATTCCAGGAATGCAAGGATTCTTCAACATACGCAAATCAATCAATGTGATATACCATATTAACAAATCAAAAGATAAAAACCATATGATAATTTCAATAGATGCAGAAAAAGCCTTTGACAAAATTCAGCAGCCATTTATGATTAAAACTCTTCAAAAAATGGGCACAGAAGGAACCTACCTAACCATGGTAAAGGCCATATATGATAAGCCTACAGCAAACATTATTCTCAATGGTGAAAAACTGAAAGCATTCCCCCTAAGATCAGGAACAAGACAAGGGTGTCCACTTGCATCGCTATTATTCAACATAGTTCTGGAAGTCCTAGCTACAGCAGTCAGAGAAGGAAAATAAATAAAAGGAATCCAGATCGGAAAAGAAGAAGTCAAGTTCTCACCGTTTGCAGATGGCATGATAAGGTACACAGAAAACCCTAAAGATAGTATCAGAAAACTACCAGAGCTAATCAGTGAATTTAGCAAAGTTGCAAGATACAAAATCAATACACAGAAATCATTTGCATTTCTATATACTAACAATGAAAAATCAGAAAGAGAAATTAAGGAATCAATCCCATTCACCATTGCAACAAAAAGAATTAAATATCTAGGAATAAACTTACCTAAGGAGACAAAAGAACTGTACAAAGAAAATTATAAGACACTAATGTAAGAAATCAAAGATGACATAAACAGGTGGAGAGATATTCCATGTTCCTGGGTAGGAAGAATCAATATTGTGAAAATGACTATACTACCAAATGCAATCTACAGATTCAATGTGATCCCTATCAAATTACCAATGGCATTTTTCACAGAACTAGAACAAAAAATTTCACAATTCATATGGAAACACAAAAGACCCCGAACAGCCAAAGCAGTCTTGAGAAAGAAGAATGGAGCTGGAGGAATCAACCTTCCTGACTTCAGATTATACTACAAAGCTATGGTTATCAAGATAGTATGGTACTGGCACAAAAACAGAAATATAGACCAATGGAACAAGATAGAAAGCCCAGAAATAAACCCATACACCTATGGGTACCTTGTTTTTGACAAAGGAGGCAAGAACAAAGACAGCCTCTTCAATAAATGGTGCTGGGAAAATTGGACAGCTACATGTAAAAGAATGAAATTAGAACACTTCCTAACACCGTACACAAAGATAAACTCAAAATGGATCAAAGACCTAAATGTAAGACCAGAAAGTACAAAACTCTTAGAGGAAAACATAGGCAGAATACTCGATGACGTAAATCAAAGCAAGATCCTCTATGACCCACCTCCTAGAGTAATGGAAATAAAAACAAAAGTAAATAAGTGGGACCTGATTAAACTTAAAAGCTTTTGTACAGCAAAGGAAATTATAAGCAAGGTGAAAAGAAAACCCTCGGAATGGGAGAAAATAATAGCAAATGAAACAACTGACAAAGGATTAATTTCCAAAATATACAAGCAGCTCATACAACTCAATACCAAGAAAACAAACAACCCAATCAAAAAGTGGGAAAAAGACCTAAACAGACATTTCTCCAAAGAAGACATACAGATGGCTAACAAACACATGAAAAGATCCTCAACACTGCTCATTATTAGAGAAATTCAAATCAAAACCACAATGAGATATCACCTCACACCAGTCAGAATGCCATCATCAAGAAGTCTACAAACAGTAAATGCTGGAGACGGTGTGGAGAAAAAGGAAGGCTCTTTCACTGTTGGTGGGAATGTAAATTGATACAGCCACTATGGAAGATGGTATGGAGATTCTTTAAAAAACTAGGAATAAAACCACCATATGACCCAACAATCCCACTCCTAGGCATATACCCTGAGGAAACCAGGGTTGAAAAAGACACATGTATCTCATTGATCATTGCAACACTATTTACAATAGCTAGAACGTGGAAGCAACCTAGATGTCCATCGACAGATAAAAAGAAGTTGTGGTACATATACACAATGGAATATTACTCAGCCATAAAAAGGAATGCATTTGAGTCCATTCTGATGAGGTGGATGAACCTAGAACCTATTATACAGAATGAAGTGAGGCAGAAAGAGAAAAGATAAATATCGTATTCTAACGCACATATAGGGAATCTAGAAAAATGGTTCTGAATAATTTATCTACAGGGCAGCAATGGAGAAACAGACATAGAAAATAGACTTAAGGACATGGGGAGAGGGGAGGAGAGGGTGAGATGTATGGAAAGAGTAACATGGAAACTTACATTACCACATGTAAAATAGATAGCCAATAGGAATTTGCTGTATGGCTCAGGAAACTCAAACAGGGGCTCTGTATCAACCTAGAGGGGTGGGATGGGGAGGGAGATGGGAGGGAGGTTCAAAAGGGAGAGGATATATGTATACCTATGGCTGACTCACGTTGAGGTCTGAAAGAAAACAACATAATTCTGTAAAGCAATTATCCTTCAATAAAAAAATAAATTAAAAAAATAATAAAGGCTCTACTCTAGTGGTAAGCATAAGGCCCAAATCTGGCTAACCAATGTTTTTTATTCTTCTATCCACAGTGAATGGTTCGTGCAAAGTTGACCACTGACTTAATTCTAGGGCTTTTGTTGGAGGGACCAAGAAAGAAGTGTCTCCTTCTGCATCTGAACAAAGAATGTATAAGTCATCATGTTTTGTATCACGTATTTCTCCCATTACCACTGGCCCACAGCTATTTGGACTAAGGATGAACATCTGACCCAAAGTGAAACTTCTAGCAAGCCAACAGCCTATTACAAGGTCTGTTTCAAGAATTCCACTCAAAAGCAGGTCCTATACTAGATAGTAACTAATTTAACCAAATCCTCTCTTCTACAGAACTTGAAGGTGTTGAGAGAGAGGGAAAACGTGAATTAACTGCACTTTCATACTTCATTATTTCTCCTCAACCCTCCACAATTCTTCCCTGCAAAGACCTATCCGCTCAGGACCTACCCTTTTCTCACGAACAAAACAAGCACACGGAAGGAATTCAAGCATATGGAAGGAACTCCTTCATCTTCTCATAGTCAAATTTATAAACCAACTTGCATTCATTTTTTTATTTTCTTCCTGTTAGAATGAAACTGCATGCATCGCTTTCAAAGCAAAGGTAAATGACCTACTTATGCTATGAATTGCTTGCTTTTTAAAAATATTTCCTTCTTTTCCAAAACTATACTCTTTCGTTTACCATATCCCATTTCTAGGCCAGCAGTTCCCCAGAATCGAGGGATGATATATGCCCTGATCACCTATCAACATGCAAACATGTTCATTATTTTCCACTTTAAAAAATCTCCTTCTTAAAGGATGGTCTTCTCAATAATGCTTGGTCAATGACATCTACATGGGGAAAAAAAAGAAAAAAAGCAATCTTGAAATCTACCTAAAACCTCACACAAAACTGAAATTCCAAATGAACGGAAAATCAAAATGTGAAAGGCAAAACAATAATTCTTTCAGGAAAAAACTGTGGGGGAACACATTTATAACTAGGATAAGCAGAGATATTTTAAACAAGATACTGTTAACATTAGTTTATTTCATGTATATGTCACTCTTTTCCCCCATAATTGTTTCAAATCTCTTCATTTTTAAAGGATGTAATACATAATCAGGTTTTTTCCTCTGCCACAATCATTTCCCTCCCACTCTCTTCCAGAAAAACCACTACCTTGAAGTTGGTTTTTCTAAATAAATGGAATAACCTAGCTATTCATCAGTAGAACAGATAAAATAAATGGTAGTTAGTCATACAATGGAATACTGTGCAGTAGCTAAAACATACCAAAAAATCTACATAATCATTATCTAAAGAAATGGTTTTTTTAATCCAATCAAAATGTAAACTTGTGGCGAGGTATAGTTTTATACTTCTTTATATTTCCCACAGATAAGAGTGTCTGTATTTTCCAAATCCAAACTTAAGAGAGTCAGGTAGAACAATCTAAAGCCCAAATACGATACTTGAAAATACTTACCCTAGATTTTCTGACAGGTGTTTAGCATACCCAAAAGCAACAGAGCAACTGAATATAAGAGTAAACAATCTGTATCTAATCTATCTACTGTGTTGATTATAAGAATAGCTATCAGCTGGGACTCAGTTCATCATACATAGGCATTTCAGCAGCCTTTTTTCACTAACTTCTAAACTTCTAGACAAAGTATGAAACTTAAAACTTCCTGCTCCCTCCTGATGCTTTTTCCCATTTGCAAGGAGCCCAACTGGTGTAATATTTCTGATCTTTGTCTACTCCAGGGATATAAACGAATCTGGAGAGAAAAAACTGGATATGCTTACCGTTTTTACCTCTCAACTTGTCAGAACTCAGGGAAGAAACAGAAGTACTTCCAAACGTCACTCAACAAAACATTTTCTTCAAGAAGGTGAGAAACATAAACTTCACCCCTTTTAACAAAGGATCATTAGCACTGATCTTCATGAAAATGAAACTTCTGAAAATGACTACAAAATTGCATTATATAAACATAAAAACTATTAAGAATAAAATTCCAATTGATGGATTCACTTTGCTGTTCTTTGACAAAATGTAACTTATAGGCTTAATACTGTAAATTTCAAACAATGCTATTAATAAGACTAACAACTCAAACAATACATGTACAGAAGTCAACTGAAACAAACGCCAGAAGCCTAGGTCTATAAGGAAAAGTTCATGAAAACACCTCGTCTTACGGTTTAACCTATACTACAATCTCACCTGCATTTTATAGTAAAGAAACATATACTATGTTTGGGAGCTTAATTATTTGGGGAAGGCCTTATGGTACATTTAGAAAATTTTGAAGACAAACTTCAGTTTGAATCCTGGCTCTGACACTTACTAGTTTACAAGCTACTTAAAATTTTTGAGACTTCTTCCCCCATATGTAAAATAGATAATTAAGCCTCCATTGCTGGGCTATTATAAAACAGAGTGACAAAGTATATAAAATACATTCAATATTTGCTAAATAGTAGGTATTCAGCAAATGTACCTGGAGGAGGAAATGGTAACCCACTTCAGTATTCTTGCCTGGGAAATCCCATGGACAGAGGAGCCTGGTGGGCTATATAGTCCATGGGGTTGCAGTAAGTTGGACATGACTAGGTCACTGAGCATGCATGCACTGTATAATGTAGCCATCATCATCATCATTACTAACTCGCCTAGAATCACACAGCTATATCTAGTTCCAAAAACTTTTTTCCTTCTTTAAAAATGCTTAATAAAATTTTATACAGAGTATAAAAATTGGAAAACACATAGAAAAAGATAAAGAAGAAAATTAAAAGACCACTATTACCCTTAAACCCTGCAATAATTACTGTTAACATATTGGCATATTTTCCTTCTGTATGTATAGAGCCTTCTTTTAAGTCCAGAACTGGATCATGATATATAAAAAAGGTAGAATTCTTTCTTTTGCACTTAATTTTTATCATGAGCATTTCCTCATTGATGAACACATAATTTCGATATGAAAAATAGATAATTGGGCTTCCCAAGTGGTACTAGTGGTAAAGAACCCACCTGCCAACATAGGTTCGATGCCTGGGTTGGGAAAATTCTCTGAAGAAGGGCATAGCAACCTACTTCAGTATTCTTACCTGGAGAATCCCATGGACAGAGGAGCCTGACAGGCTACAGTCCATAGGGTCACAAAAAATTGGACATGACTGAAGTGACTGAGCATGCATGAACATAGATAACAACTTAGTCCTTTCTCTATTGCTTTCTATTCAGCTCAGTTGCTAAGTCGGGTCCAACTGTTTGCAACCCCAGAGACTGCAGCACGCCAGCCTCCCCGTCCATCACCAACTCCCGGAGTTTACTCAAACTCATGTCCATCGCATTGGTGATGCCATCCAACCATCTCATCCTTTGTCATCCCCTTCTCCTCCCACCTTCAATCTTTCCCAGCATCAGGATCTTTTCCAACGAGTTTGTTCTTTGCATCAGGTGGCCAAAGTATTGGCGTTTCAGCTTCCACGTCAGTCCTTCCAATGAATATTCAGAACTGATTTCCTTTAGGATGGACTGGTTGGATCTCCTTACAGTCCAAGGGACTCTCAAGAGTCTTCTCCAACACCACAGTTGAAAAGCATCAATTCTTCGGCCCTCATCCTTCTTTATTGTCCAACTCTCACATCCATACATGACTACTAGAAAAACCCTAGCTTTGACTGGATGGACTTTTGTTGGTAAAGTAATGTCTCTGCTTTTTAATATGTTAAGTTGGTTCTAACTTCACTTATGTACACCTTTGAAGCTATGTTTTTACCCCCCACAAGACGTCTTAAGCCATGTGGCAGTATCTATTTTCTCAGCAAAGTCCCTATTATTATTATACATGTTGACATTCAAGTCTTGGTTTGCATCTGGAAGAAAGAATCCATTTATACTTTATGTATCTTTAGCTATTGACACTGAATCTTAGAATTAAGTACATTCCATTGCCATAGCAACAAAATAAAGGTTAAGGGCTTCGTTATGTCTATTGTCTGCTGTGCAAGCCAAAGACCCAGACTGAGACTCTTCAACAGCAGAGAGAAGAACCTGAATCCTATATATTTGACTTAAAGTTTCTGAATTCACTTTATATTCCATATATCTTAGTGAAGTAATGAAAGACAGAGGACTATAACAACCTTTAATACCTAAAAAAGACATGAAAAATTCTTATTCGAGCCACCAATGTTTCCCTGCATCCTGAAGAAATGGCAACAGGATGAACCTAAGTGCTTCAGTGACACTTTTTCAAATTGAAAAGTTAGGACAGGATTCAAAACGTGATACGACAGTAGGGCACAATATGTGAACTGAAGTATCTAAAGTGTATGACTTCCACAGCAATACAATTCAAGTCTTGTTGGGCTTGAGAGAAAGAGGGCAAGGTACCTCTGTGGGATCTAACTGCTCCAATTAAGGTAGTAAGTATCGGCTACACAAAAACACTACAACCTACAAAATACTCAAAAATTGAACTGGGACCAAGTACCCTCCATCCTGGTTTACAAGCAGGAATACGTATTGACTCTTGGAGAATATTAAAGAATCTACAGTATAAAGTTATAAATCATGATGCAGAGTCATCTAAAAGCAAGTTCCATACGAAAATATAATAATGATGTTAGGAAATTCCACTTTCAATGACAGTGATGAAAAATTTGTATGCTTTACAGAGGATTAAAAGATGCTTATTTCTCAAAAGACTATAGAGACTTAGGAACGATGTATGCTAGGGAAGCACGTTGCAATAAAAATCAGTCAAAGAGTAATTTCAAGTTGAAATAAGAGGCATAGAACATATTTTTAGAAAAGGGAGAAGCAGAAAAATAAGAGCTGGAAGTCAATGATCTGTAGCCTATTCTAGAAGCACATGACTGTCAGGTGCACTTGTCAGAGCATAAGCAAAATAAGCACATAATATAATAAATTCATGCAACAAATATTTATTGAGCATCAACCACGTTCCAAGCATGAAGGGGAAATACAGCAGGAACAAAATAAAATATTTTTATTCCCATGGGACTATTTTATTCCCATTCCCAGTATTTTATTCCCCATTCCCAGTATTTTATTCCTCATTCCCATGGAGTTTACACTCTGTATTCAATAGTGTAAGGTGTTATTGAAAAAATAATAATAAAGTCAGGAAGGGGATAGAATTGGGGGATGTAGTAATTTTTCATAGGATGATTAGGGAGGGTGACATTTAAGTAGATGAAATAGTGAGCCACATGTTATCTAGGGACAAGAGTATTCCAGGCGGAGGAAACAAGTCAGTGAAAAGAAATATGCCTTGTGTGTTCAAGGAGCAGAGGGGAGACCAGTGTAGTGCACAGTGAGGAAGAAAGTGGTAGGATATGAAGTCAAGAGATATAACAGGGGCAGGCACACTGTCTAGGGTCCTGAAGGGTCATCATAAACCCTCAGGCTTTTATTTTGGATGAAAAGGGAAGGCACTAGAGGGTTTTGGGGAAAGGAATGAAATTACCTGACTTGCTTTAACAAGATCACCCTAGCTGACTGTCTAAGAAGACTAATGGGGGTGGTGTCAAGGTTAGAAGCAGGGAGGCTATTCAGGAAGCGGCTGCAATAATCCAAGTAAAAGATGATGACAGCTTAGACTTGAGAGTTAGCAGCAAAGGTAGTGAATACTTGATCAGACTCTGGATTTATTCTAAAAGTAAGAAGAGACAGAATTTGCTGACAGATTAGAAGTAGGGATGAGAGAGAAAAGGAGAAGACAAGAATGACTTCAGGGTTCTTGGTTTGAACACCAGGAAGAAAGGGGTTGTTACTGAGAGGAAGATTGCAAGTGGTGAGGTGAATGGAAAGGAAGGAAATTTGCCTATATTTGAATGGTACACTCAAGAGACCTATTACACGTCAGGTAGGCAAAAGGATATATAAGTCTGAAGCTGAGGAGAGAGGTCTGGACTGGAGCTACCACTTAGAAACTGACAACATACAGGTTGTACTTCTTTTTGTATAAACAATTTAACATTAAAATATAAGCCCGCTGATGCTTTGCACACATTTTTCCAATTTTAAAATGCTGAGATTTCCTTCCTATCTATTCTATTCAATGATAAATTACTTAAATGCATTAAATAGGATACAAAAATGAGAAGCCAAAAGTCCAATTAAGGAAAAGAAGTATAAACAAACTACACCAAGGAGTAAAAAGTGCGAATAAGGAAAAGGCAGGTGGTGAGAGGCATCATGGAGACAGTTAAGCTACACGTTACATTAAAAAGGTCATTGACTTGTGATTGACACTGCCTGGATTTAAGGGCAGAAAATTCCATATGAAGAGAGGTCGCTTTAAAATGATACTCTAGATAGCAGGGGAATGAGAGACACTCCTGTATAAAGGGATCTGAACAATTTTTTTCTCACTCCAATCCATCCTGTACCTGATTGCTAATCTTACATATGTACAATTTTGTGTTTACCTTCTTTTATGAGATAACATTTGGAATTATGGCTAATTTCATTCATTTTCATTTTAAGACATTTCATTGTAGACTTTCTTTAGTTTTGGAAGAACTGCTTTTAGATCACTGTGATACACACACATTTATATACTGAATTTTTAAAACTTAACATCATAACCAAAAGTTATGCAATTTTAAATACTGCACTAAAATCTAAATTGTTGCGAAATTTTTCATTCATTTTATTATCTCCCCTGTCAGGGCTCCTCATCTAAAGAACTCTGAACACACAAAATGATTTTCAATGAGGAATCGACCCAATCAAAAAATGGGCCAAAGAACTAAACAGGCATTTCTCCAAAGAAGACATACAGATGGCTAACAAACACATGAAAAGATGCTCAACATCACTCATTATTAGAGAAATGCAAATCAAAACCACAATGAGGTATCATTTCACACCAGTCAGAATGGCTGCTATCCAAAAGTCTACAAACAATAAATGCTGGAGAGGGTGTGGAGAAAAGGGAACCCTCTTACACTGTTGGTGGGAATGCAAACTAGTACAGCCACTATGGAGAACAGTGTGGAGATTCCTTAAAAAACTGGGAATAGAACTGCCATATGACCCAGCAATCCCACTGCTGGGCATATACACCGAGGAAACCAGAATTGAAAGAGACGCGTGTACCCCAATGTTCATCGCAGCACTGTTTACAATAGCCAGGACATGGAAGCAACCTAGATGTCCATCAGCAGACGAATGGATAAGGAAGCTGTGGTACATATACACAATGGAATATTACTCAGCCATTAAAAAAAATACATTTGAATCGGTTCTACTGAGATGGATGAAACTGGAGCCCATTATACAGAGTGAAGTAAGCCAGAAAGAAAAACAACAATACAGTATACTAATGCATATATATAGAATTTGAAAGATGGTAACGATAACCCTATATGCGAGACAGAATAAGAGACACAGATGCATGGAACAATTTTTATGGACTCTGAGGGAGAAGGTGAGGGTGGGACGTTCTGGGAGAATGGCATTGAGACATGTGTATTGTCATATGTGAAACAGAGCACCATTCCATGTTCGATGCATGTGACAAGGGCTCAGGGTCGGGGCAATGGGATGATCCAGAAGGATGGGATGGGGAGGGAGGTGGGTGGGGCGTCTGGGAAGGGGAACACATGTAAACCCATGGCTGATTCATGTCAATGTATGGCAAAAACTATTACAATATTGTAAAGTAATTAGCCCCCAACTAAAATAAATAAATTTATTAAAAAAAAAAAATAAAATAAAATAAAATAAAATTCTTCCAATGCTTGTATACAAATAGTACCATCCCAGAAGCATGAGAAATAAGTTAATTCCCTGCAATACATGCCAGAGACACCCACAGCACCTGGGAACTTGCTGGAAGTGCAAACTCTCAGGTTCTTCCCAGAACTCACTAAATCAGAAACTCTAGGGGTGGGGCCCAGCAATCTGCACTCGCAAGCTCTCCCAGGGACTGATACATGCTAAACTTTGAACAGTAAGGCTCAATTCTCTCAAGGAATGTCTGTTGAAAAACGCTACTAGACCATAAAATCTTGAACATAGAAACCTTATTATGTTTCACTTTTGACTGCCTTATGTAACTGGCATTTAATCCACATTCAGAATTTTGGAATGGTTAAATGAAAAAATCAGAGGTACCCCTCTCTCCAAGTTTCCTTGTTTTTCTACATTCTATGATACCAAGTTATCAGCCCAACCCTTTACCCTCCCTTTCTAGTCCTCACTATTCTATAGGACAGGCAATGTCTTTCCAATCAGAATATTATATTCTAACTTTTAAAGTAATTCTGTGGATGCTGCGTCGTCACATTTCACAGCAAGAAAAATCCTTCAGAAGATTATTTCTCCAAAGGCACCAATTTACGGATGAGAAAATAAACGTGTGGAGAAATCACACGACAAGCACATCCTTACAAAAGTAGAGACACTAGAAGATAAAATTATTACCTTCAGTCAACTTTATCTGGCCTAATTTAAAATAGCTGGTATATTAGATTTAAATAAAGAAAGGTGTTAGAAAGAGTGAAAGAATCATCTTTATACCTGGTTTCTGGAAATAAAAATAACACCAAAATCCATCACTTTATTTATTGGCAAAAGTGTGTGCCCTTTTCTCATTCCTACATCTATACATTAACTATGGGGGAAAAAAGATCCCTAACATTAATAAGAATGCTATTCAGCTATCTAGTGAAATGGCATGCAATGCTTGCCCTCCACAGGGCACCCAAAGCTCGTGCTCTGGGACAACCCAGAGGGATGAGGTGGGAAGAGAGGTTGGAGGGGGATTCAGGATGGGGGGACACATGTATACTTGTGGCCAATTCATGTTGATGTATGGCAAAAGCCATCACAATGCTGTAAATACCTTCCAATTAAAATAAATTAATTAATTTATTTTAAAAAATACTAAGTTTCCCAGAAAGGAATCTCAAGACTGTTTACAGTAACTGTTTCATTCAGGTAATGTGGCAATTTTTCTGACCAACATTTATCTTCCTGGTTATACTCCATCCAACACAGAGGCTGCCTAGAAAAAGGAGCTCCTTTGATACTCTGTATCCCAAATTGAAAGCAATTTTAATTGTACTCTAATCTTATTTCACAAGGATTCAGAAGTAATTTATAAGCAACATACTGATAATTAAATAAGGAAGGGGATATAGTGTACTGAAGGCAGCCCCGGTATACTTGGAAAAGTATATGGACTTTTGAGTCACAAAGATCTTCAGGATTTAAGTGTGTGTGTCCGTGTGTGTCCCCGGTATATTTGGAGTCACAAAGATCTTCAGGATTTAAGAGTGTGTGTGTGTGTGTGTGTGTGTGTGTGTGTGTGTGTGTGTGTGTGTGTGTGTGTGTGTGTGTGTGTGTGTGTGTGTGTGTGTGTGTGTGTGTGTGTGTGTGTGTGTGTGTGTGTGTGTGTGTTCGAAGATCTATTCAAGTGTTTTTATTTTAAAAGTTTTTTAAATTGTAGTTGATTTATGACACTGTTAATTTCAGGTGTATAGTATTCAATATTTTTGCAGATTATATTCCATTATAGGTTACTATAAGATAATAGATGTAATTCCCAGTGCTATACACAGTAAGTCTTCCCTGCTTATTCTATTTTTTACATGCGTGCGTGGTAAGTTGCCTCAGTCGTGCCTGACTCTTTGTGACCCTATGGACTACAGCCCACCAGGGTCCTCTATCCATGGGATTCTCCAGGCAAGAATACAGGAGTGGGTTGCCATTTCCTCCTCCAGGGGATCTTCCTGACCCAGGGATCAAACCCACATCTCTTGCATTGGCAGGCGTGTTCTTTATCACTAGCACCACCTGGAAGATCCCTTATTTTTACACAGTGGTTTTTATCCGTTAATCCCATACTGATTTATCCCTCCCCACCTCCACTTCCTGCTCTGGCAACCATAAGTTTGTTTTCTATATCTGAGTCTGTTTCTGTTTTGCATATACATTTATTTACATTTTAGATTCCACATATAAATGATGTCATATAATATTTGTCTTTCTCTGTTTGACTTATTTCACTAAGCATATCCTCTAGGTCCATGCATGTTGGCAATATTTTATTTTTATGGCTGAGTAACATTCCCTCGTGTGTATACATGTGTACATATATAGATAGATACACACTACACCTTAGGCCATTTGTCTTGTTGTCAGGCGCCTGGGCTTGCTTCCGTGTCTTGGCTATTGTAAATATTGCTGCTATCAACACCGGGGTGCATGTATCTTTTCAAATTAGTGTTTTCATTTTTTTCTGCATAAATCCCCAGGAGTGGAATTGCTGGATCATATGATAGTTCTACTTATAGTTTTTTGAGGAATAGGGATTCCCTTTTCTCCACATCGTCTCCAACACTTGTCACTTACAGACTTTTTCAAGATAAGCCATTCCAAGCAGTGTAATTTGCATTTCGCTAATAATCACCAATGTTGAGCATTTTTTCATTCACCTGTTGGCCATCTGTGTGTCTTCTTTATAAAAATATCTACTCAAGTCTTCTGCCCGTTTTCTGATCAGACTGTTTGTTGTTTGACTTTAAGTACAGGGCTTTACTTCTGGGCTATTATGTTCCATTAATCTGTGTGTTTTTGTGCTAGGATCATTCTGCTTTGATTACTGTAGCTACATAGTGTAGACTGAAATCTGAGAGGGTCTCAGCTCCAACTTTGTTCTTCCTTCTCAGGATTGCTTTGGCAATTCTGGGTCGTTTGCAGTTCCATGTAAGTGTTAGGATTATTTGTTCTATTTCTCTGTGGATTCAAGTTTTAATTCTTATCTGTACTTGCCCTCGTTTGATAGAACAGAAGCCATAATGTTAGCATACTGCCGCACACTGTTGATAGCTAGCCTTTAGTTATTTTAAAATACAAAATTCTTGAGAACAGAAATTATGTTTAATATTATTTCTGTATTCTCCTACATTATATCCAATTAGGTGCTCAATAAATATTTACTTAACTAATATGGGACAGATTTTAATATATCAGATAAATGTCCTACCTAATAGGTACCCTTGCTTCCAGATTCCAGCCCCTAAAGCATCCCCCTAAGCCAACTAGCGTAAGACAGATCTGCTTTTGTCCAATTCCACTTAAAAACCTTCCAAGGCTTCTAGCCCTTAAGCTGTTAAAGAAGAGTTCCTGCCAATACCAGAAGTGATCTCACCACAGTCTCTCTCTCGTAACTCAGACCTACCTCTAGACTACTCGAGCTCCAGCAATGTTCCTCCCGTGCCCCTGTAAACTCCTCCTCAGCAGGCTAACTTCTACTCGCCATCCAGGCCTCAGTGTGGAAGCCATTCTCTCTATCAAGGTCCCTGATCATGGTTCTCTAGGCCTCAACTACCAGTTAGGTGTCCTGCCTCCCTAACCTGATCATACACTCTACTCACCATCTAATACTATAGTAAAGTTTTTAACCTGCTTCCCTAATTAAGTGATAAACTTGAGGACAGGATCACACGACATTCAGTTTTATACCCACTGTTAACCAGTTCTGGCACATTCATCAAGCATACTGATAAAGTCCTGTGTTCTCAACAACAGTTTCCAATTTGAAAATACCATCATGATTATTTCCCTGTTTACTTATAAATAACTGGGGAAAAAAACAGCTGGCTGACTAACAGATTAAAGAAAAAGATTCTGGGGCCTTACTCTGCACACACTTACTATGACACAGAAAGCAAAATCAGCATTAATTTTTTTCAAAGAACAGAAAAACTATTTCATGAGTACTTATTACTAATGGGGGGCCTGTTTTGTCTTGGTCCCAACCCCAGAGGTTACAGTCATCAAACTGGATTTGATCTTCAACTAAAAGAAGCAGAGCCATGGTTGATAGAAGAAGAAACAGAAGTTGCTGCTCAAACTGGAATGCCATCCTAGGACTGAAAAGTGACAAGCACCTGTTATGGATGACTGAAAAGAATGGCAAGTGAGTCTGCATCCCTGATAGGCCAACGGAACCACCACTGAAACAAGCCCTAGGCTTCCCTCTAATTTCTCTTTACGGTGGCCCTCCATATCCATGGATAAGAAATCAGCAGATATGGTGGGCTGATTGTAAGGGACTTAAAACATCCACAGATTTCTGCCTGGGGCCTGGAAATAATCCCCTGCAGATACAGAAGGATGACTGTACTTAAGGAAAATGCCCAACACCCAGTTTGTTTCTACCACTCTTTTTGATTTCTAGAGCAACTGAAGGTGATTTCTGATTGACAGGAAAGACAATACAAGATCAGAAGAAAATTCAGAAAAAAATTTGTATACCCAGAACAGGATAGATATTCTCAAGACTAGAATACTGGAAGTCATAGGGAAAAGATAGACATATAGATAATATGAAAGACCAAAAGAAAATGTGTGGCCAATGATACCATAAACTAAGACAAAAAACAGAAGACAGACTGACAAAACATATTGGCAAACAAAGCTAAAGGATTATATCCAGAATATATCAAAGGCAACCAACAAGTCAATAAGGAAAAAATCCAACAGGAAAAAATAAGTAAAGCTATGAATAAGCAATTCAAAGACCTGAAAAATCAAAAGGACCAACAAATATATGAAAAGATGCTCAGCTTCACAAGTAGTTAGGAAAATGCAGAATGAAGCACCACAAGAAACTTTTTAAAGCTGATTTTATAGTCAAAGAAAAACATCAGTGATAGTTTCTGAGGTAAATAGTTACTCTCAGATTGTAATGATGTCAGTAAGAACTGTGTCAATATTTCTGGAAAATAATCTGGCATTATTTGTCAAAATTAAGCAGTATACATTATGTACAAGATATTTGTCACAATATTGTTCGTAATAGAAGACTAGAGACAACACAGATGTCCAAAATGAAAACAGGTATGGCTTCAGATATCTACTGCTACAAAACTAACCACTTCAAGCTTAGTGACTCTGGTTCCTCTGCAGGTGCATTCAGCTCAACCGTCAGCTAGGTTAGTACTTCCAAGATAGCTGGTTGGTGGTGATGGGGGTGTCTTGGTTCTCTCACCCTCCTATAAGCTAGACCAGCTTCCTTACATGGCAGCTGTGGGAAAGCATTCTTTGAAGTCTTCTTAAAGACTAAACTCCAGAACACATCATATCCATCATATTCATTGGGCAAAGCAAACCACAAGGCTAGCCAAGACTCAAGAGGTGGAGAAATAGGTGGGAGAAGCAGAAAAGCCTTGTGTCACAGAGGAATACATACCAGTATGGGAGAACTTTATGGTCATTAATCATTCTATCACCAGTAAGTAGGGGTGTGTGTGTGTGTACTATATACATACACACTATGTTCATAAATCTATAGTTCTATAACAGTAATATTATATAGTTATATATTTCATCACATATATGTATGTTTGTAAAGCTTGGAAATATGCTTATAAATTAACTAATGAAATACTGAGCTATGCAAAGTAGTCAGTATGCTGGCCGAGAATGCAGCGCACTGAGGGCATGTCAGGAAGGCCAACACAGGTGTGGCCCAGAGGTAAACATAACAAGGTGTTGTATGCAGACAGGGAGTTAAACGGAGCTGTGGGCCCAGTGAGGGCTTGTGGATCCACAGGCCAATAGGTTCAGCAGTCAAGGATGCAGGGTGTGGTAGGGAGAGATACAGGGAGATGATGGTCTGCGTGACAGAGAGAATGGAAACAAAACAACTGGACAAATGATAAATAACTATAATGAGGTTAATGTGAAACTAAGGTTCTTACCACCAGAGAAGGCATTATAAACATGGAAAGGGCAAAGACTAGAAAGGACCCTGGGATACCGGATTGGAATTGGAAGTATACAAACAAACTCCTGGTTTCATAACATATGTACACAATACCTGTATTGTGTTCCTATACCAGGAATAATGATGGATGTATATGAGTGTATTATACATATAAATATGTGTATACAAACCATACTCACACATTTCCTAGTTCCTATAAGCAATGATACCCCAGTGGCGATGAGCAAACTAAGTCTCTAAATTTTTGATTTTAAAAACCATCTTCTATATAAACAAAAATACCAAATAAGGCTCCTTGGAGAAATGGCTGATTCCAGGGCTAGGCCAGGCAAAGTACAAGACGAATCAGGAACAAACAGCATATGCCAGAAGTGCACAATGAATGAGATGGGGCATGGGAGCCAGCTTGAAGGGGCTCCCATTGGCTAAATCAGGGACAAATGAAACAGCAAAATAAAGAATAAAGTAACAAATCACAGCACACTAAAATCAAAACCCATGAGTCCTTACTGATTTAATAAACTCATAAACAGAGGAGAAAGCAAAGTTCTACCTTAAAATACCAACCAATACACGTAAAAGGACTAACAGAAACAGAAATATACAAGCAGTTAATTCAGATAGGAGTCATCACTGATGCCCACACCAAGGCTAGTGAGTAGAGGTCTGATGAGAGTCAAGATGTATAATTCTGGAATACCTTTTCACACATACACTGATCAAATACAAAAGGACACCAATATGATCAAGGTGATAATCACTAGCAGTAGCATGATTTGCAATCATATGCCTGTGGATGCAAGGCACCAGGAATGGCACAGCCCCACTTCTGTGGTATTCCTGCCAGAAATGTCAGACTTGATTGGAGTCACGAGGAAATAGCACATGGACCTAGGTTAAAGGTCATCCTAAAGAACGGAGGGTCTGTACTTCCTACAACTGTCAAAGACATGAAAGACAGGACAAAGGAAGCTAAACAAGTCTGTAAAAACATGACAACTAAATATAACATGTATTCATGGATACGATCCTAGACCAGAAAAGAAAGAGATATTGTTGGTAGAGTTAATGAAATATGAATAGGTTAGTAGGGTTGTATCAATGCCTATTTTCTGATTTGGAGGGTTACATAAGAGAGTGCTTTGTTTTTGAGAAATAGACACTGTAGTATTTATGAGTGATGGAACACCATGTCTACAGCTGGCTCTGAAAGTTTCAAAAAAAAGACTGGGTATATATGTATGCATTTATACACACATACACAAACATGTAAGTAACATACATATAAAGAAATAGAGAGAACAGGCAATGGAAGAAATACAGTAAAATATTAACAATGGTGAAATCCAAATGAAGAAGATATAGGAGTTCTTTGTACTGTTCTGGCATCTTTTCTGTTAAATCTGAAATTATTTCAAAATAGTTTTTTTTTCAATGTGATTATCAATATGTGATACAGAACATCTGGTGTTACAGCAAATGATAAGCAGCTATTGTCTGAAGCTAGGAGACAGAATGAAAACACTGCCTTAACATGTATATTTACATACTTTCTTTACAATACCCAGAGGGGAAACATGAATAGGAGGGCAATGTTTTTATGCATTCGGCATAAAGGCATCTCATTGTTTTTGTTTTTGAATTTTATTTACCTCAGCTGTGCTGGGTCTTGGTTGCTGTGCGGGTTTTTTTAGTTGCAGCGAGTGGGGGCTGTTCTCTAGCTGTGGGATGCGGGCTTCTCACTGCAGTGGCTTCTTTTATTATGGAGCACGGGCTTAGTTGCCTGTGGCATGTGGGATCTTCCTGGACCAGGGATTGAACCCATGTCCCCTGCATTAGCAGGCAGACTCTTAACCACTGGACCACCAGGGAAGTCTCATTTCAAGGTTTTTAAGTGAACTTTCCTATCTCTTCATGGATTTTAAATAGGCGTTTTGAAGTTCCTTAATAAAAGGAATTCTGACTTTATTCTTCTGTGTGGTCCCAGTACCTAACACATTAATGATTTTGTCCGTTATGTCTTGAATACAAATTCTATCCCCAGTTTTATTCCAATCAGAAAATACAGTGATTTAAGTACTAAGAATTTTACTACACTGAATTCTGTGTCAAGCTAAAATGCTGCAGCTAAGTCGCTTCAGTCGTGTCTGACTCGGTGTGACCCCATAGATGGCAGCCCACCAGGCTCCCACGTCCCTGGGATTCTCCAGGCAAGAACACTGGAGTGGGTTGCCATTTCCTTCTCCAATGCAGGAAAGTGAAAAGTGAAAGTGAAGTCGCTTAGTCATGTCTGACTCTTAGCGACCCCATGGACTGCAGCCCACCAGGCTCCTCCATCCATGGGATTCTCCAGGCAAGAGTACTGGAGTAGCTTGCCATTGCCTTCTCCGGTCAAACTAAAATATATACATATATATTAGACTGATGAATGAAAAATATCAAGGATTATCTTTCTTAGGAACTTGGAAGATTATATGCTCTACATTCCTAAAATCAAGAATGTATAATCAGAAGCAAAAGGCCTTAGTCTAAAGAATGGCTAACTGTTGACAGTTTTTGGTTTAAGAAAAAAAAAAGGCAAAAAACCCACAAAACCCCAAAAAACAGAATACAAATGAAACTAGGTCTAAAGACCTGACACTGATTGATCATCTTTTAAAAAGTCTAAGAGGGTCTGAAAAATAATTAGATTGAACTATATCAAAGTGCTGATAAAGCATCTATCCTCCCAATAAATGAGTTAAGATCATTTTTAAATCAGAAAGAATACATTTTCATTGCAGAAACCAAAACTCTTCAAGGCATCAAAGAACTGTTAAATTAAACTCAAAATGTTTAAAAGCTGAATAGACTTTATATTGCTCAATACTCTCTCCTTCATGGAGAATACAAATATTTTTAGTACATTTTCTAGGCTCTTGGTCCCACTGATTAACTAGAATAAAAAAGTTACATATGTCTGAAAATCTATGCTACAGTTAACCATAATGAACTTCAGAATTGCCTTTTCAAAGGTTTAAACAAATGAAAATTACATTTTGATACCATACAATTCATCTGCTCCAGTAAATAAAAGATACTAATACCTTATGAAATTAGAATCTTTCATTCAAAGTATTATTAACCTGACCTGACCAAGGAGGTGAAAGACTTATACACTGAGAACTAGAAAACATTAATAAAGGAAACTGAAGATGAGTCAAAGAAATAGAAAGATATCCCATGCTCTTGGATTGGAAGAATTAATATTGTTAAAATGGCCATACCACCCAAAGCAATCTACAGGTTTAATGTGATCCTTATTAAATTACCCATGACATTTTCCACAGAACTAAAATGTATAATCCTAAAATTCATACAGAACCATAAAAGGCCCAGAATTGCCAAAGCAATCCTGAAGAAAAAGAACAAGACAGGAGGCATAACCCTCTCAAGCTTCCAACAATACTACAAAGCTACAGTAATCAAAACAGCATAGGATTGGCACAAAAACAGACATATGGATCAATGGAACAGAACAAAGAGCCCAGAAATAAACCCACACATCTACAGTCATTAATCTTTGACAAAAGAGGCAAGAACATACAATGAGAAAAAGACAACTCTTCAGCAAGTGATGTTAGGAAAGCTGGACAGCCACATGTAAATAGAACACATCCTCTCATCATACACAAAAATAAATTCAAAATGGCTTAAAGACTTAAACATTAGACATGACACCATAAAACTCCTAGAAGAGAAAATAGGCAAAATATTCTGACATAAATCATATCAATGTCTTCTTTGGTCAGCCTCCAAAGGCAATAGAAATAAAAGCAAAAATAAACAAATGGAACCTAATCAAACTTTCAAGTTTTTGCAAAGTAAAGGAAACCATAAAAAAAGAAAAAAATGAAAAGACAACCTACAGAATAGGAGAAAACATTTGCAAAATGATGCAACTGACAAGGGCTTGATTTTCAAAATATACAAACAGCTCTCAAGTCAAAAACAAAACAAACAGCCCAATCCAAAACTGGGCAGAAGATCTAAATAGACATTTCTCCAAAGAAGAAATACAGATGGTCAACAGGCACACAAAAAGATGCTTAACACCTCTAACTATTAGAGAAATACAAATCAAAACTACAATGAGTTACCACCTCACACCAGTAAGAATGGCCATCACTAAAAAGTCTACAAATAACAAATGCTATAGAAGGTGTGGAGAAAAGGGAACCCTCCTACACTACTGGTGGGAATGTAAGTTGTTGCAGTCACTGTGGAAAATGTACGGAGGTTCCTCAGAAAACTAAAAATAGAATTACCATATGGATCCAGCAATCCCACTCTTGGGCACATATCTGGACAAATCTATAATTCAAAAAGATACACACAACACCCCCATGTTCACAGCAGCACTATTTACAATAGCCAAGACACGGAAGCCACCTAAATTTACGTCCACTGATCGACAAATAAAGATGTGGTACATATATACAATGGAATGCTACTCAGCTATATAAAAAAAAGAATGAAAAATGCTATTTGCAGCAATATGGATGCAACTAGAGATTATCATACTAAGTGAAGTAAACAAGAAAAGGACAAATACCACACGATATCACTCATATGTGGAATCTAAAATATGACACAAATGAACCCATCTATGAAACAGAAACACAAAGAGAAGAGACTGGGGGTTGCCACAGGGAGGGGACTGGCAGAGGAATGCAGCAAGAAGCTGGGGTTAGCAGATATAAGTTTTTATCTATATAACAGGTAAACAGCAAGATCCTACTGTACATCACAGATAACTATATTCAATATTCTATGATAAACCATACTGGAAAAGAGTATTTTTAAAAGAATGTATATATATCTATAACTGAATCACATTGTTATACAGCAGTAATTAACACTGTAAATCAACTATACTTCAATTTTAAAAAATGTTTTACCTACAGGAAAAAAAATTAAATGGTTTTAACTATATAACAAGTTTATACATAACTATATAACAAGGACTTCCCTTGTGGCTCAGCTGGTAAAGTATCCGCCTGCAATGCAGGAGACCTGGGTTCAATCCCTGGGTTGGGAAGATCCCCTGGAGAAGGGAAAAGCTACCCACTCCAGTGTTCTGGCCTGGAGAATTTCATGGGCTATATAGTCCATGGGGTCTCAAAGAGTCGGACATCACTGAGCGACTTTCATTTTCAACTATATTACAAGTCTTTTTCCTTAATGGGAAATCTTAATGTCAAATCTTTTCTAGTGTATAACAAATAAAACAATATTCAGCATTACTATAAACCAGAATCTGTGTGGTTTTTAAATGGAGATAAAATACTTCTTAGGAAAGTAATAAGAATCAAATGAAATAATGTAAAGTAACTAAATACATGGTGGTCAGTGTGAATTAAACACTCAATAAATGGCCTTTACTGTGTTAATTCTCATAGAAAGGAAGTCAAACAATCCTGAGATATGGTCAAGTGACTTAAAAACCTATTAGAGATGTCTGTAAAGGCATATGGATAAAATCACAGTCAAATATACAGAATGGCAAATCCAATAAGGAAAGGAATCTTAATTTACTTATCCTTGGAGTCCCAGAATCTAACACAGAGCCTGGTACACAGAGTGGGCATTCAATAAAGGTTACTGAAATGAAGTGAATATGAAAGTTAGTTATCTGAAAAAGAAAAAAAAAAAAAGAGGTAATCTGAGGTTGTCTGAAAAATAAAGAATCCCCAAATTACCAATACTATTCTCTGAGTAAATCACACTTTGAGAAAGAAAACAAAATACCTAAGCATTTTAAGACCATGCACAGAAACTCCCCTCACACTTGTCTTTTTAATAATGACTGAGTCACTCTCAAATCTGTTTTGGTAAATGTGTCATACATAAAGTTCAATATTAGAAATATTTTAAAATTTCATCTAATTAACTGTGCATCCCCAAAGGGAGAAAAGTACCCAAACACTAAGGAATCTTTCCTAACTTCCATTCAAGGAGAATCAGATAAACTTAAGTCACGGTTCCTCCATCTATTTATCTATGAAAATTAGTTTAAGCTTTTACCTACAAGTAAGTTGTCAATACACATATTTCACTTTCACAAGTTCAAATGCACACCCCAGAAAAGGAAACCAAAAAAAACCCAACTCTCTCAAAAGTGGGTAGTGCTCCTAGGGAAAGGAAAGGAAAGGGAAGTCGCTCAGTCGTGTCCGACTCTTTGCGACCCCGTGGACTGGGGCCTACCAGGCTCCTCCGTCCATGGGATTCTCCAGGCAAGAATACTGGAGTGGTTTGCCATGTCCTTCTCCAGGGGATCTTCCCGACCCAGGGATCAAACCCAGGTCTCCCGCATTGGAGGCAGACGCTTTAACCTCTGAGCCACCAGGGTAGTGCTCCTATAGGAGTATAAAAGAGTAGCAAACAAAATTTCTCTCCCATGTCTCAGCAGCCACCTGTTACAGCCCACACTTATGGCACAGGCAGCATGGTTCGGGAACACTTTCATATTGAAAACTCAAAATTACCAGTGCAATGGGCAAGGGAAAAAGCATAATGTGGAAATACAGCCCTATCTTCTCCACTCTTAAGTCCAGAGGTAATAGAGGTCAATAGACTTTTTTTTTTTAACATTTTCTTCAAGTTATTTCGCATTTTACTAAAAGTAAAAACCACATCCTTAATAATACATTCAACTCTGTGCAGTGCTTGGCTTCTGAAACACGCCAGGGAAGTACATTTCCAGAGAGACAGCTGGAGCTACATCTCTTAAGCCTACTTCAAACTAAAATCTGTGAACAGTGTGCAGCTACAAATCAAATAATAGCCTCAAATCAACTGCTAGGAAGTTTTGAAAACAAACAAACAAACAAAAATCACTGTTAAATACATTTACCTTCCTGAACAAAATGACACTGTTCTGAAAAAAAAAAAAACAAACAAACCAAAGCTACCAGTCTACACTAGAGAATAATTTAAAGAACAGTAACAGAGAGCCTGCAATACACAGAGGAAAATCATTCTTAACTTATCTTTTGCTTTCTACAATGCCTTGAAAAGTATAAACTGCATGAAGTCACCTAAGAACTATTGTCCAGTCACTGACAGCATTACAGTTATTCTTAAGTCTAATTTCTGGAAAGTTCTGCAGTGGCAATTTAAAAAAGCAAACCAAATTTTAACGAGAAAAAAAATGCTTAGCTCAAAATCTGGAAATACACGTTGATGGTATTTTTTCTTTAAGAAACAGGAAGGTGACAGGCACAATGGTGTGTAACATCTGTAGGTGGTTCAGCCAAACCAAATTCAAAAAGATCTCTATGGAATTAAGGATTTAAAATAATATCTTGACAAATATAATATGACATGATCAAAAATCACTTTAGCTATTTTTTTCTTTTACTAAGAAAGCAAAACCTTCCAGTACAAAGGTTTTCACATCACACACACTTTAAGAATTAAGTGTAAATCTAAAACACTAAAATTATCAAAAGGTAACCAAAACACATTCGAAAATATGAGACTTCTGTTTTTCATACTGATTTCTCAGACCTACTAGTAAATCTCCCCTGGAATGGGTCTTCATTTCAATACAAGATTGCTCAATATGCCACTTCGTGTGAATAGAGCTTGTGAGACTAATTCTCCAAACCTCCTCGGGAGATGCTTAATTACAGCTCTAATTCCAATTTCCTGCGACTCAAACAGTCACATACAGAAAACAGCTTATATACACAGGAGAGGAGAGGAATGGAGGTCCAGGGGAGCGGCCCGTTTTTGTGTGGTGGCAGAAGCTGCAAAAATAAAGGTTCACTGGAGCTATTATCCCCACCCATCACAGCCCTTCAGAACGCTTTCATCCATCCACCCGCTCCAGACTCTCGAGCTCTCCAGAACGGACGAACCCGTGGCTTTCCACATCTCAGAGGATGGGCGGGGGAGGCTGTGAAGTCCGGGGTACACATAGAAAAAGAGGGAGGACACAGATCCTTTGAGGACGGAAGGACAAGGAGATGCATCCACATGATGAGGCTGGGACGCGCCACGGAGACACCGAGGCTTGCAAATTCGCTGACAGAAAAGCTCACATGAGGCAGACAGAGGATGTTGCCTGTTCAGAGACGGAACAGACAATCCTCCAGAAGAGAACGGAGACGGCATCTGTAAGAGTCCCGGGAGGGCGTGAACTAGGTAGCGCTGAACACGGAGCTCAAAATGGGTAGAAACCGCCTCAAAAAGACCCACACGGCGAGGCTGAGACTTACGGTTACTTCCCGGGCTGAGGGTAAGGGTCGGGTGGACCCTGCAGCTCTGCAGTTCTGCCACCACCGTGGCGCCCCAATCTCTCCTGCCGAGCCGGTGACCTCAGGTACTCTCCGCGCCCCACCCACCCGGGGGGACGCCCCTTCTCGGCGTGCGCCCCCTTCTCGCCGGCCCGGATGCGCCCGCCTGGCAGAGACTGCTGGGGCCCAGAGTGCGCACTGGAGGCCCGCGGGGAGGCTGCGAGAGCTGGAGGCGCCTGCGGCGAGGCTCAGACTGGGCGGGCGCCCCCCATCCCTCTCTGGCCGCCGCGCCGCCTTACTCGGGGGAGGGGAAGAGGGGGCGGTGGCTCTCGCCTCCGCCTCGCAGTCAAGTCCGGCTCAGGCTCCAGCCTGGAGAGCGCGCGCGCGCAGCCCGGGCCGTCCTCCTCCCCTCCCCCGCCTTCGGCTCAGCTGCTGGAGCGCCCGCAGCCGCCACCACCACGTCCCCTAGCCGCTCGCCACGAGCCCCACACAGCCCGCAGCCCCAGCGAGAAGCGGCAGGAACGGTAGCACCTCAGCCGCCGCCCCGGAAGCTCTTCCCCGCCAACCGCCAGGCTTCAAGGGGTGTGAACCCGGAAGCGATTTCCTCGCCCCGGTAGCAGCGGGATGGAAAGCTAAGGCCTTTGAAGACCTGGAATCCCCTAGTTTAGAGAGCAGGTGAAGTGTGTATGGCGCTGAAGAGCTCAGAGGCGAGGAGAGGCCAATAAATAGCCGGTGGGCAAGAGGCTCTCCGATCCGAGAGACCGGATCTCTCGAGTCGCCGGGTGTGGATCGCGGCCGTACACGCCGGTCGGCTTCAGTTGGCTACCGAGTGTTTTCTTGTCACAGGAAGTTGGGCCTGGCCGCTGGGAAAGCGAAAAGCGAAGGGAAGGCGCAATGAGAAAGCTGTGAAGGTCCCCCGCCCCTCCCCCCAGGTGACTGTCCCACCCACTGAGTTGAATGTAGCCGCCCGGGAGGCGCTCGGCCCCCAGCCCGGGTGAGACGAGGAGGACGACGATCCAGACTCCAACAACAGAGACGGAGAGGTAGGAGGCCGAACTGTCTCGATCCAGGCAAGGACTTCATTTCTGGTAAGTAGTTACAAAGAAGCCAAAGACACTTTTTCGGTGGCATCTCTGTGCAGAGAGGCGGGCCCGCCCTTTTCTGGTAGTGGACGCTGATGGGTGGTGGTGGCCGAGGAAAAACCTCCTAGGAAGTGTTTATTTTTGTCACTTCAGGAAAAGCGATTGACAGCAGCTCGCCCCTCCTTTCTGTCCTTCTCTGCATCTTTTAAGGCTTTTGGCTGTCTTTCTTTGCTTGTTTCTCCGTGGTGTTTTTAGCTTCACCAGAAATTTTTCATCTAGATGACCTGACTCCGGATTTCACCTCCATTCCCATCTCACTAATGGAGAGGTTTTTTAACTTCAGTTTGCTTCCTTCAGCATCATGTCTTTTAACTGTTTTGATGTCCTTATTTATTTGGGGGAAAATGTCAAAAGCTCGAAAATGTTTTCATAACAGTAGAAAATCAAATATTTTACGGTCTTTTCGACTTAATCCCATGTTAATGTATTGGTTATTTTTCCCTTCGAATTGGGTTGTGGAACCACAGTAGCCCTTTATACAAAGTATATTTGGATATAATACCCAAATAACCTCCTTAAATATACCTGAGGTTCACTGTAGGAATTCATTAGTTCCTTCTCTGTTAGTCAGATTTAGTATAATTGCCTTCAAAAGTTATTTGAAGATTATTAAATATCTTACAGAATAGAATGTAACAACAGAAAGAAAGTACTTGAAAATTACCAATGATGCTTTTTGATATTACCTAATGTTTGGTAGAACTGGTTGAAAGGACAGGAACAGAGCAAACTAGAAATAGCACCAATGACTTTTCTATTCTGCTTTATTATTATTTCCTCTCCTTTTATTACTGTAAGCCAATTTGAGTGGCAAAAGGATGAAATTTTTAATGGTCAGCCTATCCTTGGAGGGAAATTCTTACTGATATTTAGTTGCCATCTCTTGTCTCTAATGCTATAATGCTTTAAAATATTAAATTGTTTAATGAGAGGGGAGAAGTGGCTAGTAACTTAGCTACTCCACCTCGGTTTTTTTCTTCTGTAAAATGGAGATAACAATAATAATACCTACTTCATCAGGTTTGGGGGAGAACAAAATGAGTTATTGCATGTAAAGCCCTTAGCACAGTATCCAGGATGTAATAATCATTGTAAGTGGTGGTAATTATTTATACTATTTTAAAAAGTTGAGAAACATTGCTTAAGGATGGAGGAGAGGGAATCAGGAACATCCTACAGAGCCCTAAGACAGTGCTCCATTGTTTTGTTTTTAATTAATGAAGTACACTTTCTGATCATTGTTGCTAATTTCTATTAGCATGTACTTTGCAAATTGGTAAATCATCTTGTCTGGAATAGGAAATGGCAACCCACTCCAGTATTCTTGCCTGGAGAAGCCCATGGATAGAGGAGCCTGGCAGGCTACAATCCATGGGGTCTCAAAGAGTCCGATAGGACTGAGAAGCTGCACACACAAATCATCTTGTCAGTTTTGATTTCTGGTAACTAAATTTACAATACCTATATTCATGTACTGAATCTTCTCTTTTTCTGTACTGCAAAAATACTTTGAAAGTTTGTCTATCTGGGGGATTCTGTGGCGGTCCATTGGTTAATTTAGACTGTGCATTCATTGCCTAGGTCCCAGTTTCAATCCCTGGTCAGGGAACTAACATTCTGCAAGTCTTGTGGCATGGCCTAAATAAATAAATTAATTTCATTAAATTTGTCCGTCTGTACTCTATATAGTTGCTGCTGCTAAGTCGCTACAGTCGTGTCCGACTCTGTGCGACCCCATAGACCGCAGCCCACTAGGCTCCGCTGTCCCTGGGATTCTCCAGGCAAGAATACTGGAGTGGGGTGCCATTGCCTTCTCCAGTGCATGAAAGGGAAAAGTGAAAGTGAAGTCTCTCAGTCTGTCTGACTCTTAGCGATCCCATGGACTGTAGCCCACCAGGCTCCTCCGTCCATGGGATTTTCCAGGCAAGAGTACTGGAGTGGGGTGCCATTGCCTTCTCTGACTCTATATAGTAAACATTTCTTATTAACAGCATTATTGGCAGTTTGTTCAACAGGACCTGCCCCATGAGGACTAAATGGCGTCTGTTCACCCCATTTCTCACCCAGTCATAGTGACACTAAATGCCCGTATATATTTTCAAATGATGCCTGGTAGGTGTCACGGCCAAATGAGAACCACTTCACTTATTTGTAAGGCATCATTAGTCAGGAAACATTATCATTTATAGCTAAGCATTTTCCATAATAGAATGATTCGTGAACAAAATGCCACATACTTCCTGTTCTTAGTCACTTGAACGCTTATCTAAAATCCAGTCTAAACACATTACAAACTCTAATTATACCTTTTTCTGTTATTTTTAGTTCAAATTACTGTCTTTCAATCCTTTTGCATGTGATTCTGCCTTAGCAGTTTTGTCTTCATATATTAGTAGCCTTTGTTCTTTTCCTAACTTAAGCCTTTCATGTCACTGGAAGTATGTATATTTCAAATATTCATTTTTTTTTATTGTATCACATTTGTTTATCTTTTAAAAATTCAGTGTACTGTGCAATACCAAATATTCTAGATAAGTGATAAGTATTAGGAAATAAAGCACTTTGCCAGTAGATTTTTTTTTTAACATGAGGTGACCAACAGTTTAATTAATTTGCTTTAAAGTGTGTTTAGAAAAATAAGAATTACTTGATTTCTCATTTTAGAAGGGTTTCTGTAATCGTGTCATGTATGTTATACAGTGTATTTGTAATCCAGTGTCTTTCTTTTGGGGACTGTCAGTAGTCAAAGAGGCAGGCATACATTTCAAAACTTATTAGGTTTTATATCTTGAAGTGATTGTTAATCTGAGGTGAAAAGTAAGTGCTAAATCGAAATTCTGAGAAGAAAAAAGACTCATCTTTTTCACTAATAGGAAGTTCTGTTGCATGAGGTGGGTTTTAAGATGGTCTTATGAAAAAACTGAACTGAAAAAAATCCCACAAGGTATAGAGTGAGAATGCATGTCTTCAAAACTTTTCACAAAATGAAATGTCTCAAACCTAATGTTTTATTGTAGTTTCTCTGTTATCTATAGTTTGTCTGGATCTAAATTAGTGAAAATTTTTATAATTTATAAATAAATCTTATAAAGTTTTATTACTTAAATAATTTATAAATTAAAATAATTTAAATTTTTTGTACAATAATTTTAATATTTTTTTAATTTTAGCTAGTGTTTACTTAAAATGTCAAAAGTTACTGAATTTTAAAAGCATTCTTTTTAGGGAAATTTTCCAGTTTTAAGGCAGTGGAAGGGGGTAAATTAAAGATTTTTTGTTATTATGTAAAGAAGTGAATTAAAGACTTCAAAATAACTTTATTTTGGAGTTGAGAAAACAATAAAGTCCTCTATCTCCTCTCAGATGACATTCAAAACCTTTCTTGAAAATGAGCTCTTTTTTTCTGAGAGTTGGAGCAATAAGGAAATTATTAAATATAAACTGATCATTTTAATGCCTAACAGACTTCTAAAAAACCTGAAGAAGGTTCATCTTACCATGGCCAGGAAAGCAACTCCTTGCTTGATGTTCTTCTCAAAATTTACTGGCATATAAATGAGAGGGAAATTTTTAAAAAAAATAAAATATATTCAGTACAAAGAGATGTATTTTAGTCTGTGTGTGCTGTGTTCAGTCACTCAGTCGTGTCTGACTCTTTGCAACCCCATAAACTGTAGCCCACCATGGGTATTCTCCAGGCAAGAATACTGGAGTGGATTGTCATGCCCTCCTCCATGGGATCTTCCCAACTCAGAGATCGAACCCAGGTTTCTCACATTGCAAGCAGATTCTTTACCATCTGAGCCACTAGGGAAGCCCATGAAAAAAAAAATTTATAATAGCACTTAATGAGGAGATGGGACTATTAAACAACCAAGAAAGTGCTTGAGCTTCAATTACTTGTTAGAAATTGCCCAGTGGAAACTTAAAATTAGTCTGGGGAAAAAAGTGTGCATATGTATATGTGTGTGTGTGTGTGTGTATATATATATATATATATATATTTGGAAGCAAATTTTGAATTATCTAAGGAATTGATAATGGAAGTGAAGAACATTTGTAAGTCAATATCAGAAAGCTTTTATCAACTGGTTTAACGTTTTTGTGTCTGTGATAGGCATCCAGTGAAAATTATAAACTATCCTTTAGTTCATCCAAATATCAAAGTTCTTTTTAAAGATTCTGGAAAGAATGTCAGGGGCAGCTACCTATTTCTAGCTTCCAAACTTAACAATATGACATTGGCTTTTGGAATTTATGGATACTATTCTGAATCACTATTTCAAGGCATTTTTACTTAGTATTTATAAGACATTTTATAATTGTATCACCTTTTTTACAGGTCCAAAAGGCAGATTCTTAATTAAGAATCTGTTAAGACCTATAAAAGTATATATCCCCATTAAAAAAAAAAATCTACCTTTAATAGAAAAGGAAACAAAGACTACAAGGTATCTTAAATTATGCGTAGAGGTTTACTAGTGGTGAGATAGGATCAGTCATCTCTGACTTGGCTTTTTATATAGTATATATATTCTAAGACAGAAAAACCAACATGTTATTAATTGTTCTCATCATGATTGTGTCTGCTTTACTCTCTCAAGGAATTTCTTTGTTTTTATAAAGCAATGGGAAATCCAGAAAACATAGAGGATGCATACGTTGCTGTTATTCGGCCAAAGAATGCTGCCAGTCTCAATTCTCGGGAATACAGAGCTAAGTCATATGAAGTGAGCATTGTTGACTAACATTTGATTTTCTACCACTGAATGTCATTCTCCATTATCATTTTCATTTAAATATAAAGTCTTACCATAGCCTGTAAATTCTTATTGGTAACCTAGATATTGACAAGCTAGAATTTACGATTGTAGAGCTCTGCCCATCACCATGTCTTTTTTTTTCCTGCTGCGTGTATTTTGACCATTTTTCTATTCATTGATATGGATAAATTCTTAGATAGTAAAAGTTACTTATTTGAGTTTTGCATATATAATTTATAATAGTTTGGTTTTTACTAGAGCAAAATTCAGCTTGTTCAAAATTCCAGTCTAAATTTTGTTCATGGTTATTTTCCAAAACTCTATTTTTAACAGTTCATTTAAAAATATCTTTACCTTTAATTGTTTTAGGCAATTAAGTTACTTCTCTGAAGTCTTGAATACATTATTAGTATTAGTAAACATGACTGAGGCTCAAAAGAAGAAAAACCCAAAGCAGATTTTATCTTTACTATGCAGCAGATTCAAGCATCGTAAAATACTTCTAGTCTAATCGAATTTCAACTAACTTCTCTGCACGTGTACATAGCCGCTCAGTCCTGTCCAACTTTCTGCAACCCCATGGGTTGGCGACACCATGGGCTGTAGACCACCAGGCTTCTCTGTTCATGGGATATCCCAGGAAAGAATACTGGATGGGTTTGCCATTCTCTTCTCCAGGGGATCTTCCCGACCCAGGGACTGAACCTGCATCTCTGGGTATTCTGCTTTAATTGCCTTTTTAAGGTTAGTTATCTGAAACCTATTAAAGGATATTGCAAGGATTCTGAGGAGGCTGCCATTCAGCAGTGCGGTGGCTTACTGATTCTCAGTCCTGGCTACACTTTATATCACCTGGGGAAGTTTAAAACTTCTAGTACTATGACCTCACTCCCCTGACATTACAATATACTAGATATGAGGTGAAGCTGCACACTGATACTGTTTTGAAAGGGTTCATGTTATTCTAATATGCAGCTAGGCTTAAGGTTAAGAAAGATTGCTGGCTATATTCTAGGGCAAGTAAATTTTATTTTAAACATCCTCTTAATGTTGTTTTTCTCATCCAAGATTTTGTTGCATGAAGTTCCCATTGAAGGACAGAAAAAAAAGAGAAAGAAGGTTTTGTTGGAAACTAAACTGCAAGGTAACAGTGAAATAACACAAGGCATATTGGATTATGTAGTGGAAACCACAAAACCAATTTCTCCTGCAAACCAAGGTATCAGAGGTAAGAAACTTTTCTTTTTAACACAGTTGGTTTTAAATGCTTGTGAAGGAAGACATTTTAAAAAATATATTAAAGTCAGTTTCTTTTTATGTTCCTTTTCATTGAAAATCTTGAAAAAGACTCAAATTTCTGGGTTTTTTTTTTTTTTAAGGTGGAACCAAACTCCCTTCAAGAAGTTCCTTGACTATAATGCTTTTTAAGTTTAAAAACATTTTTTAAATATTTGAATAACTTTAAGTAAAAAAAAAAAAAATTGAAAAATATTTTTACAGTTTCTTTTTTTTTAATTGGAGTATAGTTGCTTTACAATGTTGTGTTAGTTTCTGCTGTACAGCAAAGTAAATTAGCTACATATATACATAAATCCCATCTTTTTTTTATTTCCTTCCCGTTTAGGTCACTTCAGAGCACTGAGTAGAGTTCCCTGTGCTATATACAGTTGGTTCTCATTAGTTACCTATTTTATACATCATAGTGAATATATATGTCAATCCCAGTGTCCTCAATCCATCCCACCCTCCCCGTCTTCCGTTTGTTCTCTATCTCTGTGTCTCTATTTCTGCTTTGCAAAGAAGTTCATCTATGACATTTTTCTAGATTTTACACATATGCCTTAATATATAATATTTTTCTCTCTCTAACTTACTTCACTCTGTGTGACCATCTCTAAGTCCATCCATATCTCTGCATATGGCACCGTTTTGTTGCTTTTTATGGCTGAATAATATTCCACTGTATGTATGTACCACATCTTTACTCATTCCTCTGCTGATGGAATTTTAGGTTGCTTCCATGTCTTGGCTATTGTAAATACTGCTGCATTGAACATTAGGATACACATATCTTTTTGAATTATGGCTTTCTCCAGGTATATGCCCAGGAGTGGGATTGCTGGATCATATGGCAGTTCTAGAAAAATATTTCAATTGTGTTAATGATTTGTTCAAGAAAGAGAGGAAGCCAAAGTGGCTTGAAAACTAAAAAGAAAGCACAAGTTATTTTTGTTAGAAGTATATTTCCCTAGATAAGTATCTTTGAACTACTATTTTTATTTCTCTACTCCAGGACACAGAAAACTATAAACCTCTCTCCATAACTAAGTAACAGTTAAGATTCTGTGCACTAGAGCAAGTCATGTAAATTACCAGGTAGCAGAGGTTTTCTTCCCATTTGGTCACAAGAAGAAAATCATTTTCAAAGAGCCAAACTGAACTGTAGAAATACTCGCTCTGAAAGGTTCAGGCCCCATTTACAATATTAGATAATCTATAGCTTATGAAACTGATTAAATATCAATGATCAATTTTATCAGGCTGTGCCTCACAAGAAGCAGATAGCAGTTAGAAGTTCTAGAAATTATATATCTCTGTCCAGAATTCACGCATTATAATTAAAAAGGTAAAGCTAATTTCAGTCAGACAACTGTTGAAAACAGTTGTTGATAGTGAAGTAAAACATACCTCTCTGTGCCTAAACTTTTGTTTTTTTAGAGCTTATTCAGTTTTTTTTTTTTCTGTTTGTTCATCTTTATAGAGGATAGTTATATAATTCATCTGTTTTCACTGAAGAGACTATTTTTGTTGCAGAGATAAGGCTGAATCATGTCATTTGATTTGTTGGTTATTTGGGATACTTGTTCTCTAGAGATAGCTGAACTAACCCTGTTTCATAACTTATGAAGGTACCATTTACCATATTTTACCTCCCCAACAGGTAACCTCCTCAATAGGGCCTGAAGAGTTTTTGCCGCTCTGACCATTGTAACTGGAGATTATAAGCAGTTCCTGCATAAACTTACAGATCTTTGATACACATTCTGAGTCCCACAGAGAGAATCCCCTTTCCCTGATTATCAGATTGACTTTTTAAATAAAGTAATCTGGAAATTGATCTTAGCTGAAAAAGGGGACTATCCCTGTGGGTGATCAGGCACCCTGAAATATGTCTAGCACAATTATGTCTTGTATACTTAGAGAGTAGAATGTGCTAATAAATTTTCAGGCAGCTTTTAATAAGAGAAATGAAAATAAAGAATTTTTACTTAACTAAATAGTTAAAATAATGAACCATACCATACCTGACTATCCTATTCAATTGAATTTTTCTAAAAGTGTGAAATATTTTTATAGAGAATATGATTTCTTACATAAACATCACATGAAAATTACAAATGACTTTATAACTGCAGTAGTTTTGCCTTTTTGTGCAATGCTATATGTAGTTTACAAAGCACTACCACAAATACTTACCCATGAAATTCTTAAATTGATCCTGTGAGTTGGTACATGGTCATTTTCACATCTGTAAAATGGAAATGCAGACATAGGCACCTAAAAAAAATCATATTCCCATTTGTGGAGGAGTTAGGACTAGCACTGTATTTCCCAACTTGTAGTCAGTGCTTTTCTCCTCTCCCGACCCCCCCACTGATCTCATGCTGCTGCTGCTGCTAAGTCGCTTCAGTCGTGTCCGACTCTGTGCGACCCCATAGACGGCAGCACACCAGGCTCCGCCGTCCCTGGGATTCTCCAGGCAAGTATACTGGAGTGGGTTGCCATTTCCTTCTCCAGTGCATGAAAGGGAAAAGTGAAAGTAAAGTCGCTCAGTAGTGTCCGACTCTTAGCGACCCCATGGACTGTAGCCTACCAGGCTCCTCCGTCCACGGGATTTTCCAGGCAAGAGTACTGGAGTGGGGTGCCATTGCCTTCTCCGACTGATCTCATAGTTGCATATAAAATTGGCAAAGTAGTCAGTTTGGATCACAACTAGGTTTAGGGACGCTACAAGGCAGGAAAGATTAAGCGGGACAAGAACTCAAACCAGACAAAAGTAATATTGCCTCTGAAATTTATTAGAATGTTTTTCTTTATCTAACACTTATATTTTGTACAAATGTCAATTTTGTAGAAAATTGTTTGGGGGCTATAATAATAATGGGCCATGAAAGTGAAAAGTGAAGTCGCTCAGTCGTGTCCAACTCTTTGTGACCCCATGGACTGTAGCCTACCAGGTTCATCCATCCATGAGATTTTCCAGGCAAGAATACTGGAGTGGTTTGTCATTTCCTTCTCCAGGAGACCTTCCTGACCCAGGGATTGAACCCCGGTCTCCCGCATTGTAGGCAGACACTTTACCATCTAGCATTTTGTGAATGAATGAAGCTGTTTGAACACTTGTAGTATCTACTTGTCCACAGATGGCATCCAGCCAGGCATTCCTACCTGGGTCGAGAACAAGGTTCTGTTTCTGGGGGTGGAGAGGTTGGAAGGGTTGATAAAAATCATAACAAAAATAGCCAGAAAGTGAAAGGTTTCAGAGTGAAAAACTTATAGGTTATTATTTGTTGCCCCCTTGCTGCCAAATCAGGAATAACAGACTAAGAATGATGGTTAAAATTCAGAACAATAATTTATAGCCCAATCAGGTTTTAATAAAGCCTGAAACTGAGGATGGAGGTTGAATATTAAATGAAGGGTTGCTAAACTTTAAGACTCTGTAATTTATATATACTACCCTTCTTGGCCAGCTCAGACTTCAGTGAAATTCTCATCATCTACATCCCAACTGAATGAAGACGTACATGCCTCTTCACCTTGCAGGATGCTCTGCTGTTCAGCTGCTCTGTCAGTCCTTAGTGGGGCGGATTTCCTTGCTGTGTATGGGGAGCTTCTCTCCTAGTGAGTCAGAACCAGGGATCTGTTTGTTAATTGCCTACAGAATGATGTACATTATTATCAGAATTACCAGTTTTTATTAGTGCATATAATAAAATTGACTTGTTATATTTCAGTTCCTCTTGATACTGCCTTTAAAATATTTCTTCTAATTCTCAAGGTAATTTATAAGATTTTAAAAGGCCCATTATTTTTATCTTTACTGACTTAAAATGATTAGGAAAACGAGTGGTACTGATGAAGACATTTCCTCTGGATGGGGAGAAGGTGGGCAGAGAAGCGGCGTTATTTATTGTTCCATCAGTTGTTAAAGGTAAAGCCTTGAGTTTCGTCTTGTGAATCTTGGTGTACCTTAGGTGCTAAGCTGAAGTCTATGGAGGAACTTAGGAATTTTGAATCATAGTTACTATTGCAATACTGTTGTAAAATACATGTTTTTAATATAATGGAAGATGGAGAAATTTGTTTCTTAACGACATTTTGATTCCCAAGTAATATTCAGGCTTCTGGACTAATCGTAAAGTTTTTGTTTCTGTTTTTAAAAGTAGAATAAATAAGTGAGGAAGGAAGCCATAATAAAAACAAAAAGTTTTCAGGTTATAATGAGGGATTTTTTCAGACTGCGCTATATAAATAGAATAGAAATAAAAATGTATGTATTTTGGAAAATTAACAGATTATCATCAGAACCTATCTTGTATTTGGGATAAGAAAGTGTCAGTTTTAAAATACTCCACCAACAATAATGGTAATATTTAAAGAACTTAGATCTAATGTGAAAATTTAATTTGAGCTTTGACAAGGAATTTATCTTGGAATAATAGAAAAAATATTGGGCTTCAGTCAGACCTGCAGTCCACTAATTTTTTGTTATGGGCAAACCACTTCTTTAAGCCTCACCTCTTTATCTGTAAGATAGGTATCTGCTCCTGCTTGATTCGTTGTGCTGGAAGAATCCAATGAGGTATTAGATGTAAAAATCACTTTGAAACCTGTAGAGTACTGGCCTCATGTAAGGTAGTAATCATACTGATGATATATTAATGGCCCATTGTGGGCATCTCATTAGACTGCTGCTACACGGTACCTAACATATATTTTATTAGCCAGCTCTGCCATTCCAGATTTCTTTTTCCCAGCCATACTTAGGTTAAATAGTTAAGCATTTTACATGATATTGGAAATCTTATTATTAATCAGAATTTTACAACATTGTTGAGCAAGAGAAAGGGGAAACAATTTCTATAGTCCTACAAGATTCTAAATCCTGCATTCACCCAATTGGACAAGGTCACAGAGCTGGCCAGCCCTTGAATCCAAGTCTTCTAATTACAAGTCTAGAACAACTTATACTTATCAAATTTTTAAACATACTGTATACTTTTTAAATAAAAAACACGCAGTTGTAAGCCTTTTATATGATGGCATAAATCTTCATTTTTCTTTTTCAGATAATACTAAATATACTTATACTCCAGGATGCCCAATTTTTTACTGCTTACAAGATATTATGCGAGTCTGTAGTGAATCCAGCACTCACTTTGCTACACTTACAGCAAGAATGTTAATAGCCTTGGATAAGTAAGAACTGCCATTAAAAATATTTTTTAATAAATCAAATACATATTCATAATAGAAATTAGCTTTGTGAGATAGAAGTACTTTATGGCTGAAAATAATAAAATTTATAATATATATGTTATGAAATGGTAAGTTTTTGAAGTATAATATAAAAATTTTAAACCCCAAAGATAAGATTGTCCTGATTTGTTTGCAACATGTTAATTTTATTCTTTGAAAGTGACAAAGATTGCCCTGGCTTAAGAATTAAGATTCCTTTGTTATAAAACTAAGATTTATTATTGATTTACCCTTATTAGTGAACAAGTCATTTAACCTGTCATGCCTTTGTCCTGTAACAGCAGGTCTAATGTCACCTACATTTCAATGGTTTAAATTTTAACGTGGTTCATGTTTTTGAAATGGTTTTAATTATTTAGTGTTATATACATTTTTTTGCTATATGCATTTAAAAAAAAAAGTTTGCTGTGTCCAGTAATAAAACTTTTATTTACTTAACTGAAATACTTACCTAACACTAATTAAAATTATAAAAATCTGAATGTAGTATTAGAGAGAGTTAGATAGTAGTTTACTTTTTTCATCTTCACTTTAGAACAAATACTTCTACTGCCTCTTCTTTCTATTTTGCCAGGTGGCTAGATGAACGTCACACACAGTCTCACTTTATTCCAGCCTTATTCCGACCTTCTCCTCTTGAGCGGATAAAAACTAATGTTATAAACCCTGCATATGCTACTGAATCAGGTCAGGCAGAAAACTCACTACATATGGGCTACAGTGCACTAGAAATAAAGAGTAAAATGTTAGCCCTAGAGAAAGCAGATACCTGTATTTACAACCCTTTGTTTGGATCAGATCTTCAGTATACAAACCGGGTAAGAATTCTGGCTCTTATTTCAAAAGATATTTCATTTCAAAATATAATTTATTTTTCCTGAGACAAATACATATTTTAGTAATTGTAAACACTGAGATGACATCCTCACTTAGCTCTGTTTTTATACATTAAGGTCATAAAGCTCTTAAACAGTTTTTGTTCTGTTTTCCCTTTCTAGGTAGATAAAGTGGTAATAAATCCATACTTTGGTCTAGGAGCTCCGGACTACTCGAAAATCCAAATTCCTAAACAGGAAAAATGGCAGAGGAGCATGAGTAGTGTCACCGAAGACAAGTACTGCTCTGGTTTTACTCCACTTTGCTTTTTTCAAAGCCTATATTCTAATGTTAAAAAATTATTTTAAATAATATATGCAAATACTATGCAATGTAATCATTGCATAAATGATTTAGTTCAGTGATGTGTAGCCTTCATAGATGTGTCATATTTGTTTCAAAACAATGTGAATTTCAACAGTGCTGCTGTGTTTGTTTTTCATGATTAGGGAACGACAGTGGGTAGATGATTTTCCTCTCCATCGAAGTGCCTGTGAAGGAGATTCGGAATTATTAAACCGACTTCTCAATGAAAGATTTTCAGTCAACCAGTTAGATAGTGACCACTGGGCACCCATTCATTATGCATGCTGGTAAATAGATTACTTATTCTTTTCTTTTTAGAAAGAATGAATCTTTAGTTATTAACGTTAGTGTTTCTTTTCAAAGCTGTTCTCATTCCAGCCACTTTTTCCTCCACCATGTTTGTTTGTCTTCTGAGCTTTCTCTGTAGGAATCTTTGATTACTATGCATGTACCACAGCATCTGCCCCATGAAAAGTATCATTAATGTTCTCAGGCATTTCTTAGGTCATGAAGTAGGATAGCTAATGACTAACAAGTGCAACTGCACAGCACTTGGTCCCTTATTCACCCTTGCAATTTCTATTGTTTTGAACTGGAGTTGTATTATGTTTGCTTATCCTTATTATAAAATTTACATGTGTTAGCTACATATGATTTGATCTTGCATCATGTTAGGAAAGTATTCTTTTAGTTCTTTGGAAAGCTGTGGTATCTGGAAACATCCAAAAGTTTTCATTAGAATTAAAGCCTTTTTTTTTTTTGATGAGAAGGATTAGCTCTCAGGAGTGAGGTTAGCTCTCTCCACTAGTTGCCTATGTAGTTCTTGCTCTTGTACTCTTCTCACATAATCATAACTCTTCCCCTCAGCCTGGGCTGAGTTCTTAAATTTATGTTCATAGCAGTAGTTAACCATTTGTTATAGCCTGTCCTCTAGAAAGGATGTAATTAAGTTTTTTACCCTTATATATATTTTTAATTTATTTATTTTAATTGGAGACTAATTACTTTACAATATTGTGGTGGTTCTTGCCAGACATTGACATGAATCAGCCACGAGTGTACATGTGTCCCCTGTCCCGAACCCCCCTCCCACCTCCCTCTCCACCCTACACCTCTGGGTTGTCCCAGTGCACTGGCTTTGAGTGCCCTGTTTCATGTATCGAACTTGGACTGGTTATCTGTTTCACATCTGGTAATATACATGTTTCAATGCCATTCTCTCAAATCATCCCATCCTTGCCTTCTACCACAGAGTCCAAAACTCTGTTCTTTATATCCGTGTCTCTTTTGCTGTCTTGCATGTAGGGTCATCATTATCGTCTTTCTAAATTCCATATATATGCATTAATACACTGTATTGATGTTTTTCTTTCTGACTTAACTTCACTCTGTATAATAGGCTCCAGTTTCATCCACTTCATTAGAACTGACTCAAGTGTGTTCTTTTTAATAGCTGAGTAATATTCCATTATGTACATGTACCACAACTTTCTTATCCATTCATCTGCCGACGGACATCTAAGTTGTTTGCATGTCCTGGCTATTGTAAACAGTGCTGTGATGAACATTGGGGTACATGTGTCTCTTTCAATTCTGATTATTTCGTGTGTATGCCCAGCAGTGGCATTGCTGGGTCATATGGCAGTTCTATTTCCAGTTTTTTAAGGAATCTCCACACTGTTCTCCATAGTGGCTATACTAGTTTGCATTCCCACGAACAGTGTAAGAGGGTTCCCTTTCCTCCACACCCTCTCCAGCATTTGTTTGTAGACTTATTGATAGCAACCATTCTGACCAGCGTAAGATGGTTCCTCATTGTGGTTTTGATTTGCATTTCTCTGATAATGAGTGATGTTGAGCATCTTTTCATTTGTTTGTTAGCCATCTGTATGTCTTCTTTGGAGAAATGTCTGTTTAGTTCTTTGGCCCATATTTTGATTGCGTCGTTTATTTTTCTGGTGTTGAGCTGCATGAGCTGCTTGTATATTTTTGAGATTAATTCTTTGTCAGTTGCTTCATTTGCTATTATTTTCTCCCATTCTGAAGGCTGTCTTTTCACCTTGCTTATAGTTTCCTTTGTTTTGCAAAAGCTTTTAAGTTTATTAGGTCCCATTTGTTAATTTTTGCTTTTATTTCCATTACTCTGGGAGGTGGGACATAGAGGATCTTGTTGTGATTTATGTCAGAGAGTGTTCTGCCTATGTTTTCCTCTAGTTTTACCTTATATTTCATGGGAAAGTTTCTTCTGACTTACTGTTTAAAATGAGCTGCTCTGGTTAGCTTGAGAAGTCCCTACATTGTTTACCGCCTATTAAAGTCCACAGCTTTTTAGCTGCATGGCATTGAGCAAGTTACTTTACTTCACCTCTCTGCATCTTAGTTTATTTATCTATATGTAAAATACAGTAACTAGATCATTTCCAACTGAAAGTGTTCTGATTTCTCTGATTTCAGTATTTGTGACTAAATAGCTAAATATAGTTGCTTTTAATATATATCTTTTCTCTATTGACAGTATGCTATTTCCTTAAAAATATCCTTTATTAAATATGCTCAATTTTCTGCTTCCTTAAAAATATATTCTTTTATTCTATAAATGTAACCTTAACTGTTTTCCCATTATAGGGAATTTTTATACTCAGATTTGAAAAGAGTTACCCTAAATCTTCTCTCACTGAACTTACAATTGTTTCTTCAGATTCCTGGTAAATACTGGTAGCAGCAACAGTACCAGAAGAAATCACATGCTTTTCCTTGAGCTAAACAAAAAGAAGTAGAGAATATAGTTCAAACATCATGAATTGAGAAAGACAGAGCCAGTGGATTTTAGCTTAGGAATCCCAAAATTACATTTGCTTGTATTGTTGCCCTTTCTGTGGCAGGGCCTCATTTCCTTCTCTATTAAGAGGTAATTTTTTCAACTATGTATTGCATAAAAACAGGAGTATGGTATAGTATTTAATGTGCTTTGGAATGTACCTACATTTCAGTCCCTACTGAATATTTTAGTTCGTAAAAGTATGGCCTTTAGCAAATTAGTTAATGTCTCTTAGCATCTGTTTCTTTATCTAAAAGATGAGCTTAATTTTAGTGCTTTTTTTTTAAGATTAGAGGAAAAAATGTGAATAAATGCTTGGAAGGGTACCTGGCAGTAATAAGCACTCAAAAAAATGGCTGTTATTAAAGTATTATAAAAATTTAAAGATTTTGATGTCTGAATCTAAAATTCATTCATCTGTTGTATTTTTATTTGGATATTACTCCAACACTGAGGAAGAGTTTTATCCTTCAATAAAATCAAATTTCCATCAGCTGGAAATAATAACCGAGTTTAATACACCAGTAGTAGTAGTAATATGGGTCACCTTGCAATACTTTTAATAAGATAGATCATTTGGTTGGTGTGAACTTGAATGAAGACTGATTAAACTATTTAGTAAAGAACATAAATTACTTTATCTTGGAAATGTACTCTCACTAATTAATACTAGGATTAGAAGGGGAATACTGGGCTGTCCTATCAAGAGACTGGGATGGGGTCTGTCTTTATAAGCTTAGACAAGGTGTTTTATCCCTCTTATTCTGTCTTCTCATCTTTAAACTGAGGGATTTTATTAGATCAGTGCTTCTCAAACTTTTGTCTTAAAACTCCTTTTATTCTTCAAAATTACAAGATTCCAAAGAGCTTTGGTTTATGTGAAGTAATACCTAGTGTTGTATACTTTATTAGAAGTTAAAACTGAAAAATGTCTTAAAAATTTAATTATTTTAAAATAGCATATTAATATAAATGGCAGAGTTTTCCAAATATATGTTATTTTCCAAAATAAAAAAGTTAATAAGAAAAGTAGCATTGTTTTACGTTCTTGCATCTTTTTACTGTCCAACCTTGTAGAAAATAGTTGGATTCTCACATCTGATCCTGCCTTTAATTTGTTGCAGTTTGCATGCCAGGAAGCTTCTAGAAAACTCCACTGTACACTTATGAGAAAATCATAGTGAAAAGGGCGAATAACATCTCAGTATTACTATGAAATATGTTTTACCTAGAGGACACGCTGAAAAGCTTTCAGCGATCTTCCTGGTTTCCTGGATCAGTCTTTGAGGATCACTTAATTAAATCACCCCTAGGATTGCTCCAAGCTTTAAAAATTATCATATTAATGACAGGTGCCTAAAAACTTTTCTTTACCAGAATCACCATTTCCAAAACTATTTAATTTGGCTTTCTCCCCATATGGGTAACTTCTCAGCCACTCAGTAAATGTCTCACTGACATCTCATATTTTCTCACCTCTCTCAAATCAGTGTCTTCTCTCTCTGATAGTACTTCCAGGCTTCACATCGTTGCTAGAGAGTGTTTTAGAACGCTGATGATTTGGCTCCCTACAAATTATTCCATCTGATTTCATTTGGGCCTTCACTGCAGCGAGCTGTGTATTGTCTTTGTCTCATTCATCCTGTCAAGCTTTTGGTCCCCTATTTGAAACCTAGGAGCTTCCCTGGTGGCTCAGACGGGTAAAGAATCTGCCTGCATTGCAGGAGACCTGGTTCAGTCTCTGGGTTGGGAAGATCTGGAGAAGGGGATGGCAACCTACTCCAGTATTCTTCCCTGGAGAATCCCCACGGACAGAGGAGCCTGGCGGACTACAGTCCATGGGGTCACAAAGAGACAGACACGTCTCTGTACTTTCTGCTTCTCTGTACTTTCTTTTCTCTTGTCTTCAAACATACGTGAATCCTCTCCCTACTTGAAAAAGAACCTTGATTTGAACCTGCTGCCTCTTCTGGCCACTGTCCTGTTTCTTTCCTTCCTTTCACAGCCAGACTTCAATGATAACGGGACCATACTCACTGCTTTCTCTTTTTCAGTCTTCATGAACCTTCTTAACCTTTTCTGAGTTTTTAATCTCTTTCACTGCTCTGCTGCATTTAATGCTATTGACCACCCCTTTGTTTGCAGAACAAATGGCAGTTGAAAGGGCAGCTATAATAGAGCTATAATGAAGGTCAATACAAATGCAAGATAATAATTGTTATCATTATTATTATTGAAATACTGATCTTCATCCTGTGACCCAAGCATGTTTTATATTAATAGTATGGAAACTGTTACACTAAGATTCAGAAAATTATATTTTAACTGGTTAACCATGAGACCTTGGGCAAGTTACTTAACTGGTACAAGCTTCATTTTTTTCATCTGTGCATTAGAAATATCTCTGCCTGCCTCATAAGTTGTTGTGAAGATTATATTAAGTAATTACATAAGGAAGTACCTTGAAAACTTTTTAATCATACACAGTGTTTTTTTTACTTTAATTATTTTTGTTATTACTTCTTGAATTGTCCCCCTCAGTATCTTTTCCTATCCTGAAAGTATGTTTTTCAAGATGTATTTCATTGTTCTAAGATGTTCATCTTTCTCTCTCAGAAAGATTTCATCCATTCTCCCAGCTTTAACAGGCTCAGTTGGATGAATTTGTATATTCTGATACCTCAAGCCTTTGACTTCCTCTTGAGTATCAAGTCTGTGTTTTCAGTTGCCAGCTGAACAGTTTAGTCACCCATTTTCTTAATGCATGAGGCAGTATGGAGAATGCAAAGATATAACTTTCAAGGGACATCCAAGCTGACAGAAATGTATATATACAAGGATGAAAGTATATAATGAAATTAAAATAGTAAAAGTAAAATGGTTAATTATAGTGAGAATATATAGGAGGTAGTTGGTAAACTGTTTCAGAGAAATGACAGAACTTAACCTGAAATAAAATCAGGAGGAAGAAAAAAAGACATCTCAAGAATAGCTAAGAACATAAGCAGACAGTCACATGAATGAGAAGGGTAGGATACACGTGGCAGGTTCAGGGCACAGAAAAGCCAGAGCATATGTGAAAGGGAAGAAAGTTGACAGTAAATTGGTTTAGTTCTAAAGATGTGCTGTTTGCCCCTCAGATGCACCGTATCTAACAGCAAATTTCCTTTCCCTTTTTACCCATTTATTTCCAAAAAAATGAATTGCCTTTCCACCATTGCATTAGATTGCAGCCTTATATAAGTCTCTGTAACCAGATGGTAAATTCACTATGTCTGGCACATTCTTTGTACTGTTTGCTTACTTTTTTTCCCTACTACCTAGAATATTTTACTTCTCTTCAGCATCTCTTCAGTTTTCAAATTGTTCTTCTATCAGAATACTTTTCAGGACTCTCTTAGACTGAAATCTTATCTTCCTTTTCCAACATTTTCTAAAGCATCATTATATACTATTATGATTTGACAAATATATATATATATATATATTGATTGTTACCCTCAACTGTTACTTAAATTTTACAGCACTGTGTAACTTATCTCACGTGTTTGTTTTCCTCTGATTACATTAGAAGCCTTTGCCAGAGCAGAGACCATTTATCTTAACATGTCTTTGTGTCTTTCACATTGCCTCATTCAACAGCTACATGTAAATTAGGTCTTGGGCGTATTGTAAATCAAAAAAAAGCATTATTAAATTTATGAGTTACTTTCTGCTCCTGAAAATCTTTTTGACTAAAAATTTTATCTCCCTAACTTATAAGTTTTGTATTATATTTTGTATGATTGTGATTCTGTGTCCTGTGCTCTGTCTTGTATTTGAGATTATATTTTCTCCCATTTGATCAGAAATAGAAACATTTGAATTAAATCAGAGTACTTCATAAGAAATCCATAAGCACTGAAAACATTTACATAAATGTCTTCATTCCTTGTTCTCTGCCATAGAAAAATCTTATATTTCTTCGCAATGTCTGAAATTTGGATTTTTCAAACACTTCATATGACTTCTGTAGGTGTTTTATTTTTTTGTAGGTATGGAAAAGTTGAAGCCACTCGCATATTGTTAGAGAAAGGAAAGTGCAATCCAAACCTTTTAAATGGACAACTTAGCTCTCCTCTTCATTTTGCTGCTGGAGGAGGACATGCTGAAATAGTACAGATCCTCCTAAACCATCCAGAAATTGACAGAGTAAGTTATTTTGCAGGCTTTTTTTTTTAACGTCCAAACAGTAAATAACTAGTAATGACACTTAAAATGTTTAGTTGTACACTTGAAAGGTCAGGTGAGAAATGAAAACAAATTTAACCTGTATATAGAATAAGTAATATGTATACACTTTGCTTTTAAATTGTAATAGAATACACCTCACATAAAATTTTCCATTTTCACCATTTTTAGATGTACAGATCAGTGGCATTAAGTACATTTACATTGTTTTACAACCATCACCACCATGCATCACCCAAATGTACATAAAATTTAGCTTCCTTTCATTTTAAATAAAGTGTCTCCTGTATTGTAGGGAGATTCTTTACCAACTGAGCTATCAGGGAAGCCTTTATATAAAGTGTATTTTCTAAAAAATATCTTAAAGAAGGAAAAAGATATTTTGGAATTTGTACTAACAAATTTGTAAAGGGAAAAATAATAGCTTTAACAAGACCTTTGTTGTTGCTATAAACAGAATTTTTGAAAAACAATAGCCACAGTGATTAGTGCTTTGAGTCTTTCATCTTTGGCTGTACATGTTTACTTGAAGTATCGTATAGCATGCAATAAGTATGCTTAATACGTAGTTAACACTTGCCAATAGTCTTTTTAATGAAATTTTGATTGACGGATATTTTCCCTTACTTGTATATTTGTAATGCCTTTTTTCTTTAACCTGTGATTCTTCCCTCACATTCCTAGCACATAACAGACCAACAAGGAAGATCTCCTTTAAATATTTGTGAAGAAAACAAACAAAATAATTGGGAAGAAGCTGCAAAATTGTTGAAGGAAGCCATTAACAAACCAGTAAGAATTAACTTAATAAATATTTGTTAGAGCCAAGCATCATATTTAAGTTGATAAGTAATTTGAGGATCTGTGGTAAGAATGGAAGGATGAATGTATGGATGGCTTCTTTACTACTTTTATAAAACCTCATGTTTAGACATCATAAATATTAAATTTGCTATCATTTCTAACATTTGGGCATTCTTGCATATCAAAATAAAAGTTTGCATAAATCTTTCAATCACTTAAAATTAATCTAATTCCCAATGTAATCTCTATACTTCATATGCTGATTACAAATTGTAACCTGTTCATTGAAGCATCTCTCTCTACTTAGGTCTTCTAAGTGAAGTGAAAGTGTTCATTGTTTAGTCATGTCCAACCCTTTGCAACCTCATGGACTGTAGCCTGTCAGGCTCTCCTCTGTCCATGGAATTCTCCAGACAAGAATACTGGAGTGCGTAGCCATTCCCTTCTCCAGGGCATCTTCCCAACCCAGTGATTGAACCCAGTTTTCCTGCAGTGCTGTCTTTACCATCTGAGCCACCAGGGAAGCCCCTAGCCCTTCTAAGCAATATGTTATATTTGTAAATAATCATATTACACACCATTCAAAAATTTAATTACTTATCTAATTCAGATTCCTTTTCCTCCTTAAGATTAGTGAATGGGTTAAAATAAAAGAGTTCCTAGTCTTTTATTTTGCCCATTCAGCTTAGCCTTTCCATCTACTTATGTACAAAATAATTAGCAGTGGCATTAAGATAGAGAAGAATTAACAATTAGAAAAAACTCTGTTATGCCTCAAAGTTATAATGACAGTAAACTGGTTTCAATGTAAAAATTGTTTGAAAACTTGCAAACCAGATAAAAGAATTTATACCAACTAATAAAGCATAAAAGTTTTATACCAACAGGATATAACCCATATGTCTGAGCCTTTCCAGACATTTCCATTAACTAGATAATATCTACTTGTTGAGTATTTCTGTAAATTTACCACCATGAAATGCTGAAAGTGATAAATAATAAATACATGATCTCTGTCTTAAAGGGAAATTTCACACATTCATACATGTTTTTGTCAAAACATTATTCCCTGAGCACAGGACAAAAGCAAGGAAATAGATAAGCAGTACAGGCACCCTTATATTAACTTCATTGCAATTTACTTTCTGATTGTATTGTTAAAAACACATTTTTATTTCTCATATAATCTTTAAATCTGGATGTATAAGATAAAAGGAATTAGGTACTCTTACCTAAAATGAACTGTCCTGGAAGTTGTTTGGAGGCATCAGTTACTTCCTCTAACAATAAAAATGAATTGATAATATCATTTCTCTCTGTGATTTTCTGAACTGGAAGAAAGAAACTGGCTCAAGGTCCATTGTTCATAACTTTTATCTGCAAAGTCCTTTATCACAGATTCCTCTTGGGACAAATTATCACTGGTACACATTTCTACATTGTAGTTTGTGGCCCACTAAACTCATGAGGTAGTTAACTAACACCAGATTTAGTTAACCAAGTCTATATCCCCCATTTAGTATTTACATTGTACATTAATAGCTTTAAAGTATCCTCTCAGAAGATTTTGAAGTTGAATATTTTTTTAAAAACCATTTGTCTTTGTTTCTCAAACTTATTTGATCCTGGAATATTAAGAGGAAAACATGTTTAAAAATAAAAATAATGGAAGTAAATTGCCAGAAGTGGTTAGAACTCTAAGCTTCCAGTGCAGGGGGCACAGGTTTGATCCCTTATTGGGCCACAAAGATTGCAAGCTATGCAGCAAGGCAAAAAGAGAAAAAGTAAAATATTGCCAGAAGATTCTCACTTAAAGTAGTTTTTCTGATATTTTCGATATTAGAAATCTATAATGAAGCAGATGAAGTTGAAGTTAAATCATTTTTTTGGGTTGGGATATATAATTTCTACCCAGGTTGCATAATTTATTATCGTTCTTTGTCCTAGTATGAAAAAGTTCGGATATACAGAATGGATGGATCATACCGTTCTGTTGAACTGAAGCATGGAAATAATACTACAGTGCAGCAGATAATGGAAGGAATGCGTCTCTCTCAAGAAACACAGCAATATTTCACTATTTGGATCTGTTCAGAAAACCTCAGTAAGAAACTTGTTATTCTGATGTATAAACCTCATATTCCTTTTTGAGACTGAGTTGGTAAACTGAAGTGTAGCATCAATTATTATTGACTTTTAAATTTTCAAATGATATAATATTCTTTTCTTTTACATAAATTGTTTATGTTCAAACTGCTGAAACAGATAAGCCTCTGCTTGCTCCTGGCCCCTCTTTATTCATACAGTGTTGGGGTTTTTTTTTTACTAATTTTATTTGTTTATTTATTTTTGGCTATGCTGTTCTTCACTACTGCGTGGACTTTTTTCTAGCTGTGACAAGTGGGGCCTACTCTCCAGTTATGGGGTGAAGGCTTCTCCTTGCAGTACAGCAATAGAACTGTGGCTTCTCTTGCTGCGGAGCACAGGTCCTAGGGCACGTGGACTTCAGTAGTGGTGCCATGTGGGCACTAGGGCACGGGCTCAGTGGTTGTGGCCCATGGGCCTAGTTTCTCCCCAACATCTGGGATAACCCCGGATCGGCTATCAAACCCGTGTCTCCTGCATTGGCAAGTGGATTCTTTACTACTGAGTCACCAGAGAAGCACTACACAATGTTTGAAGTGGTAAAAACCAAAACATTTTTTCTTTGGCAATGAAATTTGATTTGAATGCTGTTTAAATGCATCCAACTTGCCTTCATTTTCAGTGCTCACCTCAGAATACTACAGATATTCTTTTTCTTTATATTGGTTTTCTATCAGATCTTTTTATTTAAGTTCAGTTCAGTTCAGTTGCTCAGTCATGTCCGACTCTTTTTATTTAAACTCAGCCTAATGTCACTACAGATTTGGTCTCTCAGACAAAGTATTGCAAATACATAAGGGATTTCATCGAGGTGATTGTGATTTGTTTTCTAGTGATTTAACTGTATTTTTTTAAACACCAAATTTTTACTGATTTTATCATAATTAAATAGGCTATCATGGAATTAAGGATCTTAAATTCATTTGATAAATTTTAATTCATTTCCAGAATTATTCTCATAATTCTTACATTCTTAAAAAACAGTTATCCTCAAATTGGGCATAATATTGATTAAAATCAATATTGATTTAAATTTAGACCTTTAATTTGTGTGTGTTCAATACTTAGTTACAGAATTTAATGAAAAGTTTCTATGTGTTGATGTAATTAGTTCATTTTTACATTATCATTTATTAAGGGAAAGATGTTTTTCAGGCCTTCAGCTCAAGCCTTATCATAAACCACTGCAACATGTTCGTGACTGGCCAGAAATACTTGCTGAATTGACTAATTTGGATCCCCAAAGGGAAACACCACAGCTTTTCCTAAGAAGAGATGTGAGACTTCCTTTGGAAATTGAGAAAAAGGTTTGCTCAGAAATCTTTTTTTATAGTCATTTAAATGTTCAGAATCTGCTGAGTTCCTATTTTAAGCACTAGAGGCAAACATTGTGCTCTTCCTTTACAGGAGGGTTCATTTCTGTTTTTCTGTTCAATCCTCACATCCCTATTGTAAGTGGTAGAGAGTTTGAGTCAGTCTACTTACAAAGCTCCTGGCTGGTTTTTCCATTTCCACCTCCATTGTCTTAGAATACAAAAGAAATCGAGACTCCATCCTAAAGAGAATAGAGAGAACTAAAAAAACATTCCGGGTAGAGAAGATTATATTTACAAAGGGGACAGTAAAGTTATTCCCAGTATTTGGTATGTAGCTATTCTTTTAGATTCAACAGAGAACTATACATATAGTAAAAAATGAGAATGGAATTTACATGATTAAAAAAAAAGTCTGTCCTAAATAAATAAGTCTGGATTTGAATTACTGTAAATGTTAGAAGTGAAATAATGCCATCTGAAGGATGACCAGACAAGGAAAAAAACCTAAGGGATATTACAAGTTAAACTAGGTAATAGTCTAAATACAGCGGTAGCTTTGAAAACTGGGGAAAAGAAAAGTTCTGAGGTCTCATAAATTTGGTGAAGAAAAAGTATACAATGCATTTCCTCACTCTTTTATTCAAGGAAATACTAAATGCATAAGGTTAAGCACATTTCAACACGTGAAAATTTCAGTGACCTTGTCCAAACTTGGTAAATGTTTTATGTCTGACTATTCATAGTGTCCATCTTATATTATCCAACTTAAGGTAGAAAAGACATTTGACAAAATCCAATGGCCTTTCTTGATAGAACTCTCAGAAAACCAGGAGGGGAGCTTCCTCAGTCCAATAAATGGCATTTATAAAAAACCCGCCATTAACGTACTCGATGGTGAAAGACTGAAAACTTTCTTCCTAAGATCAGGTACAAAACAAGGATGCCTGCCTTCACCACTGCTGTTTAACACAGAGCAAGAAGTTCTAACCAAAGCAATTGGTCACACTCTCCCCAGCAGCACTCCAAAAGCTAAAGAAAGAAAAAAAAAAGGGCATCCAAATTGAAAAGGAAAAAGTTAAACTGTCTCTGTTGATCAAAAATGACATGATCCTATATATAGGGAATTCCAAAGAATCTACACAAAAGCTGCTAGAGCTAATAAATGGATTCAGCAGAGTTGTAGGGTACATGCTCAACACGTGAAAATCAATTGTTTCTATAACCAGCCACAGACACTCAAAAAAAAAGGAAATTAAGAAATCCTTTAGAATAACTTCTACAAGGATAAAATACTTAGCAATAAATTTAATAAAAGAGATGCAAGACTTACACATTGAAAACTACAAGAGTAAAGTGAAGGGATTCACATTTCCCAATTTCTTAGTACAAAGCTACAGTAATCCAAACAATTTGGTACTGGTATAAGGATAGAATTGAGAATGGAATAGAATTGAGAGTCCTCAAATAACTCCATATGCCATACCAACTACTTTTTGACAAGGATGCCAAGTGAATTCAATGAAGAAAGATTAGTTTCTTCAGTAGATGATGCTAGGGCAACTGGAAATTCACATGCAAAAGTGTCAAATTGGACTCTGATCTCACACCACATCAAAAATTAGCTCAATGTCTCAATAACCTAAATATAAAAGCCAAAACCATAAAATTCTTAGGACAAAATATATGTGTAATCTTTATGACCTTAGATTTGGCCATGGAGCTTTAGATATGACACCAAAAACATGAGTAATAAAAGAGAAAATAGATAAATTGGACTTCATCAAAATTAAAAGCATTTGTAAATCAAAGGACATTATCATTAAAGAGAAAAGACAAGCTAGATAATAGAAGAAGATACTTGCAAATCATATATATGATAAGTGTTTCAGTTTAGTTCAGTTTCGTTGCTCAGTCATGTCAAACTCTGCAACCCCATGGACTGCAGCATGCCAGGCTTCCCTGTCCATCACCAATTCCAGGAGCCTACTCAAACTCATATCCATAGTGTCAGTGATGCCATCCAACCATCTCATCCTCTGTTGTCCCTTTCTCCTCCCCCCTTCAATCTTTCCCAGCATCAGGGTGGCCAAAGTATTGGAGTTTCAGCTTCAGCATCAGTCCTTCCAGTGAATATTCAGAACTGATTTCCTTTAGGATAGACTGGTTGGATCTCCTTGCAGTCCAAAGGACTCTCAAGAGTCTTCTCCAACACCACAGTTCAAAAGCATCCATTCTTCGACACTCAGCTTTCTTTATAGTCCAACTCTCATATCCATACATGACTACTGGAAAAACCATAGCTTTGGCTAGATGGACCTTTGTTGGTAAAGTAATATCTCTGCTTTTTAATATGCTGTCTAGGTTGGTCATAGCTTTTCTTCCAAGGAACAAGTGTCTTTTAATTTTATGGCTGCAGTCACCATCTGCAGTGATTTTGGAGCCCCAAAATATAAAGTCTGTTACTGTTTCCATTGTTTCCCCATCTATTTGCTATGAAGTGATGGAACCAGATGCTATGATCTTAGTTTTCTGAATGTTGAGTGTTTACTATTCAGAATATAAAAGAAACTCTTGCAACTCAGCAACAAAAAGACAACTCAATTAAATTGGGTAAAGGACTTAACGTGTCTCCAGTAAAGATACACAAGTGGCTAACAAGCACATGAGATATTGTTCAAGATCATTAGACATTAAGGAAATGCAAATACAATAAGAACCCACACCTACTAGGATGGCTGTAATAATAAAAATTTATAAAGGAAGATATGGAGGGTTGAGGAAATAGAGAAAATAGAACCTTTGTATGCTGTAGATAGTAATATAAAATGGTGCAGCCTCTGTGGAAAATAGTTGAATAGTTCTTAAAAACACTAGACATAGAATTACTATTTGATCCAGCAATTCCACTCCTAGGTGCACTAGGAGTGCAATTCCACTTCTTTAGGTGCATACCTAAAGAAAACAAGAACTCAAATATTTGTATTCCAACATTCTTATCAGCAATATTCATAATAACCAAAAAGGTAGACACAAGCTAAGTATTCATCAACAGATCAATGGACAAAGAAAATGTAGTATATACATACAATGGATTCTTATTCATCCATAAAAAGGAATGAAGTTCTGATACATGTCATAACATGGATGAACCTTGAAAATATGTTAGGTGAAATAAGCTAAGCTAGACACAGAAGGAAAAACAGTGTTTGATTTTCCTTATATTAAATAAATATCTAGAATAGGCAAATTCATAAACAGAAAGTATGGTAGAGATTACCACAGGTGTGATGTGAAGAGAATGAGGACTTACTGGTTACACAGTTTCTGTTTGGATGTTGAAATGTGAAAATAGTGGTGATGGTTCACAGCATTATGAATGTAATGAATGCCACTAAATTCTACACTTAAAGGATAGGTAAAGTGGCAACTTTTGTTAAACAAAATGTGATAGATCTATGAAATTTGGAAGCAATCTAAGCATACTCAGCCTGTCTTCCTTCTCCACTTAAATAATATTTTCAAAGTTGGCTGGTAGAGAAAGAATAATAATAATGATAGTACTTGGACATTAAATTAATTGCATTTTATACTACAATTTAGGTAAAGTAAGTTGAAGTGAAAAAGAAGCAAGGTTTAGTGAGTACTTACAATGAATCAGAATATCATCATCTGGTAAAGTGGTTACGTTCTTTCACTGCTTGTGTAATTGAGAAATTCCTGTTTTTACCATCTGAAAAATTGAAGAATTGCATTTTTTTGGTTAGGATTATTCTTTTAGGATAAGAAGAGCCTACTTTAATTTAAAAAGAAGAGTTGTTGACTAATAATTCCTGAATACACTATTAGGAATTACAACTATTCTCTGCTCAAATTCTTCAAATTCACTAAGTCAGTTTTTACTAGAAAAATGTTTTCTTTCACTTTTTCCCAACATTTAGTTTCAGAAATTAAAAACCCATAGGAAAGTTGAAAAAGTAATAAAATTCATACCATATACCATTCATTAAATTCACTAATTGTTAACATTTTACTATATTTGCTTCACCTTTCCTCTCTTTTCTTTGTAAGCCATTTAAAATTGAGTTGCAGGCATCATGGCACTTCATCCTTAAATATTTTAACATCATCTTCTAAGAACAAGGATGTACTATACATACTACAGTACCACTATCAACCTAATAAAATTAATATTTCCACAATAATATCTAATATCAGACCCATATTTGATTTCCCCCCCTAGTTTCTCAGTTTCTTAAAACGCTCAACTGAAGAAGCTAGTCAACCTTCATGCTTTGTAGTTGTTACCTCTGCTTCTTTTAATCAAGAGCAATCCCCTTATCTCTTTTCCTCCATGAAATTCTGTTGCAATTTTTTAAATATTGTGTGGAGTGTTACTTTAGTTAGCAAGACAACAAAACTTTTTACTGTAAGGAATTTGGGTCATTTTGAATCATATATGGAAATACTCAAGTATTTATTTAGAATCTCTGTAATTGGTGATCATATTATTCCAGGTAGAAATGTATTCTGTAGGTAGCATTTTTCAGTCTTTTTTAATCTTATCACATAAAGAGAAACTTTAGTTTTTAAAACTTAAAAAAAGTATGCTCTCCTTTCATGTTATTTATCAAATAAAAACCATTAAGCTCTTTTCAAACTTCATGTATCGTTCTGGGAATTGACAATACTTCCTTTCATCTTCTCTGTGGTTCACTACTATGTCATGTGAAGCATAAATTATAGAAGGATGTTTGAGGAATATAAAGAATTTAAGTAAAATTATATTAGAAATTACTCATACTCATATCCATAAACTGATTATAATTTTACTGGACTTGAATCAGAGGTTAGCAAACTGGCCTATTGCCATATCTGAACTGTTGCCTATTTTTGTATATCCTGTAAGCTATTAATGGTTGAAAAATTCAGAAGAATTAATATTTCATGTCATGTGAACATTTCATGAAATTCAAATTTCAGAATCAATATAAAAAGTTTTAGTAGAACTCTGACATTTGTAGATGTATTGTCTACAGCTGCTTTTGTGCTAAACTAGAAGAGTTGAGTCACTCTATTAGAGACTTTATGACTCACAAAGCTTAAAATAATACTGTCTGGTCTTTAATAGAAAAGAATTGTCAACCTCTGCTCTAAAGCAAAAACAGCTTATTTATATGCAGTTACATAGCTTTTGCTTTTTCATGTTAGTGACAAGTTGTACATTTATAACAGGAAACTATGGCCTAATGACATACTATATTTTCTCCTTTAAGATTGAAGACCCACTAGCTATTCTTATTCTCTTTGATGAAGCCAGATATAATTTATTGAAGGGCTTTTATACAGCTCCTGATGCTAAACTGATAACGTTGGCAAGTCTACTGTTGCAGATAGTTTATGGAAATTACGAGAGTAAAAAACACAAGCAAGGTTTCCTAAAGTAAGTATTTAATATAATTCATGGTCTTGTGCTATGCCCAAGATTCAGTTTACCAAGAAAGTTTAGAAATATGTTACTAAGAACTATTTAGACACTGGTTTGGAATTAAATAATATAAGGCATGGAATGAGAAGAAAACCTATAGTAATGCATTCTTTTAAGTTATATTCTCTCCAAGGTTATTTCCTTATATTTGAATATAGTGTGATATGCCTTATACTTGTCTTTCTTTACTGTATGTTTAAATAAGTTCACTAAAACCTTACTTAGATAAGTAGTAAAAAAAAAAATGTTATACGGCAGATGCATTTCAGAATCCCATCCAAAAACTAGTTCATGTTTCATGTTGTGAGAAAACACTGAAGTTTTAGCACATCTAAAGTTTGTTTATTGTAGTTTTCAGTATTCAAAAATATTTTGTGCTTACTGAAAGAAGAAACATTTCTCTAGACTGAGCAATGTTGAGATCATGACTTCTTGCTTAAAATGTTGAGTTCTCTGATATTTTAAGTATAGTATTTTTCAGCTCAAAAATCATTTAAAGCCATTTGTATCTAGGTGATTACATTACTTTAGCTACTAAAGATAATTTATTTTTAAAATGTTGGCATATTTGCTTACAGTGAAGAAAATCTCAAATCTATTGTACCTATTACCAAATTGAAAAGTAAGGCACCTCACTGGACAAACCGAATACTTCATGAATACAAGGTAAGCTGTTAAATAGAAATAAAAAGACACAGCTTAGTTGAAATTTTGTTAGTATTATTAATGTTTTAAACATAGGTACATTAAATTTATATTCCTGAAATAAAAAAGTTATCTTATAGTTCACATATCTGAAAGAAAAAGTAGCAAGATACTTTATTTTTAGCAATATAGAATTTTCTACTGAATACCTTCTGTATGCTGGTACTGTGGTAAGTGCTAGAGGTTTTTTAAAAATATGGAATAATACGGTATCTTTATCCATGCACTTAAAATGTAATAGATAAGCATTATTTTTAGACCTTGATTTTTCTTTTTTAATAGAAGATCTCAGAAGAAAAAGTGCCGTTGGGATAAAGTCACACATGTTACTCTTTGGGTTAACCTTGATTTCAGAAACTGTTTAGTTGACCTGTTTGGATTGTTAAAGGTACATTCTCCTTTCACATCTCCTTATTTTATTTTGTTTTTAGAATCTTAGTACAAGTGAAGGTGTCAGTAAAGAAATGCATCACCTACAGCGCATGTTCTTACAGAATTGTTGGGAAATCCCTACATACGGAGCAGCTTTTTTCACAGGACAGATATTTACAAAGGCAAGCCCCAGTAATCATAAAGTCATCCCTGTGTATGTAGGGGTAAATATAAAAGGACTTCATCTCCTCAACATGGAAACTAAGGTAGATTTTTATCTTTTCAGCTGTTTTTGACCAGTCACACGATATATATAATATCTAAAATAAAAGTACTAGGCTACATGAACAATTTCATTTATAATAGCAGAGGGTAGGGGTTGAAAACAAAATGATTACCAATAGGGAGTTAATATTAGTTATAGTACATTTCTACATTGAAATACCTTGCAGCCATACAAAAGAATGAAGAATATTTTTGTGTAGAATGATCTCTAAGATACACTTGGTGCTGAACCGTATGTAATATGCTATCATTCATGTAAAAATGGGTGGAAACGGGTAGTTAACTGAAGAAAACAAAAACACTAACACAGAAAGATACACGTACATCCATTTTCACTGAAACATTACTTACAGTGGCCAAGATAAACAACTTCAAGTGTCGTCAGTGGACAGATGGCTCAAGAAAATGTGTGTGTGTGTGTGTGTGTGTGTGTGTGTTACATGTTCTTACAGAACGGTTGGGGGATTCCTATATATGGAGCAGATTTTTGCACAGGGTAGATATTTACAAAGGCAAGCCCCAGTACTCACAGAGTCATCCCTGTGTATGTAGGCATGAATATAAAGGTTACACACACACACACACAATGGAATATTATTATTTGTCCATGAGAAAGAATGAAGACTTGCCATTTGCAACAATATGGATGGACCTTGAGGGCATTATGCTAAGTGAAGTAAGTCAGACAAAGATAAATGCCATATGATCTCACTTGTGTGTGGTGGAATCTTAAAAAAAGAAACAAACAAGCTCACAGAAATAAGAACAAACTGGTGGTTGCCAAAGGCAGGGAGTTGGGAGATGGGCAAAATGGGTAAAGGCAGTCAGAAGATAGAAACTTTGAGCTGTAAAATACGTCATGGGATGTAGTATAGTGAAAGTGAAGTCGCTCAGTCGTGTCTGACTCTTACCGACCCCATGTACTTCAGCCTACCAGGCTCCTCCATCCATGGGATTCTTCAGGCAAGAGTAATGGAGTGGGTTGCCATTGCCTTCTGCAGGGATGTAGTATAGAGCTTAGTTAATAATGCTGTATCACATATTTGAAAGTTGCTGAGAGAATAAATCTTAAAATTCCTCATCACAGCAAAAAAAAAGTGTTAACTATGTATGGTGATGAATGTTAACAATACTTGCTGCTGCTGCTGGTGCTAAGTCACTTCAGTCGTGTCCGACTCTGTGTGACCCCATAGACGGCAGCCCACCAGGCTCCCCCGTCCCTGGGATTCTCCAGGCAAGAACACTGGAGTGGGTTGCCATTTCCTTCTCCAATGCATGAAAGTGAAAAGTGAAAGTGAAGTCGCTCAGTCGTGTCCGACCATTAGCAAACCCATGGACTGCAGCCTACCAGGCTCCTCTGTCCATGGGATTTTCCAGGCAAGAGTACTGGAGTGGGTTGCCATTGTCTTCTCCAAACAATACTTGCAGTATATACAAATATTGAATCATGTTGTATACCTGAAATTAATATAATGTCATGTGTCCGTTATACCTCAAAAAAAGGTGGGCAAGTGAAAACTGTATTTACATAAATATGAGTTGTGGTGCTTTTGTATGCATAAAAAGCGTCTTAAAGCCTTTGGAGAAGGGAACCATGTAACTGGGCATAGGAGTAGAAGGGAGACATTTCACTATATAGCATTTTGCAACTTAAAAATTTAACTGTGATTGTATTATCTATTTAAAAATTAGTTGGATGTAAATGAAAAAGATACAAATTTAAAAAGGAAATAAAATATCTAAAACAAGTGGTTCATTTTGAAAATTTGAATTTAGTTACAAGAACATTTTGTGGGGCAGGATGAAGTGTGGACGGGACTGTGAATACCTGTTAGAACACTTCAGAACTTTTCTATTCCACCGCCTTAATCTGGCCACCCCTACTACAGAGCTTTTCAGTCACAGGCTTATTGGGATGTTGTTCTCCTTTTTCTCACTAAAGTCATGATAATATAAATATGGAGTTATCACTTATTTTTAGCATATTTAATACATTTCACAGGATAAACAGCTTTCTAGTTAGTAATAGGAAGCAAATAAAAATCTGTTTTGTTTATTGAAATTGATCAAGAATAGACTATTATATGAATTAATTAATTAATTAATTAATTTAAGTAATAACTAAGCTATGATTACAGAAAACTAGCTAATCTGATCACACGAATCACAGCCTTGTCTATCTCAATGAAACTAAGCCGTGCTGTGTGGGGACACCCAGGTCATGGTGGAGAGGTCTGACAGAATGTGGTCCACTGGACAAGGGCATGGCAAACCACTTCAGTATTCTTGCCTTGAGAACCCCATGAACAGTATGAAAAGGCAAAAAGATAGGACACTGAAAGATGAACTCCCCAGGTCTGTAGGTGCCCAATATGCTACTGGAGATCAGTGGAGAAATAACTCCAGAAAGAATGATGGGATGGAGCCAAAGCAAAACCAATACCCAGCTGTGGATGTGACTGGTGATAGAAGCAAAGTCCAGTGCTGTAAAGAGCAATATTGCATAGGAACCTGGAATGTTAGGTCCATGAATCAAGGCAAATTGGAAGTGGTCAAACAGGAGATGGCAAGAGTGAACATCGACATTCTAGGAATCAGCGAACCAAGATGGACTGGAATGGGTGAATTTAACTCAGATGACCATTATATCTACTACTGTGGGCAGGAATCCCTTAGAAGAAATGGAGTAGCCATCATGGTCAATAAAAGAGTCTGAAATGCAGTACTTGGATGCAATCTCAAAAACGACAGAATGATCTCTGTTCATTTCCAAGGCAAACCATTCAATATCATAGTAATCCAAGTCTATGCCCCAACCAGTAACGCTGAAGAAGCTGAACTTGAACGGTTCTATGAAGACCTAGAAGAGCTTTTAGAACTAACACCCAAAAAAGATGTCCTTTTCATTATAGGGGACTGGAATGCAAAAGTAGGAAGTCAGGAAACACCTGGCGTAACAGGTAAATTTGGCCTTGGAGTACAGAATGAAGCAGGGCAAAGGCTAATAGAGTTTTGCCAAGAGAACGCACTGGTCATAGCAAACACCTTCGTCCAGCAACATAAGAGAAGATTCTACACATGGACATCACCAGATTGTCAACACCGAAATCAGATTGATTATATTCTTTGCAACCAAAGATGGAGAAGCTCTATACAGTCAGCAAAAACAAGACCGGGAGTGGACTGTGGCTCAGATCATGAACTCCTTATTGCCAAATTCAGACTGAAATTGAAGAAAGTAGGGAAAATCACTAGACCATTCAGGTATGACCTAAATCAAATCCCTTATGATTATACAGTGGAAGTGACAAATAGATTTAAGGGACTAGATCTGACAGACAAACTGCCTGATGAACTGTGGACAGAGGTTCGTGACCTTGTACAGGAGACAGCAATCAAGACAATCCCTAAGAAAAAGAAACGCAAAAAAGCAAAATGGCTGTCTTAGGAGGCCTTACAAGTAGCTATGAAAAGAAGAGAAGCGAAAAGCAAAGGAGAAGAGGAAAGACATTCCCATCTGAATGCAGAGTTTGAAAGAATAGCAAGGAGAGATAAGAAAGCCTTCCTCAGCGATCAGTGCAAAGAAATAGAGGAAAACAACAGAATGGGAAAGACTAGAGATCTCTTCAAGAAAATTAGAGATACCAAGGGAACATTTCATGCAAAGATGGGCTCAATAAAGGACAGAAATGGTATGGACCTAACAGAAGCAGAAGATATTAAGAAGAGGTGGCAAGAATACACAGAAGAACTGTACAAAAAAGATCTTCACGACCCTGATAATCACGATGGTGTGATCACTCACCTAGAGCCAGACATCCTGGAATGTGAAGTCAAGTGGGCCTTAGAAAACATCACTACGAACAAAGCTAGTGGAGGTGATGGAATTCCAGTTGAGCTATTTCAAATCCTCCGAGTTGATGCTGTGAAAGTGCTGCACTCAATATGCCAGCAAATTTGGAAAACTCAGCAGTGGCCACAGGACTGGAAAAGGTCAGTTTTCATTCCAATCCCAAAGAAAGTTAATGCCAAAGAATGTTCAAACTACCACACAATTGCACTCATCTCACAGCTAGTAAAGTAATGCTCAAAATTCTCCAAGCCAGTCTTCAGGTATACATAAACCGTGAACTTCCAGATGTTCAAGCTGGTTTTAGAAAAGGCAGAGGAACCAAAGATCAAATTGCCAACATTCGCTGGATCATCGAAAACGCAAGAGAGTTCCAGAAAAACATCTATTTCTGCTTTATTGACTATGCCAAACCCTTTGACTGTGTGGATCACAATAAACTGTGGAAAATTCTGAAAGAGATGGGAATACCAGACCATCTGACCTGTCTCTTGAGAAACCTGTATGCAGGTCAGGAAGCAACGGTTAGAACTGGACATGGAACAACAGACTGGTTCCAAATAGGAAAAGGAGTATGTCAAGGCTTTATATTGTCACCCTGCTTATTTAACTTATATGCAGAGTACATCATGAGAAATGCTGGGCTGGAGGAAGCACAAGCTGGAATCAAGATTGCCGGGAGAAAAATCAATAACCTCTGATATGCAGATGACACCACCCTTATGGCAGAAAGTGAAGAACTAAAGAGCCTCTTGATGAAAGTGAAAGAGGAGAGTGAAAAAGTTGGCTTAAAGCTCAACTTTCAGAAAAGTAAGATCATGGCATCTGGTCCCATTACTTCATGGCAAATAGATGGGGAAACAGTGGAAACAGTGTCAGACTTTATTTTTGGGGGCTCCAAAATCACTGCAGATAGTGATTGCAGCCATGAAATTAAAAGACGCTTACTCTTTGGAAGGAAGGTTATGGCGAACCTAGATAGCATATTTAAAAGCAGAGACATTACTTTGCCAACAAAAGTCTGTCTAGTCAAGGCTGTGGTTTTTCCAGTAGTCATGTATGGATGTGAGAGTTAGACGGTGAAGAAAGCTGAGTGCCAAAGAATTGATGCTTTTGAACTGTGGTGTTGGAGAAGACTCTTGAGAGTCCCTTGGACTGCAAGGAGATCCAACCAGTCCATCCTAAAGGAGATCAGTCCTAGGTGTTCATTGGAAGGACTGATGTTGAAGCTGAAACTCCAATACTTCGGCCACCTCATGCAAAGAGTTAACTCATTGGAAAAGACCCTAATGCTGGGAAGGATTGGGGGCAGGAGGAGAAGGGGACGACAGAGGATGAGATGGTTGGATGGCGTCACTGACTCGATGGACATTGGTTTGGGTAAACTCCAGGAGTTGGTGATGGACAGTGAGGCCTGGCGTGCTATGATTCATGGGGTCGCAAATAGACACGACTGAGCAACTGAACTGAACTGAACTGAAGCTTGTGTAAAAAGGCATTTTAGATTAGGAAATTTCACTCTAAACCTAATTTTTATTTTCATCATTTAAGTCTTATTTATGTAATCACATAACTTCTGAAAATATCCCAATGGTAGTTGTTTCATGATAACTCAGAATCATTGTTATGGGCAGCAGTTATTTTACTATACTATTAGATATGCCTGTAAATGGAGATAAAGTCTATGCAGGGACATATGCAGAAGAGGGACTGCTGCTGCTGCTAAGTCGCTTCAGTCATGTCCGACTGTGCGACCCCATAGACGGCAGCCCACCAGGCTCTGCCGTCCCTGGGATTCTCCAGACAAGAATACTGGAGTGGGTTGCCATTTCCTTCTCCAGTGCATGAAAGGGAAAAGTGAAAGTGAAGTTGCTCAGTCGTGTCTGACTCTTAGCAACCCCATGGACTGCAGCCTACCAGGCTCCTCCGTCCATGGGATTTTCTAGGCAACGGTACTGGAGTGGGGTGCCATTGCCTTCTCCGAAGAGGGACTAGCTTCAGTAATTCACTTGGAACTTGACTTTTTGAAGTCTTTGATATTGGCTTGTTTTTGAGTCATTTGCTTATCATTTTCTATTTAGACTATTTTATTTGTACAAAATAAGCTATTTCTTATTAGCTTATAACTACTTTTTTTATTCCTATTGTTCTGTTTCTTAAAGGAAATGAAAGAGAAATTCCCCTTGTCATTTCAAGAAATTTTTCCTCTGCTATTTTAGAGCATTTTATATCAATATCTGCAAATTCTTCTTCATTCAACTGGCTGGTGATGCCATGAGCGTAACACTGAGCCTTTTCTTTAAACTGTGTATTGTGTTTCACTTTTGGTAGCATTCAAAATTTAGGCAACAGTAAAAAGCTTTATACAGTATTCAAATGATGGTTCAGTAATATCTTACAACATTTCATACTATGAATAATATTCTGTTCCAGGAATTGAGTGAGATAGCAGTAGCAGGCAGAGGATGATAATAGTTATTATTAAGAATCTGCTTTTTCTAGAAATAGAAATGCTGTCATTGGGTATATACAGAGGTGATTGAAACCAAGGGTAACAATGTTTTCTCTCCACATAATCATTACCTGTGTGCTCTGTAAGCTACGGGTAAATTTACCGCATTGTATAAGCTCTAAGATTTTCAAACCATCAAAGATGAGAACAGTCAGCTTGTCGTCAGTTGTCTTAGACTGACCAAGACCTAAGGTGTCTATATGGTCAATACGACAGACTTGCTTAAATAGAGTAAACATCTTCATCTGCAAAAATATCTTCATTTGCGGGGCAATGGGATGATCCAGAAGGATGGGATGGGGAGGGAGGTGGGTGGGGGGTCCAGGAAGGGGAACACATGTAAACCCATGGCTGATTCATGTCAATGTATGGCAAAAACTATTACAATATTGTAAAGTAATTAGCCCCCAACTAAAATAAATAAATTTATAAAAAAATAAAAAATAATAATAAAAAAAAAAAATATCTTCATTTGCATTTAAAACTCTGTTTCAGTGTGTACTTTGTGTAAATAACTATCTTAGCAGGTCCTACCTATATGTTATATTTTATAAGTATAGCTATTTGTAAGCAAAATGTTATTATTTTCCCATTATACATGGTATATACTCATGTAAATTAATTACATTATGTTTTACTTATAGAACCTCACTTTCAAAATGCCCTAAATCATAATCTTTCTGGCATATCCTTTATTATTTACAATCATTATGTTAAGAACTGCTAGTCCTAGAGAGGTAGTATTTCTAAATATACTTATTTTAAAAGATGGCATGAACATTTTCTTTGTATATATGTGTGCAAAGAATATATTTATTATTAGGGTAAGAAAATGTAAATTATTACTAGGAGATAATTATTTTTTAAATAATCAAAAGAATATATTGGATTCCTATTTAAATATGCCATTATTTGGAACATGTAGGTACAAGGTACTGTAATTGTTTTTTAAATAGTTCTGTTGAATATATGAAGGATATATTATTAATTTTTAAAATAATGCTTATATTTACTATAAATATGGGCTTCCCCCGTGGCTCAGGTGGTAAAGAATCTGCCTACAATGCAGGAGACCTGGGTTTGATCCCTGGGTTGGGAAGATCCCCTGGAAAAGGGAAAGGCTACCCACTCCAGTATTCTGGCCTGGAGAATTCCACGGACTGTATAGTCCATGGGGTCTCAGAGTCAGACACAGCTGTGACTTTCACTTTCTTTCACTTACTATAAATATAGCAGTGTACTTATTTTCAGTGATATGAAATTGCCTAAGTCACCGATTTTTACAACATTAAATAAATTTCAGATCTGAAAGTACTGCATGACTATTCAAAAGGTACTGAATATAGTAAAAGGAATTATTTTTAACCTGCAGAAAGTAAAAACTTTTAGTACACTTAATTTTCTTGAAAACCACTGATAGAATGGGCATCTTTGTTTTCCCATCATTGGGTAAGTTTAAAATGTACAGTGTGTTGATTTGTTACACTTACCTATTTCAAAATGGTTACCACTATAGCATTAGCCAACACCTCTATCACATCATATAATTATAATTTATGTTTTCTGGTGAAAACATTTAAGATCTACTCTCTTAGCAACTTTCAAACATATAGTACAGTATTGCTAACTATAAGCACCATGCCCCACATTAGATTCCCAGAACTTAATTCATCTTATAACTGAAAGTTTGTACTACTTTGACCAACATCTCAATTCCCCCCACCCGCCAGTCCCTGATATAACCACCATTCTACTCTCTGTTTCTGAGTTTGGCTTTTTTAGATTCCACATATAAGTGGTATCATCCTATGGTATTTGTCTTTCTTTAGCTTAAGGCCCTCAAGTTCCATCCATGTTGTTGCAAATGACAGGATTTCCTTATTTCTCATGGCTGAATGTGTGTGTGTACATAAATAAACATACGTAGCACAGAATGGGCATCTTCAAAAAATTTTGTCATTCTGATAAAAAGAACATCATTGCTCAGGAAGTCTGCTGTGGCTCTATGCTGCAGGCTATGTCAAGTTACCAAGTGCTCTTTGAACAAGTTTTAGTCTAAGTTTCAAAACCATTCTGTTTAGACCTGGCTAGATAAGTGTAGACAGTAAGAGAAGATAGGTGTTGTATTTAATAAATATTTCAATATTAATGATTTCCAATTACGTTGCAGGCTTTACTCATCAGTCTTAAATATGGTTGCTTTATGTGGCAGTTGGGAGATGCTGATTCATGTTTTCAGATCCATAGTATGGAAAATAAAATGAGCTTTATAGTACATACAAAACAGGTAAGTACCTAATCAGTTCTTGATTTCTATGGTAGTAATAAACTCTACTGTATTAGTAAAATTATTTCTTTCTTAAAAAATGACAGTCCATTTTACTTCAAGTAAACAAATTAATATTATTTAAGACCAAGATAAAAAGGCAGCTCTTTCCTAAACAAAGCCAGAAACTTAGCTGAATAATTTATTGCAGTCTTATAACAATGAAAAATTCCTTTTCAAACAGAGAACACTCTGTTTACTGTCATGGGTGTCATTTACACAGTTTTATATGTTTCAAATTTATTGTTGACATATATTTTACTTTGTAGGCTGGTCTTGTGGTAAAACTACTAATGAAGCTAAATGGACAGTTAATGCCCATGGAAAGAAATTCGTGAGAGGAAACCAACTGATACTCAAGTCACCACATTTTGTGATGTAGATTTTTTCCATGAAAGATTTCTTAAACTATTACTTGTAACAGGACATTTAGTCTCTCGTGATATATATGTATACTATTACATTGTACAGAATCTGTACTCATGTTTGGTGTGTAATATACCAATTAGTTTTATATAATATCCTTATAAGTTAATTTTTAAGAGAAACACACAAAAATGTGTAGATTGATAGTCTGTATAACATTAGACAAAATAGTAAGCTTTAAAAAAGTTATTTTTGGTAAATGATAAAGAATTTAGAGGGGAATACGATGAACTTAGAAATATAGCTTTGCTATATCTTTATGTGTGTGTCATTTCAAAATATACAGAAAGTCAACATAATTTGAATAAAATATGTTTTCTACTTAAAGCATATATAACACTATTACTTAAAATGTTTTTGTAATCTTTGAACATTTTTCAACATGTTTTTAAGATCCTTAGTTAAAATAAGCTAGTATATCTCAAAGTATTATAGTTCTTGAAACCCCTGCGTCATAGTTATCTGAGTACCTCTTAAAAACAAGGATTTCAGGGACTCATTCTAGACAAATTCATTCACTGTCTTCAAAATGGCAGGGCCTGTGGATTTTTTCTCAAGTTTTAATTTGTTTTCTGTTGATGTAGTTCCAGACCCAGAAATGAATTTGTATTATTAAAGTTAAGTAAATTATACAAACTTTCTGGCACACAAACACATACACACATGGACACATAGACTAAGGGACAGTCTCTGGTATTAGTTGTTTCATTTATTAAGAACATGCTGTATTTTTATGAGTTGGCACAATGGTGTAATATTGCCTTTACATTGTAGGAAGTAGATCACCAAATATCTGGTGGTTTTCTTTAGGGGAGCACTGATGTCATATCACTACAAACAAAGCTAGTGGAGGTGATGGAATTCCAGTTGAGGTATTTCAAATCCTGAAAGATGATGCTGTGAAAGTGTTCCACTCAATGTGTCAGCAAATTGGAAAACTCAGCAGTGGCCACAGGTCTGGAAAAGGTCAGTTTTCATTCCAGTCCCAAAGAAAGGCATTGCCAGAGAATGCTCAAACTACCGCACAGTTGCACTCATCTCACACGCTAGTAAAGTAATGCTCAAAATTCTCCAAGCCAGGCTTCAGGTATACGTGAACTGTGAACTTCCAGATGTTCAAGCTGGTTTTGGAAAAGGCAGAGGAACCAGAGATCAAATTGCCAACATCCACTGGATCATCAAAAAAGCAAGAGAGTTCCAGAAAAACATCTATTTCTGCTTTATTGACTATGCCAAAGCCTTTGACTGTGTGGATCACAATAAACTGGGAAATTCTTCTAGATGGGAATACCAGACCATCTGACCTGTCTCTTGAGAAACCTGTATGCTGCTACTGCTGCTAAGTCGCTTCAGTCGTGTCCGACTCTGTGCGGCCCCATAGACGGTAGCTCACCAAGCTCCGCCGTTCCTAGGATTCTCCAGGCAAGAATACTGGAGTGGGTTGCCATTTCCTTCTCCAGTGCATGAAAGGGAAAAGTGAAAGTGAAGTTGCTCAGTCGTGTCCGACTCTTAGCGACCCCATGGACTGTAGCCTACCAGGCTCCTCTGTCCGTGGGATTTTCCAGGCAAGAGTACTGGAGTGGGGTGCCATTGCCTTCTCCGAACCTGTATGCAGGTCAGGAAGCAACAGTTAGAACTGGACATGGAACAACAGACTGGTTCCAAATAGGAAAAGGAGTACTTCAAGGCTGTATATTGTCACTCTGCTTATTTAACTTATATGCAGAGTACATCATGAGAAACGCTGGGCTGGAAGAAACACAAGCTGGAATCAAGATTGCCGGGAGAAATACCACCAAAGAGCACCAAAGATAAGCAGAAAATTAGGCACCTACTTCCCCATTAGTTAAATAATACAAATAGCTAATACTTTAAAATGGTGTTTACTATAGGCCCGGCATTATTCAGAGCACTTTTAGATATATTAATTCCTTTAATCTTCATAACAATCACTGAAGCAGTTACTATTATTCCCATCTAACAGATGGAGAAACAGTTAAGTAGCTTGTGAAAGAACATAGCTAATTAGCTGTGGAGCTGAGATTCATATCAAGGCAGTCTGGTTCTAAATACAAATGAATTAGAAACATACATGGTTGTAATAAAAACAGTATTTGTTTTCTTTTAAAAAACTTAAGAGTCAAACTTCCTAACAGTAATGTAAATGTTTTCATTTTCTTATACTGTATAATCTGAGTACAACCACATATTTAGAGCTGGCCCCAGGTCACACGGCAAAAATTAAGAATTAAAATAATTTTTAGGGAATTCTTTTTTTCTTACATTCTTATTTGGGAGGTTGCAGTGCTGGGTCTTCCATGTGGTACGCGGGCTTCTCAGTGAGCTGGCTTCTCTCATTGGGGAGCATGGGCTCTAGGTGCGGCTTCAGTAGTTGTGGCCTAGAGGCTTAGTTGCCCTGTGGCACATGGGATCTTCCCGGAGCAGGGATCAAACCCGTGTTCCCTGCACTGGCAGGCAGATTCTTCACCACCAGACCACAGGGAAGTCCAAGGATGGTCCTTTGAACATTTTTTTATTTTCCTTCCTTTTCTAAAATCCCTTTGATCTGGTTCTTCCATTACATCCTCATATTCTACACATGTTTCCGGTTTTCTGATAATACTGTTATATTGGTTATATTAGGCTAGGACTAAATTAGTCGTGTTGTTAAGATGATGAGGTTTGAAAGGAGGTCACACTCACCTCAGGACCTTTCTCAAAGCTCAGCCACCTCTCCTGCCCACATTCATTCCCCAGTATGCTTCTTGGAAACTTCAAAGGCAGCCCCGCCTTCAAATCAACTCCTCTAGGTCTAGGGGACCCCTTGAAACACAGGTGCAGTCGCCACCTCCTGGAGTTGAGCATACTCCGTTATCCAGAGCTCCAGTCGCTCACCTTCAGCCTGGTTCATGGTATGGGAGCCTAGTCCAGCCTGAAGAATGGCCTGGGAGTAACCGAAACGGAAGAGGGTGGACTCCACGAAGCAGTTTGGTCAAATCAAATGAGATGGTTTGGTGACAAGCTGTGTCCTCCATGTTACTAAATGCCATTGCCCTCCCCCCCGCCCCCGCCCCCGCCCCCCACGTATCAACTGCCATTTACCCTGCAGGCACGAAAACCAGATTGGGGAGCAGCACCTCAGAGCACGACTCTCCGTGAAGTTGAACCCGAGCAGATTAGCGTGTGGTAACCTCTGAGGGCCAAGCCCTACCTAGTGACTTTCTACTCCAGCTGCTCCTTAGAATCAGAAGCCAGGGCAGCCGCCGACCCACTAAATCAGAACCCCTGTCTCCCTGGGAAAGGCCGGTGCTCAAGCTGAGGACCCAGACGCGCCTTCTCTGCTCTGCACGCGGCGACGGCCGCGCGCGTCCCCTCCAGGGGTTCTCATGTGACCCGGGGCCAGCTCACAAACGCGCAGGCGTGGCGGAGCCCAGGCGCCGGGCCACTGTCGCCGCGGGCCAGGCTTGCGTCCGAGCCAAACAGCAGGCGCATCCGCCGCCGGACTCTTGGCATTCGACCCGTCCCACCACTCGCCACGGGAAGACTCCAGGTGACGCGAAGCTCTCAAACTTTACATCAGCGACCCTCTAAGCCAAATCCAGGTTATCTCCCTCTCCGTTTCCCCTCAACACCTGCAGTTCTGCATGTCCTCCCTTTGTTCCATGTCCCTGGGATACCCACTTTGAGCACGTGTGCATCCTGACGCATGTCGCTATTTTCATAGTCTAGGAAGTAATTTGTCCAAGCTGCACTGTGTCTTTCAGCTCTGTAACAAATTACATTGGGTCACTGTTCAGCTAATTAATATTTAGGATGACAGAAGTTGGGATCTATTTTTGCCTATCAAATTGGCGATATTTATTTTAAGATGAAATTCTCAGTGCTTGTGATAATGAGAGGAGACTATATCTTATAGCTTTTTAGAATGTCATTTAGCTGTGTGTGTCAGTCTTAAAAATATTCACATAGGAATGGTCAAATAATTGATGGCACATCCTTCAGTGGGATATTTTTCAGGCATGAAGGGTAAACTTTCAAATATTTGATGGAAAATCATGGTATGTTAACTATGATTTCTATTCTGTGACAATGTAAATGTTTCCTATCTGTACTGTTCAGTAAGGGAGTCAGCACCTAAGGTAGTCAGTCAGTGGCTTCTCAGCACTTGAAATGTGGCCAGTATGACTAAGGAGTGAAATCTTAATTTAATTAAACCTAAACTGAAATAGCCACATGAGGTTACTAGCTACCATACTGGATGATGATGCATGGTCTCATTTTGTTTTTTCAAAAATGTATGATATTCATCATTGGTTATCTCTAAGAAAGGGACATCATAGTTGCTTCTCCAGCATCTAATCTTCCTTTGGCTTGTTCTAACTCCCTGATATGTGTATATATGTGTGTGTATATGAATATATTCACACACACACACATCTCATTTCTGAGTCAGTTTCTCCTCCAATACCAGTCCAAACTGAGTGCAGTATTCATGGTCAATCTGTAGGTACCTTCACATGGAGAGCAGAGCAAGCAACCCTTGTCCAATTCTGTATCTTTTAAAAACAACCCTTTTGTTACTCACAGCAATGTAAATGTACGTAATGCTACCAACTGTACACTTTAAAATGATTAAACTGATAAATTTTATGTATATTTTACCACAATGAAAACAAAAAACCAACCCTTTTTCAGAAAAACAGCCAGAAACCTGAGAATACAACTACCACAAACCATGATGACCCATCAACATCATGACCCCAGGTCTGCCATGCTTACTAAAGCACAAAAACTAAAGCCACTTGAGGAAGCTATCCCCACAAAAGCCAACTGCACAATCTGGGCTGCTATAAAATACCAAAGTCAAAACTCTAAAGCTATAAAACATGAACCCTCATCACCCCAGAGTCTTAATTTCTCTAGTTGCATTTATTTTTCAAAATGTTCAGCCAATGAACCAGATGTTGCAAATTATGGCAAAGAACTACACTCTTTTTCCCCCTCCCAAGTTCTTTATCATTAACTATAACCAGGTAGAAAAGAGTCAAGTAACACAATTATTACTGGTAAAGCAGTTTAGAGGTAGTGGTTTTCGTGTGCAGCTAAGTGAACTTGTAACAACTCACCAATGAATTCGACATGATTAGTTTGTCATCACACAGATGGACAACCTTGGCTCCCCCAGCAGTTATGTAGTGCTCTTATTTTATGGAAGACAACCGCGTGTTTGCGTGCTAAGTTGCTTCAGTCGTGTCTGACTCTTGGTGACCATATGGTCTATAGCTCGCCCAGTTCCCAAAAGGATCTGAGTTCATCTGTCATCCAACTCTCGTCTTGTCTATAGAGGAGGTATAGCAGAGGGGACTCAAGGCCAAGGGCATTGCATGAGTAGCGTTTCTTCCACATGGAAACCTGAAGTCAAGAGAAGTCAGTTACTCCCCCACATGTCTCAAGAAGAAAAAGAAAATTTGGACAAGTCAATAACCATTAAATCAAATGCATGAGCGATCAAGAAGCAAATTTTGCAGAACCTTCAGGGAATAGATTATTCCTATAATATTCAAAATGCTTTAAGAAGCAGATAATTTGTATGCTACCCAGTTTGTTTTACGAGCATGGTATAACCTTGACAGTAAAATTGGACAAGAACAGTACAAAATAGGGAAACTGTTAGCAAAATTACTCTTAAAAGCATAAAAGTTCTGAGTAAATGTTACATTTAATTCAGAAAAAGTAATCTATCATGACCAAGTTTGATTTATCCAAGAAATGCCACATGTTCAATAAAGAAAATCTCTTAATGTAATATACCACATTAGCAGGTTAAAGAAATAAGACAGATAGCGGCTGTCATTTCTCCACATGGTGCTGAAGGGCTTAGCAAATGTATTAAGACCATAAGAATAAACAAGAGTCAGAGAAGTGGAAAAGGAGAAACAAAAATTGCCAGTATTTATGATATTGTCCCTATAGAATATCCAGGAGAATGTGTAAAGTTATTAGAACTAATAAGAGAGCCCAGTCAAAACGCTGGATACAAAATCAACATACAAAGATTAGTAGTGTTCCTATATACCAATATTTTAAAAACTGAAAGAAAAAACAGGAAACAGATATCATTCCCAATAGAAATAGAGCTATATCACATTATTAACTAGGAAGACTTAATGACATAAATACACCAGTTCTTTCCCAAATTAATTTACAAATTTAATTCAATACTTATTGAAGTACAAGCAAGAAATTTTATGGAACTTGATATGCTTATCTTGAAATTGATCTGGCAATGTAAACAGCTTGTGGGATCTTAGTTTCCCAACCAGGGATTAAACCCAGGCCCTCAGCAGTGAGAGTGAGGTCCTAACCACTGGACTGCCAGGGAATTCCTTGCACTTCACTCACAATTCTGGGTTAGCCGTTCAGAGTTGGGTCAGCTGAACAGTTCCTCTGATAGCCCTGGCAAGGCTCCCCCACGAATCTGTGGTCAGGTGGGTCACTCTGCTTTGGAGTATTGGCTGGTTAAAAGCTGGAGTGACAAGTCAAATGTCTCTCATCATCCAATAGACGAGCCCAGACTTCTTCACTTAGGTAGGGGGTCTCAAGAACTGTTGAGAAGCCAGTTTGTAAGTTCCAATATCTGTCAAAACTCTGCTTGCGTCATGTTTGCTAATGCTCCATTATCCAAAAATAAGTCACATGGCCAACCTGAGATTCAAGAGGTAGGGAAACAGATTCTACTACTTGGTGGACATACAGAGTTAGGAAACATTTATGACCCTTTTGAAATTTCTGATTCTGCTTTCTGCCCTGGGGGCTGAACTATATGGACATCTTCAAGTGTTTCTTATGCTCTTTGGCTTCCCCTGGGTTCAGCCAGTGGGAACAGCAGCAGAAGATAAGTGGAGAGTGAGATTGAGGATTTATTCCCTTCGTTCTCTTGCTGCAGACTGACTGGTTCCTCCAGCCAAAGGCCCAGCTCCAATCAGGTGGTTTTTCTCCTACAATGTGACAAAACACATTGTAGAAATAGAAAATTATAGACGAAATTACTTGGGCTCAGCCATAACTGAAATTATAGTTAAAGCCTTAAGCCATACATTTTGAGAAACTTTAAGTAGAAATCATTTGGACAAGGACATTTTAATAACCTTTAATACTCAGGTGTTAAAGTTAAGTGAGCAGATAGGTGACTCAAATGGTAAAGAATCTGCCTGCAATGCAGGAGACCTGGGTTTGATCCCAGGGTCAGGAAGATCCCCTGGAGAAGGGAATGGTTACCCACTCCAGTATTCTTGCCTGGAGAATTCCATGGACAGAGGAGCCTGGCAGGCTCTAGTACATGGGGTTGCAAAGAGCTGGACATGACTGAGCGAATCATTCACTTCACTGCTGCTGCTGCTGCTAAGTCGCTTCAGTCATGTCCGACTCTATGCAACCCCACAGACGGCAGCCCACCAGGCTCCGCCGTCCCTGGGGTTCTCCAGGCAAGAACACTGGAGTGGGTTGCCATTTCCTTCTCCAGTGCATGAAAGGGAAAAGTGAAAGTGAAGTTGCTCAGTCGTGTCCAACTCTTAGCGACCCCATGGACTGTAGCCCACCAGGCTCCTCCATCCATGGGATTCTCCACGCAAGAGTACTGGAGTGGGGTGCCATTGCCTTCTCCACTCACTTCACTAACACTCAGTTAAAGCAAAAGCCAAAAGTGTACTGATTAAACACTAATCCAGTCTGGTGTGGTTATGGTTCTATTGAAGTTAGATCTAAGCATGGAAATAATATAATTTAATATATCTCCTATTATGGACATCTATGTTATTGCCAATCTATTACTATCACAAACAATGCTTTTTCTGTCCACTTAAGAATTCATTCTCCTTTAACCAAAATAATACATTATGATAAACAGTAAGGATTCACTGCATAGCACAGGGAACTATATTCAATATTTTGTGATAAATTATAATGGAAAAGAATTTTTAAAAAGAATATATACATGTGTATAACCAAATCACTTTGTTGTAGACTTAAAACTAAAACAATAGTGTAAATCAACTATACTTCAATATAAAAAGTAATAGTAAAAAGAATTCATTCTCCATTCTCATAACATGAAGACATCATCTTAATAGCATCTACTTGAAAGTCTTAGTGTTTTACTTTTCACATTTAAATCCGTAGTCCACCTAAGATTGATTTTTGTGGATGGCAAAATAGGGGTCAAAAATCTTTTTCTTTCTGTGTGCTGACCCAGTTGACCCAGAATCAAAAGCCATTCTTTCCCCATTACTCTTAATGCCATCTTTGTCATAGATGAAGCTCCATATATGCATGGGTCTCATCTTCTTAATGTCAACCTTTCTGTGATCTTATACTTTAGAGTCAGCTTACATAAAGAACAATTAAGTTTTGTTTCTTTTTTTTTACAAATTGCTTCCTTTTTCCATTCATCTATTTGATTATCAATATATTTAGACTGGATACTCAATTCTACATTGATGGTGACTTTCACCAAAGTTGCTAGGAATTCTTTTCTCATTTTGTTATTCCTTTTTGTTAAGTGTTCCCTCCCATCTGATTGCTCTCATGATATTTTCATTGTTTATAATGTTGTGTAGTTTCAGGATAAAGCTTTTTATTTATTCTGTTTTGGGTATTGTTGTACATCATGGATCTGTGGATTAATATTTTTCATCAGTTCTGGAACATTCTTAGCCATTATTTTTAATTTTTTCATAATTTTATTTATTTATTTTTGGCTGTTCTGGGTTTTTGTTGCTGCACAGGCTTTTTCTCTAGTTGTTGCGAGTGGGGGCTACTCTCCAGTTGTAGTGTGGGGGCTTCTCATTGTCGTGGCTTCTCTTGTTGCAGAGCATGAGCTCTAGGTGCAAGGGCTTCGGTAGTTGTGGCACATGGCTCAGTAGTTGTGGCTTCCGAGCTCTAGAGCACAGGCTCAGTAGTTGTGGTGCACGGGCTTAGCTGCTCTGCAGCATGTGAAATTTTCCCAGACCAGGGATCGAACCTGCGTTGGCAGGTGAATTCTTTACCACTGAGCCACCAGGGAAGCCCTCATTATTTTTAAAATATTGCTTTTGCTTCATTGTCTTCACTTTTTCCTTTTGAAACTCTAATTAGATATATGTTAGTCCATTACATTTTCCATGTGCTGACTTATAATTTCCATCTCCTTATCTCTCTTTGCTACATTCTGGATATATCTTTCATATTTTCTAGTTAAATAGTTGTCCAGTTGTCCTAGCATCATTATTGAAAAGACCAGCTTTTCCCCAACACTATAAAGTCCCATCTTTTTCATAAATCAAGTATCTGTATGTCATAATTAAATGTCTGTTTCTGGGACTTGGATATTTTCTACTGATCTATTTGTATATTCTTGTACCAATTCCATATCTCCTTAATTGCTGTGGCTTCATAATGAGTCTTGATATCCAACAAGCATGTCCTTCCACCTGATTTTCCTCCTTTAAAGAGTGTCATAACTATTCTTGGCCCTGTGTTTGTCCAAGCAGTTTTAAAAATCAGCTTGTCAAGTTCCACAAAAATAAGTTTAGGGTTTTGATAACAATTTTACTGAATTTATAGATCTGGAGCAGACAGATCCTGGGAGAAGACTGCCACAGAGGCACTCCAGAGCCTAGGCAGTTGCAGAGCCGCCTTAGTTCTTGCAGCTCTAATACCCTGACCCTAGCACCAGGCTACTGCACACTATAGCCTTGCACTAGATTTGGGACAAACTCAACAGAGAAAGGGATGCAACCTTGGATTTCTTCTGTGTGGAACTGCAGCTGCCTACACAGGCAGGGCATAGGTTTGCTGTGACCACATGTGCCTCCCTTGCTTTAGCAATCATCTCCTTTGGAGCAAGGCACACAAACAAGGGCAATGGAGTCTGACCAAACTGGGCCCTCAGAGCTTCTACTCCAACAACTGGGGAGCAGATCCCACCCCTAATAGGGCAGTGACAGCCACAGAGGAAGCCCCACTTCACATCCAGCACAATCTCTAAACACAACATCAATCGGACTCCCTAGCAAGGGATAACACCCAGCATACGCTGAAGAAAGACATGGTTGTTATCTTTACCAAAACCAACCTTTACACCAAATATATTGAAAACACACAGTATTCACAGGGATGATCTTCCATAAAAACACCCCTTTAAGACCACAGTAGATAACTATTTCTCCTAAATTCTGAGAGACTTAGAGTTAAGTAAAATGAAAAAGCAGAGAAACTACTTTTAATCAAAAGAACAAGAGAAATCCCCTGAAAAAAATGATGGACAGACCTCAATAGTCTATCAGACCCTGAGTTCAAAAAGCAGGCAATAAAAAATGCCAAAGAAATTAAGAAAGGTTATTGATAAAAATGTAGCTCACTGTAACAATGAACTAAAAACTATAAAGATGAGTCAATCAAACAATTCAATTGCTGAAATAAAAACCAATCTAGAAGCAATGAATAGCACTATATGACAAAGAAAAACAAATAAGTGATCTGCAAAATAGAATAATAGAAATCATGCTGTTGATAGCACTATATGGGATCTATGTGATAATATAAAGTGTGCTAACTTAAACTTAGTAGGACTTCCCAAAGGAAAAGAGACAAAAAAGCAGGGATCGAAAAGGTATTGGGAGAAATTATGGCTGAAAATTTTCCAAACGTAAAGAAGGAAATAGATATTCGAGTACAGGAAACACAGAGAATCCAAAACAATATGAACCCAAACAGATCTGCAGCAAGACACATCATAATTAAAATGGCAAAAGTTAAAGAGAGGATTCTGAAAGCAGAAAGAGAAAAATAAAGATTAAGTTATAAGGGAACTCTCATAAGACTATCAACTGATTTCTCTGCAGAAACTTTGCAGGCCAGAAGGGAGTGGCATAATGTATTCAAAGTCATCATGAGAGGGAAATACTGTAAACTAAACTAGTCTGTCCAGCAAGATTATCATTTAAAATAGAAGGTGAAATAAAAAAAAATTCACAGGTAAGCTAAAACTAAAAGAATTCAGTAATACTAAACCTACCCTAAAAGAAATACTGAAGGGTCTTCTCTGAATAGAAAAGAAGCAAGAATCTATAGGAAATGGAAAATTATGATAAGAAAGGCAAATGAATAAAAGACTTGAGGATATTTAAATAAACCAGTATATAGTTTAAAAAACAAACAAAAACTTTTTGTAAAAGTGATTATAACTTATAATAAACAGCAAAAGGATGAGCATGAAGATATGAAGCAAGACATCAAAACTGCAGTGTGTGGGGAAAGAAGTATAAAAGTTAGATTTTTAGAATTTCTTTGAACTTGTATAACTGTCAGTTTAAACCAAGTGGGTATAATCATGGGTCAACATACGTGAAAACTAGATTAACCACAAATCAAACACACAACAGATTCACAAAAACCAAAAAAGAAGGAACTTAAGCATACTACAAAAGAAAATCATCAAACCACAAAAATAAAAACAAAAAGAAGAAGAAATAAGCAAACTACAAAAACAAAGTTTAAAATGGCAATAAGTACATACCTACCAATAGTTACTTTCAGTGACAATGGAATAAGTGCTCCAATCAAATGACATACAGTAGCAGATTGGATTAAAGAAATAAGAATCTACAATATGCCACCAACAAGACACTCAATCCAGGGTGAAAGACACACAAAGAATAAAAGTGAGGGAATGGGAAAATATGTTTGATGCAAAGCAAATGGAAATTATAAGAAAGCAGAGGTAGCAATACTCAAATCAAACAAAATAGAGTTTAAAACAAAAGTCATAAAAAAGATAAATAAGGATATTATATAATGATAAATGGATCAATACAACAAGAGGATATTACACTCATTGACATATATGCACTCAATATAGGAGCACATAAATATATAAAACAAATACTAACAGACATAAAGGGAGAAAACAATAGCACTCCATGAACATTAATGGACAGATCATCTGGACAAAAAAATCAAGAAGGCAACAGAGGTCCTAAATGATACAGCAGACCAGTTGGACTTAATTAATATCTATAGTACACTATATACCAAAAAAAGTGGAATACACATTCTTTTCAAATGCACATGAAACATTCTCTAGAATGGATCACATACTAGGTCACAAAACAAGTCTCAACACATTTAAGAGGATAGAAATTATTTCAAGCATCTCTTCTGACTACAATGGTATGATACAAGAAATCAACCACAGAAAGAAAAATGGGAAAAGAATGAATGCATGAAAACTAAACAACATTTTACTAAAAAACCAATGAGTCAACAATGAAATCAAAGAAGAAATCAGAAAATACCTTGAGACAAAAAAAGGAAAAAAAAATGAAACAACAACCTTACAAAATCTCTGAGATGCACCAAAAGCAGTTCTAAGAGGGGAGTTCATATTATACAAGTCTACCTCGAGAAATAAGAAAAACCTCAAATAAACTATTTCACCAATCACCTAAAAGAATTATACAAAGAACAACAAACAAAACCGAAATGCAGGAGAAAGAAAATAATAAACATCATAGGTGAAATAATTAAAATAGAGATTAAATAAAACAATAGAGAAAATCAATAATACCAAGAGCTGTGTGTGTGTGTGTGTGTTTAAAAATAAAAAAAATTTACAAACCTCTAGTCAGACTTCAGTTCAGTTCAGCTCAGTCACTCAGTCATGTCTGACTCTTTGCGACCCATGAACCGAAGCACACCGGGCCTCCCTGTCCAACACAAACTCCCGGAGTCCACCCAAACCCATGTCCATTGAGTTGGTGATGCCATCCAGCCATCTCATCCTCTATCATCCACTTCTCCTGCCCTCAATCTTTCCCAGCATCAGGGTCTTTTCAAATGAGTCAGCTCTTCACATCAGGTGGCTAAAGTATTGGAGTTTCAGCTTCAACATCAGTCCTTCCAATGAACACCTAGGACTGATCTCCTTTGGGATGGACTGGTTGGATCTCCTTGCAGTCCAAGGAACTCTCAAGAGTCTTCTCCAACACCGCAGTTCAAAAGCATCAACTCTTCGGCACTCAGCTTTCTTCACCGTCCGACTCTCACATCCATACATGACTACTGGAAAAACCATAGCCTTGACTAGATGGACCTTTGTTAGCAAAGTAATGTCTCTGCTTTTTAATATGGTGTCTAGGTTGGTCATAACTTTCCTTCTAAGGAGCAAGCGTCTTTTAATTTCATGGCTGCAATCACCATCTGCAGTGATTTTGGAGCCCAGAAATATAAAGTCAGCCACTGTTTCCACTGTTTCCCCATCTATTTGCCATGAAGTGATGGGACCAGATGCCATGATCTTAGTTTTCTGAATGTTGAGCTTTAAGCCAACTTTCTCCCTCTCCTCTTTCACTTTCATCAAGAGGCTCTTTAGTTCTTCTTCACTTTCTGCCATAGGGTGGTGTCATCTGCATATCAGAGGTTATTGATTTTTCTCCTGGCAATCTTGATTCCAGCTTGTGCTTCCTCCAGCCCAGTGTTTCTCATGATGTACTCTGCATAGAAGGTAAATAAGCAGGGTGACAATATACAGCCTTGATGTACTCCTTTTCCTATTTGGAACCAGTCTGTTGTTCCATGTCCCATTCTAACTGTTGCTTCCTGACCTGCATACAGGTTTCTCAAGAGGCAGATCAGGTGGTCTCGTATTCCCATCTCTTGAAGAATTTTCCACAGTTTATTGTGATCCACACAGTCAAAGGCTTTGGCATAGTCAGTAGCAGGAATAGATATTTTTCTGGAACTCTCTTGCTTTTTCGATGATCCAGCAGATGTTGGCAATTTGATCTCTGGTTCCTCTGCCTTTTCTAAAACCAGCTTGAACATCTGGAAGTTCACGGTTCACATATCGCTGAAGCCTGTCTTGGGGAATTTTGAGCATTACTTTACTAGCATGTGAGATGAGTGCAACTGTGCGGTAGTTTGAGCATTCTTTGGCATTGCGTTTCTTTGGGATTGGAATGAAAACTGACCTTTTCCAGTCCTGTGGCCAATGCTGCGTTTTCCAAATTTGCTGACATATTGAGGGCAGCAGTTTCACAGCATCATCTTTTAGGATTTGAAATAGCTCAACTGGAATTACATCCCCTCCACTAGCTTTGTTCATAATGATGCTACCTAAGGCCCACTTGACTTCACATTCCAGGATGTCTGGCTCTAGGTGAGTATGAGTGATCACACCATCATGATTATCTGGGTTGTGAAGATCTTTTTTGTACAGTTCCTCTGTGTATTCTTGCCACCTCTTCTTAATATCTTCTGCTTCTGTTAGGTCCATACCATTTCTGTCCTTTATTGAGCCCATCTTTGCATGAAATGTTCCCTTGGTATCTCTAATTTTCTTGAAGAGATCTCTAGTTTGTCCCGTTCTATTGTTTTCCTCTATTTGTTTGCACTGATCACTGAGGAAGAATTTCTTATCTCTCCTTGCTATTCTTTAGAACTCTGCATTCAAATGGGTATATGTTTCATTTTCTCCTTTGTTTTTTGCTTCTTTTCCCGGCTATTTGTAAGGCCTCCTTAGACAGCCATTTTGCTTTTTTGCATTTCTTTTTTGGGGATGGTCTTGATCTCTGTCTCCTGTATAATGTCACAAACCTCTGTCCATAGTTCATCAGGCACTCTGTCTATCAGATCTAGTCCCTTAAATCTATTTCCCACTTCCACTGTATAATCGTAAGGGATTTGATTTAGGTCATACCTGAGTGGTCTAGTGGTTTTCTCTACTTTCTTCAATTTAAGTCTGAATTTGGCAATAAGCAGTTCATGATCTGAGCCACAGTCCACTCCCGGTCTTGTTTTTGCTGACTGTATAGAGTTTCTCCATCTCTGGCTGCAAAGACTATAATCAATCTGATTTCAGTGTTGGCCATCTGGTGATGTCCATGTGTAGAGTCTTCTCTTGTGTTGTTGGAAGAGGGTGTTTGCCATGACCAGAATGTTCTCTTGGCAGAACTCTATTAGCCTTTGCCCTGCTTCATTCTGTACTCCAAGGCCAAATTTCCCTGTTCCTCTAGGTGTTTCTTGACTTCCTACTTTTGCATTCCAGTCCCCTATAAAGAAAAGGACATCTTTTTTGGGTGTTAGTTCCAGAAGGTGTTGTAGGTCTTCATAGAACCATTCAACTTCAGCTTCTTCAGTGTTACTGGTCGGGGCATAGACTTGGATCACCATTATATTGAATGGTTTACCAAGAAGAAAAGAGAGGGAACCCAAATTCAACAAAATAAGAAATTAGGAGAAGTAACAACTGATACCACAGCAATACAAATAATAATAATAATATTAAGAATAGTTATATGCTAGGAAACCTAGAAGAAATGGGCCCATTTCTAGAAACATAGCTTGCCAAAGCTGGGTCAAAAAGAAACAGATAATTTGAACAGACCTATCACTAGAAGTAAAACATAATCCATAATAAAATTCTGTGCAAAAAAAGTCTAGGACTGAACAGCTTCACTTAAGAATTTTACCAAACATACAAAGATCTTACACTGATCCTTCACAAATTATTCCAAAAAACTGAAAAGGAGGGAAATTCATTCCATGAAGTCACTATTACCCTATACCAAAACCAGACAAAGACACAACAAAAAAAGTTACAGGTCCATATATTTGATGACTATAGGTGCAAAAATTATCAACAAGTATTAGGAAACTGAATCCAACAATACATAAGAAGGATCATACACCATGATCAAGTTAGATTCATTCCAGGGTCACAAAGTGAAAGTGAAGTCACTTAGTCGTGTCCGACTCTTTGCGACCCCATGGACAGCAGCCCACCAGGCTCCTCTGCCCATGGGATTTTCTAGGCAAGAGTACTGGAGTGGGTTGCCATTTCCTTCTCCAAGGGATCTTCCCGACACAAGGTCACAAGGATAGTTGAACATATGTAAATCAGTCAGTTGATACACCACATCAACAGAAGAAAAGACAAAAACCACATGATCATCTCAATAGATGCAGAAAAAGCATTTGACAAAATTCAATATCCATTCATGATAACAACTCTTATCAAAGTGGGTAGAGAGGAACATATCTCAAATAATAAAAGCCATTTGTGAAAAACTCACAGTCAACATAATATTCAATAGTGAAAAGCTGAAAGCCTTTCTACTAAATTCAGAAACTAGGCAGGATACCCCACTCTCACCACTTCTATTCATTATAGTATTAGAAGTCCCAGCCACAGCAATCAGGCTTGAAAAAGAAATAAAAGGCATACAAATTGGAAATGAAGAGGCAAAACTGTCACTATTTCCAGGTGTCATGATAATCTATATAGAGAACCCTAAATTCTCCATACTAAAATTATTAGAACTAATCTGTGAATTCAGCAAGGTAGCAGAATATAAGATTAATATATATAAATCTGTTGCATTTCTTTACACTAACAGTGAAATGCCAGAAAGAGAAAGCTAAAAAAAATCCTGTTTAAAAATAACTTAAGAAATACCTAGGAATAAACTTAGCCAAGAACAGAAAAGATTTATACAATGAAAACTACAAAACATTGATAAGGAAATTGAAGGTGAGTCAAAGAAATCAAGAGATACCCTATGGTCTTGGATTGGAAGAATTAATACTGTTAAAATGGCCATACAATGCAAAGAACAGATTTAATGCAATCCCTATCAATATACGCATGACATTTTCCACAAAATATAATAAATAATCCTAAATTTTATATGGAGCCACAAAAGACCTAGAATTGCCAAAGCAATCCTGAGGAAAAAGAACAAAGTTGGAGGTATAACCCTTCAAGACTTTAGACTATACTACAAATATACAGTAATCAAAACAGCACAGTACTGACACAAAAACAGACATATGGATCAATGGAACAGAATAAAGAGCCCAGGAACAAACTCACACACCTATAGTCCATTAATCTACTACAAAGGAGATAAGAATATACAAAGAAGAAAAGACTTTTAACAAGTGATGTTGGAAAAACTGGACAACTACAAGTAAATCAATAAAATTAGGACACGCTCTCACACCACATACAAAACTAAACTCACAATGGTTTAAGGAACTAAATATAAGACATGATTCCATAAAATTCCTAGAACTAAATATGGGCAAGACATCCTGACATAAATCATAGTAATATTTTCTTAGATCAGTCTCCCAAGGCAAAAGAAATAAAAGCAAAAATAAACAAACAGGACCTAATCAAACTTAGAGCTTTTGCAAAGCATAGGAAACCACCAACAAAATGAAAAGGCAACATACAGAATGGGAGAGAATATTTTTGAATAATGCAACAAAGGATTAATATCCAAAATATACAAACAGCTCATATAACTCAACATTGAAGAAAACAACCAAACCAAAAAAAAAAAAAAAAAACAGAAAGCCTAAATAGACATTTATTCAGAGAAGACATACAGATGCATAAAAAATGCTCAACATCTCTAATTATTAGAGAAATGCAAGTCCGAACCACAATGAGGTAGCACTTCATATTAGTCAGAATGGACATCGTCTACAAATAATAAATGCTGGAGGGGATGTGGAGAAAAGGAAACCCTCTACACGGTTGATGGGAAGTTAAATTGGTGCAGCCACTATGAAAAACAGTATGGAGGTGTCTTAAAAAAAATAGCTACCACATAATCCAGCAATTCTACTCCTGGGTATATATCTGGAAAAGATGAAAAATCTAATTAAAAAGATACACACACTCCAGTGTTCATGGAAGTACTATTTACAGTAGCCAAGACATGGAACTCATCAACAGATGACTCCCTTGAGAAGATGCGGTGTGTGTGTATGTGTGATGGAATAATACTTAGCCATAAAAAAAGAATGAAATATCACCTTTGCAGCAACATGATGGACCAAGAGAATAGCAAGTCAGATAAAGACAAGTATTATATGGTATCACTTATATGTGGAATCTAAAAAAAATACAAATGAATATATATACAAAACAGAAATAGACTCACAGGCATCAAAAAACAAACTTATGGTTACCAAACGGGAAAGGTGGTAGAGGGAGATAAATTAGAGGAGTATGGGACTAACAGATACAAAGTACTGTACATAAAATAGATAAGCAACATGGATTTACTGCATCACACGGGGAACTATATTCAATATCTTGTAATAACCTATAGTGGAAAATAATCTGCAAAAATATTACTGAATCACTTTGCTGTACACCTGAAACTATCACAATACTATAGAGCAACCATATTTCAATTAATAATAATAATAATAATTTGTTAATATAGGGAGTTGTATAGACAAGTATCGGAGTACTGAAAAGGTAAAGGTGAGACTGCAGCAACAGAGACAATAAATATAAAAAGTAGCTACCACCCCTAGGGATGCAGATTGGGTTGTTAAAACCCATAAACTTGAAAGAGGGACCTACAGAGGTCGAATTCAAACCTCTTGAGGAGGTTGCTCCCTAGCTGCGCTGGTTCCTCAAGAGTTACACGAAAGACTTAAAGTCAGGCATTAGTCCTTGAAAAGGCTGTTTTACCTCTAGTTTACTTTTATTGAAAACATCCCTCCTTCCTTAAGACATTTTACTTTCACCTATTGGAGAATTGTCATACGCATTGAATTTGTTGGGGCAAGATCTTCAATACCATATGTAAATCTACCATATGTAAACATACCCACAATGAGAATGATACTCTCTACATGTGGCATGAGGGAGTCACTGGCTACACCCTGTTTTCCAAAAACTTGAGTTCTTTCATTCCCTTATGTGTCCTTTCTCATTTTCTTTGATATTTTTATTCCTTTCTATAATCTTAATGTGATTTTAAGAGTATCATGTGATAAATGCATCCAATCAATAAACTGTCTTTAGCCAGTAATTATATATGTTAATTAGTTATAAATGTTTTTTAATGATTATGAGATTATTCATTACAGAATAAAAATTATTGTATTAAAATTCTTTTGTAACTTTAACATCTTTATTATATCTCTTAACATCAACATTTGTTTTGTAGGTTCGGAGGAAAAAATTAAACATGAAAATTATAACTGAGTTACAATATTGTATTGGTATAAAATATACCCACAAATAAGATGTCTGAAAAGAAGCGTACTTCAGAAGAGCTAGAGGATATCATTAGTCGGTTTAGAAAAGAATCTAGATCACGGTCAGTGGAGGAATCTGGACTTACTAAAGAAACATCAAACTTGTTAAAGGAAGATTCTGATGAGACATCTTCCAGCCAAATTTATGAAACGCATCACACATTAGCTACACGTGATGATACATCAACATCCTCCTCTGGAAGTAAGTCTAAGAAAAATGAAGAACAAAGGAAAACTCTCCAATTTTCTGAAACAATTACTACATATGACAGCCTGCAGTCAAAAACTGGAATTTCAGAAAGTTCATCATTATCAGTAACTGAGATGGGGGCTGAATATCAGGCTTTTGTTGACTCCCTATCTCATGAAGCATTAGGAAAAATTAGTCCACAACTCTCTGAAGAAAATCAGGAAGGATCTGGCTTACCATCAGATAACTTTACAATTAACCTCAAAGCCAAGGGTTTACGAGAATTCCCTAAGGACATTTTAAAAGTCAAATATGTAAAATATCTGTATTTAGATGAGAATGAAATCAAAAGTTTTAAAGGCGCAGACTCAAGGGATATGCTAGGACTTGAAATTCTATCCATACAAAAAAATGTGCTATCAACACTTCCATCTGAAATTCAGTTGCTTCATAATTTAAAACTATTAAATGTCAGTCACAACCAAATATCACATATACCTAAAGAAATATCACAGCTTGGGAATATCAGAGAGCTATTTTTAAATAACAATTGCATTGAGGATTTTCCTTCTGGCTTAGAAAGTCTTAAAAACTTGGAAATTTTAAATTTGGCTAAAAATAAGTTAAGACATATACCAGATGCCCTGTCTAGTTTGAAAAACTTGAGGGCTCTTAATCTGGAATATAATCAGTTAACAATATTTCCTAAAGCTTTGTGCTTCCTTCCCAAGTTAATTTCACTAAATCTTACTGGAAACCTGATAAACAGTTTGCCAAAAGAAATTAAGGAGCTTAAAAATTTAGAAAAACTTTTACTGGATCACAATAAACTTACCTTTTTGGCTGTGGAAATTTTTTTATTGCTCAAAATGAAAGAACTCCAACTGACAGACAATAAATTGGAAGTTATTTCAAACAAAATTGAGAATTTTAAGGAACTTAGGATTCTAATACTTGATAAAAATTTATTGAAAGACATGCCAGAGAACATTTCCCACTGTGCAGTGTTGGAATGCCTTAGTCTTAGTGATAATAAATTAACAGAACTTCCTAAGAACATCCATAAGCTTAAAAATTTAAGAAAACTCCATATAAACAGAAATTATCTAGTGAAAATACCTGAATATATTTCACATCTTAATAATATGTTCAGCCTAGAATTTTCAGGAAATTGTATCACAGATTTTCCCATTGAAATAAAAAACTGCAAAAACATAGCTAAAGTTGAATTGAGTTATAATAAAATAATGTATTTTCCACTAGGTTTGTGTGCTTTAGATTCTCTTTATTATTTGAGTTTCAATGGAAATTATATTTCAGAAATACCTGTAGACATATCTTTCAATAAACAACTGCTTCATTTAGAATTTAATGAAAACAAACTCCTTATATTTTCTGAGCACTTATGTTCTCTTATTAATCTTGAATATCTGGATCTTGGTAAAAACAAAATAAGGAAAATTCCGCCATCTATTTCCAACATGGTATCACTCCATGTTCTTATTTTATGCTATAATAAGTTGGAAACTTTCCCCATAGAAGTGTGTACTTTAAACAATTTGCGAGTACTTGATCTTTCAGAAAACCAAATACAGACTATACCTTCAGAGATCTGTAACTTAAAAGGAATCCAGAAATTAAACATCTCAAGCAATCAATTTATATATTTTCCTATTGAACTTTGCCACCTTCAATCACTGGAAGAGTTGAATATAAGCCAGATAAATGGGAAAAAGGTAAGAGACAGATAGCTTGGGCTTTGTGGGGAAGGGGGAGCTGAAGGGATCAGAATCTAAGCTGCAGTGTGTGTGTGTTTAATTTAGCTGAAATATTTTATTTTTTAACCTCAAACATGGCTTACAAATAAACTTTTCAACACAAGAGTTTAACAGGAAAACATTTCACTAAAATGAAATAGCGAGTAATTAAAGGTGACAGATTTATAGATTTATTTTCACTTAACTTATGGATGTAACATAAACACAGTATTGAAAATTTGGAAAACTGACAAAAAAGAAGTAAAAATAAATTCCACAAGCATAACATCAGAATATAACTACTAGACATATGTTGATACAACTTACTTTTACTCTTGCTTTTTCTTATTTATATGATTTTATAAGCAATTGTAGAAATACTGTATACTCAATTTTAAAGTCTTCTATTTTCACTTAACATATGAGAATTTACCCATAACATAATCTTCCCAATAATTATTATAACCAATGCATGATATGTGTAACTAATCCTCTGTTGTTAAGCATTCTGTGATGTTTTAATTTTTCATCATCATAAATATGATGAACTTCTTCATAAATGTAGCTTTTTCATGTTTTACTATTTCCCTATGGAATTTCCCCTAAAGAACTGCCAGATCAATGGATATAACCCACATTTCCCAAAGTTATTTGACTTTTTAAACCTATCTGCTATATATACATTTTCCAGAAAGACTGCTCCAGAAAATACTTGCTTAAGTAGATGGAATGAATAATAATACATGTTATATTTTAAAAGTTTCTCTTATACTAAAAGACACATTTTAGTTCTGTACTATAATCATCAACTAATTCCTTGGCTGATTTATAATGCTCTCACTTTCTCTTCCTATATCTTACTATGGAAATCTACAAAGCTGTGTCTTTAATTTTCTCTTTTCTATTAACTGCTTCCTAGACCTCAGCATGCACATAACTCTCAGATCCACATATCTGGAGTTTATCTTTCACCAGTGTGCTAGTACCACAGATTCCCTGGATATTCTCTGTTCTCCTATTCTTCTATTGTCTCAAACTCAATATAACTCCAAAATCAAACCCACCTTTCTTTCTAATGCAACTCCCTTCAAAATTTCCCTATTTCTGTTTGTGATGTCACTTTCTTCAGACATGCCAATCTAGAAATCATGGAACCATCACCAGTCATACTGAATCTTACACCAAAGCAATTTCATTTTTCCTCTCAAAAAGCTGTTGGATCCTCTCTCTGATTTTCCAGTGTCACTGGTTCCATCCTGGCAATGCTCATTGCTCAGTTCATGCCTAGACTACTCTGGGAAACTTCTGCTATTCTCTTTGATTCTGTCTCCTTCCTTTTCTCAGGACTCATCAAAACTATCAGCCTTCATTTCACAGGGCCATTCTTAGGAATCTAGATTCCTTGGATGGGTGGATGGTTGCCAAAGACACCATTCCACATCATTAAAACATCAGTTTGAAGGTCACCAAATGAGAAAAATGATATATCAAAACTCCTCTCAAAAGGAATATCCTCTATCATTGGAAAGATCACTTTGATAACCCTCTTGGGGTGAAGGTAATATACTCAAAAGATTAATCTATATAACAGCATATATTCACTGAGCAGTCATCTGAAGAACAGGAATCAGGTTAATTACAGGGCTTTTATTTTGCTGAGTGAAGGATGCCCAACAGGAATTTTCCTTTCAGAGTAGCTCTCTCATCACACAGTTCTGAGGCACTTCCTCTAAGAAATGCTGAGCAAGTTGTTCAGGAATATTTGTTTGAAGGAATGTCAAATTGTAGACCTAGCTATTTGTGTTGATCAGATTCCTCCCAATAGGCACAAATTTCAAGTCTTGCCAGAGGCTGTTTCTATAGTCCTTCTCTAAATATCTCTCCTTCTGCTTCCTATCACCTCTTTACTTGTCAGCTTTTCACTGGTCATTTTTATGCATGATATTTGTCTTGCCTGAGTGTCCTGTAACTTCTATACAATCCTATTCATTCTCAAAAAGCCATTTGAGTCCCACCTGCTACATGAAGCTTCATTTTGTTCTCTCATTTATGCTGATATACATTCCCTAAACTTCTCTCTCTATATATTGTTGTAAACATTATTTTGGCACTGAATTACTTATTGATTAGTGCTGATTTCTGATTGTTTCATATGTGTATATTTTGGGCTTCCCAGGTGGCACTCCTGCCAATGCAGGAGAAGAGATATGGGTTTGGTTCCTGGGTCAGGAAGATCCCCTGGAGAAGGGCACGGCAACTCAGTATTCTTGCCTGGAGAATCCCATGGACAGAGGAGCCTATCAGGCTACAGTCCACAGGGTTGCAAAGAGTTGGACACAACTGAAGTGACGGAGATTGCACGCATGCATTTTGTTCCCAAACTGAATTTTAATCTCCCTGAAGTTAGGATCATCTATTACGCTTCCTTTATACATGGAAGAACACTGAGCTCAATATGCAGTATTTACCCTGTTGTCTGATTATTTTTGAGGGGCCCATATATTCAAAACACTTTTTTTCACTCACAGGGCTTCCTCTATTTCAGAGGCCACTTGTGATGACCTTATTTTTTCTGAAGATGCATATTTCTTCTTTGCCTTAGCAGAGTATCTTAATTCCTGTTACTTTGCAATACTTTTTGTACTAGGAATTTTCATTTGAAGCTGCATTGCCAAACTGTGTGTGTCAATTACAAAGGAATTTCCTGAGCATTTAATCAAAATGTATCATGATTGGGAATATGTATACAACAACTATAAAACATATATTATGTTATTAAAAATCTAAGGAGAATACACAAGGGGTTAATAAAAAGCTATGTTGATGAGAGTAGGAGTAAAGAGATCAAATATGGAAGAGAATAGTTTAGAAAGACTTCAGGGAGAAGAAATCAAAGCAGGGTAAGCTTTAGGGACAGAGGGGATAATGTGGCACTGGACATCAAGTGTTGGGAGAGTGAAAAAAGTAGTAAGTAAGCCACAGGGTTGAATAGGTATCATTGGTCAGACTGGGGAGATATTTGAATGTTACACAATTTGTTGTGGGTTTTATTAAGGAAGGGAATCACAAAGACTTTGTGACATAGTGAAAATATCTCCTTTTTTGGAACAACAAAAAAATCTCTCCTTCTCTTTTATTTTAGAAAAAGTTTTCATCATAGAAATATTTATTAAAAATATAATTGTTTATCCTCTGTTACAGCTAACAAGACTTCCGGAAGAGCTGTCTAATATGACTAAACTTAAAGGACTTGATATCTCAAATAATGCAATCAGAGAGATGCCAACAAATATAGGGGAACTGAAAAGTCTGGTTAGTCTAAATGCAGACAACAATCAAATAAGATATCTGCCACCATCTTTTCTTTCTTTAAATGCTCTCCAGCAGCTAAACTTGAGTGGTGAGTGTCAAGTATAATCAATAAGCATTATCAATAAGTTGAGTTCTAGTTTCTAGGTTGCAAATTTTGGTGACAAAACAGAATGGCAAACAATCAACACCATGTATTAAGTGCCCATTGGAAGGAAATGGCTACTGCACATACAAAAAATGAGAGCAAAGCCTAAAGTCCAGTTCCTTCCCTGAAAGAGGTTATGATCTAGCTGGGGAACCTGAACATATTTTCATTTCTTTTCTGTCTTTTCTGTCTATACCTAATCATTCAGTATTTCTTCCCTTTGTGAACCTGACCTCACCCTCCCTCTCCACACACAACCTTAGGTCAGCATTTTCTCTATTTTCCTTTCCTGCTGGCTACCCTGAGCCTACTCCTACACCCTATAGTAATCTAATATCTTAAAGTCTTTTACAAAGTAAATCACTTCAATTACAACAACAAAAGTAAGTCATTCTAAAAATATCAGAATTCTGAAAGCTAGACTAGCATTTTTCTTAGTTTTTATTATAAAGTATTTCAAGCTTACAGAAAAAACCACCTATGTTGTTACTCTCAGCTATAAGGAACCAGTTACTTGAGATTTTTTTTCATTCTTTTCTTTTAATTGACTTAATTATTTATTGAAAGATAATTGCTTTACAGAACGTTGTTTTCTGTCAAACCTCAACATGAATCAGCCATAAGAGGGGATACATGTATACTTGAGATATTTTTGACTGTTAAGAAATAAAACAGAATCGAAACTTGTTTTGTACTTCTCCCCAGACTAGAAGTAGGGGCAAGTGGCTCACTGGTAAAGAATCCACTGTCAATGCAGGAGACGCAGGTTCAATCCCTGGGCAGGCAAGATCTCCTGGAGAAAAAAATGGCAATCCACTCCAGTATTCTTGCTTGGGAAATCCCATGGACAGAGGAGGCTGGTAGGCTACCATCCATGCGGTTGCAGAGTCAGACATGACTTAGCAACTAAACACAACAACCCAACTAGAAGTAACCGCTGTACTAAAATTGGTGTATATCTTTTTTCTACCCATTTTTTCCATCCTTGATAATCATACCACATACTCTAAAAAAGTATATTTTGCAAGTGTTAGGTACAGTGTTTATAAATATCATATAAGTACTGGTTGATAATCTTGTTAGAATATTCTGTCTTTATTGGTATACTGTCTTGTGTTAGTTGCTTTGGAGAGGCATTAAAATCTACAAGTAGGACTGTGGAATTTGTATGATTTTTGCTTTAATTATCAATTTTATTCATGTGTTTTGAAGGACTATTATTAGAAAAACACACAAATATAATTGTTTTTAATAACAAAATGGTATTGAATTTTGTCAAATGACTTTTCTGTATCATTGAGAGAATCATGAGCTTTTTTTGTTTTTTTCTCTTAATATCATGTTACACTGATTGATTTTCTCATATAGTACCATCCTTGCATTTCAAGATAAATCCCACCTCACAATGGTGCATAGTCCTTTTAATATTTTGCTAGATTTCATTTGCTCTTATTTTGTTGAGGATTTGTGCAAAAAGGATATTGATCTGTAGTTTTCATTTCCTGAAGTGTCTTTTTCTGGCTTTGGTATCAGGGTAATGGCAGCTTCATGAAATGAGTTATGAAGTGTTCTGTCCTCTTCAATTTTTTGGAAGAGTTTGAGGATTGGCATTAGATGTTCTTTAAATATTTGGTAGAATTCACCAGTGAAGCCACAAGGTGTAGGATTTTTCTTTGTTGGACGATATTTGATTACTTCTTCTGTCTTCTTTCTAGCCATAGATCTATTCATATTTTCCTTCTTTCTCCATGATTTATTCTTGGCAAGTTTTGTGTTTCTCTAGAAACATTTCCTCTAGATTATCCAGTTTGCTGGTATAATAATGGTAGTAGTACTCTATAATCTTTTACTTCTGTAGAATCAGTAGTAATGTTTCTACTTTCATTTCTGATTTTAGTAATTTGAATCTTTCTTTTTCCTTAGTCCACTGAACTAAAGGTTTATCAATTTTGTTGATCTTTTCAAAGAACCATCTTTTGGTTTTGTTGATTCTATTGATTCTCTATTTCATTTATATATGCTCTAAAAAATCCCAAGTGGCTTGGTGGTAAAGAATCTGCTTGCCAGTACAGGAGATGCAGGAGATGTAGGTTTGATCTCTGGGTCAGGAAGATCCCCTGGAGTAGGAAATAGTAACCTACTTCAGTATACTTGCCTGGAAAATTCCATGGACAGAGGAGCCTGGGGGGCTACAGTCCATGGGGTTGCAAAGAGTTGGACACAACTGATTGACTGAGCATGCCTGCAGTCTTTATTTCCTCCTCCTCCTGATAGTTTTGGGCTAATTTACTTATATTTTTCTAGTTAATTTATATATAAAGTAATTACATTGATATTCGTTTTTTTAATTTAATTTAATTTTATTATTTATTTGACTGCATGAGATCTCAGTTGTTGCATGTGGGATCTTTTCTTTTTAGTTTCAGCATGTGAACTCTTAGCTGTGGCCTGTGGGATCTAGTTCCCTGACCAGAGATTGAACCCAGACCCCCTGCATTGGGAGTGCAGAGTCTTAGCCACTGGACCACCAGAGGAATCCCTGATATTCGTTTTTAGTGCTGGTATTTTCAGCTATAGATTTAATCTTCAGCACTGCTTCTGCTGCATCTATAATTTTTGGTTATTGTGTTTTCATTTTATCGTTGCATTTTATAATTTCCTTTTTGATTCCACCTTTGACACAGTGGTAGCTTAAATTTGGCATGCTGCTTAAATTAGTAAATTTTCCAGTTTTCCTCCCATTATTTTTGGTAGTGTCATTCCCCTGTGGTCAGAAAAGATATACTGTATGGCTTTTTTTGAATCAATCTTAATGAGACTTGTGTTGAGCCTTAATATTATGGAGAATGTTCTATGTGTACTTGAGAAAAACGTGATTCTGCTGTTGGAATGTTATATGTATATCTATTGGGTTTAATTGCTTTATAGTGCTGTTCAAGTCCCCTAAATGACTTTTTGTCTAAATGTTGTATCCATTACTGGAAGTGAGGAATTAAAGCTTCCATTTTTTATTGTAAAAACACCAGATTTTCCCTTCAATCCTGTCAATATTTGCCCAGTATGTTTTGGGGCTCTGTTGTTTGGTATGTACATACTTCTAATTGTTATATCTTCTTGATGTAATGATCCTCTTATCAATATATACTGTCCTTTGTCTATTATAACAGTTATTGACTTAAAGTCTTTGTTATCTGATATTACTAAAACCACCCCAGCTCTTTGGTTAGTATTTGTATGGATATCTTCTTCTGTCCTTTAATACCCAGAGCCATAAAATAAAATACTACTTTCCCAGTCTTTGCAGTTTAGCTCTAAGCTGGGGTACTTTAACACTGAGCCAGGCCACCTACGACTCTGTCTTAGTCTTTTCCTGATTGTGTGAAGCTCAGAAATCCATCTCAGGTGCAAGCCTAGGATTCTGTCAGTTTTCTTCTGGGCATGTATCCAGTTCTGAATATGCTTGTTGCGTTCCATCTTCCCCAGAATATACTGTGGCCCTTCTGAGCCCTAATTCCCCCAAGAAACTTCCTCCTCAGCCTTCTTCCTGGGCTTTTGAATTTGTTTGCTGCTTTCTTTGTCTGCTGTTCTTTGCCCCCCTCCCTTGTGGGGGAGTGGGAGACGGACAGTGTATGTCTTTACACGGGACATCAACTGCCACCAACTGCTCAGCTCCAGTCTGAGCCAGGGGAGCAAAACAAAGGTCATTCTCTGTGCCAGTCCATGAGGAAATCAGCAGACAGGTCAAAATGCAAAACCACAGTATTAAAAGAACAAAGTCTATGTTGGCTTTCTGACACCAGCAAGCTGTACCAGGAATGCAGGCTGCCCCAGCCCCCTCTTTGACTGTTGCTGCCTGGGAAATGGAGAGTGGTAGCAAGATGAGTGAAAAAGTCACAGTGCTTTCTTACAAAAATTCTTCTGCCTTTTTCTTCCTTGAGCAGTATCCTACTAACTGTAAAATTCTGGAGTAAATGCCAGAATTCTGAAAAAGCTGATTCTATCATTGCTTTCCAACTTTTGGTTGATTCAAGTGGAGGACCTGATTTTTTGAGAGGATTATTCTGAACTTTCTGTGACATTCATTCTAGGTGTGGTTTTCATGTTTATTTGTACTGCTTGGATTTTGCTGTTTCTGGTCTGGATATTTTACTAAATTGGGGATTTTTAATCTATTTCTTCAAAAAATTTTTCTGCTTCGTTTTCTCTCTTTTCTTTGTAAGATTCCAATTACCTTTACATATTATCTTACAAATCCCTAAAACTGTGTGTGTGTGTGTATACACACATAGCTTTTAAGCATCTCATATTGATCTGCCTTCAAGTTTACTAACTTGTCTATGATCTCTATTCTGTTACATCTGTCCAATTAATTTTTAATTTCAGATACTAAATTTTTCAGTTCTAGAACTGCCATTTTTCTTTTCATAGTTTATATTTCTCCTCCAAGATTTCCCATTTTTTCATTCATTTGAGACTATCTTTCTTTATATTCTTAAACTTCATTGTATTAGCTGCTTTAAAATTCTTTTATTGTTAACTACAACAATTGAGTCAGTTTTTTTCTCTTGGGAGTGAGCCACACACTTTCTTGTTTCTCTGTTTTGAATCCTGAAGTCTATCATCAATTCTGTCTCTCTCCAAAGAAAGTTAATATTTGTTCTGGTTGCTATTGTTGCTTCATCAGGCACTTAAGTTGCTGGACTAAAAATGCAAACTCCTCCTGCAGTTGGCAGCTCCTTAGATCTCAGTTTAGTACTTTTAGCTGGTAGCTGTTATATCAGTTATCTATTGCTGTGTGACAAATTTCCACAAAATTTAGCTTCTCAAATTAATAAAATATTTATTTCACACAGTTTCTGAGGGTCAGGAACCCAGAAGGTGTTTAGTTGACTTGCTCTGTCTAAGAATCTTGTATGAGATGGCAGCCAACCTGTTGGTTGGTGCTACAGACAGGCTTGATTAAGGCTAGCAGATTTGCTTCAAAACTTATGTGGCTACTGGCAGCAGAATTGAGTTCCCTGCCATGTCAGCCCCTTTATGACATGGAAACTAGTTTTCCCAGAGCTAGTAATATGAGGGAGAGAGACTATACATAAGTCAGAAGCAGCACATACTCCAAGAAACAATGAGCAACCTAGTACCCAGATCTTTGTTTCTAAAACATTTCTTCACTAAAAGGAACCAGGTTCCTTTATTCTTGGCTAAAATAACATAACCATACGGCAAACTTTAGGCCAGTTCCTCTTGAAATGATTACAAATTCTTTGTCAGTTATCACAGTTTTACTTTTTACGTCAAGTTTATATTATCAATAGATTAAGGCGGTTTTAAAAAAAATTACATGTAGGGAAGTGGAGCTTACTCTCCACTCTTTGAGGATGGACTAGACTTAATAATCCAGTTCTAAAGAACAAAGTATGGAAAGGAGAAAATCAAAATATTACATTGCAGAAACCTGGCAGTCACTATTTTAGCCAAGGGATCAAGGTTAACATGCCAGTGATGTCTTGTGGATGTCAGGTATCCCTGAGGTGAAGAGAGCCCTCAATCTCTGTGGTATTCTTTCCAAAAACCTATAACCCCAGTCTATTTATGAAAACATGTATCAGATAAACTCATATTAAGAAATATTCTTCAAAATCCTAACCAGTTCTTCAGAAAACCATTCAGATCTTGAGAAACAAGGGCAGGCTGAGGAATTCTCACTGACTGTAGGACATACCTGTATACAGTGTGCTATCCTGGAATAGATACTGGAACAGAAAAAGGACATTGATGGAAATATAATGAAATTCAAAAGCATCCAAAGCTTATTTAATAGTACTGTGTCAATGTTAGCTTCTTGGATTTAAAAATGTAAATAGGGGACTTCCCTGGTAGTCCAGTGGTTAATACTCTGTGCTTCTACTGTAGAGGGCACAGGTTCAATTCCTGGTTGAAGATCCTGCACACTGCATGATGTGCCAAAAAAAACCCATAATAATGTGAGATGATAACATCAGGGAAAACTAAAACTAGATGAAAAGTATTCAGGAACTCCATACAATTTCTGCAACTTTTCTGTAAATCTGAAATTCCTGGAAACAAAAAGTTTATTTTAAAAAATTACCGAAAAAAAGTACTATCACACTTACTCTGTAAAGTCCATTACCATATTGCAAGAGGAAAGCCTCCTATCTTATTTTGTCATTCTCGATGAGAAAAAAGAATGCTTGCTCTGTTTCTATACATCCTCCTTTTCACTCCTAGCATGTGGACAACAGTAAGAACTTAAGATTTGCCAGCACCGGGAGGCTCCTCCGTCACTGTGTCAGTGAGACACAATAGACGCCCTTCCATTGTTGTTGTTCAGTTGCCAAGTTGTGTCCAACTCTTCGTGACCCCATGGGCTGCAGCATGCCAGACCTCCCTGTCCTTTACATGGTTGTTATTTGTCTCCATAGTTTTCCTTTACAAAAGGATATAATTCAATTATAATTTTTTTTCTGCTAGGAAATAATCTTTCAGTTCTGCCTAGTGGTATCTACAACCTTTTTTCACTGAAGGAGATAAATTTTGATGATAACCCTTTGCTGAGACCACCAATGGAAATCTGTAAAGGAAAACAATTGTATACTATTGCACGCTATCTACAGAGGGCAGATGAAAGAGATGGTAGGTGATGAGTGAGTGACTAGCTAGCTTACAAGTCATTTTCTGGTATGTGTATATTAACAAATAATTTGCTTTAATCAGAGGTTTTCGATCTAGCAAAGACATTAAAGTATTTATCATCTTCCCTTTTCTGAAGGCTAGGAGTTTATTTTGATAATTCAGATTATTTAATCTAGGTCTTTACAATTTGAACCATTGAAAAACAGGTATATTTAAGTCACAGATGAGTTGCTTCCCATCTATTAGCCTTGATGCACTTCAAGAGGTTGCGGCCATCATGATTGTGGCCAGACTCAGAGCATCTACATGTTGAATTTTTTATCAGTTCTGGACTATATCACCATATACAGTTGTTCCAAAAGTCGTATTTGGCCTTGAAGGAAGTTCACAGATCAGGTTTACACTGATGCCTGTCAATTCTTGGCCCAATACGATCACCTGTCTGCAATCCTTAGGCAATATTCGTTCCCACTGTTCTTAAGTACTCCTCTGATTACTTCAGAGAGCGGGTCCATTTTCTTTAAATGCCCTTTCACCAGATGGAGACTGATTTCTCCAAGCCTTTGGATGGAAGTTTCACTGTCTCATTCTTTCCCTGGGTTTGGGTTCCCAATATCTAAGCTTTTTCCTGGGACTCCGAGTTTGCCACTCACTGTCAATCCTCAGAATAGATCCAGATTTTTGTCCTCCAATTTAATGCAGTTTTTAAGTATCAAATCAATTTAATGATCCAGATTTGGGGAAAGAGAATGTATACAACTATCCCCTCAAATCATTCTATTATGTACCCTGTCTGTGTAATCAAGAGGCTTATACCAGCATAATCCTTTAATCTGTTGAGATGGTCACTAAAAATACACAGTCTTCTGTAAGCCACAATATGTATGGTTACCTTTCTGAAGATTTTGCGAGAAGAAGGCCTCACTGATGGAAGGAGCCTAAGCAATAAAAAGTCACAGTAGTTGTTTTCTCTAACTTGCTATGCAAGTTGGTTCTGCTATCATAAAAGGGGATATTTAATGATAAGTTTACTTTTGTAAAACAAAGCTTGAAGGCCTTTCTAAGGATCTATATTATTGCTAGGTTATAGTACTTTAGAGAAGGGCTGTAAAGTTACATGACTGAACTTCCTTGTTAATATTCTGTTACTCAAGTTCCTGAGGATAGAAGGTTCATGTGGTTCTAGCCTCTGTAGGGAAAGTTCAACGGGCAATGACAGTAAATCAAAGTCAGCAAAAATAAGAGAATTCAAGTCATTTATCTCCTTTCTTTATTCCCATGGGGCCTTCATACTGCAGGCTTGGCACCACAGAGACTGAAGAGGAAGTCATCATGGGAGATGTATTCTGCAGTTAACAAGGAACATGGGGTCTCTTCCTTAAAATTTCACTTAGGAGACTGGATTTTCAATTATATCATTAACATACAATCTGGCCTGAGTGATTAATAGTATGGATAAATATTTTAAAACAGAAAGCACTGAACATATTGGAAATTATTATAGAGGGGTGGCAGATCTCTAGTTTTTGAAAATTCTCAAATTACCTTGGTTAACACAAAGATGGATCTAGCTCATATTAGCTAATAGCTTTTTTAAAACTAAAAACACTCTACTTATATCTAAGCCAACATTCATTAAATAAATGATGTGAATATAAAACAAGCATATATATGTGTATGTACACTATATTTATAGTAGTTTTAAACTTGGTTTCTCAGGATAACACCCAAAGAAGCATATTAAAAAGCCAGAACTGAAGGAAGGAGTTAAATTCATTTCAAATCCTGAAAGAATTAAAGGGTTTAATGATCAGTTTGAAGTTGCTTATGATATTCTTTTAAATAGACATTTTATGTGAAATTGACATTTATGTTATTTATGTTTAGGGTTATTCAGAATTTAGAAGAAATGGACTAAGTGGTTCAAATTTCTATTTTGTTATCTTCTCAAATTTTAGTTAGTGTATCTGTACTTTATTTTTCAATTTTTTTTTGATATATACATTGTATAACAGCACAGAAGTAAAAACCTAGCTATAATATTAACTCAAAATAGAGTATGTTTTTCAAAACAGATGGCATAAATTTTCTTTTATGTTCCAATGTAGAGAAAATCCTAGCGAAGATCTTCAAGATAGTTGCCAAGAATATTACTGAAACAAATTTTCAATTTTTGTGTCAAAAATTAAACCTGACAATCTCAGAAAGTGATAAGTCTGCACTGAGGTATGTATAAATGACAAAATGTAATATAAGCTTATTCTCATGTTATGGTTTATATCATATTGATATTACATGCTTCTGAAACATTCATATTAACATGAACTCTAATTTGTTATAAAAGACTGATTTTAGTTTACTATATGTTTGAGATCCATATGGTTACAGTAGTTTAAGAACAAGTACTCTGAGGATAGACTGGTTGGTTCTAAATCCCAACTAGTTTTGTGACCCTGGATAGGTCCTCTAACTTTTGTATGCCTCAATTTTCCACTAGTAAAATAAGTAGATTTACCTAAGAGAGTTGTCATGAAATCAAATTATAAAGCATGTAATGCTGGAGCAGTAATGTACTGGTCTACAGTAAATAGGCCACAATCATATTGAGGTCTTGAGTAAATCTCTCTTAGAATCAAATGTTAACTGAATTGCCAATTTTGTACAAGGTAACAAGGGCTGGCATAGGACTGACATTCACTTACTATGTATGTGTCAAACTCTGTGCTAAATTTTTATATAGACTGTCTTCACCAGTTAATTTAATCCTCACTTCACTCTGGTAAACTAGGTCAAAAACCTAGATATACAATATTGATACAATTTAAAACCATGTTCCTAACTGATAATTAAAATAATTATTATTTAAAATTTTTCCAGCACTGTTTCACTAAGTGAGAGAGTCCATCAAGTACTTGATAAGTGGAAAACGGAAAATAACAACTTGTCAGTAACCACTGCTGCTTTAAGAGATCAGCTAACTCGGGCGCTAACTATGATAGGAGCATATGAAATTATGGACAAAATAACAGCTTTAAAACTTTTTTCATGTGCAATTAAATTCTGAACAGTGTATCTGGAATAAGAACTGAGAACTTAGGATGCACTTATATAATTGAAACTGGATAGAAGAGAAATGCATGTCATGTCTCTTTATGAATTCCTAACAGATGATAAATTTGGCTACCACTCTAGTGTCAACATAATAAAATATTACAGACACTATTTTGTGTATTAGTTCTGTTGTCTCTCTACCCTCCCTTCAGAGATACAGATAAAAAGACAGCTATTCTTCAGTTCAGTTAAGTTCAGTTGCTCAGTCGGGTCTGACTCTTTGCGATCCCATGGACTGCAGCACGCCAGGCTTCCCTGTTCCTCACCAACTTCCGGAGCTTACTCAAACTCATGTCCATCGAGTTGGTAATGCCATCCAACTATCTCATCCTCTTTCATCTCCTTCTTCTCCCACCTTCAATCTTTCCCAGCATCAGAATCTTTTCAAATGAGTCAGTTGTTCACATCAGGTGGCCAAAATCATGGAGTTTCAACTTAAGCATCAGTCCTTCCAATGAATATTCAGGACTGATTTCCTTTAGGATTGACTGGTTGGATCTCCTTGCAGTCCATGGGACTCTCAAGAGTCTTCTCGTCATCTCCAACACCATAGTTCAAAAACACCAATTCTTTGGCGCTCAGCTTTTTTAGAGAATATAAATCCTTAGGCACTTCTGTTACTATGGGAAAAGTTTAAAAATAGAGAAGGACTGGAGACAGGTGTTGTAGTTGGGAAGCAGCATTTCATGTTGCACTTCCAAAACAACAACAAAGACAATAAAATACATGGTGTTTAAATCCAAAATGCTGTATGTGTACTGTGTTTAAGTACTGTGTTTAATTCGGTCTCACATCACAAAGTGCCTGTATCTTTTAAATAGAAATTTATTTTATATAGTTAATAAAAACTGTACACTGTCTAGAGTATTCTCAATCACTTGGAGACTCAGGTCACACAAGCTTGTTATTGTCGTTCAGTCCCTAAGTGGTGTCCAACTCTTTTGTGACCGCATGGACTATAGCCTGCCAGGCTCCTCTGTCCATGGGACTTCCCAGGCAAGAATACTGGAGTGGGTTACCATTTCCTTCTCCAGGGGATCTTTCCAACCTTGGGATCAAACCCACGTCTCCTGCAATGCAGGAGGATTCTCAACCACTGAGTCACTCAGGTAGCCCCCCACGAGCTTAAGTCAGTGAAAAGTGAGGAATCCAGAAGTATTATTTGTTTTACCCATGGTTGGTGTGATGGTTAACATTCTCAACTGGCAGCAAAGTATTTCCATAGAACATTAAAATAGGAAGGATCTTGGAAAACTGTCTATTATTTTACAAATAAGAAAAGTAAGACCTAGAATAATTAAGTGACATAGGCAGGTTCTCTATCCTTCCTTTTCAAAGACACAAAGACCAGAAAATTTTCTTGGGAAAACTTTAGTCTGAAGTGAGAGAGAGAAGAAATTTGGATAACATCAGAACTTCACAACTTTCACTGTGCCTAGTTCTTATCTTTTGCCAGACTGCTACAACAGCCTTTCAAACAGATGTTTTATCATATTTGTTGTTGTTTAGTTGCTCAGTCTTGTCCAACTATTGTGTGACCCCAAGGACCTCCCCAGTGAGACCCCATGGAGCCTGCCAGGCTCCTCTTCCCAAGGGAGTGGGTAGTCATTCCCTTCTCCAGTGGATCTTCCCAACCCAGTTATCGAACCTGCGTCTCCTGCATTGGCAGGCAGATTCTTTAACTCTCACCCATAAGGGTTTCCTGTCCTATCCTATAGACTCACCCAGAGCACACTGTATTTTGCTGCCAGATTTATCTTTTAAAAACACAGATCTAAGAATATCAACCTCCTGATCAAAATTTCAAATTATCCCTTTTATAGTGTAGATCAAGGGCAGACAGTCTGACAGAAAGAGAGGTTCACGTAACTGTCTTCCTGAGTTTGTGGGGCAGCTGAACTCCCCCAGCTCCTTGGTCCTTTGGCACCATCTCAGGAGCAGGGAATGATTCTGACTGAGGAAGGGTTGAGAAGGTTCCTTGGAGAGACTTCCATAGAGAGAGGTGGGCTCTGAAGAGTTTTAGCATCAGTCCCTCCAATGAATACTCAGTGTTGATTTCCTTCAGGATTGATTGGTTTGATCTCCTTACAGTTCAAGGGACTCTCAAGAGTCTTCTGTAGCACCACAATCCTTTATACATACTGTACAAGGAACCATTTTCTAATCCAAGATCATGAAGATTTACACCTAAGTCTATATTAATAGGGTTTATACCAATGTAAATCCTTTTGTTTCCACCAGTGGCTGTTAAGATAGCTATCTTCACAAATGCATGTGGTTAGTTTTCAAAGCTACTGCAGGAGGAGGATGGGAGTAGAATAAGTTAAAAATCCTTGAAGCTTTGCTGTTCTTATCAAGATACAGCTGCTTTTCTTTAATAAATGTTCCATGGATTGCTGACAGGTCTTGATTAATTTTCAGAGCTCTCAAAAAATTGATTCAGACACATTTTAGGTCTATTTTCTTGTTATTTTAGAGGGGCGAATTCTAGGAATTTTTGACTGCCATTTTCACTGACATCACTCTATATATTTAGTTTTATATCAGCCATCTTGTTATATGTTTTCCATTTGTCTGACCTTCTTGTGTTTATTCTCATGACCTGTCTTAATTTGACCAATCATTTTATTATTTTTTCTACTGATTTTATTGCTATTATTTTACAGATTACATTAGAAATCACAACATTCATATAGCAAAATACACAAAGAGCTAAAACTTCTTAATGCATGTTCTCCTCTCTTCATTTGTTGTGTTGCATTTTTAATTCTATATTTAAATTGGCTAACTTTATAATCATTGCTTTTAAAGTCAATATGTATGCATATATACACATATATATACAAATTATTTCTCCCAGGGTTCTTCATTCCTTCTTGCAATTCTATCCTTCTGTCTAGATCATTTTCCTCCTGCCTAAAGAATTCCCTTTAATATTTATTTTAATTCAAATTTTCTCATCTCATGATGAATTTTCTGTTATATTTGACCAAAAAATAGTTTGGCCTTCAGAAATTCATTTTAACAATGTTAGCACATTACTTCTTACATGCTTCTATAGTGGCCTCTTAGTTTTTCTTGAAACTCCCAGAGAAAAAGTCCCAATTTTTTTTTTGGATCTCCCAAAACTGAAATGGTTCAAGAGTTCCATTTCTCCTCAGAGGAGTTTGTCAATACTTAAATTCAGTCTGCTTGGTTGTCTTATGATCGCAGTTCTCTAACGGTTTCAAAAGAAAGCTATGATTTTAGAAATTTTTTTTCTCCAGGAATTTGGAATTAAGATGGGGGCAAGGCCCTCAAGTGGTTTTCTCATCCTAAATAGAAGCAGAAATCCTAGTTTCTTTGTATATTATTCCTGGAATGCTTTTCCATCTCTTTGCTTAAAAAATTATAATATTGGTTTTGGACCAGTGCTTCCTTCATGAATCAAAAAGCAGGATGAGTTTACTGAAGTTTTCTTCCTTCATTTTGAGGCCCTTAGTTTAAGCTTCTTCCCAGTCTCCCATGTGGTGGTGATTGGCCTAAGGTCTAAATACACCCTATTAACAGAAAATGTCTCCTCCTTCCAGGTAACTAACCTCTATCTTACTTTTCCTTGCCTTGAGCAAATTATTTTTTTATAGTTTGTAACTGGAGCCTTGCATAAACTTTAATGTCCTCATTTTGCAACTTTGTGCCTCTGTCAAATTCTCACTCTATTAACTATTGTATTCTTCCTGATAGCCTCCAGAAAATAACTACCTCACACCCCTAGGCATGGCTCTGCTTGAGGATGAATGTTGCTACTATCACGTCTCTACATTATTCTCTTTCCACTTATGTTTTGCTTTCTAGCCTCAACTATGGCAATGTTCTTTCTTCCTTCATTAAATCTTTAACCGCAACCTAAACGCAGAAGAGGTGATAAAACTTCCTCGAAGTCAGGCTGGCACAGTGCTTTCACTACCAGTTACTCCAGCTTTTTGACAGTAAGGTACATGGGTTTATTTCTAACTATCCCCTATTCTTTATAGAACAAATACCCAAACGCATATTGGCTAGCATGTATGTATTATTTTTCCAATTTCAGAGTCTGGCTTCTTACAGAAATTAGAGTTGCCATTTCTTTTGAAATTTATCTGAACATAATCTTGTTCAGGATACCAATACTGTCAGAAATACTTTTGTTGTTTTGATTTTGGTAGACAATGGTAGCCAACAACAGTTTCAGGTGAGTGAGGGTTAGTTACATTCCCCCAGAACCTTACTCTATCAATGAAGCAAGTCTTAAGACAATTCTCTCTCACTCACACGCATGCATACACACAGACATAGAGTTATGTAATCTGTAAGTGCAACGAAATCCCAGCTCTGTCATTTTTTAATATGCTAACCACACCTTTCGGGAAAGATACACTGGGCGCAAATGTGACAACATACTAGAGATAAGATTCGACTAATCTGATAGTCTGTTTTAGGCAACCAGAATCTTCCAAATTCCAACCTAGACAAACAACAGTTGTGGGATTGAGCTGGAGAGTCATCCTTAACAGAAGAGACTACAGGGCTGGATGGAATTTTTTTTAACTGTGGTGAAGCACACCTAAAATTTACCATCTTGACCATTTTTAAGTGGCATTAAGAACACTGACACTGTTATGCAACAGTTGCTGCCATTCACCTCCAGAACTTTTTCATCATCCCATACCGAAACTTCAAACCCATTAACCCTTTGCCCTTCTCCTCAGCCCTTGGAAACACCATTCTACTTTCTGTCTCTAGGTATCTCATAGAAATGGAATCATACAATATTTGTCTTTTTATGTCAGGCTTATTTCACTTAGCATAATGTCTTCAGGGTTCATCTATGTTGTAGCATATATCAAAATTTCATTCACTTTTAAGCTTGAACAATATTCCATTGTGCATTTATGCTGTATTTTGTTTATTTGTTTATCTATTGATAGACATTTGAGTTACTTCCACTCTTTGGTTTTTGTGAATAATACAGCTATAAACATGAGTGTACAAACTTTTGTTCAAGTCCAAACTTTCAGTTGGACTTCCCTGGTGGCTCAGAGGTTAAAGCATCTGCCCCCAATGCGGGAGACCTGGGTTCAATCCCTGGATCGGGAAGATCCCCTGGAGAAGGAAATGGCAAACCACTCCAGTATTCTTGCCTGGAGAATCCCATGGACGGAGGAGCCTGGTAGGCTACAGTCCACGGGGTCGCAAAGAGTCGGACACGACTGAGCGACTTCCCTTTCCCTTTCCCTTTTCCCAACTTTCAGTTCTTTTGGATATATATCCAGAAGTGAAATTGCTGGCTGATGGTGTGTGTGCTCAGCCAACTCTTTGCAGCCAAAGAGTTGTCCAACTCTTTGCAGCCCCATGGGCAGTTGCCCACCAGGCTCTTCTGTCCATGGGATGTTCCAGGCAAGAGTACTGGAGCAGGTTGCCATTTCCTACTCCAGGGGATCTTCCCAAACCAGGATTGAACCTGCATCTCTTGTGCCTTCTGCACTAGCATCACCATGGATAAATGCTGGATCATATGGCAATTCTATGACTAATTTTTTGAGGAATCACCATGCTGTTTTCCAAAATGACTGCACAATTTTATATGCTCACCAGAAGTGCAGAAGAGTGCACTTACCTTGGTAAGACTTGTTATTTTCTGTATTTTTATAACAGCCATTCTAATGGATATAAAGTGGTATTTCATTGTGGTCTTGATTTGCATTTACCTAATGATTAGTAATGGTGAACATTTTTTCATATGCTTATTGGCTATTTGTATATCTTCTTTGAAGAAATATCTATTCAAGTTCTTTGCCCATTGTGGTCTTTTTATCAGACCGGGACCAGGTGGACTGGAGTCGACAAAAAGAAAGAGAGAAAGAAGGACATGGGGGACCCAGGTCTCTAGTGGAGCAAGAGTGTTTTATTAGCAGAAATGTAGGCTTATAGATCTTTGGTGAAATGATTACACAGGATGGAGTGTTGTTAATTGTAACAAAATGGATAGTCTAATACATACAAGGTTGTTGATATTGAAAGAAATCACGGAAGGGGGTAACTGAAAGGAATCCAAGTAGATACCCTTTTCCATGATCTCAGTCCTCATGGAAGGGAGTTACTGAAAAGAATCCAAGTATACACCCTTTCTCATGATCTCAGTCCTGAGAATTGCATGCAGTTCTACTCGTTTCGGAATGGGAACTGATAAGGAAGAGAGAATCCTTGAGAAATGGCACACAAAGGAAGAAAAGTGCAACATATTGGATTCCTTTTTTTTTTTTTTCACTTTACTTTATGATTTTTTTTTTATAAATTTATTTATTTTAGTTGGGGGCTAATTACTTTACAATATTGTAGTAGTTTTTGCCATACATTGACATGAATCAGCCATGGGTTTACATGTGTTCCCCTTCCTGGACCCCCCACCCACCTCCCTCCCCAAAAGTTAAACGTCCCCTGACAATTCTCCCTTTTTTATTATTTTTTATAATTGGGGGTGACTGTAGATATTTTAGTGAACAAGGCTCTGACCAAATGAGTTTGTTTAGTTTGATTAATCTTAGTTGAAAGGCATGGGTATAGTATATATATAATCATTAGGACTATTATTAGTGTTACAATTTCAGATTTAATACTATGTATAATATTTTGTAACCATTTTCGAGGGTCCAGCTCAGATAGTTGATCAGTTAGCTGTTCAACTAAAGTTTTTAGATTATAGGTTTAGATTATAGGTTTTATAGGTTTTAGATTTTAGAGACAGCTTCAAAGATTCCTTTTTGTAATAACTGTACATTTAAGGAAGCATTATCATGTTAGTCTTGTAAATGAAATTTGATTTGTTTTCAATTGTAAGCAGTATAGACGAACTGAACAGGGGTAATATAAAATTGAGTAGAATTTCAATCATATTTTAGCAAAGTTTGTTTTTGTAAATCTATTAATTGATTTCCAATCTGTTGAAGGGCCATTTTCATATCCTGTATTTCATCTTAAACTTTTTCATTTATCTGAGCCTGAGCAGTCCACATAGTATGAGCATCTTTAGTCCAATTTTGGATAAAATTGTGTATTTGAACTGAGGTTTGTAAGGCAATGCTGGCAACAGCAGCAGTAGTGCAAATGGCTATTAATCCCAAAATGTTAAAAATTAGCCATCCAATGAATCGTTTAGATCATCGAAGAAATTTAGTAAGTAACTGGGAAGCAAGTCTGGTCATGGGACCTTTTTTCCAGGGTCGTTGGAGATCTATTGGCAACCATAGGTTATGTTGAGATAGAAGAATCAGAAGGGATTTATTTTTTATAGACATGGAGGAGTTAAGACAGGTATATAATTTGTAGTTTATATAAGTTATAGAATGTAAAGTCTTATTAAATTGCAATTTTTCTATAGTTACAACAAAAGGAGGGGAACACAAGCTTGTATAAAATATGAATGATTATAATGAAAGGAATAATGACTAGAACCATGACTAATCTCTGAAATATTCATTCCAAGTTACAAGTTCTTTGGTGCTCACAGCAAGCTTTCAAATGTCTCATTGTTTAGGCCCAATCAGTTTATTAAGGATGATTTGAGGGCGAGGAGGTGTCATTTCATTGTCAAGTCAGCCAAGAAGTCTTCTGTCATGGTAAAGTTTCATCATAGTATTGGTAATCTTCTATGCTACTTGTGTAGGATAATCACATTTAGTGCTATTAATATTATCTGAACAGTCAGATAACCACATACCATGGGGTCTCCAATCGACAATAGTGTAATTGGCCATCAATGGCAATTTTCCGGATTTGGCTTGACATCTGTCCCAATGAACAGAAATATATTTAAAGTTCTTATAAGTAAATCTTTTGTATAATGTTTTTTGTCCTTTCCCTAGAGTTTCAGTAATGTTGACATGATTTTTATAAAAAGAAAGGGCAGTAAATAATCCAAGCAATGTCCGAAAGTCCTTTTTTGGAGGCAGGACGAAAGCCCAGGTTTGTCAGCTAACGTTTATGCATAATTCTGCTGGGCCCATGCATAAAGGAAGGATTTCATAACCTAGAGAAATATTAATTAATTTCCCTTCTTCCTCAGGGTGTGAGGGCCCCTCCAGACTCCAAGAAGGAGGCATATGTATTGAGTCATTAGTGGATATGATTGGTCTTATGTCTGTCTATATTATAACCTGCAATAAAAGGGGGTTGCCTGGAAAATCCCATGGACGGAGGAGCCTGGTAGGCTGCAGTTCATGGGGTCGCTCAAAGTCGGACACGACTGAGTGACTTCACTTTCACTTTTCACTTTCATGCACTGGAGAAGGAAATGGCAACCCACTCCAGTGTTCTTGCCTGGAGAATCCCAGGGACGGGGGAGCCTGGTGGGCTGCCGTCTATGGGGTCGCACAGAGTCGGACACGACTGAAGCGACTTAGCAGCAGCAGGTATATAAGCCTAATAAGTGTGATTCATTAATTTAGCTTGAGCAGGAGAAGCAGAAGCAAGCAAAGCAAGCATAGCGACAAAAATATTTTATGCTAGTACAGCCACTATGGAGAACAGTGTGGAGATTCCTTAAAAAACTGGGAATAGAACTGCCATATGACCCAGTAATCCCACTGCTGGGCATACACACCGAGGAAACCAGAAATGAAAGAGACACGTGTACCCCAATGTTCATGGCAGCACTGTTTACAATAGCCAGGACATGGAAGCAACCTAGATGTCCATCAGCAGACGAATGGATAAGGAAGCTGTGGTACATATACACAATGGAATATTACTCAGCCATTAAAAAGAATACATTTGAATCAGTTCTATTGAGATGGATGAAACTGGAGCCCATTATACAGAGTGAAGTAAGCCAGAAAGAAAAACACCAATACAGTATACTAATGCATATATATATGGAATTTGAAAGATGGTAACGATAACCCTCGGAGAAGGCAATGGCACCCCACTCCAGTACTCTTGCCTGGAAAATCCCACGGATGGAGGAGCCTGGTAGGCTGCAGTCCATGGGGTCGCTAAGAGTCGGACACGACTGAGCAACTTTACTTTCATTTTTCACTTTCATGCACTGGAGAAGGAAATGGCAACCCACTCCAGTATTCTTGCCTGGAGAATCCCAGGGACGGCGGAGCCTGGTGGGCTGCCGTCTATGGGGTTGCGCAGAGTCCGACATGACTGAAGCGACTTAGCAGCAGCATCAATGATAACCCTATATGCGAGACAGAATAAGAGACACAGATGCATAGAACAGTCTTATGGACTCAGAGGGAGAAGGTGAGAGTGGGACGTTCTGAGAGAATAGCATTGAAACATGTATATTATCATATGTGAAACAGAACACCAATCCAGGTTCGATGCATGAGACAAATGCTCAGGGCTGGGGCAATGGGATGACCCAGCAGGATGGGATGGGAAGGGAGGTGTGAGGGGGGTTCAGGATGGGGAACACATGTAAACCCATGGCTGATTCATGTCAATGTATGGCAAAAACCACTACAATATTGTAAAGTAATTAGCCCCCAACTAAAATAAATAAATTTATTAAAAAAAAAAATATTCTCTGGATTCCGAGGCATTCCCTGTTGAGAAACCAGAGTTTCAGCTTGATTAGTAAGGGTTTTTATCTATCTCCAAGTAGGGAGATCATGAGGTAGATGACTTCGAGTGCAGCATTTTTTGGAAATCTCTAAAGCCACCATGGCTTGTATTGGAATTTCCTCTTTCTGGGGGTTTTGCCTTTTTCTCTCTATCTTGAATGTCGGTGGTTTCCCGGGGGTAGATCTTCTGAAGAGGGAGCCAAATGACTCCGTAGGATCCATCTGGAGAAAGAAATATAAGCATACCTTTTTTCCTGTAATATTAATTTTCTAGATTTCCATTGTTTAGTCAGCCCATCTTGATACCAAATGGGCAGAGGAGGAGAAGTGTCTTTCAGTTTCTTGAAATGTTTTTCTGTTTTTGTCAAAATATCTCTTTGTGGTAAGTTTAAAAAATGTAAAACAAATAAAGCTGTATTAACAATAGTTATAGGATTAAAGAATATATTGCATTGGCATTTAGTAAAGTCTGTTCTGCATAAGGAAGATAGAAGTGTTCCTATGTATTCCCCTTTTTAAAATTTTTTTATTTGTAGTTTTAGTGTGTGATGTGTTTGGTTGATTATAAGGAATATCTGCAATATGCGTAAGAGAAAATGATTGTAAAAATTGTTTGAAATGTTTAGAAATATAGGCAGGGCCATTGTTTGTTTTTATAGAATTAGCTTTTATTATAGCAAAATAAGTTAATAGATGAGTTATAATGTGTTGTGTAGTTTTACCTCGAAGAGGTGTGGCTAAGATAAAAGAGGAGTTTGTGTTGATACAGACATGTAAAAAAGAAAAAGGAGAGAGTTCAGGGCAATGAGTTACATTTATTTGTCATAATTTGTTAGGTTGTAATCTTTGAGGATTGGTACCTTGTGTAATGGGTTGAAGGTAGAGGGTTTACAAGTAGGGCATTTATTAATGATTTTTTTAGTTTGGCGGTATGGAATCTTTTATATTTGGTGTAAGGAGCCAGCATTATTATGAATAAGGTATGTTGTTTTTTTAGGAATAGCAAAAGAAATGAGTTTATTAGCTTGCTCATTATTATAAGTCATAGGGCCAGGAAGGTAGGAATGTGTTTGAATATGAGTAATATAAATGGAAGAAGCGTGTTTTTAAATAATAGATTGTAGTTTAAAAAAAGTTTTTGAATAACAGTGGAGGTTTATAGTGGAGGTTTTTATATATTTTAATATAAAAATTGAATATAAGGAACCAGAGATTATATTAATGTGGTAAGGATGTAGGTGGATAACTTGAATAAGAGCATATAATTTATGTTGTTGAGTAGAATGTAATTTAGTATAAAAGACTTTATATTTTTTAAGAGACCAGAATAAGGCTTTGGTGTTTTCAGTCTCATTGATATAGAAAACATCAGTTTGAGGTATAGGCTGTGAGTTGATGATGTGCGACATCATAAATTTAGTATTTTTAAAGAAATTTTAAAGTTTGTTAGAAGGATAATGAAATGAAATCTATTTAAAACATTTTTAAAAGATTATTTGGAAATCAGTAGAAGTTTGTAATGTGTTTTTGAATTGAGATTTATCAATGGGTATAACAATTTTGTGAGGATCGGAGTCAATTAAGTTTTTAGTTTTTTTTCTTGATAACAATTAGAGTGATCAAATCAAGATAGGGTGTAAGTGATTTTATCTTTCTAAAATGGGTATAGATCTATTTTATTGGGTGTTTTAGTTGAGCAAGAAGGTCTGTGGGGAAATGGAGAGAAGGGAGTACAAATAATTTTAGAGGTAAATCAAGTCTAATATGTGTAAGAAATTGTTGTTGTAATTTATTGTGTATTTAATAAAGTTTTTTTGTGTGTCTTTTGGGATAATGAGTGAGGGTTATTTAAATTGGGATCTTTTTTTAAAGTATTAAATAAATTAATCAGTTGATAATTAGTGATGTCTAAGGAAGACTCAATCTAATTAATATCTCTTAAAAGTTTTTGAAAATCATTTAAAGTTGATAATTTATCAATATGAATCTGTGTTAGTTGGGGAATAATATGTTGTCTATTAATAATAAATCTTAAGTAATGATAAGGTATAAAGGTTTGAATTTTTTTAGGGGCAATAAGTAATCTAGAGTCTTTTAAGTATTGTTGAATTATATTGAACATGTGTTGAGTTTTTAAAATAGATGTAGCTGAGAACAATATAGTATTCATATAATGGATAATAAGATAGTTAGGAAATTTTATTTTATAGGTTTAGGGGCTTTGGTTATATAATATTGACAGATGGTAGGAGAATTTATCATTTTTTGAGGTAGTATAGTCTATTGGTATTATTTATGAGGCCCGGTGTGATTAGGATAAGGAAGAGAGAAAGCACATTTCTCTTGGACTGGAGGATGTAAAGGTATACTAAAAAAGCAATCTTGTAAGTTGATAATAATAATATGTCAGTTTTGAGGAATAATAGTAGGTGTTGGGATTTTTGGTTGTAATGTATCTATAGGTTTTATAGATGTGTTAACTTTTTAAAAATCTGTCAAGAGATGTCATTTGTCAGATTTCTTTTTATAACAAAAATGGGAGAGTTTTAAGGGGAATAAGATTTTTTAACATGTTTTAAATTTAATTGTGTATCTATAAGTTTTTTAGCAGTTTGTAATTGTTTTGTCTAAATAGGTTTGTATTTTAACTTATTTTAATAATTGTTGTGTTTGTTAAATGAGCAGTAGCCCCTAAGAAAAATGTGGAATGTATATTTGAGTTTGTTATTGTATAAGTAAATCTCTTTTTATTAGATTAAGGGGTATATCTATTATATAAGGTTGTAATGTAGCAGATTGGCCTTTTGGTCTTTCATAAGGATAAATTTGAATATTTTGATAAATTTTTTGTATTTTGGTTTGAGAAATTTTTGTAATTTGGTAAGAAATTTTTTGTATAGGCCAAGATTTAGGTCATAAGTGTTTGGAAATAATAGTGATGTTAGATTTAGTATCAAGGAGACCAGAAACATTTTTTATTATTAATTTTGATATTTATATTTGGTCAGGCATATTTAGATATTAATGACATCTATAAGGATTGTTTTTGATCTGTATTTTTTAATTTATTTGTTTATACATCATTAGAGTAGTTAATAGCAATATAAGGTAAAAGAAGTAATTGGGTAATTTCATCTATTTTTTAAATTAAATTTTCATAGTATCTGAGATGATATCATAATTTGATTTTTTTTCCTTATAATCTGAATCAATTATTTCAGGGTGAACAGTAATTTTTTTAGAAGTCAGGTTAGATCAGCCAAATAAAACGCCACAAGTTTGTGGAGGTAGGGATTCAAAAAGTCCAGTAGGTATTTTAGAAGGGATTATTTGAGGGAAAAGATGGAGTTTGTCCCTGGTGTTTGTTGAAGTCCGGATCTGGGGAGTCTTTAGCTTGGAGTTTTTTGAAATAGGCCTTCTTTCAATATCATATTTAGATTGATAGTTTTTGGCCTAATTGTATGTCTTTTAGGGTAATTTTCTTTTAAATGGGTTTAATCTTCATGCGTAAAATATTTTTTATTTTCTTGTTAAAAGTAGTAGCCATTGTTTTAGTTAATATTTGTATTTTTTGAGTTTTTTTTTTTGTATAGTGATAAGCCTTCAAATAATCAATAATAGTCCTAGTCTCATGAATTGAAGCTATAGCTCTTTGACATTTCTGATTTTTCTAAGACATATATTTTGAGATAACTTTGGCACAAGATTAGCCAGGGAGAACAGGTTCCAGATAATGTCTCTGGGAAAGATATATTGTTGTGTAATCAGGGGTACAAGTCTGGAGATGCAAGTTCCCAGGCAAGGTTTGTTACAATTATAATCATTAACATAGAGCCTAAGAAAAGCATTCTCATGAGTAAGACATTGTGCTGAGTAATCATTAGTTCTGGACCTAAAGAAAGGTCAGTTTTCTGGCAAGGTATATTACTTCATAAGGCTTAAGGAAAGCATGAGTGAGAATGTTTGCTTCTGCTTTATAGGGCCTTGTATTGTCTGTTTAAGCTTTAACTCTTTCATTTTTTCCCCTGCTTTTAGGAGAATATGGTTGTTAGGGAAAGGGGTGGAGATATCATTTTGTAACTTTTTCCTGTTGGAAAGGGGTATAGACTCTAACTTGTTGAGGCAATATATTTTCTTTATCCTCACATTGAGGATCTCTGATCTAGGGGCCCCACGCAACAGCTGGAAGAGCCTGTTGGGAATCATAGGAACTTGAATAATCATTTGTAACTCAAATGTCTCAAACCTCTTAGATAGAAAATTCATTATATAATTATAGATATAAAAAAGCAAACAGCAAGAGTAAGATGACTACAATTATTACAGTCAAGATAGTTTTCTACCATTTGGAGATAAGCCTCTATATGCTGACGTGAAATGAAGTAAAGTAGAAAAATGGTGAGCCTTTCCAGCCTTCTGTCCCATAACCCCTCAGATACCTGACCTCAATAGGTCTCAGTCACTCCGTCCTGAACACCTTGAATTCCTGAGTCCCTGTTCGGGCGCCACTTGTGGTCTTATCAGACTGGGACCAGGTGGACTCAGTTCAGTTCAGTTCAGTCGCTCAGTCGTGTCCGACTCTTTGCCACCCCATGAATTGCAGCACGCCAGGCCTCTCTGTCCATCACCAACTCCCAGAGTCTACCCAAACCCATGTTCATCGAGTCGGTGATGCCATCCAACCATCTCATCCTCTGTCGTCCCCTTCTCCTCCCGCCCCCAATCCTACCCAGCATTAGGGTCTTTTCCAATGAGTCAACCCTTCGCATGAGGTGGCCAAAGTATTGGAGTTTCAGCTTCAACATCAGACCTTCCAGACTGGAGTCGACAAAAAGAAAGAGAGAAAGAAGGACACGGGGGACCCAGGTCTCTAGTGCAGCAAGGGTGTTTTATTAGCAGAAATGTAGGCTTATATATCTTTGGTGAAATGATTACACAGGATGAAGTGTCATTAATTGTAACAAAATGGATAGTCTAATACATACAAGGTCACTGATGTTGAACGAAATCACGGAACAGGGTAACTGAAAGGAATCCAAGTAGATACCCTTTTCCATGATCTCAGTCCTCATGGAAGGAAGTTACTGAAAGGAATCCAAGTATATACCCTTTCTCACGATCTCAGTCCTGAGAACTGCATGCAGTTCTACTCGTTCTGGAATGGGAACTGATAAGGAAGAGAGAATCCTTGAGAAATGGCACACAAAGGAAGAAAAGTGCAACATATTGGATTCCTTAAAGTTAAACGTCCCCTGACAGCCTATTTTTTAAGTTGGGCTTTTTGGAGAGAATTTGTATATTCAGGAGTGTCTCAAATATTTTAGCCAACGCAATATATATATATATATAAAATGTCACTAATTTCTACAGTTAAAAAACCATATAGTATTTTATTCTATATTTACATACTATATATAATTTTAGCAATGAAAACACATTTCTAACTTTCACTCTGAAAATTAGGAAAATTAGGAAAGCCTCTGGTATCTAGTTTTTAGTGGCTGTCTCTGATACGGCCTTTCTTATTCAAACTCTAGCTGACTCTCCTGAGAATTAAATTCCATATTGTAGCAATTGCCTGAACATACATTAACACATAATATCACACTGCTATGTTGAAATATTTAAAATTTAAATTAAATCCCACACACCATAGTTGAAAGCTCTATATCTAGTTCTCTGGTTATGGTGCTTATCTTTCTGCCCTTCACACACCATTCCCAGTCACATTTGCTATCTATTCTATTTCTTGAACATCCAGTTTGCACATTCCTAACTCAGGGCCTTTGCACTTGCTGTTCCTTCTGCCTAAAATACTCTTCCTTTTGATTCTCTTATGAACTTACCCTTGTCACTATCCAGGTCTCAGCTCAAGTGTTACCTCCTTAATGAAGTCTTCCCTGATCCCCAAAGTACAAGAAGCTCCTTCCCCCCAAGTCTTTCTCAATCAAATTGCCTTGCTTGTATCAAACTTGAGTTTATGTCTTTATTGGCCCCATGAGAAGAAAGACTTTTTATTTGCAACTCTGTACCCAGTACCAAGGTGAGTGCTTTGGCCTATAGTAAGAGCTCAGTAATTTTTTTTTTTTATATTCACGTGAATGTTTGAATACCTAGAGTGTGACGTGTGTCATAATAGAGATAAAAAGAAAGTACTATGAGAACACAGAGCAGGAATACCTAAATCATAATCCCAGAACAGGCTGCGTGGGGTAGGTGAGAATTGTCCTGATAAGTATATTAGTCAGCATGGGCTGCCATAACAAAATACCACCGATTGGGTATAACAATAGAAATTTATTTCTCACAGTTCTGGAGGCCAGGAAGTTAAGGATCAAGACACAGGGTGATCTGGTTCCTGATGAAACTCTCTTCCTGGCTTGCAGATGTGTCCTTCCATGCTGTCCTCGCATAATGGAGAGAGCAAGCAGATGACATCTGTCGGGAGCTGCAATAGGCATTACTGACAAAATGGAGGCATGGCCCCAACCCCCTCTCCTCATCCCGCAGGCATGGTCCCAGGATGAAGGAGTAAGGTCTTGTGATTCTGACTTGTCCTCTCCTTCCTCTGGTTGAGTTGGCTGGAAAGAGTGTCATAATCCATAAAGTTAACTATTGACATTTGTTCAAGGATCTTTACAAAGAATGCTCCAGGATGAGCACACAGGCTGCAGCTTGAGCCCATGGGAAACATTGTTATCTGAAACCTGCCCGTAAGGGGAATGTTTATGGCAAAAGAAGTTTGCTGAGTTTAGGGGTTAGGAATAATTAAGAATAGTTAGAAGCTAAAAGTTTAAGGTATGTTGTAGTATTGGCATATTTTACTATAGCTTATAGAAACTAGGAATTTTAGAGATACTAATAGCTAAAAGCCTTTTTAGGAGATGATGAGCTTAAGTTACTAGGGGATAACAGGATTTAAAGAGATAAGAAATAAACTGAGGAATGTGATATACAGCCCAGAGACAAACTTGAGTTACAATGTTATCACAAGGACACTTAAGAGGGAACTCTGGACAACAATGATTTGTGGAGACAGTAAATATGGGTGAGGGGAAACTGAAGATGTCATATCTCTGACCTAATGCTTTTGTAAAAGTATAAAAGAAAACCTGATGCTTAAAATAAACATGCAGCCCAGTGCTTTGAGCGAGAGACTGCATCATTTTCTCCGCCGACACCGTCCATCCTGAGGGAACCCCTGGACTAGCTGGAGCAGGACTCTGGCAGACATCTCTTCATCTTCTTATAAGGACATCAGCCCTATCAGGTTAGGGTCCCAACCTTACAATCTAATTTAACCCTTATCTCTGCCACAGGTCTTATCTCCAAATACAGTCACATTAGCGGTTGGGGCTTTAACGTAAGAATTCTGGGGGCACGTAAACATTCAGTCCATAACAAAGAGCTATAGAAAGAAGGGCAGGCATTGTTGGGAGACACTTCTCCCTGTGTCTCTTACACTCCTGTGCATTTTGCTGGGGCATGACAAGAATGAGGGCACTTCTGGGCACAGTGCTAGGTCAGTGAAGAGAGGGCGTTCCCTTGTTCTTTGAATGGCTGTTTCACTCATGCATAATCTTGCAATATTACATACTGGACATTTGAAAATATGGGCTCTTTTAATTATACAAAGATTCAATATGCAGACACATTTTATTACACAAACAGCACTTGTTACTAAATATCCTCTATAGAGAAGTCTCAAGAATTGGTAAGTTGTCAAGTTCATATAGGTAGGTGTAAGTTTTCTAAAATTTTTAATTTTTATTTGAATGCTTTAATTTTATCATTGACAACAAATACTGCCAGTGGTTTTTCCTTGAAAGGAGAGGCTGACTTCATTTTCAAGAAAACATCTGTCAGATACCCAACCCTCAATGACCAAAGTCTGTCACTTGTACTTTCAAGCACAAATACCATTCCACAGAAAAAGGAGCTGGGGTTTCCCAGGTGGCTCAGTGGGTAAAGAACGTGCCTGCTGATGCAGGAGATACAGGACACAGGTTCAATCCCTGGGTCAGGAAGATCCCCTGGAGAAAGAAATGTCAACCCACTCCAGTATTCCTGCCTGGAGAATCCCATGGACAGAGAGGAGCCTGGCAGGGCACAGTCCATGGGGTCGCAAAGAGCCAGATGTGCCTTAGAGTGTCTCAACATGCATGCAGGCACGAAGAAAGCAGCTAGTTAAAATACCTTTTAAAAAATGAATGCTTATAATTTCATCAACAACATTCTTAAGTGAAGCAAGCAATGTTTTTCTACTGCAAGTGCATGGCAGTGAAGAATAATGACTACTAGAGTTTGGTGCCACTTATTATCCATTTGTGCTAAGGCCCCAGAAGTTCTATTTACGACTGATTTGACACCATCACTGCAAATTCCAGCAGTAAAAGAGTAAATCACATATTATTATAAAGAGCTTTGACTTTGCAGACACCCCAGGGGTCCTGGGGATACCCAGAAGGCCATGAACCACACTTTGTCAACAGCTATGAATTAAGAATAAATGCAGAATATAAAAACAGTTAAGACGTGGTCCCTATTCTTAAGTTCATCTGGTAACAGAGGAAACTGATGAAGTCAACTGCAACACAACTTTAGTGACAGGAGAAATGGTAGCCTTTGTGGAGGGTAGATTAAAGACAAGGACTAGGGTCTAGTCGGCCAATGACTGCAGTAATGCAGACAAGCAATGACCAGGGCCGGACTCAAGGCAGTGGCAAGAATGGAGCAACTTTTCAGGTGGTGGAATTACAGGACCTGGTGACTGATGAGATGTGATGAGCAGCGCAGGAGGGCAGTTTGGTGGCCACTGGTGCCCCTTCTACAGACGCAGTACGGGAGGAGCGGGTTGGCAGCCAGGCAAGTGAAGATTTATGAGTTTACTTGGCCGTTACTCATCTGATACGAGCATGAGATCTCCAGACAGAGGAGTCAGAATAGGCAACTTGTTGTTTACTGCTCCTTCCACAGGGCCTCGCAGTTTTCTCATTAACTGTTGTATTCCCAGTGCCAAGCACGGCACCCAGCTCTTAACGTTGACTGTATAAAGCAACGAATCTGGCCAGGGGCTGGTGACAGTTAACTAACAGAAGGGTTCCACTTGGCGGTCATTTTACACGCATGTTTATTTGAAACCACAAGAGTGGATGAGCTCAGGTTGCGTGTAACAGGAGGACCGAACTTCCGTTTCAAAATCTGTCTCGTCCTAAACAGCCAGAATATGTGGCGTTTGGGGGAAATATTGCCTCAAACAGATCACGACGGCCTGTAACATATAAACCTAGATTGCAAAATTTGTTTCTGTTAGACGCAGAACACCCAATAACACGACTTGTTACCTCTATCTTTGCATATGAATACCTGTCAAGACTGGTTTTATTTGAGGTGAGATGGGACTGACCTCAGCGTCCCAACTTTCAGGGTGTGGAAGGCGTCTTTCACAATCTCCCTTTATCACGGATATCTGGAACTCTCCGAACGCCCAGGACGCGGCCCTCCAAAGGGTTCAGGTGGGGCGCCTCTGAGTGCCCAGGCAGGGGGCGGCGCTCCAGACACCCGCCCCGCTGACGCCACATAAGCCGAGATCACCTCAGCGGCGCGCGGTGCAATCACCGAACGCGCGCCGCCGCCGCCGCCACCACGCCGCAGCCCTCTCCCTGAAATCCTTCCGCCCGTCCCATCACGGTGCCGTGTCCTGGCGCCCCGCACCCAGGCCACACAGGTTCGGGTGGCCCGCGATTCTTAGGGGTGATCTCCTCTTAAGCCTATGTTTCTCTTCTGTCTCTGCACTCCCGGTGCCACAGGTGCAGCCTGCTTCTTCAGGTTCTCTCTCTCGGCGTAAGGAGACCTCAGCCTGGGGACTCTATTTAAGGGGCGTGGCCAGATGCAGGCCCCGCCCCATTCTGTGAAGTACAGGGTGGTGCGCGAAAGAGCTGGGAGTTATAGGGGGTGGGGCTGGGCTTAGTAGGAGACCTGCTGGCCGGGCCGCCTCCTAACGCCCATCTGCCGGCTTCTCTTCCTCGGTGGATTCGGAGGCGCCGTGGCGACCTCGGCCTCCAGCATCTCTGGCAAACTGACGCGGGGGTGGCGACCAGGATGGTGATGCTGGACTTACTGCAAGCGGGCGGGTCGGTGCTGGGGCAGGCTATGGAGCGAGTAACGGGCGGCGACCTCCTATCCATGCTGCTCGTCGCCTGCGCCTTCACGCTCAGTCTGGTCTACCTGCTGCGCCTCGCGGTTGGCCACCTGGCCCCACCTCTGCCGGCCGGGGCGGTACGCGCACCCCTGGGGGTTCTGGTGGGGGGACGCTGCGATCAGGGCGGCTGAAGAGCTAGCGAGGGGCTGGGACCGCGGGGGTGCCGGGCAGTGGCGGCGGGCACGCTGGAGGCTGGGGTTGGGAGGGGGTCGAGTGGCAGCAGCCCCGATTTTGGTGGCGCGGGCGGTCGCGACCGCCCTGACCTTGCTGAGCTTGGTTCTGGGTGCCCCGATGTCGGTCGCGTGCCTTGTCCTTGTTGGGGTCGTGTTTGCCGCGACTGTGGTCTTAGTGATGGCTCTGTTGACCGAGGCACTACCGGTAGCCCTAATGGCCAGGGTCGGAGTGGCGGCTGTGGCCCTGAGCGTCCGGATGACGGTACCGGCCGCAGTAAGGGGTGTTTCAGCCCTGGTGGGGGCCCTGTTGGTGATGTTTTGGGCAGCTTCGGCCCTGGTGGTCGTCATCCGGGGTGGCTACCCTTGAGTGGTTCAGTGTTCTATGGGCTGTGTCGCTACCCCAGTGCCGATTTTATATCAGTATGGAAAGGAATGTGTTCAGTTTGGTAGAGTGAGCGTGATGAGTGTTGCAGGGACCTTTCTATGATGCTAATAAAATGTCAGATTCTTTAACTTAGAGCCTTTACTGACCACTGGTTTTTATTTCCTGAATGTATGTGATGAATGCGTTTTTAGCCAAACCAAGTAGCATTGACAATAGAATACATTTTTTACTAACAGTGGAAATGACAAACTATTGACCAAGTAGTTTTTGAAATGATTTTTGTTTGACCTATAACAGACATGAGGCAGTTCTTCCCCTCCCCCACCCCTCCCAATGTGTGGTATTTTTGAGGAAGTGTTATCTTTGGAAAGACAACTGTAGTATTTTAAGATTGTTGCTGCTATTGTCCAAAGAGTGAGTTTGTAGAGCTCCTTTCTCTTTGAGACTACGAAAGATATGAGGACTATTGTCCTTTTTCATAACTGCACGTTTGATTTCAGGAGACTTGATGCTGTAATCTGTGAGTCTCATTTTGGGGCATCCGAAGTACATTTTAAGCCCGCGTGCTCAGTGGTTCAGTTGTCTCCAACTCTGCAACCCCATGGACTGTATGTAGCCTGCCTGGCTCCTCTGTCCATGGAATTCTCCAGGCAAGAATACTGGAGTGGGTTGTCATTTCCTCCAGGTGATCTTCCTGGCCAGAACCTATGTCTCCTGCTTTGGCAGGTTGATTCTTTACCACTGAGCTATGTGGGAAGCCCAGAAGTACCTTTTATAGCGAGTGCTAAAAATGTTCCTGCTAGAACTGATTTTCTCTCTCTTTAAAATGAATGGATCTAGATCATTCCTTGAGAGAAGCATGATAATGTGTTCTGTTGACCGTACTGAGGGATGTAGCATCTTAAACTTTCCCCATTGTGGGACTAAAGATTTAGGCAAGATTTGGGGACTAAAATTGTGAGTGGTAGTAGAAATAAGTGCTCAAGAAACCATAGTTTGAGTTTAGTGTTTTTTTTTTACTTATGGTTAGGGAAGTTGGCTAGAGCCACTGATAATACTGGGCATATTCTAGAAAGTGTTCAGCATGTATAACTGCAGTACTGTGATGTTTGGTCATTTATCTTATTCCAGGTTTTGAGTTTCTCTTTTTTCCCAAAGCTGCTCTCTCCAAGGTCTTTGCGGTTTGCTTGTTGTGAAGTTACTTTTGGTGCTTCATCTTTTGGTAACTTCTTAATATTAAGGACAAGTTTCTTTCTTTCTTTTTGAATTGTGAAACTAAACTGAATGTCTTATAATAGGAAATGTAAACTCGAAGTTTCTTTGTTTGTTTTCTTTTGCAGAAAAGTCCACCATACATTTTCTCTCCAGTTCCATTCCTTGGACATGCTATAGCATTTGGGAAAAGTCCAATTGAATTCCTAGAAAATGCATATGAGAAGGTAAGTGTTACAAATCATTAAAGGAAAAGAAATTAGTGCTTTCCAATTTTCTTTTAAATGGTGGAATATTAAAAAAAAAATGTAATCTTATGCTTATCCCTAGTACAGGTAACAGATAAAATTGGAGCTACTCTGGATTAAGAGCTGGAGGGGTCTTAGAGACCTTGTTATGTTCTCCTCTGTTCTGGGATTATCTCTGAGGAAATTTAGTTCTGGCAACTATAGTTTAAAGACCACTGGCCTCAATTTTGTATTCACTGGTCACAGTTAACATGGATACTATTAATAATTGACCCTTTTTTTTTTTTAACCATGCATCTGTGGAATTTTCTAACCCCTTTTCATGTCCCTCCCTCTTCAGCAAGTTTCTGTACTTAGTCTCTATTTCCACACCTCCTCCTTACTTACTCTTTAGTCCACTCTAGTCTGTCTTTCAACCCCTTCACTAATGAGCACTGTGTCCTAATATAGTGAACTTAGCTGTATTTGTCAGTGATGACCACTCCCACCTTAGATGTGGCTTCTCTCACTTTTTCTTCTGCTTCTGTGAATGCTGCTTTCCTAACTCATTTGTGGGCTCACGCTTGGCCATTTACTGTTGGGATTCACTGAGGTTTGGTCCTTGGCCTTTATTCTTTCCTAGCTGATCTTGTCTCTACTTGCAGCTTCAGTTTTTAGCCACATGAAGTGAAAGTTTAAAAGTGTTAGTCCCTCAGTTGTGTCTGACTCTTTGTGACCCCGTGGACTGTAACCCACCAGCTTCCTCTGTCCATGGAATTACCCAAGTAAGAATACTGGAGTGGGTTGCCATTCCCTTCTCCAGGGGATCATCCCAACCCAGGGATTGAACCTACATCTCCTGCATTGACAGGTGGATTCTTTACCTCTACGCCACCTGGAAAGCCCAGCCAGATGTAAATGACACCCAAATTAAAGTCTCCGATTCAGGTCTCTTTGGTCTTCAGACCTGGATCTCTACCTCCCACATGATTCTTTCTTAGTTGTTCAAAGTCACCTGAAATCAAACATTTAAGAAATCTGACCCTTTGATTTTTCTCTCTCCAATCCTGATTGTCCTTCCTGTTCACTTTCCTCATCATTGTTCTACCAGTTTTGCAATGTACTAGGAGCCTAGGATTCACTCTTGCTACTTCCTGCTCCATCCATCAATTCATTGCCAAGCCTGCAGATTTTCTCTTCAAAATAATTCCATATCCTTCTGCTTCTGTCTCCACTGCCTCTCCATTATGCTGTCCCAAGTGCTCATCATCAGGTTCCTGTAACAGGCTCGCTGGTTGTCTGGCTTTCCTTCAGCTCCTATCCCTCCCTCCTCTCCACCCAGGAGCCAGAGGGATCTTTCTTTTAAAATATGCACAGATTAGTATCTTTCCTATGCAGTTTAAGACCTTCCATCTCATTCCGTTGCTTGCAAGGAAAGGATACAACTCCCTGAATGTGGGTTATAAAGTTCTGTATGGTACAGGCCCTACTATATAGACTCTACCCTCATCACATCCTTACCTTTTCTTTTATCTTTAGAACTCTGCACATGCTCTGCTATCAGGCTAACTGCTACCCCTACCCATGCTTTAGGTCTCAGCTCTGATGTCTTTTTTCTCTTTTTAGTCCTGTTTATCAGTTCTCTCATCGAAGAGTTGCTTTCCTTTGTGTAGAACTTGTCACATTTGTAATTTTATGTTTGTTAATGCGATTATTCTATTGAGTTGTATCTTTTTAAATAGACTGGAGTTTCTTGAGTCGGAGACAGTATTTTTGTTCATGATTGTATCCCCAGTAACTGAAGTCTTTAATAGAAATCAGAAAACTGCAAAGCAAAGCATTTAGCACTTAACCAGGTTAACAAAAAATTAAAAATGAGATCATTCAGTGTTGGTGAGATAGTGGTAAGATTCATAACTAAACAAAATTCTGGTATCTTCACATAGAAGGACTTTAGGAAAGGTCACATTCTTTGGCTACTCCTGTAAAGTTACCTTTAATCAAAGGGAAAAAATATATTCTCAGAGATATTCATTACATAATTATCTATAATAAATAAGAAATGTACACATCAACCATAGAAAGAACAGTTAATATGATGTCTGTGAAAGATAGAAAATATTTTCAATATAAGGAGTGAAAAAAGCAGAATAGAAAGTTTTGTTTGGAACTGGATGAACATAATTATACATTTGGACAAAAACGGGGGGAAGCATTGCATTAAGGTTTGTGAATGTGTTGATCTTCAACAATGTATTATTTTGTTATTTAAGATGAGTGTCTCAGCGCTTGCAGATTTTTTGGTAACATCACTATGGGTACTTTTCTCTCTTCAGTATGGACCTGTATTTAGTTTTACCATGGTGGGCAAGACGTTTACCTACCTGCTGGGGAGCGACGCTGCTGCACTGCTCTTTAATAGTAAAAATGAAGACTTGAATGCCGAGGATGTCTACAGCCGTCTGACAACACCTGTGTTTGGGAAGGGAGTTGCCTACGATGTGCCTAATACTGTAGGTGACACCTTTAGCTTGAAGAAAGACAAATCTGCACTATACAATTTATAGCTAGTAGTGTAAGCTGTACTGCTAAAGTGTAGAAGAGATTATTCCTTGCCTCAAAACTCTGAAGAATCAGGAGACATTTATAAGAAGGAAAACCAAGGGTAGCTGACAGAGAATGGGTATTTTGCTTTATAGCTGCTGGCGTGGACTAAACAATTTTAAAGGGCTTCCTGTGCAAAGCAATATTAATAGAATCAATGAGAACTTAGCATGTTAGCATTTGATTTGAGGTAGTAAGAAGGAAAAACTCATTTCATCAGAAGAGCCTCCTATTAATACTTCCCCATCTCCTACCTGAAATTCTAGGATGAGAGCTCTTTTGAGCTAGAGGCTGTTGGTTTTAGAAGTTTGTGTGATTTCTTTGCTCCCTGGAAGGCAAATATTTAAGTGCTACAACTTGGTATAAAATGCAGATCCAATAATTAGCTTAATTACTTGGTGCAGGCTCTGGCTATCAATGTACCATGCATTACCCAGTACTCTAGTGTAGCAGCTGAGAATTGACATTAAGTGTTGCTTCTGGGGATTGAGGAGGTATGGGGGAATGAACAGCTCTCCTTAACACAAAAAGCGAAAGCCTAGTTTAATCCCTTTGGTTGGATATATCTAAAATGAACCCTTTGGGGAAATTCTTAAAATAGAACTTCCCCAAAGGGTTTATTGTCTTAGTGTGAATTTATTCCCACTGTATTACATTCTAATTAAACTTTTGGAAGATAGTGTGAGTGAGTAATGATATTTGTTTGGGAATAAATGGCAGAATGTGTGAAAGAGGATAAAAATATTAGCAAAGCATAATGGACCTTTGGGAGATTGTGTTGGCATCTGGGTTGGGTTGGAAGACTAGAATATAATGGAATAGGAGGAGGCAGCCTTGGAGTCAAGAGTGGGGAAAAGCATGTATGTATAGGAAGGAAGGCCAGAAGTGGGGTTCCTAATTTATCATTTGTATTGGACCTGCATAGCATGTGTCTACTACATGTTACTTCAGATATATGCATGAAATTTTATCTGGTGTGGTGAAGAAAATTATTTTATCTTTATTTTCAATTTTTCAGAAGATTGCTTTCTTTGAGTATTAAAGAGTTATAATAACCCCAATGAGTCTCATGATAAAATAGAACTGTGTTTTAATACTTGTATACCCTTAATATTTTGAAGGTTTTCTTGGAGCAGAAGAAAATGTTGAAAAGTGGTCTTAACATAGCCCACTTTAGACAGCACGTTTCTATAATTGAAAAAGAAACAAAAGAATACTTTGAAAGTTGGGGAGAAAGTGGAGAAAAAAGTAAGCACAATGTTTTGGTTTTTCATTTGTCCTAATATGTCTACTTTTCTGTGACTAGAAATTTTAAGAGTGTGCGTGTGTGTGTGTGTGTGTGTGTGTGTGTGTGTGTGTGTAAAGAGCAAACTACAACACATGTAAAACCACCTTGCATGCATGCATGCTGAATTGCTTCAGTCGTGTCTGACTCTTTGCCACCCCATGGACTGTAGCCCACCAGGCTCCTCTGTCCAAGTGATTCTCCAGGCAAGAATACTGGAGTGGGTTGCCATGCCCTCCTCCAGGGGATCTTCCTGATCCATGGATCGAATCCACATCTATTACGTCTCCTGCATTGGCAGGCGGGCTCTTTATCACTCACACTACCTGGGAAGCAAAACCACCTTATATTTAATGAAATGAACATGTTATGGAGTTAAAAGACTTGAGAGGAAGTAATTATTGCTGCTCACTTAGCAAAATCTTAAAATATTTTAATTAATGTGCATATTGTTTAGCTCAATTGTGTGAATTACATAAAAACGATTCATGATTGAATTTTGAAATAAACCAAATGTAAAACTTAAATTCAAGGTCATTTTAAGATAATATAAAAAATAAAAAAATTTGCCCTCCATGTCTGCAAATTGAAGTCTAAAAGATTAAGTTATATATGTAATACATTATTTTTCTAATGTTGTATTGGAATGATTTATTTCAACAAAAATGTGAGTTTCAATACATAAGCTTGCTGTACTACCAAAAGAGCGATTTTAGCTGTTCCCCAATAGAAATCTTTAAAAAACATATTATGTGCTTTCTCGCATTATGTAGGGAATATACTGAATGTAACATAACATTCTTTGGACTCTGTGAATCCAGTTTTTATATTGGACTGCAGTTAAGTGTTGCCATCGAAACCACTGCCATAGTCCTAGCAGGAAGCAACATCTGTCTACAGGGCCTTAAGACTACTATGTAGGTCATCACATTCTGGGTCTAGTCTTCAGCTTCTATAAAAGGTCCAGGAACCTGGTTTTATTTAATAGACCTAAATTTTATGTGACATACTTGCTATTCTACAAGAAGCTGATGTATAAATGAGAATGCTAACTGAATAAATACAAGTGAGATGCAATTATGGGACCAAGAACAGCATAATATTTGCTGAACTCCTCTTTATTGGCAATCTAATTGGAAAGCCAAATGATAACTAGAAGTTCGTTTGGTGAACATGGAATTAAAGAACAGGATATCGACTGGGTAATTGTTATGACTTTTAAAGTGTCATCCAGGTGTGCTTACCTGATGCATCTGTCTCAAATGTTTGCATATACAAGATGGTGATTAGTTAGTTTTCTTTTAAGCCTTTTTCAAGACTTCAGTTTTTTTTTCCCACTTATGAATTTACCACTTTTGATCTTTTTGATCATTCTTCAGTCTTTGGACTGCTCTTTCTTAGAAAGCACCTTTTTAATCCCCTTATGTACTAAATAATCTTTTTATTACCTTTATTATACTGTGACCTGGAACTCAGATAACCACATTCATTTTTATCTTCTTTTTATCTTTTTGAGATGAAGGGCTCTTGAGTATGAGTGAGGTTTTAATTACCTCTGTGGCATCTATCTTGGCTATCCAAAGAGGTAGTCTGCCTTTGGTTAGTCTTTATTGTAGCCTGTCTACAGGCTTTTTTCGATGGTGTGAATAGGATCTTGTTGGTTAATGAGTTAAATTTTTATTCTCGTTTCCTTCGTAGTACTTTTGCATCTCTAAGAAAACAACATTTCAAAAGAATTTTTGGCAATAGTAATGGGAATGATCTTTTTCCCTCTAGATTTGTTTGAAGCTCTTTCTGAGCTCATAATTTTAACAGCCAGCCATTGTTTACATGGAAAGGAAATCAGAAGTCAACTCAACGAGAGGGTGGCACAACTGTATGCGGATTTGGATGGAGGTTTTAGCCATGCAGCCTGGCTTTTGCCAGGCTGGCTCCCTCTGCCTAGTTTCAGGTATGGATAAAGAGACGATGCTTGCTCATTTCACTTTGTTTAATTACTGTACTATTGGTTTGCTTTGCGTTAACAAAAATAAAAAATATAGAAACAAATTGGGTGAGATTATGCGCCTCCCTTCTTCTGTAAGAATTCAACATTTTTTTTTACATAGTGAGCTCATTTAAGTTTCAATTTTAGAAAGGTTAATTTGTCTGTCCTGATATTTTAAGACCCACTTATCCCACATATTCCTTATACTCAGGAAAGTTCCTGAACTCTACCTAGAAGTGATACAGCCTTCTAAGCACTTGAAAGTATTTGACTAATTTGTAGTTTATTGTGAAGTTTCTTTGTTTTGAAGTATTCATACCTTTCTTTGTCTCCTTGTCAGCTCTGTTATGATCTCCTTAACGGAAAGGATCATCTGTGATACAGAGAAACACTGCTCATAGGACTTGACATGTAGCTTAGTGTTTTGCCTATTAGTAGCCTTTATTGATTCATCTCTGTTCAAGTGAGGAATGGGAGTTATTCAAATCTTAAATCCTATAGAAGAACCAGAGTGAGTCTGTCCACTTCAAGAATTAATTTGCTTAAAATTGGAATTTCATGTTAATGTAAAGGTGTATTTCTGCTTTCTTTTAAAATGGAAAATGGTTGTAAAGGAATAATCATTTGAGTCTTCAGTTACAACATAGGTAGTGTGTTCAGAATCAGGGATATGTATAACATATTTCCTGTCCTTAAGGACCTTAGAAATTCCTAACAATATAAGATTTTCATGGATTCTTTTTTTTTTCTCTTGGTTCTGAGTTTTGTCAATTGATGCCTGAAAGTATTGCTTAATTTTTTAAAGTCATCTTTATGTTTGAATTACAGACGCAGGGACAGAGCTCATCGGGAGATCAAGAATATTTTCTACAAGGCAATCCAGAAACGCAGAGAGTCAGGAGAAAAAATTGATGACATTCTCCAAACTTTACTAGAGTCTACTTACAAGTAAGAGCTCTTCGGATCACATATTAAACTGAAGCAGGAAATTCCACATTAAAAACATAGTTAAATAATATGTACATTTAAAAAGTAATAATACTGGCAAAAATTAGTAGCTGTGACCTTTGAACTTCTTAAATGGATGAGACATAAATTACTGGGATCCTGTACCTTACTGGAATTTAGTACTGTGCATGTGAAAAGTTTGCTAGTAAACTGCAATGAAGTCTTTGTAATCAATGTCATATTTTTTATTGGCCTCTCTTCTCTAAAGGGGGAAAAAAATGTGGACTTGTGATGGGCAAATGCAAGAGAAAAAATGAACTAATTTTTATGTAAAGGTTGGGGCATGAAGTGCATCTGTAAATGTTAAATTTGTGTATGTGGTCCATTCTGTAGGGATGGGCGTCTTCTGACGGATGATGAAATAGCCGGCATGCTTATTGGACTGCTCTTGGCAGGGCAGCATACTTCCTCAACTACCAGTGCCTGGATGGGCTTCTTTTTGGCCAGAGACAAAACACTTCAAGAAAAATGTTTCTTAGAACAGAAAACAGTCTGTGGCGAGAATCTGCCTCCTCTGAGTTATGACCAGGTTTGTGGGATTTTCAGTTTCATTGCTGCTTATGATACTGAGTGTGTGTGGCTGATTTTTAAAGGGAACAATTTGGGATCTTCTATAAGCTATAGATTAAATTGATTATTTTTAGAAAATTCCCCATAGCCTCCCCTGAAATGTCCTAATCCTGGATCTGTTTGCTGGTATTTTGTTGAGGACTTTTGGACTATATTCACAGGGGTAGTGGGCTGTAGTTTTATTGTTATGTCTTTGACAGATTTTGGTATCAGGGTATTACTGGTTCTCAGAGAAGGAGTTTGGAAGCGTTCCTTCCTCTTTTTCCTTTTAGGAAGTCTTTGTGAAGGACTGGTATTACTGCTTTCTTAAATGTCTGGTAGTATTAACCAGTGAAGCCATGTAGGCCTGTGCTTTCTTCGTGGGTAGTTTTTGATTACTAATTCAATGTCTTCACTTTTTACAAATCTATTCATATGTTCTATTTCTTTTTGAGTTAGTTTTTGTCAGTTTGTGTCTTTCTAGGAATTTGTTTCATCTAGGTTATCTAATTTGTTGGCAAACAGTTGTTAAAGTATTCTCTTATCATTCTTTTCTATTAGGTCAATAGTGATGTCTCCTTTTAATTCCTGGTTTTAGTAATTTTTACAGTGATAGCTAATTATATACTATAAAATCCACCTATTAAAGTATATAATCCACTGGTTTTTAAAAATATTTTCAGAATTGTGAAACCATCATCAGAGTTGCTTTTGAAAATGTTTACGCCACTTCCAAAACAGGGCCGTGAGCAGTCCATTTCCCCTGCCCCTGGCAACCACTAATCTGTATTTTGTCTCTTTGTATTTGCCTATTTGGACATTCATATGAATGGGATCATACAGTATGTGGTCTCTTGTGACTAGCTTCTTTCACTTAGCGTGTTTTCAAGATTAATCCATGTTGTAGCATGTATCAGTACTTTAGTCTTCTTTATTGTGAAATAATATTCCATCGTGTGGCTATACCACTTTTATTAACCTCTTTATCAGTTGATTGACATTTGGATTGTTTCTACCTTTAGGATACTATGAATAATGCTGCTATAAACATTTGTGTACAGGTTTTGAAAAAGCTGAGATTGATGGTTTTTGCTAATGTTTTGATGTTTTAGATGGGTAAATTTTTGCAGGTCCTTACCATGCAATGGTAGTGATCTGTTATCTTGCCTTCTTTTTCTTTGCTGACCATCAACAGTAATAAAACTGTTTTTATTCAGCTACTCTGAACTTGTTTGTATCCTGTTGCAGTATGTTAAATATTTGTAAAACTTGGAAAATTTTTCTCTTTTTAGCTCAAGGATCTCAATTTACTCGATCGCTGTATAAAAGAAACATTAAGACTTCGACCTCCTATAATGACCATGATGAGACTGGCCAAAACTCCTCTGGTGAGTCTCCTGGCTAGAGCTTTTCCTCTGTGGCCCCCAGTTTTATTTATCAAAAAGAAATAGTGTAATATCAAAGAGAATTTTTTACAGACATAATCACTTGTACATAATTTTCAATTTTACATATTCTAGATATATAAATATTTTTACATAATTGCAGACAGTATACATGCTCATCCATCTCCCTACATTTCAACAATTAGGGCTTTTAAAATGGAAGTATTTTTTCCTTGGTTTTTTAAAATAACATATATGTTGTTATAAGTAATTATAACTGTGGAACTGTGTAAATTGGATTGTGAAAGGCTTCTTGAAATCCCATCCCCAGCCTCATGGCATTATGATTTTTTAAAATTTGTGTATATCCTTCCATCCCAATGTTGTGTCATATGGAAATCATCTTGAGTTAAAATAATTTTTAACTGTCCTATCTATCCAGTTTTAAAATATATGTATATTTCATGTATATTAGTGCTTTATTATACAATGATCTGATTATTTGGTAGAATATTTTAAAGTTATCTGCTGCTGCTGCTGCTAAGTCGCTTCAGTCATGTCTGACTCTATGCGACCCCATAGATGGCAGCCCACCAGGCTCCCCTGTTCCTGGGATTCTCCAGGCAAGAACACTGGTTGCCATTTCCTTTCCCAATGCAGAAAGTGAAAAGTGAAAGTGAAGTCGCTCAGTCGTGTCTGACTCCAGGGACTGCAGCCCACCAGGCTCCCCCATCCATGGGATTCTCCAGGCAAGAGGACTGGAGTGGGTGCCACAGCCTTCTCCGTTGACGTTGTCTAATGAAATGCATTGCTCTCCTTTGTAGACTGTGGCAGGGTATACCATTCCTCCAGGACATCAGGTGTGTGTTTCTCCTACTGTCAATCAGAGACTTAAAGACGCATGGGTCGAGCGTCTGGACTTTAATCCTGATCGCTACTTAGAGGACAGTCCAGCATCAGGAGAGAAGTTTGCTTATGTGCCATTTGGAGCTGGTAAGATGATTACACTTCATATTTGAAATGTTAGTTCTGATAACATATTTGTTAAATAATCCATGTGAATTTTATTTACAAATATCTTCCCCTTAAGGGGAAGGAAAAAATATTTCATTTGTACTAAAGGAAATAGTTCTGTGAATCCTTATATAGTGTTCTATTACCTTTGTAACCCCTCTAGTTTTATAGTTCTGATTTTTGTAGTGTACCTACCCTGTTTTCCCTTATCATGCTATTTAAAGCTCTTTGTGAATTCTGTTCTAAAGAACCGTTGAAGTTAGCACACCATTTGGGCATTTCAAGCTAAATATGAGATAATCAGCATTTCAGAGAAGAGTAATGGCACGGAAGCTTTTCTGGATTGTTAGTGAGCTTTTTGGTTCTCTATGTATTCTTATAACGTTCTATAAATTTGGACAGTAGTCATGTATGGATGTGAGTTGGACTATAAAAAAAAGCTGAGCACCGAAGAATTGATGCCTTTGAACTGTGGTGTTGGGTGTTCATTGGAAGGACTGATGTTGAAGCTGAAACTCCAATCCTTTGGCCACCTGATGCGAAGAGCTGACTCATTGGAAAAGACCCTGATGCTGGGAAAGATTGAAGGCAGGAGGAGAAGGGGACGACAGAGGATGAGATGGTTGGATGGCATCACTGACTCGATGGACATGAGTTTGAATAAGCTCTGGGAGTTGGTGATGGACAGGGAGGCCTGGCGTGCTGCAGTCCATGGGGTCATATCCAAAGAGTTGGATATGACTGAGTGACTGAACTGAACTGAAATTTGGACAGGTAGTGTGTAAGTGTGCAAACCTATGCATTTCGATTAAGATCCAAAAATAATGCAGGCTGACTGCTGTTCCTCCAGTAATTTCTCTAGTCATTGGTACTTTGTACAGATTAAACTGTATTCTACGACTTATTTGATTTTTCCAAAAAGACCATTTAAGTGACATGACTTGTTTATCATGTCATCTTTTCCTCATGTAAATGAAAGTATAAAGTCCTTTGGAAACTTTAGATCTTAGTAACTATTTACTAAAGAAACTCAAAAATGGTATACCATATACATAACATAAAAGAGTCATAGATTGTTCAAGCGGCTGGAAGGAGCATTAGTTATCAAGCCCAAATTCTGCCCCAAAGAGGAACCATTTCTAAACTGACACTTACCTGGCCTCTGTCTGGGGTTAGTGCAAACCTCACTGGTGAAGGGCTCAGTTCCCCCACCACTTTAGATGCCATTTACAATTCCAGGTTGTTACCTGTTCTAACCAACTGGCTGTAAACTTGAGGTTCTCTAGATCCCCTCTTTGAGCTTCCATAATTTGTTAGAATGGCTCACAGAACTCCAAGAAGTTTGCTTACTGACTGCTGGTTTCAGTCAGTTCAGTTGCTCAGTCATGTCTGACTCTTCACAACCCCATGGACTGCAGCACGCCAGGCCTCCCTGTCCATCACCAACTCCTGGAGCTTACTCAAACTCATGTCCATCGAGTCAGTGATGCCATCCAACTATCTCATACTCTGTCATCCTCTTCTGCTCCTGCCTTCAATCTTTGCCAGCATCAGGGTCTTTTTGCATCAGGTGGCCAAAGTATTGGAGTTTCAGCTCCAGCATTAGTCCTCCCAATGAATATTCAGGACTGATTTCCTTTAGGATGGACTGGCTGGATCTCCTTGCATTCCAAGGGATTCTTAAGAGTCTTCTCCAACACCACAGTTCAAAAGCATCAATTCCTTGGTGCTCAGCTTTGTAGTCCAACTCTCACGTCCATACATGACTCCTAGAAAAACCATAGCTTTGACTAGACAGACTTTTGTTGGCAAAGTAATGTCTCTGCTTTTTAATTAGCTGTCTAGGTTGGTCATAACTTTTTTCCCAAGGAGCAAGCGTCTTTTAATCTCATGGCTGCAGTCACCATCTGAAGATTTTGGAGCCCAAGAAAATAAAGTCACTGTTTCTATTGTTTCCCCATGTATTTGCCATGAAGTGATGGGACCAGATACCATGATCTTAGTTTTCTGAATGTTGAGCTTTAAGCCAACTTCTTCACTCTCCTCTTTCTCTTTCATCAAGAGGTTTTTTAGTTCTTCGCTTTCTGCCATAAGGGTGGTGTTATCTGCATATCTGAGGTTATTGATATTTTTCCTGGCAATCTTGATTCCAGTTTGTGCTTCATCCAGTCCAGCATTTCTCATGGTGTACTCTGCATATAAGTTAAATAAACAGGGTGACAATATACAGCCTTGACGTATTCCTTTCCTGATCTGGAACCAGTTTATTGTTCCATGTCCAATTCTAAGTGTTGCTTCTTGACCTGCATACAGATTTCTCAGGAGGCAGGTCAGGTGGACTGCTGGCTTACTGCACAAGTATACAACTCAGGAATAGCCTGACTGAAGAGAAGCACACAGCAAAGCAGAAGGAAGGGGTACACAGCTGCATGCCCTCTCTGGGTGTGCCACCCTCACCCCCAAAAGTCACCTCATTTGCAAAATCAAGTTGTGGTTGAAAGGGGCTTGGGAATAACAAAAGGCTCTTGATCTTTATTGCTCTCTTAAGAAATTCCAGTGGTTTGAAGGACTCTGGCCAAGAATGGAAAACTAAATATATATTTATTACAAATCACATTATCAGAGGTTGTGATACCTTTAGTACTGAAGTCAGATTTGAAGTCATAAGTCCTGCAACATGGTTCTTCTCTTTCAAGATTGCTTTGGAGATCTAGTCCTTTGCATATCTCTGTATTTTAGAATCAGCTTGTCAGTTTTTATATGTATATGACATGTGTTGCTATTTTGATGTGTTGCTATTTTCAGTGTATTGAATTCCTTTTTCCCTTATCATTTGAAATGGCGTTTAAAGTTTTGATTGGAAGGTTCATAGTAACTTTTAACTATAGGTCTCTTGGGAGAGAAGTTCAGAATATTCTAGTATATCTCCAAACTTTATTACCATTGTGTGTTTCAAACACTACATGTATTTAACCTAGATAGATGTTGGGTTTCAGGAAAAAAACAATTGGAAAAATCATTGTATAATATCCCTGTGCTGTTTCCCCTAACAGACATTAAAAATCTCTTGGGATTTTTATGGTTACTTACACTGTTATGAAAAGAATATGTCTTTTTACTATCTGTATATCTGCTTTTCACCTTTAATTAACCATAGATAAACAAATTTTATTACTCCAGACTCAAAGAGATGAGAAAGAATTTCAATCGTTTCAGAAAATTTTTTTCTTTTATAGGGCGTCATCGTTGCATTGGGGAGAATTTTGCCTATGTTCAAATCAAGACAATTTGGTCCACTATGCTTCGTTTATATGAATTTGATCTCATTGATGGGTATTTTCCCACTGTGAATTATACAACTATGATTCACACCCCTGAAAACCCAGTTATCCGATACAAACGAAGATCAAAATGAAAAAGGCAGCAAGGAACTAAAATGTGAACATCACTGTAAACTGCGAAAGCATTGAAGAGAATGAAGTTTATGAAACAACTCCCAGTATACTTTTTTTTTTGTTTGTAATTTTAAATGTTTATTTCAACTTATGGTTTTTATGTATTAACTGAACAGTGCCATCAAATCCAATGGCATTTCAGAAATTTCCTAATAGTTTTATGATGGATACTTCATATGCTTTCTTTAAGGAAATCAAGCTTATTAGTTTGGGGGTGAGGAACTTTGGTAACTGGCAGATTCTAAATGACACAATTTCCAGGTATTAAGAGCATACATAGCTCTTGGCGAGAAAGTTCAGAGTATTCAGATGTACTAGATCTCCAAGTATAAAAGCCCAGTGAAATATCTGGAAGTCTTAGGTTATTTATTCATTTATTGGGCAGTGTATGTATATGTAAGGATGGGTGGGGAGGGAATAAACTCACATTTAAAGACTTGGATAAAAGAGAATCCTATTGTTTGGTATGATGATATTTAGTGATGATGGAGCTATATTGTAGGAAAATATAGCCTTTGAAATAGTTGGAAGCACTGTCCGTAGGAAACAGATTTCTGACAATGACTATTTCTATTTCCTAAAAAATAATTAATACAAAAGACTGCCTGTGTGATTTGATCTCATTACCGAATATCACATATTTATCTGCCTGATAAATTGGTAGCTGGGTCCACATAGTTCCATCTGTGTGGAAGTCCAAAATAAAGTCCTTGAAGTTTAAGTTTTGTTCTCCTTGGCCCAAGGTGATTTCCATTTCCTCTCTAGAATCTAATCAGGGGTTTTTGTGACTAGTTCTGTTAATTTAGGTTAACAAGCTTTTTTTTTCCTTGTTAAATACAAAACCTGAGATCAGGAACTGTGGCTTTAAGACAAGGGTAATACAGTGCAGGGTTTCTTGGGAGTGTATCTCACTGGTCAAATTCTGTGAAGCCTGTATTTAAGAATCAACTCAAATTATAACTGGAGATGTGATAACGTGTATATTACAGTTCTGTTTAAAAGGTTAGAGGTCTCATGTTAAGCTATTTGTGAAGGCAGAATCTGTGTTGTTGAGTTTTTCACATTAAATTATCTTTGAGAATATAGTCTGTATTCATAATTGTGAAGTGTGTGGTTCAATGAGGAAAATTCAGGAATCTAGGAACTGGGATGGGAAAAAAAGTGCCATCTTTATTTGTACTAATTTCAAACCATAATATTTTCTTTATGCATGAATTTAGGTAACCACATTAGTATTAGCAGTATCCATGATTCTGCAAACAGAAATCAGATACTTTTCATATCACATTATAGATGTCTTGTAACTTTTATCACTACTTTGAAATTATGGTATTATAAGTCTGTTAGATCTTATTTCTTTACTCACCACAAAAATTTTTTAAAGTTTGAGTATGTCTATATAATTGGTTTCCTTTGCAACCCTATATACTGTATGTTTTTAAAAACATTATTCTGGGGACTCTCCTGGTGGTCCAGTGGTTAAGACCTCACCTTCCAGTGCAGGGGGTGCAGGCTGGATCCCTGGTTGGGGAGCTAAGATCCCGCATGCCTCGGGGCCGAAAGACCAAAACATAAAACAGAAGCAATACTGTAATAAATTCAAAGATTTTAAAAATGGTCCACATCCAAAGAACATTATTTTTGAGAAGGTATCCACAGTTTCATGAGATTGCTAGAAAGGTTCATGGCACAAAAAAGTTAAAACTCTGTGGTAAGGCTGGTTCATGTTTAGTGAATAGTTATAAGATTTAACAAAATTTAATTTTCAAGTACAGACTAATTATTTAGAAGCATTAACAAGTCTGACTGTGGAGGCCTAATGTTATAAGGATGCTGATGGGCAAACAATGGGAGTGAAACTGATCCGAGTACCTACTCACTCTTTTCTCATTCTCCCTTAAGAGTGGAATCACCTTGAATGGAAAGCTGTGCTTAGCCAAAAAAAGGTTTTACCCATGAGCTCCCCTCTTCAACTGTTTTAGAATACATTTTTAACTTCTAGAACACTTTATTGGAACTTAGCTGCTAATATGGAAAATTTAGGTAATTTGAAATTTCCAAGAATGTAGATTGCCTGTTTGTCTTGATATAAATTGTAAACTATCTAATGTTAAGACAAAATCCTCTGGAAGTTAAGTATCAGATACTACTCTTCTTGCTGTTTTAGTGTGGTGGCCATGTTGTCAGGGATGAGTAGTTTAAAGAAATAACATTGAGATCTCAATTACCTCTATGAGAGCATCTTTGAATTGGATAGCAGGAATGCTGCTTAACTGCTGCACTATGGTTAATAAAATGTAAAATTTTGCATCATCTCTGGGCATGGCTTTGAGGAAACACCTTTGGATACAAATAACCCTAAATTTATATAATCAGGTAAATATGGATTAATCACAAAAATACCCATTTGGCTTCTAAATAACACTGTATGTAGACTTAAAGTTGATACAAAGGCACATAGGAAAACTCTTCCTCGATGTGGAGAAAGAAAAACCCCGGTAATATTTACTTCTAAAATTAGGACAACTTTCTGAATCTCTAAATCCTACATATTTGAGATAAATAATAAGGTGATATGTACTACCATAGGCTGAATGCTTGTGTCTCTCCAGGTTTGTATGTTGAAAGTGAACCCCAATTTGTTGGTATTTGTAAGTGGGGGAGGTGATGAGGTCAAGGGGGGGGTGGAGCTCTCACGAGTGGGATTAGTGCCCTCATAAGAGAGACTTTAGAGATGCCAGATAGCAAATCTGCTCAAATCTGCTGGTGCTTTGATCTTGCACTTTCTAACCTTCAGAACTGTGAGAGATAAATTTCTATTGTTGAATAAACCACTCAGGCTATGGTATTTTGTTATAGCAGCCTGAACAGACTAAGACATGCACTGAAAACTAAAGCTCGTTAAAAATGAAGAAGGTTCTTTTTAGCTGCATCTTGCAGCTTGCAGGGTCTTAGTTCTCTGACCAGGAATTGGCCCTAGACCCTGGGCAGTGAAAGCATAGAGAAAAAATAAAATAATATAAAAATGGGCTTAAAAAAAAGAAGTGAGATCCTAGTATTTATGGAAAGACATAGAAGAGCATTTCTATAGCTTTTAGGCTAGAGATGCTTTATTGATTTTCAATTTTTAAAGTCAAGCTATGGACAAAAACATGGCAGATATGGTGCTTATTGTAAGATACATGGAGATATTAACACCTTTGACACTATGATAGGAAAGTTTGGCTTCAGGAGATTTCATGGGAGGTGGAGCAGGAACCTTAATATCCTCATCTTTTGAACTGGAAAATCAAAAGTTACTATGAAAACTTGGTGAAGAAAAGAAACAGGTTTAAGATAGTCTCTAAAGTTATATAAAAAAAAAAAAAATCACAGCAGACAAAAAAAATTAGCTATAATATCAATATTGAAAGGAAAGGAAGCCCAGTGTTAGAAAATTAAAGGTTAACTGTCTTATTGGAGAGTCAATAGACCATACTGAGTACAATATATCGAGAGTTGATACGTCCAGAACTAAAGGTATTAGCACATACTGGAGCTGTAATTGTTGTCTATCAAAAGAATTAGAAATATCAAGAACTATCCTTGAGTTTAAGGTTGCAGCAGGAAGGATGGGGCAACATTAGCTTTGCATCCTAAGCTCTTGTGAACATTATAATTTGTAGAAGTGAGCATGTGCTGTAAATATAATTTTAATAAAAATGTAATAAAATGTTAAATTATAAAAAAAAATGAAGAAGGTTCAAATACAGTGTAGTTAAAATGGTGAAGTCATTTTTATTTCAGTACTTGACAAAATACCCCATAAAATTCAAAACTTCTACCATTATACAAAAATAGGTCTCTACAAGTGATATTATCTGTCTTCATCACCAGAAGCAAATATATTAGGCAGAAACATGTAACTTCAGTAGCCTTATAAGAAAAGTGCAGGACACCTCAAGCTACACATTCAACTGTATCATAATGCCAAAAGTTTAATCTTTTCACCCATTAGATAAATAACACAATGTTTATAATTTAATCATTTAAATTAGCATTCCACAAATATACATGTAATTGAATGATTATTGTGCATGAATACATACACAGTGCTTATATGTACAAATTCCAGTTTGTTTTCATGTGCTGGCAAGGGCTTTGTATACAATCATAAGCTGTGTTTGCATTGGTCCCAGTGAATATCCACAATACAAAAGCACAAAAGAACCATTGAATTACAAAAGGAAATCTGTTTAAAATCAATTCATGATGTTTCAAAGGATTATCTTCTCATGCCAGCATGAAACTGAGTTGAACCTATAAGACAGGAACAGGATAGTTCAATGATTTCAAATCAGATTGTGACTTAGACTAACTAGTTCATGATGGGCAGAAGATTATTCCCTATCATTAAAAAGAATGCTTTGTTTTCTCCTCAAGAAGTTTTATTCAAACCTGATTGTTTTAAAAAGAGATTTTGAATATATATATTTCAAAGCATCTGTGACCGGCTCCATAGCATGCTGAGTGAGATTAATGTTAAGATTTTCTGTAAAGTGCCCTGCAGGCTGAATGTTCTATATAGAATATTTTGCTCTTCAAAATCTTGTGAAATTTAGATGCTCAAACCAACAAAGTCCAGCTATGATAATAAAAGTTTCCTATAGCAAAAAGTTGTTTGAGTTAGACAATTTCTTATATGAAGAGAGAAACTACTAAAAATAACCAGTGATGAGTCCTATCTATTTTGTGGGAATAGCATAAAAAAGGGTTTCTAATAATAGTTATATATATATATAATATATGTGTGTGTGTGTGTGTGTGTATGAAAATTGACTTAAAGTTCATTAAATTAAAATGGATTCAAAACCTTTGAATCAGGAGTGAACTGAAGACAGGGAAAGAGGTTTTTCTCACAATCCACTTCTAAGAATGAAATTTTGTGTGTGTGTTTTTGAGGAGAAAAAATAAAAGGTCATCCTTACAGTCTTTGGACTGGGATGGGTTCCTCAGATCATACATAAAAGCACAAGGTCGGAGCAAATATTATAGCTGCACTAAGTGATGAAAGAACCTGTGTCTTCCTCTCACCTCCCTATACCTTATCTGCATGCCTCAGAACTGATTTCTTTGGAACAAGTCCTCCAGCAGTCTCTGGAAGCTTCAGAGTATCTGCACATCGGTGCTCATCGTGCATTTCACCTTATCTTCTCAATGGGACGATCAGGGATTTTTGGGGGGAACAGTGGGATCCCGGGTGATAAATCCTGTTTTGTCTTAAATTCCTAAAGTGTAGCCTGATAACTCATGCACTGAACTAGAAAATTTGATTAGCCTAATGAGGATAGTCAAAGAACTTCAAAACAAGAGAGAGTTCCAGGTCTATCTAGCACTGTGGTGCTGCCAATACTTGGTTAAGCTGAGGGTACCTGACTGTACAGTTCCAAGTCGTCTTTGTAGTGCCTCTAGCCGAGTGATATAATCTGTCAGGGCTCTGTCAGGATCATAATTCTGAAGCTGAGAACATGCTAAGGAACCAGGGTTTAAATCAGCTGGAAGGCCTGGGTATCTATGAGATTAAAAAGATGAAGATGAATCCAAATTACTCAGAAACAATGCAAGTAACTCACCAACCTACCTCCACCCTGCCCTCAAAAGAAAGACCACATGTATACTCCCCAATCTATATATATCCCCCCACCTCTGAGTCTGCCATGTGTTAAGGAAAAAACTTGTCAATAAATTCAAAGCAGCCACTAAGTCATCAAAAGAATGTCCAGCACACTGCTGTTGCAGAGAAAATCAATGAAGGCTGCATATGTATAAATGCATCTTCTCCTTCAAGCTTCAGAGATTTTTTTCATAATTCCAAAGACTCAATTTTAGTTAATGCCTTTCTTAATGTCTAGCCACAGCACATATACTGAATAACGCTTGATCAGCTCTGCTTCCTTTACCCCTGGAAACCAGTTACAAATTCAAAAACTATTTTTGGTTCTGGGCATTAGATTATGTAAACAATATATAACTGAAGACATGTTTTGCTATTTCATTGCAAAGAAGTCAAAGCCCTAACAGTGTCCTTCATTCTCTGTTAATTATTAGTATAAGACAGATGCTGAAGCTGAAGCACCAATACTTTGGCCACCTGATGCAAAGAGGTGACTCAATGGAAAAGACCCTAATGCTGGGAAAGACTGGGGAGTAGGAGGATAACGGGCTGACAGAGGATGAGGTGGCTGGATGGCATCACCAACTCAATGGACATGAGTTTAAGCAAACTCCAGGAGATAGTGGAGGACAGGGAAGCCTAGTGTGCTACAGTCTATGAAGTCACAAAGAGTTGGACATGACTTAGTGACTGAACAATAACAACAACATTAGTATAGATTTTATCAAACTCTTACCTATTTTGAAATGGTAAAGGAGACCTTGGATAGTCCAGGTCTGATCTTGAACGATATGCAGTATGTCTCGGTTCTCCATAGAGCTCCAGCCCGCCAGAAGAATGATAAAATGTGTCAGTCTTCTCTGCACCTAAAGTAATCCAAAATGTACCTTGTAAAGAAAAGAAAAATACCAAGCCCTTGAAAAATTTCTACAAAATAGATAAGGTTCAAAAGACTGACTATACTGCACTATACTACACTATCTCCTATTTATAATCATTTTCAATTATTCTTGCTACAGAAATACCAAGAGAAATTGCTAGAGAAACAGTAGTATAGCTTATTTTTTTTTACCTTTGAACATTAGAATTTCTGATAATCTGGAACTATACCTCTAAGAAAATGGAGTATTTTATTTTCTTACTCTATAAGTGAGGAGTATCTGAATGTGTGTGTTATGAGAGAAAAGGCAATGTGGATTAAAAATATTAGACTATTAATGTTATTAATATATATATTAAGTCCTTTTATCACTCTATATTCTACTGACTTTCATTGGAAAAAACTGGAACCACGACAGGCTAACTTACAACACAGAATTCATTATGGTTCAAATTTCAGCTGCTTCAGTATAAGGATGTATGTGTATATGCTCAGTCATGTCTGACTCTTTGTGACCCCAGGGACTGTAGCCCTCCAGGCTCCTCTGTCCATGGAATTCTCCAGGCAAGAATACTGGAGGGGGCTGCCATTCCCTTCTCCAGGGGATCTTCCTGACACAGGGATTGAACCCGCGTCTCCTGCGTTAGTAGGGTGATTCTTTACCCCTGAGCCACCAGGATGCATGTTTCAAAAACACTTCATTTATAGAGTACTAAATATATTTCTTCTGTCTCTGCACAGAAGATGGAAAGGTGGTCTACTACCAGTACATGTCAGGTACGCGGTGTGTCTATAGCTCTGTGCTCCCAGCTTCTGACCTCCTCCTTTTGCCTAAAGTGCTGAAGCCCTAGTGTTTGAGTACAGAGAGAAGGAATTTTAACTTTTATATCACCTGTTGGTAAACTCAGAAACCTGTTTAATATTGCTAAATTGTGAAAACTTCAAATCGAAACTTCCACATAATAGAGTAAGAGCAATCCTGTCTTGAACCAGAGCCTTAAATGCAGCTGAACAAAGAGTGGCCTCTGGAGTTGACTGCTAGGGTTCGATGCTGGCCACCATTTCCTACTGGGTAATTTGCAGCAAATGACAAAAGCTTTCTGTGCCTCAGTTTTTCATCCGTAACTGTGCTTACATCACAGAATTGTGAGAATACATGGAAAAAAGCGGGGCCTAGTGTGAACTAAGTGTGCCATAAAAATCAGCTGTTACTACTCTTCCGAACACCAAGGTCCTCAGCTTTGTTCATTTTAAGGGCTCTGTCTTTGGACAACACAGGTCCCAGAACACATTATTTGGAAGGTATAACATATGCAGTAATTTTAGAGAAATCACCAACATAAGAAAAAATTCTATTTTGACTTCACCTGGATTCAATCCAAAGCCATCCCTGTTAATATTGATGGAGCCAGAACTTGTGACTCGATGCCACCGTCGAACCAAAAATTTCATTCTAAAAAAGATTCCAATGGAAAATTTCACAGAACATCTATAGTGTAAAGAGTATAGACACACATTTTCCACAGAATTCAAATCATACATTTAAATATTAATGCAGATCAAATTTCAATATAATCACGTGGCTAATATTATGCAAATGTCCCCTGGTTTGTGATAAAACTAACTGAAACAGAACGGGGCTTTTCCATGAGGCACAGAGGTCTCCCACTGCCAGTACCACATTCTGGCTTTAGAGGTACATGGGACACAAAGAGACAAAGAGCAAATGTAACAGAAAAGGGAAACTGGATGGGCAAAGAAAGGGTGAGGAAAAATGAAAAGAGGAGGAAAGAATGGAGACTAAGGGCAGAGGAGATGGAAAGAGAACAGAAAGATCCTTAAATTGGCAGTGAGAGCAAGTGGGGAAGCAAGAAGGGTGAGGCCATGTAATCAGGTATGAAATATAGGGCTGGCTTCAAAAGGACGGGGGTGGCTATGTCACAACCCAGCTCTAGCAAGTTGCTGCCTGCCCCATTCTGGCCCCAAGAGCTCATGGAGCCCCAGTTTTGATTTCTTATTCCAACTAGTTTTGAGGCTCGGTTTTTAGGACGGTCAAAATACAACGAACATACAAGAGAAGAAGAAGACCGGGACAGCGTGAAGTCCTTCAACGGTAACTTGCTCTCAAGGAGCGTTCCCGAACCCTTGAAATCCTGCGACCTCTTACTTAGTGCCTCCTGAGTTACGTGCATATTGCTCTGTCCCATGAGAAAGTAAGCTGCCTTCGAGGATTAAGTCTTTTTTCTTTGTGAATGCACCTCCTAGCACTTATAGGCTGTACCAGGTGATGAAGGGAATGAAAGGAAGGAAAGCTCTTTGCTTTCTCCAACCCTCTAATTCTTGTACCAGTGCTGAGAAATACAGAACCAGACAGGAAGCCATCTGGGAGACACAGTCTGCAGGCTGTAAGGCCCTGGCAGTGCGGAGGCCAGCTGAGAAGGGCAGTGAGGAGCTGAAAGACAGCAGATGGTACCCAGCACACAAAAACACTAATACCACCTCTTATTCTGTCTCTGTGGCCTTCTGAGGTACTTGTGAGTAACCTGAATACAATGGGATTGGATACTACTTACAAAAAATGTCCTTTGAGACTGTCTGGCTCCTACAGAAGCAAAGGGAGGGGCAGCAAGGACAAAGTATCGAGGTGTCTGGGTGTATCCAACTAGGTGAGAGGGCAGCGGTAGGCTGGGTCGTCAAGGTAGTCAGATTTCTGACTCCATTTCAACCACATACAGAGTGAGCACTGGAGTGCCTAGCTTGGAGGGGCCAGAAAAGGAGCAACAAAAGCCCCAGCAGAATCCAACACAGACTCAGGCCAGGGATTTCTACAGCTGGACTGTTGGAGGGGCTGTGGTTGTAGTGAAAATGAAGGTATGTCAGCTGAGGTAACTTTTCAAAAAACATTTTTCTCTCTTGTGATCTCTTTTCTTTATATGTCTGAATTAGTTCATGGGCTTATTTAGATAAAAAAAAAGAGAGAGACCACCCAGACCGGATATTCCAGCTGAGTCACTGTCTGGCTGCCTCTGGGAGGGCCCTTTTCGTAGGGTCTGTCTGATATGATGTAAAGTACCTCTCCCTGACTAGAGGATGAAAACCTGCCCCGAAGGAGGCATGTTTTCGCGATGGCAAGTGACTCCTACTGTATGAATACAGGGCACAGGAGGCAGAGCAAAGAGAGAGGACTAAAAATAACTAAGTTTCTCAGAATGCATTTTCTTTCGAGTACTTCACCTGGAAATTGCCATGGACACTCTGACGGCTGACCGGAACCTGGTGAAGCCCTTCGGCCGGTTGGTGATCCCCTCCAGGTCTGTGAAGGCCGGCTGTCCCCCCATGCGGGCCAGCAGAGCCAGGGTGGCCTCCTCACACTCCTGGAACCCACCCAGTAACAGGAGCAGGTATTTCTTCTGATAAATGAGAGCTTTCCGAAAACTTTCTGCCCTCAGGTATTTGCCATAAATTCTCTGTGTTTAAAAGGAAGAAAAACAGAAAGACATTATTCAAACCGTTCTGGAGGGGAAGATAATCTAGACTTTATTTTTAAAAAGTAGCAGGAGTAGAATGGCTGGTACCACATCACTGTTTTCTATTTTACCAGCAAAGTTAAAAGTAAAGGTAAACCTTGATACTTCCACTCCCATTTAGTCAATGACTTTTAGCTCCTATAATCATATTTAATGCAAATATTTTTGTCTTAGCAAAAAAAAAACCTAAGTTTTTTTTAATAGTATAGAGCTACTTTTATTATTATCATCACTTATTTAACTTTTTCAATGTTAATGTTTTCTGTCTCTTTAAGAGTCATAAACTTACATTCATGCCATAGTTGGAATAAATATTACAAACATTTTCTTTTCTTTTTTTTTGGATTTTAACTTAACTGATTAAGGTAGTTGTACTATTAATACAGTATTCATTATGAGTCATGAGAGGCTATTCAGAGGGCTTACCGTTACAGAGCATGATCCTCTAACATTGATAGTAGTGGAGCTTCTATATGGAGTTGGAAAGCTAACTTTCTGTTGCTCTATTAGGGATGAGACTGTGGGAATTGGGACCATGAGCTCAGGGTGCTGCCTCTGTGACCTCTGTGAGCTTAATCTGGTCCCAATCCTGGGCATGCTTTACCACAGTTTTTTTGTGACCAGCTAGAGACCTCATTCGGTGAAGGCAATGGCACCCCACTCCAGTAAGTACTCTTGCCTGGAAAATCCCATGGGTGGAGGGGCCTTATAGGCTGGAGTCCATGGAGTCGCTAAGAGTCGGACACGACTGAGCAACTTCACTTTCACTTTTCACTTTCATGCATTGGAGAAGGAAATGGCAACCCACTCCAGTGTTCTTGCCTGGAGAATCCCAGGGACGGGGGAGCCTGGTGGGCTGCCGTCTACGGGGTCGCACAGAGTTGGACACAACTGAAGCGACTTAGCAGCAGCAGAGACCTCATTCATGACAGACTGAGAGACCACCTCAGTGTGACCTAAAATTCTTTAGTCTGACCATTAGGGTTAGTGAGAGATGAAATAAGGCAAAAGCAGAGGACTGACTTTAGTGTATGTTTAGCTGGAGGATGTCTCTTACCTTTATAGTGGCATGCTCAGAATCAGAGCTCAGATTCTGAAGTAAAGCTTCATTCCTTAGCTCAGCTTTTAGTTTGTACACTTCAGCTTCTGCCCTCTTCAAGGATTTCTGGAGAGCCAGTTTTTCTCTGTTCCAGACTTCTTTTTCTGAGGTGATGATGGCTTCAATGTTGGGGCCACCACTGAGTGAAAACCTAGAAGACTGCAGAGGCCAGAGCCTACTTATGTGATTTTAAAGAACAAGTCTCTGAAGAAAAATCTGAATTTAACTTATTAAAGGTATCCCTATGGGCAATATAGAGTAGTATTCAGCTTTCCAACCTCAGATGGAGAAGTTCAAAGCCAATCTCAACTGACATTAGGAGGCTCAGATGGTAAAGAATATGCCTGCAGTGCGGGAGAGCTGGGTTCAATCCCTGAGTCAGGAAGATCCCCTGAGACGGGAATGGCAACTGCTGTATTCTTGCCTGGAGAATTCCATGGACAGAGGAGCTTGAAGGGCTACAGTCCATGGAGTCGCAAAGAGTTGAACATGACAGAGCGACTAATAGAACAACATTAACTTTTAAGTTTATGGCCTTGCTGAGGAGATTAACTTCACAACTAAAAATCCCTATGAACGCCCGGACCCAGAGATGTTTAGGTTAGTAGAGCATTCAACTAAAAAAGTCCATAGTCTTTTTTTTGGCTGCGCCATAGGGCCTGAGAGATCTTCAGTTTCCTGACCAGGGACTGGACCTGGGCCATGGCAGTGAAAGCACCAAGTGCTGACCACTGGACTGCCAGAGAATTCCTTCTGTTGTTGTTTTTTGGGGGTAGACTTTCAAAATGGACCATCTGGGTCCAAATGTTGAGCCTGTTCCAAAAGTACTACACTGGAAAAGTAGGGGGAAAATCCAGCATATACACAGGGAAGCAGGTTTCTGCAGAAGCTGTGTGGATGTGTTACCGTGTGTCTGACCACAAAGCCAGTCTTACAGGTCTTTCCTGTCTTCATACTGATGGTAACAGAGCTGGCAATTTAGTACTTTATAGTTTTTAAATGGGAAAAATTAAAATAAATTCCCAAAGTAGTTTATTAGACTGAAATCCGCAATTTAATAGCATTTTCACTTGAGCTGTGAACACAATGAGTGATAAATAATCGACAAGAACAGGCAGAACACACATTCGAACACTTCTTCACATGTGTCTGCAACTGGCCCATAGGTAGGAAGTTACCCGGCTTTGAAGATAAATGTGTCTTGGTTTGACTACTGACCTCAGTGTTCTCATGTGCAAGGCTGGGTGTATATTAGACATTCTGAACATACACAACCCAGAATCTGGCAGAGAAGATTCCCGATAAATAAATAAATAAACAGCTACTATGATTCCTATAAAATTTTCTAATGATCCTACTACAAATCAAATGCTAAGTATGCAGCCATGATAAAAACAGACGTACGTAATCTCTGCCAGCTCCTGCCTGTCGATACCATCTGATTTGCTCCTCCAGCTTCATAACCATGTTTCTTAAATCATTCTTTTCTTCAGTCAGTTGGCTGATATGTCCCGTCAGCTCCGTATTTTGTCTTAGCAGTCTTTCAGTTAATGAGCCACAAGAAGTACCTGGGGACATTAAGGTAGGCTAAAAGACAAAATGGCGTAAGGTCATACGAGCGCAAATGTTTATGAATAATGCATATAAAATGTGAACTCACTGAGAACAACAGATTTCATGAAGAACCATGGCTTGTGCTGAGTCTTAAATAATAACCAGGACTTCATCAGGGAGGAAAGAAGGGCATATTAAGTAGATACAACAGCAAGTGTAAAGGCACAAGGCTTGAGTGAGAGTGTGTTACCTTTAAGGAGTTATAGACATGCTTATTAAGACTAACCGTAAAGGCTGCTTTCATTATATGGATGATAGATCTAAATGTAGGTAGTGAAGAGCAATGAAAGGCTTGAGGCTGGAGCATGCCATAAACAAAATTTATGTGTGACAAAGAGTCCTTCGACAGTACTCTGCAAAGTAAAGTATATTAGAGAAGAAAGATTGTGGTGCTAAGCTGTGACATCAGGAAGTTATTGCCCATAGTCTAGGTGAGGAATGCTGAAGGCCTGAATGCAGGCAATGACTAAAGGCACAGGGACAGAACCTAGTGACTGCTTGGGTGGGCACGTAAGAGTAAAGGAATGTGATCTATGGTGACTTTCAAATCTCTATACTGGGTGATATCCTGACCAGAAATGTGGTATTAGGACAGGAAGGAGAAAAGGAAGATGATGCTCAGTCTGGTTTGTGCCTGTGAGGTTCCTAAAGAGGTCACCATGGGATATGTTTCCCTAAGAAAGGTGTTGCGTAAATAACTGAAAATATAAACCTGGACCACAGGACAAAGGTCTAGACTAGAACCACAGTCCACAAGAAGATAAGCTACATAAGGGTAAGATTTTTATCAGATTTGTTCATCGTAGCCTCAGAACCCAATATAGTACACGGCACATACTAGGTGCCCAATATAAGTATTTGTTCAATAATTAAGTCTCCTGAGAATTCAGGCTTTGGCAATGAATGAGCTTTCACAGTAAGAGGAAAAAAATGGACGAGCATAGGAAGAAGAGGAACTCATGAAGGTGAATGATGAAAGAAATGGAAGAAATGAGAGAATATTAACACAAAAGGTAAGGAAAGAGGGTATTTTAAATGGAAGAGGTCAAAAGTATCAAATGCTATAAAGAAGCCAAGAACTACAGGGACTGAACAGATTCACCACATCTGTCAACTGTGAGCACACGGGCAGCATCCTGACACGGTGTCACCGAGTGGTGAGGGTAAAGGCAGACTACTGTTGCAAGAAACTTTTCATAATGTAAGTCAGAGGTCACCATAATTTTTAAATAATGATAATATTGCTTCCCTTCAAACTTTCACTATATTCTGTTGGGGTAAGGCAAACATTACTAATATTTTAAATAAATGAAACGCTAAAAACTCTTTTAGAAAAGGCAGTCCCAGTATCAAATGATTCATGTAATTTCCATTATAGCTTTGCTCTCAATACTTTATTATTATTTTTTTTAATAAATTTATTTATTTTAGTTGGGGGCTAATTACTTTACAATATTGTAATAGTTTTTGCCATACATTGACATGAATCAGCCACGGGTCTACATGTGTTCCCCTTTTTGGACCCCCCTGCTCTCAATACTTTAAAAAGTGTTTTCAAAAAGTCTTACCTCTTCCCCTGGCTGGCCAGTTAATTTTTGTAGCTGTAAAACAATTCTATCAATATTTTCCTGAACCCAAACAAAATCTTCATCATCTGCTGTTTCAAACTGTAGTCTTCAAAAAAGAAAAAAAGGGCAAAAAGTCAAAACATATCAACTCAAGGAGCAGTGTTGCTAACACAAACATTACAGGTCAGGTGACACTACTTCACCTCTTTTTTCTCCTTTACATTAAGTGTTCTCTTTGCCTGAGTCAGGGTGTTATGAGAATTGTTTCAGGTATTTGAGTTCTGTTAAAGATCACCTTCTAATGTAAGCACGCATTAACTTTAAAATTTCACTAGCTACTAGTGAGGGACAGACTCTGCCCAGCTTGCCTAAGAATGCTATTTCCAAAAGTTAGGCAGAAAATTCTAACCTATTGGAGGCTTTCTGGGCTAGATGCTGTAGTTTTGAAGCCACACATTGAAGTTTTTGTCTGATTATTTCTAATTCATGATTATAGCCAGTTCCTCCTCCGTTCATTTCAATCATTTTAGGATAGCTTGATTCCTTTTTCTCTCCCATTTTCTGCTGGAGAACCCAATTTCTGGTTCGATCATTGGTTAAACTCCATGTGGTTGGCTAGAAATTTTGGACAGAAAAACGAAAATTGAAACACGAAGAGCACATCACATTCTTTCTTAAGAGAACATAATTACTGTTTATATTCCAGATAAACTATAGATTTTTAAGTGATTGTACATCATTTAATCCAGTATCAAAATCATATGATCACAGGACTGCAATATTCTTCTAAAAGATATTTTAAAACAAAATGTCAATTTACCTCATTAAGATTCTGATACAGAATTCTACTTTCTCGTTTTTCTTCTCGTTCTAGTTCTTGCTTCTGGAATTCCTGCATAATTCCTTGCAGTCGTTTTCCTTCCAGGTCTAGCTTATAAACTTGTTGCCTTTTCTCTTCCAGTTGGCGCTGAAGATCTTCCACCTTGGACTGAAGCTCGTGCATCTTCTTTTGTCCCTCTGTGTTGGCCTCCTGCTCTGTCTGCAGTGTCTTTCTGTGAACCTGCCTATCCTTTTCCATTTGCTGTCTTGTTTGCAAAGAATCCAGTTTATATTTCTCAGTCTCATTTAACAGTTCTACGATGCGACTGTGTTTCTCCTCTAGCTGTTTTTGAAGCTCTTTAAGGAGGTCCTCTGAGGGTAAGGATGGCCGAGGCTGCCCACTATCATCGCTGCTCTGCAGCTGTGCATGTAATTCCCGCTCCCGATCCAGGGTACTACTCATTTCCCGAATCCGAACTTTCTCAGATTCAAGAAGTACTTGAAGCTCTAAGTTGCGGCCTTGTTCTTCAGCTAACTGGGCATCGTGGAGCACTCTTTGTGATTCTATCTTCTGCTGTAATTCATTCAGTTGTTGTTTCTGTTGTTCCAAAAGTTGACTTAGTTGAATATTTCTTTGTTTCTGACCCTCAAGTGAAAACTTCAGATCCTTGTAGGAGAAAGTTGAATTTGAGAATTTGTTCATGTTAATATAAGCAAAAATACTTCATAAGTATACAATTGTGCCAATTGTGCTTTTATTAATACTAAGTTGGTAGGTACCATTTGGTAAAGAACTGATTACCCATTTTACTAACTTATATTTTCAGTAGTTAGAGTATAAAATTATTTGGACAGCCAGTTGATTTTCATCAAAGAATATCAACAAAAGAGAGTTAAGCTAAATAATACTTTCTCTCCCAACATTAATCATATCTGGTTAATGAATATGAAGCAGATTAATAACCTTTAAAAATAAAAGTATTTATCATATAATGTGATGGGAGTTCCTGAAACTCCTTGAATTTTCCCATACATTGCCACATAACTAAAAATAATTGGGCTTATGGAGAAGGCAGGGGGACAAACTACTCAAAACCTATAAACATCTGTAATGATAAAAAATATTGATATCTGAAGAAATAACATGTCCTTGCTAGGCAGAAAGCTCACAATACCATGGTGGACCCTAGAAAAAAAAAAATCTCAAATGTAGCAGGGTAGAAATTCTGGTTGGGCTTCCCAGGTGGTGCTAGTGGTAAAGAATCTGCCTGCCAATGCAGGAGACACAAGAGACATGGGTTTGATTCCTGGGTCAGAAGATCCCTGGAGTAGGAAATGACAACCCACTCCAGTATTCTTCCTAGGGAAATCGCATGGACAGAGGAGCCTGGCAGGCTATAGCGGATGGGTCTGCAAACAGTTGGACACAAATGAGTCACTGAGCAGAGAAATTCTGGCTGCATAGTTTTTTTTAGCACAGAGCTAGCAAGTACTGGGCTTACGCAGACAGAAGGGCTCAAGGGGAACTCTTAAAAAGGCACTGCATGTAGTACGACCTGCTGTGAGCTGTGCAAGGCTGGGGTGTGCCTCTCTGGGAGAGAGCCCAGCAGCAAGGGACTCATTGTAAGTTTCCATAACACACAGTAGCAAGGGCTCTTGCTAGCAGAAAAGTACCACTGCTCTCCTTTCCTAGGAGAAAACAGGAACTGAAACCACTTCTGGGCTAAAAAGATACAACTGCCGTGTTTATCAAATTGTATATACACTAATTCAAATTCCTAAAACACATGCTGTAGCAGAAGAGTCTCTATGCATCCTTGTGTGCAGAAGAAAAAAAGGATCATACTATTAGCAATTTCTAGTAACACTTTAGGTAACATTCAACACATAGTAAACAATTTATTCCACCTGATGAAGACTGTCAGGCGGACACTGTAGGAAGAGGAACGTCTCTCTTCTATCACTGTGGATTCTTCCACAGACATTTAAAGATACAGAAAACAGTACCTCAAGTTCTTCTTTATCCCGCTCTTCACTGCGTCCCTGCTTGGCTTTCTCTTTCTCCAAAGCCCACTGGAGCTCTCTGGATTTCTTCTGTTCACTGGCTAACGTGTCATTAAGCAAATGAACTTCATCTGTTTTATCTTTAACTTCCAACCTAAATCAGAGAGACAAATGAAGTGTCATAAAACTACTCTGACCAAGTATCTGTTGAGAGAGACAGAGAACAGCTTCCACTGAACTGTGGTGGCATATTATAAACTAACAGAAAAATATATACCATATCAAGATTAAAGATTTTTCACTGTGGTTCACTTCCAATTAACTGTTGCTAGTAATATAACTATTAGTTATTAGCTATTATGTACCATTGCAAACAATTTAATGTTTGAATGGAATAAGGATTTCCATTAACTTTTATTGAACATAATAATCATTTGTGTGTGTGTGAAAATGTTCAAAATAATGACTATACTTGTAATGTGCCCTTGGCAAGCAGAATATCACAGTATTTACATCAACAAATTTATCCTTTTTAAAAGCATTATCTTTCTAAAATTTTGCATATTTTAGCTAACTAGACCATGAATTCCATTGAGATCATAAATATCATTTCACATTACTTGATGGTAAAATGAAGGTCAAATTTACGTATCTTATACAACAACAAGTCTCAAACAGAACTGAAGCCAGGGAGAGAATATGCTAATACCTAATCCTCAGTTTATCATTTAGAAAAATCTGTAGTGTTTCCTTTCCACTGTAGTTTTTTGTATAAATAACAGGTTCATGCTATTTCAACATCCTCTATAATGTCACACTTCGTAAGACCTGCACAGTGTCCGTGATAAAATTAGTCCAAGCCCTTCGCTAGTAACACAGGCTTACAGTCACGCGGTCGGGCACACCTGAACGCCTCTAACTCCTTGAGGTGCTTGTGCTGAGCCTTCAGTGTTGTTTCCAGTTCCAGTTTAGTCTGCGCAAGCTCACTTTTCAGCTCGGCAACCACCATCTTCTCCGAGCTCAGCTGCTCCTGCAGCTCTGTTGCTCTGTCTTTCATGCTGCCGAGCTCCACCTGCATCTCCAGCATTTGAGACTGCTTCTGCTGCATATTATATTCGAAGAGTTCTACACGAAAAAATGTTAGTATTTAGAATATGATCCAGCAACTCGTACTTTGTTTATAAATATTCTGTTGACAATAACAGACGTGTTATTTAGGAGATTATTACAAAGCAAATGTGAAATGATTACAGCCTGTGAAGTTAGCAATTTATATAAATACGTGAATAATGTAGATTTTCCTCATAGTGCTAAGTCCTCAAGATTGCAGAACTATGAACATATAAGGATGATAAAAGTTTAACAGAATTCATTACTGGATAGAGACTTGAAATAAACAAAAAAAGTTCACTTAATACCATAAATAGGAACTTCTTTTGTTCATTCAGAATTTCGACAGCTCACACAAAAAAATTCCAATGGTTTCTGATAGCCAAAGTACTGGAGGAGTCACCTTATGACTCCAACTACAATGCTCAGCAATGCCTGCTGGTTTTGTTCAGCCCTCCTTCACAGCAGTCCCTAGGAACTTCATTATAACAGAAGTGGGAAGTCCAAAGGTTTGGATCATGGTTTTGTCTTTAAAAACAGACAAAATCCTTGCTACACGTGTATTGCAAGAAAACAAAGTAAAATATTTAAATCTCTAAGTATACTAAGTGAAAAAAAGGTAACGAAATATTTATCAGGATCCATCTTTACAAAAAACATAAACCTATGTATACATGCACAATGAAAAGGTCTGAAGACGTATTTCCTGGGTGTTAACAGTCATTATTTTAGGATTCAGGAGATTCCAGGGTGATTTTTACTCGGTTTTTTGTTTCTCTATTCTACCATAAATGTACTTTTCCTTATTTATTTTTGGCTGTGCGGGTCTTTGTTGCTGTGCGGCCCTGTTCTCTGGTTGTGGTGCTCAGGTTTCTCACTGCCATGGCTTCTCCTATTGCGGAGCATGGTCTCTAGGCTCGTGGGCTTCAGTCACCGTGCTCCCAGGTTCCAGAGCACACGGGCTTAGTTGCTGAGGCATGCAGGATCTTCCTGCACCAGGGATCAAACCTGCGTTCCTGCACTGGCAGGCAGATTTCTTACCACTGAGGCACAGGGGAAGCCCTACTGTAAGTATATTTTTAACTTAAAACAATTTTATCAAAGCTCACCAGTTCTTATTAGAAGTCATATTACTGGTGTCAGGAGATAGGAATAACATTGACTTTAGACTATTCATGTTAATTTATGCTTTCGAAACTATTTCTTAGGGAGTCGAGTCTCAGGATTTATATATATAAATAAATATCTATGTGATAGTAACGAAGCTTTCAACGGGGTCCTATTTATTTAAATGAAGTAACAGCAATAAATTCTCCAAAAATAATCTTCAATTAATCCTATGTCTAAACATAAGGGATATATTTAATTTGTGGCCTTATTACACCTATTTTATCTAAAGTATTTTAAGATATTCAAATTCTTCAGCTTTTCAGTGACAAATGTGAGACTGATATAAATTTCAAAATAGGCAAAAGTATAGGTGTTTCTACCTGTATATTAAACCAAAATGAAAACAAAGATATGTATCCTCACTACATATGAAAATTCAGATTTCACTTTAATTTCTAATGATTTTGAGAGAAATCAGCTCTAATGAACACATACTCCTCTTGAAAAGTAAAGATTTGAACAAGCATATCACAACAGCACAAATCCACCTAGCCAATAATCATGTGACAAACTTAGAGAAATGTAAATTAAAACCATAATAGCAATCCACTGTATACCCACTAGACGGGCAATCAAGGGCTGACATCATCAACTTTTGGCAAAAATGTGAAGCAACAGAACTTTCATATACTGCTAGAAAGTGCACAAATTGATATGACCATGTTGGTAAAGAGTCTGACATTATCTAATAAATCTGAAGATCTATATATTCTATGACCTAGCAATATATGTATCCATGAGACTCATGCAAGAATGCATCAGAAACATGGCATAACAATGTGCAGAACAGTACTGAATTTAACAGCTAGAAAGCAGAAATAAACTCAATGTTTAACCACAGAATGAATATATAAATTGATGTAAACTGTAAAGTAGTCACACAAGAGAATTCTATATACTAAAAATGAACTAAAGATAAATGTAACTCAGAAGAATGTTATGGAGAGGTGAAAGAGATAAGACACAAACTATATCAGAGTGATAAAGTTTAAGAGCAGGAAATATTTTAAACTTATGTGGTTTAGGAATATATAAAAAGGCAGTTAAAAAGTCAGGATAATGGTTAACCTCTAGGGTACCACAGAGGAACATGTGTTCTATATCATTACAGAGTAGCAGAAGCGGGCTTCTGGAATACTTGATATGGGTGAGGTTTCCACAGGAACATATTTCAGTGTTTATATTGTATATTTTTGTATTTTGCACTTTTCTATACATATGTTACAATTTGCACATACAAAAAAGGTTTTAAAAAAGAAATGGTTACTTCCATTGAGGATTTCTTTTTCTTTTAGGTTATCCTCACACAGAGCTTCAAAACAAAGAAAGATAATGAGCTTAATAACTAAACAACCTGATCAAGGCAATGCCAGCTCATTTTAAATTAAAATTAAATATATCTGTTTATAATGGGCTTCTCAGGTGATTCAGTGGTAAAGAATCTGCCTGCCAATGCAGGAGGTGTGGGTTTGATCCCTGGGTTGGGAAAATTCCCTGGAGAAGGAAATGGCAACCCATCCCAATATTCTTGTCTGGAGAATCCCATGGACAGAGGAGCCTGGAGGGTTACAGTATAAGGAGTCGCAAAAGAGTTGGACAGTGACTAAACAACAAAAATCTGTTTATATGTCAGAAAATTTCTGTCTCTTGGATTAAAGTATTCTGTACGAGTTACCATCATTCTCTCTCCACACATAGCTAGCTAAAGTCAATTTCAACTTCTGTAGGAGATAAAGGACTTCCCTGTTGGCTCAGACGGTAAAGAATCTGCCTGCAATGTGGAAGACTTGGGTTTGATCCATTGGTTGGGAAGATCCCCTGGAGAAGGGAACGGTTACCCACTCCAGTATCCTTGCCTGGAAAATCCCTAGGACAGAGGAGCTTCGTAGGCTATGGCCGTGGGGTACAAAGAGTTGGACACAACTGAAGAACTTTCACTCAGCCATAGGAGATAAAAGCAAAGTCCTGTGCTATTTTAAAGCACATCCTTACCAACCTGTTTGGCACACATAGCATTTTTTTCTCTTGCAACTGAGCAATAACCCCCTTACTTCCACCACTGCTGTACCTGCCAAGTCACTTCAATCATGTCTGACTCTTTGCAACTTCATAAACTGTAGCCTGCCAGGCTCCCCTATCAATGGGATTCTCCAGGCAAGAATACTGGAGTGGGTTGCCATGCCCTCTTCCAGGGGATCTTCCCAACCCAGGGATTGAACCTGAGTCTCTTAAGTCTCCTGTACTGGCAGTCAGGTTCTTTACCACTAGCATCCATCACCACCACCTCCTCCCAATTTTAAGAACTATTGCTTTTTTTTTTAAGATGGAGCAATAAGCTTAGCTGGCATAGCATAACTGAGCATTTTTTTTATCTCATTTGCAAAGCTGAGTATGAGTTTTTGCCTGGCAAGAAAACCCTAATGTAGACCGATATATTTCAATTCTAAAAAATATTTTAAGTATTATACATGTGTCTATATGTATCTTTTATACATATATCTTAAAACAAACTGGATATCTCTTTAATCCCTAGAGTAATTAATGCAGGTGAACATACTGATAGGAGAATGAGGAAAAACTGTGACTAAGAAGAAATGTGTTTTAACTGAATAATAAGAAGGGAAACAAAGTGAAGCAGTTTCTTTCATCTATTTATGTCACTATATGAGCCTGTCATATAGCATACCTTGGCTTGGCTGATCAATCTCTTGTTCTCTTTTCAGAGTTGTTTCTTTAATATTCATTTGAGCATGTAGTGCCTGAATTTCAGCTAACAAACTCCTCCTGTCTGCTTTCTGGAGGCATTCCATAGCTGCTTGATACTCAACACCCTGTAAAAAAAAAAGTCAAGAGGGTTGTAAAGACAATAACATTAAAAACCAGGAAGTCTGAAGAAGAATGACATGCTAAAATTTTGAGAAAAGTTATTAATTTTCTCTTCCTGATCATTAGGATTTACTTTTCAGATTATTAGTCTTTGCATTTATTTCAAAAATCTTTAAACACACGATAAAATATGATGAGTAATATAATAAACACCCATGTACTTAGCCCAAGAAATAGACCCTACACAGCTGAAGTCCCTTGTGTACAACTCCGTGAACACACCCTCCTCTGCACTATCTGCTCAAGAAATAACTAGGTTTTAAGTCTGGTGTTACTTTCACGCACTCTGTGTAATACATTACATACACACACACACCCTAAAAAATATACAGTTCTGTCTTACATGTTTTAAAACTTTACATAAACGGCATCATACTGTATTCATTTTTTCTTTTTTCACTGAATATGTTGGTGAACCATCCTGGCTGACACACATAGCTCTACTTCACACTCATTTCCATGTCATATACTATTCCCTGCTATGAATAATATAGCACATTTTATTTGAGCATCTTTTCATATATTTATTGGATATTCTTTATTTCTTTCATGAGCATATACTTTAACACCTGTCCCTTTTTCCACTGACTATTCTATTCTCACTAGGTATTTGGTTTGTAGATTTCTTTTCTTGTGATAGCTCTGTCTGGTTTTAGAGTTAGAGCAATACTGGCTTCACGGAATGAGCTGGCAAGTGTTTCCTTCTTTATTTTGCAAGAGTTTGTGAAGAACTAGTATTACTTCTTTCCCATTTGGGAGAACTCACTCGTGAATCCATCTAATCCTGAGCTCTACTTTGTGAAAATTTTAAAACTACGAATTTAACTCTTTGTTATAGGTCTACTCAGATTTTCTACTTTTTCATCAGTTTTAGTAGTATGTATACTTTTAGGGATTTGTTCATTTAACGCTCCTGTAGACAACTGTTTTTAAAGTTACATTTGGGACTTGGCTGGCGCCCAGTGTTGCAGACTCTGCCCTCCACTGCCGAGGGTGCAGGCTCAGTCCCTGGTGTGTCTGTGTGCTTAGTCACTCACCTGTGTCCAACTGACCCTGCGACCCTTTGGACTGTAGCCCACCTGGCTCCTCTGTCCACGGGATTTTTCAGACAAGACTAGTACAGTGAGTTGTGGTTTCCTTCTCCAGGGGGTGTCTTCCTGATGCAGGGATCAAACCCATGTCTCCTGTGTCTCCTCTACTGCAGGATTCTTTACCTGCTGAGCCACTGGGGAAGCCCCTTGATCCCTGGTCGGGGAACTAAAATCCTACATGCCTCATGTTGTGGCCAAAATTTAAAGGGTGTTTTACCATTTTCCTTAACTTAGTCTCCAGAAAAGCCTCTATTTTATTTACCTTTCAAAGAGTCAGCTTTTAACTTTTCATCCTCTCCACTGTACCAGTGTATCCATTTCATTCATTTCTTTTTTCTTTATTACAGTTGAGCCTCATTATTTGTGGATTACATATTTAAGAATTTGTCTACTCATGAAAATTTATCTGTGACCCTAAATTCAATACTTATGATGCTCTTAACAGTCATTCTCAAACATGTGCATAGAGCTGCAAGAAATTTAAATTGCCACATTCACATGTTTCTAGTGGAAATCGAGCAAGGTGATATTTTGCCATCTTTTATTTCTTATACTGTAAACAAGTGTCCTTTTTGTCATCTATTTAGTGCCATATTTTGGGTACTTTTGTGCTTTTTTATTGATGATTTTGCTGTTTAAAATGGTTCCCAAGCATAGACATAAAGTATTGTCTAGTATGCCTAACAAGGCTGAAAGATACATTACAGAGAAAATGCATGTGTTAGAAAGTTTTGTTTTAGGTTTAAGTTATAGTGTAGTTGGCCACGAGTTCAATGTTAATGTTTCAACAATATATAATCAATAGGGTGTCTTTAAGCAGAAATGCACATAAAACAAGATTATATATTGACTGCTTGACAAAAATGTCACCACTAGGGACTCACAGGCTTTCCCCTGCTGGCAATGGCTCAATATTCACAACAGCTTTACCAATCTTACTACTGCAAATAAAGAGAACTGATGGTATTTTATTCCTTCTGTTTTATTTAGACTTATTTTGTTACTCTTTTTCTAAATCCCAAATTGGATGATTAAGTCATTAATTTTTAGTCCTGCTTATTTTCTAACATAAGACAAAATATTTGTAGTAATACTTTTTATCCTAAATATTCTTAGTGGCTCCTGTTAAAATTTTAACCTTAAGATTTACTCTAAAACTAATAACTCATTTTCTCATTACTATTAAAAAGCATTCTTTGTTTTAAAGTATTTTTTACAGTCTCATTTTGTTACCTGTTCTTGTATTCTCTGTTCCAAACAGTTTAATAATTCAACCGCATCTCCGGTACCCAGAGCTGTCAGCTCAGTCTGAAATGCGGCTAGTAAAACACTGCGCTCCCTTAAGAAAACCTGCTGAAGAGCAAGCAGAAGTTCACCTCGCCAGTCGGAGGAGCTCTCGTCAGGTTGAGAACTATCATAAACCTAGCAGAGTACAAAAAACAAGTTAGTTTTCAAATAAGCTGAGAACTGTTCTAGAAATGATATTTGTCTGCTAACCAAAACCAGCACTGGAAATCTAAGAGGATACAAATTTATTTTCAAGTGTGCAACTTGGAGCACTTAAATAATACATAGAAATTTATGTGAAAAACATCATAAAAGACAACAGCTAATTTGGCCAAGTGCCTTATTATTGATAAAAATCATATAAAGCTACTTAGATGCACAATAGTCTTTGAGTACCTTGGCTTCTCTTTGCACTTGCATTTTGGTAATTAAATCCTTAAGAGATGAGATTGTACTGAGGTAAGCTCTTCTCTCTTCCAGCCAAGATTCTGAAGTCTGCTGAACAGGATGGTCTTCTCCATCACTATAGGGAGACTCAGTGAGAGAGAGCACCTGCATGCCTTCATTATGGACAGCTCTCAGTAATCCCTAGAAACCGTAACACAAAAGCCAGAATTCAGACTTTTTCAAAAACTATAAAGTCAGACATGAACAAAAAATCCCAGTTAGACAGATTTAGAAAAGCCACTGCAGAAAGGAAACACTAGCCTACCATTACTGAATGCTTTCTTCCTGTGGAGGGGTAAGCCAATCCCAGAAGACTGTCTATGCCCTTACGTAGGTCTCATCCCGTAAGTTCTTTCTATTTATCTAATGTGCTCTTCTTGGATTTAATACCAGGCACTAATTTGACCAAAAGAAATATGTAGAAGATAGGTTCTAGTCTTTGAGATTGCTTTAATAATTTGGCAAACAAAAATATTAGGAATAGAAATTTTTAAAAATCTTTATACCATTAAATATACTCTATTATCTGTAAAATACAGAAATAAAACTAAATAGAGCTGTGAGTTTCCTTCTAGTTATGAAATTCTCTCTTCAGAGAGATCTTAATATAGTAAGATCTTCTATACTAACTTCTAATAAACTATTATGTTCAACATAGAAACTACACTGGCTAAGTTTTACTGAAAGATGGCTGTCTTTTAGTACCTTTATTTTCTTTGGAAATGAATCTCCTGAACTTTCACCTTCTTCTCCTCGGCCTTCTGACGCAGTGTCAAATCCCTGACTTTGTGAAAGATAAATTCCTTGACCCCAGTCTGATCCAGAATCTAAAATAAAGAAAACCATTGACTATTAAAGAGAAACAAACGCTTTTTTAAGTAAGTACTATAAAAACTCCAGAAGTTTATATAACTTACCACTGGAACATATTTCTCTAGTTTGGTAAGCATCAGAATGTGTTAACTCAGGAATTGAGGAGCCCTAATCAGAGAAAACAAAGAAATAAAACACTTTTTGCTTTACTAAAAAAGGGTCCAATGAACATTTTACTTTTTTTGTAATGCTGTTAAACAAACAAATATGTCCCATCTTTCACAATAAATAAAACTACCCATGGTTTACACTAAGGCTTTAATTTTTTTCTTCAGGGATATTACCATAATAAGAGACATTAGTAAATTAGGGAATGATAACATCAGGTTCTAAATCTGCATAGGAGCTTTGTGGGACATTATTGTTTGACTATACACAAAAGAAAGATTTTAAACTGTAGTTTTATTATAAGGAAGAAATTACCCCAACTTTGTCTCTTAACAATATAAAATTTTGAAAAAAAAAAAACAACAAACCACAGAATGTCGGAAAAAAACACTATGAAATACCTCTTTAGATCTCAGACACTGTATCACTGCCTTCAAGGTACTACATTCCTCTGTCAGTAACTGGGTAGCAACATAGTGATCTCTCTTCAAGGTTTCAGTTTCTGAAATATGTCTGGATTCCATATCCAGAATTTCGGCAGCATGTAGTTCTTGCATCTGCTCAATCTTTTCAGTAAACTGATTAATTATTTCAGTGACTTCTTCTGATGAACATTCACTCCGTAAGTCAATCTGGATTCCTGCATTTCTAACAAGAACTTGTGGAGTCTCATTGCTGCTGGTGACTTTGAGGGTCCTATCCGTCTGGGATGCAGAGCTTTGACCCACTTTTACAGGAAGTGGCTCTAATGTGCAGACCTTTCTGTCTTCTTGTACCTCAGTATTACCTTCTCTTTCTGAGAAGCAGGATAATTTTGCTTCTGCCTTTTTGAGTTGATCCCTAACTTGGCTTAAATCTTTCTGGAGAAATGCTGTATATGTTTCTTTTACCTAAAACATAAAACGACAGTTTAGAACATTCAAGTAAAAATATCACATGTAGAATTTAGGGTTGAGAGTATAATTCATGCTCATTTTCCATGGAATAACAGGGAAAACATTTCAGAAACAGAGTTTTCACACACAATTGCATACACGTAGAGTCACAGATTAACACAGAAGTGAAATCATTTTATCGGACTCTTACTTTTGGTTCTCAGGGATTAACATCCTTCATTCTCCTTCTTCATTAACTAGACTAGAAGATTAAAAGCATCCCCCTTTTAAGAGACTAAAAGATTAAAAGAGATTCCAAGGAAAACCAAACAAGAAAGATGAGAGAAAAGAAACTTACAATAACTCTTCATCAAATTTATGAAAGATTTTTTTCCCTAGCTGTTAAGTTACAGATCTGGGATTGTTTTCATATTAAGAGAACATACACTTTGAAATAAAATAGGAAGAAATAGAAGCTATGTTATTAATTTTACCAAAAGCTCTTCTTGAAGTTTTTCTGCCTTCTCTTTGTAACTGACAAGTTCTTCTTGGGTAGCTGCTGACTCTGCTCTAACAGTCTCAAGCTGACCAAAAAATCCATTTTCTTCATTGGTATGAAACAGCTCAGTAGTTGTCTGAATGGCAGTGGAAAACACAAACATGTCATTTTCAAAAAAAGCCAAATTCAAGGTACATGAATATTTCAATAAAGCTTTTTCAGGAACAACTGCCTATCAGATTAAAGGGGTTAAAATGACCCATGTTCTTTCAACAAATAGGGAAACTCTTCAGAACCATCATTTTATATTCTTGAGTTAGTACAAAAAAAAAAAGAATGATTTTTTGGGACTGAAAGGTAAATCATGTCATTAGAATATATCCTAAAAAATTTTATAATTAATGAAATAGTTTCAGTTATCTATTCAAAAAAATTTTCATATTTATATCACTTTCCTCAAAAGATATGAGGTGGTTACTAAGATATTTCCTAGATATTAAGAAATAATAAAATATCTTACGAAGATATTTTAATTATATGGAAAGTCACATTACTATTTTAAATATTATTTACAGTAATTTTGATAGTTTCAGTTAGCTAGAAGGAAAAAGCCTAGTAAATGGAAAGAATTACTACTCTGACAAATAAATATTCATAGGAACCTAATATATCAGTTAATTTCTGGTGTTCAGATAAGACTACACATTACTCAAAATTACAAATATGTAAAGTGAGAATCTGAAAATTAAAGTCCTTCCACATCTGTCCTACGCTAAGAAATACCTATGCTTTCAGAACTTTACATAAACAGACTTTCAGAGAAGAAAGGATGAAATCTAACAGAGGTATAGAATCTATACAAGTGAATGATTTATCACTCATACATTAATGCACTAGAACACTAACATATTCTGATATTTTTCATTGTGTAAAAGGAATCATAACACTTAACATGCATATTAGAAGAAAGAAGAAAAAAATCCACACAAGTTCCAGAGGACATTTGCTATACTTAACATTTCCACGTTTCTTGGGACTGCTCTACTTACGACTGCTCATAATGACTATGGCAGTAAAATAAACACTGTGATTTTAAAACTATACAAAATACAGTTTGTATCCATTATTCTAGTGATAATAATATGACTATACAAAATAGTAATTTTTTTTTTATAAAAACCCTTTATATATGGAGTTTCCAGATATAAAGAACACTGTATGAATTTAATAAGTTAGCAGTAATTCTAAGGAAAAGGGAAAAGAGTTTTTTAAGGTATTTAAGTGAAAAAGATCAAACACACACTAACCTTGAGAACTTCAAAATCTCCTGGAGGGCTTCTTTCCCTTTCTTTGCTTTCCTGTTTTTTCTCGTTGTCCTCCAATAGCTTCTGCAGTTCTAGTAGCTTCTTTTCTTTTTCCAGAGCATTTTTTTCTGCAATTTCTATCTGTTCTTTTTCTAAAATCAAACTAGTCTGCATTTCAACCACCTGGCTTTCTAATTCTGATATTCTCAAGGTCAGTGCTGACACATTTGACTCCATTTCGTTTCCTGTTAGTTGAGTCAAATTCTGTATATTTGTTCTTTCAGGTTCTGATGAAGTTGATTGTTTATCTTGCCAGAATTTTGCATATTCTTTAACTGCTTCAAGTTGGACTTGACTCACAAGAGCAGCAGCAACTTTTTCCTCAAGTATATTCTGTAGGTTTACAATCTCCTTTTTTAGCACTTCTTTTTCAGCCTGGCCTTGCTCCTGCATGTCCTTTATCTGTTTATGACACTGGGTAAGTTCTAAGTCCTTTGCACTCACAGTGCTCTCGAGCTGTAGCACTTTTGTTTCCAAGCTGCTTATGGAAACTTTGCTGTTTTCTTCAAAAGGATTGAGGTAAGTCTGATTTTCTAGGGGTTGAAGAGCATCCTCAGGAAGGACTACTTCTAGTCCTGGTGTGTTTTTGTTCAGGTCGTCTATAGCCATGTTAACACTTTTCTCTGGTATGCTATGGATTTTTTCAATATTTTCACGTTCTCTCTTTAAGTTGCATAATTCTTCTGTTAGTTGGTTCATTTTTAAATTGGTTTCTTTAAGTGCATTTTTCGTCAAGGCCATTTCTTCATTAGTGTTTTCTACTTGCTGTTCCAAAGCCAGTTTTTCAGCTGTTACCATATCCAACTGATGTTTTAAACTATCTGCTTCTTCCGGGAGAGAATAAGCAACCACTGATGTCTTTTGTTCAATATGTGCCAATTCCTGTTGAAGTTTGTCAATCACTTCATTCAACTGCTCAATTTCTTCTTCTCTATTTTTCTTCACACGTTCTTGATCACTCAACAAACATTCTATCTGGGTTTCAAGATCCCTTATAAGTTCATTTTTTTCTTCAATAACCTATCAGTTAACAAAAAAGCAACATATATAATAACTGTGTATTTATATTTGGGGAATTTTATTTTAGGGCAGTATCTTAAAGTGTTGATCACATACACAAAAATAATATACTTCTCAGAAATACTAAATTAATTTTAATATAGACCACAAGTCTTACCAAAAATGACCTTATTTAGAACTTCTTTCAGAAAATTATTAAATATAGAGTAATTTATACATTTAATAGCTGATTTCCTGTAAGTAAAATAGTCAGTATCAATACACTCTAATCGAAAAGGATGAAAAGTACTGAAATAAATGTCTATAACAGTTTGTGCTTAAATACCATTACCTTATTTAAAAACTCAAACAGAAGAATTTTGAAGTTTTTAATATTTTGGTTAGAATGATATGATGAAATCTGAGTTACCAGAAACTATGAAACATCAAAAATGATGATCATTTGACTATGATCATTTGACAATATTAGGAATGGATACAAATACACATAGCTTGTTAAACTAATATGTTTTAATCAATTAAAATTAATGGATAAAAGAGAATTAGGTTTTATTTGGTTTTTACATTCAAAAAGAAACTGAAAAATAACTATTTTGCCCTTTAAAATTCTAGCTTAACCACTATGAAAAACAGTATGGTGGTTTCTTAAAAAAGGAAAACAGAACTACTATATGATCCAGCAATCCTACTCCTGGGCATATATCCAGAAAAGGCAAGAAGTCTAATTTGAAAAGATACACGCACCCCAATGTTCACAGCAACACAAATTATTATACATAAAAAAGATAAGCATGAAAGGCTCACTGTATAATGCAGGGAACTCTGTTTAATATATTGTAATAATAACTTATAATGGAAAATAATCTGGAGAAAACTGGATCTATTTGCTGTACACCTGAAATTAACACCATAGTGTAAATCAACTACTTCAATAAAAAATAAAATTCTCATTTAAATAGTTTCATATAGTAATTTTAAACTAGTGTACCTTGTTATCTGTCGTCATTTTAAGTTGATGCTGAAGTTTCATGATTTGCTCATTCAATCGGTCAATTTCTACCTCTTTTTCTTGCATTATTTGAGCAAATTTCCCAAACAGTGCATGTTGGTCCTGAGTAGAGATAGCATCAGATTCCTTTATGATAAATACCAGTTTCTCCATTTCATCCTAGGAACAAAGATAACCATCCCAGTTGGATAGAGCATTACATGTGATCTTTAGAACATTCTGTCAATTAACTCTTACCAAGCTACAGCACCCAAAACGTTCCGAGCTACTATATAATTATTGTAAATCAATAAATCTTAAAATGTTTTGATAAAGGTCTCCAAAATTTTTCATATCTGATGAATTCAAACGTTTATGATGGGTTGAAGATAAACTCTATGCAAATCCATTTTCAGCTATTATTCCTCTGTTAAGTATTATGTAACAGCTGGAATTAACAAATGCTTAATACTATGACTATACAAGACAAAAACAATGAATTATTTAGAGGCAAAGTTTTCCTTAAGCAATTACCTTAAATAATTTGTTTTCTTGTTCAAGTTCTTGTAGGCGGGTAGTAGATTCCTTTTTCTGTATTTCTAACTGCATATGTAGTTGCTGGACTTCTTCATTCTTATTTTCCAGTTCTTCTCTGAACTGTTCTAACTGCTCTTCTAAGTTTGTGATCTTTTATACCAAAATTATCAAAGGGAAAGAGAAAAACAACTGTTCATATAGATGTTTATTTGTCAAGAGAGAATGAAGAGTGCTGGATTAAGCTCTACAGTATACATGCTTAAAACAGGTGAGCCATGAAAGGAAAGGGGTTTCTCAAAGCCAGATATAACTGCATGGTTTCTAGACATTTTCAAACTAAACACTTTAAAACTATCCTTCCCAAACTGTCCTTCAGAGGAAGGCTACAAGGAGCCATTTCCTACCAAAAATTATCTTCTGATAAAGCATAAAAGAGTCATGAGAGGAAGGGAAAGAATCCACATTTTAAATCTTATTTTGTGTTAAATTAACTGCTATCAAAAAGGCTCAAGAAAGCTGTAGAATTAAGTCAGTTATTTTAGCCACCAAGTGAGACCAACTCAATTTAGTCCCTATTAATACTTAACCCCATAAAAGGTTTGGGAGCCACAAGCCTTATTTGGGCAGAAGGGAGCAGAGGGAGACTCTAAGACCAAGAGATACTTAGGTCTCACATACAGAAACTTACAGACTAAGTTAGTAAAACCATTTTAGGAGAAAACTAGAGTGTTTCTATACGTAAGACATCTAAAATTCAGCTCTGAGTGCAGATTACCACTAATGGTAAAGCAACTGCTCTTTGATAGTTATATAGAGATTGAAACTAATGGTGAATAGTAAGAGCTAATTATATTTTAAAAATTGGGCTTGCTTGAGGACAGGAACAGTTGTTTACCTCAATGCTTTGCAAGTTCTTAGTTCATTTTTAATGAAAGGATTTTCAAATGTTTATTTATCTAATGATCAAAACTGCTGCATTAAAACCAACCTAAGATACAAGGGCAGCATTTAGTGGCAGTTGGCCCAGAGAATACTTATAAAGCATTTATCATCTTAGAACTTGAAAGGGGGCACATATTGATTACACACCAACATGTAGTCAGATGGAGGAGGAAATGGCAACCCACTCCAGTATTCTTGCCTGGAGAATTCCATGGACAGAGGAGCCTGTAAGGCCACAGTTCATGGCATAACAAAGGGTCGGACACGACAGAGTGACTGAGTAGATGTAGTCAGAATTATATCTTAGCATTAGCAAAGCAAAGACCTTCAAAATCTTCTAACCTAGTATTTCTGTAACAGAAATCATATTTATATTAGTAATAAAGAGCCATCATTTATAGCTTCCCTGATGGCTCAGATGGTAAAGAATCTGCCTGCAATGCAGGAGACTCAGGTTAGATTCCTGGGCCAGGAAGATCCCCTGAAGAAAGGAATGGAAACCCACTCCATATTCCTGCCTGGAGAATTCCATGGACAGAGGACCCTGGCGGGCTACAGCCCATGGGGTTGCAAAGAGTCGGACGTGACTGAGCAACTAATGCTTACAGGCAATTTAGTTAAGACACTGCATAATATGCTTTATATGTACTATTTTTTAAAAGCCCTGTAACGACTTTATACATCTTTACTAGGATTATCTCCATTTCAGAGATGAGGAAGGGAGTCACTGAGACAGCAGTCCCTTGTTCTGCAGTCACAAGGCTAGTATGTGGAAGTCACTTTTGAACCTCAGGAGTTTACCTCTGGAACCTGACATTCTTAACTATCATTTATCCTACTTCTAATAACTAATGTCTAAGACTTAAATTTAAATAATTTTAATACTGGTATTAAACTCAGTAATAACACCTGAAATATAGTTAGTACTTGCACACATGTAATTATCAGGTTAGTCTCCTGAAAATTGTGATGATTATATCTTCTTCAAAGTTACCTAATAGATGACATTTGCACTTCTATCTTCTATGACTACTTTTGGTGACAAGGTATTATTTCAACATATACATAGATATTTAAGCTTAAAATTGCTGCCCTTGCCTGTCTCACCTGATACTTACTTTCTTTTTTGATAAAACAGTTTACAGTCAAATTCTTAGCCTTAATATTCAAAGTGTAGTCCTGGGAGGAGAACAAGCATCACATGGGAACATGTTTGAAGCACAGATTCTCAAGCCTCACCCCAGGCCTACTAAATCAAGGTCTTCATTTTAAAATGATCCCTAAGGGGATTCATAGCGCTTTCAAGTTTCAGAAGCACTCATCTAAAGCACTAACATTCCCATCATAAGCAGCTGAACTTGAGGCATCAAAATAGAGACTTCAATTCCCAAAATGACACTGTGAGGCATTCTTTCCTCTTCTCAGCCAGACTTCAATTTCGGTCCCTGGCTGTCTTATTACTGAGGCTATGGTAAGCAAGAACCAGAAAAATATTATTAAGGTTTAAAAATAGAATGGCAGGTTTTTAGGTTTAACCTTGCTTAATTTAGCTACCAAATGATATCTAGATTGTCTGGATCACATTAATTAGCACCTATTTGTGTTTTAAGAATTTTTTTCTTTCAAATGTGTACACACACATGGGCTATACACACACACATGCTTCCCAGGTGGTGCTAGTGGTAAAGAACCCTCCTGCCAATGCAGGACACATAAGAGATACAGGTTAGATTCCTGGGTCTGGAAGATCTCCTGGAGAAGGGCATGGCAACTCACTCCAGTATTTGTGCATGGAGAATCCTATGGACAGAGGAGCCTGGTGGGCTATAGTCCATGGGGTCGCAAAGAGTCGGACATGACTGAAGCAACTTATCACAGTCCAGCTAGTGCTGCTGCTGCTGCTAAGTCGCTTCAGTCGTGTCCAACTCTGTGCGACCCCACAGACGGCAGACCACCAGGCTCCGCCATCCCTGGGATTCTCCAGGCAAGAATACTGGAGTGGGTTGCCATTTCCTTCTCCAGTGCATGAAAGGGAAAAGTGAAAGTGAAGTCGCTTCAGTCGTGTCCGACTCTTTGCGACCCCATGGACTGCAGCCCACCAGGCTCCTCCGTCCATGGGATTTTCCAGGCAAGAGTACTGGAGTGGGGTGCCATTGTCTTCTCTGCACAGTTCAACACACACATACATATATATATCCTCATTAGATAGAAGATTCCTTGAGATTGGTGCTGGTTTTAAAATTGGACAGTGATGTTCTACACATGGCAACTCAATAAATACTGAATGACTGTCTATGATAATTTCTCATCAGCAAGGCAAAACATCCCCGATGTTTTGGCAGTACAGCATCACAAAGCTCCAGAATCAGAGAAATCGAGGAGGAATTCTTGTTCAGCCACTTACTGTGTGACCATGAGCAAGTTCCTTAACCTTAATTAAGATCTGGTTTACTCAAGAATAAAGTGGAAACACCAAAAGAACCTATCCTCAGGGAAAGTGTAAGGGTTAAAGACACAAGGCATTAATTAAAATACCGACCACTTCCTAGCACAGACCATAACAAAGTTAACTGTTATTATTTATTATTGTCATTTTTAAGTTAGATCTCATTGCTGCTGCTGCTAAGTTGCTCTATTTAAAACCTATCATATTAAAAGTGTCTTTTTCTTAAAGAAATTCTTCTATTTCTCTCCACATTATTCTCCTTCTCTTATACAGCCTAAAACCCATATCTTTTAAGGTTTTCTTTTCTTTCTTTCACTCTGCATTTCTAAATATTGTAATAAACTTTTAAAAAAGTTTTACACAAATTTAGGCTATGAGAGTAGTGGGAAGTATCTCAAATATAACGACACCTAGTCACCTTACGTTTATACTGTCAGATATCTGAAAACATTTGTCTAGTGCAGGAGAGAATGCTTAAGAAGTTATTTTCATTAAAAGATATGTTTCAATTTTACATTCCTATCTTTCAGTCTCCAGTTACTGAGTGACTGGGTTCTGATAGAACACTTGTCACTGTTATTCAAAATTAGTAGACCAAGTTTGTTGTTTAGTCACTAACTTATGTCTGACTCTTTTGTGACCCCATGGACTGCTGCCCGCCAGGCTCCTCTGTCCATGGGATTTTCCAGGCACGAATACTAGAGTAGATCAAGGTTAGCTGTCAATTTAATTCTTTACTCATTCAACAAGTCTGGCTCTGTTTCATCTGTAAAAACTGGCAGCTAGTTGATAGAAGCTCTCTAGGGTCTCTAGTAATTCCAATAAATATAATTCTAAGTAAGTAGGAGACAGTTATTGGATCCTTACTTCAAGAAATTAAGCAGTTAAGTAGTGTTAAATAAAATTAAAATGACAATATAAAATTTTACTATATTTAATCAATTATTTCTGCCTTTGTGACCAGTTTTGGAGTCCCATCTTTTTAGAAAGCAGATCATCTATTTGATTACTTAGTGTAAGAGAAATCTTTACATGTTAATTCTTTTTGAAGCACACATAACAAAAGTGGTTATATGTCAACAAAAGTGTCCCCAGTCACTCACATGAAAGCCAAAAAATAAAATAAATAAGAATCTCTTAGACAAACATTAGTTAGTACTATGAGATAATGAGAAAATAATAATTTTCATGAAAATAATCATTTCCATTATTTATATAGGTGACTTTTTTATTCTCTAAACTACAAGTTCTCTGAGCTATAGTTTTAGGTGACATCTAAATCAATCTTCTTTTTTGCAAAGTACTCATTAACATTTATAAACTGTTTACACTCAATAAACACACATTAAATGTTCTGAGAAAATTATATGGAAAGAGATAAAAATGTAATTAAAAATTTTGAAACATTTAAAATGATATGCTATAACTAGATAGTAAGGTACAATATGCTAGAGAAAAACTGATGATAGACAAGGTTTAAATAATTAGGACTTGAAAATGATGGCTATTTTAAAAGTGCATCTTCTGGTTTTCTTGGTGTGGGGGAAGGGAGGGAGCAGAAAAACATAACTTTATAGAATTAAGAACATGTTTATTAGTACACTGTTAAAAGGCACTATTATCTCCCAGGGAAATATAACTTTAGAAAAAACAAACTCCACGGGAAAGTAGCAGTAATTCAAAGCCTACGGCAAGGCCAGGAGGAAGATACCTCCTTGTGCCCTAACACTAGTCTCTCTCTCTCTACACTCGTCTTCATTTAATTCGTACCTACCAAACGGGCCACCTTTTTGTCCTCAAAACTCCCTCCTCTGTCAAGGCTACTTGCCTCCTCTTCTTCAATCCAGTTTACTGGTTCAAATGTTCATTGTCCTCAACGTCAACTTAGGCAATGAGCTAAGAAACAGTCTATACTTTGGTTTCATACCATAAACTCCATTCTAATCAAATTAAATTTTCTAAAGTAATTCAAGCCACATTCTGTCATTAAAAATAAACTTACCTCTTTTTCCTTTCTGTCTATGGCATCTCGCTCTGCCTGCAATTGTATTTCTAGAGACAATTCTGCTTTAGCTTCTACAGCTCCAAACTGTTTTCGGTCCTCTACCTTTAAACACATAAAAATTTTCTCAAAATTTCAGACATTAAATCCTGATTATCCATTTTAATTGGAGAAGAAGAAATTCTATTTCTTGAATTAGAAGTAGTCTACATTAGTGAATAATCAAAAGTTAATCAAACATTCACTCTTGAATGCACTTTATATAAATTAGAACAAGAATGCCTAACAATCTTAAAATTCATTTCTCAGGTAAAATGAAGGCTATCCCCTCATCTCCTCCCCTCCCAAATTTCCTTATACTGTTTTTCTTTAGCATAATAGGAACAGATCTCACTGCTTCTTAGTCTGGGGCAGGGCATCAGCCTGAACTGGTGCCTACAGATTTTCACTTGGCTGTTATTTTAGAATCTTATTAATGCTTAAAAGGGTAATTAAGTCTTCTGGCTTAATTAATCTTTCTTAATCAGGACCCAGTATGCAAGGGATATTTGGAGAAAAGAATAAACAGAAATGGTTATGACGTCAATGAAGACATACAGATACATTATGCAATAATATCAACAGAATCCTTAGTAATTTTTTTATGTAAATAAACTGATGTTCATGTAACTAAGTGTAATCTGTACTAAAACACTTGATAAAATTAACCCAAAGAAAATGTCACACCTTTTGAAAAGTGTCTGCACTAACGAGTAAGGCTTGCTCCAGCTCCCTTACTCTGAACTCCAGTTTCTCAATTTCTTCATTCCGCTCCTGTATATCCCTCTGAAGCTGCTCTTTAGACAGCAAAAGCTCACTGCACTTGTCCGTTTTTTCTTTCAGATGATTTGTTAACTGCTCAACCTGGAAATATAATAAGTAAAAACTGTAATGTTAAAATATGTAAGCATGTTAGTAATAAATCTATCCTCCTTTCAAATTTTTTTAGATACTATGCTTAATTTTATTTTTCATAAGGATGGCACTATCATCTCCAACTATAGCAACATTTTCTGAGTTGGTGCATCTAAGCAGCACTAGTTAAAGAGAAATAATATTGCTTTCACCAACTCTTTTAAGAGAGTTCTGTTAAGACTAAGGTTTTCTCTAGCTAGGAGGAAAAAATAAATGCATTTTTGAATAATGTTGAATTGCAAGCTCAAATAGCACAAACACACTAAAACCTAATAAAGAAAACAAATTTACACAGTACTTATTACATTCATATGTGAGATACAATGACCTAAAAAAACTTTCATGGATTATACTTTTCTTTCCACCAATGGTTTATCAACACATATAATAATACAGTGGTTCTAAAATAACATAGGGACAGAAGGGAACTGGGGCCCTTTAATATAGTTACTTGGAAAAAAGCTTTTCAGCCCACACATTCCACCAGCCTAGGAGAGGGATCAGGATACCAGGCAGTGCGAGGGATCCGTGTGCCCTGAAAAAGTGATTCGGATAAGAAGCAGATGGAAGGATATAGGAAAGATCAATAAGATAGCTTGTGAAATTAGTTCTGGTCAAATGAAGAGAGAAAGCTTATTAAAAAAAGAAATATGATGGTAAGAAAATAAACTCTACCTTATTTCAGTGAGATTCTTAGAGGAAATTATCTAAAAATGGCACTTCTTCCTTAAAACATTAAAAGAAATGCTAGCTTACCTACAATTAGAGGTTGAGAAAGGACACTAATAAAGCCTGAGGGGAAGCTTGAACAATAAAAGGTGGACTAAGATTTGAAGTAAGGTTAAAGGAGAAGACAATAAAGCAGGTATAGCAAAATGCCACAGTATACTGTTAACAGTTAGATTTTTGTTTGTTTGTTTTGATCCTGAGAAAATCAGAAGCTAGAGAATCAGATCTGGCTAAATAAGGAGAAAACAAATGGATCACAATGTTTTGGAAGAAAATCAAACACATACTTTCTTGTTAGTTTCCTGAAGTTTTATGAATGAGGCAGATCACCCTTTTTAAATATACGGAAACAAGTAGTAGGAAATGACTAAGTTCTAGAGCTTGAATATTCTTTCGAGATTCAACAAACACACAGCTATTTTTCAAAATCAAGAATATGTCAGGAACACGATGAATGACTATCAACTCTGTGGGGACTGCTAACTTTTCTACTGCTCCAGTAGATAAGGCTGTTCTACATCAGATTCCTTCTGGTTTTTTGTTTTTATTTTTATTTTTTACTTACTGGATGGAATTTTTATTTTTTTTTATTTTTTCAATTTAAAATTATTATTATTATTATTAATTAGTTTATTTTCTATTTTTTAACTTTACAATATTGTATTTGTTTTGCCATACATCGACATGAATCCACCATGGGTGTACATGTTTGCCCCTTCCAGAACCCCCCTTCCACCTCCCTCCCCATCCCATCCCTCCAGGTCATCCCGGTGCACCAGCCCCGAGCACCCTGTATCATGCGTTGAAACTGGACTGGCGATTCGTTTCACATATGATAATTTCCATGCTTCAATGCCATTCTCCCATATCATCCCACCCTCACCCTCTCCCATAGAGTCCATATGGTTTTTTGTTTTTAAAGATACCTTTTGTTAAATAAGACTGTAGATAACATTTTATGACAATGAGTTATAGGTTATTTTATACTTCTTTGGTTTCTTTACTTTCTCATATTGAAGTAATATTTAAGTTTCTGATTTTGAAAAAGGATATACAATAGAAAGAATTCCTTTCAAGTTTTTTAAGATATGAATCCTATTTTATACATAATATACAAATTAAGGTATGGAAGACAGTATCAATGAAAACATTACCTCTCTAGTTTGGTGTTCACTGATAGGCTGGAATCGAGGCACGACCTTAAGCTGTTGTTCTAGTTTCTGTATTTCCTGTTGGAATACATCTCTCTCGTGTTCTCTATCAACAGCTTGCTCCTAAAGTTTAATAATGATAGTAACTGAAGAAATAATATTTATTGAAGTTATTATTTCCCTTGCTTCCCTTTAATTGTAGGCACAGTTGTCTGTTTGAAGATGAACAACTGATGATCACAGAAATGCTCCAAACCAAAAAGGTTTAAAAAGATAACACTTGTTGCATGGTACATAGCCTGGTAGGGCTCTTGTTGTATGATACATAACCTAGGGCTCTTCAGCAAAAATGTAAGCACTTAAATGTTATCTGAAGCACAACATTTTTTAAAGTTCAAGTAACGTTGAATACAAAATGCAATTAAAATGGTCTCCTTAAAATGAATTTACTTTTTTGGAACAAAGGAGGACTTCCACTATTTAAGCAAAATAAGTCGAACAAATTGTGTTGTAGATGCATTTTTTTTTCATTTTAATCTAGGTTTTTTTTAATACCTAAAATTACAAAGTATGTTAGAATCTGATTCTCTGATCTGTGAAGATAACATAAGACTTAAATGAAACTCCAAAGAAGAAAATCCACATGAAGTTAGAGATTTACCATCTTTTTTGGAAGACAGTAATGACAGCATGAAAACAGTTCGAGTTCTTCGCTTCCAGGGCACACTGTTACTTGTGTGTATACGTTTTATAGGTGAAACGGTGGACAACTAGCTCTTAGGATCCTTACTTGCTCTGACTACTGGTTAAGAAAAAGACTAGGACAAGTTTCTTAACTATGAATCTGGAAAGGCTAACTGGTAGGGCTTATTCATAATCTGTTTGTACTGCTTTTAATTCTGAAAGCTGCATAATAAAAATTTTTAATTGAAATAATACTTTTCAATGAATTAGTAGATGACACAAATAGATAAAAATATTACAATGTAAGTCTTTTCATAATTTAAAATCCACAACATAGAGTAGTAGCAAGTAGTATTCCAATGAAAAAATTATTAAAGTTGAGAATACTTACATCCAAAAATTTTCTCATTTTTTCTAACTGCTTTTCCAGTGCTTGGTTTTGTTGTCTTAAATCCATTAGTTCAGCATTTTTTTCCTGTTCCAGTTCTATAAATCTACTGACTTGTTCTTCAACATCTATTTCTAAAGCTTTCACTTGTTTTTGAAGGTCATCACGCACTTTTTCAGCTTGACACTGTACTTCTAGTTTTTCCTTCATCAGTTTTTCTGTCTCCTGTAATAATTCTGTTCATGAATGCAAAAATATACTACATTAAGTCACAATTAATGATGTTATGATAGGGAAATCACCCATAACTGTGTTCAGATTTTAACTTCATGAAATTAAGGGGCTGAGTTTTATTTCAAAAACATGTATAAAAGGAAAATACTCATGTGAAAATATCAAAATAACATATTCCAATATAAGTAAGCAAGCTAGTATCAATAAAATCAAACAGAATTAACAAAAAGAATTATGCCCTATCACTAAAAACAATATTTCTGTGAAAAGAACACAGCAAATGACCCACTCAAAGTCCACTTTCACTACAAGGAAACGAGCAAAATCTAACCAAATTCAAGCACAGAAATAACTCACCTCAGGCAAAAATCAATCCATTCTAAATCTGTAGAGTCATTTTTATATGCATACACAACACACACGAAAATCAAATACTGTAAATCTTTAACCAAGGTAAGTAAGAGTTACAGGAAAGAAATATAACCAGAATCAGAGTTTCCTGTTAGTCTTACTCCTTATTTGACCCACATTCCTGAGTTAGTCTTACATGTTCACTTGTATGTGTATCAAGGGAAAACTGACAAGTATCAGAGGCAGTGTGGTGCTTAAGTGCAAAGACTGGGTTAATCTCCTAACTCTACCGCTTCTGACATTTAATATGATGTCCTTCAATTTCCTTGTATGTCAAATGGGAATTAGTAACAGTACTGATCTCTGAGTTATTTCCCCACAATAAGTTAATATATAATATATCAAATAAGTTAATACACCAATGTGTGAAAAACAGTGCCTAGACTATGGTAAGCACTACATATACATATAAGTGTTAGCTATTATTAATCATACAATAATAAATTTTATACAGCAAAGTAAAACAATTCTCTAATGAAGAAAATGGAATGAATATAACTCGAGTCTTTACGCTAACTGGTCTGTCAACACTGTACTCAGGATTAGGAATCTACAGAAAGCAGCTTTCCTTTTAAAACAACACTGATTTAGATGTTAATACAAAAGTAATCAACCAGAAAGTCTCTTCACTAAATTTCACTGATCTTGTTGATACCATCATCTTATATACTGATTTAGAAAAGAGTACTGTGAAAAGTCATTGGTTGTAAGAACTTAATATATTCGTTAAAGAAAAAAACTGTTTTAATTTATTTTATATTGCCTATCACTATTTCATCCATTTTCTTGAAAAAACTGAAACAGTCTTATGCTCTGTGGGAATAATATGATGATGGTCACTATGACTCTCAGTTTTTAACTCCAAATTTTGGTTGTAAGAAAAGTTTTTTTGTTGCTAAAGAGACAAACTTGTAAGTATGAAACACAGCAGCAAAATTAGAGATATGTTAGTTAACTGAAAAATCCAAGGGTCACCCAATGGCCATGCAACTGTGTAAACACACCTGCTCCAGGCGCTGCATCGACTGCAGCATCTACTAGTCCTGTTAGGAAAAAAACACATACACACAACAACACATGGTGATTTACATGTCAGCTATTTCCTAAAACAGAGTAATACATACACACACACACACAACAACTAGGAGTAAAAGCTGAACATACTGACTGTCACTGGTTACATTTTGAGACGTATCCATATTCCTTGAATATTTTACAGGCATGATACACATACTTTGCACTTGAAAAATGCCAACCCTAAACCTGTGTTAAACAAATTTGAGCAACCAGAAAAGCTTCACCATATTATGAGAATGTATGGTGTATCTCTAAATTGATAAAATTTAATTAGTAAAATATACATTTATAATGCTAACTGCATGTATAATATAAAGGTGAAAGAGAAAGTCACTCAGCTGTGTCTGACTCTTTGCGACCTCAAGGACTAAAAAGTCCATGGAATTCTCCAGGCCAGAATACTGGAATGGGTAACCGTCCCTTCTCTAGGGGATCTTCCCAATCCAGGAATCAAACTGGGGTCTCCTGCACTGCAGGCAGATTCTTTACCAAGTGAGCTACCAGGGAAGCCATAATATAAAAGTGGAAGGATATGACTAAAAGGATTTAAAGTTCCATTGTTACAAAGACTGACACCTATTTTTTAAACCACTAATTACCTAATTTCTCATTTAAGAAAAGATTAGAGGTTATCTGTAAACTTATTTATTCTTTGAACTCCTGCTTATATTCAACTAAATGCCAGCTTGCTTCTTACAGCCGTTTCAATCTATTATCTTGCAGGCTGAAATCCACCCCATCTGCTCACTACTAGTACCCGATCAGCGTTCTTAGTTAGTTAATCCAGGCACACATTTTGCTGCCTTTCTGCAGTTAAAAGAACTAAATCTCATACAACTTAAAAAAAATCCTGCTTCATTATATCCAGCTTTCTCTTTAGGCAGAGGTTTGAGGAGAAACAAAGAATTATCTTTCCTGTTAACATATGCTAAAGGAAAAAGAAAAAAAAAACCAAACCTGATTCCACATGGTTGGCCAGTAAGACAATTACTAGTAAGGTAGATTTTCTTATTATTTTTCAATCCCTATATAAAACATAAATCATGGCACTGAAAGGGGAAAAAGAAGTCAACTTGAACTTTTAAGGAATGTTTCATATAAAGTCGAGATATACGTACGCTGTTCAACAGGGCCTGCCTCTGCTTTCATAGCCTCCTTCTGCCTCGACACTAATTCTCTTTCTTCTTGGATCTGCTGTTGCTCTGCTTCTAGTTCTTGTAATCTATTACCTGCACATAACAACTCCTGCTCAAGACGATCTATTATATCAGTTTTTTCCTGAATTTGCCTTTCAAAAAGTGTTTTCTCATCTGCATAGCCATCAATGACACCTAGAAAATAAAATTAACAAGGAATGCAATTATTATTTCAAATTTTACTATTATATATTTATATAAATAAAAAAGGTGTACTGTCAGCAAATTTTAAATCATTTCAGCCTATTAAAAATCTTAAATGAATTTGCTGCTGATGATAGCAGCAACTATAATATGTTCAATACAGTCTTATTAGCCATTGTGTTTAAATATGAAATTTCTCTGAATTTTCTATTACTTGTTATGCTAATTTATAACATCATGTTGGTGTAACATATTTTATTAAACAGATAGGTTCCTGGAAAGCTTAATATAAATCAAATGCCTATGAACTGAATCACATTTTAAATATACTAGAGAAAGTTGATACTTTAAGTGATTCTAGAAGACTAACACCCACAACAGCATGGTACGATATAAATAGCATGGGGCTTCAGAGGTTTAAAGCCTGGAATTAGCACTTAAAGGTGACGTCGAACAATTTATTAGCATCTCTGTTCCAGTTCCCTCATCTTTAAATAAAAAGAGCTGTCATAGGATGGAGGGATTATGGTAACAACTCACTATCATTCACTTTTGTATTTTCTAAAATTTTAAATACTTTCATATAATTCTATTAAGTACTTTCATAATTAAAAGCTATATAGATATATAGTTTTAAAAGATGCTTAGAGGAATTTTGAAGACAAGCTACAACTATTTTTCAATGGTCATTTGAAATTAAAAGTAGATTGCTGGTTTCCAAACGTGGCTTGCACCAAAATCTATTTTTAGACTTGAAATTTCTCCATCCTCAATAGCCAGCAGCAAGGTACTCACCCTCAGCCTTACTGAGCTCCACAGCCAGCTGCTCTCTGGCCCTGGACTCCTCATGAAGGCGCTCTCGCAGCTCTTCTTGGCACTTAAGGGACTCAGTCACTTCTTGTTTCTGTCTAAATGACTCACGCATCAATTCTGTCTGTGTAACTTTTGCATGTTCCAGCTAAACAAAGAGGGAAAGTATACATGAAGGAAGACAAGTGTTAAGAATACCAGTGCCCATCTCCATTAAAGCTTAAAAAAAATTTTTTAATGAAAATAAAGATATACTGTTGAACTGTAGTCATTTAATATTTCTAGTGCATGCTTATATTAGTAGATAGTGCAATTCAGTAGATAGATTAACTGTGTACAAGAGATGTATTCTAACTTTATTGAACAGAAAAAATTGCTTCTTACTGCTAGCACCTGCTTTCTCTGTTTTTACTGAAACAACTATAAGGGGGAAAACTGAGCTCAAATATTTCTAGTACTTAATATTAACATTATTAAATTAAAAAAAAATTTACCACAGCATTTTAAAATTTACCATAGCAAACAGATTTTAGAGTTACTAAATAAGGCTTTTGGTGGTAACCTTTTGTTGTTGGATAAATCAGTATCCAACCAGCGTGTAACCTTGTTTTAAATATCATCCATAACTTATTACTTGAAAATAATATGAACATACATTTAAGAGTCATAATGGAAAATTAAACATATTTTAATCACAAAATATTTTCTAGAATATCTCTAGTAATATGCTGTTACCTCAACAAAGATAAAAATTCATATATATATATTTTTTACTTTTGACTGGCAAAAGATTATTTTCCTTTAATGTGGATAACCAGTATATATTAATTTTTAATATTAAAAAAGTGACCATAAAATATGAACTATTTATATACAGCATGCTTCTGAACTTATTATATACAGCATGCTTCTGAACTTATAGTCAGAGTCAATATTTTAAAAAGAAATCAACTGCTTCCACATGTAATTTTTTTCTGTACATTATATATTGTATATATATATAATATATATTCTGTACATTATAAAATGGCTACCTTGTAAATATATGAATCTCTAAAAGAGTTCACAGCTCAAACTAACTAGGATATAAGTTTTTTTCTTCTTCAAATTTACTATACAAATACAATACACTTACAACAAAATAAATACTTCCTCTAGAAAAAATTTTAAAGTTTGCTTCTATATTCTATCTCTTGACAAGGTATAAAATTTCATTAAGATGCATTTAAATATTACTGTAAAACCACAAGAAATATTAGTAACTTCAGTTTTACAAAGCAAAACAAAAAAGTTGGCAGGGACTCAAATACAGTAGATCCAGTAAACAAATTTCATCTATTATAGCAGACAGCACCAACATCTTATTGGAATAAGAGATTCCTTCAAATATTTATCTAAACATTTTAAATGTTAAAAAATCTCTTCTATCCAGGTTAGGTACAGTTTATTCCTAATATTTATACAATACCTATACCTAATCATGTGAAATATATAAAAATATCATATTCAATATTTTCAAATAATTCAAAAACTACATTAAAAGTACTTATAAACAATTAGTAAGTATTTTGTCACTTTAATATATAAAAGCTTCAGGGGAGGTAATGAAACTATTCTGAAAGCATCTGAAATATAAGGTAGTATATGGTTAAAGCCATGAAAGTCATTAAAAGGGCCGAATAACTTGTAGTAAATCATTTACAACATTTAAATGTCAAACGAACCTGAAAGACTAACTATGCTAAATACCCTTAACACTGTTAATAACATACATTTCACATAAAAAGTAGAAAAAGGTATTTTCTCACAGGATTAGTAGGCATTTTAAATATAAGTTCCTTAGGCAGTTAGCAAAAAAACTGAAATTAGAATCCAGGCTTTCTTTTTTCTTTTCTGGAACTAGAGCCAATATGCCAAACGATTGGCTCAATGACAATTCACTTAGCTATTTTAGGTATGAGAATGCCTATTCCCTCAAATACAACCAGCCTGCTTTTACTAAGGATTGGCATCATAAACACAGAGAAGTAAGATTCTCAAGGACAAGCAGGATCTTTTTAAATAGCTTGTCTGGCATGGCAGAACTGAAATATTATCTCATTAGCTTTACGGAATTAAACACATAGCCAAGTTGGGGCTTGTGGATGAAATTTTGCCCTTCAATACATTAATCATTACAGGATGAATGAACCAAACAACAGGAAAACAAGATTCTATTCCATTTACCCTTACCAAAGACATTTAAAGTTCATTTCTCATTATTATAGCTTTTCTCACTAAATATATAAAAAACTGAAAGCATAAAATTATAAAAAAACAAATTTTTATACTTACTGAATAAGGAGGGGTAGGCAGGGAAATTTTAGAAATAAGTTTTAATATGTGCCCATTTCTTTTATGAATAATATGAAAAATAGAAGTATTAATAATTACTGAGTTATTTTCATCCAAATGTTCACACAGAGGAAAAGGATGTGGTAAAGGTACACGGGATTCAACCTCATAAATGTCTTCATCTTGTTCTTCCAACCACGAGTCACTAAGTTTGACAGTTGCCAAATAGGTCTTGTAAGAATCCATCCTAGAAGATGTAGCTGCTAATTTTCCTCATTTGCTTTACCAGTTTTCCACTACACTAAAAAGTTCTGTTTACGTTATAAAGATATACCACAGCAGTATGAAAAATTTTCTTTAGCACTATCAAATAAACATAAAAATTAATTCATACAACTGAACAACAAAAGAAAAAAAAACCCACAAATAAGAAAAACTAGGTCTCCACCAGTCTTCAGCAAAACAAAACAAAGAAACCAGAACAAAACAAAAACAAAAAAACAAAACTAAAAGCAAGTAAACATGTTTTTAATTAGAATAATGACTAAAATGTTGAAGAATGAAAGAATGAAAATATAAATGTCTAATTAGCTAAGCAATAAAACTGCTTTCACTATCAAATTGTCTGTAGAAGTAAAAGCCTTCCAAGTAAAACCTGGCAGGGAAAGTCAAGTTTGAAGTCTCCATAGAAGCAGTCTTAAGAAACGCAGTTGCAACATTATTTCCCTTGTTCTTGCTGCTTCATTCAATGCTCTTCTGAACTGAGCTATTCAAATAGCCTCTCATGCTGAACCAAAGGATTCTAGTCAGTGTCCCCTGAGGAAAGGTCAGAACAGAGGGTGTGGTTTAATGTCTGTACCTATAGGTACACTGACAGGTGGAATCTGAATTAACACGCCCACAAAAAAGCCTGCCTAACAGGATCCAAGTTCCAGTCAGAGCTCTGAAAAGGATATTTAGATAAGTTTATAATGCTTCTAAGATAAGCTAGTGTTTTTCCATTCCATTAAAAAATGTTTGAATTTAAAAATGTAAAATCAAGAAGGTCTGAATTCACATTATCAATCAGTTCTTCAACTATACCCAGTAACTGTAACTTTTTCTGGAAAACTAAGTATTTTCTTTTGATATTTCCTTAAAATAATACTCGTTCTTTTGAGCAGTCATTAAAACTAAATATAGATGGTTCGGTTATAACCTATTTCTACACTGAATTATTTACACAGTAGTTGTTAAGGAAAAAAAAACCCTCTTTTAAATTATACCACTTAAGCTACGCTATGAACTCTGACTAAGACTTAACAGCACAAGTTGTATATAATGGCCCTCTGGTAGCTTCAGAAACCTCGACAATAGTGAATAAGCCAGTTACTCAGAATTTTAAAAGCTGAACAACACGAAAGTTGTTTTAAATAAGTGAAAAACCTTTCACTGTGGTGACTTTTCTCTACCCAGTAACTAAATATCCTTAACTCACAAAACCTTATCTGCTATGGGAAAAACCCACACTAAACCAAGCCTATCAACAAAAACCCATTTTTATGCCACTTTCACTACACAAAATATCTTCAGACAAGTCAATACCCAAACCCTTCACAGTCGGTTAATAATTAGGGCAGAGAAAATGAGATTTTCTACAGAAAGCTCAGGATCTATAGCAATATGGTTTGGGATGGGGGAGGAGCACTGCTGCCTAGAATTGCAGACAAGGCAATGACAAATTCCTACTTATTATGATTTCTTATGTGAGGGCTCCAGTCAGTTTTGAGAAGACACCTTAACGTCTGTACCAGAGGGAGATCCAGCCCTACCACTGGTGCAGCTAAATCTGACTTTCTTGGGGCTTCAGCAGTTACAAAATCATCAATATCCTAGATTTTCAGCTTTATGAACTGGCTGGACCCTTGCTCGGCATTTCAAACACCTCTCAAAATACTCCTCAGCTCCTTCTGCAAGTTACAGTTTACTTTGATAATCTGGTGTCTAATTTCTCTTATTTGAAACAAACAAACAAAAAAAACCAAAACCCTGAAAGTAAGACATTTCCTTTTATAAATAGAAACATTTAGGTCAAGGCAAGAACTACAAAGAAAAATGAGAAAAACTAGGAGAAAAAAACCTCAAAAAAGCAGCAGATTAAGATGACTTAGAATGGGGCAAACAGCCCTCACAAAAAGAGTACATTAACTGATAGCATAATTCATGTTCAGAAAGGTGACCCTGAATTAAAATAATTCAAATAAGAGTATGTTTGTAAGAGAGTGCCAAACAGCTCTCCCCCAAACAGCATTATTAACGGATGGTCTATTACATATACTGATGTTCAAAGAGGTTACCTGAATTGGAATAATTCAAATAATATATTCTTTTTCTTGAAATTTTAGAAAGCAAAAAACACCTTTTGCAGTCAAAAACAGTTAAAATAATTTCAATTTTTAAGAGGCCACCCTTTTAATTATCTAGACTAGCTCATTATTCCCTGGTTTCAGGTAATCAAGATTTGCAATATATGTTTGAAGGCTATTAATTTGTGGAACAGTTATGTTTCGCTTTACTTTAATTGTACAACGTCAAGCCATTTAACTTTTTTCCCCAGAAATATTTTCCTCAATTTGAAAAACACTTCAGTTGCTCTATTTTGTATTTATTTTATTTTTCTAAGTCATTTAATAGAGAGACTAAATCCTGGCTACAATACCCTGACAGAGCTCTGACTGATGCTTATAAAATGCACAACAGGAGCAACACCTAACAGCAAAGGTATTTCAACACTTTAGCACAGCTTATGTTTAAAACATAACAAAATGTTTTGTTTTTTTGTCATAACAAAATGACAAAACAAAATCTTAACAGTACTATTGTTTCATCCTCAGAAAAAGGCTCCTTTTTGGAGAAAATATAGAAACATGTACCTTAAGTTCCATCATTCTAAAAAATGATTATTTATAAGTTTATGAGAGTTGCCTATAATAAAAATCATTCTTTGGTAGTAAAGTCCTCATTCATTGTTTTCTTCTAACACCTAAAGGAATCTCTTGGTAAATAATCTCCTACGGCTCTAAACAGTACCTCTGGATTCTACAAAAGTGAAAGTGAAAGTGAAGTCGCTCAGTTGTGTCCGACCCTTAGCGACCCCATGGACTGCAGCCTACCAGGCTCCTCTGTCCACAGGATTTTCCAGGCAAGAGTACTGGAGTGGGTTGCCATTTCCTTCTATAAAACTTTCATGCTAAAAGGCTATTTCCCACAGAACAGACTGATTCCTATTTGTACTTGATACAAAAATCAAAAATCTGAAACCACACTCTCACAGATAACTTTTCTGCAGAAACACAAAGAGACTACTAAATAAAGACAAGGTTAAAAAGATTAACTTTCTAAGGGCTTGAGAGTAATCCCTCAGCACTTTTATTCCTAGTCCAACAAGACCTATCCCAAACTGGGACTTCCCCAGTGGTCCAGTGGTTAAGATGCCATGCTCCCAAAGCAGAGGGCACTGGTTCAATCCTGGCCAAGGAACTAAGATCCCACATGCTGCACAGCATGGCCAAAAAACCAAAACCAAACCAAGACTACACTTTAACACAAATGATTAAAAAACAAAACCAAAGTTACCCTAACCAATAGGAACTATAATAGGTTGAATACAAGCCTGAATATATGTATGGTAGCCTGTCTCGGCAAAAGAGAAGTGAAATCCATCCCAGAAAATATATTATTATATGGATTTGGACATACCATGGGCAAATCACCTGTGAAATCAAATACATAAAGTAAAACACTCCTCATAGATACTATGAAATCAGACTATAAAGGTAGATATCCTGATACTTCATAAGGAAAATGATTACTTATTATTTTATTAAAGCAAGATACATCTATGGAACCTAAGTGAAAGTGAAAATGTTAGTTGCTCAGATATATTTAACTCTTTGCAACCCCATGGACTGTAGCCTGCCAGCTTCCTCTGTCCATGGGATTCTCCAGGCAAGAATACTGGAGTGGGTTGCCACGCCCTCCTCCAGGGGATCTTCCCAACCCAGGGATTGAACCCAGGTCTCCCACATTGCGGGCAGATTCTTCACCATCTGAGCCACCTGAGAAGTCCATGGAACCTAAAGCAGCCTCCAAACTTAAAGCTAAGTATAAGGCTTAATTACGATTTTCCAGTAAAGTTATATAACATATAAAACGAAGCCAGTTTTTAAAAAACAGGAAAGAAAGAGCCTTGAATATTTGAAAATATTTACTTATACTATAGCGGGTTTTCAGTGAAACTCCTCCCCAACCCCCAACAAAAAGGCCACAATCGCAGACAATAATCTCTCTCGCCATCTTAAAGGCAGTTTAATCCCTCTGACCCAAAGGCCACATGTTCCCCCTGTGTTCTGGATTCCATCCTCTCCCACCCCAAGGATCTGGCTTCACACGGCCCACCCCCTCCAACCTGCATATTCTACTTTTCCATGGATACTCAATATAAACATTTGAACCTTAAAAAAAGCATCCTGCTCCTTTCAACTGTTCTCCTGTCTTCTTCACAGCCAGGTGTCATGAAATTGCTGTCTCTATTTCTTCAACTCCATTTCTGTAACTGTCTGAATTGTGAATTCCTCCTCTATCAACTCCACAAAACTGTTCTCATGAAGGTCACTGATGATACCTATACTGAAATATCCAATGGACACTAAATTCTCAGCATTCATTACCTTTCCATGGTATCTGACAGTTATAGAAAATCACTCCTCATCTGGCTTTTAAGACACTATTCTCTAAAAACAAAACAAAACAAAGACATTATTCTCTTGATTTTCCTTGCTCATTCTCTCAATCTCTTTTGTAGATTGATATACTTTTATCCCCTTTTAAATCTCAGCACACTACCAGCACAAAAATTTAGTTTTCTACACTCTTCAAAACCATAATTTCAAATGTCTTTAAAAGTGATGCCAACTTCCAATCTAGTCTCCCAAACTCTAGAGAGTATCTTTTCCCTCTATGCACTCTAAAACTGCACTCATTATTCATTTCTTTTGTATCCCCCATCTCAGTAAATGAAAAACACCAATAACTGAGCTGGTCAAGGATCTACATGTGGTTTCTTTCCTCTTCCATTCCTTATCCCCTACATCCAACGTCACACCAATTTCTATCAAATTCAACTTCCTACAAGTTTTAAAATCACTTCCCTCTTGCCCTAACTTCATTTCTACCCTTTTCACTTGGAATATTTTAAGAGTCTCCTGTTTCTGCACATTCAGCATCTCTCCTCACTCTTTTCTTGCCCATCTATCCACCACACTGCTACCAGAGGAAATCCCTGTAAAAAACAAATTCGAGAGTATTTTCTACCAAAAATATTTCAGTGATTCCCAACACTTTTCAGCATAAACTTAAAACTTTTCAACTCACCCCTCAAGGGACACTGTGCTGACCGCTGCAATCCTTCTACCCTCTGCTCCCCACATTCCACCCTGGATGTTCTTAACACAAAACGACCCACTATCCTCAAACACATTGTGCCGGCTTATGCCAACATGCTATGCCCTTTGACACAAATTTTCTTCTTGACCTACGCACTTAGTTTCTACTAGTAAGTCTTTTCCTTTAAAGACTCATTTTCCCTTGAATTACGATTTCACTTTCATTACTTCATTAAAATTGCTCTTGTCAAGTAAGCAAGGCATTCCCCCCACCGACCCACCATCAACCACCTGCATTAGATTTCAGAATCCACTCCTCAGGGTGTAAATTGACCTGTCAGCAGTAACTGACAGAATGATTCACTCCTTTCATTTCTAAAGGGCAGAAAAAGTGCCAGTCAAGAACATGGACTCTGAAGTCAGTCTGCCTGGCTTCAATTTCTAACTTACACCTAACTTATAAGCCTGGGCAAGTTCTCTGGTTTCTATGCTTCTGCACTGCACCCCTCCGTCCCCTCAGTCTCTATTTAACAAGGTGGTCAAAGTGATCTTTTTGAAAAATGTAAGTTAGATCAGTTACTGAAAAAATCTCTAATGACCCAAAGCTGGAAACAATCTATATGTCCTTTGGGTAAACAAACTGGTTCATACTCCTCCTCTCTCAAAGAGACAAACTATTAACACACGTAGATGAATCCTACATGCATTTTGTTAAGACAATGAAAGCAGACCCAAAGAATGCATAATGCATGATTTCATTTATGACATTCTGGAAAAGGCAAAGTTATAGGGACAGAAAGTGGCTAGTAGTTGTCAAGAACAGGAGGTGGAGGAGGGGCTGACTATAAAAGAATGGAGGAGCACCAGGAAATTTGGGGGAGATGGAATTATTTTGTATAATGTTTGTGGTGGCAGTTACATAACTCTATGCATCTGTTGCAACCAAAAGAACGGTCTACACACAAAATGAAATTTATTGTATGTAAAATTTAAAAAAAATTAACCAAAATGTCAGAAAACCCAAAATGGAATAAAATCTGTAACAAATGATAATAATTGTATTAAAAATGAACAACAAACCCACACTTCAGGGGCAGGGAGAAAAGATTTAACCTGAAATACTCTGAAAAACAGTACTTTCTTTACTGTAAGGCTAAAGACAAAAAAAGTCAGTCAGTTCAGTTCAGTTGCTCAGTCACGTTCAACTCTTTGCGACCTCATGGACTGCAGCACGCCAGGCTTCCCTGTCCATCACTGACTTCTGGAGCTTGCTCAAACTCATGTCCATCGAGTTGGTGATGCCATCCAACCATCTTAGCAAAAAAAGTACTATACATAAATATTGTACTCTAGTTAGTAAAACTGTTTTTCCCAGGGGTATAGGTTAGCAACTGCAAAATTACTTTATGGGTATATATGAGTATGAAATTACTTTATGGGTATACATGGTTAACAAATAAGTAAAACTACTGTAGATAATGACAGCCTGGTTTCTCATCTTTGGAGAACAAAGTTACAAAGGAAAGGGGAAAGGGTAGAAAGAATGCGGTGGTAGTAGTGGTAGTAGTTGGGAACTGGAGGTATCAGAATGAACTTATACTTTTATTATATATACAAACAGATACAGAAAAAAATAGATGCAAATTGTTTTTCAAACTGTCTGCTGAGAGGAGCATGACACCTTACTAACAATAAGCACATACAGCACCCAGGTCTTGGTTTTAACGTATCATTCTCTAATAAAGGGAACTTCTAATGAAATAAAACTTCCTTGGAGAAGGGGTTGATTCTAGGGCTGGGGCGGGGAAAATACAAGATGGGCCTGGAGACTGTGATAGTGCAAATGTTCCAGAGAGGAAGCACCATGGAAGTGCCCAAGAGCCAACCTGAAAGACTTCTTCATGTCAAAGCTAGAACAGAGCTATTACAGTATTTGATTATAGATAACCCATTGAATGGTCTAGTGGTTTTCCCTACTTTCTTCAATTTAAGTTTGAATTTGGCAATAAGGAGTTCATGATCTGAGCCACAGTCAGCTCCTAGTCTCGTTTCTGCTGACTGTATAGAGCTTCTCCATCTTTGGCTGCAAAGGATATAATCAATCTGATTTTGGTGTTGACCATCGGGTGATGTCCATGTGTAGAGTCTTCTCTTGTGTTGTAGGAAGAGGGTGTTTGCTATGACCAGTGCATTCTCTTGGCAAAACTCTATTAGCCTTTGCCCTGCTTCATTCTGTACTCCAAGGCCAAATTTGCCTGTTACTCCAGGTGTTTCTTAACTTCCTACTTTTGCATTCCAGTCCCCTATAATGAAAAGGACATCTTTTTTGGGTGTTAGTTCTAAAAGGTCTTGGAGGTCTTCATAAAACTGTTCAACTTCAGCTTCTTCAGCATTACTGGTCGGGGCATAGACTTGGATTACCGTGATATTGAATGGTTTGCCTTAGAAACGAACAGATATGCAGATGACACCACCCTTATGGCAGAAAGTGAAGAAGAACTAAAGAGCCTTTTGATGAAAGTGAAAGAGGAGAGTGAAAAAGTTGGCTTAAAGACCAACATTCAGAAAACTAAGATCATGGTATCTGGTCCCATCACTTCATGGCAAATAGATGGGGAAACAGTGGAAACAGTGGCTGACTATTTTTTTGGGCTCCAAAATCACTGCAGATGGTGACTGCAGCCATGAAATTAGAAGACGCTTACTCCTTGGAAGGAAAGTTATGACCAACCTAGACAGCATATTAAAAAGCAGAGACATGACTTTGCCAACAAAGGTCCACCTAGTCAAGGCTATGGTTCTTCCAGTAGTCATCTATGGATGTAAGAGTTGGACTATAAAGAAAGCTGAGCGCAGAAGAACTGATGCTTTTGAACTGTGCTGTTGGAGAAGACTCTTGAGAGTCCCTTGGACTGCAAGGAGATCCAACCAGTCCACCCTAAAGGAGGTTAGTCCTGGGTGTTCATTGGAAGGACTGATGTTGAAGCTGAAACTCCAATCCTTTGGCCACCTAATGCCAAGAGCTGACTCATTGGAAAAGACCCTGATGCTGGGAAACATTGAGGGCAAGAGGAGAAGGGGACGACAGAGGATGAGATGATTGGATGGCATCACCGACTCAATGGACATGGGTTTGGGTAAACTCCGGGAGTTGGTGATGGACAGGGAGGCCTGGCGGCTGTGGTTCATTGGGTAGCAAGGAGTCGGACACAACTGAGCAACTGAACTGTACTGAACTGAACCCATTGAAAAAATTAATAGCTATGAGTCCATACGAGGCCTGATTAGTTAAAATAAATGTGAGTGAATAGCTCTTACAGAAAAATTCCAATCAATAAATAAAGAACGATGAATGATGATAGAAAATCACCACTAGAACATCACAGTAACAACTGTACAGGCAAGATCTACAAATGGATGCTAAGATTAGTGGGTGGAAGTTTAAAGAGAAACAGGATATTTGCATAGTATCAAAGTACCTCCCCCCAAATATTTATTAATTACAAGAGGAAAATAATAATAGAATGAAGAAACCCAGCAGATACCAAAAGTGATTGAGATTAACAGGACTAGTAATAAGATACATTCCTTTAAATTTGATACACAGAGAAGGGCACATTGCTCCTGTGGTATTCTTGTTAAATTCATAAGCTTCATATAATCATGAGAAAATATCAGACAAAATCAAATCGAGGGATATTCTACAAAGTAACCGGCCAGTTCTTCTCAAATGTCAAGGTCATGCAAGGCAAAGCAAGATTCAGGAACAGTCAGTCTAGAGAAGAAGACATGACAATAAATGCAAGGTGGGACTCTGGAATAGATCCTCAAACAGAAAAGGACACTAGTGGGAAAACTGGTAAAATCCAAACAGCTTATAGTTTATAGTGATGCACCACTTTTCATTTCTAAGTTTTGATAATTATAGTACGGTTACACAAGATGTTAACATTAGGGAAAGTTGAGTGAAAAGCACATGGGAACACTTGGTACTATTTTTGCATCTTTTCTGCAAGTCTAAAATTATTTCAAGGGCTTCCCTGATGGCTCAATGGTTAAAGAGTCTGCCTGCCAATGCAGGAGACATGGGTTCAATCCGTGATCAGGGAAGGTCTCACATGCTGCGGAGCAACTCAGCCACAACCACTGAGCCTGTGCACTAGAGCCTGGCAATGGCAAGTACTGTGCCCATGTGCTGCAACTACTGAAGCCCGTCCGCCCTAGAGCCCATGCTCTGCAACAAGAGAAACCATCACAGTGAGAAGCCTGTGCACGGCAAAACGAGAGAGCAGCTCCTACTCACCACAACTAGAGAAAAGCCTTTGCAGCAACAAAGACCCAGCATAGCCAAGAATAAATAAATTTTTTTTTAAAATTATAAAAAATAAAACTACTTAAAAATAACAAGTTAAAAAATTGTACCCAAAGACTCCACATCTCATTATGAATTAAATTCCAAGTTCCATGTGATCCAGTCCCCAGGTATCACTCTGACCTTGGCTCCCATACTTTCCCCACTCTTCTTGTTTCATCTGCATGGGCTTCTGTCAACCATAAAGAGAACCAGCACTGGACCACTTCAGGACCTATACTCACTAACTCCTTTGCCTGAAATATTCTTTCCCAACTTACCCACTGGCTGTCTCTGCTTGACTATCACATTATCAGAGAGGTCGTCCTTAACTTTCCTGTGTAAAGTGTCCTCTCCCCTCATCACGCTCTATCTCCCGTATTTTATTTTTCTTCACAGCAGGTATCACCATCTGGCATACAATGTTTATTTATCATCAGGCTCCACCAGTATATCGTTAGCTCTATGAGACTAGAGACTTTGTACACTTTGTTCAATGCTGTATCTCCAGTATCCGGGAAAGCAACTGTTATATACGAGGTGCTCAATAAATGTGATGAATGAGCGACTCTTCTCAAAGCATCAAGCCCTTCAATAAGCTTTACTTGTTCTCACCTCACCCTAAACATTCAGATGCTGCTCTTTTTTTTCTAGTCTCAGGTTACCCTATGCAGAGCTATTTACCTGAAAGTCTCTTTCACTGCAAAAAGGTGAGCAGTGTCAGCTCTGTTTCAGATTTTTATGACAAGTTAAAAAAAAAACAACCCAAGATAAAAGGGAAATATTCCATTATGAAGAAGAATCAAATAATGCTTCCTTAAAAGGGAAATGGAATACTAGTAATTTCACGAAGAGAACTATCCATTATTTTGGAGTTAAAATAATTGGTAAAAATATTCATCATGTTCAAAATAATTTTAGTTATTAATGAGAATATCATGAAGTCAATGTCTTTAAACATCTCTCATGGAAAAGCAGTAACTGAACTAAATTTCAAGAAAAATGTTCAAAGTTTCCATTCCCACTGCCTTAAAAATGTAATTCATCTACAGAATATCTGATTTTTATATCAAATGTCAACAGCTACTTCAATTTTTTTATATAATAGGTTATTAGTAGAACACTTCAGAATTCTGTGAGAATAATGTGGATATGATAATAATAATTTCTAGGTCAGTGGTTCTCAAACTTTAGTCTGTACTGGTGTCACCTAAAGGACTTGTGAAAACACAGGTTTTGGGGCTCCATCACTCAGTAAGGCTCAGGCAGGGCCTGAGAATTTACACTTTGAATGCTCTGTTCAGCGATATTTTAACTAAAAAGATACAAAAAAATCTACATGACATATCGCTGCTTTAGTACTTAACAAATTGAGAATAACCAGGCTCCTAATGTACCTCAAAGGGCCCGCCCTGGTCACATAAGCTTATTTGATAAGCTGTAATCTTAGCCTGGGAAACTGAGTGCTTCAGGTGGATATCCCACACTTGCCTGTTGACAGTGTTAATGGATTATGGGAACGTTTCTCTTCAGTAGCCTGAAAGAACAAGTCCAACCACTCATCACTTCTGATTTATTTACCCTGGTTTATTTACCCATGGAGCTTGTCAAATGCCAAATATATTGCATTAACTAGACTGTCCATAAATTACAATGGGTATCAGGTAGTAGCAAAAGTATTAACAGAGCTCAAGATCAAGGTCAAAGTATTCAATAGTGGTCAAAAAAGGAAAAGTATTAATAGCTGTTTTCATGGCATAAAAGATAAATACAGAAATTAAATAACAATGCAGCTGAAATAAGCAAAAAAAAAAAAAAAAAAAAGAAGAAGGATCATTTGGAAATTCAGTACAGAATTATCTATACTACACAACTTTCACAGAATACAGTAAATAATTATGATGCATACGCATTCAAGCATTAGAAGTGCTGAAAAACAACAGCTGAAAATGCTCAACGTGGTGCAGTTGACTCAGTAGAGTAGCATGTTGTTTAAGTGGCTTACACATAAGCATTCTAAAAGAAAGCCAAATCCAGCACTTACGTTAATTTTGTTAAAGACTTCAAAAGATATCAAAACTTAGTAGAAACCATGTATTTTTAAATTGTAGCTGCATTCATAATTTCAATGCTTGAGCTTGAGTTGGCTACACCTGAGGCTGATGAAAAAAGCTATAAACATAATTCTTTGATACAAAAGTATAATTTAATGTCTTGTCAAGTTAATAACACAGTGAGGTTGGTTTTAATTGATGCTGTTTCCTTAACAGCATTCAGGATGTTGAGAATGAAAAACAAATCATTTGTGATTACCATGAAGATGGGACCCCTATCATTCTTTGTGTAAATAGTCATCTTTTCTGTTTGTAAATATACAAAGATTTGAGTTTTCAGGAATACCACACGTTTTTTAGTTCTTTGTGGATGGCTCAGGAAAATCTGAGTTACTGAAATAAAGGTTTTTCAATCCTTATGTAAAGCAAGCTTCAGGAAAACAAAAAAATTACCCAAACATAACAGTTTCTTCTATATCATATTTATATCTTCAGAATTTATCTATGAAAACATTTCTGAGACCTACTTAACTGCAGATGAGTACTTTAGTTTGTTCAGACAATCAAGGAACAATCCAGAAGTTTAACAGTAGATACATGACAACAATATATTCCACTGGCCAATCAGTAAATTTTCACTGCAATGTGTGGTAATGTTAGGATTCTTCTGCTCTCAAAGATAGAGCCCATACTCTGTCACAGAAGAAAATGTAGACTGTATTCCAACAAAGAAAAATGAATCTGAGGAAAACTCTAATTAGCTAAAAACTATTAGGAGGTTAAATATTTCACTGGAAATATATATTGTTTTGATAATGCCTTCTTAGTTTAATGCCAATAGCAAATTACCAAGATGGAAAAAAAAAAGAATAATGGACTGATAATGATGTTAACCAAACAGTAGGTGGTTAACAAATTATTTCAATGGTCACTAAATAAGAGATGACTCAAAAAATGGTGTATAATCACTGACTTAACATAAAAATAAATGAATCTTGCATTAAAATATAAACAACAATATTTGTCAAACTTGATACATCTAATAGTCAATCCTGCTGCAGAAACAGAATGATTTCTTGAAGAAAAAAAGTGGCATCAATGGAGCCCAGACATCAGCAGAAAAAAGAGATCAAACATATTCTTTCAACTTCTCATCTTTTGTTTGAAATGCACATAGATTTAGAACAACGCTGAATAAAGATATCAGTGAAAAAATGTTAATAATACTGGCCCTGCAGCTGATGACAATGAGGCACTCATCTGATTAACAAGAGAGCTATGATTCCACAGGTAAATTAAATATTTAAAAAACAAGTGAAATTTCTTCATTTTAAAACAGCAAATAATTTAAAAAATTCTGCATAGAGTACTTAAGAGACACTTATAATACAGGGTGTAAAGATTTTATAGACCGAGGAAACTGCAAGTTAAGGTATAAATACAATGGTATATACTCTTGAAAGTTCTATGAAAATAATACTTTAAGGTAGAAACTGCTCCTCATTCTAATTAGCTACAAAGGTAGTAAAGTGAGGTATTCTAATCATATTTGTGAAAAGAATGCAAAAATCATGAAGGAGTTGTGGGCTTGATTTGTTGTATTTAACAGTACTGTTATGACATGTATGAGCAGATGGTTTATTTTAGAGATTCCTTATGCTATTCCTTCAAATAAATATATATATTATAATGGAATATTTCATACAATGGTAAAGTTAAAACCTCTTTTGATGTCAAAAAGGTAATGTGTAGTAAGAGTCTAGAAAAATCTGAAAATTAAAACACTGAATTTTAGAATTTAAGATTCCATCAGTAAATTATATTAACCCTCACCATTTGAAGACTATCGGTTGTCACAAAAACAACAAATTATTAAAGGGGAACCAAACTAGATTCCTGTGAGACAGAGGAGAGAAAACATTTAGTCGTAGTTTCTGAGCTTAAAAGAAAACCTACTTCAAACTCAGTGTATATTAACAATATAAGGAGGTTACCTGACTACTAGTTTCACTTATGGCTTCCAGGAGTTTTTCAACTGCTGCTTGTAGTCGAGAGCTGATATTCAGCATAAGTTCTTCATTTTCAGGGTCTATTTCAGGTCCAGTGAAGCCACTCCTCACAAGCCGCTGTGACAGCTCCGTTCCTTCCTCAGTTACTTTGGACCACATGCTACTGTCACTTCTTGGTATGTCACTTCCAGAATAAGAGGGTATAGATTCATCTGTAATCAGAATTATTTTGAAGGTATAAATCAATTATAATGAATCATTTCAGTAAAAACAAAAATTACAAAATAAAATCAAATTAAAACTTTAAATCACTGGAATGAAAGTGTTATTAAGATAACACTGTAACAAAACAAAATTGGCAAATTCAGAATGTAGTATTATTTGATGACCTACCAGGTATAAGAATGTGAAGAATAATGCTATGCTAATAGGGGTTTGCATAAATTAATACTTAAGAGAGTTAGTAGTTTTCCTTTGATAAAAAATTTTAAAATACCTTTCAATAGATATTTACTAAATGCCCATCGTGTAGGGTTTACTAAGTAATGGAGATATATAGGTGGCAAGATGTGGTTCCTACCCTCAAGGGCATTACACAAAAGTGTAATGAGAAAACAAATATTTAAACAACAACATAAAAGGAAAACACTGTGCAATGGGATATTCCAAGTGTATGGAAAGATGGAAGTGCTTGATTCTGTATGGAGAAAACATTTTGATTTCTAAGCACTATACTGGGCAGCATCACCTGCTTGGCTAGACAGTAAAAGGGACTAAGACCTTTTTGTAACTGGTTACTCCCAGGTGGCTCAGTGGGTAAAGAATCTGCCTGCAACGCAGGAGACACAGGAGACATGGGTTCAGGAAGATCCCCTGGAGGAGGGCAAGACCTGGAGCATCCCATGGACAGAGGAACCTGGAAGGCTATGGGTCTATAGGGTTGCAAAGATTCAGACACGACTGAAGCAACTGAGCACGCAGCACGCATACCAGGAAGAGGTTAGACTAATAAACAGTTCTAATTTAAACTGTGGCCTTATGTTTCCACACTAATCTTTTTTCTTATGTAAAGAAAACTGAGTTTACATGGGCAGAAGACAAAGCTTTGGAAGTGTTTTCTCTAAACTGAAATAAAAGCATAGGTTATTTATCACTTCCATGGAATACTGTACTCATCTGTGGCAGCTTGCTACAATCGAACAATGAAATTTCCTAAAGAGGAACTATCTATTCTTTTATTAACGTGTAGCACATATTTATCAGTAACTGTGCAAAGTTAACAAATAAAAAGCAGAAGAAATTTTAATTTCCAAGGTACTTGGAGTAAATATTCAGTTTGACACAATCACCCAAGAGAACAAGAGCTATTCTTTAAAATGTCTTGCTAAAGTAGCTGGTGCCATATGGAAGTCTCTCAATCTCATGCAGTAAAAATATCAGATGCAGTTTCAGATACAAAATCTGAAATCAGCACAATTGAACATTCTCTAAGTACCTCCTCTGTATAAGTCACTGGCTGAAGAATCCAAAACTGTATTCCAGAAAATGACTTAAAATGTTTGGTTATTATGTTGTGGTGGTTTCGTCACTAAGTCGTGTCTGATTCTTGCTATTACATGTGCTGTGTGCTTAGTTGCTCAGCAAAAGTTAACAAATTAACTTTTAATTTCATGGCTGCAGTCACCATCTGCAATGATTTTGGAGCCCAAGAAAATCAAGTCTGTCAGTGTTTCCATTGTTTCCCCATCTATTTGCCATAAAGTGATGGGACCAGATGCCATGATCTTCATCTCCTGAATGTTGAGTTTTAAGCCAGCTTTTTCACTCTCTTCTTTCACTTTCATCAAGAGGCTCTTTAGATCCTTTTTAGCTTCTGCCACAAGGGTGGTGTCATCTGCATATCTGAGGTTACTGGTATTTCTCCCGGCAATCTTGACTCTAGCTTGTGCTTCATCCAGCCCGGCATTTTACATGATGTACTCTGCATATAAGTTAAATAAGCAGGGGGACAATACACAGCCTTGATGAACTCCTTTCCCAATTTGGAACCAGTCCATTGTTCCATGTCCAGTTCTAACTGTTGCTTCTTGACCTGCATACAGACTTCTTAGGAGGCAAGTAAGGCGGTCTCGTATTCCCATCTCTTGGAAGAATTTTCCACAGTTTGTTGTGATCTACAGTCAAAGGCTTTGGTGTAGTTAATAAAGCAAAAGTAGATGTTTTTTCTGGAACTCTCTTGCTTTTTCTATGATCCAATGGATGATGTCAATTGGATCTCTGGTTCCTCTGCTTTTTCTAAATGGAGCTTGAACCAGTTCTCGGTTCACGTACTGCTGAAGCCTTGCTTGGAGAATTTTGAGCATTACTTTGCTAGCATGTGAGATGAGTGCAATTGTGCAGTAGTTTGAACATTCTTTGGCATTGCCTTTCTTTGGGATTGGAATGAAAACTGACGTTTTCTAGTTCTGTGGCCACTGCTGGGTTTTCCAAATTTGCTGGCACACTGAGTGCAACACTTTAACAGCATTTAAAGTAGGAAGTCAAGAGACACCTGGAGTAACAGGCAAGTTTGGCCTTGGAGTGCAAAATGAAGCAGGGCAAAGGCTGACAGAACTTTGCCAAGAGAACACACTGGTCATAGCAAACACCCTCGTCCAACAACACAAGAGAAGACTCTACACATGGACATCACCAGATGGTCAACACCGAAATCAGACTGATTATATTCTTTGCAGCCAAAGATGGAGAAGCTCTATACAGTCAGCAAAAACAAGACCGGGAGTGGACTGTGGCTCAGATCATGAACTCCTTATTGCCAAATTCAGACTTAAATTGAAGAAAGTAGGGAAAACCACTAGACCATTCAGGTATCACTTAAATCAAATCCCTTACGACTATAAAGTGGAAGAGACAAATAGATTCAAAGGATTAGATCTGATAGACAGAGTGCCTGAAGAACTATGGACAGAGATTCATGACACTGTACAGGAGGCGGTGATCAAATAAAAACTGAATGTATTGATAATAGGGACTAACAATTTATAAATACTCATGAGTTCAAAATGACAAATTCAAAATGAGTTCAGATATTGTACAATGTATATTACAAAGTCACTAAATAAAATTAATGTAGCCTAAAAAATGAATGATAGTTTTGATGAAGCAAGAAATATTAACAGCTTACTCTTTGGTGCTAAAACTAAAAATACATATATCACATCTTTAGCTGAGGGATTAAATGCATTCTAGTGATATTTTCTTTTAATGGATACAGAGAATTTAACAAATCTGAAGTAAAATGATGGTCTGACATGACGATAAGTCAAGGCTTTGTGGAGTGAAAGAATGTGGAGAAGCAAGAATGAGGTAGGACAGAGAGCTGAGAAAAGGTAGCTAAAAGTAGGCTGGATCCAAGTTGTGAATGACCTTAAATTTTAAGAAACTGGTGGCTTTGTTATACATAATGGGGAAGTAAATAATTTTTTGAGTAGGAGTATCAATTCTATGAATCAGGAAGCAAACTGTATCAATGCAGAAGGAAGGGTTAGGGAAGAAGAGTCTGGTTAGAGAGCTATTTCAACTGTCCAGATGAGAAATGATAAAGATGGACGAGGCCTGGTTACAGGCTGGAAAAAACGGAATGTGTAAGACAATGAGGACAGAAAAGCAGTATGAGATGACTGGGTTTTTCCAGCTTAGATGACTCTCAGACGACAGATGAGTCTTTAAGAGAGATACTAAAAAACTAGGAGAAAGTGTGTATAGTAAGCATGAAAAATGATTAGTCGAAGTGCTAATGGGCTACATGGAGGAACGACATTAACTTTGGAAAGTTGGGAGTCATCTGTAGAAAGGTGAGAGGTGAACCTTGGAAGTAGCCACGTTTACTCCAGGAGCTATATGTAGTGAGAGAAGGACACACAGTTGGCATCTCTGTATAGGATAAGCCAAGAAAAAATCTCTGTAAAAAAAATTCAGAGAAAGACAGGAGAGAGATGTTCCAGGAGACAAGGAGAGAACAGTTTAAAGAGACTTCAATGATCCTGTTTGTCGAGAAAGGCAAACAGGACAAGAACTGAGATGCTACTGGATTTGACAACTGCAAGGTCACTGTTGTCCACAGAGAGAGCGGCTTTGATACTATAGAAACAGAAACCCAAGCTGTTAGAAGCAAGAGTTGGTTTGATCTCTCATAGAATTTGTTGTGCATTATCTTCAGGAGAGGGCAAAGTTGAGAAAAATCATTTTTTCTGTAATATTATGAAGATACCAGCAAGTTTTAGGGTATAAAGAAAGAATCAGTGGTAAGGAAAAAAACTGAATGATCAATTTGATGAACAGAATCATGATTTCAGACTGGCCAACCACTCAGACCTGTATCTGAACCATGGTAGATGACAGTGATCCAAAAAGCCTTTAGTCATTTATTCTGTGGATTAAACCATGTTCATTCCATAGAGAGAGCAATCAGCTTCTCAGTTTAAGCAGCGCCCGTGATAGGATAGAGCAGTCCCCTGCCCTGGCCTGAAGGGCTCCAACTAGAAACCACTGGTTCCAGTCTGATTTTTGTACCTGACATATGACTAAACTGAACTGAAGCCTCAGGAGAGTAAGACACTTGCCCAAGGCCACAGTGAGCTAGAAGGACCTTCTCAGTACTAATCTAGTATTCTTGCTATAACATCGCATTGCTCAAAAAAAAAAAAAAAGAACGCTGCAGCAAATAAGATTCAGTCCCTGGTCTTCTAAGGAGGAGGTATAGGTATTTTACCATGAAACCATCACAGTGTAGGCCTACAGGACATTTCCTTTCAATACCTCCTAAGGAAACTCATGTTTATGAACTTGTCTAATACTCACTCAAGTTCAAGCAATTCCACAATGGCTCAAAATTTCCCTTCACTTTCATAAACTAGGTTGCTCTTATGAGGAAGCAAACATTAGCAAGTCAATTATTTTTTTTTAGAGAGTGAACGAGCCCACACACGTTTAAAATCTAAACAAGTTTAGACTTGAGAACTGCAAAGAGATTACAAGTGCTACTACCCACAACAAAAAGTCATATATAAAAATTGAAGAGCAAGAGTTGTTTATGGAGAAGGAAATGGCAACCCATTCCAGTGTTCTTGCCTGGAGAATTCCATGGTCAGAGGAGCCCAGTAGGCTACAGTCCATGGACTCACAAGAGTAGGATACGACTTAGCAACAAAACCACTACCACCAGTTGTTTTATAATCAGATTAAAACTGAACTTTTTGTTATATTAAATAAGATACAAAAGAACTATTTTAGAAGTTCATTTTAGTTTTTGCAATAATACTCCCATTAAACATATGAAGAAACACCAGAAAAAAATCTTACATATGCAACACAGTATCAATATTTTAAAGACTGTACTTTCCTCAGTTTTAAATTACAAATTCTTTAAATTCTGTATTTCCTTCAAGATGTAAAGTGAATCTAAGTGCCCTCAAATGATACTAGTGATCTTTCTAATTTTGTTACTAAGACTACCACATCACTACCAACACAATAACATAAAAACTGACTAATGGATATTATACATTCTAACACCAGCAAAATTCTTATCTCTGCTTTAATAGTCTTTATACCATATTTCTTAACAGTGGGTCTAATTTCTTCTCTTGTGTCTTAGTATTATTCATTCAAAATCTATTGATAATTAAATATTTATTTTAAAAGGCTTAATAGATTCAAACATGTAGAAAATGGTATTAAGTAAAACATTAAGTACCATGATTTTATTTTGCCTTGAATTGAAATTTCCGTGCCTTCTTCAATGGACTGAGAATTGTTGTGAAGCAGAGAGCAAAAAAAAAAATTTTCAATAAATGTTTGTAAAATTGAACTGATAAAACTACTTATACTGAAAAACTACTCTATTATTGGATATCTTAAAATAGTAGCTAGACATATTTATATTTAAAGATTTAGAGGACTATGCAAGAAAGTGACTTCCCTGGTGGCTCAGACGGTAAAAGTGTCTGCCTACAATGTGGGAGGCCCGGGCTCGATCCCTGAGTCCGGAAGATCCCCCTGGAGAAGGAAATGGCAACCCACTCCAGTACTCTTGCCTGGAAAATCTCATGGACGGATGGAGGAGCCTGGTAGGCTACAGTCCATGGGGTCGCGAAGAGTTGGACATGACTAGGCGACTTCATATATATGCAAGAAAGTAGGCCAGTAGACCAGATGTCCTTCTAGGTCGGCTTTATCATAGAAAAGGAATGTAAACATAATCTTCTACATGTGAGTCAAATTACTAATTTATATCTTTTCATAACTATGGGAGCACTGCTCTGGAAGTGAGTTTGCTATCTTTTAAGAAATGTCATTTGCCGAACACCTTAGCAACCACTTTGAGAAAAGTCTAGGAGAACTGCTAACAACAACAAAAAAACTTCCTGTAACGTACCGAACATTCCTCAGAGTGTCTTTTGGATATGGTGGAGGTCTTACAGCAAAATGCCCCTTTCCCAGATGGTTAGGTGAAACTAGCTTATGAAATGATTGTTTTTTAAAAAGCATGATATGATAAATACTTTTACAATGAGATCAAGAAAATTTTACTTAATTCTTCTCTATACATCAAGATTCATATGCAGAAAACAAACAGCCCTTGATTAAGAGCTTAACAAACAGTGAAATTAAAAAAAAAAAACATTTCTACAAAGTTTGAAACAAATGAAAAGAAAATTTTAAGTTACAGTATCATTTCACCTCTGACTTCACTAAAAGTAGTTTTCAACTTAAGTTTTTAAAATCAATTTTAGTTAAAACTCCAAATCAAGCTTTTCTCTGCATTAGAAACATTAAGTGGCCAACCCATATTTAAGCAAACTTTCTCTAGGTGGGATAATTTCTTCTCATTTTTCCACATGAAACTTAAAACAGAATGTTCTCAAAAATTGCATAACTGGCATTTTTATTTTTAGATGCCTGACCTCCAACTGGGGAAAAGTTCTGGGGTATGGAACGGCAGTGAAGGAAGGCCTTGATCTTCTGGTTCAAGTGGCCGGACTCTATCTTTCCCCATGTGACAAAAACTTTCCCCTTTAGAGGGTGGTTTCAGGACATTGCTTATACCACGTAAATATTGGTAAGAGTCTTGAGTGGTGATATGAAATTTTTCTTTTATTGGTGGTGAAATTAAATAGCCTTTGATTTATGTAGCACAATAATAACCCTGAGTATGTGTAATGACAACTCTAAGACATCCATTTGCAAATGCTAAACAATGGTGTTTTGAGATTAGCTCTAGTGTATTTGTGTTTGGAGGATTTTTACTGGAAAAGAGTATTCTTTCTTCTATATTTTCACTAATAATGTGCTTGAACTCAGCAAGATTTACTGAAAATAATGATGATAGTTTCAACAGCACATAAAACTTACCTCCTGTCTGTTCTTCATGGACACAAGACTTTATTGGTGGCTCTGCTTCTGGCCTCCAAATCAGGCTGGCAGAAGACTGGCCTTTACTAGATCTGTCTAAAATACCCAGGACATGGCGACCGATTGTTTCTTCAACAGCTGCTGTTGTCTTTACAACTTCTAAGAGGATCTTCAGAAGTCTGTTATTAGCTTTCTGGAGTGCATACCTGTATAGGTAAGGAAACATTCATCAAAATGTTTAATCTTTTTAAAGCAAACACTTAGGTCTACAAAAGAAAAACACACTAACAAAACATCTGACTTAAAAAGTAAAACTTCACATGATCCTGTTAAAAATAATATGCAGTAGCACCTACAATGAAGTGCTTTTTGTATTTATTTTAAATTATAAAATTTGTTTTCTTCTGAGAAAGAAGAAAACAGTCAACTAATTTCTGAAAATGTGCAGCATTTTACTGACCTGAAAGAAATCAAATAACTAAAGTTTTAAGCTAGTAGCTTCTAAATTAGAAGAAAATTTTAGGGAGATGCAAAAATTAAGTTTCAAAAAGTGTGCCCAATACCTAACCACAAGCAAGTTATTGAGCTGGTAAGACTATTCATGGTTACTCTTATATATTTTAACCTTTAAAATATCTTTTTGTATCTTGAACAACATATTCTAAAATATATTCAAAAGTTCCACCAGGAAAAATGTTTGTGCTTCTACAACTTAATGGTGATGATCTATATGGCTAAATTACTAAAATAGGCAGAGACCTGTTTTTATAAAGGTCTACAGTACAATTTCACTATCTGCCAACACCAGAGGGTTGAAAACCTCAGGCTGCTGATTATTATATCTGCTCCAGAGACAGAAACTTCTCAAGTTACACACACCATACTCATTTCAGTCAGCAGAAGGAACCTATTTTCAACCAAATGGAATTAATAGTGCATCTCCTTCTCTTCTTTTTAACAAACAATACATTGTTATTTTAAGAAATTAGAAAATGCTCCTACCCACCTACCAAAATATCTTAGTACTCAGAGATAATCATGGTTAACATATTAATGCCTACGCATTCTAGGCATTCTATATATTTGTCATGAATATATATACAAAACAAAAATGGGATTATCCTGGACAAAGTGTTTTTTACAAGCTTTCTTTTGTCTTTAACACAAACATCTTCATGTGTCAAGAAATACACTTCCATAAATGGTGATTCAGAAGGTTATCTGATTAATCTTCTGAATAACTAAACTCTCTTGTCCTAATAGCTTAATTCAACAAAGGTACTATGGTGGCAAACTATACATTTAATACACATAGACAAAATAAGAGACTTTCATGGGAAAAGGTCCTCTGACTTAAGACACTTTCTCTTCAACTTCACATTGTGGGAGATCACCAGCAAACAGGTTAACAGCTATTTGTTTTCACAGGCACATGACATGACTATTTTAAGACAAGGTAATAAATGGAGCAGTTTTCCTTCAGCATTTGTCAAGTGAAAAAGACAGTTCTATTTTTACACTGAGATCAAGTTCTCTGGTTACATAAGGAAGGATATTAAAAATAAAACTCTAAATAATTTAGTTAGTAGGAAGTAAGTAAAAGGTTTATTTCTTTGACTTTTTCTCAGGTTTCGTTCAAGCCTCAAACACCCCAGGGCTAGGATAATTTGAAAATATTCCTACATAATAGAAATACTTCAAAATAAAAGGAAGGTAAAAAGAAATAAATAGGAATACTCATTTATCAACACTCACTACAAAGATTCCTAAAAGATAAACACTGTATAATTTTAAAAATATACCAATTATACATAAATAATATAAAATAAACATTTTGTTTATTTTATATTGCCAAGGTAACTCTAATTTTCGTACACTGTCTTTCTTGTTTGAGTTCCATACTGACTGTGTTCCAAACTGATGATCCAATGGGGAAGCCAAAATCTTAGGGGCCAAATTCCTCCATGCAAGCTGAGGAAGGAGGTTAGGAGGACACAGAGGGTTGACAGTAACAGAAATTGGAAAAGGAGGAAATTAAGTTAGTAGGTATTAATTTTAATTTAAAATTAAAGAAATTCTTTTCATTTGAACAAAACAGATTTTAAAATATTGTGCCTAAAATCCTTAATATTAATGTGGGGTAACTAGTCTCATTTTTACATGAATCTCTATGAAAGCAAAGTAAGGGAAAGTTTTGTTAACATCAGATCATGAATTTATTCCTCCATAAAAGTGGGATATAGATTAAAAAGTCTCATCTGTCATACAGTAAATGCATCAAAGAAGTTGAATGTATACTATCATATTTAATCATTTATCTTTTTTTCTTGTCATAAACCAGGGGGTGGCTTCTACTGAATGCATGTCTGAATAGTGAAGGAACAAACTAACATGTACAATTCTGTTTTTTAGGATAAAAAATGACATGTGAGCAGAATAAAATTAATAAAGAAAGGTTCAATAACCAAATGACCTTAGCCTTACCATTTATTGAGTTAAGTGCATGCTCAATAGCCAATAAAGTTATATACAAGAGATTTTTTAAAAAATTGTCTATTTAATGTTAGGGAACTGATCATTCTTTACATATAGAGTACAATGTACAAATAAAATAGATGTATGAGATAAAAATAAAGACAAAGTTTATAACACCAAAACAACTATTTTAATTCACTTTACATTGAAAAAAATACACATTCTGTATACCTTTCATTGGACACAATCTCAGGAGGCACCTCTTCAGGTTTTTTGTCCAATACCTTTTCTTTAAAGGTCTGTTCCTCAACTTCTCCTTGGTTTTCATTTCCGTTCTGTTTTAAGTTTGCGTAAAGGTAGGCAGGACAAGACAGAAAGAAACCTGTCATCTTGGAAGTAGCATGTCATTCTTATATTGTTATAAGGTGAAAAAGAAACCTCTGCGTGCAAAACAGATACTATCTGAAATAATATTTAACTATATTTTATCAGGAGATTAACATTATCAAAAAAAGGCATGCTATAATGTGACAATAAACTTTGTTAGGTTACTGGGCTCCTTGGTGAACAAGAGTTGTTGCTAAATCACTGTCAGATCCGAATTACCTTAAATGGAACATAAAGCATCTTGACTTCACCTACCTTCAATGTAAACAATCACAAATATGTTAAGCTCAGACCTATAAAAAAATACATTTCACACCACCAACAGAGACACACAGATCCTACTGCATTGCTGCCCACTGCTCCTAGGTGGGCCAAAGTCCATACTACCTGTGTCTGCGTACTGCTGTTGCACAGCTCACAACACAGCTTCTCTCTTCCAGCTAGAGACAGCTGCTTTAGTGCTTCCAGCTCCTCTAAAAGCACCCTCTCTCTCTCTGAAACCAGGTTTTCATTATCTATTGAGGATCTCTAAATAAGAAAAAAGGTCATGAGAGAATATTGTTTGCGATAGAAGGGAAAGGCAGGAATATTAAGCAGATTTTCTTTTAACCCGCTAGAACCAACAGGCCTTGGTTCTACCCTGATTCATATTCCATGATTAGGGGGTTAAAAGCATGTATCAAGTTCAATGCAAAATTTGAAACTTAAAAAAAAGCTAATTAGGCCTAAATATTCATGAATTTTTACAGCTTAATTCATATTATTTTAATATGCCAGTTTTGCATTGAAAATTCAGAAGTTTCAAGTCACAAAATGCAATGAAGAAAAGCAAAATTAGTTTTTCCAAATGTCTTATGTTCAACTCCCAATTTTCCTATTATTCTATATCTGAAAGTATATTTCAAGAGTTCTCTGTTTTTCGTTTTAGCTTAACTTTTCAAAATAAATTGAATAAATTTGTTTTTATAGGAACTTTTACATAAATACTTGCTTTTCTACAATGATTTTGTGAGTATAATACATACAGCAATTGATAAGAATTCAGTTCCCAACTACCAAGGAGTACGTAAATTTAGTTAAGAAAGTGGTTAACAATATTATGTAAATTTGCATTTCTCAAATCAAGAAGAGATGTTTCCATGGATTAAGTTCCAGAAACATACTACTTCAGATTTCCATTCACGATTAAAAAGACAGATTAAAGATAGATAAAGGTAAACCACGGAGATGCCAACTGGTAGACTCACAAATCTATAAATAAAAAATGGGAAAATTGAGTATCAACTGCACCTCAGCACAAAGAATTTCCCAAATTGCCAAAGTACTTTTGCCACGTATATACTCAATGGAATGATTAAAAACAAACAGCCTTACAATCACTTTTTCAGTGCCTAAAAAGGCAGGTAAGTCAAACGGTAGAGAGAGTGCTCTCCAAGGTTGAGTTAGGCGCCCTAACAGGATCTTACTCTCTTGTACTGGTAGAGTCTGTTCCTGACGTCAAATATTTGTATTTATTCAGATCTCAGCAATAATTCTGACTTTAAAAAAAAAGCTCTATAAAGAACACTGCTTTTTAATTGGGGAGGAAAGGGACTCTTGGTCCCATACCTGAGCTAACTGTTTATTCAGCCTCTTGATCTCTTCTTGCAGCTGTTCCTGGTCTTCTCGCTGTCTCTCCATCTGCCGCATGTGTGCCTGCCTTAAAAGCTCTGTTGCCTGTTGATGTTCCTGGTACTGCCGTACAAGTTCCTGCCTCATATCTTCCAACTGTTCTTCATTTAACATCAGTTGTCTAGAAGCATCCATGCTTGATACCAAAATCTCATCATGCAGCTATAATAGTTAATGAAACATTATGTGGAAATCTGTCAGCACTGATTTTTTTAAATACATATGAAAATAATTCTAATACTAACCCCACAAAGCATGTCATTTTAAACTTCACATTATTAAACTAAAACATAAATAATTTAAAAAATTTGTCTTTATAATTTCAAATCAATGTGAAGGTGATTATTATTATACATGCTGTTCTCCAAAAGCAAAATAACTATCAGTTATTTTAGATATAGTCTAAATCAAAGGGAGAAGAAGAATAAGGAAAGATACTCAAGATTCCTCCTATTCGTAATGAATAACTCTATTATTCCTCTTGACATTTTATGAGGAAATAATATAAATGGAATTATTCAATTTTAAAATTTAATTTACAAAATGAGAAATTTTATCTCTTTATATTATGCTGTGGTCATCAGAGTACTGTAGAGCACCCCTTGATAAGAAACAATCTTCAATAATGTTTATTTGGAAATAAAAGCCTTATATTCCACTTTCTCAAACTTGTAAGAAGTCAACACCTTATTGGATTTCAACAAGTCCTGAAAAGCTACTCTTAAACAAATCATTCTGCCTTGAACAGTTGCTGGCAAGTTAAAGAGGTTTTGTACTTCAAAAAGAGTTGACAATTTTATCTGAATATGTCTCTAAAAAGACATCACCTGTCATGAATATTAATAAAAAATTTGAATTAAGATAATTTTAAAAGAAGTAGCATTTACTATGTTCTGTTAAAGGCACAAACAGTTGAGGTACAGATCCTCCATTAATGAATAAGTGAAGGGTATTAGTATATACACAGGAGAATGCTTTAAATTATCTTAAGTGGGCAGCTCTTTCCTTCTGATATTATCCTATTAAGCAAATATTTTATCATACATATTGCCAAATTATAGCATAATAATTTGAATTGACTGAAAACTAATGTGCGTACAACTTACAGTGAGGTTTTACCATGCACAATGTATATAAGACAAACAGAAATATTATGAATCCGACCAGTTTTATCTAATAATAATATTAAGCCATTTATTCATACACTTTAAAAGTCACAGGTCAAGACTGAATCGAATATTTATCTTCTCCATTAAGCAACATCACTGTTAATATTTTTATAGTGAGAAAAGTCACAATTTTTTAAATAAATTTTTATACTCAAGGAAGCGTACTTACAGATTCTCTGACCATAAATGTTCTATCTTTGGAGAACATTTCTTCTGAAATAGTCAGTTCATGGTCCTTTGATTCTAGTATATCGTCGAGATGATCCTTGTTTGATAACAGAATTTCCTTTCCATCCTCTCCTAACTCCTTACTAAGTGGTTTAAATTCTTCTTTAAATTTCCTGTCTGTTGCATCAAAAGTCTGAAAACCAGTCTGACCTTGTGATAATTTCATTTCATTTAAGTAATGCTCTTGCTGACAGAGAGTAGATGCTTCTGATGATGGAGTATCTTCTTTTTCCCCAGATATTCTGGACAGTTCAGTTTGCTGAGCAAATGCTATACTCATCGACACAATGACCTGAAGAAATAAAGTAATCAAAAAGGATTCAGTTCAAGAAAGGATTAGATCTGTAAATACTAGCAGGAATTACAAAAGCAAGTTTCCTCTTAAAAACTACATAAATTAGTAAAAAAGATGGCCTCGTGCTTTTAAACCAAAAGAAATCTTAGCATAAAGTGATAAGAAGATAAAGTGTCTCTGTTTTATAATGAATCTAATATCAAAGTGTTTTACTGCCTGCCTTTTTAAAATCAACAATTATAAAAACTTCTGTCTTACTACAACAGCAGTAAATGTTTGGTACAGAAATTAAAAAGGAAATAAAAGCCCTTATATCTCTCTCCTCCAAGAAATATCACTATTAACACTTTAGTAAATACATTTCCAAATCTTATTCCTCTTCTTTACATTTAGATATGGATATAAATAGATACAGAAAAACATTTTTCTTAGTCATACTATAACCTGTTTTCATAACTATAGTAAATATCTCAAATCAAGAAATACATTTCTATATAATTTTAAATGGGTTTAAAGTTCCATATTATACAGATGTACTATAAATGTACTTAATCAATTATCTACATTGGACATTCAGACTAATTCATCCTTAAGGCTATTTTAAACACCACTGTGAATCTTTTTAACCATAGCGTACATATTCTTTCCAATTTCCTTGCAGTAAATCCCAGAAGTACAGCACTTGGCCTGTGTGATCAGTGAAATGGAGCGAGACCCTGTGGGGCTCCTGGGCATGGAAGGCTTTTTTGGTCCCCATTTCCTGTAGGCAAAACTCCAGACTCCACGACCTTCCCTGAGTTCCAAAGGGCAGATTCGAACAGTTGTTAGTCAAGGAAGGAATAGCCAAGAAACAAGCTCAGGTTGGTTAATGGGACCAGAAGCTCTTCAAGATAAGGAGACCAACCACCTGAGAAGAGATTAAGGGAGTGCAAGGCAGCTCACACCCTCATCCTGTCAGAAACTCCACCCCTGAAAGCACTGCTATAAATAGCATCTCCTGCATGGCAGGTGGATTCTTTGCCACTGTGCCACCTGGGAAGCCCCACTGCTATAAACCCCGCATCAAATCCTCCCAGTCTGGGACACATAGCTTTTGAGGGCAGGAGCCTACTCTGTCTCCCATTGCCTGGCAAAGCAATAAAGCTATCCTTTTCTATTTCACGAAAACTTTGACTCTGAGATTTGACTTATTACCGGTATACAGAGAAGCTGAGCTTTTGGCATCATTGGTAAACAAGATGATACAATTCAATCTAATCTATTTCACTTTCCACTTTAACTATGATCCTTAATTTCTGCTTACTTTAGTTCCACCCACCATAGGTACCTAGAAATTGTGACCAGCAGCCTTGGCTCTGAGAAGTCTAAGCCTTTGAGAACCAACTATTGCTGTTCAGACACTAAGTCGTGTCTGACTCTTTGCGACTCCATGGACTACAGAACGCCAGGCTCCTCTACCCTCCACTACCTCTTGGCGTTTGCTAAAATTCATGTTCACTCAGTTGGTGACGCTATCTAACCATCTCATCCTCTGCCACCCCCTTCTCCTTTTGCCTTCAATCTTTCTCAGCATTAGGGTCTTTTAGAATGAGTCGGCTCTTTGTATCAGGTGGCCAAAGTATTGGAGCTTCAGGTTCAGCGTCAGTCCTTCCAATGAATATTCAGGACTGATTCCTTTAGGGTTGACTGGTTTGATCTCCATGCAGTACAAGGGACTCTCAAGAGTCTCCTCCAACACCCATTTTCAAAAGCATCAGTTCTTTGGTGCTCAAGCAAAAATCTAATCAGATGTTAAGTCACAAATGAAATTTTAAAAAAATTGGTCATTATAAAGATCACTTTCTTTTGTATACATATTTAGATTAGAAATGGATAACAAATAATTAAAAGAACCATGTGTTCTGGAAACTAAACAAACAAACAAACATAAAAACCAAGCCTAGACTAACCACCTTGTAATTCTCTCCTTTCTATTCACCACACCATCTAACCAAATTCCACCTGTGTTTACAATTAACTCTGCCTAGTCGGTGCCTGCAGAGAAGGCAATGGCACCCCACTCCAGTACTCTTGCCTGGAAAATCCCAGGGATGGAGGAGCCTAGTAGGCTGCAGTCCATGGCGTCGAGAAGAGTCAGACACAACTGAGCGACTTCACTTTCACTTTTCACTTTCATGCACTGGAGAAGGAAATGGCAACCCCCTCCAGTGTTCTTGCCTGGAGAATCCCAGGAATGGCAGAGCCTGGTAGGCTGCCGTCTATGGGGTCGCACAGAGTTGGACACGACTGAAGCGACTTAGCAGTAGCAGCAGTCTGTGCCTGTGCAGCTGAACTTAACTGAGAAGAAAAAGGAAAAAAACAAGCTGACTGGTCTTACTTTAAAATCTTAACCACTATCCTTGAAATGAGCCCTTAGTAATACTGGGCGATTCTACTCAATTTCCCTTGTCTTTTCCATTTCTTATTCCTTCTCTTAGCCCTTTGCTTTCTCCTTAAAGCTCCAACATCATCTCTTCCTTTCTCATTCTCAGGTGCTGTGTTTGCTTTTTATTTTACTGAGAAAAATAGAAGTAATCAGAAAAGAACTTCCCCAGTCTCCAAACACTGTATCTGAAAACATACCTGAATCATGAGTCAAATATTCTTACCTTCCTTCCTGTTTCAATGAATTAAATTACCATGCTTCGATCTAATGGCAGCTTTTCAGGGGATCTGCAACTCTTCTCATCTACTCAAGGACACTGCTACAGCAACTATTCCCCTCTCTCTTTAAATGAGCTATTTTTTTTTCCTTCTCTCCTCAATCGCTTCTATCAGCATAGAAACACAATGTGGTATCTTTCATCTTAAGCAAAAACAAAACAGCAACAACAATCTACCACTCGATTCCCCACATCACTCTTTAGTTAGCTTCCTTAAAAGTACACTCTTTTGTGTACTTCTCTCCTCCTCTTTAAAAACAACTCAGAATAATTCATTTCTTCATTCTTCTCTTTCAGTCTCTCTCAAATCAAATCTAATCAGAGTTTGTCTCTACCATCCCATCAAATGTGTTCTTGTGAAAGTGACCGATGACTGCACACTGTAAAATCCAATGGTTAATTTGCAGTTTCAACCTTTCGAGCCTTTATCAGGAACATCTGACAAAGTTTAATACATTCTCAACAATAAACTTTCATCATTTGCTTCTCTGATGCAATCTTTTGTCATTTCCACATTTAATTTACCACTTCTTCATTTCCTTGGTTCTTCCTCATTTCTCCGACCTCAAACAATGGCCTTCTCTGGGCTGTTTCCAGACCCCTGCTCTATTTACACTCACTATATTAATATTTTTTAATATTTCTTACCGCAACCATGGTAAACATACACATACAACAACAAAAATAAAACATTTTATACTGTGACCCAAAGCACACACAAGTTCTTGTGTGTCTATGTGTTTTATATAATTAAATGTTTCCATTAATATCAAAATCCTGTACCAAACTAAATTTAATTTCATGCCTTAAAAAGAAGTTATAATATCAGTTTGAAAAACACGGCCCTAGATACTACCATATTTCCATGTCGAGTTTTATCTTAGTTCCTGAACTCTAGATTTATATGTCCAATCATTTTCTCATCACTTATATTTACACATTTAATGACTTTTTTGTTTAATGGATGAAAATTTGAATACTTAAGTCACCCACTTCTCTTCAAAAACTACTCCTTCGTATTCGTTTTCATCCTATATCTAACACCTAAGTAAACAGTACCTCCATTCTTCCAGTTGCTTAGATCAAATTACTATCTGCAGTACTATCTTCCCTTGAAGGGGAAGTCCTTGCCCCTCTTTCCCTGTATTTCCTCTTCCTATATCCAGTTACATCTGCTGAGGAAATAAATTTGTACCAAGGTTTCACAATATTTCTCCAAATGGAACCCATGAATACAAAGGCTGCAGGACTGAATCAAACCATCCTCCAACTCGGCAATGCTGGCAGTTGGGTAGGTGGTTTTCAAACTCTTGCCAGTTCTCCTTGGATACCTCTTGGAGAGATCCACTGGAAAACTGCTGACTTTCTCTTTTGCATTCTACTTTCTTAAAAGGTGCCCAATGATTTACTTCATGATTTACTTCATGATTTACTCCCTCACTTTCATCTGGACTCTCCCCTCAAGACAGTTCAAAAGTGAGGTCTTCTGTGATTACCCTATATAAAATAAAACCACCTCACTCCCCATGGAATCTTCTAGTCTTATTACCTTGGTTCGTTTTTCTCTTCATAGTATCTATTACTCTTGTACATTGTCTATTTGCACCAACTAGATAAAAGGTCAGGGCTTCACAGGTGGCTCATTAGTAAAGAATCCGCCTGCCAGTACAAGACTTGTGGGTTCAATCCCTGGGTTGGGAAGATCCCCCGGAGAAGGAAATGGCTACCGACTCCAGTATTCTTACCTGGGAAAGCCCATGGACAGAGAAGCCTAGCAGGCTAGAGTCCATGGGGACACAAAAGAGTTGGACATGACTTAGCGACTAAACAACAACAATAGGCGTAAGGTCTACAGGAGCAATGATTTCATCTATTTTTCTTCTGCTATACCCTGCACTCAGAATACTGCTTGGCAGTGAAATGAAATGTTAATGACTGTCTATTTTTTCAGCAGTACATACCCAAATCACAGGTTGAATCTAATGTTATCTATGTTAGCAATCACTACCTCTACTGGTTTCTTCTATATACTCTGTGCTTTTAAAACAATGTTTCTCAATATTTTTCTAACTTCTTATAGGGTTGAGCATAACCCCATCTGTTCTGGTGACTAATACAAACAATCTATCCTATTCTGGGGCTTCACTGGTGGCTCAGATAGTAAAGAATCTGCCTGCAATGCAAAAGACGCAGGTTTGCTCCCTAGGTCAGGAAGATCCCTTGGAAAAGAGAATGGTTACCCACTCCAGTATTCTTGCCTGAAGAATTCCACGGACAGAAGAGCCTGGCAGGTTCCTCATTGGGTCCCAAAGTATAGGACACCACTGAGCAACTTTCACTTTTCATATATTATTCTAGGATCAAGCTGGGCCATCATGTGTTGTCTCTTGGATCACAGTATTGGGTTGGCCAAAATGTTCATTTGGGTTTTTCTGTAAGATGTTATGGAAAAACTGAATAAACTTTTTGGCCAATTCAATACCTTGGCTGCCTCTGGAATGGTCTTCACTGACCTGTACTCTAGTGATCTGCTATAAGCTTGATGAATGATGCTTCACAAAACATATCTGTATCATCACCATTATCACAGCAGTAAGACTACTTTAAAAGATGTCATTTATGAGTCTTTATTATCTTCTAGGTGTCTTATGGCATCCAGTCCTATCACTTCATGGCAAATAGATGGGGAAACAATGGAAACACTGGCAAACTTTATTTCCTTGGGCTCCAAAATCACTGCAGATGGTGACTGCAGCCATGAAATTAAAAGATGCTTACTCCTTGGAAGAAAAACAATGACAAACCAAGATAGCATATTAAAAAGCAGAGACATTACTTGCCGACAAAGGTCCATATAGTTGAAGCTATGGTTTTTCCAGTAGTGAAAGTTGGACTATAAAGAAGGCTGAGCACCAAAGAATTGACGTTTTTGAACTGTTGGGAGCTGGAGAAGACTCTTGGAGTCCGTTGGACTGCAAGGAGATCAAACCAGTCAACCCTAAAGGAAATCAGTCCTGAATATTCATTGGAAGGACTGATGCTGAGGCTGAAGCTGCAATACTTTGGCCACCTGATGCGAAGAGCTGACTCACTGGAAAAGACCCCGATGCTAGGAAAGATTGAAGGTAGGCGGAAAAGGGGACAACAAAGGATGAGATGGTTGGATGGCATCACGGACTCAATGGACATGAGTTTGAGCAAGCTCCAGGAAATGGTGAAGGACAGGGAAGCCTGGTGTGCTGCAGTCCATGTGGTGGCAGGGTCAGGCACTACTGAACAACTGAACAATATAATACAAAACAGGTAGGTGCCTTTTATGTATTAGTTCATTGAATCTTCACAAGAATTACTATTACTTCTATTATTCTCCTCTTTTAACATAGAGGGAACTGAGACTGAATAGTTAAGTAACTTTCCTAAGACTGCAAATCTAATCCTATCCCAAACCTCATATTCTTAACTACTATACTAGGATGCCTTGCTACAAACATTTCACTTGAGAAATTTATGTAAGAGGTAAGTAAAAGAGAAAACCCTGAAATACTCTAAAAGAACTAGATAGTGAGAGCTGTATAAAAGTGATGGTGCTTCACTTTTTTTTTTTTTTAAAGGTTTTTTTGACATGGACCATTTTAAAAGTCTTTATTGAATTTGTTACATTGTTGTTTCTGTTTTCTGTTCGTTTGTTTGTTTTGGCCACAAGGCATGTGAGATACAAGCTCCTTGACCAAGGTTTGAACCTGAGCCCCCTGCACTGGAAGGAGAAGTCTTAACCACTGGACTGCCAGAGGAGTCCCGGTGCCTCACTGTTCACTTTGAACAAAATTATTCAATTCAAATATGGAAGTGAGTAGGTCCTTATGGCCCACATATTTCCTTGAGTATTGACTGCCTCATCTAATTTATGTTTAATCTAATTCTTCATGCATTTCCTGTAAATTCTATCCCTCCTCCTCCATTAAAATGCATATACTCCAGTAAGACCTTACACTAGAACAGTTTAAATACTACAAAAAACAAGCAAGACAAACTCAGAATCCAACTATTCCAAAACAAGAACCCAATTAGGAATATGCATTTTAAAAGAGAACTCAGAGACAAAGAAATGGAATCATAACGGTATAGTAGGTAGTACATGTGGTATTCAGGAGTTTACAAGAATAGTTCTGGGCATAGCAGCTAAGAGCATCTATAGTCAAAAATATTACAGTCACGTCTCTTTTTTATTTGTTGGTTACTTTGGACTTGGATCCAGTACCCTAAGTTCAGCGGTTCCCTAAGCGGAGAAAGGTGACACAGTTTCTACCTATTAGGTCAGTGGTGCAGAAGCAAGCAGGCTGCAAGCCCCCTAAAGAGGTACCTGGAGGAAGCCTCGTGGCCCCCTGGACTCCATGCATCCCCCCAGGTCAAGCTCAGGAAAGCCACGGTCTACCTGTTCACCTCCCCTTAAGGCTCTCAGAGGAAGAAGCCCACACTTACAGGAGACCACACTTGATCTCCCTTCTGGGGTCCAGATGCATTTCTGAGCCAAGCTTTTCCAGAATCCATTACTTTGTGGTAATCAGGAGAGTGATTATCTTCAGTCATACATATTGCCTGCAGGTGAAAATTCCCTCCACCAAGATTCCCACAAAGCCCAAGGCTCCCTTTCCTGTGGACTACAGCAGCCTTTTTCCCTCAGGAGAAGGCTGAAGGAATGAAGTTGGGTACAGGCTTCCATCAATCCCTAAATAATCCCTATATTTCAGGAAACAGACTTTCCAGATGACTCAGTGGTAAAGAATATGCCTGGTAATAAAGGAGACAAAGAGATGTGAGTTTGATCCCTGGGTCGGGAGAACTCCTGGAGGAGGAAATGGCAACCCACTTCAGTATTCCTGCCTGGAAAATTCCATGGACAGAGGAGCCTGGCAGGCTACAGTCCATGGGGTCGCAGAGAGTCAGACACCACTGAGTGACTGAGCATGCACACATGTACTATTTCTCTGGGACGAAGTAGGCAAAACTAATGTATTAATATAAAAGACCAAGCATTTCCTTTCTCATTTCCTATCACATCCTCCACCTTTAAGGAAGGCCAAACTCCTTCCTACGGTACTACTCACAAGGTAATAAATTTATAACTCTGACAAGTTTCTAACTGCTATTCTACATCAAGAGAAGAATGCTTTTCTCATAGAAAAATTCACACAACATTCCATTCTAAGGCAACTGTGGATAGTTACAGTATCTGACAACTTAAAGGAGCTACGTGTAAAATTTACAACAAAAACCAGTGCTTTAAGGCTCAAAGGGAATACAGACAACAATATTATCTTTCAAATAAACTATAAACTTACCTTAGCTACTTCTTCTTCTAATCGTTCTTGGTACTGTTTTTCCAGCAACTTAACCATATTTGTTTCCTTTTTCACTCCAAATTCACCAGAATACTAAATTCAAAAGCAAATATGACATATTTATTTACACAACACTTATTTTTAAACTTTTCTCAAAAGATTTCTATTTCTTAGAAAGTTTCTTAAAAGCTTTAATAAGTAAATAAATTGCTGCTCAATTAAAAGCAATAGTTCTAGTGAAAAATTCTACTATATAATTCTACTAAATTAATTGTACTTACTATTGTGAAGTTAACAAAAATGCCAACGGAGAAGCATGTTTACAATTACTAATGTACAGTTCTTGAGTGGGGGAAAAAAGATGCTACTTAACTAAAAATTTACTGAATGAAGTCCAGGGTTTTACAGTTATATTTGGGAAAAGTGGCCACAAATTGGGAATATACACAGTGTTGAGGAGAGGCAAAAGGTGGTTTGGCTAGACGAGATATACTGGAAAAGATGAGGGACTTTTCTATACTGTATGACCTGTGCTGAAAAAGCCTTACCCGATGTCCTAGCCCTAGCATACTGAATTTTGGGAATTCCTAAAGAGTACTCTAGAGAGAGTCTAGTTTAACTTCTCATGGTAGGAAGAAAAGCTGTTTCTCTTTTTTGAAACTAATTTCTTGTGAAGTTCAGGGCACTGAAATTAACTCACTATACAGCCCATGTTATATAAAACAAGACAAATTTTAAACTAGAATATATTTAGGGGGAAATAAAACCTCTCATGGAGAAGGCGATGGCAACCCACTCCAGTACTCTTGCCTGGAAAATCCCATGGATGGAGGAGCCTGGTAGGCTGCAGTCCATGGGGTCGCTAAGACTGAGTGACTTCACTTTCACTTTTACTTTCATGCATTGGAGAAGGAAATGGCAACCCACTCCAGTGTTCTTGCCTGGAGAATCTCAGGGACGGGGGAGCCTGGTGGGCTGCTGTCTATGGGGTCGCATAGAGTTGGACACGACTGAAGCGACTTAGCAGCAGCAGCAAAACCTCTCAATCTTAACTTTTTTTTTGTTTTTCCTATGCTATGAAAGTACATCAGGCTTCCAAAGTGGCACTAATGGTAAAAAAAACCACCTGCCAATGCAGGAGACTCGGGTTCAATCCCTGCGTTGGGAAGATCTCCTGGAGGAGGCAATGGCAACCCATTCCAGTATATCAAATTTCTTCACTTATATATTCTTCTGGATCTTTATTCTCATTTTTACTATACTTAATTCTCAGCAACTATTTATTGGATAATTATTAAATCACAGACATAAAAATGATAGTAACAAAAATACAATTAGTGTACATAACAGTTTAAAAATACCTCTGTCGTGCCATCAATGTTCTGTTCTAGACAACTTGCTGGGTACGTTGTTTTCTGTGCATCAGACTCAGTAATTACCACTGAATCAATGGAGAAGCTAAATATAAACAAAAGAGGATGAAAGGATTAGTGTTGTGTGTGAATGTTACTGTTAGTAAATTTACAGCATGCATAAAATGTGTTGGGGCAGTGGGGTATTGTAACGTAACTCATTATTTTTGACTAATTTTTTCATTTAAAAGTAAAGCAGCAGAATTACATGAATATTTAACAGATTATCCCTGAATTTTATGCCGTTTTATAAAGTTTACTACAAATGTATGACATGGAGCTGTTTATAAGTATAGATATTTTTTAAAAGTTACCTATGCTATTATTGAGTAAGCAAGTTTATAAAATCTCATTTTTATTAAAAATTTACACACACATGCAGAGTGAAAAAAGTCTGGAAGAATACATATCAAAAGTAACAGTGATTACCTCTAGTGGAATAGGGGCATAGTGACAGTGAGAAACATTCTTAATTTTATTCGTAACTATTTCTGAAATTTTTTGTTTTTCATGTATTCATGTATCTTTTGGTATTCATTGACATCTTTATTCTGTCTTGTATTAGGTCACTTCCAAATGTTCACTACTACAAATGCCACGATAGAGATCTCATAAATGTATCTCTGCATACATCTACAGATGTTTCTTCATGATAAAATCTTATAATTTTAATTTTTAAAATTTTAACATAATGCCATATTTGAAAAAGTTACATTAATTCCATAATCATACTATTTAAGTATTTTCTCAAAACTTCAACATGAGAGAGTCTCAACGATCTTAAAACTTTCTTAGAAGATGTATGTCTTTATTTTTGAGATTATACATTCTTTCAAATAGAAATGTACGAAGAATTAGCATTCTTTGTGCTACTGGCCACAAAAGTTTCTTCTGTTGTGAACTGCCTATACATCTTCTATATTCATGTTAAATTATCATAAAAACTCATTTTTCTTGTCTTTATTCTCTGCCCTTTCCTAGTTAGTTTATCTTTTTTATCATTTCATCTGTTTCCTCATAGCTTCTTGCATACACTCTTCTGATCCTTTGCTTCATGTCTCATTTTCACAGCCCATGAAAGATCCCCCAGATTATTTATCCAGCTACAGAGACCCAAACTAAAAAAAAAAAAAAAAAGCTCCGAGTCCACAATGACTTAATTCTGTAGCTTTATAGCCTTTGAGAATGTTTATCCCAAATTCAAAAAAATAGACTAGCTAAAATCAAATTCACTGTTTCCATCTTATAATTTAGGTCCTAACCTTCTACCTGCATGATTTCTTTACTTATATTAACACACCATAAGCCTCCATATTCTCTAGCTCAAACAATACAGGTCATCTTTCCTCTGTTTTGCTCCTAAGACTCCTTCCATCCCAACATCTCACACTCGTCCCTTTATTTCCATTTCCCCTGGGGCCACTGCAAAAAGCATCATTACAGAAATGTGCAGCGATGGGCACTGAAAAATGCCACAAACTCAAGGCTTTATATTCCAGCACTTGGGCTGTATCATGTTATATTCCCCAATCACTAAAAAAATTATTGTTCTGTGAATAAACATTATTTCAGTGATTAGACTGAAGTCCCTTGAGGTAAGTGAAGTGAACTGTCAGTTGCTCAGTTGTGTCTGACTCTTTGTGACCCCAGGGACTATACAGTTCATGGAATTCTCCAGGTCAGAATATTGGAGTGGGTAGCCTATCCCTTCTCCTGATCTTCCCAACCCAGGAATCAAACTGGGGTCTCTGCATTGCAGGCGGATTCTTTACTATCTGAGCTACCAAGGAAGCCCCCTGAGGTAAAGGGCCACTTTATATACATCTAAAGTTTTCTCTACAACATTTATCCAAGTCTCTTTCCAGTCACAGGACTGGAAAAGGCGGTTTTCATTCCAATCCCAAAGAAAGGAAATGCCAAAGAATGTTCAAACTACTGCACAATTGCACTCATCTCACACGCTAACAAAATTCTCCAAGCCAGGCTTCAACACTACGTGAACCGAGAACTACCATATGTTCAAGCTAGATTTAGAAGAGGCAGAAGAACCAGAGATCCAATTGACAACATCCGCTGGATCATCAAAAAAGCAAGAGAGTTCTAGAAAAACATCTACTTCTGCTTTATTGATTACGCCAAAGACTTTGACTCTGTAGATCACAACAAATGGTGGAAAATTCTTCAAGAGACATGAATATCAGACCATCTTACCTGCCTCCTGAGAAACCTGTAGGCAGGTCAAGAAGCAATAGCTAAAACTGGACATGGAACAACGGACTGGTTTCAAATTGGGAAAGGAGTATGTCAAGGCTGTATATTGTCACCCTGCTTATTTAACTTATATGCAGAGTATATCATGTGAAATGCCAGGCTGGATGAAGCACAAGCTGGAATTAAGACTGCTGGGAGAAATAGCGATAACCTCAGAAATGCAGATGACACCACCCTTATGGCAGAAAGTGAAGAGGAACTAAAGAGCCTCTTGATGAAGGTGAAAGAAGAGGGAAAAACTTGGCTTAAAACTCAACATTCAGAAAACTAAGATTACAGCATCCAGTCCCATCACTTCATAGTAAATAAATGGGGAAACTATGGAAACAGTGAGAGATTTTATATTTTTGGGCTCCAAAATCACTACAGATGATGACTGCAGACATGAAATTAAAAGACACTTGCTCCTTGGAAGAAAAGCTATGATCAACCTAGACAGCATATTAAAAAGCAAAGACATTACTCTGCCAACAAAGGTATGTCTAGTTAAAGCTATGGATTTTCTAGTAGTCATGTATGAATGTGACAGCTGGACTATAAAGAAAGCTGAGCACAGAAGAATTGATGCTTTTTAACTGTGGTGTTGGAGAAGACTCTTGAGAGTCCCTTGGACTGCAAGGAGATCCAACCAGTCCATCCTAAAGGAAATCAGTCCTGAATATTCATTGGAAAGACTGATGCTGAAGCTGAAGAAGCTCCAATACTTTGGCCACCTGATGGGAAGAACTGACTCCTTGAAAAAGACCCTAATGCTGGGAAAGATTGAAGGCAGGAGGAGAAGGGGACGACAGAGGATGAGATGGCTGGATGGGATCACCAACTTGATGCACACGAGTTTGAGCAAGCTCTGGCAGTTGGTGATGGACAGGGAAGCCTGGCATGCTGCAGTCCATGGGGTTGCAAAGAGTTGAACACGACTGAGTAACTGAACTGACTGACTTTCCAGTCATGGTTTCTTTTAATCCTCATGGTCTTAAGGTAGTTTTTATCCTCAATATTACTTAGACGCTGGTTTCAAAGAGGTGGCTCAGTGGTAAAGAATCCACCTGCCAATGCAGAAGATGTGAGTCCAATCCCTGGGTCAGGAAGATCCCTTGCAGATGGAAATGGCAACCATTCCAATATTCTTGTTGGAGAATCCCATGGACAGAAGAGCCTGGTGGTCTGCAGTCCATGGGGTCAAAAAGACTTGGACACGACTGAGCGCAGCACATACTACTTAGACATGTTTAAATATCTGCCTAAGATCAAATGGCGGCTCAAGGTTCCAACTAGGAGTCAAATACAGGTTTGTCTGACTCTAAAGCCCATGGCTGTTAAAACTCCATACTATTGCCCCAAGAGGCTTCGAGGATAACATTACCAAATATTTGTTAAATGAATGACAATTATTTTTCTTAAACTATTTTACATGTTCATAGGAGAGAATCTGGCAGTCAATAAACTTCAATGGTGGGGTCTGAGAGAAAACTAATGGTTTTGGTTGAAAGGTACTGTTAATACATTTTGACTGATTATTTCAGAAACTCTGAAAAGCACAAATAAGCTGGTAAAAGCCCAAGTGTAGGAACCGCAAAGTAGATCTATCCTTCCAGAGCTCTTCCTTTTCCTCATGCTTCGGAGACAAAACATCACTAATTAAAACATCACTACTTAAAATACGTTAAATGGTTATGAGTTCTTGCTATCCACCTATTTTCTTTCATTATCAAAAAATCTAAAGTAATAGTTTCCAAATGTCAATCTATGGACTGCCTGCATCAGAATTATCTTGTTATAAATACAAATGACCAGAATCTTGTCAAAGCTATTGAATCTACTCATGCTTCAAATGTAAAATCCAGTAATTTGCAATTTTACGTAGTTGAAAAATAGTATTAAATTTCAAAAACCTCCAATGTTTTTGATGCATCGTAAAGTTTGGGAACCAATGACCTCAAATAAAATGGAAGCTCTGTAAGGCTGTGCCAATGTGGGATAAACAATCCCAAAGCCTATATACAGACGCTGAATGAAAGCAGCAGAAACAGAGTGCTTCCAAAGAAGTGAGGAAACTCAGTGGTTTGTCTTCAACACACACACACAACACAACACAAAAACTCTGCCTTCAGGTTTCAGTAACAAGTACCTATGGAGACATCAGTCCTAGAGCAGCAGAGCCAGTCAAAGTTAGGTAAAACTCTGAGGACTTTATAGAGCTAGTTAAATACTACAACATATTTCCCAACTAAATTATAAGTTGTTCAATCATTTTAACAAATATTTACTGAGCATCAACTATTCGTAGGGAATTATTACAGGATTTGGAATACAGGAAATTACATAGACAAAAATTCCCTTAATAAAGCTTGAAATCCAACACAGGGGACTGATAATATAAACAAATAAACCTTTCCTCCTATCTATCTATCTATATATATATACACATATATACATACATATACACTTATCTTTATAGTTATATATATATAAAACACACTTCACAGGTGGCTCAGTGGTAAAGCATCTGCCTGCCAAGCAAGAGATGTGGGTTTGATCCCTGGGTTGGGAAGATCCCCTGGAGAAGGAAATGGCAACCCACTCCAGTATTCTTGCCTGGGAAGTCCCATGGACAGAGGAGCCTGGTGGACTACGTCCATGGGGTCGCAAAGAGTTCGACACAACTTAGCAACTGAACAACAACAAAATATATATAACATAACATTAATATAGAAAAACGAAACAGGAAACTCATGTGTCGAGTTCTAAGGGATGATTTTAATTTAAATAGGGTGATCAGGATAGGCCTCATGAGAACATGACACCTCAGTAAAGACCCAAAGAGGTGAATGTGTTGGGCATGCAAATAACCTAGAGAAAGATCAACCCAGGTAGAAGGAACAGCAATGAGAAGAGAAATTCACAAAGCAGGAGCATCCCGACAGTTTGAAGATCTTGAGGAGATTATGTGGCGTTACAGTAGTAAGTCACAAGCAAAGCAGCAGGAGATAGAGTCAGAGAGAAATAGGACCCAGTAAGTAAGGATCTGGTAAGGCACAGTAAGGACAGAATAGCACTTGAATATCATGACTTGTCTTAAATTTTAAAAGCAAAGCTTTGGTACTGTGTAGAGAACAGACTCTAGGGAAGAGTTAAGATAAAAGCAGTAATCCAAGTGAGACATGATGATGGCAGGGACTAGGGGCCTGGTGAGAAGTGGTACAGTTTAGATTTGTCTTGGAAATAGAGATAACAGGTTTCTTGACAGACTGGAAGTGTGGTTTGAAAGGGGAGTCACCACAGATGGAGTCAGATGGCTGCAGAAGGAGCAGATTTTGAGGGGAAGATCCAGGGTGGGTATTTTGGACGTGGTAAATCAAGTATTAGGCAACCAGGTGGAGAAAGTCCAGCTATGACTGGAGTGATCATATCTTACATCCTTTGTGTATTGCCCATATCAAAGTAGCAAAGACTAAGCATACAATAAAAAACAAACATGTGCACACCACATGGTTTAACTTAGCATATTCATAACAAAGAGCCTCTTTATAAAATAAAGCTGTAATTAATATTCCTATTATAAAATATATGTGGTTTACACTAAGCTTTACTTCATACATTTCAGAGATGAAGAATTACCTCCTGTTCTTATTTCTTGACAATGCTACAGCTCGTCTCTTTCAAGCAAAGTTGCTTAAGTTACATTTTTTTCTTAAAACAACCATATTATGATTGCTACTAAACTACAAATACTATTGAATGAAATTATAAGTTAATGGATACCTTGGATGAACTGTGGACTCATTAACAGCTTGAAGCCTTTCCTGCAAAGAATGAATCTTTTCCTCATAATTTTTTTCAGTTTCTTTCAATTGCTGCTGCAAAGAGGATACGAGGCTTTCTAATTCTTGAACCTGTTCTTCAAGTTGTTTCATTTTTTCAGTATCTTGCAGCGTAGATAACTTGCTTTTATGACTAACATCTAAGTTACATGAATAGAAGAAAATACACATTTCAATATAAATTTCTTAATGAAATACCAAAATCACTTTTTTGAAGTAGGAGATATTCATTCTTCTTTGAAAGATAATGTTTTTTAATAGTATAACTCGGGTATCAATTTAAACTCATGTAGACTTATGGTAAGAAAACATGAATCATGTAATTCAAGATCATTTTTTCTATCTTCATGGCAGCAATACTACCACATCTACCAATTTTATGTCTTTAAATAGAAAACAATTTAGAATCAGGGAATGTAAGATGTAGGAAGACATAAATAGTCCAAGCCTCTCATTTTAAAGATGAGAAAACTGAGACCAAAGAGGGTTATAGTGAAATGCCAAAGGCACCAAGCTGTCTCAGATTTTAAAGTAAAAAGTCAAATTACTGAACATTTGATACGAAAAACCACATTATAGTATATAATCCAAATTTACCAATGTCTTGCAAATTGGTCATCTGAGGATGAGTTGATAAAAAGTCTGTTTGCTTTTTTGGCAGGTTCGCTTCTGCAAATTCAAGTCTCATATCACGTGCCTGCTGTCTCTTAATCTATGAAAAATAACAGAAGAAAAGCAGTGACATAGATATATAACTCAGGATTGTGGAAACTATACAAAGCAACTTCATCTTTAAAAAGTTTTTTTTTCTCCCCAAATCACCCAGAACTGTACCATTCTGATATAGGTATTTTCCCTTCCAAGTTATTCCACACTCTGACACAGTGACTCACATCACAGTCCCTTCACAGGGACTGAAATTATATTACTAAATATAATGTCCTTTCATATCCAGAAGGAATTTGATCTAACTATAAAAACAGGAGCCACACAGAATTTTGGTATAATGTTCATAACAATATTTAAAACATGACTTAATCTTTGAAATTTCAATTCATACAGAGTAAATTTTATATTATGAATACTTGATAACATATCTGCTATTAATCTCTGAAAGTAACCTACATACAATCAGGTAGCTGACAAATGTGTGCTACTCTTTATACAAAAGGAAGGAAAACAGCAAAAACAGATAAACCTCAGCTTCTTTCCTTAACTATTAAAACTAGGCAGCAATATGTCAGATGTGTATGTGTATTACTTTAGTCATTCCTCAAATATTTAATACTCAGTCTACTATGTGGCGAGCACTGTGACAAGGGACAGTAAGACTATAAAATCAGTGAAAAAAATGCACACACACATATGCATGGTACCTCTGCCCTCAGAGAATTTATCAACTAATTGGGGAAGTAAAATTAAATAATTAACAATGCATTAAACTATAACATGTGACTAAAGGATTATAATAGAAGAAAGACTGGTATGGGTCTGATGGAGGAAGTGAAATTCGGTTTGGGCCTCCATCATTTTGGTCAATGATTAGGAAAGGTTACAAGGAAGGAAGAGTAGGAGCATTCGTGAAAGGGTGACCTGCTAGAAGTGGTAAAGACAACGGTCCTGAAGGAGAGGGGCAATTGTGTATGCTAGATAAAGAAGATAGACGTAGAGGAAAGAGCACCTTAAAAGCAAGGTACGAGTTTGGATTTGCTATACTAGGTGACCAAAGAATTCTGTAGATGGAGGTGAGTGCCAGGATAAAATGTATTTCCCAAGAAGGCCATTTCAGTTGGTACTACTTTTATCAAATCCTCTACCTGACTCTTAACCCCATGTACATTTCAAACAAGAATCTTGCCTCCGACTTCCCAGAGAAAATAAAGCCCATCCGGTGAAAACTTCAGTTTTCAGCTCTCCCTTTCAATACTGTCAATTCATTCAGCAAATGTACAGTAAACCTTTACCATGTGCTAAACAAAGTACTGTGCTAAGAGGAAATGAAAATCAAGAGAAGACTTCCTGATTTTGAAGGATTTAGTGGGGTTTAGCCTAGTGGACATATCACATGTCGTCACAACTGCACACAACATAATTAGTGGATCAAGTAGAGATTCTTGGTGACTATAAGTGGGTGGGCAAAACCCACAATGAAGGCTTTAAAAGCCACAGAACTAAAGTTACATAAATTAAGGGAAGAAAATATTCTAAGGGAAGAGCTAGTACTACAAAATAAAAAAACAGTAGAATTAAGAAATTGGGCTTCCCCTTGTAGCTCAGTCAGTAAAGAATCTGCCTGCAGTGCAGGAGACCTGGGTTTGATACCTGGGTTGGAAAGATCCCCTGGAGAAGGAAATGGCAACCCACTCCAGTATCCTTGCCTGGAAAATCTCATGGACAGAGGAGTCTGATGGGCTGCAGTCCATGGGGTCGCAAAGAGTCAGGCACGACTGAGCGACTATCACTTACTTACTTACTTAGCTGAAGATACACTGAGCATGTTTATACCTAAGGTGGTAACGTAGAGATCTGACTTTCATTCTTGGCTAAATAAGTATTCTTTTGGGTACCAAACAGTTTTTCTTGTATTTTTTTTTTCTAATTGCTTCCCAATTAGAAAAAAAAAATATTTTTTATTTTTGATTCTTCCCAAAATTTAAAAAGGCAAAAAGACTTCACATAAAATTCGATCATAAAATCGATGAACTGAAAGAATAAACACTAGGCCCCATTCCTACATGTGACAACACGTGAAGCTGAGCAGCCTCTGTCCCCTTTAAATGAAGTATGTTTTCTCCAGGTTTCACTTTCCCAGCTTTCACCTTGGCCTTCTTCATTTATTTTATGAGCTGAACTCACGGAGGCATCTACGTTTATGATCTCTGACATACACCTCTCCTCTTTCCCCATGACTCAATTAAAATGACAATGAATCTGTAAAAGATAAATCCATAATAAACCAAAAAATAAAAGAGACCAACAGATTTCAACAGAAAAGGGTGGCAGAATAGCGATTAAGCAAGGAAGGAAGAGGGAAACAGCAGCCTAAAGCACACCTGAAGGGAGCCGCAGTTACAGGAGACAGTTAACTTGCCTAGCAGAACCGTAGAAAGACACCAGGCTCAGAGAGAGATCAATGACAGGCAGAGATCAGAAAACAAATATATCAACCTTTAACTAATCACAGCACAGCCTTTGCTGCTGACCCAGCCAGGCAGAAGTCTGGTGACAGGTAAAAGTTTTTCTAAAAAGAAACTGAAAGAAGTGTCTGGGGAGAACTAAGGAGTTGAGTGTGGGTGTTTGTGTTCCAGAGCAGGATCCCACACTCCAGCACCAGGGAAGGGACATCTGTGATTCATCAAAAGAAACTGTTCACCACTCACTGTCTTCAAAGGAAAGTGGCAAAATGACAAACATCACTGTAGTTACTTGTTCTCCTACACTATTTAATAGTTTCAACTATGTACTGTCATCAGGAAAAGCAACACATTTTTAAAAGAAAGAAAGAAAACAAGGAAGGAAGGTAAGAAAGCAGAAAGGACATTTGATGATTAAGAATTCACTGGTAACTTCTGCCAAAGAAAGTTCAGTGAAGTATAAGCTGGGAGCTTGCTTACAGGTGGGTAGAAGAGACAGCAAGAGGTGGGAAACTGATTACAGTCTCTTCTTTCCTTCAAATAATATGACAGTGAAGGAAAGAGAACCACAAAGGAGGTACTGGATTCAGGGAAAATTGGTTATATTCTGAATAGTGGAGGCAAGAGGAATATGCCAGGCAAATGAAGGACAGAAACAAGAAAAACACAGACAAAGAACCTGAAAATAAATACAGAAGGGATGGAAGAAACAGGCTATCAATCTTAGAGGAGGTGGAAGGGGATGTTAACAAAAGCACAGAAAATAAGATAACCTTGGTTATGAAAAGGGACAACTTCTTCTGAGACAGAGAAAAATAAATTAGGGTATTTTCACATTTAAAGAAATGCATATTGGTCTAGAGGTAGCAAGGTGAGATAGTTTATATTGTTAGGTTTAACACAGAAAAATGGGAAATAAGGCTATCTGCGAAGGAAAAAAAGGGGAGTAGACATGGAAAGTATGACTTTACAGCTAGGGAAGTTATAAAGTTAGGTAACATCCACTGAGGAGACTATGACAGAATGAATGACCACATAAAAGAATTGTGAGCTACAGTCAGAGACCATGACTATGCAGTGTCACCAAGCCATATCACCATCTCATTTTTTTAGCAGCCCTCAGAAACCCAAGCATGAGTGGAGAAAAAAGGTCTCAAGAGGTAGCATAAGGGCAGCAGAAAAACAAGAAATCTAGACTACGAAGGGTATTGGTAAGAAAGTGGTATGATGATTCTGAATAGGGTTAAATATTCTAGCTATGAATGGAAGGAAAAAGAAAACTAGCAATGGTAGAGAAAGGTAGAATTAAAGAAGGGTTTTTAACCTATCTACCTGTCCTCCTACAAAGTTATCTGTAAGATACTGAAATAGGTTTACATGTTTTAGAAAAGACTGAATAAGGTTGTGCTTTAATGGCACAGAAAGAGAAAGTAAGAGGGAAAGGAGAAAGAAGGGAAAAAGAGGAGGGTAAGAGAAAGAGGAAAAAGAAAGAGAATTTTAGCCAGAGTATCCCTCATAAGCAATATAACTTTCAATCAATTAAATCTTTCAAATCTGCCCAAATGTTTTAATACAATGACATCAAAAAGTACCCAAATAAGCAAACAGAGATTTTTCTGGGTACTTTTTTCATACAACATGAGGATTATAATACTTAATCTTTGCTAATATATGACATTTTCCTGAAATAGTTAATAAATTATATGATGCCTCTATACTCTCTTACATAGCTTTTTATGCACACATTTCTAAATATACATAACATGATGCGAAACTAATTAGCTATGTTCTAAACAACTAATTATTATTATTTTTTAAAAGAGACTCACTGCTTTAAAAAATATTATGTCAAATTAAATGCAACTGTTTAACAAAGTTTGCAATTTGACATTTTATATATATTTTAACTTTATCTTGATTTCAAAAGCTCTCTAAAGGGGTAAAGAGTATTCAAACTGCAGAATTCCTTCAGCTCACTGATACTATAAATATATGTCACTTTCCCCTAAATTATGTCACTTTCCCCTAATTTTCTTTTCATGTTTACTCATTTTATAAATTTTCGGTTGATAAAGTAACTTACAAAATAGCAGGTAATACAAGAAATGCAAACATTATTATACATTTTCCATACTTTACTTAATCGTGATTGAAGTACCACGAGTCTGCTGTATGCTTCTGCTGCTTTGCTGAGAAGAGTTTGCATATTTTCTTGAAAATCTAAATGATAAAGTTATAATAATTTCACTTACAGTAAAAGTCTGCTTCTTTCAATAAGCATTATTCATCTATTCATAACTTTTAAAAAACTGCCTGCTGGAAGTAAAATTCATGTATTTAGTAATGAAAATGTCATTAATGTGGAACACATGCTACAAAGATTAACAATTTTATATTAAAATACGATAACTTCTGTTGGCATTCATTAATTTGTGCACATTTGTTCATTATTCATACCAATTTTATATTAAAATACAATAACTTCTGTTGGCCTTCATTAATTTGTACACATTTGTTCATTATTCATACCAATGAACATGGGTAGGAAACATTTTATTTGTGAAGGGATCAGTTAGTTCAGTCGCTCAGTCGTGTCCGACTCTTTGCAAACCCATGGACTGCGGCATGCCAGGCTTCCCTGTCCATCACCAACTCCTACAGCTTGCTCAAATTCATGTCCATCAAGTCAGTGATGCCATCCAACCATCTCATCCTCTGTCCTCCCCTTCTCCTCATGCCTTCAATCTTTCTCAGCATCAGGGTCTTTTCCTATGAGTCAGTTCTTTACATTAGGTGGCCAAAGTACTAGAGCTTCAGCTTCAGCATCAGTCCTTCCAATTAACACCCAGGACTGATTTCCTTTAGGATAGACTGGTTGGATCTCCTTGCAGTCCAAGGGACTCTCAAGAGTCTTCTCCAACACCACAGTTCAAAAGCATCAATTTTTCAGTGCTCAGCTTTCTTTATGGTTCAACTCTCACATCCGTACACAACTACTGGAAAAACCGTAACTTTCACTAGATGGACCTTTGTCAGCAAAGTAATATCTCTGTTGTATGCTGTCTAGGCTGGTCACAGCTTTTGCTCCAAAGAGTAAGCATCTTTTAATATCATGGCTACAGTCACCATCTGCAATGATTTTGGAGCCCAAGAAAAGAAAGTCTGTCACTGTTTCCATTGTTTCCCTATCTATTTGCCACGAAGTGATGGGACCAGTTGCCATGATCTTTGTTTTTTGAGTGTTGAGTTTTAAGGCAGCCTTTTCACTCTCTTCTTTCACTTTCATCAAGAGGCTCTTTAGTTCTTCACTTTCTGCCATAAGGGTGGTGTCATCCGCATATCTGAGGTTATTGATATTTCTCCCAGCAATCTTGATTCCAGTTTATACTTCATCCAGCCCAGCATTTCTCATGATGTACTCTGCATATAAGTTAAATAAGCAGTGTGGCAATATACAGCCTTGACGTACTCCTTTCCCAATTTGGAACCAGTCTGTTGTTCCATGTCCAGTTCTAACTGCTGCTTCTTGATTTTCATACAGGTTTCTCAAGAGGCAGGTCAGGTGGTCTGCTATTCCCATCTCTTGAAGAATTTTCCACAGTTTGTTGTGTTCCACATGGTCAAAGGCTTTGGCATAGTTAATGAAGCGGCATAGTCAATGAAGCAGAAGTAGATGTTTTTCTGGAACTCTCTTGCTTTTTCGATGATCTAATGGATATTGGCAATTTGATCTCTGGTTCCTCTGCCTTTTCTAAATCCAGCTTGAACATTTGGAAGTTCTCGGTTCACGTACTGTTGAAGCCTGGCTTGGAGAATTTTGAGCATTACTTTGCTAGCATGTGAGATGAGTGCAATTGTGCAGTAGTTTGAACATTTTTTGGCATTGCCTTTCTTTGGCACTGGAATGAAAACTGACCTTTTCCAGTCCTGTAGGCAATGCTGAGTTTTCCAAATTTGCTGACATATTGAGTGTAACACTTTAACAGCATCATCTTTTAGGATATGAAATAGCTCAACCAAAATTCCATCACTTCCACTAGCTTTGTTCACAGTGATGCTTCCTAAGGCCCAATTGACTTGGCATTCCAGGATGTCTGCTGTAGGTGAGTGATCACACCATCGTGGTAACTGGGTCATTAGATCTTTTTTGTATAGTTCTTCTGTGTATTCTTGCCATCTCTTCTTAATATCTTCTGCTTCTGTTAGGTCCATACTGTTTCAATACCAAAAAGTTAACTGAGGTTGCAAGTAGTAAAAATGAACTAATACAGGATTCCTATTAAGAAAGATAACTGAATATCTTCTTATTCTTTTTATAAAAATAAACTCCTGACATAAACTTATTCAACAAATACAATGACTTTTAAAGGTTTGGATCTATGGTATAAAATTAAGGATTATAGTGAGGAAAAGATGGAAATAGAGGAACAGAGGATAAAGAGACAAGAAAGTTTGTAGACAGCTTTGGTTTTCTTCTTATCACAATTACTGCATTGTAAAACTAAAAATGTAAAGGTAAGATTTCATGAACCTGAAAAAAGATGCTAAGATAAACTCAAATCAGCTAAGTGATTAAATCAGGAATTAATGGAAATAGTTTATCATCAATTCCTTTAAGAAAAATAAATACTCTATCATGTCAATGTATGGCAAAACAAATACAATATCGTAAAGTTAAAAAAAAAAAGAAAATAAACTAATTAAAAAAAAAAAGAAAATTAAATACTCTGTTCAACAATGTAGTAAAGCCTTTATTACCTTGGACTTCACATCTATAATCTTGCAATCCCAGTTCTTGATTTTCAGAAGTGTGAACACCAGAAGTCTCTTTCTCTTCTCCATTTACTTCACATTTTAAAGCAGGAGTATAATGTTCACCATGAACATTGCAAAAAGTCTGCAGACAATAAAATTAGGTATTTTATGGAATTAAAGTTTTGATTTCTGCCTCTAGAGATTATTAAACATTATTTCCTATATGCAAAACACAGTTAAAAAATGTCACAGGAAAAATCAGTATGAAAACACTTCCATGTATCAGATCAATCTGCAAAAGAATAAACAAATCTAAATCTTTCTTTCTCCACACGTAAGACATGAATTCTTCTCACAACAGGAAAATATGACAGCCCTCATTATCTATAATATATATCAAATATATATGCATAAACTATAATATTTTTATTTTTTCCTAATAATGAATATATCCTGTACTTTACCACTTTTCAGTATGGATTCTATACAGATATTTCCTCCGTAATGTCAATTACCCATGAAAAAAGGTGAAAAGTTTAAAAATGATGACTAGAAAGTAGTGTATAAATTCTACAGAAATTATAATATGTAAAGTAGGAGATCATATTCATAGACTTTAACACAAGAGAATACTATTCATGGCTTATACACAGAAGAAAATAAAAAATGTTTGACATATTATTCTGGTTTTTCTCCTGAGCAATGGACAATTGACAATTCTATCATCACTTATAAACAACATATACCACATAATCATCTGACAAGCCTAAAGAAGTTTCTAAGTAAGTTTCACCTTTGCACCTCATGCAATTGGAAATAACAATTAACAACTTCTAGGCCTAACTAATTTGCTTACTATTGCTATTTCTTGAGATTTGCCTAAAAGTGAAACTATACTATTAATTGACTTTATTAAATTTCCAACATAGTTTCTAAGGTAGAATTTTATCATAAATTGATTCAGGTTGGTAGAAACCTGAATGACCAGCCAATTTACAAATAAAGCAAAAGACTCAGAAAGATGAAGTAACTAGTCCATAGTGACATCAATGATTAGGGACAAAATCAGATTCATGATGAACTGCAAGGGACGGCTCCATTACAACAAGCTGATTTATGTTTCAACTTGAGATTAGGGGTCAGGTAAAGACATTATTAGAAGAAAAAACATATAAAGTCAGCTTATAAATGAACTACTATGACTTTGGAGAAGGAAATGGCAGCCCACTCCATTATTCTTGCCTGGAGAATTCCATGGATAGAGGAACCTGGTGGCTAAAGTCCATGGGGTCACAAAGAGTCGGACACGACTGAGTGACTAACACACACACATTATGACTTGGGCCCACTTTATATGTATAGACCATCAACAATGGCTATGAAAGGGCAATGCCTGAACCCGTTGGCAGAGTGGAGGCTCTTGGTGTGGATATTCTTGAGTTTCGTTTGTTTTTTTGAATACTGTTTCTGAACTATTCCATAGGTAATTAGAACCAGTAAGGCAGCTTTACATTCCCAACTAATATCACCCTCCCAACCCCTTCAAATTATAAATACACTGGCTGAGATGGAAAGCTATGACAAGCCTAGGCGTGTATGTTAAATTTTGAAATATTTCAAATATGCAGAAAAAAGTTCATCTATTACCTAGCTATAACAAATACTAATAATATTTTGTCATATTATATCCATATTTTTAAAAAATTGAACATTACATACAGATTTGAAGATTTCTACGTTAAGTACTGCTTATCTATTTCATTCACCTCTCTGCCCAGAGGTGATTATCTAACATGCATGTTTTTATACTTTTTTCTTTTGAGATTTACTGATGTAACAAAGACACTCTTGCAATGAACATATCTGGCTGTGCACACATGTGAACCTAAATAGAAGTAAATGTTGGACTGTATGATGTACATAAACTAAAAAATATACCTTGACAATCTGCTTCTCCAGACGGTACACTCCCACCAGGGGTACAGAAGTGCTGTTTCACCTGATCTTCACAAATATGATTATAGTTGGTATAATTTCTTTTTAGATTTGGCAATCTACAGTGTGAAATACTGTTTCACTAGCCATGTGCAAGACCTCCAGCTAAGTCATCAAATTCATTCAACCACCAAAGTGGGCAGGAGTAGGAAACAGACCTGCTTAAGGCTCTATTGGTCTGTTTTTTAAAATTAGGCAAATCTTCTATAGAATCTACTACTGAGATAATTTGCCTAAATTTCTTCTGTTTCAAACTGATTATCAGGAAAACATTTAAATACCTATTTTAAACTTAAAAACTATTTTCTAAATACAGTTCTGAAGTAAGATTGTAGGGAAAAGTAACTCGGATGATTCTGCTAAATCAAAATAGTAATAACTTAAAATTTAGCATTTCTTGTCTAAAAGTACTTTTTAACTAATATCTTACCTGTGTAAAATGAGAACATTCTTCAGATACTGCCTTGTGAAGTTTTCCAATAAGCATTTGTAAAGGCTTCACTTCACCTAATAGAATAGATAGCGCGTTAAAAATGTTCAATTTACATACTTAGAAATTATTTTCATATTAAACTTACATCAACTGGAAGCTTCCTGGAGATAAGATTAGTTCTAAGTTCTTTATTTCTTTCAATGTTATTTTGTACTGCTCAGTGTTAACTGTGTAAGATAATTTGTAGGATTTTCAATTTATATTCCACAAAATGGTACAAAGAAGTGATTTACAATTTTTTTGTACTACAATCCAATACAAGAACTGTATCACACAGCATAACCCTACATAAATTCATCCATATAAAACTGAAACAAAAATTTCACAAATTTTATTCTTTCTACATCCTATGCACTCCGATGTTTTCTGTTCTACTCTATTATTAAAAAAACAAAAAAAGCTGGTCATTACTCGCTGAACTAACTTCATTACCCATTAATGGACCCACTAATTAACTTGTAGTGTGAAAAACTAGATTCTATCTGAAGAGGATACCAATACAAACAACATATGCTTAAAATCTTACTCAATTCAAACACAAAGAACTCCTTTTTCCTGAAGTGAAAAAGAATTATATTCTTATTTAAGCCACGCTTTAAACTCTACTGTTCAAAAGAACAATTCCAAACTTATGAACCATCTCATTCATAAAGGTAGATCTGTCAAGAATGGAGGCCTAAAGATAGCTTGAACAGAGAAAGTCTAATTAATTGAATAACTGAGTAATTATTAATGATAAAAGTTAACCACAACTAGTCTTCCACTTAAGGTTCCTTAAATATCGTTGCTTACACAGTGCCATCTTAGTCTTTTTGCTCACTCTACAGTCTTCCAACATGTCTCATTCTTGTCCTTGGCCTCAAATGATCTCTTGACTTACAAATCTTTACCTTGAACTTAAACTTCCCCCTTAGGTTTCAGCCTTTATTTTCAGTTGCATACTAGGTATCACATTTTCAAAATCATCAAGTATTTTTAACTCAATGTTCCAAGCTAAATACACTATTTTTCCCACAAATCTACTCCTCATCCTCCTCATGACTGGAGTCACCCTCAATCCAATTACTCAAACTAGACACGACTGAAGCGACTTAGCAGCAGCAGCAGCAGCAGCAGCAGACATGCAGGGATCATTCTCAATTCCTCCCCCTTACTGCTAATACTAACTGCAGACTACAACCCACCTCTTTAACTCTTAAACTTTTCCTCCTTCTACAATGCCCAATGACATTTTAGCTCAACATCTTAATGTTAACAGAAGAACTGCTAAAGCTGCTTAACTGGTCTTTCCATCACTTATCAGTTCAGTTCAGTTCAGTTGCTCAGTCATGTCCAACTCTTTGTGACCCCATGGACTGCAGCACACCAGGCTTCCCTGACCATCACCAACTCCCGGAGTTTACTCAAACTCATGTCCATTGAGTCCACCACTTATCACCTCCCTTAATTTGCTCCAGTGATGTCATCTTAAAATAAAAATCTTACTATGTTACTCTATTTGAAATCCTGCATTAGGTCTTACAACCAACAGCATAAACAGTAAACATGTTTCGATCAGAACCTTTTCTGATCAAGCTTCTGACAATATTTATCCCTCACTACTTTTGCACACACCTTGAACTATCAATTCTCCAAAATGGATGTCGTCTCTCACATCTCTAAATTTAAGACTCAAGATCTTTTCCTAAAATTCCAACCTCCCTACTCCTGCATACTTCCTCACTCTTCCAGGAAGTACTAGACTTTTCTCTTCTCTCCCTCCATTCTTTCTGTTCATTCTTCTATTATAGAAAATTTCCTATTGTTTTCTAAGAGTTTATTTTATATTGCTTTCCCACAGGACTGTTGATTTCTTGGGAAAAATAATTCAGTGATTTTTAGACTTCTCAAGCACTTACACGAACAGTCTATGATTGTATGAACAAATGAGTCTAGAACTGGGAACACCCAGTCATACTCCTCCATGGGGTCTAAGTCAAGAACAGAATCACAAAGTAGCTGGCTCTAATTGATACTTACTTACTTACTTAGAATTTTGTTAGAAACCATTTACCTGTTTCTTGTGTTTTTATACTCTGTAGCTCTAGCTGGTGTATTTTCTGAAGTTCCTTGATCTTTTCCTCTTGAGCAGAAATAAGCTCCTGTTTAAGATTGCAAAGAGCTTTATCTTTTTCATTTTCCATATATTCGCGAACCTGATCCACATGAGTTGAATAGACCAGAGACAGGCATATACGTTGGGCTTCCATCTGGAGCCTTAAATCATTCTTAAAGTGAATTAATGTGAAGGTTAGAATAATTTTAAATGACAAATCAAATAATTTATTTTTGCATATACCCATTACAAGGGGGGGGATACATGAAATTGTAAAGTATAATTGAGTGAGAAAATAATTAAATGTCACTTTTCTTACATGAAATTATTTTCTCACTCAATCTGCTGCACTGACCTAGGAAAATAGTACAACTTTTTCAAGGAAAATAGCACAATACTTTCATCACTTCAACTTTATGGTAAAGTTTTATATTTGGTAACGTCTTGGCCTGATCTTTCATTTTTGTTCAAAAATAACATTTTTAAACAAATATGGGCTTCCCTGGTGGCTCAGGTGGTAAAGAATCCACCTGCAACGTAGGAGACCTGGGTTCGATTCCTGGGTTGGGAAAACCCCCTGGAAAAGGGAACAGCTACCCACTCCAGTATTCTGGCCTGGAGAGTCCATGGGGTTGCAAAGAGTCAGACATGACTGAGTGACTTTTAATAAACATATATAGAGAAATGCAAATAATACTGAAATAAACACTTAAGTACACATATCACAAAGTAATAAATACAATCATTTTACCTTTTTTATTCATTTCTCTCCTATTATTTTGGTTTAGAAACGAAATATAGATAAAACTCTACCATGTTCTCATTCTTCCTTCCCCAGAGGCCACCATATTATAAATTTGATCATAAATTTGCTGCAAATCCAGTTCACTTCTTACACGCTCATTTCTTAATCCATTTATAAACAGAGCATATATTTTACGTTTTTAAGAATTTACATAAATGGTGCAAAATGGCATTTATTTTGCAAATTACTCTTCTCACTCAATATGCTTCTGAGATCTTTCCATGTAGATACACATAAATTTATTTTAACTTGATGCTGTATATATGAATATTACAATTTGTTCATTTCCTTTTTGGAGATCAAATGGATTATTTCAAATTGTAGATATTTCAAAAAGTGCTGCAATAAATTCTTATATATATGTCCTTGTACATATATGAGTGTTTCTCTAGCACACATGTGTGCTAAATCGCATCAGTCATATCTGACTCTTTGCAAACCTACAGACTGTAGCCCGCCAGGCTCCTCTGTCCATGGGATTCTTCAGGCAAGAATACTGGAGTGGGTTGCCATGCCCTCCTCAAGGGGATTTTCTTGACTCAGGGCTCAAATCCGTGTGTGTCTCCTGCATTGACAGGCAGGTTACCACTAGCACCACCTGGGAAGCCCTTCTCAATTGTAGTGATTCTCAAAACTGTAGCCCAAATCAAAATTACCTGGAGCGCTTATTAAAACAGCTTTCTGGGCCCCTACCCTCAAGCTTCTACTTAAAGAGGCCTGGTGTGAGCCCCAGAATTTGAATTTTAACCTGTTTTCAAGTGATGCTGACACTGCTGGTTAGGGACCACATTCACTGCCAGTAGAAATGTATTGCATCAATATTAGATTTTAACAATTTTTTAATGTAATTACACAATTTTACACTGATATATTTAATAATGTAGGTGAATACTCATCTCCCCACATCCTCATCACACTTCTTATTGTGAACCTTCTTTTGTCAAACTGATAGGTATAAAATGCTATTTCATTGTTATATTAATTTATAATGTTGAAAGCATCTTTTCATGCTTATTAGCCAATTAGTAGAAGTATTTCTGTGGCTGCAGTATTATTTCTAAGCACATTTAGATTGCTCTTTGATGTTACTGTTGTATAAACTGTTGCTCAATTTCTTCATGAGCTTCCTTCCATAAACACATACCTCACTGTTCTCCCCATCACTAAGGGGGTTTGTCTTGGCAGTGATGAGTGTGTCAGGGACAGCTTTTGCATTTGCCTCTGTTTACTTTACAGAAGTTAACGTCAAGGAGATGGTATCTAAATGTCACTGAAAGTGTCTTCAGTTAGAAAAGAATAAACGTTTTAGTGAGAAAAATCTGACCATTTTGACATCTTCAAATTTAGGTCCTCTCCTAGTAATGCCTTTAAAAATTTTTTTAAATGATCTTCTGACATTTTTAGGAGTGATAAAATTAAACCCAATTATGATTTTGAAAACAATTTCAGATATTTAACAAAGCATTAACAGTTATGTAATTAGAACTATTTAGGTTATTAAAATGTAAAATTTGATATAAGATAACTATGAGCACATTTATTAAGAAGTAGAAAGAAAAAAACTTTCCAAGGGCTTCCTACTATATAGAGAATAAAATTTCAGCTTCTTATAAAGTCTGTAAGGCTCTCCAAGATCTGGTCTTTTCTTTCTTCAAACTCTTTTTCTTCCACTCTCTTTCCCTCAAACTCAACCAAACAGGTCTTTATTCTGTTCCTCAAACTTATCTCTGCCATCACAGTTGCTCTAATTTCGCTGTGGTAGACTCCTCACTGTCATTCAGATGGCAGTTCAAATGTCAATTCTTCCTAGACCCCTTTCCTGACTACCCTATTTAATGACTACCCACCATTCTCTATCACATTATCTCTTTTATTTTCTTTATAAAACATCACTATTTCTTAACTCTTCTACTTATTTCCTCATTTACTACCTGCCTCCCTCACTAAAATATATGCTCTGTGAGAGTTAGAACCAGTTCTTACTCTTGTTCACCACTGTATTCCTACCTGGCAAGAGACTCGATAAATACTTGTTTAGAAATGAAGAAACACAGAAAAAGCTCTAGTTAGCACCCCATTATACAATGTGCCCAGTGGGGTCTTCCTGCTATTTCTAATTTCAGTGTCTATCAAATATAAATTGTCAGGAGTGATCTAGTATTACTCATTATATGTATTCTTTAATTGTATTTAGAATTAATATTTTTCCCCCTTTAGTATAACAAGACTCTGAGAAAACTAGGATTTAAATCAATATCTTTTTCTCAGGGAAATAGAGTTTCATAACTATTGAACAACTACATGAAGTACTAAAAAGTTTTAAGAGTTAATTTTCAGTGAACCTTGAAAACACCAATACAAAAGGAAACTCTGAAACCATCTTTGGAATTGCAACAAAATATTACAAAATAATTATTTTAATGCTCTGACTCTCAGCAAAGTTATTTAAACTTGCTTTTTCAAAGAAAATGTGTTCTATTTCCTGAGTAGATTAACTAAAAGAGATGTAACATGGTTTAACAAAAAACAGATAAAAGAAATGTAAATGATAGGTTTAAGGGAGAATTACATCACAGGGTTTACTTTCATTCTCTTGTAAGGAGGGTAATTTATGTTGGATGAAGATGAAAACTTTCAGTATGAAAAACACTTTAGTGTATACACGTTAAGTAAACATACCTGTTCTGATTTAAGTATGCTGAGCTCCTGCTGAAGTTTATCGTTTTCACCTGGATCAGTAGTCCCACGTGGTGATTTATTTGTCACTGACGGCAAGTGAGCAGAAAACTGTTCTTGTTTGCTTTCTTTTTCGAGAGTCGTATTTTCAAAAGGAATTTTATTCACCTCCATTATTTTTAGTTCTTTATCAAAATCGTTATTTATTTTAGGAACTGACCCTCCAGGATCCCTGCTTGTTGAAACTCCATCTTTCAAAGAGCTTAAATGGACATCATGCACATTTACATTTTCTGTCCTACTTTGGTCAATTATGATTTCTAGCTCTCCACATCTCAATAAAAGTTGCTCTTTATCTTGCTTTAAAGATTTAACTTCTTCCGTTAGAAAACTTATCTCGTCATGTTTCTGTTTTAATTGCTCAGAAAGATCAGACAGTCTCTCTGACAGCTCTAATTTTTCTCGCTTAGTTACCTCAAGTTTTTCCATAAGTTCTGTTGTATCTTTCTCAACAACATCACCAATTTCCAATGGTTCTGCTATAAAAGTCTTGTCATCGTCAAAGACTGAACTTTTCATTTTCACTATACTTGGGTTTATTCTTTGCAAATGATGAAGCTCTTCACTAAGTGCTTTAAGCTTACTTTCATACTCTACTTCTTGCTTATTTTTACTGTCTTCTAAATCGCTTTTTACCTTGAGAAGGCAAGCATAATCCTCCTGTAATTCCTGATAGTTAACTTCAAAATTTTTTTCAGCAAATGAAAAAGTGTTCTTTTGCTTTTCAATCTCTTCAGTTAGCTGAATACATTGTTTTTTGAGGTCCTCATTTTCCTCTGTAAGTACTTCTATCTCTTTTTGCCAGCTACAGTCTTTGGATTGGGATTTAACAGAGTCTATGAAAGTTAATCTTTCTTCTTGGTTAACAGGAGTATGTATTTTCAACATGTCTTCAAGGGCCTTCTTTTCATCTTTAAGAATGCTATTCTCTGCTTCAAGTTGTCCGAATTTTTCTTGAAGGTCATCCTCTTTTTCCTTCATTTGTTTCTCCAATAATTCAGTTTTAAGTTGTAATTCTTGAACTTCCTGTTCAAGTGTACCCTTTTCCTTTTCTTCTTGTCTGAGTATTTCGATTTCTTTTTGCAGTTCGTTGATCTGAAGGGTCATTTCTTCTGATTTTGAATTCACGAGGGACTGCTGTAAATCTTTTAGCTTTGAAATTTCCAAAATCAGTTGGTTCTGCTTAGTTATCAAATTGTCTTTTTCAAACTGCATGGTTTCTATCTTTTGACTCATTTCATTCTGTAAGCCATCTATCTGCTGTTTATAGTGAATGCCTAAGTTATCTTTAAGCTTTTCAATATTTATTCTATGTTCAATTTCCAAATCTTCCTTCAGTTTGGAAAGTTCTTCCTCATGACTGAACAGGAGCTGTGTCCTCAGCCTCTCCAGCTCAGCTTCCTGTGATTCAGCCATTCTGTCCAATACAGCATTCTTTTCTCTTTCTAACATTTCAAGCTTTATCTTATAATTTGTAACTTCTGCTTCGTGTTTTAATTCTAGTTCTTTCCTGGCTTCAGAAGCAGAAACAATCTCAGCTTTCAAATCTTCCACTGTACTAAGGGACTTGTATGCTTCATTGAGTTTACTTTCTTGCTCTGCTATTGTCTGTCTGGCCCTCTGAATTTGGTCCCTTGAAAAGCTCAGTTCTTCAAAAAGGTCTTCCAGCTGTCTCTGGAGAGCAGACTTTTCTCCTGAAATTACTCCTATTTCTTCCTTGAGTTTTTCCTTTTGAGAGTTAGTATCTTGCAATTTTATATTCAGTTCATTTATTGCCATATTCATTAACTTTATTTGATCTTCATTAACTGCAATACTTGGATGTGATCTTAAAGCATTCTCCAGTTCCCCCTTATGTCGTGTTCTAAGTTCGTCTATCTGTGACATGTGTTGCTTTATTAGCTCTTGTTTCATCTGTACTATCTGCTGCCCATACATCTCATCCAGCTCTGCCCGGAGCTGTTCCAACTTTCTTTCTGTTTCTTGTTCCACTCTTTGTAGGATATCCATTTCAAATTGACTGTCTTTATGATTTTTCTTCTGAAGTTCCTCAACCGTCCCCATTAATTGTTTTATTTCTTCAGAACACTGTCTTTCCTTTTGCTTGGAATTAGTCAGTTCTAATTTCATATTTTTTATCTCTTGGTTCTTCTGTACAACCTGCTCTTGTAATTCTTCCAGTAATTTATCAGCAGCTGTTACTTTATCCTTTAGCTCAAGAGTTTTTTTTTCTTCTTCTATTATTTTTGTATTTAATTCTTCAATGACTGCTTCCTTTTCCTGTATTTCTTTATTTGAGTTTTCTACTTTTTTATACTGTTCCTTTATAAAGAAAAATGAAAACATAAAAATGGCATTTTTAGTTTCTGGTTACTTATACCCCTTAACCCCATTACCAAAAAAATTGATAGAAAACTGCTTTTTACATGATTCTATAAAAAGCAACTGCTGAACCCACTCCTTCATTTTTCTTATATCAATGAGACACAGACCTTGTGTAGCCAACACTACCTATGAGCAAATATCATAGCAATGTTGGTCTTCTTGGGGGTAAGAAATTTTTCTTGCATTGCTATGATTAAATGTTTTAATAAAAAATTTAGTAAGATCAAAATGTGTCTAAACCATTGTATTTTCTTCTTTCTTATTAACTGATCAACATTCTAAGTATTTGGTATTTGTAATTGCAAGAGGACTACATACTCTTTACAGTTCCGAGATATTCCTAAAAATAAATCAACATTCCTCCCATACAGTATTTTAGTGACCTGAAGGTTTGGTGGGCAGGTGCTATGAAAACAGCAAAACAACAAAAACAGGCTCCTAAAGATCAGCCTTAACATCACTCCTAAGGCTAAATGAATCAGAAGTTCAGGGATATGCCATGCTTAAGTGGTTGAATTGCAAGTGACATGCAAGACAATTATGCTATTTAGGGCATATCAATTTGATTCTACATTTTGGGGGTAAATACAAATTTGAAAGCAAGACAGATTTTTTTTTACCCCTGTTCTGATTTAGGACTTCATTTTGGAACTGTAGATAAATCGAAACCCAAAACACATGCCAAGGCATGTCCCTAATCATGCACAGAAGTGTCACAGCATAAGAGAGTCAAGTAGAAGCCCTGGAGACAAAGTTCTGTCTCGGTCATTTACTTGCCTGAGTGGTTAGGGCTGCAGTCCCAAGGAAAGAAAAAACAGTGAAATTTACAGATCAGAATATACTTAAGTAGTTAAAATCACCTTCAGAAGACAAAAGTCCCAGGTCAAGAGGACTTAAAGGCACCTCAAATGGATGTGTTAACTTACCTTAAAAGAAAAAAGAATGCTAAAGCCTAGCGAAAAACAAAGTCTAAGAGGGAAATAGTGGTAGTGCCCATTCAAGAATGGTTCAGGAAAGAGAATCAAGGTAGAGGAGATTTTGACATTTCTAATCCCTCTGGGAAAAATCACACCTAACCTAGAAAGCAAGGTAGGGGGCTGCTGTAAACACAATTAAGAATTTCAGTCCAAAAGCATGGCCATTCCTACTGTGAGATGGACATATGAGGTTATCACAGCCTAATCGGCTTTGGCTTGGTATCACATACCCCATCAATGTCACCAGGCATTATTGCTGATATTGAGCCTCCTGGCCTAGACTCCCTTCTGGCAGTCTACTAGGCCTAAACTGCCTTTCTCTTCTCACCTCCTGGAAAGACTCATTTTCAAAGACTATTGTTTTCTAATCAAACTATTTTTTGATGCTGATAAAACATTTTTAACATGGTTCAACCTCGGTCTTTATGCACACTCCATACTGTTTAAAATGTCCTCTTACCAGTTCAGATTTATAATTTATTCACTGTTTACCAAATAAGTACTGAGGAGATGCTGTGTGTCATATATTGCACCAATTATGAAGAAAACAAAATACAATGAAAGGGAACTGTTCTAATTTATAGACTTACCTCAAATATCACTTCCCTGCTAAGCCTACCCTGAATCACTTCCCTTATGAAGCCAGACATATCCAGAATTTTCAAAACACTTTTTATCCATACTTAGCCTTGTTTTGGGGTGCCTTGCATACCATGAGTTTTAGTGAAGAAAAAAGCACATTTAAGCATCACTATCTCTAGCTAGCCCGGGCCGGAGGCGGCCGAGAGGAGCTAGCCCGGGCCGGAGGCCGGGGGCAGCGGCCGAGAGGAGTAACCCCAGGTCCAAGGAACGGCGGCTGCGTGAGCACAGGAGGGCCGAGAGGAGTTACTCCACATTCAAGGTCAGGAGGGGCCGTCGTGAGTACATAACCCTTGTCCAAGGTAAGGAGCAATGGCTGCACTATGCTGGAGCAGCAGTGAAGAGATACCCAACGTCCAAGGTAAGAGAAACCCAAGTAAGATGGTAGGTGCTTTGAGAGGGCATCAGAGGGCAGACACACTGAAACTATAACTACAGAAAACTAGCTAATCTGATCACACGGATCACAGCCTCGTCTATCTCAATGAAACTAAGCCATGCCGTGTGGGGCCACCCAAGACAGATGGGTCATGATGGAGAGGTCTGACAGAATGTGGTCCACTGGAGAAGGGCATGGCAAACCACTTCGGTATTCTTGCCTTGAGAACCCCATGAACAGTATGAAAAGGCAAAAAGATAGGACACTGAAAGATGAACTCCCCAGGTCAGTAGGTGCCCAATATGCTACTGGAGATCAGTGGAGAAATAATTCCAGAAAGAATGATGGGATGGAGCCAAAGCAAAAACTATACCCAGCTGTGGATGTGACTGGTGATAGAAGCAAAGACCGATGCTGTAAACAGCAATATTGCATAGGAACCTGGAATGTTAGGTCCGTGAATCAAGGCAAGTTGGAAGTGGTCAAACAGGAGATGGCAAGAGTGAACACTGACATTCTAGGAATCAGCAAACTAAGATGGACTGGAATGGGTGAATTTAACTCAGATGACGATTATATCTACTACTGTGGGCAGGAATCCCTTAGAAGAAATGGAATAGCCATCATGGTCAACAAAAGAGTCCAAAATGCAGTATTTGGATGCAATCTCAAAAACGACAGAATGATCTCTGTTCGTTTCCAAGGCAAACCATTCAATATCATGGTAATCCAAGTCTATGCCCTGACCAGTAACGCTGAAGAAGCTGAAGTTGAACAGTTCTATGAAGACCTACAAGACCTTTTAGAACTAACACCCAAAAAGATGTCCTTTTCATTATAGGGGACTGGAATGCAAAAGTAGGAAGTCAGGAAACACCTGGCATAACCGGAAAATTTGGCCTTGGAGTACCGAATGAAGCAGGGCAAAGGCTAATAGAATTTTGCCAAGAGAACGCACTGGTCATAGCAAACATCCTCTTCCAACAACACAAGAGAAGACTCTACACATGGACATCACCAGATGGTCAACACCGAAATCAGACTGATTATATTCTTTGCAGCCAAAGATGGAGAAGCTCTATACAGCCAGCAAAAACAAGACCAGGAGCTGACTGTGGCTCAGATCATGGACTCCTTATTGCCAAATTCAGACTTAAATTGAAGAAAGTAGGGATAACCAATAGACCATTCAGGTATGACCCAAATCAAGTCCCTTATGATTATACAGTGGAAGTGAGAAATAGATTTAAGGGACAAGATCTGATAGACAGAGCACCTGATGAACTATGGACAGAGGTTCGTGACACTGTACAGGAGACAGGGATCAAGACCATGCCAATGGAAAAGAAATGCAAAAAAGCAAAATGGCTGTCTGAGGAGGCCTTACAAATAGCTGGGAAAAGAAGAGAAGCGAAAAGCAAAGGAGAAAGGAACGATATTGCCATCTGAATGCAGAGTTCCAGAGAATAGCAAGGAGAGATAAGAAAGCCTTCCTCAGCGATCAATGCAAAGAAATAGAGGAAAACAACAGATTGGGAAAGACGAGAGATCTTGTCAAGAAAATTAGAGATACCAAGGAAACATTTCATGCAAAGATGGGCTCAATAAAGGACAGAAATAGTATGGACCTAACAGAAGCAGAAGATATTAAGAAGAGACAGCAAGAATACACAGAACTGTACAAAAAAGATCTTCACAACCCAGGTAATCACAATGGTGTGACCACTCACCTAGAGCCAGACATCCTGGAATGTGAAGTCAAGTGGGCCTTAGAAAGCATCACTACGAACAAAGCTAGTGGAGGTGATAGAATTCCAGTTGAGCTATTTCAAATCCTGAAAGATGATGCTTTGAAAGTGCTGCACTCAATATGCCAGCAAATCTGGAAAGCTCAGAAGTGGCCACAGGACAGGAAAAGGTCAGTTTTCATTCCAATCCCAAAGAAAGGCAATGCCAAAGAATGCTCAAACTACAGCACAATTGCACTCATCTCACACGCTAGTAAAGTAATGCTCAAAATTCTCCAAGCCAGGCTTCAGCAATACGTGAACCGTGAACTTCCAGATGTTCAAGTTGGTTTTAGAAAAGGCAGAGGAACCAGAGATCAAAATTGTCAACATCCGATGGATCATCGAAAAAGCAAGAGAGTTCCAGAAAAACATCTACTTCTGCTTTATTGACTATGCCAAAGCCTATGACTGTGTGGATCACAATAAACTGTGGAAAATTCTGAAAGAGATGGGAATACCAGACCATCTGATCTGTCTCTTGAGAAACCTGTATGCAGGTCAGGAAGCAACAGTTAGAACTGGACATGGAACAACAGACTGGTTCCAAATAGGAAAAGGAGTACATCAAGGCCGTATATTGTCACCCTGCTTATTTAACTTATATGCAGAGTACATCATGAGAAACGCTGGGCTGGAAGAAGCACAAGCTGGAATCAAGATTGCTGGGAGAAATATCAATAACCTCAGATATGCAAATGACACCACTCTTATGGCAGAAAGTGAAGAAGAACTAAAGAGCCTCTTGATGAAAGTGAAAGAGGAGAATTAAAAAGTTGGCTTAAAGCTCAACGTTCAGAAAACTAAGATCATGGCATCTGGTCCCATCACTTCTTGGGAAATGGATGGGGAAACAGTGTCAGACTTTAGTTTTTGGGGCTCCAAAATCACTGCTGATGGTGATTGCAGCCGTGAAATTAAAAGACGCTTACTCCTTGAAAGGAAGGTTATGACCAACCTAGATAGCTTATTTAAAAGCAGAGACATTACTTTGCCAACAAAGGTCCGTCTAGTCAAGGCTATGGTTTTTCCAGTGGTCGTGTATGGATGTAAGAGTTGGACAATGAAGAAAGCTGAGCGCTGCAGAATTGATGCTTTTGAACTGTGGTGTTGGAGAAGACTCTTGAGAGTCCCTTGGACTGCAAGGAGATCCAACCAGTCCATCCTAAAGGAGATCAGTCCTGGGTGTTCACTGGAAGGACTGATGTTGAAGCTGAAACTCCAATACTTTGGCCACCTCATGTGAAGAGCTGACTCACTGGAAAAGACCCTAATGCTGGGAAGGATTAGGGGCAGGAGGAGAAGGGGACGACAGAGGATGAGATGATTGGATGGCATCACTAACTCAATGGACATGGCTTTGGGTAAACTCCGAGAGTTGGTGATGGACAGGGAGGCCTGGCGTGCTGCGATTCATGGGGTCGCAAAGAGTTGGACACAACTGAGCAACTGAACTGAACTAATCTCTTGCAAGAGGCTGATGCAAAACAAGGGTTCTATAAACATCAACATAGTGATTTTTAAATTACTTTGGTTTTAAAGCATATTCATTTTGTAATTTCAGTATCTTAAAATTGTACATTTCTAATTTCCCTAAGTGAGTCTCTGGAATCAGACTACATATATTTGAAAGCTGGCTCTACCAATGTATTACCTGTATACCTGGGGCAATTTACTTCATCTTGCTTTAACTTCCTCATCTGAAAAATGGGGGTGATAATAGTATTTACCTCATAAGATTGTTGTGATGATTCAATGAGATAATATAATATGTGTAAGATGCTTTGAGCATTTCCTGATATCAAGTAAACAAAAACAAATGTTACCTAATACTTTTACTGTTATTCAAACAGTAGTCTTGTTGTGCTAATTTCTCAACATCTTGCAGAAGAACTGCCTAAACTTATAGAAAGTACTGTACTGTATGTATAGTCTGTCCTCATTATTCAAAGATTCCAAATGTGTGAACTTGCCTACTTGTTTAAATATACAGATAACCCCAAAATCAATACTCACAGTCATTTGTAGAAATGCACAGAGTGGTAAAAAATTTGAGCTGCTAGACATGCATGATTCAAGCTTAGACGATGTCAAGGAAGATGAGCAGGTGAGATAACAAGGATGGAGACCGTGAGCATGGAGATGGTAGGCAGTAGTGTAATGTACTGTAAAAATTTCTGGCTCTGAGCTAGCCCAATAGGGTTTTAATCCCAATTAGGAGGAGGGGGGTGATACCTTTAGACCAGTCACTTAACATTTTTGACTTTCATGTCTCTTTTGAAAATTAAACAAGCTATAATCTACCAGAATCTTTTTAGGATTTAATATTATAATCTGTATGATATGCACAATGTTGTAAGTCAAATATACTTCAATAAAATTAAAAAATAAAATGCAGTGGCAAGAGTAAAAAAAAAATCTATATGATCTGTGCGTATGTGTGTGCGTGTGTGTGTATATATGTGTGTGTGTATGTGTATATACACACACACCCTGGGAGCATCAATTGTTGAATAAGTGTTCCAGGCAACTTTATAACACATAACTACCACAAATAAAGAGAATCTGTATTTTTTTCTAATTAAAGTGTGTGTCAGTCGCTCAGTCATGTCTGTCTCTCTGAAACCTCATGGACTGTAGCCCGCCAGGCTCCTCTGCCATGGAATTTTCCAGGCAAGAATACTGGAGTGGGTTGTCATTTCCTCCTCCAGGGGATCTTCCCCACCCAGAGATTGAACCCAGGTCTCCTGCATTGCAAGCCAATTCTTACACCGTTGAGCCATCAGGGAAGCCCTTTTTCTAACTAAAATCCATAAAATTTCATTTTGCCATGAAAATATTTATAGAATTACATAACCATGGCTAAAATGAGTAGAAACATCTTTAGATGAAAAAGAAAAAAGGACAGAAGTTCTGGTTATACACATAGATTCTCCTGAGGACTCAGTTTAACATAAGCTGATTACTTTCGAAGAACTCAGTAATGAGTATTATCTTAATACCTATTACTGGAAGGCTCCCAATTGCTTTTGAAATAAATTATTTTTCATACTTAAAGAACTTTTCCCAATTATGAAACTTTGTGATTCATGTGTATAACAAAAAGATAAACACTTGGATAAAAAAAACTTTAAAGTTAACTGTTAAGTTGCTGTACACTGGTTGACTTCCTTAAAATAAACTTACCATTTCATATGCTCTAATTTTCTCTTGCAAGAAACTAATTTGCATTTTGAAGTCTTCTTTCTTTCTGTGATAATCTTCTAATAGGTGGTCTTGTTCTTCCAGCTGCTGCTGATGAGTGAGGATCTGCTGCTTGGCTTGTAGTAAGTCTGCAGCTGTGCTACTATGAGTGCTGTTTCTCAGAGTTTCGCTAGCCTGTAACTTGAAAATATAAAGAAACCCCAATATATTACATTCTTAAACAAGTGCACCAAGGAATGGACATCCTTTGTGGGTGTTGCTCGGCTCATAGTTGCTCTCTGGGAACTGTGCTGGATTCAGAGGTTTAAGACTCCAGCCAACATGCTTCCATAGCTGATCAGGTGAGTATGGTTCCATTATCTAAGCTGACAGATTCTTCTTCCCTTATCTCAAACTATTTTCTGTTGCTCATCATCAGAAACCTTGATGAATACAACTAGTTTCCTATGGATCTTATTAAAGGTAAATGGAATACATTCGAGTTACATTCCAGAACTTAACTAAAATAAAGTCATACCAGGGTATGACTTTGGACATCCTTTAGACAAAGGATGTAACTACAGGTTAATTTCTGCAAAAATTCACCTTATCAAACTTATAAGATTTTAAAATATAAATGAGGAAGAAGTATAAAGAAACTAATAGCATAAAACCACTCAAGAAGTATGAATTAAATTTCTAGTTAATATAACAAATATTTACTAGTTTTTTCAACATAATATATTAATAAGCAAACAGACTTTTAAAGAAATTTATATTCGTTCTAGAAAATATGAGAAAAAGTTTTTTAATTCATTATTAAAAATTTAATAAATTTTCTTCTATTAGTAATACTTACATGCTGGAATTGAATCTGTAATTTTTGGCTCTGCTCTGTCAACTCTAAAAATTCTCTCATTGTCTCATCCTTTTCTCTTCTTGCCTGTTGTAAATTCGCAGTGAGCTGGGTTATGATGCCATCTCTCTGCTTAATGGCAGCTTCAAATTCTTGCAACTAAAAGACATCAGTGAAAATTTAAAAAGTGCTACACTTATTTCTTTAACAAAATTAAATATTAGTACAGGTAACTTCAAAAATAAGATATTCAAAATGCATTGGCAGAATTATTACAATTTGTAAGCAATCTTTTCCATATTTGAAAGCTATTATCTTGCAACAATTAGTTTTACTTCCAAACCAACTCTAAAAAGGTTATCTGAACTAGGGAACAAAATACATCAGATTTGAATTACCCATATATCTACTTCTGGAAGGACAACTGTCTTTCTATTTAGGGATGCTCCAATGTTTGTAGGTATTACCATGATAGCCATGCTTAAGCCTTACTTGTTTCTAGAGAAGGTGAAACTGAAATATATTCTGTCATCCTCATCAATGTCTTATTTCACCTTGTTTTCATAACTGACTGCCACAAACTAACATGTCATTTTAACTATAAAAAGTTATCTACAAAGACCTGCTGACAGGTTTAATGAGTTTAAGTCATAATATATTGACATGGTTTACAATATAAGTTTCTCTCAGGCTGATTACAAAAACATCCATCCATACTGAAGTGATTTCATCCTAGCTAGCTCATAAAGTTTAATAAAATATCTATATTATATTTATGCTTACTAATGGACTGCTGCTGCTGCTGCTGCTGCTAAGTCGCTTCAGTCGTGTCCGACTCTGTGCGACCCCAGAGACGGCAGCCCACCAGGCTCCGCCGTCCCTGGGATTCTCCAGGCAAGAATACTGGAGTGGGTTGCCATTTCCTTCTCCAGTGCATGAAAGGGAAAAGTGAAAGTGAAGTCGCTCAGTCGTGTCCGACTCTTAGCGACCCCATGGACTGTAGCCTACCAGGCTCCTCTGTCCATGGGATTTTTCAGGCAAGAGTACTGAGTGGGGTGCCATTGCCTTCTCCCACTAATGGACTAGTTTTAAGCAATGCTTTTTATGATATATATAAGGACAAATATCATGAGGTGACTCTAAGCCACCATTTAAAAACCCCATCTTTAAAGAATGTATCTATACTATCATTCAAATTTCCTATTTTTGTTTTGTGAGTAACAAAACAAAAGCCACATAAGGTAAACACACCTGCTTCAGTCCTTCAGTCCCATAGGTAGCCCTCATTTCTTCTAGTTCTCTGTTGAGTTCTTCAATCTCATGTTGTTTCCCAGCCAATTCATTTTCCATCATCTCTAGGTGGGTCTGATTGTACTGTGCTCCATGTTCAGAGTAAGAATCATCAACACCAAATTCTTCTTCCTACGCCAACCCAGATTTTAAATAATTTAGTACTAGCAACATTTTCTCAGGAAGAGAGATTCAAAAACTGAATCCCACAGCAAAGTCCACTTTAAAACATCACTCATCACCTGGGAGTTTACCAGCATGACAACCTACTTTGTTGTTAATGTGATAAATACAAGAGCAAAAACAAGATATCTGCAAATTCTGTTATAACTGAGTTTTATAACAAAAGGTGGCTAATTTTGTTTTGTTACACATTAAAAGCATTTAGAAATCACACACAGAAAGAAGTACATGCAGGAAAAAGCTTTGTTAGTAACCAGTTTTAAACAGAATAAAACATTAGTATCATAAGTAGTTTTAAATACTGTACCCTTAATAAATTTGTAGGCTTTCCTGTTCTCACCACAAAACTGCAACCATTTACCTGTACAAAAACAATTTCCTGAAATATTATGATTTTAGACTTTTATTTAAAGCTAAAAATTAACTTGTGCTAACTGTATTCATGTTTTTCTTATGCCTAAGGAAAATGCCACATTGGCAAAAACAAACATAGTGATTAAATTTAAACATCTAAAAGATGTTATGACTTTCAAATGCCACTGACTCCTCATACATTTGAGTGCTTACAATGAAAACGACACTGTGCTATATACATCTCCATTTAAGTGAATTAAAGCTCTAAGCACAGTTTCTCTTTGTCCTAGATCCTCCTCTACAAAACACCTAAAATCATGTAAATAATTGTTTTTTGATAAAGCCCTATTCATTTAAAAGTAAAATTGTTTACTGGTCTAAGTCTACTGGCGAGCAAGTGAAGACGGAAGAGGAGATGAAGAGCTAAGAAAACCCCCAAGAACTTTCGCCTGGGCCTACTATGAGAGCCTTGCCAACTCTGAGAGACGTGGAGACTCTCCACAATACAAATGCCTCTATCACTGACATTTTGTGGTAGGAGGAAGAAAGTTGGCAGAATAGGTCTCTGAGGCTGATCTGGAGTCAGATTAATTTCAGATCAGTTAATTTACTCAATAATCCCTTCTTTCCCCCTAACAGCAAACAACTGAACTTCATTCTTGCTTACATCTCAATTTTTCACATTCTATGTTAACAGAATCCAAGTTATGAAGCTTTTAATACTGAAATACATAGAATATCCTAGAATTAGGATTAGATTTATATGGATCACAACACTATAAAAGGGGATGATCCTAATTAAGAGTTCTCTATAAAGTCTGATTCCTATGCTTTTTTGCCAAGGATAATTTCAGAAAACAAAACCAAAGTTTAAAAAAATTCACCTTTATGGCTACACATTATTGCAATTTGTGAAAACTATCAGAACACAGCAGTACTAACTCTATTAAGATTATTAATAAAATCACTTGCAATAACTTTCAATTAAATTCATCTAAATTTCAACTAGCTTTCCTTGATTTTTTTAAAGTTTATTTATTTTAATTGGAGGATAATTGCTTTACAGTATTGTGATGGGTTTTGCCATACATCAACATGAACTGGCCATAGGTATACACACTTCTCCCCCATTCTAAACCCATCTTCCACCTCCTCCCCACCCGTTATGAAGCACTTTGATAAATGTCTACTAAAACTTTTCCTTTAGGGTAACAGAGTAATTAAATGGATTTTATGATTATTTTCAAATATCATACTAAGCAAAGGATATTCCTTTAAATGATGATGATATCACTATTACATAAATTAGTTATCTATTTATTTTAATGGTATATACAAACACACTACATAGCCAACATTCAGCCTAAATCTTCTCTAAGTTGAGCACATTTTATACTTGAGCTACTCATATGCATTGGCTTCTATGCATAAAATACTACATGACTTTTCAAAACTTAATTGTGTTATTATAATAAATATAAAAATCCTGTCAATATTAATAGTTTTTAAAAATTTAGTATCATGTAAATGCATAATAAAAGGTTATACACCAGAACTAAACTAAAACTATTATTTCAAAGTTAAAACAGAAACACTCCTCAGAATATTAGGATCATTAATAGCAATAAATTATCATGTTTTTTAATCTAGATAATTACTTCACTGGTACCTAGAGGGTAGAGCATTTGTCTCATCCTCTTACAGTAGCCTTTTAAAACAACACTTTGTAAACCATAATATGAAAGTACATTAATAACTTGAACATGAAGATTAGATGAACAGACTCCCTCAACTAAAAAATGCTAACTTTTCTTAATGTCCTTCTTCACTGTGGCATCTGTCAAAATTATTTAACCTTTAGGTTATACTAATATAGTCTTATTGAATTCACAATTTATTTCACCTATGTAGACAACCTGAAGATTTGGGAAAGTACCTCAGGTGCATTCTAAATTTTAAAATGTTCTATAGGGTATTATTTCCTAAAAATACTGCTATTCAGAAAAAATCAGAGGAAAGACCACTCTTATTTTATAACTATAAAATGTTCTTTACACAAAAACTTTTCAGTGAACATCAGCTCAAAAACAGAAGAATAACTTATCTTTTATTAATGATTAATACTTTATCCTTATACTTAATCTGACGTATGTACAAAAATTTGAATAATGGATGTTTTAATACAAAATAGTATCTGAGAGTTCAAAAAGTTTATAAAAATTACAAGACTTCAGTGTGCCTAGCTGACTCTTGGATTAGAGCCAAGAAACGAAGGAGTTTAAGATCATTCATTCAAAGTTAAGTATCAAGCACCACACTGTACACCTTCAATAAACACACTTTTAAACTGTCCATTATACCATAACAGAGCAGAGGCAGGCAGGGAGAAAATTTAAAAAATAGTGAAGTTAAAAAAAAGAAAGAAAGAAATCCAAGTCAAAGTTGAAAGGCTAAGTTTACATTACTCAATGGCTGGCTATAGTCTATGTCTCCAATCCCAGTCAGTTATTTCAAAAATGTCATGAGTCATGTAAATGACTTGGTTAACAAGTACTGAATAATGGAATCTGAATAATGAAATCCATAATGAGACTGTATGCTCTCCTATCATTTCATCTTTCTACACACAGCAAAGCATATTTATTTACTTGTTTTATCTCTATGTATTGCCTGTAGCATTTCCGACTTTTCCCAAATAACCCTGCTCAAAGGGTATCAATAAAAATATTTTATGTAAATATGGTACTTGAGATATGAAATGTCCCTTCTCCAAGAACCAAAAAGATTATCTATAACTTGAATTATTTTGTAAAAAGGGTATTTTCCATTTAGCCTGATTTCGCTAGTACACATAACTGGATATATTTTAATACAGAACAGATCTTAGGTAGGTCATAGGATAAAATTATCTGACTAATGCTTTCAAGACCTGAATCCATTTTTTAAGCCAAGAGGAATACTAATCATAGAAGCCAAGAACATTAAGCACATACCGTATCTACCAAAATAAAATTTCCAAGCTAGTTTTAATTAAACACATAATTGGAATCTGAAATGCTTCTGAGAATAATTTGTTAAAAAAAATTCATTTGTTTCTTACAAACTTAGTGTGAAGAAAAGGATACTTCCACTGAAGCACTGTACAAAAATTTTTTTTGCGCATTGTTTTTCATGTATCAAACATTATATTAAGATCACCACATAACCCTCAAAACAACTCTGTGAGATAGATACTATTTCCACCGTTTTACAGGTAACGAAACTGTATTTCATAGTTTAAGTGAGGTATCCAGCTTCAAACCGCTCAAAAATCAGAAATCTGAACACACACTTTCTGGGCTCCAAAGCCCCTGCCTTTTTATATCACCTTATTTCCCTATGCAGAAGAAAACCGACAGTGATATTTAGACAAAATATAAGATAATTATGTGTCTTATGATTAAAACTACATAGTTTTGAAATTTTAAAATTAATCAAATGCAAACCAGAGCAGCCAACATTATTAAACTTTGCAAATCTGTAATTTGTAGTGAAGTTATGTGTTGCTTTGGAGAAGGCAATGGCACCCCACTCCAGTACTCTTGCCTGGAAAATCCCATGGACGGAGGAGCCTGGTAGGCTACAGTCCATGGGATCGCTAAGAGTCGGACACGACTGAGCGACTTCACTTTCACTTTTCCCTTTCATGCACTGGAGAAGGAAATGGCAACCCACTCCAGTATTCTTGCCTGGAGAATCCCAGGGATGGGGGAGCCTGGTGGGCTGCCGTCTATGGGGTCGCACAGAGTCGGACACGACTGAAGCGACTTAGCAGTAGCAGTAACAGTATGTGTTGCTTAAAAAGGAATTTCATTTTTGAGGGGTATTACTCAGAAGTAATCTCTAAGAGTTCTAATATGAAGAGTATTATAATGTGAGATTTATTCCTTGGTTTGTTTATTTTTTACTGAAATGCATTAAATTTACCATGTTGCGTATTCCTTAGTTTATAAAACTGAAGATTTTTCTGTCTTCTAACACAGGGAATATGGCTTAGAAATTCCCTGAAATTCTATCTTGTTCAGATCAGTCCAATATTATTAAATCAACTGGCTAGAGACCCAAACTTAGTCCAGAGGATCATGGATTGAAGCCAGTATCCATTTTAGCAATCTTGATATGACATCATCAAATATTTCACAGATTATTAATTTTTCTACTATATTCTATAGACAAATTAAAATACATGTTTTTCAAAGTATAATCCATCATGAATTGAGGCCCCAAATGGATAATATTAAAAGGATTATGATTCAGATCTGTCACAGATTATTTGATAATTATCTTTCAATGTAAACTTCTAAATCACTAAATTTTTTCAAATTATACATCACCTAATTGAGCTTTAGTGATCAGCATCAGAAAAAGTATCAGAGGACTGGTCACATAGTAAAAGTAGCTTTTCCTGAAAATTTGGTTTAAAAAAAAATATATGTATGAATCGGTGTATATTATGTGCACAATTATTCATATATATTGCTTTTGTTCAGTCACACAGTTGTGTCCCACTCTTGAGACACCACGGACTACAGCACGTCAGGCCTCCCTGTCCCTCACTATCTCCCGAAGTTTGTCCAAGTTCATGACCACTCTATCAGTGACACCATCCAGCCATCTCATCCTCTGATGCCCTCTTCTCCTTTTGCCCTCAATCTTTCCCAGCATCAGGAACATTTCCAAAGAGTTCGCTGTTCTCATCAGGTGACCAAAATACTGGAGCTTCAGCATCACTCCTTCCAATGAACATTCAGGGTTGATTTCCCTTAAAATTGACTGGTTTGATCTCCTTGCAGTCCAAGGGACTCTCAAGAGTCTTCTCCACCACCACAAGCCAAAGGCATCAATACTTGGGCACTCTGCCTTCTTTACAGTCCAGCTCTCACAACTGTACATGACCACTGGGAAGACAAAGCCTTGACTATATGGACATTTGTCAGCAGAGTGATGTCTCTGCTTTTCAACACATTGTCTAAGTTTGTCATAGCTTTCCTGCCGAGAAGCAATTGTCTTCTGATTTCATGGCTACAGTCACCATCCACGGTGATTTTAGAGACGAAAAAGAGGAAATCTGTTACTGTTTCCCCCTTTACTCCTTCTATTTGCCATGAAGTAATGGGGCTGGATGCCATGATCTTAGTTCTTTAATATTTAGTTTTAAGCTGGCTCTTTCATTCTCTTCCTTCACCCTCATTAAGAGGATCTTTAGTTCCTCTTTGCTTTCTGCCATTAGAGTGGTATCATCCACATATCTGAGATTGTTGATGTTTCTCCCACCTATCTTGATTCCAGCTTGTAACTCATCCAGCCTGGCATTTCTCACGATGTGCTCAGCGTATAGGTTAAATAAACATGGTGATAGCAGACAGCACTAGCATATTCCTTTCTCAATCCTCAACTAATCAGTTGTTCCACACAGGGTTCTAACTGTTGCTTCTTGACCTGCACACAGGTTTCTCGGGAGACAGGTAAGAATGTCTGGTATTCCCATCTCTTTAAGAGCTTTCCACAGTTTATTATGATCCACACAGTCAAAGGCTTTAGCATAGTCGATGAAACAGATGTAGATGTTTTTGTAACATTCCCCTGTTTTCTCTACGATCCAGCGATCCAGCGAATGTTGGCAATTTGATCTCTGGTTCCTCTGCTTTTCTAAACCCAGCTTGGACATTTGGAAGTTCTTTAGTTCACACAATGCTGAAGCCTAGCATGCAAGATTTTAAGCATGACCCTACTAGCATGGGAGATGAGTGCAAATTTATATTCATGTATATAAATATACAATATGTAATACCTGTGTGCTAAGTCACTCAGTCGTATTCGACTATTTGTGACCCCATGGACTGTAGCCTGCCAGGCTCCTTGGTTCATGGGGATTCTCCAGGCAAGAATACTGGAGTGGGTTGCCATGCCCTCCTCAAGGGGATCTTCCCAACCCAGGGATTGAACCCAGGTCTCCCACATTGCAGGCAGATTCTTTACTGTCTGAGCCACCAGGGAAGGCCTATGTAATACATATGTAAATATATAAAATTACTTCTATATATGTATGTAAAATATAGTTCTTATTGTTGAAACATGGTCAGTATATTCTTTTATCTGTAAAACTTACATTTAAAATTATTTTTACCTAACTTTGAAACACATCATACTTACTAGATATCAGATATACAGTTTCAATAAACTTTTCTGGACCTAATGATAATTCCCACCAATTTTTTAAATTTAAAATATTTAGGCAAAAATTCACAGTAATAAGAATTTCCAATATTATTAATTTAGATTTTCATAAAGAACTTGAAAATCACATTTTTGATGTCTTCAGTTTTGAATCTATATTAATAAAAGTTAAATTTTGTTTTCTTATCCCAATATGAGAAAATGGCTATACAAATTTTAAACAAATTTCACAGGCATGTATTAGATGGTCAGATCTGTCATGACTTGGATTATAAAACATTCACTTTGGTATAAAGAAAAAACAACATCCAGCTGTGGATGTGAGAGGTGATGGAAGCAAGGTCTGATGCTGTAAAGAGCAATATTGCATAGGAACCTGGAATGTTACGTCCACGAATCAAGGCAAATTGGAAGTGGTCAAACAGGAGATGGCAAGAGTGACACTGACAGTTTAGGAATCAGTGACCTAAAATGGAATGGAATGGGTGAATGTAACTCAGATGACCATTATATCTACTACTGTGGGCAAGAATCCCTTAGAAGAAATGGAGTAGCCATCACAGTCAACAAGAGTCCGAAATGCAGTACTTGGATGCAATCTCAAAAATGACAGGATGATACCTATTCATTTCCAAGGCAAATAATTCCTTATCATGGTAATCCAAGTCTATGCCCCAACCAGCAACGCTGAAGAAGCTGAAGTTGAATGGTTCTATGAAGACCTACAAGACCTTTTAGAATTAACATCCAAAAAAGATGTCCTTTTCATTATAGGGGACTGGAATACAAAAGCAGGAAGTCAAGAAACACCTGGAGTAACAGGCAAATTTGGCCTTAGAGTACAGAATGAAACAGGGCAAAGGCTAATAGAGTTTTGCCAAAAGAACACACTGCTCATAGCAAACACCCTCTTCCAACAACACAAGAGAAGATTACACATGGGCATCACCAGATGGTCGACACCAAAATCAGACTGACTACATTCTTTGCATTCAAAGATGGAGAAGCTCTATACAGTCAGCAAAAACAAGACCGGGAGCTGACTGTGGCTCGGATCATTAACTTCTTATTGCCAAATTTAGACTTAAATTGAAGAAAGTAGGGAAAACCACTAGTCCATTCAGGTATGACCTAAATCAAATCCCTTACGATTATACAGTGGAAGGGAGATATAGATTTAAGGGACTAGATCTGATAGACAGAGTGCCTGATGAACTATGGACGGAGGTTCATGACACTGTACAGGAGACAGGGATCAAGACAATCTGCAAGAAAAAGAAATGCAAAAAAGCAAAATGCTATCTGAGGAGACCACACAAATAGCCGTGAAAAGAAGAGAAGTGAAAAGGAAAGATATACCCATTTCAATGCAGAGTTTCAAAGAATAGCAAGGAGAGATAAGAAAGCCTTCCTCGGTGATCAACGCAAAGAAATAGAGGAAAACAATAGAATGGGAAAATAGAGATCTCTTCAAGAAAAGTAGAGATACCAAGGGATCATTTCATGTAAAAATGGGCTCAATAAAGGACAGAAATGGTATGGACCTAACAGAAGCAGAAGATATTAAGAAGAGGTGGCAAGAATACACAGAAGAACTGTACAAAATAGATCTTCATGACACAGATAATCACGATGGTGTAATCACTCACCTAGAGTCAGACATCCTGGAATGTGAAGTCAAGTGGGCCTTAGGAAGTATCACTACAAATAAAGCTAGTGGAAGTGATGGAATTCCAGTTGAGCTATTTCAAATCCTGAAAGATGATGCTGTAAACATGTTGCATTCAATATGCCAGCAAATTCGGAAAACCAGCAGTGGCCATAGGACTGGAAAAAGTCAGTTTTCATTCCAATCCCTAAGAAAGGCAATGCCAAAGAATGCTCAAACTACTACACAATTGCACTCATCTCATACGCTAGCAAAGTAATGCTCAAAATTTTCCAAGCCAGGCTTCAACAATATGTGAACTGTGAACTTCCAGATGTTCAAGCTGGTTTTAGAAAAGGCAGAGGAACCAGAGATCAAATTGCCAACATCCGCTGGAGCATCGAAAAAGCAAGAGAGTTCCAGAAAAACATCTATTTCTGTTTTATTGACTATGCCAAACCCTTTGACTTTGTTGTGTGGACCACAGCAAAACTGTGGAAAATTCTGAAAGAGATGGGAATACCAGACAACCTGATCTGCCTCTTGAGAAATCTGTATGCAGATCAGGAAGCAACAGTTAGAACTGGACATGGAACTACAGACTAGTTCCAAATAGGGAAAGGAGTACATCAAGGCTGTATATTGTCACCCTGCTTATTTAACTTATATGCAGAGTACATCATGAGAAATGCTGGGCTGGAGGAAGCACAAGCTGGAATCAAGATTGCTGGGAGAAATATCAACAACCTCAGATATGCAGATGACACCACCCTTATGGCAGAAAGTGAAGAAAAACTAAAGAGCCTCTTGATGCAGGTGAAAGAGTAGAGTGAAAAAGCTGCCTTAAAGCTCAACATTCAGAAAACTAAGATCATAGCATCTGGTCCAAAACTAAGGTCATAGCCATCACTTCATGGCAAATAGATGGGGAAAGAATGGAAACAGTGGCTCACTTTATTTTTCTGGGCTCCAAGAATCACTGCAGATGGTGATTGCAGCCATGAAATTAAAAGATGCTTACTCCTTGGAAGAAAAGTTATGACCAACCTAGATAGCATATTAAAAAAGCAGAGACATTACTTTGCCAACAAAGGTCTGTCTCGTCAAGGCTATGGTTTTTCCAGTAGTCATGTATGGATGTGAGAGTTGGAGTATAAAGAAAGCTCAGCGCAGAAGAATTGATGTTTTTGAACTGTGGTGTTGGAGAAAACTCTTGAGAGTCCCTTGGACTACAAGGAGATCCAACCAGTCCTTCTTACAGGAAATCAGTCCTGAATATTCATTGGAAAGACTGATGTCGAAGCTGAAACTCCAATACTTTGGCCACCTGCTGCCTAGAGCTGACTCATCTGAAAAGACCCTGATGCCGGGAAAGACTGAAGGGGATGACAGGGGATGAGATGGTTGGATGTCATCACCGACTCAATGGACATGAGTTTGAGTAAACTCTGAGAGTTGATGATGGACAGGGAGGCCTGGCATGCTGCAGTTCATGGGGTCACAAAAAGACACGACTGAGCGACTGAACTGAACTGATAAAGAAAAAAATGCACTTTGTGGAATCCTAGGTTGCCCCAAGGTCTCCAGTGGTTCAAGCATCAAACCATCTTAAACTTTCAATTGAGAGACAAGCTCTAAGAAGTAAGGTATTATAGAAGAGAAAGCAATGTTTTCATATCTAAGATCCATATTTGAAGTCACAGGGCAGATTCTCTCAATTGCAACCTGTAATTTAAAACTGAGATATTACCCATAAAGGCAACTTTATGTAGCCTAAATTGGGAAAATATTTATTCATTTAACATTGGTTAGTTATTTTCCTGATGAGAATCACTAATAAATATATTCCCAGTTTTCAATGTAACAGTTCTTACTATTAGCAACCCAAAACAGTAATAATTTCATTTAAAAAATGAAGGTTTTTTTTTCTGTTAGACAACTACGATAAATCAAAATTTATACGAGGTTTGACAGAAAATAACAAAATTCCGTAAAGCAATTATCAAATAAATACATACAAAAAAACTTATAGAATATACTGAGTTGTTCAACCATTTGGAGTAAGAAAGTTTTCCATATCCTCAAATATTGGAACAAAAATAAATGACAATCATATCTAAAGGAAAACAATAAACACCACATTTATTAACACATAAAGAAAGTATCTCCTAAAGTGCCCAATGCCCACATTAGCCTATATCACCTAAATTAAAAGTCACTACTGCACCATTAATTTCAATAAATGGATTTATATAATTAACTAGAATTCAAGTATTTGTAAAAACATTACACAAAATAAAACACCCTATATTATGAAAGGTTTACTGTGTTAAATATGGATACCTTATAACAAAACTCAATTTCAAACACTTTCCTAGAAACTAAAACAAGATCTCCATCTAATTAAGGACCAAGTTATTCAAAGAGATTTAAGACTTTAATTAATAATATGAAAAAAAACTCAGAAAAACATAAACTTCAAGTTCTCTAGGTTATTTACACCATAATATGGTGTAAATTCTTATTATATTTATAAAATCATAAAAGCATGTGAGTTGTAAGTAATAAAAAACTAACAATCAGCAATCATTTTAAAAAATATAAAATGTCAATCACAATGCTACTTATTCTTACCTCTGAACTATAATCATCAGCTGTGGTTGAAATTTCACTTTCCGGCTAAAAAAGAAAGCAAAAACTGATTATTTAAGGTCTTTCTAAAACTCCCCTTCCAAATACTGTACTTTATTAGCCCATTACTATTGGTAACTTATTAAAGAAAACTCAAAAAATATCACTAAAAACCAAGAAAAAATTACTCAATTTTTAAAAAATTCTATTCTGATTATGAACCACTATGGCTAAATAACATCTAAAATTTATGACTACACAATCTTCTAAGTATAAAAGTATCAAGATGCACTCTCATACAAGGTTTTTGACATACTATAAATCATTTCTAAGGAAAGAGCACCAAATAAGGTATCATCCTTCTAATTCCTGTACTTCTTTTAAATAAAATAGTCCTCAAGTATTACTCAAAAAAGTTTGTTTTCTTTAAGATAAAGAATCATCAACCTTGGTGCTAGAAAAATAGTAACAATTTGAAAAAAATTACCAACTTCTGTTGTTAACAACACTGTTGCAGGTTACAAAAAATTTTAAGACATTTCTGCTTCATCCTTATATCCCTGGTATTTGGGTAAGAAGTGAGTGGCTTTTCCAAGCTTCCCTCAGCTTAGAAGTACTGTGAAGAGTCAAGGAGAAAACCCAAACTTTCACTGCTTTCACTGTCTATGAATCTAATTTTAGAAGTGAGAAAAGAGACCTAGATATTTCCTTTTTTCATTCAACAAATACAAACCATACATGCACTCAATATAGGAGCACTGAAATAAATAAAAAAATACTAACATACATAAAAGGAGAAACTGATGGAATGTAATAGAAGACTTTAATGCCCCACTGACATCAATGGACATATCTTCCAGGCAGAAAATCAAAACACAATAGAAATCATAAATGACACAACAGAACAAGTAGCCTTAATTGATATTTTCAGGACATTACATCTCCAAAATCAGACTACACATTCTTTTTTAAGCACATATAAGCATTCTCTAGGACAGACCACATACTAAGACACATGGTAACCTTGGACAAGGGACAGAGTCCCTTGAACTGCAAGGAGATCCAACCAGTCCATCCTAAAGGAAATCAGTCCTAAACATTCATTGAAAGGACTGATGCTGAAGCTGAAACTCCAATACTCTGGCCACCTGATGAGAAGAACCAACTCATTTCAAAAGACCCTGATGCTGGGAAAGATTGAAGGTGTGAGGAGAAGGGGATGACAGAGGATGAGATGGTTGGATGGCATCACTAACTCAATGGACATGAGTTTGAGTAAGCTCTGGGAGTTGGTGATGGACAGGGAAGGCTGGCGTGCTGCAGCCCATGGGGTTACAAGGAGTCAGACAAGACTGAGCAACTGAACTGAACTAAAGCCTAAACATATTTAAGAGGACAGAATCAAGCATCTTTTGTAATCACAACAGCATGAAATTAGATATCAACTCCATCTTTTCTTTTATCACAACAGCATGAAACTAAAAATCATTCACAGAAAGGGAAAAGGGAAAAAAATGATTATAGGGAGACTAAACAATATGCTGACATAAAGCAGGAAATGGTTAAGATTGAATATCTACATCTTAGGAATCAGTGAACTAAGATGGATGGGAATGAGTGAATTTAATTAACATGACCATTATATCTACTACTGTGGACAAGAATCCCTTAGAAGAAATGGAGTAACCCCCAGAGTCAACAAAAGAATCTGAAATGCAGTACTTCAGTGCAACCTCAAAAACGACAGAATGATCTTGGTTCACTTCCAAGACAAACCAACCAACATCACAGTAAACCAAGTCTATGCTCCAACCTCTGATGCCGAAGAAGCTGAAGTTGAACAGTTCTATGAATACCTACCAGACCTTCTAGAACTAACACCAAAAAAGATGTCCTTTTCATCACAGGGAACTGGAATGCAGTAACAAGTCAAGAGATATCCAGAATAATGTACAAGTTTGGCCTTGGTGTATGGGGCAAAGGCTAAGAATTTTGTCAAGAGAACACACTGGTCATACCAAACACTCTCCTCCAACAAAACAACTCTACACATGGCATCACCAGATGGTCAATACTGAAACCAGATGGATCATGTTCTTTGCAGCCAAAGGTGCAGAAGCTCTATATAGTCAGCAAAAGAGCTGGAGCTGACTGTGGCTCAGATCATGAGCTCCTTATTGCAGAATTCAGGCTTAAATTGAAGAAACTAGGGAAGACCACTAAGCCATTGAGGTATGATCTAAATCAAATCCCTTATACAGTGGAGATGATGAATAGATTCATGGGATTAGATCTGGTAGATAGCATGCCTGAAGAACTATGGACAGAAGTTCATAACACTGTACAGGAGGCAGTGACCAAAACCATCCCAAAGAAAAAAGAAATGCAAGACGGCAAAGTGGTTGTCTGAGGAAGCTTTACAAGTAGCTGAGGAAAGAAGAGAAGTGAAAGGTAATGTAGAAAGGGAAAGATATACCCAACTGAATGCAGAGTTCCAGAAAACAGCAAGGAGAGATAAGAAAGCCTTCTTAAGTGAATATCGCAAAGAAACAGAGGGAAATGATTGAATGAGAAAGACTAGAGATTTCTTCAAGAAAACTGGAGATCTCAAGATCATCCTGCATGCAAGGATGGACATGATAAGGGACAGAAATGGTAAGGACCTAACAGAAGCAAAAGAGATTCAGAAGAGGTGGCAAGAATACACAGAAGAATTACACAAAATAGATCTTAATGACCCAGACAACCATGATGGTGTGGTCACTCACCTAAAGCCAGACATCTAGGAGTGTGAAGTCAAGTGCACTTTACGAAGCATTACTACAAACAAAGCTAGTGGAGATGATGAAATTCCAACTGAGCTATTGAAAATCCTAAAAGATGCTGTGAAAGTGCTGCACTCAATACGCCAGCAAATTTGGAAAACTCAGCAGCAGCCACAGGACTGGAAAAGGTCAGTTTTCATTCCAATCCCAAAGAAAGCTCAAACAACAGCACAATTGCACTCATCTCACACACTAGTAAAGTAATGCTCAAAATTCTTCAAGCCAGGCTTCAACAGTACGTGAACCATGAACTTCCAGATGTTCAAGTTGGTTTTAGAAAAGGCAGAGGAACCAGAGATCAAACTGCCAACATCCACTGGAGCATCGAAAAAGCAAGAGTTTCAGGAAAACACCTACTTCTGCTTTATTGACTACACCAAAGCCTTTGATTGTGTGGACTACAACAAACTGTGGAAAATTCTTCAAGAGATGGAAATACCAAAAAACCTGACCTGCCTCTTGAGAAATCTGTATGCAGGTCAGGAAGCAACAGTTAGAACTGGACATGGAACAACAGACTGGTTCCAAATAGGAAAAGGAGCACATCAAGGCTGTTATTGTCACTCTGCTTATTTAACTTATATGCAGAGTACATCATGAGAAATGCTGGGCTGTATGAAGCACAAGCTAGAATCAAGATTGCTGGGAGAAATATCAATAACCTTAGATATGCAGATGACACCACCCTTATGGCAGAAAGAGAAGAACTCAAGAGCCTTCTGATGAAAGTGAAACAGGAGAGTGAAAAGGTTGCCTTAAAACTCAACATTCAAAAAACTAAGACCATGGCAGCCAGTCCCATCACTTCATGTCAAATAGATGGGGAAACAGTGGAAATAGTGGCTGACTTTATTTTCTTGGGCTCCAAAATCACTGCAGATGGTGACTGCAGCCATGAAATTAAAAGATGCTTGCTCTTTGGAAGAAAAGTTTGACCAACCTAGACAGCATATTAAAAAGCAGAGACATTACTTTGCCAACAAAGGTCCGTCTAGTCAAGGCTATGGTTTTTCCAGTTGTCATGTTTGGATGTAAGAGTTGGAATATAAAGAAAGCTGAGCACTGAAGAATGGATGCTTTTGAACTGTGGTGTTGGAGAAGACTCTTGAGAGTCCCTTGGACTGCAAGGAGATCCAACCAGTCCATCCTAAAGGAGATTAGTCCTGGGTGTTAATTAGAAGGACTGATGTTGAAGCTGAAACTCCAATACTGTGGCCACCTGATGCAAAGAACTGACTCATTGGGAAAGACCCTGATGCTGGGAAAGATTGAAGGCAGGAGGAGAAGGGGATGGCAGAAGATGAGATGGTTGGATGGCATCACCGATTCAATGGACATGAGTTTGGGTAAACTCCGTTAGTCGGTGACGTACAAGGAGGCCTGGCATGCTTTATTCAGCCCATGGCATTACAAAGAGTCGGACACGACTGAGTGACTGAACTGAACTGATCTTTGATGATTATAAATTTAAAAATTCTCAACAAAACAAGCAAACCAAACCCACTAACACATTAAAAAGGATCATGCACCATGTTTAAGGTGGATTCATCCCAGATTCACAAGGATGGTTCAACAGACGCATATCAATTAATGTGATACACCACATCACAGAAAAAAGACAAAAAATGTATGATCATATCAACAGATGCAGAAAAAGCATCTGATATAATTCAACATCTGTTCTGTTTTTTTAATTTTTTTTATTATTTTATATTGGATTATAGTTGATTAACAATGTTGTGTTAGTTTCAAATATACAGCAAAGTGATTGAGTTATATTAATACAAACCGACGTATCCATTCTTTCTCAAGTTCTTTCCCATTTAGGTTATTACAGAATATTGAGCGGAGTTCCCTGTGCTATACAGTAGGCCCTTGTTGGTTATCTATTTTAAATGTAGCAGAGTGTACGTGTCAAACTCTCTATCTATTCTCCCAAACTCTCTATCTATTGCTTCCTCTCACACTAGTCAGAATGGCCATCATCACAAAGTCTACAAACAAAAAATGTAGCAGAGTGTGTGGAGAAACAGGAACCCTCCTATACAGTTTATGGGAAAGTAAGTTGGTATAGATACTATGGAGAACCATACGGAGGTTCCTTAAAAAATTAAAAATAGAGCTACCGTTAAGATACAATAATACCACTCCTGAGCATATAACTGCACAAAACCATGGTTCAAAGGATACATACACTCCAATGTTTACTAGAAGTGATAACAGCCAAGACATGGAAGCAATCTAAATGCCCACTGACAGAGGAATGAATAAAGAAGATCTGGTCAGTCAGTTCAGTTGCTCAGTCTTGTCCGACTCTTTGCAACCCCATGAACCGCAGCACACCAGGCCTCCCTGTCCATCACCAACTCCCAGAGTACACTCAAATTCATGTCCATCGAGTCAGTGATGCCATCCAACCATCTCATCCTCTGTCGTCCCCTTCTCCTCCCGCCTTCAATCTTTCCCAGCATCAGGGTGTTTTCCAAATGAGTCAGTTCTTCGCACCAAGTGGCCAAAGTATTGGAATTTTAGCTTCAGCATTAGTCCTTCCAATGAATATTCAGGACTGATTTCCTTTAGGATGGACTGGTTGGACCTCCTTGCAGTCCAAGAGACTCTCAAGAGTCTTCTCCAACACCATGGTTCAAAAGCATCCCTTCTTTGGCGCTCAGCTTTCTTTATAGTCCAACTCTCACATCCACACATGACCACTGGAAAAACCACAGCTTTGACTAGACAGACCTTTGTTGGCAAAGTAACGTCTCTACTTTTTAATATGCTGTCTAGGTTGGTCATAGCTTTTCTTCCAAGGAGCAAGCGTCTTTTAATTTCATGGCTGCAGTCACCATCTGCAGTGATTTTGGAGCCCAAGAAAATAAAGTACATATATGTAATGGAATATTACTCAATCACTAAGAAGAAAGAAATAATGCCATCTATGCCAACACTGCTGGACCTGGAGATTATTATACTAAGTGAAGTGAGAGAAAGACAAATATCATATGATGTCACTTTTATGTAGAACCTAAAAAAAATGATACAAATGAATTGTTTACAAAACAGAAACAGATTCATAGACTTAGTGACTATAATTTGCTATATTCTGACTAGTACGAGGTGATATCTTACTATAGCTTTGATTTACATTTCTCTAATAATTAGTGATGCTGAGCATCCTTTCATGTGCCTCTTAGCCATCTGTATATCTTCTTTGAGAAATGTCTATTTAGTCCCTTGCCTAGCTTTCAATTGGTTTGTTTGTCTTTTGATAGAGTAGAATGAGCTGTTTATAAATTTTGGATATTAATCCCTTATTGGTCACATTATTTACAAATATTTTCTCCCATTCTGTATTTTGTCATTTTGTTTTGTGTATGGTTTCCTTTGCTATGCAAAAGCTTCTGTGCTTAATTAGGTCCCATTTGCTTATTTTTGCTTTTATTTCCATTCCTCTAGGAAACAGATTGAAAAAGATATTGCTACAATCTATGTCAATTTCTGCCTACATTTTCCTCAGTTTTATAGTACCCAATCTAATATTCAGGATCTTTTATCCATTTTGAGTTTATTTTTGTGCAATATCCATTCATGATAAAAACTCTTATCAAAGTTGGTATAAAGGGAACAGATGTCAACATAATCAAAGCTATTTATGACAAACCCACAGCCAACATAATACTTAGATGATTACTATATGATCCAGCAATCACACTCTCAGGCATATATCTGAAGAAAACACTAATTCAAAAAGATACATGCATCCCTAATGTTCCCAGCAGCACTATTTACAATAGCCAAGACACAGAAACAACCTAAGTATCCATCAACAGAAGAATGGATAAAGAATTTGATATACACACACATACACAGATAACAGAATATTATTCAACCATAAAAAATGAAATAACACCATTTGCAGTAACATGGATGCACCTAGAGATTATCATACCAAAAGAAGTAAGTCAAACAGAGAAAGACAAAAATCATATGATATCACTTTAAAAATGACACAAATGAACTTATTTACAAAACAGAAGCAAACTCAAACAAGCAAAACAGACACAGAAAACAAACATGGTTACCAAAAAAGGCAGGAGAAATTAGAAGTTTGAGATTAGCAGATACAATCTACTATATACAAAACAGATAAAAAACAGGTCCTACTGTGTAGCACACAGAACTATATTTTCTACCTTGTAATAAGAATGCTCAAATTACCGCACAATTGCACTCATCTCACATGCTAGTAAAGTAATGCTCAAAATTCTCCAAGCCAGGCTTCAGCAATACGTGAACCGTGAACTTCCAGATGTTCAAGCTGGTTTCAGAAAAGGCAGAGGAACCAGAGATCAAATTGCCAATATCCGCTGGATCATCGAAAAAGGGAGAGAGTTCCAAAAAAACATCTATTTCTGCTTTATTGACTATGCCAAACCCTTTGACTGTGGATCACAATAAACTGTGGAAAATTCTGAAAGAGATGGGAATACCAGACCATCTGACCTGTCTCTTGAGAAACCTGTATGCAGGTCAGGAAGCAACAGTTAGAACTGGACATGGAACAACAGACTGGTTCCAAAGAGGAAAAGGAGTACGTCAAGGCTGTATATTGTCACCCTGCTTATTTAACTTATATGCAGAGTACATCATGAGAAACGCTGGGCTGGAAGAAACACAAGCTGGAATCAAGATTGCTGGGAGAAATATCAATAACCTCAGATATGCAGATGACACCACCCTTATGGCAGAAAGTGAAGAAGAACTAAAGAGCCTCTTGATGAAAGTGAAAGAGGAGAGTGAAAAAGTTGGCTTAAAGCTCAACGTTCAGAAAACTAAGATCATGGCATCTGGTCCCATCACTTTATGGGAAATAGATGGGGAAACAGTGGAAACAGTATCAGATTTTATTTTTTGGGGCTCCAAAATCACTGCTGATGGTGATTGCAGCCATGAAATTAAAATACGCTTACTCCTTGGAAGGAAGGTTATGGCCAACCTAGATAGCATATTTAAAAGCAGAGACATTACTTTGCCAACAAAAGTCCATCTAGTCAAGGCTATGGTTTTTCCAGTGGTCATGTATGGATGTGAGAGTTGGACTGTGAAGAAAGCTGAGAGCCGAAGAATTGATGCTTTTGAACTGTGGTGTTGGAGAAGATTCTTGAGAGTCCCTTGGACTGCAAGGAGATCCAATCAATCCATCCTAAAGGACATCAATCCTGGGTGGTCATTGGAAGGACTGATGTTGAAGCTGAAACTACAATACTTTGGCCACCTCATGCGAAGAGTTGACTCACTGGAAAAGACCCTAATGCTGGGTAGGATTGGGGGCAGGAGGAGAAGGGGATGACAGAGGATGAGATGGTTGGATGGCATCACCGATTCGATGGACATGGGTTTGGGTAGACTCTGGGAGTTGGTGATGGACAGAGAGGCCTGGCGTGCTGCAAGTCATGGGGTCACAAAGAGTGGGACACGACTGAGCGACTGAACTGAACTGAATAAACCACAGTGGAAAAAATATTAAAAAGTATACACAAATATATATGTATAACTGAATCACTTTGCTGTACAACAGAAACTACACAACATTGTAAATTAGCTATACTTCAATTAAAAAAAAATTTGACTCATGGGTTCCACCCAGACCTGCTGAATTAGAAATCTGCATTCTAAAAACATCGCAGACAGAGTGAAGCATATATATGGAATTTGAAAGATGGTAACGATAACCCTATATGCGGGACAGAATAAGAGACACAGATGCATGGAACAATTTTATGGACTCTGAGGGAGAAGGTGAGGGTGGGACGTTCTGGGAGAACAGCATTGAAACATGTATATTATCATATGTGAAACAGAACACCATTCCATGTTCGATGCATGAGACAAGGGCTCAGGGCCGGGGCAATGGGATGACCCAGAGGGATGGGATGGGGAGGGAGGTGGGTGAGGGGTCCAGGAAGGGGAACACATGTAAACCCATGGCTGATTCATGTCAATGTATGGCAAAAACTATTACAATATTGTAAAGTAATTAGCCCCCAACTAAAATAAATAAATTTATAAAAATAATAATAATAATAATAATAATAAAAAGATCACAGACATGATCTATATACACACTGAACTCTGAAGAGTATTCCTTCAAAATGGCGAAAGATAACAAAGTATCTGTCTAATGACCCCCCGCAAAAAAACCCCAAAACAAAACAACTAAACAACCAAAGAATGCAAAACCCATAAACAACCAAATACGAACCATCACTGTCTCCCTTCTCACCTACACTTAGAGAAATTTTACTCAGCTCTCAAGACCAAGTTTCAAGTCCATCTCCTCGCTGATGTAGTAACTGATGCCAGGAACAGAAATAATAAGCTAACTCCTATTCTAAAATCCTGTAACTGACTTACGCGGCCCTCTTTTAAATCTAATATACTTTCACGATGTATGCCCTCTTGGTTTGTTCACTCACTAAAGTCTTTTAAATGGACTATTGATTACATGCATATTGTGTACTAAAAACTGTGCTGCTGAGGATCAAATGGTGAACAAGACACTCTGCACTTGAAACGCTAAATTCCAGGGAAGGGCCCATGTATTGATTTGTCCAGCAGAAAATGAAACTATTCTTCAAATCAAATCAAGCACTACAGTTGTCATATTTTATTACATAAAAGATCCAGACTTCAACAAAAAATTATACAGAAAAAGGAAAACATGGCCCATACACAAGAAAAACAGTAGTCGGCAGAAACTGTCCCTAAGGAAACACAGATGTTGCACTTACTAGACAAAGATTTTAAGTTACATATTTCTTAAAAAGTCACATAAATGGAGGAAACAATGCCTAAAAAACTAAAGAAAATTATAAGAACAATGCCTCACTAAACGGGATATTAAAGAAAAAAGAACATATAAAAAAACAAACAGAAATTGTGAATTTAAAAGTAAAATAACTGAAAAGTAAAATTCACTAGAGGGGTTTAACAGCAGATCTGAGGAGGAAGAAGCAGCAGCAAATTTCAAAAAAAGTTCAACTGAAATTACCCAGTTTGAGGGGAAAAAAAGAATTTTTTATAAAAAGAACAGGGACTTCCCTGGTGGTCCAGCGATTAAGAATCCACCTTGCAATGGAGGGGACGTGGGTTCAGTCCCTGGTCAGGGAAACTGAGATCCCACATGCTGTGAGGCAACCAAGCTCGTGCACCCTGGAGTTCGTGTGATGCAAGTGGAGAGCTGCATGCCACAGTAAGAAAGCCCGCGTGACACAACTAAGACCCGAGGCAGCCAGTAAGTAAATACTTTAAACAAGTAAGTAAAAAGAACAGATCGTCAAAGATCTATGCAACAATACCAAACGTACTAACATATGCATAATGGAGACGCAGAAGGAGAGGAAAGGGTCAGAAAGAGTATTTGAAGGTATAATGACTGACAACTTCCCAAATTTGATGAAAAACATTCATCTATGTATCCAAAATGCTCAAAAAACTCTAAGCAGGAAAAACTCAGTAAGAGCCACTTCTATGATGAACAACAAATATCTATGACATCTCTGACTCTTGACTGAAGCCTATACATCTAAATCCTATTTCCAGCTAAGTATGCCAGCGCACAACCCACACTATAATCATCATATGCCTTGGCCAACACTCTTCCTCCTAAGCATCCCATAGTTCAAGTTCGGTCTTAGTTGGAGTATCACCATTCCACCCACCACCCAATCCACTCTTAACCTCTCCCTCATCTCCTTATTCTTGGAAATTCCATCATTAATGGGGGGAAGAAAATTAGCATTTATTGAGGAAAACTTCCTACGGGCCAGGTGTAATCTCCCCTGCTTCACCTTTACCACCACCCTATCGGGGTCACTTGGATATCCATTTAAAGCTAAACTACTTAAGGCTTCCAAAACACATCACACTGTTTCATGTCTTTGAGAATGCTGATTCTTTAGCACAGAGGCTGTCTGTCCTACTTCTTTGCCTCTAGCTAATTTTAACTCACATTTCAAGACCTGGTTCTATTATCTCTTCCAGGAAACTTTCCCAAGTAACACACACAAGACTAATTTGGGCATTCCCCCAAATCATGGCACTTTAGGGCACCATATGCATTGTTGTTAGCACAGCTCTCATCAGACTATTTAACCTGTCTTACGTCTACCTTCCCCACTAGACTGACCTTCCTAAAGTACGGAGACTGTCATATTTATCTTTGTATCCTTCGTGCTCAATCTTTGGTATATTACAGTTGCTCAATAAATGTGTGTTGAATCAAGCTCACAAAAATCACACAGGATACTAATGAGTGATGTTATTACAGTAACTTTATACTTAGAATGCTGGTGTTTAAAAATCCGGATGAATACTCACTTCAACAGAGAAGACCTGGTCACATCGAACTATTTCTCCACTGTGTAGAGTTCTCGTTATCGTGGATTCAGGAGGCACGGCTGCTCCTGATCTCTGAGAACTATTTACACACATCTCATCACTCTGTGATTGCTCAATGTTTACAGCATGGTATGCTGACATGTCATGTTTACTGCTTGAAGTTTTTCTCTTTTTTTTCTGCTTCTTAGGATTCTGCCCATCAGACTGAGCTTTCCTTTGTCGAAACTGGGCAAGCTACAGGAAAAAAAAAAATCATTATTGTCAAAGATAATTTTTGTTTATCACCACTAACAAAAAAGTAGCTTTGGAGTCATTTTCTTTAAGGATCAACCCATCACTAAAATGATGACAAAATAAAGGACAATGGATACTGTCTTTAATATAAGAATGACTGCTGAATTGCAAAGAAAGCAGGTATTTCCGAACGAATGTCATTCAAATATTGAGAACTGAAAATATCACGTCTAAAGAAAGAAACTAGCCCAGAGTTGGGGAGAATAAAAAGAACAAAAACCAGGTGCCCTCATTCATTGTTCAGTAAAACTATAATCTCTGGATATGAGATTATATGAAAATACAGGAAATCTAAATGCATTTGCTCTGTGGAATTTCTGCAAATTCTACTTACATATTCTAGTAAATGTAATTATTTCATACAAAAAGCTTTAGATATACAATGATCAATGCAGCCTTGTTTACAGTGGGAAAAAATTATAAATATTTTTATCAGTACTAATAGTATCAAATAGTATCAAACAATAGTGCCTCCCAGCCCTTAATCATCTGCACACCATCTTCACGGTTTCTGCCACATTCCAGTTGCCACCAAGACTTACCATTTACTTAATATCTTTTAACTAGTGTATTTTTCTTATTCAGATTTATTTTAAAAGGAGACTTTGAATCCTTGACATAAATTAAAAGACAATTCATTTGATTAAAAAAAATAGAAACAAAAATGAATACAATAAAAAATAAAACTATATTATTAAAATTTTAGCTAGACATTGCTGAAGGTTCTAAGAAAAACAGACAAGTGTTAGAGGGTGCTAAGAATCTACTAGTACCAGACAGACTTTTGGCTTGTCATAAGCAGATAGATTTAAAGAAACCGGAAAGTAGTCAACCTTTTTTTTTAACAATACTATCTACTGTTATTTATTTAATACTAGATCAACAATATATCACCTAAAATATCTCATCACTATCTAAATCAGAAGTATAGATTACACACTTTGGCCAATACTGGATTAATTAAAATAATACCAATGTAAACCATTATTAATATTAAAATATTAATATAAATCATTATTAATAAATGTTTATGACACAGCAGTAGGTATAAGAAAACAACCTTTTTTAGTAAGAGGAAACTTATGTGCATCTCTTTTAACAAAGGTAAGAGAGGCCTCAGGCTCACAGCCTTCAACAATTATATCAACCTTAAATTTTAATAACATTATATATATAGGCATGGATAAACACTGGAAGAATATAACCATAACAACTTTGGTCTATCTCTAGAGATTATAGCTATTTTTCCTTATGCTCACATGAAATTTCCTTTTTGCTGCAGTAAATTTTCTAAATTTTATATGAAGCAACTATTAACTACCACTTCCTAAATTTAATTTGAACTCAGTCATTCTGAGAGAAAAGCACAAGAACAAGTGTAAGCCCTTTTGCCTTAAAAAGAGGAAATAGATGAACTTATATAATATATATAATATATATGAACTTATATAATTTAGATGAATTTATATAATATATAAATTAGAACAATTACAAAGACGGTCAGTAAATGTCTTAGGATATAAAGTATTAAAGGAATCTTGACAATGTTGATATCATTAACTATCAAATTATGCGACAGATATTAGAATAACATATAGCATATGTTATACTTTTGTTTTCTGTAGATAAAGAAAAGTTAATAGATCAGTAATCACTGCAGATGGTGATTGCAGCCATGAAATTAAAAGACTCTTACTCCTTGGAAGGAAAGTTATGACCAACCTAGACAGCATATTAAAAAGCAGAGATGTTACTTTGCCAACAAAGGTCCATCTAGTCAAGGCTATGGTTTTTTCAGTGGTCATGTATGGATGTGAGAGCTGGACTGTGAAGAAAGCTGAGCGTCGAAGAATTGATGCTTTTGAACTGTGGTGTTGGAGAATACTCTTGAGAGTCCCTTGGACTGCAAGAAGATCCAACCAGTCCGTCCTAAAGGAGATCAGTCCTGGGTATTCATTGGAAGGACTGATGTTGAAGCTGAAACTCCAATCCTTTGGCCACCTGATGCAAAGAGCTGACTCACTGGAAAAGACCCTGATGCTGGGAAGGATTGTGGGCAGGAGGAGAAGGGGACGAGAGAGGATGAGATGGCTGGATGGCATCACCGACTCGACGGACATGAGTTTGGGTAAACTCCGGGAGTTGGTGATGGACAGGCAGGCCTGGTGTGCTGTGATTCATGGGGTTGCAAAGAGTCAGACATGACTGAGCAACTGAACTGACTGATTTACTTAACAAATGTCTAATTAATAAGTGAGAAATATCTAATCGCTGACCTTGTAGAACATAAAGATACATCACATTAAAAATTTTTCCCCAGCTGTTTAGCAACTATTCAGTTATTCTGCTATCTGCTTAAGGAACAGATGCAAGACTAGTTGCCTCTATTTGTACATTATTAAGCTGCTGGAATGCATTTAAACTACTTTGGATAGGAAATTCATTCTTAAAAATAAACCAACTGAAACACTATTATATATTATCTGTAAATAGAATCAGAAGTCTAGGCATATCATTTTAAAAGGATCCCTCAAAAAGAATGCAAAAGCAAAAATGTGTAAATAATGACATTCTTGATATTTAAAAATTTATTCAGACAGCAGAGGCTATCAGGACGAAGATGAAGATTTTGTTTAAAATTCCATCTCTGTAGGGTTATATATAACATTTATACTTAATGTTTATACTCACAAATACATAACAATAGAAAATTTTTGTTAAAATCCTGCACTATAAAAAGATTTAAAAAAACCAAACAAACCTCTGTCTGAGACAACAGTATCCATTATTAAATAAACCTAGTGAAAAAGTTAATAAAAGATATGGAATAAAAACTAAAACAGTTTTATTACTGTGTTAGAACTAATTACGTCTAAGGACAAAAAATTACCAAACACTGTTTCAGGTCTATGTCATTGATTAAATGAAGTCATATTATTTTTTCACAATTAACCAAAAGGTAAACTCCATGAAGGTAAGAACTTTTGTTCACTGCTATATATTCAAAACCTAGAGCAGTACTCAATAAATAAAGGTTGAGTGAAAAAAAGGTAATGCATTTTTTTACAGAAAAGTTAACATTAAAGGAATCATTTTAAGCACTGTTCCACAGAACCTAAGAACTAAGATGATATAAAAGATTCCACTACCTAAAAAAGTTCCATGGTCTCAGAATTCAAAGTGGTAATTAAATGAATTAAAACATAAAATATTCCCTCTAAGATGATATAAAAGATTCCACTACCTAAAAAAGTTCCATGGTCTCAGAATTCAAAGTGGTAATTAAATGAATTAAAACACAAAATATTCCCTCTCACAATAATCTCTCTACTACACCAAAGAAAACAAATAGAAAAACCAAACAAACAACAAAATTAAATTCTCAGAAAAATAATACCCATAATATCCTTTTAGGAAAACTTCTGTTTTGTAAAAATGTGAGAAAGAAAACAAGATCACATCATAAATAGCTATCAAAGTTATTTTTTATCTTAAACTTGAAAAATGGCAGATAAGCAAAAATCAAAAACTCTGTTCAATTGCTAATCATCTGATACTGAAATGATACACTTTATATTACTGGAAAAACATTTATTCTAAAACATGCTGGAAATTCAGACTACAGCCATCTGTGTTTGTCATCTGGAAGCCAAATATAAAAATGGTAACATATGTAGGCATGGAAATAGCTGCAAGATTTACTGGAAAGAGATTATGTCCATATACACTTGTCTTTCAAAACTAACTCGGATCTCAGGCAAATGTCTTACCCTAACCAGAACATGAATAAATGACTAAATAAAAATGAATAAGAATTTATTCCATAAACTCAATTTTTATTTATAAATGAATATTCTCAATAAAACAAGGAGATTTTAAAATGCCGTTAAAAAAATGCCAAGTTTTTATAAATGTCACTTCAAAAAAAGTACTAATTGGAACTTGTTTTATTTTTTGAGTCTTTGTCAGATATGTATGTGCGAGGCACTATGTCAGATATAAGTCAAAATATACAGTCCTAACTGTAGGATCTTTCAGTCTAGGCCAGTATTCTTGCATAGAGAATCCTGTGGACAGAGGAGCCTGGTGGGCTGCTGTCCATGAGGTCACACAGAGTTGGACACGACTGAAGCGACTTAGCATGCATGCATGCATTGCAGAAGGAAATGGCAACCCACTCCAGTATTCTTGCCTGGAGAATCCCAGGGACAGAGGAGCCTGGTGGGCTGCCGTCTATGGGGTCACACAGAGTCGGACACAACTGAAGCGACTTAGCAGCAGCAGCCTAATATTTCACTGAGTTGTGAGAAACAAGAGAAAAGTTGGTGTACAATTTTGCACACTCAACAGTCCTATATATCTATAAGGAGGTAGTATAGGAACATCTCTTGTCCTGATTTTCTCAAAGAAGGCTTTCTATAAGAGGCGAGGTTGCAGTTTTATAGCTGTGAAGGAAATAACTTGGCATATGATAGACAGTAGTGAGTAGTTCATTTACTTAAAAAATATTTATGGACTGCCTATCACGTCTGCCCTGTGCCAAAGGCAAAGGAGGTAGTGATGAAATGGATACAAGCCCTACTCCTCTGAATTGTAATCCAAGGAGGAAGAACAAATAAGCAAATCTAGACAAATATAGAAATGTATCATTTCAAGAGACAGAAAGCGTTCTGAACAAAAAGTGTAAGTACTAAAGAAAGTCTAAAACAGAAAAAACATTTGTATGGGAATGCAGGGAGGAGTCATGAAATATCTTACTGAGAAAAGAATGTGAAAGCTGAGATTTGAGGACAAATATGAATTACTTCTCCAAGAGTAAGGAGCAAGATAGAACACAAACATGTGATTCCAAATCCAGTATTCTTTCCATTATACCAATTTGTATTACATGCATTCATTCTTTTCCTTCATTTGTCATTAAATGTAAAAACACTTAAAATAAGCAGGTGACATACAGCCTTGTACTCCTTTCCTAATTTTGAACCAGTCAGTTGTTCCATGTCTAGTTCTATGAACAACTGCTGCTTCTTGACTAGCATACAGATTTCTCAGGAGACAGGTAAGGTGGTCTGGTATTCCCAACTCTTGAATTTTCCACAGTTGTAATTCACAGTCAAATGCTTTAGAGTAGTCAGTGAAGCAGAAGTAGATGTTTTTCTGGAATTCTCGTTTTTTTTATGATTCTATGAACGTAAAGTTGTATACTGTCACCCTGCTTATTTAACTTATATGCAGAACACATCAGGCAAAATGCCAGGCTGGATGAATCACAAGATGGAATCAAGACTGCCAGGAGAAACAGCAACAACCTCAGACATGCAGATGATACCACTCACATGGTAGAAAGTGAAGAGGAACTAAAGAGCCTTCCGATGAGGGTGAAAGAGGAGGATGGAAAAGCTGGCTTGAAACTATACATTCAAAAAACTAATATCATGGCATCTGATCCCACCACTTCATGGCAAATAGAAGGGGGGAAAAGAGGAAGCAGTGACAGATTTTATCTTCTTGGGCTCCAAGATCACTGTGGACAGTGACTGCAGCCATGAAATTAAGATGCCTGCTCCTTGGAAAGAAAGCTATGACAAACGTACACAGCATATTAAAAAGCAAAGACATCACCTTGCTGACAAAGGTCCACGTAATCAAAGCTATGGCTTTTTCAGTAGTCATATATGGATATGAGAGTTGGACTCTAAAGAAGGCTGAATGCCAAAGAATTGATGCTTTTGAACTGTGATGCTGGAAGAGACTTGGGAGTCCCCTGGACTGCAAGGAGATCAAACCAGTCAGTCCTAAAAGAAATCAACCCTGAATGTTCACTGGAAAGACTGATGTTAAAGCTGAAGCTCCAATATTTTGGCCACGTAACACAAAGAGCTGACTCACTGGAAAAGACCCTGATGCTGGGAAAGACTGAAGGCAAAAGGAGAAGGGGCAACAGAAGATGACATGGTTAGATAGCATCACCAACTCAATGGACAAAAATTTGAGCAAGCTCCAGGAGAAAGTGGACGACAGAGGAGCCTAGTGTCCATAGGGTCGCAGAGTCAGACACGATTTAGCAACTCAACAAATGAAATTACCAAAACAACAAATACTTTTTTGACAACACTAGGGGAAAAATAGACACACACCCCCCCACATACACACATCAAAAAGATTATAAAGTGTTTTAAAAATGTTATCAACCTTCTCTAGTTTTCAAAAACAGCTGTAAGTAGAGTTATTTTCTATATTTTTACTGTAGAAAATTTAAAAAATCATTAATTCTAATTATGGTGACTATTTGTACTTGTCAGTATGGTCTTTAATCTTTGTGATATTCCTTAATGAATGTTGCATAAGCATGCTGTAGAAGCTATTACAACAAAACTCCACGGGCTTAACTATGAAAACAAGAAGAAGATTAACACAGTTGATGGAAAGACAATTTGTATGTAGAGCTGAAGTAGGGCAACTGAAAGCAAAGAGGACAAAGGCGACAGTTTAAAGATGCTCTGAAGAATATTTTCCAACAATATCACAAAGATACAAACTGTTGGAAAATAACAGTGCCAAACAGACCCGAGGAAATCAGATATGAAGAAGACCACAGAACTTCACCTTATGGAGCCAACAGTCTTATTTACATCCTATAACCTCATTCAGTGCAGAATTTTTCTTAAAGTTTTAGAAAACTTTCATTCTAAGAACAAAGATTCTGCAGCCTAAAAAGTTATCTTAATTTTAAACATTTTACCATATTTCACTGTCTGCCACATAGTAGGCCCAGATACTTTTTTGAATGCAAATAATATTTCAAAAAGAATACAGACTACATATAATAAAGTACTGGACTGCTGTGTCTATACAGACTCTAATAAGCTAGCTATATGACACTGGACAAGCCACTTATCATGAAGAGAACTCAGCTTTTTCAACTTACAATGAAGAGGAAACTAGAAGGATCTCTTAAAATCTCTTTCAGTTTTACCATATGATCCAGCAATTCTACGCCTAAGTGATATATCCTAAGAAAACAAAAACACTAATTCAAAAACATACATGCACCCCAATGTTCTCAGTAGCATTATTTACAACAACCAATATATGGAAGCCACCTTGGTGTCCATCAACAGAAGACTGGCTAAAGAAAATGGTGTACACACACACACACACACACACACACACACACTGGAATATTACTGAGCCGTAAAATATGAACTTCTGCCATCTGCAACAACATGCATGGACTAGAGGGTGTTATGCTTACTGAAATAAGTCAGAAATAGATGAATACCCTATGCCATCACTTACATGTGGAATCTAAAAAATAAAACAAACAGATGAATATAACAAAACAGAAACAGGCAGAGAACAAACCAGTGGTTCCCAGAGGGGAGAGGAACAGATACAGGGGTAGGGGTAAAAAACGTACAGACTGCTATAGGTAAGAGACAAGGATGTGCCGCACAGCACAAGGAGTATACCCGGGATTTTACAATAACTTTAAGTGGAGTATAAAAATATTGAATCTCTATGATGCACACTTGAAACTAACATTGTAGATCAACTATGTGTCGATCAATAAAATTTCTTTCAGTTTTTAATGTCTATTTTAGAAAAAATTTTTTCAATTGTTTCTTTTACTTCTTATTCCCTGTACTATCACTTAATTATACAAGAGAAAAACTACAATTCTACATTATAATAAGATTTTTAAACCATTGCTTGAAAAAGCAATTCAATAAACAGTATCTATCACTAAATGATCCCAAATGGAAAAAAAAAGATATAGAATAAAAAGTGGAATGATTACATTACAGAGTTTAGACCAAACTTCTAAGTGTATAAAATTATGAAAATACTGTTTAGGCTTCATATATATGAAGTATATGATGTCAAATTATTACCACAGAACAAATAACCAGAAGATAGCTCCAGGAGGGTAGGAATTTTCATCAAAATCAAAGGCTACTCTAAGTCTCGAACAGTGCTTGTACATAGGTGTTTATTCTCAATAAGAGAATAAACACCTGTTGAATCAAAAAAAAAAAAAAGATACTTTTTTTTTTTTTTTTACAAAACAGAGGCATCAATAAGCAATAATTTTAGGTTTATTCCTTAAAAAAAAAAAACCTAAACTGATATATCAGGTCCATGGTTACATTACTGTACAATCATACAAGTAATATTATGCAGCTGACAAAGACAATGTTTTCCCAAAAAATTTAATGTGAGAGAATGCTCTCAACATAAAGTTGGGGGAGAACAGAAGCCAAAATTACATATAGAGTATGACACAAGTTAAGTTTAAAAATATACACAGAAACAAAGAACAAACAAACTGTCAACAGTAATTACTTATAGGTTATGAAAGTATGGGGAAACAATGACAGAATTTATTTTCTTGGGCTCCAAAATCACTGCATAATGGAGACTGCAGCCATGAAATTAAAAGATGTTTGCTCCTTGGAAGAATAGTTATGACAAACCTAGGCAGCGTATTAAAAAGCAGAGACGTTACTTTGCCCACAAACGCCACATAGTCAAAGGTATGGTTTTTCCAGTAGTCATGTAAGGATGTGCGAGTTGGACCATAAAGAAGGCTGAGAGCTGAAGAACTGATGGTTTGGAACTGGGGTGTTGGATAAGACTCCTGAGAATCCCTTGGACTGCAAGGAGATCAAACCAGTCAATCCTAAAGGAAATCAACCCTGAATATTCATTAGAAGGACTGATGCTGAAGCTGAAGCTCCAATACTTTGGCCGCCTGAGCGAAAAGCCGACTCACTAGAAAAGACCTAATACTGAGAAAGACTGAGGGAAAAAGTAGAAGGGGGAGACGGAGGATGAGATGGTGAGATGGTCACTGACTCAACAGGCATGAATCTGAGCAAACTGGGGCTTCCCTGATAGCTCAGTTGGTAAAGAATCTGCCTGCAACACGGAGACCTGGGTTCTATTCCTGGGTTGGGAAGATCCCCTGGAGAAGGGAAAGGCTACCCACTTCAGTATTCTGGCCTGGAGAATTCCATGGGTTGTATAGTTCATGGGGTTGCAAAGAGTCAGATACTTAGCAACTTTCACTTTCAGGGAGATAACCAAGGAAGAGGAGCCTGGCGTCCTGCCATCCATGCGGTCACAGAGTCAGACACAACTCAGTGACTGAAAAACAACAATGGACTATTAATCTCTCTTATATGCACATTTTTTGCAGGAAATAGCGACTTAAAAAAATAAAAGAACTGCCATAGTTGGTCACTTCAATGCCCAACCTTGTCAGGTATCCGGTACACACCAACAGCTCCCAGGGACATGTCAGAGCTCATCTGTGATGAAGCTGGGTGCACAAGAAACATACAAATACCAGCCGGCCTTTGGTTCTATTTCCTCTTCCCATCTCATTCCACAACACAGTCACTACTCTCTGTGGCCTGAAGGACCATGGGATTATGATCTCTGCATATCTCTCGGCCCTTGGCACATGCTATGCATCAGAAAACAAGCTCAAGTTAACACAGCACCAGTGTTTGTAACAGTGAGAAAAACTGCAAACAGCCCAAATGCTCATTGGTATGTGAATGCTAAATGAGGTAAATTCTTAATAATGGAATAGTATGCGTAACACTGAACAAAAAGAAAATCTGACTGCTTATAATACCATTAAATTCAAAAACAGCAAAACTAATACACTGTTCAAGTAAACATATGTAGTACAGAAAAGCAAGGCACTAATAAAGAAAATTCAGAATTGTGATTACCTGAGGTGGGGCGGGGAGTAAGATTAGGATGGGAAAGGTTTCAGATGTATTTAAACGTGCATATTCCTTAAACTGGGTGATAGGCATACAGGTAGTTTTTATTATTTTTTTTTATTTTTATTTTTTTCTGGTTCTCCCAGAGGAAATCCTGCATTTTCCTTCAGCTGCAGAAAGAGAAATGAACCGACTATTGGCCCAGCTTAGGATGCATATCAATTACCATGACTGTTCAGTTGTTGGCCAGGTCGATGATTTCATTTAGATACTACTCGGGATTAATATCAGGGCATTGACTGAGGTCTATCTAGAATGAGGCTAAATTACAGAAGGGGAGGGAAAACTTTATGAGATTTTCATTTTCTCAAGTGTGAATCTTTCATCAAAACTTCCAGTTTCTCATTTTGTTCCCTCTCTTAGTCCTAGCAAGGCCACCTGCTTTCTTGTGCTTCAGGAGCCACCATCGCACAGTGCATTGCTTGAGGTTCTTCTGCCTTAATCTTGGTGTAGAGTGTGATGATGAAGATTTGAAGTTTCCTTCTCCTTCCTGGTGCTGGGCTCAGGGTGGGATGAACTGGGGGCCTGCTGGGTCCTCCTTTAGTATTCTGCTCCTGATCCTGGAAATTAGGTGCCTGTGTGTCTTGAAGCTTTTCTTGAAAACTAGTAAGGACTCCTCCACAGCCATGTTGCTCACAGGAGAGAGTTGAGTATTGGGTGGGAATGGATCTTCAGTGTGATTTGAACTCAATCCTAGATCTCACCTTGGCAGGCATTAGAGGCTGTTTGCAGTAGTATGAGACAGGTAGTTTTTAAAAAATCATTTTCTCATCCATATATTTTACATGTATTCTTTTGTAGGTGAAACATATTTATGAATTTTTGAAGAATGCAGAATTTCCTGCTGAGGAAACTGGCCAGTGCTCAGAGTCCCTACCACCCAGGACACCCCAGCTGGTCCTCCCACTCTTGATTTGATGAGAAAAGAGGCAGTTGATGAGATTTTTCTCTTGGAATTAGAGAACAAAGAATTAGAAAAGATGTCTAGAAATTAACAGGGAGGAGATGAATCTTACTGAAGGATTTTAAAATCAGTGCATACTGTTTACAATAGCCAGGACATGGAAGCAACCTAGATGTCCATCAGCAGACGAATGGATAAGGAAGCTGTGGTACATATACACAATGGAATATTACTCAGCCATTAAAAAAAATACATTTGAATCGGTTCTATTGAGATGGATGAAACTGGAGCCCATTATACAGAGTGAAGTAAACCAGAAAGAAAAACACCAATACAGTATACTAATGCATATATATGGAATTTGAAAGATGGTAACAATAACCCTATATGCGAGACAGAATAAGAGACACAGATGCATAGAACAATTTTATGGACTCTGAGGGAGAAGGTGAGGGTGGGACGTTCTGGGACAATAGCATTGAAACATGTATATTATCATATGTGCAACAGAACACCATTCCATGTTTGATGCATGAGACAAATGCTCAGGGCTGGGGCAATGGGATGACCCAGAGGGATGGGATGGGGAGGGAGGTGGGAGGGGGGTTCAGGATGGGGAACACATGTAAACCAATGGCTGATTCATGTCAATGTATGGCAAAACCACTACAATATTGTAAAGTAATTATCCCCCAACTAAAATAAATAAATTTATTTTAAAAAATAATAATAATAATAAATAAAAAATAAAATCAGTGCATAAAGCAATCATCAAATAAATATCCCTAAAATCACTCACAAAGTACATTTATGTATCAACCTACTAATCATGTTGCAGACTGAAATATTTTTTTTCTCTATCAACAAAGCCAGATTTTCCTTCTGACATGAAATCATCCACACTTCTTTAGTTGCACACCAAGTTAAGTAGCTGGCATATAAGAGTTCATGATGTATAATCAACTTTGTTTTGCAGAATCACGCAAAGCAGCTATGTCAGTGGGACCCAAAATTTATTGCATATTGAGGATCTTTATAAAATAGTGAGTCCTGGCTCGCACCCCAGATTTTCTGATTTGGGGATGGAGTGTGACTTAGGCTTTGAAATTGTTTTAAGCTTTCCAGATGCTTCTACTGTGCAGCAAAGTCTGGGAACCGCTAAGTTAGATGCTTACTCTATGAACTGATCTGGTTACACTATTTAAATAATTTTTCTTTTCCTCTTCTTTTAAGTGTCCATCGTGGAAAACAATTCCACTGAATAGAACAGATCTGAGGATTCATCCTGTAATTTTTTGTCTTGTACAAACTGAGGTACAAGGAGAGGAAGTTGATTTGCAAGGAGAAGGGTGTCAGATATTATGAGAGTGAAATAAGGGATGGCAGAATGCACTGATTCCAAACGGCTTTCCAGTTTCAGATGAGGCCCAACTATACTTCTCTTAGCTTCCTTTGAAATCTTTCTATCTTTTCAATTACCCTCTTTTTCTCTCCTTCACATAATTCATCAGTTTTGGGGAAGAAAGTGCCCTGCTAGAATTAGGGTGCTTACATTTAGCTATTTGAATCAATTAATATTTCATATTAAAACACACACACACAGTTTTACTGCTTCACCTGTATAGCAATAACACATACGTGCCACCTGGTGGCAGCATACCTACCTGAAGACGGCATATAACATTTTCTGGAAATGAATAATCTCTTCAGAGCTTAAACATGTGACATACACATTCTTTCACAGTTTCTGGCTACTTTTAGAGTAAAATCCACCTTCTGTCAGCTGACTTATATGGCTCCTCATTATGTGATCCCAGACTACTTCTCCAATCTAATTCTCTGCTATACAGTTTAATTCTCTATGCTCCAGCATGAGAATGATGATGTTGATGATGGCTAATACTTCCTGTAAAGTTCTTCTAATTTGACAATGTTCTAAAAGCTTTATATGTGTAAACTGAATCCTCACAACAATCCCAATGCAGATAATATCACTGTTCTTGTTTTAGAGATGGGAAAGAGCAGTGCTGAGAGGTTAAATAACTTGCATAAAGTCACAAAGATAGTAAACTGCAGAGCCAAGATTTGATTCCAGACTGTCTGGTCTAGTCCAAGCTCATAACCACTAGTATTACAATGCTTTTTACAAAAAAAGGAAAAAAAACCTTTGAAAAAGTAGGTAGCATTCACCATGCTTTCCTGATTCACATTCATTCCCCATCTCACAATAACCTGAATTACTCACACCAACCATTGCTAGAGCTAAAGGTTACTTTTCAAGTCTTCATCACACTTGACTTCTCATTCTTGACAAGCGGCCACTCCTTACTTGAAACACTTTCCTTAGTTTCACAGACATCATCATCTCCTAGCTTTGTAAATAGTTTGCATCTCAGTCTTCTCTGCAGATACTTCAGTTCAGTTCAGTTGCTCACTCGTGTCCAACTATTCACGACCCCATGGACTGTAGCACCTCAGGTCTCCCTGTCCATCACCAACTCCTGGAGTTTACTCAAACTCATGTCCATTAAGTCAGTGATGCCATCCAACCATCTCATCCTCTGTCATCCCCTTCTCCTCCCGCCTTCAATCTTTCCCAGCATCAGGGTCTTTTCCAATGAGTTGGCTCTTCCCATCAGGTGGCCAAACTATTGGAGTTTCAGCTTCAACATCAGTCCTTCCAATGAATATTCAAGACTGATTTCCTTTAGGATGGACTGGTTGGATCTCCTTGCTGTCCAAGGAACTCTCAAGAGTCTTCTCCAGCACCACAGTTCAAAGGCATCCATTCTTTGACACTCAGCTTTCTTTATAGTCCAACTCTCACATCCATACATGACTACTGGAAAAACCATAGCTTTGACTAGACGAACCTTTGTTGGCAAAGTAATGTCTCTGCTTTTTAATATGCTGTCTAGGTTGGTCATAATTTTCCTTCCAAGGAACAAGCGTCTTTTACTTTCATGGCTGCAGTCACTATCTGCAGTAATTTTGGAGCCCCCCGAAATAAAGTCTGTCACTGTTTCCATTGTTTCCCCATCTGTTTGCCATGAAAGGTCATATAGCAGCTCTATTTTAGTTTTTTAAGGAACCTCCATACTGTTCTCCATAGTGGCTGTACCAATTTACATACCCACCAACAGTGTAGGAGGGTTCCTTTCTCTTCACGCCCTCTACAGCATTTACTGTTTGTGGATTTTTTGATGACAGCCATTCTGGCTGGTGTGAGGTGATATCTCATTGTAGTTTGATTTACATTTCTCTAATAATTAGTGACTCTGAACATCTTTTGACGTATCTCTTGGCCATCTGTATGTCTTCTTTGGAGAAATGTCTATTTAGGTCTTCCACCCATTTGTTGATTGGGCTGTTTGTTTTGAGGCTACTAAGCATCACGAGGGCTTCCCTGGTGGCTCAGCTGGTAAGAATCCGTCTGCAATGTGGGAGACTTGGGTTCAATCCCTGGGTTGGGAAGATTCCCTGGAGAAGGGAACAGCTACCCACTCAAGTATTCTTGCCTGGGTCGCAAAGAATCGGACACAACCGAGCTACTTTCACTCACTCACTCAAGCATCATGAGCTGTTTGTAAATTTTGGAGACTAATCCCTTGTCAGTCACATCATTTGCAAATATTTTCTCCCAATCTGTGGGTTGTCTTTTTGTTTTATTTCCTTTGCTGTGCAAAACCTTTTGAGTTTAAGTAGATCCTATTAATTTCTTTTTGCTTTTATTTCCATTATACGAGAGCTCTCTTGTTAAAGGGAAGTGCACTGGGTAAAAATGCCCAGACATCTATTAATATTTTCATTAGGAGAGGAATTTATTTTTTCAAATTTATTTATTTTAGTTGGAGGCTAATTACTTTACAATATTGTAGTGGTTTTTGCCATACATTGACATGAATCAGCCATGGGTTTACATGTGTTCCCCATCCTGAACCCCTCTCCCGCTTCCCTCCCCATCCCATCCCTCTAGGTCATCCCATTGCCCCAGCCCTGAGCATTTGTCTCATGCAACAAACCTGGAATGGTATTCTGTTTCACATATGATAATATACATGTTTCAATGCTATTCTCTCAGATTGTCCCACCCTCACCTTCTACAACAGAGTCCATAAGACTGTTCTATGCATCTGTGTCTCTTTTTCTGTCTCACATATAGGGTTATCGTTGCCATCTTTCAAATTCCATATATATGCATTAGTATACCGTATTGGCAGAGAAGGCAATGGCACCCCACTCCAGTACTCTTGCCTGGGAAACCCCATGGACGGAGGAGCCCAGTAGGCTGCAGCCCATGAGGTCTTGAAGAGTCGACTGAGCGACTTCACTTTCACTTTTCACTTTCATGCACTGGAGGAGGAAATGGCAACCCACTCCAGTGTTCTTGCCTGGAGAATCCCAGGGACGGAGGAGCCTGGTGGGCTGCCGTCTATGGGGTCGCACAGAGTCGGACACGACTGACGCGACTTAGCAGCAGCAGCAGCATACTGTATTGGTGTTTTTCTTTCTGGCTTACTTCACTCTGTATAATGGGCTCCAGTTTCATCCATCTCATTAGAACTGATTCAAATGTATTCTTTTAATGGCTGAGTAATATTCCATTGTGTATATGTACCACAGCTTCCTTATCCATCCGTCTGCTGATGGACATCTAAGTTGCTTCCATGTCTGGCTATTATCAACAGTGCCGCGATGAACACTGGGGTACATGTGTCTCTTTCAATTCTGGTTTCCTCGGTGTGTATGCCCAGCAGTGGGATTGCTGGGTCATATGGCAGTTCTATTTTCAGTTTTTTAAGGAATCTTCACACTGTTCTCCATAGTGGCTGTACTAGTTTGCATTCCCACCAACAGTGTAAGAGGGTTCCCTTTTCTCCACACCCAGGAGAGAAATTTATATAAATTAAAAATTAAATATCAGTTTGGCAAATACAGATGGTTTTACATTAAAATATACCCAATATTTTAAATTATCTTTGAAAAGTTTCTATAACTTTCAGCCAAAACCTATTATTTCATAGAAATTTCCAGCAAATATTTTTAGTTATAATTGGTCCCTGTCCCTGTTTTCCCTGGGGAAACAGTAAGGCAATATCAACTTGAAATAGTGAGACCCCTGAGGAATAAATACTGTCTAATCAGAGTCCACGATGAATGATCCTTAGAAAACAAGGAATTTTGTTTACAAATTCTGTATGCTCAATATCAAGAAGGAAAGAGATTCTTGACCTTATACCCAGTTAGTTGTTCAAAGCTCTGTAACTGGAGAAGCTAATTCAATTAACACAATTTATAAATTCAAATCTTTATAGATGAGGATTTTGAATATTAAAGTTTAGTACAGTTCTTATTAGTAAAAATAATAATTTGGAGGTTTTGAGAAATGATCTCTTAAAAGGAAAGAACTCACTCCAGGGGCTTTAAGAAATGATTTCTTAAAAGGAAAAAAAAAAAGTTAGAGAGAAACTTTTATACCACATAAGAATCTCAGTGAATAGCAACCACAGTAAGAATCATAACCCTGATGGCAACTGAAAACAAACAGCACACTGTTCATGAACAAAGGGGATAAAGGAATTTTTCATGGTACAAAAGAATCTATAGATTTAAATAAATAACCTAGGCAAAATCACTTCTGGAACAATTCTAAATTTTTGAATAGCACTAAATCCATGGGCAAATCAACCACAGCTTTATGCAACATACCTAAATGAGCTTTAAGTATCCTAAGTGATATTTTGGTGACCATGACCACAAAAACTCTAGAAGTAAAAGGGGAGTCACTATGATAACAAAAATATCTTAAGGCTAGTAAAATATCTGTACAAGTCTATTGTGTTCACATATGCAAATGGCAGATCTTTTTGTTGCTAAAGAAGATTAGGTTATTTTTTCCCACAGTGAAAAAGGATTGGTAATGATGAAGCCAAAAACCCAACAGGTGCCCCTTGGACCAACTGCATGCACTTGTTAAACAGCTGGCCATAGAATGAAATTACTCACTGGTCCACACAGAATTCAAACTTTAGCATCATGCTCTAGTCAAACCAAGAACTGAAAGGAAGGACCAGTTTAAATTTTGGCAGAGAGCAGAAGGCCTAAAAAAAAAAAGATGGAAGATAATCTTACTGAAGATGTGTATCTCTCTGTCTCTATCACCTGCCCGAGTGCATGCTTGTCACTCTTCCACCCTCTCAGTATACAAAAATATATATGTAATATAAATACAAGTAATAATAATATTATGCAAAAGAAGTTGGTAACAGCCCTATTAAAAAATGGGCAAAGGACTTGCACAGACACTTCAAAGAAGACAAACAAATGGGCAATAAGCACATGAAAAGATGTTCAACATTCTTAGTCACTAGGAAATTAAAAAGCAAAAGCAAAATGAGATGCCGCTTCCCACCCGCTAGAATAGCCATAATTTTTAAAAACTAGAAAACAGTAAGTGTTGGTGAAGATATGGAGAAATTAGAATTCTTATTACACTGCTGTTGGGAATGGGTATAGCCACTATGGAAAAAGTTTGGTGGTTTCTCAAAAACATAGAATTACCATATGATTCAGAAATTGTACTCCTAGGTATATACCCAAGGGAAATGAAAACTGGTACTCAAATACTATATATGAATGTTCACAGGAGCACTATTCACAATACCCAAAAGGTAGAAACAACTTAAATGCCCATCGATGAATAAGTAAACAAAATGTGGTATATACATACAACAGAATATTATTTAGCCATAAAAGGAAATGAAAAACTGATATATACAATACTGATGCACATTGAAAACATTACACCAAGTGAAAAAAAGGCACCAGGGGTCAAATAGTCTGGTTACATTTACATGAAATATCTAGAATAGGTAAACTTATTGAACTGGAAAGCAGACTGGTAGCTGCTTGAGGCTGGGGGAAGAAGGGAATGAAGAATATCTTAATGGACACATCTTCTTAATGGACACAGGGCTTTATTCTGGGATGATAAAAATGTTTTGGAACTGAACAGAAGTTGTAGTTGCACAATGCTGTGTATGTACTAAATGCCTCTGAATTGTTTTAAGATGGTTAATTTTTATATGACTTCCACCTCAAGTAAAGAAAAAAAAGAAAAATCATAGCTTCTTATATCTAGCACCAGAAGAACTCAAAAAGCTCTCAGTCATTAACAGATTTTTTCTTCAAAACACCTGTTGAGAGTCATGGACTCTGACAGGATTTTTCCCACAGACAATAAGTCACAGTATTCATCATAATTTAAATAAGTGCTTGCCAAGTAAAAGTCCATAGCTGCAGCTGTAGGCGTTCAAAAATGTTGGTTGAACAAATTAGCAAATAAATGTCTTTTCTTGTACAACAAACAGCATATAAATACACACAGAAGTTTCAAATGCAAAACAGCCCTTTTATAAGCTTATAAATAAACTTTGAAAAATTCTGAAGCTTTCCAAATTAAAGTTTTTAAAGAGATGCTAACTAATGAAATAAGATACCCAATTTCAATTTCAGTATAACTGAATTGAGATAAAAAAACGTTCCTTATCATTTAATGTTCAACAATTTACCATGAGAACCTTTTCTAGCTTTCGTATTAGAAGAAACTCACTCACAGTTCAATAATCAGTAGCCTACAACAGATAAATATTTTACAGTCATAGTTTCTTACTACAAACTTTTTATATATAAAAATAAGAAGTGTTTTGTTTAAAAACAATTTTTGCTCTAATCTTGTCATATTCCAGTCACTTGGATAGATCCTGTCTTTTTCACTTCCTCTTTTTCATGAGCTTATTCAACTTTCAGTTTCACTAACAGGACACCACATACCTCCTTACCAAGTCTCTCTTCATCGGATCTTGACGCTCTTTACCCAACCACTGCTCTATCCCTGTTCCTGCCATGTCCCTGGATTAGCCTTCAAAACCTCTCTTCAATATATACTTCGAGAAACCTGTTCTGCCCATTCTTTCCTCCATATTCTCTCTTTAAAGCTCATAAACTAAAAATCATGTTTTGCTTTTTCTTTCAACACTAAAGGTCATGAGTTGGTTTTTAAATCGTAGATAATGCACCACTCTTACAATAAATGTTGAAGGTATCAAACTGCAGTATCTACTTTGAAAGCTAAGCAAGCTATGTCCCTGATAAGAATAAAAAACTAGAAAGTATAAAAGAAACAGGGATGGAGAGCAATGTTCTTAGTGGTGGAGGGGAGTGTCTGAAATATGCAAAAAGAACAGTTATACACCATGACTAACTTTGTCTATCAGAGTGGAAATAATGATTGAAAAGTCCTATTATCAATAACCTAATATACAACTTGCAGAGAGCACTGTCCTTTTTGTATAGAACTGGCACTATTTCTCAAATGGAAAATGCTCATTAAACAATCATATAATTATTACTTACTGAATCCTACAGGCAAAAATTTTTATAACTATTCAACAATGCCAATTATATAAAATGCTGAATAGCTGATAAAAACTTTGGTTTTACAGAATTCTGCCAGTAGAATGTTAAAAAGTATACATACTGTGAATATGCAGAAGTAATCTTATACTAAATATACAACTGTCCTCTAATTCTGTTTGCTAATATTACAACACTTTCTTTTACCTAAAATTGTAGATAATTTTACTTGGAAAAAACTGAAGTCATTCAAAGTGGAGTTAGAAGTCTGGATCAACACAAGGACAGCCTGTGTAGCACTGTCCTTGACAGCACCTTGCAATGAGGTTAGCCTGGTTCTGAAAATATTTACTTAATGCAGTAACGTCTCATGTCTTCATGGGTCATGCTTCTTACTACATCAGTACTGAGGAAGTAACTGAGGACCCAACAGCAAATGAAAAAAACCAACAAGTAGCAGCAGAACGAAATTGTCATAAAGCACATTCACAGGGCTCCATCAGGGCTTGGTTATCACAGACCACCCCCTCAAGCTCAGTTACTGGTTCCTCCAGTCACAGCAAATCTAAAACAGCAAATTAGGGGAGGAGGCAGGTGAGATGGAGTAACGCAAGATAGGCATGTTCATGGCAATGACAATCGACAGAGAAAAAGGATAAGATCTACAAAGCCAGAAAGGAGATATATAAATGTCTAATGATAGAGATCCCAACTACATAACAGAAACAGCACTGGAATAAGAATTATAGTTCCAGAACTACACCAATGAAAGGGCCCTTGGGAAACCTCATCTTCTTGTTCTGAATAATGATCAAACAATATAACATTCTCTTCAACATACTATATTTGATAAGCTCTTATTGTTTCTAAAAATGGCATTTAAACATTTTTACTGGTCATAAAGGAAATATACTGCAGACAATGTGGAAAATACTAAAAGTGTAAAGGAAATTAAAACTGCCTATAACCACCATCCTAAGAGAACCATCATTTATATCTTGGCGCATTTTTTTTCAGGTGTCTTCATGTATAAAGATTGTATATATACTTTTTTTGGTAACATTTTTACCAATCTGGTGTTATTTGTGGGCATTTCCCCAAATCAGAACGTTTCTGCAGAATTATTTTAATGGCTACATATATAGAAATTTGGGCTTCCCTGGTGGCTCAGATGGTAAAGAATCCACCTGCAATGTGGGAGACCTGGGTTTGATCCCTGGGTTGGGAAGATCACCTGGAGGAGGGCATGGCTACCCACTCCAGTATTATCGCCTGGAGAATCCCCATGGACAGAGGGTCGCAAAGAGTCGGACACGACTGAGTGACTAAGCACAGCACACATACCAAATTTATTCTCCTATCATTGTGAATTTTGGTTGGTATAACACACTTTATAAAGTATACTATACTGTATTCACAACAGGTCATTTAAAAAATGATTATTTATAGATACAGAAAGGAAGTAGTTTTCCAATGAATAGTTTACCAAACACCAAGAAGAAAATTTACAAGTTGTGGTCTGTAAAACTAGATTAGCAAATACAGTATTTAAATTCAATGAACAAACAAGACATTTAGAGAACCAAGTATCTGAATAAAGTTTTAGAAATGGTTATTTTAAGTGACTTCTAATGCCAGCAATGAGACTTCCAATGAAGAGAATTCTGAATTACTGTTATTAAATTACAACATGCTGGTCAAGCAGCACACATTAACAGCTCATAGTCATTCTGCTCATGCATTCACTAAGGAAATATTTACTGCATACTTACTATTTGATAGGTATCAGGCTAGATTGCATTAAATATCAATATCAACAACCTTCTTTGTAAAACAGTCTTAAAAATGAGGTAGCAACATTTAACACATTTTAACAAGTGAAACAATTTGCCACAAATCCTACAATACCACCTCTTTTCACTGTACTTATTACCCAGTATCTGTCCTGCTAAACTTTGAGCAACTTCAGAAAACAGACTGTCACCATCTCTGTATTTCCAGCTCTTAGTGTAAAACAGGAGTTTGACACAGGTTTGCTTAACGACCTTACACTCACAACCCAAAGATTTTAAGTCCTAATACAAAAGCATACATTTATACAAAAGAAGTAACATATACACTATTTTCGATGTCCATGTTCCTATTGTCCATGCTCCTATCAGTCTTCATAACCTTAATGGCTGAAAAATATTCTATCATACTTAAATAATATAGTTTAGAAAGTGATTCTCCTAACATTGTCTTTGAAGGTTGTCCCAGTGTTTTTATATTTTGGTGCCAATGCTCTAGCAAACATATCTTGCCTGACATGTCTCAAATTTATTTCTGAATAGAAAAATTCAGCTCAATTCTAGAAGATAATCTTTCACATGAAAGTGAATGTTAAAAGGAGAAGATTTTTATCCCATAGGCAGAAGTTTGAAAGACAAAAACCACACATACACACAAAGAAACTAGAATTCCTTTTTGCCAAACCAAAGCAATTTACATAAATCCTCTATTATGAGAGGTGTTGTCCAAAGTAAACTGTTTTTTGGACTGCTTCATATATACTTAGGAAAGATACTTCTGGAGGCAGATAGTAAAAATACTGAGGTAACAAGCAAACGTCTAATTAGAACTTCAATGCTTTTGGAAGGATGTGCATACTTTTCCTCCACTTTCTTGGATTCACAGATTGTACTCAGAACCCCAAGACTGCAGAAATCTAAGCAACTTTGAGATCTTAAAGATGCCTTGATTTCCTTTCCCTGTGTATAGATCCTAAAATAACAATCTACCTGATACAAACACTTAAGGTTTGACCTTAGATAATACAGAGCTAGTTTATATGTTTATATTAATTTCAGAAACGTATGTTAAGCATCTACGATTGTATCTCTGCAGTGTGGTTCTTCAGTGATTACTGAAATCACAGACCCTGTCTCGTTTTGCTTATTTGGAGGGAGGAGATGAAGAGGAAAAGAAACAGTCAAACTATATTATAATTTAATTGAGATACAAGTACGACTGTGAACAATCATCTCTAATAAAACAACATACAGTCTATAAACTGTAATTTCATTATAGGGAGGAAAGGGTCCTTTTGGCCAGTTAAAAAATATGCTCAAGCACGTAATTTTAAAAAGAAATATTCTATTTAATTTATATTTCGTCTATGTCAAATTTTTCATGAAACTCAGTGAATAATAAAATCTTTTCCATTGTTTGCTTTACAGTCTTTTTCATACACACATATAAGATAGGGACTCGACAAGAAAGCAAGAATTCTACAGGTGATGCTAAGAATATGGACCCTTTCGTCCCCAGAAGTTCCATTCACAGACTGCAGTAACATTCCACACAATACAAGGCGCATGCCATGACAAAGACCTCCAAACACAAACATACAAAGCCATGCTTCGAAAAACGCCCCTACAGCGAAGTTCACAGCTGGCACTTGTGGCATACTCAAGCCACGACTGAGGCAGCTGTCACAGGCCAATCACACACTCAAGTGTGCCAGCGTGCCACCTAAGAAAGCCAAGCCGATGATGAGCGTACAAATCCCCAGCCGAATAAAGAAGAGCCCCAAATCACAACCCCCCCCGCGAAAAGCACAATGTCTGCACAACCCAAAAAACTCCCTCAAAACAAGTCAAAGGTTGGAGATTCAGAAGCAAGCTATATCAGCTTATACAGTAAAAAGAGAGGATTTAGGCATTCACGAGAAAGGAACCACACCACCCAGGCATCACGGAAATAACCGCTAGGTAGTGCATCACCAGGCTTTTTCAATTAGAAAAGGGAGACGAGGGCAAGGGGAAAAAGCAGACGCCGCAGGACCTCTGTCCCAGGCAGCGCGCGGGGCTTGCTGAGCCGAGGCCTCCGCTTCGCAGGACCCCTCCCAACCCGCCGCAGCCACCACCTCCCAGCGCAGGCCGAGCGGCCTCCAGCTCTCTCACCTTGGCTTTGCCAGCCTCCAGCTTCTTTCGTCTCTCTTCGTCCTCCATAGCTTCTGCGGGAAAGGCTGGGGGAACACAGGCAGGGGGGTCGGGGACAGAAAGGCAAGGTCGGCTCCGACGGGGGTGGGACCGCGAGCTCCGCGGCGCAGGGCGCAGGGCCGGGCCCGGCGCTCGCCCCTCCCGGAGTGGAACCAGTCTGCGCGCTCACTGGCTGGCCGCCCTAGGCCGCACGGGCAGCGTCGTCACCACCGCCGCCATCTTCGTCTCCACGTAAACACACGGCGGGACGGGCGGGGGGAACACGTCATCCGCGCAGCCGCCGGGAGTCCGGCCGCGCCGGGCAGGTGCGCCGGCCGCCCCGCCCCGCCCCGCCCCGCCGCGGCCCCCCCGCGGCCCCCCCGCGGCCCCCCCTCGGCCCCGCCGCCGCTGCGGCGGCCCCCGCCCGGCCTACCGCCCGCGGCGCCCCCTGGCGGAAACCACGCTTTCCCGAGGACGAGTGCCGCTGCCGGATGGCGCCCTGGCTGAGGAGGTGGGGGAGAGGGGACTGTGTCTGGGGCACTGTTCGGACCCCCACCGTTGTCCAAGGGACTCAGTGGTCGTTTTTAGAACATTTGAGATTTTTCAAGTTTCAAAGCAAAGGAGAAAATACAGGTGCCTAACGGTGAAATTGGTGAACGCTGAAAACCCCCAAAGGAAAAGACGGGGGCGAAGAGGGAGTTGGATTGGGGAAGGGACCCACCGGACGACAGTTTTTCAGCCTAGATTGACTGGTCAACCCGGAGGACTGGCAGGGCGGCCAGTAGCCTTCACTCCATCCTTAGCTGAAAGTGCCTCCCTTTTTTCTCACGTGAGGCTGCCCAATCGCCTGTTCATCTTCAAGGCCCACCTCACTCGCTGCCCTGAATAGTTTTTCTGATCTCTTTGTTCCCTCCAATCTTAACTTAATCCCCTCCCACGCCTCCTAGGAGCTTCCCCTTAGCTATGGTGTCCTGAAAGGAGCCTAGGCTTTGCAACCTGGGTTGAGGACAAAGCCAGCATAGACTTTTTCGCTTAAATGACCTTGAACAAGTTACCTATCCTCCTCTAGCTTACCTGGAAGTTTTGCAAGGCTTGTTAACATATGTGACTGTCCCTGGTATATTAAAATATCCTTAATGTCAGTTCTCTTCTCCCTGTATTTCCTTTATGTACTCTGCATGATGTTTTAATAACTCGTGCCCTTCTTTATTGGAGAAGGAAATGGCAACCCACTCCAGTATTCTTGCCTAGAGAATCCTGTGGACGGAGGAGCCTGGTGGGCTGCTGTCCACAGGGTCGCACAGAGTCGGACACGACTGAAGCGACTTAGCATGCATGCATGCATGCATTGGAGAAGGAAATGGCAACCCACTCCAGTATTCTTGCCTGGAGAATCCCAGGGACGGCGGAGCCTGGTGGGCTGCCATCTATGGAGTCACACAGTGTCAGACGTGATTGAAACGACTTAACAGCAGCAGGAGCAGCCCTTCTTAATTCACCTCCTACTCCCGACTCCTTAATGGCAAAGACTGTCTTGCTCACCTTGGCATTACTAAAAAGACCAGCGAAATGCTTCACACTCAATAAACACTTGTTGGATTGAATTGAGACATTTTAATAAATTTAGCATGACTCTCCTTCCTTTATTTTCATGTGTTCCCTCATTACTTCCTTTTTCCTCCCCACCATCTTACCTTCATATCTATTTCTAGGATGGACCAACTAACTACACTTTTTGATTTCTCAGGTTGATGATGTTTCTCCTTTGTTTTGGGTTAGGTTGGACTGAAAAACTAGTATGTGTGAACTGGAATAAGCTATGTGTTCAATCATACAAGTGGTGTTGAGTGAAAATTGGATTAAAAAAAGGAAAAAGAAGAAAAGTAAAGATCTTAAATCTACCACAAACTGAAGTCCAGTTTTGAATAGTCCTGGTTTAGAAATTCTTAGATTTAAAAAAAATATTTTTTTTCTCAGACCCCATAATGCATACATAATTGTGGCAGCTTGTAACACCCAAGTATATATCGCCCTGTTTTCCTAACCTGAATTGAGAAGTGGATGAGATTAAGCATTTTATCATGGGAATAAATAATTCAAACAATAAAAGAGATGATTTATTGTCACCCGGCTAGCTGAGAGTAAAACTAAGACTGGAACTAAGTGTTCTAATAGTGCAGTGATTTAAATACTGCCCGGACAGAGGGATTGTGTTTGTAGGTTCTGATTGTCTAGGAGGAGGAAGCCCTATAATATCTGACAAGATATTCCTGCTTGTTAATAGATGCTGCTTTTCAGTAACTAAGGAATTCACTTGTTTGTTCCACTATGTGCTGAAACCATTCAAGAAATATTTGTTCCAGTATGCACTGAAAATGTTCAAGAATCTTTTAAAGGAATAAGATTATTTCAGTGTTTCCCATTACTAAGACCAGCCAATCATATCTGACAAGATATTCCTGCTTGTTAATAGATGCTGCTTTTCAGTAACTAAGGAATTCACTTGTTTGTTCCACTATGTGCTGAAACCATTCAAGAAATATTTGTTCCAGTATGCACTGAAAATGTTCAAGAATCTTTTAAAGGAATAAGATTATTTCAGTGTTTCCCATTACTAAGACCAGCCAATCATACATGTTTGTCTTATATTAATATACAATGGGTGCTCAATAAATGTTGAAAGTTGTATATTGACTTCTGTTACAAGGGCAAACATGTGGCACTAGTGCTCAAACACTTCCTTCTGGCAACTATTCAAGTGATATCATTCATTCACATCATTTCCTGAGAAGATATCTGAGCAAAGAATTGCAAGAAATGAGAGAATGAGCCATGGAGAAAGGTGAGGATATTGCAAGTCTAAAGATCCTGAAGCTAGATCATGACTGTCTTGATAAAAGCAGGAGGCAAGGGTGGCTAGAGTAGAGTAAGCAAGGAGGAGAACAGTAGGAGATGAGATCAGAGAAGTAACAGGAGGCCAGATCCTGTAGAGTTCTGAAGGTCCTTAAGGACTGGCTTGTACACTAAGTGAGACTGGGAGCCATTGGAGAATTTTGAGCAGATAGGTGAAATGTTCTGGCTTATGTTATTAAAAGACCTCTGTCTAAGAGCAGACCGGACTATAGGGGATCATTTTGGATGCTACTGCAATAATCTAGACAACAGATACTAGGAGTTTGGACAATGGTAGCGGTAGTGAATTAGATTCTGGGTATATCTTAAACATGGAACTAAGAGTGCCACAGGAGTTGTAGATTGAATATGAAATTTGAGATAAAAAGAGGAGTCAAAGTTGACTCTAATGTTTTTGTCCTGAGTAACTGAAATGATGGAGTTGCCAATAACTGAAATGGGGAAGAGTAAATTTGGAGGAGACCATGAGTTCAGTTTTGAACTTGATAAATTAGAGAGATGTATTAGGTATTTGAGGAGTAATGTCAAGTATAGCTCTGGTTATCTGAGTCTGGAGTTCAGAAGAGAGGTCCATGCAAGAAATATTGATTTGAAAATAATCAGCATATAGGTGGCATTTTAAGGTGAGGGCTTGGATGAGATCGTCTGGTGCCATGGTGTCCAACACGATAGCCATTAGCCACATGTGACTACTGAACATATGAAATATGGCTTGTCTGAACTAAGATATGCTATAAGTGTAACACACTGGATTTTAAAGACTTAGTATTTATAACCAAAGAATTTAAAATATTTCATTGAAATGAATCATGAGGGTCCATCATGGAGAATTACCTTAAATGCTGTGCTGTGCCTCAGTCGTGTCCAACTCTTTGTGATCCCATGGACTGTAGCCCACCAGGCTCCTCTGTCCACGAGGGTTCTCCGGGCAAGAATAGTGGAGTGGGTTGCATGCCCTACTCCAGGGGATTTTCCCAACCCAGGGATTGAATGAACCCAGGGATTGAACCCAGGCCTCCCGCATTGCAGGCGGATTGTTTACTGTCTGAGCCACCAGGGAAGCCCTTTCCTTACATAGTTACCATTGAATGTCCTTTGGACAAAGCCCCTCTTTCTAAATTAAAAATGGTCCTGAAGAGCTTCCTTAGTCAAGGCCAAGTATTAAAATTGAAAGTTAAGATTAATCCACCAATCATGTGGTTGCAAAGAGCTGGACATGACTTAGTGACTGAACAACAAATGAGATATTAAATTATTTTTATTTGTCTTTCAGGAAACATTTTATTGTCACTCCAAGTGTAAGAATTTTCACTGACAGAAAATCAACACCTTTAGATAATCTCCCATATAACTCAGCTCAGCTTTTGAATCTTGAGTTTTGTAATCATATCAACCTATTTCCAAAAGATTGTTCTACCTGTAGCCAAATCATATTTGGAGAAGTTTTCTCCATCCTTCCCCCCTGCTGCTGCCACTAAGCGGCCAAGTCGCTTCAGTTGGGTCCGACTCTGTGACCCCATGGACTGTAGCCCATCAGCCTCATCTGTCCATGGGATTCTCCAGGCAAGAATACTGGAGTGGGTTGCCACTCCTGACCCAGGAATCGAACCCGCAGCTCCTGCGGCTCCTGTATTAGCAGGTGGGTTTCTTTACCACTAGTGCTGCCTGGGAAGCCCATCCTTCCCCCACCTCAACCAGTATACTGTAATTGCCATTTCACGTTATTCGATCTTTCACAAATTGGTAAGATGCAGCCTGCCATCTCATTTAGAAGCCAGTATCTATCAATAGACCTTGACTTCACAAAACCTGCAGCAGCACTTGAGGCAATTCCTTACATTCTGTATTTTTTTTTAATGGTTTTTCTCTTTTATATTGTCTTGGAAAAAAGGTTCCTCCTAAATTCAGGAGGAGGAACATTACAGTTTGTTTTTAGCCATTTCTCTTATGGATTACATACTTTTTCCTTATCCCTTTCTCATAAGGTCTATCTGAAATACGTTTGGTCATTCTAGTTGCCATTCTATGGATATTTGCAAAATCCTATATAATTCATTTAAGTTAACCAAGTGATTTTCGTTAAATATTTGAACTATGTGTTTCACAATAGTACAATTGTCTTGGGTTTTCCTATGTGCTTAATTCCTATTTGTGTGTCACACATACTTTAATAACAATACCACATGATTAATGTATTTTGAATTTCAACCCTATTCTTTAAAGCACCACACCCACTGGTGAATTCTGTATTTTGTTGTACAAGCCATTTAAAAATGAGTCAGATTTAAAATGAATCAGTAATGCCTTATCAGTAATTCCTTACAAACAGGTATACATCTTTCTCATTTTTCAAAAGCAGTTCTTGTAAAACAGAAACACCATGGATTTTACTGATTATTCCCTTGAATTTTTCCAAACTTAATACAAAACACTGAGTATCCAGATACATGATCCTATGGTAATAAAATGTTATCTCAAAATTATTCAGAGAAAGCTTTCATCTATGACTATCTTCATGGCTTTCCTTCCCTAATTAGAAGACATTCACCTACCATTTCCACTGAGCATGCTTCACCATCACTTGTCATGCAACCTGCCTAAAACTATGCTCAAGAATCTTCCATCTAGGAGTAACACTTCTAAGCATCTCTACTTCAGTTAATGACCTTCTTCTTCTAGTCTCTTCATCTTGAGACCTTGAAGACATTTTGAATTCCTCTTTACCTCTTCCATCGTATATATCAGGAACATGCCCTGTTGTGCTTTCTTTCCCAGGGCATCTTGATTCCTTCCCAGTTTTTCTTTTTCCACCGCCCACATGGTCGATTATACCCCTATTATCTTACATTTTGAAGATTTCAGAAGACTCCAATTTGTATATCACGTTCATTCTTCTCCATTATCTTCTAGTCCTTAGAAGTCTGTCAGATTAGCCTTCCAAAACACAACTATCACTGTCATCCCATTATAAAATGACTTCCTACTGCACAATAAAAGGACCTTCAAATTCCTAAATCTGTCACTCAAGGCCCTCCCTAATCTGCCCTAGCTTGACTCCGTAGTCCTAACTCCAACTCTTCCCCCTTCCCGACTCCCCACTCAGGTGCTCCCTGGGCTCCCCATGAAGCAATTGCTAAATGACACTTGGACAATGCCAGAAATCCATATACAGTTTCAGAGTCATCACAAGACAGATATTTCTGGGACATACAACTGAACTTATTTTGCAAATGCAGCTAGTACCCTTTGCAATTAGGGTTAAGCTATGGGCTCCAAAATCACTGCTGATGGTGATTGCAGCCATGAAATTAAAAAACGCTTACTCCTTGGAAGGAAGGTTATGGCCAACCTAGATAGCATATTTAAAAGCAGAGACATTACTTTGCCAACAAAAGTCCATCTAGTCAAGGCTATGGTTTTTCCAGTGGTCATGTATGGATGTGAGAGTTGGACGGTGAAGAAAGCTGAGCGCCAAAGAATTGATGCTTTTGAACTGTGGTGTTGGAGAAGACTCTTGAGAGTCCCTTGGACTGCAAGGAGATCCAATCAATCCATCCTAAAGGAGATCCATCCTGGCTGTTCATTGGAAGGACTGATGTTGAAGCTGAAACTCCAATACTTTGGCCACCTCATGCGAAGAGTTGACTCATTGGAAAAGACCCTAATGCTGAGTAGGATTGGGGGCAGGAGGAGAAGGGGACGACAGAGGATGAGATGGTTGGATGGCATCACTGACTCGATGGACATGGGTTTGGGTAGACTCTGGGAGTTGGTGATGGACAGAGAGGCCTGGCGTGCTACAATTCATGGGGTGGCAAAGAGTCGGACACGACTGAGTGACTGAACTGAACTGAACTGAAGAAAAAGGAGACATTAAACCCTAAAACCAAAAACGATTATTTTTACCTATTAATAGAGGTGAAAATATATGAAAAGGAAATAGGAGGGAGCATTTTTGCAGAATAAGAAACTGAAGGCTCAAGAGGTTAAGTGACTTGCCTGAATTTCCATGGTTAGGGAGCAAAAGTCCTACCCAGAATTATTCCCAGGCCCCAATTTGTCTTACTGCATTGCGTTAAGCTGCTCCTCCAAACAAAATCAGTACCTGAGTTTGAAAGGAATAAATACATGCTTCCAGAATGTATTAAATAAAACTGAGGACTTTTTTGGTTAAATTTTAAGGTTTCAAAAGATTATTTATGACTTCTGAAATCAGAACTTGTTTGAAGTGGCCTAATGAAGTGTTAGAGAAACTAAGATGTTACTGTTACCAAGATGGAATTATATGCCTATAATCCAAGATACTGCAATTGATTACTGAAGAGAATATATACTAACTTCAGATCTTCAAGGATATTCATGACACCAAGTAGTCACAGAACATAATCTAAATGAGTTTCTCAAAGAGTTGTATCAAGGGTCCAAGTAGTTTTTAAAGTCAAGATACACTTAGTTTTGAATCTGAAAGAAAATTTCAAATAATCTTGCAGTGTCTCTTCTGTTTTCACCAAGAGGCTGTGAAATATTAAATACCCTCTATAGTACACTTCATGGCAAATAGATGGGGTAAAAATGGAAACAGTGGCAGACTTAAATTTCTTGGGCTCCAAAATCACTATGGATGGTGACTCCAGCCATGAAATTAAAATACACTTGCTTCTTGGAAGAAAAACTATGATAATTCTAGATAGCATATTAAAAAGCAAAGACATAGCTTTGCCAACAAAGGTCCATACAGTCAGAGCTATGGTTTTTCCAGTAGTCATGTACAGATGTGAGCACTGGACCATGAAGGCTGAGAGCTTAAGAACTTATGCGTTCAAACTGTGGTGCTGGAGAAGACTCTTGAGAGTCCCTTGGGCAGCAAAGAGGTCAATCCTAAGGGAAATCAACCCTGAATATTCATTGGAAGGATTGATGCTGAAGCTGAAGCTCCAATACTTTGGTAATCTGATGCCAAGAGCTGACTCATTGGAAAAGACCCAGATGCTGGGAAAGATTGAAGGCAGGAGGAGAAGTGGACGACAGCGAATGAGATGGTTGGATGCCGTCACTGACTCAATGGACATGAGTTTCAGCAAACTCCTGGAGATGGTGAAAGACTTGGAAGCATGGTGTGCTGCAGTCCATGGGGTTGCAAAAAGTCAGACCCAACTTAGTGACTGAACAACACTTAAAATGCCCTTCTTAGGGAAATTGCCCCTAGTTGCTATGGCTTGTGCTGGATTTGAGTGAAACATTTTGTTTATGCTTGGCTACTAATGTTTGGACCTCTAAAAAGACGGACACAAAGGCAGCTGATCGCTTGTGAATTAATATGGCATACAATTCTAACCAGTTTCAGCACTCATTTTGAATGGTGACTTATGGACCTAATCACAATATCTCCCTCTTGGAAAGTCAGATGCCTTGTCAACTGAGAGAATTTAGGCATGATTCCAATTTTCCATGATACCTGATATACTTCCTAGTCTTGCAAGTACCCATGTAACTCTATAACTCAGAAGATAATGTTTTGGCTACCTACATCACAGTATGTATTTGCAAAAAACCTCCATTGCCAATGGTAAACAGAGTATGACTTTTCTCTGCATCTTTAAAATGTCTAACAAAGATTTTATGTAAAGTCTATGCCACTTTAAAAAGGGCAAAATAATATGAAATATTTGAATGCTTTCTATATCCCCAAAATTAATATACACAAATAAATTAATGTGATGGATAATATATACATATATCTCGTCACATGAATTTCTATTCGTCCAAGAAATCAGGACGAGAACTCACCTCTTTGAAGATATGTAAGGTAATTCTGAATATGTTGTGTGTGTGTGTTTGTGTGTGTGTGTGCGTGTGTGTGTGTAGGTATGTGTGTGTATAGCAGGCTATAGAACTTTGCTAGAGTCTCTTGGAATAAGCTGTCAACCAAAAATCATCACAAACTTCTGTTTCTAATCTAATAACTGGAATATCATTTGTTATTGTGCAGCAATGATTTAATAAAAGCTACCTAAACATTTGAAAGACCTAATGTGTTTGAAGGAATTGAATATGACATCTACATTGACAAATAAACTGAGATATGACATAGTACCACTTTTTGAAAGAAAATATCCTAATTTACTAGTTTAAAATATAGAATCTCAGTCTACAGATATGATTTTGATTATAAAGTTTGCTGATTTACCTTTACAAGAGTGACTTAATTTTTATCTTGAAACATTTCTGTAATAGCTTAAAAAAAACTTGTTATTTTGTTAATGTCCAGATTACATTTGTTGATTCCCTAATTTGACACTGTCTATAACAGTGATTCTCAAACTTTAAAGTGCATATGAATTACATGAAGTGTTTATTATAAATGTAAATTTCTAGGTCAGAAGGTCTGAGTAGAGCCTAAAGGACCCAGGAATTTGTACATTTAACAAGCCGCTCATGTGACAGTAATGCAGGCGGTCTGAATACAAGGCTAAATATTAAATGTTTGTGTCCCTCCAAAATTCATATATGGAAATCCTAACCTTTGTTATGATGGTTATTAGAAGGTAAGGGCCTTTTGAAGGTAATTAGGTCTTGCTGGCAGAGCCCTTGGGAATGGGATTGTGTGTGTGTGTGTGTGTGCGCACGCGTGCGTGCGCACGCATTCAGTTGCTCAGTTGCTCAGTTGTGTCTGACTCTTTGTGATCCCATGGATTGTAACCTGCCAGACTCCTCTGATCATGGAATTTTTCCAGGCAAGAATACTGAAGTGGGTTATCATTCCCTTCTCCAAGGGATTTTTCTGACCCAGGGATCAAACCCATGTCTCCTGTGTCTCCTGCGTTGCCAGGTGGATTCTTTACCACTGTGACACCTGGGAAGCCCCATGAATGGGATTAGTGTCCTTACAAAAGAGATTCTAGAGAGCTCCTTCACTCTTTCCGTCCATGTAAGGATACAAAGAGAAGTTGGGGGTCTTCCCAACCGAGGGATCACACCAGGTCTCCTGCATTGCAGGTGGATTCTTTACCGTCTGAGTCACCAGGGAAATCCACAAAGAGAAGCTGGCAATCTGCAACCCAGAAGAGACTTTTCACCAGAACCCAATCATGCTGGTACCCTGATCTCAAACTTCAAGCCTCCTGGACTATGAGTGAGAAAATTCTGTTGATTATAAACCATTCAGTTTATGGTATTTTGTTGTAGCAGTACTAACATGGGAAAATAGGCATATCAAAGAAGTTTCCTCATTATTGATTACTATTGCAATGATAAACTAGAATGTATACTTATAAAACTTAAGAATTGTTTTTTAAAATAAATAAGGAAAATAAGAATAAAGAACACAATGTAATACAACATTCTTTGGTTTTGAAATTCTGGTCCCTGAAAAGAAACAAAACTACAGTTGCCAAAATAAAAAGAAATTATACTGGCTTAAAAAGTTCAAGTTACCCACCATAAAACTAATTATGACAGTTAATATTCGTTGAGTGATTCTCAAGTATGTATCAGGTAAGCACGAAATGCTTTATGCCCACCGCATGCGTGTGCACTTAGTCACGTCTGACTCTGTGCCACCCTATGGACTGTAGCCGCCAGGCTCCTCTGTCCATGGGGTTTCCCAGGCAAGACTGCTGGAGTGGGGTACCGTTTCTTCCTTCAGGGATCTTCTTGACCCAGGGACCGAACTGCCATCTGCTGCGTCTCCTGCACTGCAGGTGGATTCTTTACTGCTGAGTCATCAGGGAAGCCCCTTTCATGTACACTATCTCAACGTAATTCTAACAACTCTATGAAGAATGTACTATCTCTATGTTGGTATGAGGAGACTGAGAGGTTAAGTAACTTTCCCAAGGTCATGGGGCTGATAAAAGGCAGAGGCAGACCTTGACCCTGGGTCTTTAATCATGACTCTCTTTACTTTCTCCTTGCCACCACAGGACAATGCATCACAATTGTATTGAGTTTAAAGCAGCATTTTTTAGTTTTACTTTTTGCTTGACAAATAGGTGAGAAAGACTTTGACAATTTCTGACCCTCACTAGGGTGTTCTTTAAACTGTAAATTCAAAAACTGTATTTCCTTATAAAAGTTGAAAAACTATCTCACTTTGAACTAAAGAAAGATATTGTAGTTATTAATCACAGCTCTTGTAGAACACACTGCAATTCTGTAGCTTGACACATTCTATAATCTGTTCTCATTTTCATATTTAAATGATAGTAAAACTTTGCACAAGATACTAGAATAATGATCAGTTATGATCTGGTAAGATACTTACAGAGACACAAAGAATTCAAAAGATAATGATAAATAATAGCTACACTGCAACTTTCTAAAGGTAACTAGAATATTTTCAGTTTTGCAATTTCATCTTTGTAATCCAATACTTTGGCCACCTGATTCGAAGAGCTGATTCATTTGAGAAGACCTTGATGCTGGGAAAGATTGAGGGCAGGAGGAGAAGGGGATGACAGAGGATGAGATGGTTGGATGGCATCATTGACTCGATGGACATGGGTTTGGGTGGACTCCGGGAGTTGGTGATGGACAGGGAGGCTGGCGTGCTGTGGTTCATGGGGTCGCAAAGAGTTGGACATGACTGAGTGACTGAACTGAACTGAACTGAATCTTTAAAAGACAAGAGAAGCACAATTGCAAAAACATTAATTAAAACTAGTCAGTGATAAAATGGTTTCAAAAAATAACCTTTTTTCAAAAAAGGAAGAAATCAGAGGCTTTTTGAGAAAACATTTAGTAAAATCATAAAAATGGACTAGCACCTTCCCTCCCCCACCCAGTTGCCCAAAGTGTTTAGAAAATTCCCATAAAAATATTTTAAGTGAATATGGTTCTTGTTCAAATCATGAAGCTTTGCTATTAGGTGAAGTTTCTTCATTCTCAGAAAATAGAAAAAGCATTTACAATTTGCTGTTAATTTTCTGCAGGGTTGGGAAATGGGAAGAGGCAGGAATAAAGAACTCTTGGCTCCACTGAATTATTTTAACTTCTTATATGTCTTATATAGATAGATAGTTAATGGCCAAGCCTCAATTGTCTAGCTCACATAACCATCCGCGTTTTAAACTCTCATACTTGTCCACACTGAGTCTCCAGCAATTCATCAGTTACAGTCCAGGTTTTCCTACCTTGTCACTGGTTCCCCCAGTTGTTCCCACCCAGGAATCTCTGCTCTGGTAAGCTGTGACTCTGTATTTACCCATCTCTTCCCTGGTGGCTCAGTCAGTAAAGAATTTGCCTGTAATGTTGGAGACCCAGGTTCGATCCTCGGATCAGGAAGTTCCCCTGGAGAAGGAAATGGCAATCCACTCCAGTATTCTTGCCTGGAAAATCCCATGGACAGGGGAGCCTGGTGGGGTACAGTCCATGGGGTCACAAAGAGTCAGATATAACTGAGTGACTAAACCACCACCAACAACAACCTTGGGGGCAGCTGTTTGCCCTGTGTCCTCCTCTTCTCTTTGGGATCCAACAAGCGTGACTTTTCAGTCTGTTCAGTTTTTCCCTTGTCAGGGTAGACTTTCAAGATACTTAAATGCAGAACTGGAAACCCGAAGTCCTACCTAGAAATTCCGAATCAGAGAGGTTCTAGGCCTGCAGAGAACAGGAACAGCTGAGATCAGGGGTGAGATGGCAAACTGATGTAGCAGAATCTATTAAGCCTTTCTGCCCCCATTTTCCTTCTTGGCTTCCAGAGCATGGGAAGCTAGACATATATTGGCCGGAGGGATGTTCCAAGAATCCACTCTTAGAAAATGGATCAACACATTGGATGCTCTCTAAATCAACAGTCCTGCAAATCACCCTTAGAGTAGCTCATTCATCAGCAAGCCCTCCATTGGACACACACACACGAGCAGATAATCAAGAATTATAAGACAATTGAAGGAGACTTACAATACTTAAAATGGAAGCCATAATAAACAAAGAACTTAGAGAAAGCAGAGACAGTGTGGAGAGTGAAGGAAAAAAGAATTTTAAGCACTTATAATGTTTATCCCCAGAGAGAAAGAGAGGTTATTGATCATATACAAGAGGCAAAAACAGGAGGTGATCTTAAAAAAGCAGTAGTCAGTGACCAAGAGCAAGCTCTCAGAAAATAAAAAGAATAGTGAAAATAAAAATTCAGTAGAAGAGTTGGAAGCTCACCTTCTGGAAATCTCCCACAAAATAGAATAAAACAAGGCAGAGAAAGAAATGGATGAGAAAAGATAAAAAAAAAATGGAGGTCTATCCAACTAGTAGCAGTTTCAGAAAGTTATAAAGAGAAAGTGAAGGGAATAAATATGAAAGAAATAATACAAGAGAATTTTCTAGAACTAAAAAGCAGGACATTCCACTTTGAGAGCCTATAGATTGCCTACTACAATGGATGAAAGGCAATCACTGAAAAAGTTATAGAACTCTGGGCATAAAGACCTTGTATCCTCATCGATCTTTTTCCTCTTCCTTCTTTGTCTTTACTTGGAAAAAACCACAACTCTGGTTGGATCCAACACTAAACTCACTTTTTGTACCCAAGCCCCACAAACGAGACTGCAGAAAAACCATGCTGACTGGTTTCACTTTAATAACATGCACCCAAGTGTCACCAAGGCTCTTAATGCTACATTACTTGTGCCATATTTCCATGATTCATTCTTTCTCACTGCTTCATACCTCTTCTCTCTCATTAAACTCCAACCTACCAGCAGCACCCTAACTTTCAGCTGATAATTCTGCTCTCTTTTCCTGGGAAGAGTTTGGAATTAACTAAAAGAGATCCTCCATACACTCCTACCACCACAAGATCCTGCTATCCCTGTCACAAGGCCCACATCCTACCTCCTTCCTTTACTTTTGATGAACTCTCTGAGCAAAGGCAAATTTCTCCACTTGTGCATTAGATTTCATTCCCTTTTGCCTACTCAAGGATTTTGCTCCAGTAATTCTTCTCTTCCTCTCCCAGTGCATCAAATTTTCTCTATCTCCAGGATAATTTTTCATTAGAATACAAATATGTCCTCTCTCTTTCTCCCTCTAGCTCTCTCACTCTCACTCTGTGTGTGTGAGTAAAACCAACTTTCTCTTTCCTTCCCCAGCTGAAAGTGAAAGACGTGTGAAAGTGAAAGTCATGTCCGACTCTTTGCGACCCCATGGACTGTAGTCCGCCAGGCTCCTCTGTCCATGGTGTTCTTCAGGCAAGAATACTGGAGAGGGTAGCTGTTCCCCTCTCCAGGGGATCTTGCCAACCCAAGGATTGAACCCAGATCTCCCGCACTGCAGGCGGATTCTTTACCATCTGAGCCACCAGGGAACCCCCCCTTCCCCAGCTACTCTATTTTTCTCCTTTCCTTGTCAGCAGTGCTCCAGTTATCTCCAATTTCTCTCTGCTCATTCTCTCTTAAATCTACTCTAATAATTATTTTCATCTCCATTATGCCATCAAAATTGCTCCACCCAAAGTCCCTGATGGTCTCCATGATGCCAAATCTATGGTCATCTCTCAAACCTCAGCTTCCTTGACCTCTCGGCACGATTTGACACAGATGATGACTCTCACTTCCTTGAGATTCTTCTTTACCTGACTCTCAGGGACACATGACATTTACTTAGTTTTCCTCTTTACTTTCTTTGATTGATTCCTTTTCATTTCATCAATCTCTAACTGTTGCAGCACCTCAGGGCTCAGTCTTTGGATGTGTATCTACTCACCAAGGGGATATCTCACCCAGGTATTTGACTGGCATATAACCATCAGACCTAGACAGCATATTAAAAACCAGAGACGTTACTTTGCCAACAAAGGTCCATCTAGTCAAAGTTATGGTTTTTCTAGTAGTCAGGTATGGATGTGAGAGTTGCACTATGAAGAAAGCTGAGCGCCGAAGAATGGATGCTTTTGAACTGTGGTGTTGGAGAAGACTCTTGAGAGTCCCTTGGACTGCAAAGAGATCCAACCAGTCCATCCTAAAGGAAATTGGTCCTGAATATTCATTGGAAGGACTGATGCTGAAGCTGAAACTCCAATACTTTGGCCACCTGATGTGAAGAACCAACTGATTTGAAAAGACCCTGATGCTGGGAAAGATTGAAGGCGGGAGGAGAAGGGGATGACAGAGGATGAGATGGTTTGATGGCATCACCGACTCAATGGACACGAGTTTGGGTAAACTCTGGGAGTTGCTGATGGACAGGGAGGCCTGGTGTGCTGCAGTCCATGGGATTGCAAAGAGTTGGACATGACTGAGCGACTGAACTGAACTGAACTGAGCTGATACTGATGGCTCTTAAATTTCTATCTTAGCTTGGACTTCTCCTTAAATTCTCAGTTTGATATCTCTACTTGTATCTCAAATTTAATATGGACAAAACTGACCTGTTGATAAATACCTTCCAACCTGTTCCTCCCATAGGTTTTCTCACCTCACATAAGGACAACTGTTTTCTTCCATTTTTGCAGGTCAAAACCCCTGGAGTCATGCTTGATTCCTTTCTTTCACACCCCACATCAAGTAAGTCAGCAAATGCTGTTAGCTTTACCTTCAAAATATGCCCAGAATTTGACCGTTTCTCACATCTCCACTTGGAGAAGGCAATGGTAGCCCACTCCAGTACCCTTGCCTGGAAACTTCCATGGATGGACGAGCCTGGTAGGCTGCAGACCATGGGGTCGCTAAGAGTCGGACACGGCTGAGCTACTTCACTTTCACTTTCATGCGTTAGAGAAGGAAATGGCAACCCATTCCAGTGTTCTTGCCTGGAGAATCCCAGGGATGGGGGAGCCTGATGGGCTGCCGTCTATGGAGTCGGACACGATAGAAGTCGCACAGATTCGGACACGACTGAAGTAGCTTAGCAGCAGCAGCAGCACGTCTCCACTAACACCACTCTGGCCCAAACTACCATTACTTCTTACCTGGATTATCATAATAGCATCCTGAGTGCTTGCCCCACCTCTGCCCTCCATGTTTTTACCCAGGTACCAAAAGTGAGAGCAGTCATGCGTGTATGCGTGCTCAGTCGATCAATGGTATTTGCCTCTTTGTGATCCCATGGACTGTAGCCTGCCAGGATCCTCTGTCCATGGGGATTCTCCAGACAAGAATACTAGAGTGGGTGGCCATTTCTTTCTCCAGGGGATCTTCCTGACTCAGGGATTGAATCCATGTCTTCTGCATTGCAGGTGGATTCTTTACCACTGAGCCACATGGGAAGTCCTGAGAGCAACCATATTTCTGCTTTTTCCCAAAAGTATCCCATTCTTTCAGAATAAGATGCCAACTTCTCACAAGATCTGGCTCCATCTTACTGCTCAGAGCTCATGGACATTTACTTTGTACCTCGTATATCTGCTCCAGCCCCTAATCTTTCTAATATTCCTTAAAAAGACAGACACTCTTGTCTCAGGGCCTGTTCCCTTTGTTCTCTCTGCTCAGAATTGTCATCCCTTGGACATTAGTATGGTTTGCTCCCTCACTTCCTACAAGTCTTCACTCAAATTTCCCCTCGAAGTAAGGCCCTTCTCATCCAAATTTCCACCCCTCACACTGCATACTCTCCTTCTCTGCTTGAGTACTTATCACTATCTAACATATTGCATGTGTTACATTTATTTTGCGTATTATTTGTCACCCACCCACTCTCAGAATATAAGTTCCACAAAGGCAGGGATATATGCCTTTCTTTTTTTCAATACTATAATCCCTAGCTTCTAAAACAGAACCTAGAACAATAATGGCTGCTCGACAAATACTTGTGAATGAGTGAATGTATGTTTAATAAAAGCTCTCATACGGGAAAAACAGATTCAGGAGTCAGCGTTGGCACTATGCTTCTCAACAGCCACACAGGAAAGTGGAAGGCAAGAGACCAATGCCATAAAAAAATGTAGATGAAAATGAATTCCAGCTTCCCTGGATTTCAAAGCAAAGTGTTAAGGAGGGTAAACTAAAGATGCTTTCAGATTTGCAAGATTTCAAAAATATTATTCTTGAGACTTCCCCAGTGATCCAGTGGCTAAGACTCTGGGCTCCCCATACAGGGGCCTGGGTTTGATCCCTGGTCTTGGAACTAGATCCCACATGGCACAACTAAAGATCGCTCAGGCTGCAACTAACAACGGGGACAGTCAAACAAATAAATAAATAAAAATAAATATTTAAAATATTATTTTCATGAACTCTTTCTTAGGCAGCTATCAGGTGACTGACTTCATTAAAATGAGGGGGAAAAAAAAACCCCAAGAAATAGGAAGATATAGGTTCCAGGAAACAATCGTTTCAACACAAGAGGAAAAGCAAAGGGAAGACCTAGGGTAATAATTAGTAACATTCTAGGCTGTCGTCATACAGAAAGTCTTGAGAATGATCAATCCATACAGAAGCAGGAGGACCTGGACTCCAGGAAAGATGTCTTTGAGTTAAAAACCAGAACTAATAGCTCACTTGATACGTATTTACTCATAAGGAAAGGACTTCTACAGTCCGGTAAAGAGAGTTCATGAAATAACTAGTAACAGATAAATAGAAAACTAAACAATGCTATGTGGCTTAGTTATGAACAATATTTGCACAGTAATAATAGTAATATAAAACAATGGTCAAATAATTTGATTAAAAATTGTAACCATGGGTAGAAAAGAATGTGGGGACATTATGTACAGAAGCCAATCCAAATTTTTCAGAGTAAAAAGCTGACATATAAACACCTAAAGTAGAAGCAGAAAATAGCACTATAAGCATATTATATAGAATATAAATAACTAAAGAAAGAAAAGAGCTGAAAGAAGCTGCCAGTTGAGACTGGGCATAAGAGATTGAGAGAGACAGGACCCTGAGAGTCTCCTACTCTTCACTATAAGCTTTGTAGTACTATTTGACTTTTTAGGTTATGTGAATGCAATTTTGCTAAAAGTAAAAATTAAAATTTCATAAGCTCATGTAACATGAAGAAATGTCATTTAGAGTTATGGAAATAATAAAAGGAACTGAGCACAAATGGTACAAGACAATGGTTACCTCTGAAAAGCGGGATTGTGGGCTGACTATTTTATGACTACAGGCATGACTGCTAAAACAAAATTAAATGAATAAGACCAAACCACAGTAAAAGTTGACCAATCAGATGTCTGTGAGCATGGTATAGTCCTGAAAAATAATTATGAATTAGCCTGTATTCATAAGAGAAAATTCATTAGCCTATATTTCATTAAGAGCCTTCTATCAAAATGCATGCACTTACAGAAAGAAACCCCTTTTGAGAAAATGAACATATCTGGGCTTCCACATGATGCTGTCACAATGATTTGCCATTTTGAAAACTAGTATCTTAATATCGAGGAAAGGTACCTGTTGATTTAATAGGCATACTGAAATCCAAATTCAAAACTGTCCACTTGAATCAAAATGACCTTCCTGTAAGAAAATTAATCCTCTTAGGATTTTGTTCTAATCTTATTTTAGGAGCAGATTTTCCCTAATACCTGTTGGAGTCATTTGAGTTCTGACACAGAAATAGCAAAGAAACAATCACAATAGGTAAATACTGAGTCAGGACTTCTGTGTGTGCTGTGGTGGGTTCCATGGAACCCACTCATTAATTACTTTGAGGTTACCCAGGGGGAAATGTCTGTTTTTATTTTTTAAGATAATCACAACATCTCTCAATAATTAGTTTGTTTCAAAATTTCTTTTAAAATACTTTTATTATGTAATATTTTAATACATACTGAAAAATGTAACACATGTGTAAGGGATAAAGTATGGTGATATAACAAATTTAAGAGCTGGAACATTACCAACACCGTAATAGCAACTCCCTGCATGTTTCTGTCCACATCCCATCCTTATTGAAAAACAGCATTCTCTATACACACTTCACAACTTTCTGTTACGATTCAAATTAATTTCTTCTGGCTCTATTCTCTGAAGAATAATATCTATGGAACACTTTGGCTTTCACTCACAAATGAGTGCGTATAGCATTTGAAATTGATATCTAGTTGCAAGGCCAGCTTTGCTACAAGCTGGCTAATTTTATAACTGTAGACAGGTTACTTAACTCTTCTGAGCTGCTCATCAGGAAAACAAGGATAATAATTTCTCATTTTTAGAGTTATTATAAGACCTAGATGAGCCAATATTTATGAAGTACTCATTACTTATAGAAAGCCAATCATTGTGATCTTAGAATATTTTTACAAAATATGAAGAAAAAATGATTAGATTAATTCTTTCACTTGGTAATGTTTGCTTCAAAAACAATTAAACATAATCTAAAAAGAAATATCTCACTTGTTTTATCCTGGTTATTTTAATAACAGAATCCAATCAACCTCTATGGATGATTTTTTGGTTCATTGTGTAGACATTAATTGTCAGGGTGACTAAATATCATGTTTATTAATGAATTCATTAGTTTAAAACTTAGCATAAGGATGGAGAAAACAATAGAGACTGCACATGAGAAACGTCAGTAGGATATTGATCTAGTTGCCGATCTTGTGTTTAGCTGACTCAGCATTATATAAACAGAAAAGGGGGCAATGACTTCAGAAACACTGAATTTTTGTTGTTCATTTTTTAAAATCATTTTTCTGCCTTAAGAAATAATGGAGCCAGCTGTCACAATATAGCAGCACGGAATGTTACCAATTATTCTGTCACCATGGTAGCAGCGTCTAGGGAACACATGATTAGATACTAAAAAGTCAGAGGTTGACTTCTATATTTGTATAAGGAGACTTGTTTATTTGAAAAAAGATCACATTAATTCTCTGTACACTCCTGAATTATGTGAAATGCTACCTTCCTGAGAGAGAAGCTACTAGTGTGGAAAATTCCAGAATATCTAAAGATGGCCAACATCAAATAACTACAGACATGAAATGTGTTGAAATGATACTAGGATGAAGAACTGGTCTTTTGTTTTTAAACCTACTTGATGTATTGGTATCACACATGATGCTGATGCTAGAGATGGTAATAGTGATGGTGATGATGAAGAAGGGATTGTAAGTGAATCGGGACAGAAAATTTATTATTACTGTTAAATGCAAACACTCAATCATTTTCATACATTTCAGGCCCATTCTTCTTAAAGAACCGAGCAACTTTATTTTCATGTGATGTGCATTCTATATTGTAGTACTGCCTTTTGACTCGTGTGTGTATGTGTGTGTGCTCAGTCATGTCCAACTCTTTGAGGCCCCATGGACTGTAGCCCATCAGACTTCTCTGCCCATGGAATGTTCCAGGGAAGAATATTGGAATGGATTCCCATTCTCTCCGCCAGCAGATCTTCCTGACCTAGGGATCAAACCTGCATCTCTTTGTGTTTTCTGTATTGGCATGAGGGTTCCTTACCACTAGGAGTGAAATATATGACAGTTACATAATGAGGTTAATTCTAAAGGGCTACTGCAAAGCAGTGTTTGCCACCTTTTCTGCTGTCATCTGAGAACAGGGCTAAGATTATAGCATGATAAATATTTGGGTGAAATCCAGTCAAGTGGCAGTTTGTCCCTTATATGATGCTGAAAGATTTGTTTGACTGATTTTATGTTTCACCTACTTGACCAGTAGTTGTTTGACCAAATTATTTTCTTTTGCATTTTGCAGACACAATTTAAATGTGATGACTAGCTCTGTGGGACTTTGTCTTTAAAACTACTTGTTCAATCACTTTTAGAGTTTCAGTAATAAGGTTTACCACTGAACTGTTTAGTTCAATTTATCTTATGATCAGAAAAATCTGCACAGTGGTATTGACATTCAGTTGAGCTTAAGTTTTGAACAATGAAATAAATTTTGAATCATAAAAGGATGGTTAAGAATTCTTGAGAATTTGTTTCCTAATGTGTGTGTGTGCTTAGTCGCTCAGTCATTTCTGACTCTGCAACCTCATGGACCCTAGCCCACCAGGGCCCTCTGTCCATGGGGATTCTCCAGACAAGAATACTGGAGTGGGTTGCCATGCCCTCCTCCAGGGGATCTTCCCAAGCCAGGGATCAAACCCAAGTCTCTTACACTGCAGGCGAATTCTTTACTGTCTCAGCCACCAGGGAAGCCCTGTTTCCTAACAAAGGGGGTTTAATTACTATGTTTAATTTTAAAATTTGTATCTCATATCATTGTTATGCAATTTTATAGAACACATCACTCTAAGCTTACTTAATCAATTCTTCATAAAAATACATTTTTATCTATTTATATTACAAATATCTAGAAGTGACAATATGAGCTGGTGCCAATGCATACTTATTTTCCTTTTTATGGATCAGTCACCTGGTTGCCATAAAAACCTTGCTGGGAGAAGAACTATCTGGTTTTACATTCATATTCCTTAAAGACTCTTACCTCTGAAGCTATGTGCTTTGATTTTTCTGTATCATTGCTATCAGTTTTATAAGTTTTTAAAGCTTTTTTCATTTTATGAATAATGTAGTATTAATACCTAGTCTTCCAGTTAAGAATTTTTATAGCACTATTAAATATTTCTTCAAGAGTTTTTTCCCTAAAATAATTTTAAGGTGTATTTCCAGAATAGCTACTTGTAAATTTGAGGACTAATTAGAACCTTGTGACATTATGATACCCATTATTGTAATCTAATAATAAATAATTATATAATAAATAAGTTTTTAAAAGTCACAGTCCACTGATATATTTACTTGTTTTATGTATTATGAAACTTTTAGAAATCTCATCTAATATTTCCTCTGTTGTTATCGTTGTTACTAGAAATAACTCTTTATTACTTTAAGTAATAGCATTATCAATAGAAATAGAAAGATTTAACAGTTTTCATTAGAAATTCTCTACTGTAACATGATGATACTTTTCTTGCTTGTCAACAAACTATGAAATGTTTACTATGTACTGTCAGCTTGTTATCTCTTACTTTATATTTTCTATCTTTCAAATGCTAGAGTTTCCTGACATCTATAACATGTAACAAGAATATATTTGTCCTTTTTTATTTCTTCTGGAGTACAAATATGAAGTGGGTCCTGGCCAAAAACATTGTTTCCATTTCGTACGTTATTACTGGCAGTGAAAACCAGTAAAATGTTCATGGAGGGTAGTTTGGTTCTGTCAAAATTAAAAATGCTCACATTTTGACCCAACCATCTCAACACCTAGGTTTTTATTCTACAGATAATCTTGCATATGTGCAGCACAAAATGCATACAAATGAAACATTTATTGCTGCCTATTTGTCATTTGGAAACATTAGTAAATGCTCATTATTAACAAACTGTTTAGATGAATTATGCTATATTTGTACTGTGGAGTACTATGCAGACAGTAGCTAGAGTGATGACTTTTATATGATGGATTTGGAACAATCTTCAAGAGTGAAAACTCAAGGACCAGAAGAGAGTATATGACATATTACCTCTTGAGTGAAAGGAGAAGGGGGGAAATTTACACATGTATGTTGGCAAATGCATGGATTTTATTGTTAGAAGAATTGCCGCGAAACTGGGTACAGCTTGTCCTTCAGAGAGGGGAACTGGGTAACTAAATAAAAGGAGAGAGATAAGTTTTTATTGTATCTGCTTTTGTATCTTGTATCATGTATGTAAGCTTACTTTACATATACACATACATATATGTACACACATACATAATTTTAAAAAATAAAAGAAATATAGTCTCATAGTGAAAGTTGCTCAGTAGTGTCTGACTCTTTGTGACCCCATGGACTGTAGCCCACCAGACTCTTCTGTCCATGGGATTCTCCAGGCAATACTGGAGTGGGTTGCCGTGCCCTTCTCCACGGGATCTTCCTGACCCAGGAGTCAGACCCAGGAATCGAACCCGGGTCTCCTGCATTGAAGGTAGATTGTTCACTTTCTGAGCCACCAGGGAAGTACACATACAGCCTCATGTCTTGGAATAAATATACTGCCCGATACTACTTTCATTTCTTCTTTCCCCTTCTATAACTTCCATCACTTAAGAGGACTTAAGTTCTTTTGTTAATAAAGAACAGACATTTCTATCTTTACAGCTACCAGCACAACTGTTGCTAAGTAGTTAGAGAAGACTTGGGCCTCTTGACTTTTACATTTTAGAAGTGTTTGGTCTTGTAAATATAACAATGCAGTTGGGTCTCTGCAGTCTAAAGAGAAGTGGAAATTAGATAGTTATAAAAGAATCCCCCTTTGGAGGCTGGAATTGTTTGCGGTCTAAACTGGGTAATGGTCAAATTGCTTCAAGATACTATGTATACAGTCTCAGAATGATATTCTAATATAAAACTGTAATTAAATCTCTGAATATGGTTGAGTTTGCACCATATAGAATTTGTGACATGCTATAAAATGTGTACCATATATGTAAAACATATTTAGAGATTCATGGCAACAGGTTTGAAAACTTATTCCACGTTTTAAAAGAAGTTTTAAAGGTTAAAACGATGAAATAATGTCTATTAGAAAAACCATTAAAATTTCAATATAGAAAAAGAATTACAAAGATCTTATAAAGTTCTGTGAAAGGCTCTCTTGCTTAGAGGTGAAGACTGCCTCAAATTCTATATTTTGTGGTTATTTCATTGACTGTCAATGAGAAACAAGAAAAGTAATTTTCTTAAAAGAAATCTCAAGAATACTAGAAAAATATTCACATCATCATATGCATTCTCACAACACAGGTACAAATGTATGCAGTGCCAATTAACTAATGTTTTCCCTCCACCATCCCCAGGAATTCATATCTGCTTCTCTTCTAAATATGTTTCAATGACTGTGCAGTCAATACAACTAGACTGGCACTCGATCCTCTAGAATGTAATAATACATACCCCCTGGAGAAGGATGCCTTTGTTTCCTGGATCTTGGAGTCGTACAACATATGGTCTGACAGATTCTAAGCTCCAAGTATCTATTTTTAGACATGATGGTTCTTTACCATTATCTTTCAATAAAAGAGAAAGTATTTGTTGAACTGAGACTTGCTTTCACAGTAGTACCAAAGCTAGAAAGCAAGTGGTTTTGTCAGCTTAGAAAGTTTGGTGAGATGAATAATTTAGTCTGTAGGAGTAATATGTCTTAAGAAGAAATTTAAGTAGAGGTTAGGTAATGCAGTTAATTAATTAAATGATCTTAGGATATCTGATTCACAATGACTAATTTAAATATGCCCTAAAAATACATACAGATCATAAGTCATGATTGTGATATTCTCAAGGGCAATACAGAACACATAATTCAACACACAATAGAAAAAATTAATCGTTTTATGTGCTTTAAAACATTTGAGAGTTCTCTCTCTCTCTCTACCTTTTTTATCTTTTGCTAATGTTCACAGAGAATCACAGTGCCTGATCAAAATAGAGAACAGAATCAAGCTAAGGTTTATATTTAATGCCAGGAAAAATGAACATATTTTAGAGCACTTATCTTTAACTAGACAAATATTTGAATTTTAAAAAGTACTTTTTCTGAGATTTGTTCTAAACCTTACAATAGGGATTGCTTCTTCAGATTGTCACCATAATTAACTGGGTACAAAGAATGGTGTGTTATGAAACTCCTTTGTACTAGGAAAATGATATTTAGAAGCTTCTCTTGGGCTAAAGAAGAGACTAACTTTCTCCATGTCACTGATGGCTGGGAAGTCATCAATCTTACCAACAGAAACAGATGTCATTAAAATCTGCCCTCATGTTCATTCCTGTCCTTTGTCAAATCTCAAGGCCCGTCCCCTGTGACACTGGAAAAGCAGACTACTTAGTGAAGAGAACCTCCATCATGGTGCTAGATATTTACATTCATGCAGTCCTCAGTTTAGAGATGAGTTGGGTTTCAAAACTTTAGTACCAGAGTAGAATTTTCAATTAAGACAATATTATGAGTGGTGCTAATGTTCTGGAAAGAGTCTATAAAATGAAGTGTTAAAAAAAATAGTAAAACCCAAAATAGCTGTGAAACAAGTTCAGTTCAGTCTCTCAGTTGTGTCCGCCTCTTTGAGACCCCATGAACTGAAGCACGCCAGGCCTCCTTGTTCACCACCTCCTCACTTCAGCATCAGTCCTTCCAATGAATATTCAGGACTGATTTCCTTTAGGATAGACTGAGCGAATCTCCTTGCAATCCAAGGGACTCTCAAGAGTCTTCTCCAACACCACAATTCAAAAGAATCAAATCTTCAGCGCTTAGCTTTCTTTATAGTCCAACTCTCACATCCATACATGACCACTGGAAAAACCATAGCCTTGACTAGACAGACCTTTATTGGCAAAGTAATGTCTCTGCTTTTTAATATGCTATCTAGGTTGGTCATAACTTTTTTTCCAAGGAGCAAGTGTCTTTTAATTTCTTGGCTGCAATCACCATCTGCAGTGATTTTGGAGCCCCCCAAAATATAGTCAGCCACTGTTTCCACTGTTTCCCCATCTATGTGCCATGAAGTGATGGGACCAGATGCCATGATCTTAGTTTTCTGAATGCTGAATTTTAAGCCAACCTTTTCACTCTCCTCTTTTACTTTCATCAAGAGGATCTTTGGTTCTTCTTCACTTTCTGCCATAAGGGTGGTCATCTGCATATCTGAGGTTATTGAGATTTCTCCCGAGAGTCTTGATTCCAGCTTGTGCTTCATCCAGCCCAGCATTTCTCATGATGTGCTCTGCATATAACTGAAATAAGCAGGGTGACAATATACAGCCTTGACATACTCCTTTCCCGATTTGAAAACAGTCTGTTGTTCCATGTCCAGTTCCAACTGTCGCTTCCTGACCTGCATACAAATAAAGCAAGTATCAAAAGAGAAAACAACATACCAATTAAAAATAACTTATGTTGAATGCTGGTATCTGAAGAAAAATTTTCTTTAGAGGAGAATAAAAAGAATACAGGCTCTTGTGAGAATTGTGAATAGCTTTTATTAGCACTTTTATGAACTCTAGAGCTTGTTCTTTCTTTTTACACCAAAAAAAAAAAAAATTCACTTTAAAATGTCCTTCTCTTTTTTTTTCTGGTTTAAATACACCACTGATAATAGTCTTTTGCTTAGGCATGGTTATAGTCGTGGTGGAGGAGGTAAAAATGGATCAAGGGAGAGGAAAATATTCTAGAAATAACCAGTTTCAAGTTAAGACAGGGAGAGAATAAAGGAAAGGGGATTAAAGATGAGATATCTCTGGGCAAGAGATTATTAAAAATTATCACTAGGAGTGGTGGATGTAGTAAAATAAAGAGAAAAATCTGCAGCTTGACATGGGCATAGCTGGGTGATGTTAGGTCAGATAATTTCCTATCCATGCCTGTCACTAAGTGATACTGTTTATTCCGGTCAAATTTGTTACAGTGGTTTGAGCAGAGGAAGAGAGGCAGAACACAGTGGGAAGGCCTCAACAACTACTGTTTTGCCTGCCCAGCAACTGTTTCCCCTTCTTTTATTCCCATATTCCTTTGGGGCAGAGGCTCAATCACAAGGAACAACAGCCTGTAATTACTGAAACTGGGAGCCCAGGCCACTGTGGGATTAAGCTCTGAGTTGCTGAGCTGCTAGCCTAAGGCTCTTTGAATTTTCCCTGGCTAGAAACAGAGCTGGTCCCAGCATCCAGAAGAGGCTTTAACCTGTGGGTAAAAATGAAGCAACTCCAGTTTCAAAGCTACAGTAGTTCTCAATTCTGGCTATCCATTAGAATTATCCGCTGAAAACCAAAACTGGTGTTAAACATAACAAAAACCTAGACCAATGTCTGGGCTTCCCGTCAAACCAATTAAATCAGAATCCCTGGGGGTGGAGATCTGGGCTTTGGGATACTTAAAAAGCTCCCGAGGCAATGCTAGTGTGCAGCTAGCATAGACAACAGCAGGTTATGAAAGATACAGAGGTGAAAAGGTCAAGAGTCCAGCTCACAGGTAAAGGTGAAGAGAGAAGATCTACAGGCAGCTTTGGAGAAGGGTAAGGCAATGGCACCCCACTCCAGTACTCTTGCCTGGAAAATCCCATGGATGGAGGAGCCTGGTAGGCTACAGTCCATGGGGTCGCTAAGAGTCGGACACGACTGAGAGACTTCACTTTCACTTTTCCCTTTCATGCACTGGAGAAGGAAATGGCAACCCACTCCAGTATTCTTGCCTGGAGAATCCCAGGGACGGCGGAACATGGTGGGCTGCCGTCTGTGGGGTCGCACAGAGTCGGACACGACTGAAGCGACTTAGCAGTAGCAGCACTCTTTATGCTTAGCTGGCTTGCCTGGTGTCGCAGTGAGGTGCGAGGAACTCAGGCAGAAGCAGGAGGTACTAACTTGTTCAGCAGATAGCGTAATCAGGAGCGCAGTGAGGAAGGCTGGATGGCAGTAAGGTAAGACTTCCCATCTTTGCTATTTTGCTTAGTGAAAGTGAAAAGTGAGTGTTAATGGCTCAGTTGTGCCTGACTCTTCGCAACCCCATGGACTGCAGCCCATCAGGCTCCTCTGTCTATGAAATTCTCCAGGCAAGAATACTGGAGTGGGTTGCCATTCCCATCTTCAGGGGATCTTCCCAACCCAGGGATTGAACCTGGGTCTCCTGCATTGCAGGCAGATTCTTTACTGTCTGAGCCATCAGGGAAGAGGAAGCCCTAAGTTACCTCTTCAGTGATTATTTGACAGCACCCAACTCCCCTTCCCAAAATCTAGCTAATTTAGCAGTCATTTAAAATCTTATCCTTTTCACTGATTTGAGTGCTTAAGATGGGAGGAAGAATGGGCCATCTTCATGTGACCATAATTCTACCACCTCAGTACATGGAGTGCAAACCTCCTACTCAATGGAATCACAGAAACCTATAGCAGGAAGGGACCTTCAATGTCATTTGGTTCAACGCTTTTCTCTTGGACTATGAATATCTCCATTAGACTTGCTAAAGGCAAGGAGTGTTTCTTAAGTTTCTTTGTTTCTCTGGTGCCTACCTGGTGTATAAATATCAAAAGACCAACTGAAAGGACACATTTTTAGATGAGGAAGCTGAGTTGCTTAGTCAGTATATTAGTCAGTTCATTCATTCATTTATTCATCCATTCACTTAATACCAGACAGAAAACTTTAGATATCTATGGGAATCAATGTACAACAAGGAGGTTATAGTCAATAATACTGTACTGTATACTTAAAATTTGCTGAGAGTAGATTTTATGTGTTCTCACCCCACACATAAAACAATAGTAATGATGTGAGTTGAAGGATGTGTTAATTAGCTTGATTGTGGTAATCATTTCACAATGGATAGGTACATCGAATGATTGTGTTGTATATCTAATATATACTCAACTTTAATTTGTCAATTATACCTCAATAAAGCTGGAAAAATAAAACTAGCAAACAATTGCAATATATTCACAATTTTCACTTTCATTTAAGATAATGTAGTCTTTTTTATAGTGGATTATTTTGGTATTCTGCAAAGAAAAATAAATTTTTGCAGCTGGAAAAAATAACTATAAGGAGCTAGAATATTTCTGATCATCTTAGAAATATAAGTAATTTTATTCAATCAACATTTTCATGCACTTACTAGGGAAGGCATTTATTAGGTGCTATAAAGGTTAATAGGGCTTCCCTGGTGGCTCAGTTGGTAAAGAATCTGCCTGCAATGCAGGAGACCTGAGTTCAATCCCTGGGTCAGGTAGATCCCCTGGAGAAGGGAATGGCTACCCACTCCAGTATTCTTGCCTGTGAAATCTCATAGACAGAGGAGCCTGGAGGGCTACAGTTCATGGGGTAGTAAAGAGTCGGACATAGCTGAAAGAGTAAGCCATGGAGGTTAATAGAATTTAATTATTAAGAGCTCAAGCTTGGTGTCAAATAGCCAGGATCTGATTTCTGGTTTCTACTTCCTGGGTGTGTGATACGGGGCTACTTATTTAACTGCTTCCTGTCTCCCTTTTCTTAATTGTTAAGTAGGAATAACAAAATATGCTTTGCAGGGTTAACAGGACCTTACACATAATAACTATTCAATAACTGCTAACTATTAAAGGCGTGATTTAATATGATCTGCTATTTTGAATCCCTCTCCACTACTAAGAAGACTAGGATCTGTTACCTAGGTGGGATTTTATTTCACAGGGCCTCACGTGGGTTTGGATCTAAAGATGGGCCTGGAGCATGGCTGACTTCGGGTGAAATAGTGGGGAGAGGAGTTTGAAGTCCTGAAGACCATCCAGTAGGAAGAAAATGTGAGCCAGGCTGTCCAAGAACAGATCTGAAAGTTGTTTTTCTGTGTGGTGTGGTAAGTAACCCCTTGGACAAAATCTGCAGTGAAGTCCATTTTGCTCATTCATGTTTTCAGGTGACATGGTTTACTTTAGCAGAACTCAGGGTGGTTCTGGGTTTATCAGAGAGCATGTACAGCTGGCAGAACCAGAGGAACTGGTTGCTGGTTGCTGACTGTTGGCTTAATTTGTTTTCCCTTTCAAATACATTTCTGATTTAAAATTGTCATGCTATAAATACCAAGGAATAAATCTCTAAAGGTGGAATTTCAAGATAGACTGTAAATAGGAAGGAAGATAATTTTGGAAAAAGCGGGTTTTATTCCATCTTGTGAATATTTGCTCCCCTGCTCTGCAGTAATGTTAACATTTTCTACCAGTGATGAAGAATTACCTTATGGTAATTTAAGGCAGAGTAGTGTAGGATCAAACAACCCAAAAGGTTGTTAAACTCACCAGACTGAGTGGAATCTGAAGTATTATGGTGTTTCTCTTAGCCAATTCTCTTCTGGTGATGGTGGCAATCTAACCACCTTGAGAACCCAGGATCATATCGAGGCAGAAATTGTTAGGCAGATAGTGTAGAGCTGGGACCTTGGTTCTTTTTTAAATTTCAAATTTTTCTCCCATACAAATATCTTGCTCCATTAACCTAAAGTTATATTTGTTGTTTCAGTTTCCAGGCATTCAGAGAAATACCTCCTTAATCTAGTAGGTAATAAAACATCCAGACCCAAGACAGGACAATTGTTAACTGCTGTCCAACTTAACAAGAAGAAAAACACCAGGTAGACCTTTAACTCTTACCGCATACATCTGGTCCTTGAACAATGGCCTGGGGTCATTAGAAAGGGTCATGGGATGGCAACTCAGTGTCTAAGAAAAAGTCAAGGACTTGGGGATCAAAAAAAAGCAAATTAGAAAAAACTAAAAAAATTAAAACCAGACATAGTTGCCTTTAAAACTATTGGTTAGAAATTACATATATGTCAGGGACCCAAGTCAACCAAAACCAAACAGATCAATACTGGTAAAAATATAAACTGCTGTAATTCCTGCCTTTGGGACACTTCACCCCATCTCAGTGTCTATCCTGAGAGTTTGTACTACTCACTTCTCTAAAATAAATCCTGCATATTGACTACCATGAGTGTCTGCGGGATCGTAAAGTTCATTCTTTGGCTCTGTGAACAAGAACTCGGATTCCCATTTTAATATCAGGGCTGGAATCAACAAATTTGCCAGGCTAAGTATCCAGTTCCTTGTAACAGACCCTTGTAGTAATTAGCCTGGAAATAGGAGAGCTTACTCATGAAGTCTTTCTAGATTCTGGTTAGGCACATTTCAGAGAAATAAAGTTGCCAGCAAGAAATTCTGTATAAATCTAATGTTATTAAAAACAATTGTTTTGTAAAGGAAGAAAATTTAGCTTTTTTGTTTGTTTGCAAACAAAGAGTATTAATCACCTGTGACTACATGGGTAACTTTACTGGTTTACTCAGCCTTAAGCTTTGTAGACTTTTCTTTGGTTTGCAGGCAAACCAAATGCCAGGCAAGAGAATGGAGGAAGAGAGTTCTGGGTAGAGACCTGATGTTCCTCTGAAGGCCCTCAAGTGAGACTTATAGGCAGCTGGCAATCTGTCTGGGAAGTTGATGTGGTGTGGGTGATCCATTTGTCCACTGAGTCCAGGAGTCTGCAGGTGTAGTTTCATTGGGTAGGGGGAGGGGGAATGGATGACCATTTCCTCTCTGACCTCAGTTGGATCTTCTGGGATTCAAACATGAGTGGTCAACCAAAGGCTTGTGGTTTTGCTAGAAGTCCATTTGCATGAAAAACTAAGGAAACTTCCTGGGCAGAGCTGGTCAGGCAGGTACTTTGGGCACAGTAACAACAAAAACCAAAAAACCCCAAACAAGAACAAGCAAACAACTTTATTTATAAAAGAGCAGAGGTGCTTCTGAATGCAGCACAGATACTACATTTGTACTGGACTTTCAGCCCATGTCCTGAGTGTCTAAGTATAGCTTGTGGAAGGAGAGCTCCAGAGTCTGTCCTTTCCCTGCAACATGCTTTCAAATAAAAAGGGGGCCAGGGAAGGAGAGATCCATTCAATCCTGCAACTTTGATCCCCACCCCAAGTTCAGTTGAGTTCAGTTCAGTCGCTCAGTCATGTCCGACTCTTTGCCACCCCATGAACTGCAGCACGCCAGGCCTCCCTGTCCATCACCAACTCCCAGAGTCTACCCAAACCCATGTCCATCGAGTCAGTGATGCCATCCAACCATCTCATCCTCTGTCGTCCCCTTCTCCTCCTGCCCCCAATCCTACCCAGCATTAGGGTCTTTTCCAATGAGTCAACTCTTCACATGAGGTGGCCAAAGTATTGCAGTCTCAGCTTAAACATCAGTCCTTCCAATGAACATTGAGGATGGATCTCCTTTAGGATGGATTGATTGGATCTCCTTGCAGTCCAAGGGACTCTCAAGAGTCTTCTCCAACACCACAGTTCAAAAGCATCAATTCTTCGGCGCTCAGTTTTCTTCACCGTCCAACTCTCACATCCATACATGACCACTGGAAAAACCATAGCCTTGACTAGACGGACTTTTGTTGGCAAAGTAATGTCTCTGCTTTTTAATATGCTATCTAGGTTGGCCATAACCTTCCTTCCAAGGAGTAAGCGTCTTTTAATTTCATGGCTGCAATCACCATCAGCAGTGATTTTGGAGCCCAAAAAAATAAAGTCTGACACTGTTTCCACTGTTTCCCCATCTATTTCCCATGGAGTGATGGGACCAGATTCCATGATCTTAGTTTTCTGAATGTTGAGCTTTAATCCAACTTTTTCACTCTCTTCTTTCACTTTCATCAAGAGGCTCTTTAGTTGTTCACTTTCTGCCATAAGGGTGGTGTCATCTGCATATCTGAGGTTATTGATATTTCTCCCGGCAATCTTGATTCCAGCTTGTGTTTCTTCCAGCCTAGCGTTTCTCATGATGTACTCTGCATATAAGTTAAATAAGCAGGGTGACAATATACAGCCTTGACGGACTCCTTTTCCTATTTGGAACAAGTCTGTTGTTCCATGTCCAGTTCTAACTGTTGCTTCCTGACCTGCATACAGGTTTCTCAAGAGGCAGGTCAGGTGGTCTGGTATTCCCATCTCTTGAAGAATTTTCCACAGTTTATTGTGATCCACACAGTCAAAGGCTTTGGCATAGTCAATAAAGCAGAAATAGATGTTTTTCTGGAACTCTCTTGCTTTTTCGATGATCCAGCAGATATTGGCAATTTGATCTCTGGTTCCTCTGCCTTTTCCAAAACCAGCTTGAACATCTGGAAGTTCACGGTTCACGTATTGCTGAAGCCTGGCTTGGAAAATTTTGAGCATTACTTTACTAGCATGTGAGATGAGTGCAATTGTGTGGTAGTTTGAGCATTCTTTGGCATTGCCTTTCTTTGGGATTGGAACGAAAACTGACCTTTTCTAGTCCTGTGGCCACTGCTGAGTTGTTAAGTTTTCCAAATTTCCACCCCAAGTAAGGTCACTTAAAAACACATATACAGGGAGAAGGGTGGGTGGGTGTGATGATTTGGAGATTGGGATTGGGATTGACATATATACACTACCATGTGTAAAATAGATAGCTAATGGGAACCAGCTGTATACCACATGAAGTTCAGCTCTGTGCTCTGTGATGACTTAGACGGTTGGGATAGGAGGAGTGCAAGGAAGGAGGGAGGTCCAAGAGGGAGGGGATATATGTCTACATATAGATGATTCACTTCGTTGTACAACAGAAATTAACACAACATTGTAAAGCAACTATCAGTTCAGTTCTGTTGCTCAGTTGTGTCCAACTCTTTGCAACCCCATGCACTGCAGCAGGCCAGGCTTCCCTATCCATCACCATTTCCCAAAACTTGCTCAAACTCACACCCATCAAGTTGGTGATGCCATCCAACCATGTCATCCTCTGCCATCCCCTTCTCCTCCTGCCCTCAATCTTTCCCAGCATCAGGGTCTTTTCCAATGAGTCAGTTCTTCGCATCAGGTGGCCTAAGTATTGGAGTTTCAGCTTCAGCATCAGTCCTTCCAATGAATATTCAAGACTGATTTCCTTCAGGATTGACTGGTTTGATTTCTTTGCAGTCCAAGGGACTCTCAAGAGTTTTCTCCAACACCACTGTTCAAAAGCAACAATTTTTCAGCACTCAGCTTTCTTTATAGTCCAACTCTCACATCCATACGTGACTACTGGAAAAGCCATAGCTTTGACTAGACGTACCTTTGCTGGCAAAGTAATGTCTCTGCTTTTTTAAATATGCTGTCTAGATTGGTCATAACTAGCATTATTGTGCTAGCGTGTGAGATGAGTGCAATTGTGTGGCAGGTTGAACATTCTTCGGCTATACCCCTATTTTAAAAAAGAAACACATATACGATCTTATACTGCCATGGTTGCAGAAAAGGAAGAGAACTGTAAAAAGAGATATATGACAATAATGACAACATAAATTGACTTAAAAATTGAGTTACTTTAGCCTTTATAAAAAATTCAGAAAGATGAAAACTTTAGAACTGTTTCTAGGAAAAATTCTCTTCTACCATGCTACTCCTTCACTTCATCCCCTTTCTTCTTTGTTCCTTCATCATTGCTTACTCCCTGCCACTGGTCTTCTCCCATACACAGCTCCCAGTGATTCCAACCACATTTTCTTTTCTTAATTACATCCTTTTAGTAGAGCCTTGGGTCACCTGTGGTCTTGGGGAAGCACGTAGATGAGCTCACTCAGGCTGAGAATGATACCTACCTTGGAAAGTCCAGGAGGGCAGGGCTTTGTCTTGATTTTCACCATATCCCCCCATTCTGAAAACAGGGTGGGGGGTATAGTGAATAATGAATAAAACACAGGCAAGGTATATAAAGATTCCATTCTAATGCAACACCAATGTCAACCAAGTCATTTCTCCTATTGGAGGTAATGACATCGTTTAGGGGATTGAAAATTTTTTTTAATCCTTAATGAGTAAACCTCTTTGCAAAAATATGAGAAGGAAAAAAATGAATCAATAATACACCATTCTTATCCAACCATTATTATGCTTTTCTTATTCAGCATTTTATAATATGCATTTAAGATATATTTGTAATCAGAAAATTTTAGATAGGAAATATGGAACTTATTTTCAGAAGAACTAATTTCTTCAGAAGAACTGATTGCCTACAAGACATCACTGACAACAAATCATGATGTTGCTTAAGTCTGAAATAATCTTTGATAATCTACGTCCCTACAAGAGACATTACTTTGTCAACAAAGGTCCGTCTAGTCAAGGCTATGGTTTTTCCAGTAGTCATCTATGAATATGAGAGTTGGACTATAAAGAAAGCTGAGTGCAGAAGAATTGATGCTTTTGAACTGTGGTGTTGGATAAGACTCTTGAGAGTCCCTTGGACTGCAAGGAGGTCCAACCAGTCCATTCTGGAGGAGATCAGTCCTGTGTGTTCATTGGAAGGACTGATGTTGAAGCTGAAATTCCAATACTTTGGCCACCTGATGTGAGGAGCTGACTCATTGGAAAAGACCCTGATGCTGGGAAAGATTGAGGGCAGGAGGAGAAGGGTACGACAGAGGATGAGATGGTTGGGTGGCATCACCGACTCAGTGGACATGCTGCTGCTGCTGCTGCTAAGTCGCTTCAGTTGTGTCCAACTCTGTGCGACCCCATAGAAGGAAGCCTACCAGGCTCCCCCGTCCCTGGGATTCTCCAGGCAAGAACACTGGAGTGGGTTGCCATTTCCTTCTCCAATGCATGAAAGTGAAAAGTGAAAGTGAAGTCGCTCAGTCGTATCCAACTCTTAGAGACCCCATGGATGGAAAATCCACCGTCCATAGCATTTTCCAGACAAGAGTACTGGAGTGGGGTGCCATTGCCTTCTCCTTCAGTGGACATGAGTTTGGGTAAACTCCGGGAGTTGGTGACAGACAGGGAGGCCTGGTGTGCTGCGGTTCATGGGATTGCAAAGAGTCGGACACGACTGAGCAACTGAACTGAACTGAACAACAAAGTATGATGTGTAGATCACAGAAGACTTCCTGGTCAAGCACGTATAAGACATGCATTCTCTTGCTGGCTTCTACTCTGAGGGTTTCAATGTTTCATCTGTAAACGAAGAGGACCATGGTTCCATAATCTCAAAGCTCTTCTTCAAGTCTGAAGTTTCATGATTCCTAAAGAAGATTTTATTGTTTTGCATCTGACTGTAAGATAGGTTGAAGATACAATATTTATATACTTACATACATAAATTTATGGAATTCCCTGGTGGCTCAGTGGTAAAGAATCTGCCAGCAATGCAGGTGTCACAGCAAATACAGGTTCGATCTCTGGGTTGGGAAGATCCCCTGGAAGAGGGCATGGCAACCCACTCCAGTGTGCTTGCCTGGAGAATCCCGTGGACTGAGAAGCCTGGAGGGTTACAGTTCATGGAGTTGCAAAAAATCAGATATGACTGTAGCAACTTAGTACACATGCATACATAAATTTATATTTATATTATATTTATATATAATAATAAATATTAACTGGGATATAGGAGTTCCTTCCGTGCAGTAATAGATATTAGAAACTCACAAAAAGAGACCATTTCTAATTTTTGATGACAAAAAAATTTTTCTTAACCTGGAGGAACTACAGTAAATAGTTTTACTTAGCAGATAGACTGATTATTAACAAAGTTCCAAAAGTAAATTTTTATGCTTAAAATCCAATAAAAGCGAATGTTAATTCAAGACAAAGTGATGACAACAAACCAGCTATAAGTCATCTAAGGGACAGAGTGAGGATAAAATATTAACTGGTTTATTGGTGCCGAAATGGGATGAAGAAAATTCTACCACTATGCTCCTATATAGAAGAGGGTAATGCAGGAAATTCTTCTTTGCAGTAGAATTCAGGATCAACCCTCTCGCCAACTCTGTATTTTTCCAAGGATTTATCTTCTTCCTTCAGAAGAAATTGGTGGTCTGATGATTATCTCATTAACCTCTGTATAATCCTTCTTTTGGGGTTACCAGTGAGACTGACAGGACACAAAGGTTTAAGGTGACACCTCCCGAGGGGACAAAAATGCACTGGTTGCAGAAATTAACTTCCTATTGAAACTTTTACTCATTAAATTTTTTTTATTATTTATTTTTTTGGCCCCGCCTTGAGGGATCTTTGCTTCCAGATTAGGGATCAAATCTGTGACCCATCCATTGGGAGAGTGGAGTCTTAACCACTGGACTGCCACGGAAATCCCTACACTTTAATTTAAATGGCCTAAATTAGTTACAGAAGCAGAAGATATTAAGAAGAGGTGGCAAGAATACACAGAAGAACTGTACAAAAAAGATCTTCACAACTCAGATAATCATGATGGTGTGATCACTCACCTAGAGCCAGACATCCTGGCATGTGAAGTCAAGTCGGCCTTAGGAAGCATCACTATGAACAAAGCTAGTGGAGGTGATGGAACTCCAGTTGAGCTATTTCAAATCCTGAAAGATGATGCTGTGAAAGTGCTGCACTCAAAATGTCAGCAAATTTGGAAAACTCAGCAGTGGCCACAGGACTGGAAAATGTCAGTTTTCATTCCAATCCCAAAGAAAGGAAATGCCAAAGAATGCTCAAACTACCACACAATTGCACTCACACGCTAGTAAAGTAGTGCTTAAAATTCTCCAAGCCAGACTTCAGCAATACGTGAACGGTGAACTTCCAGATGTTCAAGCTGGTTTTAGAAAAGGCAGAGGAACCTGAGATCAAATTGCCAATATCCGCTGGATCATCGAAAAAGCAAGAGAGTTCCAGAAAAACATCTACTTCTGCTTTATTGACTATGCCAAAGCCTTTGACTGTGTGGATCACAATAAACTGTGGAAAATTCTGAAAGAGATGGGGATACCAGACCACCTGACCTGCCTCTTGAGAAACCTGTATGTAGGTCAGGAAGCAACAGTTAGAACTGGACATGGAACAACAGACTTGTTCCAAATAGGAAAAGGAGTACATCAAGGCTGTATACTGTCACCCTGCTTATTTAACTTATATGCAGAGTACATCATGAGAAACGCTGGGCTGGAGGAAGCACAAGCTGGAATCAAGATTGCTGGAGAAATATCAATAACCTCAAATAAAAGAGCCTCTTGACGAACGTGAAAGAGGAGAGTGAAAAAGTTGGCTTAAAGCTCAACATTCAGAAAACTAAGATCATGGCATCTGGTCCCATCACTTCATGGCAGATAGATGGGCAAACAGTGGAAACAGTGTCAGACTTTATTTTTCTGGGCTCCAAAATCACTGCAGATGGTGATTGCAGCCATGAAATTTAAAAACGCTTACTCCTTGGAAGGAAAGTTATGACCAACCTAGACAGCATATTAAAAAGCAGAGACATTACTTTGCCAACAAAAGTCTGTCTAGTCAAGGCTATGGTTTTCCCAGTGGTCGTGTATGGATGTGAGAGTTGGACTATAAAGAAAGCTGAGCGCAGAAGAATTGCTGCTTTTGAACTGAGGTGTTGGAGAAGACTGTTGAGAGTCCCTTGGACTGCAAGGAGATCCAACCAGTCCATCCTAAAGGAGATCAGTCCTGTGTGTTCATTGGAAGTACGGATGTTGAAGCTGAAACTCCAATACTTTGGCCACCTGATGCGAAGAACTGACTCATTGGAAAAGATCCTGATGCTGGGAAAGATGGAGGGCAGGAGGAGAAGTGGATGACGGAGGATGAGATGGTTGGATGGCATCATCGACTGGATGGACATGGGTTTGGGTGGACTCCAGCAGTTGGTGATGGACAGTGAGGGCTGTCGTGCTGCAGTCCACGTGTTCGCAGAATCGGACAGACTGACTGAACAGAACTGAACTGAAACGCTGAAATGTTCATCTACATCATGTTAATCACATAAATACGCATAATCAACCTATCACGCTGCAAAATACTTGTATATAATAGTGATTTTCCCGTTGCATGTCACTTTCTAGCAGCAACTCAGGGCCTCTGGCCGTTGGCTGGAAAGCTCCGAGTCCCGTTTTGCCCTCCGAAATACTCCCAGCGTGCTCACCGCGGTCTCCTGCTGCCCCCTGCCGGGACCCAGCGTCAGGTTATGAACGGATTCGCGCGGCCGCGTGGGAGGGGCGGTGTCAGACGCGTGACGTCATCTCTGTGCGCTGCCCGTCGCCGGAAGTTATTTCTGTCCACTTCCTGTTTCTCGCGCGATTGCAGAGGTGAAAGGAAAGGCATTTTCCCGTGACGTGTTATATTCCAGGTTGAGGTTGGTGATTCGCTGCTGCTGTGCTTTTTCTTTTTAGAAGCGGGTTTGGATGGCTGTGATGTGTAACTGAGTCCCATTCCCTCGCAGCCCTGGCTGACTTTCCTTTTGGGAGGACGAGGGACGGAAGAACCCGAGGAATGGAACCGGTAGACATACCCGTAGAGTTTTTGAGTTACAGACTCGCGTGGGTTCGAACCTTACTTCCACCAGCTAAGACAAGCTAGTAAGGGAGCTCAGCGCTTTTTCTCATTTTGTAATTTTAGGAATAATGCCAGCCTTTTAAGTTGCCTACCTTTTAAGTAAGATGATGTGTATGAAGCACTTAGTTCTCGGTTTTGCAAATTATGCTCGTGATTCTGCTGCCTTTTCCCCTTCATTCTCGGGCTTGTACTTGGCATTTTGTTCTCAATATCTCTGAGAGATGCTTAGTATGCTGAAGATTATGCGAAAACATTATGCACTGTTAAATGAGATGGATCTCTTTTTTCTGTATTACGGAGTCCTGACAACATTTTGTTCCACCTCCTTTATTTTTTCTGTTTCTAGGAACAACTATTTCTCCGCTTTTCTGGAGGAACGCAAAGTCCTCTTTCCTTAAGACAGATGAGGTGAGAAATTCATTTCAGATCTTCAAACAGCTCGTTTTGTCAAAAAACTAACTAGAATGCAGTACCCTGTAACCAGAGATTACCCATTTCCATCAAAAGCCCTTTCTTGTCCGGGGAACTGTGGAGCAGAGGGGAACATAAACCCACTTTTATTCCTTAGACCTCACAAGTACAGAGGTTTTCCATATATTTGTTAACTTTGGGTTTTAATGCTTGGAATAATGGCTTTGGTAATTAAAAACGTCAACTTGAGAGACAGATGGAAATAACTTGGAATATTAATTATTTTTGAAATTTATAAATTGAGTCAGTTGATACTACTTGCATTAGGCTGCTTAAATATTTATTCACCATACTAGGTGTAATCGGACTATTTTGAAGGGAGATTGGGTGCTAAAAGAGTAAAATAACTTTTGATATTTATCAGGTTTAACTTTTTCTGTGTTGAAACCTGAAAGATAACTTACCCTATTTTTATCCCCTCTCTGTGTATGTATGTCCCTCTGCCCTTTTTATGTGAGTGATATTATCCTAGCCATACAGTTTGCCACTAAGAATGCCTAGGACATATTTTTATTGTGTTAGATCTGCCTCCTTTTAAAGAGTAGGCTGTGTAATGTTATACTGATGTGTGTTAGTCACTCAGTCTTGTGGGACTCTTTGTGACTTCATGTACTGTAGCCCACCTGGCTCCTCTGTCCATGGAATTCTCCAGGCAAGAATACTGGAGTGGGTAGCTCTTCTCTTCTCCAGGGGATCTTCCTGACCCAGGGATTGAACCTGAGTCTCCTGCATTGCAGGCAGGTTTTTTACTGTCTGAGCCACCAGGGAAGCCCCATTGTATTGATGTACCACTGTTCTACTCGTGGTGGCCATTTGGGTTCCTTCTTTTTTTACTCCCACAGACAGTATTATAATGCTCATCTTTTTTTTTCCCCCCTGTGAAGTAACAAATGTGCATTCTTGTCCTTCATTTCCTTTGGATAATCTTCAAGAAGTAGAAATGCTGGGTTGAAAGATACAATAGATGGTACCAAATTCCCTTCCAACAGTAATATTTGAGAATTCTTATTTCTTCCTGTGTTTACCAATTGTTGATGTTAGTTACCATTGTTTTTAGGTTTAGCTGATCCTGCTCATACTACTGATATTTGGGCGGTCCAGTTTTTTCATTTATAGTATTGTAATCAAAACCAAATTTTTGTGGCTAGTTCAGTTTTTTTCTATTTAAATAGAATACTTAATTTTAGACTCCTTAGTAACGAATTACTATAAAACAAATGATTCACTTGACCTTGAAGTATTTGTTAAGTTAAAGAGTTGTGGGAAAATACTGTTTGAATGGGATCTTGTACTATGGATAGATTTAGGAGAATGGGCCTTTCTGAAAGACAGAGTGGCTTTAAAAAGGCAGGAAGACAAGAATGGTCAAGGATGTCTAGGACCAGAGACTTAACAGGCAGTAGTGTTTCATTGTGAGATTGCAGAATAGAAGAGATAGCTAGAAAGGTCAGTCTGAAGATTTTACCTTCCAGGGAAGAGCTACAGAGGTGTCTAATCAGGGAGTGAGGGACATGACCACATCTTTGTTTCATAAGTGTTCTGTGCGGGGCACTTTTGAGTGACTGGTGTTAAAGAAACGAGTTAAGCAAGTGATAGTCCGAGTGAGAGAATTAGGGAAGAGTAGAGAGATTGGATTTCAGAGATACTGAAGAAGCAGAGTCTACATGAATGAATGACTGTGGGTTCGAGGATGAGAAAAAAAGCAAAGCTTGCTCTTACATTTTTTATTATGAGTAATTATTAGGAGAGTAATGGTGATTTCATCAATTAGAGGAGGGCTCGTTTGTTTGGGGGCTGGGAAAGATGCTCAGTTTGGTTTTGGACTTGTTAATTTGTGTGAAGGGTATGTCCATGGAGAATGAATTATACAAAGACAAATCCAACTAATTAATTTCTTACTCTTTTGTTAAGGTATTTGGCATATATTTTTACTTTCAGTTTGTCATCAGTAGGATTTCTTTTGAACTTACTGTGATTCATTCAGCTCTGTTTCTCAAGAGTAGAGTGTGGTCTAAAGCAGTAGTCTTAGACATTTTTGATCATATACAATCTTAATTTTAAAAAGGTCTATAAATATACCTCCAATATATGTATATTTACTGACTAGTTATATACATGTCTTATGCTACTATTATTAATATACTGTATAATTATGAAACATGTAAAAAGTAGAAATTTTAAAAGGCCAAGGCAAATATAAATTGGGGCTTTACTGTTTTCTTCCTGCATCCCATTGGATCATCTCACACCCACTCTTTGGAAAGCACTGGTTTTATCTAGAGCTGTCAGTGTTCTGTCTCATTATCCAGTAGAGGTCACCCCGAGCATCTGGAAGAGAGCAGGTTTTTGAGTTGGGCAAGGTAAAGCCTCATTCTTTAATTACGAGGGTCTTATGTTTAAGTTTCTGTCTTCATGTATTTTTGGAAGATTATGTAGTTACAGAGTATATGTTATTATGAAGACATGAAGGATAATGAACTCAGAGTATAGGGCAATCTAAAACATGCTTTTGTGTTTCCTGTTTACTTTGTGAGTGACCTGCATTTTGTTTGAATGTTACTTGAATCTGTAGTTTTGGAATCTTTTCCTAATTCTTTGAGAATTGATGGATTATCTGAATTATAAGAATGTTCCCAGCCAGTAGGGATAATCCAAGTTCTTGTTAAATTGGAGTATTTAAAAGGACAGGCACAGAGGAGCTTTTCTCAATATTGATCTTGAAAGCAGCATCTCAAGCCCAGAGATAGTAGCGGTGAGTTGGAACCATCTATCTCTATTCTTTGTTTTATGCTTAATTAGGAGAGAGGAAGAGGAAGAACCCTCTTTTAAGTAATAAGAGCCCATTGTAAGTAATTAGAAATTAAGAGCAGTTTGTCACAGCTATATAGTCTGAAAAGGAGAAAGTACCGTTAAAATATTATGTACAACACTTTTCAAAAAAGTGTTATGTATTGTATGACTGAGACCATAAGCAATTTAAGAGCATAAATTGTCTGACAAGTTGGATAGCAAGACAAAAACTTCTCTGTTGCTTTTCTGTTAAAATATTTCCTATAAACAGAGATATTTGTTTTAGTAGGGACCTATGATTATTGTCATGTATAAGTTCATAAATTTTATGCCCCATTTCTAAATGATCAGGAAAATGAGTTGTCAAGGTTTTAATCTTTTGATCAAAGTTATATGTATTGTGAAGCAGATGCAGAGAGCCCTGAGTTAGTCTTTTGTAAAATGGTGGTAAGAAGGAGAATGGCAAAATGTGTATACAGAATGTGTATATCTCATTTCTCTGTATAATTCCACATGTAGTGGACACTGTGTATGAAATATCCCAACTGGGTCATAATGAAGTGAAAATTAGTTTGGAGTTGTTGGGTTAACCCAACAACCAAGGGAGCATTAGGGTAAATTGAGTGACAAGGAGATTGGGATCCGGGCTGTTGACCAGAGATCCATGTAAGATAAGAATTAAGGATGGATTTAAAGAATACCATGAACCTAGAAAAAAGTGTTTAGGGTAGAAATAACGTAGTATGAAGTGTTGGTTTTCAGGGCTAGATTTAGAGTTTGATAACCAAAAGTGAAAACAAGAGGCAAAGAAGGCTGCTATCTGTGGGCAGATTCAAGGCAAGAAATCTGGGAAGTTAGAAGACAAGGCAGAATTGAAAGCATCAGTTAGTAAAAATAAACCAAAGCTTTGGAAAGCAGTTAGATAAAGCAGAGATGGGAAGGGGCAATTGGTTTTGGGTAGCCAGCGCAGGCAGGACCATACAGCAAGTAAAGGCAAGAATGATTCTGGGGCATTGTTGTTGCTGTGTGCTGCTTTTATTTATGTTAAGAATAGAAGTGGCCCCTGGCCCACAGATAATCGGAAGTGGTGAGCCAGGGAGTGGGAGTGTGGTGGTGAGATTGTTATCACAGAACCAGGAGAGCTGGATCTGTAGTATTTTCTTAGAGAAATGACCACAATACAGGATCATGATGTAATCTGTTAGCTGTCTAACATGTTTGTTTGTGTAATACTGTATATGTTGTTTTATACAGCATTCCAAAAGGTTTGGGCTACCTGACCATTATGGCGCCAAGGAACCTCTTGTATATGAGGAGTAACTGTCTCGTTGGTTCAAGATGTTGGACGATCCGATTTTCAACAGAAGTCTTTAAATCAGTTTCTTTTAGGCTTTCCAATAAGAAATGTGATAATGCAGACAGTGAACCTTTGGAAAATGAAGAACTGCTGAATAACTTACTTTCCATGGGAGTAGATGTTGACATGGCAAGAAAGCGACAGCCTGGAGTTTTTAACAGGACAGGTACTAATGAGCAGGACCTGCAGACATTCCTTCTGTCTAAAGGAGCCAGCAAAGAAGTGATTGCTAGCATCATATCAAGATACCCACGAGCCATGACTCGCACGCCTGAAAGTCTTTCAAATCGATGGGATCTGTGGAGAAGAATTGTGGCATCAGACCTTGAAATTGTAAATATTTTGGAACGTTCTCCTGAATCTTTTTTTCGGTCCAGTGACAATCGAAACTTAGAGAATAACATAAAGTTCCTCTACTCAGTTGGATTGACCCATAAATACCTTTGTCGATTGTTGACCAATGCCCCACGTACCTTCTCCAATAGTCTTAATCTGAATAAACAGATGGTTGAATTTTTGCAAGAAGTCTGTTTGTTGTTGGGTCACAATAGTCCCACAGATTTTGTCAGGAAGATAATTTTTAAAAACCCTTTCATCTTAATTCAGAGCACCAAACGGATAAAAGCTAATATTGAATTTTTACAGTCCACGTTCTGCTTGAATAATGAGGAGCTGCTTAGTCTGATATGTGGTCCAGGAGCTAAAATCCTAGACCTTTCCAGTGACTGTATGAAAAGAAGCTACAAAAATATCAAAGGAAAACTGTTTTCTCTTGGGTGTACTGCGAAAGAGATACGGAAGTTTGTTTTAAGCTATCCAGATGTAATCTTCTTGGGAGAGAAAAAGTTTAATGATAAAATAGACTGCCTCATAGAAGAAAAAGTTAACATTTCACAAATAATTGAGCATCCTCGGATTTTGGATTCAAGCATAAGTACTTTAAAAAGTCGTATAAAAGAATTGGTAAACGTTGGCTATGACTTGAGTACATCAAACATCAGCCTTCTGTCGTGGAGTCAAAAAAGATATAATGCTAAATTGAAAAAGTTATATATTGAGCAGAACATTGTTTTGGAGAATTAAGCAAAAGTCAGTCTTCTAATGTAGTGATTTTATTTCATTTTGAATTTGGACCTTTCAAAAAGGAGAGATTTGTTTTCTTAACCACATATACATATGTAATGTGCCTCTGGATATTTTATTTTAAAGGTTCATAAAAACTCACTGTTAGTATATCCAAGTATAGAGTCTTCCCAGCTACCTCTTCTGTAGTTTTATTAATAGTACAACATCCGATTTTATGATATAGGCTGTGGCTATTGTATTAATGGTCATTGCTGAGTGCTATGGCAGAACAATATGTAGAAAAAAATGCAAAATAAGCTTTTTTGGCTTCTGTTCCTGTTTAAAAATTGAGAGATTGATTTAGATCTCTTTCTTATCATGATTTTGAATAACAACCTATTTCTGTTATTCTATATATATAATTATAGTTCATCTTCAAAATACAGTGTCAGTAGAAATAAGACAACACAGAGGAGGAATTTTTCATCCAAATTCTACATACTCCATTTAAATCATTAGTATGCCTCATGGCTCCTCCAGTTTAGGCTAAATTTACTGTGGGTATATTCTGATTTCTTTGAAGATGAAGGCAACTGTGACAGGCAGAATAATAGTTACCCAAAGATTTCAATGTCTTAATTCCCAGAACCTGTGGATATGTTTTGTTATATTACAAAAGGACTTTGCAGATATGATTTAAGAACCTTGATTTGAGGTCCTGGGTTGGGGAGGTTATCCTGGATTATCTGGTTGGACCCAGTATAATCATAAGGTTACTTAAAAGTGAAGAGGGAGGTAAAAGGAGAGTTCAGAGTGATGTGATGGAAGAAGGACTTGACCCACTTTTACTGGCTTTGAAGGAGGAAGGGGACATGAACCAAGGAATGCAGGTGGCCTCCAGACAATGGACAAGGCAAGGAAGCATTCTCCCCTGGTGCCTCAGAAAGGAAGGCAGCCATGTCAGGGCTTTGAGTTTAGCCCTTGTCAAACTTCAGACCTACAGAACCAGAAGATAATAAGCCTGTGTTGTTTTAAGCCACAGAGGTTGTGATAATTTGTTACAGCAACAAACAGACTAATATAACAACTAAATAGATAATTTAGTAATTTAGATGAAGAAATATACCTTTAGTATCATATCTGTATTTCTTCCTCTTCTACTTTTTTGGTCCACTTACCTTTCTGGAATGGCTAGTAAGTTACTGTTTGTAAATTCCTATAAATATATGGATAAAAAACTAAATGTAAGTCTAAATAAAGGAATGTTTTTGCTTAATGAATGTAGTTTAAAGAAATGATGGGTTTTGTTTATTTATAATTTGCTGGTGTTTCTACTAATATAAATAAAGAGCCAAAAGTTTCTAGAAGCATTAATTTCAAAAATGACACATATCTGTATTTTGAAAACATTCACAGTCTGCTGCTGCTGCTGCTGCTAAGTCGCTTGAGTCGTGTCCGACTCTGTGCGACCCCATAGACGGCAGCTCACCAGGCTCCGCCATCCCTAGGATTCTCCAGGCAAGAATACTGGAGTGGGTTGCCATTTCCTTCTCCAGTGCATGAAAGGGAAAAGTGAAAGTGAAGTTGCTCAGTCGTGTCCGACTCTTAGCGACCCCATGGACTGTAGCCTACCAGGCTCCTCTGTCCATGGGATTTTCCAGGCAAGAGTACTGGAGTGGGGTGCCAGCTCTGCATAAATTGAAAGAGAAGGAACCAATTATATGACTGTAATTACTTCCAGTTTTCCAGAGGCATTTGTTTTCTAGATACGGATTTTGAATTAAGTAACAAATGACACTTAATCTTTGAAGCATATTTTCTTTTATTGAAATATAGTTGATTCGCAGTATTAAGTTTCATGATTACAGAATAATGATTCAATATTATTTTTTTCAGATTATACTCCATCATAGATACATATGATACACCCCCCCCAAAATAATGGGTATAATGCCCTGTGTTAAGCCTTATTTTTTATCGATACCTCAAAAAATTTTATTCCCACCAGTGATAGAAACAAAATGCATGTTTTTTCAAGGCCATTTGTATGTAAATGATACTCAGCTATTTCCGAAAAACTATTTGATGGCAAACATGGCATAATTTAGAAAGCATGGACTTTAGAGACATTTTCTTTAGTCTATCTGGGCACTATTCCTGACGAGCTCTGTAACTTTGTATACATATTTTTAATGTTACTAAACCTATTTTCTCATCTATAAGGTAAGAAATGGACCTCCCAGAGTTAAGAATCAGGTGATGTAGGGCCTCTAAGGTTTCCTGCACACAATAGCTGTTCAGTGGTAGCCAGAATAAGTAATCACAGTAGCATTTTAAAGACATCATTCCCATATTATACAATTCAAAATATGCAGCTTTTAAAAATGTTTGTGGTGCTGTGCAATAATCATTGCAGTCTACTTTAAAATGTGTTTGTGCCCTTTAAAAAGAAATCCTATACACATTAGCACTCAATCCCCATTGTCCCCTCCTGCTTTCCTAGCCCTGTTTAATTGCTCAGTCGTGCCCAGCTCATTGGCGACCCCATGGAGTGAAGCCCGCCAGGCTGCTGTGTCCATGAGATTTCCCAGGCAAGAATACTGGAGTGGGTTGCCATTTTCTTCCCAGCCCTAAGCAACCACTGATGTTTCTATAAATTGGCCTATTCTGAACATTTCATACAAATGGAATCATATGATATATGGCCTTTGGTGGCTGGCTTCTTTCACTTAACATAATGTTTCTCAGGTTCATTCTATACTGTGTATCTATTTCATTCTGTATTGGCAAATAACCTATTGTATAGATACAGCAGTAGGATTGGGAGTAAATTTTATTGTTATGGTTTAAGTCCTGAGATGGGGAGGTTATCCCAGATTATCTGGGTGGGCTCAGTGTAATCAAAGGGGCCCTTAAAAGTGGAAGAGGGAGGGGAAAGAGCAGGTCAGAGTGATGTGATGAAAGGACTTGATGCATTTTTACTGGCTTTGAAGGAAGAGGGGATATAAACCCCCTTAAGTCCCTGTTTTCTGACTTGTTTAGGAATACTTTCTGAGATATTGGTTTGAAGTCTAACAAGTTTATAAGAAACTTGAGGGAGGTGGGCAGAGGAAATAAAAGTTTATTGGCATCAGCTGGTCATGAGGATTATACCTGGACTTTTGAGAGATGATACAACAACGGCCAAAGAGGGTGTGGGATGCACAGAAGTAAAATACAGTACCTATTTGGAGGTTGGGAAAGAGACAACTTCCCTTGTATTCTTTGTAGAAACAAATGGGTAATGCCTGTCAGGCATTATATAAATAAGCATTTTATATAAAATATTAATCTGCTTTTTAATATGCTATCTAGCTTGGTCATAACTTTCCTTCCAAGGAGTAAGTGTCTTTTAATTTCATGGCTGCAGTCACCATCTGCAGTGATTTTGGAGCCCAGAAAAATAAAGTCAGCCACTGTTTCCACTGTTTCCCCATCTATCTGCCATGAAGTGATGTGACCAGATGCCATGATCTTAGTTTTCTGAATGTTGAGCTTTAAGCCAACTTTTTCACTCTCCTCTTTCACTTTCATCAAGAGGCTCTTTAGTTCTTCTTCACTTTCTGCCATAAGGGTGGTGTCATATGCATATCTGAGGTTATTGATATTTCTCCCGGCAATCTTGATTCCAGCTTGTGCTTCCTCCAGCCCAGCATTTCTCATGATGTACTCTGCATATAAGTTAAATAAGCAGGGTGACAATATACAGCCTCGATGTACTCCTTTTCCTATTTGGAACCAGTCTGTTGTTCCATGTCCAGTTCTAACTGTTGTTTCCTGACCTGCATACAGGTTTCTCAAGAGGCAGGTCAGGTATTGTATTCCCATCTCTTTCAGAATTTTCCACAGTTTTACTTTGCCAACAAAGGTCCATCTAGTCAAGACTATGGTTTTTCCAGTGGTCATATATGGATGTGAGAGTTGGACTATAAAGAAAGCTGAGCGCCGAAGAATTGATACTTTTGAACTGTGGTGTTGGAGAAGACTCTTGAGAGTCCCTTGGACTGCAAGGAGATCCAACCTGTCCATCCTAAAGGAGATCAGTCCTGGATGTTTACTGGAAGGACTGCTGTTGAAGCTGAAACTCCAGTATCTTGGCTACCTGATGCGAAAAGTTGACTCTTTGGAAAAGACCCTGATGCTGCGAAAGATGGAGGGCAGGAGGAGAAGGGGACAACAGAGGATGAGATGGCTGGATGGCATCACCGACTCGATGGACATGGGTTTGGGTGGACTCAGGGAGTTGGTGATGGACAGGGAGGCCTGGCGTGCTGCAGTTCATGGGGTCACAAAGAGTCAGACACGACTGAGCGACTGAACTGAAATGAATCTTACATAAGTATACATATAAATATATGTATACTTATATAATATAAATATATATACACACATATACATACACATATTTTTTGAAGTATAGTTGATTTATATTTCTGTTGTACAACAAAGTGATTCAGAATATATACCTTTTCAGATTCTTTTCCATTGTAGTTTATTACAAAATACTGAATATAGTTTCCTGTGCTATACATTTGGATGTTGTTTATCTATTTTTATATAGTAGTTTGAAACATGTCCTGTTTTAAGGTTTGAGTTGAAGGAACAGTCAGTTCTTGTTAAAAAAAAAAGTGAGTTGTAAGCATAAATTAGAGATTATTGTGGGTTCAGTTCTAGATCACTGCAGTGAAGTGAATATTGCAATTAAGTGTGTCACATGGAATTTCTTGGTTTCCCAGCACATATGAAAGTTATGTTTATACTGTAGTCTATTAAGTGTGCAATAGCATGCTGTCTTAAAAAAACAATATATACTTTAATTCAAAATGCTTAATTGCTAAAAAGTGCTAACCATCATCTGAGACTACAGCAAGTCAATCTTTTTGCTGGTGGAGGGTCTTTTTTTTTTTTTTAAAGAGTTTTTTAATGTGGACCATTGTTGAAATCTGGGCTTCCTTGGTGGCTCAGCTGGTAAAGAATCTGCCTGCAATGCAGGAGACCTGGGTCAGTCCCTGGGTTGGGAAGATCCCCTGGAGAAGGGAACGGCTACCCACTCCAGTATTCTGGCCTGGGGTTGCAAAGAGTCAGACACAACGGAGTGACTTTCACTATTGTTAAAATCTTAAATTTGTACAGTATTGTTTCTGAGTTATGTTTTGGATTTTTGGCCATGAGGCATGCGGGATCTTAGCTTCCCAACCAGGGATCCAACCTGCGCTCCCTGCCTTGGAAGGCGAGGTCTTAACCACTGGAGTGCAGGGGAGTCCCAGAGGATCTTGCCTGGATGTTGATGGCTGCTGACGGATCGGAGTGGTGGTTGCTGAAGGTTGGGGTGACTGGAATTTTTTAAAAATAAGACAACAAACATGGAGTTTGTTACATGAATTGACTTTTCATTTCATGATTTCTCTGTTGCATGTAATGCTGTTTGACAGTATTTTACCCACAGTAGAACTTCTTTCAAAATTTAAGTCAGTCTGCTGCTTTATCAACTTTTACAAGTTTATGTAATGGACTAAATTCTTTGTTGTCATTTCAGCAGTCTTCACAGCATCTTCACAAGAATAGTTTCCATCTCAAGTAGCCACTTTCTTTATACATCCATAAGAAGCAACTTCTCATCCATTAAAGTTTTATGAGATTGCAGCAATTCAGTCATATCTTCAGGCTCAACTTCAAATCCTAGTTCTCTGTTTCCACCACATCTGCAGTTCCTTCCTCCACTGAAGTCTTGAACCCCTCAAAGTCATCCATGAGGGTTGGAGTCAGTCTTTTCCAAACTGCTGTTACTGTTGATATTTTGACCTCTTCCCGTGAATCAAAAAGTTTCTTTTTTTCAATTTAAATTTTTTATGAAGATTCTTAATATTATCTAGTAATACAATGGTGAATCTTTAATATTCTGTAATAAACCATAATGGAAAAGAATATGAAAGAGAATATATATATTCAGCTGTACTACACTTAAAAGTAATGGTGAATCTTTTCCAGAAAGTTTTTGATTTACTTAGCTCAGATGTATCAGAGGAATCGCTATGTATGGTGGCTTGATCCGTGGCCTGCAGAATGGATGTTGTGTTAAGTAAGCAAGAAAATAACATTAAGTGCCTGTGCATCTCCGTCAGAGCTCTTGGGAGACCAAATGCAATGTCAGTGAGCAGTAATATTTTGAAAAGAATCTTTTTTCCTGAGCAGTACGTCTCAACAGTGGACTTAAAATATTCAGTAAACCATGTTGTAAACAGATGCACCGTCAAGCTTTGTTGTTCCATTTATGAGAGCACAGGCAGGGTAGATTGAGCATAATTCGGAAGAGCCATAGGATTTTTGGAAAGATAAATGAGCTTCAACTTCAAGTCATTACCTGCATGATTCCCTAAACAAGAGAGTCAGCCTGTCCTTGGAAGATTTGGAGCCAGGCACTGACTTCTCTCTAGCTATGCAAGTCCTAGAATGCATTTCTTCCAATAGAAGGCTATTTTCGTTCACATTGAAAATCTGTTGTTTAGTGCAGTCACCTTCATTAATTATCCCAGCTAGATCTTTTGAGTAACTTGCTGCAACTTCTACATCACTTCTTGCTGCTTCACCTTGCACTTTTATAAAGACAGCATTTTTTTTCCTTAAACCTCATGAACCAACTCCTGCTAACTTCCAACTTTTCTTCTGCAGCTTCCTCACCGCTCTCAGCCTTTGTGAGTTAGAACTGAGAGTTAGGGCCTTGCTCTGAACTAGGCTTTGGCCTAAAGGAACGTTGTGGCTGGTTTGATCTTCTATCCAGACCATTAAAGCTTTCTTCATATCAGCAATAAGGCTGTGTCACTTTCTTGTCCATTGTGTGTTCACTGGAGTAGCGCATTTAATTGCTTTCAAGAACATTTCCTTTGCATTCACAGCTTAGCTCTTGGGGCAAGAGGCCTAGCATTCAGTCTGTCTCATGTTTTCCTCTCTAAGCTTTGAATTTAAAGTAAGAGACAGGTTAATCTTCCTTTCATTTGAACACTTAGAGGCCATTGTAGTATTGTTAATTTGCCTAATTTCAATATTGTTGTGTCTCAGGAAATAAGGAGACCCAAGGAGAGGGAAAGAGAAGGGGAATCAGCTGGTCAATGGTGTAGTCAGAACATAAACAACATTTATCAGTTAAGTTCAACACCCAATATGGGCATGATTCATGGCACCACAAAACAATTACAATAGAACATCAAAGATTACTGTGGCAACCTAGAGGAGTGAGACGGGTTAGGAGGAGGGAGGGAGGTTCAAGAGGGAGAGGACATAAGTATACCTATGGCTGATTCATGTTGATGGACCAAAGTTAGGGGCATTCTCTCCTTTTTGCATTCTTGCAGATGGGGAATACTGACTGTCATGTTACACTCTGAGCATCAGCTGAAGTGTCTATGGCAAAAGTATGCGCTTGGGTCCTCATTATTCCCTTGCACATGGGAATGTGCCTTTACAGACTCGCTCAGCTTCTTCAGAATACCTTTTTCTCCTGACCAAAGCCATATCTGACTGCATATCACGTAAGCATGATACACTTGACTAAAGCTTGTTAATTTAGCTAAAGTGTGATAATGTATTCACAGAATTAAAGTTTAGCTGAGTGTGTATGTTAAAATAATTAAAAGTTCTATAGATTACATATTTAATTGATAACTAAAAATAATTACTGTTAAAAAATTAAAACTAAGGCCTAGTCAACCTGAGTGTACTTATGCACAGAAGTTCATGAACTGCAGGGGGAACTGTAGACAGCAATTTGGTTTATACAGTTTTCTAACATCAGCTATAAGTCTGGCTTGATAATTCAAACTAAGTAAAGAATCCTTTAAATACCAAGAAAGTTAGCAGCGGATCATTTCATTTGTAGATTGTGTCAGCCTCAAGCTGGAAGAAATAAACTGATAGTCTTGTGTACAGTTTTTTTCCCCTGATGGTTTAATGTTTGTTTAAAAGAATACAAAAGTTATATTCCTTAAATGGTTACTCCTTCCTTTTAAGCAAATGTTACTGTTCAGTTGTTTGAGACAGTTCCAAAATGACATGATTAGGGCACTTTTTGCATTTTAACCTGAGTTTGTAGTTCTTGTTTGTTACACAGTCTCAACTCTTAGTATTATGCAGTGATGTCTTTGAACTTTTTCAGTTGTACTGCCAGATCCTCTGTTCTTGTTTAATTTCCATCTTTAAACTTGGGGGTGTTGATTATATGTCTGTATAAAAATCCTCACATAAGGTAGTGTGGTCGCCACATGACTGCAGTTGACATGATGAGTTGGCTTTCATTCTTTTGGAACTGGAGGATTTTTTTGTTTGTTTGCTTATTTGTTTTTAGTAAAGATTTTAATGATTCCATCTGAAGTGAGGAAATCAGATTTTGTTGTAAGACTGTTATATAACAGACACATTATTAACCACCCTTGGTTTCTGTGTTGTTGAGAAGACGCTGCATATGCAAGTGTGTGTGCTCTTGGGTCTCCCAAGCTGTTTTGATGACTTCATTGATAACTCTCATTGGCTGAACAGTTGTCGTTTTGAGGATCAGTGTGTAAACCAGAATGGAAGAATTGGAAATAAAAGTAAAATACCTTTATGTAAAGCACCATATGTACAGTGCATGCCCTATATTTTTATGGTAGCTACAAAAGAGCTACCATAAAATCTCTGCAGTTAAATGCTGTCTTTCATGTCTTTTCTGTCTGCATCATGCCTTCATCAAGTTGAATTCTGGTCCACACTCTACCTGGCATCTGGAAACTTGACAACAAACTCTAGAACAGAATGGTCATCATACAGAGAAGGATGCTTTTTCTCTTCCTGCCTCTGCAGGTGGTTAGTACCTATTTAGATAAGCTTTACTTTGTACTCTGCAACTTTCTTCCCTAGAGTCAGTGAACAAAGGAGTCACTTGCGTAATGGCTTCACTAACTAGATCCCTCAGAAATCTAAGTTCACCCCCTTCTCCTTTATTTTCCTAGTCAGACTAATATTTATATAGTTACCACAATCAAAGTCTCTGCCAAAATTGAGGCCCTTGGTAGCCTAGAAGAGTGCAGTAGTAGCTTTGATAGTTCATTGGTTTGTTTATAAAAATAACATTTTTTCCTGATTGCATACTAATCATATAATTACACAATGTTGGAAAATATAGAAAAACACACAAAGTACCTATAATCCTCATATTCCAGAGATAGGACTTGTTAATGTTTTGGTATATAACTTTCTAGTCTTTTCTTTCTTATGCATATGCATTATTATGTGTGAAAAATAGTCTCTTTTCTATAAAATGAATAATTCAACATATATTTGCTTAATACTAATTATGTACTGTTGTGTTTGATGCTAGATTATTGTAGCTGTTTTAAACATTATTATAAATATACTATGAGCATTCTCCCTAATCACACACCATGCAAAGATGCAAAGATGGGCTCAATAAAGGACAGAAATGGTATGGACCTAACAGAAGCAGAAGATATTAAGAAGAGGTGGCAAGAATACACAGAAGAACTGTACAAAAAAAGATCTTCACGACCCAGATGATCACAATGATCACATTCACCTAGAGCCAGACATCCTGGAAAATGAAGTCAAGTGGGCCTTAGGAGGCATCACTACGAACAAAGCTAGTGGAGGTGATGGAATTCCAGTTGAGCTATTTCAAATCCTAAAAGATGATGCTGTGAAAGTGCTATACTCAAAATGCCAGCAAATCTGGAAAACTCAGCAGTGGCCACAGGACGGGAAAAGGTCAGTTTTCATTCCAATCCCAAAGAAAGGCAATGCCAAAGAATGCTCAGATTGCCACACAATTGCACTCATCTCACACGCTAGTAAAGTAATGCTCAAAATTCTCCAAGCCAGACTTCAGCATTACGTGAACCGTGAACTTCCAGAGGTTGAAGCTAGATTTAGAAAAGGCAGAGGAACCAGAGATCAAATTGCCAACATGCGCTGGATCATCGAAAAAGGAAGAGAGTTCCAGAAAAATATCGATTTCTGCTTCGTTGACTATGCCAAAGCCTTTGACCATGTGGACCACAACAAATTATGGAAAATTCTTCAAGAGATGGGAATACCAGACCATTTGACCTGCCTCTGGATAAATCTGTATGCAGGTCAAGAAGCAACAGTTAGAACTGGACATGGAACAACAGACTGGTTCCAAATAGGAAAAGGAGTACATCAAGGCTGTATATTGTCACCCTGCTTATTTAACTTATATGCAGAGTACATCATGTGAAATACCAGGCTGGATGAAGTACAAGCTGGCATCAAGATCGCTGGGAGAAATATCAATGACCTCAGATACACAGATGACACCACCCTTATGGCAGAAAGTGAAGAAGAACTAAAGAGCCTCTTGATGAAAGTGAAAGAGGAGAGTGAAAAAGTTGGCTTAAAACTCAACATTCAGAAAATAAGATCATGGCATCTGGTCCCACTACTTTATGGCAAATAGATAGGGAAACAGTGGAAACAGTGTCAGACTTTATTTTCTTGGGCTCCAAAATTACTGCAGATGGTGATTGCAGCCATGAAATTAAAAGACGTTTGCTCGTTGGAAGAAGAGCTATGACCAACCTAGAGAGCTTATTAAAAAGCAGTGACATTACTTTGCCAACAAAGATTGGTCTAGTCAAAGCTGTGGTTTTTCCAGTAGTCATGTATGGATGTGAGAGTTGGACTATAAAGAAAGTTGAGCGCTTTTGAACTGTGGTGTTGGAGAAGACTCCTGAGAGACCCTTGGACTGCAAGGAGGTCCAACCAGTCTATCTTAAAGGAAATCAGACCTGAAGATTCACTGGAAGGACTGATGTTGAAGCTGAAACTCCAGTACTTTGGCCACCTGATGGGAAGAACTAACTCATTTGAAAAGCCCCGGATGCTGGGAAAGATTGAAGGTGGGAGGAGAAGGGGATGACAGGGGATGAGATGGTTGGATGGCATCACCGACTCAATGGACATGAGTTTGAGTAAACTTCGGGAGTTGGTGATGGACAGGGAGGCTTGGCATGCTGCAATACATGGGGATGCAAAGAGTCGGACATGACTGAGCGACTGAACTGAACTGAACTGATTTTGCCATGAAGTAGTGGGACCAGATGCTATGATCGTAATTTTTTGAATGTTGAGTTTTAGGTCAGCTTTTTCACCTTCATCAAGAGGTTCTTTAGTTCCTCTTTGCCTTCTGCCATTAGGGGGGTATCTGCATATCTGAGGTTATTGATATTTCTCCTGGAAATCTTGATTCCAGCTTGGGCTTCATCCAGTCTGGCATTTCCATGATATACTCTGCATATAAGTTAAATAAGCAGGGTTACAATATATAGCCTTGATATACCCTTTTCCTACATATTCTTTTGCTATATGTTGTGCATCTGTTATACTTATTTGGATACCACTTCTGGATGTCAAATGTTAATTTCAATTATAAGATATTTATTAGTAATGAATTAATAATAATAAGGGTTGACAGTATTAATCAAGAAACTTAAGTGCCTGTGCTATTTTTTAGACCAGTGCTCCGCCATAGAACTTTCTGCAACAATGGAAATTGCTCTGTCTGTTATATATAGTAGGCACTACCTCATGTGGCTATTGAGTATTTTAAATGTGGCTAAAGAGACTGAGGAACTGAATTTTATTTAAAAAAACATTTTAATTAATTAAAATGTAAATTTAATTAGCTATATATGGCTAGTGCCTACCGTATTGGAGAATGCAACTTTAGACCATATGTTCTGCTAATAAAGTCTCTCCATAGCAATAGAGAGTTTGGTCATACTATTCTCATGCATATGTCTGGTAACCATCTTCAAACAACATAAGCAAGCCTATTTTATTTTTTAGGTCCTCTGTGGCCATGAGATTTTTATATTCTATTAGTGAGGTTCAAATTCAGTTCACTTCAGTCGCTCAGTCATGTCCGACTCTTTGGGATCCCATGAACCGCAGCACGCCAGGCCTCCCCGTCCATCACCAACTGCTGGAGTTTACCCAAACCCGTGTCCATTGAGTTGGTGATGCCATCCAACCATCCCATCCTCTTTTGTCCCCTTCTCCTCCTGCCCTCCATCTTTCCCAGCATCAGGGTCTTTTCCAATGAGTCAGCTCTTCACATCAGGTGGCCAAAGTATTGGAGTTTCATCTTCAACATCAGTCCTTCCACTGAACACCCAGGACTGATCTCCTTTAGGATGGACTGATTGGGTCTCTTTGCAGTCCAAGGGACTCTCAAGAGTCTTCTCCATCACCACAGTTCAAAAGCATCAATTCTTTGGGTCTCAGCTTTCCTTATAGTCCAACACTCACATCCATACATGACTACTGGAAAATCCATAGTCTTGACTAGATGGATCTTTGTTGGCAAAGTATTGTCTCTGCTTTTTAATATGCTTTCTAGGTTGGTCATAACTTTCCCTCCAAGGAGTCTTTTAATTTCATGGCTACAGTAACCATCTGCAGTGATTTTGGAGCCCAGAAAAATAAAGTCAGCCACTGTTTCCACTGTTTGCCCATCTATTTGCCCATCTATTTGCCATGAAGTGATGGGACCGGGTGCCATGATCGTCGTTTTCTGAACGTTGAGCTTTAAGCCAACTTTTTCACTCTCCTCTTTCACTTTCATCAAGAGGCTCTTTAGTTCTTCTTCACTTTCTGCCATAAGGGTGGTGTCATCTGCATATCTGAGGTTATTGATATTTCTCCCAGCAATCTTGATTCCAGCTTGTGCTTCCTCCAGCTCTGTGTTTCTCATGATGTACTCTGCATATAAGTTAAATAAGCAGGGTGACAGTATACAACCGTGACGTACTCCTTTTCCTATTTGGAACCAGTCTGTTGTTCCATGTCCAGTTCTAACTGTTGCTTCCTGACCCGCATACAGGTTTCTCAAGAGGCAGGTCAGGTGGTCTGGTATTCCCATCTCTTTCAGAATTTTCCAGTTTATTGTGATCCACACAGTCAAAGGCTTTGGCATAGTCAGTAAAGCAGAAATCGATATTTTTCTGGAGCTCTCTTCCTTTTTCCGTGATCCAGCGAATGTTGGCAATTTGATCTGTGGTTCCTCTGCCTTTTCTAAAACCAGCTTGAACAGCTGGAAGTTCACGGTTCACATATTGCTGAAGCCTGGCTTGGAGAATTTTGAGCATTACTTTGCTAGTGTGTGAGATGAGTGCAGTTGTGCGGCAGTTTGAGCATTCTTTGGCATTGCCTTTCTTTGGGATTGGAATGAAAACTGACCTTTTCCAGTCCTGTGGCCACTGCTGAGTTTTTCAAATTTGCTAGCATATTGAGTGCAGCACTTTCACAGCATCATCTTTCAGGATTTGAAATAGCTCAACTGGAATTCCATCACCTCCACTAGCTTTGTTCATAATGATGCTTCCTAAGGCCCACTTGACTTCATTTTCCAGGATGTCTGGCTCTAGGTGAGTGATCACACCATCGTGATTATCTGGTTTGTGGAGATCTTTTTTGTATAGTTCTTCTGTGTATTCTTGCCACCTCTTCTTAATAAAGTCTGCTTCTGTTAGGTCCATACCATTTCTGTCCTTTATTGAGCCCATCTTTGCATGAAAAGTTCTCTTGGTATCTCTAATTTTCTTGAAGAGAGCTCTAGTCTTTCCCATTCTATTGTTTTCCTCAATTTTTTGCATTGATCACTGAGGAAGGGTTTCTTATCTCTCCTTGCTATTCTTTGGAACTCTGCATTCAAATGGGTATATCTTTCCTTTTCTTCTTTGCTTGTCACTTCTCTTCTTTTCACAGCTATTTGTAAGGCCTCCTCAGACAGCCATTTTGCTGTTTTGCATTTCTTTTCCATGGGGATGGTCTTGATTCCTATCTCCTGTACAGTGTCACAAACCTCCGTGCACAGTTCATCCGGCACTCTCTCTATCAGATCTAGTCCCTTACATCTATTTCTCATTTCCACTGTATAATCATGCTGGGAGAAATTTCAATAACCTCAGATATGCAGATCACCCCACTCTTATGGCAGAAAGTGAAGAAGAACTAAACAGCCTCTTGATGAAAGTGAAAGAGGAGAGTGAAAAAGTTGGCTTAAAGCTCAATGTTCGGAAAACTAAGATCATGGCATCTGGTCCCATCACTTCATGGCAAATAGATGGGGAAACAGTGGAAACAGTGTCAGACTTTATTTTTTTGGCTCCAAAATCACTGCTGATGGTGACTGCAGCCATGAAATTAAAAGACGCTTACTCCTTGGAAGGAAAGTTCTGACCAACCTAGACAACATATTAAAAAGCAGAGACATTACTTTGTCCACAAAGGTCCGTCTAGTCAAGGCTATGGTTTTTCCAGTGGTCATGTATGGGTGTGAGAGTTGGATGGTGAAGAAAGCTGAGCACTGCAGAATTGATGCTTTTGAACTGTGGTGTTGGAGAAGACTGTTGAGAGTCCCTTGGACTGCAGGGAGATCCAATCAATCCATCCTAAAGGAGATCAATCCTGGGTGTTTATTGGAAGGACTGATGTTGGAGCTGAAACTCCAATACTTTGGCCACCTCATGCGAAGAGTTGACTCATTGGAAAAGACCCTAATGCTGGGTAGGATTGGGGGCAGGAGGAGAAGGGGACGACAGAGGATGAGATGGTTGGATGGCATCACTGACTCGATGAACATTGGTTTGGGTAAACTCCGGGAGTTGGTGATGGACAGGGAGGCCTGGCGTGCTTCAATTCATGGGGTCGCAGAGTCAGACACGATTGAGCGACTGAACTGAACTGAACTGAATGGTCTAGTGGTTTTCCCTACTTCTTCAATTTAATTCTGAATTTGGCAATAAAGGAGTTCATGATCTGCGCCACAGTCAGCTCCTGGTCTTGTTTTTGCTGACTGTATAGAGCTTCTCCATCTTTGGCTGCAAAGAATATAATTAATCTGATTTCGGTGTTGGCCGTCTGGTGATGTCCATGTGTAGAGTCTTCTCTTGTGTTGTTGGAAGAGGGTGTTTGCTATGACCAGTGCATTCTCTTGGCAAAACTCTATTAGCCTTTGCCCTGCTTCATTCTGTACTCCAAGGCCAAGTTTCCCTGTTACTCCAGGTGTTTCTTGACTTCCTACTTTTGCATTCCAGTCCCCTATAATGAAAAGGACATTTTTTTGGATATTAGTCCTGGAAGGTCTTGTAGGTCTTCACAGAACCGTTCAACTTCAACTTCTTCAGCATTACTGGTTGGGGCATAGAGTTGGATTACCGTGATACTGAGTGGTTTGCCTTGGAAATGAACAGAGATCAGTCTGTAGGTTTTGAGACTGCATTCAGTTTATCTATTGAATCATCACAAAACCATCATACCTAAAAGATTAGTGATTTCTGCTTGATGTGCCTAAGTGTATTCATATTTTTCTTATCCTGCCTAGAATTTATGGCATTCTTAATTCTATATCTTGATGTATTTTTCAGTCTTGGAAAATAATCAGACATTTTCTCTTCAGACTTTTTTTCTGCCCTATTCTTTCTCTCCTTCTGCTCTCGGATTCCAGTTATATTGATGTTAGACCTTCTCACTGTATCACTTATGTCTCTGTCTTGTTTATAGCTAACTTATCCTAAAAAAAAACCCCACAGAAAAACCTGAGTCTTGGAGTTCCTCTGAAATGTATTTGGCAGCTTAATACACTGACATAATTTAAAATTTTTTCCACAATCCCCAGAAGTTTGTATGTACTGATTCTGGGCTTCCTAGCTTCAGGATGTTATAAACAGCCCGTATTATAGAAGGTCTGAAAAGAAGAACATGGATAAAAAAGGAGTTTCTTGATACCTAGAATAAAACCCCACCACCCAAGTTTTTGTTTTGGGAATACAGACATAGGAGGAGAGTAGCAATGGGAACATGAAGTCTGAGTGTTTGCTGAGAAGAACTAGGGGTACAGAACTGGCAAGAGTGGGATTAGCTTTTAGAGACTGGGGTAGGGTGCCAATCTAGGTGACAGCTTTATGAGTAGATGGAACCTGTATAATTTACACTTGAAATGAGATCTTCTGATGGGAAGTTGAGGTGGGACTTGTTGATACTATGGACAGGGAGCACTTATAATTGTCTTGGAAGTTGACTTAATAGATCCCTGACACAGTGAATGGTGTGGCCTGTCTTTGGACTGGTGGGCTTGAGCGTTCAACATCATGTGTGACCATCATGAGGTGAGGGTCAGAAAAAGAGATTTATCCTGTCCTCTGTGTTGCACTGGGGGTGTTGAGGGGGTGAAGGCAGTCTCTCAAATGTGAATTGGAATATCTTGATACCTCTGACTGCTAGGAGGCTAAGCTAGATTTTTTTCCTACATAGAACATATCCATTTATTGTAATCTAGCTTGCTCTTGAATATTGTAGAAGAAATTCATACCTTGTTTTGTCCCCAGATCTACTGTTATCATCCAGGTGTACTTTTGTCTTTGTCAGGTTAGTCTAAGTTAACAACAACAAAACAGATGTGGAAAGTAAATTCAGGAGAGCTCTTTTATTTCCTGACTTCCTTTGTTAACAGCTATAACCATCTTTAGGAACCTTCAAAAGGACACACAGGAACAAAGGAGAAAAGCTGAGACTGCTATTTTGCGGTGCAGTAGACTTAGGTAGAAGAGAGAAACCTTGATAGAAGCAACAGGTAGTAGCAATTGAAGGTGAATCAGACAGAATAATTCTCAGAAAGAAAAGCATGATGGTTCACAAGTTAGATCAGGAGTGTAGCCTGAAGTGTATGCTGGCAAGAGACTTCTGTCTAGCCTTAATCTATTAGACACTATCCTTCACCTTCACCCCTTGATCCCAGTCTCTGTCTTCACCTACCATATGTGATCCTTCTACTATGGTGGCTCCAAATAATAGTGGACAGCGTTGTTGTTGTTCAGTCACTAAGTTGTGTCCGACTCTTTGCTACCCCACGGACTGCAGCATGCTAGGCTTCCCTGTCCTTCACTATCTCCTGGAGTTTGCTCAAACTCATGTCCATTGAGTCAGTGATGCTATCCAACCATCTCATCCTCTGTTGCCCCTTCTCCTCCTGCCCTCAGTCTTTCCCAGCCAACATTGGTCTCTTGTATTCAGGGCAAGGAAATCCAACTCCCATTGCTCAACAGGGAGGGAGTCTGCCAGAAGAACTCAAGAGGGTGTTACTGGGAAGCTGTGTCACAGGCATAAAAACTTGGAGCTCTCAATGAATTTTCTTTTTTTAAAATTTTGTTATTTATTTATTTATGTTTGGCTTCACTGGGTCATCCTTGCTTTTGCATAGGCCTTCTCTAGTTGTGGCGAGCAGGGGCTACTCTTTCTCGCCTTGTAGGGCTTCTCATTGCAGTCACTTCTCTTGTTGCGGAGCACAGGTTCAGTAGTTGTGGTACTCAGACTTAGCTGCTCTGCTGCATGTGGGATCTTCCCAGACCAGGGATCGAACTCATGTCCCCTGCATTAGCAGGCAGGTTCCTACTTAGACTGTGCTACCAGGGACGTCCCAGTGAAATTTCTCGTAAAAACTCTCTGCACAGTTCTATGGTATTATTTAGCACAGGTGCATCTGGTACTATTAAACTATTAGCACAGCTATGTCGTGGGTTATACAGGATTCCTAAGAGACCTGACCAGTGAATATAACATTGTCTCTTAGGTAAAACAACCGGCAAAAGAACCTTTGGATACAGTCTGTAAGTTGGATTGGCCTGACTAGGTTAAAAGGCCCATCCTGCTCCCCAGCTTTAATGTCTGCCCCTGTGCAAAGAAGGTAAGGTCTTTTATACTGACAGATAAGCCACACACCCTGATTTTAAATAAAGATAAAGATTGGCTCCTTGTCAGAGAGCTTGTCTGATTTAGGACAGGCCATACTTAATGAAATATGGCATTAGATGGGCCTTTTAAACGAGGCAGTTTGTACAAATTTCTCTACCATTATCAGACCATCTGTGTTTACTTTTGTGTGAAAGTAAAAGTTTCAGTCTTATTTTGGATCAAAAATGGCATTTCTCATTGTGATAACGAGTGTGAATATCACTCAGTAAAAAGTAAATAAAAATGGGAGTTTTATTTTTTTATTGGTTGCCATTTTCCATGGAGAATGAATTAAATACATGGAGTCGAAAGAAACATAAAGAGAGGTGGTTGACCATTTCAGTCATGTTTTATGTAATACTTGTTTTTCTTTTACATGAATGTATTTTACCATCCATCAGGACAAATTAATGTGCCTTGGGCCTTTAAAAACTGTAAAAAAATAATTTTAATGGTTCCAATAACAGCTCCAGATGAATGCTGGAAAACAGATATTCCAGACTGTCAAATAGTGTATGTATTGCTTGGCTCTGTTGTAACTGCAAGTAAATGCTGCTTTTGTATGAAGTTTCCTTGACTGCCAGTGGAAGAACTGTAGCACATTTATTGCAAACAAAATTGGAATGGGAATGTGACATGTTACAACAGAATGGTACCTAATCCTTTCTCGCCAGTTGGACTGAATTAAAATAATAAATCATTAGGACAATAAAGCATTCTTGGTTATAAGAAGGTATAATTTAATTAAAGAGATTTTTTTAAAATGGCAGGTTCAGGGACTTCCCTGATGGTTCAGTGGCTAAGACTCCACATTCTCAATGCAGGGACCCTGAGTTCGATCCCTGGTTGGGAAACTGGATCCACAGACCACAACTGTAAAATCCTGCATGCTGCCACTAAGATCTGGTGCAGCCAAAAAAAAAAAAAAAAAAAAGGCAGGTTCTTACTTACATTGCTTATGATACAGAGATTTTATTTAAAAATATGGTTTCTTATCAGCTGGAGAAATAGACTTAGATCCCATGTAAAGTTATTTGTGTTAAATGGGAAAAAATAGCAGGCAAGCTTCAGAGGTGAATTGAACTATGGAATGAAAAGTGTTTACAACAAAGGCCAGTTCCTACCCTGTTTACTGCAAGTAAGGAGCTTCAGGATGTTGTCCTGTGTTTGAAAGGGGTGACTCATGCCATCATTTATCCCAGTTAATTGCTTGTGTTTGTGAAGATCACGGTATGTTGCAAAGCAGGGCTGAGTAATCCACGGTGACCTTTTGTGCTATCAAAGCTTTATCAATTAGAAGCCCCTTATTGTAAATTCAGAGAACACCCATTGAGTGCCATCAAAGAAAGATCTTGGCTGCTTAAGCAATCCAATTTTTTTTTTTTTCCTCCTTTTTTGGCTCTTTTTCCTTCAAACTGGATCCTCTCTCGGGTACTGTTTCCAAATCTGCAAAATGAAGCATATTGAAAATGTTTTCTAACTTTTAAGAAGTGTTGTGTTTTTCATAAGCAATAGTGATAATTTCAGAAAACTGGTGTTTTTTTTCCCTGCTACAATGCCTTTCTTCTTGAGGCCCCCAAACTGGCTGGCTGGCTAACTTCTGGTCACTTTCTTTTCCATCTGCTTCACTGTGTTGACACTTGGCCTGACAGATGTTTTGCAAACTTTGTTAAATGTTTCAAAATTGTAAATTAAAACCATTATTTTTACTATACTTTGCTTTTGGATCAGTCTTAAAATGTTTGTTCATTCTCATTCACTTATCTCCAGATATGATTTTTCATTTCTTATTTTCTTTCATGTTGTTACAGTTGCTGACATTGTTTAATGCCCTGCATCCCCAGCTTTTGACATTGTTGAATTCCCTCTTCTCATCCCTTGAAATTCTCTGCTCCAATGTATTTTATGACACTGCGTTGTCCTGGATCTTCTTTTATATACTTGTACTTCCTTTGTTTCTTTTCTTTCTCCTTCCTCTTTTTTCTCCTCCTCTTTTTTCTCCTTTTCTAAAATTGCGCTATCTTTTCTATATTTTTTAGTTTGGTTATTAACCAAGACTTAGCTTCCCCCCCCCCGCCCCACTCTCTTGGCACGCCCATATACTCTATTTCTCAAGTTCCAGATCTACATTTCCAACTGCTGTGGAACGTTGCTACCATTTCCATCAAGAACAAACTCCAAAATCAAACTCAAAATCTCCTTCTGCCCAGATTCAGAATTCCTAATGACTAACATAGTGTCTGACACATATTAGAGACTCAGATATCTGTTGAATTATTCAGTAACTTGGAAAGAGACATACTGGGGTAGGGGACTAACCTGTTTCTGGACATGGTCAGAGCTGAAGGTCAGGCTTGAAAACCCAAAACTTGTGGCCACAAGTCAAAATACAGTATCCAAAAGAGAGTAATTGACTCAGGTCCAATCTGGACTGTTGTCTAAGGGGTTTGCTCTGATAAATAAAAGGCAGTAGAAGTCTGTGGGACAATGGGATAATACTGTTACTTTTACTCATAAGGGATACTCATAGGGGATATGCAATTGGTAATGTCCTAAGTGTCCTACTTGAAAATGCATTGTTACTGGCCCTCAGTCAGTGTCTGGGGGAATAGACTGTGATATAAAAGAAAAATGGATAAATTGGACCATATCAAAATTGAAATCTTGCTTTTCAAAAGACCATTAAAAAAATGAAAAGGAAAGCCTTGGACTGGGAAAAAATATTTTCAAAACATATTTAATAAAGGACTTGAATCAGAATATATAGAGAAACTTACAACTCATTAATAAGATGTCAAAGAACCCAATGCAAAATGGGCAAAAGAAATCAATAGGTGCTTTACTAAAGAAGATATATAAATGGCAAGGAAATATGTGAAAAGACACTCAACATCCTCAGTCATTAGAGAAATGCAAATCAAAACCACTAGAATTTCAAAGTGGCAGTAGAATTTCAAAACCACGTGAAACCACTGTACACCTGCTTAAGAGGCTAAAATTTAAATGACTGATGATTCAAAGTGTTGACAAGAAGATAGAACAACTAGGACTGTCATATACTGGTGAAAATGCAAAATGAAAAACCACTTTGGAAAGCAACTTGACAGTTTCTTATAAAGTTAAACATATACTTATTGTAAGATCCAGAAAGCCTCCTTGGAGGTCTTTGCCTTGGGAAAATGAAAATAAATGTCCAGACAAAGGCTTGTAGGTAAATATTAGTAGCAGCTTTATTTCTAATAACTCCAAACTGGAAACAAGCATTTTGGAAAAAACAAGTGAATGGATAAGCAAACTGGTGCAATTATGTAATGGAATGCTATATGGCAATTTAAAAAAAATTTAAAAAGATGAGTGTGGAGAGGTAGACTGGGCAAGATAAGGATTTTTAAAGTCATGTTAAGTTTAGACTTCATCCTAAGAGTGACTGACAGGTTTTAAGCCCTTTTTATCATGTGATGTTAAGAGCTGATTCATTGGAAAAGACCCTGGTGCTGTGAAGGATTGAAAGCAAAAGGAGAAGAGGGCAGCAGAGGATGAGATGGTTGGATGGCATCACTAACTCAGTGGACATGAGTTTGAGCAAACTCTGGGAAATAGTGAAGGACCAGGGAATCCTGGCGTGCTGCAGTCCATGGGATTGCAAGGAGTCATGCATGACTTAATGACTGAACAACAGCAACAAATCATGTGATGTGATTTCTAATGTATGTCTGTGGCTGCTGTGTGGAGAATGGGTTGAATGGAAAGATCTTTACCAAGAGGGCGTCAGATGATAGTGCTGTGAGTTAGGGGAGTTACTGGAGGAAATAGAGAGAGATGAGTGGATTTCAGAAATATTTGGGAAGTAGAATTTCTTGTGGGAATTGATAAGGCAGGAGGAATTGAGAACAGCTTCTAAGTTTCTGGTTTGGGTAACCGGGTGTACGGTGGTACCCTTCACAGAGAAAGAGTAAAGGAGCAAGAAAAGCTTATGGGCAAAGTGATGACTTTAGTTTTATACATGCTGCTTTTGAGGTGCCTGAGAGGCATTCATATTGTGTTTAGAGACAGTTGGATATATCAGTCTGTTGCTTAGAAAACAGGTCTAGGCTGCAGAAACATGTCAGTTCCATGCAGGTAGTAGTTGAAACCATGCAATTCAACTGATCACTGATGAGTAGGATGAGGAAAGAAGAGGCCTATAGCAAAACCCTGAGAAATTCTTATGCTCTGTGGAGAGGTAGGAGGAAAATTAGAAGAGTATTATTTTATGGAAGCCACTAGAAGAGGTGAATAATCAACAATATCAAATGGAATTATGTCATTGAAGAATATGATTTTTATTCTTAGTTAATACATGTGGAATATTTGCGAGGTGCTCTTACAGTAAAAGATGAATCACTGTTACACAATTAAAAAGAAAAGTTAACGTTTGATATCTTGTAAAAAAGGCAGCACTTTTTTTTTGTTGTTGTTAACATTTTCAATACAGATGGAAGAACTCAGAGTTTTCTATTATTTTGTTTTGTTTTTTCCCCTGCTTGGGCTTTCCTCCTTCATTAGAGACTTTAAAAGCACTAAACATTAAAGAACTTACAGAAATCCACTTATATGCATTATGGGTGGAGAAGCTTGTACTAGATATTCCCTTATTTACAAACCTCTGAGCAAGAACATACTTTTTGTAATGTTTGTTTAATAAATACTATCCACCTTAATTCCCCCTTTCCCTTTGGTCTTTTTCATGCCTGAATGGGTGTGACTAGCTTGAAGAGATCAATGGGAAAAGGTTTTTGATCCCCCTCTTTAAGCAAGAAGTGTTTGTCAAGTGGGCAAGAGGATCTGTCAGTGATGGATAGAGAAGTTTTTAACTGAAATACCAGTTGTTTTCAAATTGATCTTATTGCCATGGTCAGCTTTAGTTGTTCGTGGCAGGATGCTGAAATGAATGTCTACACCCCCCCCAGATGCCATCTTTCCCTTTCCTTTTTTCTAGTTGCCTTTTCCCAAAAATGGAAGAAAAAGAAAGCTTTTGAAAAGCTAGAATTTTACTTTAGAGTGATAAGTAGGAGAGTATTTTTAACGAATTGAAGATCACAGTTACAAGAACTCAGCCTGGAAAATGGCTGTAGGCGCTTACTAAATCATCGTTCCAATCAGTGGCAGTTTCTCTTGTTACTCTGGGAGGGGAGGAGGACTTCCAGGCTATGTGTCCCAGTCATCAATTTATGACTTTCAGCTCCACATACCTGTCTGGGATAACGGACTGGACTCTAAGCATTTCTCTGTCACAGCGAGCACAGTGTTAAGCTTTGTCAATAGAGGTTGCTGGAGGGACACTGCCTGAAGGTGAGGGCTTCTCTCCCTGTTTCATCTGCTACATTTTGCTTTTCCTTGCTCCTGCTTTGGGGTCTGTGAGTGGTGTGTGTGTGTGTATATGTGTGTGTGTGTGTGTGTGTGTCTGTGTCTGTGTGTCTGTGTGTATAGTGGGGGGCATCTACTGATGCTCTACCTGAGATGTGCCCCAGAATGGGCAATCCATTGGTGACTTCACAGATCTGTCCTAAACCTTGCTTCAGCCCTCCCAGGGTGACATTGGTATACCCCAAGTCTCATGCTGGAAGAAGGCGATGGCACCCCACTCCAGTACTCTTGCCTGGAAAATCCCATGGACGGAGGAGCCTGGTGGGCTGTAGTCCATGGGGTCGTGAAGAGTCGGATACGACTGAGCAACTTCACTTTCACTTTTCACTTTCATGCATTGGAGAAGGAAATGGCAACCCACTCCAGTATTCTTGCCTGGAGAATCCCAGGGATGGGGAGCCTGGTGGGAGGCCGTCTATGGGGTCGCACAGAGTCGGACACGACTGAAGCGACTTAGCAGCAGCAGCAGCATGCTGGAAAGTGGCACCCTGATTTCTTCTTCGTGTGTGCCCACCAACCTTGCTTGCTTGCGCTCAGAAGGTTCCCTGTAATGGTCCTGCCATGGACACCATGTGCTCCAGGCTTCATACTAGTAGTAGTGCTCCGATTCCTTCTGTGTGTTCACTCAAAAGCTTCTGTTCGCCGACTCCCTAGAGGGTCATCTCTTGCTCTCCTGTTACTGTGGACCAACTCTTGCCATCAGACCAGGAAACATCACTATGCAGTGGGCTGCAACCGTAGCTTCTTCAATGGGATCTTTACACACACCTTGAGGAGGAGGCCATCCATCCACCCAAATTTCTTCTTCCTTGTTTACTGTTCAAGGCATGTGCCTTCCTCTATCACAGTTAAATAGTTTTCTAAAGCTAAGCTTCTGCAGATTACTGTGTGGTTTCTGTCTCCTGAGTGCACCCAAAATGATGCACTCTCTTGCCTTTAATCTATTATGTATACATCTGCCAGATTACTCTTCTTGTACCTCACCTCTGATTTAAAACACAAACCAAAAAAAGACACCCCCACCTCAGCCCAAAACAACAGTGATCCTTGAGTGATTTGGCATTGTCTGGCATTCAAGACCCTCCATGATCTGGTCCCTGCTTGCCTTTTCAGTCTTATTTTCTACTCTACCTAAAATAACCAAGGCAAGCAGCACTGTTCAGTATAAAAAGTCTAGTCCTAGGTTTGACTTCTAGCTCTATCACTTATCACTAAGCACACAAGGCCTTGCCCTTCGGCTCCTCTGAATTTCAGTTTGCTCATCTGGAAAATGGGAATACTAACAGTTTGTCTGCTTACACCACAGGGTTGTTGTGAAGTTCAATTAAATAATGTATGTGGAAACTAGGAATTCTAAGATTCTGTCTAACTGTAACATGTGGCCATACATGTAGTGTTTTTTTTTCTTTTCTTTTTTAAAGAGGTGCTCCCATGTGAAAAATAATTGCTGTCAATCATTTGTCTAGTATTTCTGGATGGGTTAAGGGGTTTATCTCTTTCTAGAACTCAAAATTATGTCTTATTTTTCTATTTCATGATTTAGCTTGTTTCAAGATGAGTGAAGTAAGACGTTAAAAATATCTCAATTGTTTCTCTTTTCTTTGCCATCAGAAACACAAAATACAATGGCTTTAAAATTTGGGGGTAGGGTAGAACATTTATCTCTTTTGTTATCTCTTTGGTCCTGAGGCTGTCCGTTCATTACTTGGGTAGACAGATCATTTCATACATATGTGTGAATTCATTAAAGTAGTACTCCTCTACCATATACTTTGGTTGTACATATGCTAAAATATACACAAAAGTGAAAGTGTGGAAATGTTAGTCACTCAGTTGTGTCCGACTCTGCGACCACATGGACTGTAGCCCACAAGGCTCTTCTGTCCATGAAATTTCCCAGGCAAGAATACTGGGTTGACATTCTCTTCTCCAGGGGATCTTCCCCACCCAGGGATCGAATCTGTGTCTCCTGTATTGCAGGGAGATTCTTTACTGTCTGAGCCACCAGGGCTTGGTAAACTGTAAAATAGAAGTAAATGAATTATTTTTAGAAAATAAACCAGAAATGGAGAAGCTCCTAAGTTGGGGAGAAATTCAGCCTATTCAAAATTCAGATCCCTTTGGAGAGGTATTCCTCTTCCATGAGAATGTGATAAAGTATTGTTAGGCCTTAAGCCTGTGCTACAAGATGAGAGACCCAGCTGTTTGTGTAGAAAGAGGAAGGTTTCTCTAGTTGCTTATGGATTGGACTCATCTTTGTTGGGCATCAGGCCAGCCTATGAATGTTTTCATAAGCAGGTGGTTCTTCTGAATTCCTCATTATCTTGGTTGGATATATAATGCTGGAGGAAAAAAGTCTATTCCCAGAGAACTCAAAACATGAATATAAAAGACATTTAAAAACTGTTTAAAAAAAAACTTCCTTAGGGAGGAAATACAAGGTTCCTTCTTTTGTAGACTGAAAAGAAAGGTGAGTTCAACAGAGTTATGAAGAGAAGTAGCCATTCCAGTCTTGCTTAGACAAAACCTGTATTATCTAACCTTTCTATAGTTCTTTGTATTTTCCAAAGACCTTTACAAATGCATTTTTCCCTCATGTAACCATCCTCCGATCAAAGCAGGTTAGCATTCATCTTTCCATTTTCTAGATGGGAAAAAAGAGTTCCAGAGAAGTGAAGTCACCTTCATAGATACTAGGGTGAGTCAAAGGTAGAATGGGCTTTTGAACCTTTGACACAGAGTTTTTGGCTTAATTACTCTGCAACATGTTGTTTCCTGTCTTGACTAAAGCTCTACAAATTGGTTAAAAAGAATCCCTAATCTAAGAAGCCAAGTCTGGAATTCTAAGTAGAGGATACTCTGTGGGAAGGCTTTTGGTTTTATTAAAATGGTGATTCCTTTGGGCCACCCTCTGCTTAGAGGGCTGTGGAGAAGAGCTGACGTGGTTCATAGACTTTGGAGAAGGAAGTCCTAGACTTCAAAGGAGGTGCTCCTTCAGGTCTCCTGGGGATTGCGGTTGTACCTCTTTATAGAAGAAATCTGAAAGTGATGTTTGTAGGATTGACATCTGAGAAAGTGGTTTAGCTCAGCCATTGAGATTTGTGTTTAGCTCTTAGGCACCCAGTCAGCTTTCCATGTGTTTGAATTATTTTTTTTCCCAGAGGAGAACCCAGTCAGTCTCCAATTCCTGAAATTCTAATTTAGAATATATATTTCTTTGCAATGTGAATCAACTTAAGATTTGATGTCTGATCAAATCACTAGATCACCGACTAGTACTTTGCCAAATACCCAATAGGCATTTCAATAAATATTTATTAATAATATTAATCACGAGAACGATCTTTTTCAACATTTATGTTTGAAATATGTGCTTTACCAATACTGCAACAGGGAAAACTTTCACGATAATTACATTTTGCACTTATATTCAGTGATTTATTTCCTAGAACCTCAATATATGATTTTTTTTTTACTCACTCTTAAGGTTATTGGCAAATGTTAGTCCTATAGTATAGATGAGGAATGTGAAAAGGAAATAGAAGTGATTTGCTAAAACACTCACAGAAGATTGAAGTGAAGTAGGGAATGAAAATTTAGGTCTTTGTCCCCAAATTTCACTAAAAATAGTCTAGTAATACTTCTGGGAACTAAACTAATGGTCAAGAAATGGTAGTGGAGCATGGTGAGTTTGGGCTTCCCTGGAGGCTCAGCTGGTAAAGATTCCTCCTGCAATGCAGGAGACCCTTGTTCCATTCCTGGGTTGGAAAGATCCCCTGGAGAAGGACATGGCAGCCCAGTCTAGTATTCTTGCCTGGAGAATCCCAGGGACGGCGGAGCCTGATGGGCTGCCGTCTATGGGGTCGCACAGAGTTGGACATGGCTGAAGCGACTTAGCAGCAGCAGCAGCACAGCCAATGCAGTTTGTCAGGGGTAGATTGGAGCTTTGCATCATGCAGGAATCCAAGCCTTTTTTGGCGGATTGTTCTGATATCTTCTAAGGTCTTTCAGCCTTGTAACCAAGTGGGGAGAGAGTGTGGAGAAGTTCCTCAGGCTCTTTTTTTGTAATTAATTAATTTGACTGCACCAGATTTTAGTTGCGGCACTCAGTATCTTTAGTTGCGACACTCAGTATCTTTAGTTGCGAGATGTGGGATCTGGTTCCCTGACCAGGGGTTAAACCCAGGCCCACTCCTTGGGAGTGCAGAGTCTCAGCTACTGGATCATTAGGGAAGTCTCTGCCGATGCTCTTAATTATCTCACTGGAGGTGATGCACGTCATTTCCTTCCCTACATTCCACCAGTGAGAATTAGTCACAAAATCCTATCTCACTGGAGGTGATGCACGTCATTTCCTTCCCTACATTCCACCAGTGAGAATTAGTCACAAAATCCTATGGAGCTGCAAAGCATCTGAGAACTGTGGTCTGATACTTTATCAAGAAAGAAAAGAATACAGCCAGACTATTCTAGATTATGCATATCAAAGATATATACTAGGGAGTAGGAAATGCTTAGATAGAGAGACTCACATACTATAGATATTAATATTTCCCAACTTATATTTATCTCTTACAGTCACTGAGGGCAGCTACCTTTGCGTTTGACGGCACTTCAATAAGAAATGTATTTTACATGATGATATGATACCAGCACATATATACCAATGTGAAAATTTCGTACGTGTTGTTAAGGATACAATAATTACTTTTACTATATATGGTGCACTCTGGTATTTTCTGTACTGTTTTCTACTCTGTTCTATTTTGTTTCTGTAGTCTTGCCTGCCTCAGCCCAAGGCTTGTCTGTAGTCTTGGGAGGCTCCATTCCATCTCAGCAGTCTCTGCACCTGAGGGGAGACTTTCAAGGGGAGTTTGAGTCTGGGTTTCCTGTTGTTCAGTTGTTCAGTCACTCAGTCATATCTGACTCTTTGTGACCCCATGGACTGCAGTGCGCCAGGCCTTCCTGTCCCTCACTATCTCTCAGAGTTTGCCCAAGTTCATGACCATTGAATTAGTGATGTCATCCAACCGTCTCATCCTCTGTCATCTTCTCTTCCTGCCTTCAATCTTTCCCAGCATCAGGGTCTTTTCCTGACATGTAGGTTATTCTTGCTGCGGTCCTTTGGGCACCCAAAGGCTTGCCATTATCACTTGTGTGCTTTCTTCCTCTCCTATAGTGAGAGTTGTCAAATACAGGCATACATTGTTCTGTTGCTCTTCACTTTATTGCACTTGGAAGTTATTTTGTTTTTTAACAAAATGAAGGTTTGTGGCAACCCTGCATTGTGCAAGTCTATCAGTGTTGTTTTTCCAACAGCATTTGTTCACTTCATGTTTCGATGTCTCGTTTTGGTAAGATTTCAGTATTTCAAAGTTTTTCACCATTATTGTATTTGTTATAGTGATCTGTGATCAGTGATCTTTGATGTTCTATTGTAGTTGTTCTTGGGTGCCATGAACCATGCCCATATTAGGCAATGAATTGCCTTAATTGATAAATGTGTGTTCTTACTTCTCCATTGACCAGCTGATTCCTTTTCTCTTTCTCTCTCCCTGAGCCTCCCTATTCCCTGAGACACAATAATATTTAAATTAGGCCAATTAATAATGTTACAATGGCTTCTAAGTGTGCAAGTGAAAGGAGTCACATGTCTCTCACTTTAAGTCAAAAGCTAGAAATGATTAAACTTAGTGAGGAAGGCATATGGAAAACTGAGATAGACTGAAAACTAGATCTCTTGTGTCAAACAGCCAAGCTGTTAATGTGAAGGAAATGTTCTTGAAAGCAATTAAATTTGCTACTCCAGTGAACACACAAAGGATAAGAAAGTAAAACAGCCTTATTGTTGATATGGAGAAAGTTTTAATGTTCTGGATAGCAGATCAAACCAGGCACAACTTTCCCTTAAGCTAAAGCCTAATCCAGAGCAAGGCCCTAACTCTCAGTTCTATGAAGGCTGAAAGAGGTGAGGAAGCTGCAGAAAAAAAGTTAGAAGTTAGCAAGTGTTGGTTCATAAGGTTTAAGGAAAAAAGCCATCTCCATAACATAAAAATACAAAGTGAAGCAGCAAGAGCTGATGTAGAAGATGTAGCAAGTTATTTAGAAGATCTAGCTGAGATAATTAATGAAGGTGACTGCGCTAAACAACAGATATTCAATGTAGATGGAACAGCCTTCTATTGGAAGAAATGCATTCTAGGACTTACATAGTTAGAGAGGAGAAGTCAATGTCTGACACCAGAGCTTCAAAGGATAGGCTGACTCTTGTTTAGGGGATCATGCAGGTAATGACTTGAAGTTGAAGCTCATTTCTCATTCCAAAGATCCTATGGCTCTTCAGGATTATGCTCTATCTACTCTGCCTGTGCTCTTGTAAATGCAACAGTGAAGCTTAGTTGACAGTGCATCTGTTTACAACATGATTTACTGAATATTTTAAGCCCACTGTTGAGACAAAAATGCTTAGGAAAAAAGATTCCTTTCAAAATATCACTGCTCATTGACAATGCACGTTGTCTCCCATGAGCTCTGATGGAGATGCACAGGAGATTAATGTTGTTTTCTTGCCTGCTAACACAACATCCATTCTCCAGCCCATGGGTCAAGGAGTAATTTCAGCAGTCTTTTTATGAAGAAACACATCTCATAAGGTTATAGCTGCCATAGAGAGTGATTCCTCTAATGGATCTGGGCAAAGTAAATCAAAAACCTTCTGGAAATGATTCATTATTCTAGATGTCATTAAGAAGCTTTGTGATTCATGGGAAGAGGTAAAATTTCAACATTAACGGTTGCTTGCAAGAAGTTGAATCCAACCCTCATGGATGACTTTGGGGAGGGGTGGGTTCAAGACTTCGGTGGAGGAAGAAACTGCAGATGTGGTGGAAATAGAAAGAGAACTAAAATTTAAAGTGAAGCCTGAAGATATGACTGAATTGCTGTAATCTCATAATAAAACTTTAATGTATGAGAAGTTGCTTATTATGAATGTGTAAAGCAGGTGGCTTCTTGAAATGGAATCTACTGGTGATGATACTGTGAAAACTGTTGAAATAACAAGAAAAGCTTTGGAATATTATATAAACTTAGTTGATAAAGTGGCAGCAGGGCTGAAGCGGATTGACTCCAATTTTGAAAGAAGTCCTGTTGTGGGTAAAGTGCTGTCAAACAGCGTCACATGCTGCAGAGGAAAATCATTCATGAAAGGAAGAATCTTATTTTAAGAAATTTCCAGAGTCACCCCAACCTTTAGCAACCACCACCCTGATCAGTAAGTAGCCATCAACATCCAGGCAAGACCCCTCCACCAGGAAGAAGATATGACTCACTGAAGTTTCACATGATAGTTAGCATTTTTAAGCAATAAATTATTTTAAATTAAGGTGTGTACATTACTCTTTTAGACATGATACTATTACACCCTTAATAGACTACAGTATATCTTTCATATACACTGGGAAATAAATTCTGTGTGACTCACTTTATTGTGGTGGTCTGTAACAGGTACTGTAAGGCATGTTATAAATTTAGTTAGAATTTAAGTTTTCTGGGGTCTTTTATCTGTTTTTAAAAATGAATGTTTTCTGGTTTCAGCTTATATATTTACCAAAGGACTTTCTGAACATAGCCCCTTCCCAAACTAGCTGCTGCTAAGTTGCTTTAGTCGTGTCCGACTCTGTGCGACCCCATAGACAGCAGCCCACCAGGCTCCTATGTCCATGGGATTTTCCAGGCAAGAGTACTGGAGTGGGGTGCCAGAGCCTTGGCTAATTCAAGTGCCATCTAGTGGCCAAACTAGTTTTTAACTAGTTTTTATTAAAAAAAAGCATCTGCCTACAATGTGGGAGACCTGGGTTTGATCCCTGGGCCAGGAAGATCCTCTGGAGAAGGAAATAGCAACCCACTCCAGTACTTTTGCTTGGAAAATCCCGTGGACCGAGGAGCCTGGTAGGCTACAGTTCACAGGGTCGCAAAGAGTCGGACACGACTGAGCGACTTCACTTTCACTTTGAGTTAAAATGCTAGAGAAATTGACTTTCACCATACCAGCTTAAAAGGACTAGGTCTAGGACATGAATATTACAAGTTACTGTAAATTGTGCTGGGACTGGTCCAAGCTATGCTGAAGTTACTGCGGGATCAATATTTCTGATTTCTCCATCTCTGAAGCAGGCAGCTGGGATAGGAGGACTTGAACCACAAAGTCACTGTGCTATGTATTTCCTGAGGGCATTTATCAAGGGGTCATAGAGTATTTGGTATTCATTTATTCATTTTTCAATCATTCATTCAGCATCAAATATTATACACACACACACACACAGCTAGGTTCAAGGTACTGTGTTAGAGAATAAAAGATTAACCAGACTGGGTGTTTTATTCTTTTAAAGGCTTGTTGTTCAATAGGAAAGATATACATCCATGACTTCAATGAAACTAGTTTTGTAAGATTTAGAATGGTGAATCTGACATGGTGCTAAGCTTAAAGAACACATGGACAGCAGAGGATGTAGGAAACTTCCAGCACTGCTCTAGGCTCAGTCTTGGGGGAGATAAGACATGCACTCACAGAACAGGAAGTGATATCGGATGGCAACTGAACTGAGTGGGTCTATCTGCAAGTGCTACCAGGAGACAGAAGGCTGCCTCTCTCAGCTCATCGCTCCCTGCCTCCCCTACGGAGCTTTGCACGTTTTGGAATCAGTAAACAATGGTTAGTACAGAAAGTAAAAATGAAATGAAAGTTGCTCAGTTGTGTTCAATTCTTTGTGACCCCCATGGACTCTATTCTCCAGGCCAGAATACTGGAGTGGGTAGCTGTTCCTTTCTCCAGGGGATCTTTCCAACCCAGTGGTCGAACCCAGGTCTCCTGCATTGCAGGTGGATTTTATTCCAGCTGAGCCACCAGGGAGGTGTTTTTCACATCTATGGTTATCAACTGCAAAATAGCTTTACAAAAACAAATAAATAAGTTGAGCCTATCACTGTAGTTGGCATTTAAGTCAGCTAATTTGTCTTAAAACTTTTATATAGATTTAAACTAGCTTATGTAATTAATACATCCCAATGAAAATTTTCTAGTGGATATTTTGTGGTTAATTTTGTTGATGACAAAAAGAGACCACAAAAAAAGAACACGAAGAAAAGTTGTATTTGAATTTGGCTTTGGTGTAATCTCTAGTAATCTCCCAAGTCCCATCTCTTCAGCAGCATTAAATTCTGTAGTGTTTTCCAACTCCATCCTCCACCATTTTCCTCCTTCGTGGTCATGAGTGATTAATTTTACTGACTTAATCTCAAACTGATATTTTTATAGTAAATCCTTTCGAACATTCAGAGACAGATTTGAGGTTTAAATTTGGGGAGTTTTTCAGTGCTCAGGTGGATTGTTGTTCTGAGTGCCGAGATGGGAGAGGGAACTTAAAAAGTGATTTATAAAGCAGGTGATATACATGACTTTCATATTACTTACTAAAGTCTGCAAGGTGAAAATTGATCTTGTTTTTTTTTTCCTTAAGAAAAATTCCAAAATCACTACTTAGTTAAAATTTCTAACTCAGCACCCCAGATTGTAATGTATTGGTATACATCTACATGATTTAATTCTGTCTTTAAAAATAGATAATAAGAAAACACTTCTGAGTGATTTGTGCTACAATAAAATTTGGTTTAATATATTGATAAAATATTAATTAAAATTAATATTAATTGATAAAATATTAATAAAAGTTAATATTAATTTTTTGCATTGCTTAGACATGCCAATAACTTTTGACATGGAGGCAACCTTTAGTTACTTAAAACGTACTTTTGTAGTGAGATGAGTAGTATTAGTTAATATGAACAGGTCTTATGCAAATCTCATGGGCCTAATATAATTTTTGTGAGTCTTATGATTAGAGAAGAAGCTTTGAGTTACAAGTCATTGTTTCTGAGATAACTGCTGAGAAAGAACTACAGCTACTCCTTTTTTCTGGGCAAAGGAGACTGCTCACAGATGCTCCTGCTGGACACAGCATTGGTCACAGCAACTCTACTCTGGCAGTGAATATTATTTTCATGATTCTCTGACTTTTCTTTTTTGCCAATCAAATATAAATTTGGATATAAGTGTTCTTTGTTACTGATTACAGAGGCAACAACCTGACAGCTTTAGAGTCAGTTAGATAGAGGATAGACTAGCAAGCAATAAGTGAGGTTTAGACTTAACTTCCATTAGTGAAGATGCTCCATCCATTCATTCACTCATTTACTCATTCATTTTTCCAACAAATATTTATTAAGTACCCACTATGAGATGGTGCCTTTGAACCATGGTGCTGGAGGCACCACATCGAAAGAATTGATGTCTACAAACTCTAGTGTTGGGGAAGACTCCTGAAAGTCCCATGGACAGCAAGGAGATCAAACCAGTCAATCTTAAGCGAAATCAACTCTGAATACTCATTAGAAGGACTGATGCTGAAGTTGAAGCTCCAGTATTTTGGTCATCTGATGTGAGCAACTGACCCTTTGGAAAAGCCCCTGATGCTGGGAAAGATTGAGGGCAGAAGGAGAAGGGAGTGACAGAGGATAAGACAGTTGGATGGTATCACTGATGTATTGAATATGAACTTGGGCAAACTCTGGGAGATGGTGAGAGACAGGAAAGCCTGTCGTGCTGGAGTCCGTGGGGTCACAGAGTCGGACACGATAGGGCGACTGAACAACAACAACAGTATGAGATGGTGAAGGACAAGGAAGCCTGGCCATGGGGTTGCAAAGAATTGGACGCGACTTAGCGACTGAACAATAACAACAATGTACCAGGTACTGTTCTAGGGGCTGGGGTTTCAGCAGTGCACAAAATAGGCCACCATCTTGGCCCATAGGCTCAAACTTACATTCTAGTGAATGGATATAGACAAAGAACTAAACAAATAATTAAAACATATAGTATGCAAATGCTAATAAGTTGTATGGAGAAAAATGAAACATGAATGGGGTAAGGGAGTTCCAGGATGAAGAAAGGGAATTCCACTCTAAATCAAATGGTCAGAGAAGACTTCACTGAGAACAAAGACAAAGGAAGCAAAGGAGTGAGCCATGTAAACATATTTGAGAGAAGAGCATTCTAGGCAGAAGAAACAACAAATGTTATGGCCCTGGGGTAGGAGAGTGCTTGATTGTGTCAACTGAACAGCAAGGAGGCTGATAAGGTGGGAATAGTAATGGAGTGGAGAAGATAGGGGCTGAAGTCAGAGAGGTAATGGGGCCAGATCATATAGGGCTTTGGGAGTCACTGTAAGGACTTGGCTGTTTTCTGTGAGGGAGAAGGGGAAGCACTGGAGGGTTATGAGCAGAGATAGCACTATTTGATTTGTTTTAAAAGAATCATTATGACTGATTTGCATTGTTGCATGGCAGAAACCAATACAACATTATTGTAATTATTACTCAATTAAAAAAAGAAAAAAAAGAATCACTATGACTTCTTCACTGAAATAGGAAGCAAGGTCATCAGCTGAGAGTGTGGAGAAAGGAGACGGAGCTGGTAGAGATTATGATGCAGCGCTTAGGAGAGTGGGACAATGATTTAATGGGGGAAATTATGTGAGTACCAGGCAGCATGGAAGGCCCACTTAGGATTATTGGTCATAATTTAAAGTGAGATCAGTCAGCTGTGTGGAGCAGGTAGAGTAGGATTTAATGAGGGCTGAGGTTTTGCCAAGTGACTTAGAGAAGGAAGGGTGGGAAAAGAGAGTCGAGTGTCACTCGGGAATGATTTAGTGATCGGCTCTGGAGTTGAAGCTGAGTAAGTAGAGAAGAGAGTCCATGAGGGGCAGGGACAGTGAAGAGGTGGTAGGTTCCATGGACTAGAGGTGTCATGTTGGGTGTGGGACAGAGTGAGCTGGTCAGAGAGTGATATGCTTGAAGTTAAGATCGTGGTAGAAAACTGGCTTCATTTAGGGTGTGGTAAGAAAATTATCTTTCTCAAATGAAGTATAAAAATGCCACAGACAAATGTTCATTATATTTGAATCCCTTTGAATCATGCCATTCTTTCTAGAATCCCCCCCACCCCATATTTGAGTTTTTAGAATACCAGCAGAAGATAGTATAGCAGAAGTCCAGTGGCTGACTTAGAGGATTAGGTACTCAGTTTGTAGATTTCACTAAGAAAGAAAAATTATGACCTAGCAGAATCAATTTTCCCAAGATTATTTGCTTTATCCTAACTTAAAAAAAAGGTAAAAGAAACAGCAACAACAAAAATAAACAGCGCTGAGATCAAGAACAAAATATTCCTTGTTCAGTTGGAAATATTCAGCAAACAGATGAAAATCACATTTACATTTTCCATTGTCCCAAGCACTAGCTGCAGAATAGGAAAACACTTGTGAATGATAGCACAGTAATGGTTATAGTAAAACAAAAACTGAAGGATTACCCAATAAATACTTATTATTGGAATGCACATCTTATTTACAAAAGCATGCTGTTTTTGTGTTGACTTTTGAAGAGAGAATGTTAGACTCTAAGCACATAAAACTTGAAAGAAATATAAATATAAATTATTTAGAGCTTCTTAAGTACAGATTAAAATGCCAACATTTGGAATTTCATAACTTATAAGTTAGGCTGCTTGAGTCAAAATTGCATCAGGATGTGTAAGGATCCCCTAAGTTAAATTGGAGTGAGGATTTGAAAACATCTGCTTTTTATGTTGTTGTTACTTTCCAGAAGCCTTTCTAGGTATAGATACTGTTAAAAAAAAAAAAGAGATGCTTAAAGCTCTGTGGGTGATTAAATATCAAGGATAATTAGCTATGCAATTATTTTGAAGAAGTAAATTGAAAGTGACTTACATACAAATTTAAAAAAAAAGGGTAAGCCCACAAGAAATACAGGTTTTGTTGTTTTATCTTTATGCCCCGTTGCTTTGCCTCAATGCAGTATTAAGTATTACTATTAACAGTGAAGTATGTTATTTTTAAGATAAATTAAAGTCATATTGTCAAAATTACAGATCTTGGTGTCCTGGGTTCCCCCTCACCTTTGCTTAAATGCTGGAGGGATTTACATGGCTTTCGTTTTCAATCTACATATCAGTCTTTGGGCTTAGAGCTTTATCAAGTTAAGAGTACAAGGTGCTTTGTAAAGAGCTGATGTAGGTCCTCACAAAGTGAAGTAACCAACCCATTAATTGAAAATATTTGTCTAAGCAAAAGTCAGGAAGGAGAAGGTTTGTTACTAAAAATCCAATCTTAGCTACATTTGGAAACAAGAGTAGGAAATGGCAACCCACTCCAGTATTCTTGATTCCATGGACAGAGAGCCTGGTGTCTGCAGTCCATGGAGGTGCAGAGAGTCAGACATGACTGAGGGACTGAGCAGCACAAGCGCAGTAAGCCAGCCACCCAGTAACACGAAAGCCCCTTCAATGTTTAAAAGCACCACAATCTTTCCATTAGTGTATGATTTAAAAAGCTGGATAAAAATAATCCTACAGTTGCGAATGTGTATGATATCACAACTAGTTAAATCAATTACTGACCATTTGGGACTTGCTAGATTTGGTTGCGGAGAAGGCAATGGCACCCCACTCCAGTACTCTTGCCTGGAAAATCCCATGGAAGGAGGAGCTTGGTAGGCTGCAGTCCATGGGGTCGTGAAGAGTCAGACATGACTGAGCGACTTCACGTTCACTTTTCACTTTCATGATTGGAGAAGGAAATGGCAACCCGCTCTGGTGTTCTTGCCTGGAGAATCCCAGGGACGGGGGAGCCTAGTGGGCTGCCGTCTGTGGGGTCGCACAGAGTCAGACACGACTGAAATGACTTAGCAGCAGCAGCAGTAGCAGATTTAGTTGAGAACTGCAAGTAGCTCTCAATGATCTTATAGTTTCTTAGAGGAGATAAGAATAATATATACCCATGACAGGAGAATACAACATATGATGAATGAGCTTAGGAAAGGGCCACTATCAGTGCTTTTCCTCTCAAAAAACTTTTTTCCTCCTGGGAGACTTAATTCCTTTTGCACTTGGTTTTACTTATTACACTCTCAACTCACATAGTACTTATTATACACTTAACCACCTTAGAAAATATTTATCCAGTTTTTGGGTCATGGATGGAGGAGCCTGGTAGGCTGCAGTCCATGGGGTCGCTAAGAGTCCGACACGACTGAGCGACTTCACTTTCACTTTTCCCTTTCATGCACTAGAGAAGGAAATGGCAACCCACTCCAGTGTTCTTGCCTAGAGAATCCCAGGGACAGGGGAGCCTGGTGGGCTGCTGTCTATGGGGTCGCACAAAGTCGGGTACGACGGAAGCGACTTAGCAGTAGCAGGACCTGAGTTATCCTTCTAGATTTGGAGAATTCTTTACCGTAAGAGTTTTGGTAGGAGGAAGATGAAAAAAGCCAGATAGTCACTTTCCCACACTTCTTTGCAGCTAAGGTCGACCAATCTGACCAAGTCAACCAATCAATTAAAAACTATGACAGCTTTATTGAGGTATAATCCACAAACCATTCAGTTCACTCAAAGTGTACAATTCAGTTGTCATAAGTGTATTCACAGAGTTGCATAACCATCCACAACTGATTTTAAAACATTTCTATCACCTCAAAAAGAAACCTCATATTTATTAGAAGCCATTTCCCATTCCCCTAACCTCCTCAGCCCTAGGCAACTCTGTTCTATTCTTGGTCTGTCTAGATTTACATATTCTGGATATTTCATTTGAATGGAATTATATAATAGTTCTTCTGTAATTGCCTTCTTTCACTTAGTATAATGTTTTCAAGTTTCATCCATGTTGTAGCAAGCATCAGAGCTTCATATATTGTTGAATAATATTCTATTGTATGAATATACCACATTTTATCTATTCATCAGTTGATGGACATTTGAGTTATTTTTGTGTATGATGTGAATTAGGATGGCATGTGAATATCAAAGTGTCTCACCCAGCATCACTTTTTGGAAAAAGTTTTCCTTCCCACATTAAATTGTCTTGGCACCCTTGCCAAAAATCAATTGACTGTAAATGTGAGGATTTATTTCTAGATTCTCAATTCTATTCTTTTGATCTATGTGTCTATTCTTAGGCTAGTACCTACTGTTTTAATTACTATAGTTTTGAAGAAAATTCTGAAATCAGGAATGATTTCTGCTTTTTCAAGATTTTTTGGCTGTTCTGAGTTTCTTGAATTTCCATATGAATTTTAGCATCAGCATGTCAATTTCTGCAGAGATGCCAGCTGTATTTAGGTAGAGATTTTGATGAATCTATAGATCACTGTGGGTACTAATGCCATCTTAATAATTTTGTCTCTAGTCCATGAACTGATATATTTCCATTTATTTAGGCCTTCTTTAATTTCTTTCAGTAATATTTTATAGTTTCTAGAGTAGATGTTTTTCACTCCTTTTGTTAAATTTATTAAGTATTTTATCTTTTGCTAATATTGTAAGTGAAATTGTTTCCTTAATTTCACTCTCTATTTTCTCATTTCTCATGACTAATTAAGTACAATTGTGTTTTGTATATTGATCTTGCATTATGCCACCTTACTAAACTTGTATATTAGTTCCAGTAGTTTTTTTAAGTGGATCTCTTAGGATTTTCTGTATACAAGGTCATGTCATTTGCAAATAGGTATAATCTTATTTTTTGCTTTCCAATATGGATGCCTTTTACTTTATTTTCTTCCCTAATTTCCACATCTAGAACCTTCATTACAAGTCAAATAGAAGTAGTGAGAATGGATGTTTTTATCTTATCCCTCTCATAAGAGTGAACCATTCAGTCTTTCACCATTAAGTTCAACCCATCAGATTTTAGATGCAGAGAAGTAGTCACTCTTGCAGAATCCATTCTGATTTCCCTTTCCTGCTTTATTTATTGTACTTATCACATTCAGATATACCATATGTTTTAAACTTTTTTTTGTTTGTTTTATAGTCTGTTCCCTGCTCCTGCTCCTGACTGCCTCCTACCTAATGTAAGTGCCATTAGCGCAAGTACTTTTGTTAGTTTTGGTCACTGGTTCATCAAAAACTCTGAACATGCTGGACATATAGTAGCACTCAATACTTATCTGTTGGTTGAAACAATAATACCATGGTCTGTTTTCTGTTGCTTGGTTTGTAAACTCTTTTGTGAAAGGAAGCATGGTTTTGGATTTGAAAATGATTTTGTTTTATCTGTGCATGTGTGTGCTTAGTCACTCATTTGTGTCCAACTCTTTGCGACCCCATGGATTGTAGCCCACCAGGCTCTTCTGTCCATGGGATTTCCCAGGCAAGAATACTGGAGTGGGTTGCCATTTCCTACTTCAGAGGATCTTCTGAACCCGGGACTCAAACCTGCATCTCTTGCGACTCCTGTAGGAAACTCCTCCAAGAAACCAGTAGACAGATTCTTTGCCACTGGGAAGCATAAAATATATTGAACATGGTAGGTGCTCAGTAAATGGTGGTGAAATAGAATCAAACATTCCATTGAGGACAAAGGGCTTCATGGAAATGAGAGTTGAGCTAGGACTGAAGGATGAGTAGGAATGAGATGAACAGAAGTAGGGACATTTTAGGGGTATTAAATGTAAATTTTGTTACTTTGGTTTAAATACAATCAGCTGTACAGAAATTTATTCTCTCGCAGTTCAGTTCAGTCACTTAGTTGTGTCTGATTCTTTGTAACTCCATGGACAGGAGCACGCCAGGCCTCCCTGTCCATCACCAGCTCCTGGAGCTTGTTCAAACTCATGTCCATTGAGTCGGTCATGCCATCCAACCATCTCATCCTATTGTCCCCTTCTCCTCCTGCCTTCAGTCTTTCCCAGCATCAGAATCTTTTCCAAACGAGTCAGTTCTTCGCATCAGGTGGCCAAAGTATTGGAGCTTCAGCTTCAGCATCAGACCTTCCAATGAATATTCAGGACTGATTTCCTTTAGGATTGACTAGTTTGATCACCTTGCAGTCCAAGGAACTCTCAAGAGTCTTCTCCAACACCACAGTTCAAAAGCATCAATTCTTTGGTGCTCAGCTTTCTTTATGGTCCACCTTGAACATCCATACATGACTACTGGAAAAACCATAGCTTTGACTAGACGGACCTTTGTTGGCAAAGTAATATCTCTGCTTTTTAATATGCTGTCTAGGTTGGTCATAACTTTTATTCCAAGAGGCAAGCTTCTTTTAACTTCATGGCTGCAGTCACCATCTGCAGTGATTTTGGAGCCCAAGAAAATAAAGTCTGACACTGTTTCCATATCTATTTGCCATGAAGTAATGGGACCAGATGCCATGATCTTTGTTATTTGAATGTTGAGTTTTAAGCCAGCTTTCTCTCTCAGTACTGGAGACTAAAGGCTTGAAATGAAGGTGTTGGTAAGGTCATCCTCTGGGGAAGGATACTTCCTGGCCTTTTCTTCTAGTAACCTCAAGCTTGCAGCTGCTGTGCTTCTGTATCTGATGCCATTGTCACGGAATGTTCTCCCTGAGTGTGTTTGCCTTCTCATGGAATTTTTCTCTTCTTTGTTTTTTCATTCTGTAAAATTGAATTATAGTCGATGTACAATGTTTTGTTAATTACTGCTATACAGCAAAGTGATTCAGTTATTTATATATATGTATAAATATATAGGCTTCCCTGGGGACTCAGTGGTAAAGAATCCATCTGCAATGCAGAGGACATGGGAGATGTGGGTTTGAGCCCTGGGTGGGGAAGATCCCCTGGAGTAGGGCATGGCAAACCACTGCAGTATTCTTGCTGGGAAAATCCTGTGAACAGAAGAGCCTGGTGGGCTACGGTCCATGGGGTCACAAAGAATTAGACATGACCTAAGTGACTGAGCATGCAGGCATTTATGTATACATACATTCTTTTTTAATATTCTTTTCCACCATGGCTTATCATAGGATTTTGAATATAGTTCTCTGTGCTATATGGTAGGACCTTGTTATCAATTCTGTATATTTTATATAAAAAAATAATATATATAAGCTCTTAGCTCATATCTGCTAACCCCACCCTCACACTCTATCCCTTCACCAACCTCTCCGTTGGGCAACCACCAGCCTGTTTTCTATGTCTGTGAATTTTTCTCTTCTATAAGTACATCAGTGATCTTGGATTAGGGCTCATCCTAATGACCCCATGTTCACTTGATTACATGTGCCAAGACCCTATTTCCAAATGAGGTCACATTTGCGAGTACCAGGGCTAGGAGGACTTCAGCAGATATTTCTGAAGTACACAATTCAGCCTATAATGCCATGACTCTACGTTTAATGTGACCCATTTCCACTTTCTCAGTCTCCCCTCTTGCTTGTCACTCCCTGTGCTCATGCTGAACAGGTTATTGTTGTCCTGTCTGGAATGCCCCAGTCTGATAGGGGAGCACAATGTGATACTTTACAGCTCAGCTTAAGAGTCACTTTCTTTGGGAAGTCTTCCTTGAGTCCGAGTCAGGTTAAGGGCTTCTCTGTTAGGCCCATTATAATGTTTGTCCTAGTGCACTGTAATTATTGATTTACCTGTCTCTTTCTTACACTCACTCTGAAGTTTTGAAGGCAGAGACTTTTTGTCTTACTTAATCATTGTGTTGTCCTGGTTTAGCACAGTGCTTAGCAGCTGGAAGACACCCAATAAATATTTACTATTGAGTATGAGGGCTTCTCCCGTGGCACTAGTAGTAAAGAACCCGCCTGCCAGTGCAGGAGACATAAGAGGTGTGAGTTCCATCCCTGGATCTGGAAGATTCCCTGGAGGAGAGCATGGCAACCCACTCCATTATTCTTGCCTGGAGAATCCCATGAACAGAGGAGCCTGGCGGGCTGTAGGCCATAGTATCACAAAGAGTTGGACACAACTGAAGTGACTTAGCACACATGAGTAATATTAGAAAGGAAGTTTGATAGGACCTAGAAACCAGTAGGGTGTAAAGGAAGAAGAAATAAAGGATTACTTTAGAACTTTGTATATAAGTAGAATTTTGAGGTATGTATGCGAAGGAAAAGCGAAATTCAAAAAGGAGATGATTTGGGGGAAAATATTATAATCCCAATTTAAAAGGGACATGGAATAAATATATGATAGAGTAAGTAGAGTGGGAGGACAAGGATTGGGCCTTATGGTTGTGTTTTTAGTAGTTAGAAATCTGCCTGGCATTAGAGAGACCATCAATTCATATTTACCACATGAAATGTGCTTCCCTGGTGGCTCAAATGATAAGGAATATGCCTGCAATGAAGGAGACCTGGGTTCAACTCCTGGGTTGGGAAGATCCCCTGAAGAAGGAAATGGCAACCCACTCCAGTGCTGTTGCCTGGAGAATTCTATAGGCAGAGGAGCCTGGTGGGCTACAGTCCATGGGATCGCAAAGATTCAGACATGTGACTAACTTTCACTTTTCACATGAAATGTAAAGCAAATGTTCAGGTCTCCAAATTGATGTTTCTACTGACCAAATAGAAAAGTTGTGGACAGTGAACTAATTTGGGAGCTGGGAAGATAAAGCCTTCAACTTTGGGTATTTTGATTTAAAAGTTAGAACAGAATGATTAAAGGAGAAATTTCCAGTAGATAAATCTAGAGCCATGAAAAGAGCTATTACTTGAAAGTCACAAATGTTTATTTGGAAGTTATCAATTTAGAGATGATAATTGAAGATGGAGGTAGATGAAGTTTTAGAAGGATTGGGCATAGAGTGAAAGATTGAAGAATAGAGGTCAGGACTTTGGGAAAACACACATTTGGGTACCAGGAGGTGAAAGTTAAGCCAAAAGGAGATGGAGATGGCAGCCACAGAATGGATCACTTGGATATGACAGTATCACAGAATCCAGGAGGGAACATAATTTGAATAACAGGAGGTCATTAGCTGGACCAGATGCTGGAAAAAGATAGAAAATAATGAAGACTGAGAAAAGCTCATCAGCCTTAGCCTAATTCAGTCACTTTTGACCTTCAAGGGACATATATCAGTGGAGTATTGCCAGTTATCTAATCTTAGGTATTTAAAAAGGAATTTGGTGACAGTTTGGTGACAGTAGGAGAGGTGACGTTCAGTAGACCATATAATTAAATTTGGCAAGGAAAGGAGAGAAACTGGATAATATCTTGGAAGGTCAGCACAATCAACAGATTTCTTGCTGTCCTTTTGAAGTGTGGTGCACTTTTGACAAACTTAGTGTTCTATATCTTGAGTGGTTGGTTCCAAAATCAGGCTAGAGCTAAAAGAGTGAGTTACAAAGTTGGAGAAAGCATGGAGCTTTTAGCCTGACAAACCACAAGAGTGTCCTGCTGGGTACTCTGGGTACTTATGCTTTGTTATGTGGCCACCACTGGAAAAGCGAAGTGAGGCAGGAAAGGTCACGAGAACTTTTTATGGTGGAACAGAAATTGTTAGGTCCCAGAGCAGAATCAGCTCATTGGAACAGAAGAGACCAAGCAAGCATCTCTGTTTATAAATAAAGCAGCTGAGGTTCAGAAAGAAGCCCTGGGACCTCTGGGTTTTCATGAAGAAGCATCCACGTTGTTTGATAGGATGATGGGTTTGTTTGCCCTTCTCCTCAGACTGAGGGGAATTCCATGACACCATTGCTGCTCCCTAAGAGAATACTGGATTGTAGACAAAGCAATAATTGCTGTCTCTCCTTTTTATTGAGGATGTTGCTGATCAGAGAGTATTAGCCTCTTTGGGGACACAGTCTCCTTCTCAGACAACTTCTAGAACCAATTTGGCTGTGGTTTGCAAATAGAGATGGGGAAATGGAGGCCATGTTGTTGGCTCCCCAGGGTCATCATTAACCAAGCCAGCCGGCTGACAAGCCTGTGGCTATGGAAACCAACCTTACTGAGGAAGATGGATTATAAAAAGAAGCCTCTTTTCTTTTCAATGGAATGATGTCTTGATCCTGTCAATTAGATCTTGCAGAAATATTAGGTTGGATCATTTAATGTTCTCAGTCAATACTTTATCAGTTTTTTTTCTTAATATCCTCTCTTATTTGACCTTTTTTGTTCTATTGAAGACAGCGATGAATACTGCATTTTTCTTCTCACAAAGGTTTTTACATGTGAACTCAGGATATCCTTTGTTTTCACATGTGTAAACTCAGAAGTTCTACTATGGAGAAAAAATAATGTGTGGTGCTGGGCACACCTTTGCTGCAGGGGTTCAAAATGATGAAAGAAATAGGAAGCTGGGAGTTGGCTATATCAGTATCTATTTATATGCAAATTATCAGTTTTCTTCTCAGAAATATATTCTTCATCTTCATTGGGGTCTGGAGGAAATATGATATGTCTTATGTGCTACCAACTCTTATGTCTGTTATGTATATATGCAAATGCTACACGCATACACAAACATATACACACATTCATACAGAAATTCCTCACCTACTTGGAAACTCCTTATGCAGGGATAATAGATACTAAGATTGAAGGACAGGAGGAGACTGTGTGTGACAGAAACACAGAAGTGTTTATTAAAGAATTCTTTGGGGTATGTGCGTGCATGCTAAGTTGCTTCAGTCATGTCCGACTCTGCAACCCTATGAACTGTAGCCCGCCAGGCTCCTCTGTCCATGGGATTCTCCAGGCAAGAATACTGGCGTGGGTTTTCTTTGGGGACTTGAGGTATTTTCCTCTAAACTTATCTTTTATTTCCCACACTGTTGTACAGTTTTTACATCATTATTCTAGATGTCACTGAAAAGCCTGAGGCAGCCTATTTAGAAATGTCTCTAAACATATTAAACCAAATAGCAAGTAAATAATTTTAATCATAACTTGCAGCCAATAAAAACCTTCCAGTAACTGGCAAAATCTCAAAACCTTTGAAAGTTTCCTCTCCAACGACAGAATTCTATAGGATATTAAAACCAAGTTCAGAATTTAGAAGGGAATTCTGTGGGTGGCATAAATGAGAAAACATCTCAAGGCCTTTCAAAACCAGAAATTAGGCATAGTGTTACGTTTCAGTTATGGATGGAGTATTTCTCTTCACTTTTCATTCTACACTGAGACAGTGTCGGAAGCTAACCAGAAACTGCTTTGTGTAGGATGTTGAGAAACAGGAGGTATCAATACCCAAGATAAAAGAGATTAGAGGAAAGGTCACCAATAGGAGACCCAAAGAAGCTAGAGTTGGAGAATCAACAATGGTCATACATGCAAAAGATTCACAGTATATTAAAGAGATCACATTCTATTTTAGAGCAAGACTTCTGCTAGGCTATCTTAAAGAGAAGATTTTCTGTTTTTAAAAATAACTCCAAAGAAGGACCCATGGCCTCTATTGGTAACCCATTAAAATATTTAATAACCCTTTCTGTCAGGATTTAGGTTCATTTGTTCTGTTATAGCCAAGTGAAACTTGTTATGAGTTTAGATGAACTAGCCTGACACTCTCCCCTGGAGTAGTGTAGACAAGAATGTAGACATTCTTGTAAGTGAGGATTACGGTTAGATACTTACTTTCAGGAAACCAAAATTCCTTTATCCTTAATTTTTTTTTTTAAATAAATTTATTTATTTTAGTTGGGGGCTAATTACTTTACAATATTGTAGTAGTTTTTGCCATACATTGACATGAATCAGCCATTGGTTTACATGTGTTCCCCTTCCTGGACCCCGCCTCCCACCTCCCTCCCCATCCCATCCCTCTGGGCCATCCCATTGCCCCAGTCCTGAGCATTTGTCTCATGCATCGAACATGGAATGGTGTTCTGTTTCACATATGATAATATACATGTTTCAATGCTATTCTCCCAGAACGTCCCACCCTCACCTTCTCCCTCAGAGTCCATAAGACTGTTCTATGCATCTGTGTCTCTTATTCTGTCTCGCGTATAGGGTTATCGTTACCATCTTTCAAATTCTATATATATGCATTAGTATACTGTATTGGTGTTTTTCTTTCTGGCTTACTTCACTCTGTATAATGGGCTCCAGTTTCATCCATCTCAATAGAACCGATTCAAATGTATTTTTTTTAATGGCTGAGTAATATTCCATGTGTATATGTACCACAGCTTCCTTATCCATTCGTCTGCTGATGGACATCTAGGTTGCTTCCATGTCCTGGCTATTGTAAACAGTGCTGCGATATCCTTAATTTTTATACTCCTTAGTCATCTTGACTGCTTTCCTCTAAACCCTTCAAAGTGCCCTGAATACAGAAATTATGAAGTTGGTTCTTGTTGATGATTATCTCAGGGTCAGACTTCTCATTTTGGGCTCTACAGGAGATGTGAAAACGTTGAAGCAATTTTCAGTGTTTTTCCCTTGTAAAATATCTGATGGGTAATGTTTACATGTGTAACAATATTAAAATGGATGTTTCAGCCAAGATCCAAAGTTCCGATTAATGCTGTGTTCTAAAGGAGGAGGTGATTCCTATGCAGGATTTCACAAGGAGTAAACTGAGAACTGGTTACATGATTATTAGGTCTTACCTTTTTGATTGGAGGATAATTGCTTTACAGTGTTGTGTTGGTTTCTGCTGTACAACAACATGAACCAGTCATAACTATATATGTATCCTTTCCCTCTTGAGCCTCCATCCCTGTTACATGATTCTTAAATTCCTCGCCCATATAAAGATCTTGAAAAATTTGAGACAGTAGAGGAGGTTTCAAGATTTGTAAGGACTTTTTTTGGAGAGCATTGTGGGGAATCCTATCTCCAAGGAGGCAGATTGGGAGGGTGTTTTCTTCTTCATCTCAGATCAGGAGAAAGGAGATTTAAGAAATGGCATGGAGAACTTCATATGTGTCCCCCGTCATTAAGGGAATATTGTGGACTAGTGTAGGTGATTACATGGAAAAATCTAAAAGGCAGAGAGACCAGCCTGTTAGATGCTCTAATTGCAGGAATGAAGGAGAAGTAGCTATGTTGATTGACTCTCATTCCAGTGTATGTTGGGCAAAGAATACTGAGAGTATTTGCCGTGGACCAGATGTGGGATGTGCAAGGGAAAACTGGCTTACAGTTTGGGACTCAAAGTAATATTAGGATCTAGTTCTTTCTCCATTTCTCAGGGTAGTTTTGTGTGTGTGTGTGTTCAGTCTGTTCTTGGTAGGCCCTCTCTTAGTAATTACAGGATGGATGTCAGAAGTTCCTGGGTAAATCCTCTTCTAGCTTCAAAACCAGGGGAATAGAGCAAGAGTCTTTATCCCACTGTTTTTCCTTTGGTTTATTTGCTTTTATTTCTCTTTTAAATGAAGAATAGCTTTAAGGGTTGCTTACTTTAGCTGAAATAAATCTGAATGATCCTACTCCTTTGGAGTAAAACTTAATGCTTATCAATTTCCTATTGTATTTAGCTTCTGGTTGGAATTTGAATAAACGAAAACCTAAATAAAATAGGTGAAAGTTCCCTGACTATTCAGGTGAATACACAAAACTCAAGGTGGTAACTTTTCTTCTAAGTCACTTGGGTACCTGTTATTGTTGACCTTAGGAGGTAACCCCACTGTTCTTAGCACATGGCCTGAGATTTGCTTCTAGTGAACTGGCTAATGTCACGTATTTGGCCCTGAACGATGACTTTGAGTCGAATTGTGTATTTCACCCATGGAGCTGGGAAGACTGTCCCATCCAGCTGAGAGTGGGGAAGGGATAAATCCCCAAATGAATTTTAAAGTCATTCCAGAGAAAGGAGGGGTGTAGATGCCAGGTAGACCAGCTGTAAAGGTTCTGCACACTGTATATTGGCAGGCATTATACCTTTCTCCTTTTCTTAGTTTGTATGTGGTAAAAAAAAGAAAGAATATAGACCTGTGTGGGCAGTGAAATCTTTTCTAAGATTAAATGTGAGGTCAACTCTAGAAAAAGTGAGATGAGAATGTTCCTGATGAGAATCTGGAGCATTTAATGAACTTACAGGAAACCTGAGAAGTTAGAAGTTAGGAAAGTGAATGGTTCTGTACTGGGAAACCCTCAGCAAGATGTGATTATAAATCTCTGTGAATGGGATGAATGAACATTTAAGCCTCACATTGCCCTCAATAGTTTCAAGTTAACAAATAGTCTACAGTGATAGTGCTTAATATGTGCCATAACCTTGAGCAAAAATGGTTCTCTATATAAAGTCCTCTAATAATATTCTTTCATAGTCCTCTGTATTTTCTTTCATAGAAGGAACACAATTTTCTACTATACATTTTGGTGGGATCATTTATATTTCACACTAGACTGTAAATTCCATGAAGGCAAGAGTTATGTCCATTTTGCTTACCATTGGATCACCAGCATTTTGCAGAGTATATTTTGCAGCACTTAGTAGATATTCGGGCTTCCCAGGTGGCTCAGCTGGTAAAGAATCTGCCTGCAATGCAGGAGACCCCAGTTTTGATTCCTGGGTCAGGAAGATCCCTTGGAGAAGAGTAGGCTACCCACTTCAACATTCTTCGGCTTCCCTGATGGCTCAGATGGTAAATTATCTGCCTGCAATGCGGGAGACTGGGTTCAATCCCTGGGTTGGGAAGATTCTTTGGAGGAGGGCATGGCAACCCACTCCAGTATTCTTGCCTGGAGAATCCCCATGGACAGAGGATTTGTTTGTAGCCTGGCGGGCTACTGTCCACCGGGTCACAAAAAGTTGGACATGACTGAGCAACTAAGCACAGCACAGTAGATAATCAGTAAATGTTTGCTGAATGGATGATTGAATAAAGACTGTTTCCTTAGTCTCAGAGCAAGACTTGGGAAAAGAAGCACAGGTTTGCTTGTTTGTTTGCTTTTTCAGTTTTAACAAGCTTCACTTTTTCTAGGTTCTTCTTTCCTTTTTTACTTTTATTTTTAATTAGATGGTAATTGCTTTACAATATTGTGTTAATTTCTTCTATACAATATTGTGAATCAGCTACAAGTATACATGTAAACATGTTGGTATGGGGAAGGAGGACCTGTTTGCCTTACTTACTTACTTACAGTTTGCCTGCCAGAAAATGACTCAAATATCTGATGTGGGTCAGGTTGCACTGTCTGTTACTCAAAGCATTTACTGTAATTCTCTGACAGGAATTTGCTTTCAAAATTGGTACATGATGAAAAAGGATGCTGCCTGGTGTGAAATAGATGTTTGTAGATGAGAGACATCCTAAAGGACAGGGTGTTACTTATAAGATTAATAATCTGGACCCTTTGGTGACAAACAAAAGTTACATTTGCATTCTGATACCAATTGGGTTTCTTGAACTCTTTAATTAACAGAAATTGATAGGAGGCCAGTTGAGGAGTTCAGGCAAGACTTTCCTGGTCCCTGGCTGCTCCACAAGGGAGAACGAGAAGCAGGTTCTCTTGCTTGCTCCCTGAGGTAGGGGCAAGCTGGTTCTTTACATGGGGTGAGGGTGGGGGCGGATCTGGGGTTGGGCTGGAGGGGTGGCTTGGGTGGCCTGCCCGCCCTTTGAGGAGCCCTGTCAGGATCGCATGCAGAACCCTCTCTGCTCCTAGCACCTCATGAGTGGCAGTTGGTGTTTGGCCTTTTTGTAGTCTTATTGTTCATAATACGCCCCAACTGTGCATGCAGTGATTTTTGGTCCCTTATGTAGTTTCGTTGTATTCTGTGGCCCAAGGAGATATTTGTCCAGGTGCAAGCACTGCAGCAAAGGGTCCCAAGGCCCAACATATTTCACTACTATATACATTTTTCTGTGTTTTGATTTCAAAAAATCCATCTATGTAATAAATGTATTGTAAACTCTTTCCCTCAGGTAACATAATCTTCGTAATAATCATTTAATGGCTATATAGTCTTTCAGTGTTTAGACTGTCCTTAAGACAGTTAATCATGCTGCTGTCCTTAAACACTTAGTGTCTTCTAATTTTTCCAATGCTGTAAATAACACAGGGAGCAACAGCTCTGTGCGTAACAGCTTATACCATCCCTTGGGTATTTTTCTAAGAAAGTTCCCCTCAGGTATTATTCCAGGTTGCTAGCTTTGGGAATGAGGAGTTATACATATATATATTTTTTTAAACAGAAGATGCATTTTCAGATATTAGAAGCTGAGTCTGTATTCTGTCCAGGAAGGGTCCTGCTGTTGGTGAAGCCTTAGAGTAGGAGTGACTGGGATATCAAGTCCCTGCCTGGGTACCTATTTCAGAGCAATGAAGAGTCTTGGCCAATATAAAAAAAGAAACCAGAGAATCTATTTTGTTCATTTTTAAAAATTTTCCAGTTTACTTTTCAATCCCAACTTGTACTTTGGGATTTGTGTTTTTTTTAATATAAACATTATTTTTAAAAACAAATTTAGATTTACATAAAAATTATGAAGATACTAAAGAAAGTTTCCATATACTCTCCTGACACCCAGTTTGCATGATTATTAGCATCTTACATTAGTATGATGAGTTTGTTATAATTAATGAGCCAATTGGTATATTATTAGATTTGTGTCCTTAACATTTGCTTTTCAAAATTGAAATTATAAGGATTTTCGTGCAATAAAGCAGCACTTAAATAAGCCTAAAGTTAAAGAAAGGAAAAGTCATAGTATGATCATATGATCATAGTCACAGATGCGTCTTGAGAAGGCCAGAAAAGTGGTCCTTGCCCTTATTTCAACTTAAAAGAATCACTGTGGAAGGCACCAAGGGAGGGGGAGGGTAAAGGGGGGACGTGGTGTAAACGGCATGGCTGCCACCTTGTTTGTAGCCTGGCTTCTAGCCCACTCCGTTCTCCGTTCTCAGTGATGCACGCTCCCCCCTTACCCCACTGCAGTGCCCTGCCCTCTGCAGTGCCCCACTGCCCAAGTGCTGAGGCGGCTCCTGCTGGTCCCTGGACTTCCCAGTCGAGGCGTTTGTCACAGTGTCCACAGGAGGAGGATTTGGTGGTGCTAGCAGCAGTGGTGCCCAGCAAACTCTGTATTCTTTCTGGCCTCGTGTCACGGGAGAAATGTGGAATTTAACAGTGAAAGATTTCTGAGTACAGAAACTCCCACTGGCTCGTGTTAAGAAGATTATGAAACTGGCTGGCGATGTGAAGATAATCAGTGCAGAAGCCCCTGTGTTGTTTGCCAGGAAGCCCAGATTTTTATCACAGAGTTGACTCTTGAGGCCTGGATCCACACAGAGGAGAACCAGCGCCAGACTCTTCAGAGGCATGACATTGCCATGGCAATTACACAATGTGATGAGTTTGACTTTCTCATTGATGTTGTTCCGAGAGATGAGTGGAAACCAGCAAAGTGTCAGGAGAAGGTGCGCGGGTCTGTAACTCTTGCCGAACCTATTTAGGACTGCTTCAGGTTGGCTCAGCAGCCCACTGCCGATCAAGTCCAGGGGCAGCAGCAAGGCCAGCAGACCACTCACTTCACAACCACCCTCAAGCCTGGGCAGATCATCATTGCACAGCCTCAGCAGAGCCAGACCACACCTGTGACCATGCAAGCTGAAGAAGGTCAGCAGGTCCAGGCCCAGCCACACGGTCAAGCCCAGCAAGCCCAGAGTAGCACTGGATGGACCATGCAGGTGATGCATCCCCAACATAGGCAAGATCCAGCAGATCCCGGTGCCCCCGCATGGCAGCCAGCTGCAGTGGACTCGCTTAGCCCAGCCTGTAAGGGGGCCCTTACAGGCACCCCACGTGGTGCAGGGACAGACCCAGACGCGTGCCACCAATGCTCACAGATCACGCAGAGGGAGGTCCAGCAAGAGCAACAGTTCAGCCAGTTCACGGATGGCCAGAGGAACAGCGTACAGCAAGCTCGAGGCTCAGAGCCAACTGGAGACACAGCCTCCAGAGAAGTGGAAGCCAGGAAGTTCCAGAGAACTGGAAACACAACTCCCCTGCACCTCTTCCCCGCTCACCACACACACCACAGTTGCCTCCCAGCCCTAGCAGAGCTCCACTTCCCCTCCTCCCTCTGTCGCCTTGCAGTGGGTGTTAGTTGAGGTATCCGGGGCCCCCAACCAACTCGAAGGCCTATAGGAAGAGAGGCCTATGCCTCTCTCCCCAGGGTGACCTCACTCTCTCCTCTCCACCCCTCGCAGCAGCTCTACCAGATCTAGCGAGTCACCATGCCTCCCGGCCAGGAACTCGCCTACCTGGTGTTTATCCAGTCAGCCGCCATCCAGCGCTCTGACAGGCAGAGCCCCCGGGTGACCCATGACTGAGGGCCTGAGCTGGCAAGGCCGAGGACACCCAACACAATTTTGTGCCATTCAGCCCCAGGTGGTGGGCACTGCCTCCCTCCACACAGGAGCCTGGGGACCTCAGCACCTCCTGCAGGCTAGGTCTCTGGTGTACTAGGTTCTGTGCTTGGAGGCTGAGATTTGCCAACAGAAAGATGTAAGATGTAATATTTTTAATTTCCTTTTTTCCCTTTTTTTTTCCTCCATGCAATCAATATTTCACTGTGTTGAGCTGTGTGTCCAATGCTATGATATGAAAATATGGAATAGCATATTTATGACATTTTCTCAGAGAGTATGGCTAAAGAAATATTTCTTTTATTTTTCTTTTTTTGGTTCTTACTGCCACTTCTTTTAGGAGTAGATCTCCTCGGGGCTGTGTGTAATCTCCTGACTCTTAGAACAGCTGTTGCCTCAGGATTCGCTACCTTGTTCTGCCCTCAGGTAAAATTAGGTGATGTGTGTAGCTTCCTTTCCACTAGTACTCCTCTCCCCAGGTCCCTGCTCCTGCCCCAGAGCTCTGTGGGTTTGCATGCAGAGGTGGTGGGAACATTCCTTGCATTTAAGGGACTCATTTGCCATGGAGAGTGGATGGTTTCATTCCCAAACCCTTCTCCTCCAGGCACCCAAGGAGACTAGAACTTTGTGCATTTTCCCTCTCCCCCATGCCCCTCATTTTTAACTTTATTTTATTTTTAAATGCATTGAAATTTGTGACAATCTCCTCTGCTGCATGGACTTCAAATTGCATGAAATGCAATAAATCTCATTTTAGATTAAAAAGAGTCAATGTGGAGGATAACGTACAAGATGACAGAATTTGGAAGCATTCTATTTTTAGGAAATGCCCGTTAGCAATTACTTACATTTTTCACTGTTAGTGCTGAGAATTGACTAGTCTGTTTTCCAAAATATGTTGTCCTTTTCTTCTTATATTTTTGTTCCAATTGTGCTAAAAGTCTTCTTTTTCTAATTTTGAATTAAAATACTTTAAAATAACTTATCTTAATCTTTTTTTTTCCCTTGCTATAATCTTTAGAAGTTATTGCCAAACCGACTTGCAGTCCTTCGTGGATTGCCCTTTTCTACCTCTTGACTAGTTTCCTAATCACCTCTCCTGGGAGCAGTTTACTGGCTGAGGGATACTGTTTAGGACTGCTGTCCTAAAAAAGTTGAGGAGATGAAGATTACCTTTTTCACTTTTTCCTTTTTTCTTCTTTGGTTTCTTCAATTCCCAAGTGTGGTCCATTTGTCTCTATGATGGACTCTAGTGATCCCTGCTTCCAGGTATTTCTCTTCCTTTGTTTCTAAATCATAGGATATGGCAGTTTTGAGGGGATGTTGTTTCTGTGATTAAGCTAGAAAATATTGTGAATTCCTGGCAGACTTTCTCTTGGCAGCTTTGATGAAATAAATTGCAGCAGTGAAGAGGCCCACATGGCCAGGAACCTGGGGGTTGCTTCTGGTCAACAGTCAGTAAGTAATTGGGGCTCTCGGTACTGCAACAATTATTCCTGCCAATAACCATGTAAATAAGCTTGAAACTGAATCCTTCCCCCATTGAGCTTCTGGTTGAGACCCTAGCCCTAACCAACACCTTGGTTATAGTCACATGAGAGATCATGAAGCAGAGGACCAAGCTAATACACATCTGTACTTCTGACCCACAGAATCTATATTGTTTTAAGTTGCTAAATTTTGGGCCAATTTTTTAACAGAGGAATAGGTAACTAGCATACTAGTTATCTAAAATACCTAAAGTGAAGGGTTCCTTCACTTTGAAGAATGTGATGAGTCACAAACAAGTCATTCTTTCTCAAGATAATAAGAATAACATATAATTATAAAAATTAAGACTTTATGACCCCTGAATAGAAGAGATATTTTTAGTCTTTTTTAAAGTGTTAAAGCAAAGAAGAACTAAAGAGCTTCTTGCTGAAAATGAAAGAGGAGAGTGAAAAAGTTGGCTTAAAACTCAACATTCAGAAAACTGAGATCATGGCATCTGGTCCCATCACTTCATGGCAAATAGATGGGGAAACGATGGAAACAGTGACAGACTTTATTTTTTTGGGCTCCAAAATCACTGCAGATGGTGACTGCAGCCATGAAATTAAAAGATGTTGCTCCTTGGAAGAAAAGTTATGACCAACCCAGCATATTAAAAAGCAGAGACATTCCTTTGCCAACAAAGGTCCATCTAGTCAAAGCTGTGGTTTTTCCAGTAGTCATGTATGGATGTGAGAGTTGGACTATAAAGAAAGCTGAGCGCCGAAGAATTGATGTTTTTGAACTGTGGTGTTGGAGAAGACTCTTGAGAGTCCCTTGGACTGCAAGGAGATCCAACCTAAAGGAGATCAGTCCTGGGTGTTCATTGGAAGGACCAATGCTGAAGCTGAAACTCCAATACTTTGGCCACCTGATGTGAACTGACTCATTTGAAAAGACCCTGATGCTGGGAAGGATTGAGGGCGGTAGGAGAAGAGGATGACAGAAGATGAGATGGTTGGATGGTGTCACCAATTCAATGGACATGAGTTAGGGTAAACTCTGGGAGTTGATGATGGACAGGGAGGCCTGGACTGTCTGTCAGACATGACTGAGTGACTGAACTGAACTGAAAGTGTTAACAGTAAGAGATCTCAGAGGTGATCTGGTTAATGTTTCTCTAGTATTACATAGAAAACAGAACTACTGAATTTTCCTCTAAAATTGGTTTTACTCCCAATATTCTTTATTTTTTGAAAGCCCCTGGCACTCAGCCTATAAGCCTGAAAGATCAGAAATTTAGGAGCTAGCCTTGATTCCCTCCTCTTGTGTGTGTCTGCAATTCCTTCCTCTTACACATGCATGCTCAGTCACTCAGTCATGTCTGACTCTTTGTGACACCATGGACTATAGCCCGCCAGGCTCCTCTGTGCATGGTGTTTCCCAGGCAAGATACTGGAGTGGGTTGTCAGTTCCTGCTTCAGGGGATCTTCCTGACCCAGGGATGGAACCCAATGCCAGGAGTATTGGTAGGCGGATTCTTGATCACTGACTCCCTCCTCTTTACTATTGAGTACTTCCACCTAAATAACACATCACCACCAAGTCTACTAATTCTGACTCTAAAATACGCCTTAAATCTGTCTACCTTTTCCCATTGCCACCACGCTGATCTAATTTATCTTGTTTCTCACTTGGAACTGCTGCCAAGTGAGAGCGGTTTGTGGTAGACTGTATAATACTTCTCCTCCTATCTCCCCAAAGACGTGCTGCGTTAATGCCCAGAATCTGTGAATATGTTACCATACATGGCAAAAGGGACTTTGCCCATGTAATTAAGGTTACAGATCTTCAGATGTTTACATTATCCTGGATTATCTGGATGGGCCCAACCTAATCACATTTGTCCTTAAAGGCAAAGAATATATCTTGGCTGAGTCAGAGAGATGTAATGGAACAAAAAGGAGAGATTTGAAGAATGAGAAAGATTCAACCCACCATTGCTGGCTTTGAAGATAGAGGAAGGAGGCCACAAACCAAGGAATGTGGGTGGCTTCTAGAAGCTGAGAATGTCTGAGCTTACAGGGACAAGAAAACAGGGAGCTCAGCTCTACAGCCATAGGGAACTGAATTCTGCCAACAACCTGAATGAGCAAGAAATTAATTCTCCCCTTGAGCCTCCAGAAAAGAATGCAGTCCTGATGATTGTAGCTTAGTGAGACATGTCAGGCATCAGACCTGCAGAACTGTATGATAGTAAATTTGTATTGTTTCACCCACTGAGTCTGTGATAGTTTATTCTAGCAGCAATTGAAAACCAATACAGCTTCTCTGAATTCTTCCTAAGTATTCTTCTAGCTCTTAAAACTCTTCTTCCCAGGATAGCCAGAATGAACTTAGAAAACAAAACACCAACAAATTTTGGGACTTCTCTGGTGGCCCAGTGGCTAAGATTCTGTGCTCCCAATGCAGGGGACCCAGGTTTGATCCCTGGTTAGGGAACTAGATCCCACATGCCACAATGAAAAGATCCTGCATGCTGCAACTAAAGATCCCATGTGTTGCAACCAAGATTGAAGATCCTGAGTGCTGTAACTAAGACTTGGTGCAGCCAAATAAATTTAAAAGATATATATATATGTGTGTTTTTGTTTTGTTTGTTTGTTAGTCACTCAGTTGTGTCTGACTCTTTGCGACCCCACGAACTGTATGTAGCCCGCCAGGCTTCTCTGTCCATGGAATTCTCCAGGCAAGAATACTGGAGTGGATTGTCATTCCCTTCTCCAGAGGATCTTCCTGACCCAGAGATTGAACACTGATCTCCTGAATCGCAGGCAGATTTTTTCATATTTTAAAAAATAAAACAAAATTTTGTCAGATGACTTCCCAGTTGAAACTCCTTTCCATTGTGCTTAGAATAAAATCCAAGCTCTTTTCTGTGACCCAGAAGCCCTGCATGCCCAGTCTCTCCAGTCCTGAAGTCAGTCCTCCTCTTCCATCTCACTGGCCTTTTGATTCTCTGAACTTGTTAAGCAGTTTCACACCCTGGGGTTTTCACAGATGCTTAGTGCTCTTCACATACAGTCTCTTTATCATTCTCCAAATATCTTCTTAAATGATGCTAGTAATATTTAATGACATTAGAGAGGCCAAAGTGGCTTTTTCTCACTATCCCATTTAAATATGCTCCATTTTTCTTTATTTTACATTTAAAAAATTATTTATTTCCTTCATAGTACTCTTAACACAAAATCACATTTATTTATTTTTTGCATATTTATTGTCTGTTATCTCAACTAAACTCTAGGCTCCAGGGAAACAGGGATGATGTTTATTTTTGTATTCTTAATACCCAGTGTGTTGTCTAGCACATAGTAGTTGCTCAATAAATAGTTTTATGAGTAAATAAATGGATATTGCTTCCATGGGATGTTTGTAGACACTTTTCCAGGGAAATGGTTTTAGAGTCAAACAGGTTTGGGAAATTCAAAATTAAACCCAGTTAAATAGATCTTTTTACTGCTAGACTTTGCTGAGGCTTTAATTTGCAAGCAGATTATCCACTGCTAATGGGTCATTAGTCTCTAAATGGGAGCAACTGTTTGTAGCTTTTCTCCTATTTATTTGACCTGGAATTTCTTTTGCTTGGGGCATCTCTTAGGACAGGTATTCTGTGATATGTTATTTGGCAAATGCCAATGTATTTCAAGATCCCCACTTTCTTTTTTGGGTGTGCACCATGCAGCATGTGGGATCTTAGTTCCCCGACTAGGGATCAAACCTGCACCCCCTGCATTGAAAGTGTGGCATCTTAACCATTGGACCAGGGAAGTCCCAAGATCGTCACTTTCTAGACAGGGAAACTGTGGCCCAGGAAGATTCTCTGACTTGTCTAGGTTTATTCTGTGAGTTTTTGTAGCAGTCAGGGCTTTCATGAAAGTCTAAATTTTTAAGAATGTCTGTAGCATCTTTAAACGATTAGCTGAATCAATAAGGAAAGTATTGGTTTAGAGTGAAAATTATAGACGAGAGTTAGAGCAGACTGTATCAAGAAATTTGGCCTTCTTTGGAAATTGCTATTTTTTGGTAAAATACCACAACAGAGAAAAAGTTATTCAGATCCCATAATTTAAAATTTAAAAATGCTACCACACCCCTTAACCCATGCCCAGATCAAAACAAAAATTCATACAATCTAGATTACTCTAGCTGCCCAGGATAGGAAGAAATCAGGCAAGGTCTGACTTTTATTTACCTCCCTGATTGCTATGTTCTTGTGGAAATTTTTGTGTGGGAATTCTGAGAGTGTCTGAGAGTAGAATCCAGATGTTCACTTTCAACATAGGGAATGAGTTGAGTGTTTAAGTGCCTGGCTTTGGAATCCTACAGCTGTGGGTGAGAGACCTCCCTCCATGTCTTACCACCTGTCACTTGTGGTACATTATACCAAACCAGTCCAAGCCTCTCTTTTCTGCAAACAGAAATAATATTAATTCCATCTCATAGAATTGTGAAGATGAGACGATGCATATAAAGAGCTCAGCACATTGCCTGGCCCCAACAAACACTTGTAAATGTAAATTAGTATTTTTAGGAGAAAGCTGTTGATGAGCATTTGTGGGATTTTTGAAAATACTGAGATAGGTTTCACAGTTGCCCACAGTTGTCCATTGATTGATTCAAGGTCTCCTTGTAAGACTGTGGAATTTGCAAACCATGACCTCTGCCTTAATTTTGAAAAATACCAGATAAGAAAGAATAGAGTCCACATAAAGTTTCCATCTAGTTCACTTCCTGATCACTTAGTATATTGCCTGTAAATGTTGAGTAAGATTGTTGGATCTAATTCAGCATAAACACACACTGGTCATGATTTAATGATAAGCAGCATAGTTAACACTTTGTATCACTAACGGGTTGTTTTTCAGCTTTGCTAGGGCAGATACAGAGTGCCTTTATCAGGGTTTAGAGCAGTCTTCTTCCTAAGGCGTGGTCTTTCTAGGGTCTGTCAAATGCTCAGAGTGTCTAGTGAGGTCTTTCTACTTGACAGATTGAAACTTGAACATTTCCAAATCTTGTGGGAACTGTGGTAGTTGTTCAGCCCATAGGTCCCTATAGTTGTTCTTTCCCTGGCTTTGTGGAGGCTTGTTCTGTGCATCTGTTGCCTAGTATTCAGCCTGAGACTCAAGAGGGCCCCTGTGCAGATTTCTGGAACTCCTTTTATTTCTTTATAGCACTTTTTTCAAGTTGGAATTGTATATTTGTACAAACAAATTACACAGCCCCTTTCTGTCTAGCACCATGCCCCATGAATTCCAGCTGCCTCAGTGGCCTTGAATTCTGATCTGTTTCCTCCTGCTCCACACTGAGATCTGCAAAGTACTTCCAGGCTCACCTTGTTCATTTTCCATCTTTCAGGGATCAGATTTTGCCTGTTGTCCAACATCTGAAAACAGTTATTTCATATGTCTTGTCAAGTTTAATAATTTTAAGAGGAAAAGTTTCTCTGTGGTGACCAGAAGCATTTGTCACTCTGTTGTGTCTGACTCTTTGCGACTCTGTAGACTGTAGCCTGCCTCTGTCCATGGGATTTTCCAGGCAAGAATACTGGAGTGGGTTGCCATTTTCTTCTCCAGGTGGCCAGAAGTGGAAGTCCTTTTCCATTTTTAGTCCTCATTACCTTACCACAGGATCTCTATAATGAAGAATCTCACCTCAGTGCTGTAGTGGTGAGAGATTTGCTTTCATGCCGTACACTTTTATCAAGTTTCTCTTAGGACTAAGGGTCTGAGCAGGACAGGTGTTGAGTATGTATCAGAGAATCAGTCTATCATCGAGAACAGAACAAAATTAACTCATCAGTAACTGAAGGAGTACATGTAGCTGTGTGCTTGATATATTTAAGAATCCAGATCATATAGATGATAGCCCATGTGATGGGTTCATTTCTGAACTCTTTTCTAATAAACCTTTATTTAAAAAAACTTCTTGATTATATTGGTGGTAATTGGAATCATTGTAATCTATGCTTATTTCCATGCTCTAAAGCTAGAAAGACTTGAATCTATCAGAAAAGGACAGGGCTTTCCTATGAGCAAAGAACCTTCAAGGCACAGAGTCATGTAAGAAGGCTTCTTTTCTTTAGTCATCAGAAGCGCATTAATTATAATGAAATAAGCTAATAATATGGGACTTCCCTGGTGGCTCAGTTGGTCAAGAATCCCCCTGCAATGCAGGAAACAACCTGCAATGCAGGAGACCAGGGTTTGATCCCTGGGTCAGGAAGATTCCCTGGAGAAGGAAATGGCAACCCATTCCAGTATTCTTGCCTGGAAAATTCCATGGACAGAGGAGCCTGGTGGACTACATTCCATAGGGTCACGAGAATCGGATACAACTTAGTGACTAAACCAACCAGTCAACAAAGCTAATAATATATTTCTATGCCAGTTTCTTCATATATTAACTTGAGTGAGACAATCATATATCGGTATCTTTCACAAAGAAGTATCAACAAGAATGGGCTATTTCTTCCCATAGTATGACTAGGTGAAGAAAAATGCAATAAAATATGATTTAAAGGGCCTAGAGGCTTTCAGTCATCTTTTTGCTTAATATATAAAAAATAATATAAAAATTGAAAAAAACTCAAGAAAAATAATTAGTTTGTTTTTCTTCTTGGTAGGTGGTAGGGACCCACTGGTGAGAAGATGTTCATTAGTAGGTTTTTGCTGCAAAGAATGTTTGCTGGCATCAGTGTAGAATGTTTAACTTTGCTTGCAAGTGATATTGCCTGTATCATGAATAACTATGAGGAAAACACAAAAGGAAAATTCCTAAATTTAAATTTGCTTATGTATTGCAGGTCTGTGTTTCAAGTGTCTAATGCCTATTAATTCAAATGCCATGATTTTCTTTTCTTCTCCATGATCATTTTGACTTGGATGAGTTTGGAAAAGCATTTGCAAGAAGATAAAACATCTTTGTTTTATAACTGGTCTGTGGGTCTACTGACTCTAGCCTTCCTAGGGCCTTGAACTTTGAGAATTTCCTATCTATTTGTAACTTCAAATAATCTTTAAAAAGGAAACTGCTTTGATGTTTGCCTTTTCATTCTTTTGAGCATGTAACTTTCTTATGCTAATTGTCTATATAATAATGTGCAGTCATCTAATGTAGATGATGGGGTAGTTGGTATTATCCTCCTTTTACAGAGGAGGAATCAGAGATATGGAAGGATTTTGGAATTTGCCCATTGTCACCCACGGACAATTAAGTGTCCTGATCAGAACTGGGACTAAAGAATGAGCACTGGTTGAATAGGAGGAAAAGACTTAATTGTAGTTCTTCTCTTTCCTCAATTTAGGCTAATTTCTTACCTGAGCCTTATTTTTCTCATTTATAAAATACTGGGATAGGATAGGCAAGCTCCCAGGGCCTTTCAGCTCTGACATGTTATGGTCATTTGACTCCCTTTGACTTTTCTCCCAGAGTACATTGCTTCCTTTGGCTTTTATCTGTAAATACCTGGATCACATTTGATTTGCATTTCTCCACTCTGCCTGTGCCCCAGTGATACATTTTTTTTTGGACTGTAAGTAGTTTTTCTGAAGAGCTTAAAAGAAAAAAAACATTTAGTCACCTAGCCTGTGTTAACTGTGATTTAGAAGCTGTCTGGTTGACTTTCTTTCTCATTACTCTTTTAATATTTTACTATTGTAATATATGGTATTTTTATTACAAATTTACCTATGCTCATGTAGTTCAACTAAAGTGTTGGAAAAGCCATCACTTATTTTCAGATACCGTCACCTGCAAATCCCTAAGTATTCACCATTGTTTTCATTACTAATCACTTTTGTGATCATGGGTCTCATACTAGCCTTATTATAATGTAACAAGGGAAGGTAATCAATAACTTACCTTCCTTACAAACATGAGGCTAGAAGAGAAAACTAAAGAATGGTTATTTCCATGCTGTTTTTTATACTCCTGAACTTAAGGACATTAAGTTGAAGTATTTCAAGATAAAATATGTGCTTCAAAGTCTTCAAAATAATTTAAAAATATAATTTAAAATAATGAAGAACTGCTTAGACTATTGGACCTTTCAACTACGTTATGAAATGCATACCAAAGTTTGGCCTTTTTGGAGCCCACTTCCAGACTTTTCTGTGACTGATAAGTCTCTACTTTGCTATTAAAATTGTGATTTCAGTTTCAGACAGTTGAGCCATAAATTGCTGAGATCTGGGATAAATGGCCAATTATATTAGAACAAATGTCTATTGTTTTATTTGCGGAAGGGGAGAGTTCACTGTACTACTTACTTAGAGTGATTATTTCAAATTTTCCTCCTGAAGAAAAAGTCCATGCCATATTTGTGGAAATGGTTAAGTGACCACAGGAACGAAGAATTCGGGGATGATTTAGTGCAGATCATCTTGCAGGTTTCCCGGCATGTGCGTTTTGAACAGTCCTATGTTGTGTCCAAGTTTGCCAAAGTGTGTAATCTGTGAACGATTGAGGCAAAATCAAAATCAGAAACCTAGGAGAGTAATATTGTTTTGGAATTGTTAAGCAAAAGACCTTGGTTTGGGTTGTTACGTCTGGAACCAAAATGTCACATGTGGCATACATCACTTGAAGTTTATTATTTTAACCTTTAGTCCTCCTTGTTGAAAATTTATGCTATTCAGTGCCTCGCATCCCGGTGTAAGCATTTCTTTTCTATTGTATGTGAGTCTGTGCCAGCTACATGGTGAGCATGGTGAAACCATAGCTTGGATGGCTAGAAGGGCCCCTCTGTGGTTCCACCCTTTTACTGGAACTGCCAAACCCAATAGGTTCGAGGGGGTGCTTAAAAATGAAGGCATGGCACCAGGTAATTGAAACCATTCCCTACACATCTGGGGAAAAACCCAATCTAGTCACACTCTCTGCTGAAAAAGAAATCATCCCATGCTATTTCCAGGAGTTGTAGGAAAGTAAAAGTGGTGTCATTTTACGTTTACAGAAGCATTTAGCATTTTCTCGGACAGACTCAAAAGCTTGTGGTTACAAAGTGTGAAATTCTTATTAAAATTCCTCATGAAATCAACAGAACCCATATCTGGCAATTGTTCCAAGGCCTCCTTTCTTTCCATTTGTACATTGTGGCAATTATCCCACTGATCCATTCTCTTCTCCATAGCAAAGAAACCTACCCTACTTTCCCATTCATTTGCTAATTTGTCCTAGTCAGGAAAATTTTAATTTGTCATTCATGGTAAGTTCACCCTCAATACCATGGCCTCCTTTCTGCTGGCAAGAGGCAGATTGTCCTCTGGGATTAAGAAGCAGTGAACTTTCAATGGTTGTGACCCCAACAGAAGAGATAGGTATGATGACGGGGAGTGTGTGTTTTGCTTTTAGATCTAAATAAAGATTTACGGATTCAGAATTTGATATCCTTGTGCAGAATTGTGAACCTTCCACATGCAGTCCAAAGTTACTTGCCAGCAATGGATTTATATGTCCTCCAATGTTTCGTGTCACTTTCTGTGATAATAGTAATACGACATTCTACTGTTTCTAAGCTTCTTTCACTATCATGGTTATTCTTACAATAATAACTTATGGGACAGATGGGGTAGGAATTGTTTCTTCCACTTTGAAAATGAAGATCTTGAGGCTCAGAAAAGTTAATAGCTTACTCAGGTCACACAGCTTGTGAAAATAGGACTTAGCTGTCAAACAGATCTTCTTGCTTTGAATCCTATGTTCTTTCCATTAGCATGTGGTGCCTCTTAGGTTTCTTACATCTTCTCACCAAAGAAAATTTTATTTTGGACAAGTTTTCAAAGCAGTTTTGATGGAATATGTTCAAATGCTATTTACATGGAACTGACAGCATGGAAATGTGCGATTTCTCAATCAGGATGGTGCCTGTTATCTTGGAATCCTGGAACTGTCGAGGATCTGTGTAAAATGGTTTCATCCTTCTCTGTTTGTCTAAGCACAATAATTTGCTTGTTCTTCTGCTCTTGTACATCCTTCTATTTTATAATATAGGTAGTCGTGTATCTGTATATTTCTAAATCTCAAATGTAAGCTCCTGATGCCCAATTATCATCATATTCATCTTTGTATGCTTCATTGAACTTTTTTCCAATGTCTTGCATGACATAAATACTCCGTGAATATTTAGTAAAAAGAATCAAAGATGAAATAGCAGGGTTTTAAGAGTCCAGGTGTACTTCTGTGTACCATTTATATCAGTCCTGGCCAGTATAACTTTCTGCAGTGATGGAAGTGCTTCATATTTGAGTTGTCCAACACAAGAGCCATTAGTGGCTAATGTGATTCGGGAACAGACTTTTTTAATTTGTTTAAAGTAATTTAAATTTAAATAGCTGCATGTGGCTGATGGTTACCATATTAGACAGTGTAGTTCTAAATTTTCATGTATTTGAATGTTGTTGGATCTCTCAAATCTGACTGTATTTAGGTCCCTCCATATACAGGTGATTTTCACTATGTTTTTGATGGGGCTGCAGAGCCAGTAAGGTGATGAAGGGTACACAGAGACTTTCTCTTGCACCTGAGGTGGAGGTCCTCCCTGCCCTTTAAGCCTCCCTCCTGCCGCTCCCTGTCCTGGAGTGTTTTCTGGAAAGCAAGAGTGACTTGTCTCTTGGAGTTGCAAAGTGTTGGAATGGGCTCAAGGAGATGACCGTGGGAATTTCTCAGTTCTCGAGGGTCAATGATATTTTGTCTGGATCTTTAGGAAAGAAAATGTCCATCATTTCCAAAAAAAAGCAAGTCTACAGTCAGAAGAAAGAGGAGGGTAGGCAGCTAACATTTGTCCAACAGATTTCCTCATACACAGTCTGGGTGGTGCTCCACTTGGACTAAGAATCTTTAGGCTTTGCCTCTCTCCTTAACACAGAAGGCTGTATACATCACCCGTAACCATTAAGTTCTGCATTTCTTCTCATTATGAAACTTTTAAATTCCTGCTCTGAAGATGTTAGCTAGGAATTAATAGAAAAATCTCCCCCCATTGCCCTTCCCCAGCAGTAGCAGAAACTGCCCAGGAAGAGAGGGATGCTGTTCATGCAGGGTGGACCCTTTTGATCTCCCCGGCTTCTAAGAACCCCTGTTCCTCACCCTGTGGCTTCAGCTAACTGCTCTGGAGGAGGCAAAAGGTTAAACACAGAGAGAGGCAGGAGTGAAGTGGCAGCCAAACGGGAGAGCCCAAGTGGGTCATTGAGTAGGTATCTATGTGTTATGATGTGATTCTGGTGACGAGTCCTTTCTCAGGATGTCAACAGGTTTATAAAAACAGAGTTTTGAGATCTTTGTGCTCTATTAGAAGGAAAACAAATATTTAGGAAATGGCAATAGGTGCATTGTTAGTAGCTACTATCAGTGAATCCTAAATTTCAGAATTAAAACTTGAGATTTAAGGACTGGCATCATTATTTGTGAAAGGACTCAAGAGTAGCTATTGAGATTCAAAAAGTAGGATCTGCCCTGAGGTGCTTACTAGCTAGGGCTGACAAAACCAGTAGATATTAATATTCTGTATTGTATATGAAAGTGCCACTTAAAGCTGTTTTTCCTTTTAAAAAATATGTTCAGATTAACATTTCAACTTTTTTCCTTTTTCTGGTGGAGGTGGGAGGTAAGCATTATCTGTCCCTTTCGGCATAAGACAAAAGCAAATCACAGACAGGGAAGTGACCTGGCTAAGCTCTCAGAGTAGTCATGTCTCTATATACACTGGCATTTGAACAGGGAGCTTCAAACCCAGCAGCCACCAAGCTGGCCTTTCTCCTCAGGAGTAAGATGACAGCTCCAATCTCTTAGCAGATGTAAAGGATCTTGTGTATATAGAATACATAAGGAAATGTGCGGAGGAGGGAAAAAGACTCAGTCTGGTAAAGCTTATGGAGAGAAGACAAATTACCTGGATTCGGTTCTAATTCGCTGAACTTTATTTTTAATAAGCTTTTGTTTTTGAAATAATTTTAAATGTATAGAAAAGCTGCAAAGATAATACAGATGGTTCCCATATAAATGTCATCGTTTCCCCTGATATTAGCATTTTATATTTGATTTCTTTAATTTTGCAGTCATTTTGAATGCATGCATGCATGTATGCTGTCTCTCAGTCGTGTCCAACTCTTTGCGACCCCGTGGACCTGCCAGGCTCCCCTGCCCATAAAAGTCTCCAGGCAAGAATACTGGAGTGGTTTGCTGTATCCAGGGGATCTTCCCTACCCAGGGATCAAACCTGTTCCCCCTAAATGCATGAGTACCCCTTAAATAGAGCCTTGTCTACAAGTGGGTTTGTTTCTATCACTTTCCTATAACATTTTCCAAAAATTGACTACCAAGAGAGAATAACCTATATATCTGATAAGGATTCAATAATTGAACACTAAAATTGCTATTATAAAGTCACTGGAGGGTTTTACCCACAGCTACCATTGCTAGGAAAGGGGAAGGAAGAGAAGAAAAAAGAATATTTGATAGTATAACAGGAGAAATAACTTTCAAATGAAAGGAGAGCCTTTTCTGGTAACTTTCAGTCCAGAAGGCACTCTTCCTCTCAGGAACCACTGAGGCTTTATAGCAGTGTTGCAATGATAGACAATTTTGCAAACAGCATTTGATTAAATAAACATCAAAGAAGATATGTATTTCCCCAAATCCTTGGATTTGTTGAACTATAAATAGAAACAGAATTAACTAGGACTAGAAAAATGTGGTTGATAGTGGAGGTTCAGGAGGGAGGAGCCATGGGTGTATCTATGGCTGATTCTTATTGACGTTTGACAGAAAACCACAAAACTCTATAAAGCAGTTATCCTTCAATTAAAAAATAGTGGCAAAAAAAGTTAAAAAAAATTGGTTGATAGCGATGCTCAGCTTTCAAGTTGGGACTCTGAGCAATTGCAGACTGAGTGAGGGATTTCTACAATGCTTACAAGGAGGTGAATCATAGGTTCGTGGAGGATATGGAAGGACGTGGGACCCAAGAAGGTCAGAGTGCTGCAGAGCAGTGCCATTGATGAAGAGTGCACGGGAAAGACCCAGCCTGGGTTTCCCCGTCGTTCAGTGAGGAGCCACTGACACTACGTACTGGACTAATACAGCAATTGTATTTGTTTATTTTTTGAGTTCCTTAAATTTGCATTTATGCTTAAGCAAAAAACTATGCAAGAAAGGATATGACATTTCTAATATTCGACCATTTTTATCCCTCAAACTGGGACTTCTGTATTGTTCCCCCTAATGCCTAGTAAATTAAAAGCGGCTAATTAAAAGATTTTTCGCTTGGTTTCACTTTGTTTTTGTTGGGTTTTTTGAACCTGAGAGTAAAGAACAGTTATTTGAGCTAGAAAAATGCAACTGACATTTGCTATGAGAATACCTAGAATAGGTAGACAGATGAGCAGACCCTTTGACAAAATGCAGTCTTCCTGTGTGTCAGGCATTGATATTAATTTTATATTTTCTTCCCAGGATTAAATTGGTTGTGTGTATTTAGGTTTGTGAATTTTATAGATTTAGTAGTATGCACCATTTCCCCCACTCCCAGGGATCTAAGAAAAAATATCTGAAAAAACGATTACTTATCATTATATTTAATTTTCAACCATAAGGTGGCATCACATCACATGTTATGTCAAAGAAGCCTACTTTTTCTGTTCACTGAAATGACTAAGCTCTGCACATGCCTTTAAGTTATAGGTGTAACATATTGTTGAATTTTGAAGTTTAGAAGCAAATATTGGAAGCTGGCATCTTCATATAGGGGTTTAGCATTTTTGTCCTTATATTTGATCTTTTTATATTATGTCTGAGAAGTTAGTAATAGAATAAGCTATTACTATATTAGCTAATACTATGTTTTGCCTCATTAAAATATGTAAGGCAGTTTCTTGCATATATAGAAGCTTCTCAAAAATATTCACTGCATGATTAAATTAAAATATTCCTTTAATAGGCCTTACCCTCAGGAATTCATTTTCTCATTTGTCAAGTTGAATTTACAGCACACTTTTATTGCTATGACCCATTTCTTACCAGAATAAGAAGCTTATTTTCTTGAAGAAGTTAAACCCAACTGAACACATTTAATTTCCCTACTATCCTTTAAAAACACATTACTTTTTCAAAAACATACCGCTTTTCTTTGCTTAATTAGAAATGTCCAGGAATTGCAAATTACGTAAATATGCTGGTTTACTTTCTCTAGTTGGTTCATTGAAAATTCTAGTTTAGTTTTGAAAAACTGAATAGAAATTTTGCTTCATTTTCCTCTGTAAAACATTTTGTACCTTTGTAGAAAATGTTATAAACACTTTCTATATAAAACCTCTCTTTCTTCAGATGGAGTGATTTTGTTCTTGAAACTCTTTTGTGTGTGTGTGTGTGTGACAGAAGTTTTATTACAGTAAAAAAGGACAGAGGCAGCTTCTGACATAATCATCAAAAGGGGGATGGAGAGTGCCCCCCACCTCGCTAGTCGTTTCAGTTCAGTTCAGTTCATTTCAGTCACTCAGTCGTGTCCGACTCTTTGTGACCCCATGGATTGCAGCACACTTCCCTGTCCATCAGGTTTCCCTGTCCATCACCAACTCCTGGAGCTTGCTCATACTCATGTCCATTGAGTCGGTGATGCCATCCAACCATCTCATCCTCTGTCAGCCCCTTCTCCTCCTGCCTTCAGTCTTTCCCAGCATCAGGGTCTTTTTCAGTGAGTCCGTTCTTCGCATCAAGTGGCCAAAGTATTGTATTGGAGTTTCAGCTTCAGCATCAGTCCTTCCAATGAATATTCAGGACTGATCTCCTTTAGGATGGACTGGTTGGATCCCCTTGCAGTCCAAAGGACTCTCAAGAGTCTTCTCCAACACCACAGTTTAAAAGCATCAATTTTTCGGGGCTCAGCTTTTGTTATTATAGTCCAACTCTCACATCCATACATGACTACTGGAAAAACCATAGCCTTGACTTTTGTTGACCTTTGTTGGCAAAGTAATGCCTCTGCTTTTTAATATGCTGTCTAGGTTGATCATAGCTTTTCTTTCAAGAAGCAAGCGTCCTTTAATTTCATGAGTGCGGTCACCATCTGCAGTGATTTTGGAGCCCCCCAAAATAAAGTCTTTATTCCTATGGCTAAAGTTGCTAGTCTTATCAAGGCCTTATATACTTTTACCAGACCCACTCTCACAACATACATCTTAAGAAAGCAAGATTAGTCAGAAGGTTCTTGTTAAGGAGAAACATATCCTCAAGCAAGTTACATTGTTGTTATATAATCATTAGTACAGAGCTTAAAGAAAAACATACCCTTGAGCAAGAAGAGTTGTTTTGTTGTCTAATCATTAGCTCTGGGCTTAAAGAAAAAATGTCTTTTGTGACTAAGACAAAAGAATGTAGAAATAAAAGTTTGTCCTTTTCTTCTCCTCTAGAACGCTGGACCCCTTTCTCCTCCTTGAGAGCCCTGCACCCCTTCTTCCTTGAGGGCCCCACAGACTCCTTATCAGCCTACTTAAGAATTGTTCTTGGAACTCTTTGTTTATGGTTTGTGGGAAGTTAGTGCCACTTGGTTTGCAGGGAATACTCCCACAAGGTGTGTTGCAAGGCACCTTAGAAGTTTAGTTAGGAATTTGGAGGTTGCAATAATAAGACATCTCTCTAAATGAGTGAGAGCGATGTTTCTATTAAATTGATTGAATTGATTCCATGAATTGACATTTGACTTTAACTGTTCCAGGTAATTCGCCTACCAGTGCAGGAGACGCAAGAGATGTGGGTTCGATTCCAAGGTCGGGAAGATCCCCAGGAGAAGGAAATGGCAACCCTCTCCAGTAGTCTTGCCTGGAAAATTCCATGGACAGAGGAGCCTGGCGGACTACACTCCATGGGGCTGCAAAGAGTCGGACATGAGTGAGCACACACTAGATGTTAAATCTCCCTTTTCCCCCCTCATTGGAGCTATGATTTAAAAATAACTATTTCTCTCTTCTGTAAATAAAAGGCATTATATCCTTACTATTTTTTGCTCAGAACTTAAGTGAAAAGTCAAAGTGAAACAAACAAGGTAGTGTAAAATAGAGTGAGGAGGTATTTATAGGAAGAGGTTAAGGTTAGGGAAGGCATGTTTGAAAAGATGACCTTGGTATAAGCTGAGTTAGAGCCAGCCCTGTACATTTGGCCTTGATTTGGTTGGGTGGAGGACGTGATGGTTGTGGTCGAGGAAAACATTCCAGAAAGTGACTAGCCTGTGTGAAGGCTGTGTGTTGGGAAAGAGCTTAGTATGTAACAGAGAGAAGAAACAGAAATAAGGACTGTGTGGCTAGAGCCATGGAATTACAGAAACTGAGAGTGTGGGAAGGTGAGTTGGCAGGGTGGGTTAGTACCATGGTAAGAACTTAGGATCTTTTAAATGCAATAGAAAGCAAATGAAGAGTTTTAATTAGGGAAGTTACCTGATCTTATCTCCATTTTTAAAAGATCACTCTGGTTCATCAACAGTGGAATAGATAAATAAGTTGTGATATACTCATACAATGATATACTCTATGATATACTCATAGCGAGGAGAATGAACGGTTGCTGCTTCACACAATAGCATGAAACAACAAGCCAACCCAAATGCATTGTTGAGTGAGAAAATCAAATACAGCAAAGAGCACACTGTGTGACAGCATAAGGGTCTTTTCCAATGAATCAGTTCTTTGCTTGTTACCGTTTCTGTATTAAAAATGCTAACTCTTGGTTTTGTATATCTTTTCTTTATGATATTAATAGTAAAAACTTGAGATTTTACCTGGGGACAGATACTGAATCCCTTCTATTCAAATAACCACATTACTTTTTCTATGATGAGTTATATTATGTTTTTTTTTGTATATTACCTATTCTAGGATTCATGTATCAAAACTAGGAGTAGTAGGAGTAACTGACTAATTAACAATAGTATTGTATTCTACTTTGCTGTAAAGATGGTGAAAACAGGTAAAAAAAAAAAGGCTGTTTTAGAACCTGCTATGTTTTCAAAGTCAAGAGTTAAGTCTTTGTATCATATAAAGTATAAATTGCATTTGATCGTTTGGATGTTAAATAGCAAGTTTATCAGTCCCCCTCACTGCCCTGCTTAAGAAATAAGGTAAGTTTTATGTCTGTTTAGGTAACCTTGCATGGCTTGTCAGATTTCTGAAGAGAGGCATGGGATGAAGAGGCCCCTGACTGGTACAGTAGGGGTTCTTTAAGTTGTGAGCACTGAAGTGTCTTAGCTGGGCTGCTGAGATGTACAAAGATGGCTGCACAGTGAATTCTGACCCTGTAACCCTTTCTATTGAAATTGAATCTTCAGATTCATATCCATCAAATTGACATGTGATAGTCTGAGGAGAAAACAATGTTGGAAATGGTCTATTGAAAGTAATTTACTCCCTCATCTATCATGTTCTCAAATGGTCTGCATTTGAGCAAAGCAGTGGGAGTATAATACCCATATTCTGAAAGTTGAGAAGGTCTAGGGAAGGGGACTTTCATTTTATTCTTTCTTTCTCTCTCTATATATATATTCACACAAACATAAGGTAAAAGTAGAAGAGGTAAATGACATTTTAAATTTATATTATATTTATATATAGTGTATATATATGTATATATAAGTATACACACACACATACATATATATGTATGTATATATGTATATATATATATATATATGTTTTAACCAGACTTCCACATATCAGAAAAGGAGAAAATTATGCCTCCTGGTTACTATTAGGGTTTCAGAATGTACAGATGGAAAATAGTTAATGGAAACCACCCCGATTAGATTTATTTTGCATTGTGCTTCACTGAGTACAGAAGTCATTTAGAATGCTTTAATTTTTTTCCTTTGAGAGTATCACAAAATATAACCTCCAAAACAGGGGTGGGGTAGATGAGGGGAAAATGATCTGCAAATGTTTGCTTGAAAGATGCACTTTCCTGCTTAGTTATAGAGTGAAATCGATACCAGCCTCCAGATTTGTTGACCTGTTCGTGAGATGGAAACTAAAATGTGAGAAAAAATGGAAGTTCTCCCCAATGATAGATTTTTTCCTCTTTCACATGCAGCTAGTGTGAACAATCTAATGACTTGCAAGATCTGCAGACCTCTATATAGTGCTGAAGAATGTCATGTGGAGAAAGGGCATGCTTTACCTATATCACTGTGCCTTAATCTTCTTAGATTTTTCTACAAAGAAATCATATTAATCAAATTGCCTTTCTGCTGTATGAAAGGTGAAGACTGACTAATACTTGACTTTGGGTGAAATTGGATATAGAAGAAAATCCTGACTTGAAATAATACCAGACTTTTTATAATCCTGTGTTGTTGGAGTCTTAGTTCAGGATTGCAATTTTCACCTCAGGTTTTGTAAAATTTCAGAGTCCTGCCAGCGAGCCAGATAGGTACTGAACACTTTTTAGAGGCAAAGCAAAACAAGACAAAACAATAACAAAACTCAAAACAAAAAGAACAAAAACAAAACACTAAATGTATTGAAACATAAAAAGTAATATTTGTTTGCAAATGTTTAGGTTTCAATTATGTATCTTCAGATCAAATAAAGAACAGCAATTGTATGCTGTCAGTACAAAAAGGCAGAAACCGCTGTTCATCTGGTTCATAAAGTTTGCTGGTTACAACCGAGATACAAAATGTCTAAATTCTGAGTTTTGAAAAACTTAATTCAGAATCTATATATGTAAAATATGGTTACTTCAAAGTGCTTTTCCTGGGAAACTATCTGCTTATTTCAACAATTCACGTATTATTTTTGGAAGGCCGTGAAAATTTTTTGTTTTAATCTGTTAGCATATTTGAAGAACTTTTGAGAGGAGGCTGACTTTTTGTAAAAGCATGAAGTCATTAAGAATTGAGAGCCCTAGTGTTACTGAGAGTGAAGTAAGTCAGAAAGAGAAAAACAAACATTATATATTAAAGCATATATATGGAATCTAGAAAAATGGTACTGATGAACCTATTTGCAGGGCAGGAATAGAGACGCAGATATAGAGAACAGACTTGGGACACAGTGGGGGATGGAGAGGGTGGGACAAATTAAAAAAGTAACGCTGAAGCATATACATTACCGTAGGTTAAACAGATAGCCAGTAGGAAGTTGCTGTGTAACACAGGGAGCTTAACCTAGTACACTGTGATGACCTAAAGGGGTGGGAAGGGGTGGGGAGTGGAGGGGGGGATTCAAAAAGGAAAGGACATATGTGTACTTATGGCTGATTCACTTTGTTGTGTGACAGAGGCCAACACAACATTGTAAAGCAGTTATCCTCCAAATAAAAATAAGAATTAAAAAATAAAGAATTGAGAGCCCAGGAATAAACCCAGGCATATATTACCAACTTATAAGGTGCCAAGAATACACAATGGGAAAAGGAGAATCTCTTCAATAAATGGTGTTAGGAAAACTGGATATCCACATGCAAAAAATGGAATCGAATCCTTATTTTCAAAATATACAAACATTAACTCAAGGTGAATTAAAGACATAAACATAAGACTCGAAAGCATAAAACTCCTAGAAGATAACGTAGGTGAAAGTGTTTTTTGACATTGGTCTTGGCAATGATTTCTTGGATATGACACAAAAAATATTGGCAACAAAAACAAAAGTAGACAGTGGGACTACATCAAACTAAACAACTTCTGCACAGCAAAAGAAACAATCAAAAAATAAAATAGATAAAAATGTAACCATTTGAGTGGGAAAAAGTATTTGCAAACTATCTATCTGATAAGGAGTTACTATCCAAAAAATATAGGGAACTCACACAATTCAATACCAAAAAACCAAATAAACAATTAAAAATTGGGCATAGGAACTGAATAGACATTTTCCCAAGTGGTCTGCAGGTGAAAAAGTGTTCAATATCGCCGATCAGGGAAATGCAAATCAAAACCACAATGAAATATCACCTCATAATAGTTAGAATGGCTTTATCAAAAGAGACAAGAGATAACAAATGTTGGCAAGGATGCAGAGAAAAAGGAATCCTTGTACACTGTTGGTGGGAATATAAGTTGGTGCAGTCACTCTGGAATACAGTATGCAGAGCCCTCAAAAAAACTAAAAAATAGAGCTATCATTTGATCCAGCAATCCCACTTGTGTGTATATGTCTTAAAGAAATGAGATCAATATCTCAAAGAGGTATCTATATTCCCATGTTCATTGCAGCATGATTCGCAATAGCCAAGATGTGGCAGCACCTTAACTCCATTGACTACTGAAGATAAAGAGAATAGATAAAGAGAATGTGGTGTGTTTGTGTGTATGTACACATTGTTGTTGTTTTTCAGTCACTAAGTCATGTCCACCTCTTTGTGACCCCATGAACTGCAGCACACCAGGCTTCCTTGTCTTTCATTGTCTCCCAGTTTGCTCAAATTCATGTCTGTTGAGTCGGTGATGCTATCTAACCATCTCGTTCTCTGCTGCTCCCTTCTCTTTTTGCCTTCAGTCTTTCCCAGCATCAGGGTCTTTTCCAGTGAGTTGGCTCTTTCCATCAGGTTGGCCAAAGTATTGGAGCTTGGGCTTGAGCGTCAGTCCTTCCAATGAATATTCAGGATTGATTTCCTTTTCAACTGGCTGGTTTGATCTCCTGGCAGTCCAAGAAATTCTTCAAGAATCTTCTCCAGCACCACAATTTGAAAACATCAGTTCTTCAGCTCTCAGCTTTCTTTATGGTCCACCTCTCACATCCATACATGACTATTGGAAAAACCATAGCTTTGACTAGACAAATCTTTGTTGGAGAGTGATGTCTTTGCCTTTTAATATGCTGTCTTGGTTTGTCATATCTTTCCTTACAAGGAGTAAACATCTTTTAATTTCATCATCTGCAGTGATTTTGGAACCAAGAAAACAAAATCTGTCTCTGTTTCCACTTTTTCCCCTTCTATTTGCCATGAAGTGACGGGACCAGATGCCATGATCTTAGTTTTTTGAATGTTGAGTTTTAAGCAAACTTTTTCACTGTTGTCTTTCACATTCATCAGGAGGCTCTTTAGTTCCTCTTCACTTTCAGCCATGAGAGTAGTATCATCTGCATATCTGAAGCTGTTGATATTTCTACCAGCCACGTACACATTATTCTGCCATGAGAAAGAAGGAAATCCTGCCATTTGCAACATAGATGAAACTGGAGGATATTAGGCTAAGTGAAATAAACCAGACACAGAAAGATAAATGCTGCAGGATAACCGCTTATATGAAGACTCTAAAACAGTCAAACTCACTCGAGCATTTAGTTGTAGTGTTTCTTCCAATCTAGGAAGTTCCTGCTACCCCCCCCCCCTTTCTTTTTTTGGTCTTTTATGGTCATGACACTTTTTAAGAGTATTGGCCAATTATTTCATTGAATGGCCTTCAATTTGGGTTTGTCTAATATTTCCTCATTATTAGATTCAGGGTTTGCTTTTTTTTTTTTTGCCAAAATGCTATAGAATTGATGTCTCAACATCACTTCATATCAGATACACATGATTTTGATTTGCCTATCACTGGTAATGTTTGATCATTTGATAAATGTGGTGTCTGCCAGATTTCTCCATTGAAAATAGACCATTTTTGCCTTTGACATTTGAAAGTGTAGTTTAAAAAAATGTACCAAACAAGAGTGAGTATATAGTCTTTCAAGGCAATATTACAGGACCACTCACTGAATGTAGAGTTTTATTTGTTAAAGAAGTCTCATTCTTTGCTGTCAAATGATATTTTGAGACAAACTTTCTATTTCTCATCATACTCTTGCCTTGCATTTTAGCATGTGTTAATGATAGTTGCCTGAAACAGTTGTAACAGTGGTGTTTGCTGTATGGTGATTTTTCCACCATTTCTTCTACAATTATTAGTGGAATGCTATTGCAAGAAAGTGCTGTCATTATTTATATCAGCAGAGACTACATGACTTCTTATTTTATTTTATGGGTTATATCTATTATTATAATTATTTATTTTGTTGCTCAAATATTCCCCAAGTTAGCCATGGGGAGACCTTTTAAGTTCAGAGTCCTTATTCTGAACCCTTGCTCTAAACTCCTCTATATTTGTACCCATTTACTTCAGAAAGGCTACATGCAGTCTGATATTAATAGATTGTCATTCACATGGATAACAGGATGCTTATATTGGCTCCTAAATATAATACTGTGTCCTTCCTAAAGAAAAAGAAAGCAATTTCTAATCTGTTACTCTCCTGATTCATTTGTTACTCTCACAATTTTTGCTACAGACTTTACATGTGGACATTTTTCAACTTCATGATAAATATCCTATACAGGCAATAGGGATTCAACTATTTTCAGTACTTTTAATTATCTTCAATGTGATTTTAATCCAACAAACATTTATTTCAAAGCACACTGGCAAGAAAAATTGGAAAATGAAACCTATTCTCTGATCTCAACCAGTTTGCTCTCCAGTGAGGGAGATCAGGGGCTTCCCAGGTGGTGCTAGTGGAAAAGAACCTAGGGCTGCCAATGCAGGAGATGTAAGAGACATGGGTTCGATGTCTGGGTCAGGAAGATCCCCTGGAGGAGGGCATGGCAACCCAGTCCAGTATTCTTGCCTGGAGAATCCCATGGACAGAGGAGCCTGGTGGGCTACAGTCCATAGGGTCGCAAAGAGTCGGACACGACTGAAGCAACTTAACACGCACAGAGGAGGTCAGACATACATGCAATTATGGTATAGCTATAGCAGGATATGATAAGTATTTGAGAAAAATGTTCTGGGGACATAAAGAAGGACGGGATTTATTCCAACTTGAGGGTAGGGTAGGGTGATGGAAAAGGATTGGGCAAGGAAGAGGGGACATGTGAGATCTTTGAGGTTTAGTAAAGAAGACAAAGACATTAATGTTAAGCTGAAGCAAGTATCTGTCACATAACTTATTTCATTTGCCATTTGGTCTTTATCTTCATTCTTTCTAGAGTAAGTTGCTTTTTAGTTTCAAAAATTCTGAAAAGCAAAAGTCAGAGAGGTTTACATTTTTACAACCAATTGCTAAGACTTGCCACTGATGGTGACCTAGAGGTGATAACCTAGGAGTATAATGAGAATAGCTAAAGTTTGTGTCACTTTGCATTGCCTAGTCTTGAGAATGGAGAATCAGAGCAAACCTGGGTTGCAAATATCTTGTATAACCCCTGAATTATTCCCCTTTGCTCTTCAGTTCTTTTGGCAGAAGTAGCACCACCTCTCATGCTATCTAACTGGGTTCAGAAAGAGATCCTGTCATGATAGCCCTTTAGATGTTATCCAAGTAGGGAAAAGAATGATGAATTCCAAGACAGTGATTGCATTTTTGAGCAATAAGCGAACATCAAGAGACAGTCAGTCTTTGGAAGGTGATGGTAATGGTAGTGGGGGAGTCTCACTGTGCTTTACGTAAATAGTTGGTTTGAAGGGGCTTTTCTCTTTTAGCATGCAGTGCATCCATTGTTGGTATCCCCTTTCCTATGCTGTTTTTGGCCCCCCAAAACACTAGTGCTTCTGAACACTAAGGGTGAGGCTGTTTGACTCCTAGAGGTTCTCAAGTTTTTGATGCCTTAAATTTCTTCAGGTCTGAGACCTGCCAGAGAGCAAGGCAGAAAGCAGAGCAGCCTGGATGAATGAACACTCGTGTGAGCTGTAGAAGGAGAAAACTTCCTCTCACAATCTGGTGGAAAGTAGAATAGGACACACCATGTGCTTTTGTGTAGAAAATAACAGTGAAGCTACTTAGCATCACAGAAAACTTTTCTTGGTGGGGTGTATGTTTCCTAATTCATAGCTGAATGAAAGGTGAACTTAATACACATAAAGTACTTGGAAAAGAATTGGTTCTGAAAAACTTCTGAAGATTATTTATTACTAAATGCTTTCAATGCTGCTGCCACCTAAAGATATGAGAATTGTCCCCTCTTGTACTCATTTTATGAAGAATGTAAACATGCAGAAATATGCATATATATAAATAATGGTCTATGTATAATTTATGTCAAAAACTATAATTTATATTCCAACTAAGACTGTATGGATGAGAATTTATTCTTATCTTCTACTATTTGCCTTCTTCCATCTAACCTTATTCAATAAACATAGAGAATTAAATGTGTACTTTGTGGAACGAAAGAAAGACAAAATTTTCTCAAACTTTCCCCCAAGTGGTTTAAAAATTGTCACTGATTTTAAGTCCTGAGTTGAAGTTTTTATTATACATATGTGGGTATATGTACACACACAAATGCAGACTCATCTGAAAGATGAGGTATAAATGAGCCTACAAGAAAATAACAAAACTGGTAATACAATGACTATCAAAGCTAGTGTTGCCTCTGTGGAGTAGTTTTGCAATTTATTTGTATCACAGTCACCTCTGGGAACTCCTTTCTATTTGGATACATCAGGAACAAGAGGCTGCTTGCTTCTTAGTTCCTTAGAGAGTTAGACTGTTTGGCCAGAGTTATGGAAAAGGGATTGTGTCGCAAGTCAAGTCATGGTTTCAGGACTGCTTCCAAATATTCCTGCTTTGGTTATAGGAGTAAAGAGCTGTGGATTCTTGAAGCAGTCTTTTTGGTCAAACAGTTTAACAGGCTGTGGGTCTACTGCCAGTGATTCCATTTCTAAAGGATTTTCCTTTGAAGTGTTTGTTCCTCAATGTGTTTTTCCAGCCAAACATATGCCTATGATTTGAAATCAGCTTAAGAATTTTCTTTCACACTTTAGTGTTCATGTTTAGTTTGCTGGCATTAAAGATGCGAAATAAACTTGTTTGGCTCCTCAAATCCCTCCAGTGATTTTGCCACTCATGGTTATCCTAAGAGGTGGAGTTTAGCTGTCTCTAACTCTAGATGACACTTGAAAGTTACTTTTTCAACTAATTTATTTCTGGGAAAGGGTTAAAGGAAAATATGCTCAAGCTGCATATACTTTGCATTTCTTTTCTAGAGTTTCTTAGAAAATTATTTCTTATTTGTTAACCATTATCTTAGTTCAAAGTTTTTCACTCCATCATGTATGTAACTGTTCTTCTTGACCAGTATTATGTTTGGATTATGACGTGAAACTGTGCTCACTGGATTAGATTTAAGATTCATTGAACAGTTCAGTTCAGTTCAGTTGCTCAGTCGTGTCCGACTCTTTGTGACCCATGCCACATGCCCATGTGACCCATGTGACTGCCGCATGCCAGGCCTCCTTGTCCATCACCAACTCCCGGAGTTTATTTAAACTCATGTCTATCGAGTTGGTGATGCCATCCAACCATCTCATCCTCTGTTGTCCCCTTCTCCTCTGCCCTCAATCTTTCCCAGCATCAGGGTCTTTTCCAGTGAGTCAGTTCTTTGCATCAGGTGGCCAAAGTATTGGAGTTTCAGCTTCAACATCAGTCCTTCCAATGAACACCCAGGACTGATCTCCTTTAGGATGGATTGATTGGATCTCCTTGCAGTCCAAGGGACTCTCAAGAGTCTTCTCCAATACCACAGTTCAAAAGCATCAATTCTTCGGTGCTCAGCTTTCTTTATAGCCCAACTCTCACATCCATACATGACTACTGGAAAAACCACAGCCTAGACTAGATGGACTTTTGTTGACAAAGTAATATCTCTGCTTTTTAATATGCTGTCTAGGTTGGTCATAACTTTCCTTCCAAGGAGTAAGCGTGTTTTAATTTCATGGCTGCAGTCACTATCTGTAGTGATTTTGGAGCCCCCCAAAATAAAGTCTGCCACTGTTTCTCCATCTATTTGTCATGAAGTGATAGGACCGTATGTCATGATCTTAGTTTTCTGAATGTTGAGCTTTAACCCAACTTTTTTCACTCTCCTCTTCCACGTTCATCAAGAGGCTCTTTAGTTCTTCTTTGCTTTCTGCCATAAGGGTGGTGTCATCTGCATATCTGAGGTTATTGATATTTCTCCCAGCAATCTTGATTCCAGCTTGTGCTTCATCCAGCCCAGCATTCTCATGATGTACTCTGCATATAAGTTAAATAAGCAGCGTGACAGTATACAGCCTTGACATACTCCGTTCTCTATTTGGAACCAGTCTGTTGTTTCATATCCAGTTCTAACTGTTGCTTCCTGACCTTCATACACATTTCTCAAGAGGCAGGTCAGGTGGTCTAATATTCCCATCTCTTGAAGAATTTTCCACAGTTTGTGGTGATTCACACAGTCAAAGACTTTGACATAGTCAATAAAGCAGAAATAGATGTTTTTCGGGAACTCTCTTGCTTTTTCAATGATCCAGCGGATGTTAGCAATTTGATCTCTGGTTCGTCTGCCTTTTCTAAAACCAGCTTGAACATCTGGAAGTTCATGGTTCATGTATTGTTGAAACCTGGCTTGGAGAATTTTGAGCATTACTTTGCTAGCATGTGATATGAGTGCAATTGTGCGGCAGTTTGAGCATTCTTTGGCATTGCCTTTCTTTGGGATTGAAATGAAACCTGACCTTTTCCAGTCCTGTGGGCACTGCTGAGTTTTCCAAATTTGCTGGCGTATTGAATGCAGCACTTTCACAGCATCATCTTTTAGGATTTGAAATAGCTCAACTGGAATTCCATCACCTCCACTAGCTTTGTTCATAGTGATGCTTTCTAAGGCCCACTTGACTTCACATTCCAAAATGTCTGGCTCTAGGTGAGTGATCACACCATTGTGATTATCTGGGTCATGAAGATCTTTTTTTGTATAGTTCTTCTGTGTATTCTTGCCACCTCTTCTTAATATCTTCTGCTTCTGTTATGTCCATACCATTTCTGTCCTTTATCAAGCCGATCTTTGCATGAAATGTTCCCTTGGTATCTCTAATTTACTTGAAGAGATCTCTAGTCTTTCCCATTCTGTTGTTTTCCTCTATTTCTTTACATTGATCGCTGAGGAAGCCTGCCTTATCTCTCCTTGCTGTGTTTTGGAACTCTGCATTCAGATGGGAATATCCTTCCTTTTCCCCTTTGCTTTTCACTTTTCTTCTTTTCACAGCTATTCCTAAGACCTCCTCGGACAGCCATTTTGCTTTTTTGCATTTCTTTTTCTTGGGGATGTTCTTGATCCCTGTCTCCTGTACAATATCATGAACCTCCATCTATAGTTCATCAAGCACTCTGGGCAAAGGCTAATAGAGCTATGCCAAGAGAACGCATTGGTCATAGCAGACACCCTCTTCCAACAACACAAAAGAAAACTCTACACATAGACATCACCAGATGGTCAACACCGAAATTAGATTGATTATATTCTTTGCAGCCAAAGGTGGAGAAGCTCTATATAGTCAGCAAAAACAAGACCGGGAGCTGACTGTGGCTCAGATCATGAACGCCTTATTGCCAAATTCAGACTTAAATTGAAGAAAGTAGGGAAAACCACTAGACCATTCAGGTATGACCTAAATCAACCCCCTTATGATTGTATAGTGGAAGTGAGAAATAGATTTAAGGGACTAGATCTGATAGACAGAGTGCCTGATGAACTATGCACATTGTGACATTGTACAGGAGACAGGGATCAAGACCATCCCCAAGAAAAAGAAATTCATTGAACATGGGCGAGCAAAAGATTGAAAACATTGAGATTCATCTGTTTCCTGTCTTATTTGGGAGAGGAGAGACTTGTGTGTGATAAGGCATTGTGTTCAGGGAGGATAAATTGCCTATGATTCTGTTGGTTTTGTGAATGGTCACTGAAATTCAAATATTGGAGGCTGGAGAAAGAGGCCAAACTCAGAGTGTTATTTCATTTTCTAATTATCTGTAATTGTTTACTAATTATTCTTAACTGTGGTGGGACCTCCTGGGAAGGAACCAAGGAAGGCTTATATTCTATACTCTTGGCTTCTTCCAGGGAACTGATTTTCAGATCATGAAGGACCAATTTTGAGCAGTAGAGACCTTTCTAAAGCCTTCTCTTGATGACTAAGAATGGAAAATCCTTTAACTTAGTCACACACTGCTTTTGAATGAATGTTTGTGTCTGCTTCCCTTGCACCCCACCCCTCCCAACCCATTTCAAATGTTGAAGCCCTAATCTTCAATGTGATGGCATTTGGAGACAGAGCTTTGGTATGTAATTAGGTCATGAGAGTGGAAATCTCCTGAGTGATATTAATGCTTCATAAGAAGAGACAGAAGGGAGGTGATCTCTTTCTGCCATGTGAGGATTCAGAAGAAGGCAGCCATCTGCAAACCAGGAAGAGGGGTCTCACCCAATACCTTGATCTGGGACCTTCCAGAAGTGTGATAAGGTAAGTATGTATTGTTTAAGCCACTGGTCTGTAGTAATATTTTGTTATAACAGCCTGAAGAAAGACACATTAATTTCAGGTCACTCAACATTCAAATAATTTTTCTATTTCTTGGACTAAGGTGACTTCTCAGAACACCTTTGTCCAGGTAATTTTAAAAATTTTATTTATTTTTTTGTGATTTAAAAAATTATTTCTTTTTAATTGGAGGATAGTTGCTTTATAGTATTATAGAGGTTTCTGTCATACAAGGTGAATCAGCCATAAGTATACATATGTCCCCTCCCTCTTAAACCTCCCCCCAAGCCCCCACCCCATCCCATCACTCTCGGTTGTCCCAGAGCACTGCATTGAGTTCCTAGTGTTGTACAACAGATTCCCACTGGCTATCTATTTTACATATGGTAATGTATATATCTCCATGCTACTCTCTCAAATCCTACCCTTTCCTACCCCCCTACCCCCACCCCACCGTGCTGTTCTTTATATCTGGATCTCTGTTCCTGCTCTACATTCACATAAATGAGGTGACTGACAACTTGTGGCTCCCATGATAGGTGGGAGGTACCTTGTTTCTTTCTTGTCATGAAATCAATGTTGGTCTTGTGGATGGACAATCACTGGCTTCAGTGCTGGAGGCTGGAGAAAGAAGCCAAGTAGGAGCAGGGACATCTCACTCAGGAGACCTACTTAGCCTAAGGACTCTACTAAGTTCTCATTTCCTCTCATTGCACCTTCACCATGCTCCATGGGCCCACTGACATATGACGCCAAGATGACAGGCTGTTATGGATGGTTCATCACATGTTGACTCAGTAGCTTTGTCCGCTTCTCCAGGCTCAAGCTTTGGAAGGCCAGAACTTTCAGAATGATCACATTCATTATGGGTACTTTTTTAAAAAAGTAATTTTTTTATTTTTGGCTGTCCTGGGTCTTGCTGTTGGGCTTTTCTCTGTTGTGGTGAGCTGGGGCCACTCTCTAGTTGTGGTGCTCGGGCTTCTCACTGTGGTGGCTTCTCTTGTTGCTGAGCACCAGTTCTAGGGTGTGGGGGCTTTAGGAGTTGCAGCGTGTAGGCTCAGTAGTTGTGGTTCCCAGGCTTTGGAGCACAGGTTCAACAGTTGTGGCACACCAGCTTAGTTGCTCCGTGGCGTGTGGGATCCTCCTGGATAAAGGATCGAACCCATGTCTCCTGCATTGGCAGGCAGACTCTTGACCACTGAGCCACCAGGAAAACCTCCTGATGGGTGATCTTACACATACAGTGTGTGCCTACATGTATGAGTTTCATTAGTTCATAAAGCTGGTATTTCGGAAAAAAACTAGATTTGTTTTCTCCATTTTCTTTTTTTTTGACATCACATTATTTCATCTTCCTTTTCAGCTACATCAGATCTCTATTCCACCTACCCTCTTTTGTAAAGACAGTCAGTTGGCATGATTGTCAAATTTGGTGTAGAGTTTCCTTCTTACAAGAGATAGTCTTAATTTATGACATTCATCCATTCAACACACATATATTTATAACTTCTGTGTGCTAAGCTTTGTGTGAAGAGATAATCAGATAATGATAAATATGTTATGGATTTTTGCCCTCAGATAGCTTATAATCGAGGAAGAGACGTGGCATAATAATAATTAACTCTGCTATAATGCATGCTGTTGTTGTTTAGTCACTAAGTTGTGTCTGACTCTTTTGCGACCCCATGGACTGTAGTCCATCAGGCTCCTCTGTCCGTGGAATTTTCCAGGCAAGAATACTGGAGTGGGTTGCCATTTTCTTCACCAATGGATCTTCCTGACCCAGAGATTGAACCTGGGTCTCCTGTGTTGCAGGGAGATTTTTTTTTTAACCGCTGAGCCACCTGGGAAGCTGTCTGTAATACGTAAAATGATGTATTAATAACACAAATAAAATGCTATAGGGACTCAGAGGAATTTTGTCCTTTATTTCTTGGTACCCATCTTTCTGCTGGGTGACTGCTTCCTGGCAAGGCTAGCGGTGGGAGACAACATCTGAAGCATATCCAGACTATGCTATGTTACTACAGGAACTATAGCCTCACCTTTGAAAGGCTGAGGGTTAGTCCAATCATGGTGACCCATCCTGGTAAATATACTGTTGTTCCCAGATTTTGAAGGAAGAAGGAAATGGCACCCCACTCCAGTACTCTTGCCTGGAGAATCCCAGGGACGGGGGAGCCTGGTGGGCTGCAGTCCATGGGGTCGCGAAGAGTCAGACACGACTGAGCGACTTCACTTTCACTTTTCACTTTCATGCATTGGAGAAGGAAATGGCAACCCACTCCAGTGTTCTTGCCTGGAGAATCCCAGGGACGGGGGAGCCTGGTGGGCTGCTGTCTATGGGGTCGCACAGAGTCGGCCACGACTGAAGCGACGCAGCAGCAGCAGCAGCAGCAGCAGTTAACAGTTTTCTATTTGGAATGAGGGAGTTTTAAGAAATACAGAGATGGAAAGAGAAGAAAAAGAAAGAGTACACAATGGTTCTAGAATTTCCATATAGGACATACTTGGGGTGGCTGTCAGGGAGGGGGAACAGGGGAATTTCCTGTAGTATTTGTATAACCAACCCAGTTGTTTACTTAGGATTGTATATTTATTTGGGGTGGCTTGGAAGAGGCTGTTGAATATTACGATTGGGGAGGGGATCGCAAGTCATTTCTTGATATTTCCACTTGTGGTAAGTTGCTCAAAAAGGGGGCAAATAACTTTTATTAGGAGGTAATTTACTAAGGAGCATCTTTGTACACAGGACCTTTTCCCAATTTTAGCACTGAAGCTCTGGCATAGAACTTTAGAAAGTCTGACATGAAGATTTGTTGAAAGGAACTGCACTTGACTCCAAAAGAATGCAGTATCTTATCTTGGATATAATTTAAATAGATGAGTTTATGTAGTTCAAGGAAACAATTTCTCTAGCCTCAGGGGAACAGAATCAGATGGTGCCCAATCAAACTACAGTTACCTTCTGTCTTACTAGCCCACTGCCTGCTCTGTGCTTTTTGTCTCCGTGCCTGCAGTGCCCGTGGGAAAAATGAAGAGTGTCGGGGGCGAGTGCTTTTGGATCCTTCCTGAAAACCCCCTGGTTAGGTGAATCATTAAATGTCTCTCCACTTGGCCTGCTCAGCATTGCACTGCCCTGGATCATATCCATAGTCCTACCTTTGATTCTAAACTGAAGTTAGATTTGCTTGCTCCTTTTGGCACATTTTCATATCATGAGCACAGTCTGTGATATATCCATCTGCACGGCTATCTAAATAAGAGCAGAGTTGTGGGGAGTGTGGCCGAGAGTTCACTTAAGACCCTTCACAGGCTCCTGCTGGCCTCTTCCAGACTGGCAGCTGCAAAGGAGGTTAATCATGAACGTATCAAATACAGTAGATTGGTCTGGTCACACATCACACCTGGGAGTGTTGAGTCCTGCTCGTAATCAAATGCCTGGTACTGTTTTGGTGACTTGGGTTTTGAGTTGTGTTGACTTGTCAGTGGGACAAGTCAACAAACCTCAGCTGAATAGTTGTGGTATATATTAGGAATGTTAGATAAGGCAGTTCCATGTACCTCCTATCATGTGCATTCTTGGACTGAAAATAAGCCAGTCTCTCAGCAGTTTGAAGAGAATGCCTTAGAACTGGCCCTTTGAACACCATAAGAAGGAAAATGATATGTGGAAACACTTTGAAGACACTCTGACTTGCTAATATAAAAAATATGAAGGATCTAGATGTTTGCTAGGAAAATACAAGTGGGAACCAAACTATACTTAAAACATCTGAAGATCTTTCTGACATTTCCCAGCTGGTTACCTAAGTAATTGAAGTTATAACTGCTTTAGTTTGATGTGTCAGTGTATAGTCTGCAAGCTATTATGGAACCCATGACGTTCCCAGTCTGCAATCAATAGCAATATTAAGAAAAAAGAATTAATTGTTAGCACTGATAAACATTTAATTAAGGCCTATAAAAAAGCAATTGCTTGCATGCACATGATTATCAGATTTTTATCATTTCATGGTCCAGTCTCCAAAGAAGCACATGCCAGTTACAAACTAAACCTAGAAAGTTTTCCAAGGACCAGTCATCTATTTAATATCTTGCATAAAATCGATGATGATTTCATCAGCTGATCACAGGCTGAGCCTAGTATATGGAACAAAGTCTATGGAAGAAGAATTAGTGGATTGGAGAGGCAGTGGAATGAGAAGAGAGGGGTACAACTTCTCTAGATTCTTCTTCATTTTCTCCCATTCTTTTTTTCAAAAAAGTATTTTTTTAATTGAAATAGTGTTGACATACAAATTATGTTCGTTTCAGGTGTAGTACATAATGATTTGACATTTACAGTTATAGAATAAAGTAATTAAACAAAGTTTATTTATTTATTTGGCTGCATGGGGTCTTAGTTGCACCATGTGGGATCTTTGATCTTCGTTGCAACATGTGAAATCTATTTCCCTGACCGGGGATTGAACTCGGGCCCCCTGTATTAGGAGTGCAGAGTCTTAGCTACTGAATCACCAGGGAAGTACCCAGTGCTTCCATTCTTATATACAATCTACTTGTATTTTCAGTTAATATCTCTAGTAAATGCCTTTCAGACCCATATTTTTGTCTCTAATTTCTCTGAAACTTCCAGATGTCTTCTGGGAATTTCCACCTAAAACCTGATATACAGTATTTCATCTCCCTTGACAATCTGAGTTTTCCTTTCAACTTCCCACTTGTGTTAATACCAGCAGTTATTAGTTACTGGCTTTGACGTCTGAGAACCATGTTTCACTGGCCATTTTCTCTTGTTTGTCCATATCCAAATAGTTCTTAAATCATACTTATTCTTCCTTATCATCATCTCTTTGATTTGCTCACTTCTTTCTAGTCTGGTGGTGGCCCCTTCAGAAGTTTGCATCCTTACTATAGCTTTTGATAACCTTCTAATTGGTCTCCCTACTTCTAGTTTCTCTTTCCACTAAATGGGCCAGTAACTTACCACAAAGCTCATTGTGTGCCCTAATTTGGGCTTCCCTGGTAGCTCAGATGGTAAAGAATCTGCCTTCAATGCAGGAGAACCCCGTTTGATTCCTGGGCTGGGAAGACCCCTGGAGAAGGGATAGGCTACCCACTCCAGTATTCTTGGGCTTCCCTTGTGGCTCAGATGGTAAAGAATCTGCCTGCAATGCAGGAGATATGGGTTCCATCCCTGGGTTGGGAAGATCCCCTGGAGGAAGGCATGGCAACCCACTCTAGTAGTCTTGCCTGGAGAATCCCCATGGACTGAGGAGCCTGGTGGGCTACAGTCCAGGGGGGTCACAAAGAGTTAAACATGACTGAGCAACTCAGCACAGCACAGCATGGCCTAATTTAGTGTCTCTTCATTTGTTGTTGTTGTTCAGTCACTAAGTCATGCCTGACTCTTTGTGACCTCATGGACGGCAGCACGCCAGGCTTCCCTGTCCTTCACTATCTCCCAGAGTTTGCTCACATTCACATCCATTGGGTAGGTAATGCTATCTAACCGTCTCATCCTCTGCTGCTCCCTTCTCCTTTTGCCTTCATTCTTTCCCAGCACAAGGTCTTTTCTCGGCTCTTCACATCAGGTGGCCAAAGTATTGAAGCTTCAGCTTCAGCATCAGTCCTTCCAATGAAATTCAGGGTTGATTTCCTTTAGGACTGACTTATTTGATCGCCTTGCAGTCCAAGGGACCCTCAAGAGTCTTCTCCAGCACTACAATTTGAAAGTATCAGTTCTTCAGTACTCAGCCTTCTTTAGGGCTCTTCATTACCCATTCAGTAAAATACCTATCCTTCAGCTTAGCATTCACAATTATCTGCAGTCTGTTGCAATATCAATGTAGTTTTCCTTTTTTCCTATACTGGAGACTAATAATGAAACAAAGACTTTCCAAAAGAAAAACAAACTCAGATTTTGTATATATATGAGAAGAAACACAAAAAGGAAAATGATTCATGATGAAGCACAAAATTATAGGAAGGAATGAAGACCACCAGAACTAGTAAACATAAAGAATATTGACTACAGTAACGATGGTAAGAATGTCTCTGGGTTTTATAACATGTGGAAGTGAAATATATGGCGGGAATAGCACAAAGGGCACGAGGGAGGAAAAGCGTTGTTCTAAGTTTGGTGCATTAGTAAGGACATGGTAAAAGTGTGAGTTCAGCGGATAATCATTCAAGAATTGTTAAGATGATGTTCAGAAAGCTGACGTATCTACAGGACAGCGAGTTACTGATAAAGGACAGGGAGTTACTGATACTAAGGTCCTACTCCTTATTGCTTTTACTTCAGACATTAGATGGTTTCCTTTTTGCAGTAAATCATTATGGAAACATGGTATTTGTCAGAAAAATAATGCAACCACCTGTATTGTAAGCAAGAAGACTTGATGAAGCAAATGTCTATAATATATTGCATGAAGAAGACAGAAAGGATTTTCTTAAAAACTTATGGGAATCTACGATTAATGGAATTAGCCAGAAAAACAAAACTCAGAAAAAAATCATATACTTAATTGCTATATGTTGATGAAAACACCACATGATATTGTGGAAGACATAAACACTAGTACTGAATGAAGTGCACTAGAGATAGGGAACTTTGCTGTGCTTTGCCCTGTCATAGTCATGAGCTGTGATGAAGGAAAAAAAGAGATATTGCAGTTTTTATGTCAGCTACTAAATGAATAATATTCAAAGCCAGTAGAGGAGCTAAATATGAGTAAGTGACTAAACAACAAAAACAACAAAAGCATACTTGATTAGTAGGCAGAAAAGAAGGCAGAAAAGGCAGAATAAAGGACAAAAAACAGACGAGAAAAATATCAAAGGATAACCTAAACCTAGTATATCAGTAATTATATTAAATGTAACTGGACTAAGCACTCCAGCTAAAAGGCATATATTGTCAGTCAACTGTCGGTCACTTAAGTTCAAGTGGATTCTGAAGCTACATTTTTTGCTCCCCCTGTGTTTTGTGTTTTTGATGTCATATTTTGCACCTTTTTTGTCTATCCCTTAACTGTTTGCTCTAGTTATAGTTGATTTTGTTGTTTTTGTCTTTTAGTCTTGATACTAACTTATTTAAGTGGTCGATGCATAGCCTTCACTATATATTTGCCATTACCAGTGGGATTATTCCATTCCTATAATTTCTGATTTATCATGGCCTTTTCTTTTTCACTTAAAGATGAACTTTTAACACTTCTTTTAAGGTGGGTTTAGTATTGATGAAGTATTTTAAGTTTTGCTTGTTTGTGAAGCTCGTTCTTGCTCCTTCAATTCTGAATGATAACCTTGCTAGGTAGTGTATCCTAGGTTATAGGCTTTTCCTTTCAGCACTTTAACTACATCATGCCACTCCCATCTTGCCCACATAGTTTCTCCTGAAATATCTGCTGAAAACCTTTTGGGGTTCCCCTGTATGTTACTCTTTTTTTTCTGTTGTTGCCTTTAGAATTTTCTCTGTAACTTTTGTCGTTTTAATTATGATATTTCTTTGTGTGGGTCTCTTTGGGTTTGTCTTGTTTGGGGCTCTGTAATTCCTGTACCTTGATGTGTCCTTTGTTATGTTTAGGAAATTTTCAGCCATAATTTCATCAAATACATTTTAAACCCTGTTCTCTCTTCTTCTGGAACTCCAATAATGTATATGTTGTTATGCTTGATATTGTCTCAGAAGTCCCTTATGCTATTCTCACTTTAAGAAAATTGTTTTTCTTTTTGCTCTTCTGATTGGGCGATTTCCATTATTCTATCTTCCAGACTGTTTCTGTATCACCTATCTGCGTTTAATTTCCTCTAGGATCACAATAAACTGTGGAAAATTCTGAGAGAGATGGGAATACCAGACCATCTGACCTGTCTCTTGAGAAACCTGTATGCAGGTCAGGAAGCAACAGTTAGAACTGGACATGGAACAACACACTGGTTCCAAATAGGAAAAGGAGTACGTCAAGGCTGTATATTGTCACCCTGCTTATTTAACTTATATGCAGAATACATCATGAAAAACGCTGGGCTGGAAGAAACACAAGCTGGAATCAAGATTGCCGGGAGAAATATCAATAACCTCAGATATGCAGATGACACCACCCTTATGGCAGAAAGTGAAGAAGAGCTAAAGAGCCTCTTGACGAAAGTGAAAGAAGAGAGTGAAAAAGTTGGCTTAAAGCTCAACGTTCGGAAAACTAAGATCATGGCATCTGGTCCCATCACTTCATGGGAAATAGATGGGGAAACAGTGGAAACAGTGTCAGACTATTTTTTTGGGCTCCAAAATCACTGCAGATGGTGACTGCAGCCATGAAATTAAAAGACGCTTACTGCTTGGAAGGAAGGTTATGGCCAACCTAGATAGCATATTTAAAAGCAGAGACATTACTTTGCCAACAAAAGTCTGTCTAGTCAAGGCTATGGTTTTTCCAGTGGTCATGTATGGGTGTGAGAGTCAGACGATGAAGAAAGCTGAGCGCTGCAGAATTGATGCTTTTGAACTGCGGTGTTGGAGAAGACTGTTGAGAGTCCCTTGGACTGCAAGGAGATCCAATCAATCCATCCTAAAAGAGATCAATCCTGGGTGTTCATCGGAAGGACTGATGTTGAAGCTGAAACTCCAATACTTTGGCCACTTCATGCGAAGAGTTGACTCATTGGAAAAGACCCTAATGCTGGGAAGGATTGGGGGTAGGAGGAGAAGGGGACAACAGAGGATGAGATGGTTGCATGGCATCACTGACTCGATGGACATGGGTTTGGGTAGACTCCGGGAGTTGGTGATGGACAGAGAGGCCTGGCATGCTGCAATTCATGGGGTCGCAGAGAGTCGGACACGACTGAGTGACTGAACTGAACTGAACTGAGTGTATTTTCATCTTAACTACTATATTTTTCAGTTCTGGCCAGTTATTTTTTTATAGTTCTTTATTAAAATTATCACTGTGTCCAACTATTCTTTTCCCTGTTCAATTAGCATTCTTATTACTATTGCTTTGCATTTGTATCGGGTAGATTATTTATCTGTTTCATTAGATTTTCTTCCTCAGATATTTTTTTTCTTGTTCTTTAATTTGAATCATATTCCTCTGACTTCTTATTTTGTTTTACTTAATCTGTCTCTGTAAAATTAAGTGAAACAGTTACCTTCCCCAGCCTTGAGGTCGTGTCCTTTTGTGGGAGCATCCCTGTGTAGTCTGCCTGTGTCCAGGGGCTGTGATGGGAGACCTGGATCTGAAGTGAGCATGGTCTGCATCTTCCTCTGAGGTGTGCTCCCAGCCACCGTCTTGGTGGAGTTAGAATTAGAGTTGGAGGAGCTAGAGCCAGAGCCAGTTGCAAGCTAGGGTTTCTCCTATGCTTAATGGCCGTCAGTGCCCTGATGCTTTCGAACTGTGGTGCTGGAGAAGACTCTTGAGGATCCCTTGGACAGCAAGGAGATCCAACTAGTCCATCCTGAAGGAAATCAGTCCTGAATATTCATTGGATTGATTGGGAAGGACTGTTGCTGAAGCTCCAGTACTTTGGCCATGTGATGCAAAGAGCTGACTCACTGGAAAAGACCCTGATGCTGGGAAAGATTGAAGACAAAAGGAGAAGGGGACAACAGAGTATGAGATGGTTATATAGCATCACTGACTCAAAGACATGAATTTGAGCAAACTCTGGGAGATAGTGAAGGACAGGGAAGCCTGGCATATTGTTGTCCATGGGGTTGCAAAGAGTGGGACATGACTTAGCCACTGAACAACAGCAACAACAAACCCTATTGAGGGCCAGGGGTTAGCACTGAGGAGCTGGAATTGGAGCCCTTGGGGAGCTGGATCTTTCATGGGTCTCTGTGTTGGTCTGGGATGTGGCTGGGACCTGAGGGCTTGGGACTACACTTCTGTGCTAGTTTCACTTTCCCCCCAGTATGTGTGCCTTGCTTAGAGGCTGGCTTGGGGCTGGAGGAGTTGGTGCCATACCACAGACCTGGCCCTGCCGGCTCCCAAGTGTGTGTAGGCATGCGTCCTCCTGTGATGATGACCTCTGCCCTGGAGCTAGCTTCACTCCCTTTGGAGTGTGTGCAGGGTGTGCAAGCTGGAAATGGCAGCCTCCACTCTGGTCAGAAGCAGGGCCGGGGTACAAGCTTACTCTGTTTTCTCCATGTGTGTGCACTCTTATGGGCAATGTTCGTCTCTCCTTTAGTGGAGAGCAGCATCAGAGCACAGGGCCTGGAGCAGTGGCTCAGTGTGGCCTGGGGAGTGCATGGGGATGGTCCCAGCACACAAGCCAGAGTCCAGGGCAGTGTTCAGTCTGCTGCCTCCATGCTGTTACTGGGAGGAAGCAAGTGTGTGTGCCCTCTCTTCAGGAGCAGAGTCTCGGTGACTTGTAGCCCTCCAGTAAGCCCCATAGGTTTTCCAGCACGTTAAGGGGAGTCATCTTCCAGCTGTGGACCCTAGGACTGGGATACCTAATGTGTCACTTAAATCCCTCTCCTCACTCCTCTTCTGTGTTCCCTGCCAGGGGTGTGGGTGCCGACACACAGATTCCCTCTCCTCCCTTACTACCAGACTGAATGTGGATCTTTACAGCCTTGTTTGTAGAAATGTTCTGCTAGTTCCCAGGTCAATTTTAGCAAGAGTCTCTCTATATATAGTTGTAGTTTTGATATGTTCATGAGAGGTGGTTAGCCCAGTATCCTCCTACCCTGCCATTTTGATCTCCTGGTAGAACACTTCTTGATATATCTTGGATCAAAGAAGAAATTGAAATTAATATTAGAAAACATTTTGAGCTGAATTATAACAGCAGCAGAAACCTACCAAGACTTGTAGATGCGTCTACAGTAGTGCTTGGAGGAAAATTAATGCATATGGTAGCAAAGTAGAAAGGTTTGCAATCTATTTTGTAATCTCAGGAATCTAGAGAAAAAAAGATCAAATTAAATCTAAAGAAAGTAGGAGGAAGGAATTAATAAAGATAAGAACAGAAACCATTGAGATAGAAAGTGTTTACTTGTTACACAAGTTACTTAAGTTTCCTCATCTGTAAAATAAAGATAAAGATCAAACCTACTTCATTGGATTGCTGTGAGGATTAGACAAACTAATACATGTAAAATATCTTTAAGTGGTGCTTTCCATAGAGAAAACACTTAACAGATATTACCTGCCGCTGCTGCTGCTACTACTAATGTGTCTACTGTTATTACAGGATGAGTTGTTAGGCACATATTCTTTCTTTTTAGAAAAAATGGTGATCACATGGGCCATGAGGAGTCTAAAGATTCTAAAGCAACTGGAGCTGAGCTTGCCAGTTTATCCAGGGAGATTCAAAAGCAAGTGGAGCTGAGCTTGCTAGTTTATCTAGGGACGTTCCTATGCCATAGGAGGTGGTGTATGATCGAGTGCCCTTTTCATGGTAAATTGCGTCCGGTCATCCTTCTGCTGAAAGTCTTCCTATTACTCTTAAGGTAAAGTCTATACTCCTTATCATGGTCAACAGGGCTGCATTATCTGACCTCTGCCTGTGTCTTTAACCTTATCTTCTTTCCTCTCCTCACTTCAATCCAGATATTTACCCTTACAGAGTCTTTTCACTGTTTCCTCTAACTAGAGTAGTGTTTCTTCATCTCCGTGCATAGAAGATTTCTCCTTTTTCAGAAGTCAGCTTAACTGTCATCTTTCCAGAGGGGACTTGCCTGACCTCCCTATTTGTGGTTGGTTGGATTTCCCTCTACCCTGTGTTGTTCTCTATCCCAGCAACTATTGGTTTCCTTCATAAGCAGTCTCAAAAATCTGTAGTTATTCATGAATTTACTTGTGCAAAGTTTCACCCACTAAACTGTTACCTTCATGAGATGGGATTCTGGTCTGTCTTGTTCAGCATGCCAGGATAGAGTCTGGTATCGTGCATTAAAAGTATTTCTTGAATGAATGACTGCATCTAATAGTATTGCTGTCTTGAAGCGATGGTTGTACTTTGTGACATCTTTGAACTCTTAAGACCCTGAACCTGTGCTGTGACTATTCTATTGCTTATCCAAGGGAGAAAAGTGGTAAAGTCCAGGAAGAGTTAGGCAACTTCCTTTATATTGGTGAATTTGTGATGCCACAGGTTTCCCTTCTTGGTGGAGCTGTCAGATAATAACACTGATCATCTTCCTTGAACACTTACTGTGATTCTTTGCTACGTAGAAATTGACCCCTCCCCGCAACTCCTTGATTTTACTATCTAATCCTGCACTAAAGGACTTTTAGCAGGCCTTAGAGAAGAAAGAAAGTATTAATTAAAATGATGCTTACCCTTAAATTTGACAAATAACAGGCTTCTGGCTGTCACTAACCAACACTGTTAGCACTAAATTAGATGTCTGTTATGGTTGTTCAGGCAAGTTGTTTCATTGATCTCAGCACTGGTTCTCCTGCTCTGGAAGATATAAATCATCGCTGAGAAAGATGGTTTATCTTTTATGAGTCCTCCTGATATTAGCCTCAGGCTATGAGATGCAGACAGAGAAATGTGCTCTTCCAGCAGAGAATTCTTCCTCCTGTTGTGTCTGAGTTTTTCACTCTCCACCAGTCATGTCATCCTCATCAAGCATGGACACTTCTGGATAAATCCATACTAACTGTACTGTTTGATACCTGACTCTTACTTCAGTGATTCAGTCTCCTTTCTTTTTTATAACTGAAGATGCCATGTAACTGGTTGTAGTTGAGTAATTGCTCTAATTTCTGTGGAAACATGTATTTTTCTAATAGCAGGGCTTTTTTTTTTTCAGAACAATATTACCTTAAAGAGTCATATTTATGATGACTGATTTAAAACAGACACTTGTTTACCCAGGAGAGGTTTAGATACTGTTGAAATCTGGTCTGTATCAAATTAGGATGCCTATTAGTCAGTTTGAATGAATGAAAGAAAACAAAGCGAATTTGGGGAGAGGGAGCACAAAATAGTATGACTTACGCATTTGGATAAATGGAGGTCAACGCTGGTTTAAAATTAGGCAAGCTATTTAATATACTTCTCGGCATCAGGCTCCCACAGTCCCCTAGCTGCACTGCTCTGGTATTTGAAGGCAAGTGATCCTGACACTTGTGGAAAAGAATGTCTTGCTTACATTGTGCACTGAGCCCTGGGGCCTTCCCACATTGCTTTAGCAAGGGCAGCCATCCGCCTGGCTCCTGCCTGTCGAGAGTAGCTTTAGACTAGAGAGGTTGAAAATATGGTCAACTCATGTCTGCAAAGCCCTATTATTTTTAGACTACCCTTTTTTTATTAAATAAGCTTTAAGCTGAATTCTGTATTCAAAGAAATTAATTTTATCTCACAACACTGAGCTCCAAATGTAGGAGAAACAAGCTCAAAAGGAAAACATAACTTCTATATGAAAACAGTCTTTTTGAATCTGCTAGTGAACCCATTAAAACTATGAATTTCATTTTTGAAAGGATATTATCTCTTTCACATATCACTCAGGATGTGATCGCCTGTCATCTTTTAGATGGGTGTCTGCTCACATTTCTAATTTTATTAATTCCAATTCAACTAACCCTGAAAAATCTTCCCAGTGGAAACTCCCTCTCTGGAGGTGGTTTCCATCTCTCAGAGATGATGTGATTCTGTGGAAACTTTATTATTCTGTCAGCGAGGGCTGGTGTAGGAAAGATCTATAGAGAGACTTCCATCATGATCCTCCCAATTACGTGACAGATGGAACGAAGACCACAAAGCCTTGTCCCTGGAAAAGAAGGGGAAGTAGTCTTGCACCTTGGTTCTCTTACCAAGTCATGGCTACTGCAAGGAGCCTGGATTTGCAGTCAGGACTTAATGAGTTCAAGTCCCAAGTGTGCTGTTGACCAGCTTTGTGATTCGGATCAGTTTACACAAGTTTGCACAAGTTGCTGTAAACTTCAGTGCCATTATTGTTAATTTTCTTTACTGTTAATATTAACCATCTGATAGTGTTGTTGTGAGGATTAGATGAGACCATGCATAAAAGGGTGATGCAAATGGATGGAATGGTTGTTATTACTACAGGCTCTTTATAGCTCTAGCTGATTTTCTACCTCAAGTTCAGTGTTTTGGATATTATTTTGCTGGTAGTAGCAGAAATAGTCAATGGATAAATGGGTCTTCAATTACAGTCTTTTCTTGGGACTGACCCATACCTAAATCCCTGCAATATATCTCTACACTACAGGCATTAGAAAAGATATAGAAAAATGCTACCAGTAAACCACAGGATCCCCTGGCCTGCATCACCCTTGGTCTGCCAAATCTGGACTTAGAACTCAAAATAGCATTTCTTTTAGACTTACAGACAAATTGAAAAGAAAATGTAGCTCTCAGTTGAAGCCTGTGATGAATCAGTGCTTTATTTTATACTTTTCTTTTGAAAGTTATTTTTAAAAAGAGGCAAGTGATACTTAATAAAGCTTCCCATGCTTGCTCAATAACAGTTAACGGGTCCAGGTCTGTGACTATAATCTTCAATTGATGGATGTTTGGTTTCCATCTATCAATAGCTTGTCTAAGGGAAATTATATTTAGGAACAGTTATCTAAGAAACATGCTCCCTGCCTACCCACTTGCATATTTTATCTTTGGTTTTAGTTAGATGACTGAAGGCATATGTTACTTTAGCTTCTGAAGAATGGATACCCTTCCATGAACCATACCAATACATTATGTCCTCAGCTTTTTAAGAAAGTTGTTACAAGAAAAGACATATGAAATCAACTTTTGATTTTAGTGAAAATGCTCTTGAGAACACTTAGTGTCCCCTATATAAAGTCATAGATGAGAGGGTTTTTTTTTTTTGAGAACTTAATACCAGGAAAAGCTTTGCCTTCCCCAAGGTACTCTAGTAAACAATGTGTGCTCAGTTGCTAAGTCATGTCTGACTCTTTGCAACCGCATGGACTGTAGCCTGGCAGTCTCCTCTGTCCATGGGATTTCCCAGGCAAGAATATTGGAGTGGGTTGCGATTCCTTTCTCTAGGGGATCTTCCTGACGCAGGGATGGAACCTGCCTCTCTTGTGTCTCTTGCATTGGCAGGCAGGTTCTTTACCATTGCTGCTGCTGCTGCTAAGTCGCTTCAGTCATGTCCGACTCTGTGCGACCCCACAGACAGCAGCCCACCAGGCTCCCCTGTCCCTGGGATTCTCCAAGCAAGAATACTGGAGTGGGTTGCTATTTCCTTCTCCAATGCATGAAAGTGAAAAGTGAAAGTGAAGCTCAGTCATGTCCGACTCCTAGTGACCCCATGGACTGCAGCCTACCAGGCTCCTCTGTCCATGGGATTTTCCAGGCAAGAGTACTGGAGTGGGTTGCCATTGCCTTCTCCACTTTACCATTGAACCACTGGGAAAGCCCAGTGAATAATGAGACTTAATTAATTACTTGGTATACTTGCTTGCTATTCAGCTTCCAAAGAGCTTGAAGCAAAATTTGAAGTTCAATGATGGCATCAATGTTTACTTTAATAGATGGCCTATTTACATATCACTTTTTAAAACCTTGCTAGATTGCTTTTCCGGAGAAGGCAATGGCAACCCACTCCAGTACTTTTGCCTGGAGAATCCCATGGACGGAGGAGCCTGGTGGGCTACAGTCCATGGGGTCGCGAAGAGTCAGCTATGACTGAGTGATTTCACTTTCACTTTTCACTTTTATGCATTGGAGAAGGAAATGACAACCCACTCCAGTGTTCTTGCCTGGAGAATCCCAGAGATGGGGGAGCCTGGTGGGCTGCCGTCTATGGAGTCACACAGAGTCAGACACGACTGATGCGACTTAGCAGCAGCAGCAGCAGATTGCTTTTCATATCTTTTGCTGTAATCCATATCAAATGGTTTTTGAAAAGAAGCATTATGTAAAGAGAAATGAAATAGTAGCTGTTAAAAAGGACTTAAACAAGAGAAGAGGAAGAGGGAAGAGAACCATCATCCTTGTCATCATTGTCACAGAGGGAGTTATAATTACTTATAAATGTAGGAAAAGAAACTAATGGTAACTTTCACTTGTATTAAAATGTTTTTTAAAAATTAGAAAACATTTATGCATTAGAAAAATACAGAGGAAAATGTAACACGCGCCTATGTATTGCTATCTAGTCACTAAGTCAGATCCAACTCTCTTGTGATCCCATGGACGGCAGCCCACCAGGCTCCCCTGTCCAAGAGATTCTCCAGGCAAGAACACTGGAGTGGGTTGCCATTTCCTTCTCCAGGGGCACCTATGTACCTATTATTCAAATTTAACATATATTAGTATTTGCCATTTTTTGTTCAAATAAAAAAATTTAAAGCAAAAATTACAATATAGTCAAAGCTTATTTCTTTCATCCCCTCTATGTCTTGAGGCTATCTGTGCTCTGATGTCAACTTTCTAACTGGGCATTTGTATATTACCACATGTATCTGTCTGCAGTTTGTTTTTTTTTTTTCCCCAGCAGTGCTTTTGATTTTTATCCATGGAAATCAATATAATTCATGTTAATTGCTAAATTCCCTCATATGATCATACCACAATGTGTTTCATTCCTTAACTGAGGACAGTTAGGATTTTTCCAGTTTCCTAATATGGTGAACAATACTGCTTTGCTCCTGTTTCTTTGTATACAAGTGAGGGAATTTCTCTAGGGTATGTGCCTCAAAGGGAAATTGCTAGATCATAGGTCTTCATTCATTCAGCAAATAATGCAGTGTCCATTATTTCCCATGTACCATTCTAGGTGGGCTTCTTGGTGGCTCAGTAGTAAAGGACCGACCTGCGATGCAGGAGACGTGGGTTTGACCCCTATGTCAGGAAGATCCCCTGGAGAAGGCCATGGCAACCCATCCAGTATTCTTGCCTGGAGAATCCCGTGGACAGAGGACCTGGTGGACTGCAGTCCTTAGGGTCACAAAGAATGGGACATGACTAAAGCTACTGAGCATGCGCGCACCATTCTAGGCATCTTTTGTTGCCTATCTACAGATACTACAGTGAATAAGACTGCATGAACCATTCTGGGGGTATACTGGAGGAAAAGATAGACAATAAAATAATAAATAAACAAAGTAAATGTATATTAGATAGTGAAAATGCTCTGGAGAAATAATAAGCAGAGCAGGTAATACAAAGTATGTAAATGAAAAGTTTTGCAATTGTATAAAAGGTGGTAAAGGGTAACTCATGGTTTTAATTTTCATATCTCATGAGTGATAAGAAGCATCTTTTCATACATTTAAAACTGTTCATATTTTATGCACCCCTTAAAAATTCCTGTATTACGTCTTGTTGATTTAAATCCTTTAATTTCAAATGCTCTTTAAATATATACAAACTAAAACTAGACATAAACTTCTAGAACTTTCAGTTCTTATAGCTTGTAGTTCTTATAAAAACAAATGTAAAAATTGCATACAACTCTCTCCTCTGCAAAGCCAAAAAACTTTAAGTTAGCCTACATAGTTTAATGTTATACAAAGTATTAGCGACTGTGGCTCTTTTCTTTTGGGCTTGGTCTGCCTTTCCCACTGGGTGTCACGAGATGATGCAATTCTCTCACCACTATTCTTTCTCAATCACTGAAACACCTTTGTTCCTCCAGCACACTCTGAAGTCATCTGGCCCACGGTTGGTGCAAAAGCCTCATTTACCTCTGAAGTCTATCTCTGTACATTGTTAATTAGCTGAAGACAATTAAAGTAGGGCTACTTGGCACAAATCTGATTGCAGACACAAAGACAGACTGGGCCTATGAGGAGGCATTTGGTTACGTGTGGTTCAGTTCAATTCAGTTGCTCAGTCATGTCCGACTGTTTGTGACCCTATGGACTAGAGCATGCCAGGCTTCCCTGTCCATCACCAACTCCCAGAGCCTACTGAAACTCATGTCCATCTCATCAATGATGCCATCCAGCCATCTCATCCTCTGTCGTCCCCTTCTCCTCCTGCCTTCAATCTTTCCCAGCATCAGGGCCTTTTCCAATGAGTCTTTGCATCAGGTGGCCAAAATACTGGAGTTTCAGCTTCAGCATCAGTCCTTCCAATGAATATTCAGGACTGATCTCCTTTAGGATAGACTGGTTTGATCTCCTTGCAGTCCAAGGGACTCTCAAGAGTCTTCTCAACACCACAGTTCAAAAGCATCAGTTCTTCGGTGCTCAGCTTTCTTGATAGTCTAACTCTAACATCCATACATGACTACTGGAAAAACCATAGCTTTGACTAGTCAGACCTTTGTTGGCAAAGTAATATCTCTGCTTTTTAATATGCTGGCTAGGTTGATCATAGCTTTTCTTCCAAGGAGCAAGTGTCTTTTAATTTCATGGCTGCAGTCACCATCTGCAGTGACTTTGGAGCCCAAGAAAATAAAGTCTCTCACTGTTTCCCTATCTATTTGCCATGAAGTGTTGGGACCAGATGCCATGATCTTAGTTTTCTGAATGTTGAGCTTTAAGCCAACTTTTTGACTCTCCTCTTTCACTTTCATCAAGAGGGTCTTTAGTTCTTCTTCACTTTCTGCCATAAGGGTGGTGTCATCTGCATATCTGAGGTTATTGATATTTCTTCTGGCAATCTTGATTCCAATTTGTGTTTCATCCAGCCTGGCATTTCACGTGATGTACTCTGCATATAAGTTAAATAAGCAGGGTGACAATATATAGCCTTGACGTACTCCTTGCCTGATTTGGAACCAATCTGTTGTTCCATGTCTAGTTCTGACTGTTGCTTCTTGACCTGCATACATATTTCTCAGGAGGCAGGTGAGGTGGTCTGATATTCCCATCTCTTTAAGAATTTTCCACAGTTTATTGTGATCCACACAGTCAAAGACGTTGGCATAGTCAATAAAGCAGAAGTAATGTTTTTCTGGAACTCTCTTGCTTTTTCGATGATCCAACAGATGTTGGCAGTTTGATCTCTGGTTCCTGTGCCTTTTCTAAATCCAGCTTGAACATCTGGAAATTCGTGGTTCACGTACTGTTGAAGCCTGGCTTGGAGAATTTTGAGTATTCCTTTACTAGCGTGTGAGATGAGTACAATTGTGCGGTAGTTGGAGCATTCTTTGGCATTGCCTTTCTTTGGGATTGGAATGAAAACTGACATTTTCCAGTCCTGTGGGTACTGCTGAGTTTTGCAGATTTGCTGGCATATTGAGTGGAACACTTTCACAGCATCATCTTTTAGGATTTGAAATAGCCTCTACTGGAATTCCAACTGGAATGCTGTTTCAATTGGAATTCCAGTTTATGTGTGGTTACCCAGATGATTTAGAACATGTGTACTTTAGATTATCAGTGAAATGAATACTCTATCAAATCCTAAAAAATATATTCCAATGAGAATATGCCAGTCTTCCCAGATGGGTCAGCCTACCCCAGTGTGAGCAACTCTGATCTAACATAGATTTAGAGCCCAAGGTTGATTATGAACTAGTACAAACATGGTTTCTGGAATATGCTGATTATTTTTAGGTTCGACAGTTACCCAGATGGCTGAGTCATATGTGTTAGGAATCTCTGGAATCTTTTTCCTTGGTTTGCCTAGTTTGGAGTTGTACCCTATGTGAAGCTCAGAATGGGCTTCCCTTTGTTGTAGAGAAAACCAAGAGAAATTTGCTGTGCGTCCTTCTTTCTGTGATGTGCACCTCATTACCAGGCTTCCTTGGGCTTCCCTTCCCTCTGAGGCCCAGATACCCGACAGTGGCCTATTTTATTATTTTATTTTAATTTATTTGATTTTATCTTATGTTCATTATCTGAAACTCTTGTATCTGTTTGTTTGTACTTTTGTCATGTGGATGACAGATTCAGTGGAGAGATGACTCAAGACCTTCAATTTCGTTCATTCCTGATTGCTGGTGTTATAGATCGCTGGTGTGGATACCTAAGGGTGAGGGGCTGATACAACTGTCCATCTGAATATGAATCAAAACCTTTGTTTCATTATTCACAACTTGAATCATCAAATATTCTTTTTGGCAAGTCAGGGTCATTATATAGATACTGAGAACAGACTTTATAGTCATACATATTAATAGTGTTGATAGAATTTGCCTTATTGAGAATTTATTACTGCCTGTTAAATGTTAATACAACTAAAAATTAGCACAGCTAGGGGATTTTGCTCAAAAAAACGTGAGAAGTTTTACATTGAACACACATGTGTATGTGTGGTTAAATCATGTTAAATTGCAGCTTTCAAACAAATATAAGCAATATAATGTGGTTCAGGTATGCCTTACCAAAGCAGTAACAAGGATAATAATGTCTAGTTTTCTTTTTTTCTTAAAAACCAATAATCAAGCGGATCACCTGGGTCTTAAAACAGCACTTTTCTTTACATAAAATATTTTAGTCTTGTGGGGTGGGATGCAATAAAAATATCCTGTCTACAGAAAACCTAGAATGCCTTTTTTCTTCATCTAGCAAAATTCTCCCAGGACCCGGAGCTAATCTGTTCATAAAAGCTTCAATCACCATTCTCGTCCACAGTGAGGGTTGTTTCCTGTGAACTTGATGATTTTCCACTTTGCTACCATTATTTTAGTAAATAATTCTATATTATCTTCTTTCTAAATAAACTGTCAACTCCTTGGGAACAGAGACCATTCCTTGACTCTTTATGATAGCTTCCAGTAAGTGTTGATTTGCCTGAACATTTGACTTGGGGAGAGTATTCTGGTAGGATTTAACTATTAAGTTGGTAGAGTAACAAGGAAATACTATTCAGAGGACTAGGAATGTTGCATTTTGAGAAACCAATCCAGGATCATCCTGCCACAGTCTCCTTTGGTAGATAATACAAAGCTGAGATTCTCCTTTGGGAGAAAATACACTTTGAAAATCTCTCGGCTGTTTGACATTCTCTTAACTCTTCTGTTCCAAGTGGAATGGTCAAGCTTATCCCACCAGATTGAGTCTGTGTTGGCTAAATTGAGCACAGAGATCATTACCTATTGATTTTAGTATGGTGGTGATAAATATTGAACACATAAAGTCAGCCAGATAGCTGGTTTGTGCACTTATATTGGTAATTGTGTGACATTTTCTTCAATGGATAAATATGGATAGATCTTCAATGGAAGATATATTTGAATAACCTACAATATAAAAATACGATTTTTAATGTGTCCTTATGTTCACCAATACCATCTTCAACAAAACTGCCCTCATATCTCAAAAGTTAATGACAGTTTCTATCACAGCGTAGAAAGGATCTTTAAGTAATTAATGACAGCACCTCAGGCAACAGTTTTTCCCTTTTGTCCTTTCTGTTTTTGTAAGACAATTCAGTGCCAAAAGGAGAAGAAAGATAATGGTTCACAGTCAATGCTCATGGACCAGACACTTAATCCAAACTTAACCAAAAGTCAATATTTAGCTGTACCTTATCAGTGTGGAAATGTCAAACATAGAAAGAGACACGAACAAATTTCTCGTTCCTGTGCTTCAGTGTTCAAAGCTGTGTGGCAGAGTTTCAACATCAGATAAGACAAAATGGCCTTTGGGGAAAAAAAGACAACAAATGACAACACTTGCAGCTACCGAGACCCAAGTTTATAAGAGGAACACAGTCATGGGAGATGCATTCTAATCTGTATCAGCACATCCCCTTGGTCACCTTGTGGCCTGTGTGATGCCAGCACTTGATCATTACTCGCAGCAGGTGAGCCTTCAAGAGACTGCTACTTGCTGTGTAAAGTCAAAGTTTGTTGCCACGTAGGACACTTGACGCAAATTATTTGCCTTCTCAGTTTGCGTGGCTGGGAAATGCATCAAGCGTGGCTGTGGATCATAGGCTCTGGGTCGGCCAAGCAGGAGTTCCCCTGGGGCCTCCGTGAAGCTACGGACAGTTCAGGTTTAGAACAGAGGTTTTCAATCTTTTAAGAACTTCAAAAGGGCTTCCCTGGTGGCTCAGTGGTGAAGAACCCACCTGCCAGTGCAAGAGCCACAGGAGACACAAGTTCAATTCCTGGGTCAGAAGATCCTCTGGAGAAGGAAATGGCAACCCACTCCAGTATTCTTGCTGGGAAATCCCATGGACAGAGGAGTCTGGCGCGCTACAGTCCATAGGGTCACAAAAGAGTCAGACTTGACTGAGCGACTAAACAAAAACAGCAACGGCAATAAGAACTTCAGAACCCTTTCAGAATTCCATCTCACTCCATAGGACTCCAGCTGACCTCACCCGTGTAATTGCTGTTGAAAGTTGTATTTTGTTAAAAAAACAAGGTTACGTTGGAAAAACCTGTAATGATACTCACATTTAATGAGGTGGTTGGACTCTCTGTCCATTTGGTTATGGTGAAAAGGAAATAGTGTAAGAAAGAAAGCCGGTGACTTACATGGCTAAATATGCATTGTTACTGACTTTTTAAGGACTTGTGGGTGGGTCTGGCATTTCATGGAACGTGGAGATCTAGAACTTGCTGAGAGAGAAAACATCTCTTCATCTCAAAGTCCAACTAGAAAGGACCTGCATCAACTAGATTCACAGAACATTGAGGCCTTAGAATTTACCAAGAGCAGGGACCTACTGTTCCAAACTATTTATTTGAGTTACCTAGGTGCTTGTTAAAAATACAAACTCTGGTTACTTTCCTCCTAAACATTCTGATTCAAGGAGACTGTAGCAGAATCTGGCAGCCTGTCTTTTTAACAAGAGTTCAAAGAGATTTAAAAAAAATATATTTAATTTTGGTTATTTTTGGTTGTTGTGCTGGGCCTTTGTTGCCACACTTGGGTTCTCTCTAGTTGTGGCGAGCAGGGGCTACTCTTCATGCTGGTGTGTGGGCTTCTCATTGCGGTGGCTTTTCTTGCTGCAGAGCACGAAAGGCGTGAAGCATTTAGGCTCAGTAGTTATGGCACACGGGCTTAGTTGCTCCGCAGCATTTGAAATCTTCCTAGGAATCCACTGTGCTGCCAGAGAAGTTCCCCAAAGAGATTTTCTCTTCTGACAGATCCGGAAACATTGCTCTACTGTATCCTAGCATAATGCACATTACAGGGTAGATACTTGGTAATGGAACGAATGAGTGAAAGGAGAAACTGCAGTGAACATGCCGAAAGGCAGTCTCAGCCCCTGATGTTGCTGCCTTCTCATTCAGTGTGCCAGGGCTTTTGGCCTTGCATAGCTAACTCCAAGTTGTGGGAGAATGACCTTCAGAAACAGTTGATAAAGGTTAGGTTTTTGAATGTCACATGGAATAGTACTCCTTCCCCTTTGTCCTTTGTTGGAATGTCATAGTGACACACACGAAAATACTGTGTCCTAAAAAAAGAATGAAATCTAAATGTCATAAACAGAAAGAAACTTGTCTAAATCTCCCTTAGGAAGAAATCTGTTTTGTGTGTTCTGCCAAAATAGGTCCCTTCAGGTATAAACCATCCTCCCCCTTTAAGCTGTTCATCCCTGGTGGCTCACTGGTAAAGAATCCGCCTGCTAATGCAGGAGACTCGAGTTCAATCCCTGGGTTGGGAAGATCCCCTGGAGGAGGGCATGGCAACCCACTCTAGTATTCTTGCTGGGAGAACCCATGGACCGAGGAGCCTGGCAGGGTACAGTCCATGGGGTCACAGAGAGTCGAACACAGCTTAATAAGTAAACAACAACAAAAGACACAAAGGTGAAATGGTGTTGGGAGCAGAATTCCTATCTCCATGTAGATAGTGCCGCTTATAATTTCTGTACTCAGTAATGTTCAGTCACTCAGTTGTGTCCAACTCTTTGTGACCCCATGGACTGCAGCACTCCGGGCTTCCCTGTCCATCACCAACTCCCAGAGCTTGTTCAAACTCATGTCCATCTAGTCGGTAATGCCATCCAACCATCTCATCCTCTGTCGTCCCCTTCTCCTCCCACCTTCAATCTTTTCCAGCATCAGGGTCTTTTCCAAAGAGTCAGTTCTTTGCATCAGGTGGCCAAAGTATTGGAGCTTCAGCTTCAGCATCAGTCCTTCCAATGAATATTCAGGACTGATTTCCTTTAGGATGGACTGGTTGGATCTCCTTGCAGTCCAAGAAACTCTCAAGAGTCTTCTCCAACACCACAGTTCAAAAGCATCAATTCTTCAGCACTCAGCTTTCTTTATCATCTAACTCTCACATCCATACATGACCACTGGAAAAGCTATAGCTTTGACCTTGTTCCTCCTTTTCTAAAATTGTATGACACATTAACTTTGCTATTATGGTTCCCAGGGGAATCATTTTGTAAACTCCATACAATTTATAAAACTTTGTTACAAGTCTCGGAACTACAGGAGCCGAGGACATGGGCTGTAAGTGAAAGAAGGAAGGTAGAAGCTCTGTCTTTATTTGACTCACTCTAAGGTTCTCTGACAGAGCTTGGGCATGTGGCAGGTATGGGACTGGACTGAGAATGCCCAATCGTCTCTTTTGTTCAATTTCTGTGACTACCTGTCATCATCATGGGATTTATTTAGAGTCATTTGATTTCTACTGAGGAGAGGGTAGACAACATGCAGGACAAAAAGAGTCCCAGTTATTTGTTGAAACTTGTTATGCTCTATTTTTGTGACTTACTGAAAGATTTAGTAAGTATTGTTGAGGGAAAAAAGCAATAAGGCAGTGTTAAGGAAGGTTGCAGGCTGGTGCAGTAGTGGTTCACAAGCTTCTCTGCATTTTAGAGTATGGGCAACTTAAAAAATTCTCGTACCTAGGCGTTGTCCCATACTAATTCAGTCCCAGTTTCTGGAGGTGTGACTTAGGCTTTCCTAGGTAGTTCCAGTGTGCAGCCCAGTGGTGATTCTTAGATTGCTCACACACTCTGTCTTTTCTAGTTATACATTATTCCCTCTGCCTGAAATGACCCTCATTCCTTCTGTCTAAGGCCTCCTCATCTTTAAAAGTTTACCACACAGATACCTTCCATTGACAGAGTTTACTCGTTTGTTCAACATATGTTTACTGAAATGCTTCCTTCTCCATGGTGATGGCACTCAGTGACAACACAATACATTTTGATGATTTTAAGTTATTTATTATTATTATTGTTTTCATTCATAGACTTTGAGCTTTTGAAGCCAGGGATTGCAAATTATTCATCTTGCCTTTTGTGACACCTTTTCCTTTATTTCCATTCCCCCACATTCCCAGAGCTTGGTGATTATTGTCCCACAGACGTTCAATATTGCATAATAATGGGTTTTCAAAGGTGTGGTTACCATACTCAGTGGATTCAAAATTGCTGTAGCTTGACTTCAAATTAAGAGTTTTGTTTTAGTAATGCCCAGATTTGTTTGTAATGCTCTTCTTAGAGATGCCCATAATTTTGTGAGTCTTTTATTTGCAGTAGCATTGAATGATGCTTTCTTGGAATGATATGACATTGCTCCAAGGTTTATTTCCCAGACAATACTTGGCATCATGAAATGTTGTATTTTATAGACTTTGTTTTTATACTCACCCATCCTCAAGTTCACCTGTCTCTTTTTATTTCACTCATGCCTTTACCTGACACTTGGGGCCCTCTAGGCTCAGTGAAGTGTTAGTCACTCAGTTGTGTCCAACTCTTTGTGATCCCATGGACTCTAGCCCACCAGAATCCTCTGTCCATGGGATTTCCCAGGCAAGAATACTGCAGTGGGTAGCCATTCCCTTCTTCAGGGGATCTTCCTGAGCCAGGGATCGAACTCAGGTCTCCTGCATTTCAGGCAGATTCTTCACCATCTGAGCTACCCCTGACTCTGAAACCTAACTCTCACCTGCCCATGTAAATCTTCTAGGCTAGTTAGACTTGTCTTCTTAATGCTTCCCAAGTGTAGGGTTTTTTATCCTTCTTGCCTACTATTATTCTGAATTGTTCTGGTACTCTAAAGACTCACTCCCTCCATGAGTTTTTACCTGAGTTCTTCAGCTTTTTCATAAGATCTGTACCATGCAATTTAGCCCTAGTCTTTATGCTGCTGCTGCTAAGTCGCTTCAGTTGTGTCTGACTCTGTGCGACCCCATATACGGCAGCCCACCAGGTTCCTCTGTCCCTGGGATTCTCCAGGCAAGAATACTGGAGTGGGTTGCCATTTCCTTCTCCGATGCATGCATGCATGCTAAGTCCCTTCAGTCATGTCTGACTCTGTGCGACCCCATGGACAGCAGCCCACCAGGCTCCTCTGTCCACGGGATTCTCTAGGCAAGAATACTGGAGTGGGTTGCCATTTCCTTCTCCAATGCATGCATGCATGCTAAATCCCTTCAGTCATGTCTGACTCTGTGCGACCCCATGGACAGCAGCCCACCAGGCTCCTCTGTCCACGGGATTCTCTAGGCAAGAATACTGGAGTGGGTTGCCATTTCCTTCTCTGCCTAGTCTTTATACAGTTTTGTTTATTTTTTATTATTAATATCATTCCTCACAGATGACCTGTCTCTATACCTGATTGTAGGAATCGTCTCGTGTGTAGCTTTCATAGGTTCTGTGGCACCTACCACAACTAAAGGCTATTCTCTAGTTACTTAATACATGTTTGATTCTTTAGAGATTGAATTCAATCATATCTGCCATCTGGTAAAGCTGGCTTGTTTAATACACAGTTTAGAAAATTTGGAAAGATTTTCTGTGCAGTGTAAGCCCAGCTCTGGGGCCCTGTCATGGGCTGAATTGTGTCTCCCCAAATTTATATGTTGAAGTCCTAACCACTCAGTACCTTGGAATGTGACTGTATTTGGTATATGTGTAGATAGGGCCTTTAAAGAGGTGATCAAGTTAAAATGAGGCCATTGTTGTGGGCTCTAATCTCATCCTACTGGTGTCCTTTTAAGAAGAAGAAATTGGGATGCACAAAGGGATACCACACACGTAGAAGAAAGATGTGTGAATATGTCAAGAAGACGGCCATCTACAAGCCAAGGACAGAGGCTACAGAAGCCCAACCTGATGTCACCTTGATCTTGAAATCTTAGCCTTCAGAACTGTGAAAAAATAAATCTCTTGTTACTTCAGCTGCTCAGCCTGTGGTATTTTGTTATGGCGGCCTGAGCCGACTAACACAGGTCCTATATACTACCTGTCTAGAGTGACAAGGAACCTCTCGTGGATGGATTTTCCATTTCCATCTTCTTCCTACCTCAGTTGGAAGATTCTAGATCATGCCTCCCTGACAGAGAAGATGAAATTGAGAAGCAAAGAGTTTCCTCCTTCTCACCCTTTACCCTTCCTGGTTCTGTGAAGGGTGCCCCTGCCCAGAAGCATTTCCATCTACTTTATCTTGATCTCAGATCACTTCCCCAGTGATGAAGCTGGGTGAAGGTAGGGTCTTCAGTCCTCTGGAATTAGTGTTTTTTCCCCCTTTAAAACTCTGCTTTCCTGTGCATAAATGTAATGGGTTAGTTTGTATTTGAGGAAATTCTTACCTAAAAGAAGATGTCTTAGTTTGAGTTTTCTCTAAATCAGATCCTAAGGCAAGGATTTGGGGGCAGATGGTTTATTTTTGAAGTGGTCCCAGGAGGCCCCGAGAGGGTGGAGGTATGTAAGACAGAGACAGGAGGAAAGTACAGAGTGCTTTCAGGTATGGTTACCCTGTGGGAACCTGGGGGCCCATCCTGTCAGGGACACTATGAGAGATTGTAGTCACAGCAAGGGAAGCTGAGGCATTTATCCGCCATCTTCTGCTGCTCATGAGTGCAGGGTTGGTTCTGGAGGAATGAACTAGCCACCACTCTGACTTACCCTGGGAGTGGGCGGATCATGCTCCTACAGGCAGAGGAAGTCCAAGGGCAAAGAGACACAGGTACTTGAAGCAGGAGCCCATTGCCTTGTGAAAAGAACTGTCCATCAATAACACACTCAGTCAAAGCAATAGAAATGTGTCAAGGGATATTGAGAAGGCATCACCTGTCTGTTGCTGAACACTGGTTTTTAGATTTGAGGAAGCTGGACTTAGGTTCTCTGAAGTTATAACTCACTCTGTTAGGTACCATAAAAACAGATCTTTAATGCTTTGGGCTTTTTGTGGCTGATTCCTGCTTATCCCGTAAATCCCCATTTTAAAGCCATTCTGCCAGAACTTAATTTATTCTTGTAGTTCTACAGCAGCTTTTCTTGCGTTGACCCTGATCATCATCTCCTAGTGGTCTACCGGAGGGTACCTTATAGTACAATCCATCCAGCCTGTGCCCTCTCCCCGCCGCCCCTCGCCAATCTCCCAACAAGTCGGACCAGAAAGCAGGGATTTAAGCACTCTCCATCCCTGCCCCAAGATCTTTATTTCCTAGTAAGTCATGTGTTTGCATGGAGAGAGGGTTGGATGTTACAACATGGCCATAAGCCTACCCAGTGACTTCTGTTGAGGTTCAGCCGTGTTCTGGGCTTGTTAAGTTACTGGTGGGCAGGGTCTGTCAGAAGATTGAAGATCATCCTGGGAGGTAATTATTATAAGAGATGAAGAAGCCAGGGTTGATAGCTGGATCCAGTAACAAGCCTTAGTTATCAGAGGAGAGGGGCCATTCTGAGAATGGTATGGTGTCTGTGACTCAGATTTGTCTCTAATCTTTCTTTAGATCATGTCTCAGTCCTTCAGAGGTGAAAGCTATAAATGAAAAGTTTTGTGGTAAAACTGTTGGACATGAAGGTACAAGCAAGATAACTTAGGGACCCCTCTGAAAGAATATAATGCAATCAAGACAGAGGAGAGGACTTCTCTTCCAGTTCCAGTGACATCCATGGAAAGTGCTGGAAAGGGCAGGAGGAATAAAAGCCTGTGTGGTGTGTGACAAGGCTTGTTCCTTAGCACAGGTGAGATGCCCCAGGGATTTACCAGAGTTACTTGGAAAGTGCTTGCTTGATAGGTGTGTCTTGATAAGTTGAGGGGGGAAGCCATGAAATCTGAGTCAGCTGATTAATGCAACCTCTTTTATTCCCATAAGCCTATGTTGTTGTTGTTTAGTTGCTAAGTCGTGTCTGACTCTTTTGCAACCCCGTAGACTGTAACCCACCAGGCTCCTCTGTCGCTGGTATTCTCCTGGCAAGATTACTGAAGTGGGTTGCCATTTCCTTTTCCAGGGGATCTTTCCGACCCAGGGACCTCATCCGCGTCTCCTGCATTGCAGGTAGATTCTTTACCACTGATGAGGACTGAGCAAACTCTAGCTGCAGGTGAAACTTTCTGGTTGATAGAGACAAATTCTTTTATTTCTTTCTGCAGTCAAGTTTAGGATAGTTGTATACCGCCTGGTCCCTAGTGGGTGCTCAGAAGTTTTCACTGAATGAATGACCTTTCTTCACCTTTGATAAGCATCAGGAGTGAGCAGGATTGGGGCTTCTCTGGTGGTCCAGTGGTTGAGACTTTGCCTTCCAATTCAGGGAGTGTGGGCTCCATCCCTGGTCGAGGGGCTAAGATCCTACATGCCCTGGGGCCAAAAAACCCAAAACATAAGACAGAAGCAACATTGTAACAGATTCAATAAAGACTTTAAAAAAGATGATCCACATCAAAGAATCTTGAAAAAAAAAGGAGCCAGCAGGATTGGAGAACTGATCTATTATAAATTCCTGGGGTGAGGAAGCCATGGATTCTTTCTTACATGCTATGTCTTACAGAAACAAGTACACGTGTAAGAAAATGCAGATAATGAAATGACTTTGTCACTATGTAAACTTCAGATAAATCAAGTTATTGCTGAATAGTTCTTTAACTGATTGCTCTTAGTCTGCCATCACTTGCTAGCACTGTGCCTTTGGCCAGGTTGTTTAACATCTCCCAACCTTGATTATTCTGTTGAACTGAGATAATATCACCTACATAGTGATGCTCTTGTGAGTACAAAAGTTAATGTATATGAAGTGCTTAGTACAGTGCCTGGGATGGGGGCAAGCATTTGATGATGAGGAGGAGGAGGAGGAGGATTGTTATCATTATTATCATATCTTAGATAATCCATGTTGTTGTTCAGTTGCTAAGTCATGTCCTACCATTTGTGACCCCATGAGCTGCTGCATGCCAGGCTTCTCTGTCCTTCACTACCTCCTGGAGTTTGCTCACATTCATGTCTGTTGAGTTGGTAATGCTATTGAACATTTCAGCCTCTGCCACCCTCTTCTCCTTTGCCTTCACTCTTTCCTAGCATCAGCATCTTTTCCAATGAGTCAGCTCTTCGCATCAGGTGGCCAAAGTATTAGAGCTTCAGCGTCAGTCTTTCCGGTGAATATTCAGGGTTGATTTTCTTTAAGATTGACTGGTTAGATCTCCTTGCAGTCCAAGTGACTCTCAAGAGTCTTCTCCAACTCCACAATTTGAAAGCATCATTTTTTCAGTGCTCAGCCTTCTTGAATGTTCAGCTCTTACATCCATACATGGCTACTGGGAAAACCATAGCTTTGACTACTCAGGCCTTTATTGGCAAAGGGATGTCTTTGGTTTTAATACACTGTCTTGGTTTGTCATGGCTTTAAAATATCCATTAAAAGCAGATAATCTATGAGTATGTTATGTAAGATCCACCGAGGGAATTACCTCTACTTTGTTCTTTGGTTTTTAGTTGGTTTTCTACAAATACATATTTAAAGTAAACTTTATAAGTTTAAAATAAAGCCTTTGGTATAGACTCTCATAGGCTTCCCTGGTGGTCAGATGGTAAAGAATCTGCCTGCAATGCAGGAGACCTGGATTTCATCCCTGGCTCGAGAAGATCCCCTGGAGAAGGGAATGGCTACCAACTCCGTTATTTTTGCCTGAAGAGTTCCATGGATAGAGGAGCCTGGCAGGCTACAGTCCATGGGGTCACAAAAATTGGACATGACTGAGCAATTAACACAGATACACACACATAGGCTCTCACTGAGGTTTCTGGAACTTTAGATGTATTCTCTATGTTCAGTAATTTTGTCTTGTCTATTCTTGACTACCTCCAAGAGAATCAACAGATTAGTGAAGCCTCATTTTTCTCTTACATCAACTAGGTTGTATTTTCTGCTTTCCAATATCAGCATTTGCTTGTTTGCATCTCTGTCAGCTAAACCAGAACCTAAAACTAGGGTCTATTGTGTATTTCTCTTAGCATCTCCTTTGTAAGCTGCTTGAAGAAGGTTTGCTAGAGCTGTGTGAAAGTGCATATTGTTTAGAAGACAGAACTATTTTTAGCTTGAAGGTAGAACTGTGTTTTTCTTTCTTAATAAATTCCTTTTCTTTTGATGAAAGCCAAAACTTGAAGCTAGTGGTGACAGATCAGGGTCCTAATTGCTGTGCTGTTGGAAATAAAGAGAGATGTTTATTGATAATCAACTAAATAGCAAACCAGATTTCATCAGTGTGGTAAGATGAGCCCACTCAGTGGGCTGGTCTTATAAAATACTTTTCTAGTGAGCCTGGGAAAACTTGTGAAGTGGTAATAATAAAAACAGCATCTGGTCTTTGCAGGAACTTTGTCATACATAAGCAATGCATCATGGGTGTGGTAATGAACATCAGGTGTTTTTGGCACATGACTTCTAAACTTGGGGAAGAGGAATTTTGCTTTTTTGCACATACTGGAATGTGTTTTCACATTTCTGGTATTAAAAAAAATAGCTTAAGAACTACATTATTTTTTTATTCCTTATTTGGAAGCTATACTGGTCAGCATAAGAAAATACTTAACTTCAGATCTTCAAAGGCATGTTGTAGAGCTTTGGAAAGCATTTGGTTTGGCTTGAAGCAAGTTTGGCTAGTGAAGTGACAGGCACACAAGAAAGAACAACAGGTGGAAAAATGTGGAGTTTCTTTCATCTTTCAAAGGATTTTCTTGATTAATTGAAACAGCCATGAAAATAAGCACTGGCCTTCGTGCCCAGTGGCCTAAAAGTACTTAGAGTGGGCCAAATAAGAATCAGGCAGGGACCTAATGAAAATCAGGCAACAAGCCTAGGCTAATTAAATATGTGCTGCCTTCCCCCACTTTTTAAATTCCCTTTGGCTCAATTTTTAACAAAAAAATCTGGTTTTATGTTAGATATTTCTCTTCCTTGACTCAGATATTGTAGAGGCATGAGTTATTCAGTAGAACCAATGAAATTTTTTGTTGGCTAAGTTGACTTTCTTGCTAGCCTCTTTCTTTTGAAAACTGCTTATGAAAATTGACTAATTAAATTTCTGGGCTAAAGTAAACAACATCTCTTGAAGTGGTTGACCGTGAGTCAGAGGCAGAATTTTTCATTTTCTTTGGGAGAGATAGTGCATTTGATTGTAACAATGTTTTTAGAAGAGCTTTCAGAGCTGTTGATGGAGCTTCCGTAGTTTCTCCAACTTGTTTAAAGGAGTCTTTGGGATCTATTGAGTCATGAATAATTATCTGCTTAAGATCAGAAGACAGATGTCTCCAGAGAATTCTGCAAAACTTTAAAACATATTTTTTTGGTGAAAATTGACAGAAGTGTAGATCATTTGCTCTAATGTCCCTGTTTATGGTGTGAGTACAGAGAGGACCTGGGACTGAATCACACACTCTTAGGCCCTCAGTCAGTGACTTCTTTCTTGCCAGTACCTCCCATGAAGAAGTCGCTGCTTAGTTTAGTGTTTGAATATGAATAAAAGTTTTATGTAACTTAAGAGATAACATACTTAATTTACTACAGCCCATTTATGAAGTCCTAGGAGATGTCTGAATTATAATAATTGGTGAGTCTGTTTTGTGTCTTTCTCCAAAGCCTTTGCTTAGGGAGTGGCTTTTGAAGTTCAGTGATGATGCCAGATTTGGAGGAATTCTAGCGGCATGTGTTTGGGGAGCAGTATGGTTGAGAATCATATTGGATCTACAGACGATAAGACATTACGAATATGGATGTAAAAGGATGACAAGACAGTCAAATCCTATGACAGATCATTCCTTTTAAGGAGAAATATCAATCCAATACTTAACCACTGTCAAAAGGTAGTCAGAAACACCACCACCAACAAACCATATGCTTTCAAAAGAAGCCTAGTAGCCTGTTTTCCTTTTGAAATGCTTAATGAAAAAGCTGCACAGAAAAATTTCTGTAGATTTGAGGATTTTGGAATAAACAAGCATCAGGAGCAGAAGCCCACGTGCACTGTCTTCCCTGGCTTTAATTGTTCTGATTTCGAGCTTAGCAGCAAAATATTCTTGCTGTGTGACTGTATGTGTGCATGGGATGTTTTCGGCTTTGCTTCACTTGGGCGTTTGAAGAAAAGGCCCTGGTTTATATCAGTCAGACATCATTTTAGTGTAAGAGAAAACACGCCCCTTGAAACAATTAAGGGATCGAAACTTATCATTAGGGTGAACAATAAACTGCAATGTCTATTTAGAATAGGGTTTCAGAAGTTAATTACTGGGGTAGGTCACAGCATCCTCACTGTTTTCTAATGATTAAAAGCTATAGTTTTGATAATTGGACCGTGAGAAATTTGTCAGGGCAATATATTTATCATTTATCACTTCAGAAAGAGGTCGGCAAACTTTCTCTGTAAGGAGCCAGACAGTAAATATTTTAGGCTTTGTGCCTTTGTAGTGTGAAGGCAGCCACAGACAGTAAATGAATGAGTGTGCCTGTGTTCCAATAAGAGTTTAGGTATTATACGTTACATTTCATATGATTTTTAACATGTTCTTCCTTTGATTTTTTTCCAGCAATTTAAAAATGTAAAGTCCGTTTTTAGTTCTGGGTTGTATAAAAACAGGCAATGAGCCAAATTTGGCCCAAGGGCTGTAGTTTGCTGACCTCCTGCTTTAGAAGAAAAGACCACGTTACTATTTACACTAAGACATGTGAGTATTATTTTAGAGAGCAATGCATTTTATTCAGTTCACAATTACTTTGTAAATCTGATCTAGTGATCATTGTTTTTAGAATGCATCATTTGTGTTGTTTGAGGACTGCATATGAGGGCTAGCTGAGTGGCACAAGATTTGACAAATGGATTTCTGACTGTTCCTCTCATTAGGTTCCAATTCCTGTTCATCAGTTAAAGGAACTTGTGTCATTGCCTCACTTGTTGCAATGAATAAATCTGTATAATTTTACAAAAGAACAACTGCATGGATTCTTTTGCAGCCTGAAGACTTGAGTGTTGGGCTCCTCTTTATAAAAGTTTCCATGACAATCTGGCCTGAGAGAATGACAGGTTTGCCCTCATGGGGAATTTCTTATTAAGGAAGCTTTTCTTTTACCAGGAAGCTTTATGGGGACTTAATAGGGGGTCAAACAGAAAGGACCAAATAGGACCCTTTCATAAACCATACCTTCTACTCTCTATGGCCTGAAAGAGAGCTTGTTTCCAACTGTGTGTGGTGATGGGGTGCTGTTCAGAAGCTGAGAGGTTAGAGAGGACCACCATGCTACCCTGGGGTCTTGCTTCCTAGTGGTAACCAAGAGACCCAGATGCAAGCGTGAGCTATTAATATATGGGCTAAGCCAAGAATTATAGGCCCCTGGATTTCTCTATTGAAAGGCCGTGTGTGGAGTAGTGAAGTGAGTGGCTCTGAGCTTGACTCTCTGAGTTTTTCTCTTGGCTCTGCCATTCACTAGCTGTATGACTTTAATTCTCTGCACCTTACTTTCCTCCTCTGAAAAGGGGGCAGGATAATAATAAACAACAACGATGCCAGGGTAGTTGCGGGGATTAAGTAAGTTCATACAGTTGGCCCTCCACGCCCGCTGCAGTGGGGGGCCCACCATTATACAATTTTTTACAAGGGACTTGAGCACCCACAGGTTTGGGGATCTGTGGGGGTCCTGGGGTTAATCCCCGGTGGGTACAGAGGACGACTGTCTATGTAATGCATTTTGGAACAGCACCTGTCACGTGGTAGTGAATAATAAATAAGAGCTATTGTGAAGATTTTCTTTCTTTTTTGGACTGAAAATAACGCAGCATTTGCAAACTCTTATTTAAAGGGAGATTCCTTTCCTCAGGCATAATCACTATGAAAATATCCTTTAATCTCTTGCCTTTTCTTTCCCATCCATTATCACTCCATCATTTTATTGACTTATACTTTCCAGCCGCCTCAGCCACCCTGTCTTAACACCCTTTTGGATCTTGGCCTTTATTCTCTTCCCACTCACTACACTTGGTATAAACTCAGTGATCTCCTGGGTCTAAATTGGCTCATATGTTAGAGGGAAGCATAGTTCATCAGGTGTCACTTAATATATTGCCCTATAGCTGTGGCACAGCTCAATCCCAGTTTGGTTGATAATCTGTGGGTTTTCCAGGAAGGTTTATTAGTAAGCTGCATATGCCCTGCTTAGAGCTGAGATATTGAGAGAATAGAGGCCAATGGGGAAAACAGGGAGTGTTCTGAAAGTAGGATTTATGTCTCATCATTTTTCAGTAGGGCTCCCCAGGGGGCCTTAGAGAATATTCTCTATTCTAAAGGCCTTCAAGAAAGACTTTGTGCTTGACTAGGTATATTGGGCTTGGGTTGCCTTTCCTGCCAACTGCTTTCTGGGCTGGAAAAGACAAAGTCTTAAATGTTGCTATTTGTTGTTGTTGTTTAGTCATTCAGTTGCATCTGACTCTTTGTGACCCCATGGAGTGCAACATGCCAGGCTTCCCTGTCCTTCCCTGTCCCTTGAGTTTGCTCATACTCATGTCCACTGAGTCGGTGATCCCATCCAACCACCTCATGTCTACCCCTTTTCCTCCTGCCCTCAATCTTTCCCAGCATCAGAGTCTTTTCTAATGAGTCGGCTCTTCAGATCAGGTGGCCAAAGTATTGGAGCTTCAGCTTCAATATCAGTCCTTCCAATGAATATTCAGGACTAATTTCCTTTAGGATGGACTGGTTGGTTCTACTTGCAGTCCAAGTGACTCTCAAGAGTCTTCTCCAACTCCACAATTCGAAAGCATCATTTCTTTGGTGCTCAGCCTTCTTTATCATCCAACTCTCACATCTGTACATGACTACTGGAGAAACCATAGCTTTGACTATATGAACTCTTGTCAGGAAAGTGATGTCTCTGCTTTTTAATACACTCTCTAGGTTTGTCACGTGTTTCTATCAGTGTAAAGTGTAAAGTGTGAGTCACTCAGTTGTGTCCGACTCTTTGTGACTTCATGACTATAGCCTGCCAGGCTCTTCTGTCCATGGAATTCTCCAGGCAAGAACACTGGAGTGGGTTGCCATTTCTTTCTCCAGGGGATCTTCCTGACCCAGGGATTGAACCCCAGTCTCCTGCATTGCAGGAAGATTCTTTACCATCTGAGTCACCAGTGTTGCTATACACTGTTTTAAATCCAGCTAAGTCTTTGTTGTCTTGCTTCTTGGGCCCGTGCTCTGCAGCAGGGCAGGAATGTGGTCAGTTGTTGAGGGAAGCTTTTATTTTGCTTAACTATTATCCTGAATTTGGCTGTTCCTATTTTCTTGGAATAAAAGTGAGATGTCATTGTTTGGACTACTCAATATAAAGAGAGTACGGATTTTTTGTTTCCCCCTAGAGAAGTTTCATTGTGTAAGTTGTGGACAAAAGCAATTCTGAAACATTTTAATATGTTTGCATAAGGGAAGGCCACAATGCATGAGGTTTACATGAAGTCTTTGGGTTTTGCCCTTTTGGATAATTCTAAAGTGGTAGTTCTCAGCTCAATAAGAAACAACATCTGTGTTAAAAACACAATACAGGCCTAGTTTTCCCCTCCTGTTTCTTTACTCTCTAGATATCTCATTCATCTGAAACATTCTCCCTGACTTCAAAGCGTACTTCATGTAGGTGAGAAATACTCAGAGAGTAGAGGGGAATGAGACTGTGCCCCAAATACAGTTTTATTTAATTGAAACAATTCTTCCAAGTGACATTTGCTAGTGGTCAAGAATCCACCTGCCAATGCAGGAGATGCCAGAGATGTAGATTTGATCCTGGGTCAAGAAGATCCCTTGGAGCAGGGGAGCAGGAAATGGCAACCCACTCCAGTATTCCTTCCTGGGATTGCAAAGAGTTGGACATGACAGCATGCATGGGGTGGTGTATATTGCTTATACTTTAGGCTCACATAGAGTTTGCATTCATTTATTGATGCCTCTTCCTCTAGCATACTAGGTCCCTACTGTGTGCAGAGGGCAAAACCAAGACACATATTTGGACTACAAGACACACAAATGCCTGTTTGTATCATTCATTTCAAAAGTGAAATATTGTCTTTAACATTTTTACCGCAAATTTTCTGGAGTACAACCAATAGTATTCATGATGATTTTATTTTTTTCTAAGGAAAGAAGAAATAAGAAAACTGCTTTCTTAGTGCTTACAACATGATAGGCATTGTACATAATGTGATTTCATTGAATCTTTGCATTAACCCTTCAGCATAAGGATTATTATTTCCTTACTATAAATGAGAAAACTAGTTTGGGAATTAAGTCAGTTGCCCAAAGCCACATAATTGGTAGGTTGTAGAAAACTAGGATTTATAACCAGGTCTGACTCTTTTCACTAACCCAGTCTACTTCCCTTCGAGCAGAGATGAAATAACCTGGCAGAACATGCTCACTTGTGATATAACACAAAGTGTCCTCTGAAGGGACTTAACTTAGAAAATTATTATAGAAATAGGTGGGAAAATATGTTGCTTTTTCAGATTTTAAAAAGTAAAAATTTGAAGCTTAAATTACGAAACCTGGGCACAATTATTTAATTAAAATAAACTAATAAAATAAAAAATAATTCTTTTGAGTATGTAGGTCCATACTCAAAGAACTGGCATTTAAAATGGTTATTCCACCAAACTAATAAGTCTACAACTTTGTCAGACTAAGACATAATTAATTTAGTAAGTACAATATAGACTTAAAAAATGAACAGTTTCCTGTTTGAGTCTAAATATAACAGTGGTGATCATATTTTAGAATATTTTAAAAATTTAATTATGAAAGAATTGTTGATCAAGGAATAAGAACCAGAGGTTCTTGCAAATGCTTAAGAGCAACCATGAATTCTTGCTGCCAAGCAGAGACAAAACAGTCTTCATTTTTGTGCCAGAATTTCCTTTTGGCTCAGATGACCAGATCTACAAAAGAAAAAATGGGGAGATTTTTGCTGTTCTAAAAAGGTTTTCTAATATACTTAGGGAAAAAATTGTATGAAACTTATGAATTCCTCTAAAATAGTGTATCTGTGGGCCATCTATCCTATTACTGCACAAAAATCTCTCACCATTCTCAATCTTGGTTTCTAGTTTTATCTACAAATAGTGACAACTTCCCTATCTCAGTCAGATATCCAAGATGGTAGAGTAAAAGGATGTTGCATGTTATGAAAAAGTACTTTGGAATGGTTAAAGTGTTATTCATATAGAATGATAAATGCATGCAGATAATACTTTTCAAAATTCTCCCATATATTTTCCCCTTGTAGTAATATAGTTCACCTTCCATTGCCTTTCCTCCATTATTGCCCAGAGAACAGGGAGAATGTCACCTAGGGGATGGAGAGGATAAAAAAGGGAGACTAGTCTTGTCAGTCGAAAGGGAGACATTGAAAACTTCGAATTCTAGGAGGCAAGGAAAGAAGAGATAAAGGAAAGAAGGAAGGAAGGGAGAGAAGGAAGAAGCGAGAAGGCAAGAAGTTAGCATTTGTGTACGGGCTCCATGCATGAAAACTCCCATCGAGTGGGTAGAAACATCCAGAAAAGTTTTAGGAGAACCTGGAATTCCCTTCTCTCCTGAGGGGAGAATGAAAGCCTTTAGGAGAATAGTTCTGAGGTCAGCCTGGCCCTCTGTGATGTGGAAACAGTAGAGCCGGATTGTGAGGGAAGAGTCTGCATAGATGGTTCTGAGATATTTCAAGTTGCCCAGGGCCTGTATAGGGCCTTCACTGGTAGCTCAGCTGGTAAAGAATCACCTGTCATGCAGGAGACCCTGGTTTGATCCCTGGGTTGGGAAGATGCCCTGGAGGAGGGCATGGCAACCCACTCCAGTAGTCTTGCCTGGAGAATCCCCATGAACAGAGGAGCCTGATGGGCTACAGTTCATGGGGTCGCAACGAGTCGGCCATGACTGAGTGACTAAGCACAGGGCCTGTATAGGATCTGGAATTCCTCATGAACCGAAGGGAGAACGTGCAAACATTTGAGAGGACTGGTAGACTAGAATAGCTCCCAAAACTTTGTACCAGCCATTAGACAGGTGAACATCAGAAAGTCAGGTAGTACCAACTATTGCTGAGGGAGCTGGGAAACCATTGCCCTGTTAGTGCAGGTCTAATGTGATACAGCTGTTTGGGGAAGCTTTCTGGCAGTGCTTAGAAAAATTTGGTCATATACCCTAAGACTCCCACTCTTTGAGTATATACTGTAGAGCCACTCTGACACAAGTCTACATGGGAACGTGTATGAGTATGTTTATTTGGGAAGGCAGAAAGTTGGAGGTGAGTGAGGTATCCATTGCTAGGAGAATGAATTAGTGAATTATAGGATATACATATATAGTGGAATTCTATGTACCACTCAGAGTTAATTGTCAAGATGTACATAAAGCAACGGACTTCCCTGGTGGCTCAGAGGTTAAAGCGTCTGCCTCCAATGCAGGAGATCCAGGTTTGATCCCTGGGTCGGGAAGATCCCCTGGAGAAGGAAATGGCAACCCACTCCAGTATTCTTGCCTGGAGAATCCCATGGACAGAGGAGCCTGGTAGGCTACAGTCCATGGGGTCGCAAAGAGTCGGACACGACTGAGCGACTTCACTCACTCACTCACTCACTCACTCACATAAAGCAACATGTGCAGCATGCCCAGCCGCTCAGTCATGTCTGACTCTTTGCAACCCCATGGACTGTAGCCTACCAGGCTCATCTGTCCATGGGATTTTCCAGGCAGGAATACTAGAGTGGGTTGCTCTTTCCTTCTCCAGGAGATCTTCTCTACCCAAGGACTGAACCCACATCTCCTGCATTGGCTGACAGCTTCTTTACCACTGAGCCACCTGGGAGGCCCATAGCACAGTTAGAAGTGTATAAATTAAACACCTCCAACACAAACAGCGTTACATATTTCACAAAGACACAAACATACCTAAATACAGTTAGGTTTTATAAACACTTTTGTGGATGCCTCTAGCAGCAAGGGAAATGGAAGCTATAATGAGAAATTAAGGGGAAAACAGTAAAATTAATATAACATAGTATAGGCCTGTGAAGTTAAATAATGGTGTACCATGAGCTAAGAGATAAAATTTAATCTGAACATTAGGTTAAAAAAAAAAGCTGCATTTTGCATATTTGAATCACAGTGAATATATATGGTGATTTCTTGTGATGATTATATTCAAGAGAGGTGGTCCTGTGAGGAGTGGCAAGGAGTGACCAGTCTCTAGGAGTAAGCTACATATCCAAATTACATAAACAGATGATTTCAGGACCAGGATGGAATTTAGTAAATTGCTTGTTATTCCGATGTCCTGGAAGATGAAACATTTACCCCCTGAGATTAATTTTTCACTGACTGATCAAACTCAATGTACTGTTTATGTTCTCTGTAACAGGAATTTTAAAGTACATAAATTTTTAAGTGAGAGTCTGATACCCAAAAAGATACATTACTTTCATCTGAAGTAATTTGATGTTCAACTGGGTGAAATACTGCTACAATTTAAGCTCCTTATTTATAAAATATGGATCCAGTTAATCAGATTTATAGTGTGAAGTTGGAGCTCTCTCTGATGACTAGAGAGGGAAGTTTAATGTTCTTAAAACATTATCCCCTCTGGTCTTCATTATTTACCAGCTGCATGTTGGCCATCACTTTACCTTTTTAGATCTCGGTTTCCTCATCTGAAAAATGATTGGACTAGTGTATCACTCCCTAAAAATGCTATGATTTTACAGTAGCAAGAACAAAAAAGATGATTAAACCTCTGCTAAATAGAAAGTCCTCTCTGCTGTATTACCAACAGTTTACTGAGATAGTCTCAGGGCGAAGAGAAGTTGACAAGCACTGTCTCCAGAGGTAGGGGTGAGTCAAATTCTGTTACCACTCTGTTATCTTTAGGTCACCCAATGCTTTTCAGAATCAAGCATTTAAAAGATTCCAGTGAATTACTCTTTGAATTATTTTTAAGAGTAGAATTTGAACAATAGATTTTTATGCTGCTGCCTCAGTATAATCTGTGATTCTGGATGATGTTAGAAGTAAGATTATTTCTGTAAGTTTCTTTGGGTGCTTCCAGTATAAAAATATCTGTGATTTTCTGGGGTGGTTTGCAAGATGGTCTTGTAATATAATAATGACAATACCTGATGTATTATAGTACATGCACAGATACTATGATAAGTGATTTCTGAATATTAATTCATTTTCACAACAACCCTGTGAGATAGATACTATTATTATCCCCTTTTACGGAGGTGGAAAGTGAAGCATAGAGCAGTTAAGTAAGTTGCTGAAAAATTATGGCTAAAAAGTAGGAGAAATGGAATTTGAACCCAGGCTGTTCAGCTCAAGAGTCCATGCTTTTAACCTGCAGGCTTACTATCGCTCTAATTTTTAGTGAAGTTTCATTTTTCATCAAAAGTTTTGCAGTATACTAGAGATTTGTCTGGACTGTATATTCTGAAAAATGTTCCCATTACTCCATTGATAGTTAGTTCTTAGAGAAAACTAATCAGAAATCAAACAAACAAAGAACTCCATCAGCTTGACTCTCTTATTCTTCCTTCACTCATGCCTCTTACAATAATAGTGTATCTAATATTTATTCAGTTCCTCCTCTGTACCAGACTAAGTGTGTTTTTTTTATTAACTTGATGATTCTTTATGACCCATATGTGGCTTGCATGATTATTAGCCTCTTCTTACTGTTAAGCAAGCTGAGGCTTACAGAAGTCATATATGTTGCTGGTGGTCGTATGTCTCGAGAGTATCCAAAGGGACAATCTCTGGCACCAGTGCTGAGCCCCTTGTAGGATTGCTTCTAAGCATTTGTGGGCCTGGGTTTCTCAACCCTAAAGTGAGTTGTTTAGATGTCTTCTAAGTAACGTCCAACTTTGCTTCTTCATGAGTCCATTAATCATATGGATCATGGCTCCTCACTTAGTACTGGCTGAAGTAGAATTTCAAACCAGGCTCAAAAATTGACACTGTTGTCTCTCATTGGCTTTGGCAAATCATGAACATATACAGCGGCAGAACAAAATAATACACAAAAACTGTATTTTTATTTCCTTTCCCAGAAGCTATTTCAAGTCTGGCATTGTTATTATTCATGTTATGCAGGCTTTCCCTTCATTAATAAAGCATTTTTTAAAAAAATGAAATTTTATTTTAAAAGGACAGTATTCCATGTTAAGGGAGGAATTGTTGTGTTAAATTGAATGAAGTTGTGCTGGTATTCACATCTTTAAAAACATCTTCCAAAACTTGACCCTGAATTTCGAAAGCCCTTGAAGCAAACTTTCTTAGTAAGAACTAGCAGGAGAAAGACTGCGGTAGAAAAGAGGTCGTGACTAATTGCCTGGGAACGTTTCCTCACGCTTAAGAAGAGGTGGAACAGTGGGGTGAGGAAGTGGGGTGATGTGACCTTTTGATCCTAGACGGCTTGTTTATATTTTCTTATCACAGATCTTTTTGCTAAAAGTGAAGTGTTGGTAAAGTGACTGTAGTCTGCCAGAGTGACTGTTGGCCTTGATCCAAACCTAACTGAAATATTATCAGAAATACATTCTTTACCATGTATAGCACTTGCAAGTTCTTCTAATGAGGCCACACATGGTAGCCAATTAGGCAGGATGATCAGTGCTTTGGGCAGAGAAGAGCAAGCCCTCTCACTAGTGTGTCATGTAGGGGTTACCCACCAAATGTGGCTCTGTGTGGCATGTCTGGAGGATGGTGCCAAGGTGCTGTCTTGCAGGACAGAAATAAGCAGCATTATGTATATGTGAGGCTAAAAAAAAAAAAATCTAGTCTTTATACTCTTATTTGAGAAAAAAAAGACTTAAAGCTCATTTTATTCTAAGATAAAACTACAAAAGAAACCTTGTTGGAGTATGCCTCTAGAAGGAGGCTGCACATGGCAGGACAAGAAGAAAGGGTTGGTGGAAGTGACAGACTTGGGGAGGTAACCAGTTCATGACATACAACAAGCTCAAAATATACACACATCCATAGAATGTATAGAATCAGCGTGGCAAACTACACAACGGTCCAAAATATACTCTACAACATCAGGCATTCTATGCCTTTTATTTATATAGTGCTTATTTTTAAGAAACTTCATGAAGATTTTTTTTAAAAAGTGTTTGTTTGTGTTTTTGGCTGTGCCGAGTCTTAGTTGAGGCACCCAGGATCTTTGATCTTCATCCTGGCATGCAAGACCTTTTAATTGCAGCATGTGGGATCTAGTTCTCTTAACAGGGATTGAACCCTGGCCCCCGGCATTGGGAGCTCAGAGTCTTAGCCACTGGACCACCAGGGAAGTCCCTCCAAAAGTTTTATTTAAAATTTGCACGTGTGCTAAGTCACTTCATTCGTGTCTGACTCTTTGTGACCCCATGGACTGTAACTCGCCAGGCTCCTCTGTCCATGGGGTTCTCCAGGCAAGAATACTGGAGTGGGTTACTGTGCCCTCCTCCTGAGGATCTTCCCTACCCGGGGATTGAACCCTAGTCTCTTATGTCTCCTGCATTGGCAGGCGGGTTCTTGATCACTAGCGCCACTTGGGAAGCCATTTAGAATTTAGATTAGACTAGCCTAATTTTGCCCTTGGAGTCTAGAAGGCCTCATGCTTCTTTTAGGCAGACAGTAGGCTCCTCCCATTTCTTGCACCATTTCCTGTTAGGAAACCAAATTCCATTCAACATTTTCTGAAGATATCATTGATTCATGGCAAAATTAGATCTGTTCTCCAGAGTCATCAATGGTCAAAACTAAAAGGCCTGTGGTAGGACCTGCTTCTGCCTAGAACATTTTGAAATGCTATGGGCAGCCAGTGAGCCAGCAAAACTGTGACCAAAGTTGCTTCATTGTTGTTCTTTGGCACAATGGAACTGCACTTCTCAAGGGTGCCCTTCTTGAGCTCAGTGGGGTCCCTGGCAGCTAATGCATTAGAGAGAGCATTGCAAATTGGCAAAAGGCATATGTCTTATTCCTCAAAAAGACCCAACACTAGCTTGTATATCCAAACATTTCAGAGCTGCTAGAGCTTATAGGAAAAAATTTATTCTTCTCTCACAGTCACTCTCTATTAAAGAAGAACCACCTGGAAATCTGTCATTGGCATGGATCTGTCTTGATTGGGTTTGCCAGTGAGTGAAGTGAAAATTGCTCAGTCGTGTCCAACTCTTTGCAACCCCATGGACTATACAGTGCATGGAATTCTCCAGGCCAGAATACTGGAGTGGGCAGCCTTTCCCTTCTCCAGGGGATCTTCCCAACCCAGGGATTGAACCCAGGTCTCCTGCACTGCAGGCGGATTCTTTACCAGCTAAGCCACAAGAGAAGCTGAGGGATGTACCTAAATGGAATTCTAAAGTCTTGGTCATTTTTGAAGCCCATTCTGCTTCCTTCTTGTGCCTCTCTAAAGTGTAAGCAATGCTAATGAATCTATGTGTTACATCTTGTGAGTGATACATTTGCATTTTAACAGGGGCCCCCTGGATAGCTTTACCCAGAGGTGTGAATCTTCCTGTGGGAATTCCCACCACTGTGGCAGACCAGGGGGAAAGAAATTTTGGGAGTGAGTTAGCATAGTGGAAAGGTTTAACTCAACCCAAGAGGATGGATAGGTGAAATTTATGTTGTGCTGTGACTTGCTAGAGTTATTTTTTGGGAGCCCGCCTGGCGGGCTACAGTACACAGGGTTGCAAGGAGTCAGACACGACTGAGCGACTAACACTCTCTGATGTGGATTCCATAGAACTCTGTGAATCAGAAGGAGTCCAGGGAGTGGCCTCAGCTCTAGAGGGGGCTGCCTACCTCCATCTGTGCCAGGGTCTGGATGACAGGGAATAAAATATAAACCCTAGTACCGTTTCCTCTTGGAAGTTCTGGCTGGGTTCCTCCATTCCTGGGTTCCTCTGGGTTTCTCCCTTCTGGAAAGTGGCCTGGGGTACACACCATTGAAGTGCCACATGGGAAGGAGAAGAATAGGTCTGCGGAAAGGGAGAATGCCATCCACTCTCTTACTCCTGTCCTGGATGAGCCTTCAGAGTATAGGGAAGGGTGCTCATTTATTCTAGACCTCAGTTGTGCATCATCTGGCTGAGTGGCTTTGCTGTATCCCAGTCAGCAGCTGCATAATCCAGGTGCTTCCTTAAAGCCTGCTCAAAGCCAGACATTTTCTTGGAGCAACATTGGCAATTTCATTTACTGTCTTAAGTTGCTTCTTCTTTGAAAACAACTGAAACCAAATAGCTTTGGAGATGATATATGGTGAAGAACTTTAAGACCTTAATTCACTGCTTATTCACATCTGGTGTAGATCTAGAACCACTTTTGGGGGAAACCTTTGGCTTTGTCTGCAGGTGCTATGAGGCCTCTGCAGAATGCCTGAGTTGATGGGCCCTTCAGGCAAAATATCCTTCAGGATTAGGATCTTAAAGTAGGAGCTTAAATAGTCAAGTTGAGTATTTAATGACTTTTAGTGATTATAATTTATACAAATTACGGAAAATATAAGAAAATAATAAAAATCACTCATAGTTCTGTGATTCAGAGATACTGCTACTAAAATTTTGAAGTATTTCCTCCCATTCTTAACTATATGCATTATATATATGTATATATTTAAAATTTCTGTTTCTTTTACTTATTACTAAATCAGGAATGTTTTCTTATGTTATTTGAAATCATGCTATTTCCTGGTTGCATACTATTTCATTGTAAGAATGTATTAATTTATTTAGATTCCTGTCTACTTTCCTTTATTTGTGACAGTAAAAATGTTAGTGTCTCAGTCGTATCTGACTCTTTGCAACCTCATGGACTGTAGCCCGCCAGGCTCCTCTGTCCGTGGGATTCTCCAGGCAAGAATACTGGAGTGGGTTGTCATGCCCTCCTCCAGGTGACCTTTCCTTTACATGATTCTTTTTGGTGATGGCTCAAATTACTTTTCTCTCTCAGGCTTTGCCTTCTGCTGATGTGCCCTTAACTTTCATGAGAGATGCTATTAAAAACATAAGCTTGTTCTGATGGTTCGTCTTATGTCTCACTTTGCTTAGGCTATGGTACCATGTTGTTTGATCAAACACTAGTCTAGATGTTGCTGTAAAGGTTTGTAGATGTGATTAACATTTAAAACAGTTTATCTGTAAGCAAAGGAGATTACCTGGGGTAGTATATGTGGGCTCATCCAATTAGTTGAAAAATTTTTGAGCAAAAATTGAGGTTTGCTGGAAAAAAAGGAATCTACCTTAAGACTATAACAGAAATTCTACCTTGAGTACCCCAGCCTGCTGGGCTGCCCTACAGATTTCAGATGTGCCAGCCTCTGTAATCCCATGAGCCAATCCTTGAAATACATCTTCTGTTAGATCTTTTTTTCTGGAGAACCCCAACTAATATACCTGTGAAATTCATTATCACATTTGCCTTGACAGTGCCATCAAAGACCTTGTCTGTCACATAAATTAGAATACCCGCAAGAGAGCTCACATAAAATTTTCTTAAAAATTAGTAGTAGAAAAATATCTGCTTCAATTGCATACTAGTGTGTTTCCTATTCTCTGAGAGTGAGGAGCACACCACTATCCTCCTCTTTGGGTTTAATTGGGAAGAAGCATGGAGCTCAGCCATGGTGGGTCAATTTATATTCTTTCTTCTTGGTCACAACTTAGCAACTCAAAGTTTCCTCTATCCTTTTCTTTACTCTTATCTGTACAATGTCACAATTCTCTGTGGAAAAGTATAAGATGTAAAGAGCTAAAGTCCACCCTCCGTTTTTCTTCCTTTGATTTTCTGGTGAATGTTTTCCTTCTCTCTTTGGCTAAATAAAGTTACATTTACTTTTGCCGTTTTCCTAAAGACTTGAGAAAAACTGTTAAACAATATCTGTTCTCTTTTCTCCAGTCTTTACTACAGTTGTGGCTTCCCACTGAGGTACAGCCAGTGGGGCCAACCACCTTGGGCGGCCTTATTGGACCAGCTCTCTGGTGTTGTAAGCCTGGTCAGTGGATGAGCCTAGAGACAAGAAGGAAGGATGTTAAACAGGCTTAGTTCCCTCAATTACTTATATGTATTAAGAAGCTTGGCTCAAGAGTTTTTCCAGAATAATCCCCATTATTTCAATTTGAAGGCCTGTTTCAACAAAAGTCATTTTGTTGTCAGTGTCAAATTTTTCTGCATAATAATCTGGCTCAATCGTGGCCATTGGCAGTTTAGTAAGATTCAGATGGCATACCACCCATATAAAAGATGTGAAATTCTTAGACATGCAATAATACCTCCCAGCCCTAGCACCACAGAATATCAGCAAACCCCAGGTCTGCTTTTTGCTTCCAGTAGATGCTTTTGATTTACAGATACATTAAAATTACATAGGAAATATAAATATCTAAAGTAAAAGGCATGTGACAGAGACGATTTCACCTGTCCAGGAATATTTTATACTTTGATGAGAAGAAAATGTGGCAGCCTGGCATATTTGGAATTCCAGAAGGGAAAGGGAGCCAGACAGCCCATAAAGAGAGATATATCGAATAGAATCATCTCCAATGACTAATGAATATGGCTAGTACAGTATATCAGGAAACAGAATACTCTCATTTTCTTCTTCTGAGAGGACAAAGTAGACAGGAATCTAATGTTCTTTGGACAATATTTTTGTATTTATTGTTTAGTCTCCCAAATAGCTATTCTCAAGAAAGGCAAACATCCTTTGAGTCCCTGAATTTGGATTTCACCTTAGCATCTCTCTAAATACCACTTGTCTGATGTTTCTTTAATATGGAGATTAAACGCAAACATGAAATTAGCTTCCTTGAAACATTCACTTTGAACTTGGCTCCTCTGCTACTGAGGAGATGAGCTTTTGAACGGACGCCCTGCCACATCGATGGTGCGTTCAGAGCTTGGATGTGGGCCAGCCTTGCTTAGCCATTTTTCCTTATTTAAGTCGTTCAATATTATTGGCAGGTTGCTTCCACCAAAACCCCTATTTTCTAAAGGATTTTGACAACTTCAAGTAGGTTCAATATCTTTCATGGGAAGTTGTGTTAACTGGGCAGAAAGACTGAAGTGCCAATTATAGCAGCAGCAGAAACTGACCGGCTTTTGTTTTACTGGAAATATAAGGGAATCCTGTGCCGGCCAATATATAGAGCCTCTGGTGTAATTTTTAAAGTAATACATAAGTGGAAGACTATTTAATTACATAGTGTTGCTATTCTGAATGCTCTTGGAGGACCTTTATAGATAATTTCAAAATTCTTTAGTTTTATAATGGAGATGAGCATTATCATCCTCCCTTTAAAAAGGAGAATTTATTTTACTTTTTTTTTAAACTTTTTATTTTGTATTGGAGTATAACTGATTAACAATGTTGTGATAGTTTCAGGTGAACAGCAAAGGGACTCAGCCATACATATATGTATATATACACATGTATCCTTTCTTCCCCAAACTCCCCTTCCATCTAGGCTACCACAGAACATTGAGCAGAATTCCCTGTGCTATGGAGTACGACCTTATTGGTTACCCATTTTAAATATAGCAGTGTGCACATGTTCATCCCCAATTCCCTACCTATCCCTTCCCCCAACCCTTCCCCCACCCCCTGCAATGGTGAGTTCATTGTCTAAGTCTGTGAGTCTGTCTGTTTTTTGATAAGTTCATTTGTATCATTTTTTTAGATTCCACATATAAGGGATGTCATAGGATATTTCTCCTTCTTTGTCTCACTTACTTGACTCAGCATAACAATTTCTAGATCCTTTCATGTTGCTGCAGATGAGAATTTACTTTTATGATGAGCAAGATTCTTTCCGTCTATTTTGGCAATTATACGACAGTAATTGAATTGGCTCCAACCTTTTCTTAACGTCTGGGAACTCAGGATGATTGGTGGGATAACCTTTTAAGTTACACTATTTGAAACATTCACTAAAATGTGTAGGCTCAAAAATACACAGTTCTTAATTTGTCATTTTGGTAGCATCGTTCACTGATGAACAAAGAATTATTTGTTAATGAACAACATTGATTCTTGTGTGTTTTAATGCAGAAAATTATTTTAAAAAAATGCTTGGTAGAAATTGGGAGCACCATTGGCTGGACACAGGAAATGTTCTTCTATTAACACTTCACAAATACGTTTTATGATGATTCCTGTATAAAGAAATCCTTATGAATTCAGTAAGGGCTCTTATACAACATTTTTGGATGTTATACATAGTATGAGTAGTTCTTTAAGTAAACACAGCATGCAATACAATAAGCCTAATAAAGCAGGGAAATAGTTTGTTTTATATATTTTTCATCCTCAAAATTAGAGTCCTTTGATTAGTTTGTGAGGAGTGAAAGTATTGTCCAGCCTTATTAGGCAATGAAGGAGTGCAATGCCATAATGATAGAATAGCGGGTGTAAAACTGGGGATTATGGGAAATTCTATGGTTCAGGAAGGAAAACAGGTAGCTAACAGGCAAAAGATACTCAGGTTGCTGCTGCACAGGAAATATGAACTGTTAGGAGTTCTCTCCTGCCAGCAGTTTTCATTGTAGACAATTTTTCGAAATTTTCTATCACTTTTCTTTGCAGTGCCTTGGCAACAGGGCAGGTAGCAGTGCAGAAACAAGCAACACATTTTCTGCTTGCCTTGCTTGAACATTCTGTTGGCTGTGTCAGACAGGTCCAGCTGTTCTTAGGGCTCCTGAGGGGGCTGTGGCCTGAGAACTCTGCTTGGAACCTCTTGGGGATATTCTTGGCCTCTGCCTCTGGCTTGGTGACAGTGACCAGAAGGGAGAGCCATGTCAGAGGGTCGTCCGTGCTCGGGAGTGGGGTTCTGGGCAGAGGAGAGCGACGGAGGCTTCCTTCCCATGTCCTTCTTCTCCTTGGATGGCATTGTCTTTATTGAGCCCTGGAGACTAGAGCAATCTTGCTTAGCTGACACCTAGAGGCATTCCAGAGGAAGGAACAAGCAGGATTCTTAAATTTCACTGTGAGGCTGAGGGAAAGGGAGGAACTTCTGCTCTTTGAATCCTAGGACCGACACAAACCATAACGATTGTTCACAAGGAAAATGAACAGAAAACACACTTTGACAGTTCTGTTACTTGTTGGGAGACCAACTGGCACACCCCTTTTTTCTTTTTATAAGGAGACATTAAATAGAGATAGAGAAGTTAAAAAAATCCTTGGCAATGTGGCTGGCATATGCTTTTGGAATCTAGAGAAGTCTGGCATAACAAAGCTAATTTTTATGGCATAATGCATTTTTTATTTATTAGAAAATGGATGGAAGCACTCTGACAATGGGAATCAGCAAAAGGAAAATTCTTCATATATTAGCACTAGTGTTTGACATGTTCCCTCCTTCTCTTTCCTCCCTTCCTCCCTTTTTTCCTTCCCTCCCTCCTTCCTTCCTTCCCTTTCTCCTTCCTTTCTTCCTTTTTTAAAAATTAAGTACCTAGCACACTGCTATATTTAAAATGGATAACCAACAAGGACCTACTATCGAGCACAGGGAACTCTGCTCAATGTTATGTGGCAGCCTGGATGGGAAGGGAGTTTGGGGGAGAATGGATACATGTATATGTATGGCTGAGTCCCTTGGCTCTTTACCTGAAACTATCACAACATCATTATCAGCTATACCCCAATACAAAATTAAAAGTTTTTAAAAATTGAATAGTGTTAGTCGCTCAGTAGTGTCTGACTCTTTGTGACCCCATGGACTGTAACCTGCCAGGCTCCTCTGTCCAAGGGATTCCCCAGGCAAGAATACTGGAGTGGGTTGCCATTTCCTTCTCCAGGAGATCTTCCTGACCCAGAGATTGAACCCAAGTCTCCTTCACTGCAGGCAGATTGTTTACCATCTGAGCCACCAGGGAAGCCCCAGTATATATGAGTACATGCCAGATAAATCAGATACAGATCTTACCCTGAGTAATATAACATATTAATGTTTTATATATATAATATATATGAATAATATACAATTGTTAAGATGAAATTGAACATATGACAAGTAATGTATATATGATGTATATAATGTTATATATATACATAATATACCATGGTTAATATGAAATGGAGCATATGACAAATACGACGCTAGAGGAGTTAAACTTCCTTTTATTTATTCACATAATAGGTATTTTTTAAGGACACTAGGGACAGGGTATTGAGTCAATGCCGGGGTTATGACTTCAGCTGCCCTGGAAGAGTGTAAATATCAGTAGAGCACACAGACATTTACAGGCATTTACAATGTAGCATGGTCAATGGTAAATCTCATTCTTTCAACAAGTAAATTTCATTGCTTACTAAATGCCAAGCATTTCTTAAGAAAAGTTGAGATAGAGAAGGTCTCCTTTGAGTTGGATTTTGAAGGGTGGGCTTGAACATAGAGATGGGGGGAGAAAAACATTCATGTCTGAAAATGAGGGGAGAATGTTGGGGAGAGTGAGAATGAGGGAACATTCAAGATTTTAGGAAGAAAATAATGTAGCCATAGCAATAGCTAACCTTATGTAATATTTAATCCGTGCCAGGTACCACTCTAAATGCTCGGCATATGCTTTATTAACTCAAGTGTTTCTCATATTATTCCTATAATTTGTTTTTTTTTTTAATTTTATTTATTTTATTTATATTTATTTTTGACTACGCTGAGTCTTCATTGCTGCACGTGGGCTTTCTCTAGTTCAGTGAGTGGGGGCTACTCTCCAGCTGCCGTGTGTGGGCCTCTCATTGCAGTGGCTTCTCTTGTTGCTGAGCGTGGGCTCTAGGGCTCGCGGGCTTCAGTAGTTGTAGCTCATGGGCTTAATTGCTCCAGGGCATGTGGGATCTTCCTGGACCAGGGATGGAACCTTGTCTCCTGCATTGGCAGGTGGACTCTTTACCACTGGGTCGCCAGGCAAGTCCTCCCTGCAATTTGGATACTGTTGCCATTTTACATATGAGTAAACTGAGGCACAGAGGGGTTATATGACTCACCCAAAGCAGTACAGCTAGGAAGGGATCAACTGGGGATTCAAACTCAGGCAGTCCAGCTTGCTATAAAGAAAAGTCAAGGAAGGGAAAGTTGTGAAGTGGAAAATAACAAGGAGTTCAGTTTGCCATGAGACTAAGGTTGATGTGGAGGACGTGTGGGAAATAAATAGGCAAGGTATTTGGCCGTATTTCAAAAGGCCCTGAGAGTTTGTTTCTGAATATGAATTTCCTTTTGCCAATAAAGGGAAGCTGCTGAAAGTTTTTAAGCAGGGAGTACTGTTATGTGAGCTGTGTTTCAGAAAATTCAGCCTGAAACACTGTGAAATGAGGGATGTCAAGGCAGGAAGAGATGTTGGGGACTGATTGTGGGGGTAGGTGGGAATGAGGCTCAGTGATAGTAATGAGAGTTATTAAAAAAGGGCTTACAGGGCTTAGGAATTTATTAAGACGCCGAGGATTAGGATGTTAACCTTTGGCTTATGACAGGCAGTGGTCGCAAATGGTTAAATGAATATGCCTGCCATGGAAATTTCTTGGGCATTAACATTTTCCACTCATTGGTGGTTGCGGTGGTTGTATCGAATGCCCTTGTGATGGAAGAAAAAGAACAAACATCAAAAGTACCTTTTAACTTCACAATTCTTTCTAAACTTCTTTAAGCTTATATGCTATACTGCTGATTTGCAGACTTCAAAGTACACAGAAGGATCAGGGTCAGATTGAAAATTTATTTCTTACAGTTTGATAAAATATGCATGTGAATCCTATGACCTGCTACTGAAATTATTTATGTGTTAATGTAACTTTGTAACACTAATTGTACTGTTTAGGGCCCCATTGTCCCCCTCTCGTAGCTTTTTCACTGTAAGTTCAGGCAAATAATTTTTGCTTATTATTTATCCTATACTTTACAGGTTCCATGTGTTGTTTATAGATTCAAAAATATCAAGCTGGGTTATTTTGGAGGGATTATGGTAAGAATACTAAACTTGAATGTGTTCCTGTGGGCAGTAGTTGGAAGTTTTGCATTCAATTTGCTGTCTGGTTCTAAATGTTCCTTTAGTTGTTATTACTTAATGAGAACACTATCTCAATATATTTGTGATAATTTTTCTTAGATGCAACACTTAATAGTTTTTCAATTCTTTTTCAAATGGGAGTTATTGCTTTCCTTCCTTCCATGTGAACGGGGAAACCAAGATAGAAAATTAAGAATTGAAGTTTTCACCATAATCTCACCAGGTTTTCCTAGTTTCCACATATTTGTGAGATTCCTATTAATAACAATTCAGAGTTTCTATGATTTTATAGATTAAAGTTTTGCTTCTTTTGTTTTGTAGATTGAAACTTTGTTGGAATTGATAGAAGATACCATTTGATTGTCTGCTCGGCAGTTTTTAGAGATTGGTCATTTGCAGTTTTCCTTTTAGAGTTGAATGCTAATGTTTAAAAGTTCTTAAAGCAGTGGGTGTCTTAGTTATGTGATGTCTACACAATTATTTTTAGCAGTTTTCCTGACTTTTCCAGAAGTTTATTATAGTACTATGAAACTGTTAAGAAAATTAAGCTTTGGGGTTTACTGTTACTTCTCAAACTTCAGCGTGCTTATGAATTACTGGAGAATCTTTTCGGGGTTGTGAAAAATCAGACACGATTTGGCGACTGCACAACAACATGACCAGTCAGTCGGGGGCGGGGCCTGAAATTCTACTTTCTAGTAAGTTGGTTTTATGGACTACACTTTGTGTGGCACAGTCCCAGTTCTAGTCCTTGTGTATAGTACTTCCTAACTGTGTGACTTGGAGCAAATCACTTAATTGCTCTCAGTTCATTTTTCTCATTTGCCACATACCAGAGGGAGGCTGTGAGGATTAAGTGAGAAAGTGGCCACAGAGAGCCTGGTACACTGAAAATATTTTATAGAGTAAATGATAACTACTGTGATTTACCATTGTCTTTATAGTAGAATACAATTCCAAGAGTTTGCTAAGGGACTTCCCTAGTGGTCTACTGCATGGGGCATGGGTTTGGGAACTATTGCTAAGATCCCACAAGCTACTGTGGCGTGACACCCCCCCACCGTGGCCCCCCGCCAAAAAGAAAAAAGAGCTTGCTGAGAAGTCAAAATTTTTGTATCGGTTTTGGAGCAAAAGTCCTTGGTGGAAGTTCTGTCTCCTTTATGTATTGCTGCGGGTCCACAGGAAGGTCATTTCATTTCATTTTCATGAGTTATAGTTGTGAAATAAGAGGGTTGGGTGAGGGATTTGTGAGGTTTCTTTCAACTTGAACCAGTGATTCTATAACCATTTGATTATGTATACTATTCTGTTTTTTAGACTGTTGACATAGAATAAGTCATGTATTTGCTTCATCTGCTTTAAAATTCATTTGATTTAAATTTGACTCCAAAGGCTCCCACTAATTTCTCTCCTCACCCCCCATATGTTGGTTATTGTTTTGATAAAGAATTCCAAAAGGCTACTGAGACTGCAAATTGAAGCTATGAGCAATTCTGAAGTAGCAAAAGAAAGCTCATTTAGGATACCAGAGAAACCGCTATGTAGCTGAAGACAAAAATTGCCTTCAGCTTCTTTGTAAACTATCATATCTGAACCATTATTATAGCTTATGAAATCATTCAGATTGCATCCTGCTTGCTTGGATAATTGTCTAGAGCTTTCCTCCAAATTTCAATCTTAGAGAAAAGGCATTCCCTAAATATTCCAATCCTAATTACCGCTAGTATATTTTGAAAGTTGTATTAAATTACTTTAACATGCTAGAAATGTCAAATATAAATGGTATCTCCAAAGGGAAAAGATCTTTATTAAGAAAATAAGTAACTACATGGACAGGTGCTTGGTAAAACATCTATTATAAAAAATTTGTTAGTCATCAAAATTTTCTTTTGCTGAATTATCAGCTTTAGGGTATGAACATGACTTTATAGAAGTGAATAAATAGAAGTTTGAAAATTGGAAATAGGAGAGTTGAATTTTATTAATATGGAAATACTCCGATCCATTTCCAAAAAGATTTTGAAGTAGCTGGAAGCTTTGTTAAAAATGCAGCGTTGATAAAGAAATGTTACTGTCAATAAGAATGCAAATTTGTATGACCTTTCTGGGAAGTAACTTGTCAATATTTCTTAAGAGCCTTAAAAATCTTAATATTCTTTGACCCCAAAATTCTACCTTTGAAGTTTCATTCATAATAAATTCATGTAAAATAAGAATATATGTCTGTGTTGAGGATTTTAATCACAGTATTAATAATAGTGATATGTTAGACTATAGCTTCCATGAGGACAATGATTATACTTGTTTGTGCTCATTATTATATCATTAGTGCTGAGTACAGTTTCTGGTATACACTAGGCATTCAGTAAATATTTAATGAACTCAACAGTGGGAAATGGTTGAATAAAAGATGGGGTATCACATATGATGGCATATTATACAGTCATTAACATGTGCTTATGAGAAGTTTTTAATTATATGTGAAATAGTCATTTAAAAAGTAAGATAAAACACTACTTATATAGTATGAGATAAGCCATGTAAAAATACATACATATAAAATAAAGACTGAGAATTTTGCTAGTGGTCCAGTAATTAGAACTCTGTACTCTTAGTGCTAAGGGCCTGGGTTCAGTCCCTGGTTGGGAATCTAAGGTCCCCACAAGCTGCATATGTGGCCAATAAGTAAATAAAAAACAAAACAAAAGAGACTGAAAGAAAAGTCATTAAAGTTTCAGTAGTGATCATGTCTGAATGTTGCATTGATAGGAGCTATGTTTATTTCCCAAATTTTCTCCAATGTGCATGTTACATTAAAAAAGATTGTTTTTTTTTCTCTTAAAGTGCAATATTTTCCTTAGGCAACTGAAAAGATTATATAAACTTATTCTAAGTCTAAAGAAGAAGACTCTTTTTCTTTTACCTCTGTGGTCTTCATTTTCTCTGCTTTAAAACGAGTTGAAGAGAAATAAAAACAAGTCTACATGAAGACTTATGTGCAAACGTTCATAGCTGTATGATTAATAAAGACTTGCACGGAAATATCCATAGCAGAATTATCCATAATAGCCAAAAAGTAGAACCAACCCAAACATTTATCAGTTGGTAAATGGATTAAACAAATGTGGAGTATCTGCATAATGCAATACTGCTCAGCAGTATAAAGGAATGAGATACTGATATAGACTTACAACATGGATGAACCTTGAAAACATTATGCTAAAGGAAAAAAATCATATGCAAAAGACCATGTATGTGATCTACAGGAAATGTCCAGAAAAGACAAGTCTATGGGGACTTCCCTGGTGGTCCAGTGGTTAAGAATCTGCCTGCCAATGCAGGGGACATAGGTTCGATCCCTGGTCTGGGGAGATTCCACATGCTGTAGGCTATTAAGCCCATGGACCACAACTACTGAGCCTGTACTCTAGAGCTGGTGCTCTGGGACAAGAGAAACCACCACAATGAGAAGCCCATGCACCACAACTAGAGGGTGGCCCCTGCTTGCTGTAGCTAGAGAATGCCTCTGTGCAGCAGTGAAGACCCAGCACAGCCAGAAATAAATATAAATAAATACACAAGTCTATGGAAGGAGAAGGTAGGTTAGAGGTTGCCAAAGCCCAGGTGTGGTAATGTCAAGTAACTGTAAGAGTGTATGAAGGATCTCATTGGGGTGATGAAAATGTTTTAATACTGGATCGTTGTGATGGTTGCACAACTTGGCAAACTTGCTAAAAAAAAAAATCATTCAAATGTGCACATAAAATTGGAGGTTTTTATGATAGGTGCGTGCTAAGTCACTTGTTGTGTCCGACTCTGTGCAACCTTGTGGACTGCAGCCTGCCAGGTTCCTCTGTCCATGGGATTCTCTAGGCACGAACAATGGAATGGGTTGCCATGCCCTCCTTCAGGGGATCTTCCCAACCCAGGGATCGAACCCACGTCTCTTACATCCCCTGCACTGGCAGGAGGGTTCTTTACCACTAGCGCCACCTGGGGAAGCAGATTCTTCACCATCTGAGCCACCAGGGAAGCCACTTATGACAGGTAGTTTAATATAATTAAAAAACATAATGACACTGGATCTGTAAAAATCCATAGTGTGAGAATGTAAAAGTAATATCTAAAAAGAATATATACAGAAAGCAAGTATTGTGTGTGTGAGAGGAAATCATATGTCTTATTTTCTAACAGAGAAAACTTGCTTTTCATTTGTATGAATTAAATAATTCTCTAAGGGAAAACATGAGTCTAAGTAAGATAGTTCAAAAATTGTTCTAAGGTACTTCTGTAATCAAACAAATATTTGAGGTCTCATTTAATGTGAAATCCCTGCATTGCCACCCATCTCATATGCATATCAGTGCTTAATTATTACTCCTATTGCAAGTTTCCTGCTCTGATTAAGAACACAGCCCTAGGTTTATGCTGGGGGAAAGAGCTGCCTTTGATCAGGATTGCATTTTTCCAGCACTTCCCAGCTCATGTGACTCTCCAATGGCGATTCCCCTCTGGGAAGTAGTTTTCTTCAAGTCTGAAAAGCCTCTCTTTGCTCGGTAGTCCTTTAGTTCAATTCACAGTGAAGTTAGTAGTTTAGGAAAAAAAAATCCTTTTGAGTCGTTAGCTTGTTTATCGATATGACAAGTTGTCCTGGCCTCTGTTGGTGAAACAGAGAGAAGTAAAAACAGCCGAGGGCCCAGGCCATGCAGATGGCAGGCAGAAACCAGACTAGGCTCTCTTCCTCCGAGGCACTGTGGGGGGCTTGAGTTACCCAAGCTGGGGTTCTGTCTCCCCCTCTCGCCTTCCCCATTATAATCTGCCCAGCGATAGGATTTCCTCTGCTCCACAAACACTGGCGTTTCCCCCACTGTGGCTTTGAACGCTGCACTCTAATGTAATAGGAGATCCCAATTTGAACAGCAGAGATTGATTTCATTGTTGTTGCTAAAGGATGGTAGGTAAGCGATCCCCTGATGCCTGCACCCTTTAATGAGCCGGCATCTCAGCTTTCTAGAGGGTGTCAACTGCTACCAGCACGGCACAGAAATGGAACGACTTTTACAAAAGAAAAAGTGCGGAACTTGCCTCTCATTGACCATTTAGCAGTTATTTTAAACCAGTTTACTCTTACTATAGGCTTGTGTTCCTGGGGCTTCCCTGGTGGCTTAGAGGTTAAAGCGTCTGCCTGCAATGTGGGATACCTGGGTTCGATTCCTGGGTCGGGAAGATCCCCTGGAGAAGGAAATGGCAACCCACTCCAGTATTTTTGCCTGGAGAATCCCATGGATGGAGGAGCCTGGTGGACTAGTCCACGGGTTCGCAAAGAGTCAGACACGACTGAGCGACTTCACTCTCACTTGTGTTCCTAATTATAAAAGCCAGTCCTCTTACATCAGTCTCAGTTGAGAGCACTGTGGGCTGGGAGAGAATTGGACTCAGATCGATGGGTTCAGCCTGGAGATAGGTATTCAGATTTCTCAGTTTAGTTTGGAGAGATTTTTGGGGGAGATGGGATTGGGGTAACTTCTCAGTGTTGTTAACTGTACCGTAAGGATACTATTTCCTTTCTGTTATTCCTCAGTGCTTGGCATTTTCTCTAGACCTCTCAGTGTGTGCTGATGACTTCCAACTGCCAGTTTTCTGCATTTCTATGCCTGAAGACTTTGTTCTTCTGGGAAGAAGGATAAAGGATTAAGGAATCAGCACATGCCCACCCCCACCCCTGGGCCCTCTTTTAAAAATTTATGTATTTATTTATTGGTTGTGCTGGGTCTTCATTGCTGTGCAGGCTTTTCTCTAGGTATGGTGAGCGGGGGCTACTTTCTAGTTGCCATGTGCAGGGTTATCATTGCTGTGGCTTCTTTCGTTGTGGTGCATGGGTTCTAGGGTGCTTGGGCTTCTGTAGTTACAGCACTAGGGCTCTAGAGCACAAGCTCAATAGTTGTGGCACCTGAGCTTAGTTGCATGCGGGATCTTCCTGGATCAGGAATCAAACCCCTGTCTCCTGCATTGGCAGGCAGATTCTTTACCATTGAGTCACCAGGGAAGGTGCCTGGGTCCTCTTATATATAAGAAGGTGCCTGGGTCCTCAGGAGTTGATATATAAATACCCCAATTCCCTTACCCCTTAAGTGGATTATTTAGAAGCATGCATTTTACTCCATTTCCAGAGTTTCCTGGTGGGTTTAAACTTCACGTCATTGTTCTCCATGGTAGCATGTGTAATGGCACACCTTTTATTGACAGCTTTTCTTGCCTATATCTCTTTCCACTTTTCTACCTATGATCTCAGTTCAGTTTCAGTTCAGTTCAGTTGCTCAGTCGTGTCCGACTCTTTGCGACCCCATGAATCGCAGCACGCCAGGCCTCCCTGTCCATCACCAACTCCCGGAGTTTACCCGAACCCATGTCCATCGAGTCAGTGATGCCATCCAACCATCTCATCCTCTGTCATCCCTTTCGCCTCCTGCCCCCAATCCTTCCCAGCATTAGGGTCTTTTCCAATGAGTCAACTCTTCACATGAGGTGGCCAAAGGATTGGAGTTTCAGCTTCAACATCAGTCCTTCCGATGAACACCCAGGACTGATCTCCTTTAAGATGGACTGGTTGGATCTTCTTGCAGTCCAAGGGGCTCTCAAGAGTCTTCTCCAACACCACAGTTCAAAAGCATCAATTCTTCAGCGCTCAGCTTTCTTCACCATCCAACTCTCACATCCATACATGACCACTGGAAAAACCATGGCCTTGACTAGACAGACCTTTGTTGGCAAAGTAATGGCTCTGCTTTTTAATATGCTATCTAGGCTGGTCATAACCTTCCTTTCAAGGAGTAAGCGTCTTTTAATTTCATGGCTGCAATCACCATCAGCAGTGATTTTGGAACCCCCAAAAATAAACTCTGACACTGTTTGCACTGTTTCCCCATCTATTTCCCATGAAGTGATGGGACCAGATGCCATGATCTTAGTTTTCTGAATGTTGAGCCTTAAGCCAATTTTTTCACTCTCCTCTTTCACTTTCATCAAGAGGCTCTTTAGTTCTTCTTTGCTTCCTGCCATAAGGGTGGTGTCATCTGCATATCTGAGGTTATTGATATTTCTCCTGGCAATCTTGATTCCAGCTTGTGTTTCTTCCAGCCCAGCGTTTCTCATGATGTACTCTGCATATAAGTTAAATAAGCAGGGTGACAATATACAGCCTTGACGGACTCCTTTTCCTATTTGAAACCAGTCTGTTGTTCCATGTCCAGTTCTAACTGTTGCTTCCTGACCTGCATACAGGTTTCTCAAGAGACAGGTCAGATGGTCTGGTATTCCCATTTCTCTCAGAATTTTCCAGTTTATTGTGATCCACACAGTCAAAGGCTTTGGCATAGTCAATAAAGCAGGAATAGATGTTTTTCTGGAACTCTCTTGCTTTTTTGATGATCCAGCGGATGTTGGCGATTTGATCTCTGGTTCCTCTGCCTTTTTTAAAACCAGCTTGAACATCTGGAAGTTCACGGTTCACATATTGCTGAAGCCTGGCTTGGAGAATTTTGAGCATTACTTTACTAGCGTGTGAGATGAGTGCAATTGTGCGGTAGTTTGAGCATTCCTTAGCATTGCCTTTCTTTGGGATTGGCATGAAAACTGACCTTTTCCAGTCCTGTGGCCACTGCTGAGTTTTCCAAATTTGCTGTCATATTGAGTGCATCACTTCCACAGCATCATCTTTCAGGATTTCTCTGCACCTCCCAAATACACCACTTGAACTGCAATCCTTTTCTCAGGGCCTACTTCTAGAAAGGGCTTCCCAGTTGGGGCTAGTGGTAAAGAATCCACGTGCCAATGCAAGAGACACAAGAGGTGGGTTCGATTCCTGGGTCGGGAATATCCCCAAGAGAAGGAAATGGCAACCCACTCCAGTATTCTTACCTGGGAAATCCCATGGACAGAGAAACCTGGCAGGCTATAGTCCTATAGTTCTATAGTCCATGGGGTCACAAAGAGTCAGAGATGACTGCGCACGCACACACCTCTGGGAGAACCTAAATTAAGACACTCCCAAACTCATTTTGAAGTATAAGGTTGGGTTGGGGCAAAGTTGGAGCCCTGAATTCTCCAGAGAATTGCCCTCATTCTGCATAGTATTGTAAGAACCTGAGTTTAGTTACACTGTGAATTTTAGTTGTTTTGTGGCTTGGTTGGATGCCCAACCACCATGTATAAGATATTTTTATGACAAATTTGTTCTGAATTTCAAGTAACCCACTTCTGAATTCATCTAATGCCCATACTTAGCTACTTATATTATTTCAATCATATTTTTGAAGAAAATCTTTACTTTTACAAAAGCATCAGAATTAATGTGAAATATGGACATGGCTAGGAACCATGATCATATTGAAGCAGATAAAAGAAATTAAAATGATTACTTTTAAGAAATAATATGACAATTTCCAGATTAACTGGAACTGAACCCTGGTTAGAATTTCCAGATAATTTCTGCTCTTGTATTTTATTTCTTCATTCCACCATCATTTATTGGGTGCCCTTAACTCTATGAGTGGAAAAATAGAAGACATGGTCCCTGTCCTTGTGAGTCCATGGTCTGATAGGAAGGCTGACAAGCAGACAATTACGTTAAGAGTGGGATACATGCTGGAGCAGAGAGAGAAGCACAGATGCTCAAAGAGTGCACAGCAAGGGTTTGTGTCCCAGAGAAGCTGATGTTGGAGCTGCCTAAGGATATGGGGAATTATCCAGATGAGGGGCATTCTGACTAAGGAGTTGTGCCCATGTGCATACAGAGATGGGAGACAATGAAGACTGTCACCTGTCTCCCAACATCTGTTTCTTCCTTCATTTTAGAACTAAACCTTCCAGGTTTTAGCTGAGCACGTGGGCACCCAGCTAGAGATTACATTTCCCAGTCTAGAGTTAGGACTAGTTAGCACTTGTGAGATATGAACCCAAGTGATGTGGGCTGGCAGTCTCTTTCTGGAATTTAGATAAGAAGAAACATCTATCTACTATGAATTGTAATATATATACAGATATATTTTTAATGTGTATATGTATGTGTATATATGTACATGTATACATATATGTGTGTAATGTATATATATGTGTGTGTATATGTTATGTGTGTGTGTGTGTGTGTGTGTGTGTGTGTGTGTGTGGCAGCTTACCTATAATACAGTAGGTTCAGGTAGCTGCAAATATTATCATTCAGTATGGTTAGAGGATGAGATGGTAAGATAGCATCACCAACTCAATTGACATGAATTTGAGCCAACTCTGGGAGACAGTGAGGGACAGAGGAGCCTGGTATGCTGCAGTCCATGGAGTCACAAAGAATTGGACATAGCTTAGCAACTGAAGAACAGCAACAATGGCCAGAGTAAGTGTAAGAGCAGAGTGGTGATATATGTGGTTAGAAAAATGAAATGGGCCAGACCATAGAAGGTCCAACATGCCATGCTAGGGTGGTTGGATTGTTATCTTGAAGCTGATGGAAGTCGTTTGAAAGATCCTTGAGCTAGCTTGAGCTCACAGCTGACTGTGATTTTTCTTTCCTAGATAGGAACTGGATACAATGTAAGAATCTCAGATAGGCTTTTAATGCTGTTCAGCTTGCTGTTTCAAGTTTGGTTACTTACAGTTTTTTATTGGCTTCGAGGAGAACAGTTTTCTGGAGTGTACAGGTGGGAAATGGTAGGTAAAGAGAGACCAGGTAACATGGTTCTCGGGTATCCCTTCCTTTCTTCTGCTAACATTTTCCTTAGAGTGTTTCCAACTTCTAAAAATCCCAGTGCTTGGCTAACTCAGTTTTTCAGGCCTTAATTTATATGTCCCTTTTCCCAGGAAGCCTTCCATGACCATTTTGTTGTATTGGACTGTAACTGTATATTTAATTTAGACTATAAATGCCTCCATGGATGGCTAGGCGTTGGTCTTATTTATTGTTGTCTCCTCAGCTTAGAGCTTAGTACAGTGCCTGGACTATACTCCACAAGTATTTTGAATTGAAAACCATCTTTAACCAAGGCTAACACAGATCAAAATAAAGTGAGTTGGGGTAAAGTTTAGATGGCCCCCTCTGCACACAAAATGAATGACTGTGGTCTGAATGAATTCCCCAAAACTTTTTTGGCCCTCTTCTACTTGAGATGAAGAGGAGGCACTAGGAAAATAAAAACTTCTAAGAATGACTCTGCTTTCAGGAGAGAGAATTCTAGAAACACACATGCTTGTGGGGGAAGGAAAATAGGATTGGGGATTTGGAGGCTGGAGCTGGGGCTCTGGCTTCTCAACTAATTATGATCTCAGACAATTGATGAAGTCTCTCTGAACAAAAGTTTCCTCATCTATAAAATGTAGATGAAACAAAACCTGCCTAGCTTCTGTCACAGAGCTCTCATGAAGATATGAAAAGGCTTTATGAGCTATAAAATACTGTACAGGCATTAATTATCAGAATTATATGTAATATTGCTGTGAGGCTTGCAACTTAAGGAAAAGCAAGCAAGTTCCCTGAGGTAGGAGGGGGCAGACTTCAGAGATCCGAAGTTCGATTTCTCAGAGAATTTTTCTCAGGGGCTGAGCTGGGGTTTTAGAAACTGATTCCCTCAGAGAATGGTCTGTTTCATTTTTCTAGATTGTATTGTTTGGTCTTCAGGGAGGGAGTTATAAAGCCCTAGTATTGGGCACAATAAATAGGATTCCTACGTAGGATTGGGACACAGACAAGGCAAGATTGGAGGTAAGGAGAAAAATCTTGGAGTGAGGGTTGGGGACGTGCCTGAGACATGCCTTGGATGTTTCCATGCCACGTCAACCCAGTCAGGTTTGTTTCTTGGAGACCTTTCTCAGGTTGATGTCTTGCTCCAAATGAGCCCTTGTTCATGGTGTAGTTTTAGCTTGAAATACTTTCAAAAAGTCTGAAAAGAGGAGTAAAATTTTTAAAAGAGAGTCGCCCCATCAGTCTGGCTTCTTTGAAATTTCCAGACTGCTTCTCCCCTGTTGTAAGAGCTATCCACTTAGACGGTACCATGAAGTTGCTCTAACTTTAAATTTAAACTTGGCAAAGTTAAGAGCTGTGCAGCCTGATCTGAATAGAAATGTGGTCACAAAGCGTAAAGAAAGTCAATGAAAACAGGATTTTAATATTTTAGAAGCCATTTCCTCTGCTGCATTGGAAATTCAAATAGAACAGCATGGGGGCATGGGAATTAGAAGGAGAATATGAAACCTACCAGGACAGGAGAGTGAAACAGATACGCCTGGTTTCCCTGTCCGTCATAAATAAAGAATTGTTAATAAGCTGCTCAAATATGGGAAGTCCTCCTTTTCTCCATTAATCAAAGGATAAAAAGTAAAGAACACAGGTGAAGTTTTGAAACTGAGCAATTTTGGCGTAGCTATTGTGCTGTTAAATGTTTTTGTATTAAAACATGTTCTTGGAAGATGTCTTGAACCCTTTGGTTATTTCGAATCACTTTCACACCCACATCTGTTTCCCATTATAAATCTCCTCAGATTTAATTACTTTTTTCTATCATTCACTTTCTCATTGAAAAAAAAAATTAATATGTTTAATTTTACTTCCTCTATCCTTTTTATTTCTCCTTTCTCTTTTAGATGTGTCTAAAATGTGGCTACTACCCAGAAATACCCAGATGGAGAGAATGATTCTTAATGCTAAAAAATCAGTAAAATCACTTTTCCTTTGATTCAGAAAATAGGCCTGTCAGTTTGTTAGGTGGAAGTGTGTATTTGAAATCTGACAAAATGCCAACATATGACATCAAGTTGTAGGCCAGGAACACTCCACCCAATGCAGACCCCTCAAGGTGATGAACTGCTTCATGTGTCCGCTTGGTGCTTTGAACTTGAAAAGCCCAATGTAAATACAAAGTATATTGTGATGGGGACTGGTGGTGAGGATGCTCATGACAGGATGATAGATAAGAACCTTAGCTAAAAGTGACTTTAGGCACTTTAACAGAATTCAACATTTTCCTTCTTTTTGACACAAGTAGTGCTTGAATCCATGCAGCAGTTCACTAGGTTTGATTCCAGTGTGCCATACTGCTTTACTCGCATTCATAATGATTTTCAGCTTTATACACATGGTACATGAATTTTTGTTTCCCATCTCAACATCTGTTTCTCCATCTCTTTGGCTGCCATTAACAACTAGAGAAAAGAATCTATAGAACTATGTAGCCTATCTAAACAGACTTAACTGGCCACACCTGAAAAGGAGTCCCTTCCCATGAATGTATTGTGCAACCAAATGCTTTGCACCAAATGCTTTGCACCCCTTTCCCAACTTCCAATCAATTTGGGGCCTCAGGCTGGTGCAATCCATTGTTGACAGATATGTTTAATGAGCCTGGCTTTAAGTATTCATAGCTGAGGGACTGTGGATTAGGTTTTATCTTATTTCGCATCTTGATTAATAATCTGGGAGGAGGCTTCGACATGCTAATGGAATGAAATTTGCTGCATGAACAAAGCTTGGAGACATTGCAAAGAGGGAGGACAGCTTAGAAAGGCTAGCATGGGGCGGGCAGGTGGGGAGGTGTTTTTGTGAGCTGGCCCCCGGCTCTGCTCTCCAGAGAGGCTGTTGGAGGGCAAAGTGGACCCTTTCCTGGGGTCACCATGCTGTATCAGCTTGCCCAACACAGAGCTCTTTTGCAATATGTTATTCACTGTTGATTCAGGCCAAATTTTGGGAAATAATCAGAAACAAGGGTTTTCCACATTAAGCAAGAAACCAGAATGTAGCAGTGCTCATACAGACCCAGAGGCAGAGTTCCTTATGGTGTGGGCTGCTGGAAAGTGTCTCATGAACAGGCTTCACTGTGCACACCTGGAAACCCCTTGCTCAGCCCACCTGAGTTAATTCCCCTACCCTATCAAACTGCTTCTAGAATTCTACTGGAGGAGAAAAGCAACCCAAACCTTCCTCTTATTGGAAGCACTCTCAAATAATCTAAAAAGTGGGATCTCTGTATTAGGAGATTCTGAACTTGATGAACCCATTTTTATGGAGTTAGTAAAGGCTATGTATTCTGATTCCCTTCCTTTGGTGATAAAAATGGTTTCCCCACGTTAAATTTATTCAACAAGGAGGCCTTACTAAATATTTAGCCAATACATAGAAGCAACCTAAATGTTTGTTGACAGATGAATGGATTTATATATATACACAACAGAATATTGCTGCTGCTGCTGCTAAGTCGCTTCAGTCATGTCTGACTCCGTGTGACCCCATAGATGGCAGCCCACCAGGCTCCCCCGTCCCTGGAATTCTCCAGGCAAGAATACTGGAGTGGGTTGCCATTTCCTTCTCCAGTGCATGAAAGGGAAAAGTGAAAGTGAAGTCACTCAGTCGTGTCCGACTCTTAGCGACCCCATGGACTGTAGCCCACGAGGCTCCTCCATCCATGGGATTCTCCAGGCAAGAGTACTGGAGTGGGGTACCATTGCCTTCTCTGACAACAGAATATTACTCAGCCATAAAAAATGAAATAACGTCAATTGTAGCAGCATGGATGGACCTAGAGATTATCATCTTAAATGAAGTAAGTCAGAGAAAGACAAATATCATGATATCACTTATATAAGGAATCTAAAATACGAGACAGATGAACTTACTTACATGACAGAAACAGAGTCAGTTACATAGAAAGCAAACTTATGGTTAACAAAGGGGAAAAGAGGGAGGGATAAAGTTACCTTTTGAGCACTTTACTTATATTAAAGGATTCTCCTAGAATTTTCAAAGGCTCAGAAGATAGGAACCTATGAGCATGGGGAAAGATCCAGAGAAAGAACACTTTAAACCCATGATTTTATTCTTGTAACTGTTTCAAAATTGCCTGCTAATTTCAGAGCCATTTATATACCCAGTTTGTTGGCTTGATGAATAAAGAAAACTTCCATAACATTTGGAAAGATGAGAATGTCAAGCAAATTCTATTTCTCAATGAAACCATTCTGTTGTAAGCTTTTAACACATTGGCTAACAGTCTTCAGAGCATCATCATTGAAATGATTTGTGGAGAGAAACCTTTCTTATCACCATTGGCCACTTTAAAGCACATTAGAAGATAGGGTGGGTGCTATCAGAAGCAGTAGGAGGGAAAATATAATAGAAGTAGTTCATGAAGACATTCCAGTTTTAGCAGAGTTCTTACTGTGTGTTTGGCAGATGGACACACTCTTGCTGCTGCTTATTCGTCATAATATTTATATGTGAGAAAAAGTGCATGTAGAGTTTAATTGGTTTGAAAGTTGTTCTTATGCCTTGAAATGAAGGGCATTGGACAAGTATAAATACAAGCGTAATTATTTTTGTTATCCTTGGTTTAAACTCCTAACTTCAAAGGGCATTGAGGAGGGAGGGGTTCCTGACACCCAAGAGCCTCTGAAGTAGAACTTTTGATAGACCCTAAATATGAAAATTATGTCTTGCCCAGGAAAATAAATTTGACCTTTTAAAATTTTATTTTTTTAATAAAATAATGCTAGTACACAGGCTTTTTTCTTTTAAAAAATGGCTCAAATTCTGTGTTTTATAAGTTTGAAAGCACATGGCCAGCACTGTGTGGTATGTCTGGATGAAAGGAAAAATCCTACCTGAAAAAAGAAGTAAAAGAGAAAAAAAGAAAGCAAAGGGAAAAGCAAATCAAGTTGAAATCAAATGAGGGGTAAAAATGTCAATGGAAAAATAGGAGAGTTCCAATCTTCTTAAATTTTTTATAACGAGCTTAGAGTAAGCTTGATCACCCAAAGGACACACCACAGGGATTAGTGTTTGGAAATGAACGACAGATGTTGGATGTCAACAGACAATATCCCAGTGGGTGAAGAGCATTTAGTGTGATTGAAAGTAAAACACATTGTCAGATGATCTCTGGTACTTTGGATAAATCTTAGATAACGAGTAAGTTTCTCGTGCAACTGTCAGAGATTCACTGGGACAGTCCAATGGTTTTTCTAGATAACAAGCCCCTAAGTGAACATCAGAGTGAAATTAATTAGGCAATGGTAATTTACAGAAAATCTTCTGTATATGTCACTATACTTTGACATAAACCTTTCCCTGAAGGGAAATATAACTGAGAATGATCCTTTGATTAACAAATATCTTTGAGCAAGTTGGCTGGGGCAGAGAGAAAGTGTTGCTCTTTTCACCACTGGAATCGCTTCAAAAGCATTTTCCCTGGCCATCATATTTACAGGGTGACTGTATCCCACCTTCTCTTTATTCCATTACTATGCTGTACTTTCTTCATAGTTTTTCTCTACAGTTTTGTGCATCTGTTTCCTTGTTCATTATCTGTCTCCCCCACCAGACTACAAACTCCATGAAATTAGGGATGACTTCTGTTTTCTTCATCATAGTGTACACAGAGCCTAGAATAGTACCTGGCATGTGGTTGGAACTTCAAAATGCACCCGGTGATATTTCAGACAGAATATTTAATTCTAGAATTTGAATAAATATGAATCACTATGAGAAACAGAGAAGATAGAAACCAAGGAGAAGAGAAGATGGAAGAGAGTGATGAAGCATAATTTTCATATCCTTCATGTTTCTTGACTTATGCATTGAGGAAGTACTGACTCTGGGTAACTGAGTGCAGACAGCCTTTGGTCAATGTGGATGTCTTTGAGAAACTTGCATAAATAGACAGGACAGGCTGGAAATGCTGTCTTTATTTCAGGTAAGATTGCTGTTGCTGAGCATCAGATATAGTCATCAGCTCGTCTTTTTCTCATCTTCTTCCCTCTCCTATCTACCGCTTCCAAACAAAAACACTGAAGGTTATTATTCTACTCTCAGAAACCCGGACACTCACAGTCCTTCCAAAAGACTGGATCTATCCATTATCTAGTAAATGTTCTCTGATGACATACTAAGTAGTGAGGCCTCCCAAAGGGAACATGCTGCTACTGCTACTGCTAAGTCGCTTCAGTCGTGTCCGACTCTGTGCGACCCTAGATGGCGGCCCACCAGGCTCCGCCGTCCCTGGGATTCTCCAGGCAAGAATACTGGAGTGGGTTGCCATTTCCTTCTCCAGTGCGTGAAAGGGAAAAGTGAAAGTGAAGTCGTTCAGTCGTGTCCAACTCTTAGTGACCCCATGGACTGTAGCCTACCAGGCTCCTCCATCCATGGGATTTTCCAGGCAAGAGTACTGGAGTGGGGTGCCATTGCCTTCTCCAAAAGGGAACATGACATAGTTTTAACTCCACATGGACTTATCATTAGTGACTAGCAAATCTCTAGCTGCCATTGTGACTGGTGAGAGTCCATGCTTACTGTTCTCTGTAGAGGATAATGACCGAAATAGGATCCTCTGGTCTCTAGCTTTGTTCCTTTGCTAGGGGGCATCAGTGGGAAAGGGGTAGATCTAGGAATTCAATGTTTACCTACTGTTTATTGAAAATAAGACAGTTTCATAACTGTGTTTCAAAAATGATTGCCATCTTAAAGTATAAACACAGTTGTTCTGCAAAGCACTTCATTGACCTCTGTTTCTCTCATTTATTTAGTGAACTGGTTTCTCTACTGTGAAGGATCAGTCTGTTCACTAGTCAGATTGAAGGTCTACTGTATGCTAGGCTCTACTGTATGCGAGGTGCTGTGGAAGCAAAATGAGATGAACAGCATCTTTGTCCTCAAGGAGCCCACGGTCCAGTGGAGGAGACAAACAAACCATGACCACAAAATAATATAAAAGGAACAGAGTATGTGTAAGGTCCAGAAGTAACTGAGAAAAAGAGCAGTTTACTCTCTGAAGAATAAATGACATAAAAGACACGGGGAGGTGATCCTAGCCAAGAAAGTTTACTGTTTCGAGAAGAGAAGCTACTTTAAATTTCCCCTGAGTCTTGAGCTCACTGAGGCCTGAGTGGTGGAGGCATCTCTCTGGCAGGATGGGTAGCAGGGCTGGTTGCCACAGGTAAGCTTGTGAGTTTGTTCCAAGTTTAGTTTTAAATCCAAGTGTTGAAGTTGTGGAGGCCACATGGCTTTAGCATTAAGACTTTGCTGGGAGATGAATCTAGCCTAGATATATTTTTTATAAAGGTAAATCTATTCCATTTGAAAAATTATTCCTTAATCTGAGACTGCTTAGTTTGGTGTTAAAAATTCTATTTCTTTGCAAAATGATAATGAAGAAAGGTTATTGTTGTTGTTGTAATACTTTTAATTAGCAGAGATAATCCTTGGATCAGGAAACAAAGATGCAAAAAAGAGGGTCAACCAAAAAGGAAATAGGAGTCAGGAGTTTCTGGCAAAGTGAAAAGATAGAAACGCAGAGGAAAGTGAGCAGTGACCATAGTAGTAATGTGTGTTCCAGCAGGGAGATAGGCAGTAAGAAGATAAGAGGGGCTGGAGAGCTGGTAACCTGGTTGGGGAGGAGAGGTACAACTTCTCACATTTACCCTGTATAAGCCCCACCAAGGGGTTACTTCCCTCTTTTGTTTTTTTACAGTTTATTTATTTATTTGACTGTGCCTGGTCTTAGTGGCAGCATTCAGCACCTTCGTTGTGGCTGCAGGATCCTTTAGTTGCAGCACCTGGGCTTAGTTGCCTTGCAACATGCGGGATCTTAGTTCCCTGACTAGGATCGAACTAGAGACCCCTGCACTGGAAGGCAGATTCTTAACCATTGGACCACCAGGGAAGTCGCGGAGCTGCTGCTTTATTGTGTAATCAGACAGGTGTGAGTTTGACTTGAGTTCTTTCACTTACTAGCTTTCACAGGAATGCTATGAGAGTTTAATAGTGATAATCCACAGGAAGATTGTCTTGCTGTCCAATCACTAAGTTATGTCTAGCTCTTTGAGACTCCATGGATTGCAGCACACCAGGTTTCCCTGTCCTTTACCATTTCTCAGAGTTTGCTCAAACAAATGTCCACTGAGTGGTTGGTGATGCCATTCAACCATCTCATCCTCTGTTGCTCCCTTCTCCTCTTGCCCTCAATCTTGCCCAGCAGCAGGGTCTCCCAATGAGTCAGCTCTTCATATCAGGTGGCCAAAGTATTGGAGCTTCAGCTTCAGCATCAGTCCTTCCAATGAATATTCAGGGTTGGTTTCCTTTAGTATTGACTGGTTTGATCTCCTTGCTTTCCAAGGGACTCTCAAGAGTCTTCTTCAGCTTCTGCTGCTGCTGCTAAGCTGCTTCAGTTGTGTCTGACTCTGTGCTACTCCATAGACAGCAGCCCACCAGGCTCCGCCGTCCCTGGGATTCTCCAGGCAAGAATACTGGAGTGGGTTGCCATTTCCTTCTCCAGTGCATGAAAGGGAAAATGAAAGTGAAGTCGCTCAGTCGTATCCGACTCTTAGCAACCCCATGGACTGTAGCCTACCAGGCTCCTCCGTCCATGGGATTTTCCAGGTAAGAGTACTGGAGTGGGGTGCCATTGCCAGCACCACAGTTCAAAAGCATTGTGTCTGGAGCATAGCACATGTTCAAAAAATATTACTGCTACTACTACTCTGTCTTTGATGATGACTGTTCCTAGTAGGTTATCTCATTAGTACTAAACACCATCACCACCAGCCTTAAAGCAAGACCCACTATCAGTCAGCTTTGGAGCAAGATAAGAAGTCACAACTGCATGTTGGAGGGTCAAGGAGTCCCAGGAAGCTGTGGGGTTTGCAGTGGAGAAGAAAGTGCAACCCCACACATAAAGACAGAGAAGGAAAGGGAATCCTATAGCTACTCAGCTGAGGGTGTGGGTAGATTGGACTTAAGTTAGGGAGGAAGAGACACAAACACAAAGCAAATGTCATAGGAAAATCACTGGAATGATTAAGTAACTAGAATGGCCAAGATACATTTAGAAAATCGATGGGTAAATTTATATTTCCAGATTATGAACAGAATCTGTACATCAATTTTATGTTATGAACCACATAACATATGACCCTCCCTTTGCTACGAAGATGTCTTTGTCAGTCCTTAAGGATTTGGCGCACCTTGGATTTAAATAAAAAGTATAAATCTCTTTCTTTGATTTGGATTAACCAGTTTTTAAACATTTTAAACTAGCTTCTCTGTCGAGCAGTTTGGAAAATGTTAATAGAAAGATATTAGTAATGATAATAATATGTATTTATCTTGCTATCATAATTTGATTTAAGAAGAGAGCCAGTTGAGGAAGTAATTAACCTTCCATTAAAGAAGAGGGTGGTTAAGATAGGCTGGACCTGGGTGTGTGTCCATGATCCTAGAATTCTAGAACCTAATAAATCATTCCCTCACTTACCAAAACTGGGGTGAGCAGGGGAAATACAGGTAAGAATGAGCTGCAAAGCCTCTAAAGGGTTTACAGTCTGGTGAGTGAAGCACATAAAAACAATTACGATATGATGTGGGAAACGGAGCCTCAAATAACGCTGTGGGAACCTAGACAAAATGCCTCGCCTGCATGAGGTGGTCACTGAAGATTTCCAGAAGAAGAATCCAGGCTGAATCACTTGAACAGGAATTTTCAGAGGTGGATGGTTGGAGGAGTGATTGGGGAAGAATTTTTAGGGTAGAGAGCTGTCTGTCGTTGTTCAGTCGCTCTCTTGTGTCCGACTCTTTACAACCCCATGGACTGCAGCATGCCAGGCTTTCCTGTCCTTCACCGTCTCTGTCTGTGGAGAAAGCTTTTACCTTTTGGAGAACAAGTAGTTCAGTGCAGCTGAACATGGGTTACCTATGGGGCAATGGCAGAAGACGTAACTAGGTAGGAACTGATCACAAGTGGGTTTTTATGCCTCAGTAGCAAATTTGTATTCATCCTATATAGTTGGGGAAGCACTGTGACCAGATAATATTTTAGAAAGATCTTCTGACATTGACTTGGAGACTAGATCGAAGGGTTTTGGGACTGAAGTCAGAGACTCAAAGTAGGAGACTACCTTACGGTGCAGGTGGGAAGTCATAGGGCTTACACAGAGGCGGTGGGAGTGGAGAGGAAGGAGGAAGAGGACTTGAAAGTTGTGTGGGTGGTGATAGTGGGTGATGGAGTAGAGAAGGGAATCTTAGATTATGTTCTGAATTCTCTTACGCACTAGGTAATTGGGGATGCCAACCCCAATTTAGAGGCTACAAGACAGGTAAGGGTAAGGGGCCTTCTTTGAAACATACTCTATTCTCTGAATAAAGATCAATAAAGGGATTCTAGGTACAATACTTGCCCCATGTTTCACATGAAATTAAAAAGCACTTGCTCCTTGGAAGGAAAGCTATGACAAACCTAGATAGCATATTAAAAAGCAGAGACATCATTTTGCCAGCAAAGTTCTGTATAGTCAAAGCTGTATTTTTTCCAGTAGCCATGTATGGATGTGAAAGTTGGACCATAGAGAAGGCTGAGTGCCAAAGAATTGATGCTTTTGAATTGTGATGTTGGAGAAGAGTCTTTAGAGTCTATTGGACTGCAAGGAAATCAAACCAATCAATCCTAAAGGAAATCTAACCCTGAATATTCCCTGGAAGGACTGATGCTGAAGCTCCAATGCTTTGGCCACTTGATGAGAGGGTGAAAAGTGTAGATAGCATCACTGACTCAATGGACATGAATTTGAGCAAACTCTGGGAGATAGTGGACAGAGGAGCCTGGCACAGTGCAGTCCATCGGGTCACAAAGAGTCAGACATGACTTAGCAACTGAACAATAGCATCGATCTCCCAGACATTTTTTTCTTCCCTGGGAATGAATGCCCTCCTCCATATTTCTGCAAATTCAAGAGCTATCTGTTCTTCTAGGTCCAACACAAATCCCAACTGGTCTTTGGATTTTCCACCAGACAAAAGTAATCTGTTCAGGGGTTTGCTCCTATAGCTCTTTTCTTCTGAGAATCAGTATAGGATTGTTTTAAGAATGTGGTTCTGGAGTGAGGCTGTGTGCGTTTAACTTTACCTCTATCACATCTGAGTCGTCTGGTCTAACCACTCTCTGCTTCCATTTTCTCATCTGAAAAAAGGAGCTAAGATTAGCACCTGCCTCACAAGCTTATTTGAGTACTAAATGAGTTCATATGGATAAAGCAATTCAAACAATGCCAGGCACATAGGAAGTGTTCATAAATGCTAGCTGTTACGGGCATTCCTCTTCTGGTACTAAACCCTTCCTATATTGTATTTTAAGTATTTTAATTATTTATGTAAATTTTCCTGATGAGACTGTCAACTTCTTGGGGTTAGGAATCACCTTTTGAATTTCTTTCAGCATCAGTCATCATGCCTTACACAACAAATATTTATTGATTCATCAGTCTGTTCTGTACTATTATTTTGAAGTACAGAGTGTTCTTGTTTAGGACAAGCAATACATTTCAACCTATTTTTTCTGGGGGCTTCAGCCAAGTGTTTTAAATAATTTGAGAGTTTATCATTGATGGCTGAGACATGTTGTCATTCATATTTATGGTTTTCTTGCTGCTGAATATTTGGTCAGGAATGCAACCACCAATTATTTAACTTTTCTAGTGGGAAACATGATCTTCTTTATGACTCAGTTTCCGGGAATGGGTGAAAACTGAGGACTATTTGTGCTTTTCTAAACAACACTAATATACATTGTCTCAGATCTCATAATTTCTTACATTTTCTGCCTACCTCCCTGACACTAAGCCAAGAGAAGGACTTGCTTAGTGTGGTTACAGTTGCCCACCCACACAATAATTGTGTGGTCTAGTAATTCTAGACCATATTTTCCCAATTTAATGGTAAGTATATATATCTGTGAATCTGTACATTTGTCCTGTAATTTTCTTTTTTGTAGCATCCTTGTCTGGTTTTAGTATCAGCATAATAACTGGTTTCATAAAATGAGTTTGGAAGTACTCCTTCCTTTTCAGTTTTTTTGGAAGAGTTTAAGAAGGATTGGAAAAAAATTGTTTCAATATTTGATAAAATTTACCAGTGAAGCCATCTGGTCCAGGGCTTTTATTTGTTGGGAAAATTTTCATTACTGATTCAATCTCTTTGTTCATTATTGGCCTGTTCAGATTTTCTATTCCTTCATGATTCAGTCTTGATAAGTTATATGTTTCTAGGAATTTATCCATGTTTCTAAATTACTTAATTTGTATATAATTTTCATAGTCTCTTATTATCCTTTGTATTTCTGAGGTACTAGTTGTAATGTCTCCTGTTTCATTTATAATTTTTTTACTGTTTCTTTCTTTAAAACTTTTATTGGGATATAGTTGATTTACTATGGTTTTAATTTTATGGAAAATCTTTTGCCATCCATTTACTTTCAGCCTGTGAGTGTCAATAAAGAAAGCCGAAATGAATCTCTTATAGGCGGCATAGAATTGGATCTTGTTTTTTCCCTATCCAGCCACTCTGTCTTTTAATTGGAGAATTTAACCATTTACATTTAGTGTAACTATAAGGATTTACTATTGATATTTTGTTAATTGCTTTTTGATTGTTTTGTAGTTCCTCTCTTGTCTTTCTTTGTGAATTGATGACTTTGTAGTGTTATGCTTTAATTCTTTTCTCTTTGTCATTTGTGTTTCTGTTATGTTTGTTTACTTGATGATCACCATGAAGCTTTCAAAATGTACTTCATATTTATAACAGCCTAATTTAAACTGATAACTATTTAATTTCAATTGCATAAGAAAGTTTTACATATTTACTTGCCCCTCTCCTATTTTTTGTTGTTGATACCATAATTGGCATCTTTTTATGTTGTTTATCAATTAACAAAATATTGCAATAGCAGTTATTTTATCACTCTTACCTTTTAACCTGTGTGCTACGGTGATTTTCACATTACCATTGCAGTTGATCAAGGGCCATATCAGCAATGGGAGGGAGATAGTTACAAAGTGGGAGAGCCAGAGCACAGATTCAGGTGGGTCCAGATAAGCTCAGAAGCAAGAATATCTGTATATCTCTAGGCTTTCCTCCCATTTCTTTCCTCTGTATTCACTATCAGATTTGTTTCTTTCTTGCTCTTCCTTCTCTCATTTTATTTTTCACTTTTCTTGTTACATTTTCCTCTGTCTTCTTTCCTCTTCAGTCACCCTCTGCCCGACACAGAAGCCCTTTCCCTTCTCTGTCTTTCTCTTACCTTTGAACAGCTCTGTCCTCTGCACTTTTTTTTTTCTCAGGCCCCTGGAGAGGAGAGGAACTTTCTACTGTTAGGTAGATACGTGCTTGCAGTTCTGGGAACCATTCTGAGCTACTCATATCTCCTCCCACATTCTGACCTAAAATTTCTGTTGAGAGTCTCAGCCTCATTCTTGACTTTAGGGGCCATTGTTAGCGTTCAGGGTTGGTTCTTATCTGCCTTGTACAACTTGTGATATGATCTGAGGGTGTTTCCACTGGTTTCTGTAGCTTTCACTAGCTAAATTGCTCTTGCTGTTCTCCACTTAATACTAAATACAACCAGTGACAATACCGGTTTGATTAACTCCAAAGAAGTGGTTCTCTACTTTGTGATTTTGTCCACAAAATTTGGCATTATCTGGAGATGTATTTGGTTGTTACAGTTGGGCAGCAGGGAGGAATACTAGCATCGAATGGGTAGAGGTCAAGGAGTCTGTGAAATTTCCTAAGATGCATAGGACAAAGGGCTTTACTTATAGCTTAGTTGGTAAAGAATCCACCTGCAATGCAGCAGGAGACCCTGGTTCCATTCCTGGGTTGGGAAGATCCTCTAGAGAAGGGATAGGCTGCCCACTCCAGTATTCTTGGGCTTCCTTTGTGGCTCAGCTGGTAAAGAATCCACCTGCAATGTGGGAGACCTGGGTTCGATCCCTAGGTTGGGAAGATCCCCTGGGGAAGGGAAAGGCTACCCCCCTCAAGGAGGATTATCCAGTCTAATATGTTGAGAATATTGGGAATGAGAAACTCTGATCCAAACATATTTATCTTGGAACTTGTAGATACAGTGAATATGCAAATAATAACAGGATTAATCAAAACCAAGTTAAATATCAATAAACTAAGAAAAGCAGTGAGGGCTTCTTGAGGTGTCAAACTATAAATTTGTCTGCTTTAATAATGGCAGAAATAATTCTTTGTGCTCTACAAAGAATTTTTACTTATAAAAATTATATTCACAAGCTCTCCCATCCATCCCAGTCACCCTGTGAGCCTGATATGTGAGATATTTTCAATATAAAGAAACTGAGGGGTAGAGAATATGACTCTCCTTAGGACCCTGGCCAAACATAGATTTGTGGATTTTTATCCAAGGCAAAAAACACAGGGCTGTTCATACAGCTCAACTGGAGCTGTAATGGCAGAAAATAAGGGCAAAAACTAAAGCTGCTGTCACAAAGAAAGGACTCTCCCAGTTCTCCATTTGGTATTTAAAAATAAGAGTGAAATGGCATAGCTTGAATCTGAGCTAATGCTTGCCGCTTTGTGAATGCTCTAACAGTGCATTGCCTTCGAAACAAATTGGCCCTCGTCTACAAAGGTTTCTTTTTTGTACTCTCACAAACTCATTTTTAATGGCTTGTATGGCATCGGCTGTGCCCCTGAGCTGTAATGAAGCACTCTGCAAGTCACCGCACGCGAGTCAGAAATGAATCTCACAGAGAGGAAAATGCTGGAACGTTAATAGGTTTTAATCCTAGGTAAGCAAACCTAATTGGGCCACTACCATGTGCTTTTTAAATCTAAATGTCATGAAATTTTCAGCGGTTTTCTCTTGCCTGCAAATCAGTTTTGGTCCAGAGACAGCCAAGTAGGGATGAGAAGGGAAAAATCTCAAATACGCATACTGCCCAGAAGCACACCTTGAGAAGGGTACAAGGACCATCCAGGCAAAACAAAGAAATAATTGATGGCGCACAGGGGAAACTGGCTTCATGGGGCAGGCATGTGAAAAGCCTGTAAGTGCAGCAGACATACATAGCGCAATATATTTGATCCTATCTTCAATATCTTGGGTGGAGAAAGGGTATTGAAATCTGAAAATCTCTTGTTATGTGGGTTTTCCCCTTCGATTTTCATTTAAGTGGAAAAGCAGTGTTTGTATATTGTACTTTCTTGCATTGACACTGGCCAATTTACTGAGTGAGATTTAATTGCCAAGCACCCAGTTTTAAACTTCGTTTTGCACAGTACCTTGACAGCTTTTGATAAATGCTTAATCATTCTGAAAACAGTGCTCTGTGAATATTGAAGTACAACAAATTGGTTTTATGCTGGTAAGACTTTCTGTGTATATGGGAGTTTGGAGGCATGTTTTGAATTTTTTCCCCCTAGCTGGTGTTTGCCTATGGAACACAGAGATAGCCTCAAGGCCTCACTTTCAGGCCTTTTGGGGGCCATGTGTGTTGGCCCCACTTTCATCATGCTTCTCAGTGTTTAATGTGTTAATTGTTATAAACAGAACCATGGGGATGTTCCTCTTCTCTCTAATGGAAGGGAAATTGTGTACCAGGTCATAGCACAACAGATTGAAATAAGCTAAATTATAGAAATGTTGAGGCCCTACAAAAAGATGCTGAAAATTAGCCATATTTTCAAGTTTGCCTTCAGATGTCTTTGCAAAGCTTACTATGTACAAGGCGTGGTCCCAAGGGCTTTATTACTCTAATCCTTCTAAAACTTTTCATAGGTACTATTATCATACCTGTTTTAAATGATGAAACTAAGGCACAGAGAGGTTAAATAATTCACCAAAGCTGACACAGCTCATAGGAGACATATGTAGGATTTGAAGCCAGACTGTCTCTGGAGTCTTTCGGTGTGCCTAAACATTTTACTATACTTCTCAGAGCAAGAAATAGTATGACTATTCACTAGTGAATTGCATTAATATTAGAGACCCTCTGTTGTGTTTTCTTATTATCTAAGGCTATGAATAATTTGCAGCTACTCAAAAAGCTTAGTAGGTCTGAAAAATTTTGGTCCCACTCAAGTGCACTCCACAACACCCTACAGATGCCCCCTTCTACAGATTTAGCAGCCTCTATATAATGGTCCTACCAACATTTTAGATCAGTATTTAAACCAAGGCTACAAATGATTCTCAGACCAGAAGCAAAAATTCTGGTATCCTGGAACATAATGATAAAGGATAAAGGAGGATAAAGAAGAAAACAAAGTTCATTGTGTCCTTCCTACGGCCTGCAGTGTTATAAATTCGCAACAGTTAGTCAGTAGTCCCAAAGACTCTTTCTTATTTTGTGGCTTTGGAAAATGGAAGAAATAGAGAGAGGAAGATAGATTCAGAAGGTCAAGGATGGTGCTTTCCATACTTTAATGTGCTTATGAATCTCCCAGAGACCTTGTTAAAGTGCAGGTTCTTTTTTGTAGGTATAGGGTGCGTCCAGAAATCCTGGATTTCTATTAAACATCTAGGTATTGTTGATGCTACTAGTCAATGGGTCATATTTTGATGCAAGGATCTATAATCAACTAACAGCATCACCATCACCTGGAAGATTGTTAGAAGTGCAGACTCTTGGATTCTAAGCCAAGCCTAATGAATCAGAATCTACATTTCAACAAAATCTCCAGGTGATTTATTCACACTTTAATTGTTTGAGAAATAGCAGTCTAGAGTGTTCTTCACATGATGAAGATGGACATAAATCATTCAACACACCTGCAAATGAATTGCTATGGTGGAAAGAAAGATAATATAAAGTTCTCATTAGAAGTTCCATTTAGGACGTCCCTGGTGGCTCAGTGGTGAAGAATCCACCTGCCAGTGCAGGAGAGATACAAGTTCAATCCCTGGTCCAGGAAGATCCCACCTGCTGTGGAGCAACTAAGCCCATGCACTACAACTACTGATGCTGTGCTTTAGAGCCTGCAACCAAAACTACTGAAGCCCACACACCTGGAGCCTGTGCTGTGCAACAAGAGAAGGTCCTGCAATGAGAAGCTTGCCTGCTGCAACTAGAGAGTAGCTGCAATAGAGAAAAGTCAGCACAGCAATGGAGACCCCACACAGCCATAAATAAATAAATAAATAAATAAATTTGTATAAAAAATTACCATTTAAGTCTTATATATACCTCTTTTCTTTGTGACCACTTCAATAGCTGAAAAAGCACCTAGAATATACTATTGAAAGCTAACTTTCAAAAGTTTGTAGCATCTTTTATTTAGAGATGATATTCACTTCAAGTTATTTTCTCTTTAGGATCAGGCTATCATGCAAACACTTGAACACTGAGAATTTAGAAGAATGACAAGAATTTCTCCATCTCTGGATGGCCAAATCACCTGCAGAATGCTGTATGGCGCCGTCAGCATGGATTGGGATTGGCCACCACTGCCCCATGCAGAGATGCCAGTGGGCTTGTACTAAATACTGGTCCTTCTCATACCAAGTGCCCAGGCCCCTATGGGGGCAGAGGGATGAAGCTCTAACCTCCTCCCTCAACATGAATGGTAGCTGCCCCAGATGGCAGCTGTTGTGGGGCAGGTTTGGGGAGGGCAACCCTAAGTTGGCTGGGGTGCCATTGGTCAGGGAAGAGTGGAGACTGAGAACCCATCCCAGAGAGGAGGAGAGATGGTGGGAGGTGGGACCAGGCCAGGCTTCAAGCCACATGCAACTTGCCCCCCTCTTGCCCCAGCATGCTCCATTGTCCTATTGAACTTCACTTATACAACATGAAATTCAAAGATCAGATCTCATCTCTCCCTCTTCTGGTAAGACTTCTTTACTTACCAGAAGAACTATTTACTTTTTCTGAGCCCTGGTGTCTTCAGCCATGAAATGGAGATAATAATAGTGAATCCTACTTCCTGGCATTCTTGTGAGGATTGACTGAGCTGTTGAGTGGACGTCCTTATCATAGTGCCTGGCACATAGTAGCACTCAACAGATGATAGCTGTTATTCAGAGACTAAAATTATCATGTACTCTTTTATGATGCAGTTATATATTTATTAATTTGATTGTTAGCAATGATCATTTGATATAAATTGAAACATCCTATTTCCATAAAGGTCAGTTTGTGTATGTCACCCATAACAACCCTGTCATCAGGATTCATCAGGATGTCAATCCTTCTTCTTGGATTCCACCTGGCCCACTGGAGGATTGGGTTTTTTCCTTCCTGAAGGACTAGCAACTCCATTCTTCCCTAGCATCAGCTTACTTTTGTGCTGAGTGTATGTAGGCTTTCTTCCTCTTGGCTTCCTCTTTCTTCATCTTGGCTCCTCTGTCCACTGAATTCTCCAGGCAAGAATACTGGAGCAGATTGCCATTCCCTTCCCAACCCAGGGATCGAACCTGGGTCTCCTGCGTTGCAGGCAGATTCTTTCCCATCTGAGCCATCAGGGAAGCCTGTTTTATTCCTCTTAGTACCCATATATTTTCTGAATCAATGATCTGCAAAGTATAAATAATACAAAGGATCCCCTTAGGTAAATATTTGCTGCTCAGAAATATTGCTTTCTGAGCAGAGACAAAGGTTCCCTTTAAGCCTAGTGTTGAGGAGATTGGTGGTCTGTCTGTTCGATGCCTGCTACTTGCCCCTTCATCACATCAGTTACAGAGAGAGTGGAATTATCCCCACTCAGATTTATGTGAGCCTTTCTTTGGGTCAGAAAACCAACTCCAGGCTAATTGTATTCTTCTTTCTGAATAATAAATGAAGATCAAGGTCTGCTTGGCTCTGAATATAAGCCAACTTGAGTGTGAGTTGAATATCAAGGCCAATAGGCCTTTTCTGCAAATAAACACTGCTTTTCAGATTAGTTAAAAACCAAACAAAAGAAGAAGCAACAGCAACAAAAATAACCCAAGCCACGAATGATTCAACAGTAAAAGAACACTCTCTTTAGGGACCTTGGGTCCCAGGTGGTGTGCATCTGGATGTCTTTAGTGTTGCAGGACTTTGAATGCTGAGGGCTGAAAATACTATAGCCCAGCTCTCCCTGGTATTGATTTCCCTCATACTGATTTAGTGGCAAGCCTTTTGGCATCTCTCTACCACTTCTAGCAGCTGAGCTTTGGCCCCAGAAGGCTTTATTTAATGAAAACTTGGGACTTATGCTGTGAGAAAGCTGCCCCAGGAATTGAGCTTGTAGATATCCCGATGGAAAAAACATGCAGACAGGAGTCATGTGCTCAGTCCATTCAGGGGATGGGGTGATGATATGAAGCCTCCACTAGAGTATTTGTGTTAGAAGAGGGAGCAGCAGCCCTTGGATGACTGTTGAAAGTGAACAGAAGCTCTTGTTACTGAAAGATAAAGTGCTTACATGAAATATGTACCAAAGTTTCACTGGGAGAGGAAATTGGGGGGAGGGGGCCAGGGGGCCACATATTAGGATTTGGGAGAAGACTGTCTGGCTGTACATTAGAGCCTGATTACAGACAGTGATGGACTGCCCAGGTGGCTCAGCAGCAAAGAATCTGCCTGCCAGGGCAGGAGACACGGGTTCAATCCCTGGGTTGGGAAGATCCCCTAGAGAAGGAAATGGCAACCCACTCCGGCATTCTTGTCTGGAGAATCCCATGGACAGGGGACTGGGGTCGCAAAAGAGTTGGACATGATTTAGCAGCTGAACAACAACACAGACATTGATGGCCTTTGGGAGTTAAACTGGAGCATTTTTTAAAAAATAAACTTTCTATTTTGGAACAATTTTGGATTTACAGAACAATTGTAACCATAGTACAGAGATCCCATAGGCTCTGCATTCAGTTTCCCTTATTAGTAACATCTCAGATTACTTACATTACTATGGTACATTTGTTACAACTAATAAATGAATATTGAAAAATTATTATTAGCTAAAGTCCATACTTTATTCAGATTTCCTTTGTTTTTACTTAATGTCTTTTTTTTTGTTGTTGTTCCAAGATCTCATGCATATTATGTTAGTCATCTTGTTTCCTAAGGCTCCTCTGGGCTGTGATAGTTCCCAAACTTTCTTTGTTTTTGATGACCTTGGCAATTTTGAGGAGTACTGGTTAGATATTTAACCAAGTGCCCCTCAGCGGTGAACACGGGATTTGTTTCATGCTTTTCTCAGGGTTAGACTGGGATTATGTGTTTCAAGGAGGAAGACCCCAGAGATGAGGTACCATTTTCATCATATCATTTCAAGGGTATAATGCGATCCATATGACTTCTTACTGTTAATGTACCAAGAGTGTTTTCGATGGAAAACTGAACTGGAGCAGGTATTGAGTGTCAGAAATTAAGAATATTTTACCCTCCAATTGTGGTATATTTCAGTGGAAGTTAAAAGGGACATATTAAAGAACCATCAATATTAATGAACCATACAAATACCCATCAGATGATGATTTTTACAAGGAAAAAAAAATTAGTTTCGCTTATCACAAAAAAGAAATCATAGAAACATGTGAACAAGGGGAAGAATGAAACATACCTGATCCCAGTTCCAGTTGCAAACTGAAAGAGTTCCAATTTCTCAAACTAATTGTCCTTGAAATAGCTTTGTAAGGGAGAAAATCTAAAGAACATAAGCCTGAAACTTGGACTCTCTACCCATTCAGAAAGGGATTGTTAATAAGAGAGATTTAGGAGTTTCTCATCATACCCTGATTGTTACAGGGTAGAGGCCTTTAGGAAATAGCCAGTTGATGATCTGACCCTCTGTGTCTCCCCTGTCCAGCAAGGTATTGATTTTTAAAAGTAGAAATTAAAGAAATCACAACAAAATAATCACAATCATATGTTTTTGTACTCTTGGAATATAAGTTCTTCATCTTATCTGCATTAAGGACTTTGTGCAGTTTGTTGTACTCTCAGGACCTCATACCTCAGAAATTGTGTCTTTGACTACTTTAGTGAGACTAGGCAATTTTCATCATGGCTGAGCCCCAGAGTCATCCACTTGAGTCACTGGAGTGAATATAAGCATGAAGGACTAAAATGCATCCCTGCTGATGGCAGTAGACAACATTTTTGGTTTTGAATGTCCCAGGTAAGCATCTTCTGTTGGAGTGGTTGAGGGAAGAATTTGAAGGGAACTGTATTAGTTTGCTAGGGCTGCTGTAACAAAGATCCACAGACAGAGTGGTGTAGGCAACAGAGATTTATTTTCTCACAGTCTTGGAGGTAAGAAGTCTAAGATGAAGGTGACAGTAGGGTTGATTTCCTTCTGAGGAAGGAAATCCTTGGCTTGCAGATGGCCATCTTCTCCCTGTGTCTTCACCTGGTCTTTCCTCTGTGTGTGTCTGTATTCTAATCTCCTCTTCTTATAAGGGGACCAGTCATATTGCATTAGTGCTCATGCTAATGACCTCATTTAGCTTTAATTACCAATCTGAAGGCCCTATTTCCAAATAGAGCCACATTCTGAGGCACTGGGGATTAGGATTTCAGCCTATAAATCTTGGAGGGACACTGTGGAGCCCATAACAAGAAAGGCAAAGGCTTTGATAAAGAAGGCACTACCTCACCATCCAGGCCTGGGTTTCCAGGAGTTTAGGATGACTGACATCTGATGCTTACCTTTGGCTGGGCTGTTTGAGGGGATTGTAACAGTAGAGAAAAATGTGAACAGGAGCACTTCATGTGAGGGAGAGAACGTGCTGTGTAATACGCTTTGTCAGTTGCCCATTTCTGAAAGTTACCTGCGGTGTTTGCACAGCTGTTCCAGCATTGTCCACACTGGCAGCCCGAAGGCTGATTTCCTGGTGAATTTTCACCTAATTTCCTTTGCATCTGCCTTATATGTGATAGTTTCATTCCTGCACTTAAAAAAAATGCATCAGCCTTTATGCTGACATTAATTTACAATGAGAAATATAATCATCTAGTGGACTGGATACTCTGGCTCCTTGACTAGCATGTGCTTTCCCTACAGGCAGATCTAAGCGGGAAGCAAAATTATCATCAGAGGGCGGCTTGGTGAGCATGGAATCAGGCCAGGGGAGTTAGTTATGAGATTTGGCATTCCTGTGCTTTTTATTCTTTATACCAAGCAACGCTGAGAAGCACAGACTCGCTGCCTGTGGCTGACTGCCTCTGCCCTGGCTGTTGCCTCCGACTTTCCATTGTCCCCTCGGATGAGCTACTTGTAAAGCAGGACCCAGCTCAACCACCTCCTACTCTGGAAAGCCTTGATCTTCCCCCAGACAGAGGTAGTTCCTCTTCTTCCTTACCTTTGTAGTACTTTATGCTAAGTGTGTATTTTGCATCGTGTTCTGTGGTTATTAACCCACCTGCCTGCTCACTGAACTCCGAGAAACTTGAGTGAAGGGACTTTTTATCGTGGCAAATGGTCAGTGTTCAATAAATACTCGATTAATAGGAGCAGTGGTTATGATGAGTTACATTATGCTAAGGCTTTTTAAAAATTTTCAATTGGAGGATAATTGCTTTACAATATTGTGTTAGTTTCTGCCATACATCAACTGCTAAGGCTTTATATATATACTTCTGTTTGCTTCATAGTTTTCAAACACTTTCCACTAAGCTGTTTATAAGGCATGACCTTATTCTACACTCATAGCTGTGAGGTGAGACAGGCAGAGAAAAGACGCTTCGAGGCTAAATGATTTATCCAACTGTCAACACACTTTCCATTGAGACTGTTTGTCTTTGGGACTGAATCTTGTCTCCCTTCTGAGTGCATGGTGTTCTTGTTCCAAAGGAACCTTCTCAGCCCTGTCTTACTGGGGAGAGTTCTGCACTCCAGAACACTTTTCTCCCCTCTTTTGAGCAACCAACCTCTCCTCAGGCATCTGTCTTCCAATTTCCGGGTCAAACTCACATTCTCTCTGAAACCTAGTCTTCAGGAGAAAGCAATGTGATTAAGTTTAATTTACACTAAGATGTTAATAATCCCTGAGACGTATTCACATTTTAAGATTTTAACAGTGAATTCCTTACAGCACTCATGCATCTATCTATCTATCTGTATATATATATACATATTCATATATATTCATGTTAGTGTATATTTGTGTGTGTCTAGTTGTGTTAAATGTGCATTCGATAAAAATTTCCTGGGCCTTTAGGAGCTATTTCTTTTCTTTCTTTTTAAAAGAAATTTCTATAGCTTGCAGTCCAAATGCTACCATGAATGAGTCCTTCAGATGATCAGCAACTAGTCATTATAACCTTTGGGGGAGACACAGTGCTTCATGAATGAGTCATTAGTTCTGGGTCCAGAGAACAAATCTGAAGGACCTTTTCATATCTTATAATTAAATACATTCTGCAGCTCCAAGATAAACATGCTGATCTGACAGTGAGTTAAGGAGGTTTATCAGCATTTGTGCACCTGCAGAGTTACATTAAAAGACATGAGTTCATTAAAACTCCCCGTGCTTGTGAGAACAATGAGGAATGGTCGTAGGTGCAGAAAAGAAAGACGCTACTAGACGGCTGTTTAAGCTCATCTTTGACGGGATGAACTCATTCCATCCGACGTGTCCAGCTGTGCAAACAGCAGTGCAAGTGAGCTGCAGTTACTGTCCTAAAACACAGGATCAGAGCAGAGGCTGGGCCATGTGTAAACGATGCGAATGTTTAATGTACTTGAATGCTACGAATGCTACATGGAGGGGGAATGAGAGCCCCACAAGTGACAGGAGATATTTGCTCACTGTCATGAAAGGAGATTGTATTTTCAGGGCCTTCCAGGAACATTTCTCTTGCCAGAGACTTTTTGCCTTTTGAGGCCAATGTTTCCTAAGATGAAAAAAACAATACAAAACATCAATCTTTCAAAAAAATCCATAGAGAGACAACAAGGGTTGCCACAGTTACCATTGTTCTCTCATAGAATCTCAGATGAGGAAACTGTGTAGATTTGTGTGTGTGTGTGTGTGTGTGTGTGTGTGTGTGTGTGTGTTGAAACTTCACCTGCAAGAACATCTCAGGCTACAGAATCGATAGGTGGGGTGAGACTGCAACAGGAAACCAGAGCCTGGGCTAGAAGACACAGTCATGAAAGTACTAGAAAGTTGTTTGAAGGGAGCAGAAATCAGGTTTCAGAAGGCTTAGCAATAAATAGAAGGGTCCAAGAGCAAGACAGATCTTGAATCTGTGCTGACCTTGTCTGAGGATGTGATGGTGGGAATGGATTCTTTCTGTGAGTAATCTGAGCTGAGCATGGGACAAATGGAAGAGAGTGTAGTGGAGGGAACCCAGCAAATCCTAATCCTCTGCAGACACATCCCCAACCCTCCTGGTACTGCCATAGAAATAAAAGAATGGAGGATCCATAATACCTCCTTTCTTATTTCCCTAAGACCTCAAATTGCTATTTTTGAAACATTTCTGAGTGCATAATATATATAGGTTGATGTCTTTATTAGTATTAGGAGCTGCATATTGTGGATTGTGCTCATGTACAAGGGCCTTAACTGATTGCATCTTTTTGAGAGTTGGTCTAGAGGCATCGCTCTTCCACTCTGGATTTACATAGTCAGGAAAGCTTTTAATGCCCCATATAGAAAAGATTGCTTCTGAAAATTTCACTGAAGTCTATAATTACATTTTTCCTTATTTGAGTCATGCTTCACTAAACATATATCACCTCTTCATCTTCTTGGTAGAATGCATGATAAGAACTAAAATAATCTGTTTTTAAAGAAAGTTAACTTATTAAAATGTTAGCATGGATAGAGTCAGTTTAGTCCAGGTCAGTCGCTCAGTCTTGTCTGACTCTTTGCGACCCCATGAACCGCAGCACGCCAGGCCTCCCTGTCCATCACCTACTGCTGGAGTCTACCTAAATCCATGTCCATTGAGTCGGTGATGCCATCCAACCATCTCATTCTCTGTGGTCCCCTTCTCCTCCTGCCCTCAATCTTTCCCATAATCAGGATCTTTTCAATTGAGTCAGCTCTTTGCATCATGTGGCCAAAGTATTGGAGTTTCAGCTTCAACATCAGTCCTTCCAATGAACACCCAACTGATCTCCTTTAAGATGGACTGGTTGGATCTCCTTGCAGTTCAAGGGACTCTAAAGAGTCTTCTCCAACACCACAGTTCGAAAGCATCAATTCTTCGGTGCTCAGCTTTCTTTACAGTCAAACTCTCACATCCATACATGACTACTGGAAAAACCATAGCCTTGACTAGATGGACCTTTGTTGACAAAGTAATGACTCTGCTTTTTAATATGCTATCGAGGTTGATCATAACTTTCCTTCCAAGGAGTAAGTGTCTTTTAATTTCATGGCTGCAGTCACCATCTGCAGTGATTTTGGAGCCCCCCAAAGTAAAGTCTGCCACTGTTTCCCCATCTATTTGCCATGAAATAATGGGACCGGATGCCATGATCTTAGTTTTCTGAATGTTGAGTTTTAAGCCAATTTTTTCACTCTCCTCTTTCACTTTCATCAAGAGGCTCTTTAGTTCTTCTTCACTTTCTGCTGTAAGGGTGGTGTCATCTGCATATGTGAGGTTATTGATATTTCTCCCAGCAATCTTGATTCTAGCTTGTGCTTCCTCCAACCCAGCGTTTCTCATGATGTACTCTGCATATAAGTTAAATAAGCAGGGTGACAATATACAGCCTTGACGTACTCCTTTTCCTATTTGGAACCGGTCTGTTGTTCATGTCCAGTTCCAACTGTTGCTTCCTGACCTGCATACAATGAAACTAAGCCAAGCTGTGTGGGGCCACCCAAAATGGACGGGTCATGGTGGAGAGGTCTGACAAAATGTGGTCCACTGGAGAAGGGCATGGCAAACCACTTCAGTATTCTTGCCTTGAGAACCCCATGAACAGTATGAAAAGGCAAAGAGATAGGACACTGAAAGATGAGCTCCCAGGTCGGTAGGTGTCCAATATGCTACTGGAGATCAGTGGAGAAATAACTCCAGAAAGAATGAAGGGATGGAGTTAAAGCGAAAACAACACCCAGTTGTGGATGGTACTGGTGATAGAAGCAAGGTCCAATGCTGTAAAGAGCAATATTGCATAGGAATCTGGAATGTTAGTTCCATGAATCAAGGCAAATTGAAAGTGGTCAAACAGGAGATGGCAACAGAAGTCAACATTCTAGGAATCAGCGAACTTAAGATGGACTAGAATGGGTGAATTTAGCTCAGATGATCATTATATCTACTACTGTGGACAGGAATCCCTTAGAAGAAATGGAGTAGCCATCATAGTCAACAAAAGAGTCTGAAATGCAGTGCTTGGATGCAGTCTCAAAAATGACAGACTGATCTCTGTTCGTTTCCAAGGCAAACCATTCAATATCATGGTAATCCAAGTCTATGCCCCGACCAGTAATGCTGAAGAAGCTGAAGTTGAATGGTTTTATGAAGACCTACAAGAACTTTTAGAACTAACACCCAAAAAAGATGTCCTTTTCATTATAGGGGGCTGGAATACAAAAGTAGGAAGTCAAGAAACACCTGGAATAACAGGCAAATTTGGACTTGGAGTACAGAATAAAGCAGGGCAAAGGCTAATAGAGTTTTGCCAAGAGAACGCACTGGTAATAGCAAACACCCTCTTCCAACAACACAACAGAAGACTCTACACATGGACATCACCAGACTGTCAACACCGAAATCAGATTGATTATATTCTTTGCAGCCAAAGATGGAGAAGCTCTATACAGTCAGCAAAAACAAGACCAGGAGCTGACTGTGGCTCAGATCATGAACTCCTTATTGCCAAATTCAGACTTAAATTGAAGAAAGTGAGGAAAACCACTAGACCGTTCAGGTATGACCTAAATCAAATCCCTTATGATTATACAATGGAAGTGAGAAATAGATTCAAGGGACTAGATCTGATAGACAGAGTGCCTGATGAACTATGGACAGAGGTTCGTGACATTGTACAGGAGACAGGAATTAAGACCATCCCCAGGTAAAGAAATGAAAAAAAGCAAAATGGCTGTCTGAAGAGGCCTTACAAATAGCTGTGAAAAGAAGAGAAGTGAAAAGCAAAGGAGAAAAGGAAAGATACACCCATTTGAATGCAGAGTTCCAAAGAATAGCAAGGAGAGATAAGAAAGCCTTCCTCAGAGATCAATGCAAAGAAATAGAGGAAAATCGGTTCTACTGAGATGGATGAAACTGGAGCCCATTATACAGAGTGAAGTAAGCCAGAAAGAAAAACAACAATACAGTATACTAATGCATATATATGGAATTTGAAAGATGGTAACGATAACCCTATATAAGAGACACAGATGCATAGAACAATTTTATGGACTCTGAGGGAAAAGGTGAGGGTGGGACGTTCTGGGAGAATAGCATTGAAACATGTATATTATCATATGTGAAACAGAACACCATTCCATGTTCGATGCATGAGACAAGGGCTCAGGGCCAGGGCAATGGGATGACCCAGAGGGATGGGATGGGGAGGGAGGTGGGTGGGGGGTCCAGGAAGGGGAACACATGTAAACCCATGGCTGATTCAAACAGAATGGGAAAGACTAGAGATCTCTACAAGTAAATTTGAGATACCAAGGGAACATTTCGTGAAAAGATGGGGTCAATAAAGGACAGAAATGGTATGGACCTAACAAAAGCAGAAGATATTAAGAAGGGGTGGCAAGAATACACAGAAGAACTGTACAAAAAAGATTTTCACAACTCAGATAATCCTGATGGTCTGATCACTCACACTCACCTAGAGCCAGTCATCCTGGAATGTGAAGTCAAGTGGGCCTTAGGAAGCATCACTACGAACAAAGCTAGTGGAGGTGATGGAATTCCAGTTGAGCTATTTCAAATCCTGAAAGATGATGCTGTGAAGGTGCTACACTCAATATACAAGCAAATTTGGAAAACTCAGCAGTAGCCACAGGACTGGAAAAGGTCAGTTTTCATTCCAATTCCAAACAAAGACAATGCCAAAGAATGTTCAAACTACCGCACAATTGCGCTCATCTCACACACTAGTAAAGTAATGCTCAAAGCCAGGCTTCAGCAATACGTGAACCGTGAACTTCCAGATGTTCAAGCTGGTTTTAGAAAAGGCAGAGGAACCAGAGATCAAATTGCCAACATCCGCTGGATCATCGAAAAAGCAAAAGAGTTCCAGAAAAACATCTATTTCTGCTTTATTGACTATGCCAAAGCCTTTGACTGTGTGGATAGAGTCAGAGATGTGGTAAAAGATACAATTCCATGTTGCAAATGATTGCAGTGGTGTTTTTAGAAACATGGGTAAGTTCTCTTGGATAACGTTATATATGCATAGTTGATGTCTCTAGATAAACTATAAAGTCCTTTAAGAATGCTATTTGCTTCCTTTTACATCCCCTATCAACCTGACACAATACTCAGCATGGTATACACATGTGAAACATACATATCTAGCACAATACTAGCTCATAAATTTCTCTAAATTATATCACATTTAGTCAACTCCCTAGACAGTATACCCAGGCTTGTCCATTTCATGCATCCTAGGCTCAGGATAAAGCTCAGGATTCACTGGCATGCTGGTCAATAAGTTACTGAAGTTAATCTTCATTTAATGAATCATCAGCAAGGAAGATACACAGATGACAAATTTTAATTTTCAAAAATCTGTTGCCCAATCTGTTTCTCTTCCTTCTGTCTTCCTAATTATTGATTTAACGTATGAGCCCCTCCTCCCAGTTCTTCAGCCAGCACCCTTGGGAGTTCAGTCTTTTGAGGATGTTCTCATTAGAGTCAGTAATTCACCATGGCATATTATATAGTGCCCTGAATATCTATAAAACTGCTCTTTCATGTTACATCCTGGGGTGCTCAAATAATTAATTTGACTAGCTATAAGGAACAATACCTTCTATTGTGAGTGGTGTTAATGTGTTATTCACAGAGGCACATGTATAGACGTGGCTGGGAGACAGGCTTTGGGGGAGATTTTCTCAAGAGGATTTCAAAACTGGAGTCAGGTGGTTCTGTTCTTGGACCTATATGGAGAAATAAAATTAAGTGTAATTATGATTTGCAATAGTCAATCACAAATCGATCCAAATTCTTTCTTTGGGTGTTTCTTTTTCTAATTTTTAAAAGTAAAAAAACTCATAGAATTGATTTGTTTGGTGTCATTAAAAATACTTGCTTGAACTAAAGCATTCCAAAAACATAATACCAGAGTTCTGTTTCTCACATTGATTTGGAATTGTTCCAGTTTTAAAATAGTTTTTGTAGAAAAGTTAAAGACTTTTAATTAATTCATATTAATGACTATTCATGACCCAGTTTGGCTAGATAGAAAGGTAATAACAATAGCCACATTAACATTTTAATTATTGCTAAGTAGAAGTACAGACTGGTTTGAAGAAAGTGAAAGTGTTAGTTGCTCAATTGTGTCCAACTCTTTAAGATAGACTGGAATTCTCTAGGCAAGAATACTGGAATGGGTTGCCATTTCCTTCTCCAGGGGATCTTCTCCACCCAGGGATTGAACCCAGGTCTTTGACATTGCAGGCAGAATCTTTAGTGTCTGAGCCAGCAGGGAAGCCCTGGTGAAGAGTGGTTTAGTTTGTAGCAAACCAGGATTAATTTAGATAAATTTTAAACGTATCTTTTAAACTCCTGTGGAATAATTAAAGAGTCAGGGATCCCAGATTCAAATTCCATCTCCTCCCCTTACTAGGAAGCTTTGAGTAAGTCACTTCCTTTAACCTAGCCTCAGTTTCCTAAGGCCCATGAAATAGAGATTTCTTCCTTCCAACACTGTGTTCTATATTTCTACTTATGATCATCACTTAGACCTCCAATGAATGAATCACTCACTCAATTGGAATAGAAAAATTGAATAGCCATCATTTTTTCTCCTGAGTAAATCCTTCTGGCTAGAGATATTTATGGAGCCAAGAGACAAATGAGTTATTGTCAAAATATTTATATTTCCTTGCATGTGACAGTCCCTAGGCTGAAATTTTTGCTTTAGAGGAAACTGGTTTAGGAAACCCAAGTCAGAATGTAGATCTATTTATTTCTGGGTCACAGTGTGAAAACTTCTCTGGGAAAGATGGGAAGAGTTCTTTTCTATTTTTTTCCAACTTTATAGAGATATTATGGACACATGACATTGTTTAAATTTAAAGTGTATGACCTGTTGGTTTGATACACTTAAATATTGCAAAATGAGAACCACCATAGTGTTAGCTAACACTTCCATCACCTCACATAATTATCACTTCTTTTCTGTGGTGAGAACATTTAAGATCTACTTTCTTAGCAACTTTCCTGTGTATAATAAAGTATTATTAATTATCATGGCCATGCTCTTCATTAGAGTGTATTCATCTTTTAACTAGAAGTTTGTACCCTTTGACTAGCATCTCCCATTTCACCCCACCCCAACACTTGGCTGCCACTTTTCTGCTCTCTATTTCTATGAGTTTGACTTTTTCAGATTTCACATAGAAGTGCCATCATATAATATTTGTCTTTCTCTGCCTGACTTATTTCACTTAGCATGGTGCCCTCAAGGCCCATCTGTGTTGTTGCAAATAGATGGATTGATTTCCTTCTTTCTCCTGACTGAATAGTATTCCATTGTGTGTATACTGCTGCTAAGTCGCTTCAGTCGTGTCCGACTCTGTGCGACCCCATAGACAGCAGCCCACCAGGCTCCGCCGTCCCTGGGATTCTCCAGGCAAGAATACTGGAGTGGGTTGCCATTTCCTCCTCCAGTGCACGAAAGGGAAAAGTGAAAGTGAAGTCGCTCAGTCGTGTCCGACTCTTAGTGACCCCATGGACTGTAGCCTACCAGGCTCCTCCATCCATGGGATTTTCCAGTCAAGAGTACTGGAGTGGGGTGCCATTGCCTTCTCACCATGTCTTTATTCATTCACCCATTGATGGAGACGTATTGTTTTCATACCTTGGCTATAGTGAATAAGTGGGACTGCAGATGTCGTTTTGAGATCCTGTTTTCATGTCCTTTGGATATATACCCAGAAGAAAGATTGATCATATAGTAGTTCTCTTTTTAACTTTGAAGAATCTCCATGCTGCTTTTCATATTGGTTATGCCAACTTACATTCCCTCCAACAGTGCCCAGAGCAGTTAAGTCAAGGAACAGACCTGGAATCACAGTAGCCACAAGCGTTAGCCACACATACTAGCAAGGCAGGCAGTAAGCTTTTGGACAAAAGATGTTGCATCAGAGATTAGAGGCATCAAAGTACACAATATCTAACCACCTGAGGATATTTCCTCCTGGTAACTCAAGCCATATCCCTTTACCCTATCCTTGGATGCCATCTTGAATGAAAGCAAAGGACTATAAGGATGAACAATCTGGGACTAAGTTGTCTTTCCTGGAGAAGCCAAGCACAACTTCAACCAGATCGGGCACTTATATTTCTTTCCTGTCACCCAGCAGGTGGCAAAGACAAAATATTTATTCATAGGCAAAATAAAAGAGGTTGCATTTCTAAATTTTTTGTACATCTAGTTGTATTAAATTTGTGTCCTTGCTGTGGCACAATAGATTATATAATGACTATATTTTATAGACTGAAACAGTCCTCCAAATTTAACATTGGAATCTTAAGTGAAGAAAGACAGTGTTTCTCACATATTTTATCAGATTTGTCACTAAAAGTCCTTTGTCTGCAGGCATATCAATCTGGGGACTACTCCTAAGAACCCAATTGGTAGAACCTTTTGGAGTTAATAAAATTATGTTCCCACTGGTTCCCATTGCTGTTTTGTGCACAATTCCCCACTGAGTATTTGATGAATTTCTACTCCTTGGGGGCCCCAGTTTTTTTGTGAGTATGCTGAGGATCCATCCGTCTTGTCACAGGGAGGAAGATGATTTCCTCTGATAACATTCCCCTGGCACCTGAGGAGCTTATCACAGCTCTTTGTTTGGCTGTCTCTGTTATGCTGGCATGGGTCCAGAACACTGGAAAAGAAAAGGTTGTGCTTTTGCAGGGAACATTTTATTCCCTCTTGGGAAAAAGGAACATGACTCAATGTCAGGAAAGGAAATTCTTCCTACAGATAAAGAGAATGAACATCTGCCTACTTCTTTTAATAGTTAAAACACATTTAATGGTCCTTTTGTATTTTGTTTTCTTGAGGAGCTCAAACTATTTTAAAAAATGGATTTCTGGAAATCAGACCTGCCCCAATCTTTTTGTAAAGCAGGACTGTTTTTTCTCCCAGAAGAACTGGGTGGAGGGGAGGGCCAAAATGGTGAGGTCCCGCTGAGTGTTGATTGGTGGGAGAAAGATCCTGAAATAAGGATCCTGAGTTTGGGTACATGCTGAACTTTCTCCCTGTTGAGAAGCTGAAAGGTGGATGACAGTTATTAAAGATTGATCAGGTTGGACATCTGAACTTATGAATAGGTCTCAACATATTGGCAATGGCACCCCACTCCAGTACTCTTGCCTGGAAAATCCCATGGACGGAGGGGTCTGGTAGGCTACAGTCCGTGGGGTCGCTAAGAGTCGGACACGACTGAGTGACTTCACTTTCACTTTTCCCTTTCATGCACTGGAGAAGGAAATGGCAACCCACTCCAGTATTCTTGCCTGGAGAATCCCAGGGACGGCGGAGCCTAGTGGGCTGCCGTCTGTGGGGTCGCACAGAGTCGGACACGACTGAAGCGACTTAGCAGCAGCAGCAATGTATTAGATGGGAACCTTGTTATTAAATAGTCACAAAAACCACATTCTGATATGGAAGGTGATGGTATGGTACTGCGAGGGATTGGGAAAAATCCATATTGAGTTTCCCTTTGTCTTATGTTGTCATTTTTCATCTGAAAATCATCATTCCTTAATAATAGAACTGTAAGTCTAGAGGGTGGGGAATGTGTTTTATTTTTTAAAAAGTTAAAAAAAACTCCCTAGAGTACCTAGCTTAGCTCCAAGTATGTGCTCCATAACATTGTGGATGTTCCATAAATATTTTTTGAATTGACCTGTGTGTTGTCTAAAGGTAGAGACTCATTGACTCCCACTCAGCAGTTCATATGGACTCTAGGGACACCCCTACCCACCAGATAAGGAGCAGTATCATATTTTGCCATAACTTCTCATCTGTAATGAAAACACGTTTGCCAATGATCAAGGCAGAGAAAAACTTTTTGCTCTGTTTTCTCCAGACTCTAGTTTATGCTTAAATCCAAAATGAAGGATGGTTCTTGTTTCAGAGACTTGTCCTCCAAAATCCTTCTCCACATCTACCTTCTTTAGTCATTGAGCTCCCAGTGTTTTATACAGGGCCCATTTGTTGTTCAGTCACTCTGTCATGTCTGACTCTTTGTGACCCCATGAACTGTAGCACACCAGCCTTCCATGTCCTTCACTGTCTCCCAGAGTTTGCTCAAATTCATGTCCATTAAGTTGGTGAAGCTGTCTAACCATTTCATCCTCTGCTGTCCTCTTCTCCTTACGCATATTGTAATCTCCAGCATCCCTTATGGTTAGATGTGGCCATATACCTCAGTCCTGGCCAATGGAATGACCAGGTAAATGGAAGTCCTGGTAAATGGAAGTACAACTTTTGGCTATTGTCTTTAATAGGAGAGGGGAAATTTCTGCCTTTCTTTCTTCCTCCTTGCTTCATGGAATGTGTATTTAGTAGCTGCTGCTCTGCAACTGTCTTAAATCATGATTTTGGGGATGAAAGTCATGCATGCAGAACAACAAGATAAAGAAGACTAGACATCTTGACACCATGGAACTTCCATAGCCTCTCTGGATTACCCACCTATGGGCTCCTATATGACAGAGAAGCAGCCACATTATTTAATAGTTTAATTTTAAATTTTAATTCTAGTTATAACTTAATTTTAACTAATACTATGTGCAAAGCTAGCTGCCTTTATTCAGTTATCAACCACAATTCTACTGTATAAAACAACATGAACTTGCATTATACAATAGATAAATTTCTATTATAAACCTTTTCTTGGGTAAATTTAAAGATATTTAAAATACAATAATAAGGGTTATAGTTTAAAGAAACCAAATAATTTCTTTTATAAAGGATTTACATGTTTTTATTCTTGCTGTTGTTACAAAAAGGCTTTTTTTTTTTTCTGCATGTATTGAGATGATCATATGGTTTTATTCTTCAATTTGTTGATGTGGTGTATCACACAGATTGGTTTGTGAATATTGAAAAATTCTTGCATCCCTGGGATAAATCCTACTTGACCGTGGTGTATGATTCTTTTAATGTATTGTTGGATTCAGATTGCTAGTATTTTGGTGAGGATTTTTGCATCTATATTCATAAGTGATACTGGCCTGTAATTGTCTTTTTGTGTGCCTGGTTTTGGTATCAGGGTGATGGTGCCCTCCTAGAATGAATTTGGGAGTTTTCCTTCCTCTGAAATTTTTTGAAGGAGAGGTGTTAACTCTTCTCTGAATGTTTGATAGAATTTACCTGTGAAGCCATTAGGTCCTGGACTTTTGTTTGTTGGGAGTTTTAAATCATAGTTTTAATTTCAATGCTTGTGACTGGTCTATTCATATTTTCTATTGTTTCCCAGTTCAGTGTGGGAGATTGTACCAAGAATTTGTCAATTTTTCTTCCATATTGTCCAATTTATTGGCATAGAGTTGCTTGTAGTAATCTCTTATGATTTTTTGTATTTCTATGGTGTCAGTTGTAACTTCTTTTTCATTTCTAATTTTATTGTTTGAGTCCTCTCCCTTTTTTCCTGATGAGTCTGGCTAAAGGTTTATTAATGTTGTTTATCTTCTCAAAGAACCAGCTTATAGTTTTCTTTTGGAATTTAGTGATTTGTTTTATGTTTGCTTGCCTTCCCAATAATTTTAAATCTGATGAATCATGACTTTCTATGGCTCCCAAAGCAATATACTGGTTGAAAATTGGTTTAACATTTTCTATTGTAATTTTTGGGTTTGCTTTTCCAATGAGGTTTTTATATAGCAGTCTATTATATACATGGCTTCCCAGGTGGCTCAGTGATAAAAAAAAAAATATATGCCTGCCAGTGCAGGAGAGGTGGGTTCAATCCCTGGGTCAGAAAGATCCCCTGGAGAAGAAAATGCCAACGTATTCCAGTATTCTTGCCTGGGAAATCCCATGGACAGAGGAGCCAGGCGGGCTACAGTCCATGGGATGACAAAAGAGGATGGGATGTAGCAACTAACCAGCAACAACAACAACTATGTATGTACAAGGTTGTTTTAAGTTACTGGTCACTTTCCAGCCTAGAGGAGTTCTTTCAGCATTTGCAGTGGCCCTAAGGTCCTCAGCAGTGGTACCATACATCCCATACAAATTCCCAAATACTCCCATTGATATCACCATATAACCTAGTATTTAATCCTACCAAGTGATGTGTTTGTGTGTGCATCTTAACATCTCCATCTCCACAAGCTCCTTCATAATCTCAGTGACACTTGCATGAGTATAGTGACCTTCAGCATAGAGAGTCTGAGTCTCTGTGCGCCTCTGTGCTTCATATGTAAGTGCGATTTGAAATTCCTACTCACAGTGCTCATAGCACTCACAGTACCTTGCACAAATTATACACTGAAAGACCGCTTGGTTGCTTTCTTGACCTTTGCATCCGGTGTGGTTTCTAGTACTACACTGAGCACATGCAGGCTGAACTTAGCCTCCCTATACCCACGCACATACCCCACATCTGTTCCCAGATATCTGTTCTCCATCCAGATACTCAAGCTAGAAAACTCAGCTTCAACCTTGATTCCTTTTTCTCCCCCACCTGCCGTATCTGATGGGCCACCAAAGTCTGCCAATTTTACCTCTTACCTTTACATTTCTTGAGCATATCTGCTCCAGAAAGATGGGGTTTCTGGCTTCCATGTCAAGGTCATGTGGGATTTTTAACCCCCTTCAGATGTATTGTATCCATTAAGATGAGTAAACTAAATCAAGGAGTTTATTCTTAGTCCTTTTTACTTGTATATGTTCCAGGCAAATACTTAACCATGAATTTTCATTTGAGAGACAACCTCATTTCTTTAATATGCCCAGTCTGATGCTTTTAAGAGTTTCTATTTTTCTATTCTCAATAATATAACAAGTTTTTTTGGAGGGATGGAAGCTGATCAGAGGATGACCATAGAGAAATTACAATAGAGTTGTACAACACAATTAGCTGGGCTGGAAAGTTCATAAAATAATGTCACAGCTTAGTGGTGATTTATACACAATGACCCCAGCACAGCTAATCTTTATTTTTATTTTTTAAAAAATTTATTTATTTTAATTGGTGGCTAATTACTTTACAATATTGTAGTGGTTTTTGCCATACATTGACATGAATCAGCCATGGGTGTACATGTGTTCCCCATCCTGAACCCCCCCTCCCACCTCCTTCCCCATCCCATCCCTCTGGGTCATCCCAGTGCACCAGCCCTGAGCACCCTGTCTCATGCATCAAACCTGGACTGGCAATCTGTTTCACATATGATAATATACATGTTTCAATGCTATTCTCTCAAATCATCCCACCCTCGCCTTCTCCCACAGAGTCCAAAAGACATATAGGGTGTCTTTGCATATAAGGTCACCGTTACCATCTTGCTAAATTCCATATACATGTGTTAATATACTGTATTGATGTTTTTCTTTCTGACTTACTTCACTCTGTATAATAGGCTCCAGTTTCATCCACCTCATTAGAACTGATTCAAACACATTCTTTTTAATGGCTGAGTAATATTCCATTGTGTACATGTACCACAGCTTTCTTATCCATTTGTCTGCCAATGGACATCTAGGTTGCTTCCATGTCCTGGCTATTGTAAACAGCAGCACAGCTAATCTTGATGGCATCTGACCTCCAAATGAAGGAGAGAGCTAATCTACTCAACTAGCATTTATACCAAATCTCATCAACAGAATCAGCACAGCTGACACTGCCTTGAGGTTCCCCCACTGCCAACGATCTCATTTAGATGAAATAGCTTGGCACCATAAGGACACTCAACATCTAAAATGTGGATCTTAACAACATTTCATTTTAAACATAGGTTATAGTTTATTAGTTCTGTAATGATTGGTTATATAGATCAGAATATTGGTGAAAGTCACTCAGTTGTGTCCAACTCTTTGCAACCCCAAGGACTATACAGTCCATGGAATTCTCCAAGCACAATACTGGAGTGGGTAGCCGTTCCCTTCTCCAGGGGATCTTCTCAACTCAGGGATCGAACCCAGGACTCCTGCATTGCAGACTGGTTCTTTACCAGCTGAGCCACTAGGGAAGCCCAAGAATATTGGTAGTTCTGGCTTTTAAATACCAAGAGCTTCAATTAGAAGAGGATCTTTGGTAAGCTTTCCATTTGGTCTCTTGTCTTAAGAGACTTAAGACTTCTTAAACTTCTTAAATAGTCTATTCTCCACATTCTACAGAGATAGAGTAAAATAAAGGCTGAAATGAAGACAAACCATCCTCTAGAGTGAAACCGATTTACGTGCTTCCATGTGTTAGGTTGATCTAGATGAATTTGCTTTTTTTTGCCTGGAAAATTCCATGGACAGAGGAGCCTCACAGGCTATAGTCTATGGGGTCTCAAAGAGTCAAACACAGCTGAGCACGTACGCACACTCATGCACAGGTAAAAACAATTTGAATATCAGCAGTTTTATCTGGTTCAACCTCACAGTACTGAAATCATTGCAGAAAAACAACAGTCTACACTTTTCTTAGCTCTTCCTCAGCTTCCTGTGGCAGCCCCTTCTATTGTCTTGGAATTCGTTCATTCAGGAAGTTCTCACTATTGACCTAAATTCCTCTTGAATTAATTACAGCTATTTTACTTCTTCTTTTCCAGAAAGCGCATTGAAAAGGACAGCTTGTCATTGCTTATTTGAACCCCCTTCATCATTTTGAAGACTGTAATGAAATGTCCAGTCAGTCTCCCGTCTCCAACTTAAATAAAGTTCCACTAGCTGTCCCTCAAGGACCTAGTTCCCTTCAATTTTTAAATACTATTAGCAAGAAGAGACCAGGTACGTGAACTCTTAATCTTTTTAGGATTCAGCTTCTTTGTTTGCAAAATGAAGAGATGAAATAAAATCCAATGTTTTTCCAACTGCTCTGAAGACCTTTCTTGGGAGATCCTGGGAAGAGGTATGGTTTAGTGTGTGTGTGTGTGTGTGTGTGTGTGTGTGTGTGTTGTGAGAGAAAAAGAAGGCTCAGCTCTGCTATACTCTATTTGTACTTAAAAAGATACTTAAAATTTGTTGTAAAGTTACACATGGTCAAGTCTCCTTCTTTTCATCCCTTTCCCTTCCTACTCACCTTCACTGGAACATGCACAGACATGCACACAAACACACACACATACAATCTCATGAAAGAAAATACAAACCAATCTGTTAAAAATAGCATTTAAAATCCTAAATAAATTATTAGGCAAAATCTGGGGGCATATTTAAATAATAATACACTATGATCAATTTAAATATAAAATTCACGTAACTATGATTTCATTAATATAGTATAATGTTTATTGATGAAAGGAGAAACTCATAATAATGTCCAAAGATGCTAAAAGTGAATTTCATAATTTTAATATTAATCGTAGATTTTTTTAAAGCTCTTAATTAAATAGGACTAGATGGACATTTCCTCTACCTGATGTATATTTATATATCTCAACCAAGAAGCCAGCCAGTAACTAATGAGGAATCACTGGAAGCAGTCCCATTAAAATTAGGAATAAGACAAAAATGCCCAATTTTACTATACTGCGATTCAACATAGATCTGCAGGTACACAGATCTGGTCAACAATTCTGATAAGAATATGATCAGGAGGCTTGAGAAAATACAGATATTGAAGCAGAATAGAGAATATGGAAGCATCCATATATACAGAAATCTGAAAAATGACAGAATGATATTACATATCAACAGATAAAGAATGGATTCAGTAAATGGTACCAGATGGAGTTGCCAGATAAAATACAAGATGCTTTGTTAAATTTGATTTTCAATAAAACAACAAATACTTTTTTAGTATATGTGTCTAAAATATTTCACAAGACATAATTACACTCAAGTGTTATTCATTTTTGTCTGAAGTTCAATTAGAACTAGGTGTCCTATATTTTTGTTTGCTAAACTCTGGCAACTCTAGTGCCAGGACAATATGCTATTCATATGGACAAAAGTAAAAATGGTTTCCTAACTCATTTTCTGCACAAAAATCAATTCTAAACAGATCAAGTTCTTAAAAGTAAAAGGCAAAATCTTAAAATATAAGGGAAAGATTTCATGACCTCAGAATAGGAAAGAATTTTCTAAATAAGCTTCACGATTGTAAGCCATATTTTGGAGGAAAAGATTTATAATAAGTAAAAATAAATATGACCACCTAAAAGTGAAACACTCCTTTTCCTAAAAAGAAAAACACTATTAAGAGATTCAAAAGACAAGCTATTAACTAAAAGGTTTTTTTTGATAACACTTATAAACTGAAAAGAATTAATGTTTAAGTTATATGAAGAATTTCTACAAATCCAAAAGATTTCAATGATAAAAAGACAACAAAAAAAAGTAAAAATGACAGAAGGCATGAAGAAGTTGTTTTTAAAAAAGAGAAGCACAAAAAGCCAATAACTGTGAAGATATGTGCAACATTATTAGTATTCAGAACAAGGTTTATCAGAGATGCATTCACTTCATCAGATAACAGTGCAGTGTTTTGACAAGGATGTAGAGCGAAGGGAACATACGTTTCTGATGGCTGTGTGAATTAGCACAATCACTTCAGAAAACGTTGGTGCTATCTGGACAAGCTGAATATGCACCTACACTCTGCCTAAAGCAATCCTGCCCCCACCCCCACAATGTTCATGTATCCCAAAGAAATTCTTAAGCAAGCTCATTAGGATATATATGCAAGAATGCTCAAGGAAGCCTTATTTGTAACAGGGAAAAGGAAAAAGAAAATAAATCCAAATGTCCATGACAGTGGAAAGAATAAATCAATTGTGATGTCTTGTTACAAAAGAATACTATATAGCAGTGAAAAGAATCAGCATAAACTCTTTCTATTCTCTAAGACATGGATAAATCTCAAAAGCATAATGATAAGAACAAAAAAGCAAGTCACAAAAGAATGTATACAATGTGACTGCATTTATATAAAATTCAAACTCTGGCAAAAACAGAATCACACAGATACATATACACTAAACCGCAAGGGAATTATTACTACTACAAATTCAAGGCTGTGGTTACTTCTAGGAAAGACACACAGAGAACTTCAAAGGAACTGATATTTTATTCATTTGGAGAATAAGTGTGTATTTTATTTGAAAATTATTACTATTCTTTACACTGTACTATGTATAATACTCTTTTGTATGTGTAATACATTTTTAAGTAAACTAAAAGAAAAGGGTCAAATCAATTTCATTTTCTAGAGAGTATGACAATATTCTTAGAAGATTCCAGAGAATTTAGAAAAACAAAGAGTTCAATGAGGTTGGATAAAAATAAACAGGCAGAAAGTCAGTTATTTTTACCTGTAACTCATTTTGAAAATATGACCTTAAAATATTCTATTCCCTGTAGTCATAAAATCCTTAATTTTCCTAACAATGTATCTGATAAGGAAAATATAGCACTTATATGAAGAAAATTGTAAGGGTTGGCTGAAGGGTATAAAGTTCTGAATGTATATAAAGAAATACTGTTGACATCTACTAAAAGTCCTCTCTGAACACTTTCCCCATGTCTGTACTTCAAGCCTAATTAGGAGAGGATTGTCCATCCAGTTAGTGGGGATCAGATATTGTGTCACTTTCAACAGTAACTAAAAGGTTAGGTCACTTTTCTGGTTCTGGAACTTTGAAAGAACCAGAAGCTTGATTTTTGTCCATATTTGAGCTGAGAACATGAAGTGGCCCCAATTCAAAAATAAAAGACTTTTTTTTTTTTTGACCAAGCTGGCCATTCTCTTTCTTGCACTGGATTCTTCCTTTCCCACTGTAGTTGTCTTTATTTTACATACTACTTTTAACAATGGGACAAATGTATTTTTTCTGGATCCTCTTTCTTTAATGCTGATGAGTTTGGCATTTCCTCCCATGGCAGTGCCAAGTTTTGGTACATGGTGTTTGTTATTTGGTGGTGGTGGAGTTGGAGGCAGGTCATGGGATAAGAATGAAGGGGACTGGGGACATGACATAGGCATAATGGATTCTTCTGTGGTGCTGGGCCAGCTACACTGATATAGCTTAAAAAAGGAGATCCTTGCTTGGTCCAAGTTATCCTATCAGAGGTCTGAAAATGGTGTAGGTCCAAAGCTAATACTGTAGTATTCAGTAATATTACTACAAGTAATATTGTAGTATTCAGTTAATAATCAAGCATTTTTTTTCCTTACTTTGTCTTCTTTGGGAACTTAAAGAGAAAAGGGTTGACTGTGCTGAGGTAGAATTTATTATTGTTATTATTCTCTTCCACCAATATATCACATCATTTTCTAATAATATTATGTTCCTGAGTAGAAAGATGCATAACTGTAAAGATGCATCCCTAACTAAACTATAAATTGAATAACATTTCAGTAAGTACACTGACCAGTTATTTCTTTTAATCTTGAAAATTTGATCAAATTTTTTATATAGAAAAAGACATGCAAAAGAATGTTCAGAAACTGTAGAAAGAACAATAATCATAGTAAAGTAATTGCATTACAAGTTATCAGCACAAACTCGTTGTTGTTCAGTCTCTAAGTCATGTCCGACTCTTTGCAACCCCGTGCACTATAGCATGACAGGCTCATCTGTCCTTCACTATCTCCTGGAATTGGCTCAAATTCACGTCCTTCAAGTCAGTGATGCTTTCTAACCATCTCATCCTCTGCCACCCCTTCCTCCTTTTGCTTTCAATCTTTCGTAGCATCAGGGTATTTTCCAATGAGTCCACTCTTTGCATCAGGTGGGCAAAGTACTGGAGCTTCAGTTTTAGCCTCAGTCCTTCCAATGAATATTCAGGGTTGATTTCCTTTAGGATTGACTGGTTTGATCTTCTTGCTGTCCAAGGGACTCTCAAGAGTCTTATCTAGCACTGTAATTTGAAAGCATCAATTCAGCACTCAGCCTTCTTCATGGTCCAACTCTCACATCCGTACATGACTACTGGAAAAACCATGGTTTTGACTATATGGACCTTTGTCAGCAAAATGATGTCTGTGCTTTTTAATACGCTGTCTAGCTTTGTTATAGCTTTTCTTCCAAGGAGCAAGTGTCTTTTAATTTCATGGCCGCAATCACTGTCTGAAGTGATTTATGGGTCCCAAGAAAATAAAATCTATCACTGCTTCCACTTTTCCCCCCTCTATTTCCTGTGAAGTGATGGGACCAGATACCATGATCTTAGTTTTTTGAATATTGAGTTTCAGTCCAGCTTTTTCACTCTCCTCTTTCACTCTCATCAAGAGGCTCTTTAGTTCCTCTTCACGTTCTGCCATTAGACTGGTATCATCTGCATATCTGAGGTTGTTGATATTTCTCCCAGCAGTCTTGATTCCAGCTTGTGCTTCATCCAGCCTGGCATTTCGCTTGATGTACTCTGTATATAGGGCTTCTTTGGTGGCTCAGACAGTAAAGAATCTGCCTGCAGTGCGGGAGACCCGGGCTTGATTCCTGGATCAGGAAAATCCCCTGGAGAAGGAAATTGTAACCCATTCCAGTATTCTTGCTTGGAGAATTCAAAGGACAGAGGAGCCTGGTGGGCTACAGTACTCTGCATATAAGTTAAATAAGCAGGATGACAATATACAATCTTGCTGTACCCTTTTCCCAGTTTGGGACCAGTCGGTTCCATGTTCGGTTCTAACTGTTGCTTCTTGACCCAAGTACAGGTTTCTCAGGTGGTCTGGTATATATCTGTTTAAGAATCTTCCACGTTTTTTTTGTGATCCACACAGTGAAAGGCTTTAGGATAGACAATGAAGCAGAAGGAGATGTTTTTCTGGAACTCCTTTGCTTTCTCCATGATCCAACAAATGTTGGCTATTTGATCTCTGGTTCCTCTGCCTCTTTGAACCCAACTTGTACATCTAGAAGTTCTTGGTTCACGTATTGCTAAGTCTAGCTTGAAGGATTTTAAGCATAACCTTGCTGGCATGTGAAATGAGCACAGTTTTACAGTAGTTTGAACATTCTTTGGCATTGTCCTTCTTTGGAATTGGAATGAAACTGAATTTTCTAGTCCTGTGGCTTCTGCTGAGTTTCCCAAATTTGCTGACATATTGAGTCCAACACTTTAACAACACCATCTTTTAGAATTTTAAAAAGCTTAGTTGAAATTTTGTTACCTCTCCTAGCTTTGTTCATAGTAATCCTCCCTAAGGCCCACTTGACCTCACACTCCAGGATGTACAGCTCTAAGCGAGTAACCACACTATCATGGTTATCCAGGTCATTAAGAACTTTATTGTTTAGTACTTTTGTGTATTCTTGCCACCTCTTCTTAATCTCTTCTGCTTCTGTTAGGTCCTTATGGTTTCTGTCCTTTACTGTGCCTATCCTTGCATGAAATGTTTCCTTGATATCACCAATTTTCTTGAAGAGACCTCTAGTCTTTTTCATTCTATTGTTTTCCTCTGTTTCTTTGCATTGTTCATTTAAGCAGACCTTCTTATCTCTCCTTGCTATTCTCTGGAACTCTGCATTCAGTTGAGTGTATCTTTCCCTTTCTCCCTTGCCTTTAGCTTCTCTTCTTTCCTCAGCTATTTGTAAAGGCTCCTCACACAACCACTTCGCTTTCTTGCATTTCTTTTTCTTTGGGATGATTTTGGTCACTGCCTCCTTTACAATGTTATGAACCTCCCCTGTCCATAGTTCTTCAAGCACTCTATCTACCAGATCTAATTCCTTGAATCTATTTGTTACCTCCATTGTATAATCATAAGGGATTTGGTTTATGTCATACCTAAATGGCCTAGTGGTTTTCCCAATTTTTTCCAATTTAAGCTTGAATTTTGCCATAAGGAATTCATGATCTGATGCTTGAAACTTACAGTAATTAAAACTGTGGTAATGCCACAGAACATGTGTGTGGGCTTTTAAAATTAATTAGAAATATAAGTTATAAATATCACTGTTATAACTGAGTGACAATTTGGGAAAATATATGTAGATAATGTATCACTGTTTTCAAAAATCAATTCCAAATAGTTTAAGGATTTATTCATACAAACTCCTTAAGTTGCAGTACTAAAAGAGAGAATATTTTCCAGTCTTGAAGCAGGCATGTTCTTTCATAGCATGTTGCTAAGATCTGAATATATAAATGGAAGGATGAATAGATTTGATGTAAATTAAAAGCATCTGAATTGGGTAAAAGAGCATAAATAAATGGGAGAGTCAAGAAATAAACTGGGAAATGTATTTGTAAAAGGGAGTTAATGCTCATAACATATTAAAGAGATTAAAGCAAAAAAAAAAATAGAAAAGTGAAGAAAGGCATTTTTATACCAGCAATTCACAGAAAAAAAAATTCAAGTGGTCATTAAATATATTAAGAAATTCTCATCTACACTAATAATAAAATATGTACAAAATATACTATTGTGATTCTATCATCTATCTACTACTATATATCTATCTACTCATATTTATCTAACTTTGTATTTGATTATTTTCTGCTTATCAAATCGGCAAACATTTAGAAAAATTTAGAAGACCAGGGTTGTGGGCAATTCAGCCATTTCATACATGTTACTGAAACTTTCATTCGATACACTATTTTTGGAAGGTAATTTGGTGATTTGTATTGCAAATTTAGAATGTAGTGCCATATATCCTTTGGCTTCGTAATTCTCCTTTAGAATGTGTCGAAGATACTATTCACTGTTTTCTCAGTAGCTGGTCTCCATTCCCTTTTCTTTCCCAAGAGTCTTAAGACTCTGAATTTTCCAACAGGTTAAATTGTTCAGTGAGCTCAGAGATGATAGGCTGTAGCCCCAAGATCCAGGAAATGGGTCATGGTGGATTTCAGCTGGTCCTGATGACTCCATTCTTCTTTGCCTGTGATTGGTCTGGGGATGGGTGTGTAGCACAGTTCTGAGCAAAATGTCATTGGTGAAAGTCTGCTGGGGCACTTCCCTTCTAGGAGGAAGTTTTGGTTCCTGAGACCTCCTTCTTGCTGGGATGCTGTGGTGCAGATGTAGTGCCTGGAGAACATTAATAATTAACATCAGTTCATTTCAGTCGCTCAGTCATGTCCGACTCTTTGTGACCCCATGGACTGCAGCACGCCAGGCTTCCCTGTCCATCACCAACTTTCGGAGTTTACTCAAACTCATGTCCATAGAGTCAGTGATGCTATCCAACCATCTTATCCTCTGTCATACCCTTCTCCCCCTGCCTTCAATCTTTCCCAGCATCAGGGTCTTTTTCAGGGAGTCAGTTTTTCCCATCAGATAGCCAAAGTATTGGAGTTTCAGCTTCAGCATCAGTCCTTCCAATGAATATTCAGGACTGATTTCCTTTAGGATTGACTGGTTGGATCTCCTTGCAGTCCTAGGGACTCTCAAGAGTCTTCTCCAACACCACAGTTCAAAAACATATAAAATAATGAACATAATGAGCATAAATAATAGCTGAGGATGTTGGAGTGGAAGGGTTGAAAGAACAATGCTAGCAATTGCTTACCTTTCAGCATTTTATTATGTGAGGAAATCTATTTTAACAATCATTCTTGGTATGGTTTTTGTAAGTGCTAGCTAAATGCATTCATAATTTATGCAATCCTACAGAAATACCCAAGTGTCTAAAGATACATGTACAGAGATTCACAGATAAGGATAATTTATAATAGTGAAAATTTTGAAACATTTAAATGTGCCTCAAAAGAGACTAATTAAATAAATGTTAGTATATTAAGTATAGTTAATGTTAGTATATTAAAGATTGAGTTACAGCTATATGTACTAACATGGAAATCTGTCTGCAATTTATTATTACAAATGAAAACTAAGCCCTAGAGAACAACACTTAGCATGGTCCCATTGGGTTATACACACACAAATATGAAGGCTATGATGGAGAATATAAAATGTGATGCGAGGCTTTTTGTCATTTCCATCAAAGAAGACACTGAGCAGAATTAAAGTGTACTAGAACATATTTGGCTTGTCTTGTTCACAAGTTTTAAACATCATCAGAGACCCCTTGTATTATTTTTTCACTGTGGACTCTATGTTTTAAAAAATTTCATATCAAAGAACTTATTATTTATTTCAATATTGATCTACATTATTTTTTCTAATATATATATTTTAGATTATTTTCCATTATAGTTTATTATAAGATATTGAATAAAGTTCCCTGTTCTATATAGCAAATCCTTGTTACTTATCTATTTTGTGCATTACTGTTGTTGTTGTTTATTTCCCAAGTTGTGTCTGATTCTTTTGCCACCCCAGGGACTGTAGCCTGCCAGTCTTCTGTGTCCGTGGGATTTTCTAGGCAAAAATACTGGAACGGGCTACCATTTCCTTCTCCAGGGGATCTTCCCGACCCAGGGATTGAACCCATGTCTCCTGCATTGGCAGGTGGATTCTTTACCACTGAGTCACCAGGAAAGCAAGCCCATTTTATGCATAGTAGTTTGTATCTACTAATCCCATACTCCTAATTTATCCTTCCCCCATTCCTTTTCCCTTTGATAATCATGAGTTTGTTTTATATGTCTGTGAGTTTGTTTCTGTTTTGTATATAAATTCATTTGTATTATTTTTAATTACATATATGGTATATTATATATTTATCTTTTTCTGTCTGACAGTGACTTAGATATTCTCTACATCCATCCATATTGCTGCAAATGGCAACATTTCATTGTTTTCTTCTGGCTGAGTAATATTCCAGTGTGTGTGTGTGTGTGTGTGTGAATAAGAGAGAGAGAGTGAGAGGCAGAGATTGCATATTCTTAAACCATTCTTCTGTTGATGGGCACTTGAGTTGTTTCTATGTCTTGACTATTGTAAATAGTGCTTCTATGAATATTGGGGTACATGTATCATTTTCAAATTAGACTTTTTGTCTTTTTGGATATATGCCCAGGAGCGGGACTGATGGATCATATGGTAGCTCTATTTTTAGGTTTTTAAGGAACCTCCATATTGTTTTCCATAGTGGCTCTACCACTTTACCTTCCCAGCAATATTATAGACAGGTTCCCTTTTCTCCACACCCTCTGCAGCATTTATTATTTGTAGACTTTTGGATAATGGTTATTCTGCCTGGTGGCTGGCTGACTGAGGTTTTGATTTGTATTACTGTAGTAATTACGATGGTGAACAGTTTTTCATGTGCTTGTTGACCATCTGTATGTCTTTTTTAGAGAAATATCTGTTTAGGTCTTCTACCATTTTTTGATTGAGTTTTTTTTTTTTTGGATACTGAGTTATATATACTCATACTGAGTATGAGCATAAGCTATTTTTATATCTTGGCTGTTAACCTCTTGTCAGTCACATTGTTTGCAAATATTTTATTCCATTCTGTAGGTTGTTTTTTTATTTTGTTCATGGTTTCATTTCCTGTGCAAAAGTTTGTATGTTTGATTAGGTCCCATTTGTTTATTTTTGCTTTTATTTCTTTTGCCTTGGGAGATTGAGTTATTGATCTTAATTATAATCAATGATCTATATTCATCAAGATTTACAAGTATATTAGATTGCATAAATGTTTGATTTTCCAAGAAGCACTAAAGAAAAGAGGCAGTAACAACAACCGTTGAACTTCTACTATGTGCTAAGCTTTGTGCTATTTGCTAAGCATCAGGCTGCCACATTTTCTCATTTAATTTCCCAGCATCCTTTAGCATTATCCCGACACGACAGATGAAAAATCTGACGTTTGGAAATTCCGTCTTACAGATAGGACAGCACAGGTTCTAATATTCTCTGATTCTAGTACTCTTGATTTTTCTACTATACTATCTGCTAGTAACAAAATTCAAAAGTGTCTAGAGATACTTAAGTGTGATTCACTTTAATTTGGCTATCACTTTGTATTAGGTTCAAGTTCAGTTACAAAATCAAGATTGGATACTGATGTAGGTAGTTTCTATTGGGTCATTAACTGTCCATCTTTATACTAATTAACATATAATAATAATAATAATAATATGCTAGTATTAGGTATGGTGATTAATTTCTGTTTAAGTAAAGACATGACATTTTAGTTAGCCTGTAGCTTTTATCCTCGGTAAAAATATAATTTCTATAATTTCTATTAGGCATCTAGAAATAATTTACAGATCCTCAAGTCTATCATAATGAAACTTCAAATTTCTCATTGCCTCAGTGAGAGGCCAGATGAGGTATTAAAAGAACTTCCTGTGCATAAGTCACTGATCGTTGAAATTCATTTTTAGAGGATACTTTTAATACAAAAGAAGGTGACTTATGCTATCAACTATGGTACAGTTCTGTGCTATGATGCTAGCTTGTTAAAGAAATGCTTGTGTTACAATGGAGGCCTTCTGGAAAACTTGGTTATATTGAACCTGTAACAGATCTGGCCTGTATGGAATTCTATATGAGATTAATGTGTTTTTAAGTTCTACTGTCTTGGAACTTAGAAAAATGTACATGACTGGATTTTCTTCTTGGAGATTCTGATTTAAGTCTGGTTTAAAGGGGGAAGGTGAGGCTGTGGATATGTTTGTAAATTTCCCCAAATGTTTCTCATGAGCTTCCTTCTCTCTGCCAAGTGAGACTCACAAGGGAAGAAACAAATTATTCCCCTCATCCATTTGACAAATGCTTCATGTTTACCTTCAGAGTCTTCAAAGACAGTCAATACATTGTCATGACTTCCTTTATAATCTTGATGCTAACTGTTCCTTAGGCTCCAAGTCTGTTTTACCAAATATCTTGTGCACATTCTGGTTTGAATATCTTGTGATCACTTGAAATGTCCAAAATTCAATTCATTGTAGATAGGATGGATTACATGAGTTGTCTATAAGAAAACTGGGGTTCCAGGCTGTATTAGTTATCTCTTGCTGTGTAACAAATTACTCCAAAACTTAGTTTAAAAATACAGTTTCTGTAGGTTAGAGATCTGGATGCAACTGAGCTAGTTGTCTTTGCCTCGAGGTTCGAACCTGTGTCTTCTGCAGCTCATGCATTGCCAGGTGAATTCTTTACCACTGAGCCACCTGGGAAGCCCCAAGGTATCTCACAAGGCTGCAATCAAAGTGTTGACCAGAGCACAAGTCTCACCTGAAGGCTTGGCTGGAGGGGGTTCTGCTTCCAAATTCACTGCTTCCAAAATTCCTCATGGATCGTTGGTCTGAGATGTCCCTAGTTCTTTGCCATGTGGACCTCTTTATAGGGCAGCTTGCAACACTGCAATTGGCTTTGTTCAGAATAAGTGAGTGAGAAAGTAAGAAAGAGAATCCAAGAGGAAAGTTATCAGAAGAAGTTATAGTCCATCACTTTTGCTGTCTTCTGTTGGGCATTATCAGTACATAGATATTGGGAGGTGAGGATCATTGGGGGTCATCTGAGAGGTTGCCTACCACAGATACAGAGGTATCCAGGTGAACTGGTGTCACAGACATGACTTGAAGTCCAAGTCATACCTGTGACTTGGACTTGTTATCATTTGTGAGTGTACAGTTGAGAATCACATTCTCTGTTCAGCTGTTAATGCTCAGATCCATATTTAGTTTTTATAAACTCTTCCCTGTTTTTTTGTTTGTTTTCAGTTTTTGGTTCATGAATTTTATTTCTGTTTGTCTCTAAGAAATGTAAGCATAGAATATTAATAGATTTCAGTCTTGTTCTGTAATGTCAAAAATTAAAAAGTGAATTGATTAAAAAAAAGGATGGATTGGGGACTTCCCTGGTGGTTCAGTGTTAAGACTCCATGCTTCCACTGCAGGGGGCATGGGTTTGATTCCTGGTTGGGGGACTAAGATCCTGCATCCTATATGCCATGTTGCTTGGCCAAAAAAAAAAAAACAAAGAGAGATGGATAGGGCTGGGCATAACAGAATTCAGGGGCATAGACTAGAAGAAGGTCAGAAGCAAAAGGTTGTGGTCGAGGATGGCAGGAGGGCATGAGGAAGAGCAGAACAGGAAGCAGTTGAAATTCGGGGTTCAGAGCAACTATGAGAGAACAGGTAGGTGTGAAATTCAGGCAAACATACTGAGAATCATGGATCAGACTAACAGAACCAAGCACAGTGCAGCTGGAGTTTGACTTTGGTTTCAGACCAGATAGGACAGGATTATAGCCATTGGACAGTGTGGACCAAGAGATATGAGCAGTTGTGATGGTAGATTCTGTTGGTGCTACTGATGATCCCTGGGAACTTTGTTAGGAGCTATATTCCTCACAGCAGGGAACTTTCAGAGCTCCAATAGTCATTATTTTCCCTTTTGAACCAAGTCTTCCTTCTCAGGTGATTGCAGCAATGAAATTAAAAGATGCTTATTCCTTGGAAGGAAAGTTATGACCAACCTAGACAGCATATTAAAAAGCAGAGACATTACTTTGCCAATAAAGGTCCGCTTAGTCAAGGCTATGGTTTTTCCAGTAGTCATGTATGGATGTGAGAGTTGGACTATAAAGAAAGCTGAGCACCAAAGAATTGATGCTTTTGAACTGTGGTGTTGGAGAAGACTCTTGAGAGTCCCTTGGACTGCAAGGAGATCCAACCAGTCCATCCTAAAGGAGATCAGTCCTGGTTGTTCATCGGAAGGACTGATGTTGAAGCTAAAACTCCAATACTTTGGCCACCTCATGCGAAGAGCTGACTCATTGGAAAAGACCCTGATGCTGGGAAAGATTGAGGGCAGGAGGAGCAGGGAACGACAGAGGATGAGATGGTTGGATGGCATCACCGACTCGATGGACATGGGTTTGGGTGGACTCAGGGAATTGGTGATGGACAGGGAGGCCTGGCGTGCTGTGGTTCATGGGGTTGCAAAGAGTCAGACACGACTGAGCAACTGAACTGAACTTATTTCTCAGTGTTGCTGATTCTGTCCATGGCACTCTAATTCTCCTTATGGCTTCCTCCCAAACTCTTTGGCTCCTTTCTCTCTTTCCTCTCACATCCAATTAGTCCCAGATAATTGTTCAGTGTAAAAATATGAAAGTAGCAGCTAGTAAACTGTGGAACTCAGACAAGTCATTCAGTCATTCATTGTACATCAGTTTTATACCTGTGCTAATTATCAACCTGGATATTTGCTGTATAACAGGGTATTTACTAGCCATTCAAGTTGAGCACTTGAAATATGGGTAATGTGACTAAGAAACCAAAATTTTAAGTATTTTAAATTTAAAATAGAAAGTAGCAGGGTGACATTTTTCTGCTAAACACAAATTTATTATTTTGTATGACTAGATTTTACTTTAACCACTGAATATTTAGCATCCATATTGAGATATACTCTAAGTGTAGAATGTACAATGGATTTTGAAGACTTAGTATGAAAAAAACCTATAAAATATCTCATTAATAATTTTTATACTGATTATACCTGAAATGAGAAATATTTTAAATACCTTGCATTAGACAAACTTCACTATTGAGACTACTTTTACTCGTTTCTTTTTGCTTCTTATTTTTAGTTTATTTATTTTTCAAGTTATCTGTAGTGATGGTTTATTTGAAACAGTTCTTCTGAGCATGAGAGCTCTTTCTTGCATCATAGAGGGGGAGAAAAAAAAGGTACTTGTCACTTTGAAAGTCACAGATAACTTATCTTTCTATCATTAGATTCAGTTCAGTTCAGTTCAGTTGCTCAGTCATGCCCGACTCTTTGCGACCCCATGAATCGCAGCACGCCAGGCCTCCCTGTCTATCACCAATTCCCAGAGTCTACCCAAACCCATGTCCATCGAGTCGGTGATGCCATCCAACCATCTCATCATCTGTCGTCCCCTTCTCCTCCTGCCCCTAATCCTTCCCAGCATTAGGGTCTTTTCCAATGAGTCAGCTCTTCGCATGAGGTGGCCAAAGTATCGGAGTTTCAGCTTCAACATCAGTCCTTCCAATGGACAACCAGGACTGATCTCCTTTAGGATGGACTGGTTGGATCTTGCAGTCCAAGGGACTCTCAAGAGTCTTCTCCAACACCACAGTTCAAAAGCATCAATTCTTCGGCGCTCAGCTTTCTTTAGGAAGAAAAAAAATGAAGAACCTGCTGTAGCAGGAAGAAGCAAGGGCCTCGCATTTGATGAGATAGATATTCAGTTACTGTGCATTTCCATTGTTTTTCCATGGCTGAGGCTTGGGAGCTTGCATGCCTGAAGCCAGGTTACTCTTAGGCTCCCTAACGATGTTGCTTGGATGGAAGGGCTGTTGTTACCACAGTAGTTGGCCGTGCCTCCAGATAAATGGGGTGCTTGTCTGTTCCTACAAATCTTTATCCCCGTGTTCATCGTGAGGAGGGCACCTGTTATGTACTCTCAGTCAGAGTCTCTTGTCCAAGGTTCCTGGATGACTACATCCTGCTCAATACAACTTTTGTCATCACAGCTTGAGATATGCCTGATTTCAGCCAGAGGAACCTGATGGTAAGCACTGAAGGGGCAGATAGTCAGATTTTTTTAATAATCAGGATTATTCTTTTTGTATTTGGTAAAATGATAAGGAAATCTACGGGCACATATCTGATTTTTTTTTTTTTTTATCATAGGGACATTGTTAGCCTTTCAGGGTATCAATGTAGTTTCTTCCATGTTGGAAATGAAGGAGCCAAGTCCAAGTGCTTGGCCGAGACATGCTCTCCCCATAGTCACGTATTTTTTAAATGTGACCACTAGAAAATTTAAAATACATATGTGGCTCATTATATTTCTGTTAGATAGTGCTGAGTAAGACTACATGGTTGTTTTTTATCTTTTTCCATTAAAACTCTTGGAGGGTAATCAGTCCTTACAGCTTTTCTTCTCAAAATGTTTTTATTACCTTTCCAACCCCTATGTATGTATTTTCTCTAACAATGACCTAAATGATCTCCAAAATGAAGGAACTTTTATAATACTGAAAACAACTTGGAAATGAAATCTTTGTTTCATATTTATATACCCTTCTCTAGAAATTCTCAATTTACATTTGAACATCAACAAGAATTTTGAACAATTTTGAGAAATTGTGATGTTCTTTGTCACTGTGTATGAATATTTGGCTCTTCTTAAATTGTCAACAATTTCAAGAATCATGTGCCTGAAATTTGAGCAAATTACCAGTAGATGGGAGCCTTGCAACTTTGAATCAGCTAGGTCTTTTCAGTTCAGTTCAGTTGCTCAGTCGTGTCTGACTCTTTGCGACCCCATGAATCGCAGATGGCCTCCCTGTCCATCACCAACTCCCGGAGTTTACCCAAACCCATGTCCATCGAGTCGGTGATGCCATCCAACCATCTCATCCTCTGTCGTTCCCTTCTCCTCCTGCCCCCAATCCTTCCCAGCATTAGAGTCTTTTCCAATGAGTCAACTCTTCGCATGAGGTGGCCAAAGTATTGGAGTTTCAGCTTCAACGTCAGTCCTTCCAATGGACAACCAGGACTGATCTCCTTTAGGATGGACTGATTGGATCTCCTTGCAGTCCAAGGGGCTCTCAAGAGTCTTCTCCAACACCACAGTTCAAAAGCATCAATTCTTTGGCGCTCAGCTTTCTTCACCGTCCAACTCTTACATCCATACATGACTACTGGAAAAACCATGGCCTTGACTAAATGGACCGTTGTTGGCAAAGTAATGTCTCTGCTTTTAAATATGCTATCTAGGTTGGTCATAACCTTCCTTTTATCCTACCTTTAAGACCATAAACTGTATGCTACCAAATATTGAATCACTATATGTTGAGTGCTTACAAAATTAAACTCATACTGTCTCAGATATGAATAATGTGAGTGTTCATCCGGTGTCCACCATGAAATCTGTGGTTTATGAACACATACTTGCTTCTTTCTTATTTCCCATCTTGGGAGGACCAAGTGGCCTCGTTCTGCTTCTTTAACCCTATCTAGGTTCTTCATGGGAACCTTGCCGAGGATCTGCCATTGTTGTTGTTCAGTTGCTAAGTTGTGTCCGACTCTTTGCAACCACATGGGTTACTGCATGCCAGGCTTCCCTGTCCTTCACCAGCTCCCAGAGTTTGCTCAAACTCATATCCCATTGAGTCAGTGATGCCGTCCAACCATCTTATCCTCTGTTGTACCCTTCTCCCCCTGCCTTCAGTCTTTCTCAGCATCAGGGTCTTTTCCAATGAGTCAGTTCTTTGCATCAGGTGGCCAAAGTATTAGAGCTTCAGCTTCAGCATCAGACCTTCCAATGAATATTCAGGACTGATTTCCTTTATGATTGACTTGTTTGATCTCCTTGCAGTCCAAGGGACTCTCAAGAGTCTTCTCCAACACCACAGTTCAAAAGCATCAATTCTTCGGCGCTCAGCTTTCTTTATAGTCCAACTCTCACATCCATACATGACTACTGGAAAAATCATAGCCTTGACTAGATAGACCTTTGTTGGCAAAGTAATGTCTCTGCTTTTTAATATGCTGTCTCGGTTGGTCATAACTTTTCTTCCAAGGAGCAAGCGTCTTTTAATTTCATGGTTGCAGTCACCATCTGCAGTGATTTTGGAGCCCCCCAAAATAAAGGCTGCCACTGTTGCCATAATTTCTCCATGTATTTGCCATGAAGTGATGGGACTGCATGCCATGATCTTATTTTTTTGAATGTTGAGTTTTAAGCCAGCTTTTTCACTGTCCTCTTTCACCCTCATTAAGAGGCTCTTTAGTTCCTCTTTGCTTTGTGCCGTCAGGGTGGTGTCATCTGCATATCTGAGTTGATTGATATTTCTTCCGGCAATCTTGATTTCAGCTTATGCTTCATCCAGCCCAGCATTTCATGTGATGTACTCTGCATAGAAGTTAAATAAGCAGAGTGACAATATACAGTCTTGACATACTCCTTTCCCAATTTGGAACCAGTCCATTGTTCCATGTCTGGTTCTGTTGCTTTTTGACCTGCATACAGGTTTCTTAGGAGGCAGGTCAGGTGGTCTGGTATTCCCATCTCTTTAAGAATTTTCCACAATTTGTTGTAATCCACACAGTCAAATGATTTAGCGTAGTCAATGAAACAGAAGTAGGTACTTTTCTGGAATTCTCTTGCTTTTTCTGTGATCCAACGATATTGGCAGTTTGATCTCTGGTTCCTCTATCTTTTCTAAATCCAATTTGTACATCTGAAAGTTCTTGGTTCACATACTGTTGAAGCTTAAGTTGAAGGATTTTGAGCATTACCTTGTTAGCATGTGAAATGAGTGCAACTGTGCAACAGTTTGAACATTCTTTGGCATGGCTCTTCTTCGGAATTAGAATGAAAGCTGACCTTTCCCAGTCCTGTGGCTACTGCTGAGTTTTCCAAATTTGCTAGCATTTTGAGTGCAGCACTCTCACAGCATCATCTTCCAGGATTTGAAATAGCTCAACTGGAATTCCATCACCTCCACTAGCTTTGTTCATAGTGATGCTTCCTAAGGCCCACTTGACTTTGCACTCCAGGATATCTGGCTCTAGGTGAGTGATCACACGATCGTGGTTATCTGGGTCATGAAGATCTTTTTTATATAGTTTTCCTGTGTATTCTTGCCACCTCTTCTTAATATCTTCTACTTCTGTTAGGTCCATACCATTTTTGTCCTTTATTGTGCCCATCTGTGCATGAAATATTCCCTTGGTATCTCTGATTTTCTTGAAGAGATCTTTAGTCTTTCCCATTCTATTGTTTTCCTCTATTTCTTTGCATTGTTCACTTAGGAAGGCTTACTTATCTCTCTTTGCTATTCTTTGAACCTCTGCATTCAGATGGGTATATCTTTCCTTTTCTCCTTTGCCTTTTGCTTCTCTTTTTTCCTCAGCTATTTGTGAGGTCTCCTCAGATGACCATTTTGTCTTTTTCCATTTTTTTTCCCCTTGGATATAGTTGTGATCACTACCTTCTGTACAATGTTACAAACCTCTGTCCATAGTTCTTGAGGCATCCTATCAGATCTAACTAATGCCTTGAGTCTGTTTGTCACTTCCACTGTAAGGGATTTGATTTAGATCAAACCTGAATGGCCTAGTGGTTTTCCCTGCTTTCTTCGATTTACAGCCTTGTCTAACTCAATGAAACTATGAGCCATGACGTGTAGGGCCACCCAAGACGGAGGGGTCGTGGTGGAAAGGTCTGACAAAATGTGGTTCACTGGAGAAGGGAATGGCAAACTACTTCAGCATTCTTGCCTTGAGAACCCCATGAAGGGTATGAAGAGGATCTGCCATATCTTCCATCTAATTCCCAGGCCTGAGCAATTCATCCTGCACATTCTCTGTGGAGCCCCTACCTCTTACCATGGTGAGCCTATGGCAGGCTGTTTTGGATCTCAATGCATACATTTACCATCCTTTCCATCACTTCCTTTGTGGGAGCATATGGAATCTTCTGGGTTGTCCACTTGAAAGCTAGGGAGATGATGCTTTCCTTTGGCTAGACTTGTCCATTCTCTTTATGCTGCTGGGCCCACCCCATGTTGACATAGGATACCCTGCCCAATGGATTTCTCCCAAGCAACCAAATGAGAGGCATAGCATGGAGAACTCTACTTTCAACATCCCTCAAGCTCCCTGGTTTAGCTAATACCCCTTCTCCACAAGTCTCTAGGTCAAACACTGGAGAAGCAGCACCAGTCTGCTGTGTTCCACCTCCTCTTGCCTCTCCTGTCTCTCTCCCTCTATGCCTCCCCCCCTCCCCCACAAAGCACTCTTACTGGTCTTATTCTTTTGCTGAATGGAAGGAGCCTTTGTGTCAAGCCTCTGTTCTCTCTAGATTTTATTTCCTTTTGTCATATGATCCTCCTTTACAACCCCAACATCATATTTGAGCCTTAAGGCAGGTAGAGATGAGAAGATCAATTTATACCCTAGAGTAACTGGTTTAATAAAGATTTTCAAAATATTGTACATGAACCAAATGTATTTTCACATAATTTTCTAATGTGTTCTAGAAGCAGAAATGTCACTTTGACATTTTTTTGGAATGAAGGGAAGATAAGAATTTATGCCCAAAATAGGATTAAATAGACTTTAACATATCTTTTTAGTATTCTCAGACATGTGATGGCTTGTATAAAAATCACTTCTCTTGGTCAGTGGTATCTTGTAACCTCTCTACTGCATGAGGTCATGATTTGCCCAAAGAATCAAAACTGTTCTTTTTAGTTTAGAAAACTTGATACTCAGCTTATCTAAATGGACTGTCTGTATCCCCTACAGATATAATTATAATGAGATCTTATTTTCTGCTTCTCCTAAGTTAAACCTAAAACCACAGGTCAAATATGTCTGCCTCTTCCTTATTCTTTGTTCCCAGAAATTTTCTTTTTCTATGAAAAGAATTAGCAAGGATGAGATGTATTTGACGGTTCATGATCTTCTTTGTCAGACCTTTTTTCTCTGATTCTGTCCTAGCTTATGAACACACAAAGCACATCTATTTGAATTTGGCTGATATCTTCCATGAAAAAAATAAGTCAGTTTTATCCCTCAGCATCTACTGAAGATATCAGGCAAATTTGGGTAGGGGGGATATTTCTTATTTTTTATAGCATTCAAATTTTTAAAATGAGCAGTTGTTTTCTATAGGTTAAATCAATCCAATACTAGTAAGACAGATTGAAATAAGGCAATAACTAATTTCCAGACAGTATTTAGAATCTGGTGAGGTAAAAAGTGCTCTAGATTGAGAATCAAAAAAGAAAAAATTCTAGCACAGCTCTGCTATCATTGCATATGTATTTTTGAGTAGCTCATTAATTTTGCTGGGTAGAAATTCATTCTACTATAAAAGATGGAGTTACACAAACATTTCTTCTCACTCTGATAAAAATCTGTGATTCTAATAGCTAGAGAAGGAAAGTGACCACATAGGCTGAAAAAACAAGGACACATTTCCATCAGCTACCCCCCACTTCTAACTATGCCCTTATATATTTCCTTCCAAACCAACAAGGGATATGGACTGTCTGGCAGAGTCACCAGGACAAAGGATTAAAGGAAGAAAAAGGGATCCAGATGTTTCCATTTGCAGTAATTGAATTTTCAGACACATCTGATTCAGATGAGCTCTATCCATGGACAACTGAGCCAAAGACATAAAGGGGAATCCTCTAATTCAACTGGGTTCTTGTGATACCACTTCCCATTTAGCACTCTATCACTATTACCCCCTCATATGTCTGTGATGACATAGTAGGAGTCAAGAGGAAGGACACCCTTAATCAAAAAGCAAATTAAAATCTCCAGGCCCCCAGTGGTTTCACAGTAGTATTTATTGCATGCCCACTTAGTACAGAGTACTGTTTTAAGTGCTATGATGAAAAGGTACAAAAAAGTAAGAATAATGGTACTCCAAAAAGTTCTCAATTTAGTTGAAGAAAACATGAACACTATAAAAGACTCCACTTTATGGCCTTTTAAAAACCTCATATAAATAGCAAATGTTTTTATCTGCACATTAAATGTTTCCTTTAATCTTTCAAGGTTAGGCTCACATATAAATTTAACTAATTAAACCAAGAAGAAGGGGCCAAAATTTGCATCCTGCTTGGAAATTTCGATCTTCACCTACCAAGTCTTTTAAATTGTGTGGTAGATTTTTAGCTTAAGAAATAAATAGGAAACTGAAAGCAGCAGCAGACAAGGTAAGCATGTAACTTTCCATCCTTTTCCCTTTTGGAGGTGAGAAGTGGGAACTTTTCAGAAATAAGTAAAGCAAACTGGAAATGTTTTAGGTAAACTAGGAAATATGGGTGCTCTTGCAATAAAGAAAAGACTGTATCTCAGGAGTTGACGTGATTGGAATGAGCTTTACTTTGGGTCAGAATGTTGAGGCAAGAAGTACAGTAGAACTACATAACCTGTCTGGCTGAGCCTTTCCTCAAGCCTGGAAAATTTGAGGTGACTTCTGTCATCTATTTCTTCCCCCCTTACCAATTCATTGCTTTACATAAGCACTTGTTTTATTATTGAGACCAGGTTTGAGAGTATGGAGTTAATAATTAACTCCTGTTAAGGAGTACAAATAGTACAAATAAGCCTTGAGAGTGACTGACAGTACTTAGGTGTGTCACCAGGCATTGTAGAATAAATTGCCAAATAAGTTGTACAGACAATCAGTTAGAAGTTAGACAGAGACAGAGATCATGTTAGGATGGGTAAGGAAAAGATGTTGGGAAAAGATGTGGGATTCAAGTTAGGTCTTCAGGGATAAGGGGGAAATTGCATTTTATAAAGTGAGTGGCATATTGTGTTCATCATTTTTTCCTCCAGTCAGCAAATGATAAACTATTAAATGCAGAAACCAACAGCAAGAACAACAGTAATGAAAAATCTGTTAACATGTATGGCAAAGTGTTACAAGCTCCACTATATATACTGGGTCTTGTGAATCGTTAAGAGAAGAACAAACATTTCTGTAGAGAAATGGACTAAAGACATGAAAGAACAATTAATAAAGAAATATGAGTTGCCAGTATACATTTGAAAATTTATTCATTTATTGGTATGAAAAAAATGAAAAGAAACTTGACAAAATGGTGGGAGTAGGTGGAGGAAATGGTCCGCTTAGGACTGGTGGTAGGAAAGGTTATGTTTGGATAATATTTTTAGAAAGTCAATTTAGACATATTAATCAATAAGTGTCTTCTAAGCCAAAAAGCTATTTTGTAATGCTACATAAGTGAAACAATAGTACCTTGAAGGGGATTCCATCTTCCACCTTCCATGTCATCACTCTTCTCTCTTCCTGAAATCAGAAAGTGTGATTTCAGAAATATCACTTTTAGAAATCCATCCTAAAGAGATAATCAGATAATTGCACAAAGATCAAGTACATGCAAGGATGTTCAATATGGTACCATTTATATTAATGTGAAAAAATTGAATCATTTAGTAATACATCAACAAGATACTTACTCAATAAATTTGATACACTTATAGAATAGAAACTGAGAAGGTTGTCACTGAGAAGGTTGTTGTGCATTGATATTCTTTGATATATTTAAATGAAAAAAAAAAGTGTGATAATAGTATGCTGCAGTCATCTCTCACTATCCACAGAAGATTGGTTCCAGGAGCCCCTGTGTGTAACCAAAATCTGTAGATGCTCAAGTTCCTTATATAAAATTGTGTAGTACAATGAATGCAGTTGGTTTTCCATATCCAGTGGTTTTCCTTCCTAGGATTCAACCAACCATGGATGGAAATTTTGATCCACAGTTGGTTGACTCTGCAGACGGGAAATCATTGGAAGGCTGACTATATAATAAGACCCTATTTATGTGTAGTACATCCATCTATGTATATTAGCTATATTATCTGTATGTATTAGATATGATTATACAGTGGAAGTGACAAATAGATTTAAGGGACTAGATCTGATAGACAGACTGCCTGATGAACTATGGACAGAGGTTCATGACATTGTACAGGAGACAGGGATCAAGACCATCCCCATGGAAAAGAAATGCAAAAAAGCAAAATGGCTGTCTGAGGAGGCCTTATAAATAGCTGGGAAAAGAAGAGAAGCAAAAAGCAAAGGAGAAAAGGAAAGATATATTCCCATCTGAATGCGGAGTTCCAAAGAATAGCAAGGAGAGATAAGAAGCCTTCCTCAGCAATCAATGCAAAGAAATAGAGGAAAACAACAGAATGGGAAAGACCAGAGATCTCTTCAAGAAAATTAGAGATACCAAGGGAACATTTCATGCAAAGATGGGCTCGATAAAGGATAGAAATGATATGGACCTAACAGAAGCAGAAGATATTAAGAAGAGGTGGCAAGAATACACAGAAGGACTGTACAAAAAAGATCTTCATGACCCAGATAACCACGATGGTGTGATCACTCACCTAGAGCCAGACATCCTGGAATGTGAAGTCAAGTGGGCCTTAAAGCATCACTATGAACAAAGCTAGTGGAGGTGATGGAATTACAGTTGAGTTATTTCATATCCTAAAAGATGATGCTGTGAAAGTGATGCACTCGATATGCCAGCAAATCTGGAAAACTCAGCAGTGGCTACAGGACTGGAAAAGGTCAGTTTTCATTCCAATCCCAAAGAAAAGCAATGCCAAAGAATGCTCAAACTACCACACAATTGCACTCATCTCACATGCTAGTAAAGTAATGCTCAAAATTCTCCAAGCCAGGCTTCAGCAATACGTGAACCATGAACTTCCAGATGTTCAAGCTGGTTTTAGAAAAGGCAGAGGAACCAGAGATCAAATTGCCAACATCCACTGGATCATCAAAAAAGCAAGAGAGTTCCAGAGAAACATCTATTTCTGCTTTATTGACTATGCCAAAACTTTTGACTGTGTGAATCACAATAAACTGTGGAAAATTCTGAAAGAGATGGGAATACCAGACCCTCTGACCTGTCTCTTGAGAAACCTGTATGCAGGTCAGGAAGCAACAATTAGAACTGGACATGGAACAACAGACTGGTTCCAAATAGGAAAAGGAGTATGTCAAGGCTGTATATTGTCACCCTGCTTATTTAACTTATATGCAGAGTACATCATGAGAAACGCTGGGCTGGAAGAAACACAAGCTGGAATCAAGATTGCTGGGAGAAATATCAATAACCTCAGATATGCAGATGACACCCTTATGGCAGAAAGCAAAGAAGAACTAAAGAGCCTCTTGATGAAAGTGAAAGAGGAGAGTGAAAAAATTGGCTTAAGGCTCAACATTCAGAAAACTAAGATCATGGCATCTGGTCCCATCACTTCATGGCAAATAGATGGGGAAACAGGGGAAACAGTGTCAGACTTTATTTTTTTGGGCTCCAAAATCACTGCTGATGGTGATTGCAGCCATTGAAATTAAAAGACTCTTACTCCTTGGAAGGAAGGTTATGGCCACCCTAGATAGCATATTTAAAAGCAGAGACATTACTCTGCCAACAAAGATCCGTCTAGTCAAGGCCATGGTTTTTCTAGTGGTCATGTATGGATGTGAGAGTTATACTATAAAGAAAGCTGAGCGCTGAAGAATTGATGCTTTTGAACTGTGGTGTTGGAGAAGACTCTTGAGAGTCCCTTGTACTGCAAGAAGATCCAACCAGTCCATCCTAAAGGAAATCAGTCCTGGTTGTTCATTGGAAGGACTGATGTTGAAGCTGAACCTCCACTACTTTGGCCACCTCATGCAAAGAGTTGACTCATTGGAAAAGACCCTAATGCTGGGAAGGATTGGGGGCAGGAGGAGAAGGGGATGACAGAGGATGAGATGGTTGGATGGCATCACCAACTCGATGGACATGGGTTTGGGTAAATTCCGGGAGTTGGTGATGGACAGGGAGGCCTGGCATGCTGTGATTCATGGGGTCGCAAAGAGTCGGACACGACTGAGTGACTGAACTGAACTGAACTGATTAGATATAAATACATATAAAAGTATTGATATAAAAACATATCTGTATATATCTTAGATATATATCTAAAGGGCAAATAATAGTGGTAGAGTTGGTTAGGTTTTTTTTTTTTTTAATAATTTGCGTTATATTATTTGAATTTTACTCAGTGAATATATGTTGTCTTTATAAATTATACTGTTGAAACAAAAATACTTTAAGAAAAAAAGGAATGTCCATAAAAATAGGTATAGAAACACATTTATAAGGTTGTTCCTCATAGAGATTCTCAATATAAGTTGCTGGTGTTCCTCTAAGCCATATTTGGTGCAAAAAATCTGAAAGGTATATGTCTCTACATGTCTCTCTTGATCCAAGGATGTTTTTAAAATAATATCTAAATGTGACATTTAAGCCATTTCATCCAAATACTGTTTGTCTAACTGACCTTTTGAAAAAATATTGCACTGCAGTGAACTTGGATTTTATTTTATGACAACTCCTTGTAGTGCATCTGGTCTATATAGTTGGTTGCCCATGAAGCCTTGTGTCTTAGCCATTAATTCTAAGGACAGGATTAACTCCTTTTGTTGAAGCTAGGGAACCTATTAATGTTAGAAGAACATGCTTACATAGAAGACCATCCCACCTCCTCCCTTAAGTAAAGACTCTTGAGATTTTCTGCAGGAAAGAGTTCTGAATCCTCTTCAGGGTACAGTCAAGATCCTACTGTTTCTTTTATGTGGTATCATCAAAATAGCTTTGGCTTAGAATTTTGAGGCAGTTATAAAAGTATGTTTATTTTGGCCAATGCACCATAAACTCTCTGTGACATATACATGTAAAATAAATGCCTCTCAGTGAGCATGCTAATTAGGTATTTGTCCTCCCTTATATACTGTATGACAAGGTAGCTAAGTGACAAAGCGTTGTATGGTATAGTTGTTTACAAAGCAGAAGAAACATCTTCCCCAAATAATAACTATATTTTAGAATAATCAATTTGTCTTAGCCCTATTTCTCGTGCTAAATATCTACAGGAGAAAATTATTTCCTAGGTGCATTCTTAATTTAAGATAGAAATATGTTGTTTGCATAAAAAACAAGTCTTGTCACAAATGGCAGTAAATTTTAGAAAAATCTCTCCCCGCACCACCTCCCCCACTCACACACAAGATTCCCAAGCTCTATCAACTTCATATCTATAGCATCTCACATGGTGAAGCCTGAGCACATGCATTTTTAAAGCACTGCAGGCAGTTCTGATGGGCACCCAGGTTGAGAATATTCCTCCAATGGGCAAGCCATCTGGCCCTACTTAATGTCCCTGGCCAATAAAATGTGGGCCTTCCATTGCAGGAGTTAAAATAGTATTGGGTTTGGAACCAACTAGCTCCTGGAGCAAACTGTCCAAAAGACCTCCAAGGTTGAGGCTAGTCATTTGGGGATTTTGGTGAAAATTTTTTTCCAGGAAATTTCTTGCTATTTTTTTTTATTATAAAAGTAACACATTTACTATAGAAATTGTGAAAATTAGAACACAAAGGAGATAATAAAATCACCTGGAATTCTATCAACCAGATATAACCACAACATTGTCCATATCCTTTCAGATTCTTTTTATATATAACTAGAAAAGTGTTGTACATGCAATCTGTAGCATACAATATAGCAGAAGCATTTTCTCATGTTAATATTCTTCTGTGAAATCATGCTCATTGGCTACAAAAATTTTTTCTCATAATTATTGCTTTTCTATTTTTGGAAAATTATTGATTTTTTATTTTGGAAATTTTAGCTTTTCAATTTAAGAGTCATTAAAAAAAGTTTTGAAATGATCCTCCTTGAACATAAATCTTTATGCACATTTTGAGTACTTCCTTAAGAATCCACAAGTGGGATTAGTGGGTTAAAAAAGAATATTCATGAGGCATTTTATAAATACTTAATGCTTGATTATCCTTAGGAAAGGATATACTAACTTTACATTTTGTCTGAAATTTACAGTCCTTGAATCCTTATTAATATTGAACGTTTTTATTATTTTTGCCTCATTATGCCTTATGTTTATTTATCAGTTAGGAAGATTGTCTTTTCCTGTTGATGTAAACTCTTTGTTCACATGTGTATCATAGTCCATATTTTTTCCACTTTATTTACTTAAAATTTTTCCTGGTGGTGATTTTGGATGTACAAAATTTTGTAAGTACTTTTTGAGAACAAGTCACAATTCAAATACGTACCTACAAAATAGAGTCGGCCTTGGAAAGATCATCAATATGGCAAGAATGAGGCACCCCACCCCAAATTACACCACCCCAAGCTCCAAATTCAGTGCTCTCTCCTGCCTAACCATATCTAATTTAGCAAAAAGTCATTTATACCTTGGTATGCACTTAAGTCAATGTTTAACATCTCAAGAGGTACTCAGATTTTGAAGCCCTGTCTACAGTTAAACAATTTGTCTTGTTAAAGAAATTTTAGGCATCAAGTAATAGGAGAGAAAAGGGAAAAATCAATTGTGCAACTATTTATTGAACACCTGCAGTGTAACCATAACCAAATTGACCAAGCAGCAATCACCTACATGTGAGGGCAGCTGTGTGATCGTTCTACATTGCAAATAATATTTTTAAAACATTATTGATAAAAATGTACTTCTTTTTTTTTTTTCTTTTTTTTTTTATCTCTTAATGTTGGCTTCTTATTTTATTTAACTAATGGTAAGAGTATATAATAAGATGGTGTTAATGTAGAGCTGAGACTTGGGGATAAAATGACTAGCTCAGATTCTTCAGTGGGTGTTTAGTGTGACAGATTAAAATGCAGAATGACCCACTACATATTCAATGCTTAGCAAAGGGAACTGTTATTTATAAAAAGCTTCTGAACATTAAGAAAAGACATGGGAGCCAAAATAAAATCAAAAGAAATAAGCCAGAGAATTTTCCAAAATCTAACTGATGCTCGCGTGTGATTGAGTATGAATGTAGCTGCAGATTTAATGGAATTTTTGGTTTTCTTTTATTTTCTATATTTCAGTGACAGCATATTCATTTGCAATATTTTATTACAGCATGAGGATTTTATTTCATGTGGTTGAGGAGCTTTTTTTTTTTTCAAAATCTCTGTGAAGAAACATCTTTTCATGTAATCAAAAGTATATACACGTGTATATATATATATGTATATATATAATCTATTTTTTAGTTAGCCTCTTTAGTCAGTATAGCTTGGTTTATACTTGGGTTCTATAGTTAATAGTCCTTGCATGTTCAGTCATCTGCTAAACACAGAATCAGAAGTTACAAATTTGCTTGCCTCTACCACAGGATGTCATGGATTGTATATATTCATGGCATTTCTTGTCTTCTTCTCCAAACTATTGGCATTCATTTAAAGTCACTTGCATTTGATGGAGGACTCAAAGATATCATCAAGAAGTTGGAAACTGAAATTGATAGAAACTGAAATGGGAATTTGGAGAGAAACAAAAAATAAACAAGATAAATTTAGATACTGTGGAAAACCCATTGTGTCCTAGGAAAATAGGGGAAGAGGAGGGCCCCTGTAATGCTGAGGAGAAATCAGGAGGTGAGGGGTCAAGCACAATATTCACCTAACTACCAGGTGTCTAGAGTATGGCTTCCAAAGAGTATGACTCTGACATATAAGCACAGAGACTGAGATGGTTTTTGGAGGGGACAATAAGACTTGGATAAGACTCATGTCTGACATATGGCAGGGAGAGGGCATACTCTTGAACCGGATCTGATAGCAGCATTGGGCAAGGCACCGTTTGATTAGAAGATATTTAAAAATCCTACCTGAGAGTAGGACAGGTAAAGAATGAAAGGTGAGAGAGAAAGAGCAGGATTATTGTTGGAGATGCTGTTATATTCAGCCTGGATTAATGAGTAATATGGATAATTATTTTTCTAATGCAGCTGCTGCTACTAAGTCGCTTCAGTCGTGTCCGACTCTGTGCGACCCCATAGACGGCAGCCCACCAGGCTCCCCCGTCCCTGGGATTCTCCAGGCAAGAACACTGGAGTGGGTTGCCATTTCCTTCTCCAATGCATGAAAGTGAAAAGTGAAAGTGAAGTTGCTCAGTCATGTCCGACTCCCAGCGACCCCATGGACTGCAGCCCACCAGTCTCCTCTGTCCATGGAATTTTCCAGGCAAGAGTACTGGAGTGGGGTGCCATTGCCTTCTCTGTTCTAATGTAGACCCCCCCCCCCAAAAGCATAGGGACAAGATTTAACAGATAAAGGACAGTCAAATATTTACCTGTAAACTATTTACTAATCATACTCATCGTTCAATTTTTTTGTTTGTTTTCGTCTCAGTTATCTTTAACATTCCCTTATACAAACACCCTTCACTTCCTTCCCTTTCTTGCCTGGATGTTTGTGTAAACACATGGCCACATCAACTGGAATCACTTAAAATCCATGACCGCAAGTGTAGAAGGGGCATTCCATAGCCCCATAATATTCTTCCTTCCCCAAGTCAGAACATGTGACTTTGTTTTCCAAGTTTGGTCTTAATTTCCAAGATTGTTTGGGCTGTTCTGGGACTCTTGCATTTGAATGTCAATTTTAGGGTCAGACATCAGTTGGGATTTCGATAGGGATTGCATTAAATTTGCGGATCGCTTTGGGGAGTATTTCCATCTCAACAATATTAAGTCTTCTGATCCACGAAATGAGTTGTCTTTCCATTTATTTAGGTGTTCTTTCACTTCTTTCAATAGTATTTTGGAGTTTTCAGACTGTAAGTTTTGAATTCTATTGTTAAACTTATTCCTAAGTATTTTATTCTTTTTTATATTATTATAAATTGAATTTTTTTCTTAATTTTAGTTTTGGATTGTTCACTGCATGTAAATAAAAATACATTGCTTTTTGTATATTGATTGTGTATTGTATATTGATCATTGATCATATTGTATATTGATATCAATATTGTATATTGATCATCATTGTATATTGATCTTGTATTCGACAAACTTGTTGAATTCATTTATTAGTACTAACAGTTTTTTTCAATGGTTTCCTTAGGATTTTCTACATACAACGTTGTGCCATCTGCAAATAGAGATAGTTTTATTTCCTGCTTTTTGATCTGGATACTTTTTATTCCAGTTTCTTGCCTGATTTCCCCGGCTAGAATCTCTAGTACAATGCTGAATAAAAATGGTTACAGCAGACCTTCCTGTCTTGTTCTGGATCTAAGCTGGTGTTTAAAATTTTTGATGAAGTTCCAGTTCTCTGTCCTTTCAGGTGATTCAACTGCACTTTCATGAAATGCTCATTTGAATCAGATCCAACAATATTCTAGATCCTTACCCTTATACTTGGGGCTTCCCTGGTGGCTCAGCAGTAAAGGATCCTCCTGCCAATGCAGGAGATGTGAGTTTGATCTCTGGGTTGGGAAGATGCCCTGGAGAAGGAAACTACCCTTATAGTTGGCACTGACATTCGGAATCCTTAGAACCAGTGGTCAAATACAGTACCATTAGAGATCAAGACTTAGGCCCCGTTCATAAGAGTACAGGCTACAATAATAGACTCTAGATTATTGTATCCTGTTCATGAAAGTCTAGACAGTGTTTCAAGAACATTTGAATTAATGCATATATATTTATTTTCAGTGATTTCATCAGTTTCAACTAATTTCACCAGTAAAACCCCATTTATAGAATTCTTTATGCTAATTAACCAAAGACTTGAGGTTGGTTAGAAATAACGATAGCTGAAGCACTCATAGTGGTGACGTCTGGAGAGTAGAATTTTTGATAGAATGTTATTCAAATGCACTGGAAAGTCAAATTCTCAATTAGGACCACTAACCATCCCTAGAGTGTAGCTTAAATTAGTGCGTGTGTGTGTGTGTGTGTGTGTGTGTGTGTATACACAAATTCATACATGACATAGATATTTAAATGAAGAAATATTTAAAAACAGGTCACAGGCAACATAACGAGATGTTAGTATGGCTGAAACAATTTATGATTCCTTATTAAAGATGTTTATCCATGGAATTTTTCATCTCATCAATTTATGCCATCAACATCACCATCCATACAGGTGCTTAAGCCAAAAATCTAGGTATTAGCCTTCATATCTTGATTTCTTATCTTTTATAACCTGTCCATTAGCAAGTCATTTTGATTCTACCTCCAACTCTTTTATATCCTAAAGCCATCTTATTCTCTTCTCCACTATCGCCTCCTTAGTCTAAAGCACTCTGCATGCTGCATGCTAAGTTGCTTCAGTCGTGTCTGACTCTTTGTGACACCTTGGACTATAGCCCACTAGGCTCCTCTGTCCATGGGATTCTCCAGGCAAGAATACTGGAGTGAGTTCCCATTTCCTTCTCCAGGGAATCTTCATGACCAAGCTATTGAACCCAGGTCTCCTGCCTTGTAGGCAGACTCTTGACTGACTGAGCCACAGACTCTCTGGGAGTACCTGAGAAGCCCTTAAATCACTATAGTTATGTCTCAAGAAAAAAGTGAAAAAAAAAGGAAAAAAGTGAAGTGATACAGCAAGGAGTCTGATGCAGATTCCTCCTGGTCACTGCTCTTGCTTCTTTTCTGGATGTCTCTGAGCTAGCCTCCTAACAGGTGTTCTAGCTTTTTCTCTGTTATCTCTTCTTCCCACTCCACCTGATTCCACTCTTTAAAAAAGCAGCCAGAGAGATCTTTTAAACATGTAAATTAGATTATGTCACTTCCCTTATTGAAGCCATCCAATGACTTCCAATCACACTTGGAATGAATCCCAGATTCCTTACTGTAGACAGGAAGCCTCCGTGGTCTGGCTCCTGATTAATTCTTTGACTTCATTTCAAACAACCACCACCCTACCCGCTGTATTTCAGCCATACTAGCCAACTTTTTGGATCCTGAAAATGACAAACATTCTTGCCTTGGAGCCTCTGCACCTGCTGTCTGGCTGTTTCTCTGTCCAGATGACTCTTGCCCTGATCTTAGCAAGGCTGCCTGTTTCTCATTATTCAGATCTCAGCCCAAGTGTCAACTTCTCAGAGTAGCCTCTCTGACCATGCATTCTTACTTGGATCTACCCTGTCATGCCCTACTACACTTGCCTGTTTTAATTGTCTTCGTTATTCATGTTTAGGTACAAGTGTCATCTCCTCCCAGCTAAGATATAAACCTTATTGACAGCAGAAATCTTATGTTGTGCACCTTTGAATCTCTATCTTGGAGAACAGGACTTGATGCCTAGAAGTTATCAATGAATGTTTATTGAATGAATGGACAAGTGGAAATTTAGAGCAGAGCCTGATATTTTGATAAGACCCATCAAACTTATTATGCTTGGCTGGAATTTTTGGTATCAAATATTATCTAAATAAATGAGTTATAATCTGGGGGCTCAACACTTCTTTGGGGACAAAAATCAGTTGCATGATATTTGTTATGATAGGATATACTCAGGATACACTTTGAAAACACTGTGAATTATTTAGTTTGTGCATCACTAAATGATCTACAAGTGCTGAGTGGGAGGGAAAAGATGGTGAGCCCTGGGGGTCAGGATGAGGAGGCTTCAGAGGGCACAGCTATATAGATCTAGAAGTTTTTCTAGTGTTGTCAGCATCTCCCTCCCTTCCTCTCACCACCTCTCGATTGTTTTTCTCTGGAGAACCCTAACTAATACAATACCAATTCTGTGTCTGTAGAGTAAGGTAGCCATGCTGGGTCTTCCCTTTGCACTTCCAGATCCACTCTCCATTAATGTGTGTATTCCTCCACCCTGTCTGTGACCAGTAATGTGCCCAACTGACTCCTTACCCTGTAGCTTCCAGTTGGGTGGGGTCAGTGATGAGAGATACCGCAGGAGGCCAGAATGCATGAGGCGAGTGAGGTTAGGGTGTCTCTTCTCTTGGCTTCCTCCCTGCCAGGCCACGGGTTAGCAGTGTTTGCATTCCTATACCCTCCATCTCTGGTCTCCTCCATAGCTCTATCTCTAATAACAGTGGAAAGCTCAGCTCTCACAGAATTCTTGCCCACTCTTTCCTCTGGCTCTTTAGATCTAGGTTAGTTGCTAGCAATTTCCCACCTCATCCCTCCTAACCACAGGCTTCATCGTCCCTCATAGTTTTCCCTTAATCCTGCCCATGGATCTGTATGTCACCCTCGCTTTCCCTGTGTGGGTAATCACCACCCTTTAAATTCTTTTCACACATGAGGAGGCTGAGGCTTAGAGAGATTTGGTAACTCCTTCAGGGCTGCGGTTTAAACCAAGGTCTCTGACTTCAGTGGAAGTCCTCACAGCCTGTACACATCAATTCAGTTACTGTTCACATTAATTATTCTTTGTGAATCACAGCTTCCCCATTTGCAAAATGAAGTAAGTAACAATAACTCCTTATAGATTTCTAGATAGCGCTCAATAAATATCAGCTATTGTTATCATTTGCAACAAAAAATGGACCTCGATGAAGATAGAAATTCCCAATTTATAGGGTCTGGGTAAGAATGAATTGGCTAAAAGGTATATCACACCAGCATAGGACCTGGCACACACCAGCCACTTAATACTACATGCCACTTACCAGCAGTCACATCTACTGTCCTTTTCCTAGGCCACACTCTCTAGCGATATGATCTTGAATTCTATGTGAGCACAATTTGAGTTGAGAGGCACTTTACATATATTGTCTTTGTAAATGCCAAAAAGAACTAAGAGATGACTTATTCCAGTCTTTTTTTTAAATTTTTTATTCCAGTCTTAAAGATGCGGAAACTAAGGGTCAAAGAGTTAGATAACTTACCTAAGCTCATGACTACATCTGCTAGTGAAGGATCAAGGATTCCAACCCAGACCTCTGACTCCACATTTATTTGAGCCAAGAAAGACTTGTTAATAGAGCCAGTATTCAGTTGGTAAGCACTGGTATGACAGGTCCCACATTAAATATTGGATATTTTTCCATTGGGAGGCAAGTGGCTGCTGCCTCAGGGCTCTTGAGCAGAACCTGCCCACCCATTCCCCTTCCCTCCCCATGACCTGCAGCTGCAAAGACAGGGCCTGCTCTGATGCTCTGTGTTTACACCGCATCAATTTTTAACATTCAGAGTATTGCTTCCAGAAACAAACCTAGTAATTGAAACTTGAGAATCACATCTCAGAGAAGTATGGAAAAAACTAGACGGGAGACCCTTCAGAAATTCTAGAAGGAGGGGATGACCTGGGTGTTTTCAGAGCACTGAGGAAAATTCTTACAATTTCTGTACCTCTGTCCCACGACTGATTTCCTTGGAGGATGAACCCCAGAGGGAGCTTGAAGGTGAGGGGACGGAGGGGTGGCCTTGTCTGTTCCCATCATCCAGAAAGCCCGGTTCTTTTTCAGGTCTTCCCTATTTCATTAAGCCTTTATTGCGCCTCTGCCCTGGACCCCAGGCTCCGGGGGTTCTTTCAGAATAACTCAGAGAGAAAATAGGTGTGCACACAGTGTGAGGCAGAGAAGGAAAGAGCCAGATTTCTCTGGGCTTCTGAGTTTCAAGTCAGTCAAGCTGGGCTTCCATGTTTTACCTTTAAAGAGGGAAATTGGCAGCTTGCTACGAGCCTGAAGGGTGTGCCTCATCTCTGTGATGCTGAGCTGGTAGCCCTTCTTCGTCACCTGTAAAGTCACCCCGTCTCCCTGGCAGCCATCCATGTCTGAATAAGGCTGGCTTTGGGGGTTTTCCTTGTTTAACAGCTGGGTGGGGGGGTGGGGGGGTGTTGAAGATTTGTAGGAGAAAGTCTGCAGAATAGATAGTGAGTTAAGAAAGTCCAAGTCAGGGTTCATGAGATAGAGGTCCTGGGGCTGGTGGAAGGAAGAGGAGGCTAAGGGAATGGCAGTCATTGGGGAATTTAATACCGAAGACAATTTTGCTCTGTTTCCTTGGAAGACCTCTCTGCAGTGTGTCAGGCTATGTCCCTGCTGTGAGGTTCTGCTAAGGCCAGCCCTTGCCCTTTATACATCTCCTTTCTCTTTCTTTCTTTCAAAATGGACTTGCCCTGGATTAATAAAGATATGCTGGAGAGCTTCCTATCTCTGCCTGGCATTATGCTTCGATAATAATACTACTCCAAACTTTAATCTAAAAAAGTAGAAAGGAATTGAAAAAAAATTCACAAAGAAAAAGCAAATCTCTGTAATCAAAAGACATAGGGTTAGGGGTGGAAGAAAGGACTAAGATGACACCACGGTGAAATGGTGGCATTTAATCAGGGATTAGGCAGGGTGTGGGTGAGGCAATTCCAGAATGACAGGAACCAACCTGAACCCTCTAATGGAACCTTTGTCAAGGTTTTCAAATATTCCGGTGCCCTTTAAAAATCATTTTCCCCTCTGCCCTTATGTTTTTGTCTTGGCCTAGAGGTGAAAGTGAAATAATTGAAAGTGAAATGCTAGCTCTATTGACTTTTTTTTTCAAAGGGAAAACAACGCGCAAATTTCATAGGAAACCTCTTGCTTGAGAATGGGACCAGCTACATGACTCACAGGGCCCAGTGTGAAATGGAAACATCGGGCCTCTTGTTCAAAGTGTTAAGAATGTTAAGGTGACAGGTGAGCATGAAACCAAATGTGGGGCCCTTCTGAGCTAAGGGTCCCTGTGTGACTACACAGGTCACACTCTCAGAAGCTGGTCCTGCTTAGGAGTGAAAGTGTTAGCCGCTCAGTTGTGTCAGACTCTTTGCAACCCTTTGGACTGTAGCCTGCCAGTATCCTCTGTCCATGAGATTCTCCAGGCAAGAATACTGGAGTGGGTTGCCATTCCCTTCTCCAATGGATCTTCCCAACCCAGGTATTGAACCCGGGTCTCCTACATTGCAGGCAGATTCTTTGCTGCCTGAGCCACCAGTCTCTGAAGGTTTATGTTATTTTCATTTTCTGAGTTAATGATACTGCTTTCTCCATTTTCAGAGCATCAGGGATTTGATGATTTTGTGTGTGTGTGTGTATTTCAATGCTATTTTTAGGCACTTAAGTTTATTTTCAAAATGGCTCCTTAAAACCCGAGACATTTCTAAAATGCAATTGACAATGTCTTAAATGTAAATCTGAGACAGTAGGACTGTTGCCTGCATCTTAGAGGCCCTACGTTTAGAGCTCTCTTGTTCAGCTCAGCTCAGGTGTGAGGGGTCAAAGAGACATGCCCTCCCAGACAAGTGCCCAGGTGGCTAAGACCCCAGACTTCCTTGCCCTGATGGCCCTGACCTGCTGCCTGGGGCAGGGACCTTCCTCAGGTACATCTTCCCAAGGGTGGAACTTACTACCAGTATGGGCACCCCATGGCCTCAATTTGGCCAAAGGACAGCTGTTTAGGAATGAGGAGAGGGGGTGCTAGTGACAGAACTTGGGCTGGTCTGGGATGTTCTTGCTTGTTTTGGGGGGCCCTTGCTGTGCCAGGTGTTGGAAGGAGGAAGGGTTAGGAATGAGTGTTTCTCCCACATCGCTATATTCCATGCAGGAATGCCAAGCACTCTGAGGATTCTAAATTATAATTTGGCTTTTTAGGCCATTAGTGAAGGTATATTTGTCATGATAGCATCAAACATATTTAACAGTTTAGTAGGTTAACTTACAACTTATAAAGCTTTAAACTATGTGGGCTTCCCTGGTGGCTCAGATGTTAAAGAATCAATGCAATCAACCCTAACCTTAGCCAATGCAGGAGACCCTGGTTCAACCCCTAGGTTGGGAAGAAAACTTGGAGACGGGAATGGTTGCCCACTCCAGTATTCTTGCCTGGAGAATTCTGTGGACAGAGGAGTCTGGCGGGCTACAGTCCGTGGTGTTGCAGAGTCAGACACGACTGAATGACTCACTCATACTTCACTTTCACGTGGGCTTCCATTTCTGTTCTTATCATGTGTTCTGCAAATATTAGGGGCAGATGTGGACAGCAGGCAGCAAAGACAGTGTATATTCCTACAATGAAATTGAACACTAGTTTCCTCATAAACAGTTTTATAATCTAGTTATTCTACCTTTTCATATGTATGTGTGTAATATTTATACATTTTGACAAAGACAGTTTCTGTTTTGATTAATGCAATATAGGAGTTTTTAAGGATATAATTATTAGTTATACATTTACCACATCCAGTTTCATGTACATTCATCCTCCAAGTGCTTCTCAATTTAGCAAGAACATAATTTTTATCACCACACTAGACTACTAAAATTTGTATCTCTGTACCACAGAAGAAATAATTTTATCTTTAATGTTGAGCTTCTTATGTGAGCCTTACATAGCATTCACAATAATGTCAGATATTTCTCATTGACAGAATGAATATTCAAAAGATGTATTTTGATTTCATGAGTTGAATGAAGAAAAACCATTATGGTATTAGCTGATTTTCTCTGGCAAGAATACACAGAAGAACTAGATGAAAAAGATCTTCACAACCCAGATAATCACAATGGTATGATCACTCACCTAGAGCTGGACATCCTGGAATGCAAAGTCAAGTGGGCCTTACGAAGCATCACTATGAACAAAGCTAGTGGAGGTGATGGAATTCCAGTTGACCTATTTCAAATCCTGAAAGATGATGCTGTGAAAGTGCTGCACTCAATATGCCAGCAAATTTGGAAAATGCAGCAGTGGCCACAGGACTGGAAAAGGTCAGGTTTCATTCCAATCCCAAAGAAAGGCAATGCCAAAGAATGCTCAAACTACCACACAATTGCACTCATCTCAGGCAATGGCAGCCCACTCCAGTACTCTTGCCTGGAAAACCCCATGGATGGAGGAGCCTGGTGGGGCTGCAGTCCATGGGGTCTCAAAGAGTTGGACACAACTGAGCGACTTCACTTTCGCTTTTCACTTTCATTCATTGGAGAAGGAAATGGCAACCCACTCCAGTGTTCTTGCCTGGAGAATCTCAGGGACAGGGGGGCCTGGTGGGCTGCTGTCTATGGGGTCACACAGAGTCGGACACCACTGAAGCGACTTAGCAGCAGCAGCAGCAGCAGCAGCTCATGCTAGTAAAGTAATGCTCAACATTCTCCAAGCCAGCCTTCAACAGTACGTGAATCGTGAACTTCCAGATGTTCAGCTGGTTTTAGAAAAGGCAGAGGAACCAGAGATCAAGTTGCTAACATCTGTTGGATCATCAAAAAAGCAACAGAGTTCCAGAAAAACATCTACTTCTGCTTTATTGACTACGCCAAAGCCTTTGACCTGACCCTGTTGCTGGGAATGATTGAGGCAGCAGGAGAAGGGGATGAAAGAGGATGAGATGGTTGGATGGCATCACTGACTCAATGGACATGAGTTTGAGTAAACTCCAGGAGTTGGTAATGGACAAGGAGGCCTGGCCCCAGTCCATGGGGTTGCAAACTCAGACATCACTGAGGAACTAAACTGAACTGGAAGCCTTTGACTGTGTGGATCACAACAAACTGTGGAAAATTCTTTAAGAGATGGGAATACCAGACCACCTGACTTGCCTCCTGAGAAATCTGTGTGCAGGTCAGGAAGCAGCAGTTAGAACTGGACATGGAACAACAGACTGGTTCCAAATCAGGAAAAGAGTACATCAAGGCTGTATATTGTCACCCTGCTTATTTAACTTATATGCAGAATACATCATGAGAAACACTAGGCTGGAAGAAACACAAGCTGGAATCAAGATTGCCGGGAGAAATATCAGTAACCTCAGATATGCAGATGACACCATCCTTATGGCAGAAAGTGAAAAAGAACTAAAGAGCCTCTTGATGAAAGTGAAAGAGGAGAGTGAAAAAGTTGGCTTAAAACTCAACATTCAGAAAACAAAGATCATGGCATCTGGTCCCATCACTTCATGGTAAATAGATGGGGAAGCAGTGGAAGCAGTGAGAGACTTTATATTTTTGGGCTCCAAAATCACTGTAGATGGACTGTAGCCATGAAATTAAAAGACGCTTACTCCTTGGAAGAAAAGTTATGACCAACCTAGACAGAATATTAAAAAGCAGAGACAGATTTATGTTGAGGTTTGACAGAAAACAGCAAAATTCTGTAGAGCAATTATCCTTCAATAAAAAATAAATAAATTAAAAACAATCAGAGACATTACTTTTCCAACAAAGGTCCATCTAGTCAAAGCTATGGTTTTTCCAGTAGTGATGTATGGATGTGAAAGTTGGACTATAAAGAAAGCTGAGCACCGAAGAATTGATGCTTTTGAACAGTGGTGTTGGAGAAGACTCTTGAGAGTCCCTTGGACTGCAAGGAGATCCAACCAGTCCATCCTAAAGGAGATCAGTCCTGGTTGTTCATTGGAAGGACTGATGCTGAAGCTGAAACTCCAATACTTTGGGCACCTGATGCAAAGAACTGACTCATTTGAAAAGACCCTGATGCTGGGAAAGGTTGAAGGCAGGAGGAGAAGGGGCGACAGAGGATGAAATGGTTGGATGGCCTCACTGACTCAATGGACATGAGTTTGAGTAAAATCCGGGAGTTGGTGATGGACAGGGAGGCCTGGTGTGCTGCAGTCCATCAGTCGGACACGACTGAGTGACTGAACTGAACTGAACTGAGGACACCGGAATAAAACTGGCCTCGTTCAACTGTTTGTGCAGTTCTTCTGATAATGGAGTTATCACTTCACTTTTCACATGTCCAGAAGGAAACTTGGAATCCAAAGTGGGTGAAGTTGATGAAGAAAAAAAATCACTGGAGTTAAGTGAAAAGTCATGCTTCACTGAGAGATCTGTAAACACTCTTTTGTAAGCACATATGTTCAACAGCCATTTTTGGAGATAGTCTTCAAGTAACTTCTAACTTTGGGAAGAGATGCTTGTGCTTCTTCCAAAGAGTTGTGTTCTAGTTTTCATGTGGTCAGTGATATCACTTAATCATCATGATAGATGGTAAACTGTGTTGTTAAATATTCCTTATAACTTTCATACTCATCGTCAACTTTCTTGTGAAATCGAATTCAGAGCTTAACTTTTTGCTAAACATGTGCTTTTGGCTTTTTTGAGTTCTTTGCTGCTGAAGAAGTTTATTGCAAGATAGAACAGTGTTACTAAATAAAAATAGCTACTGCTATATGTATGATACATCTTATGGAAGTGGAAGTGTTAGTCACTCAGTCATGTTCAATTCTTTGTGACCCTGTGCACTTTGGCCTGCCAGGCTCTAGGCAAGAATGCTAGAGTGTGTTGCCATTCCTTTCTCCAGGGTATCTTCCCAATCCAGGCAGGTTGAACCCAGGTCTCCTGCATTGCAGGCAGGTTCTTTACCATCTGAGTCACCAGGAATCCTGTATATATCACATAGTGAATCACAACACTGTGTAATGACAGTCTTCAGGCTGTAAGGTCTATGATCAGACGGCGAAGCCTCTAGTTTCCATTTATGTTTCTCGCCTGGCCAATGAAGTCTCACATTTCTACAGATCCCACCAACTGATGGCTCAGTGGCTACAGGCATTTGGGAAGGTGTGGGTGTGGCCAGACCACAATTGACTGGCCCAACGATGGCTAGTAGAGGCGGGGATATTGAGCCAGGGCTTCTCAATCACCTCTTCAACTCCAAGAAGTTAGCTTCCTGAGCTCTCTTTTGCCTGAGGGCACTGTGTTTACCAGCCGGTGCCAAGTGTGCAGTTTTCAAAAGGGAGGAACTTGTTATACTGGGTCTGGAAAAAAGGAAAGAGAGATGGGTTATTGCTGGACGTCTTTTAGAGTTGATCACATGTTAAAGTAAAATATCTGTTTATTCTGCATACATCTCCCACAGTGCTAGCCAAGACCATGTCAGAAGCAGCAATACAAAGTAGAAGTCTACCAATGCAGCTATTAATACTTCCATATTAAAAAATTAAAAATCTGAGGGAAATATTAGGGCAGTTGGTACACTGGAACAACAGGTGTAAACTGTGATTGTTCCACTTATAGGAAAGCAAAGAAGCTTCAGTTTCTTTGCCTCTTTGGGAATGCCGTTTATAATTTTGCTACCTGGTATTCTAGTGTGTCAGAGTTTTCTACAGGTGCAGTTTCCTAGGTTTGAGTTCACTTAGACTATGGCAATACATGAACCCAGGATGCCAGCTTGATGCCTGTGACTGTGAGACCATCAGTCTATTTCTTTTACCATTGAAAGCAATTTAAAAGCTGCCTGATGGACTAGGCTGCCTTGGTCGCTTAGTCATTAGGATAGAACTGAGCAAGCCAGGGGACAAAAGACCTAGCACATGCTCTGTGGTCAATATTCAGTAAAGGAGCCACTGTTGGAGGTGTTATTGAAGGCCGCCTTCCTTGGGTCTGTGTTCCCTGTGACAGTAGTGATCTCAGAGGAGCTTCCATGGCTGTGTGTTTATGACTCATATAAACAAATAGATATTGAATGGAAATCTAAATAAAAAAACAAAAAGTAAGCCAGTATTTTCTTGAAAGTCATCATAAAATGACCTTACAGCATTCAAAATGTCAATAAACAACTGCCCCATTAGGGCACCAGAATCACAAGCTCTGGTAAAGAGGTTTACAGTGAAAAAAAGAAAGAGAAACCACTTTTTTCAGAATCACTGGGCGAAAAACTGTCCATCACATTCTATTGTTCCTAGAATGCCTACTACAGCTTTTGCCTCTGTTTGACATGTCAAGCTATGCAGTGAAGTGCTGATATTTGAGACTTTTGATGTCCTAATCGGATGCTCGTTCAATAGAAGTCACTGCCAAATTTTGCAGACTTTGCAGAAATGGAAATTCTAGTTGCTAATGTTACTCTTAGCTTGCTGCTTTGGGTCCAGGGTTTAAATTGATTTTTTTTTTCTAGGTTTTTAATTAAGTAGATGAACAGGAACATAATGGAACAATGGTTAACATTGGGATCAGTCTGAAGTTCTCTTAGCATTCATTCACTACATCCCACTTCAGATCTTTTTAATTTTTATCTTCAGCACTAAGGAGAGTGGACATTATTGTAAATGTTTGATCTCTCCTAAGATTGTCATGGAGGGGCCAGATGTATTTTCTCAAAGGACATAGAGACTTATTTTAGACAAGAGGAAAATTTTCTAGTTAGTCTCTAAGAGATAGACTGTGTGTTCTGGAATGTTGTTACTTAAATTGTGACAGGGTAAAATAACTTGTGTTGCTATGCAAATAACACTGGAAGAAAACAAAAATCACGTTCACTTCAGTTCAGTCGCTCAGTCGGGTCTGACTCTTTGCGACCCCATGGACTGCAGCACGCCAGGCTTCCCTGTCCATCACCAACTCCTGGAGCTTGCTCAAACTCATGTCCCTCGAGTCAGTGATGCCATCAAACCGTCTCATCCTTTGTTGTCCCCTTCTCCTCCTGCCTTAAATCTTTCCCAGCATTGGGATCTTTTCCAATGAGTCAGTTCTTCGCATCAGGTGGGCCAAAGTATTGGAGTTTCAGCTTCAGCATCAGTCCTTCCAATGAACACCCAGGACTGATCTTTAGGATGGACTGGTTGGATCTCTTTGCAGTCCAATGGACTCTCAAGAGTCTTCTCCAACACCGGAGTTCAAAAGCATCAATTCTTGGTGCTCAGCTTTTTGGTCCAACTCTCAGGCTTTATCACAGAGTGTTCTATGGAACATGAGTCATATGAATCCTCCATGCAAAGAAGGATCTGTAGCCAAGACCCACCTCACTTTGTTCTTGGAAGTTCCCAAGATATGTTAACATTATAAAGAGTTTGATTGGTCTTGTGATGAAGAAACCATTCTTTGAGTTTTCTAAAGCTTTCTAGAGTTTATCATGAAGGCCTCATCCTGTGTTGCTTCCTGTAGAAACACTGTAGTGGTGTAATATCATTTCTTTTAAGTCTGTTTTCTTACATTCATTGGGCTAATGACTAACTTTCTACAGTCCTAAGACGTTATTTCGTATTTATTTTATCTAAGCTGAATCTGGGCTTCTGTGGTGGCTCAGATGGTGAAGAATCCACCTGCAATGCAGAAGACCTGGGTTTGATGAGATGCCCTGAAGGAGGGCATGGCAATCACTCTAGTATTTTTGCCTGGAGAATCCCCATGACAGAGAAGCCTGGTGGGCTATAGTCCATGTAGTCACAAAGTCGGACTTGACTGAGTGACTAAGCACGCAAGCTAAATCTAGATGTATTTTCTTTCCATTCTTCTCTGCCAGTAGATGACAATAACCCTTCCAAATGCCCTTCGTGTTAGGTGATCTTATAAAACCAATTCTCTTTGCAGAGCTCATGAGCTTCTGTTATCCAGTGTCATTTCTTACCTTTCTTTTCTTCTTGGTTTTCGAAGCTTTCTTATCTTCTATCCCACAGTAGACCCATTGAAATCTAGCTCAGTTTGAAATGTAGTCAATTTCTGTTTCTCTCATTCCCATTTCTCTTATCCCCAGACGTCACTTGGCTCTCAGACATGATCAGTACAATAAACAGTGATCTGTTTGATTTATGTCTGTCATTTTGATAAAATGAAAACATTTCCAGTTATGGATGTCCTCTTTTGACAGACTGGTATTGACCTTATTCACATCCTCCCCATCCCCCGAATATAGATTTACTACCTTTTTCCCCCCCTGCCGTGCAAGTCTCAATACCTACTGAAAGTGTAGAATCCAGGCCAGCAGTCTCAGTGGGGTATCTTTCTGCCCTCTTGTAGGAGAGAAAATCCGGATTCATTCAGTTTCCTTGAGAAAATGTGTGTGCCTTTGACATGCTGGGCATTGGGGTACAGTGACAGGGAGAATCGCACAGGCAGGCTCCTGCTTTCAGGAAACATAGATGCGGGTGTTGTCAGTGACTTTTGTTGTAGCATGTAACATCGTTTTTTTTTTTTAAAGACTGTCTTGATCCAGTTCTGAGGCTCTGGGTGGAGGCTGGTCGTTCCTCTTTTTGAGCAGCTGATTGAGTCCACATCCCCAGTGACTTCCCTGTGGAACTCATACGCTCCTGGTGTCTATGCGACAGCCCTAATTGCCCCAGGGCCAGGTACCAGACTACTAAAAACAGCCCCTCACTCCCAGAACCTGTGAAATTATGCAAAGCAGCCAGTTCACAGGGAGCCTGCTAAACCTCTTTAACCCCTCACCCTGCTTGTCATTTATCAGCTGCTCCACCACCACCATCCTCCCCAGGTGTGACTCTCAGCATGGCTCTGCCTGGCAGGCTTTTCAACTTTGGCAAATAACAAAAAGTTCTGCCTTTCATCTGTCCCAGTGTCAGTGGCTTGTGTCCTGCCACCTAAGAACTTCTAAATCTAGTAGAACAGACCTGCAACCAAAATTTTGGGTTTTCTTTCTTATTGTTAGGAAAATTTCAAAGGTCTTAAAATAGTGCTAATTGGTGGTGAAAAAGTGACAGGATCAGGATTTTAAGAGAAGGAAGGAATTTATAAAAATGACCTTAAGTTACTTAAGCCAACAAGAACTTTACAAGGTTAATATAGCCCATATGTTCATGTTTTGTTGTTGTTGTTGTTGAGTTGCTATGTCCAACTCTTTGTGACCCCATGGACTGCAGCACACCAGGTTCCTCTGTCCTCCACTATCTCCTAGAGTTTGCTCAAAGTCATGCCCAGTGAGTCAGTTTGTTTCAGTTCAGTTCAGTCGCTCAGTCATGTCTGACTCTTTGCAACTCCATGGACTGCAGCATGAGAGGCCTCCCTGTCCATCACCAGCTCCCAGAGTTTGCTCAAACTCATGTCCATTGAGTCGGTGATGCCATCCAACCATCTCATCTTCTGTCATCCCCTTCTCCTCCCACCTTCAATCTTTCCCAGCATCAGGGTCTTTTCCAGTGAGTCAGCTCTTCTCATCAGGTGGCCAAAGTATTGAAGTTTGAGCTTCAATATCAGTCCTTCCAATGAACACTCAGGACTGATCTCCTTTAGGATGGACTGGTTGGATCTCCTTGCAGTCCAAGGGACTCTCAAGAGTCTTTTCCAAACACCACAGTTCAGAGCATCAATTCTTTGGCGCTAAGCTTTCTTTATAGTCCAACTCTCACATCCGTACATGACTACTGGAAAAATCGAACCCTTGACTAGATGGACCTTTGTTGGCAAAGTAATGTCTCTGCTTTTTAATATACTGTCTAGGTTGGTCATAACTTTCCTTCCAAGAAGTAAGCGTCTTTTAATTTCATGGCTGCAGTCACCATCTGCAGTGATTTTGGAGCTGAAAAAATAAAGTCTGTCATTGTTTCCACTAGTTTCCCCATCTATATGCCATGAAGTGATGGAACCGGATGCCATGATCTTAGTTTTCTGCATGTTGAGCTGTAAGCCAACTTTTTCACTCTCCTCTTTCACTTTCATCAAGAGGCTCTTTAGTTCTTCTTCACTTTCTGCCATAAGGATGGTGTCATCTGCATATCTGAGGTTATTGATATTTCTCCCAGCAATCTTGATTCCAGCTGGTGCTTCATCCAGCCCAGTGTTTCTCATGATGTACTTTGCATATAAGTTAAATAAGCAGGGTGACAATATACAGCCTTGACGTACTCTTTTCCTGATTTGGAACCAGTCTGTTGTTCCATGTCCAGTTCTAACTGTTGCTTCCTAACCTGCATACAGGTTTCTCAAGAGGTGGATCAGGTGGTCTGGTATTCCCATCTCTTTTAGAATTTTCCACAGTTTGTTGTGATCCACACAGTCAAAGGCTTTGGCATAGTCAATAAAGAAGAAATAGATGTTTTTCTGGAACTCTCTTGCTTTTTCAGTGATCCAGCAGATGTTGGCAATTTGATCTCTGGTTCCTCTGCCTTTTCTAAAACCAGCTTGAACATCTGGAAGTTCATGGCTCACATACTGTTGAAGGCTGGCTTGGAGAATTTTGAGCATTACTTTAATAGCATGTGAGATGAGTGCAATTGTGCAGTAGTTTGAGCATTCTTTGGCATTACTTTTCTTTGGGATTGGAATGAAACCTGACCCTTTCCAGTCCTGTGGCCACTGCTGCGTTTTCCAAATTTGCTGGCATATTGAGTGCAGCACTTTCACAGCATCATCTTTTAGGATTTGAAATAGCTCAACTGGAATTCCATCACCTCCACTAGCTTTGGTCGTAGTGATGCTTCCTAAGGCCCACTTGACTTCACATTCCAGTTTGCTTGTTGTATCTTATTGAGCATTTTCTGTGGCCCTGGTAATATAATGATCGAGGAGTTGTGCAAGAACAGAAAATGTTACCCTTTTCTTCAGAAACCTCCAGATTAATTAAGAAGACATGACAAGCACCTAAAGTGATTAGAGAGGCCAAATCAAGTATGTGAAGTGAAGTGCAAGTTGCTCAGTCATGTCCAACTCTTTGTGACCCCATGGACTGTACAGTCCATGGCATTCTCTAAGCCAGAATACTGGAGTGGGTAGCCTTTCCCTTCTCCAGGGGATCTTCCCAACCCAGGGATTGAACCCAGGTCTCCTGCATTGCAGGTGGATTCTTTACCAACTGAGCTATCAGGGAAGCCCAAGTATGTAGTACCATTAATAAACCACCCCAAGTCCAAAAGATGACAGAAATACTAAAGAACCAGAGAAATAAATTTGGTTGCAATTTTCAATGATGAGTACCTGTGTGCTAAGTTGTGTGTAACTCTTTGCAACCCCATGGACTGTAGCCTGCCAGGCTTCTCTGTCCATGGAGTTTTCCAGTCAAGAATGCTGGAGCAGGTTGCCTTTTCATTCTCAAGGGGATCTTCCTGACCCAGAGATCAAACCCTTGTCTCTTGCGTCTCCTGCATTGGCGGGCGAGTTCTTTACCAGCTGAGCCACCAGGGAAGCCCTGCAATTTTCAATGATAGCTAACTTTAAAATAATCTTTAACTTTCCCAGTAATTTGGCTGGAAAAATGTTTGCATTATTGCTCTATTCCTCTGTTCATTCTTCCCTGCTCTGAAACCCTCTCTCTGAGGTACACAGGGCCTGGCTGTTTCTCACCCTGCTTTGCAAGCCTTGGGCGGTTTGGAGTCATGTGGATTTTGAGCTGAAGCAGGTAACAAGGTTCTCTCCAGGGATGGATTTTGGAGGGTCGTGTTGGCAAGTTCAGATCAGCTGAAACTATTTCTTTTAAGGCTTGGGTGTGTTTCAGAAAGGAAAATGGTTTCAGCCCAAATCCATTTGCAATACCAACCTTCCTCGTTGGGGAATTGAATGCTTAGCTAGTTTATTTTTGATGGTCAGTCTTCTGTGTGTTTTAAATGATTGCTGACTGGCCTAGAAGCCGAGTTTCTCCAGAAGGCATTTGGTGTTGTTCCATGATCTTCAAGGGAACTCTCACTTTTTGTGGAGGAGAAGAAGGAAGCTGTGGTTGGTCAAGGCTCTGCAATTTCTCTAAACTTACTCCACTGACTTTTGATGATTCTTCCCACCAACTTTAAAAAAAAAATTATTTATTTTTGGCTGTGCTGGGTCTTCGTTGCTGCCTGGGCTTGCTCTAGTTGCGGCAGGTGGGGGCTACTCTTCAGCTGCGATGTGTGGTCTTCTCACTGCAGTGGCTTCTCATGTGGCACTGCCAGGCTTTAGAGCACAGGCTCAGCAGTTGTGGTGCGCAGACTTAGTTGCTCCACAGCATGTGGGATCTTCCCAGAGCAGGGATCAAATCCATGTCTCCTGCATTGGCAAGTGGATTCTTTACCACTGAGCCACCAGGGAAGCCCCGCACCAATGCTTTCTTACTGAACATCTACTCTGTGCAAAGGACACAGCCTTTGGGATGGCAAGCAAGTCAACAGAGAGCTGAGGCATGGACTCTAAACAAGGCAGAACGTGAGGCTGGCCCTAAAAGAGACGTAAAGTGTTGTATGCATGGAGTGAAAGAGTCACTTCAGACTGGGTGGATCAGGGAGAGCTTTACAGAGAGTGTGACACTTGAGCTGGGAGTTGGAGAACAGCTTTGATTTGGCAGCTAGAGAAGGAGTCACCAAACTGAAACCTATGGGCCGAATCTGTCCTCTCCTCCTGTTTTAATAAATAAAGTTGTACTGGAACTCAGCCAGGATCATTTATTGATGTGTAATCTATGGCTGTTTTCACACAACAACAGCAGAGTTTAGTAACTGGGACAGAGACTGTATAGCTCTTAAAGCCAAAGAAAGTTGCCATCTAGCTTTTTACAGAAGCAGTACGTGACCCCTGGTTTAAAGTCAGTTGCTTGAGGGACTTGATATATGGCCTTGCTGTTTGGACTTGATGTAAGCCAAAGTATATGACTTCATTTGGCAGACATTCTGGAAACAGAATGTTTCTGAGCCTTGGGCGTATTTGGGTGTTGATGGTGGCACTGAACTTCAGGACCGAGAGTGTAGTTGATGAGCTGCAGAAGAAGGACGCTGCTGGTGGGAAAAGAAATTCAGAAGTTCATGTTGTCACCTAAGTAAAAAATAATGAATGTGGATTAGGAGGGTATCTGTGATGAAAGGGAGAGGACACACACATGAAAAAAAAAAATATTGTGAGTAAAGCTCTAGAAAGATGAACCAAAGGAAAGACAGAGTTGAGAATGACTCTCAGGTCTTGGGGGGCTTCCTTGGTGGTGCTCAGAGTAATGAACCCACCTGCCAGTGCAGGAGATATTAGAGACACAGGTTCAATCCCTGAGTCAGGGAAGATCCCCGGGAGGAGGGCATGGCAACCCATTCCAGTATTCTTGCCTGGAGAATCCCATGGACAGAGGAGCCTGGTGGGCTGCAGTCCACAGGGTTGCAAAGAGTCGGACACAACTGAAGTGACTTAGCACACACGTACTACAGTATTGAACCAGATGAGTAGGGATGTTAGTGATTCTTTCTCTGAAAATACATTCTCCTGAACAGGGCATATTTTCCTTTCTTCCACCCTACTCTGATTAGGAGGAAGGAAAAAGCTGGAGTGGCCCCATCACTCTGGGGCAGCTGGTGTTGGGAGGTGAGGTGGTCAGAAGCTATTGTTACAGAGGGAGTGAGACTCAAAGTCTCACCTGTGGAATAATATCTGTTCCCAGACAGGAAATCAACTTATGTCATCTCTGAGGGAAAAAAAACCACTCCATGAGTTGGAGGAGTGTCCTTATATTTCAGGTCATCTTACAGGACTGCCAGATAAAATATACATTGCCTGGTTAAATTTGAATTTCAGATCAACAAAGAATATTTTTTTATAAGTATCTTCCAAATATTACACAGGACCTATTTATACTAAAAATTATTTGTTCGTGATCTAAAATTCAAATTTAATTAGGTATCAGTTTCAGATCAACAATGAATAACTTTGTAATATATGTCCCAAATAGGGGATGTATTTATTAAAAAAGTATCTGCTGGTTATCTAAAATTCAAATGTCATTGACCTTTTTTCCCTCTAAATCTGACAACCCTATGTGTTTGGTAAACAGCTAAAGTTTTCACTTTGGGAGAGACTGAGCAAGAATCGGGACACCTGTATGTGGTTTTCCTCAGAGCAGTAGAGTTGACTCCTTCAGCCCTTCTGGAGCCCACGGTGGGCAGAAGAGAGCTCAGTGAATGTCAGGTCAGGTTGTGGGATGCTAATATAGAGGGCAGACAAAAGATGGGCCATGGGGTATATGTGGGGATGGGGGAGAAGTTTCCAGTGGTGGTGGATTGGGCAACCAGCTGGGGAACTTGATAAGGGAGTGTGTGGCCTATAGAGGTTTTGGATGAGAGAGAGGGAGTGAGTTCACGACAGGGACAAATTCCTTCGAGAGCCTCCTTTCAAAGACCTGATTTTGGAAGGAATTTTCTTGGAATAGTAGAAAGCAACAACTGTACTGGATAAAGGTCCCACCTTCTCATACTTGCTCCAGTGTGGAGATCTGTCTACCTCAGACCTCTGAGTCTGTGACCCACTGGCTCAGTGGCTGGAGGGCTGCATCGTCTCAGCTGTCTTGTAGAGCTGTGCGATCACTAACTTTATGTGTCAGTCTGACTAGGCTGTGGGGCCCAGTTGTTTGGTCAAGCATCAGTTCACATGTTGCTGTGGAAGGATTTTTTTAGAGGTGGTTATTGGGACGATCCCTTGGAGGAGGGAATGACAACCCACTCCAGTATTCTTGCCTGGAGAATCTCATGGACAGAGGAGCCTGGTGGGCTACAGTCCAAAAGGTCATAAAGAGTCAGATACAACTGAAGTGACTTAGCATGCAGCACACAACATTTAAGTCAGTAGACGTTGAGTAAATTAGATCACCCTCCATAATGTTGGTGAACCTCATCCAGTCAGTTGAAGGCCTTAGGATAAAAGGCTGAGGTCACCAGAAGAGGAAGCAAATCTGCCTCCTGATTGCCTTTGACGGAGGTTTGTGACATTGTGTAGGACACAGGGATCAAGACCATCCCCAAGAAAAAGAAATAGAGGAAAACAATAGAATGGGAAAAACTAGAGATCTCTTCAAGAAAATCAGAGATACCAAGGAAATATTTCATGCAAAGATGGGCTCAATAAAGGACAGAAATGGTAGGGACCTAACAGAAGCAGAAGATATTAAGAAGAGGTGGCAAGAATACACAGAAGAACTGTACAAAAAGATCTTCACAACCCAGATAATCACAATGGTGTGATCACTCACCTAGAGCCAGACATCCTGGAATGCAAAGTCAAGTGGGCCTTACGAAGCATCACTACCAGCAAAGCTAGTGGAGGTGATGGAATTCCAGTTGACCTATTTCAAATCCCGAAAGATGATGCTGTGAAAGTGCTGCACTCAATATGCCAGCAAATTTGGAAAATGCAGCAGTGGCCACAGGACTGGAAAAGGTCAGGTTTCATTCCAATCCCAAAGAAAGGCAATGCCAAAGAATGCTCAAACTACCACACAATTGCACTCATCTCACACGCTAGTAAAGTAATGCTCAAAATTCTCCAAGCCAGCCTTCAACAGTATGTGAGCCATGAACTTCCAGATGTTCAAGCTGGTTTTAGAAAAGGCAGAGGAACCAGAGATCAAATTGCCAACATCTGCTGGATCACTGAAAAAGCAAGAGAGTTCCAGAAAAACATCTATTTCTTCTTTATTGACTATGCCAAAGCCTTTGACTGTGTGGATCACAATAAACTGTGGAATATTCTGAAAGAGATGGGAATACCAGACCACCTGACCCACCTCTTGAGAAATCTGTATGCAGGTTAGGAAGCAACAGTTAGAACTGGACATGGAACAGACTGGTTCCAAATCAGGAAAAGAGTACATCAAGGCTGTATATTGTCACCCTGCTTATTTAACTTATATGCAAAGTACATCATGAGAAACACTAGGCTGGATGAAGCACCAGCTGGAATCAAGATTGCTGGGAGAAATATCAATAACCTCAGATATGCAGATGACACCATCCTTGTGGCAGGCAGAAAGTGAAGAAGAACTAAAGAGCCTCTTGATGAAAGTGAAAGAGGAGAGTGAAAAAGTTGGCTTACAGCTCAACATGCAGAAAACTAAGATCATGGCATCCGGTTCCATCACTTCATGGCAAATAGATGGGGAAACAGTGGCAGACTTTATTTTTTCGGCTCCAAAATCACTGCAGATGGTGACTGCAGCCATGAAATTAAAAGACGCTTTCTCCTTTGAAGAAGCTGTTCATTGGAAGGACTGATGTTGAAGCTGAAACTCTAATACTTTGGCCACCTGATGTGAAGAGCTGACTCATTGGAAAAGACCCTGATGCTGGGAAAGATTGAAGGCAGGAGGAGAAGGGGACGACAGAGGATGAGATGGTTGGATGGCATCACTGATTAGATGGACATGAGTTTGGGTAAACTCTGAGAGTTGTTGATGGACAGAGAGGCCTGGCGTGCTGCAGTCCTTGGGGTCACAAAGAGTCAGACACGACTGAGCAACTGAACTGAACTGAAGTGATTGCGTTTGAACTCAAGACTGTAGCATTGATCCCTGCCAGAATTTCCAGCCTGACAGCCTGCCCTGAAGACTCTGGACTTGTCAGCCCTCACAATCGCGTTATCCAATTCTTTAAAATAAAAGAAATCTCTTTCTCTATGTCTCTGTTTGTCACATATGTATACATACACACACACACCCACACACCCACTACACATACACATTCTGCTGGCTCTGTCTCTCTGGAGGGCCCTAGTATAGGCAGGCAGGCTATTCTGAGTAGCACTGACCCCCCATCGTCTTCCTCAGATTCTCACTGGGAGCTGGTTCTTGTGAGGCCACTGCTGGTTTCTCCCAGCACCAGATTCTTCTCCTTAACCCCAAGCCGGAGCAAGAGTAAAACCAGATTTCTTGCTTGCCCACACAGGCCATCAAGATACGTTCTTCAATGACAGGAAGGCAGGACCTGCTACACCTGGGTTACACATCTCAAAGCCGTCATGCCCGGGAGAAGGGTCATCCCCTGTTGTTGGATGGATGCAGCCTTTGCCTTGGAATCTGGGGAGTGAGACGTGCCCTTTGACCTCAGGCATACCTGCGACACAGAGTATGCTGTAGACTGTGCTGTTAAAATTGTGTAGGAAGACTGCTTCTCTGTATTTCTTTCCCTTCTTTATCCTGTCTCCTCACTGAAGAGAGGATGCAAACAAAGACGTGCAGGTTTATATTAAACATCTTTGGTGGATGGCGTGTCTGTCTGCTCTCCTCTCAGCTCCCTAGCAACAGCTATGTCATGCTTTTTTAAAGCTTTTCATGGAAATTCTAGCGTTTCTGGTACTCTCTCTCTCTCCAGGTTTGTTGTCTCTCAGTGTCTTTCCCTCTGCCTGTGTCTGTTTCTCCTTCTCCCCTCTCCTCCCCTACCTCTCTCTGTCTCTGTGCCTCTGCATGTTTCTTTCTCTCTGCTGTGATTTCCCACATTAGCCACTGTCCATTTCTTTGATTCCTTCTTGGCGACAAGAGTTACAGCACCATTATGCAGCAAGCAGTCCTGCTTCCCTGCTACCTTAAAATAAAAATGTTTCATGGTGACAAATGGCTATAGTTAACACTGAAGGTAAAATGCTTAGCAGGCAGGGGTGTAGCTGCGTCAGATTTCTCTGTCTGGCAAAAAACAGAATGTATCGTGAGAACCCCTAAAGAAAGATATATATATATATATATATATATATATATATATATATATATGAGGCATATATATATGTGTATATATATATATATACATATATGAGGCATATATATATATACATGTATATGAGGCATATATATATATACATATATATGAGGCATATATATATGTATATATATATATACATATATATATGGGAAAGCTGGTGATATTTATTTTTATTTTTAAACTTTTTGTATTGGGGTATAGTCGATTAACGATATTGTGATAGTTTCAGGTGATGCCACTGTTTTATTTTTAATTCAGTTTCTATAAATTGCAAAAGTAAGTTCTCAAAGGCAGAACAATAGTTATTCTTAGTTTACTAAGGTTTTGTCATAAGAAACTTAAAAAATATTAGCAGATTAAAAAATCTTGTTTTACATTTTCTGTTTTCCTTTGATTATAAAAAAATCAATGCCCAAAATAAGGTGGTCTGAATTCAGGAAGGCATATAATCTTTTTTGTACCCCAGTGGCTGAAGTTTCCACATTGTATCAGAAAAGCCCCAATTAAAGTAAAAAAAAAAAGAAAATGATTTTTTCTAGACTTCCTTTCCCTTTCTACCACTAAGAGGAGAAAAAAAATCCTAATGTCCAAGAGATCTTCCAACCTAAAGCTGTTTGCATGCACGTGTGTGTGTGTGTGTATGTGTGTTTTGCACGCTGCACGTATGTCTCCGCCTGTGCAGATGGCTACTCCACCAGCACTGCATGTGTATCTCTGAAAGTTGTCTGGGTTGTGCGCATGGAAAGAAGAAAACAAGAGAGGGAGGTGGAAAACCACACAAGCCTAAATCAAAAGCAAGCGTCATATGTGCCATGAGGAAAGCAGGCGGGCCTTGTTTCCATGCACACGCCACTGTGTCTTTGCCGCCCAGACTGATCTTTGAAATAAAATAAGGAAGCATGGCAAGCTAACTGAAACATAGGTAGAAATAATGTATTTGGGTTTCAGAAAGAAAAAAAAAAATTAACCTGGCATAGCTTGAAAGGCAACCCATTTCATAACAACACATGTGCAAAGAATTAGAATAATTGCAGTGCACACATCGGTAACAGACAGAGTGAACAATGAATATTAAAAACACATTCCTAGCACTGGCCCCATGGCTTGGCAGCAGCACGCAGCATGGAGACCTGCACGGGAGTCAGAGGAAGGCACTTGGCTTCCAGAGCTGTCAGGGCTTGGCAGGAGCCGAGGAGGAGAGAGGCGGACAGAAGGTGGCAGGGACCGTCCCCATCCCGGCGACTCCTCTCTCCCACTGACAGCGCCCTAGGGTGGCTTCAGGAGGGGAGCACAGAGGAAGTCTGCCTCCAGCCTCCTGGGGCTCTGGTTCAGAGCTGAATCCAAGCCAGGCTGAGAAGGAGGAGGGCTGAGGATAGAAAAACAAACACCAAGAACAGACAGAAGGTAACGCTGGGAACACCCAGACGGTGCCCTGGGCGGGCGTCCCAGGCCTCTCTCTCAAGGCTCGCCTCCAGCAGGATCCAGCAGGTTGGACTTCACTGCTTTGGAGACAGAAACTGGGAACACGTTTTTCTCCTGTGGACTAAATACATGGTTCTGCCTTTTTGCCTTCAGTATTTGCTACGCGGTGGCATTAAAGTCTGCAGCAGGGTGAATTCTCCTGGTGATTTGTTCTGAAGCCTTCAAAGGCACATTAACCAAACACCCAAGGTACACAAAGATCTTTTCACCGTGAATCCTTCCCATTGTCACCAAAGACAAAAGCCCTTCTCTTAAGTACAGCTTTGGTTGAGAATGTTCAGATTTTGTCTCTTGCCATTGGCAAGGAATTGACTTTTGAATCCTTGCAACTTTGGCAATGAGACAGGCCAGAGGGTGAGAATCTCTACCCAGAGAGTTTGGTTCACACACTGGGAGCTGAGACCCATGGATTCTTACCCTGTGGACCATGAACATCCAAGGAGTTGGTGAAGCAGAATTCAGGAACATCCATACATGTGGATGGGAAAAAAATAACATCTTTATTTTTGCTGATATCTGAGATTTAGCATTCCCTTACATTACAGGTATAGGAAACAAACCATTATAGTACTAGTAATACGTATGTCTTTATCACCGGTAAAACTCATGGATATTTTCATGTCATTTTGCTGTTGTTTCAGATATCTCTAATTACTATCTATGCTCATCACTACTAGGAATTTTGGTAATTATTAGACCTGCCACAAGATCTTGTTGTCTTGTGCACTAGCGAAGAAGCACATATTAAAATAATTTGTTAACTATATTCTAATATATTATTTTCCCTTGACATGTTACATACTGCATTTTATTATTTTTAAAAAGATTATTCTGAGAAGAGTACACAGGCTACTTGGCCTCACTGCAGAGGCCTCCATGGCACACGCAACATCTACCTGAAGAAGGATCTACCTGCTCCAGTCTCTAGAGCAGTCATGGGCTGGTGCTTGCCAGCGTCACAGAGAGCTTCCTCAGTGGGTCGGCCTTAGGCTTGTATCCACATAAGAGGGAGAGAAGGGGACCGCAAACATACATTTCAAGGCCCAACATTGAAGACTTAACAGAGGAGCTTCTGACTTGTCCTTTCTTAAGAGATGCTCAATAAACCTTAGCATCTTCTAGACAAAAATTTGCATTATCTCTTCAGTGATTTGTGGCACAGCTTCAAAATGGTTTCATTAAAAAGAAAATATTGGGGGAGAATGGATACATGTACATCTATGACTGAATCCCTTTGCTGTCCACCTGGAAATATCACAGCATTGTTAACTGGCTATATTCCAATATAAAATAAAAAGTTAAAAAATAAACTCCTCAAACAACTTCTCCAGTTTCTCCAGATGTTGGCCAAGAGTGTCTGCCATAAAATCACAGTTGATAGGGTAGAGAAAGGCTAATGAGGAACTAACTATATTTGCCAGTTTCCAAACTGAAGGTAGCAGGAACAGCTGGTGATAGACACAAAGTCCGATGCTGTAAAGAGCAATATTGCATAGGAACCTGGAATGTTAGGTCCATGAATCAAGGCAAACTGGAAGTGGTCAAACAGGAGATGGCAAGAGTGAACGTTGACATTCTAGGAATCAGCGAACTAAGATGGACTGGAATGGGTGAATTTAACTCAGATAACCATTATATCTACTACTGTGGGCAAGAATCCCTTAGAAGAAATGGAGTAGCCATCATGGTCAACAAAAGAGTCCGAAATGCAGTACTTGGATGCAATCTCAAAAACGACAGAATGATCTCTGTTCGCTTCCAAGGCAAACCATTCAATATCACGGTAATCCAAGTCTATGCCCCGACCAGTAATGCCCAAGAAGCTGAAGTTGAAAGATTCTATGAAGACCTACAAGACCTTCTAGAACTAACACCCAAAAAAGATGTCCTTTTCATTATAGGGGACTGGAATGCAAAAGTAGGAAGTCAAGAAACACCTGGCGTAACAGGCAGGTTTGGCCTTGGAATACAGAATGAAGCAGGACAAAGGCTAATAGAGTTTTGCCACGAGAACGCACTGGCAATAGCAAACACCCTATTCCAACAACACAAGAGAAGACTCTACACGTGGACATCACCAGATGGTCAACACCGAAATCAGATTGATTATATTCTTTGCAGCCAAAGATGGAGAAGCTCTATACAGTCAGCAAAAACAAGACCGGGAGCAGACTGTGGCTCAGATCATGAACTGCTTATTGCCAAATTCAGACTTAAATTGAAGAAAGTAGGGAAAACCACTAGACCATTCAGGTATGACCTAGATCAAATCCCGTATGAGTATACAGTGGAAGTGACAAATAGATTTAAGGGACTAGACCTGATAGACAGAATGCCTGATGAACTATGGACAGAGGTTCGTGACATTGTACAGGAGACAGGGATCAAGAAAATCCCCAGGAAAAGAAATGCAAAAAAGCAAAATGGCTGTCTGAGGAGGCCTTACAGATAGCTGGGAAGAGAAGAGAAGCGAAAAGCAAAGGAGAAAAGGAAAGATATTCTCATCTGAATGCAGAGTTCCAAAGAATAGCAAGGAGAGATAAGAAAGCCTTCCTCAGCGATCAGTGCAAACAAATAGAGGAAAACAACAGATTGGGAAAGACTAGAGACCTCTTCAAGAAAATTAGAGATACCAAGGGAACATTTCACGCAAAGATAGGCTCGATAAAGGACAGAAATGGTATGGACCTAACAGAAGCAGAAGATATTAAGAAGAGGTGGCAAGAATACACAGAAGAACTGTACAAAAAAGATCTTCACGACCCAGATAATCACGATGGTGTGATCACTCACCTAGAGCCAGACATCTTGGAATGTGAAGTCAAGTGGGCCTTAGAAAGCATCACTACGAACAAAGCTAGTGGAGGTGATGGAATTCCAGTTGAGCTATTTCAAATCCTCAAAGGTGATGCTGTGAAAGTGCTGCACTTGATATGCCAGCAAATTTGGAAAACTCAGCAGTGGCCACAGGACTGGAAAAGGTCAGTCTTCGTTCCAATCCCAAAGAAAGGCAATGCCAAAGAATGCTCAAACTACCGCACAATTGCACTCATCTCACATGCTAGTAAAGTAATGCTCAAAATTCTCCAAGCCAGGCTTCAGCAATACGTGAACCATGAACTTCCAGATGTTCAAGCTGGTTTTAGAAAAGGCAGAGGAACCAGAGATCAAATTGCCAATATCCGCTGGATCATCGAAAACGCAAGAGAGTTCCAGAAAAACATCTATTTCTGCTTTATTGACTATGCCAAAGCCTTTGACTGTGTGGATCACAATAAACTGTGGAAAATTCTGAAAGAGATGGGAATACCAGACCCTCTGACCTGTCTCTTGAGAAACCTGTGTGCAGGTCAGGAAGCAACAGTTAGAACTGGACATGGAACAACAGACTGGTTCCAAATAGGAAAAGGAGTACGTCAAGGCTGTATATTGTCACCCTGCTTATTTAACTTATATGCAGAGTACATCATGAGAAACGCTGGGCTGGAAGAAACACAAGCTGGAATCAAGATTGCCAGGAGAAATATCAATAACCTCAGATATGTGGATGACACCACCCTTATGGCAGAAAGTGAAGAAGAACTAAAGAGCCTCTTGATGAAGGTGAAGGAGGAGAGTGAAAAAGTTGGCTTAAAGCTCAACGTTCAGAAAACTAAGATCATGGCATCTGGTCCCATCACTCCATGGGAAATAGATGGGGAAACAGTGGAAACAGTGTCAGACTTTACTTTTTTGGGCTCCAGAATCACTGCTGATGGTGACTGCAGCCATGAAATTAAAAGACGCTTACTACTTGGAAGGAAGGTTATGGCCAACCTAGATAGCATGTTTAAAAGCAGAGACATTACTTTGCCAACAAAAGTCCGTCTAGTCAAGACTATGGTTTTTCCAGTGGTCATGTATGGATGTGAGAGTTGGACGGTGAAGAAAGCTGAGCGCCGCAGAATTGATGCTTTTGAACTGTGGTGTTGGAGAAGACTCTTGAGAGTTTCTTGGACTGCAAGGAGATCCAATCAATCCATTCTAAAAGAGATCAATCCTGGGTGTTCATTGGAAGGTCTGATGTTGAAGCTGAAGCTCCAATACTTTGGCCACCTCATGCGAAGTGTTGACTCATTGGAAAAGACCCTAATGCTGGGTAGGATTGGGGGCGGGAGGAGAAGGGGACGACAGAGGATGAGATGGTTGGATGGCATCACCAACTCGATGAACATGGGTTTGGGTAGACTCCGGGAGTTGTTGATGGACAGAGAGGCCTGGCGTGCTGCAATTCATGGGGTCGCAGAGAGTCGGACACAACTGAGCGACTGAACTTAAACTGAACTGAAGAGAATCAGATAAAACAAGACAACATAGTGATGACATCTTTTATATTAAGGACTCAGCTAGGGGAACTGATTAGCTTCCCTGGTGGCTCACTGGTAAAAAATCTGCCTACCAATGCAGGAGATGCAAGTTCCATCCCTGGGTCAGGAAGATCCCCTGAGAAAGGAAATGGCAACCCACTCCAATATTCTTGCCTAGAAAATCCCATGGACAGAGGAGTCTGGCGGGCTATAGTCCGTGGGGTTGCAAAGAGTCAGACATGTCTTAGGAACTAAACGACAACACAGCAACAAATCCTGCTGAACTCTTGTACCAATGCAGAATCTAGCAGTAGAAGGAGTGCTGGAACAAACAGGCCTAATCACAATCCTCAAAAATATGAAGCTCAGCATCTGACTGACAAGGGGCAAAAATACTGTCCTAAAAGAAAATATGTAGAATATTAGCAATCTTCATAGACACTATTTTTTTTAACTGGGAGAGAGATAATATTTTACTAGAGTTCTTGATACAATCATATAAGAAAGTCAGGAGATATACAGAGTAAGATATATAGATGATAGGTAGATGAGTAGATAGATGATTTGGTAAGATCAGTCCGTCTAGTCAAGGCTATGGTTTTTCCAGTGGTCATGTATGGATGTGAGAGTTGGACGGTGAAGAAAGCTGAGTGCCAAAGAATTGATGCTTTTGAACTGCGGTGTTGGAGAAGACTCTTGAGAGTCCCTTGGACTGCAAGGAGATCCAATCAATCCATCCTAAATGAGATCAATCCTGGGTGTTCATTGGAAGGTCTGATGTTGAAGCTGAAACTCCAATACTTTGGCCGCCTCATGTGAAGGGTTGACTCATTGGAAAAGACCCTAATGCTGGGTAGGATTGGGGGCGGGAGGAGAAGGGGACGACAGAGGATGAGATGGTTGGATGGCATCACCGACTCGATGGACATGGGTTTTGGTAGACTCCGGGAGTTGTTGATGGACAGAGAGGCCTGGCGTGCTGCAATTCATGGGATCACAAAGAGTCGGACACGACTGAGCGACTGAACTGAACTGAACTGAACTGAGATCTATTATGTGTCAGACACTACATTTGTTTTTAAGATATACTCATCTATCTCATTGAATCTCTCAGCATTTGCATGAGCTATTATTAGCTCAGGTTTTTCAAATGGGGGTAAGCTTAGCGAATGAAATAATTTGATTGAGGTCACAGAGCTAATCAGTGGGATTTAAACACAGGCTTGTCTGACCCCCAGAGCCACTATTCCGTTTTTTCAAGTGGCTCCAATTATTAAAAAAAAAATTACCCTGACTAAATCTTTAAAACACAACAAGTTGTTTATAGGAGTTGAAGGATCAAATTTCAAGTTGCAAACATAAATGGCAATGTGGTAACAGGTTACAAACTTATAAAAGAAACTTTATGACATCCCAGCAAAATTGTTTCTCATGTACTGAAAGTCAAATGGGCTTGTCCAACTATTTTAATCATTAATATTAATATATTAATTTAATCATTTTATATAAGTAGGTATAAAAGCAGGCACCTGGAATTTGAGGTCCTTAAATATGTAGTAGTTGCCTGTACATACCTATTTTCAGAATGTGAAATTGTCATCTCTGATTATTATAAAATTATATAAAATTTGGTGTATGAGACTAAATTTCATTATGTTCAAAGTGTGCTTTTGTGCCAATTGCCACCTCTTAACTACTGTGTCTGCAGAGTACCCAAGGTTAGAGCTGAGGTCTTGATGATAGCTATCAACAATTAGGTATAAAATAACAGTAGAAAATCTCAAGCTTATGCCAAGATATCCATCATGGAATTTCTGCTCTTCATGATCCGTGTATCTTCTCCCATTTTAAGTAAAGTCATGATGAGAGAATGAGCACATTTTGTTCTCCTTAAAATAATCTCTCTTCATCAAATCACAGCTAGGTATTGTAATCTATATGCTACAGACATTAGGTGCCACTTTGGGATGATCTCCAAGACCTTGCCCAGCCCTAACTTTCTCTGATTCCAGGAACTGAACAATTGCCAAGAAAGAAAAGCCCCCAAGGGGGTCTTCACAAGGCCTTATAGCTGTCAGAACTTAAAGGGTCCTTGACTTGAGTTCTGCTTTGGGAGACTACCCCTGAGTTCTTTTATGCTGCAGGAGTTATTCAGTCAGTATGAAAAACAGGGACAAGTTGTAGGATTTCAAAGACTAAGTAAATAACCTATGATCAGAAAATTCAATTTGTACATGAGGTGGAGAAAGACATCCTGCCATTAAGCAGTCAGATGGAAAACATGCAAACCACAGTTTGTGGAAGAGAAAAGGAGCATTAAAAACCCTTGCCCAGAAGCATAGGCAAGTGCAGGAAGCATGCTCAGCAAAGTTAATGTGTCTGTTGTAAATGTGGGAAGTGGGAGCCACAACACTGATTGCAATTCCAAACTGTGTGATAATCAGAGACAGCACTGGCGGGCTAGTCCCTCTAATGAGGAGCACTGGGGAATCTCTGAGATTTCTGGTCCAGTGATTGGCCAAGATAGCAGAAGGCACAATCTGAGAGGGTCACCTTATTCAAGAAAGATCAGAAAGATCAGATCTCCTCTGGGAATAGAAAAAAAAAAGCTCATGATAAAGCATATATTAAATATTGCTGCAGAAGATCTCAGATTTGCTGTAATGGAATGATAGCAAAAATTATACTGGCAATAAGAATCACCCGTGTATCCAAAAATGAATATTACCTAGTGCAAATACTGGCAAGTACTGCCTTATTATTCTAGCGTGCCCTCTTTTTCACATCAAGGAGACTGTGGTGCATACAATTAGACCCCATTACACCATTACTGTTTTGATATCTGTTGTAATATTGGGGTGGTGTCATCAGGGCCACTGTTAGTCCATTTGCCACCTTGGTGTAGATTTGAAAGAGAAAGTTCCTTCTTCCAGGTGGCTGCTGCTGCTGCTGCTGCTGCTAAGTCGCCTCAGTCGTGTCCGACTCTGTGCGACCCCATAGACGGTAGCCCGCCAGGCTCCGCCGTCCCTGGGATTCTCCAGGCAAGAACACTGGAGTGGGTTGCCATTGCCTTCTCCAGTGCATGAATGGGAAAAGTGAAAGTGAAGTCGCTCAGTCGTGGGTGGAGGCAGCCCCAAATGGAGCATGCAGTTTGGCAAACAGAAGGTGGCCTGGGTTTTAGTCTCTTTCTCACTCTCAGTTGGATGCCCTTCCGCAGTCCGAGGAGCAGCGTTCTTGCAGGTTTCCCAGGGTCAGCCCTGCTGGGTCTTAGGTTCCATTATACATCAGTGGGCATGGCCAATGCTGCTGGGGTCTAGCCATATCCCTTCAGCCACCTACAGCTTCAGTATTCAGCTTTGTGTGTAAACTAAGACTTCCTAACTCAGGCTCCTGATTCTGTCTGCCTGAGGGCTTTTTCTAGCTCCAGGAGCATGCTAGATGAGACAGGGATTAATGCCCAGGAACGGTCTTCAGTCACAGAGTGGTGGAATGGAGTTGGTAGGTACATTCCCTGGCCTCCTCATCCCGAGGAGGGTCAAAGTAAGGGGCATTTTCTCAGTGTCACACGGAGTCCTCAGCAGGATCAAGCCCCCAGTTGCCTAGAGTGACCATCTGCTTGTTAACACTTCCTTTGTTGACTTCCTTCCCTTCCTTGTTCCATTTCCTCACTCCCTCTCTCCATATTTCCTGGGATTACTTCTAAATCCTTGCACCCAAATCATTGTCTCTCTGAGCCTGCTTTTGGGGGAATCCATATTAAGACCCTGGACTTCCTCACTATAATTCTACCTCTTGGCTTGATGTACCTGCCAGTGTTTGCAGCTTTAAATCTAATCTGACCAACATGTTGAAATTTTTCATGAATTGAAGTATTCTTTCACAAGTCAGATGACATTAAGAAAGGAACAAACCACACCGTAAAGAAAGAAGAGGCAAAATGGTGACCTGGAGAACTCACAATGGGAAAAGAGTCCCACAACTGTCTTAAAGAAAATGTACTTACTTAAAGGAAAAGCAAACCATATGTCCTTTCAGCAGTGGGGGTTGGGAGAGGTGCTTATTAATATTTAGGCAGTTGTATTTTGGCTTTGGATTTAGTACAATGGTCCTAGTTGTGAGGCTGGGAGGACTGAGTGAAGACAGGGGCTAGAGTGCAGCAGCTTGGCAGAGACAGGCCAGGAGGTGCAGCCAATGGCTGTGGGAAAAGACACCATGTGGAGGAGGTGCTGCTTGTCCATCCATCCATCAAGTTTTGAAGTTATTGCCACGTGTAGGGACTCAACACAGGCATTATGGAGCCCTTACTATATGCACATAGGCTAAGCACAGCGTGGACACTGCTTCTTGGGGACCGAAGAAAGAACAGAATACAAACTCTACCCACAAGGAACTTGCAGACTAATTGAGGACATAGGACATGGCAAGACATCGGCAGGGGCCAACATAACTATCCACAAACAAGGCTGCCTGCTAGACTCTAAGAATCTTAAGGGCAGGACTGTATTTTTCATATCTTCATATGACCTGCAAGACAATGCCTTGGATACAGTAGGTGCTCATAGATAGGTGGTGTTTGCATCACCCAACAAAGAATCTCATTCTATCAATATAACGAAAATTTCATGAAAAGATAGAGAAGGCAGAAACACCTGTGGCTGGGGGAATACTGGAGGGCTTCATGGAAGAGGTGGCTTTGGAGCTACTTGACAGTTCCGAAGTCAAATACACCCAAGCAAAATGGCCCATTGGGTTTTCCTTTGCTTTTCAGCAGAGATCTTGACTGAAGTTTGGAGATAGGTCCTTCCTTCAGCATTTCTTGGTATCTGAAAGTGAAAGTGTTAGTTGCTCAGTCATGTCCAGCTCCTTGCAACACTATGAACTGTAGCCTGCCAGGCTCCTCTGTTCATGGAATTCTCCAGGGAAGAATACTGGAGTGGGTTGCCATTCCCTTCTCCAGGGGATCTCCCAACCCAGGGATTGAACCTAGGTCTCTTTCATTGCAGGCAGATTCTTTACCACCTGAGCCACCAGGGAAGCCCTTCTTGGTATTTAATGAATGCCTATTCAACTTGGACTTTTTAATATTTTCAAAAATGGTTTGCTATTAAAACATCCTAAGTCAGAGCCCTTTCTTCTCTTGACATCGATCGAAGGATATTATTTTACTGCTTTTCCTGCAGCTGAGGGACCATTGTTACTTTATACTTCATTGTTGTTGAGAGATGCGCTTACACACACAAGGATACATTTGAATGTGGGAAACTAAAAAGATGGGAAAACACACCCTCTTTAGGAAAGCTGAGCCTCCCAAAAAGAAAAGGAGAGGCTGCCAGGTAGATTTATGTTTTAACTTCTGATCCTTCTTGTTCCCAGCTTGTAGCCACCTAACCCCTCACACCCTGGCTCACTTTTCCTCTGCCAGGAATCACAGTAGTGCTCTCAGTCGGTTCTCCACGGATAAACAAGGGAACAGCATGGGTTTCTGTGGAAGACCTTGATTTGGGGAAACCCTCAGACAAGCAGCGGTCCCTGCTGACCCAGCAGGATTTGCACCTGCCATGTGGATAAACTACCTTTTCATGAATTGAGGAACCACACGGCATTGCCATTTCTGGGGGTCAACAATTGGCTGAACTGCAGTCATTTTACATGGCTTGAACTAACAGTTTAAAAAATAAAAAACTAATTATTTGGGTTGTGCTGGGTCTCTGTTGCTTTTCGGACCTTCCTCTAGTCGCGGCAAGCGGGGATGATCTCGAGTTGCGGTGTGTGGGCTTCTCATGGCGGTGGCTCCTCTTGTTGCTGTAGGGCGCGCAGGCTCAATAGTGCGGCACACGCACTTGGTTGCTCCGCGGCATGTGGGATCTTCCCAAACCAGGGACCAAACCCCTGCCCCCTGCACTGGCAGGTGGATTCTTTACCACTGAGCCACTAGGGCAGCCCTGAGCTAACAGTTCTGTAGAAAAACTAGCCCCTCAACTAAGAAAAGGGCTTCCCTGATAGCTCAGTTGGTAAAGAATCGCCTGCAATACAGGAGACCAGGTTCAATTCCTGGGTCGGGAAGATCCGCTGGAGAAGGGAAAGGCTACCCACTCCTGTATTCTTGGGCTTCCTTTGTGGCTCAGCTGTTAAGAATCTGCCTCCAATGAGGGAGACCTGGGTTCGATCCCTGGGTTGGGAAGATCCTTCTCTGGCTACCCACTCCAGTATTCTGGCCTGGAGAATTCCATGGTCTGTATAGTCCATGGGGTTTCTAAGAGTTTGACATGACTGAATGACTTTCAGTTTCACTTTCAACTAAGAAAATGAATAAATCAATCTTGAGGCATTTCTTCTTTCTTCTGATTTCCATTGTGGCATTGAAATCTGTCCACATAGCAGGCATGCGCTGCATGAGAACTCTTAGTGAGTCTAAGGAGGTCACCGCAGGCAGAGTAGGTTTAAGTGTCTCAGTCCATGAAGAGAGATGGGCAGGAAACATCATGCCTGTGCCGAGATCAGTTAATGGTCATGCCTCTCACAACCCCTTCCAGTGAGTTCTTCCAGAAGGCAGATCCAAACTCTTGCCACTCTGGGATCAGTCAGCTTCTCTGCATCCTTCTCTCTTACTTCTAGACCTGCAGAGACCCCTTTATTTGGATCTCTCCCCAGGCTTCTCTAGCTCTGCTTCTGTTCACAGATTCCCTTCTCTTCTCCTTACCTCTCCAGTGAGATCATGTTCTAAACATTTAGGCTTATGCTAACCATTTGGCCTTGGAGACTTTTCTGCTTACTGATTATAAATTGAACTTCCCCTGGGCAAGGTAAAGGAAAGCTACTTATATGGGCCAAGGGTAGCAGGAGGAAAAAGTGGAGAAAAAAGTAGTTAACATCACAAAATCATTAGCCACAAGGAGAATTTCTGAGAGAGGGGTCATGGTTAGAAATACATCTAGAACTTCTCCTTAATAATTTTTCCCAGGACAGAGTTTAATTCTCTTGATGCCTTAGAGTGCTTTAAGACCCGTAGAGCAAACTACTAGAATAATTTGCCTCCAGGGCCTCTTCTTCAGGAGAAGTGAATTAGTATGACCTGTACCCCACAAAAGACGCAAGACCGGTATGGGTTTGTGAGATGGATTGGGGTTGGTTCCTATCTTGTCTAAACTGGCTCATGAAAAATAATCCTAATAAAAAGGACAGGAATCTTTTCTAGACATTTAGAATCAGAGCAGGACAGTCCAAAGGACCTTCCTCTCTGAGCCCTAAGGTACTCTTTACATTCCTTTTGATTCTCAGGGCCATTCAGAATTTTTGTTTCAAGACTGCTTCAGACTCTTTTCCTCCTGTTCACATGTGGGTGGCACTGGTTTATATTTAAATTTATTTTTTGACTTAACTTTCTGTTTTCCCAGTTACCCAGGTGATTGATTCAGTTGGTTTAAAAGCCACATTCAGAAGCCTTCCCTCTTCCATGCACCACTGGCAGCCAATGTTTCTGGTCTGACTCAGAGAGCCTCCGTCTTTGTGGAGGTCGCCATGGCACGGGCCGGTCCTCACTGGCGTTCCCTCCTGCGCCAGCTCTGCCAAAGAAGCGTCTGCAGGGGTGAGTTAGAGGACATGCGAGGCGTTTAGAAGTCAGAGTTTCAGCCAGGCCTCCTGACAGTCTGTGAAACTGCCATGATTTAGAGAAGCCAGTGAGCAACAGAAATGGACAGCCCAGCTGACATACAGTGCTCCAGAGTTTTCTGTCAAACAATGTTGTTTTCTGACAACAACTTTGAGAAATAGACAGAAGGGCCACCCAAGAGGATTATGCATCCATGAGAAAAATGCTATGCCAGATAGGAAATGAGAGATAGTAAAAATGGACTAAGGTATCTTGTGGAGTCAGGAGAATAAAACATTTACGGAAAAATCTTCATTTGGAGCTGAGAGTCTGAATGCCAACAACATCAACAACATCAACAACAACAAACTTGCAGCTCACTGAGTTAGGATACGCTCCTTCCTTAGTTGCTCCGTGTGTAAGAGGAGGTGAGGAGATTCCTAGCTTGTTGTGAAGAAAAAGCTTCAGAGGGAGGGAGAGGGGGCAGGCCCAGACTTGGTGGGGCTGAGCTGTGAGCAGATGAAAAACTAAATCAACAGAAGCGGTGATGAAATGCTTCTAAATGGCCTCAGAAGGACTTGGAATGCCACTCTGTATGCACTATCTGACCATTTAATCTCTGTGTGTGAAAGAAGACTGCAACGTGGCTTTTCTTCTTCAGCTCTGTACAGGAGGCAGTAGAGGTTGAAAGATGGCAGTGAATGGCACATTCACCTCATGAGTACAGAACTGAAAGGTGTTGAAAAACAGAGGAAAATCTTTCTCTTTTTTGGCCATCTATTCAGTACCACAATTATAGTTGTCAACCTTGAGGTCATAGGTTTAGCAAGTTTTTCCACTTACAGGGAAAAAAGATGTTATTTGTGTGTGGCGGGGGGAATTTAACCTTTTCTTTTTAACCAAGAACTCTTAAGCAAATAATTTTTCATGGTCCTGGGAGTTATGGGACCAATTTCAGATCTTGAACTCACTTGCTGTCCAAAAATGGGGTGGGCATCTTTATTCTCCTTTATGGTTACCTCAGGGAGGATGTAATTCTTAGCAGTGCCTCACAGCAGAAGGGCTAGACAGCTTGTTTCTGGGTTTGAGAAGGGACCATGAGACTAGAGAGCTATAACCCAGAGCAGAACACAGGTTTCTGCGCCAGTTCTCACCACTCTCCTCTCACTATTAGAGTTTGGACAGTCTGACAGTGACTGAAATTTTCCTGGGGAAGATCAACAATCAGATATTGACAAAGCACCAAGAGAAGGAAGTTGCTTACTCTGGAAATATCAGGACAGAGGACTTCCCTGGTGGTCCAGTGGCTAAGACTCCAAGCTCCCAATGCAGGGGGTCTGGGTTCAATCCCTGGTCAGGGAACTAGATCCTACATGCTACAACTAAAGATCCTGAATGCTGCAACCAAATTAATAAATAAAGTAAATATATTTTTTAAAAGAAAGAGGATGACCCTATGAAGAATTAGGAAATGAATAACGGCCAAAGAGAGATTTTTACAAGTGATCCAAAACTATATATAGACATGGCTGGGTTGTAAGTATGTGCCTCAGAAATGGCCACTGAGGGGTCAGTCTACCCCTCCAGTTCATGGCTAGGCCCCTCCCCACACCCATGACCTCCCAGCCCTGGTACCCATGGTGACCATGTAGCCAATGAGAAGAGCCAGAATCCTGTAACCTGGGCATATAACCACAGTGCATGCTTATCACTCAGTGATTTCATTTTCTTGGACAAATTGCTTAATCTTGTCTGATCCCCAGTTATCTCCTCAGTGAAATGGGGATGCTCAAATTAAGCTATACTAAAGATTTCCTTGAGAGTCAACTACAAGAATACAAAAAAGAAGACCTAAGCCAAAGGCTACTGAAGACTTCTATATACAACTGTGAGGTCTATAAAAATCAAGATGGAAGATCAGCACTCTGTAGAACATTCCTTCACTGCATGCATTGCTGTTCAGTCGCTCAGTCACGTCTGACTCTTTGCAGCCCCATGGACTGCAGCACACCAGGCTTCCCTGTCCTTTGCCATCTCCTGGAGCTTGCTCAAACTCATGTCCATTGAATTGGTGATGCCATCTAACCATCTCATCCTCTGTTGTCCCCTTCTCCTCCTGCCTTCTATCTTTCCCAGCATCAGGGTCTTTTTTAATCAGTCATTTCTTTGCATCAGGAGCCCAAAATATTGGAGCTTCAGCTTCAGCATCAGTCCTTCCAGTGAATGTTGAGGGTTGATTTCCTTTAGGATTGACTGGGATGACCTCCTTGCAGTCCAAGGGACTCTCAAGACTCTTCTCCAACACCATAGTTCAAAAGCATCAATTCTTCAGTGCTCAGCCTTTTTTATGGTCCAACTCTTACATCCATACATGACTACTGGAAAAACCATGGCTTTAACTATATGGACCTTTGCCAGCAAAGTAATGTCTCTGCTTTTTAATACCCTAAGTTTGTCATAGCTTTTCTTCCAAGGAGCAAATGTCTTTTAATTTCATGGCTGCAGTCACCACCTGTAGTGATTTTGGAGCCCAAGAAAATAAAGTCTGTCACTGTTTCCGTTGTTTCCGCATCTATATGCCATGAAGTGATGGGACCAGATGCCATGATCTTTGTTTTCTGAATGTTGAGTTTTAAGCCAGCTTTTCACTCTCCTCTTTCACCTTCATCAAGAGGCTCTTTAGTTCCTCTTTGCTTTCCACCATAAGAGTGGTGTCATCTGCATATATGAGGTTATTGATATTTCTCCCGGCAATCTTGATTCCAGCTTGTGCTTCATCCATCCCGACATTCTGCATGATGTACTCTGCATATAAGCTAAATAAACAGAGTGCAATATGCAGCCTTGACACATTGTGTGTGTGCGTGTGTGCTTCAGTCATGTCTGACTCTTTTGTGACCCGATGAATTGTAGCCTATCAGGTTACTCTGTCCATGGAATTCTCCAGGCAAGAATACTGGAGTGGTAGCCATTCCCTTCTCCAGGAGATCTTCCTGACCCAGGGATTGAACCTAGGTCTCCTACACTGCAAGGAGATTCTTTACCATCTGAGCCACCAGGGAAACCCTCTGCATAGTATGATGCAATTAATTACAAATGTAGAGGTAACTGATGATGGTTTTAAGAGCTGCTGAAAGTATTTGTGGACTTTTACTTTTTGATAGTCCTTGTTATGAGCCTAGATACCTTTTAGTTTTCTTGAGAAGGTACCATGTTGCATAAAGCCCACCACTTTTCCTTGTAAGGGTTTCCAGACCATTTTATATGTGCTGATTTTTTAAAAATTGAGATATAATTGACATATAAGACATATAACAGTATATTAGTTTCAGGTGTACAACATAATGCTTCAATTTATGTACATGCTGCCAAATGATCACCATGAAAAGTCTAGTTAACATCCATTATCACACATAGTTACAATTTTTTTTCTTGTGATGAGAACTTTTCAAATCTACTCTCTTAGCCACTTTCAAATATACAATACAGATTACTAACTATAGGCCCTCTTCTTTATGTATCACATGGTACCCATTTCCCCTAAAGGAGAGTAACAGTTTTACTTAGCAGTTCCCCCCAGTCTTTCCAACAATTGAGATTTTAGAATTATTTTCATTAAAGGTATGTTGTTTGGACTGTGCAGGAAAAAAGTGTTTGTTCTCTATTGAGACTTGGCACATTTTCATAAATCCCAAGCCTTGTTTGAGATGTCAAAAAACCCTATTTTTCAGATCTCAGACCCTGTAGATCAATGTCATTAAAACAAAGAAGCAGAAGGAAAAACACATCACCCTGGAACCACCTTGTCTTAGGCTGAGTTATCTAAAGGCAGTGGAGCTTGTTTCTGCCTTCACCTGTGGCACCATTTCAGATTTATGTGCCTTTACCCCTGGGCCAAATTTGGGGCAGGTTTGGGACTGAGGGAGTGGATGCCAGAGGAAACATACATTTTATTTTATATTCACACAAATCTCTTCAAGTTTTATTACAGGCCTGTGAGCTCCCTAGGCAAGAGGAAATTTTGAATGAACTTAGCTTTTAGTGACCATGAGTGGAGACATAAAAAGAGCTATTCAGCCTCTCTGGTTACAGAGATAAGTACAAAGGGTAACCGGCATTAAGTCTGTAGTAATAGCTGCTCTAAGTACTGACCATGATTTGAATCTCTTGATAACTGATTCTCGGGAGGTGGGAATATTTATCAAGCCATTAGGAGAGGCTGTTTCTTGCTGATAAGATGCCTACAACTGATGAGGTCCACCTGAAGAAGCGGATGAGGCCAGGCTAGATTTATAGCCATTTGCAGCAAAAGCGAAAAACGTTCTCCTTAAAAACAGCATGAGACATTCATCAGCAAAATTATCAGTCTATCCTCTGGGGCCAGCCTATGGAATCTTCACGAAACAGAGCTGGTGAACACCCTGACATATAAGGTGATTGGATACCATGCTCAGACGGCCAGCAAGTCACAATTTCCCTGACTCAGAGACCAAGGAAGTAGTGGGGGGGGTGGGATGAACCAGACGGAAGAGCTATTTATCAGTAGATCTCATTTTTCAGAAAAATCTCATGTTCAATTATAAGGTGCCAGCTATGTGATTACCCTAGGCTTTAAAAAATGAAATCACCCACTTTATAAAACTCAGGGGCTTTATTTTGGTTTATTACTGCAGTGGAAGAAGTTGCAGTAGGGGAATATTAGAGATAAAGACAAACAAAATAATAAAACAGTCACCTGCATTTTGTTTTCCCTCTCTGTGAAGTTTTGTAGCTGTGTGTAACCTCGATGCCAGCTTTTACATTTTTTTAAAATACAAATTGACTCTTTTATACTTAAGATACAGGATTTTGGTGACTTCTGAAATTTAAATTTGTTTTTCTAGATTGATTCTATTTTGAAAAATAAAATCTAGAATGAGAGGCAGATATGCTGACCATATATATGGGGTGGTTGGGTGGCCTCTTCAGCAAACTTCTGGGCCATGTTTCTTAATGTCTTTAATGGAATGTCCTTCCTACTGTCTTGATTGATTTTTCAGAAGCACATAGATTTGCTCTAAATTAGCCAAACAAAATTTCCCCCTTTCTAGGCTCAAAATATCTGCTGCCCAACATTTGCCTAAAGCGTGTTTATGAGAATAATATTTATGGAAGATTGCCTGGAATATGTACAGTTATTTTATTTCACTTGATATCCTACATTTTTCTCTCTGGATGAAACCACTTTGATTTGCTTTGAAGAATTCTTTAACCAGTTGTTGCTTGCTTGCTCAGTCATGTCTGACTCTTTTTGACTCCATGGACTATAGCCCGCCAGGCTCCTCCGTCTGTGGAATTTTTCAGGCAAGCATACTGGAGTGGGTTGCCTTTGCCTTTTCCTACTCCAGGGGATCTTCCCAAGCCAGGAATTGAACCCGCATCTCTTGCATCTCCGCCATGGGCAGCTGGATTCTTTACCACTGTGCCACCTGGGAATAGCCCTGTGTGATTTGCTCCAGTAAGTCAGGCTGGCTGTGGTGGAAGTCGGCGATCGTCTCCCACCCCTCCCCTCAGTCCACTGGAACCTGTACTCTAGCAGAGGAAGGATTCAGTCCTCCCAGATGGCCAAAGTATGTGTGAGCTAGTGAGGTGGTGTGTGTGTGTGTGTGTGTGTGTGTGTAGGCATGTGCCTGTGTAGGTCTAAGTATATGTCCTGATGAGCTGAATGTGCTACTTCATGAGCCTATGTGACTTGCCTGGCTCCCTTTCTAGCTTTGGTCGTGAAGACTCTTAGCCATTCCTGTGGAGCACATCAGTAACTGCCTGTGACTGTCGCTGATGTTTCCTCCGTCTCGTTTCATCTTGTTTTTCATACGGGCTGTAGACGCTGGAGCCACACAGTCTGAGTTTGAATCCTGGTCCACTAGCTCTGGCTTCACTGAATATTAGAATATTAGGAATAATATTAGGAATAAGCTAGTTCTCAGTTGTCACTCCTGGAGCCCTCTGTTCTTCTTTCCCACTGTGAACCCAAAGCTTCCTGTGTCTTCAAAACGTTGGAGGGATTCATGACAAGAGTACTCCAAGTTCACAAATAGTTTCTTGCTCCTCTGCCGCCGTCCTGGCAGTGTGTGTACAAAGGGCTTCAGGACAGGATGGGGACCCGCCCCTGACAGGTTGCTGCTGGATCCACAGCCCAAACCCCCTGCTAAGAGGCCCTCCTCCCAGTCCGCTCAGGGGGGCTGTGCCTCCTGAGCACCAGCTCCAGGAGGCAGGGGCTTTGCTTCTGAAGTGGTAGAAACCAAAGAGGAAAAGGATTTTCTCCCCCAGTGTGCCTCGCTCTTGCCCAGTTCAGTGTCTTTCAGAACAGAAATATCAGACACTAGATTCTCAGTTTGGGGCTTGCGTGAGAGCCTCACCCTCCCATTGGCACTAAACAGATAAAATATTAAGCACCAGTGTGCTCCCTAAATCATTAGCAGCGAGTCCACAGGTAATGAATTCCACCCTAGGCCATTTGGGGCCTGTTGTTTTTATTTCCCACCCATAACCCACGCTTTTCAGTAATGAACTCTCCCTGCACAAGATTGAGGGATGCACACTGTGTCCTCAGAAGGCTCGGAGTGCTTCATTTCTGCTGGAAACTCTGGTCCTGGGTGCTGCAGTCCCGCTGTCAGGAGCAGAGAGGAGGAAAAGACAATCACCTGGCTGTCTAGCCTTCCCTTACTGACTGACTGGATAAGAAACCTCTATTTCTTTTTTTTTTTTTAATCTTTTTATTTTGTATTGGGGTGTAGCCGGTTAACAACGTTGTGACAGTTTCAGGTGAACAGTGAAGGGATTCAACCATACATACACATGTATACATTCTCCCCCAAACTCCCCTCCCATCCAGGCTGCCACATAACATTGAGCAGGGTTTCCTGTGCGATACAGTCAGTCCTTGTTGGTTATCCATATAAAATATAGCGGTGTGTACATGCCCATCCCAAACTCCCTAACTAACCCTTCCTCCCAGCCTCCCCCAGACCCCAAGCATAAGTTCATTCTCTGTCTGTGGAAAACTCTTGTTAAATTACTGATTTGAAACAGTTTGGAGATTTTAAAAAATCTGTAAAAATAGATCAAAAGTTACTTGTTACACCTTTTTCCCTTTCCATAATTGTTGTAAATTGTGTCATTAGTTGACCAATGCTATCTTTAGTTCTCACACTAGCCCTAGGAGGCTGGTGGCTTTGACCTCTGCCATTTCTGAGCTCCCAGTGGAGAAGCCAAGTCTCAGAAGAAATGAAGTAAGTTTCCAGAGCCCTCCTGATAATGGATTTTGTAGGTGGTCTCAGCTGCTTGTTCTGATACTGAAACTTCCAGGTTCCTGGTAGTCTCACCTTAATAGTCCCCTGAGAGAAAGATTAAGTGGGGAGTAGCAATTCACTTTACACAGGGCTACCCAAGTATTTTTAGCAAAAGGGAGAAGCACATTTCCAGTTTAGACAAGGTATCAGCTAGACGGATAAATTATGTAGCCCAAAGTATGTTTCTGAGCTGCAAGATTTTGGAATGGAGTAAAATGCCATTCATTAAACTGTCAAAGCAACTTTGTTTGATGTACTTTTCACGTGGGGGCTTATCATATCAGAATTTCGCTGATTGCCCTTTGGAATATAAATATCATACAGTTTAAATACAAGGTATTATTTGAAACTTGTTTCTCTGTTCTAGACTCAATGAAGTCAGCTACTAGTTATTTCCTGCCTGGCTGTTACAAAGGCTGTATTGGTCTTTTAGTTCAGTGAATCATAGTGAGGGATTGTAGGGACTGTGTTTAAGAAATTAGTTTCAAATATGCAAAAAAGTAAGTTAATATGGAGTGAACTTGACTGTTTGATTTTTAAATCCATAAGAATGCTGCAATAAAAAAAATGAGGGCTGAAAATGGGGAAAGAAAATAAATCTCCTCTAATGTAATATGTTGATGAATGCATCTGAGAATGGTGTTGCTGTGGTAGAGTTGCTAAGTCATGTCCAACTCTTTGCGACCCATGACTGTAGCCCGTCAGGCTCCTCTGTCCATGGGGGGATTGAACCCACATCTCCTGCACTGGAAAGCAGATTCTTTACTGCTGAGCCACTAGGTAAAGTGGATGAATTCACTTTATGAATTCATCCTTGAGGATGAATGTTATGGCTAAAGGGTATGGCAGAACCGTTTAACAAGTTTATAAATGAATTAGTCTTTAGTGTTTATCAGGTATCAGGACTATTTCTATTGTGACGTAAAAGCTAGCCCAAATTAAGTCAAGAGGGAATTTATTCACTGATGTAAAATTCACCATTCCAGGTAAATCTGGTTTCATGCAAGTCTTACTTAGCAGAGACACCAGGACACAGTCTCTCTATGTCTGCTTGGCTGTCTCTGTTGGGTGTTGGATTCATTCTTGGGCATCCTGGGGTTTCCAAGTGGTTCTAGCAGCTATTTACTCTCATTATGCTCACATTAAGGTCCGAATATTTCACTAAGAGTCTCACAGCACCTTATGTTTCTGATGCCTTTCTCTGAAGCAATCACTGTGGCCAGCGAAATCTGTGACTCTGATTGCTGGAGCCTGGGTCACATGACATCTGTGAAGTTGGGTGTGGAGTCAGTTATGCCATTACTACTGTGGACTGAGAGGAGAGGAGAGAAAATACTCAAAATGGAATGGTACACTGATAAAGGAAGGGGAACGAATGGATACTATAGGTCCAAAAGCCAGTGTCTACTGCACATAGCACAGTAATTAATTATAGTGATAAAGGAAAAAATAGATTACTACAGAACTTTAAAAATAGCATTAAAAATGGAACAGTGCCCCCAATGAATGGTTGTTAGTCTTCTGTGTTAGACACATACTTATATCTTTTCTGTATCATAGATATGCTTCAGACAAGATATATTAGCTAAAGACTATGCCATTAAATAGTGGTGGAAAATCTGAAGTGTTTCTATAAGTTTTTACCAACAGAGTGCAAAGGGTTATTCTACTGATGTAAAGAAGCAAAAGGTTATTCTACTGATGTAAAGAAGCTCTGCACTTCTTTACTCACTCTGACTTTTCCTGTCTTGAGGATTATTTGCAATGAACAAAATAACCGAACTGGATTAGGAGAGCCTTCTGGTAGAACTTAGGCTGAAAGATGATCATTCTTCCCACTTCAGCCTTTCCAGGGCATCTATGGGAGTTGCACAAGCAAGCTACAATCCCATGGCTCCTGTATTACTTGGACATGTGTGAGACCTGTGGAAGAGGGCTAAGAGAAACACGCAGTTGACATAGTCTGAACACTGAGGCAGAGTGCAGCACTCTCAAACCAAGGGAGAAACAACTTTCTGGACGTATCAGCCTTGTGACCAGAATGCATCCAGTCTGTCATGAACCAGCACAGGATGTTCACAGCCCTCGTGTGCTTTTCCTTTTGCCTTTTCTTCTGCCTGGAATATCATGACCCCACCTTTCCCCATGTTTGGTACGTGCTTATCCTTTAATCCTAAACTCTTCAGAGAGAGACTTCCAGATCCCTCACTCTACCCCATTTACTTAACATTCTGTTTATTTCCTTTACGGAGCTTTCCTCAGTTTGAAATGACCGGGTGCATTTACTTGTCTATTGCCTGTGTCTTCCCACTAGAATTATACTCCTTGAGGGCAAGTGAAAGTGAAAGTTCCTCAGTCATGTCCGCCTCTTTGCGACCCCGTGGACTATACAGTCCATGGAATTCTCCAGGCCAGAATACTGGAGTGGGTAGCCTATCCCTTCTCCAGCAGATCTTCCAGACCCAGGAATCAAACCAGGGTCTCCTGCATTGCAGGCAGATTCTTTAACAACTGAACTATTGAAAGGAAGGGCCTTGTTTATATTACCTCAAATTTCCCAGCATCTGGAGCTGTGCTGGGCACACACAGAGGATCAATAAATATTTGTTGAGTTAATGTTTGGGATACAGAATGAAAAAGTCTGTTGAAGAGGAAATAGTTCACTTTACCAAATACAGACAATAATATGAATGATCACCACTTCTGGTAGGGGTTCTGAATATTTTTTATACATGGAAACTTACTGCATTCTAGTGAAGCCTTATGGACCCCTCTAAAAATATTTTCAAATGCATCAAAAATGCATGGAGTTTTCAATTTAAATCAGTTATTTAGGAACACAGTTTCCACAATATTTAAAAAAATTTGAAATATAATATATGTGCTTCTTTTTTTAATTTATTTTTTTATTGAAGGATAATTGCTTTACAGAATTTTGTTGTTTTCTGTCAAACCTCAACATGAATCAGCCATAGGTGTATGTATATCCCCTCCCTTTTGAACCTCCCTCCCATCTTCCTCCCCATCCCATCCCTCTAGGTTGATACAGAGCCCCTGTTTCAATTTCCTGAGCCATACAACAAATTTCTGTTGGCTATCTATTTTACATATGGTAATGTAAGTTTCCATGTTAGTCTTTCCTTACATCTTACCCTCTCCTCCCCTCTCCCCATGTCCATAAGTCTGTTCTCTATGTCTCTTTCTCCATTGCTGCCCTGTAAATAAGTTCTTCAGTACCATTCTTCCAGGTTCCGTATATATGTGTTAGAATACAATATTTATCTTTCTCTTTCTGACTCACTTCACTCTGTATAATTGGTTCTAGGTTCATCCACCTCATTAGAACTGACTCAACTGTGTTCCTTATTATGGCTGAGTAATATTCCATTGTGTATGTATACCACAACTTCTGCAGACTTCCCTGGTGGCACAGTGGATAAGAATCCACCTGCCAATGCAGGAGACATGAGAGACGCAGGTTTGATCCCTGGGTCAGGAAGATCCCCTGGAGGAGGGCATGGCAACCCACTCCAGCATTCTTGCCTGGAGAATCCCGTGGACAGAGGAGCCTGGTGGGCTACAGTCCACGGGGTCACAAACAGTTGGACATGACTGAAGCGAATTAGCACACACATAGCACAGCACACCACAGCTTCTTTATCCATTCTTCTGTTGATGGACATCTAGGTTGCTTCCATGTTCTAGCTACTGTAAGTAGTGCTGCCATGAACATTGAGGTACATGTGAATTTTTCAACATTGTCTTCCTCAGGATATATGCCTAGAAATGGGATTGCTGGGTCATATGGTGGTTTTATTCCTAGTTTTTTATGGAATCTCCATACCGTCTTCCATAGTGACTCTATCAATTTACGTTCCCACCAGCAGTGCAAGAGGGTTCCCTTTTCTCCACACCTTCTCCAGCATTTATTGTTTGTAGACTTTTTGATGATACCCATTCTGACCAGTGTGAGGTGATATCTCATTGTAGTTTGGATTTGGATTTCTCTAATAATGAGTGATGTTGAGCATCTTTTCATGTATTTGTTAGCCATCTGTAGGACTGATGCTGAAGCTGAAACTCCAATACTTTGACCACCATATGCAAAGAACTGACTTATTTGAAAAGACCCTGATGCTGGGAGAGATTGAAGGCGGGAGGAGATGGGGATGACAGAAGATGAGATGGCTGGATGGCATCACTGACTCAATGGACATGAGTTTGAGTAAACTCTAGGAGCTGGTGATGGACAGGGAAGCCTGGCGTGCTAAAGTCCATGGGGTCGCAAAGAGTCAGAGAGGACTGAGCAACTGAACCTAACTGTATGTCTTCTTTGGAGAAATGTCTGTTTAGGTCTTTTCCCCACTTTTTGATTGGGTTGTTTGTTTTTCTGGCTTTGAGTTGTATGAGCTGCTTGTATATTTTGGAAATTAGTCCTTTATCAGTTGTTTAATTTGCTATCATTTTCTCCCATTCTGAGGGTTGTCTTTTCACCTTACTAATAGTTTCCTTTGCTGTACAAAAGCTTTTAAGTTTAATCAGGTCCCACTTGTTTACTTTTGTTTTTATTTCTGTTACTCTAGGAGGTGGGTCATGGAGGATCTTGCTTTGATTTATGTCATCAAGTATTTTGCCCATGTTTTCCTCTAAGAGTTTCGTAGTTTCTGGTCTTACATTTAGGTCTTTGATCCATTTTTAGTTTATCTTTGTGTATGGTGTTAGAAAATGTTCTAATTTCATTCTTTTACATGTAGCTGTCCAGTTTTCCCAGCACCACTTATTGAAGAGGCTATCTTTGCCCCATTGTATATTCTTGCCTCCTTTGTCAAAAATAAGGTACCCATAGGTGCATGGTTTATTTCTGGGCTTTCTATCTTGTCCCATTGGTCTATATTTCTGTTTTTGTTCTAGTACCATACTGTCTTGATGACTGTAGCTTTGTAGTATAATCTGAAGTCAGGAAGGTTGATTCCTCCAGCTTCAGTCTTCTTTCTCAAGACTGCTTTGGCTATTCAGGGTCTTCTGTGTTTCCATATGAATTGTGAAAATTTTTGTCCTTTTTCTGTGAAAAATGCCATTGGTAATTTGATAGGGATCACATTGAATCTGTAGATTGTGTTTGGTAGTATAGTCATTTTCACAATATTGATTCTTCCTACCCAGGAACATGGAATATCTCTCCATCTGTTTATGTCATCTTTGACTTCTTTCGTTAGTGTCTTATAATTTTCTGTGTACAGTTCTTTTGTCTCCTTAGGTAAGTTTATTCCTTGATATTTGATTCTTTTTGTTGCAATGGTGAATGGGATTGATTCTTTAATTTCTCTTTCTGATCTTTCATTGTTACTATATAGAAATGCAAGTGATTTCTGTGTATTGATTTTGTATCCTGCAACTGTGCTAAATTCACTGAGTAGCCATAGTAATTTTCTGATACTATCTTTAGGGTTTTCTATGTACAGTATCATATTATCTGCAAAAAGTAAGAGCTTTACTTTTTCATTTCTGATCTGGATTCCTTTTATTTCTTTTTCTTCTTTGATTGCTGTAGCTAGGACTTCCAAAACTATGTTGAATAACAGTGGTGAGAGTGGACACCTTTATCTTGTTCCTGATCTTAGGGGGAATGCATTCAGCTTTTCACCATTGAGAATAATGTTTTCTGTTGGCTTATCATATATGGCCTTTACCGTGTTGAGGTAGGTTCCTTCTATGCCCATTTTTTGAAGAGTTTTAATCATAAATGGGTGCTGAATTTTGTCAAAGGCTTTTTCTGCATCTATTGAGATGATCATATGGTTTTTATCTTTCAATTTGTTAATATGGTATATCACATTGATTGATTTGCATATGTTGAAGAATCCTTGCATTCCTGGAATAAACCCAACTTGATCATGGTGTATGAGCTTTTTGATGTGTTGCTGAACTCTGTTTGCTAAAATTTCGTTGAGGATTTTTGCATCTATGTTCATCAGTGGTTTGGGCATGTAGTTTTCTTTTTTTGTGTTGTCTTTGTCTGGTTTTGGTATCAGGGTGATGGTGGCCTCGTAGAATGAGTTTGAGAGTGTTCCTTCCTCTGCAATTTTTTGAAAGAATTTTAGAAGGATAGGCATTAACTCTTCTCTAAATATTTGACAGAATTCTCCTGTGAAGCCATCTGATCCTGGGCTTTTGTTTTTGGGGAGATTTTTGATCAAAGCTTCCATTTCAGTGCTTTTAATTGGGTTGTTCATAATTTCTACTTCCTGGTTCAGTCTTGGAAGATTGAACTTTTCTAAGAATATGTCCATTTCTTCCAGATTATCCATTTTCTTGCCATATAGTTGTTCATAATAGTCTCTTATAATCTTTTGTATATCTTCATTGTCTGCTGTAACTTCTTTTTCATTTCTAATTCTCTTGATTTGATTCTTCTCTCCTTTTTTCTTGATTAGTCTGGCTAAGGCTTGTCAATTTTGTTTACCTTCTTAAAGAACCAGCCTTTAGCTTTATTAATCTTTACTATTGTTCCTTTCATTTCTTTTTCATTTATTTCTGCTCAGATCTTCATGATTTTTTTCCTTCTACTAATTTTGGGGTTTTTTTTATCTTCTTCCAGTTGTTTTAGGTGTAAAGTGAGGCTATCTATTTGATGTTTTTCTTGTTTCTTGAGGTAGGATTGTATTGCTATAAACTTCCCTCTTAGGACTGCTTTTGCTGCATCCCATAGATTTTGAGTTGTCGTGTTTTCATTGTCATTTCTTTCTAGAAATTTTTTTATTTCCCTTTTGATTTCTTCAGTAATCTGTTGGTTATTTAGAAACACGTTGTTTAATCTCTATGTGTTTGTGTTTCTTACAGTTTTTTTCTTGTAATTGGTATCTAGTCTCATAGTGTTGTGGTCAGAGAAGGTGCTTAATACGATTTCAATTTTCTTAAATTTACTGAGGTTTGATTTGTGACCCAAGATATAGTCTATCCTGGAGAATGTTGCATGTGCACTTGAAAAGAAGATGTATTCTTCTGTATTTGGATGGAATGTCCTGAGGATATCAATGAGATCCATCTCATCTATCATTTAAGACTTGTGTTTCCTTATTAATTGTCTGTTTTGATGATCTGTCCATTGATGTGAGTGGGGTGTTAAAATCTCCTACTATTATTGTGTTGCTGTCAATTTCTCCTTTTATGTCTGTTAGTGTTTTTCTTATGTATTGAGGTGCTCCTATGTTGAGTGCATAGATATTCACAATTGTTATGTCTTCCTCTTGGATTGACCCCTTGATCATTATGTAGTGTCCTTCCTTATCTCTTGTAATCTTCTTTATTTTAAGGTCTATTTTGTCTAAATGAGGATTGCTACTCCAGTTTTCTTTTGCTTCCCATTTGCAGAGAATAAATATTTCCATCCTGTCACTTTCGGTCTATATGTGTCTTTAGGTCTGAAGTGGGTTTCTTGTAGACAGCATATATATGGGTCTTGCTTTTGTATCCATCCAGCCAGTCTGTGTCTTTTGGTTGGAGCACTTAATCCATTTACAGTTAAAGTAATTATTTATATATGTGTTCGTATTGCCATTTTCTTAATTGTTTGGGGTTGATTTTGTAGCTCTTTTTTCTTCTCTTGTATTTCTTGACTATGTAAGTCCCTTTAACATTTGTTGTAAAGTTGGTTTGGTGGTACTGAATTCTCTTAACTTTTGCTTATCTGACAAGTTTTTATTTCTTCGTCAATTTTGAATGAGATCTTTCCCAGGTACTGTAATCTTGGTTGTAGATTTTTCCCTTTCAATACTTTAAATATCCTGCCAGTCCCTTCTGGCCTGCAGAGTTTCTGCTGAAAGATCAGCTGTTAAGTCTATGGGGTTTCCCTTGTATGTTACTTGTTGCTGCTCCCTTGCTGCTTTTAATATTCTTTCTTTGTGTTTAGTTTTTGTTAGTTTGATTAGTATGTGTCTCGGTGTGTTTCTCCTTGGGTTTATCCTGTGTGGGACTCTTTGTGCCTCTTGGACTTGATTGACTATATCCTCTTCCATGTTGGGGAAATTTTCAACTATAATCTCTTCAAAAATTTTCTCATACCCTTTCTTTTTATCTTTTTATTCTGGGACCCTTAAAATTCGAATGTTGGTGCGTTTGATATTGTCCCAGAGGTCTCTGAGACTGTCCTCAGTTCTTTTCATTCTTTTTGCTTTAGTCTGCTCTTCAGAAGTCATTTCCACCATTTTATCTTCCACCTCACTGATTCGCTCCTCTGCTTCAGATATTCTGCTATTGATTTCTTCTAGAGTATTTTCAATTTCAGTAATTGTCTTGTTTGTCTCTGTATGTTTATTCCTTAATTCTTCTAAGTCTTTGTTAACTGAATCTTGCATTTTCTCCATTTTGTTTTCAAGGTTTTTGATCATCTTTACTATCATTATTCTGAATTCTTTTTCAGGAAGTTTGCCTGTTTCCTCTTCATTTATTTGGACTTCTGTGTTTCTACTTTGCTCCTTCATTTGTGTAGTATTTCTCTGCCTTTTCATTATTTTTTTTAAAGTTATTGTGTTTGATGTCTCCTTTTCCCAGGTCAGGGTTGAATTCTGTCTTCCTTTCGGTTTCTGCCCTCCTAAGGTTGGTCCAATGGTTTGTGTAAGCTCCGTATTGGGTGAGATTTGTCCTGAGTTTTTGTTTGTTTGTTTGTTTTTCCTCTGATGGGCAAGGCTGAGTGAGGTGGTAATCTGTCTGCTGATGATTGGGTTTGTATTTTTGTTTTGTTTGTTGTTTAGATGAGGCATCCTGCGCAGGGTGCTACTGGTGGTTGGGTGATGCTCAGTCTTGTATTCAAGTGGTTTCCTTTGTGTGAGTTCTTACTATTTGATACTCCCTAGGGTTTGGTTAGTTCTCTGGTGTTCTATGGTCTTGGAGTCAGCACTCCACTCCAAAGGCTCATGGCTTGATCTCTGCTCATGAACGAATATTCCACAAGTGGTTTGGTATGGAATTAAATGAGATTAAAGCAAATATCCAAAAATGAGAAACCAAAGATGAGCCCCAGACAAATGGCAGGTACAAAATCAGGCAACTAAGAATTAAAATATAGGAATATACACATATACATATACACCCCATGAGCAAAGTCAAAATAGTCCAAGAAAAATAAAGTACAGTAGATTGACCCAGCAAACAAAGGAAGCCAAAAATTATATCTACCAGAACAAAACTAACTAAAGCACAAACTAGAAAACAAAACTGAGGGAAGGTGCCAATTGGGGACTAAAGCAATGAAAGTAAAACTAACAAATATTTTGAGAGGAAAAGAAGGAAAGAATAGCTATGCAAAGTTAAATAGAGGTAGATGAAGAAGATTTATATATCTTAAAGATTAACTGCAAGGGGAAAAGAACAGTAGGGAAAGCAAACAAAGGAATAAATGTAGAAAAAATAATAATAGGTTTAAAAAAATTTTTTTAAAAAGAGCAAAGAAAAAAAAAAAGAAAAGAAAAACTGCAAAGAACTGCAACAGCCCAACATAGAGGCAGAGGTTTATAACAACAATAAAAAATATGACTGAGGAAAAGAAAATGGCTTAAAAGCTTAATTAGATTTCATAGTGCCAATAAGATCAACAACTACGACAGAGGGTAGAAAAAGGGAAAAAAAAAAGAAAAAATCCAAAAGAATCTATAGAATAAGTCAAAACGTAAGAATAATAAATAGTTTTCTTGAGTCACTGCTGTCAGAGTCCTTTCCCTCACTGGGAGTCACAGTCCACCTCACCTCCCTAGGATGCCCTCCAACACTATGCTGGTCTCTGGATTTGCTGTGGGGGCAGCTCAGATTCTAATCTGGTCCTACTCCTGTGTGTGCTTGCCTCCAATGTCCACAGCTATCAGAACTAGTGTGGTTTTTTTTTTTTTTTTTTGTGGGAGCTCTCAATGACCTTTCATATATTCCATAGACACAGAGTCTGCCTAGTTGATCATGTGAATTTAATCTGCAGCTTGTACAGCTGGTGGGACGGTTTTGGGTCTTATTCCTTAGCCACACTCACCCTGGGTTTCAAGTGTGGTTTTATTTCCACCTCTGCATGTGGGTCATCCACTGGGGTTTTCTGCTAAGGCTGCCCTGGAGGACTTGGGTTTGCCCCTGTGAGGGCCAGATGTGGAGGTGGTGCAGCTGCTTTGGTTGCAGGGGTTCTGCAGCAACAGGTACTCAGAGGAGTTGGTGGCTAGGGCAGCAGGAAATATAGTGTTCTAGACGGGTATGGCAACCAGTATTGGCCAATACGCTCCAGGATTCTTGCCTGGAGAACCCCCTCTCCCTGACAGAGAAGCCTGGCAGGTCACAGTCTACAGGGTCGCAAAGAGTTGGATTCTACTGAAGCAACCCTGCAGGCATAGATGCAAGACTTTTTTTGCCTGTAGCACCTCTGCTCCAGTGAAGGTGGCACAGCTGCTTGGTTTTTGGGGACCCTGGCAGCGCCAAGCGTGCAGTGACACAGACTGCCTCTGATGCAGGAGTTATGGCCCCATCAGAGTCTTTTTTGAGCCTCTTGTAGCTGGCGATCAGGAGGCCTCTTTGGCCAGTCGTCTGTAGCTCCGCCTGTTTAGGCACTTAGAGGCTCCCTTGCCTGGGGTCCTTCTCTATTGTTCAGCACATCAGGCACATAGAGAGACCTCTCTGGCTGGGGTCCTGCTCTGTAGATCCACATGTCAGGCACTTAAAGGGGCACCCTGGGTCGGGTCCTTCTCTGTAGTTCAGGGGCACATCAATCACTTAAAGGAGCATCCTGGGTGGGGTCCTACTCTGTAGTTCCACGCATCAGGCGTTTGATAGGCCAGCCTCTCTATTGTTCAGCTGCGGATGCTGGCGTGTGGGGAGAGAAAGGCTATGGTGATGGCTGCACCCCCTACACATGACTCAGCAGTATCGCCTTGCTTCCTTGGCTGCCCAGCTTTCCTCTACAGGCATTTCCCACCACAATCTCCTCTCTCATATCCCCTTGATCCATCTCTCTGCAGTCAACAGTAGCCCTCGCCCTGGGATTGCTCTACAATCCCTAAACTCCAGCTCCCAGCTGCTGTGCCTTCCAGGGTACCCGCGTCTCTGTCCAGGGTTTGTATGTCTGTGGCAAGGACTGTCTGATTCTCATTCCATTTAGGCTGCCACAGATCAGCTGTTTCACTCTTAGCCTTAAATGTTTCTCCTCAGACTCAGACAATTGCCCCGATCTGGGGTTGGACCCCTGCTTCAGTTCCCCACTGGCCAAGGGCAAGTCCGGTCCTACTAACACTCCTGTTTTTCCCCCTAGATCCTTCGCCCTACCAAATTTTGCATGGTTCTATATATTCTTTTCCACTGGTCAGGTACTCCTGTCTGTGCTCAGCTGGTGTTCTGCATATACTTCTGTGTCTGAAGGTGTATTCCTGATGTATCCATGGACAGAGATGTACTCCATGTCCACCTACTCCTCAGCCATCTTGTTCTGTCTTGTGCTTCTTTGTTAATGTAGTAAGTAACAAGATTTAGTGATGGATCTAATAACTAACATGATTTTAAATTAACGATGAGTGTAAACAACATTTCCAGATATTTGCAACAACTATAATATGATATGAAAATATGCATTATTTTTAACATGTTAGTAACAAGGCGCAGGTATGCTGATGCTATGGTAGCTTGTTGCCTACTAGCATAGTTGAAGGAAATGCTAAAACTCATTGGAGATTAATGAAAAGGAAGATGTAATTTTTTACCATCTAAATGTATGGAATCTGAACACTGAGTTCTATCTACAGACTTCTTTGGAGGACTATAAACAAAAACGTACAAACTTCCAGTTATAAAATAAATAAGTCATGAAGATATATGATTCTAATTAATATTATTATATTGAATATTTCAAAATTTCTAAGAAAGTAGATCTGGAAAGTCCATATCAAAAGAAAAAGATATAAATATGTGTGGTGATGGACAGTAATGACTTATTATAGTCATTTCATGATATATACAAATATCCTATCATTATGTTGTACATCTGAATCTAATGTAATGTTATATATAATATACTATAATACTTATATTTTATATATTATTATTGTTATATGTCAATTATATCTCAGCTTAAAGAACTGCTAGGCTAAGAATTCCAGTACTCCATAAATGGGGTGAGATTGAGATTGAGAATGAATATTAGTCAACAGCTATGCCTAAATCTTACCTAATTGTGAGAGTATTTTATGTATATATATATATATTTATATATGTATGTATATGCTATTAGAAAACTACATCTAGCTCATCAATGGTGTTTTAAGTCCTTATTTAAATAAAGTTTTCTTGCACTCATTGAGTATGAAGTTCAGGGACTCCTTAAGTACTGCTAAGGGAAAATAACTGACCAGGTGACCCCATACTGTTGTTGCTATTCTGGTTCTATGATTGGAGGAGTGAGAGAACAAAATTTATAGAACAGAAGCTCCTTCAGAGATAAACCGTTTAGCTCAGATGGGTCAAGACCCTTAATAAATGCAGGGAAGAATTTAGGACATCAGACAGTTCTATAAAATGCTCATACATCGTATCTTCCTTGTGCAGGGGAATCTGTTTATCATGAACTTTTACCTTTCCAGTAAGCAATATAGTACTTTTTATATAATAGTACATATAGTATATAAAGGGATTTTCCTGGTGGCTCAGACTGTAAAGAATCTGCCTGCAATGTAGGAGACCCGGATTCAATCCCTAGGTTGGGAAGATCTCCTGGAGAAGGGAATGGCTACCCACTCCGGTATTCTTGCCTGGAGAATATAGTATATATACTATTATATACCATTATATATAGTATAATATATAGTGTTTATGCTGCTGATGCTGCTAAATTGCTTCAGTCATGTCCGACTCTGTGCGACCCCATAGATGGAAGCCCACCAGGCTCCCCTGTCCCTGGGATTCTCCAGGCAAGAACACTGGAGTGGATTGCCATTTCCTTCTCCAGTGCACGAAAGTGAAAAGTGAAAGTGAAGTCACTCAGTCGTGTCCAACTCTTAGTGATCCCATGCACTGCAACCTACCGGGCTCCTCCGTCCATGGGATTTTCCAGGCAAGAGTACTGGAGTGGGTTGCCATTGCCTTCTCCAATAGTGTGTGTGTGTGTGTGTGTGTATGTGTGTGTATATATATATATATATATATATATATATATATACACACACAAAACCATCTGTGATGCTCCTCAAACTAGAACATGAGGGTGTATGAGTGCGTACATTCATTTCAATAAGGGTCTCAAAGTGATATTTAAGAATTTACTTTCCATTCTGACCCGAGAACAAACTGTGATCCTCACACAAAGTTTTTCTTGATTTGTTTAAGGTTTCATTAAGAATTTAGCAACATAGTTATAATTTTAAAAATTTCCAAATATGGAGAAGTCATTTTCAATGTGAGGGTCTCATTTTCAGGTATTTTCAACAATACCTATTCCAGCAAGAGCAGGATTTTCTAATTAATTTAACATGTGAATCAGTCAGTATCGATTAGATTTTGTCACAGTGACAACTCTCACATCTCTGTAGCTTAACCCAAGAAGTGTTTATTTCATACATTTTTCTTGTGGTCCAAAATAGATGCTTCTGCTCATAGGAGTCACTTGGGACCAAAGCTGACTGAGGCTCCATCTTAATAGATGCTTCCATGATTGCTGTTCTGGGAGAGAGGGGAAGGGAACACAGAAATCGCTCCCTAACTCACAGTACCATGCATCTCCTCTTTTTATATTTTATTCTCTAAACACAGTAGCATGGCCACACCAGACTTCAAAGGATAAAGCAAGGGCAGGTTTACTGTGTGTCTGGCTGGAGGAGAGCTAGAAATATCTGTGAAAGACCTTATGATGACCACGGTCCACCTTTTGGTCACCATATATTTTGCTCGCTCCCTGTGCCCAAGGCAGACAACCCCAGAGTCCTATTCATTGAGAACATCAGGTTCAGAGCTCAGGATCTCTGAGGGATATTCAAAAATACTCTGATATTCTGAATAGTATATGTATCAGGTCTGGATGTAGCTCTTCTTAAGCCAGAGCATCTGGGTTATATTTCCTCCGGGGATCCAGGGATAGGAAAAACCTCAATAAATATTAGCATTCAGTAAGGGAAGGAGGACATACACTTAGGAATTCTGAAGTTTCTCTGGGCAAAAGTGGCAGGAGCCAACTTCTCCAAGGAGTGTGGGATGTTTCTGCATAAATGTGTGCTCAGTCATGTCCAACTCTTTGTGACCCCATGCACTGTAGCCTGCCAGGCTCCTCTGTTCATGGAATTTCCCAGGCAAAAATATGGAGTGAGTTGCCATTTCTTCCTCCACGGGATCTTCCTAAGCCAGGGATTGAACCCACATCTCCTGCCTTGGCAGGCGGATTTTTTACCACTAAGCCACCTGGGAAGACCGATGTTCCTTTGTTGACCTGACTTTGCTCTTGTTCCTCCCTTTAAGATGCTCTCTCTTCCCCTTTATCTCCTTTGTGACATCTGAAGTGAGCATCAGAGACTGTGGTTTCCTTGATCTCTAGTAGCTTGCTCACCTTCTCCTTTCACTTCCCCATCTTTCTGCTCCCCCACTTCCTTCTCATCCTCCTTCAATCACTTGTTGTCTATCATTCAGTAGTTCTATCTTCCTGCACGCAAGTTCTTTTTGTTCTGATTGATCTTTCTCTTAAGAAAGTTCCTCTTTTTTATTTGTTGGTTACTTTGGACTCAGATCTAGTACCCTAAGTTCAGCAGTTCCCTAAGCAGGGAAAGGTGACACAGTTTCTACCTACTAGGTCAGTGGTGCAGAAGCAAGCAGGTTGCAAGTCCCCTAATAAGGCACCTGGAGGAAGCCTCGTGGCCCCCGGACTCCATGAATTCCTCTAGGTCAAGCTCAGGAAAGCCACAGTCTACCTGTTCAGCTCCCCTTGGGCTCTTAGAGAGAGGAAGAACCCCACACTTACAGGAGACCACACTTGATCTCCCTTCTGGGGTCCAGATGTGTTTCGGAGTCAAGCTTTTCCAGAATCCATTACTTTGTGGTAAGCGGGAGAGTGATTATCTTCAGTCATACATTCTGCCTGCAGGTGAACTCTCTCTCCACCAAAATTCGCAAGCCCAAGGCTCCCTTTCCTGTGGACTACAGCAGCCTTTTTCCCTCAAGGGAAGGATGAAGGAATGAAGTTGGGTACAGGCTTCCATCAATCCCTAAATCATCCCTATGTGTTGCTGGAAATAACCAGAGAATGCAAAATGTAATTTCTGTGATGGTTGTGTTTGTGGACCAAAAAATTGACACTGCCAGAGCAAAAATTTATGACCACCAGAGCAAGATCACATTTAAAAAATTTTATCATGAAACAGTATCTGTGTTTTGGTACTCTCTTGTCCTGAAATTTTTATACAGATGTTTTTGTCCTCTAGCATATTAAATATAAAAAGATAATTTAGCAGGTTGCTGCTGAAATACAGGAATCTTAAGTGTTACTTTAGCTATGATTGAATAATCAAGTTGAAGCTTTTATACTCACAGTATTAGAGTTTATTGAACTGCTCTCAAAGCCCCGTAATGAGTGAACTGTCTTTGAACTCAGATATCAATAAAATATTTTTCAGTTTAAAAACATGTTGAGTAGCTGGAAACTGGAGAATTTCTCAATGAGATTTAGTTTATGCTGTATGCAAGCAGAATGACAGATCTTTATATATTAACAACTTCAAAAGTTACAGTGGAAAATTAAATTGTAGCAGAAATTTGTAAATTTAGATGAGTACAGGAGGGTGTAGGGAAAGGGAAGAAGCAATTTGGATTTAGTAAATAATTTGATCTTTAAATTCTTTTGAAATAACTTTAAAGTACAGCATCTTGGCTCCTTAAAAATAATTTCTAGGTAGAAACTGTTGAGTGGAACCCTGTATCTTGTTTAAAATTTTTTTTATTAATTTTAATTTGTAAAATTAAGTTTGAGCCCGAGTTTGAGCAAACTCTGGTAGATAGTGAAGGACAGGGAAGCCTGGAGGGCTAGTCTATGGGGTCACAAAGAGTCAAACACGACTTAGCAATGGAACAACAACAATTTGTAAACAGTAGAATCTATTTCTAAAGAATTAATAGATTAAAATCCTAAGTTTTATTGACAACAGTATAACATTCTATAAAAATCTTAGTCAGTTCATAAATTCAATTTATAAACACATTTAAGCAGAATGACAGATCTTTATACACTGTATATATAAAGTACCTACAGTATGTATATACTGTCTATAAAAAATTGTAGATTGTTGCTGTTGTCAACAAGACAGTCTTTAATTGTTGCAAAACCTAATTCCATCTTATAATCACTGCAGAATCTCTCTAAAGGAACCAGAAAGAACCCAAAATAATGGGACCAAGCACAGTTTTCCAGACATCTGAAAACATGCTCAGCTGTCTACACCTTTGATTAAACTAACATTGGAATATGCAAGGGTCATCCTTTTGCAGTATTTCACTGTGAGAGATTTATGGGGACAGAGTTTAGATCACCAGGTGCTATGGCCAGAAAAAAGTACCCATTTCTTTACTTCGTGCCTCTTGTCAGTCATGAGAAATCCATAATAGAAGCACCAATACAATGCCATCTAGGTAGTTTGTTAATCAATTTGCTAACGTATGTAAATAAAGTAAAAATGTCCAGAGAGAAATTGTATCATCATATATTTCCTCATATTATAATAAAAACACAGTTTATAATAAAATACCAATACCTATATACATAATTAAGGTAGTGATACTTGGCTAGGTTTCACTAGAGGAGATGTTTCTGTGTTTTTTCACTCTCCAGTCATCTGTGATTGATTGATTAACTGATTGATCTGGCAGTACCACTCCTGATTCTCTGTGTACACTCTTAGTTTTTAGGACACAGGCCAAGTGTGCTAAATGCTGATTTGGTAGGTTCACTCTCATCTCTTCCCTCTTCCTGGTTCTAGCAAGAACAGAAAAGAATAGAGAGACTGCATTTGTATCAAGTACTCTCTGAGTACCTTTTATATGCTTCACTCCATACTTGTTACCCCTTTAGATGAGAGAAGAAGGAAGTATGGTCCATATTCTCAAGGGACTGGCAGCCTAGTGAAGGGGACTAGAAAGATAGAGCCTGGTCATCTGTACTTTTGATAAACTCCAGAGTTGAATGTGGTTCATGCCAGAACAATAATCATGACTTCAGGGTGAGTTTATAAGCCACACAAGCTTTCACCTTACCAGTAATCTCTGGTGTGGGCCACTGGTTTTGAGATAATTTATTTGGTTAGACGATCAAGAGTCCCTTCATTCCCTTCCCATAGAGCAAAAGAAACACTTTCAGCTTTAACATAGTGTGATATTGTCTGTTTGTTTTGTACATTTCTAACCTCAGTGTACATAGTGAACAATTTGAGGATTTTTACAAAGACAAGAATGCTTGAAGCACTGATTTCTATTGATTTCATTCATTTAGTTCTTAAGAGACAGAGGAGATATTGCACGAGGTTGAGTGAGAAGCTCAATCAGTAAGGAGTTTATTCTTACAACCTCATGATTATCTCCAAACCCCTAAAGTATACCATGACTTCAATAGCTTGGGCAATGTGCTCTGAGAAAAATTACTATACATTCTTCCCCTTGACTGATTATCTAAATACTGCTAAAGAATATTTTGCAAATACTACAAATCCCATTTTTTGTTCATAGCTATAGATGGGCACTATTGTAAATACTAAAGCACTATTTTACCTTAGCATGAGGGCCTGTATCAGTGGTTCTCAACTCTGGTTTCGTCCAAAATCTGGGCCCATGCCATATTTTTAAATCAGTAGCTGAGCAGGTAGAGGATCAAGACACAATTATTTGATTCTAATGTGCAGCCAGGTAGACACCAACAGCCTTAGGCCACCTGAATATAATACTATTTTGAGAGTCCCATTGACTATAATCAAAGTATAGAGTAAGGTGATGCTATAGACTTTCTTGGCCTTCTCTAGGAAAGCTTTTCAATGGCCTAGTCTCTTATAGCAGGGGCCCTCAACCTCTGGGGATCCAATGCCTTATGATCTGAAGTGGAGCTGATGTAATAATAATAGAAATGAATTGCACAGTAAATGTAATGTGCTTGAATAATCCTGAAACCATCTCCCCCTACACTTGGTTCATGGAAAAAATGTCTTCCACGAAACTGGTCCCTAGTGCCAAATAGATTGGGGCTGCTGTCTTAAACAGCATTCCTTTCTTCAGAAGATGTTGTCTTCTTGAATCTGTAGGCTGAGAAGGGTAATCCTCCATGTCCTGAGATGTGGTGAGCATATAAACTGATGTGCAGGTGCTATGAAGCAGGAACTCTCAAGCACTGATAACTAATTGGGTCAGCAGAGCCTTCTGCCTGCATTTTGTGGCTCTGGTTTTAGTGGTGAAGGAATGGCCTCTCACTCTCTAGGGCCTTTCCTTTGGTCAAAATAATGATCAAAATGGTATCATTGAGCAACTTTTATTATGGATTTAATTAATTATGTCTTGCAAAAAATATTCTGGAATCCTACTCCCAGTACCTTAGAAAGTGACCTCATTTGGAGACAAAGTCTTTAGAGAGGCAATCAAATTAAAATGAAGTTCATAGGATGGACCCTAATCCAATATAATTGGTGTCCTTATAAAAAGGAAAAAAAAAATTGGACACAGAAAGGACACTGTGTGGAGATTGGAGTTATGTAGCTACAAGTCAAGGCTCTACCAGAGCTAGAGAGTTTTGGAATAGATTCTTCCCAAACACCTTCAGAGGCAGAATGGCCCTACTGACACCTTGATCTAGGACTTCTAGCCTCCAGAACTAAAAGACTATCTGCTACTCAAGCCATGAAGTCTATGGTTCTTTGTTAAGGAAGCCCAATGGGCTTCCCAAGAGGCTCAGTAGTAAAGAATCTGCCTGCCAATGTAAGAGATGCAGGTTTGATCCCAGGGTTGGGAAGATCTCCTGGAGGAAGAAATGGCAACCCACTCCAGTTTTCTTGTCTTAAACATCCCTTGGACAGAGGAGGCTGGCAGGCTACAGTCCATGAAGTTGCAAAGAGTTGGACATGACTTAGCCACTAAACAACAACAACAGTTAACTAATCCAACTTTCCATACCAGAGAATTTATAAATAACTTTTGCCTTCTTGTATCTGTACAATGTTTAATAGTTTACAACGGGTACAACATACATTTTCCTATTATGCTTCTCAGAAAATGGCATTTGAGATTGACCTTGAAGAATGAAGGAGAGATTAATAGGCAGAGAACAGGGTGGGGATGAAGCCAAGGAAACAATAGAAACAGAGATGTGCAGGTAAATGGTATAGAATGTACCCGAGAAACAGAACAAGAAAGCCTGGGTGGGGCCTCCCTATCAGCGCAGGGGGGCCATGAGAGAAGATGCTGAAGAGTTGGGTTACTGTCACCTTGACAAGGATCTCAGACACCAGTCAGAGGGTTTGTGCACAAACTGGCACTTATCAGGCCACAGAGAGGTGTTATACATGAAAAATGTGTTTGAAGAGGTACCTCTAATAGCGTGTAATGGGGTGGGTTTGTTTGGAGAAAGACTGGAAGCAGAGATTTAGTTGAGAAGCGATAGCATTAGCCCAGGCAAGTGATAGTGGGGGGTGATGGCAGTGGGGGTGGAGAGGGTGAGGTAGATTTAAGAGGCATTGCTACAAAGGAAGAGAAATAGGCAGGGACTTCCAGCGCACGGCAGACTGATGTGGGAAAGTTTTTAGGGCTGTGGGATCTTTTTTTTTTTTTTTCTTTGCCTGTTAAATCACACTTCCATGTGCCTGGGCATAAAACTGGCCTGCAGAGGCTCTGCAGTTAGAAATACAGTCAGGATCCTGACCCAGGATCTAAGAGAGAAATCCCCAAATGGTACCTATACCTCGGAGCATTCAGGATTTGTGACAAGGAATGTGACACTGTGCAACACTAGTCAAGCAGCTGCACTTAACACATCTGTATCCCGGGGCATGTCAGCCCATGAGTAAGAACATCTAGAATCGTTCAGTTCTACTCAAAGTCTGCTACCCTGACCAAGGACAACATAATTTAGTCAGGAGTCACCTGCTATCTACCTGAAGTATAACCTAAATTATTCCTCTTCTGCACAAATAGCCATTTATTAGCTTTCACACTTCAGCCATCTTTTTACCACCTTCTCCTCCAGCCAAAATAAACCCCCAGCAAGTTAAGGCAACCCCCCCTCCTTGGAAGGACAGAAAAGTCTGAGGTCTCACAGAAGACCAGGCTTTGCCCATCCACAGTGCATGACGGCTGCCTAATCTACTTAGGTAGCTCAGCGCTCGCAGGTAGGTTGGATGTGACAGCGCCAACTGGATGGATTAGCGTGCTCAGCATCAGGTCAGTCTTCTACTTGAAATTCTTTGTGAATATGGACAAGTCTGGAGCCACAGAAGCAGTGTGATCCTCCGCCCCGGGCTCTGTGGGCTAAGCCCGCTCTGTGGCTGTCTGGCTCCCTCCTCTAGGCGTTAGACATCACTCACGAGGTTTCTTAGTCTTGTCCTGAGGACATAGTAGCTTTTTGCCTGTTGATGGGAAAGTGCAAGAGCGGAGAGACCTGAATTAGGGGATGCTGGGGGCTACAAGCTGCTGTTCTGCGTGCTTACCCTCACTGTGTGGAGGGCAGCAGCTCCCTCCAGGTACCCTGGGGGGCCATCTGGAATCCTGGTTGCTAGCAGAGCAAAATCCTGCATCTGATTAGTAACTTCCTAGCAAATGCTGTAAGAGCAGGACCTTAGCCTGTTCCCACTGCCACTTCCATAATCTAAAACATGTGTAGCTGAATCATTGTTTAATAAAGGCTCTCTACCTAAAGGATTGAGAATTTAATGATCATGAAGAAGACATCCAGCCTCTACTGTTTCTCAGGGTCCCAGTGTAAGACAGTCCATCCCAGAGTAGCATGCAGATGACTCCAAATGTGGGAGTAGTGAGCCAGGCATCTATTTCCCCTTGTAGCAAACAACAGATTCTATCCCTGATGATCTTGGGAGTTGTGAAATTCACCATACACTACTGCTTTATGGATGGAGAGGCAGAGAGAACTATTTTGAGAAGGAAGGAGAGAGAGACAGAGGAAATTAGATTTGCAGAGGAAAATAAGGGGATTCAGATAGAGAAAATTCTTTCTGGCTTTGCTGGTTTTAGTTCCAGAAATTTATGAGTCTTTATTTCATCACTGCCTGGCATTCCAAAAGATGATCTTCTATCCTTGCAGTGTATGTGCTTAGTCGCTCAATCGTGTCTGACTGTTCGTGACCCCATGAACTATATATAGCCTGCCAGGCTCCTCTGCCTAAGGGATTATCTAGGCAGGAATACTGGAGTGAGTTGTCATTTCCTTCTCCAGGGGATCTTCCCAACCCAGGGACTGAACACAGGTCTCCTGCTTTGCAGGCGGATTCTTTACCATCTGAGCCACCAGGGAAACCCCATCCTTTTGTTTCAGCTAGTTTAAGTAGGTTTCGGTTGTTAACAGTCCAAGGGTCTTAACAAGATATGGATGTTTCTTGTGATAGACCAAGCTAATTTTGACTAAAATGTAACAATCTTTTGCCAATTCTCAGAATAAATGTAAGTAAATGAATAATCTCCTTGATTTTCTCTCATAAATTATTGCTCAAGCCACTGGCACTTGTGATGTCTTGCCTGATTGTGAACACTGGCAGATCCCAAATGACATGCTAAGTGCTAATAGGAAAACAGAGAAATAGTCCCTTGTGTCTAGGACACAACTTATTTTGCTAGAGAGATGGTAGTAACCATTTTGCATTTTGTGTTTCTACAAATGTATATTTATGCTGCTGCTGCTGCTGCTAAGTGGCTTCAGTCGTGTCCGACCCTGTGCGACCCTATGGACAGCAGCCCACCAGGCTCCTCTGTCCATGGGATTCTCTAGGCAAGAATGTATATTTATATGCACATATAAAATGTATATCTATAACATAGTCTTATATTCTGCTAGTAATCCTAGTTTATATGTTAGAATCCTAGTTTACATGTTAGAATTAGAACAATAGGGGTTTGGACACCTGAACAGTGTGGGAATCACTGCCTTAGCGTAAGCGGAATCTCCCGTTTTCTTCATTCTCGCCTCTCCCGGGCGCTGTGGAGCCCCCATCTGTCTCTCCCACCACTGCTTCGTCCACTGCAGCCCAGTTCCTAAGCCTTGCACAATGACAGCATTCTCATCACCCATCCTGTCTCTTCACGTGTGCAGGGCGTCTGTTGTGTGTACAGCACGGAGGGCCAGAGCCTCCATGCGTGACTAACTGGGAGAGGCGCTGTTCCTCCCAGTGACCCTGGCGGTTGGAGGGCAGATGATGAGCACCGTAGTAGAGACTTCTTAGAAGTTTGCTCAGCTCTGGCTCAGTCCTATGGAGAACACATGCTCATTGGATGGCTTCTTTGTCTGGTTTAGAGACTATTTTTTTAAAGTTAGGCCTGTGGAGGGGAATAGGGGTGTCTTAGGAAATACAATAAAACTTTTCAAAGCAATTAAACCTAGGGCTTCTTTGTTAGATACTTTTGATAAAATGTTTATTGAACGTCCCATAAATGGTGATCTGATAATAAAAGATCATTTTTATGTTTGTGGAATTCAAGACTAAGTTGATTTTTTTCTCTTGCTATTCATATATTCTAATGAAGAGTTAAATGCTAATTATTGAATCTCCCTTTTCATGAAGATCTCTGTTACTCATGTAGATAACTGGCAAGTTCAATATTAATGAAGCTTAGTTTCCCATAGATAAGGAAATCTGGCAATTATAACTCTATTTGCTAAAATTTCAAAGGAGCCAGTTTTCCCTTGGGAAAGTCATTTATTTATTCATTCTAATTTGGCATTTAAAATGCTGTTGTTTATTGAATCTTCCTCAGAGTCCTTGTGGCTTAGAAAATCATACTGCTCCAGAAGGAGTCCTTCTCTTTTGTTTGGTATTTTTAGGTAACATCATATTTGCCTATAAAACTATTTATCTCCGCATCCCTCCCCCGCCTCAAGTCCTTCACTCCTTACTGTATTTGAGAAGTTAATCGCTTGATAGCTAGCATGTTAGACAAACATGAAACATTTTCATAATATCTTCCTACTAAATGTTAATTTCTAGCCAGAAATTTCTAGTGTGTGTTATTTTGCTTTGCAATTTTGTTGCCTCCTACCCTCTCAACTTCCTACTCTTACTTCCATTTCTTCTAGGCCTTTCTCCGGGTGAAACTATTCTCTCTAGTGGCTCCTCCATGTCTAAGAGTTCTTAGTAGTGATGGGTTATCCCTTATCCTCCCATCACTACTAAGAACTCCTCTTCTTAAATACGTACTATGTTCATATGTTCACAACACTGTCTTTCTCTTAAAGGTCTCCCTGACCCTGCCTCATTTACCTTATATTTTCTTTCAGCCTCACTTGAAGTCTTATCTCCCTATGAAGTCTTTTCTAATCACCAGAGCTCTTCATGAATATCACTTTCATGGAGCTGTATTTATTGCTGCTCTCACTCGTTTGGCATATTATAAAATATATTTTGCCAGATTATTTGAGTTTTTAAGTATCTGTCCCATTTCTCCAGTTAGATTCTAATGCTCTTGAAGGCAAGAAACATCCATATAGCTTTTTGTATCCAGCCTCAGAACATAAATAGATCAGGGCCTGTGACACAGTGGATATTCAGTATGTGTACAGAATGGTTGATGCTGCTGTTCTGACTGAAAACTGTGATCAGAAGAATTTTTGGAACAATTAGCTTTTCAAGGATATAGAAACAGTCATTATACATCCCTCATTAAGCTTTTAATACATAAATAGCCTATAATGACAAATGACAAATTTAAGTCAGTTTGGGGGGGTCATGTTAATCACATGAAATCAATCTAATTAAAACTATACTGAAAGTTGACTCTAGGAGAAATCTGAACTATTAATACTTTATTTTAGTGTACCATACAAGTATCATAAAGTGGAAAGAGAAAGGACTTTAAAACATAAATGTATTAAAGATTTTGCAAGGAATGTAGACATCAAGGATGACAGATGAAAACTATTAAAAAAAGAACCAAATGGAAATTCTTTAAGAAATTCAATATACAAAATTAAAAAAAATTGAGTATGCTAATAGAAGTTTGGGTACTGCATAACAAAGAATTTTAGACTTCAAGACAGGTCAGTAGAAATTATTCAAACTGAAATGAGAGACTAACAAGGTTTAAAAACTGAATGAATATCAGTAACCTATGAGAAAATATCAAGAGGTTTAATGTACATATATAATTGGAGTCCTGAATGATAAGGAAAATGGAACAGAAATATATTTGAATAAATACTTGCTGAAAATTTTCCAAATAACAAGATTCCACACACTGAGTGGCTTAAACCACAAAAATGTGTTCCTCATGGTTCTGACATCTGGGAAGTCCAAGATTAACGTGCCAACTAATTCAGTTTCTGATGAGAGTTTTCTTCCTGGCTTGTAGACAGCTGCCTCCTCATGGCCTTTTCTTGGTGTGTGTACTCAGAGAGTGATCTCCCTTTCTTCCTCTTCTTATAAGGACACTAATCCTATTGGATTAGAACCCTAACCTTAGGACCTTATTTATCCAGGTGGCTCAGTGGTAAACAATCCTCTTGCCAAGCAGGAGATTTGAGTTCGATCCCTCGGTTGGGAAGATCCCCTGGAGAAGAAAATGGCAACCAACTCCAGTATTCTTGCCTGCGAAATCTCATGGACAGAGGAGCCTAGGGGGCTACAGCTCATGGGGTTGCAAAGAGTCGGATATGAAGGAGCAACTAAACAATAACCACAAACTTTAATTACCTCCTAAAAGCCTCATCTCCAAATACAATCACTTTGGGTGTTAGAAATTCACCAAATGAATTTGAGGGGACACAGTTTAGTCCCTAACAGGTATGTTCATCCAATGGAATACCACTGAAAAGAAAAAAGAAAAAATTACTGACTTTCATAGACATTAGGAGTGGAAGAAGCCAGATACTAAATAGTACATACTTTTGATTCCATTTAGCTAGTGACAGAAGTCAAAGAGTGGTTGACTGTGATTGTGGAGGGTGGGAAGAACAGTTAATTGGTAAGGGGGCACTAGGGAAGCTTCTGGGGGTGATGGCACTGCTATGGCTTGATGGGGGTGACATTACATTGTGGTATATATTTGTCAAAACATTTTATACTTAAATGATCTGTGCATTTTACTGCAGGTAAGTTAGAGCTTAACAAACTAAAGGCAACTCAAACCAAACAACTTTGTTAAATTTATCTTAACAAAGAACACCAGTCTTCTCTGGTAATGTTGATGAGCTCCTAGGTGTGTGTGTGTGTGTGTGTGTGTGTATGTGTGTGTGTTAGTCATTCAGTCATGTCTGACTCTTTGCAGCCCCATGGACTGTAGCCCACCAAGCTCCTCTGTCCATAGAATTCTCCAAGCAAGAATACTGAGGTGGGTAGCCATTCTCTTCTCCAGGGGATCTTCCCGACCCAGAGATCAAACCTGGGTCTCCAGCATTGCAGGTAGATTCTATACCATCTGAGCCACTAGGGAAAGCCCACTCATAAATTAGCAAACACTCTTCTATAGAGATTTTAAAATTTTAAGCTTCCTTACAAATGATGTCAGAGTTAGGGGATGTCAGATCAGCACATATCTACTGTGTGCCTCCAGTAACAGACTCTCCCATTCACAGACCCAGATGAGAGGAAGGTCACATTACTAACCAATTAATTACGGGATGGGGGCCATATTTCTGGCTTCCAAATTCAGACTGTTTGGTTTTAAAGAAAAAAGTAGTATAGCACCACAAGTCAGTGTAAAGGGGTTCAAGTTGCTGGAGCTTGCTGTCTCCCAGAAGGTCATCCTGAACCTACATTTGAGTTGTGAGGAGCAATTAGGAACAGGCAGGTTTTCTGTGATGCTGAAAAAGACTCGCACTGACCACACAGAGGCAGGGAATTTGATCTCAGCGGGAAGAGACTCCAGTACCCCTCTCAATCCTGTAACTCTAACTGAGTATTTCTCTCGGACTTTCAAGTCTTTCCTTCCTTCCAGGGACGGGCTTTTCAAGCTTAACCTCTGAGGCACCAGGTCTACCCCTTTAGTATTTTCCTCTCTTAGGCATTTTCAATGGCTCTTTCGCTAGGCATCTTTGAATTCTCTGGGAGCAGGAAACCCCCAGCTCATATATCTAACACAATGGTGGGGGCTGAATGTTTGTGGAATCACTGTAGGTATTTAACCACAGAGAAGCAACCAGCCTCATTTCCATCAGCGACAGCTAACAGTGTTATGCAAGCACTTTGACGCAGCTTCACGAACTGCAGAATTAAATCTGCAACCACATAAGAAAGAAGCTGATTTCTCATGGCCCTTTTGTAACTTCAGAAAGGTTTTGGGAAGTCTCTAAATTGAATTTAACTGTTGAGCACAGGCTGAACTTAAAACCCTCATCTGTTTTAAGTCATGCGCTCTCCCCCATACGCTGTGCCTCATACAGGGTCTGACTCCTCAGCATTGGCTGAGGACACATGCTCTATGGGAAAGGCCAAGGAACCCAAGGGGCTGAGATTACTTTACTGCCTACATCACCACATTCCTTTTGTTCGAATTCACTCGGATGAAAACCACTGAGTGTTTGTAGAATGTCCTGTACAGAGGGAGCGGTGGGGTCCCATCAGGCCACAAAGGTGGGTGGAAAAGAGCACAGCCCCACAAGGAATATTGGTGTTAATTATTCAGGAAGAAAAACTGGCACGTAAATTATCATATGTGAAACGAATTGCCAGTCCAGGTTCGACGCATGATACAGGGTGCTAGGGGCTGGTGTACCGGGATGACCGGGAGGGATAGGATGGGGAGGGAGGTGGGAGGGGGGTTCTGGAAGGGGAAAACATGTACACCCATGGTGGATTCATGTCAATGTATGGCAAAACAAATACAATATTGTAAAGTTAAAAAATAGATAAATAAACTAATTAAAAAAAAAAGAAAAACTGGAAGTTGGGACAGGAAAGAGATATTTCTCAACAACAACAATATGCCAAAAATATCCTACTTCAAAATGAGGGTATAATTGGCATCCACCATGAAGCCAGACCCCGTGGTGAAGCAGTGAAAGTTAGTCGCTCAGTTGTGTCTGACTGTTTTTGATCTCATGGACTGACTGTAGCTCGCCAGGCTCCTCTGTCCATGGGATTTTCCATGCAAGGATACTGGACTAGGTTGCCACTTCCTTCTCCAGGGGATCTTCCTGACCCAGGGATTGAACCTGGATCTCCATTTATTATTATTTTTAAAATCTATGTCCTGGTATTCGCTGTGACAGTTATCTCACTGGTTCTCACGGAACCTTCCTGAGCACAAGGGAGTATATTTTTTCATTGGGATAACTGTTGTAACAAGCTGCAGATATTTGAGGGGGTGTATGAGATGAGGAGAGTTCATATTTCTTGCTCTTATCACAGTCCAGTGAGGGTAAGGAGGCAAAGGGGTGGGGGATACAGGAGGATTAGAGGCTGGGTCTAACAGTGCCCGATGTGGCTTCTGCCCACCTTCCATTGGCAGGAACTTAGTCACATGGCTTCAAAACTTCAGAGGAGACTGGAAACCGTGGTCTAGTTTTATCTATTATTTTAAAAATATGTTTTATTCATTCTTTCATTTGTGGCTGCCCTGGGTCCATGTTGCTGCAGTGCACGGGCTTCTGTTGCAAAGCACAGGCTCCATAGTTGTGGCGCACGGGCTTAGATGCCTCTTGGCATATGCAGTCTTCCCAGACCAGGGGTCAAACTCGCGTCCCCTGCAGGCAGGTGCAGGGTGGATTCTTAACTTCTGAACCACGAGGGAAGTCCTGAGGTCTAGTTTTATAAGTTCTAGAAGAAAACTGAAGGGGCTTTCATAAACACATAGCATTGTCTCTGTCACATTATGTAACTGTAGGTAACAATAATGTAAATTCTGTACTTACTATGGTATTTAGATATCTACTTACAAGTGAGAAAAAGAGTATATCCCAATCTAATTTTCCCAGGTGGTGTTGGTGTGGCTTCTGGGGATATTACCAACAATAAGCCTGAAAGCTCCTACTTCCAAACAAGGGTGTAATTGTCATCTACCTTGAAGCCAAAACCTGTAGTAATTTATCTTTTTTATTTGTGTCTTGGCGAGGACTGGCCCTAACTGCAGGCAGTAACCTTGTCACTCTTTACCATCTTCAGGATCGGTGCCTATTTAAAAACATTTTTTAACCTTTTTCAAAGTTTGTTTATTTATTAATTTTCGGCCGTTTGGGGTCTTTTTTTTGCTGCGCACAGGCTTTCTCTAGTTGTGGAGAGTGGGGGCTGTGTTCTAGTTGTGGTGCTTGGTCTTATTACAGCGGCTTCTCTTGTTGCAGAGCACTGGCTCCAGAGCAAGCAGGCTCAGAAGTTGTGGTGCGTGAGCTTAGTTGCTCCGTGGCATATGAGATCTTCCCAGACCAGGGGTGAAACCCATGTCCCCTCCATTGGCAGGCAGATTCTCAGCCACTGCACCACCAAGGGAAGCCCAGAGGCTCTTCTTGAAGCTACAATTTCACAATTGCCATTGATTATATCATAGTTGCACAGGACAGATTTTCACTGCAGGACTAAAATCATACATATTTTGAAGGCTATGCAAAGCCTTTAGTGGATCAGGAGACAAGAGAAAGGACTCCATGATAGAACTTCTAAAGTGTTGCTTTTTTGTTCTATTTTCTAATTACCGTTAAGCAGCACTGTTAGTCAATATACCCCATTGTGATTAAAATAGAAGATAGTATCAGTCAGGAAATAACATCTTCACATTTCTGTTTCACTAGTTAGATAGTAGCAGTTCTAAAACCAAGTCAGAAGCCCGTGTTTGGAATAAGGCCTTTAACAGGCACAGGTGTTAGGAGGCAGGGAGGAGGGTAGGTACAGATCTGGAACTTTTCACATGGAAGGAAGACATGGCCTGGAGTCCCTACCAGCCCAGGAGGAGCCTAAGGGTGCAGGTGTCCCTGGAAGAAATGGCAGTAGGGAGTAAACTCCAGAAGCAGAGTTCTTAGATGCTACAGTATTTTAGGTGTCTTGGGGCAGGTACCACAGGCATTTCCAACTGAACTGACCTCTCTTGGTTTCAATGCAATGTCTGAATTAAGGACTAGTGAATTCCTAATACCTATCCCTTAAGTGGGTTCTCATGGCTGATCAGGCATCTAAAATCTAGACACTGTTTTCAGCCAATCAAACCATCTTGAAGTTTCCTTGGAGGTTCTTTATCAAAGACCTGACATGGAGCTGGAGGATTAGAGTTGTTGCACTGGTGATAAATAGAAATCCGGGCCATCATCTCTTCCTACCAGAGCTGTCACTACCAGGAAAGCCACAAGTTCATTTCCTAATGAAATATAGCATTATGCTCCAAGAGCATTTTTAGTGCTCACTGCTCTGTATGTTCGGAGAAGGCAATGGCAACCCCCTCCCGTACTCTTGCCTGGAAAATCCCATGGACGGAGGAGCCTGGTGGGCTGCAGTCCGTGGGGTCTCTGGGAGTCGGACACGACTGAGCAACTTCACTTTCACTTTTCACTTTCATGCATTGGAGAAGGAAATGGCAACCCACTCCAGTGTTCTTGCCTGGAGAATCCCAGGGACGGGGGAGCCTGGTGGGCAGCCATCTATGGGGTTGCACAGAGTCAGACACGACTGAAGCGACTTAGCAGCAGCAGCAGCTCTGTATGTTGTACTATGGCAATGATTGAATAACTGTGAGGGGTCCTGGCCTGCACATTCCCATGTGGTTAATTGCAACAGCATGTGGTAGAAGTCCGTACTGAGCATGTAATCTGATGCCACTAACATGATGGTGTCAGGTGCATAAAATGCTCCAGGTAGTTGGATTTTTTTTTCCTACTACAGTGGGAGTTTGGAAACTTCCCCAACAGTTTTCGAGAGCAGGGGAAAATTCTCTTTCTGTGTTAAAGCCTTTCAGACTTCTTGCAAATAAAAGCTCTCTGCTATGGGCCTGTATGAGAGAGTGCTTCTTTGCACCCATGTCTTGTGCTTTGCATTTCTTTTAAGTAGGCAGGGGCGAAAGGTGGAAGGAAAGTTGCATAGAAGCCCTATACGTAGGGATGATGAGGCCAGAAGTGTGAATGAGAGAAGAGAGTAAATAGAAGAGAGGAAAAGATAGTAGATCCCAGAAGCAGAGAGGAGAGAGTAGCATAGAGAGATACTTTAAGACTAAGGGGATAAGTGTGTTTCATTCACTTGAAATAAATGCAAGAAATGTAAAAATCACCCAGCAAATATGAGGTTCCAAGTCATAAAAGTTATTCCTTATCAAATACCTTAGGTTATTTAGACAAAAAACATAGATATCATTATTACCAGTGGGCAAGTCACATAATCTCTCTTAGTCTCAGTTTCCTTGTATGCAAAACGGGGACACTAATAGTATCCACCTAATAGACTTGTGGTGAGATTGCTAGTAGACGACATGTGTAAAGCACTTAGCACAGAACCCATCATAGATAGAGAACACAGTATAGTTTAATGATAATGATGGTGATGGAAGAAAGTGAAGATGACGCCAAAAGAATCAAGCCAATGAATCTTATTCAAACCAATGTGATACATTTAAATGAGGCAAGGGTTAATCAGATTTAAAAATTACTGGGTCACTTCCAGCCCCATGGAAGAGCTATACAGTAGCTACAATTTATTGCCAGATTTTCCACCTCCCTTTCATTCCCAAACACAGGGACCGAAGAGGAAGTAAAAGCTAGAGAAATGTTAATATATGTTATTATGTGTTAATGTTAAATGTTAAAAATGATATGTTATTAAATGATAATAAACATTTAATATATGTTATTAAATGGTAATAAGTGTTAATATATTTGGGATATATGGTTACAGCGTTGAAATATGAAAAAATCATCTTCTATATAGAAGTATATTTAAACATCCAAGACAGGTGAATGTCCAGCCTATTCCTAAGGATGTCTAAAGGTGTGACTTTTCTTAATAGTTGGGCTTATGGTCTGATTATCTAGATATTTGATTTAAACAGTATTTCAATCTGGTTGTGATCTCCCTGTACAATAGCTGGAGTTCTATAAAATAACCTGTGACCCATAGAGTTGGAAGATAGGAATAACAGCTACACTATAACCTAGTTGTGCTTAACCAGACTTAGCACAGATTCCTATAGGTGAGCTGGAGGTCAGGTGTCATCTGCCTTCAATCAGGGATGTTTGTGGAGAAAATGAGAAGTGTGGCGTGCCACAATGTGGTCCAGATGGCTGAAGAATCTCCAGGGAAGAGAAATAGGAGGCAATAATGCAAAGCAGGTGTAGTTCGAGGTGACTTATTGGGCAACTCTGGATTGGCCCATTTTGGCAGCAAAAGAGCCAGAAAAGAGTGGAAGTTTCATAGTGGAAGTTCAATCTGGACAGTCCCTTTGTGACTTCCTTGGGGGAACATGCTGTGAATCATGGTAGAGCTGAATGTGACACCAGCTAGGATGGAGCCTACTATTGCTTCCATCAGCATCTCCAGCGCCTTCTTTTGCAGGCCTTCCTCTCCTCCGTGCATCTCCACTGGATTCTCCCTAGGGTCCATATCCATCTCTTGAGTGGAGGAGAACAAATCTGAACTCCAGGCTCTAGTTAGGAGTCTGACTCATGATGTTTGCAGATGAAAGATGTCTCTTCAGGTGTTATATGTCACCTGTCATCTAACATGTGATTCCTGATAATCCATTCTAGGACAGTCCCCCTGCAAACAAACAATCAAACAAATAAAACAAGAGCACTTTTCCTGACTTATATGTGTGATGCATTTCAACGTGTGGATCTTTTCTGTTTAGCTAGTTGAATCTCTCATTCTTTATGTTTTAGTTGTATAGTTTGTTTTGGATTCTTAAACTTATAACATGTACCTGGCTAAGGAAACAGATACCACATCTTTTATTTTTATTTCTCCATTGCCTTAAACAGTACTAACACCATAGATGAATGGTAAATTCTTATTGTGCACATAAATGAATAAGGCAAGGGAAAAAATCATCCATCTTTTTGCTCACAATGATTTTTATTTCAGATCCAGACCTGGAATTTTAATTCACCAATATGCTTACACACAGCTGCATGCAATACCCTTGGTTTTCCTGGTACCATCTGCTGGCTAAGCTGTCCCTTGAAGGCCAAAAGACACAGAACAAAAGGAGCGCTGGGAAAAGGGGGAAGGAGGTGTGGAAAGTGGACAGGAAGAGGTGTTTAAGGGAAATGGTGTACATTAGCGCGTGTCACAGAGATTTATTTCTTTTTCTATGGGGATTTACTCCAGTGACCAAACTCTGCTTTCAGAAATTTTTTTCTCAAAAAGCGCTTGAGGTATTTATCATTTGCTATAGGGACTGCTTTGTTGGCAAAACTTTCCTTTTTTTTCAGATTTTTGATTCAGGTTTTGGACTTGACGTGTTGAGAGGAGCAATACTTTGACGTGGTGGGGAGAGAGAAAGCTGAAAGCTTCGAGTGAAGGAGGGAGTTGTCAAAATAATTTTTTGAGGTACCTTTTTCAAAACCATCATTTCTCCCACTCCTTACTCCTGGAGCAACCACATCAAGAGGATGAAAAGAGTGAAGGCCTCAGACCCTCTGTGTGGTGGGGAAATGTGGGCGATGTGAGGTCGTGGCATAAATCTTAGGCCACATTTTGGAACCAGTGCCCAGACAACAGGCCCTGTGTGTTGCTGAGGGAGCATCCGCAGTGGTAAGGCTCAGGGTTGTCAACCAGCAGGGAAGCCCTTGTGTGAACTATATTCCTAGGAAACAATAAATCCTTGCTGATTCATTCCAGACCACCACTCCTTGCCCAGTCAGAGATGTAAATTTTCCTCAAAAATGTTTTTGAAGATGGGGAGTGCTTGAAAGGGTTTAAAAGAAGGGAGGCTTTAAGGAAAATTTTTGTCAGGTATCTTTTTATTTTACAAATAGCTATGCTATAAATGTGCTTTTATGGCACTTGTGTTGGAGCACTCAGTTGCTTCAGTCTGAGTTTGACTATCATACATACTTCGAGTACCATACATAGAAATATAGGACAGTGATTATCACTGTGTGCCCAGTCATGTCTGAGTCTTTGCAGCTCCATGGACTGTAGCCCGCCAGGCTCCTCTTTTCATGGGATTTAACAGACAAGAATACTGGAGTTGTTGCCATTCCCTCCTCCAGGGGGTCTTCCCGACCCAGGGACTAAACCCACATCTCTTGCGTCTCCTACATTAACAGACAGATTCTTTACCACTAGTGCCACCCGCGAAGCCCAGGAATCATCCTTAAGCTTTAACTAAGAGAAAATCAAGGGACAGAAAGGCAGTCATTGGGAAATGACTTGGGAGAGTCATTTCCATTTTGTAAAATTAAAGTCAGCGAATTTAGCAAACAAGTATTTATAGTGATAAGAAGTAACAGAAATCTTAATCCTCTTCTCCAATAAAAAGTATATTCATTTTGCTAGGGTACTGCTAGCTAGGTTTGCAGACAAACCCTGCAATGTCATTGGTTTTCCCAAGAAACATTTTTTTTTTCTTTTTTTTGCTCACAGAGTAAGGCACAGTTGTTTCACTGTTACTCAGGGGCCCCGGGTCAGCAGCTCTGCCATCTTCAGCACGTGCCTTCCAAGGATATCTCAGATAGCAACACACGCCAGAGGATGCGAAAGGAGAAGTGTGTAAAGGCACATCTGCTTCTGACACGGAACGCTTCTGCTCACGTTCCACTGATGAACATGGCCACACCCAAAATGGTGCAGGGCTGAGAGCATAGTCCCTGGCCTGGCCCGCAGTCTTGGCCAAAACTCTCTACCCTGTGAAGGGAAGCTTGAACTCACTGGGAGACAGTTAGACAACTTTTCCATGAGAAGAATCAGAAATTGTGTTGAAAGGGAGGCATCGATGAAGTCAAACTTATGAAGCCATTTTAGAGTCTGGCTCTGCCACCACCAGCTGAATGATTTAATCTCTTTTGACCAACAGCAGCAGCAGCAGACCAACAGTTTCCTCATCCTCAAAATCAAGATCATAATAACAGCTAACAGGGTTTCAGTGAGAACGAAATGCAACACTAAATGTGAAGGTTTTTGTAAATAAGGAAAGGTTCCCTGTGCTCCTGCAGCTGGGGCTGAGCAGAGTTGATCTTTTAAAATCAGATTTACTATATGTTTTTGAAGGCTTACTATTCAAGTCACTGGCTAATTCAAGACTGAAGAAAACTAGGTGTTTCTTAAGCTTATATTTCTTAATCATTACACGAGGAATGGATAGTGTATTTTTAAAAGTGTAATTTGGAAATTTGGGGTTGGGGGAATGGGAAGAAAGCCTGGATTCTAATTGTAACTCAGACCCAGGCCAACTGACTGACCGCAATCTGGTCACTTCATCTGTCTAGGCTCTCATTGCCTCAGAGGCAAAAAGAGAGCGGTTAGCTAAGTGGTCCTTTCCTGATCGTGAAAGAGATACTATGAGGATGAGACTCATCTAAATGACTCATCCACATTATTGGATTACGATCATGTGGAGGTCACCGGAGAACTAACACCCAACTTTTACAAATTCTCTCTCTTGTCTTGCTTTTACAGTTTTCTTCTTGAGCATATAATATAGGGGAAATAGTGTATAAAATATAGATATGACTGGGTATATGTGTTTTCAAGGACAAGTGAACATGAAATTTTGACAAACAAATATCACTTCATTAAGTTAGATATAATCATTTGGAAAGAAAGACATCTTAAACCAGACATCTTAGGCAACTGAACTTATTTCTCTGTTAAGAAATAAGCATTTGCACAGTTTACTTTCTTCTCTAGATACTGATATAAAGCTTTGGTTTCAGAGGTTAAGTAACACTGATGACAGTTCTCTGATCCTAGCAAACACTGAATAGTTGATAAGAATAGTGAACTAGGTCAGCAATTACTAGTAATACTTTATTTTAGTTTCTGCTTTTCTACACAATTAACTATGACCATCTAATTACTTAAAATGTTTTATTCATTACATGCAGAGTCATTCTTAATTAAACTAGCAGTATACCTTGACTTAGTCTCATAGTCTCTCTGACCCTCAGTTTCTTGAACTGTAAGATGGGGATAATTTTTTCCTTTGGAGTTATCGTACAATTGTATGAATCAGAGACAGTGTATGTTAAATGCCTAGTGCAGGGTCTGGCACATGGAAGAGAATCAATAAATGGCAACTCTTAACTACCTTTATTATACAATCAGGGCTTCCCTGGTGGCTCAGTCAGTAAAGAGTCTGCCTGCAATGCAGGAGACTCAGGTTTCATCCTGGAGTCGGGAAGATCCCTGGAGAAGGGAATGGCAACCCACTCCAGTATTCTTGCCTGGAGAATTCCAAGGACAGAGGATCTTGGTGGGCTACAGACCATGGGATCACAAAGAGTCAGACACGACTTAATGACTAACACTTCATTCTACAATCAATGATGACCTACCTTGTGCTTTCCATACTGTACTAAGTTATGAATATTAAAAGAGAGTTGAGAAATAGTCCTTATTTGTAAGGATATACAGACCAGTTGGAGAGACAAGCATACTAATAAAAATATAAGGTGTCATTTGCCAAGTGCCAAATCAGTATCAGTGATGATGTCCTTATTGTAGAGACAGCCAGTGTGATTGTCAGATGTTTCATAATGTACGCATCATGTTTAAATACAACCATTAGCCAAATTTGTATTTCTGGATAGCCTTGTATTTGCAAAACTTTTGTTGCTGCTTTGTACATACTGTGGTGACAATGGGGGAATCAGTCCATTTTCTCCCACTTTACAGAGTGAGAATTGAGGTGAAAAAAAGCCCAAAGTTTTTGTAAGGTTGTGCATGAGGGGCTTTACAGAGGGAGGATCACAAATCAGATGTGTTGATACCTGTACTTGTGTTCATCTCTCTATGTCCCATTGGAGTTCAGAGGAAGGAATAAGATTCACTTAAGAACCGAGTCTCATTTTCCCATCTCTTAAAATTCATTACATTTATTCAAAAAAGATTGATGGCTCAAATGAATACTGGAAACTGCCTCCACCTTTCATCTCCTTGAAATCATGCCAGAAAAAGCCTCCAGCATGCTCATCTCTAGTTTACCTTTTCTAAAGTTTCCTGCTCCCTGGATGAGGGTAGTAAGAATCATCACTAGTTAAAACACAGATGACTCCAAAAATGTCTGCACTTCAAAGTGAATCCTTTATTCACCTGAGTGTTTAACTGTGTCAATGTGCCCTCATTATCAGATTTAGTTGAATAATTCAACAAGGAAATGTGCCCAGTGCACACATTATACAGATGTGTTTGCCAAAGCTATCTTGGCTTATGGGACAGAGCAACCCTCTGATGCCCTGAGTTATTCAAAAAGGCCATCACAGATGTCAACTTAAGGTGGGAGAGATAGATACCCACGGTAATATGTGAATATTGAAATTCATCCCTATTTCAGCCCATCATCACATTGATAGGATGTCACCCTTGTGCTGGAGTTATGCAAATGAACAGCTGGTCATGAGGAAGTTGTTATACTTATCCTCCGACTGGCTGGGGTGTTATTCTGTGCCAATATAAAGCCTGTAAGAGTGGCTGTACTCTAAGATGCATGGTAGGAGGCCTTGCATATGTGAAGACCTTGCTAGTTTCCTGACCTACTAGTAGAAACCAACTGAAATATTTCTAACCTAATGGGAAGATGCAGGTATATATCCATTGCATCCACCCAAGTGTGGCTACAAAACTACGTGGTACAGACTTTTTCTTTTTTGCTTGTTCATATGGAGACTTGATTAAATTGGAGAATCAGATATATAATTTGAATCATCTACTATGATTTATATAAAATATAGAGCATGCAAGAATAATTTACTACAAGATTACTGAATTAGTCAGCTTTATACTGAAATAATGCTATAGAACAAACAACTCCCCAAATCTCCGTTGACTTCTAACAACAAATATTGGTTTCTTGCTCATCGGTCTGTGGATTGGGTTATGACTCAGCTGGGTTTGGCTGGGCTTGGCAGCAGGATATGGGTTACATTCGGGTCTGTTCCATATGTCTCCTTATTCTGGGATTCAGAATGAAGAAAAACTGGTGTCCTGGGACAGTCCCTTCACAGAGGATTGCAAGAATGTGAGAGGGCAAACCAAGCCTCACATATACATTTAAAGTCTGGCTCAGAGTAGACACAGAAGTCCTCTCATGTTTCATTGGTCAAAGCAAATCACCCGGCCAAACTCCAAGCTAGGGACACTGGGAAGTTTCTCTGCTAAAAATGCATCTCAGCTGAGGGGAGTGGGGTGGAAGAATGGTGAAGAAATAATTTACCACAGCTAGTTACTGTAAGCTGCTAAATGAAATTCAGGCCAATTGGACCACACAAAAAAACAAATCAATCAGAGTCAGTTGAGTATTTTTTAAAATGTTAAGTCGGGGTATTTTTAATTCCCTTCAAATCATTATGCCATGTGATTTCTGTTCCATTGAATCAATGTGTTTCAGTGCTTTAGGGCCTAAATATATGTCTTCTAGGGCAATAAAGTCATTTGTTGGTGTTCAGTTGCTCAGCCATGTCCAACTCTTTGTGATCCCATGGACTGCAGCATTCCAGGCTTCCCTGTCCATCATCAACTCCTGGAGCTTGCTCAAACTTATGCCTATTGTGTCGGTGATGCCATCCAACCATCTCTTCCTCTGTCACCCCTTTCTCCTCCTGGCATCAGTCTTTCTCAGCATCCGGGGCTTTTCTAATGAGTTGGCTCGTCTCATCAGGAGGCGAAAGTATTGGAGTTTCAGCTTCAGCATCAGTCCTTCCAGTGAATATTCAGGACTGATTTCCTTTAAGATTGACTGGTTTGATCTTACAGTCGTCCAAGGGACTCTCAAGAGTCTTCTCCAACACCACAGTTCAAAAGCATCAATTCTTCAGCACTCAGCTTTCTTTATGGTCCAATTCTCACATCCATACATGACTACTGGGAAAACCATAGCTTTGACCATACACTAAAAACCTTTGTCAGCAAAGTACTGTCTCTGCTTTTTAATATGCTGTCTAGGTTGGTCATAGCTTTTCTTCCAAACAGCAAGTGTCTTTTAATTTCATGGCTGCAGTCACCATCTGCAATGATTTTAGAGCCCAAGAAAATAAAGTCTGACACTGTTTCCATTGCTTTCCCATCTATTTGCCATGCAGTGATGGGACCAGATGCCATGATCTTCGTTTTCTGAATGTTGAGTTTTAAGCCAGTTTTTCACTCTCCTCTTTCACCTTCATCAAGAAGCTCTTTAGTTCCTCTTCACTTTCTGCCATCAGGGTGGTGTCATCTGCATATCTGAGGATACTGATATTTCTCCTGGCAATCTTCATTCTAGCTTGTGATTCATCCAGCCTGGGATTTCTCTGTACTCTGCATATAAGTTAAATAGGCAGGGTGACAATATATAGCCTTGACATACTCCTTTTCCAATTTGGAACCAGTCCATTGTTCTATGTCCAGTTCTAACACTGTTCAGCCTCAAATTAGGTTTTTTGAGTCTGTAGTAAGACAATAGTTTTAAAGGTCAGGGTTTTGTGGGAGAGAAAACAGATTTCAAATTCCAAAATTCCCTTTTATGTATAAAAATAGAGTTTAGGAATGAATGTCAATTTTTATTATAAGATACAGGTAGAAAGAGCTTATAAGATAAAAAGTAAGTTCCTAACTGTATTGGAGGAAGGGACCACTCTAGGTCTTAGAGGTGGGAGGAGATCAAAGAAGAAGGGCAAGCTATCATACAGGTGGGGCCTGGCAACCCCTCCCAGGAGGAGAGGAAGAATTAGCATTTGCAGGTAGCTTGGGAAATTTTGAAAACAATGAAAGCTGTTTCCTGATGCCCTGATGCACAGCAATATTATTTCAAGACCTTTTTGAGAAGCTTCGTGTTGAGCCTAGTACCAGAGCAAGAAATACAAGTTCTAGTAGTTAACCCCATATAGCCACATTTGCTGATGGCAGTGCAGTAAAATTAGAAATTAATTAATTAACTGGTATGTAAAATAATTAGTACTCTGGAAAAACACTTCTAGTAACTCTTGGTTTCAAGGAAATAAAAATTAAGCTACAAAATATAACTACATAAAGCAAGAAATTTTATATAAAATCTTATGGGACGAGAGAGTCAAAGAGAAAGTCGAGGGAAAATTTAAAGTATTATATAAGATTTTATTTTAGAATATAAGAAATAATTAAGACAAATGGACTAAGTTTTAAACTTCAAAAAGAGGGAAGGAGTTAATAAAGATATGAGAAAATGTTAAGGAAAATAAATGACAAAGTAATCACAAAATAGGACTTCATTATTTGAAAATACTCACAGGCAAACACCAAAGTTAGACGTTGACAGGTATCAGAGAAAAAGAGAAACCCCCAAATAATAAGATCAGTAACAAAAATGGAACATACACAGGAGAATAAAATATTATAAAAAGGAACACCAGTAAATGTGAATGTCAGATGAAGCAGACACTTTTTAAAGAAGGGTAAATTACTAAAATTGGCCCAGTGGGATGCTTAGATAGACCAAGTCCAGAAAAGAAAGCAAAATGGTAATTACTGATCTGTGTCTACAAAAGGCAATAAATTCACTGCTGTCAACTCTGCAAACAATAGGTATAGTCAATTCTCATTATTGGTGGCAATTATGCTCTAAAAAGTCACTGTTAACACTGAATTAGTGAACACTGAATTATTGCTGTTAGGGGAAATGTAGAGTTAGTCCTGTGAGCCTCTGGCCACATTTTTACCCACTGATCAATACATAACTTTGTTTTATGTATGTTTCTGTTTAAAAACATTTTACTTAATAGATATTGTTGATTCATTAACATTAGACTCATGGCCAACAGCACAATAAGTTATGCCTCAACAAGACTTATTTCAAATACAAATTTTCTTCATAAGGCACATCATAGCCTTCTTGTGCTTAGGAACTTAGACAACAGGCCAGCACTATGCTTGGAGACCATTTTGAACTGCAGAATCACCAACAAAAACATAAAAACGCAAAAGACATGGCACTAAGTAGGTCATGAAAAGGATACTTGATTATAGTAGGAGAGCTGAGTCAAGAAGGCAGAGCATCACCTTGTTTGACTCCCACTAAGAATGTGCCTGTAGGATGATTCAAATATTTCACCTCTCTGCATTTGTCTACAAATGACCACAAAAGTGCTGCAAGTATTGTTTTGGAGTTATAAATCAATTTTAACTGGTAGGCAAATTCACAGATACAGAATTCACAAATAATAAGGAACAACTGTAATTTCTAATGTATCAAATTGCTCTAAGACATAGAAAATTAGGAGGAATTAAGCCACTCGGCTTAACCCTGATATCAAATTAAGCTGGAGATCACACAAGAAAATAAAATTATAGGCCTATTTTGTTATAAACAAAGAATCCAAGATATTATATAAAATATTAGCAAATTGAATCCACCAGGAGATTGAAAGAAGATATTTAAGAATATAATTACCTGAGAAATTCAAGGATGGTTCAAAACTAGAAAATAGATTTGGTATATTAGTCAACACGTTAAAGGAATAAAACAATATTAACTCAGTCACTGCAATAAAAGCATCTGATAATAATTAACATTCAGTCATGATGAAATATTTCCTATGTGTGTGTTAAGTGTCTGACTCTTTGTGACCCCATGGAGGGCGACATGCCAGGCTTCCCTCTATGTGCGCGCTCAGTCACTTCAGTCATGTCTGACTCTTTGCAACCCTGTGGACTGTAGCCCACAAGGTTCCTCTGTCCTTGGCAAGAATACAGGAGTGGGTTGCCTTGCCCTCCTCCAGGAGATCTTCCCCAGCCAGGGATCAAACCGGGTCTCCTGTGGCTCCTGCATTACAGGCATATTCTTTTCCTCGGAGCTGCCGGGGAAGCCCAGCTTCCCTGTATATTTCTTAGCAAACTAGGGCTCAGTGCAGCATTTGGCTAGCAACATGAGGATGAAGTCAACATAGGAGGATAACAAAGCAGAGAAGTCTTTCATTGAAGCAGAACTGGAACTTGACATGCTGTACATGTTGCCGCCCTATCTTGGAATTTCTTGGTAGGTAAAGCAGTCAGTCTTATATTGTTTATGTTCACTTAATCATATGTTTTGGTTACTTCTTGACTTATATGAAAAGCAAGACCTGAAACAGCCAATTACTTCAAATGATTACCTATCTAAAAAGAAAAAAATGAATCTCACATCATAATTATTGGAACCCATAAGAAGGTTAAATGAAGTGGCCAGAGAGAGGAATGGCATCTAGTAATTAATAGCTTGAGAATCATCATAAACTTGGAGTAGACAAAAAATTTTAAACTCATTACAAAAAGCAATAACCATAAAGAAAAATGATAAATTACACTACAAGACACCATTAAAGAATCCTCAGTAGGAGAAACTTTTAACAATACATAAATCTGACAAAGAACTCATATCCAGGATTTTTTTTTTTTTAATAAATTTATTTATTTTAGTTGGGGGCTAATTACTTTACAATATTGTAGTAGTTTTTGCCATACATTGACATGAATCAGCCATGGGTTTACATGTGTTCCCCTTCCTGGACCCCCCTCCCACCTCCCTCCCATCCCATCCCTCTGGGTCATCCCATTGCCCCAGCCCTGAGCATTTGTCTCATGCATCGAACATGGAATGGTGTTCTGTTTCACATATGATAATATACATGTTTCAATGCTATTCTCCCAGAATATCCCATCCTCACTTTCTCCCTCAGAGTCCATAAGACTGTTCTATGCATCTGTGTCTCTTATTCTGTCTCACATATAGGGTCACCAATACAGGATGTATTTTTAAAAAACTCCTATAAAGCAATAAGAAAAATGTTGTTTTTATTCAGTTGCTAAGTTGTGTCCGACTCTGCGACCCCATGGACTGTAGCATGCTAGGCCTCCTTGTCCATCACCAACTCCCGGAGTTTACTCAAACTCATATCCATTGTGTCGGTGATACCATCCAACCATCTCACCCTCTGTCATCCCATTCTCCTCCCGCCTTTGATCTTTCCTAGCATCAGGGTCTTTTCTAATGAGTCAGTTCTTCATATAAGCTGGCCAAAGTATTGAAGTTTCAGCTTCAACATCAGTCCTTCCAATGAATATTCAGGACTGATCTCCTTTAGGATGAACTGGTTGGATCTCCTTGCTGCCCAAGGTACTCTCAAGAGTCTTCTCCAACACCACAGTTCAAAAGCATCAATTCTTCGGCACTCAGCTTTCTTTATAGTCCAACTCTCACATCCGTACATGAATACTGGAAAAACCATAGCCTTGACTAGAGAGACCTTTGTTGGCAAACTAACGTCTCTGCTTTTTAATATGCTATCTAGGTTGGTCATAACTTTCCTTCCAAGGAGTAAGCGTCTTTTAATTTCGTGGCTGCAGTCACCATCTGCAGTGATTTTGGAGCCCCCAAAAATAAAGTCTGCCACTGTTTCCACTGTTTTCCCATCTATTTGCCATGAAGTGATGGGACTGGATGCCATAATCTTAGTTTTCTGAATGTTGAGCTTTAAGCCAACTTTTTCACTCTCCTCTTTCACTTTCATCAAGAGGCTCTTTAGTTCTTCTTCACTTTCTGCCATAAGGGTGGTGTCATCTGCATATCTGAGGTTATTGATATTTCTCCCAGCAATCTTGATTCCAGCTTGTGCTTCCTCCAGCCCAGCATTTCACATGATGTACTCTTCATACAAGTTAAATAAGCAGGGTGATGATATACAGCCTTGACGTACTCCTTTTCCTATTTGGAACCAGTCTGTTGTTCCATGTCCAGTTCTAACTGTTGCTTCCTGACCTGCATACAGATTTCTCAAGAGGTAGGTCAGGTGGTCTGGTATTCCCATCTCTTTCAGAATTTTCCACAGTTTGTAGTGATCCGCACAGTCAAAGGCTTTGGCATAGTCAATAAAGCAGAAATAGATGTTTTTCTGGAACTCTCTTGCTTTTTTGATGATCCAGTGGATGTTGGCAATTTGATCTCTGGTTCCTCTGCCTTTTCTAAAACCAGCTTGAACATTTGGAAGTTCACGGTTCATGTATCGCTGAAGCCTGGCTTGGAGAATTTTGAGCATTACTTTACTAGCGTATGAGATGAGTGCAATTGTGTGGTAGTGTGAGCATTCTTTGGCATTGCCTTTCTTTGGGATTGGAATGAAACCTGACCTTTTCCAGTCCTGTGGCCACTGCTGAGTTTTCCAAATTTGCTGGCATATTGAGTACAGCACTTTCCCAGCATCATCTTTTAAGATTTGAAATAGCTCAACTGGAATTCCATCACCTCCACTAACTTTGAACATGATGCTTCCTAAGGCCCACTTGACTTCACATTCCAGGATGTCTGGCTCTAGGTGAGTGATCACACCATCGTGATTATCTGGGTTGTAAAGATCTTTTTTGTATAATTCTTCTGTGTATTCTTGCCACTTCTTCTTAATATCTTCTGCTTCTGTTAGGTCCATACCATTTCTGTCCTTTACTGAGCCCATCTTTTCATGAAATGTTCCCTTAGTATCTCTGATTTTCTTGAAGAGATCTCTAGTCTTTCCCATTCTATTGTTTTCCTCTATTTCTTTGCACTGATCACTGAGGAAGGCTTTCTTATCTCTCCTTGCTATTCTTTGGAACTCTGCCTTCAAATGGGAATATCTTTCCTTTTCTCCTTTGCTTTGCACTTTTCTTCTTTTCACAGCTATTTGTAAGGCCTCCTCAGACAGCCATTTTGTTTTTTTGCATTTCTTTTTCTTGGGGATGATCTTGATCCCTGTCTCTTGTACAATGTCATCAGAGAAGATAAAAATTGAAGCCACAGTGTGATATTACTACACACACAACTACAATAAATGACTAGAAAAGGGTGCAGAATACCAAGTGTCAGCTGGGTGCAGAACAACTGATGGGTTTCGTACTAAATTAAACTGGAACTCTCATACACTGCTGATGGAACTATAAATTGGTTCAACTACTGTAGACATCTGTTTGGCAGTACCTTTTAAATCTGTGAGTAACCTATTCCATTCCTAGGTGTGAAACCAACAAAAAATGCATAAATAAGCTCAAAAGACATGTTGAAGAATGTTCATAGAAGTACTATTTGTAATAGCCTCAAATTACCCAATGCCCATAAAATAGGGTGGACAACCAAATTGTGGTATATTAGTAAAAAAAATTCTATTCTGCAATAAGAATGTACAAATGTCAATTATACAGGATAAGAATGAATTTGCAAACATAACATGGGATAAAAGAAGCCAGACACGAAAGAGTTCATAATGTATGATTCTATTTATATGAATTCAAAAACAGGGAAAGTTGTTCTATGGTTTTATTGTTGGGATAGCAGTTATTCGGGTGGAGGCAGTGGTGGGAAAGGAGAACAGAAGAAGCATCTTTTCTCGCTCTTGGTGCTGTTTGTGAAACTGTATTGAGCCATATGTTTTTCTGCAAATAAAATGTTCTTCAATAAAATTATTCTCCAAAAGACTACTGCCAAAAAAAAAACCCCAAACAGAACAAAAATAACATTTTCTCATGCATAATTAACAGCCAGTCAGTAAATGTGTTAGAAGAAAATATCCCATTCAAAACAAGCATAAATAGAACAATGCACCTAGTACAAGCTTACAAAAAATTTTATAGACAAGTTTGGAAAAATTAAGAATTTTTTAGTAAATAAAGATATATACTATGTTCATAGATTAGAAAACTCCCTGTAATGCAGTCGCTCAGCCATGTCTGCAGAAACTTAGTTGCAGGGTGAAAACTTTGTCTGTTGTTTCTGGTGTCCTCCTCAACGTGGATACTTTTGAGATCAATAAGAGATTAGTACTAGCTCTGAGACTCAGAGCAGTTCAGATTGTTGAGGGATCTCACGTTCAGTGGAAAGCTGGAAGAAGAGAAAGATATATATCGATATTATCTGGCATTCTACTTGATAAAAAATAAAGGGATATTAAAACTCTGACTAGTGTCTGTGTTCTGGGATTGTGCAATTTCCATCTTATTACATCTATAAAAAGGAATCAGTGTGTGCAGTCCAGAAAGGAGAAGTAATAGCTCTAATTCTGGCATCTGCCAAAAATAATACAAGGTCCATACTCCGCTCTGTATCAAGGCTCACTGTGAAACAGTATGGAATAGACAAACCTGCCACTGGGATAAAATAGAGAGTTAAGAAGCAGATTCACTTAATGGCACCCAAACCTATGCTAGAAGATCTGTTTACTTATTAATTTATAATTAACACTCATGACCAAGGTACATTATTATGTCATGCACACTGTTTCTATACTCACTGAATGAGTGACTATGTATCTCTGAATGCTAGGTTGAGAACAACAGATGGGAAAATACACCCAATACTACACTCTATCATACTGGAGAAGGCAATGGCAACCCACTCCAGTACTCTTGCCTGGAGAATCCCATGGACGGAGGAGCCTGGTAGGCTGCAGTCCATGGGGTCGCGAAGAGTCGGACACGACTGAGCGACTTCACTTTCACTTTTCCCTTTCATGCATTGGAGAAGGAAATGGCAACCCACTCCAGTGTTCTTGCCTGGAGAATCCCAGGGACAGCGGAGCCTGGTGGGCTGCTGTCTATGGGGTCTCACAGAGTCGGACACGACTGAAGCGACTTAGCAGCAGCACACTCTATCATATGCGCTCAGTTGATATTAACTAAAATGTTTATTCTTGTCCTCAACACGATTTTTCTGTATTCCAATTTTTTATTGGATTATGTTACTTAAAAATGGGGAACACCCAGCACAGCTGAAAGAAGAACAAATAACCCTGTGACAAAGAGTGCAGGCAGTGAGATGAAACAAGTGCACATAAACCCTGTGATGCAGAGGGTGTGCCTGCGGAGCCAAAACAAGTGCACACAAACCCGCGACACAGAGGGTGGACCTCGGGAACTGAGTCAAGTGCACATAGCCCTGCAACACAGAGGGTGAGCTTAGAGGGCTGAGGGAAGCCCATACAAGTCGCCATGATGCAGAAGGGTCTACACAAGCACCTACCTAGCAAGTTTCGGCCAGCAGCGTAGGGCGGGAGAGGGGAACAGAAGCACCAGCAATGATCCCAGGGACAAGTAGGGGACTGGCCGCACTGCGGTTATGCTGAGAGAGCCACTTTGAAGCAGCTGCGGAAATAAATGCGCCTACTGCGAAAGCTGGAACCACTGCCCAAAGTCATGCTGAACCCATAAACACTCCAAAACCTACTACTGGACACTGCACTGCCTTTCAGAGAGACGAGATCCAGTTCCATCAACCAGAACACAGGCACAAGCTCTTCCAACCAGGAAAACATCACAGGACACTAACCCAACCCCTCTTCCACCGGGTCAGACTCCACAACCAAGAACTACGACTTTGAAAACCCTTAAAAATTTTTTCTCCATTTGCATTTTTTCTTTTTTTTTCTCTTATAAATCACACAGTTTATTCCCCCCAACATATCTCCACCTTCACACTAGCATTTAGGAGTGCTGTGGAGTTCTCCTCTTTGTTTTCCATATTATATATATTTATAAAAGAAAGGTCATTTTAAGATTCTTTCTTCTTATAAATCACACTGCTTATTCCCCAACATATTTCCACCATCACATTAGCTTTTTCCAGTGCTGTGGAGTTTTCCTTGTTAAAAAAAATTCATTTTAAGATTTTTTGTCTAAGTCACACAGTTTATTCTCCCTACATATTTCTACTTCCATATTAGCCTTTTGTGCTGCTGTGGAGTTTTCCTCTGTGTTTCTTGTCAAAAAAAAAAAAAAAATTCATTTTAGGTTTTTTACTCTTTCTCACTTTTTTTTTCTTTTTTCTTGAAGAGTTTTTTGGGTTTTGTTTTGGATATATTCAGCTGCTTTTCCTACTGTTCTTTACCAGCTGTAGCTATTCCTGAATATATATAAATCTTTCCCACACACGTCTATTCATCTTTGCTTTTCTATTTTTTCTTTTCTCTCTCTTTATTTTTTTAATCTTCTCCTTTTCTCTTTTTCCTCCCTTCTCCTCTTTCTTTTCTCTCTCTTTTTTTATTCTCCCTTTTTTCCTTCACTCTTTCTGCTTTCACCAAGTAAGTTAAATTGCTGAGCACTCTATGCTATATTCCCCAGTTGGCCTTCTGCTCATGCTCAGATTTCCAGATTGAGCATTAGGTAACTCTGCTTTCAATTGGTTGATATCACCTCTGGTTTCCTTTGCTCACAAAGTCAATCTCCTGTACTCTTTCCTTTAGAACACTTTGGTTATAACTGTATGTGTAGAAGTGTGTGTGTATATGTCCCAGTATTTCTGTAATTATCTACTTGATCTCCTCCCAGTGGAACACAGGCACAAGTCACCCCCAACAAGAAATCAGCACAAACCATCCAACCAACATTTCCCTTCAAGGGCAAAAATAAAAGGAAGAAGCAATACAACCTTAAAGCCTGGGAAAAGGAGACCTCAAGTGGAGCAGGTTAAAAAAAAAAAAAGATGATGAAAAGACAGAAATACAACACAAATGAAAGACAAGGTAGAAACTCACAAGACCAAATAAATGAAGAGGAAATACGTAATCTCCCTGAAAGAGAATTCAGAATAATGATAGTAAAGATGCTCTGAAGACTTGAAAATAGAATGGAGAAAATGCAAGAAGCATTTAACAGTTAATACGAAAATCACCAAGAAAAATAAAGAAATACAATCACATAGAAGGAATAAAGAATAAGCAAACAGAGATGAGTAACACAATTACTGAAATTAAAAACACACTAGGAGGAACCAATAGCAGAATAACTGAGGTAGAGGAATGGATAAGTGAGCTGGAAGATAGAATGGTGGAAATAACTGTCGAAGAGCACAATAAAGGGAAAGGAATGAAAAGAATTGAGGAAAGCCTCTGAGACCTTTGTTCAGCCAATTCAGTTCAGTTGCTCAGTTGTGTCCGACTCTTTTCAACCCCATGAATCGCAGCCCACCAGACCTCCCTGTCCATCACCAGCTTCCAGAGTTTACCCAAACCCATGTCCATCGAGTTGGTGATGCCATCCAGCCATCTCATCCTCTGTCGCCTTCTCCTCCTGCCCCCAATCCTTCCCAGCATCAGGGTTTTTTTTCCAGTGATTCAACTCTTCGCGTGAGGTGGCCAAAGTATTGGAGTTTCAGTTTCAACATCAGTCCTTCCAATGAATACCCAGGACTGATCTCCTTTAGGATGGACTGGTTGGATCTCCTTGCAGTCCAAGGAACTCTCAAGAGTCTTCTCCAACACCACAGTTCAAAAGCATCAATTTTTCAGTGCTCAGCTTTCTTTATAGTCCAACTCTCACATCCATACACGACTACTGGAAAAACCATAGGCTTGACTAGACGGACGTTTGTTGACAAAGTAATGTCTCTGCTTTTTAGTATGCTGTCTAGGTTGGTCATAACTTTCCTTCCAAGAAGTAAGTATCTTCTAATTTCATGGCTGCAATCACCATCTGCAGTGATTCTGGAGCCCCCCAAAATAAAGTCTGACACTGTTTCCAGTGTTTCCCCATCTATTTGCCATGAAGTGAAGGGACCGTGTGCCATGATCTTAGTTTTCTGAATGTTGAGCTTTAAGCCAACCTTTTCACTCTCCTCTTTCACTTTGAGACCTTTGGGACAATATTAAATGCACCAATATTAGAGTTATAGGGGTCCCAAAAGAAGAAGAAAAAAAGAAAGGCATTGAGAAAATTTTTGAAGAAATTATAGTTGAAAACTTGCCCAACACGGAAAAAGAAACAGTCAATCAAGTCCAAGAAGAGCAGAGAGTCCCCTACAGGTTAAACCCAAGGAGAAACACATCGAGACACATATTAATCAAGCTAATAGAGACTAAGCACAAAGAAAGAATATTAAAACCAGCAAGGGAAAAGCAACAAGTAACGTACAAGGGAAAACCCATATGATCAACAGCGGATCTTTCAGCAGAAACTCTACAGAACAGAAGGGAATGGCAGGATATGTTTAAAGTACTGAAACAAAAAAACATACAACCACAATTACTATACCTGGCAAAGATCTCATTCAAAATTAATGGAGAAATCAAAAACTTTATGGACAAGAAGAAATTAAAGAGAATTCAGCACCACCAAACCAGCCTTGCAACAAATACTAAAAGGACTTACATAGCCAGTAAACACAAGAGAAAGGAAAGACCTACAAAAACAAACCCAAAACAATCAAGAAAATGCCAAGAGGAACATACGTATCAATAATTACCTTAAATGTAAATGTATTAAATGCACCAACCAAAAGATACAGACTGACTGAATGGATACAAAAACAAGACCCATATATATGCTGCCTACAGAAGGCCCACTTCAGACCTAGAGACACACACAGACTGAAAGTAAAAGGATGGAAAAAGATATTCCATGCAAATGAAAACCAAAAGAAAGCTGGAGTGCGATCCTTATTTCAGACAAAATAGACTTTAAAATAAAGAATATCATAAGAGACGAAGAAGGAAACTACATAATGATCAACGGATCAATCCAAGAAGAAGACATAACAATTGTAAGTGTCTATGCACACAACATAGGAGCACCTCAATACATAAGGCAAACACTAACAGGCATAAGAGGAGAAATCAACAGCAACACAATAATAGTAGGGGACTTTAACACCCCACTGTCATCAATGGACAGATCATCAAAACAGAGACTCAATAAGGAAATACAAACCTTAAATGAAGCATTAGACCAAATGGACCTAATTGATATCTTCAGGACCTTCCATCCAAATGCAGAAGAATACACTTTCTTCTCAAGTGCACGTGGAACATTCTCCAGGATAGACCACATCTTGGGTCACAAATCACGCCTCAGTAAATATTAAAAAATTGAAATTGTATCAAGTATCTTCTCTGACTACAATGCTATGAGACTTGATATCAACTACAGGGAAAAAACAGCAAAAAACACAAACTCATGGAGATTAAGCAATACATTACTAAATAACAAAGAGGTTACTGAAGAAAAAGAAAAAAAAAGATTCCTAGAAGCAAATGACAATAAAAACACGACGACCCAAAACCTATGGGACTCGGCAAAAGCTGTTCTAAGAGGCAGGTTTATAGCCATACAATCATAGCTCAAGAAGCAAGAAAAGCATTGAATAGACAGCCTAACTCTACACCTAAAGCAGCTGGAAAAAGAAGAACAAAAAACCCCAAAGTCAGCAGAAGGAAGGAGATCATAAAAATCAGAGCAGAAATAAATGAAAAAAACAATAGCAAAGATTAATAAAACTAAAAGCTGGTTCGTTGAGAAGATTAACAAAATTGACAAACGACTAGTCAGACTCATCAAGAAAAAAGGGGAGAAAAGTCAAATCAATAAAATTAGACATGAAAAAGGAGAGGTTACAACAGACAACACAGAAATACAAAGGATCATAAGATGATATTATGAGCAACTATATGCTAATAAAATGGACAACCCTAGAGGAAATGGACAGATACTTAGAAAATATCAGCCTCCCAAACTTAACCAGGAAGGAATAGGGATCATGAGCAGCCCAATTACAAACACTGAAATTGAAACAGTGATCAAAAATCTCCCCAAAACAAAATCCCAGGGCCAGATGGCTTCGCAGAGGAATTGTATCAAGCATTCAGAGAAGAGCTAATGTCTATTTTTTCTGAAACTCTTCCAGAAAATCGCAGAGGAAGGAAAACTTCCAAACTCATTCTATGAGGCCACAATCACCCTGATACCAAAACCAGGAAAAGACAACATGAAAAAAGAAAATTACAGGCCAATATCATTGATGACGGAGAAGGCAATGGCACCCCACTCCAGTACTCTTGCCTGGAAACTCCCATGGACGGAGGAGCCTGGTAGGCTGCAGTCCATGGGGTCGCGAAGAGTCGGACACGACTGAGCAACTTCACTTTCACTTTTCACTCTCATGCATTGGAGCAGGAAATGGCAACCCACTCCAGTCTTGCCTGGAGAATCCCAGAGACAGAAGAGCCTGGTAGGCTGCCATCTATGGGATCGCACAGAGTCAGACATGACTGAAGCAACTTAGCAGCAGCAACAGCATCATTGATGAACATAGATGCAAAAGTCCTCAACAAAATTCTAGCCAACAGAAGCCAACAACACATTAAGAAGCTCATACACCATGACCAAGTTGGGTTTATTCCAGGGATGCAAGGATTCTTCAATATATGCAAATTAATCAATGTGATACACCATATCAACAAACTGAAAGATAAAAACCATATGATCATCTCAATAGATGCAGAAAAAGCCTTTGACAAAATCCAACATCCATTTATGATGAAAAGTCTTTAAGAAATGAGCATAGAAGGAATCTACCTCAACATAGTAAAGGCCATATATGAAAAGCCCACAGCAAACATTATTCTCAATGGTGAAAAACTAAAAGCTTTCCCTCTAAGATCAGGAACAAGACAAGGGTGACCACTGTCACTATTATTCAACATAGTTTTGGAAGTCCTAGCTACAGCAATTAGAGAAGAAAAAGAAATAAAAGGAATCCAGATTTTAAAAGAAGTAAAGATCTCACTGTTTGCAGATGACATGATACTGTGCATAGAAAACCCTAAAGATAGTATCAGAAAATTACTAGAGCCAATCAGCAAATTCAGCAAAATCATGGGATACAAGGTCAATACAGAAGTCACTTGCACTCTTATATATTAACAATGAAAAATCAGAAAGAGAAATTAAGGAATCAATCCTATTTACCATTGAAACAAAAAGAATAAAATATCTAGGTATAAACCTACCTAAGGAAACAAAAGACCTGTATACAGAAAACTATAAGACACTGATGAAAGAAATCAAAGACAACATAAACAGATGGAGAGATATTCCATGTTCCTGGGTGGGAAGAGTCAATATTGTGAAAATGACTATACTACCAAATGCAATCTACAGATTTAATGTAATACCTATCAAATACCAATGGCTTTTTTCACAGAACTAGAACAAAAAAATTCACAATTCATGTGGAAACACAAAAGACCACAAATATCCAAAGCAGTCTTGAGAAAGACGATACTACAAAGCTACAGTCATCAAGACAGTATGGCACTGGCACAAAAACAGAAATATAGACCAATAGAACAAGATAGAGAACCCAGAGAATCCAGAGAGAAACCCACCCACCTACGGGTAATGTATTTTTGACAAAGGAGGCAAGAATATACAATGGGGCAAAGACAGCCTCTTCAATAAGTGGTTCTGGGAAAACTGGACAGCTACATGCAAAAGAATGTAATTAGATCACTACCTAATGCCATACACAAAGATAAACTCAAAATGGATTAAAGGCCTAAATGTAAGACCATTAATGTAAATGTAAAACTATTAAACTCTTAGAGGAGAACATGGGCAGAACACTCGATGACATAAATCTAAGCAAGATATTCTATGACCCATCTCCTAGAGTAATGGAAATAAAAACAAAATAAACAAGTGGGACCTAATTAAACTTAAAAGCTTTTGCACAGCAAGGGAAACTACCAACAAGATGAAAAGACAACCCTCAGAATGGGAGAAAATAATAGCAAGGGAAACAATTGATAAAGAATTAATTTTTAAAATATACAAGGAGCTTATACAACTCAATATTGAAAAAGCAAACAACCCAATCAAAAAGTGGGAAAGGGACCTGAAGAGACATTTCTCCAAAGAAGACATACAGAAGGCTAACAAGTACATGAAAAGATGCTCAACATCGTTCATTATTAGAGAAATGCAAATCAAAACTACAATGAGATACCACCTCACACCAGTCAGAATGGCCATCATCAAAAAGTCTACAAACAATAAATGCTGGAGAGGGTGTGGAGAACAGGGAACACTCTTGCATTGCTGGTGGGAATGTAAACTGATACATCCACCATGGAAGGTGGTATGGAGACTCCTTAAAAAGCTAGGAATAAAACCACCATATGGCCCAGCAATCCCACTTCTAGGCATATACACTGAGGAAATCAAAACTGAAAAAGACATATGTACCCCAATGTTCACTGCAGCACTATTAACAATAGCTAGAACATGGAAGCAATCTAGATATCCATCAACAGATGAATGGATAAAGAAGCTGTGGTATATACATACGATGGATTACTACTCAGCCATAAAAAGGAATGCATTTGAATCTGTTCTAATGAGGTGGATGAAACTAGAGTCCATTATACAGAGTTAAGTAAGTCAGAAAGAGAAATATAAATATCATATACTGGCACATATTTATGGAATCTGCAGAGATGGCACTGATGAATTTATTTTTAGGGTGGCAATGGAGAAACAGACCTAGAGAACAGACCTATGGACAAGGTGGGAAGAGAGGAGGGAGAAGGGGAGATGTATGGAGAGAGAAACATAGAAATTTACAATACTATGTGTAAAACAGATAGCCAATGGGAATTTGCTATATGACTCAGGGAACTCAAACGGGGGCTCTCCGACAGGGTGATGGGTGGGGGGTGGGGAGGGAGATGGGAGGGAGGCCTGGGAGGAAGGAGACATGGGTATACCTATGGCTGATTCTTGGTGATGTATGACAGAAAACCACAAAATTCTGTAAAGCAATTATCCTTCAATTAAAAAATTTGTTAAAACGAAGAACAAAAAATAAATTAATATGACTTATGATTTCTAAGAAAGATAATAGAAATCAATCAAAACTGTCTTGTTTTGATAGTGGTAGAAACTGAAATAAGCAAACGCTAATGGATTGAGTATTAAAGAGCTGTGGGTCTGTTGGGGGATAAAATGCCAGCATCAGCCGATGGAGCCGGCTCTCTGATTTTGCTACTGACCTCTTCAGTTGGCATTACACTGGAAATTAGAGAGGAGCCTGTGCTGGTCTCATGGCTGGATCTTCCTCCCAGGGCCCATCTGGATTCCAAACTCTGCAAGAAATCATTAGAAACATGAATTCACAAAATTCATTGAGTCTAATACACATAGGGCACTGGAATATGTTTGAGGAAAGGTTTCTGCCTGTGAAAGTATATATAATCTAATGACAGTGGCAAAAAACAAGCAAAAAATTTCAGTTGGGAAGCTCCTTTTCCATCAGTTTAAATCATAGATATCCTCTGGACAGAGAAAGCCAGATCATTTTGGTCTTGATTTTCAGGGACCCATATCTAGGAGATTTGTAATTTCTCTCTAAAGTAGCTCTGAGACATTATAAATTGTCATTTTTCCCTTCCTTCATTTATGCAATTTCATTTTACTGTTGGTCTTAAAATAAATATAAAATACAGTTAACACGCATTAAGAAGTTCCTGCTTGTGGCCAGAGAGGACTGCATACTTCACATACAATAATGGGGAAGGTCCATCACTTAGCTAAAACTAGAAAAGGTAGCATCGTGGGTAAGGGAAAAAGACGAGGTCCTTTTCTCTGAGAACAAAGCTAGTGAGAAACAGGATGCAAGGCTAAGTCATGTCAGGGGTCATGTGGAACTGGATTTCTTTTGAGAAATTTTGAATGTTTTGCAAACATAAATTAATCTTTATTTATCCATGTGCCTTTTAAAATTTGGAATCTTAACAAATTTTCCCACTGAATAACATTTAATATTACAGAAAAATAGTAGGAAAAAGCACTGTCAGTTTCCCTGTTTCTTCTGTGATGGGGCAGAGTAGTTCTCAAGCTTAATTCTTTCATAAAGACAATCTGTATTTGTCAGAAACAGAGACAAAAGGAGCCTCTTCTTGCTTTTCCGTTGCCAGTTGAGTCCATATTTTATGATTTGATTTACATTTTATGACTTGAGTTTTTCCTTAACAAATTTACACATGACTTGGAGATGATAAAAGTTTTCTCATATTAGAATAAAGATAAGGCTCCAGAGAAAGAAAAGGTATTTGAATGTTTTATTCCCATAACATTTTTATCTTTGAATCTAATCTAATGCCAAGTGGGATTTCCAACAATGTGAAACAAGGAAAGCACTGCTGAGAGTCCTAAAGAGCCCCAGATTGTCAAAAAGGGGAAATTCCTTTCTTTCCCCCAGAGGATCAATCATCTTGAAATGCCTGCTTCAAATACTGGTAGCTGTGAAATAATGATTCACCTGAAATAGTGCTTCTTAATGTGAGGGTATGTTTACTTTCTCCCTGAAGCCAGAGTTACCCAACTGTAAATCATATCAAAGAGAGATCACGGCAGTAGCTAAATATTCGGATTATAAAATTCTTCAAAAGTCTGCATCATATAATAATTTTATGCCTGTGAATATTTTGCTGGTTTTAAATCATCTCTATTTCCTTTTCTTCATTTGCTTGTTTCAGTGAATTTATGTTTAAAAGGATAGTAACTAAAGAAATAATTCTGTCCAAAAACCACATGTGCAATTATTCCCTCATATTAGCATTTATTTTTCATTTAATTTTACTTTTCGTTAAATTTTAATTAAAATTCACTCAATACATATTCATTAGGGAAAATTAGAAAATACAGATAAACAGAAAGATAAACGTAATATCAAAAGTGATCAACTAAAGATCATCATAGTGGACATTTTCCCTGATCTGTTCAGATACCTTTCTGCTGTGTGAGTATGTGTGTATGAGGTATTTTAATGGGATCCTTCTATACCAGTCTACATTTTTTCAGCTGACCTTTTTCTTTTTTAAAATTGCTGTAATATGATCATCTTCTCATGTTAATATGTATATTTTTACTTTAGTTTTAGTGATTCCATTTCATCCTTCAGAGTCCTTGGATGCATTTTCATTCAAGTAGTATTTTATTTCTCATATAATTTCTTCTTTGTCCCATTGGTTATTCAAGAATGTATTGTTTAATTTCCACATATTTGTGAGTTACGGTTTTTCTTCTGTTATTGATTTGTAGTTTCATTCCATGTGGTCTGAAGAAGATACTTTGTATAATTTCAATCATTTAAAATTTGCTGAGACCCATTTTGTGGCCTAATATATGGTCTACCCTGGAAAATGTTTCAAGTGCATTTGACAATAGTACATGCTCTATTGTTGTTGGGTGGAATGTTCTGTGTATGTGTCTCAGGTCTAGTTAGTTTGCAGTATCACTCTAGTCCTCTATCTTCTTATTGATCTTCTGTCTAGTAGTTTCATCCATTACTCAAAGTAGGGTATAATGGTCTCCAACTATTTATGGAACTTCTTATTTCTCCCTTCAAGTCTGTCAAGTTTTGCTTCATCTTGGGGCTCTGTTTTTAGGTGTGCACATGTTTATAATTTTTATATCTTCTTGATGCATTGACCCTTTGCCAATATACAACGTCCTTCTTTGTTTCTTATAATAATTTTGACCTAAAATCTATTTTATCCAATACTTATATTGCAACTCCAGCTCTCATTTGGTTACTATTTGCGTGGAATATATTTTTTCCATCCTTTTACTTTCAACCTGTTTGTGCCTTTGAATCTGAATTGAGTGAGTCCCTTATAGACACTATAGTATAGTTGTATAGTTGAATCATTTTTAAAAAAATTCTTTCTGCCAATGTCTTTTAATTGGAGAACTGAATCTTTTTGCATAAAAAGGAATAGATTCTTTGGGAATAAAGTCCTCTCTGTTTTCACCAGCACCAGGAATCCATACCAGAGATGTAGGCTGTCGCCCTTAAGACTGTCATTATACTAGAGGGAGTTGGGTGGGATGACAGTAAGTTAAAACACCACAAAGGTCTCCTATTGGGTTTCAGAGAGTTTCTTGATTAAGCATTTATCTGACTGCTGTAAATCTTTGATTATCTTCCATATCACATTTGTGGATATCTATTATGCCTTAAATTTGGGGCTATTATAAATAACACTATTATAGCCAGAATTTATAGACATTATTTCCTCAGGATAATTCCTATAGAAGGAATGATACATGTTAGGAATAAAAGGTTATGGATTTAGAATTTTACTAGGTAGATAACAATTAACATTAATAGAGAGGAAAAAAATCCCAGATCCCTCATACTAGTATGGTGGTGGTGGTTTAGTTGCTAAGTTGTGTCAGACTCTTGCAACCCCATGGACAGTAGATTCTCTGTCCATGGATTCTCCAGGCAAGGATACTGGAGTGGGTTGCCATTTCCTTCTCCAGGGAATCTTCCCCCGACCCCTCCACAGGGACTGAACCCCTGTCTCCTGCATTGGCAGGCAGATTCTTCACTGCTGAGCCACCAGGGAAGACTAGAATGCAGTGTAATACTGCTTTAAATCCAAAATGCTGGGGACAAAGGTATTTCAAGACTGATTTTTAAATTCCAGAGAGGAGTTAAGAGTCTAGGTTTTTTTAAAAATGGGGTTAAAGAAGTAATCTTTTCCATTAATTTCTATTTTTCTTTCTGAGCACTCTGTATGAAAATGAACGTTATGTCTTCCAAGAGAAGAAAGACTTCATTTACCAAAAGTCAACACAATTTATTCCTTTTTTATTCCCCTATTTATTATCTGTGAATTGCCCTATATACATCAGGTGCTGGGCTGCAAGGTGATGGAAAAAGTGTGTGCTATTTTCAAAGAATGAATGTCATATCAGAATTTTAGGGACAGTATGCTGTTTCTGTCAGCGTCCATGGAAATATCCAGAGCTAAGTCTAACCTCATAAACCGTTACCCACCAATTCAATAAAAATAAACACACACAAATCTTGAATTCATTCAGATTGTGCCCTGCATAACCATTATAACTTGCTTTAATTTTTGCATTTTTATCCAGTTACTTGCAAAAAGTTTTACTTCAGCTTCAGTCTGAACTGTGGAAGTAGACTGGCTTAGGTGTGCTGATTGAGAGTGAAATCATCTTATGTGTAAAAATGTCTCTTCTATTGGATCAGGTGTTCCAGCAAATAATTACTCAATGAAATATGTACTTATGAAAATTTTTATGGATAACAATTAAGAAGGGTTTACCGTGTCTTCCTTTTATTCTCCAATTTCTGGCAGGGGTACCAAGATTTTCAAGGAGGGTTTGTAGAATAACAACTCAATCAGAAAAAGGAAGTACTTCAAGTCCTCCTGGGAAAGGGTATTCTTTCGGATCCAGGAAATTTCAAACTTTGGCTCTTTGCATTTTTACCAAAACATTACAGAGATTTTTGGAATCAAGTTGCTAAAACCTTGGGTGGTTCATTCATCTTCAATGGTAACATTAAGATGTACTGACTGGACTAGCCAGAAGCAGTGGAAAGAAGTTGCCCACATTCTGTTCAGCATTTTTGCAATGAACAAAATGTCAAGTTAGAAAAATTGTTGGTTATGAAGTTGCAGCATGCTTTTCCTCCACAAATAAAGCCCAGTGTGACATTTTACACAAGTTGCATTTCAAAAATAAGGAAATGGCATCTTTTATCTGTAACTAGGTTCTGGAATTAATTTGCTTTTTATTTTTACTTGCATCAATATATTCGTCCTCTAATGGCATATGTTGCATCCCATATGGAAAGCTCATGCACAAAGAAGTGTTTGTTTCTTGTAAGAGCAGTGTGAACAGAGTATTAATAAAATTTTGATGCCAGATAAAGTACTTTGTTGTAGTAGAAAGCATAATAATGAAGAGACTTATAGAGAACCTGGTTTGTTGGTGTTTGGATTTCTTGCATGGGACAGTAGTAAAGTTAGCTCAACCATTTCAAACAGCTGAGTAGAATGTGAATATTTCTTATTATCCACAACCCCCCTTGAATGGGATGGCTTATAGGAATTTCAGAAAATTTTTATAATTTTATCATGTAGACTTGGTCCAATAGGCATGCAGTTGTTTATATCTTGATTTGTTTACATTTTAAAAATAATTTGTTTACTATAAATATAATTTAATAAAGGACAACTAGTTTCTTACGTATGCTCTTCCATTCTATCTGTTACAGTGTGTCATTTAATTTATTACATATGAATGAAATCTAGCCTTATGCATATATGAAAAATAAAAAGAGTAGTATTTTCATATTTCTCTCAGGTAGTGGTATATATTCATTTTTGATCCTACATTAAAGTTTGGTAAGTATTAGTACCTTAAAGATTAGTTGTAGTTAATAATAGATGGATATTTAGAGAGTTCTTGATGGCCCACCTGTACCACAGTTTGATAACCAATAAGCTACACAAGAACACAACAAATATGTAGATTGATTGACACTATCAACCACCATTTTGTAATTAAAAATTTTGGAATACCATATTGAAAAACTGTATAATTCAAAATCTTTTCAAAGGAGCATGATATATTTACGATGGCATCACCAACTCGATGGACATGGGTTTGGGTGGACTCCGGGAGTTGGTGTTGGACACGTAGGCCTGGCATGCTGCACTTCATGGGGTCACAAAGAGTAGGACACGGCTGAGCGACTGAACTGAACTGAACTGAACCATATTCTGGGCCAAAAAGTAATAAAATAAAATATTAAGTGTGGGGAAGATACACTCCACAATGAAGTTGGGATACAGGATAAATCTACTGAATAATTTATAGCAATACTAAAGAGAAGTTATACTCAGAAATGGGGATTCAGCTTATGATTCAGTTCTTATTGAGGCAGTACGGGAAAATAAATATGAAGATAGTAACAATATTTTAATAGAAATGAGTTGGGTTAGAAAGGCTAATCCACACATATTTTAGGAATAAGAAAGAAAACAGCTTTGTAAGAAAAGAATATGTAAGAAAACAGCTCTGGTGCAGAGGGAGGATTGGTGGATGAAAAACCAGGGATAGATTCTAATTATAGATTCTAATACCAATTCAGTTTAGTGACTTAGAGAAATTGACAATGGTGAGGATAATAATGCTTAACCAAATTATCTCATATGGCAGTTGTGAGATGAGTCATTAGTGTACTAAGTAATAATAAAGTTCTTTGAAAATTAGAAATTACCAGTTTTTTGAGGAACCTCCACACTGTTCTCCATAGTGGCTGTACTAGTTTGCATTCCCACCAACAGTGTAAGAGTGTCCCCTTTTCTCCACACCCTCTCCAGCATTTATTGCTTGTAGACTTTTGGATAGCAGCCATTCTGACTGGTGTGAGATGGTACCTCATTGTGGTTTTGATTTGCATTTCTCTGATAATGAGTGATGTTGAGCATCTTTTCATGTGTTTGTTAGCCTGTATGTCCTCTTTGGAGAAATGTCTGTTTAGTTCTTTGGCCCACTTTTTGATTGGGTCGTTTATTTTTCTGGAATTGAGCTACAGGAGTTGCTCGTATATTTTTGAGATTAATTCTTTGTCCTTTGCTTCGTTTGCTATTATTTTCTCCCATTTTGAAGGCTATCTTTTCACCTTGCTTATAGTTTCCTTTGTTGTGCAGAAGCTTTTAATTTTAATTAGGTCCTATGTGTTTATTTTTGCTTTTATTTCCAATATTCTGGGAGGTGGGTCATAGAGGATCCTGCTGTGGTATATGTCGGGGAGTGTTGACCCAGCAATCCACTGCTGGGCATACACAACGAGGAAACCAGAATTGAAAGAGACACGTGTACCACAATGTTCATCGTAGCACTGTTTACAATAGCCAGGACATGGAAGCAACCTAGATGTCCATCAGCAGACGAATGGATAAGGAAGCTGTCATACATATACACAATGGAATATCACTCAGCCATTAAAAAGAATACATTTGAATCAGTTCTAATGAGGTGGATGAAACTGGAGCCTATTATACAGAGTGAAGTAAGCCAGAAAGAAAAACACTAATACAGTATACTAATGCATATATATGGAATTTAGTAAATCGGTAAAGATAACCCTGTATGCAAGATAGCAAAAGAGACACAGATGTATAGAACAGTCTTTTGGACTCTATGGGAGAGGGCAAGGGCAGGATGATATGGGAGAATGGCATTGAAGCATGTAAATTATCATATGTGAAACGAATCGCCAGTCCAGGTTCAATGCATGATGCAGGGTGCTCGGGGCTGGTGCACTGGGGTGACCCAGAGGGATGATGGGAGGGGGATTCTGGAAGGGAAACACATGTACACCGATGGCGGATTCATGTCAATGTATGGCAAAACCAATACAATATTGTAAAGTAAAAAAAAAAAGAAAGAAATTACCCATCAGTTGTTATTTCAGAGCAAGTTTAAAGGTAAGAGATGGACAGATGGACAGATCTTGCCTAATCTTAAAAAAAAAAAAAAAAGGACTAACGCATACACCCAATAATACACACAATTTGGCATTCCACTGAAATGTAAGTGGTAACATATATTAAATCTAGATCTGTTTCCTGTGGCACTTGGGTTTCCATGTTAAGCTTCAGCTTTAATGTATCTATTTATGCAGCTTATGACATCACAGCTTCAGTGTAGGTCCCTGGCAAGGATGACTGAGAATAAAATTTGATGGAAGTCATAAAATATAAACTAAAGGAAAATCTGCATGTTTTCCTCCCCCTGTAAACTCAGCTTCAGGGACATGTGGGAATATCTTAGTAGGGTCTTCACTGTCAAGCTGCTTTCTGAGAATTGACTAGTTGTGTGCTGGACAGAATCAGTCCCCTGGCCAACATAGACCTAAATGGAAGGATACACAAACAGAATGAGTTAAATAAAATTGCTTTTTTAATGTAATACTATTACTTTCTAAGAAGGTACTTCAGTTCAAACCCTTTGTGGATCAAAATAGAATAATCATCAGTCAACCAACAATGAATTAATCAAAACATTGTCATTTTGAGACCCTGGTGGGTCTACTTTTATTTGGAAATGATTAATTTATGATCAGACTATTTATGTTTGTGTAATATAAAGTCATGAAATCTTAGTTTCACTATAAATTTTCTTAAACTCCTACTTACCTTCTGCTGACTTATCCTAAATCCCAAATAGTGGAATTCAAAGCTCTCTTCATAATCTGCTGAACCTCAGAATATTGGAAACTTAATGCGTCATCATGTTTAGTCCTCCAAAATTTGATTCCATGACTTTCTTCCCGCTTTCAATTTAGACAGAGATTTATTTGAGAACCAAGAGAAAGGTTGTTTTGATAGTACTTTAGTCCAACAAGAGGCTCTGTAAATATCCAAAGAAACATTATTCCTCAAATATTGCCAATTTTTTTTTTGTAGATCCAAGATATTGTGATAGTCATAATCAGCTCAATTTCCCCATGCTTTGGCATTCAGAGCTCCCACTGTCTCAAATAAAATATAATAAAAATGAAAAAATTAAATATAATCTTAAAAGGCAAGAGAAATAATGAATCATCAGTTGGGGTTGGAAAAGCTTAGTTGTTTATCCTGCTGAAACTTCTGTAATTTTTTTATTTTTTCTGAATGGTTAGGTGGGAACAATAGTATTCAAAGACCATTATGAGTCAAGATTCTGGGTTCTATTTTTATTTCCATATTCTTCAATCTAGTTGAATTTCTATAACAACCAAATACTGAGATTCTGAGTACATTGTTGAACAAATGTTTATATAGGCTCAGGATTCTTGGATTAAAGGTTCTATAAAGGAAAAGAATATTATTGCTGTTACTCATGAGAAATAGTTTTAGTGCTGATTTTGGCATTGTCTGGCTGCCTTCATGTTGGCTAGCAAAGAAAAGTCAACAAAAATTCATCAAGCACATTCTCTGCACTAAGTATTAACAGTAAGAGTTATTAAGTAAGAGTTATCAGGCTGGGAATTAAAAATACTTCCTTTAGAAATAGACAATTGAGTACAAACAGTCTTCCTCATGAAAATAATACAAATAATTTACCTACCTAAATTCCTGGTAGGGGGCTGGGCATTCAGTAGACTTGATTGATTTCCCTCCACTTTCATCTGGTTAATTTTATCCTTTAACCAACCCACCTGAAGCAAGCAGAGTAGATTCTTCAAGAAGAACCTTTATAAAAATTATTATTTCTTTGCCCTGAGGTCCATATTTCCTTCCAGGCAAATTTATTGGGACTGGCCGTGTATTAACAAACTACATGTTTTGAAATGGTTTCAGAGAGATGAGCATGTAAGCATGGATTATCAATGATAAAGTTAGGGTTTCTGTCACCAGGGACTTCCCTGGTGGCTCAGACGGTAAGGCGTCTGCCTACAATGCGGGAGACCTGGGTTCAATCTCTAGATCGGGAAGATCTCCTGGAGAAGGAAATGGCAACCCACTCCAGTACTCTTGCCTGAAAAATCCCATGGATGGAGGAGGCTGGAAGGCTACAGTCCATGGGGTCATGAAGAGTCGAACACGACTGAGCGACTTCACTTTCTGTCACCCAAATTTTCAGTTAAGGCAATTTCCACTACAGCTTCATAGGAAAACCCTATTGAAGGTGGTTTAAATAACTTATTATTTCCCAGGAACACAGTTTCTCAGAGCTTTTTCTCCACTCTGATCTCTCCCCTAGCTCTACAGTGCTTCCAGGTTGTGTTCATTCCCAGGGTGAATATCAAGATGATTGCAGCAGCTCTGAGCGTGACATCTGGACATAACCCAGTCCACAGGACATAAAGGGTGCACATCTTCCTCATGACTTTCTTAGGAGCAAAGAAGTCTTTCCTGGAAACCCTTGCTCCTCTTAGCAGACCTTTCCACATAGATCATCGGTTGAGATTAAGTCATATTCCTTTTCTAAACCACACACTGGCAAGGTGAATGGAATTATCGTGACTGGGAATTTAATTGAATAGGGAATTTATACTGAGACTGCCACCATGAATTCTTTATCTGAGGAATATTAAGTTCAAATTCCTATGACAGAAATTCCCTTAAGTATTCCATAATTTATCAATCCAGAATATACTCTAATTTGAGTTTATTAAAATTGTGAAGTTTTTAAATAATCAAGATATTAAAAGCATCTAATACAAGAGTTTTCCTTCATAAAAATCTGTCTTTTATGGATTCTAAAAAAATGAATCTGAAGGACTGAACCAAGAATTTGCAAGGAGTCCGTAGCACTAAATGTTTTTTCACTGTAGGCTCTGGAAATTCTCAGCTAACCCTGCTTCTCAAGGGCTTCCCAGGTGGTGCTAGTGAAAAGAACCCAGCTGCCAAAGCAGGAGACAAAGAGACACTGGCTTGATCCCTGGGTCAGGAAGATCCCCTGAAGGAGGGCATGGCAACCCACTCCAGTATTCTTGCCTGGAGAATTCCATGAGCCTGGCGGGCTATAGTACATGGGGTCGCAAAGAGTTTGATATGATTGAAGTGACTGAGCACGCACATATGCATGCTGCTTGTCAAATGCCAAGGCATAAAAGAAGATAGGAAGGGTGGGGAAATTGATCATCCCCATTTTAACTAAGGCCTTTAACACTTCTAAGTTCAAGACATTTTTATTAGTCAAATTAATTACACTAGAATAATGAAAAGCATTGGACAGGGACCCAAGGATTGCTCAGTTTTGCTCTTTGCAGTTGTAGTCTCTCATAACCACTAAACTTTTCTTTGTTTGCTTAGATAACAGCAGGGTCCAGGCTGAAGTCTCTCATGTCCCTAATTCTAAGGAAATATAATGTTGATGTCCTTTAGTTTGTGCTCTCTCCCCTTGCAAATAAAAAGAGAAATTGCTTCAAAGCGTTAACCCAAGAGAGAACAAATCCAGCTGAACAGGACTGGCCCTACTCATTCCTGGAATAATCAAGTACAGACTTCCTAAACGATCCCATGACTGAAAGCACTGTCACTTGTAAAGTCCAGAAGAAATGCAATGCGTGGATCTCAAGTACCTTTGTCAGTAGGTATGTGGGAGGGGAGCAGAGACAAAGGGAGCAACTTTTATGATAAGTGAAAGTGAAAGTTAGTTGCTCAGTCATATCTGACTCTTTGCAACCCCATAGCCGGTAGCCCCCAGGCTTCTCTCTCCATGGAATTCTCCAGGCAAGAATACTGGAGTGGGTTGCCATTTCCTTTTCCAGGGTATCTTCCTGACCCAGGGATCAAAACCGTGTTTCCTGCATAGCAGGCGAGTTCTTTACCATCTGAGCCACCAGGGATTCCCTGGCAGCTCAACTGGTAAAGAATCTTTTATGGGAAAGCAGAAATAGAATAATAGAGAAAACACTGCATTTTCCAACATCCTTCAGTTTATGAAGCATTGCTATTTGATCCTTTGGTCTTTACCACAATCTGGGGATGCAGAAAGAAACTATGTTATGGTCTCCATTCTACAGATAAAAAATATGAGACTCAGAGCCCACAGGTATGATACTGGCAGAACCAGTAACAGAGTTGGGTCTTTTCAGTAGAGAAGTGTCTTTGGGGGACTCGACCTATTTTTTTAAACCATTGACTTGCTCATATTTGTAAGATAGGTTTAAATGCTAGAATTGTTAGACAAACAGTTTCTAAGAAAGTTTTGATGGGTTGGGATTCTGATGTTATCCACTTGATAAATACTTACTGAGTATCTATCACATGCCATGCATGCTTAATTATGTCTCCATATTGAAGTATGTGTATTCATACCTCCTAGATCTTCCCTCTAGTTTGGAAAACCTCTGGTCGGCTGAGATATTTTGACCCTGAGTTAAAATCTCTTCTTTGGATTTAGAGTTAAATGATTATTCTAGCCTTTCTATTTTATGCCTTTAAAACAGAAAATAGGTTGACTGAAGAGCTGAGAGCAAGGCATTTGCCCCATTCCACACTTAAGGCCTTCTTGGCAGGATCCCTAGTGGGGCTTTTCACAAAACTACTGGCAGAGTCAGAAACAGAAACAGTTTGTTACCCCAAGATCTTTCAAGTTGCTGCATCTATTTAGCCAGAAACTTGCTAAGTCAGATGAACACTGCTTTTTAAAGTTCCCTTAAATACCACTACTCTTAATCTTTTAACGTGTTATCAGTATGGCTAAACAGGATTCACAAATTTGTTCCATTGTTACGAATCCATGCTCATGCAAGGCACTTAAATAGCAAAGAAACTTTCAGAAGGGTGATTTAACCCCACTTAGTCCAAGAAAAAAAGATACTCCAGGTAGAAGCTGGAAACAAGTCCTGGCAACTAACAGCAAAATCAATGTTTTTTCCATAGACCATGATGATACTTGTAATTACTGTCACCTAAATCAAAATGATTAAAGTAAAATCATGTCCTTCCAGATGCTCAGCGTACACTTCCTCACAGTAAAGTAAAGTCACCATCAAGCATCTGAAATGCCTATAATTTGAACCACAGCTGCAAGAAAAGTCACTCAATTGTGAATTTGTTAGGCCATATGTTATTGTACAAGTGTGGGTTTTCTTTCCTAAGGCCCCTATTGCCCCCACTGGGATAATTTTTAAAAGAATGACATTGACTTGTGCTCATAGCTACTCCATGACTAACAGGTAGCAGGTTAAATAATAATAATAAAAACTACTTCAGCAAACACCAGCTTTTAAAAATAGAATTAGTCTTATGTTTCAGGTTTGAACTGTTAAACCTGTTTATTATAACCATCTCTCTCCCCACCCCCACCTCAACCACACACACACACACCACACACATCACTCATGTCAAAAGTGTCAAGATGTGGAGAGCTTGTCATCAATGATTTTAGAATAATTCCAAACCCACTGTTTAAGAAACAGTTTTTACTTCTTCCCACAAATAACAGATATGTTTAACTATGACCTGGTATCCCTCAAGTATCCAAGCCTCTCTTCCAATGGAGAAGGAGACAAATGGTGATCAAAGAACCAACGAAAGAAAGGAGATGGCATCTGGATAATCCACAAAGAAAAATAATATTTTAAATTACCAACTTGGATTGAATTGTTGACTAGTTTCAAAACATTAAACTCATGAGTCTTCCTGGTGATTCACTGAGAACTGGCAGAGAAGGTTCTTCTGTAGATGCTTCAATCATTTTAAGAGTCTAAAAGCTGAAGTAAATTGCCTCTTGCCTCTTGGAGAGGCCATTAAGAAAGAAATAGCCAGCTTTTTAGCCAGTTAGGTCTGTTACATAAAAAGGTAAATTTGAACTAGTACAAACTCAAAATGAATCCAAAATTTTAAAATATTCAAGTATATTATGATTATTTTTTCCCAGAAGGTGGTTTTTATAAGTCAGACAATATATCTTTTACATCTATTTGCATGCATGCTCAGTCACTTCAGTCCTGTCTGACTCTTTGTGACCCTATGGACTGTAGCCCACCAGGCTTCTCTGTCCATGCGATTCTCCAGGCAAGAATACTGGAGTGGGTTGCCAGCCCTCCTCCAGGGTATCTTCTTAACACAGGGATCAAACCCACGTCTCCTGTGTCTCCTGCCTTGCAGGCAGATTCTTTACCCACTGAGCCACCTGGGAAGCCCTCAAAGGGAACATTACTGCATTTGGGATAATGGTGAAGAAAACTGAGACTGGCTATTGAATATTTATTCTTCATAGAAAAAGAATTCCATCTAATATTATGGCAAACTCTGTATCACCTATTTTATCTTTCTAGGTAACTCTTCCAACGTTTTCAAAATTTCCAAGCCATAGTCCGATTAACAATGATGTTATTTCTAGAGACCAGAGGCCAATTTCCATGGAGACAAAACTGCAGACTTTTCCCTCAATACCTTTATTAAAGCTCTGATTATCACAGTGAATATTAGAAATAGTTTAAAAGTTTCTGAAGAAAATGACAGTGCTCAAACCCCAAACCAAGGACGATTAAAATGACAATCTTTGGGCATGTAAACTGATTATTAGTACTTTTTTCTGAATATCAGTGCTTTTTAAAAGCTTCCCAGGTGATTCTGCTGTGCAGCCAGGAACCTCTGACTTGGTTTACACTATTACTTCAGAGAAATGAATATGGGAGTTCAGAAATATAATTTACATACAGTAAATAATAAAATTTTATCACTACAGTTTAGTTTTGCTTATTCTATAGCTTCGTATAAATGGGGGAAAAATCAAACCCAGTGTGTACTCTTGTCTGTCTTCTTTTGCTCAGATAAACATTTTTGAGATTCATCCATGTTTTTTTGTGTGTCAATAGTTCTTCCTTTTTATTGTTTAATAATATTCTATTGCATGAGTATACCACAATGTATAAATTCATCCACTCATCTGTTGATAGATATTTAAGTTGTGTTCAATTTGGGGTTATTATGAATAAAACTGTGAACATTCATGTAAAGATCTTTCTGTAGACATATAGTTTTTTTATCTGGGGAAATGCCTAAGGGTAGCTTTGTTGAGTTACATGGTAAGTTTATATTTAACTGTATAAGAAATTGTCACACTGTTTTCTAAAGTGGTTGTACCATTTTACACTCCCACCGGAATTTCTGAGACTTCCGGTTGCTGCATCTTCTCATCAACACTTGATATGAGTTTTCTATTGCTGCCTTAAAAAATCACCATATATTTAGAGGCTACCACATTGCGAATGTGTTATCTTCTAGTTCTGTAAGCCACAATGCTGACATGGACCTCACTGAATGAAAACCAGAGCATTGGCAGGCCTCAGTTCTTCTCTGAAGGATCCGTTTCCCGTTCATTCACGTTGTTGGCACATTCAGCTTCTTGAGGTTGTAGGATCAAGATTCTCATTTCTTACTGGCTGTAAACTGAGGACTGCTCTGTTTCCGGAGGCTATGACTTTCTCTGGCTTGTAACCATCTTCCTCTATCTTCAAAGCCAGAAACCAGTGGTGAGTAGCATCTTTTTCCCTTCACATCTCTCTGACCCACCCTTCTGCTCCACTCTTCCTGTTTCAAGAGTTTATATGATTAGACTGAGTCCATTCAAATAACCCAAGATAATCTTCCTGTTTCAATTATCAACCTTGATTCAGCTTCCCGTGTAATGTAACATATTCCCAGGTCTCAGAGATTATGGGGCTGCATTCTGCCTGCCCCACCCCCTACCCTAGATCTTTATGCTATTATTGTCATTCCTTTTATTTCTGTATCTGTTATAAACTCTACTTGACAATGTTACTAATTTTTCTTTAAAATCAGTTGTCTTTCACAAAAGGCCACAAATTGTATGATTTCATTTATTTGAGATGTTTAGAATAGGTAAATTCATAGATACAGAAATAGTTCAGTGCTTTCCAGGGGCTGGATGGGTGAGCGGAGGACGAGGTGTCTGCCAATGGTGCTTCTTTTTGAGGTGATGAAATGTTCTGGGATGAGATAGTGATGTTGGTTTCACAACCTTGTGAATGTTATTTAAATCAATTGTACTGTACACTTTAAAGGGTGAGCTTTACGGTGTGTACATTGTATCTCAATTGAAAAAATGGAAAAATTCACTTGTCTTTGAAAGAAATTACATGAAGGAAAAAAAGCAGATTTTTTTTACTAGTCACAGGTTGATTAAGCTTTTTCCATCAGGATTCAACCCAGCTGTGCTGTCTGGCATTCTACCATATTCTATACTGGAGGCTATGATAAGCAGTCTTGAATAAAGAGAGTAAAGTGCCTGGCTGGACCTTAAACTATAGGTGCAAGCCCAGTTCAAAGGAATAATGAAGTTAATATGTGAAGATAGCTTCATTGTACGTATATATATATAATATATATATTATATATATATATTTATGTATTTGTCTGTAAAGGATACTAACCTCTAACATACATATTAATATATTTTATGTATAATATTATTTCTTTTTCTTTCCCTATTCCCCTGACCAATCCTCCACTAAAATGTTTAAGAGAAATGGTGATAGTGTACATCCTTGTCTTATGCTTGACCTCAGAGGGAAGCATCCAGTATTTCGCCATTAAGTACAATGTATGCTTTTTGTTTTTAGTCAGAATAAGAAACCATCTTTCTATTCCTAGCTCTTTGTTTAGTTTTTAAGTATGTTAATAACTTACTGGTTAGCGTGTAGAAACAAGTTCATGGTATCTCACATACAGCATCAGATCGAATCACTCAGTGAATGGTGACAAACTTCTATGTGGTTAGTACCATTTAGGTACTAGGACACTGTGAAAAATATGACACAGACCTCACAGTCAAGATACTGTGGGATTATGAAGAAAGAAAATGACTTTAGAAGTCATTAGAGAAGAATCAAGGAAGGATTCAGAGAAACTAACATATGAGCCAAATTTTGCAGGCAGACAAGGTGAACACAGGATATTCTGGGTAAAAGTCATAGCTTGGAGATGTGAAAAAAACATGGAGTATAGGGTCACACATGAGGCCAGAGGGGGATGGTCTGTGTACATCATCAATAAAGGCAGTTATGAAGCTTGCTGACAGGTTTATATGGTATCCTGTGGACAAACAGGGGCCATGAGATTGTTTTAGAAAGATCATTCTGCTGACAGTATAGATGATAAAATGAAGATGAAGGAGGTTAAAGCTGAGAAATTGGGTGGGAAGCTAGTAATGGGAATCTGAAACAGAGGAGATAACACTCAAGAGGAAGAAACAAAATAGAGTGAGATTTAGGAAGTAGAAACAACTGAAAGCGTTGTCCAACTGGTTGTAGAAAGTGAGGGAGAGGAAGAATCCCTGTTGCTTTCCTGGTTGCCTGGGTAACTACAAGGGATTTGGGAAGGGTGAAGATACTGGGTTCAGTTCTGCATTTGCTGAGTCTGAGAAAGGCCACCAAGTAGGATGTTTGATAAAAAGCTGAAAATTTTGGCTTCACACTCCTGATTGTGATTTAGGATCAGTCCTGGTAAAGCTCTGATCCAGACGATGGATTATTAAAATGAATCTAGGATTGGTGCTAGCACTTTGAGGGATTTATAGCAAGCTGTAGCTCCAGAACCCCCATTCAGTAGTCAGCATCTTTAACCTGCGTATGGCATGGCCATCTGATGGTTCCAAGCCTCTTTAACCATTCTTTTCCAGGCTTTTGCTCTGAATTATTTTGACCTCTGACCCAGCTATCCTGGCTTATATCTAATTTTAACCCAAATATGGAAGAATCCCTTTGAGGTCTGATTCTGCTCTCTATACGACTGAATAAATACCCAAAGACAATTCTAGGAGACCTAGAAAAGTTATGTGGATGGTTTCTGAAGGCACTCTTGAAGGAATGGCATGGGGTTTAAAGAGTATATCACATAGCAAAATGACGTAAAACTTCTCTCTACCCATCCATTACTTCAAAGCCTCTACATCAACTTATTAGCTGTCTAAAAATCTCTTTTCTCTCCACCCATCTTCACTTTCTCAATACTCACTGCTGTAGTTTAGTTCTTGCTACTCTGGTCTCTATTTCTATAAGGATAATATATATTTAACAATATATAGATACATAGACACATACATACCATAAATCATTACTGACCTCAAAATTTCTTCCCAATGGAAGGATAAGAGGAAATACATATGCATTAGGCATGTGTGTGTTTAGTTGAAATGTAATTAAATGCAGATTGGATACCAGGTTAATGATAGCTGGAGAAAGTAGGAATCATGCAGGAGAATGAGAAGACTTTGCAAGGTTTGGGATTAAAGGAGAAGGAATATTCCTGGGAGTTGGCAGAAGAAGGTCATGTCAAACAGCACAGCTGTGATGTTGGACAGGAACGTTCACTAAGCACATCAAAGAAGAACTCTATATATAACCCTGGTCTGATAGACCCCTGTCTCCTTCTCTCTCACAGTGGTTGGGGGAGGAAATTCCTCTTACTTGATGAGTAGTCTCAGCCACAGCTGGCTCAGGGTCCCTCTCTGGTGATCAATGGTATGTGGGAATGGTGGTGATCAGTGGGTGTTGGGTAGGGTGGCCAGAAAAGGCCTTACAAGGTGGTTGGGAAAGCATGACCCTTTCTGTCCCATGCACTCCTCACCTGGCAACTCTTCCCCAGACCAAACTCAAAGGCCAGAATTCAAAGGAATTATACACAGTCCCTTTAGAAAATGTCAGGAAGGTCTCCCTGAGAAGTATCACCTGAAAACACCAGATTTTCTGTTTTCCCTCCTAGCACAGAAGGTGGTGCAGGGTGCTTACAGACTCAGACATTCAGACTGAAGGTGTGCTCCACGTGGATTATGCTTCTTCTCCAACTCTCTTTCACTCTCCCCCATCTCTTCTTATGTCGTCATATAGCTCATTCTTCCAGACCTCCAGTTCATTGTCCACACCCACTCTTCAGGAATCTTTATTGCTCCTCACTGGAGTTTCCTCCCTTCTGTTCTTTCCAATGTACTGACTCAAGCTTCTCAGGCTTTGCAGATTCCACAGGGGAAGTAATGTGCTCTGGATTTATGTGTGGAAGAGAGACAGTACCTTGATTCAATTTCCCTACCAGCAAGAATTGTGGCTGATTTCCTCTGGTCCTAAGAAGCAAGCTTATTCATCAAAGCGAGCATTCATTTTCACTCACCATACGCCTCCAGCCCACCCCACTCCACCAAAGACCTCACAGTCTAGTCTCACATGAAGAAAGCGTACTTCATGGGCAACTGTAACACTGACGTCATCAAACCAAGGGGCATTGGACCCCTCCTTGATGAGAGTCACAACTTGAGTGTGAATGACTTCACTGATTGTGAATGAAGCCATCTGCAACAGGTGGCTCTTACTCCAGTTAGATCCTTCACTCATGAAAGACATAGACCAGCATGCATGTGTTAGGTCTCAGTCCATTGTGCAATAATGGCTGCCACTTTTTGATATGTAATTTATTTGCACACTTAATCTTTTATAATCCTCACAGTGACCCAGCAAGTTTCATATTATGAAACATTTCTTGGGCTCAAAGAATTAGAAAATTTCCCAAGATCTCATAGATGATCAATAGTGGAGCTGGTATTTGAGCCAAAATTTATCTATCTTCCCATGATCTTATTACTGTGTTACACTACCTCTTAGCATGAGATGAACAGAGAAGAAATCAAAAGAAATATCACAGGATTCTGGACTTTTAAACCAGATGCCTGTGTGCTTACTAATTGGTTATGGAGAAAAATAAAACATAATTCTTCATTCATTCTCTCTCCCTCCCTTCTTTCCCACCATCCTTCCTTCCTCCCCTCTTCCTTCTCTTCATTGTGAAACCCCAATAGTAATCATAGAAAAATCAGAAATAATAGAGTGTAAAACTGCCTTAAACCAATGTCTGGATAAAAAGCTATGAAAATATTCCATTGTTTTATGATCCTATTTAGAATGAACATTATATTTATGACTTTTTCCCTGAATACACATTAAGGTAATATTGAACTTTTGGTAAAAGTTATGCCATACATCTGTGCTGACAGCTTGTTTCCTGAGCACAAATCTATATCTACTACTTTCAGCTTTCAATATTTTCTCTAAAGAAGTAAGTTAGGACATTGAAATGTCCAGAAAGAAACATAAAACAGATGGGACTAGATTTGTGTAGGGAGTGACAGCCATACTGAACTTAATGGAAGCCTAGCTAGAGGGAGGCCTGAGAGGAAAACCCATGAAGTGCATGTAGGGAGGATTGGGATGGAATCTCAAGAGTGTATGCAATTGGCTTACAACTGTAGGTTGTCCTTGAAGCTGAGTGTTCTTCACTTGAAGATGAAGTATCAATAGTGGTCCCCAACCTTTTTGGCACCAGGGACTCGTTTTGTGCAAGAAAATTTTTCCACAGGTGGACAGGGGGATGGTTTCAGAATGATTCAAGTGCATCACATTTATTATGCACTTTATCTCTATTATTAGTACATCAGCTCCACCTCAGATCATCAGATCTAAGAGGTTGGGGACCCCTTAGTCTGAGATTGGTCACAGGCCCTTTCTATAATATACAGCAAATATTTTCAGCCATTGGACAGTGCTGATATTTTGTGAGCTTAGTGTTTATTCCTTTCACTTCTCATCCTGGGCAAGTGAAGAGTCTGGAGCTCTGACCTAGGACTGTGTCCTAAAATCAATGGCTTAGGCATTGGAGGGACTCTTTTTCTGTAGGATCTGCTGAGAACCAAGAAGAAAGATGCAAGGGGAGTCCAAGTTAACACAGGACGATACCAGCAGCAGCATGCATCCTTAGACATATAACCCATGAATCCCTTTTTGTTTCTGTTTATTCAACCACTCCCTGTCAACTGGACTATTCTCATCAATATTTAAATGTTAAATACCTGCTGGCCCCTCCTAATCAATAATAAGAAAATAAGCCTCATTTAAGGTTGCTTTCCCTTTCATCTGCCAACCCTCCCTTTTCTCTTCAAACAAAATTCATCAAAACTCTATACCCATTCTCTCCATTTCCTCACATTCCACTAACTCCTCTAAAGACGCATTTCATTTTGGCCTTTTGTTCCATCAATCTTAACAAAGAGCCTTCTAACAAATGACTCTCTGTAGACTTATGTGTGACCATCATGTTGCTAAATCCATCTGTTGATTTCCAGTTCTCCTCTTGTTTGATACTCAGAAGTGTTAACTCCCACCCTTCCACCACTGGTCGCTCCTCCATCTTGAAACCTCCTCTTCCCTTTCCACCAGCCCCCACCATATTTCATGTTTTCCTAATGAAATACCTCTCTGGCTGCTCTTGTTCAGCTTCTGTGCCAGTTCTCCTCCAACCACTAAATGTTGGAACTTGTTAGAGCTCAGTTTCAGGCCCTCTTTTTTTTTACTGCATGTTCTCTTGCCAGTCTGGCTCATTCATTCCCAAGATCTGAGTTACCTTCCTACCATCAAGTGTGTTGAACCCACTCCAGTACTCTTGCCTGGAAAATCCCATGAACAGAGGGGCCTGGTAGGCTACAGTCCATGGGGTCGCGAAGAGTCAGACATGACTGAGTGACTTCACTTTCACTTTTCACTTTCACGCATTGGAGCAGGAAATGGCAACCCACTCCAGTGTTCTTGCCTGGAGAATCCCAGGGACAGAGGAGCCTGGTGGGCTGCCGTCTATGGGGTCGCACAGAGTCGGACACGACTGAAGTGACTTAGCAGCAGCAGCAGCAAGTGTGTTGAAAGCCATTCAAAGTTCCTTCCTTCACGTTGGAGTAAAGATCAACGTCCTTAATACAATCTATAAAGCCACCTGTACTCTGGCCTCTGCCTGCCTTGCTCCTCTTCTGCCTCCACTTCTCTCTCTGTATTTTATCCTTCAGCACATGGCATCTTTTTATTTCTCAATCCCTCCATATTCTGTCTTCCTCAAGGCTTTGACACACATTTTCCCCTTCTCTAATCATCCTGACTTGTCCACAGCTGATGCTTGCAGAAGACCGGTGTGTTCTTGAGGTTCATACTTGGAAGAACTAAAATGCTGGCCCACTCTCTGAGCTAACTAAGTCTATTGTGTGGAATGAACCCCAAGTAAACACACATGCCTTGAATAATGCTCATACCATTTTCATTCCTCAGATAAGTTACCAAACGAAACTTAAAAAAAAAATTAAAGCAACATAGAATAGTAAAACTTCCTTGTGTGTGTGCTCAGTCACTTCAGTCACATTCGACTATTTGAGACCCTGTGGACTATAGCCCACCAGGCACTTCTGTCCAAGGGATTCTCCAGGCAATAATACTGGAGTGGGTTGCATGTCCTCTTCCAGGGGATCTTCCCAACCCAGGGATCGAACCCTCATCTCCTGTGTCTCCTGCATTGCAGGAAGATTCTTTACTGCTGAGCCACTGGGAAAGCTTAGGAGTTTATTAATTTCTCCATACTTGGACTGCAAGGAGATCCAACCAGTCCATCCTAAAGCAGATCAGTCCTGGGTATTCACTGGAGGGACTGATGTTGAAGCTGAAACTCCAATACTTTGGCCACTTAATGTGAAGAGCTGACTCATTGAAAAAGACCCTGATGCTGGGAAAGATTGAGTGCAGGAGGAGAAGGGGACGACAGAGGATGAGATGGTTGGATGGCATCATCGACTCAATGGATGTGGTTTTGGGTGGACTCAGGGAGTTGGTGATGGACAGGGAGGCCTGGCGTGCTCCAGTTCATGGGGTCACAGAGTCAGATATGACTGAGCAACTGAACTGAACTTAACAGATTATTGCAAAATTAACTAAGATTTAAACTGTGTCATTTTAAACTAGGTAACTAGGAAGTTTCAAACAAGAAATAGTTGCATGGAGATATATGAAACGATTCTATATTTTATAGCAACATTTGCAATGAACATGATTGTTAATTGCTTTTCCTTAGGGTACACTTTAATAGGATACGGACCAGAAGTAGGGCAACAAAACTCGCAGCCTCTGGCTCTCTTAATACCAGGCAGGTTGAAATTATAGGTCTCGGTCCTAACAAAATGTTTGAAGCAGGCAAGGAGATCGAGTTAATGAGATCCTCTAATCTGATCTCCAGTAGTCTGGAGCAGTTATTCTCAGAGCCCTAATGAACCCTACCCCTTTAAGATCATGGGAGAATCTGACCCTGGTGGGTACAGGCAAGTCCTGACACCGGGTAAATGGCTTTGCTGGTGTAAATAACAGGGATCTGTTATCATGAGATTACCTGTCTGTAAAATGCCTATTTATCTTCATTATGTTGCCTCTGTGGGGAGGAAGGAGGTGGTGAGTTGAGTGTTAGTGTGTAAGAGGATGGAGCTAGGAGAGGAGAAAGGATCTCTGACCTAAGGTGAAACCTGCTTTAGCACAGTGGGTTTGTACGACAGCCAGATGAAGTCCATGATGTTGATTTCCAGTGTTGAGCTCCCTTTAGTACTATAAGCCAGTGTCTAGCAAAATAATGCAAGAATGAATTCATGCCTGGAATTCCAACTTCATAGTATGTGCAAGAGAACAAGATAGTAGTTTTTTTCTAGTAGTTTCAATCTGATTATTTTTTCACTCATTCATTCATCCATTCACCAAATAGTTGAGTGACTACAGGACTGGCAATGTGCTCAGCACAGGCTATTGTAAGATGAATAAAATAAGCACTGTGGTACCCTGTTGGACAGTTGAGTCCATGGGACACAGAGACGACAATATAAACAATCAAATAAACATGTGGTGATAAATGCTACAAAGTAGAAAAGGGTACCATGCAGGAGAAAAATAGGAAGAACCTACTTCAGAGAGAGAAAGGGAGATGGCTTTTAAAATGATAAATGAAAAATAAAATGGAGCCAGCCATGCAAAGGAGATGCAGTGGGGATAGCTGATCAATTTCCTTTATCTTGATTTTAATATGAAATTTAAATATTAATTTAATTAAGTGCAATTATGAAATATTCTTTTAATCAAAATCAAAACAATTCCAAAAGAAAGAAGTAACTTCTTTTTACCTATGTCCCTACAAAAATTCCATTTTTGGTAGGAAGTATGATTAACAGTTTTGGTATATTTTATTCTTACCCAATCATTTCCCATCTATGAAAGAATACAAACAGTAAGGCTTTTCCTTTGGAAAGAAAAAGCAGACTGACCAAAGTAACAAAGGCAGCATATTGCTAACCAGAACATCTTTCCAATATCTTAGTATGCTTCCAATAGCATGGTAATTTGCACCTGTGAATAATCAGGGAATATAAAGTTCTGTACAACCTGCATTCCAATAATCACATTTCCAGATCTTTCAGAAATTTACTTGAAATAAAGTTTATAACTGTTATCTTTCTGACAATCACTTGAACTAGTAAAAACTGTTTTACTGCTTGTTTTGGCAGCTCAAATCTCAATTTTTGAGTCATTCAAGTTGCCTTTGCTTTTGTTCACATTTGATTGATTTTGCAATAGTGGTGAATACAGGAATTAAAAAAAATCCCCAAAGTGGACATACAAGGCATATCACATTACTAAATGAAAGCAAACAGATGACGTTCAGAATAGCTAATAGATAGCATTCAGTATTTCACTAGATCAAAAATATACTTTAAAACAGTCTGAATTAATTTTAAAAGTATAGTTTTTAAAAAAGTCAGTTACAGATTCATGATATATCCCATGAGGAGAAATAAATTCAAAATAGAGACTGCTGAGCTAGCTCGGCTTCATGTGAAATTCAGAGCATCTCTGGACCACGAGTTATTTATTTCCCAACACTGTATGCTTCATGCAGTGAATTGAATCAGGAGGCGTTCTGGGCCTCAGGAAAGCCAAACCACAGGGTGAGGAAAGTCATGGTCCAGAGGCAGATGTCCTTGGCCCCACAAGAAAAAGTACCCAAAATGTCGGACTTATTTTTTAACCATGTAAAGAACAGTGAAACAGAACACATCTGCAGAAAAGTGCTAACGTCCAAAGATGTGTTTAATACGTGTCACCTGTCTTTACCGTGAACCAGGTCAGGGGACCAACGATTGCCAGAACCCCCAAAGCTCCCATGTGCTCTTCCCCAGTCCCAATCCCCTTCCTTCCTTCAAAAGTTAGCACTTTCTTGACTTTTCTAGTCATCACACCTTCGCTTTCTTAATACTTTTGCCTTCTGATTATGTGGCTTCCCAGATGGTCCTAGTGGTAAACAACCCACGTGCCAATGCACGAAACATAAGAGACATGGATTCGATCCCTGGGTCAGGAAGATCCCCTGGAGGAGGGCACGGCAACCCACTCCAAGATTCTTGTCTGGAGAATCCCATGGGCAGAGAAGCCTGCCGGGCTACAGTCCACAGGGTCACAAAGAGTCGGAAACAACTGAAGTGACTTTGCATGCATGCACACTCATCGGATTCTGTACCTCTAAACACTGGAGAGTAATAATGCCTGTTTTTGAATCTTACACAGATGGATTCATAGTGTATGCATTCTTTTGTGTCTGGCTTCTATCACTTGATATAATATAGCTGTGTGTGGCTGAGATTCATTTACTTTCATTGCTGCATGATTTTCCATTATATGCTATACTCCAGTTCATTTCTCTCTCTGCTGTTGACAGGAATGTATGTAGTTCTACCTACATTCTATTTGGAAATAACGTTGTGATGGACATTCTTGTATATATTTCCTGGCGTACTTGTACAAAATAGTATATACTTAGGAATGGAATTGTTGGGTCACAGGATATGCATATTTTTAATGTAACTAGATAATTTCAAAGTAATTGTATCAATTTACACTCCCATAGGGAGTGTGTGAGGGTTGTTATTGCCTCATATCATCACCTATATTTACTATTGTCAGACTTTCAATTTTTGTGAATTTGGTGAGAATAAAGTGTCACAAGATTAACTTCTGTTATCTTTCTTAGGAATCATATACAATATTAGCTAAGTCTAATTTTTATAAATAGAACAAATAAACAGAAAAATTAGAATACAGAGAACAAAAATGTAAGTTTTTTATTGATGCCAGCATAAACATTAGATTAAATCAGGCAATGTGGCAATTAGCGTATTTCTCTTATAACTGAATCCATGATTCCAACCATATAATTTGGGAACAAAGCAATAATAGAATTAGTATGGTTGACACCTTATAATTTGTGCCTATTTTATTAAATATAGTTAAATTGATGACAAAATAAATAAATGAATGGCCCACTAAGATGTGTTAAATGCAATCTCTAATTTACGTGGATTTGTTTCTTAACCCTTTGTTGTTGCCATTGATCTGTTTATTCCTGTGATGTTGCCACACTGTTTTAACCACTAGTTTCATTACTGTCTCACTATCATGACATTTGTCTTAGTTTCTGCTAAAATTAGAGCCATTTTCCCTTTCTAGACAATATCATATTTTGATTCTTTTTAAAAAAGCATAATGAGGTAAAAACGATACACATTAAGACACAGATAAAGATCAGAGAATTTCACTTTCTTTTTCTGTCTTATAGAGTAGAATGTTGGGTAATGCTAATATTTTACCAGTTCTGCCTCCAACTCTCTGCTGAATGTGAGATTCTTCTGCAGTTTGAATCTGATCTCCTCTCATTGCCAGAGCTGGTGTTGCTCTTCCATGTGAAGAGGTCCAAGGAGGGTGGTTCACACGTGCAGTCAAGTTTCTGCAGGCACGACTGAGCTATTGACCTGCAGTTTTCCTACTTATGAACATTATATATATGTTTGTTTATTTACTCAAACATGCTTGTTTCCAGATATGTCCTGAAAATCTCTTATAGGTGTGTTCTTAAGTGTTTTGTACTTTTTTTGGTATTACAGGTGAGATATTTTCTTCTATTTTTGTTGTTCAATCGCTAAGTCATATCCAGTTCTTTCTGACGCCATGGACTATAGCCTGCCAGGCTCCTCTGCCCATGGGACTTTCCAGGCAAGAATTCTGGAGTGGATTGCCATTTTCCTCCTCCAGGAAATCTTCCCAGACCAGGGACTGAACCATCATCTCTTGTGTCTCCTACCTTGGCAGGTAGATTCTTTACCACTGGCGCCACCTAACAGATACTGCCAAACAGATTTCCAGAGTGAATGAGCTAATTTACATTCCCACCAGCCGTGCATGTATTCCTCTTAAGTCAAATGATAAACGTGGCCCACATTACAAACAGCTGCTTCAGTTGGCCTAGATTGGGAGCATTGATGAGGCCACTAGTGGAGCACTTGGGTTTCAGTGGTATTTCTCTCATCTCATATTCCAGGAAGTTGGGCAGCTATCCGTTCACTACCAAGAAGCCAGCATTTTCCCTGGTGACATATGTGAGGGAAAATGTAGTCAGTGATTCTCTTCTCTCAAGTTAAAAAACTACTGTCCTAATTATGTCCTTGTACTGCATACCCGCTTTATGCTGTTTCAATGCTTTGAGCAAAAGCTGGTTTGAATCCAAAAACTATTATGGAAATCTTTACAAATTTAGTACAATTTAGGGAGAAATTCTTCCAAATCTTTAGCAATCACAGGAAGGCAACATACCCATGGCTCTTCAATTGATTTTCAATAGCTTCTCTTTATCTTTCAGGCTAGTATTAAAATGTCTTTTTAAAGTAACCATATCTCTGTTAAGGAAAGCTTTTTGTTAAAAATACCACAGAGTTATTAAAGACCTCTGAGGGAATAATGGCTGATTGAGTGAAGCTACCCATTAAAAACCCTATAAATTTTTTTTATATAAAGGATTTCTCTCTTCACTTGCCAAACTATGCAGTCTACATTGCTTTTATGAACAAGTGCCATTAAGTTGGTCTCTACCTGCAGTACCATTGAAAATAAACCATTGTAACGTTTCCACGGTGAAATCATTAGAATTCTATTCATTTCGATGCCTTACACTATTTGTCACCTTTCCAAGCTACCAGGCAGACATACTCAAAACCCATTTTTATGTGAGCACACTCTATTACACTCCTCTTGTCATGGATTTTTATTTCTTCCTGTGATGCCTCTGTTTCTTCTTAGGAGTCTCAGTGCAAGGATCCCAACATGTGGGTCCTATTATAGACTAACTACCCAGTTGCCGCTATGTCTTGCTTTCCTTTTTTTTATAAAACAAAGGAAAACAAAGCCAGCCACTTGTACTAAGAGATTTGAATATCTGTTCCACCACCTTGTGATCTTGGATTTCCTCTCAACTAAGTTTCCAGGCAAGAGGCAGATAAGCCAATCAAACACAAAGTGAATATAAGAATCCACAAGCTGAATGATGATAAAGGCACACATCAGTCCTGTTGGGCTCTTCCAGTGCTGTCTCATGAAGCAGGCACATCCTTGAATAATCGTTAGAAGTAACCGCAAGGAGAGGTAGTAGAATTGGACATTGTCCTGACACCACACATACTGACCAGCATTTACACGTAACATTGTTTATAAGCAGCCTGTCATTGTGAAATTTTGAGCACTATATTGCTGGCATCTTGGTCATGGCAACAGTTATACACTTAGATTGTTGGTCAGCCAAATAAAATTGCAACACTATGCAGTGATTTTATTCCAAGCCTGTTTATATGGGATAGGTGTTAGCCACATCCTCTTGAGCAACACAAACATGGGGGACATAACAGCATCTTAGCAAGTCTAGCACAATGCTTAACACATAGTGGAAACTTAACGAATGTTTATTGAAGATTTGACTGAGTAAATGAACGAAATAGTGAGCTTAGTTCTCCCCCTAATGATCTTCTAGGCCTCTTATCATTCTTCAGGACCAACCTCTTGTGTGAGGAAGGGAAGCTAAACTCAGAATTCTCTGGGAGGTTTCCATTTGATTCCCCTAACTGTTCAGTGTGGAAAACCCCAACTCGTTTTCTGACCAAATGGGATTGGAACCAATGGGATCCCACAGGGCTGATCTAGTGGAGAGAGCTCTCTGGGAACTGTGGCATTCCAAAGTCAGGCAAGTGGGTCAGGCTCAATCCCCTTGGAGGTGGGGTAGGAGAACCTCTGGATTACCTCCTAGTAATCTGGAAAGAGGAGTGAGGATAGATGCCCCCAAACTCAGTATCAGGAAAGATGCGGGAAAGCAGGGAAAAGATTAACAAGACAGGGATCAGGAAAGCAAAGAGTCAAGAAAGAGGCAGGACCTGATAAGGAAATGGCAATTATGTACAATTGCCTGGGCTCTCTGCGTGCAGTGTGATGCCTGGGCCTGCTGGGCTACGGACAGGGCTAAGGGTGGCATGTCCGGGGACCCTGTATACTCAGCACCTGGAGTTTAGTCACTTGAACAGTCACCCCGGGCACTGTCTACAGCTCAGTGGATATGGATTTGGAGTTCTCCCAGGTCCAATACCAAAATATGCAAAACAGCCCGCCCCTAATTTCTTCATGGAGGCTGAGGGCAAAGGACATGGGGTGGGTGTGAGTAGAGAGAGGGATGGAGTGAATTATTAGTGCCTAAGATGACTCAGTAATATCAAAGCATAGGCTTACAGTTTCAGGACCTTTTTCAGCAAGCTTCAAAAATCAACAATTAAAAAGAAAAAAATTTCAAGAGGAAATAAGACAATGAAAATGAACTTTCCATTGGTTTTCCTAACGTAATTTTTCTTGGAAACTAATAACCGTCTCTGATTCATTCTTCTGACTCACTCACTGTGGTTCAGTTTCTTCCATGCAGATCAGCTCATCAAGCTACTGGGAAGCCCAAGAAGAATATAATACATAATACAGAATCGGAGGGAGGGGGGAATCCCAATTACTGTTTAGCAGAAGTGCTAATTACTCAGAAAATACTCATGACACTCAGAAGGAATCATCTTGTGGCAAAAGAAAACTCCCTCAAGAATTAGCTAGAAATATGCTGTCCTTTCACTTATTTGTGGAGGAAAATCTGGGTTCAAATATTTAAGAACTCAAGTGAAGGTATCCTTTCCTTTTGTGTGCTCCAGGGCCTCTCCCTTCAATCACTGGGGATGGCATACCCACCACTGACAGTATCTCTGTCACCTCCAGGTGGCACCTTCCTCTGGGACCCTGGGATTTTGTGAGCCAGCTGGTTGGGACTAACTCAGCATCTGTTTACCAGATCTCTCAAGGGGAAAAATAGCTTCCAATTTCCATCATCTTCTGCCTTGCTCCTCATGGCACTGGAGCCCAGTAAGAAAAGGCGACTGTCTAACCATGTTTGAAATTCTCTAGATTTCTTCAAACGTGTGAACGGAATGAGCAGCTCCATTTGTGTAATTAACATCCCCAACTGCATCATGCCTTTTTCATTTCCCCATTGATAATACTACCTTGGCAGACATACCTTAGGTTATTGTTGGTTTTTCCTTTCCCAGACCTATTCTTTTTCTGCTTTTCTTTGTGTAAAGGGTATGTACTCGCTTTGTGAAATCCCTGTAGCAAGTGGTGAATGATATATGAAGTGAAAAGCCTTTTTTTTTACGCAGGGCACAGTGGGAATACAGAAAGTGCTGTGCCTTCACTGCTGGGCCGAGTATTTGACTGTGTACTGGAGTTGTAGATAGCCTGCATTCATCCTGCACTACCTCAAAATCCCTGAAGCTCTCACCTGGTGGCAAGGGGCACCATCCCGCAGAAAGGCAGAGAGTTGAATTTATTGACCTCCAAAAGTCCTTTCTGGCACCGTGATTCTGCTTTCGCTACAGGTAGGGCTTTTTCCCTGTAATTTTAGCAAAGAAAGAAGAATAGGAATCCGCAGTCTGAATCCAGAGTGTAGAAAATTAACCTGTTCCCGAGCCTGTGATACAGAGCGGTTGGGGAAGGAGGTTGGCAGTTGTCAATACTCTGCAGGCTAACATCGCTTGGAGAGGGTATGTCTCTTCACCCCAGCTTGAGAGAGAATTTGTTATTCCGAGAAGCCAGGGACAGAGCTAGCCTTTTGATTTATGCAGTCTTTTCCTTTCAAGGAATCCAAACTCTCTTAGAATGATCACAGTTTCTCTATGAACCAAGTGTCACATTGATTCATGACCTAAAATTCTACCATGTTTCAAAACTAGATGGCTGATCATACAGCAAATGCTTATATAAACAATTAGACATTTTGCAGTGTCTGTTTATGGACTCATGGGTTAACTGATCCAGGTACAGCAAGAATGTGGGACATTTAGCCACGGGAGGAGGGAGCTGAATAATTATGTGCTGGCTTGTATGTGTGCTCAGTCGCCCAGCTGTGTCTGACTTTTTGCAACCCCGTGGACTGTAGCCCACCAAGCTCTTCTCTCCATGGGATTTTCCAGGCAAGAATACTGGAGTGGGTTGCCATTTCCTCCTTCAGGGGATCTTCCCACCCCAGGGATCAAACCCGGGTCTCCTGCATTGAAGGTGAAGTCTTGACTGCTGAGCCACCTGGCACTGACTGCTTCCTGCTAATCGCTGACTTCCTGAAGATAGATACAGGGGTTAACAGAGCGGCTCTGGCTGCGAGGAATGGAAGCAGAAGGGACAGAGTCCTCTCATTCATCCTCTGACTCATTTCTTTCTTCCAACAGGAAGCCCTGGAACATTAAGCCTTAAATACTCTCTTCTGGGGGGACGAGAGGAACTAAGCAACTCTTTGTTTAAGCAGTACTCGGGGTTGAGCATGTTGTGGATCACGCTGCTCCTTAATGACACTTAGGACAATGCTGAATAATTGAATCATAATCCTAGTTTCATTTCTGTGCTTGAATTTCCTGTTACCCATCCTCTCCTACCCCAATCTCACTGACCCAGTTCAAAGAGAGTCGCCTCTTTACCTCTCTTGTCTCAGAAGATGGGAAATTATTATCCAAGCTGATAGACCAACATTCAAACAGAAACCCTGAGTTCCCAAATTGCATCTCTTTCCAGAATCCTCCAGCATTCATGATCGGGATTGAGGCATTTCATTCAAAGTCAGGTTGTCTTTATTACATGACTGAAGAAAGAACAAACCCATGGCCTCCCAGTCTCAGCCTACTAACTGAATTACCACATCCTGTTCCCTCCTTCACAATGCGGAGGGTAGCAAACCTAGAGGAGATCCATGAGGGAGCAAGAGGCCTCACAGAAACCTAGGTTAAAGAAACCATGGGTCCTTTCACCCTGAAGGGAAGAAACCAGAGACATAACAATGGTTTTTCAAGGATAAGAAAAGAGATTCCAGGGAGAATGGGGAACAGTTGTGTTGAAATCAGTTTGGAAAGATGGAATAAACTCAATGCACAACCAGAAAGATTTGAGTGAGAATCATTATAAATCATTCACCGAGATCTACCAGCTCTTGCCTTTGATATGGGGAGGTTTCATTTCATTCTTTGCATCAGTTATAACAAGCTACTTAAAGTAACATGGAAAATAAAATCGAAGCAGTGACAAACTTTATTTTCTTGGGCTCCAAAATCACTGCAGATGGTGACTGCAGCCATGAAATTAAAAGACACTTGCTCCTTGGAAGAAAAGCTATGACGAACCTAGACAACATATAAAAAGTAGTGACATCACTTTACTGACTTAATTCCATATAGTCAAAGCTATAGTTTTTCCAGTAGTCATGTATGGATGTTGAGAGTTGGACTATAAAGAAGGCTGAACATCAGAGAATTGATGCTTTCAAAGTATGGTGTTGGAGAAGACTCTTGAGAGTCCCTTGGATAGCAAGATCAAACCAGTTAATCGTGAAGGAAATCAACCCTCATTATTCATTGGAAGGACTGATGCTGAAATTGAAGCTCCAATACTTTGGCCACCTGATGCGAAGAGCCAACACATTGGAAAAGACCTTGATGCTGAGAAAGATTGAGGGAAAGGAGAAGGGGACGACAGAGGCTGAGATGCTTGGATGGTATCATCAACTCAGGGTACATGCTGCTGCTGCTGCTTAGTTGCTCAGTTGTGTCCGATTCTTTGCGACCCCATGGACTGTAGCCCCCAGGCTCCTCTGTCCATGGGAATTCTCCAGGCAAGAATACTGGAGTGGGTTGCCATGCCCTCCTCCAGGGGATCTTCCCAACCCAGGTATTGAACCCAGGTCTCCCACATTGCAGGCAGATTCTTTATCATCTGAGCCACCAGGGACATGAGTTTGACCAAACTCCAGGAGATAGTGAAGAACAGAGAAGACTGTCCACGGGGTTGCGAAGAGTCAAAATGACTGAATGACTGAACAAAAACAACAAAATTAACAGAAAAATCTGTAAAGGAAAGTACCTTGTAGAAAAGTTGGGATAGACTCTTTTGAGGACTTTGCTCATTGTTCAGTTCAGTTCAGTCGCTCAGTCGTATCCAACTCTTTGCGACCCCATGAATTGCAGCACGCCAGGCCTCTCTGTCCATCACCAACTCCCGGAGTCTACCCAAACCCATGTCCTTTGAGTCAGCGATGCCATCCAACCATCTCATCCTCTGTTGTCCCCTTCTCCTCTTGCCCCCAATCCTACCCAGCATTAGGGTCTTTTCCAATGAGTCAACACTTCACATGAGGTGGCCAAAGTATTGGCGTTTCAGCTTCAACATCAGTCCTTCCAATGAACACCCAGGATTGATCTCCTTTAGGATGGATTGATTGGATCTCTTTGCTGTCCAAGGGACTCTCAAGAGTCTTCTCCAGCACCACAGTTCAAAAGCATCAATTCTGTGGCGCTCAGCTTTCTTCACCGTCCAACTCTCACATCCATACATGACCACTGGAAAAACCATAACCTTAACTAGATGGACTTTTGTTGGCAAAGTAATGTCTCTGCTTTTCAATATGCTATCTAGGTTGGCCATAACCCTCCTTCCAAGGAGTAAGCATCTTTTAATTTCATGGCTGCAGTCACCATCAGCAGTGATTTTGGAGCCCAAAAAAGGAAAGTCTGACACTGTTTCCACTGTTTCCCCATCTATTTCCCATGAAGTGTTGGGACCAGATGCCATGATCTTAGTTTTCTGAATGTTGAGCTTTAAGGCAACTTTTTCACTCTCCTCTTTCACTTTCATCAAGAGGTTCTTTAATTCTTCTTCACTTTCTGCCGTAAGGGTGGTGTCATCTGGATATCTGAGGTTATTGATATTTCTCCCGGCAATCTTGATTCCAGCTTGTGTTTCTTCCAGCCCAGCGTTTCTCATGATGTACTCTGCATATAAGTTGAATAAGCAGGGTGACAATATACAGCCTTGACGTACTCCTTTTCCTATTGGTAAAAAAAGAGAGCAGGTATTACGTCAAGCTCCAAACAGTTTGGTGAATCTGTTGTGGGAAAATTGGTATTCTATTCATGCATGATTTTCTGTATTAGGGTAGTATGTTATTATAATATTTCAAGTTCTCATCTCATAATTTTTCTTGTCCCAGGCCATTTGCCTATACTTCCCTTCCAAATGAAAATTGCTGCCTGCATTTCTTGCATTTGCCTCTGTTGTCCTATTTCCTATTTTCTCCTTCTATTTCTCTTGATGACTATTAGGTGCTCAATTATCCATCCATTGCCTGCTAACATTCTAGGCATCAAATGCAAGTGCCAAAACAGTGAAAATATGGGGGTGATAGTAGAGGTGCCTGCTATTTATGTTGGAACAATTTGTTTTAACTCCAAGGGCCAGAGTGAACCTTGGTCTCTTGTAGACCTAGGAATATATTTTGCTACTGAGACCCTTCCCTTATTTTAAGTAGCTTGAAAATAACTGGTCCAAGGAATAAAATGAAACCTCTCTTCTTCAACAGCAAGAGCATTAAGCAAAGGTGGTATCAAACCTTGAGACACTAAGGTTTGTCTGAATTCAGAATTCAGCAGGGTTCTATCACTCAGGAGATCAAACAATCTGAATTGTATCTTACAAAGAGTGACTGTAGGTTCTGGGTCCATTCAGTTCAGTTCAGTTCAGTTCAGTCGCTCAGTCGTGTCCGACTCTTTGCAACCCCATGAATCGCAGCACGCCAGGCCTCCCTGACCATCACCAACTCCCAGAGTCTACCCTAACCCGTGTCCATCGAGTCGGGGATGCCATCCAGCCATCTCATCCTCTGTTGTCCCCTTCTCCTCCTGCCCCCAATCCTTCCCAGCATCAGGGTCTTTTCCAATGAGTCAACTCTTCGCATGAGGTGGCCAAAGTATTGGAGTTTCAGCTTCAACATCATTAGGAGCGTATTAAACCATTAATATATCAAACATTTTTTCTCTCTAGTAGTAAAGATCAAACAGAATCCTAAATGCAAATATACTCCATCATCTCACCAATAGGTAGTTTTCAACAACTTAGACCATGCGTGAGGAAGCGCCCTCTCCTTAGGAAGAGTTCTATCTTGACAGTAGCGATGGGCTTGTCATGATGCTACTGCTTGGGCAGTGGCATAGCGACAGCACAGACAACGCACTTCATGTTTATTCCTAGCATCATTGTCAAAACATTCAACACAGGAACTGCACACTCCAAAGAGCGCTACCTGATGGAGGCACAACCTATTCACAGCCTCAGCGGCAAGAGATCCCGCCAGTCCATGACATGGGAGGTTGCTGAGCGCTCCTCCAAGCTCTGCACCAGCCCTCCGTGATTTCTTACAGATATTTACTTTCTCACATGGCATATAGAACATTAAAAGGGTTTTGAAAAATCCCTCAGTTTTTTGACTTCTGAAGGATTATTAACTTCAAAGTCTGAAGAAATGTCGCCTTTCTATCTTTGGAAATGCCAGAAGCCTTTGCATATCCCTACCACAGGACCCAGCAACCCCCAGCAGAGAAGAACGATTACTGCCTCGGTGGCGAGAGGCTGGCTTTTGATCTCTTAACATATTGGAAATTACTTAAAGGTAAGCCATCTGCTAGCTGAGGAACAAAAACAGATTACATCACACCCTGCTAGAAAGATTGTGTTAAATCCTGTATATCAAGGCTTTTAATAATTCTATATTAAGTCAGCTAATAGGATTAGGTACACATCTTCTTTAGGCTTATTTCCTCAACTATTAAAAAAAAAAACTTTTTGTGTGTGTTTGACGATCTGCAAAATTCAAGAGTATTCCACTGTGAATAAAAAGGGTTCTTTCAAGAGGAGGAAGCATTTCTTCAGATCACCACTGCTCTCCAGAGAGACGTATAGCACAAGTGCCTTTCCAGAGCCGTTCGTAGTGGGGGGAGGGAAAGCAGTGCACTTCCCTTGTTGCTCATGTGCTTTACTGCCTGTGCATTACAAACCTGCCTGCAGGAACCTCATACCTGCACTGTTATCCTTTGACGAGTCACAGGTGGGATGTGGGCAGGTGGGGAAGGTGAAGATGCCTGGTTCCCTCAATAATACTAGTTAATGGTGACCTCGGTTGACAGTTTACCATGAGGTAGTGCTGTCACTTCAATTGTGTCTGACTCTGCAACCCCATGGACTGTAGCCTACCAGACTCCTCTGTCCATGGAATTTCCCAGGCAAGAATACTGGAGTGGGTTGCCATGTCCTTCTCTAGGGGACCTTCCCAACCCAGGGATCGAACCAGGAATTGAACCTGTGTCTCTTCTGTCTCTTGCACTGGCAGGCATGTTCTTTACCACTAGTGCCACTTGGCAAGCCCAACTCTGAGGTTGGTGTGGCACAAATATTGGGGGTGAAAAAAGAATGAGCCTGGATTAATAAGAGCTTTGAGCGCCTGCAATACTGGGCAGTCCCAGCCTTGAAAACACTCCTGGTAAAATTATATCATACCCATGTCATAACACTGTCCTCCCCAATCAAGGCAAGTTCTAGGTCATGGGAATATTACAATATATTCACTTGATTGCATGTGGGGAATAAAAAGAAAGGGTCTTCTTTCTTCTCTGCCCCCTCTTTCACTAATTTGTTTAGTGTTCTTCCACAATCCCAGAGCATTAAATATGCACATGATATAAATTAACCTCCACTGCCGTCTATGGGGTCACACAGAGTTGGACATGACTGAAGCGACTTAGCAGCATTACTTCTAAATCTTTAATAAGAAGTTCATTTACACACTCTGGGATACTAAATGTTGAATAGAGTTCTAGTAATAGTAACAACAAACACTTTCTCAGTGGTCCTTGAAGTAGTACCTGAAAACACACCTAAAAATTCTCAGGTCTTCTGAGATAAGGGAATTCTTATCTTGGTGACCACAGAGAGTTACAATCAATGAGAGCAAATAAAATACAAGATTAAGTTTAGAAACCATTATGTGTTGCATATTGAAAGTGCTTAAGTGTTTATTTAAAGTATAGATTTAAAATGTTGTGTTAGTTTCCAGTGTATGTGAAGAAATTCAGTTATCAGAACTTTTTCCGTTATAGGTTATTACAAGGTATTGAATATAGTTCTCTGTGCTACACAGTAGGACCTTGTTGTTTATCTATTTTATACAAAGTAATATGTATCTATTAATCTCAAACTCCTAATTTATCCTTCCCCCCACCTTCTCCCCTTTGATAACCATAGATTTGTTTTCTATGTCTATGAGTCTTTTTCTGTTTTGTAAATAAGTTAATTCGTATCATAGTTTTCAGATTTCACATAAAAGTGATATATGACATTTGTCTTTCTCTGTCTGATTTATTTCCCTTAGTATGATAATCTCGACTTGCATCCATGTTGCTTCAAATGGCATTATTTTTAATGTCTGAGTAATATTACATTGCATTTATAGATATACACACGACAACTTCTTTATCCACTCATCTGTTGATGGACATTTTGGTTGCTTCAGTGTCTTGGCCATTATGAATCATGCTGCTATGAACATTGGGGTGTATGTATCTTTTTGAATTAGGCTTTTCATCTTTTCTGAATATATACGCATGAGTGGGATTACTGGATCATATGGTAACGTTTTAATTTAAGCTTTTACAGGAACCTCCACACTGCACCAATTTACATTCCCACCAATAATGTAGGAAGGAAGGTTCCCTTTTTTTCACACCCTTTCCAACATTGTTATTTGCAGACTTTTTTATTGTGGCCATCTTGACTGGGCCATTCTGACTGGTGTGAGGCGGTACCTTATTGTAGTTTTGATCTGCGTTTTTCTAATAATTAACAATGTGGAACATCTTTTCATGTGCCTATTGGCCATCTGTATGTCTTCTTTGGAGAAGTGTCTATTTAGGTCTTCTGCTTATTTTTTGACTGGGGTGTTTATTTTTATGATATTGAGCTGTACGAGTTGTTTGTGTATTTTGGAAATTACACCCTTGTTGCTTGCATCATTTGCAAATATTTTTGCTCATTTGGTAGGTTGTTTTTTCATTTTATTTATGGTTTCCTTTGCAAAAGCTTGTAAGTTTGATTAGGTTCCATTTGTTTATTTTTGCTTTTATTTCTTTTGTCTTGGGAAATTGACCCAAGAAAATATGGGTACAATTTATGTCAGAGAATGTTTTGCCTATGTTCTTTTCTGTGAGAACATATGTTTTGCCTATGTTCTCTAGTTTTATGGTGTCATGTCTTATATTTAAGTCTTTAAGCCATTTTGAGTTTATTTTTGTGTATGGTATGAGGGAATGTTCTAACTTCATTGTTTTACGTGTGGGTATCCAGCTTTCCCAGCACTATTTGCTAAAGAGACTGTCTTTTACATAACTTGACAGAGAATATGACCCAAATATGATGGTGAATCAATTTCTATTTGTTGTTGTTATTGTTTCAACCATGCTGTATGGCAGCGGCCTTAATCATATTTACTTACCACTCTAAAAATGTGCATTAATTCTACTCTATAACACATCTTCTGGGTGATATGAAGGATTTTATTAAAGTCTGCCCTTTCTAATCTGGATTCCTGGGAGTGAATCAGCAGCCATGTTGTAAAATGTAAGAAGTAGAGAGGAGCCTACACTGATTTACTATCTCAGCCTTCGTTTTCAGAAAGTCACTTATTCCCTCTGAGCTTCAGTTTCCTCACGTAGAAAGTGGTAATAGTAATACCTACCTTCCAGAGTTCTAGGGACAGCAATATCTACATAAAAGAACCAGGACAGAGTAGACTATAGAACATAGAAGGCACTGAATAAATGGTAGTCATCATCATTAATAATAATGATTAATCATTTGTAATGTTAGCATTCATAATAAGGCTTCCCTGGTAGCTCAGATGGTAAAGAATCTGCCTGCAGTATGGGAGATCCCTGGGTTGGGAAAATGCCCTGGAGGAGGGCATGGCAACCCATTCCAGTATTCTTGCTTGGAAAGTCACATGGACAGAGGAACCTGGTGGACTACAATTCATGGGGTTGTAAAGAGTTGAACACAACTGAGCAACTAACACACACGTTCATATTAAAAATGAAAAGCATCATGCAGTTTTGTCTGCTATTAGATATGTTACATAAGAAAGTTTAATATCCAGAGGCAACACCATAACAGAATGTGAGGTGGAGGGCAAGTTTTTCCAGCCTCCTACTGTCATCTGACTGATTCCCTGTTGAGCAAATATAACCCTGGAGACAGAGGACATCAGATGCCATGTCAGCTAAAAACTTGAGCTGCCACTGTCACCTCTATTTGCATTGGACTGAGTCATATGCCTTTAGCTTCCACAAGGGTAAACAGCCAGCAAACCAATGAAGCTCTTATAAGTCAGTCCCACACAGCCTTATTAAAGGATCTCACCTATTTCAGTACCTGCCAGCTGGTGTGGAATATTAGAATGTTTACTCAAAATCTACTGCTGTCTTGATTTAGTGACCTTGGCTCAGAACTGACATATTTCTATATCAAAATAGCAGAAGCCTTCCTTTTTTCTCTTTCCTGATGCATAACATTCTAAAAGACAGGAATGGCCTTCAGCTAATACAGATCAACTTCCACTCAGCTTTTGGTCATTTAATTACTGTTGACTGCTTTAACCTTTGTCACTTCCTTTATGGATTATGTTTCTTTCTCCTCTACTGCCATTTAATTTATTCGCTGACATAATCAAACTTAAAATTATGTGATAGGGTTTGACATGTTTCTTATTCTCTAATATTTTTATTGTGCTGAATTTATTTAGAAGCAAATTATTTCCTGAAGGAGAAAACGTTTTAATGAGCTAACTTTTTACTTAATCTGTGTCTTCACTTCTTAGATCTTGATTCAATAAAAGAGAATACTCTGATTTCCTCCATCACTTGTTTCAAAGTGATGAACCCCTCATTCCCTTTAACATTCCTACAATATTTACCTGTGTAGAAGTGCACTGTGTACTAATTTATATACTAAAAAGAAAAACTAAATCTTAAAGTGAAAACCAACCACTAATAGTGCAAAGGGAGTTATCAGAATGATACAGGCATGGGAATTACCTTTTTTCTGAGAACTCATTTGTCATCACTGATCTAGGCATAAAGGTGGACAGGAAGGACTTTGAATTTGAGAGTTATATACCTAATGGGTCAAAATCTGACTCTTCACCTCATAAGCTGTGTGTCCTTTAGCAAAATCCTTGACTTATCTGAAACTGTCCCTGGAAAATAGAAATAACTGTTCCACCTTTCAAGATCATTGTGATGATTGATAAAATAAAATAAAATAGGGCTTTCTTGGTGGTTCACTTGTAAAGAATCTGCCTGCCAATGCAGGAGACACAAGTTTGATCCCTGATCCAGGAACTGATCCAGTTGTCAAATGAGTAGAGTCACCTCATACATTCGGAAGGCAATTAGAGAGGACTCTGTACAAGATGATTATTGTAAAATCCTCTTGTGGATTTCATGACATCTAAAGACTCTTCTAAGAATATGGAATACACATATGATAGTACTAGGCAGCCAAGAAAATTCAAAGATTCACCTGTTTTTTCCTAACAACCCTAATAGTTTTGTGGCAGCACTAAAAGCGTCCTCTGAGGGGAATACGTAATTTACCTTTCAGTTTGGGAATGTGAGACTAGTGTCATTAGCCCGTTCTCCCCTGGATGACTTAACCATTTCTTTGACATCATCCATCTCCTCTGTGATTAGTGAACCCCAGCAGTGGGAGCTGCTAAACACAGTTATCCCACAGTTAACTTGCACTAAACCTCCCACTTCTGCTACAGTAGTTAGAGCCAAGCAGGTGAATATAGGAGTTTTGACTTGTTCCTAAGGATTGAGTCACAATGAGACACTGGTTCACCAGAACTTCTGCTGCTGTTGTTTCCATTTTTCTTGGTAAATATTTTCCAAGACTTCCCATTGGCAAAGGAGGACATTCAAAATTGGTGAGAACCAATCCAGTTTTTCTAATTATGAGTTTTTGAAAACTTCAGCATCAGCCCCAAACCAGTAAAAGATGTACTAGTATATAAGTGGTTGGTTAAAGTGATGGGATCTGGGGCCTGACTGCCTGGGTTCAGGGTCTGCTTCTGCCACTTGCTGGTTGTGTGGTGATGGGCTCATTACTTACCCTCTCCAAGTCTTAATTTCCTCATCTATAAAATGCAGACAGAAGTAGGATACACCCAGTAGGATCATTGTAAGAAATAAATACAAAGATGAACACAGGTAAAACACTTAGCTTAGCATCTGGCACATAGTAAGTGCTCAATTAACAGGAGCTATTACTCTTACTATTAGGTGCTATAAGCTGAAAATAACTTCGCAATGACCTCAGTGAATGTGTTTGAGAAATGATTGACAAGGAACAGCTTCTCTGAAAAAATTTGGTTGTGAGAAGAGCACAACCTAGAATTGCTTTGAATTTCTCAAATCTCATTATCTTTTCCTCATGTGAAAGAAAGAGGTCAACATTCTTTAAGACTTGTAGGTACTGCTCAGCACAAGTCACAGAGAATTTTTAAGTTAATATTCCTTCTTCTGGGTAAGACTCCAGCTAAGAGACCATATTCAGTTGGCCCACCTTCTCTTTCTCTTGAATTGGTGCCATGTTTCCCTGGTGGCTCAGTGGTAAAATATCTGCCTACAATGCAGGAGTCACAGGAGATGTGGGTTCAGTCCCTGGGATGGGAAGATTCCCCTGTAGGATGGTGTGGCAGTCTGCACCAGTATTCTTACTGGGAAAACCCCATGGACAGAGGAGCCTGACAGGCTACAGTCCATAGGGTCACAAAGAGTCAGACATGCCTGAAGCAACTGAGAATACACGCATGCAATCTAATCACTATAGGCTTTCACTGCAGTGTGAATTATTTTCTCAAAGAGGAGAGCAACAAGAGGACAGAATCAGCCCTTCTCTGTAGTGTCTACAGTAATAGTCCTCACCAACACTGTTACTTAAGCAAACTGTGGACAGAGAATTCACCCCTTGGCCCAACTGAACCATTTCTTCCTCAATGCTGCATCTCTCCTGTGGTCTACATGTATGACGATCGGACTCGTGACCACTGGATATGTCTAAAGCCTCTGCAAGTATAGATTTACACATAAATGCTCATATAAAATACTTCTAGGCATGGATAAACATGCACAGTACATATGCATGTACAATGCATATGCCTTTCTACAGAGAGAGAAACTTGGGTCTTATATTTTGCTTGCAACAAGTCTTTATCTATCCTTTGGTCTAGTAATTAAACAATTAAATGTAATTTATGATAATTACACATTACAACAAAGTAGTAAGTGAGCATTAACTCACTTGAGAAATATGTTCTGTTTTAGAGCCAGCACAACGTGATAGCTGAAGTCAAGAAGGCATTAGTGCTGGACACATGGCTCACTGCTAGCATCCTTACAGACAGACTAAGGTCACCAGAGATAGGAAAGGCCCACCATCCATCGAACCAGCAGGACTCCATGGCCCGCTCTGGAATGTTATCACCACTCCATAAGTCTCACTTACAAGTGGTTCAGGAGATGCCAATTCCTGTGCCTCTTTCGAGGATTAAGTGAAGAGTGTGAATTTGCTTATTTCTTCCACACACATTACAAAGGATTCTTCATTTGTCCTAAACTCTGTCATGGGAAATATTAAGACTGCTGGGCTTAAATTAGAGGAAGGAATATCCTTGTCTTCTTATCTGTTCATCCTACACTGAGCTTAAAGATACTTCATGAACCTCAGCTTTGGAACCTGAGGACTTCAGGGCTGCACTGGCCATGCGGCTCCTGAGAGGAGAGGAAGTGAGGGGACCTGGAGTGGCTACATTTGAGCCCACTCTCCCTGGCCATTTCTTTCTCTGCTGTGTGCTGTCCGAGCCCTGCCACTAATCAGGGCTGGATGCCGTCAGTGCAGAACAGAAGAAGAATTAGGTTAGAAAACATCTCAGCAAGACCATGCCCCAGTTGGCCAGCTAGTAGGCAGAAACTTTCACATTTGTTACTTTAATGGATGGGGCTGCCCAGGTAGCACTCATGGTAAAGAACCCACATGCCAATGCAGGAGATGTAAGAGATGCGGATTCAATCTTTGGGTCAGGAAAATCCCAGGAGGAGGGTGTGGCAACCCACTCCAGTATTCTTACATGGAGAATCTCATGAACAGAGGAGCCTGGTGGGCTACAGTCCATGGAGTTGCAAAGAGTTGGACACTTCTGAATCTACTTAGCACACATGTACTTTAATGGATAAAATCACTGAAAGTCTGAAGAAAAATTATAATACTAGGGAAGGTGATCATCATATCATTAATAGTTGCTGCTGCTGCTGTTGATGAATAACAGTACATAATAGTAGCTTTTCTTTGGGCCATTCATATTTACAATGCAGTGTTTTAAATATCATGGTTTGACTCTAAAGCAACTACTCTTAAGGGCTTACAATGTTGCCCATGTAACCTTATTATGTGCTGGTATTTTAGAGCTCTTACTGGTTTTCCACAAGATCTTGAAGAAAAGGAACACAGCATGCTAAAGTTTTGTTGAGATAGATGATCTGGGAAGATAATAGTGTTTTAGCAAAGGAGGTGTGTTGACGTGTATGAGAAGAAGTGTTTAAAGAGGTCAGACACTGATCAGATGCTACAGTGAGGTTGCCACTGGCCATTCAGGAATGAAAAATGCTAAGGGGTTACTAGAGAAATAAGATATAAAGATGAAAATTCTCCCTAGACAGAAATCACCTGGATTGCAGCTCTGCCTTTAACAAGTATTGAGGTTCATTCTGAAGCCCTAACCCAAGCCTGGCGGGGAAGAACAGCACTGGGATGATAACTGTCTTTCTAGTAATTCTAGCAGTGTTAATCATAGTAGATAGAATTGTTTTAAAAAAACAATTTAATAAATAAGTCAGGGCAAATATTTTAAGGGCACAAAGTCTCCCTTAAGGACATCCGCCAGGTCACAGACAGCCACAGATACTGGGCACCTTGCATTACATCTCTTTGTTGTAGTTAGGGTCCAGAAAGAGCTTGAGGAAAATGTCTTGAAAATGCAGAATTCTAACATATGGGTTTTAGTCTCTAAAAACGATTGTGTTTTCTATGCCATTGTTTCTACTGCAAACCAGAAGTGTGGGTGCTGAGCTCCCATAATACTGTGACTTCGTCGATGACCAACTTTCTGTCATGAGCTGACAGAAATTGCTGAGGAGTCAAATATGGTGGGCCGTGGACAGCTTGCTTGTTAAATGCTACCATACTCGCAGTTTCTGCACTTTCCCTGTTGACAATAATAATAATAACAGCAGGAAGATATCTGTCTTTCTCTGGTGTGAAACTGAACTCCAGAGGAAGGATCTCACTTATCTTCCCCCTCTAGAAAGATTTCAGAAATAGGGCTGTGGTGGAAATGTGTAGGAAATAAAGCAGTGGTGTTAGGGTCTTCAGGGGACATGGAAATTCCTAACTGACCTACTGCAGACTGAGGCAATTTTGTCTGAGATAACCAGGATTTTTAAAATGCCTTTCTGGAGGCAAAATATACCACACACCAAATATGATTGGAATAGACTCTCTCTTTCCTTAAAGCTTGTATTATATACATGGATATAGCTGGACCTTTCATTCTTCAACAAACAATTCCCATCAACATTCAGAAAGAATTTAAAGCTGACCAGTTGGACAAGGGAACTGGAGAGGGGAAACTGATGGTGGAGGAGAAAAATGTGAAGGAGACAAGCCCTGCTGTAAGTTCCCAGTCTAGTTGTTGTTGCTGTTTAGTGGCTTCAATCATGTCTGACTCTTTGTGACCCTCATGGACTGTAGCCCGCCAGGCTCCTCTGTCCATGGAGTTTTCCAGACAAGAATACTGGAGTGGGTTTCCATTTCCTTCTGCAGGGGATCTACCTGGATCGAAGACTGAAGTCATGTCTCCTGCATTGGTAGGAGGATTCTTTACTACTGAGCAGCCTGGGAAGCCCTCCCAGTCTCTACCAAAGGTTAATAGACTCATTAATGCTAAAAGAAGGTCCCGCTTCTTTTGAATCAAGTCACGTGAAGAGACTACTCAGTTGCTCGCCTCTCAGTTTAAATCCAAAGCAATCAAGCCAGGTATTCGAAAATACTTTTTTTCCAAAGCACTTATTTTTAATGTCCAACTGACATTTTTATTATGATATAATAGTCCATACTTCAAAATGACTTTGAGAAGTTAATCTTTGGCCTGCTTGGTAGATTGCCACTTTGGGGCAGAGTTGAAAGGGTGGTGGCACTGTGCTTTGTTTCAACTCTATTCAATATCAAAGACATCACGTGGAGACAGTTATTTAATATGATTCTAATGCCTAGCATGGTGCAAGATTTCCCTCAGCAGAATCAAGAGGGAAGGCAATGGGGTAGTTCTCCAGGAGCCTTGGGCTCATAGCTGTTTCCAGATGGGCCTCAGTTTCTTCGTTTGCAAAATGAGACAAGAATAGCTTCCCTGAGGTCCTTTCCCAACTCTGCTTTTCATCCCAGTTAACATTTTTAAAAGCATGAAATGTCTAAAAATGATCGTAGTATCCCCTGATTCTCTATGGCATCAGTTTCTGAGACACTCAAAACAGAGTTTTTCTCATTCATTTTCTGCCAGGTAAAAAGACAGATAAGTCTAACTACATAAACCCAGTTCAAAGAGGGAAGGTGAGAGCCAGAAAAATTTTCCATGTAACAGAGAAATAAGAAAAAGGGGCAAGCTATGTCAGACCTGCATTTCCAGGCATCAGCTTCCTCTACCTATACTCAGAGAAAAAGTTAACAGCCCAGGACTAATTCCAGTTCTGTCAGTAACCCTTAGCTTTGACATTCTAGGGCTATAAAAACACAAGGAAGAGAAAACAAGATGGCGGAGGTGTAGGTGGACATGGAGTACATCTCTCTCCATGGATACATCAGGGATACACCTTCAGACACAGAAGTGCATGCAGAACACCAGCTGAGAGCAGACAGGAGTACCTGACCAGCAGAAAAGAACATATAGAACCATGCAAAACTTGGCAGAATGAAGGAACTAGGGGAAAAAACAGGAGTGTTAGTAGGACTGGACATGCCCTTGGTGGGTGAGGAACTAAAGCAGGGGTCCGATCCCCACATTGGGGCAATTGTCTGAGTCAGAGGAGAAACATTTAAGGCTGAGAGTTAAACAGCTGATCTGTGGCAGCCTAAATGGAATGAGAAACAGACAGTCCTTGCCATAGCCATACATACCCTGGATAGGGACACAGGCTCCCTGGAAGGCACAGTGGCTGGGAGCTGTAGTTTAGGGATTGTGAAGAAATCCCAAGGCAAGGACTGCTGCTGACTGCGTAAAGACAGATTGAGGGGATGTAAGGGAGGAGATCGTGGTGGGAAATGCCTGTGGAGGAAAGCCTGGCAGCCACAAAAGCAAGGCGATACTGCTGAGTCATGCGTAGGGGGTGGAGCCATCACCATAGCCTCTCTCTCCCCTCACACCAGCATCAGTAGCTGAATAATAGAGAGGCCGGCCCATCAAACGCCTGACACATTGAACTACAGAGTAGGACCCCACCCAGGGTGCCCCTTTAAGTGCCTGACACGCCGATCTACAGAGAAGGACCCCAGCCAGGGGGGCCCCTTTATGTGCCTGATGTCCTGAACAATAGAGAAGGACCCCAGGCAAGGGAGCCCTCTAAGTGCCTGAATGGGCAGAGCTATGGAGAAAGACTGGCCAAAGAGACCTTCTGATTGCCAGCTACAAGAGGCTCAAAAAAGACTCTGATAGGGTCATGACTCTGTGGCGGAGGCAGTCCATGTCCCTGCACACTTGGTGCCACCAGGGTCCCCGCAAGCCAAGCAGCTGTGCCACCTTCGTGCTCAACTCTCACTGGGGCAGAGCTGCCACAGGCAAAAAAAGTCTTGCGTCTATGCACGCAGGGTCGCATCAGTAGTGTCCAATGCTTTGCAACCCTGTAGACTGTTTCTGTCCAGGAGGCTTCTCTGTCAGGGAGGAGGGGTTCTCTAAACAAGAATATTGGAGCGTATTGGCCAATACTGGTTGCCATACCCTTCTACAGCACTATATTTCCTGCTGCCCTAGCCGCCAACTCCCCTGAGTACCTGGTGCTGCCAGAACCCCTATGACTCAAGCAGCTGCACGACCTCCACACCTGGCCCTCACAGGGGCAAACCCAGGTCCTCCAGGGCAGCCTCAGGAACAAATCCCAGTGGATGGCCCACATGCAGACGTGGAAATAAAACCACAATTGAAACCCAGGGGAAGTGTAGCTAAGGAAGAAGACCCCAAACCTTCCCACCAGCTGTACAAGCTGCAGATTAAATCCACACAATCAGCTAGTCAGACTCTGTGTCTATGGAATATATAAAAGGTCACTGAGAGCTCCCACAAAAGAAAACACACTAGCTCTGATAGCTGTGAACATTGGAGACAAGAACACACAGGAGTCGGACCAGATTAGAATCTGAGCTGCCCCCACAGCAGGCAAGATATCAGCACAGTGTTGGGCATCCTAGGGAGGTGAGGTGGACTGTGACTCCCAGCAAGGGAAAGGACTCTAACAGCAGTGACTCAAGAAAAACATTTATTATTATGATGTTTTGACTTGTTCTGTAGATACTTTTGGATTTTTTTCCTTTCCCCCCCCTTCCCCCCCTCTGTTATAATTGTCAATTTTATTGGCACTATGAAATCTAATTAAGTTTTGATCTTCTGTTTTTTCTTTCTTTTCTCAGTCACATTTTTTATTGTTGTTATAAACCTCTGCCTCTATGTTGGGCTTTTGCAGTTCTGTGGAATTTTCCTTTTTTTTTTTCTTCTTTTCTTTTAATTTTAATTTTTTAAACCTATTATTATTATTTCTATATTTATTCCTTTGTTTGCTTTTCCTACTGTTTCTTTCCTCTTGCAGTTAATCTTTAATGTATATGAATCTTCTTCATCTACTTCTATCTAACTTTGCGTATCTATTCTTTCTTTTCTTTCTTTCCTTTCCTCTCAAAATATTTGTTAGTTTTATATTCATTGCTTTATTCCCCAGTTGGCACCTAGCTTCAGTTTTGTTTTCCTGCTTGTGTTTTAGTTAGTTTTGTTCTGGTAGATATAATTTATAGTTTGCTTTGTTTGCCAGGTCAATCTATTGTGCTCTATTTTTGTTGGACTGTTTTGATTTTGCTTATGGGTGTATATGTATATGTGTGTATTCAGTCACACTTTTTATTGTTGTTGTAAACCACTGACTCTACATTGGGCTTTGCAGTTCTGTGGAGTTTTCTTTTCTTTTTTTTCCTTTTTTTTTTCCTTTTTTTTCTTTTCTCTTTTTTATAATTTTAATTTTTTAAAGCCTATTCTTTTCTTTTTTACTTTTTTCTTTCTTTTTCCTTTTTTTCTTTTCTCTTTTTTATAATTTTAATTTGTTAAAGCCTATTATATTTTTTCTACATTAATTCCTTTGTTTTCCTTTCCTACTGTTCTTTTACCCTTACAGTTAATATTTAATGTATATAAAGCTTCTTCATCTACCTCTATTTAACTTTGCATATCTAGTCTTTCTTTCCTTTCCTCTCAACATATTTGTTAGTTTTGTTTTCATTGCTTTATTCCCCATTTGGCACCTTGCTTTACTGTGTTTTCTAGTTTGTGCTTTAGTCAGTCTTGTTCTTAACTGGTAAATATAATTTTTGATTTCCTTTGTCCACCAGGTCAATCTACTGTACTTTATTTTTGTTGGACCATTTTGACTTTGCTCATGGGTGTATATGTATATGTGCATATTCCATTATTTTAATTATTATTTGCCTGATTTTATAACTGCCATTTGTCTGGGGTTCTTCCTTGGCTTCTCGTTTTTGGATATTTGTTTTAGTATCACTTAATGCCATAAAATGCAGAAGGAAATTGCAACCCACTTCAGTATTCTTACCTAGAGAATCTTGTGGATGGAGGAGCCTGGTGGGCTGCTGTCCATAGGGTCGCACAGAGTCGCACACGACTGAAGTGACTTAGCATGCATGGATGCATTGGAGAAGGAAATGGCAGCACACTCCAGTATTCTTGCCTGGAGAATCCCAGGGACAGAGGAGCCTGGTGGGCTGCCGTCTATGGGGTCGCACAGAGTGGGACATGACTGAAGTGACGTAGCAGCAGCAGCAGCAATGCCATAAAAAACACTTGTGGAATCTTCGTTCCTGACCAAAGATCAAGCTCTGAGCCTTTAGAATGGGAGCACTGACTCCAAGACCCTAGACTACCAGAGAATTAACTCTAGGGATTATCAAATAGTGAGAACTCACACAGAGGAAATCACTTAAACACAAGACCCAGCACCACCCAGCCACCAGTAGAACCCTGTGCAGGATGCCTCATCTAAACAACAAACAAAACAAAAATGCAAACCAAATCATCAGTAGACAGGATTACCACCTCACTCAGCCTTGTCCATCAGAGGGAAAATAAACAAACAAATAAAAACTCAGGACAGATCTCACCCTTTATGAAGCTTATACAAACCACTGGACCAACCTTAGGAGGGCAGAAACCAAAAGGAAGACAGAATTCAACCTTGAAGCCTGGAAAACGAGACCTCAAACACAATAACTTAAAAAAAAATAATGAAAAGGCAGAGAAATACTACACAAATGAAGGAGCAAAGTAGAAACACAGAAGTCCAAATAAATGAAGAGGAAATAGGCAAACTACCTGAAGAAGAATTCAGAATAATGATAGTAAAGATGATCAAAAACCTTGAAAACAAAATGGAGAAAATCCAAGATTCAATTAACAAAGACCTAGAAGACTTAAAGAATAAACATACAGAGACAAACAACACAATTACTGAAATTGAAAATACTCTAGAAGAAATCAATAGCAGAATATCTGAAGCAGAAGAACAAATCAGTGAGCTGGAATATAAAATGGTGGAAATAACTTCCGAAGAGCAGAATAAAGTAAAAAGAATGGAAAGAATGAAATAAGAGGATATAAAGAATGAAATAACTGAGGAGAGTCTCAGAGACCTCTGGGACAATATCAAATGACCAACATTCGAATTATAGGGGTCCCAGAAGAGGAAGAGAAAAAGAAAGTGTATGAGAAAATTTTTGAAGAGATTATAGTTGAAAATTTCCCCAACATGGAAAAGGAAATAGTCAATCAAGTCCAAGAAGCACAAAGTTTCCCATACAGTATAAACCCAAGGAGAAACACGCCAAGACACATACTTATCAAACTAACAAAGACTAAACACAAAGAAAGAATATTAAAAGAGGCAAGGGAGAAGCAACAAGTAACATACAACGGAAACCGCATACGCTTAATGCTGATCTTTCAGCAGAAACTCTGAAAGCCAGTAGGGAATGACCGGATATATTAAAAGTACTGAAAAGGAGAAATCTAAAACCAAGATTACTGTACCTGGCAAGGATCTCATTCAAAATTGATGGAGGAAAAAAAACTTTTCAGACAAGCAAAAGTTAAGAGAATTCAGTACCACAACCATTTGTTTAATAAGACAAACGTTAAAGGGAATTATATAGTCAAGAAATACAAGAGAAGAAAAAAGAGCTACAAAATCAACCCCAAACAATTAACAAAATGGCAATACAAACATATATATCAATAATTACTTTACATGTAAACAGATTAAATGCTCCAAGCAAAAGACACAGACTGGCTGAATAGATAGAAAAACAAGACCCATATATATGCTGTCTACAAGAAACCCACTTCAGACCTAAAGACACATATAGACCGAAAGTGAGAGGATGGAAAAATATATTCCATGCAAATGGGAAGCAAAAGAAAGCTGGAGTAGCAATCCTCATATCAGACAAAATAGACCTTAAAATAAAGAAGATTACAAGAGATAAGGAAGGACACTACATAATGATCAAGGGGTCAATCCAAGAGGAAGACATAACGATTGTGATTATCTATGCACCCAACATAGGAGCACCTCAATACATAAGAAAAACACTAACAGACATAAAAGGAGAAATTGACAGCAACATAATAATAGCAGGAGATTTTAACACTCCACTCACACCAATGGACAGATCATCAAAACAGACAATTAGTAAGGAAACACAAGTCTTAAATGATACATTAGATGAGATGGATCTCATTGATATCTTCAGGACATTCCATCCAAATACAGAAGAATACACCTTCTTTTCAAATGCACATGGAATATTCTCCAGGATAGACCACATCTTAGGTCACAAATCAAACCTCAGTAAATTTAAGAAAATTGAAATTGAATCAAGCATCTTCTCCGGCCACGACGCTATGAGACTAGATACCAATTACAAGAAAAAAACTATAAGAAACACAAACACATGGAGATTAACGTGTTTCTAAATAACCAACAGATTACTGAAGAAATCAAAAGGGATATCAAAAAATTTCTAGAAACAAATGACAATGAAAACACGACAACTCAAAACCTATGGGATTCAGCAAAAGCAATCCTAAGAGGGAAGTTTATAGCAATACAATCCTACCTCAAGAAACAAGAAAAACATCGAATAGACAGCCTAACTTTACACCTAAAACAACTGGAAAAAGAAGATTAAAAAAAACCCAAAATAAGTAGAAGGAAAGAAATCATAAAGATCTGAGCAGAAATAAATGAAAGAAACAATAGTAAAGATTAATAAAGCTAAAAGCTGGTTCTTTGGGAAGACAAAAAAAAATTGTAAAGCCTTTAACCAGACTCATCAAGAAAAAAAGAAAATAATCAAATCAACAAAATTAGAAATGAAAAATGAGAAGTTAAACTGACAATGCAGAAATACAAAGGATTATAACAGACTATTATGAACAACTATATGGCAATAAAATGGATAATCTGGAAGAAATGGACAGTCTTAGAAAAGTTCAATCTTCCAAGACTGAACCAGGAAGAAGTAGAAATTATTATCAACCCAATCAAAAGCACTGAAATAGAAGCTGTGATCAAAAATCTCCCAAAAAACAAAAGCCCAGGATCAGATGGCTTCACAGAAGAATTCTGTCAAATATTTAGAGAAGAGCTCATGGCTATCCTTCTAAAACTCTTTCAAAAAATTGCAGAGGAACACTTCTAAACTCATTCTACAAGGCCACCATCATCACCTTGATACCCAAAGCAAACAAAGGCAACACAATAAAAGAAAACTGAACACCCAAATCACTGATGAACATAGATGCAAAAATCCTCAACAAAATTTTAGCAAACAGAATTCAGCAACACATTAAAAAGCTCATACACCATGATCAAGTTGGGTTTATTTCAGGAATGCAAGGATTCTTCAACATATGCAAATCAACCAATCAATGTGATATACCATATTAACAAATTGAAAGATAAAAACCATATGATCATCTCAATAGATGCAGAAAAAGCCTTTGACAAAATTCAGCACCCATTTATGATTAAAACTCTTCAAAAAATGGGCATAGAACAAACCTATTTCAATATGGTAAAGGCCATATGTGGCAAGTCTACAGCAAACATTATTCTCAATGGTGAAAAGCTGAATGCATTCCCCCTAAGATCAGGAACAAGACAAGGGTGTCCGCTCTCACCACGATTATTCAAATCAGTTTTGGAAGTCCTGGCTACAGCAATCAGAGAAGAAAAAGAAATAAAAGGAATCCAGATCAGAAAAGAAGAAGTAAAACTCTCACTGTTTGCAGATGACATGACACTGTACCTAGAAAACCCTAAAGATAGTATCAGAAAATTACTAGAGCTACTCAGTGAATTTAACAAAGTTGCAGGATACAAAATCAATACACAGAAATCACTTGCATTTCTACATAGTAACAGCGAAAGATCAAAAAGAGAAATTAAGGAATCAATCCCATTCACCATTGCAACAAAAAGAATTAAATCTCTAGAAATAAACTTACCTAAGGAGACTAAAGAACTGTACACAGAAAATTATAAGACACTAATGAAAGAAATCCAGTGAAGGCAATGGCACCCCACTCCAGTACTCTTGCCTGGAAAATCCCATAGACAGAGGAGCCTGGTAGGCTGCAGTCCATGGGGTCACGAAGAGTCAGACACGACTGAGCGACTTCACTTTCACTTTTCACTTTCATGCATTGGAGAAGGAAATGGCAACCCACTCCAGTATTCTTGCCTGGAGAATCCCAGGGACGGGGGAGCCTGGTGGGCTGCCATCTATGGGGTCGCACAGAGTCGGACACGACTGAAGCGACTTAGCAGCAGCAGCAGCAGCAATGAAAGAAGTCAAAGGCAACATAAACAGATGGAGAAATATTCCATGTTCCTGAGTAGGAAGAATCCATACTGTGAAAATGACTGTACTACCAAATGCAATCTACAGATTCAATGTGATCCCTATCAAATTACCAATGACATTTTTCACAGAACTAGAACAAAAAAAATTCACAATTCTTATGGAAACACAAAAGACCCCAAATAGCCAAAACAGTCTTGAGAAAGAAGACTGGAGTCAGAGGAATCAACCTTCCTGACTTCAGATTATACTAAAAAGCTACAGTTATCAAGACAGTATGATACTGGCACAAAAACAGAAATATAGACCAATGGAACAAGACAGAAAGCCCAGAAATAAAGCCATGCACCTATGGGTACCTTATTTTTGACAAAGGAGGCAAGAATGTACAATGGGGCAAGGACAGCATCTTCAATAATTGGTACTGGTAAAACTGGACAGCTACATGTAAAAGAATGAAATTAGAACACTTCCTAACACCGTACACAAAGATAAACTCAAAATGGATCAAAGACCTAAATGTAAGACCAGAAACTATAAAACTTTTAGAGGAAAACATAGGCAGAATACTCAATGACATAAATCAAAACAAGATCCTCTATGATCCACCTCCTAGAGTAATGGAAATAAAGACAAAAGCAAACAAGTGGGACCTGATTAAACTTAAAAGCTTTTGCACAGCAAAGGAAACTATAAACAAGGTGAAAAGACAACACTCAGAACGGGAGAAAATAATAGCAAATGAAACAACTGATAAAGGATTAGTTTCCAAAATATACAAGCAGCTCATACAACTCAATACCAGAAAAACAAACAACCCAATCAAAAAGTGGGAAAAGGACCTAAACAGACATTTCTCCAACAAAAACTTACAGATGGCTAACAAACACATGAAAAGATGCTCAACATCGCTCATTATTAGAGAAATGCAAATCCAAACTACAATGAGATATCACCTCACACCAGTCAGAATGGCCATCATCAAAAAGTCTACAAACAATAAATGCTGGAGAGGGTGTGGAGAAAAAGGAATGCTCTTGCACTGCTGGTTGGAATGTAAATTGATACGCCACTATGGAAGATGGTATGGTGATTCCTTAAAAAACCAGGAATAAAACCACCATGTGACCCAGCAATCCCACTCCTAGGCATATACACTGAGGAAACCAAAATTGAAAAAGACACATGAATTCCATTGTTCATGGCAGCACTATTTACAATAGCTAGAACATGGAAGCAACCTAGATGTCCATCGACAGATGAATGAATGAAGTAGTAGTGGTACATATACACAATGGAATATTACTCAGCCATAAAAAGGAACACATTTGAATCAGTTCTAATGAGGTGAATGAACCTAGAACCTATTATACAGAGTGAAGTAAGTCAGAAAGAGAAAGATAAATATTGTGTTCTAACACATATGTAAGGACTCTAGGAAAATGGTACTGAAGAATTTATTTACAGGACAGCAATGGAGAAACAGACATAGAGAATAGACATGGACATGGGGAGAGAGGAGTAGAGGGTCGATGTATGGAAAGAGTAACATGGAAACTTACATTACCATATGTAAAATAGCCAATGGGAATTTGCTCTGTGGCTCAGGAAACTCAAACAGGGGCTCTGTATCAACCTAAAGGGGTGGGATGGGGAGGGAGATGGGAGGGAATTTCAAAAGGGAGGGGATATATGTATACCTATGGCTGATTCATGTTGAGGTTTGACAGAAAAGAACAAAATTCTGTAAAGCAATTATTCTTTAATTAAAAAAAAAAAAAAAGAGGCAAGACCAAAATGCTAAGCAACTCAGTGTTAGTCCTGAGCAAAACTGAATTTGGGAAAATCCATCTTTGGCCTTTATCCAAATCCCACTTCCTGCTTGTTCTTTGCTCTCTACAGAAAGGTTATTGTTCTCGGTTATGGTCAAAATTAAAAAAAATAAGAAGTCCTCCCAGGAACGTTGTATTTGAGTAGAGTCTAGAAAGTGAAAAAAACCTTCCTGCTCCTAAGATGGAACCTGAGGGAAGAAAGTACATTGAACAGAGTCTGGTTTACTGACAACTACCATACTCTACTTTCATGTTTCCATTTTTCTGCATGAATAACATTTAAAGGTAGTGATCAGCGAAAGTGAAAGTATTAGTCACTCAGTGGTGTCCAATTCTTTGCAATCCCATGCATTATAACCCACCAGGCTCCTCTGTGCGTGGGATTCTCCAGACAAGAATACTGGAGTGGATTGCCATTTCCTCTTCCAGGGGATCTTCCTGATGCAGGGATTGAACTGTGGTTTCCTGCATTGTAGGCAGATTCTTTACAGTCTGAGCCACCAGGGAAGCCCCCAAAATAGTAATTGGAAATATACAATATGTGAAACTCTTCCCTTCCCTCCTTTGAAAAACCTCCCAGTTGCCAACTCCCTTTTTCATGGAAACCATCATGATAAAGAATGGGTCCCATCTCCAGGCCTTTCCAGCTCCTCCTAGGCCTTCATGCCTCATCCCCCCTCACAAAGTCTTCTGATTCTCTTTAACTTGCTGCTTCTCCAAGAAGAAGCTCTGCCCAGTGGTAACTTAAGATATATCTGACCAGTATAAATGTTATTAACTTCATTAATCGACTTCTAACTGCCTTTTCTTTTTATGAAGGAAGGATCAAAGCTCTGAGAAACAAACTACAAATAGCCCCACAATAGTAGCAGGATGGTATTTCAAAAGGAGGCATGAAAGGAAGCTCACCAACAGTGATACTTTTTCCTAATGGTTCTAAGAGGATAATTAAGTTGTTTATCACCTTTGATGCTTATAACCCTAACACAGGTGTTTCCTGGAAACCAATTAAAAATACTTACAGCTGATAAAGAGTGTCTCTCAGCTCAACAGATTTACTAATAATTTCAATCCCGTTTAGAAAAGAATCTTGTCAGGTCTTTGGACACCAAAAGGCAACATTCACACTCATTTACACTTCAGTGCCTGTGATGATAAGCACACACAGGGTATTTACTCAGCCTCTCTTGATCTCAGTAGCAGTGTCCTCCAGAAAGCTTCCTTGACCATTGAATGGTAAGTTTAATTTGCGAGTATGAATTGTGCTCAGTAGTTTGGGATTTCCTTTGAAAGGCAATGGACCAGGATCTTTCTGACTATAGCTTTACCTAACTGTCAGGAAACAGTGGTGCCTCGAATCTGTGGCCCTAACTTTGTAACTTTCAGTGGACATCAAGTTGAAAATTTTCTATTTCCTCAGGGGCTCATAGAAGCCGGAAAGGATTCTTTGTGGAAATCTCAGGTGGTAACAGTTGTCTTGGGCTTCCCCGGTGGCTCAGATGGTAAAGAATCCACCTGCAATTCAGGAGACCCAGGTTCGATCCCTGGGTTGGGAAGATCCCCTGGAGGAGGGCATGGCAATCCACTCCAGTATTGTTGCCTGGAGAATCCCCATGGACAGACGAGCCTGATGGGCTACAGTCCTTGTGGTCACAAAGAGTCAGACACGACTGAGCAACTTACCCACGTACAACAGTTGGCTTATATGGCTGACTCAATAGAAGGTGGGCTTCCACTTGGTAAGTTTGGTCAGGACCCGCTTGTTTCCTTAGATTCTGAGCAGTTGGTTCACCATCCCCCACCCTGGTCCAATTCACATGCACTGACTATTTTTCCAGAAGTTATTTCAATCTAGTTGAAAAGCTCATTGACAAAGTTCCTGCTTCTAGTGTCCGAAGGCTTACTAGTTCTCTTGTGGGAATGTTTGCTGGTTGATTGGTGGGTTGGTTCAACTCCTTTCATCTGACTCAGCCTCATTCTGATCCCTCCTCCATGTCTTGGAGGTATGGTAATTCTATGGTAATTCTCAAGTCACTTTATTTCTCATCAGTTATTCACTCTTCAGTTGGATCAAGAGGTATGACTTTAGATTCAGGCATTTATCTTCTAGCCCTGCTGTTAAAGAGCTGTGTGGCTCTAATCATTCCATGCTCCTCTATGGCACTTTATTTCCTGCCCTTATCTGGAAGGAAAGGATTAGACCAAATGTGTGTGAAGGACCTTTCAGCCCTAAATTTAATGCCACCTGGGAAGCCCTAGGTAAACAGAAGATACTTTAAATTAGTCTTAAATAATTGAGCCTGAGGTAACTGAGACATTCAGTGGACATACCAAATAGGGTTATAGGTCTGGACCTAAGAGGGCAGCTTCAGGCTGGATGTACAGATTTTAGTCATATCCAGCTCTTTGCGACCCCATGGACTATACAGTCCGTGGAATTCTCCTGGCCAGAATACTGGAGTGGGTAGCTTTTCCCTTCTATAAGGGATCTTCCCAACACAGGGATCGAACCCAGGTCTCCCACATTGCAGGCAGATTTTTCACCAGCTGAGCCACAAGGGAAGGCCAAGAATACTGAAGTGGGTAGCCTATCCCTTCTCCAGGGGATCTTCCCAACTCAGGGATCAAACCTGGGTCTTCTGCATTGCAGATGGATTCTTTACCAGCCGAGCTACCAGGGAAGCCCAGATTTGAGAGTCATCAGCAGATAAATGGTGGTTAGAGACACAGAGAGTTTCCCTGGAGGAGAGAATGTAAACCGGAAAGAGAGGAGGGCCAGGACTAAAGTCAAACCTTAATAGCCAGGTTGAGAAGGAAAACCTGACAATGGACGTGTGATTATGGAAGTGGAAGGAAAACCCAGAGGATGCAGTGCCAGTGAAATAAGGGGCTTATTTCATGAAGCAGGGAGTGGTCAACAGCATCAACTTTTGCTCTGAGATTAGCTGGAGGTAAAAAATATCCATGTGATTTAACAATGTGAAATTAACCCATGACCTTCAAGCTTCTTTGATGGAATAGTAAGAGTGGAACCAGGCTGGAGTGGGAAGAAGTGGAACTAGGATGAACTCACAGGGACAATGAGTGTTAAGATCTGTTACAAAATCGGTTTCTGAAGTGGATGGGGGAGATGAAGGAGTAGATCTAGGAGGACTATGGGGTTGTGGGACATTGTTTTAAAAAGAGAGAGACTCAAGCATATATTTGTTCAACACAGATCTATCAGACAATCACCTTGTACTCAGCCCTATTTAGGCAACAGGGACGTAGCAAAGACTTAAGAAACCTTGTTCCAGCGGAATCCACATTCTAGTGAGAAGGGACAGAGACAATCACTAAACATATAAATGCATAACATGCCCAGTAATGATAGTGTATGAAGACCAAAAAAGTGAAGGAAGATGATAGAAACTATCCATAGGGGGAATATTATTTTACACAATGAATGGTCAAGAAAGGCCTCTCTGCTGTATGGCTGCTAGATATCACACACACTCACACACACACACATACACACACACATACACGAAGATGAAGGATGCCCAGTCAAATTTGAACTGCAGATTAGCAATAAATACTTTTCAGTACAAGTATATCCAGTGCAATATTGGGGACATACTTATACTGAAACATTATTTGTTGTTCATGCTAGGTTGCTTCAGTCGTGTCTGACTCTTAGCAACCCCATGGACTGTAGCCTGCCAGGCTCCTCTGTCCATGGGATTCTCCAGGCAAGAATACTGGAGTGGGTTGCCATTTCCTTCTCCAGAGGATCTTCCTGACCCAGAGATTGAACCCACATCTCTTATGTCTCCTGCATTGCCAGGCAGGTTCTTTACCACTAGCGCCACCTGGGAGGCCCATTTGTTCACCCTGTATTTAATCTAGCAAGCCCACTCTGGTCAGATGACATTTTCAATGTTTAATGTCAGTGGAATATCTCTGGTTAAAAGAGGCCAGTTGAATATAAAGGAGAGAAAAGAAGTTGTACTAGAGAGTGGTCTGAAGTCCCTGAGGATCATGAAGGGATGGGATCCGAAGGCCAGGAATAGGGGTGGACCCTAGACAGTGGAAGGAAGAGAGAATGTGTGTGGATGTGCAGTGGTATGTAAGCATGGAGGGAGAAGAGGAAGGCTTCCTGGGTGACTCCCTTGATGTTTCTCCAGGAGTGGGATGGAAAGACAGGGGCTGAAAGGGGGAGGTATGTGGCAGGGAGACGGGTTGGAGATTGACTAGAATGAAGATATGAGAAGAGGAAGATCTTGAGTTGGCCTGCCAGGTTGAGAGCTCTTTATGACTGAGGCTGATTATTCATGGTCTCCATTACTCTTCCAGAGCACCCTGAAGGTGGGAGCAGAGAAGCTCAATCTACTTGCTGACCCCCTGCTCTACCCCACCCCAGATTCCTGTAGGGACTACTTGCTAAATACTCACACCCAGCATCCTCGTCCTGGGACTTCTCCAGAGAACTAGACCCATTAAGCATTTAAGCTATTTTCCTTTAGTTGGAAAGATTGCTGTCCCTGTAGAAGCTACTTTAATAACTCTACTTAAAAAAGGAGATGAAGTTGAAGATACTATCAAAAGAGCCATTTATGGAGCATCTAATTTTGACACACAAACTCCATCTTCACAGCCTGAAGTAAACTGGAGATTTGGCAATTAACCTGCCAATTTGAACAGTATTGACAGTCAGTCAGCATAGATAACACAGTAAACTTGACTTTTGGGGTTTTTGGCTTTTGTCTCAATCGTGTTTCACTTTCTTCCTCTTATATGCTCTTTCAACGTGGCATCTTTCCTTCTTTTAGTTGCACACAGCGCATTTAAGAAAGAGGCAAGTCATTTTGAACAAGTCAAAACATATTTTATTCACTTAACACTTTTCATGTCATAATCATATTGTTGCTTTCTTAACAAGCATAATAATTGCTTTGCATTATTTCATTTATATACAGAACATTTTTACAGCATGTACTTTCATGTTTCACAAACACAAGGCTGACTAGAGAGTGCCTTCCAGAATGAGAGTAACTAAGGTGAAGGTAACTTTCTCTGCTTTCTCTGCTGTGGAGATTAGCTCAGCAGGCCATTGCGCTGGGCTCCTATCCGAGCAAATCAAGAGCTCAGCTGGCAGCAGCATTTAGTGACATGTCCCTTCCGCCTATGAACACTTGAGTGCATGTGAGATCAGCATCCAGCAGGAGACATGGAAACGTTCACCAATCCTGAAAAGACAGATTTGAGGTTGGGTGATGGGAGCTTGGGGCTTCCTCTGTGGCTCAGCGGTCAAGAATCTGTTTGCAATGCAGGAGACATGGGTTTGATCCCTGGGTCAGAAAAATCCCCTGAAGGAAGAGGACATGGCAACCCACTTCCAGTATTCTTGCCTGGAGAATCCCATGGACAGAGGAACCTGGTAGGCTACGGTCCATGGGGTCACAAAGAGTCAGACATGACTGAAGTGACTGAACATGCATGCCCACAGGCAAGGGGGGAGTTCTGTCAAAGATGCCCCCTCTTCCCTTCCCCCAGGGTGAGAGCAGCCTGAGAACCTTCAGAGACACAATTCAGAAGCACTTTTTTTTTTACATATATATACATATATATATATTTTAACTTTTTATTTTGTATTGGGGCAAAATAAAGTGAGGTGTTAGTCACTTCAGTCGTGTCCGACTCCTTGCGACCCCATGGACTGTAGCCCACCAGGCTCCTCTGTCCATGGAATTTTCCAAGCATTAATACTGGAGGGGGTTGCCATTTTCTCCATCAGGGGATCTTCCCAATCCAGGGATTGAACCTGTGTCTTCTGTATTGCAGGCAGATTCTTCACTATGTGAGCCACCAGGAAGGCCCCTGTATTAGAGTATAGCAGATACACAAACCATGTGTTGATAGTTCACAGTGAAGCAGAAGGGACTCAGCCATAGATATACATCATATGCATATACCCATTCTTCCCCAAACCCCCCTCCCATCCAGGCTGCCTCATAACATTGAGCAGAGTTCCATGTGCCATACCACCTTCTCTGGATGAATTTAAATGGAAGAGGCAATCTATAAACAACCTTTAATCAGTGACTTAGAACTAAAAAAAGAGATGGGGTGGGGGTAGATATCAGGAAATATCAGAGATATCAGGAGATATCAGATATTTAACTAACATTTGATAGTTAAATATGTGATATTTGGCCTTCTTGGCTTCCTTGAGTCTCATCCTCTGTGGACCTTTCCTCAGATGCATTTTTACATGATGTGGAAGTGGGTTTCCACCTATTATCTGTAACCACCTCATTCACATGCAGCTTGAGGCAGAAGTCTTTCAGCGTTTGTGAAGTGGGTGAAGAAACAGGAAAATTCTCTCCAGGCCACATGTTAGGAAATGTCTCTTACATGTGAGAAAGACCAATCTCCTGCCAGCTTTCTGGGTGTTTCTGTACAAAATCACTCTGACCGATCAAAAGCCTATGAGGAATTGCTGCCCAATTGTGACTGGGATCTTTGTTTCTTTCACAGAGTCAGGGAATTCAGATGTGAAAGAGACCTGTGTATGTTGACCTTGTCCAATGGTCCTGAGATGTCCCACTGGCCTATACTGCTGCTGCTGCTGCTGCTAAGTCTCTTCAGTCATGTCCGACTCTGTGCAACCCCATAGACGGCAGCCCACCAGCCTCCTCTGTCCCTGGGATTCTCCAGGCAAGAACACTGGAGTGGGTTGCCATTTCCTTCTCCAATGCATGAAAGTGAAAAGTGAAAGTGAAGTCGCTCAGCCGTGTCTGACTCTTCGCGACCCCATGGACTGCAGCCTACCAGGCTCCTCTGTCCATGGAATTTTCCAGGCAAGAGTACTGGAGTGGGGTGCCATTGCCTTCTCCACTAGCCTACACTGGTGGGTCACAATCACTTGTGAACAGAGTGTCAGAGTTTTGCATCAGAAGGATTAGGGATTACTTCCAGGTTAATGTCACGTCCCCTCAATTGCATTCTGATGTGTTTTCTTGCCTGGGTGACAAAGCAAAGGTGCCATTTCCCGTAGTCTGTGTGTCTCTGTGACTGTGGGCTGTGCTTGTGAACAGTATCTCCCATGAAGACGTGAAGAAATAAAGGTTGAGAAGTTAGTCACCCTGTGCTGATGGCTGTCTCACACTCACTGGCCGGCTGGTCAGGGTCAAGGCTCAGCTGCAGTATTAGCAACACCCCTTCCAAGTACTTGGGGGCGTGGCCTCAGAGATCTAAGGGGCAGCCTGTGGTTTTGCACTTTTACTGGAGTGGCAAGTAGCAAAGTCTACTTGCCCTTGAGCCTCTGTGTTTCAGCTTTTGGACAAGAAAAATGACTGCATTGGTTTTGAGAGGGATTACAAACCATATATCCCAACTCTGTCTTTTGGAGATGGTCCCATTAAATGCCACTGCTTACCCTCAGACATGAAAGTGTGTTAGTCTATCAGTCATATCTGGTTCTTTGCAATCCCATGGACTGTAGCCCACCAAGCTCCTCTTTCCATGGGGATTCTCCAGGCAAGAATTCTGGAGTGGAGTGCCACTCCCTTCTCCAGGGGATCCTCCCGACCCAGGAATCAAACCCGGGTCTCCCACATTGCAGGCAGGTTTCTTTACTGTCTGAGCCACCAGGGGAGTGCCTAAGACATGGAAGTAAGGCAAATTCTGTTTTGTACCATCTCCTGTGTTGCACAGACAAAATGAAGTGGAGAATGGTCCAGTTAGTCAACATTAATTAACGCATATAAGGAACTTGGAAAATTAAAGCCAAGACTCACATATTCCTCTTAAAAGCAGGCTTGCTTTTAAGAATATTACTGCTCCATTGTATTTTCAATTTGTGGATAGCATATCAGAGATAGAATATTCAGCTTCTGCTTTCTTAGTAACAATTCCAATTTTGTTCTTTGACAAAAAAGACCTGCTATTACTCCACTGCTAGTTCAGGGACAATTTAAGACAAACATACAGACACACATACAAAACAAAGAAACAAAAGCTCATCTTTATTCTGTGTATCAGAGCACATCAATACACCTTTTTTTTCACACACTTGACTTTATAGTTTTTAACCTTCAATGCTGATTTACTTATAAGAATAAGGTATGAGATTTAAAATAATCCACTTTAGAATATAAATTATCAGCTGAATAAGTAGAGGTTCCTCATTGGATAAAAATGAATTTTCCCCTTTGAGAGAACCCATTATATGTTGCCTTGTACATTCAGCTATCAACAGTTCCTTCTAAATCCATGCAATAAATCAGTTTTCAAATGATGATGGTGACTGCCTTGCAGGAGGCATAATATTTCTTTCTCTGTGTATCTACTGAGTGTTAAATACATTGAGAGCTTAGAAGTTAAAACCAATATAGTTAGGTCATTTATATTTGGTCAATAATGAAGAGAATCCACTGTATTTAAACCAAACCTTACAAAGCACTTCTCATGTATTATTTCCCTTGGATTTTACAAAAGACTATAGAAAAAGGAATCGCTAAACAAATTATGTAACATCCAGGCAATGGAGCATTTTGCAACCATAAAAACAGGATCAGTATGAAGTGGGATGATGCCACACTATTGAGTAAAGGAATAAATTACAGAACATGTACAGCATGATTCCGTTTTCATTAAAAATTGTAATGTGTGACTTTTACATACATTTATGTAAATATATATTATGTCTTGGTATGGGCCTAGAAACTATGCTTCAAGCTCTGGGATGATATTGAAGGGGAGGAGAAGGAAACACTACCACTCCCTCTTCAGAAAGCACAGGGCTTCCTTCGTGGCTCAGATAGTCAGTAATCCATCTGCCAGTGAAGAAGACTGGGTTTGATTCCTGGGTCAAGAAGATCCCCTGGAGAAGGGCATGCAACCCACTCCAGTATTCTTGCCTGGAGAATTCCGTGGACAGAGAGACCTGGCAGGCTACAGTCCATGGGGTCCCAAAGAGTTGGATACGGCTGAGCGACTAACATTTTCACTTTCAGAAAGCCAAAGTATGAGTGATTTAACTATTTTCTGTCTTTCTGCATTTTCACATGCAAGACTTTCCAAAAATATTGTCTTCATTTTGAGGATGAAAAAGCAAGGCTCAGATTTTAAATGATTCTTGCAAAGTCAGGCCACTCACTCTTCGAACCCAGGCCTCCCAATTTGATTCTGCAGCAGTGGCTCTGGCTACCATATGCCCCGAACAGAGCATCTGAGCTGTTGACAAGGGTGGGAAAGACCTGCAAGCTTCCAGCTCTATGATTTGGTGTTCCTTCGTAAGACTTCTTGGTCTCCAGCAACCAAGTGTTAGCCTAGTTAGCATATAAAAATATAAAATAGAAGCTGCTAACTGCCTGTATTTTCTTTCTGGGAAGAAGGCAGCCTACTTGAGTATGTCCGGATGGAAATCCGGAAATTTGTGTTCCTACCCGAGTCCTACGTGTGGGGTGAACCCCCGAACACTGTATCTCAGTTTCCTCACCTGTGAAAATATTGTGCTGACCTACTTTCCCGGGATCACTGGGTGGGCCACTTCGTGATTTAAAACTGCTTTGAAAATACAAAGCTCCATTGAAATTGTTTGTCAAGGGTTCCTCCTGGCTTACACCTTCCTTCCTTCTCATGCCCTTCTCTGGCATCTAAGCCCTCTAGACTTGGTGTTTTTCTAATCAAAAAGCCTACAGAATTAAGCAGTAATTTTCAAGTCAGAAATTTGTCCTCCAGTATTTGGTTCAAATGAGAATGGAGTCATTCTTTCTCTTAAGCCTGAATAAAAAGTGTATGTGTGTGTGTGTGTGTGTGTGTGTGTGTGTGTGTGTACATGTTTAACACAATCAAGCAGAAGCTCACTGGGTCTGGAGGCAGCTGGCAATGCTCGCACCATGAGGGCACGTCTCTGGCATCAAGTGGCATTGTGAGGCTTAACATCACCTGGACAGTAGGATTTAGTGGTACAGACTGAAGAGGGAAGGCAGAAACTGTTTTTACTTCTTCTCTCTCCCCTCACTCACTTTAAAAAAATTTATTTATTTTTAACTGGAGGATAATTGCTTTACAGTATTGTGTTAGCTTCCACCATATAGCAACGCGAATCAGCCATAGGTATACATATGTCCCCTCCCTCTTGAACCTCCCTCCCATCTCCTAGCCCATCCCACCCCTCTAGGTTGTCACAGAGCACCAGGTTTGAGCTCCCTACATCATACAGCAAATTCCCACTGGGTATCTATTTTACACATGGTAATTTATTTTAATAAATTTATTTATTTTAGTTAGGGGCTAATTACTTTACAATATTGTAGTAGTTTTTGCCATACATTGACATGAATCAGCCATGGGTTTACATGTGTTCCCCATCCTGAACCCCCCTCCCACCTCCCTCTCCATCCCATCCCTCTGGGTCATCCCATTGCCCCAGCCCTGAGCATTTGTCCCATGCATCGAACCTGGAATGGTGTTCTGTTTCACACATGATAATATACATGTTTCAATGCTATTGTCCCAGAACGTCCCACCCTCACCTTCTCCCTCAGAGTCCATAAGACTGTTCTATGTATCTGTGTCTCTTATTCTGTCTCGCATATAGGGTTATTGTTACCATCTTTCAAATTCCATATATATGCATTAGTATACTGTATTGGTGTTTTTCTTTCTGGCTTACTTCACTCTGTATAATGGGCTCCAGTTTCATCCATCTCAATAGAACCGATTCAAATATATATTTTTTAATGGCTGAGTAATATTCCATTGTGTATATGTACCACAGCTGCCTTATCCGTTCGTCTGCTGATGGACATCTAGGTTGCTTCCATGTCCTGGCTATTGTAAAAAGTGCTGCGATGAACATTGGGGTACACGCGTCTCTTTCAATTCTGGTTTCCTCGGTGTGTATGCCCAGCAGTGGGATTGCTGGGTCATATGGCAGTTCTATTCCCAGTTTTTTAAGGAATCTCCACACTGTTCTCCATAGTGGCTGTACTAGTTTGCATTCCTACCAACAGTGTAAGAGGATTCCCTTTTCTCCACACCCTCTCCAGCATTTATTGCTTGTAGACTTTTGGATAGCAGCCATTCTGACTGGTGTGAAATGATACCTCATTGTGGTTTTGATTTGCATTTCTCTAATAATGAGTGATGTTGAGCATCTTTTCATGTATTTGTTAGCCATCTGTATGTCTTCTTTGGAGAAATGTCTGTTTTTGGCCCACTTTTTGATTGGGTCGTTTATTTTTCTGGAATTCAGTTGCAGGAGTTGCTTGTATATTTTTGAGATTAATTGTTTGTCTGTTGCTTTGTTTGCTATTATTTTCTCCCATTCTGAAGGCTGTCTTTTCACCTTGCTTATAGTTTCCTTTGTTGTGTAAAAGCTTTTAATTTTAATTAGGTCCCATTTGTTTATTTTTGCTTTTATTTCCAATATTCTGGGAGGTGGGTCATGGAGGATCCTGCTGTGATTTATGTCGGAGAGTGTTTTGCCTATGTTTTCCTCTAGGAGTTTTATTGTTTCTGGTCTTACGTTTAGATCTTTAATCCATTTTGAGTTTATTTTTGTATTTTACACGTGGTAGTTTATATGTTTCCATGCTACTTTCTTAATTCCTCCCACCCTCTCCTTCCCCCACTGTGTCCACAAGTCCATTCTCTAGGTCTGTGTCTCCATTGACAGATGAATGGATAAAGAAGTTGTGGTACATATACAATGAAATATTACTCATTCAGTTTTGCTACCTGTCCCATGACTGCCCTCACCGCAGTCTATGGGGAAGTGGTGACAAAGGATCAATAAAGCACCATGGAAATAAAAAGAAGAAAAAGAGAGCAGGGAAGGGAAACCAAGAGTTTACAGGAGCTGCTTCCAACAACTCAAATATTGTTGAGTGAAAGTTAAAGTCTCCACCAAGAGCAGAGTGCCTCCTCCTCCCACCCCACCTCCCACCCTGACGGGGCCGCGGGACAACGAGCAGGAGATGTGGGTGGTCACAGTATAGGTCTGCCCCATGGAACACTTACCCCTGAGTGCGACACAGACCTGGGGAGTGCCAGCCCTCTAAGTTACAGCTGGAATCCCTTCAATCACTCTCTCTTCTTTTATATTTGAATATTTCTGAAATTTTCTCAGTGTTAATCCTGAGTTTGGGGTTGCTAAAAATGCCCTTCTCCAAATACATCATTCTTTCCTTGGGCCATAAACATCCTGTCACTGTCCCAAGACCTACACCTGTGTACAGCGGGCAACTCAGAATGGTGAATGAACGTACTTCTCCATGTTCTGTGTTGGCTGTTCTGTGATTCTGGGAGTCTGTCTCCAGACTCCTGCCAGTTGACTCTGGCAATGGGCATGCTTTTGGTTTAGAGGGGTTTCTTTGGTTCATGATCATCCCTAATAGATTCATGAAAACCCCACAAAACCCATTTTAAGAAAAAGAGAACTGATTCTTTTTCCTCTCCAACATGCTCTCAGATTCAGGTTGTGTTTTCTTAGATTCTTGAGAGAGAAAGGAATCTCTTGCCCAGTCACCCAATGGGTTTCCAAAATGCCTCCCCAACTTCTCCACAAGGTGGGCTCCCAGTCTCCAGTTGATGCCTTCTGGGGACTGGCAGCTCTTTCCTTCTTGGAACAGCTCTGTCTGATGGAGTGGAGGCCACGGTGGAGTGGACACAGGTCCACCCTGGAGTTCTGCTCCTGGGACCATGGAGAATAAGCCTAGTCTCTCTTGGAGATGACTCTCACATGCCTCCTCCATCTCATAAGCTGTCCTCAAGTCTTTTCTCCTCCTTCCAATAAACAGCCTGGCTGCTGCAGGTGTCACGGCCTGTGGGACAGAGATGAAGCCCTCTGAGTCCTAGAAGCCAATCAGGCCTGTGGATGGAAGAAATGTGAGCATCCACACCTTCTCTCCTTTGCACCCGAGGAGCCCACACCCAATTCTTCTGCTGAGGGCAGGCACTCAGGGCGTGTGCCCACCTTCCTTCCCTCCATCCAAATATGCCCTGAGGGGCAGGGTGTCTGCTTCACACCTGCTCCCTCTCTGTGGCCTGAGCAAGGGTGAGGCTGGGCATCAGGAACTGATGGACACAGTCCCCTCATGATGTCATCCTCAAAAGGAATCAACTCAATCTTTGGGTCACCCCACTCAGGTTTAAAATTCCAAGGAGGCAAAGTTTGTTTGTCCAGCAGTAGGCAGGCCACCTTGGTTGACACAAGGACCCTGCTGGACTTGGGGGATGTCATGCTGTTTTTCCTAGAGCAGGGAGAGTGAATTCCCAGTGGACCTAACAGCTGTCTATTAGCACAGGTGACATCATTCCTGTTTTATTTTTTCCAGCTTCAAGTGCACTTTATTTCACATTGAATAAAATACAAAATAATGTACCTCAAGCAATCATTTTGCTGGTTAAATAGTCAACTTACACAATTAAATGGACTGAAGTTATGACTAATTATAAGCATAATGATGAGAACACAGATTCAGGAAGCCCAGACTAACGTGGCATAATGTCTGTTTTGCAGATTAGGAAACTGCAACTCAGAGAAGCCGTGCGGATCTCCCCAGGTTACACAGAAAATAAGTGGCAGGGCCAGGGTTTCAACCTAGACCCTTCGGACTCTATAAAGTCCTGGTGCCTCCCATTCCTCCTTGCTGTCTGTTTGCCTGAGCTACGTATGGATATTGATATTTGGAGTCGAGCTATGCCTGGTAGGAGAAGAAGTGGGTGACAGAGGATGAAGTGGTTGGATGACATCACCAACTCAATGGACGTGAGTTGGAGCAAACTCCAGGAGAGAGTGGAGGACAGGGAAGCCTGGTGTGCTGCAGTCCATGGGTCGCAAAGAGTCAGACACAACTTAGCAACTGAACAGCAAATGCCTGGTAGGCAGGAACTCTGCTGTCAGTCCTATATCTGGGTCATCCTCCTTGGTCTCCACCCCAGCTGCCCAGGACAGCTCCGGAAACATCTTTCTGTCCCTTAGCAGGAGCCTGTTTTGCTGTGAGGAAGTAGCCACGTTCTGCTTGCCCCAATAGGACATAAGAGAAGAGCCAACCACAGCACTTCCCTGCAGTTTCTCCCGTGTTTGCCCTTAGGACCAACATACAATGCTCCTTTCTCTACATGCTGACCTTCTAAATATTTGAAAAGAGCTATCTGTCCCACCCAGATCTTCTTTTCACAAAGCTAAATATTCCCATTCCTTAAATGATTCCTCATACTGCCATCCCATATGACCACATGGGGATAATTTCCATATGTCGGCTAATTCTCCAGAACTTGCATCAGATGAGAATCTGGCTCTGTATGAAAAGAAACTATTTCCTCTTGCTTTCTCTTTCTGATTCATTAGATTTCACATAAACCTTTCTGATGACTACCTGCTGTTTTCCAATTCAGCTGCAACCCAGTATGACTCACTAGGCAAAATTCTTATTCTTCGGTCTTCGTTTATCATTCCCACCAACCCAGAGCCCGGAAAATCACCCTTCAGGAGCGCTAGCCCATGGGCAATATATGTCCACTAAAAATGCTGGGTTTTGATTCGGTGCTGTGTTTCAGTTTATACATAGTCATATGACTTTTTAAAATCAAGGTTTTTGTTCAATGTAAATAATTTTAAGTTTGAACAGCTGTAATCACATCCTCCAAAGAAAATACCCTGGAAGTTGGCTGAGGGTGTTGCATGCCAGATTCTCCCCCTCAAATCTCTTTAATTGTTCTTTCCATTTTTCAAAAAAGAAACTAGAGATTTGAAAATTGTTTGAGGTTTTGAGCATTTACAGGGCATTTCCTCACAAAGACATTAGTTGTACTGTTTCTGAAACAAAGTGTCTGATTATATAAATAGTCATGGGACCTCCAAGTTTGAGCTGGAAGAAAGGGAAAGAAGGAGACTTGCAAATGGAGGGAAAGAAGCTTTGGATTTTTCTGGTCTCAATCTTATAGCTAGGCAGCTTGGAAGACTGGCGCTGGCATGTTGTAGAATTAAATAAATACATGAAGAGTTGGACTGAATGACTCCATATACTAGGCTCAGCCTGTGATCAGCCCAATCAAATATTCCCATTCTCTTACTCTTTAAACCATGATTCAAAATTCACCACTTCCAATCTACATGTCATAGAAAATGAACTGAACGCAAACAGCAGCACTTATTGTCAGTTCTGCAATCAACAAACTATGTATCTTTTTTTTTTAAAGTATCTTTTAAAAAAATTATTTATTTATTTGGCTGTGTGAGGTCTTAGTTGCAACATGCAAGATCTGCATTCTTCACACAAACTTAGTTGTGGCATGTGGGATCTAGTTCCCTGAGCAGGGATTGAACTGGAGCAGAGTCTTAGCCACTAGGCCACCAGGGAGGTCCCTGAACTATGTATCCTGAGCAAATTACTACATAATTTTGAAGACCTTTTCCATAGAACCGTTGGTCAGTAACCATCTCTCTGGAGAGATGATATTTAAAGATGAGTCTGTGGTAAGTGGAAGGAGCAATTTCTATTGCTCTGTGGCGTTATTTCACCTGGAACAAAGAGAGTGAGTTTCTGTGCTTCATTGGCCTTAGTATATGCAGGCTGCAGAATGAATTGCTAAACCAAGCTGGTAGCTTCTGTGGTCGCTGGTCATCAGGTTTACGGAATGTAGAACCTCAGAACTAGAAGACTCATTAAGAATCATCTAGTGCAAACCTTTGCCTGTTGCAGAAATTGCCTCCACAACAGCTCTGAGCAGTGGCATTTAAGGTGGTGGCTACTTCAGTACACAAGGGTAGGGTGCCTGCTGCCTTCCAATGCAGATCGTTCTATCCTGAGATGATTCTAAAGATTATATCCTTTCTGTATTGAACTGAAACCCACCACCTCCTGCTGAGGCTTATGCCCTCTAGAGCCACAGAGAATAATACCTTCACTGTCCCTGAACTTTCCAATTTCTTTCAAACGTTCTTTATGTTACTTAATTCCCAGATCCCTGATTTCCTTGATCACCTTTTCAGTGTGCATAATTTGAATCACGATGGTGTGACCACTCACCTAGAGCCAGACATCCTGGAATGTGAAGTCAAGTGGGCCTTAGAAAGCATCATTACGAACAAAGCTAGTGGAGGTGATGCAATTCCAGTTGAGCTATTTGAAATCCTGAAAGATGTTGCTGTGAAAGTGCTGCACTCGATATGCAAGCAAATCTGGAGAACTCAGCAGTGGCCACAGGACTGGAAGAGGTCAGTCTTCATTCCAATCCCAAAGAAAGGCAATGCCAAAGAATGCTCAAACTACCGCACAATTGAACTCATCTCACATGCTAGTAAAGTAATGCTCAAAATTCTCCAAGCCAGGCTTCAGCAATACGTGAACCGTGAACTTCCAGATGTTCAAGCTGGTTTTAGAAAAGGCAGAGGAACCAGAGATCAAATTGCTGATATCTGCTAGATCATTGAAAAAGCAAGAGAGTTCCAGAAAAACGTCTATTTCTGCTTTATTGACTATGCCAAAGCCTTTGACTGTGTGGATCACAATAAACTGTGGAAAATTCTTCAAGAGATGGGAATACCAGACCATCTGACCTGTCTCTTGAGAAACCTGTATGCAGGTCAGGAAGCAACAGTTAGAACCGGACATGGAACAACAGACTGGTTCCAAATAGGAAAAGGAGTATGTCAAGGCTGTATATTGTCACCCTGATTATTTAACTTATATGCAGAGTACATCACGAGAAACGCTGGGCTGGAAGAAACACAAGCTGGGATCAAGATTGCCGGGAGAAATATCAATAACCTCAGATATGCAAATGACACCACCCTTATGGCAGAAAGTGAAGAAGAACTAAAGAGCCTCTTGATGAAAGTGAAAGAGGAGAGTGAAAAAGTTGCCTTAAAGCTCAGCGTTCAGAAAACTAAGATCATGGCATCTGGTCCCATCACTTCATGGGAAATAGATGGGGAAACAGTGGAAACAGTGTCAGACTTTCTTTTTTGGGGCTCCAAAATCACTGCTGATGGTGATTGCAGCCATGAAATTAAAAGACGCTTATTCCTTGGAAGGAAGGTTATGGCCAATCTAGATAGCATATTGAAAAGCGGAGACATTACTTTGGCAACAAAAGTCCGTCTAGTCAAGGCTATGGTTTTTCCAGTGGTCATGTATGGATGTGAGAGTTGGACGGTGAAGAAAGCTGAGCGCCGAAGAATTGATGCTTTTGAACTGTGGTGTTGGAGAAGACTCTTGAGAGTCCCTTGGACTGCAAGGAGATCCAATCAATCCATCCTAAAGGAGATCAATCCTGGGTGTTCATTGGAAGGACTGATGTTGAAGCTGAAACTCCAATACTTTCGCCACCTCATGTGAAGAGTTGACTCATTGGAAAAGACCCTAACGCTGGGAAGGATTGGGGGCAGGAGGAGAAGGGGATGACAGAGGATGAGATGGTTGGATGGAATCACTGACTCGATGGACATGGGTTTGGGTAGACTCCGGGAGTTGGTGATGGACAGAGAGGCCTGGCATGCTGCAATTCATGTGATCGCAAAGAGTCGGACACGACTGAGTGACTGAACTGAACTGAATTTGAATCTGGTCCTCCTGCTGTGTGAGCATTCCAGATATGTAGAAGTCTAGAGTAGAAGCTCTCTGAGGGCCAGGGCTGTGTTTTTTTTTTTTTCTCTAGCATCTAGTAATGCCTGAAATGTTGTCAGTACTCAAAGAATATTTTCTGAATGAATGACTCCGACCCTTTCTTTAGTTGCCTTGTATAGAACTCCGAAGAATGTTGCAAGTCCACTCTCCTCCTAAAAGGGTGGGAAATGATACCCTTTGTGTTTAATTTGAATAAAGAGACCATCTCTTTCTCACAGGCAGAACCAGGTTAGACTTCCTGAAAGGCTGATAACATATGCTTTAAAATGTTAAACTATGTAGAAACATTATTACTAGAGAATAACTTAGACATTGGCAACTTTGGCTTAACATGTGTTGTACTGATGTTTTTCAATACATTTCTGATTCATAGTTTTCTAGGCTCTTTTCATTAACAAGAGGAAAACTTATAAATCAACAAGAAGAGGAACTGTGGAGTTTTGCCTTACTCAGACTAAGTAGTCACCTAAACTCTGCAGAAGGTCACCCCCAGCACTTGGCTACACAGCGGAACAGATAGTTCACTACTTACTTTGTTGTGCACCCCTCGAAGTGATTTCGGGGATGAGTGGGTGTTTGAGGGACTCAAGTGGAGTAAAACACAGCTGTCGAATTCACTAATGTTCACTTGAAAAGCAAAGAACACAAAAGTCCTGTGATTTCCTCTCAACATTTCCAGCCCCCACGGACAGACTCTGGCTCGTCCTTGACCAGCAGAAGACCCAGGTCTTCTCTCCACCATGCCCAAAGGCGGTCTATGGCTTCCCTCTCTGGGAAGTGCTGTGATCAGCAGGCATCTCCATCTGAGGAAGAGAAAACAGTCTACTAATGGGACTTCTTATCCTTCCATAAAACCACTTCCAGTTTCAGCGAAATTGAGTTAATGTGAACGTATTTTGCTGTGTTACTGTCTCTCAGAGAGCTTCTGTGTGTGTGTGTGTGTGTGTGTGTGTGTTTCTGTATAGACATGTGTACTTTGTTTCGTTTTAATACTCTCACAAACAGCCAGGAGACGGCAGAGGGCATGGCCAATCAGTCCTCTAGTTCCTGGCAAGGAATCACAAACTGCTGGAAATCAGCTTTAAAAGCTTTTTTGGCCCCTCACATTATTATTAAGCTAAACCTAACAAGGATCTGAGTGGGGGAAAGGAGGCAGTATGCTTTCCAAGGAAACTAGCCTGAAAATATGTAGAGACATGGTATCTACAAATTCCGGAAAAAGAAAGAAAAAGAGAGTTCTCAATATCTTCTTCTCTTTCTAAAGTTTGAAACAACGCTTAAAGCCAATATAATTACAGCATTTATTTCTAATCAGCATCTTTTTTGTCAGCCCTCTCTCACCTCGACCTCATATATCCTCTGCCACTAAAAACCACCTCGTTTAAACTAAAAAAAATAAAAGGTGTTTCCGTAGTGGTTCATTGGTAAATAATGCAGATGACACGGGTTCGATCCCTGGTCCAGGAAGATTCCACATTCCATGGAGAGACTAAGGGTGTGTGCAAAAAAAAAAAAAAAAAAAGACTCATGATCATATATGATTCTATTTTTTAGCAAAGACCTACAGTTTATTATAGAAAAAAATAAACGACTAACAACAAAATCTGTTCTTTACTTGGTGATCCTGGATTGACTTTTTCTCAGATGACTTCTGCTTGTTTGTTTTCACCGGGAAGCAATACCTACTGAGGAACAGGATTCTGTCTGAAAAGAAATGATAACAAGTCACAGAAAAGATTAAATGTCCACCAACAAGGTTTTCATTTTTCCCAAACTTCCTAGACCAAAACCTCTCTAGACTCTGTGTCTGTAACTCCCACAGAAAGACTTCACTAAGGGCTCTCCTTGGCTATCTTCCTTCGAGTTTCTGCTTTTCCTAAGGCTCTTGGTTGGAATTGTCCCCTGCTAAGTTGCAGCCGTCTGACTCACCCTAGGGACTGGAGTGGAAAGGCCTTCCACACTGTGAAGTTCAAGGCTTCTATAAAAAAAGGTCAGACAGCATAACCGCAACCCGGGTTAAATAAAGGCCCAGGGGAAAAGGCAAAATAATTCTGGGGCCAACTCCCAGGTTTTACTGAAGACTTGTTGATTTTAGTTTTCTTTTCTGCTTTTATTCAGATAAAAGGTTCAGTGTAAGGTGTTTATATGTGACTTCTTGACCTCCCAAGTGATTACTGAAAAGTATGCAGTGGGAAGACTTTAATCCCAAGCTATCTCTCTAGCATCACATCTTACAATTTTTTGGTGCAGAGAGCTGAAGATGCCATTGTAATGTTATTTACTTGTTTATGGTTCTGTCTCTCCTGCTCAGCTGGAAACTTTATCAAAGGCAAGTACTCTGTCCTTTGTGTCTTTTTGTTATCCCCAAAGCCTTGTTTAATGCCTGGTACATAGCCAATAAGTATTTGCTGAATTAATCCATGAAGGTAAATTGAAAGGATGCCATCGACTTTAATTGTTATTACTGGCAAGACCTTCTGTGGGCAAATAAATGCCTCCACTATGGCTCTGGTAACCACTGTGTCTTTTGAGGCCCAGTGTTAAGCCCTTTTTTCATTTTTCCTCCCAAGCATGGAGCCTGAGAAGGCTCAGCTTGATTTCCATGGTTGGATCACGCTGAGTGCAGACCCCAGTTCCATAATCCATTTCTTTCTGAGGCTGTTGGCATCTTTAGAGTCAGGAAGTAACATCTGCTTCAGTGAGCTGATTACCAATGAGGAAAAAAAAGAGGTAAAGGCCAGCGTTAGGTGGGGTCTGGCTTTGCTTCAAAGCCGGCATATGGCTTGTATCTTAATGGGAGAGTTTACATATTCAGGAAAGATACATCTGAAGGGCAAATTAACTGGTTCAAGACCAATGAAATGTTGTTGATGAGATTGCTCTAAGTCAGTGGCACACTGTCTAGGAAAAGCTGCCCTCTCAGTTCTCACTGTTTCACTCTAGCCGGGGCCCTGTTTGCCTCAAGCCAGGATAATGACAATGGTTCCTCATGTGATCCACCCTTGCTGGGGGTCTCCGCACCAAATCCTATTCCATAAACTAGAATGTTAATATCCTTAAAACACCATCTTCATTTGCTTAAAAACTTGTTTTCTGGCATTCAAGTATATCCATGAAGCTCTGGTCTTAATCCATATTTTCACTCTACCTCCGGACAGACTTCCCAACCAACGCTCCATCCCAGCAGCCTGGTCCACTCACTTACGCACGGTCTCCTGATTCTTTTCTGCCCTGCTTGTTGGTCCTGTTAGTCTACAAGTCCTGTTTCCATTGCTTCATGTCTCCAAGTTCTGCCCACCTGTCCAGGTCCTCTTTAAGCTTCATCTATTCCACAAAGCCTTCTGTCATCATTCAAGTCCTCAGCAACACGTCCTCTGAACACTTATGGAACTATTGGATACTGGGAAGGGACTAATGTGTATTGTATTTTTTTTAATTATTTATTTATTTTTGGTTTCCCTAGGTCTTTGTTGCTCCATGAGGGCTTTCTCTAGTTGTGGTGAGTGGTGGCTACTCTTTGTTGCAGTGCACAGGCTTCTCATTGTAGTCGCTTCTCTTGTTGCGGAGTGTGGGCTCTAAGGTGCATGAGCTCAGTAGTTGAGGTATGCAGCTCTAGGGTACGTGGGCTTCAGTAGTTACAGCACACAGGCTCAGTAGTTGCAGCTTGTGGGCCCTAGAGTGTATGGGCTTCAGTAGTTGTAGCACACAGGCTCAGTAGTTGCAGCTTGCAGGTCCTAGAGCATGTGAGCCTCAGTAGTTATGGTACATGGGCTTAGTTGCTTCATGGTATGTGGAATCTTCCCAGACCAGGGATTGAACCCATGTCCCCTGCATTGGCAGGTGGATCCTTATCCACTGTGCCACCAGGGAAGTCCTAATGTGTACTATATTTTAAGTATCTTTGGATTCAAATGTATTCAGTGGGATAGAGCATAGTTTCCTTAGTCTAGATTGGTCATAACTTTCCTTCCAGGGAGTAAGCGACTTTTAATTTCATGGCTGCAGTCACCATCTGCAGTGATTTTGGAGCCCCCATAAATAAAGTCTGCCATTGTTTCCACTGTTTTCCCATCTATCTGCCATGAAGTGATGGGACTGGATGCCATGATCTTAGTTTTCTGAATGTTGAGCTTTAAGACAAATTTTTCACTCTCCTCTTTCACTTTCATCAAGAGGCTCTTTAGTTCTTCACTTTCTGCCATAAGGGTGGTGTCATCTGCATATCTGAGGTTATTGATATTTCTTCTGGCAATCCTGATTCCAGCTTGTGCTTCCTCCAGCCCAGCATTTTGCATGATGTTCTCTGCATACAAGTTAAATAAGCAGGGTGACAATATACAGCCTTGACATACTCCTTTTCCTATTTGGAACCAGTCTGTTGTTCCATGTCCACTTCTAACTGTTGCTTCCTGACCTGCATACAGATTTCTCAAGAGGCAGGTCAGGTGGTGTGGTATTCCCATCTCATTCAGAATTTTCCACAGTTTATTGTGATCCACACAGTCAAAGGCTTTGGCATGGTCAACAAAGCAGAAATAGATGTTTTTCTGGAACTCTCTTGCTTTTTCGATGATCCATCGGATGTTGACAATTTGATCTCTGGTTCCTCTGCCTTTTCTAAAACCAGCTTGAACATCTGGAAGTTCACGGTTCACGTATTGCTGAAGCCTGGCTTGGAGAATTGTAAGCATTACTTTACTAGCGTGTGAGATGAGTGCAATTGTGCGGTAGTTTGAGCATTCTTTGGCATTGCCTTTCTTTGGGATTGGAATGAAAACTGACCTTTTCCAGCCCTGTTTTCATTATAGGGGACTGGAATGCAAAAGTAATAAGTTAAGAAACACCTGGAATAACAGGCAAATTTGGCCTTGGAGTACAGAATGAAGCAGGGCAAAGGCTAATAGAGGTTTGCCAAGAGAACACACTGGTCATAGCAAACACCCTCTTCCAACAATACAGAGAAGACTCTACACATGGACATCACCAGATGGTTGACACCGAAATCAGATTGATTATATTCTTTGCAGCCAAAGATGGAGAAGCTCTATATAGTCAGCAAAAACAAGACTGGGAGCTGACTGTGGCTCAGATCATGAACTCCTTATTGCCAAATTCAGACTGAAATTAAAGAAAGTAGGGAAAACCACTAGACCATTCAGGTATGACCTAAATTAAATCCCTAATGACTATACAGTAGAAGTGAGAAATAGATTTAAAGGACTAGGTCTGATAGACAGAATACCTGATGAACTATGGACGGAGGTTTGTGACATTGTACATGAGACAGGAATCAAAACCATCCCCAAGAAAAAGAAATGCAAGCAAGCAAAATAGCTGTCTGAGGAGGCTGTACAAATAGCTGTGAAAAGATGGGAAGAGAAAAGCAAAGGAGAAAAGGAAAGATATACCAATTTGAATGCAGAGTTCCAAAGAATAGCAAGGAGAGATAAGAAAGCCTTCCTCAGTGATCAATGCAAAGAAATAGAGGAAAACAATAGAGTGGGAAAGACTAGAGATCTCTTCAAGAAAATTAGAGATACCAAGGGAACATTTCATGCAAAGATGGGCTCAATAAAGGACAGATATGGTAGGGACCTAACAGAAGCAGAAGATATTAAGAAGAGGTGGCAAGAATACACAGAAGAATTGTACAAAAAAGTTCTTCACGACCCAGACAAAATGTGATCACTCACCTAGAGCCAGACATCCTGGAACATGAAGTCAAGTGGGCCTTAGGAAGCATCACTACGAACAAAGCTAGCGGAGGTGATGGAGTTCCAGTTGAGCTATTTCAAATCCTAAAAGATGACGCTGTGAAAGTGCTGCACTCAATATGCCAGCAAATAGTATAATTAATGTCATTTAAATTGTGTAGCAATTTTATGAGCTAGTTTCCCCCACTTTGGATGAACAAACTGGGATTAGAAGTTTCCCCCACTTTGGATGAACAAACTGGAACCCCATGGGATTAGAAGATTTGATCAGGGACTCAGAGCTAGGATGTTCCAGGGCCAGGATTTGAACCCCTGCCTAGATGATTCTGAAGCCTACCTTCTTCTCATGTATTCAGAATAGGTCAGACATGTAAGTCAGGCTTTGGGGCCTTGGTGGAATAAACAGCGATGTGGGTACAAGTGTAAGCTCTCCCAAAACTCTCCTTGTAGCCTGGGCTTATTGGTCAACCCTTCTGAGTCTCAGCTTTTCCATTTATAAAATTGAGGATCGTGCCCTCCTCACAATAGCAACACTGTGAAGATTAAATGAGATGATTTATATGAACTGTAAACTGTGGTTAATTTTATAAATAGGAGATGTGATTTGGTGCCTTGGTTTTCTCTAAGGGATGATGGTAAATGTGACAACTTTTATAAATCACCTGGCATCCTGCCTGAAAAAAATGATGAATTTCAATACATTTTCTCTCCTTATCTTCTTCTTTAAGGTATCTTTGACAAATCTACTCTGAAATAGCCCAATAAAACTATACAAATAAATACTAGGCTGGCAAGATTGAAGACAAACATGCCAAGGGTCCTAGCAAGAAGGCAGGGACCAGAGCTTGAGAGCCCAAACTTACAAGATACATGCTCACTGACAGCTTCTCCTTTGGAGTCCTGTCTACAGATGACATGAGTGTCATCCAGTTAGTGAAGGTTTAAACCCAGGTTGCCAAGCAGCAGTTTCAGAAAAATAAAAAATTGCTTTTGGAAAATAGAAAACTGGCTCAAGCAGCATGTCCATCTCTGTCTGTGTTGGATAACTCCCACGGTGTGTGTTAGCTTGGATGGGAAAGATCAAGGGAATAGGAGATAGTTTTGTTTTTATTCAGTTAAGGGTCATTAATGTTATTTAACTGCTTTCCAGAATCAATAGGTGTGATCCAATGGTCTCCCAGTTCTCTACGTGTCTCAACGCTCCCTCTCTACACTACAGGGTATTGCAGATTCCACAGTCAGACTCTCTAGGTTTTCTGAAGTTCAGAGGACCAAGGAATAAAGATCTGCTCTTCCAAAATCCTCTTTCTTCTGCATTTCTGCCATAGCTGCTGAATTTCGAAGCTTCCTTTTTCCTATCTCTTCCTCTCAAGTTCATTTTATAGACGTCTTCCTCTATGTATGCGTTTTGTCCCCTAGCTCAGAAGGAAGCTCTGCTTGAGAGGGTTTCTGAAGAGAATTCCTAGCCCTAGCTCACAGAAAACAGAATAGAAGGAATTTTGCTCAAGTCACTGCCAAGGGCCAATTTCAAGATGAAGTACAGAGAACATTTTTCCGGTGTCAAAGGACTCAGACACTCTGCCACTGAGGAGATCATGGACAAGGCTAAGAAGACCTGAATATATCTCTCAGGGCTATGAGAATCGAGTGAAGTAAACATGCTACTAGAAGTAAACATGCCTTGTCATATATAAAACATTTTACAAATGCAAGAGTGTTTTTGTGTCAGAGGCTAGAGAGTCCAAGACTCACCCCTCCCCTTTTCTATGTTCAGACTGATGGGGAACACGAGTAATGATAACAAACTAAAAAGAATAGTATAGACTGAGGATAGACTTTGCAACTGACAGAGAAAACACCCAACATTTCTCAAAATGCAGGTGCTGAGAACACAGAGATCAGAGAACACAGTGTGAACCTGAGGCCAACGTGGAATCATTCTAATACTCTCCTGAATCCAGACAATAGGATTTACTTGACTGCTTGACTCCTACTGTGGAGTGGCCTCCAAATCTCCTTACCCAGTCAGCTGTGGACCTGGGAGCAGAAAGGGGTTGTGAGCTACAGTGTTGAGAGATTCTGTCCAATCTATGATAACAGTTCTGATCAAGTCAGCTCACTCTTCCTCTTATGGGGTGAGGGAAGGCCCCCAACAATCCCCAAGGGAAGAGAGAGGGCAGAATACCAGTGGAAATATAGGAATTGAGGTGGGGAATAAAAAAAATGTTAGTTTCTCAGTCCTGTCTGACTCTTTGTGACCCCTTGGACTGCAGCCCACCAGGCTCATCTGTCCATGGAATTCTCCAGGTAAGAATACTGGAATGGGTCACCATTCCCTTCTACAAGGGCTCTTCCAACCCAGTGATTGAACCCAGGTCTCCTGCACTGCAGGCAGATTCTTTACCGTCTGAGCCACCAGGGAAGCCAAAATTCCCCCTTTTTCAACATATCCTACAGGGTCCAATGGGATCATAATTTTCCATGAGTGACTGAGTGAAGTCGCTCAGTCGTGTCTGACTCTTTGCGACCCCATGGACAGTAGCCTACCAGGCTTCTTCAGGAAACTGACTTCCTTGTTTCATTCAGTGGACAGCAGAGTCCGGAATCCCTTGGCTGGCATGAAGAGTTCTCTGTGTGGCTTCTACTGAGCTTTCTGTTTCTCATGTGATCTGCTGAGCCCCACAGTCTGGTCAACAGGAACTACTTTGTCTCTCTGTTCTCGTCTTTCAATTACCCTCCCTAGATTTGGTTCACTGTGATTAGCTGGGAAGTGTTTTGTAAACAAAAGCACAAGTTCAGTATCAAGAGACTCGTAATGGGCAGATTAAAGGGCAGTGAAGAAGCATTTAGGTTGTTTTGATGAGTTATATTTACCCAATATATTATATCTACTTGCAGTAGCAAAATATACTTAGAGATATTAAAAAGCCTTATTATTGAAATTCACATAAGAAAAACAATTTGTTGTGACCTTAAATTTATTAGCCATAACCTCCTTTTGAGCTTCCCAGGTGGCTCAGTGGTTAAAGAATTCGCCTGCAATGCAGGAGATGCAGGTTCAATCCCTGGGTCAGGAAGATCCCCTAGAGGAGGGCATGGCAACCCACTCCAGTACTCTTGCCTGGAGACTCCCATGGACAGAGGAGCCTGGCAGGCTACAGTCCAGAGGATCCAAAGAATCAGACACGACTCAGTGACTGAGCACACACACATCATACGACCCCCTTTTCCTATTGACACTATTGTTTTCATAACATAGGTTTTCTCAGTGAGATAATAATCATATTATAGAAGACAGACCATATTTTGTTCATCAGATATCTGCTATGTATCTGGCATGTGTTAGAGCCCATGAGGAATTTAGAATTAAACAAGACAGGGTTCATGCTCCAGATAGCCAATAGGAAGACAATGGGAAAACTAATCATAAAATAACGGGAGCTAAATGTATAGAGCTTATAACTCAAATTGGAATAAAGTAGGTGCTCAGAGTGGGGTCCATACATATATTAAGTAATAGGGTAATTCCTGGGCTTTCCTTGTGGCACAGCTGGTAAAGAATCTGCTTGCTAATGCAGGAGATGAGGGTTCAATTCCTGGGTCAGGAAGATCCCCTGGAGAAGGAAATGGCAACCCACTCCAGTATTCTTACCTGGAAAACTGCATGGACAGAGGAGGCTGGCAGGTTACAGTCCATGGGGTTGAAAAGAGTTGAACATGACTGAGTGCACACACACGGGGTGATTACTAGTCTGGGGAGCAGAGACAGGAGGGACTTTGGGAAGGACGAAGAAACTCAGGAAGGACTTCAGAGAGGAGGCAGCGTTTGAGATGTCTTTAGAAGGTAGGTATTATCTAGATGTATAAAGAGGATGGGTAAGACATGATAGGCAAAGAGAGCGATGAGAGAAGGCGCTTGTGTGTGTGCTCAGTCGCGTCTGACTCTCTGCAACTCTGTGGACTGTAGCCGACCAGGCTCCTCTGTCCATAGGATTCTCCAGGCCAGAATACTGGAGTGGGGTGCCATTTCCTTCACCAGGGGATCTTCCCAACCCAAGGACTGAACTCGAGTCCCCTGGTCTCCTGCATTGGCAGGCAGATTCTTCACCACTTGGTGGTGTGCCAGTTAGAATATAGGAGAGTAGTTCCTGTTGACCGGGTGGGGGGCTCACCAAGAAGCACATGAGAAGCTGAAAGCTCAGTAGAGGCCACACAGGGAACTCTTCCTGCCAGCCAAGGGATTCTGGACTCTGCTCTCCATTGGTAGTAGGGTTTGTACCAAAGCCAGGAGCAAATTGCAGGATCTCTTGCATGTTTGGCATGTGTAAACCTTGGCTTTCCCCTCAAAGGTTTGGAGGTGGAGGGAAGCCCTTTGGGAGGCTGTCATCATTATCCAGGCAGGAGTTATGTTTTCTTGAGCTGGGATGGTGGCTGCGAGAACTGCAAGAAGAGAGTGAATGGTAAATGTATTGCTCAGAAAGAACTGATGGAATTTGATTCCTTGATGTCAACCAAATGAATGCCATGACCCATTAACTTTAACAGAGATGCCCCTCAGCAATGTAACTTATAAATCATTTTTATCAAGAATAAATACAAGTATTATTTAAATGAGTACACAGTGGCTTCAACTCATTAATTTTCCAGCACTGCTTATCGTGTTGCTCCATTTTCTGAGTTAAGCAACACTATATAGAGCAGCTTGCCCAGGTGTTTGAAACCTGTCGCTCCAACTCCCAACCTGTCCCCCCCTTTTTTGTTGTTTAATTTCCTCCATATATAGGTTTCCTGTACCATTTCCTTTGTCCAAAGTGCTCCATAGCTATAAAACAATTTGGAAATCAATAACTAATCCAAGGGCTTCCTAGGTAGCGCTAGTGGTAAAGAGCCTGCTTGCCAATGCAAAAGATGTAGGAGATGCAGATTCACTCCCTAGGTCGGGAAGATCCCCTGGAGAAGGAAACAGCAACCCACTCCAGTACTCTTGCCTGAGAAATCCCATGGACAGAGGAGCCTGGCGGGCTACAGTCCATAGGGTTGCAGAGTCGAACACAACTGAAGTGACTTAGCACATAAGCAACTAATCCAAACTTCATAGATGAAAGAATGAACTGGAAAGACATCATGATTTCTGGACTCCAGGTCAGATCACAAAGAAACAGATAATAAATCCCCTTTCTATATGGTGAATTCTCAATTTCTCTTTCAGTGTTGTAACCCCTGCTGTGTTATTATTATTCTGTTTTTCATCTTGGCACAATATTAACATCAGAGGTGGTTATAGATTTATCAGTATTCAGATGTGGGAAAATCAATCATTTACAAAGAGAATGCTAACATCTAGATGGAGAGCTGCAGAACCACTGCTGTGGAAAAGAAATAGAAAGTCTCGCCTGAGTGTTCTTTGTCTTTTTTAATTATTTGTGTGCAGTACCTTTTTACTCAAATGGCCAATTTTCCATTAACAACTCACGTTATAGAGTCAGATAATTACGAATTTCTGTTTCTGGCTGGAAAATTTGTTTTTTTAAACAAAATAATTACAACTCACTAATCCTCAGGGAAGGTTGTAGACATAATCAAAAGATAATTTAGAAATCCATAAATGGTCTGAAGGGTCAAAGAGAAAAGTAAAATGTAGTATCCTTTTAGGATTTCCTAGGTGGCATTGGTGGTAAAGAACCTGCCTGCCAGTGCAGGAGACATAGAGACACAGGTTTGATCCCTGGGTTGGAAGATCCTCTGGAGGAGAGTATGGCAACCCACTCCAGTATTCTTGCCTGGAGAATCTCATGGACAGAGGAGCCTGGCGGGCTACAGTTCATGAGGTCGCAAAGAATCGGATGCAAGTTAGCATGCATAAACGCACATTATCCTTTTAATAAACTCATACTCCTCGAAGAAATTTGAAAAAATGCTAATAATATTACACAAATTAGTGAATTTCTAAAGAGGATAATGTAAACCCATGGCTGATTCATGTCAATGTATGGCAAAAACTATTACAATATTGTAAAGTAATTAGCCCCCAAGTAAAATAAATAAATTTATAAAAAAAAAAAAAATAAATAAAATAAAATAAAGAGGATAATGGAGTACAGCTTTGGAAAAATTGAGCTGCGTTCTTTTGGTATACCTTACATTTGTGATGACTCTATTGGGCACTTTTCCCCTTCTCCTGCATTAGGATTTCTCAAACTCTAAAGCACACACAGACCCAGCTGAGTATCTTGTCAAAATGCAGATTCTGACTCAGTGGGTCTAGGTAGGTGATGCTGTTGATTCAGATGATGTTTTTGATTCAAGTGATGCTGCTGGTCCTAGGGCTGTACTTTGAGTAATAAGGCTATAAATATCTTCTTTAAATAATTTATTTCTATTTATTTATTTGGCTGTGCTGCTTTTAGTTGCAGCATTCTGGATCTTTAATCTTTAGTTGTGGTCTGTGGGATCTAGTTTCCTGACCAGGGATGGAACCCAGATCCCCTGCATTGGGAGTGCAGAGTCTTAGCCACTGGACCACTGCAGAAGTCCCAAGGTTGTAAATACTTCTCTGCTCTGGCTCTATGCAGTCTGGTTACCTTCACAGGATCTCCTACATCCATGCTGCAAACAGGTTTTTCTCAAACTGTGCTTCCTGAAATCCTACGGCCTACTGGATATTGCTGAGGGGATAAGGGCAGGGTCCAGAAATAGATTCAACAAATATGGCTCAGACACTATTCCACTCTGCTACAGAAGTTTCATTTTTATGGGCTGGACATGTAGGCTATTGTTTGAAGGAGAAACTCCAATGCTTAGAAAGGAAAAAGGTATCTGGAAATGATGGTTCTAGACTTTTGCATCTTCTCTTCTCTTCAAGGAAAGCTAACAGTTACTGAGAACTTAGTATGTCAGGCCCATACAGATGAACTGCCCAAGGTCACACACTTGAGAAGCAGTGGAGGAGGGAGATGGGATCCCAAAGCGGTCTCATTTTACCTAAGCCTGGGCTATTTCACATGCACCATGCTGCTCTCCTGTCCTGCTTTTATGCTATGTCATAGCCTCAAGGGGTCTAGTGCTCTGTTTTCTCTGGTGAGAGCTAATATTATGAAATATTCAGTATTTGTACATAGAGAAACAAGTCTCTGGTGTAAAATGCAATAGAGAAAATAGAGGAGTCCAAAAGATCTCAGAAGACCTTAACTTTCTTTAGATGAGTGGTATAACTCAGATCTACAAATATAAAAAGGCTGGAAGAGTTGAGTCAATTACTGACTGGCCCATCTGGACCAACAGAGAACAAAGTGTATTACTCTAATAACTAAAAGTTTTGTAGATGAGCAAAAGATGAAGGCATTTTGATTTTCAGTTACTTATAGTATTCATATCTTTTCTCATTAGTCTTCTCTCTATATACTATAAAGTCAATATAGGCAAATAATGATTACTATCTCTTCCTGGGAATGCTTTAGGGAAAAGTAGTACATTTAAAGGCTAAAATTAAGCTGTCAATTCATTCCATTTTTCTGGTACCCCAAAACTGGAAATGTGGCTTAGCAATTTGATACTACTGCCTCCTGGTGTGAGTTGTGAGAATTGCAGGCATAACAAACTGTTAGGTCAGGGATCAGCAAACTACAGTCTATGGCCCACAAGCTAAGCATATGCTTCATATGTTTAAAGGGTTGTACAACAAAATCAAAGAATGTGTGATAGAGACAATATATGTTCTATAAAACCTAAGATATTTGTCTGTTTATAGAAAAGAGGATGCTGGGTCTGTTTCATTCCTGATTTGAAACAAAACCCCACAAATTTCAGCAAGTAGAATTAGATGGGAGCTTCCTCAACTTTATATGCTGTATCTACAAAAAACCTACAACTAACATCATACCTACTGGTGAAAATATGGATGTTTACTCTACTCTCTAATATCAGAAAAAGGACATGAACATCCACTCTCCCCACTATTCTTTATCATTGTGTCAGAAGTTCCTGTCAGTTAAATAATAAGAAAACATATTTTCCCAATTTGGAAAAGAAGAAGTAAAACTGTCTTTATTCATAGATGACATTATAATCTAAATAGAAAATCCTATGAACTCTACCAAAAAGCTACTGCAAGTGAGTTTAGCACATTTACAATATATATATAAAAGTTCATTGTATGTCAATATATTAGCAACAAGTAGAAACTTAATTTGAACATTTTAAATAACATCAAAATGTAAAATACATAGGCATCTACTTCAAAAAATATAAAACATCTCAGAAGGAAGTTCAAAAAGACCTAAATAAATTGTGTTCATAAATCACAGGAATTAAAATTGTTAAAATGTCAGTTTTACCAAAATTGATGTGTAGGTTCAGTGGAATCCAAACAAATTCCAACAGGCTCTTTTGGACAACTTGAGAAGCTGATTGTGGATTTATATGGAAATGCAAAGGGCCTAGAAGAGCCAAAACATTGTTTTAAAAGGACAAAGTTGGATAAATCACACAACCTGTTAGAGATTCTTAAAAAGAAGCAAATCCCTGAAGGCAAACCAATGACAGTAATGACCCTCACTGAACTTTATTGTTGTGAGGATAAATTGAAATATGTTTATCAGGTCTGACAGTGCATTTTAAGACACACACTATAACCATAAAGGTGGGTGATATGTCTAGCTATAATACCAGTTTTAGAAACTATTGAAGTAACAAGTAATATTTAACCTGGAAAAGAAAAGGATTTATTAAGGAAACCCAATAGCTATATTAAAAATATAGGGTCTTCCCTGATGGCCTAGTGGTTGGGACTCTGAGCTTCCAATGCAGGGAGCATGGGTTCAATCCCTGGGTGAGGAACTAGGAACTAACATGCCCTAAGCATGGCCAAAAAATGAAACAAAAATAACAGTAAGAATAATAAAATAAAAAAATATATAAAGGGTCATCATAATAGGAGAGACATTTGACTTTTCTGTGTAGCTTCAGAGGAAAGAACCGGACAATAAAGGAGGCAGAGATTGACTTGGGTTGAGAACAAGGGAGAACTTGCTAAAATGAAATGGGGCTGCTTTGTGGGCTGGTGAGCTCACCATGGCTGGGGGTTCAAGCCAATGCTGGAAACTTCTTGTCACGTCTGATCTGTTGAAACTATATCAGTGTTTCTCAAAGTGTGGTCTGAGGTTTACTTGCACAGAGAAGTTGTTAAACATTTAGATTCTTAGGTCCCATCCCAGACCACAAATCTGAGTTTCTAGAGATGGGATCTGGGAATCTGCACTTTCACAGCCTCTGCAGGTAATTTTTAATGTTCATTAAATTTTATAACTGCTGGTTGAGATGACTGACAGGGATCCTTTGAATTCAATGAATCTCTGATTCTCTCTTTCCTAAAGTTCTCTTTTTGTTCATTTTGGTGGGTCAGTTTGAGAGTCTTCCTATGACTTGCAATTATTTCTGCATCCCAAAAAACTTAACGGCCAACCAAACTTTGGGAGATGTTGAATTGTGGGATGACTCAATGTGTTGTCATGCATGTGATTATTATGGTAGAGCAACATGACTGCATGCTGATTGCTATCTCCACTTTAATGCCAGGACTTCAGCAACCTATGGGACCAACTGTAGCCTAAAACGGAGAAAGAACACCAAAGGGATGGCCTCACCACAGGAGACGTTATGGCCATGACATAGGCTACCATGGGCTGTTGACTCAGTTTATTTTCAAAGTCACAGCTCCTGGCTACAGAAGTGTGCAAAGGAGATCCCTAAATATACTCCATGAACTTGGGGTTATATCCACAAAAATGGTAACATTTTTTATTTTCAAGTTAAAAAAGAAAGAAACAATTGCCACCTGAAATCCAAATGTAGTTTCAAGGCAGGAAGAAGCATACCATTTACCTATATTACACATGCAATCACTTACACCTACACATACAATTACATTTCCATACAATTACACTATTTAAACTATCTCACATCATTCCTGGGTATGCAACAGCCACAGAAGGGATAGGAGCTCTCTCACAAAAATGAGGGGCAACTTTGCCACTCAGCTCTGTTTTATATGCAGTCTAGTAGATGTATCCACATTTACCATTATTGCATCTATGGATGAATTGGTTCTTTTTGTCATTATGATACATCATTTTTATCTCTGATAATATTCTGCCTTGAAGTCAACTTTGTCTGATATTAACATGGCTTACACTTATTCTTCACATGGTGTATCTTTTTTCATCCTTTAACTTTTTTAAAAAAGATTTTTTGATGTAGACCATTTTTAAAAAGTCTTTATTGAATTTGTTACAATATTGCTCAAGGCATGTGGTATCTTGGCTCCGCAGCCAGGGATCAAACCCACATCTCCTGCATTAGAAGACCAAGTCTTGATCACTGGATTGCCAGGGAAATCACTCATTCTTTAACTTTCAGTGTATGTCTTTATATTTTAAAATACCTCTTATATAAACAGGATATAGTTGGGGTCTTATTTGTTGTTGTTTTCCCCAGTCTGATCATCTCTCCTTTTTAATTGGAGTGTTTAATCCATTCACATTTTATCTAATTGTTGATATATTTGGGTTTAAGTCTCTTATCTTTCTGTTTATTTTTATTTGCCTACTCTATTCTTTTGTTTCCTTTTTTCCTGTGTTATTTTTTGTGATAATGAATTTTTAGTATTTTATTTCATCTTATCCTCTGTTGGCTCTTTTCCTACACTTTGTATCTTTTCCTGGGAATTACAATATATGTGCTTAACTTAGCACAGTCTGTGTTGAATTAATACTGTATTGCTTGCAACAGTACAATTCCTTTTATACCCTGACCCTTCTTTGTGCTACTGTTGTCAAATATTTTACTGCTACATCTGTTATAATGCTCCACATAAATTGTTTATCAACTGACTTATAAAGACTTTTTTAAGAGGGGAAAATAGTATTTTATAATTACCTACATCTTTACCATTACTAGTACTCACCCTATCTTCCTGTAGATCTGAATTTCCAACTTATATCATTTCCCTTTTGATTAATTTTTAGCATTTTATATTTACATTTTTTTAAAAATTTAGACATTTAGAATCTTTAGTACTCTTTTGTAGTCAGTTCAGCTGGTGCAAATGTTCTCAGCTTTTATCTGTCTAAAAATGTCTTTATTTCACTTTAATTTTTAAAGATATTTCAGTAGATATAAAATTCTAGATGATGAGTTTTAAAAGGTGTCATTCTATCATTGTCTGGCTTAAACTGCTTCTGAAGTCAGCAGTTACTGTAATCATTGTCCCCTATATTAAACATGTCTTTTTCTGTGATTGTGCTAAGAATTTTCCTTTATCACTGGTTTTCAGCAGTTTGTCTATGATGTTCCTATAAGTGGTTAATCTTAGTGTTTATCGTGGCAGGGTTCTTAATATTTATCCACTGGGGTCATTCAGCATCTTTGATACATGAGATGCTGAGTTTATTTTTTAATCAAATTTTAAAATATGTAAATATTAAAAGAATATTTAAACATTATTTTTGAATTTTTTTTTTCTCTCTCTATTATTTCTCTCTTCTCCTTCTGGAAATCAATTTACACTTCTATGAAGTCACATGATACAGACTCACATGTTCATTCTCTTCCCAATCTTTTTTCTCTCTGCATTTTGCGTTGGAAAATTTCTATTCATCTGCCTTACAGGTTCCTGATTTTTAAAAGATGATTTTTCTACAAGATGTTAATTTCCATTTAGTGATTTTTTTTTTAAACGTCAGATAACATATTTTTCAGTTTTTGGATTTCCGTCTGGTTCCTTTTTAGTCTTTCACTCTCTCGCCAGTCTGATTTTTCTCTTGGTTGCTGATCACAATATTAATTACATTGTTGAGAGTCGGTATCCTGTGATCTTATCCTGAAGAGTGTTTAACTTTGTTCCAGCAAGCAGTCAGATTACCAACTGATCACCATAAACTTTTGTAGACTTGGTTTTATGCTTTACTGGATGTATTTTCGTTTGTCCTTAGTTTCAGAGTGAACCCATTAATCTTGTTACATGGTCTTTACTCTTAAGGTCTCTCTGGTGTTTCAATGGCAAATCCAAGGTGTTTACCGAGCTCTTCTAACTTGTCATAACCCAAACTGCAAATGGTTTCCCCTGTGGTTCCAGCAGGAGCAATTTTTCTCAACTCTCTCAGCCTCCTAGATGTCATTTTCTCCTTAGGCTATTTGGAATCCTACTCGTGCCTGTACTACTCAGAAGTCAATGATGGTCGTTTTTAAATTAAATTAAATTTATTTATTTTGAGCTGTGTTGAGTCCGCATTGCTGTGTGAGCTTTTCTCTAGTTGCAGCAAGCAGGGCTACTACTCTTTGCTTGTGACACTAGGGCTTCTCACTGCAGTGGCTTCTCTTGTGGAGCACAGGCTCTAGGGGGTGTGGGCTTTGGTAGTTGCAGCACGGGGGCTCAGGACTTGCTGTTCCCCAGCTCTAGAGCACAGGCTCAACAGTTGTGGCTCATGGGCTTATTTGCTCAGTGGCATGTGGGATCTTCCCGGACCAGGCATCGAACCTCTGTCTCTTGCCTTGGCAGGCGGATTTTTTACCACTGAGCCACCAGGGAGGCCTCAATTATGGTTTTGAAAGGAGTTTATATGCAGAATTTAGCCCACTCCTTCACCATGGCTTCCTCGGTTCTGGGATCCACACCTTCCATTTCCATCCATTCTACTTATCTCTTCAGGCAGAAATGATTGTAGGTTTTTTTGCTTCAGTTCTAGCACCCTGTGTAGCGTGCAGCCTGGGAATCTCCTCAGAGGACAAAATCCCTTCTTTCAAGGGCCAAGTGCTTCCCTGTTTCTGCCTACTTCTGCTCACTGCTCAGTGCTTTCAGACAGCTCTTTATCATCCAGTATCTGCAGACGGGCTACCCAGGGGGCGCTAGTGGTAAAGAACCTGCCTGCCAATGCAGGAGACTCAAAAGACGTGGGTTCAATCTCTGGTCCGGAAGATCCCCTGGAGGAGGGAGTGGCCGCCCACTTGAGTATTCTCGCCTGGGAAACCCCATGGACAGAGGAGGCTGGTGGGCTATAGTCCGTGGGGCCACAAAGAGTCAGACATGATACATAGTGTCTTCAGAAGCATTAACCCAATAAAAGCTATTCTGTCCACACAGGAATTGGAACCCCAATATGTAGTTTTGATGTCAATTATCTTAATTCCTTCACAGGATCTTTTTCTAGGGACCATTTCCTACTGCTGGTTCAGGGATTACCACCTAATGGTTTAGGAAACATTTCCAAACTCCTTGTAACATTCAAACCAATTATTTTGTGCTACGAAGAGCCAATCCAATTATAGGTTTATTTCTTTAAGAATTTTGTTTTAACTTTAAAGGAATTTTTTATATAAGAAAACTCATAGGATATGTCTAAAACAAAGTTCCAACAAACCCAGTGTAACTATCTTTAGGCACAATAGCTCCTTCTTAGTATAATTTACCACTGATATTTTTTCAAGAATATTCTCCTTCACGTTCCTCCTCTACCTCTTCTTCTTCTCTATCTTTTAATTCTTAGATCAGACATTCCTCCTTTAAAAACTTCCCCGATCTTCTCTTCCTCCAAAATAGCCTTGCCTAGCTTTTATCATTGCAGTTTCCACATTATTTCAGTAATTGTAAATTTAAGGTCAGGCTGGGATCCCACAAATTTTTTTAGGTGATAATTTGTGGTCATTCAGTTCTCAATATTTCATAAGTTCCATTACTATTTCTTCTCTGATTCATAAATATTTATAAGGTTATTTTCATTTCCAAATATATTGATTTTTTGGCTCTTTTTTGTTGTTGATGTCTGATATAATTGCATTATAGAAAGAGAATGTGGTCAGTGTTATCAATTCTTTGGTATTTCTTAGGACTTCTTTTGTAAGTCAGTGTTTTCAATGTGTACTTGATAAGAATGTGAATTCTCTGTGTGAGGAATACAGGCTTCTTCTATACAAGTCTCCTTTACAGCTGTCCTGTTACTTGTATTGCTCAAAAATGTCTATATCTTTACCAACTTTTACTGCTTGATCAGTTTATGAAATAGGCATACAAAAATATTTCTCATTAAGAGAAATTTGTCAAATTTATTTTGTAAGCTAGGAGCCTGTTTTGTTCAAAATATACAGATTCAACACTGCATAATACTTTTGCAATCCTTAAATCATGACTTTATTCCAGATGACACTTTTTTGCCTTAATATTGCTTTTCCAGCAGTATTATTCTTTACTTGTTGTATCTTTCTCTATCGTTTTCAATCTTTTAGCATCACCATGTTTTACGTACAACTCTTGTAAACAACACATAATGGATTCTATTTCTTAAAAATGATCTTATCTCTGCCTTTGAACAAATCAGTTTAATCTACCTACGTCTACTGAGATTACTAATATATCTAGACTTTGTTTTTTCTTAGCTTTTACATATATTTGTCCTCTGTTTCTTATTAGATCATTCTAGAATTCTTTAACGCTTTCTTTTGCATGTACTTGTTTTTGAAATTACACATTTTTTTCCTATTATTTAGGCGTTACTCTTAAATTTTAAAAGGCATACCTGCTTAAAGTGTAGGTTAAGCCTATCTCCATCTTCCTCCATACAGAACTTGTAATTTATAATTTCAGCCTCTCCCAACTCCTTTTGTCCATGTTATTGTCATTCAGCATTTTAGTTTCTTGTTGTTTGTGCTGCTGCTGCTGCTAAGTCGCTTCAGTCGTGTCCAACTCTGTGCGACCCCATAGACGGCAGCCCACCAGGCTCCGCCGTCCCTGGGATTCTCCAGGCAAGAATACTGGAGTGGGTTGCCATTTCCGTCTCCAGTGCATGAAAGGGTAAAGTGAAAGTGAAGTCGCTCAGCCGTGTCCGACTCTTAGCGACCCCATGGACTGTAGCCTACTAGGCTCCTCTGTCCATGGGATTTTCCAGGTAAGAGTACTGGAGTGGGCTGCCATTGCCTTCTCCGCTTGTTGTTTGTACAACTTCCTAATTGATTTTTTTCAAACAGTGCTTCTTTAGATTTACAACCATTTACAACTTTTTCTGCTCATCATTCCCTCTTGCATTTTTACTTTAGGTTTAAAAATCCCTGTTTCTTGAATGATATCTATGAATAGTTACTTTGACAAAGGTCGAGAGTTGGTAAACTCTCAATCTTTATTTTTCTGAAAATTCTTGAATAATAATCAAGCTTGGTGTATTATTCTGAGTTAATTTCTATTTTTCCTCAGTATTTTAAAGATACTATTCTATTATGTAGCGTCTATTATTGCTAATGGGGAGTCTGTTGTCAACTTAATTTGCAGTTCTTATAGAAATAACTGCATTATTTTATATGGAGTTCATATACCTTTACTTGATACATCCCTAAAATGGTGTTTCTTAACTTTAGCTTGAAGAAGGGGCTGGTTTTACAGAGTTCTATGAGACTCTGATGACCGAAGTCATCCCCACATTCCCCTCCAAACATGATCAATAGGTTCAGGGACCACCTGAAGTTCATCTTTGAATACTATTGCGAATCTCTGTGTAGAATGATACTGAAACAAAAGAGTACTCAATAAAAACCTATTTGTTAAAAGAATTAATTAATGGGTACAAGTCTGATAGAGCTCTGGATGACTGAGCCCAGTGAATTCCGAGTAATCCTGGGTAAATGCCACTATTTCAGACATTTCTATCTGTTACTCTTTTTAATATTACTGAGAAGGATTGTGTCTTAGTCTGTTAATGCAAATGTTATAATTTGAACAGAAAAATGGAGTTTGATGCCAATTCTTGGAGATACAGTCCTATTCAACATGACAATTTGGTTATTAATAATAATACCTGCTTAAAAATTAGCCAATGTTTGCTTGTTAGAGTTTCCAAAACATTCCCACATATATTCTTTTAATTCATTTGATAATCAAATAAAACCAGTGAATTAAGAATTGTTGCCTTCAATTTATTGTAGCTTAAGAAACCAAAGCCATGAGAAGATTTGAGTGATTTGCTTAAAGTTGCAAAACCAGATAACTGGACTCCACTCAGATTTTCATTCTGTTCTCTCTGATTTCTCATTGCCTGCTGTTCATTTCTCATCCTTCATCCCCCTAGCCTCAGAGGGGCCAGACGTCTGTGTTCAGTATATATATACCACAGCAAGGGCAGCCGTGTGGGAGGAAGGGCACGCCCAAGTCTCCAGAGTGGACTTCATACCTGAGCAGCCCTTGAGGACAAGCCACATGGACTAAAGAGAAAAAGAAGAGAGGGGTTATTTTCTAGGACCATGTCACATGCTACAGAAAAAGGCAGAGTGGGTGATAAAGATCCATAGTCTTCTCCTACCTCCCAAATGACCTCAAACATGACTGCTTCCTTCACCAGGCTTCTTTCTTCAGTCCTATCCTTCCCTCACAAGGTCATGAGGAACCCTTTCCGTTTCTAGAACCCTTTCCGTTAGATCTGCTGTTCACTCTTCTTCCTTACTCTGTACCATCCTGTGAAATTTAGCAAGCATTGGTTAGAATTCTTCACATCATTCATCCCAACTTCTTCTAGTGCTGGTAGGAGTGCAGAGGGGTACAACTGTTTGGGGAAACTGGCAGCGTCTACTAAAGCAGAAGATGCATACACCACACAGCCCAGCAATTCTGCTCCCAGGTGCAGACCCAAGTGCATGGATATGTTTACCAAGCAATATGTTCAACACTTATAGCAGCTTTATTCATAATATCCCCAAACCAGAAACTATCCAAAGACCTGTTAACAGTAGAGTGGATAAACTGTAGTAGTCACACAATGGGGTAGTACATAGCAATGAGAATTGAACAAATTGCAACAACATAGATAAATTCTACAGACATGGTAGAAACAGCTAGGCACAAAGGGCATAAGTTGTATGGTTTCATTTAAATTTGGTGCAAAACATGTACAATTAATCTCTCTTGATAGGAGTGAGGATAGTGGCTACCCTGGGAAGGAGTAGAGATTGGGAGGAGGGCAAAGGAGGTGTCTGGGGTCTTGGTGATACTCTGGGGGTTGGTTATATGAGAGTGCTCATTTGTAAACTGGGCAGTTACGATATGTGTGCTTTTCTATATGTATATTTTATACCCAGTAAGTTAGAATATTTATATTTTTCCACATTGGACACTTAAATACACATGTCCAAGACTTAGATATACCACATAAATGTGCATACTAGTTATGTGCTTGACCATTGTGGATGGATTTGAGGCCCTAATACATTCATTTTAAAAAAATATCAAAAAGAGTCACTAACTGGACCAGAGCTTGGAATTTTAACTTGCTCATTTCATGAGATATTATGTTAGTGGCCTCCCACCAAACCACACTGAGATCAGTAAAGGAATCGTGTATATACAATAGCTAGACCTGATGAGACAGCAATTATATATCTTAGCAGCTGTGTGCTTCTGTTCATGTTAGATAATTAGCCAGAAAATTGTTTGTGTAATTATTTTATGGAGCATTTGGTGATTTAACCGTTTAACTCCAAAGGCTTATCCAAAAGTCATTAAACCGTTTAAAGAGGTAGAGATCACAGTTGGTGCTGTTTCAGCAAACATAACAAAACCCAAATGGCTTCAGAATTCCATGGATCTCTTCTGTGTAACCAGTCATGGCAGCTGGCAGGTCTGAGCTGGCTTTTGCTTTTTAAATTTTATTATTTTCTCTCTACTCTAAAGGACATGTGTGTCAACTCTTTTAAAATGATATACAACCAAATGAGTTCTTGGACCTTCCACTGTTCTTTCTGATTAAATGAAAGTCTACATGAATCACTGCCCCAGTTATTAAATCCATGTGGCTCATTCCTTGTTTGTGGATAGGAAACATGGAGAAAGAGAAATCAAGAGAAGTTACAAACCGAGGCAAAAACAGGAAGGAAAAACTGACCTTGGAAATCGGTTTGAAAAATGCTTCTGGCCCACTGAAAGTAGGGCCAATCTTATAATGTCACAATAACAACATTGTAGCTCAAAAACAAGCCTCAACCAGGAATGTTTTCTATTTCTTTTTGTTTGTTTGTTTGGCTTAGCTGAAGGACTTGATTCTGTGTACCTGGCAAGATGCTGAACTAACTCATTGGTTAGTTGGCATGATGGCGGAGGCATGTTGCCTCATTATAGCATTAGGCTTGGGGTCCAAATATATGTATTCAGGTCCCAACTAGTTCTTCGCATAATGTATAACCTCTCAAAGCCTCAGTCCTTGCTTCCCAAATGGGAACACTAAAGGCAATTAAGGTGGTATGTAGAGTTCAGATTGGAATCAAACTGCACATGCTCACATCTCAACTCTGCCCTTACCAGCTCTACAATCTTGGGCTTGTCATCATTTAACCTCTCTGCATTTCTGGCTAATTTTACCAGAGCCCTGTCTCATCTGGTGCTTGAGGACTAGATGAGTTAATGCATGTATGGGAAGCACTTAGAGTTGCCAAGCATAGAATAAGCACTTATTAAGTGAAGTCTACTGTTATTTTTACTTCTGACTATTGTTTGGGAGGGAAAAAGTAACACTGTGTATATGAAAGTGATACTAAAACTGTAAATCCTAGAAAAGATGATTCCTATAATCCTGTCATTTCCAACGATAACCCATTTGTGATTCTCCAGAGAACAAGTCAGAAGAAATTCTAAATTGAAAAGCCAAGTTTAGGTTAGTGCTCCTTGGGGAAGGAAACCCAACTGCATAGATGCCATCAGAGAATGCACTGCAGACATAGCTCTTCTGGAAGACAGTGCCTGAACAGTTAAGTCCAGAAAAAGAACAAAAGGTAAGCAAATATTGCTCCAGAAACAGTGTCAATCACTTTTTAAACTGCCCCTTGGGAGTCACTGCTATTAGGTATTGAGTTTCTTTTTCTTTTCTAAATTTGATTGTGGTGATGGTTGCCCAACTCTGTGAATACACTAATACTTTCAAATGGTACACTTTAAGTGGGCAAACAGTATGGTATGCGAACTATGTCTTGATTTTAAAAACTACCTATTATACTTCAATTCATATCATGGATTTTTATAAAAGCAAGGGGGAGAGGAGTAAGAAAGTGACAGAGAAAGAAAGAGAAGAAGGAAGGAGGATGGAAGGAAGCAGGCATGTGGCTTTTTCCGAAGTGGGCCGTGGCTGTGGGCGCCAACGCTGGGCTCGGCAGTTCCAGCATTTGCCGTCCAAGTGAGCTTGGCAGGTAGTTAGTGCAGGCTGCAGCCACTTAAAATTCTCATGGGACCCTAGGAAGATAGAGAAGAATGTGATTGTCTCTCTTGTTAATTTTTTCTTCATTTGTTTCAAAGCACGAAAGCAGTATCTGAAAGGAAAAGGCCCACCGCAAGGGTGTGTCCAGTGTGAGAACAGGAGGCGAAGGACAGGGTGAGCATATGGGGGACCGTGGTGGGAAGACCCACAGATGGGGCCCCTGGGACTCCTGCCATGCTTATGGTGCCGCTGCTCTCAAGCTGCTTGCATTTGCTCAGGGTCTTCGAGAGAATAAACCCTGAGTTCTCAGGTGGTGGTGGGGCTTCTCCTTGCCCTTCTGATAGCCTCCCAACTGGTGATCACTCTAGTCTCCCAGTTCAGACATGGGGCTCAGAGCTTAGAGGCGAAAGCTAACCATTTCCAATGTAAACAAGTAGAAGCCGTTGTAAGGAGACCCACAGATCCGAAAAGACAAAAGCTCTGCAAAAAGTCCCCCAAACAAGCCACAGACTGCAGTCTCAGGGACGGGAGTAGACAGGCATGAGAGATTCTCTGGAGGCTGGCAGGGGGCCAGTTTGTCCCAACGCCAGCTTGGAGGACTGTTTGAAAGAGCTCTCTCCCGGGGGAGCAGAAGGAATTGTTAGAAGACGCAGGGGCCTGAGAGACAAGAGAGAACACAAGCCTGATCCCTGGGCATCTGGGCTCTGTCACGGGATGGCCTCGTGCACCTCAAAGCACGTCCTGCTTCTCCATGCCTTTCTGGGGAGAGGAACTTTCATTAATAGTACCGCTTTGTTATTTTTAGCCAAAAAGGGGAAAGTTTGAGGAGAAAGACAATGTTTAAACAGTTTCCAAGTATTTCCCTACAAGGTTTTTATTAATTACAAAGAGAACAATCTCACAGTTAGGATGGTAAAATAGGACAAATTGACATCAGGTGCTTCCCGGAATGATCCATTGAGAAACAGCCAAAACATCTCCTAGGATATTCCCGCCAAATGTGCATAGGCTGAAAATAGTTACGAGGAAACATCAGACAAATCCAAACTGAGGGGCATTCCCCAAAATGAATGGCCTGTAGTCTACAAAATTGTCAAGGTCCTAAAAGACAAAGACGGAAGAAGAGTTCAAGATTAAAGGAGACTGAAGAGATGAAAGGCAATGTCTAATTCTAGACTGGAAACTTTTGTCATCAAGTCTATCATTGTGACAAGAGTGAAATTTGAAAAAGGGCCAAGGATTAGGTAACAGTGTTATAGCACTACTAATTTCTTGACGATGATAATTGTACTGTGTTTATGTGGGAACGTGCCCTTATTTTTAGGAAATACACTGATTATTTAGGGGTAAAAAGGCTTCATATCTGCAAATGGTTCTCAAAGGATTTTAGAAAATAATAGTGATAATAATTATATATAATTAGATTATAATTAAAACAACTGCGCTAAATGTTAGCATTTGAGGAATTTGTGTGAAGGGCATATGAGAGCCTTTGGATTTTTATTGCAAGTCCTTGGGAAGTTTGAAATATTTCAAATAAATTGTTCTCATATATCATTATATTTCCCAGGAGGAAAAAAAAAAAGAAAGAAAGAAATCCTACATGGCCCACTAAACTGAGTTTTGTTTTGTCTGTAAACCCTAAAAGGAGGATGCAGGTTTGGATAAAATGCTTCTCCACGTGCCGTGCTGTGTTATGTTGTGTTGGAGCTTTGGAATCCCAGAGAAGTCTCTTCCAGGAGGCTGCTCGGTGGTGCTAAACTCGTCCCGTCCCCAAGGGGAGCCAGACTGTTTAATGGTTAGGAGAATGTGAAACATTCCTGTGACATTCAACATTTGGAAATAATATCTAATGTGATAGAGGCTGGGGACCCTGTCCAAGGCAATCATTTCGCTTCCTCCTGTGTGAGCCAGTGAAGGGCTGTTGTTTTGGATTATTAAGATAATAAGATGCAGATGAGGACTTACATTATAATGCTATAGAATCCTGACATGTTTTCTTACTGTATCTCAGGCTACCGCCTCCTCCTTCTTGTCCAATTTCCTTTTTATCTGTTTTATGTTTATGAGTTCATTAGCTGCCATCCCCAAGACACTGTAGGAAGAACCTTAGGACTTTGTAATTCATCATTTGCCAAACACTTTTAGGAACTTTAATCTAACAGTCCCCTGCCCCACCCCCACTCCCAGCTGCCCTCACCCGCTGAAAGTTGTATTTTTAACCGGTGAAAAGAATAAAGGGGAAAAGGAGGAAAGAGATCTAACAAGGGAGTTACACCAATATCTCATTAAGTTTTCACACAGTCTTGGAAGGTAGGTAGAAACACATTGGCAGATGGAGACCAAGGCTCAGAGAGGTGAAAAAAGAGGCTGCTGCTGCTGCTGCTGCTAAGTCGCTTCAGTCGTGTCCGACTCTGTGCGACCCCATAGACGGCAGCCCACCAGGCTGTCCCTGGGATTCTCCAGGCAAGAATACTGGAGTGGGCTGTCATTTCCTTCTCCACACAAATTATAAAAGCAGAACAGGGATTCAGTAGCCAGGTTTGTTGAACTCTGAGGCCTACGCTGTTTCCACCTCACCATGTAATACTAATGAAATCTGATGTGTTTGTTTCTCTTTAAAAATAGCAGTTTTTCTAACTGTGGGAGTGATTTTATATATTAAAATGTGATTTTATATATATATATAAGCATAGAAAACTGAGAACACAGAAAAGCACAGTATGAAATCCCTTATTCCTATACCCACAGTTAACCTGCACAGTTTGGAAGTCAAGACTAATTAAACATAGCACCACATTTATCAGTATTAACAAACCCAATCTGATATTCAGTATCTCGGCTCTTTTAAGTAAATCAAATTTCAGAAAAAAGTACATTTTAGATAATCCAGTATGGAACTCTCCTTTTTAGGTATGAGGTCTCCTCCATCTGGCAGGGCTATGAAAACATCAACTTTCTAAACTAAAAAACAAATTGGACTACATGATCTGAAATGTTCCTCTTAAATCAAAGGTTTAACGATTCCAGGACCTGTGTTTCTGTATATTTGTTTCTCCTGTGCTACTAACCACTAACGTGCATTTCTAAACTGAACAGTCAGTTCTTCTGTATCCAAGAAGGCAGTGATAGAAACTTGTATGCAGTGATGAAAGGAAATTTTAAATATGACACCAACCCATCACTCCTTTCCAGATCTCTTGTCTAAACAGCATACATGCGTGCTTAGTCCCTTCAGTCGTGTCTGACTCTTTGTGACCCCATGGACTGTAGCCCTGCAGGCTTCTCTCTCCATGGGGATTCTCCAGGCAAGAATACTGGAGTGGGTTGCCATGCCCTCCTCCAAAACAGCATACATAGTCCTTAAGAAAATGAGCTTCAGAGTCAGATACTCCTGGGATCCAGTTTGAGTTCTGCTACTTTCTAGCTTTGGCACGTTATTTCAACTTCCTAGGCTTCCTTCCCTCTTCCATAAAATGGAAGCAATTATAAAGAATACTCAAGGTAACTCAAGGAGACAATATATGTATAGGGCTTTGAATAGTTTCTGATGGGGCTTCCCATGTGTCACTAGTGGTAAAGAACCCACCTGCCAATGCAGGAGACATAAGAGATGGGGCTCGATCCCTGGGTTGGGTAGATCCCCTGGAGGAGGGCATGGCAACCCACTCCAGTATTCTTGCCTGGAGAATCCCATGGACAGAGGAGCCTGGTAGGCTACAGTCCATAGAATCACAGAGTCAGACACGACTGAAGTGACTTAGCACACATTATTTCTGATATACAGGAAAATGCCTAATTTTCCTATTATCAATAAATGCTGGGATTAATTAGATAGCATCCCATAGAGAAGTAAGTGTGGGTTCTGGAATAAAAACAGAAACAGGTCACATCTGGCATGGTTTTTCTAATTACAAGCTATGTGATCTCGGTCAAGTAACAAATTCTACATGCTTCAGTTTCCTAAATTTATAACATGATAATAGTGATTCTGATCCCAGTCTGACTCACAAGCTTATGCGCTCAACTACTATACTGCAGTGATAAGAAAAATACCTGCAGTGTTGATATCCGTGTAGCACTCTAGCGAAAATGGCACCTAGATGAATTCAATATCAACAAACACAGTAGTCATAGCAGAAGGAGTAGTTTTTATTGCTTCAGCCATGCTCTGATTCACCATCATCACCATTCATTGATCCAGGATGGTATTGAAAGGTGGAACTAGGCCCGTGTGAGGTGACTGAGGTTGAACAAACTGGTAGAGGCATAGCAATAACATGGCCCTGGTAGCTGAGTATGACTGGCCAGGTCACAACCACTCCTGCTCAAATTCTCCATCCATTTAATGGAGATGCGATGGGGAAGAGCTGTATCATGGCTTGGTTTCCATGTCTTCTCCCCAGGAGGAGAAATGACTGTGAAAACCGTAAAGGTCTCTTGTAGCCTTCAAATTCTCAAGCTGAATAACTAGTGAAGTTATTAGAAATTAGGTTCTGATTTTTTAAAAACTTTTTATTTTGTATTGGAGTGTAGCCAGTTAACAATGTTGTGATAGTTTCAGGTGAACAGCAAAGGGATTCAGTCATACATATACATGTATCCCTTCTCCCCCAAACTCCCCTCCCATCCAGGCTGACACATAACATTGAGCAGAGTTCCCTGTGCTATACAATAGGTCCTTGTTCATTATCCATTTTAAATATAGCAGCGTATACATGTCCATCTCAAACTCCCTAACTATCCTTTCCCCCCTTCCTTCCCCCTTGGCAAGGAAACTAGGTTCTGATTTTAGGAGACCCTGGTTCTGAGCCACTCAACCTCTCCTACTGTTTTTTGTCATCTGCCAAGTGGTGATAATACAACCTACATCCTCAACTCCCGGCAGGGACCACTTACTCCCCTGTATCCTGAACGCCTAGGACAGTCCCTGACCCTAGGATGAGGATGGAGGTCTGAGTCTGTTGACTCCTGAAGAAATGGAGAGGGAGAGGTGCCTGCCAGTGCATTTACCCTCTTACTATTAATCAAAAACACCGACCAGAGGGCACTCACCAGCTCTGTTCCTGCAGCTCCTCACAGAGGAAGGCTCTTTGAGAGTGGAGAATGCCAAAGGTGTCCCCAGGCTCTCAGATACAGAGGAAACCGGCCTGCAAAGTTTAAAAATGATGTAAAATCCCAGCTCCTCTCAACTGCCCATGAGAGAGCCAGTTTAGACTCCCTCCAGGGCTCACCAGACTGGAATGTGATACCCAGGAGTGGGGTGGGGTGCAGCTTGACAGGGTCGGCAAAGCCCAGCCCCCTTAAGTGTTTCTCCATGCTGCCCACCAGCCACCCACTGGGGATATTTTTTAGCAGCAGTGAAACTGTAGCCTCTGTTTTGTGCTTCCATATCACATTCTCCCTTCCTCCCCAGTCCCAATCATCATCACCATCATTCATTGCCTTTATTAAGGGCCCACCAATGGGCGTTTGACTGTCTGTGTACAACAGTGGATCAGCTCCACTTCCTGTTTAATATGTGAGTGCTCTCCAAGCGTCCCCATCCCCAAACGTCTTCACCACTCTTTATCCCTATTTACACACACACACACACACACACACACACACACACACCTTACTATTTTCAGCCAAGAGGTAGAGGGCTAATTAATAAGTAAATGTCCCTAGATATTTGGAGCACATTAAAGCCATTTCAGTCCAGATCCTCTGGGATTGGGGGATTCAGAAGCAGGTACCTGGAGTATGTTTATGCCTGGGCATGGGTTTGGCAGGGAGAAGCCTGAAGATCTGGAACAAGGAAGGGGCATAGAATACACCACTGTGGAGGGGAGCATCTTCAAAGTCATGTTTCTTCCACCCAGCCCCAGCCCTCCAGATATTTGCAACAGGATCTTGACAGTCATCCCTCAAATTGGGCTCAAATAGAAAAAACACTGAAAATAAAGTCAATGTGAGTGATAGCATTTTCTTGAGGCACAGTCTCCCATACCAGAAGGGAGAATGTGTGTCCTCGTTAGCTGACGCCAAACAGTCCTCAGCGCTGCATGGAGTCCAGGCTTGGGTGCTGCGGAGGAAGGACAGTTCTCAAGGTCTGAGCCCACCAGTTAGCCCGCAATTCCCACCCAGGGCGTGACCCGGAGACAGCCCGGAATCAGGCACAGCCCAACAGATCGCCCTCTGCTGGCAGGACCTCACACTCCCAATACCATGCAGTAACGTCAGGGCTTCTTCAGTGGCTCAGACAGTAAAGAATCCGCCTGCAACATAGGGGACCCAGGTTCGATCCTTGCGTCAGGAAGATGCCCTGGAGAAGGGAATGACTACCCACTCCAGCATTCTTGCCTTGACAAGAATTCTATGGACAGAGAAGCCTCGTGGGGCACAGTCCATGGGGTCGCAAAGAGTCGAACACGACTGGGTGACTAAGCACACACAAGGAGCAGCATCAGGACTGGAAGGGCAGGGAAAAGCAAAACTGATGAGGAGAAAATAGCTTTCTCCCTTTAAGACTTTCTGTGGAACTGCTCTCAGGCTAGCCACACTCTCGTTATCGATTTCCTTGTGGCAAATCCTTGGGTCATAATGCTTTCATTTCTAATGCAGCCTCCCAGTCCTCTCAGACCAACTTCACCTGGTGGATGGCAGTGCCCATCTTAACCCTGAATTCCCACTGGCATACTTCCTGTTCCTGCTCTTGTGTGAAACCACAGTCTTCTTTTGGGCTGGGTTTCAAAGGAGCCGGAAATGCTGCTGTCTGACTTCTTGAACTAACGAGTTCACTGTTGGGACAGCACAAATAAAGACGGGTGCTTGGGACATCTTGGCTCACTTTTGAAGGGCGGTGTTTATGAGAGAGCCTTAAACGGTGATCAGAGGAAGAGAGAAGAGTTATAAAAAGAACTCTGTGTAGTCATCGGGGGTGGAGAGATGGGAAAAGCTTAACTAATCTGACGGAGGGGGTCCTTAAACAACATCACTAAGCTTCAGATGCACAAAGACACTTAAATAAATTGATGTTTTAAAGTCAAAGGAAAACCAAACAGAAACTAATCCGGGAAAGTGTTTGAGTGAGGAGGTGCTGTACCTGACTCGAAGAAATGACTTTCAAAATCCCAAAGATGGGGAGAATGGGAATTGCTCTTTTCAAGACTTTAGAAATTTTTATCTTGCTGTTCTTGTAAAGGGAAAACAAGTCTGTCCTTGGGAGAAGTTGTAAGACAGGCTTCTCTTTTAAAAAATGCTCTGAAAACAGTTAAGTGCCACAAAACTTTGAAAGAACTAAGATCAACTTGGTGTTTGACAAAGCTAATGTAAGAATGGTAATCAATCCCTTGGCAATGGAAATTTTAAATTTAAAATAAGCTTCAACAAAGCCTTTGAACCTTCAAACACTTTATCCTTAAGAAATTAATGGGTCCCTGAAGAAGCCACATTTCCTTTTCTGTTTCTGTAATATATACTTCAATTACATTAATCAACAATGCAGCAAAATAACTGACATCCACCAACTTCCAAGTCACATTTCCAAATGCTCTTTTTCTTCAGCAGAGACTTTGCATTTGAAGATAGCTAATTGAGGTTTATATAAGCATGAATAAATATTTGGTGTAGCTGGATTTTCCCATCCTGTTGTCACCCTTTGCTCACCCTAGAATGGTTTCCCATCCTTTTTTTTATTTCCTTCTGTCATTTCTGTTGAGTATGATAAACTAGCTTGCTGAAGGAGATATTATGTTAAAACCTTCCTTCTGCACTGTGAAGATGCTGAAGCACCCCTCAAACACATCTCCTTCTAAAGCAAACTGGAATCTGTGAGCCATTTTGTTTTTCCCCAATGAAAAGTGAGCTGAGGTTTCTCCAGTTCTCTGTGTCTTCCTCTGTTCTGAATGAAAAGCAACAGCAACAATAAAAACAAGTTTCATGGCATTCATCTTTGTTAGATGTGATCTCCCTTGAAAATTGGGTTTTGCTTTTATTGTATTTACCCTCAAATCTATCACTAGTAGAGTTTTTGTCTCACTTAACTTGGTTCAGAGAAAGTGACTCCAAGGACCCTGTTTTTTCCATTTTTGCTCACTCACTCTTTCAGCCTCAGAAATGACAACCTTAACAATAAAAGTCTCCAAATACTTATTTTACTAGTGTAGTATGTACACTAGTGTGTACATACATACAAAAACACCTTCATTTTCCATTTGAGTATTCATTTGTCTATTTGGAAGTGACCAATAACTCAATGGTAAAAAAACTAAGATCATGGCATCCGGTCCTATCTCTTCATGGCAAATAGAAGGCAAAAAAGTGGAAGCAGTGACAGATTTTATTATCTTGGGCTCCAAAATCACTGCAGATGGTGACTGAAGCCATGAAATTAAAAGAAGTTTCCTCCTTGGAAGAAAAGCTATGACAAACCTAGATAGCATATTAAAAAGCACAGACATCACTTTGCCAACAAAGGTCCATGTAGGTCAAAACTATTGTTTTTGCAGTAGTCATATATGGATGTGAGAGTTGGACAATAAAGAAGGTTGAGTGCTGAAGAATTGATGCTTTCGAAATGTGGTGTTGGAGAAGACTCTTGAGAGTCCGTTGGACTGCAAGGAGATCCACCCAGTCTATCCTAAAGGAAATCAAGCCTGAATATTCATTGGGAGGACTGATGCTGAAGCTCCAATACTTTGGCCACCTGATGTGTGTGAAGAGCCGACTCATTGAAAAAGACACTGATGCTGGGAAAGACTGAAGTCAAAAGGAGAAGAAGGCAGCAGAGGATGAGATGGTTAAATAGCATCACTGACTCAATGGACATGAGTCTGAGACAGCTCCGGGAGATAGTGAAGGACAGGGAAGCTGCAGTCCACAGGGTCACAGAGTCATACACAACTTAGCGACTAAACAACAACAGCAACGATAACTGTCCAGTGGGAGGTCACATCTCCTTTTTGCTAATGGCCTTTAAGAGAACTGATCCTGACACTGCACATTGCAAAGATGGTCAGTCTTGCTTTGGAGCTCTTTCAGCCCCTGTTGGACATTTCTGCATTTATCATCTCCTGTCTGCAAGGCATAGATAGTGTGTCTGTTTCACTAAGACTCTTGCCTTAACCATTATGTTAGATTTCCCCTCCCAAGGTGAACCAAGGACTTTGGATTTTAATGGGGGAACTCCTGAGAAAAAACCAAATCTGTTTCTAAGGTCAAAATACCTACACACAGCAGTGTAAGAGATTTTTTTAACAGGTCATGTAATAGGGTAGACCTTTGAGTCTTATCAACACAGAAGCTTAAACGCATACACTCACAAGGCTCATCCTTTGTAAAAAATAATTATGGGTTATCACCTACTGCAAAAGTCCTATTATTTGGAGTTCAGTATTCTGCAAGAAAATTTCATATAGTGAGAGATCCCATAGTTGATCCTTCAGTGGTTACTTTGTTTTCAAATCCTCTAGTCACTGCAGGGGAAATCAGGACATTTGGGACCACATAAAACAAATCATCTGTACAAGTGGTTGGGTTTTTCACTTTCCACATGGATGTCTTAGTCCAACAGCTAGAGACAGGGAAATTCAGGACTTAGCTGTCAAGGCAGACCTCTCCACAGTCTTGTCTTGCTTCTCTCTGCTTTGCTGGTATCAAGAGACTTGAATCTCTTCCCTCCAGTTCCTGGGGAGTGGAGAAAGGCTTTTTACGTGCCCTTTTCTTGATGCCTTGAATATCACTTTTGTGGTTCATATGTGTGTATGTTAGTTACTTTCTTCTATTTAATAAGATTGGCAATATACTGTAAACAGATAAGGTGGATGAGACCCTCCGCCCACATACCATTACACACAGAGACAGTCCAGGTCACCACTGGAACTAGGAACTGGAATTCATTTATCCTAAACAACATCCTATGGAGGGAGGTTCAGGTGATCCACAGCGCTTGCCTATCAGGGGCGGAAAGTCCACACACCTGTCCTCAGCTACAAGCAAAGCTCAACATTTCCACAGTCTCTGGGAAAATGAGATGTTACATGTTCTCAGCAGGAGCTGACAATTAGGCCAAGTGAACAGTCCTGCGAGGCGGGGGAGTGAAGTTCACGCTGCTTTAGCCACAGGCCTCAGGTGCTGGGGCGAGTGGGAGGCCAGGGCCAAACACTTTCAACCACCCAAGAAGCCGGGGACCCTCAAATCTACAACCCTATGGTTTGTTATTCTGTTTATTATCCTGGAGACAGCACCCTTCTTTCCAACTATTTCCTCTGGCACGATAAGGATTTTGTGAGGTGTCAGGGGAGCCATAATTTATCAGAATCAAGTAATGATTTGTAATATTTAAACTATTCCATTAAACCAGGAAGCAGGTCAGAAACTAACCTTTAAATACAGCCAAGGGAGAAAGTCAGCCCAGCAGCTTAAAATATATATCTTTTGCAGGAAGCATGGAGTGTGTAATTAGCAGTAATTTCTGCAACTGTAGTCAGGAAGCTTTATTTTTTGGCCGATAGGCAGTGTTATCTTCTGATGGCCTGGGAAACCAGATTGTGGGGTTACAGTCTGGGCTCCCACATGGACCCTCATGGGTGGCTTTTGGGGAAAAACTTGGCAAGGGAGCAGAGGAAAAGGATGGGCAGGGTGGCATCAGGAACTGGAGAAGTTACAGAGAAGGATCTGGGTGAGGGCTTCTTCGATTCTTCTGGAAGGAGACTCTGAATTTTGTGAATTATGTTGAAACATATTCAGATTTCCAGTGTGATCATTTCCCCAGGACACTATTAAGGCTTAACATACTGGGCCAAAGCTATCTGCCTTGGCTCCTGCTGGTAGTCATGGAGGAAGTTAAATATGCTACTGTTAGAAGATCACTTTTATTTTTGACTGTTTCAACAAGCATGGATTTTTTTTTTCCAGTGGGCAAGTCTCAGTCTGGTGCTATGCTATGCTAAGTCGCTTCAGTCGTGTCCGACTCTGTGCGACCCCATAGACGGCAGCCCACCAGGCTCCACCGTCCCTGGGATTCTCCAGGCAAGAATACTGGAGTGGGTTGCCATTTCCTTCTCCAGTGCATGAAAGGGAAAAGTGAAAGTGAAGTCGCTCAGTCGTGTCTGACTCTTAGCGACCCCATGGACTGCAGCCTACCAGGCTCCTCCATCCATGGGATTTTCTAGGCAAGAGTACTGGAGTGGGGTGCCATTGCCTTCTCTGCTCAGTCTGGTAGAGGCATTAAAAATTAGTGAAGGTGGAAATGCTTTGAAACATTTGATCTCTTCTCTAGGAAGCTGAGCAGAGAGGGTGGGGAGTCCCCCAGGAAGGCTTGCTGGGTGGAAGCACACACAGCAACAATGAGATCTCTTTAGTACCTCCTATGGCCTTGACTTCTCCCTCTAGCCAAGCACCAAAGGAGAAAAATATCCAGCTCTCCTCTCTGACATTTGATCTAAATCTCCTGAAGTCTCAGGGGAGGCCATGGAGGCTCAGATAGAGGGCAGTGCAGCCAAAACAGCAACATGCGTGTGTGCATGCTCAGTCGCTTCAGTCGTGTCCGACTCTTTGCGATCCCATGGACTGTAGCCTGTCAGGCTCCTCTGTCCATGGAGTGGGTTGCCATGCCCTCCTCCAGGGGGACCTTCCCAGGGATCGAACCCGCATCTTTTGTGGCTCCTATGTTGTGGGCAGATTCTTTACTTCTGAGCCACTGGGAAAGCCCAAATAGCAACAATAGAAAATAAATCTGATTTTTGCCCATTCCAGCTAAGGCTGATTTGGTTTGGTGGAAAATGAGTGCTCTTTCTTTTGTTTTCTTGGAGATTGTCAAATCCTACCTCACCTTGCCCTCTGAACCACAATGACCATCTGATCATCTAGTCAACCACGGAGCTAACAGAAATCCATCCTGTTCTTAACAAGTGGTGGTAATTGGCATTAAAAAAAAAAATTCTCTCTCCCAGTTATTTATCAGCATCCCACAGTAGATTAAACCACTTTCTTAATTATTTATTTAAAAAAAAATTCTACAGTCCATTTGGCAAGGAAGAGATCCGATTTTAAAGGATTTAACCTTTAAAAATCGTGTGTGCTTAGACTGGCACCAAAAAAGCCCAAATACCATTTCTCTCTTCTGCTTCCTAGGATGAGGCCCCTTTGATGGCGATCGCGTTCAGATGTGTGTTCTACTGATATTCCCCAAATAACACATCTTGAATTACAAACTCAGGCATCTTCCAGGCACCGAGGAGGAGGAGCGACTAAAGCAAGAAGGTGAACAAACGCTCATTAGAAGAGAAATGGAAAAGCGAGGGGTGGGGGCATCTTCCCAGGGACCTCTGTCACCAGCATTTATCCCACAACAGCCACAGTATACAAGTAATTGCCTCCAAGCCCCGACTTGGCCAGAGAAACCTGCTTTCCGCCTTGCGGAAACAGCCCGGGACCAGTCCTCAGAGCCTCACCTCTCTTCCCTGGCAGCTGCTCTTCTGTAATGCAACAGTTCCGTGCTGTTCCCCAGAGTAGAGCGCCATTGTCCCAGCTATGAATAAATCATTAACCCTATTTTATTAATAAGGCGAAGCTAACAATACTCCCCACCTCGCCCTGCTCTTCCTCTCCAGCAGTGCCTCAGAAGCAAGAGCCAGCCCCTCTTCCTGTGAGGGGAAAGGCTGGAAGCCCCAAGGATGCAGCCTGAAGATCTGGGCTGTGAAGTGCCAGCCAGCTGTGGGCAGATGAGCCCTGACTCTGCAGCCTCAGAGGTCTGCATCTGATGAGAGAACCGGCTTTGCCAAGAGGCGGTTACCCAGGGACGCTGGCTGCTTCCCTGAGCTGTGGGAGTGATGCAGTGTCAGGGAGAGAGTCCAGGTGAGGAAGCAAGCAGAAGAACAACTTACCTTGGGCTCGTTGTTTTAAAAAGAAATAACTGAGTTTTAAAAGAATTTTGCTTAAGAAATATTAGTACTATTTTAATGTCATGCCTCTGTGTGTGTGTATTGTGTGTGTGTGTTAGTCACTTCAGTCGTGTCCAATCCTTTGTGACCCCATGGACTGTAGCCCACCAGGCTCCTCTGTTCATGGGATTCTCCAGGCAAGAAACTGGAGTGGGTAGCCATCCAGGGGATCTTCCCAACCCAGGGATCGAACCTGGTTCTCCCACATTGCAGACAGATTCTTTACCATCTGAGCCAGAAGGGAAGTCCCTAACCTTTGTCTAAGCCACCAACATCTCCTCTCATGGACCAGTGAGTAAGTCACAGGGGAATGACTTGTCTCCTTACGGATACTCTTCCTCCCCTAAAGTCCCTTTTTCATGCTTAGCTATAGTAATCATTTTCAAATGATCATAAGTAGTACTGTATCCCTATCTGCTTAAAATCTTGTCTATTTTCTCACTGTTCTGAAGGCTAGAATTCTGGATTCACAGTGTTGACAAGGGTTGGTTCCTTCTAGAACCTCTAAAAGGAGAATTTCTCCATACCTCTCTTCTAGCTCCTTGAGGATGCCAGCTATCCTTGGTGTTCCTTGGCTTGTAGCTGCATCACTTTAATATCTGCCTCCATGGACTTCTTCCTATGTGTTTCCTATGTCCATATCTCCCTCCTGTTATAAGGATACCAGTCATTGGATTGGGTCCACTCTAAGCTGGTATGATCTCATCTTAACTTGATTATGTCTGCAATGACCCTATTTCCAAATAAAGTCACATTCACGAGTACCAGGGGTTAAGTCTTGACTGTATCTTTGGGGAAGACACATTTCAGCTCAGTATAGTATACCCTCTGGTGTCTCCAAAACTCACATCTGTTCCTGGGCAAAACACATTCACCTCCTCTCAGATCCTTAAGAGTCTCAACCTATTGCAGCATCAATTCTAAGCCTAAAATCTCATCTAAATATAACTGACTCCCCAGATCCCAAATCTCATCTCCTAAATCATCTTAAATCAAGTATGGGTGAGACTCAGCACAGTCCTTCCTCGAGCAAAATTTCCCTCCATCTCTGGACCTGTGAAACCTAGAAAGCAAGTTATCTGCTTCCAAAATACAACAATGGGACCCACATACAACAAGCATTTCTGTGCCAAAAGGTAGAAACAGGGAGAGGAAAAAAGGGTGACAGGTTCCAGACATGCCTGAAACCCAGCAGGGCCAATTCTGTTAGGTTTTGGGGGTCAAAATCCTCTGTGGCTGAATGTTCTGTCTGCTGGGCCAGCTGGCTTTGGGGACGTGAGCTCTCAGGGAGTTGTAGGAGGGCCTGGCGCCCTTGGAGATGAGGCTGAAGGGAGGGTGGCATGAACTGAAAGGAGAAAATGGGAAACACTGGAAAACAAACTACTTGTTTTACATGTTGCTGAGGATGAGATCTGAAGAGGGTCCTTGGGATGGGCTTTGACCACATCTGTAGCTACAAACACTCTGGCAGCCCCAGAGCTTCCCTGAAAGCCAGGAGAAGGGAAGGGAGGAGAAAGTCCTGCAGCCTCAGGTTGTTTACATTTGAGATGAAGGGAGAAGCAGGGGTGAGTTCGCGGGCATGCAACCTGTACAGCTGCACAGGGCCCCGCACTTTGAAGGATCCACAATTGATTTAATGGTTCTCTGTCAACATCTCCAAATTCTTAATATTAGAACCAGGAGACCTATATTTTAATTTTACACTGTGTGCATGCTAAGTCACTTCAGGCATGTCCAACTCTTTGCAACACTATGGGCTATAGCCCGTCAGGCTCCTCTGTCCATAGGATTCTCCAGGCAAGAATACTGGAATGGGTTGCCATGCCCTCCTTCAGGGGATCTTCCCAGCCCAGGGATCGAACCCTTGTCTCTTATGTCTCCATTGGCAGGTGAGTTCTTTATCACTAGTGCCATCTGGGAAGCCAAATTTTACACTGGGCCCCCCAAATAGTGTAGCTAGTTCTGAATATGATCACAGCCTACCACTTGCTTAAGACAACTGTGTATACATGTAAGACAAAAGCTGCAGGCAGTGTCAAATTATTGACAGTTATCTCTGGGGAAAAAGGTGATTTTCAGTTTTCTTTTCTTTTGCTCACTTTGTTGTTGTTCAGTCACTAAGTCGTATCATCTGACTCTTTGTGACCCCACAGACTCATGTGATCCCAGCATGCCAGGCTTCCCTGCCCTTCAGCATCTCCAGCTGTTTGCTCAAACTCATGTCCATTGAATCGGTGATGCCATCCAGCCATCTCATCCTCTGTTGCCCCCTTCTTCTCCTGCCCTCAATCTTCCCCAGCATCAGGGTCTTTTCCAGTGAGTCAGCTCTTTGCATCAGGTGGCCAAAGTATTGCAGCTTCAGCTTCAGCATTGGTCCTTCCAATGACTATTCAGAGTTGATTTCCTTTAGGATTGATAGGTTTGATCTTCTTGCTGTCCAAGAGACTCTCAAGAGTCGTTCATCATTTTCTATAATGAATATGTATTACTTACATAAATTAGTTTTTAAACTTTATAAATTACTGATATGGAAAAACTGCAGAAATAAATAAATTATGAAGTATCCTTTCCATCTTGAACTCAAGTAGAATGAGTCCTAGAGGCTGTATCTTGTGTGTAGAGTTTATTTTGAAGGGGAGGAAGCTGTACCAGGCAAGAATCCTCCTCGTGGAAGTAGCAGAGGGATGGAAGGTGAAAAGAGGATGCCAAAAAAAAAAAAAAGATGATGCTTACAAGATCCTCAATCTGTCTCCCTACAGTCTTCCCCAAAGAAAGTAACAGAAACATACCTCTGACACTCACAATCTGTTCTTTCATGAAGACCTAGCTACCGATTTCTGCTTCTGTCCCCTGTTTCAAATGTGCTACAGAAGGAAACCATACAGTTCTGCTAATGGGCCACGCGACACGGTTATGGGTCAACATCAGTTGGGCTCAGGGCTTCTCAGCATACCACGTCCTTCATTTGGAACCATTTCCCATTTTCCACAGCATATGCCAAACTTAACTGCTCTTCTCAACCCTGAGTAAACACTCACTTTCCTAACTACCCCAGGAAAACAAAGGGCATTCAGTACGAATTCCACAGTCTCAGCCTTCAAGATTTTCTCTACATTAAAGTGTCGCTCTCTCCTCTGACTTCTACCTCTTCCAAATGAATAAGGTCCTCCTTCTCTTCTGGTATAACATAATTAGAAACCCAAGATCACTCTCATACATCTCTTTGTCATGCAGTATATCTTTCAGGATTTAAAAAGATCCCTATTCAAGCATGAGTATAACTTTCTATGCTTTGGGGGTAACTGATGCTTGCGTGCATGCTCAGTCGTGTCTGACTCTTTGCGACCCCATGGACTGTAGCCCACCAGGCTCCCCTGTCCATGGGATTCTCCAGACAAGACTACTGGAGTGGGTTGCCATGCCCTCCTCCAGGGGATCTTCCCAACCCAGGGATCAAACTTGCATCTCTTGCATTGCAGGCAGATTCTTTACATTATTAATAGTCAGTATGCTTTAATCTATCTATGAATGAACTCTTTTCCTCTGCCTTAGCTCAGAGCTCACTTTCCCTATCTTTTGTCTCTGATGTTATTACCTTGGCTATTTATGGTAGGCAGGCTCCAGAGACAGCCCCCAATGAGCCACGAATCCCAGAAATCACAACTTTGTATAGCCCCTGACTTTTGAATCTGACTGACCCTGTGATCCACTTCAACCAATAGAACAAGACATCATTGACACTGTGCTAGTCTGGGTCTAAGCCTTTGGAACACCTGGCTACTTTTTCTTTTCCACTCTTGAGATTTAGATTTAAGAGGTCTATTTAAAGAAGCCAAAGTTAGCCCCAAAGTGAGACATATTAAGATAGAAAGACATCTCAGCCTTCCAGGCAAACCTGCCAACGCTTGAGATGAGTAGAGTCATCTCAAATGATTCAGCTTGTGCCACCTTCTCTACCACATGAAAAACTCTGAGAGAAGAAACCGGTCAACTCACTGGGGCCATTGTAAGAGGTAATAGAATTACTGTTGTAAGCTCCCAAGTTTGAGATGGTTTGTTAAGTATTAATAGATAACTAGGACACTAACTGTCTTCACCAATCCGCTCCTGGTAGATTCACAATACCCCCTTACCTCCATTGCCTGATTTCTGCCAGGCAACCATGGGCAGTCAACATAATGAATAAATGAATTCCAAGCAGATGGAATTCCAAAATATATCTTTGCTTCACAATTTGGATTTCTTTGGGGAAGTACCCTCCTGTCTTTTTAAAATCCGACCTTGGGCTGCCATTCAAACATTTACCAATTACCTTGTAATTTGGGCAGTTATATTTTGCCTGACATTTCTGTGGACCTCCATTGTATTAAAACTATTTCAACATGGATTTAGTAGGTAATATATATATACACACATAAGTATGTGTGTGTGTCTAATATAGACAGTGGTCTAAAACACAGAACATTGTTTAAAATTAGTGTGTTTTGATTGCTGTTAATGCTTTGTCTAATACTGAGGTAATTCATAAATGACATCTTGGAAGCATTCATCCAGGGCTTCAGGCGGTTCCATAAGTATATTACTTCTAGCAATGTGTTGCAGACTTGTGAAAGTAATAGTCTAGAATGCATGCCACAGGCAAATGCCAATTTGAAGGATTTAAAGAAAAGTATAACAAACTATCATATTTGTTAGCATTTTGAGGTAACAAAATATTTGGGAAATTTCCAAGAACATCCATTTCCTCAGGCCTATATACACCAATGCGGTCACATTATAAATCAGAACTCACAGGCTCTTGCCTGCAGAAGTATTTCCTAGAAATGTCTAGTGATTTTGAGTGAGGATATCTTGTCTACCCCAATGGACCCTCCCACTTCTCTGCCATTTTTCCTCCTACATCGGATGGTTCTGCCATAACTCCCAGAACAGATGTTTTCCCCTCAGCGCACACACCAGAAACCTCGACTTGCCAAACCACTTAGTGTTTTGTTCTCTTTCATATTCCGTAAGGTAGACACACAGCTGTACTCCTTGGGTGCAAAGTTTTGCAAAATTTTCCTGAAACAAATCTTCCAAATCTACTCCCTGCTCACCACGTAACTCACACATAAACTCCTTGGGCTCAGAGAGGACTCGTCTTCATGAACTAGGTGACCGACACCATTCCGTTCTCAGGACTACGCCCCACCTTCCCTAGAACCCTGAAATTTCAGCACTGGGTCACACTTTTCAAGCTTCCTGTTCCCTCCAGAAGAAGCTTTCCCTCTTCCTGTAGAATCTTTTAGCAGGCCTGCTCCACCAACTCACAGATGCCTAGCCAGTTTGAGCTGTAATCTTGTCCCAATTTATATTCAAATTATATCTTCCACTACACACACAAAAAGTTAATAATTTCATGAGACCCTGAAGACCTGAAATGTAGGCATCGTTTACTGACACTCCCATAGTGAGAAAACATGGAAACGGGAGGCCAGAGGCTATATGTATTCCTCACTTACTCACTAGTTGGATAATTCAGGTAAGACAGCGAACCTCTCTCAAACTCAGTGCTTGGATAATTCCAGCAAGATTATCCTATCCTGGAGGGGTTGTTGACTCTTCCACATCCCTCTTAGTGAGGCTCCCTTCTCACTAAGTGTAGCACATGGCCTGAGAATGCAGGGGGAGCAAGGGACACAAGCTAAGTCATAGGCGTGGAGCCAGCAAAGCAACAAAATGCAAGTGCAAGAGAGAGAACCTTGGCTTTCTTTTTGTAAAAACAAGAGGTGGGGGGAAAAGATGAGAGAGAGCTATCTCACTGAAACAAATCAAAGATCATTTTTCCTGCACTTTCTAATAGGCTAAGATAGGACATTGTTTTTAGGATTAAGGTGAAGAAAAGCCATTCCCTTGGATGGCATGAACTGAAGGTGTTCTTTCAAGACAAAGAGAAACCCAATTTGTCTTCCTAAGGCCAGAAAGGCTCTAAATAATAAAAATAGGAGCTATCCCAGGGAGCCTTTACTTCATGCCAGATACTGAGCTAAGCACTTTACATGTATTAGTACATCTCATCATAACATCAGCACCATGACTTAATACTACTATGTGCGTGCTAAGTCGCTTCAGTCATGTCCGACTCTTTGCGACCCCATGGACTGTAGCCCGCCTCTGTCCGTGGGATTCTCCAGGCAAGAATACTGGAGTGGGTTGCCACGCCCTAGTCATTTCTATTGTGAAGCTGGGAAAACTGAGGCAATAAAATTTAGGCAACTGCCCAACACCCACAGTAGTAAGTTATAGAAGCAGAATAGGCATTTAGGCAATCTGGATAAGAGCGTTTAAATAATGTGGCACCAGGGTTTTTCAGCATCTGCATTAGCAACACTTCGAGCTGTATATCTCTTTGTTGCCGGTTGTTGGGGAGGGGAGGGGGGAGGGCGGCCTGTGCATTGTAGGATGTTTAGCAGTATCCCTGGTCTCTACCTGGTACTTCCTAAGTGGTGCTACTGGTATAGAATCTGCCTGCAATGCAGGAGACCCAAGAGGCGCTGGTTTGATCTTTGGGTCAGGAAGATCCCCTGGAGGAGGAAATGGCAACATTTCCAGTATTCTTGCCTGGAGAATCCCATGGACACAGGGACCTCGTGGGCTACAGTCCATGTGACCACAAAGAGTCACACACAACTGAGTGACTGAACACACGCACACACACTTGCACTGGTCTCTACCCATTGGATGCTTGTACCACCTCCCTGTTGAGACAGTCAAAAATGTTTCCAGATATTGTCAAACTCTCCCTATGTTGAGAACCATTGTTTGATACTAAAAGTCCTTACCATCTGACAGTGAACCCTATCTCAGCTCTGACAAGCAGTTTTCTGTTCCCAGATTCCTTGAGATTATAAAGTAGATTGTACATAAGCATTAGGTGAGTTAATATTGGTATGGTGCTTAGGAAAGCGCCCTGCATATAGGAAACTCTAATGTAAGTATTAGCTATAGTTATTGCCATTTTTGTTATTGTCATCATGACAGGGAAGGCAGCAGAACAGGGTAGAAGGGAGGCTGTAGTGGACACTGGAGATATAGGGGTTAATCGTCCCCACTCTTGGATAATCAAATCCAGGACTGCAGTGTGGAAGGTCCAGCCATCAGTGACTAACTCCATCAGTCAGGGCAGCAGTAGGAGCTTTGTAAACACAGTCAAAATAGGAGTCTCGTCCAGGCAGAAAATAAAATCATCAGGAAAAAAATGAATTGTTTTCAGTGAGTCTTTAATAAAAAAGACTTTTTTAATGAGTTTTTAATAAAAAAGTCATTCCCAGAATATGATCACTTTCTCATTCTTGCAATTAATCCTTTTCACTGGCATCTTGGGTATCTCCCACTTTGATGCAATCAAGCCACTGGACTTACTGAAGAACTTGTCTCATGTCCAATAGGCCATGGCTTGAGGGAGAGAAAGGGTAGGTCTGCACAGAGTAAGAAGAAACCAGGTTGATGTTGAAAGGGCAAAACAGTAAAGAGAATCATTCTGTCTTCTTGCTCAGTTGCTCATAATGAGCATAATGGCTGCCTCAACAAGTAGGCAGCCATTTTTAACTGGCAACAGTGAAAAGGAAATGGCAAATCAGGGAGGCTGGATTGCTGACACACCTGGGTGAAGTCAGCACTGGGACTCCTTCCAGACGCAACCACAGAGGGATTTCAAGAGACGCGGAGATACTAAGGCACCCCGAGGCAGCTTGTGAAATGCTAGCTAAAAACCCACCCTAAGTCCTAACCACCAAAATCAAGACTGACAGGCAGGGTTCGATGGCATCAGCTGTTTGAAAGTGAGAAACGTTTAAAATTCAGAGGACATGAGAACACAGGGCCTGAAAAAAGATTTTACCATTGTCATTAAATGTCAGGTTGGTAATGCTCACAGACTTAGGAAAGCCATGTTGGGTTTCATGGTCAGGGTTGGGAAGAAACCTAACCACCTTTCTATATGTCCACTCAGCTTCTCTGTGGCTCAGTTTCTTTATCTGAAAGAGTAGCTGTTTTCACGTGATTTTATGTTTTTCACATAGAAAATTTATTCTCATAACACTTCGAGAGGTAGGTGTTAGTGTCCTTAATTAATGGATAAAATTGAGGTTCTGAGAGTTTGTCAGTTACTTCTTTAAAGTCACATAAACTGTCCTAAGTCCACCAGGCTCTCTATTTCTCTTTCTAGAATCCTGCTGAAAACCAGAGGTCAGCTCCCTGAGGTCTCTTTCTGCTCCCCATGATTTTATGGGTTCTGTGTCTTGAAAGCATATCTGGTCCTTAATATTTTCCTCCCTTTATCCTGAAGGGATTTAAATCACTGGAGGCAGATGACCCCCCACGGGGGCCAGTTTTTCCCCTTCCCTCCCACCTCTTATCTCTTTCTGCTCCAACCAGTTTAGAAGACTTACAGATGGTCCCACATGTCTGTTCCATTTAAATGTTTAGATTGAGACTCTTACCTCAGAAAAGAACCACAGAGGATAAGTTAGGATAATCCAGACAGATGCTACCAAAAGCCAGGCCTAACTAGGGACAGGCTAGACCTTGTGGCCTTTTCTGATTGACTGAGGAACAGAGCAGTCTGAATTTGTGAGTTCAATGATACTCTTTTACACCTGGCAAGAAGCCACCTCAATATCTCTAACCTGCAGCGAATCCTTCACACGGAAAACAAGTGAGCTCTGGAAAAAACAAACCATGTTGCTTCTTGACTGAAACATCTTCATGGGGTTTCAGCAAATTTTAGGAATATCTAGAATCCCAAGGACAGCCTCCCAACTGCTTCAGTCAATGTATTCTTGTCTGAGTATATTACTTGACAACTGGGAATATTCATTGGAAGGACTGATGCTGAAGCTGAAGCTCCAATACTTTGGCCACCGGACTCGAAGAGCTGACTCATTGGAAAAGACCCTGAGACTGGGAAAGATTGAAGGCAGGAGGAGAAATGGACAACAGAAGATGAGATTGTTGGATGGCATCACCAACTTGATGGACCTGAGTTTGAGCAAGCTCCAGGAGCTGGTGATGGACAGGGAAGCCTGGCATGCTGCAGTCCATGAGGTCGCAAAGAGTCAGACATGACTGAGCGACTGAATTGACCTGTATCTTACTTGAGGCACTTTTTTTTTTTTTTTTGCAAGCATTTAGAATCTTTTACTTTGACTTTAAAAGCCAAGACTAAACTGTTTTCAGAGTACAGCACTGGCTCCCTAAGTCATGGAGGGGTCTATGCTTAGTCTATGGCTCCATAAATATTAATGAAGGGTCTAGATACCGATGCTGATGGCAGCAGTGCTGAACAAGTTCTCAGCCTCTGCTTGTACCCGGAGGGGTTGGCTATGACTTCATGTTTAAAGAACTGAGCTTCATGATACAATATATCAGATGGTGTGATATATGCCTTCCTGCTCCTGAACAATGAACTCTATGCAAGTTCACAGCCGTACACACACACATATATTTAAATCCATGAAAACCAAACTCATTAAATTGATACAACTGTTTGTTTTGCTCCTGAGTTTTAGTTTTGCCACTGAGACTATATTTCTTCAACTTTAATTTGATTATTTTGCTAATGTCTAAAAAGCCTAGATATGATGGCTTTTTCTGGGAAAAGCAGTACTTTCCCTAATTTTCCCCACGTTTTCCCAAGGTTTCTCATACCTTTCAGTCACAATAATTCCTTCTCTACCCCTCCTCCCATTCACACATGACACTCTCAGTTCACCTGTCTTCTATTTCTTCATCCAACTGTGGACATGTTTCTTTAGCAATGATCTAAGAACTTTGTATCTCCTTGTGTCTTCCTAGCACACATCGTCACACACACAGGCCTGAATAGATACACTGCTGGCTGCTGGTCAAGGGGTTGGGTACCACTTTCACACCAAATGGGGATGAACTGTCCTGTGCATTCATACTGCATTCACAATACACTGGCCATAGGCATCATTTAGCTGTTTAGTAAGTTAAACTCCAAAACCACATATGCCTGCCTACACGCTACCCCAGAGTCACCATGCCCACACAACATCATTAGCATGAAACCATGAAATTATAACTGAAAATCACATAGGAACTTAAAGAAATAACTATTCATGATTTTACTTCTTAGCAGCAAATAATAACTAAAACCCAGAAACTATCAGAGGAAAATTGACTTGGCAAAATAATCATCTGACTATAACCTGACTTTTCCTTCTGAAAGAGTCTTACATTGTCATTAGATATTTTTTCTATATCATGAAAAGGCAGGAAATAAATATATAAACATCCTTTAAAAAATCCATATAAGTAGATTCATCCATGGTACTTATCACTAATATGACTTTATAAGGTGATACAGAACATACCTAAATTTCAAATGTTTTTAATCTTCAAATCAGCAGTTCTAGAGATTTATCCTAAAGATGTTATAAAAGTATCCAAAGATATATCCACGAGTACTTTATAATAACGAAAAAAGAAACTGTATGATTAATACTCCTGGGTTCAATCCCTGGGTTGCGAAGATCCCCTGGAGGAGGAAATGGCAACCCACTCCAGTATTCTTGCCTGGAGAATTCCATGGACAGAGGAGCCTGGCGGGCTACAGTCCATGGGGTCCCAAAGAGTTGGATATGACTGAGCGACTAAGCATAGCACAGCATATGATTAATACTAAGAAACCAGGGACTTCCCTCATGGTCCAGTGGTTAAAACTCTGTTTCCACTGCAGGGGACATAAGTTCGATTCCTGGTCAGGGAACTAAGATCCTACATGCCATGAGGCAAGGCTGAAAATAGAAAAAAAAATTTTTTGAGAGAATGCTCTAGAATGTAGTTATGGGCATGCGAATTTGAAAGTGTATGTTTCTAAATTAAAAAAGGAAGTTTTTGAAACAATCTATGTATGTTTGTGCTTATATGTGTTTGTGTGTATATATGCACAGAAAAAATATGTAGAAAAATATTAAAGGTGTTATTACTGATAGTAAGTGTAACAGTTAATTTTCCTTACTTCTTTATACCTCTTTGCATTGTATGACCTGCTTTGCATGAGGATGAAAGTGAAGCCCTTTAGATTGGGGGAGGGGAGAGGAAACACATGACAATGGGGGACATACAAATATTAATGCCAAACTGAAACACGTTAACAGCCACCATCAAAATCGACACCACAGAATCTCAAGGGCCAAGTCCAGTTACTGCAAATTCCCTCTGTGCACACAAACTCAGTGATGTGGTGAAATCAGGGGAAACTACGACTGTGGAAACGACCTGGCGCTTTCCCAGTGGTGTCATTCCACACACAGCCTTGTCTTGTTAGTGATTTAATATTTGCCACCTCCCCCCACCTTCCTCAACATTCATGGTCAGCCTGCTGGTGATTGGTGGTCTCGCTATTGCCAGAAAAATGAGCTGAGCTGTCAGGGGAGTGTAGACGACAGTGAAGAGAGGCGTGTTCTGCAAGGCGGATGACATCCAGGAAAGCATGCCCACGTATGACATGCCTATCGGATCCAGGAGTACACTTGCTCGTTAGGACACAACCAGGTGAAACGTGCAACACAGGTTATTTAGCATCCTTAGTAAAAAATGAAACAGCTGCAGAAACAAAATCCAGCCTTTATTTTTTTCCTTTCTTCTCTTTCTCTCCCTCCCCTTGCTTTCTCTCTCCTCTCCTTCCTTTCCACCCTCCCCTTCCCTCTCTCCCAGCATCTCTCTCAAATTTCAAACCTGTCATATGGGCCAAGCCATCCCTGGAGAGAGATGTTAAACAATTCTGAGTGGCAAGCTCTCATATTGAAATTTAAAGGTTACAAGATAAATAAATACAGGTAAGTAAATAATGTACAATATTAAAAGAATAATTAACACTGCCATGTGTTACATATGATAGTTGTTAAGAAAGTTAATCCTGAGTTCTCACCACAAGGAAAAATACTTTTTTTCAATTTCTTTAATTTTATATCTATATGGGATGATAGATGTTCACTAAACTTATTGTGATGAGTTTCCCAGGTGGCACTAGTGGTAAAGAACCTGCCTTCCAACGCAGGAGACATAGGAGACACAGGTTTGATCTCTGGGTCAGAAAGATCCCTTGGAGGAGGGCATGGAAGCCCACTCTAGTATTCTTTCCTGGAGAATTGCATGGACAGAGGAACCCAGTGGGCTATGGTCCACGGGGTCACAGGGAGTCGGACACAACTGAAGTGACTCAGTACGCACACACACAAACTTATTGTGATAAATATTTCATGATGTATGTAGGTCAAATTATTATGTTGTACATGTTAAACTTATACAGTGTTGTCTGTCAGTTGCATCTCAATAAAACTGGAAGATAGACAGATAGATGTGAAAACAAAAAGCAAATGTTCCCTTTTCCCCTCACACACCCTGGTGCTAGAGCTGGAGTAAGTCCATTTGGTATACTCTCTACCATGGGCATGACCAGCATCGAGTTTGTTCTTCCCACCCCTTCTGCAAGGACTTCTCTGGTGGCTCAGATGATAAAGAAGCTTCTTGCAATGCAATAGACTTGGGTTTGATCCCTGGGTTGGGAAGATCCCCTGGAGAAGGGAATGGCAACCCATTCCAGTATTCTTGTATGGAGAATTCCATGGACCAAGGAGCTTGGCAGGCTATAATCCATGGCGTTGCAAAGAGTCAGATGTGACTGAGTGACTAACACTTTCACTTTCAACCCTTCTGCAAGCATCTCTAGTCTGTTGTGCTGTCTTATTTCCAATCTGCCTTGGGCTCAGACACTCCACCAGGCATAAGATAGGCCAGTTAAAGCTACACACTAGGCAGAGACAGAGCATATAGATTTTATGTAAAAGAACACGTGGCCATCCATTCAAGAGGAAGTGCTACCATCCTGGTCAGGCCTAGATCCAATTTGTGTTGGAGAACATGAGAGGAGCCCTGACTAAACAGCACAGCATCATGCTAATGCATCCTAGTCAGGTTCACAACTATTTCTTGCCATTTCCTTTTTCTCCTATGAAGATTGCCATCATTTCACACACATGATAAAGGTAGTTCCATTACTCTCTGTCTGGTAGGGATCGGAGTGTGTATGTGCTCAGTCATGTCTGACTCTTTGCAACCCCATGGACTGTAACCCATCAGGCTCCTCTGTCCATGGGATTTCCCAGGCAAGAATACTTGAGTGGGTTGCCACTTCCTTCTCCAGGGGATCTTCCCCACCCAGGGATTGAAACTGAGTCTCCAGCATTGGCAGGCGGATGCAGGAGCAAACATTTCATATCTGGGTTTTGACAGTTTTGACTATACTTCCTCAGCTCTCTCTTCACCCTAAGTCTATTCTCTTTATATGACTTTTTGTCTTTAAATATAAATATGATGCCCTTCTCTGTGAAACATAGATGCACAAGGTCTGGACAAATAGCCAGGGGATTAGGGACTCTGCTATCCCACCTCCAGTTGAATATTTAAAATGGAATTAGGAAACTCAAACCACGATTCTCTCAAAGCAATTTGGAGGTGAGCCATCCCCAGACTGATGGGATGTAGATGCAGCAACAACTTACTCTAAACATCAGAAACCAGAAGTCGGGGAGAGACCTTGCAGTCCTAAGTCTCTGGAATTTCTACCACTCACTGATCCTGAGAAGTCCACACCACTCAGCTTCAGACCTGGAACAAGTGTAAGGACCAGTGCAAGGAGAGACCAAGACTTGTAGTGCCTTTAAGTTCACTGTGGCTGCAGTTCATGTGTATAAACAGTGTAGCTCCTGGTGAGGTCATTTAGTGAAATGTTCATCTCCCTCTATGTTATTGCCATGACACTCAGCAGTGAAAGGGAATCAATCAAGTATCCAGTAACTAAATACTCTCTTGGATGTTACAACTTTCTCTTCTCCTTTCAGAAGGCATGTTCTATGACTTTCACCTCTCAGGTATGTTACATGTAGGAGAAAGAAAAAGGGGGGAAGAACAAACAGCATTTACTACCTGCCAGTCGAATGATAGTAATTGGCAACATCATTCCGAGATATTCACCTGCAGTGCTGAGCCCTACAGAAATGGGTGAGATCAGTTCCATTTCAGTTATAGAACAACAGGAACCAGGCCCATGTGTTTGTATCTTAGTGGAGGAAGGTGACAGACCACAAAGAAAGTCTAAATTCAAGGATCCTACAGGAATAAAGCCCTCCTCCCTAAAATCAAAATGAGATAATTGCCAGTGGCAGCTAGCCTTGGGTTCTGAGAGATAGGCAGCAAATATTTTTGCAAAAAGAACCATAGGGAAGCAAAACAAAAATAAATCGCTCCAGTCCCAGGCATTCTTTGACTTTTTTGGGCACTGGCTGTTTTTTTACACCATCCTCAGAAGAATGAATGGTTCAGAAACAAAATAAAACAAAATAGAACATGTAAGGGACTCTATCTGCATGACCCTGAGTGAAAAAAATTCGGGCTTCCTAAATTTGTGTCTATAGTGTAATAAAGGTTTTAAAATCTACCTTGCTTTTTATTTCTAGTTCTTTTTCTCTACCATTGGGCCAAGACACAAAGAAGACAAGTTTTAATAGAACTTTCTAAATACTACACTGGAAAATAGAAATCAATATTGAGAACTTAAAAAAAAAAAGAATGTCTATTTCACTTTCTTATTAGTTTCAGGTCTGCTTTTTTTTTTTTTTAATTTTTAATTGGAAGATAGTTGCTTTACAATGTTGTGCTGGTTTCTGGTATACAACAGTGTGAATCAGCCATAAGTATACATATATCCCCTCCATCTTGATCCTCCCTCCCACAATCATCCCACCCCTCTAGGTCATCACAGATCACTAAGTTGAGCTCCCTGTGCTATACAGCAGCTCCCCACTAACTATTTTGCACATGGCCGTGTATATATGGGCTTCCCTGGTGGCTCAGATGGTAAAGAATCTGCCTACAATGCAGGAGACCCAGGTTCAATCCCTGGGTCAGAAAGATCCCCTGGAGAAGTGTATATATGTCAGTGCTACTCTTTCAATTCGTCTCACCCTCTCCTTCCCCTGATGAGTCCAAAGCCCAGTCTCCACATCTGCATCTCTATTGTGTGCCTGCTAAGTCGCTCCAGTCATGTCTGACTCTGTGCGATCCTGTGGACTGCAGCCTGTAGGACTCCTCTGTCCATAGAATTCTCCAAGCAAGAACACTGGAGTGGGTAGCCATTCCCTTCTCCAGGGGATCTTCCCAACCCAGGGATCCAACTTGGGTCTCACTCATTGCAGGCAGATTTTTTTACCATCTGAGCCACCAGGGATATATGTGTAAATATACAATATTTGTTTTCCTTTTACTTCACTCTGTAGGACAGGCTGTGGGTTCATCCCTATTTAGCTTTTATGGCACCCTGAAAACAAGCAACCCTGAGAGGTCTGTTGATTTGGATCTGATCCAAGATTTTGAAATCTACTTTTCCTTACTTCTGCCAAGTGAGTCCCACCCCTGTCTTCCATTCCCACTGCTGAGCCCTTCATGATTTCCTCTCTCCCTTACATCCAAATGCAGAACCGAAGTGTGAAAAGCTGTTTAAGTAGTCTTAACTTACAGAGCAAGGAGACTAGCCCCCCATTTTTTATATTCCATGATATTAAAAGAATTCATCTGAGTTTGCACTAATGACAGTAAATCGCTGGTGCTGACAAGCTGCGGTCAATTATCCTTTCTACAGCCTTTTAAAGTCGAAGTACTAGGAAATGCGTCAGTGTTGGAAACGTGTGGCATGTTAATTCAAATGAAGCAGCCAGCCAGCCTGAGCAGCCCTCCCAGTGCTGCTCCGCCAGGCCCGCGCTCCCAAACCGCCCTCCTAGGCCCTGCAAGTGTCGGGGCACTTCCGCCGGAATTTATATGAACGGAGGAAACGGTTTAAATAAAGTGGCATGTTATTTATCCCTATAATGACTAGTTTAACAGCCACAATTAGGAAGGAAATTCTACAAGCCTGAACTCCAGTTACTTATTACTGCCACCGAAAGTCAATTAAAGTATCTAAGTAATTACAGGGATTGGCATCATCTGTCATCTGGCGAATCCTATTAGAGGGAAGAGGTTCTTGGTTTGTTTTGAGAGTGTGTAACTACTCTCCATCATGTAGGTTGATTTTTGGACAAGGGAGCTTGGGAGGGGCCAGTCTGGGGACCTGCTCACCTGGAGAGCAGCAGACATGATCCCTGAATTTCCATCAAGCTCAGCAGCCAAGCAAAGGAGCAAGAGTCATCCTGGAGTGGGTGGGAGGTACCCACTCTGCCAGACAAGTCACCCGGGACGTTGCTCTTCCACTCAAGAGCCTCCAGTGGTGCCTTGTTCCTTCTTGAGCTTCTACTACACCAAGTACTTGCTTCTTTGCTCGCTTCAAGGCCCACAGCTCCCCAATGACCTCCCAGCACCTCCTTCAGTCATCTGGGTCAGCTCGCTGTCTCATAAACATTATCATCATGATTCTAAGACTTCAGTGCTCTTGCTAAGCCTGTTACTTAATATGCTTTCTTCCCCTCTCTTCTGTCTATCCAAACCTCTTCTCTCTTCAAGACTCAGTCAGAGTCCTAACCCCTCCCCAATGCACATCCAGTATCAGACCTCTCCTTGCACCAGCTGCCTGTGGAATTCTGAATTTATCGCTCTGTGGGTCTCAGGTTGTGAACACCTAGAAGGAGCTACAACATCTTAAGTTTCCACTGCTAGCCCAGCATCTGGGATACATTTACACCCCCAATATGGTAACCCCCTGATCCTTGATTTCTGTGGTTGCTGTAATTTAGTCTCATGTGTCATGAAGTCTTTCTTCCTATTATTTTATTTATTCATTTTTGGCTGTGCTGGGTCTTTGTTGCTGTTTGGGTTTTTTCCCTAGTTGCAGTGAGCAGGGGCTACTCTCTAGTTGTGGCGCACGGGCTTCTCATTGCAGTGGCTTCTCTTGTTGCAGAGCACAAGCTCTTGGTCGCTTGGGCTCAGTAGTTGCGGCTCCCAGGCTCTAACACGCAGGCTCAGTAGTTGTGGCGCACGGGTTTAGTTGCTCTGCAGCATGTGGGATCTTCCCGGATTGGGGACTGAACCCCTGTCTCCTGCACTGGCAGGCAGATTCTGTACCAATGAGCCAAAGAACCCAGGTGAAATGTCTTAATCAGACCTACCTGCTTTCCTTCATTTGTTCACTCCCTCCTTCCTTTAGCAGCATGTATCGAATGGCTGGCTTAGAGCAGGACACCAGACCTATGGTTTCTCAGTTTGAATCTAGCGCTTCTCCAACCATAATGCCTTGATGGGAAACTGTGTTTGCTCACACCACCCTGCACAAATCAAGGAATCTCTCAATGCTCATCATTCATTTGCCGGCCAATACTTGCAAGGAAATCACCAAAAAAGCACATATAAATATAGAAAGAAAGCACTCTCTCTCCCCTGTGATTCCACAGGGCTCTCCTCAGAGCATTCTCAGTCTGAGCCAGGAGACCAAGATAGGAAAATATTTTCAAATGATCTTCCAAATGACTTCGGTGCTTACATTGGGTTCAAGTTTGGTTCAAGGGATGGGCAAAACTCAGGTCAGCCAGCTATGTTAGGGTTAGCCAGACACTGGGGTTGATGGGTCATTTGGGGTTGAATTGAGAACTTTCTGCTGTTCTTCACATCCCAAGACAGATATTGGAATTTTAACTTTTCTTTTTGCAATCTCCTTATGTTTTGAAAATTCTTTTCATTTTCCCAGAAGATCTCTTTTCTCATTCTCCCCTTTCATGGCGTGTCCTTTGGTAGCTCCTGTTCTACCCCTGTGGTATTCAGACTTCATATTTCCACTAGCAATCACCCCCAACATGCTTCTCACTATTTTCTGCAGGAAATATTGCCCATAACAAAGCATTGAAAATAGAAAATAGAATGTTCTCAGCCATTAATCATTAAGGCAAGACTGACAAGTTAAAGGACATCAGACCATATCAAAAGACGCTGAAAACACTTCAGTGGCTTGAGCTCTCTGATAGTAGCCAGTATATTACAGTGAAACTGTTGTGCCTGCATCTAACACCTACCCCACCAATAGCCAGAGCCCAAGTTCAGTATGGGCCAGGATTTGCCGTGTGTGTCTTCCTGGTGGCTAGCAAGGTGCTTGGCACCCAGAGTGCTCTCAGTAAATATTTATACAGTGAGCATTTGGTTACTGTTTTGTTATATAAATACCATGTGCTAGGTGTGGAGGTCTTTTAAAATACTACGATACACAATCCTCATCTTTAAGTAGTTCAAACCCAAGCCTGAGTAAGCATCAGAATTGCTCAGGAACCTCTAAAAGTACTTATTTCCAGGCCTTCCAGAGATTCTAATTTGGTAGGTCTGAGTTGGCCCCAGAATTCCACGCTTTTTTGGTCATTTTCCAGATGTCTTTATTAATTAAAAATGTTTTAAATTTTATATTGGGATATAGCCAATTTAACAATGTTGTGATAGTTTTAGGTGTGGTACAGCAAAGGGACTCAGCCAAACATACACATGTATCCCTTCTACCCCAAACTCCCCTCCCATCCAGGCTGCTGCATAACATTGAGCAGAGTTCCCTGGGCTATACAGTCCATACTTTTAAAATAAGCTTCGAGACCCTTCTGATGATCAGACTGGGACCCTTGGACTAGTGGGCAGTAATAAAAGCCTTATGTTTTTACATCTCTTTTTCCACATATGAAGTGTTTTCATATCCCTCATCTCACTTGATTCTTACTTTCTCAGAATCTCAAGATTCTAAGAATCTTTGCAGTTTATGAACGAGGACACAAAGCCCAGAAAGTTCACATGGTTGGTGAAGTCAGAGTCTGGGTCTGAAGCCAGGATTCCCATCTACAAGCTCAGCATGGTTTCCTTCTCACTCACTGCTTCTTGTGAGTGATGACCCAGGCTTGCTCTACTGGGTAAAGAGCAACAAACTATATTGTTGTTCAGTTGCTAATCCGACTCTTTGCGACCCCATGGACTATAGCCCACTAGTCTCCTCGGTCTATGGGATTTCCCAGGCAAGAACATTGGAGTGGGTTGCCATTTCCTTCTCTAGGGAATCTTCCTGACCCAGGGAGCTGCATTGGCAGGCAGGTTCTTTACCACTGAGCCACCAGGGAAGCCCAACAAACCATATAGGTCATCATTAAATGAACAGTGAGTAGGGTTCAGGCCTCCTAGGTTCTTTGGGGGAGACAAAGTGAGAGGAAAATATTGCCTTCTTCACCCCACTCCAGCCCTCCACCCTTCACCCTGGAGAATCACATTGGGAAAAAGAACCAGTTATGGAGACAGGCTCTCTCAGTGGTAGCAAGTAATGAAGGTTATTTCCTTATAGATAGATGTGTTTTACCTGGAAAATAAAGAAACCAACTGAGAAAGTCAGTCCTACTGGGTGGAATAAACTTGGCTCACACTCCACAAGGCCCCTGGAGAGGGACCACGTGGTGAGCCAGGCAGCAAACCAAATGCCATCCTTTACCCGAACATGGCTCAGGGAGCAGTCCTCTTGCTTCCCTCTGGCTTGTTACCTAGCCCGCTCTGCTTCACTCTTCCACCTGTGGTGTGGGTGAGATAAGTTGTTATAGGATTTATCTCACTATTATCACCTAATCCAATATGACATTAACAGTGCCTTCAACAGCAGATGGATGAAGATTCTGGATTAGGAGCACAGCAAGTTTCATTTTGCAATGACAGGCTGTGAGAGAGCACAGTCAGCAAAAGGTCCCCCCATTTCCCACAGAGGTACATGGCCTGCAGCTTTCGCCTGCCACATCCCTGACAAGAAAAGGCCAGGGGCTCAGTCCTGTGAGCGCTGAGCTCTCCCACCATTCAGGAATGCGGGCCCTTCAGGCTGTCTGAGAGTGAAGTGAGGCTCTGTGAAGCATACAGAGCGCTTGTGCTGACCACGGGGAAAAGGGGGTGGGGGTGGGGAGACCAGCCACTAGAAAAATAAGCAGAAACAAACGATCTTTAAATTCTGCTTGCAAGCGTTTCTGGGTGGAGGAGCTTCTCAGGAAGGTTTTTTGGTTTTCCTCTCAGAGGCAACTTTCTTTCATGGGCTGGCATCAAGTATGAACTGAGGAAGTTAAGAAAAGGAGATGGAAAGGCTGACACTTCGCCTAGCCATTTTTTGGAGCATAGATACTCAAGCAAAATCACCACTGGCCCTTATTTCCTGATACTTAGAATTGGAAATGAACAATTCTGAAAGGGGAGTTGTGAAGAAGGAGGCTTTCTGTGATGATTTTTCCTTTAGCATCTCCTGGGTTGGGATTTTCTGACCAGTTTACAAAAATCTGATCTCACTCTTTGAGTTATACACACAAATATACAAATTCAAAGGGCTTCCCAGGTGGCTCAGTGATAAACAATCCACCTGCCAATGCAGGAAATCTGGGTTAGATTTGGGTTAGGAAAATCCCTTGGGGAAGGAATTGTCAACCCACTCCAATATTCTTGCATGGAAAATCCCATGGACAGAGGACCCTGATGGGCTATAGTCTGTGGGGTCACAAAAGAGTTAGACACGACTGAGCAACTAAGCACACACACATGCACACATACAAATTCAGATCACCTTTTAAGAAATCAGTTTGAGATGCCACATGCTTGATGGGAACCCTTCTCTTTTTAAATTGAGCTTTACAGTCAATGGTATGTTCCTTTTAACCATAAGATATGTGTCTACTAACTCTGTGATTACACAGCTCAGAAACAGGTGCCACCAGGGTACGATCTCATCCTAGCAGTGGCAGCAAAGTTGGCTGGGGATCCTCCTGGAGACGTACAACTGGTCACTTCTTGATGAAGAGGAGACCAGCTGTATCCATGGCTGTGCCCACTTCCCACTGGACATAGATGAAGTCAGAGAGGAGGAGAGGGCTGGGAGTGAAGGTGCTGTGTAGACTGTGAGCCTATATGGTGATGTGAAAGTCTGAGATTTGAAGGCTGAATCATACTTGCTCCAGTGCCAACAGTGCCTCTTCTGTGCTCGATGTGATTGGTAGGAGCTTCTTCAGGAGCAGAGGTTACATCCAAAAGCCTGGGTTATATGAGTTTTATGTGTTAGTCTGGGATGGCCTATGAGCTCCAGTATTTTTATTGGGACAAGCTGCATTTCGAAATAAAACCAGCAAAAACAAGGTCTCCTGCAACTTACCAGAATAGGATCTGTGAGAGCAGGTCAAAGTGGTCATGCAAATCTTAAAGAATGGGTTGTGGTGGCTGGACCACTCTCCACGGGAGCTGGCGAGATGGTCAAGTTCACAGCTTAGGCATTTGGATCAGTCCCCAAGGGCCTCCATTAGGATGTCTCAGCGTCCTTGTTAAGATCTCCAATTACAGTCATTTGTGTTCCAGAAGAAGAGAATGTAGAGACCTTAAATGTCTTGCTAGCGAGGTGATCCACATTTTGTGGGTTTTGCAATGCTTGTGGTCACTGCAGTCTTGTTAATCTTTGTTAGGAACTCGCCACAAAAACAAACATTCTAATCATTCCGTGAGCAGAGCGCTTTTAGTTAGCTATGTTAAAGGGTTGGGCATCGCGTTAAAGAGCTTTCTGCTGAAAAGACTCAGCTGAGACATCCCTTGGCCTGGATTCTGCTTCTAAGCCTCACAGTCTGTGTAAGCACACAGATTAGTTATCTAAACAGGGCCCTGGGCATATTGAACCCCTCTACAGCAATGCCAATGAACTACACATTCTTTGTAGCTTCAGTTTTAACTTGCTCATTTCTTCTTTTAAAGGAGAGGCAAGATATGCCTGTTGGTGACACCACTGGTACTTTGAGTAGCTTCCTTGAAATTGTTGTGGGGATGCCTGCATGCCTTTAAAGATACTCGTTTCATCCAGCAAGACAGCCTGTGTTTTCTGGTAAGATGAAAAGCAAGAAATGTAATCTCTTTAATATTCTTAATATCTCTAATAGTCTTAACAGTAATGAATAAAGCTCAACCTGGGAAACTGGGCAGCTAACTGGTCAAAGTGTCTCCCAAAGAAGTGGATATCTGACAGGTTTTTGAGAAACAAATTTAATTAAAATCTTATTCTGTAATTCTACTGCTAAATGAGTTAGAATTTCAGAATGTGTCTGAAAATGACATTGTCCTCTTACATGATATTCTCTGGAGACAATCTTTTTTTAAGATTTCACTAATTTGGATCAAGAAAAACTCATTTTCTAATATTTAAATTATAACAGTTAACTAAAAGGATCTTAGTATAGGTAGTTTCTATTTTTATTAACATTGTAATATTGTATATGTATTTTACGTCTTGGTTCCTCCATGAAGAACTAAGGTATTAATGACAATTTTAAATGTAAAAGATGAAATGCCTTGTTTCTTTGTTGTTGAAAATGCAAAGACATGCCCTTGTATGAGGATATTGGTCAAACAACCTACTAGTCTAGTCTAGTAAGAGTAGAATTTTTTCAAAATATTACTGCAAATTTTTGTTTGGGGATTTAATTCGGGGGGATTTTTGAAAATAGTCTAAAGTGATGTGGAACCAGCCCTGGTAGATTGAGTAGGTTAAAAAACTTTGCAATAATATTTTGAACAATTTTTAACTATAATAAAAAGACTAATTTTCATTTTGGCTCAAAGACTACTCTACCAAAAAAAAGTTTTGAAAATGTTTGGAGAAAGGGCAGTACCGGCAGAAGAAACAACACGTGTGTTCTCATGCATGGCTGCCTTGAAGGGGCTTTAATTTGAACTTAATGATTATGAGGTATTTGCTTACAAATCAATTGAACAACAGAATGGGAGAGATTATGTTCAAAAAAATCTGTTTATGTTTAAAAAATCTGATTATCATAGGTAAGAAGTTTCATTTCTTAAGAAAATAAAAACACATCGGTTTTGCAAATAATACCAGAGTGAAATTATTCTAAGGTCACCTCTTAGGCAAAGAATCTTAAGCACTTTTTATTTTCCAGATGGAAAAAAAGTGCCGATACACCCAACATTCTTCTCTATGCCTAAGAGATTAATTTATCACCACTCCGGGTAATATCAGTGAAAGTCATTCTGAGGTTAATCAAAAATTTTAATGCAAGGAATATATGGCATGGGAATACTGGTATATACAGGCAATGATTAACTAAAAAGTTTTCTTTATACATAAGGTAACTAAACTGTCCATTAAAAACTTGTTTAAAAAAAGCTGAAAACTTGGCAAATTCTTTTATTTAAATGAAGTTGATGTTAGTTGTCTTCAGTACTAATACATTTATCTATTATACTGCATCAAAGAAATTCTCTCTGAATATATTCATTTTTACAAGTTTAAAGTGGAAAAATAGACCTTAAAAAGCTGCATATGCTTAAGTGTACAGTTTAATGTTTTGTCGGATGTAAACATCCATGAAACCATCACCATAATCAGTACTGTGAACCCGTCTGTCACCCACCAGAGTTTCTTCTTGCCCCTTTATGAGTCCTCCATCCACAGACAGCTACTAATTCACTTTCTGTCACTATAGATTCTGTTATAAGATTTTATGTAAATGGAGTAATCCAATATCTATTCTATTTTTTCTGACTTCTTTCACTCAGCATAATTATTTTGAGATTCATCTATGTTTTTGTGTGTATCAGTATTTTATTCTCTTCTATTATTATTTATTCCTTTAACTTATTCTTACTTACTCCAGATATTCCTATTTATTTATTTAATTTCATTGTTTGGATATACCAGAGTTTGTTTACCCATTTACCTGCTGATGCTTGTTTAAGATGTTTCCAGTTTTTAATTTTTATTCATAAAGCTGCTGTGAACATTACGTACAAATCTTTGTATAAACATATGATTTCTTTTCTCTTGAGTCATAGTTAAGCATATGTTTAAATTTTTAAGAAACCGCCAGTTTTCCAAAGCAGCTGTCCTCTTTCACATCGCCACCAGCAGTGTATGAGATTTCTGGCTCCTACCTACCCTCTCAATGCTTGGTCCAGTCAACTCTTTTCAGTTTTAGCCATTCTGATGTGTGTGAAGTGATATCTCATTGTGGTTTTGATGTGCATTCCCCTTGTGGATAGCAATGTTGTACTTCTTTTCATGTTTTTATTTGGCAACCATATTTCTTCTTTTTTTTTTTAATAAATTTATTTATTTTAGTTGGGGGCTAGTTACTTTACAATATTGTAGTAGTTTTTGCTATACATTGACATGAATCAGCCATGGGTTTACATGTGTTCCCCATATATTTCTTCTTTAGTGAAGTGTCTATTCAAATTTTATTGGTTTCCATTGGATTGTTTCTCTCGTTAATTAGTCATGAGTTCTTCATATAGCTTAGACACAATTCCTTTGCTAGATATATATCTTGCAAATATTTTTGCCTAGGCTGTGGCTTGACTTACTGTTTTTGTAACTGTGTTGTTTGAAGAGCAAAACTTTAAAATTTTGATATAGTGTCATTTACTGATTTTTCCTTTTGGGTTTTGCACTTTCAGTGTTGTGTTTTAAACTCTGCCAAGTTCAAAGTCACCAAGATTTTCTCCTATGTTTTCTTCTAGAAGTTTTATAGCTTTAGCTCTGACATTTAGGATAGTGAGCCATACTGTGTTAAATTTTATACATATCGGTTAAGGGTCAAAGTGAATTTTATTTCATTTATTTCATAAGTCCACCATTTGTTCCATCACAACCTCAGTGGACTATAGTTTCCTCATTTATAAAATGGACTTACATTTTCCATCTCAAAGTTTGTTGTGTACACTAAATAAGACAATATATGTACAGTGACTAGAACCTGATAGGCACTTAATAAACATAATTTCCTTCCTCTAACCACCCCCCAAAAAAAGAACCTTAAAAAAAACTGTGGAATACTACTTACTGTGTATTAGAAAATGACTTATCACTTAGTACAGTATTTAAATAAATAAAAATATGAGCAAAGAATTCATAGACGCTTGAAAGTTTGGTGCTAGAAAGATTTTTCTTTTATTTTTTTTCAGTTAGTGGAAGGTGAAATCAAAACCTTTTTTTTTTTAATTAGTTTATTTATCTATTTTTTAACTTTACAATATTGTATTGGTTTTGCCATACACTGACATGAATCCACCATGGGTGTACATGTGTTCCCCATCCTGAACCCCCCTTCCACCTCCCTCTCCATCCCATCCCTCCAGCTCATCCCAGTGCACCAGCCCCTAGCACCCTGTATCATGCATTGAAACTGGACTGGCGATTCATTTCACATATGATAATTTACATGCTTCAGTGCCATTCTTCCATATCATTCCACCCTCACCCTCTCCCATAGAGTCCATAATACTGTTCTATTTATCTGTGTCTCTTTTGATGTCTTGCATACAGGGTTATCTTTACTGATTAACTAAATACCACATATATGAGTTAGTATAGATGCCCATCAGCAGATGAATGGATAAGGAAGCTGTGGTACATATACACAATGGAATATTATGCAGCCATTAAAAAGAATACATAGGAATCAGTTCTAATGAGGTGGATGAAACTGGAGTCTATTATACAGAGTGAAGTAAGCCAGATAGAAAGATTTTTCAAAGATTATTTCATTCAACCCTCTCCTTTCAGATGAAGGACATGAAACCTGAGGGCTGACATGACTCACACAAGGTCATTGGCCAAGATGGTCAGAGATGGGCTAGAACCCAGTCTCTTAGCCTCATCTCAACACTCACTCATCTCACTCATCATTACTTAATTGAAGGGTGGGCTGTGAACAAATTTTTCAGAGGGAAAAATCACCACATACATTGAATTAGAATAGTTTTAAAAGAGACACATAGTAATTTCCTCACAAAATTATTACTAATTACATCTAGTAGTCTGAAAGCGCTAACACATAATCTTCTATCCAACAAAACTGAATTCTTTATAGGTTGTTATTAAAAGATTTTGGAATAAGTGTTAGGAGTAAATTCATAACATTATTGAGGGCTTTTTAAATGAGTGATAAAAGCAAAGTATTTATATATTTGGCTATGTGAAAATTAAATTTTCTGCCTAGCAGAAGACTTCATAAATTAGAATTTTAAAAACTGAGATGACTCAGAAAAGAGTGGTAAGCTATATTAACAGGCAGTGAATTGATATACTTGATACATGATGAGCTGTCACAAATCAGCAGGGAGAACATGAATTCCCCAGCAGAAAATAGGCAAGTGTGTCTCAGACAAGCACACATGACCATTAAGCAGAAGGAAGGAGTCTCAACCCACTAACATTTAAAGATCACATCTGAAAACAATGAGATACATATTTACCTTAGAGACTGCAAAGGATTAAAAAGAGTAACAACACCCTACACCTTGGTGAGGATGTGGAAAAAAGGGCCCCTTTCATATATGCTGTTGCTATGAGCCTAGTATTGACACAACTTTCCTGGAGGGCAATTTGGTCATTTCTATGAAGAACTCCATAAAATGATTAACCCAGAAATGCCATTGCCATGAATTTATCTTATATGCCTACCTAAGTGCCCATTTTTATTAAGAAGTACATTATAGACTGCAATATCAAAAACAGAAACCATCAAAATGTCCACTCATCAATGAACAGTGTAAAAATAATAGAGAGAATGATGTGTTCATATGGAATGCTCTGTTTTTCTCAAAAGAATAAGCTTGCTTTAAATGTACCACCTCAAAAAGTGCCAATGACATGTTAAGTGAAAAGACAAATTGTTAAGTAAGGTGTACAGAATGATCCTACTTTGTTAATTCAGGAAAGGGGGAAATAGGTGTTTGAATATGCATGGAAAGAAGCTTTACTAGGACTCTTTAGAGAAAAGTTTCGGAAAAAGGAGAGTGTAACCTAAGCCAGAAGGAATGGTTTGGCTCCCATCACTGGGAACACACAGATGGAGCAGGCCCAAGGGGTAGCTGAAGTTGGGGGCTCAGGTAATGTCCTCATCGTCTCCCCCAACTGATTCCACCTCCCTCCTTGTTTTATCATCACTCTTTTTTATCCCAGCTGCCTCCCTCATGGAGCTCAAAAATACGGCCGCTGGCTAACTTTGGGCATCCCTGGTGGCTCAGTGGTGAAAGAATCCACCTGCAAATTCAGGAGACCTGAGTTCAATCCCTGGGTCAGGAAGATCCCCTGGAGAAGGAAATGACAACCCACTCCAGTGTTCCTGCCTGGGAAATCCCAGGACAGAGGAGCTTGGTGAGCTACAGTCCATGGGGTCGCAAAGAGTGAGACAGGACTGAGCAACTAAACAATAACAACCAGCCAACTTCAGATCTTCCCGATAGATTGGCCTGAAAGAATAAGAGAGTTTCCTGCTAGCTCTCAAAGGAATCCCAGCTAAGACTCTGACATTTACATCCCATTTCTGCTAAGCATCAAGCCCTTTCCTGAAGCAATGACTTGGGTCTGCGGCCAGTGTTCATTCTCATGGCAGCTGAAGCTCCTGATGCCATCTCTGGGAGCAGTGGGAGCACAAGAGTGGGGGCACACACCGCAGGCCAGTGATTCCCCATAGCAAGGAATCCTACTGAGCAGCCAGTGTCTACTACATGCTGGACACCTTTCATAACAACAACGTCAGGAAGCGGGTTACTCTCGTAACTGAAACATGCAGAGATTGGGACTACAGGAAATGGTATAAAAAATAAGCAGCAAACCAGGAGTCCCACATCATCCCTTATCAGATTCCCTTTTCAAGATTTAAAAGAACAAAGAGACACATACACACTTGCATATTTTTCCATTATTTTGTCAAAATGTGGCATAGGTCTTTCTTGGCAGCAAAGTAGTTAATTTCTTCTGGAAAGATGCTGGGGAATGAATTTTTATTGAAGAGGCTGATTCAACCTTTTCCCAGAGCAGAGACTCAGACTTTGTGAGATGGGGGAGGGGGTGCTCAGGCCCGGCTGAGTGCTGAGCCGGCTCTGTGTGAGCTTGTCCTGGAGGCCCCTCGGGGCAGGAAGACTAGAGGGCAAGGCCAGCCCCAGGCTTTCTGACAGCTTCTGAGCAGGCTGTAAATGTCCCCGGAATCGATTTTTCTCTCCAGAAAGCAGTCAGTGCCCTCTGTCACACTTGCTGCTGACTGTCTTCTCCCTGCCACGCCTCCCTCCCCCTAACAGCTATGTCGAAGAGAAACCAGAAATGCAAAGCCTCTCAGTTGAAGTTGTTAGTTTGGATTCCACAAATCCTGCATTTGAAAGAAATCACATAGGAGCTCTAGTGAAGTTTCTGTATTTATTACCTCTGAATAAATGGTTTATTTTGCAAATTACAGGGTAAATAAGATTGTAGGAGAGTGGGGAAGCTACTTCACTTCAAGCACCCTTCACTATTTCAGAAACATCCATCAATCGGTAATCAACTGATAAACCTGTGACTAATTATAAATCACTGCTGTCTAATTTTTTTTTAAAAATTCTCTTCTACTGGAAACTATAGCCTGATTCCTCATTTCTGTGAATATCCTCAAAAGTAATTAAACAAAGTGAAGTTCAGAATGTTTTACTAATTCAGATTACAGGAGAGATTTTTATTGTATTATAGTTAAGACCCTGATGTGAGATGTCTGATATCAGATGTGCTATCTGGCATAGTTACAGTGGTTAAGACTCCTTTTTGAAAGGTTTACCAACTTTCATGTATATATAGATATAAACACACACATATATACATAATTTTATTTATTTATTTTTTAGCTGTGCTCGGTCTTCATTGCTGCATAGGCTTTTCTCTGGGGAAGTGGGGGCTACTCTCTCGTTGCGATTCGAGGGCTTCTCACTGCAGTGGCTTCTCTTGTTTAAGAGCACGGTCTCTAGGGCGAGTGGGCTTCAGAAGTTGCAGCATGTGGGCTCTGTAGTTGCAATTCCCGGACCCTTGAGCACAGGCTCAACAGTTGTGGGACACCGGCTCAGTTGCTCTGCAGCATGTGGGATCCTCCAGGACCAGGGATTGAACCTGTGTCTCCTGCACTGGCAGGCGGATTCTTTACCACTGAGCCATCAGTGAAGCCCTAATTAAGACTTTTGAGTCAGGGCTGATTCAAGTTCAGGTTCTATCATTTAATGCCATCTTGGGCAAGTTGCTTGCTTCTTTGAGCCTCCGCTTTCTCATCTGTATAATTGGATAACCATACCGGCCTTATGGAATTACTGTGAGAATTCAGTGGGAAGCTTGGGACATAGTAATCCATCAATAAATACAGTAAGTCCCCTACATACGAATGAGTTCCATTCCAAGAGGGTATTTTAAGCCCAATTTGTTCACAGCAACAAAGTCAGCCTAGGCACCCAATAATTGGCTATATAGTGCTGTACTGTAATACTGTATAAGAACAAGCGATGTCTACCATCTTTTCACCTCATCCAACTCAATTATTTCACTGTTGTTTCCATTATTGTCACTTGGCACTTCTTAGCAGTAGCAGCTACATCATCTCTACTTTTACACTTGCTTCCAGATATCTTGGGCTGAAATAAAGATACTGAAATACTGCGCTCTATATAGTACTTTATCCAGTAGTCATGTATGGATGTGAGAGCTGAACCATAAAGAAGACTGAGTGCAGAAGAATTGATGCTTTTGAACTGTGGTGCTGGAGAAGACCCTTAAGGGTCCATTGGGCAGCAAGGAGATCAAACCAGTCAATCCTAAAGGAAATCAACACTGAATATTCATTGGAAGGACTGATGCTGAAGCTGATGCTCCAATACTTTGGCCATGTGATGCAAAGAACCGACTCATTGGAAAAGACCCTGATGCTGGGAAAGATTGAAGGTGGGAGGAGAAGGGGACGACAGAGGATGAGATGGTTGGATGGCATCATCGACTCAGTGAGTTTGAGCAAACTCCGGGAGATAGTGAAGGACAGGAAAGCGTGGCATGCTGCAGTCCATGGGGTCACAAACAGTTGGACACAACTGAGCAGCTGAACAATACAGTACTGTACAGTAAGCATACATGTGACAACGTCTGCCAGGCAGGCGAACTAACTTACGTGAATGAATATGCAAATGCATGTTCACATCTTTGAAAGTTTGCAACTTGAAGGCTCGTATATAGGGGACTTTCTGTATTAACTTGAGTTTTTAATCTTTTTAGTCATATGTTGTGTTTTAAATGTAACTGACTCCCCTAGGTTCCCAGGACATTTCCTTTTCAAAGTTTTGGTTTAGTGAGAACAGAATAGGGCTGGCCCTAAGCACATGTTGGCCAAGTGGTTCAACTGTTCAGTACAACAGGTCATGTAGTATCTGAGGGGAGGAAGTCTGTCATCTGAATCATTATGTCAACTGTTCAGTTCATTGATTTTGTAGGATTTGTGGATTCTTTCCTCAAGAGAACAACCTTCCCTGCTATGTTTTACCTTTCCACTAGCAAACAAAGGAACAAATAAACAAATAAACAGGCAATCAAAATTCTTCTCCTCCATAGAGTTAGGCAGTATTTTGATCTATTCAGCCTTGGAGAAGTTCACCAGCATAGATGGTTTCCATTTTGACAACATCCTAGTGTATAGCACATGCAAGCAGTGTTTACCCACAGACCCAATTTCCCAGCTGAGTGGTGAGATGGGAAATTGTGAGGCAGGTCAAGCAACTGTAATTTTGAAGTACAGAGATTGGCTCTTCAAATGAAACATTCCACTAAAAGTTTACAGAAAGCTCACTAATACTCTTTGCATTTGAAAAATCATCTCTTTTCTTCTTTTTCCTTCTGTTTGTTTTGGGTTTACTCTTCCATTTCTAGTTTCCTAAGGTGGAAGGTTAGTTATTGATTTGAGGTCTTTCTTTTTAAATATAGGTCTTTAGAGCTATAAAATCTTCTTCTAAGCACTGACTTAGCTGTCTCTCATAGTTTTCAACATGATGTATACTTTTTCAAAACAGTTTCTACTTTCCCTTGACCCCACTGGCTTTTTGGGAAAATGTGTTTTAAAATTTTCCATCTAGTTGTGAATTTTCCAAATCTTCTCCTAATATTTTTTCTGCTTTAATTACACTGCAGTCAGAGAATATGCTGTGTATGACTTCAGTCCTCTCTAAAGTATTGAGACTTGTTTATGGCTAACATATGGTCTATCCTGGAGACTGTTCCATGTGACTTTGAGAAGAATGTGCATTTTGTTGCTATTGATTGGAATGTTCTATAGATGTCTGGTAGGTCTAGTTAGTTAGTTTATAGTGTTGGTCAAGTCTTCCATTTTGGTATTGACCTTCTGCCTATTCTCTCCTTTATTGGAAGTGGAATGTTGAGGCCTCCCCAGCTATGATTATTGAATTTTCTATTTCACCCTTCAGTTCTGTCTGTATTTGCTTATGTGCTTTGGTGTTCTACTGTCAGATGCATTTATGTTTATAATTGTTATATCTTCCTGACAGATTGACCATAGATTAAAACTTTTATACTATTTTTTATCCCTGTTAACAGTCTTTGTCTTAAAGTCTATTTTTTCTGATATTAATATAGCTACTTCAGCTCTGCATTTGTTATTGCTTGCATGGTATATTTTTTCCATCTTTTTTGCCTTCAGTCTGTTTGTATTCTTGAATATAAAGTATGTTTTTTGTAGGCACAAGTAGTTGGATATTTTTTTAAACCCATTCTACCAATCTCTAGCTTTTAAGTGTTTAATCTATTTACATTTAACATAATTACTGACAAATTAAGATTTACAGTTGCCACTTTTTATTTTTTTTCTATGTCTGATCTTATATATTCCTTGCTCAATCTATCACTGCCTTCTTTTGTATTAAATAGATGTTTTTAGTGTGCCATTGTTGTTTATTTTACTATATTTTGGGAGTTAGTTTCTTAGTGGTTGTCCTGAGGATTACAATAAACATCTTAACTTAAAATAGTCTAGTTTAGGTTAATACCAGCCTAATTTTAACAGCATAAAACTTTGCTCCAATACAGCTCCATTTCAACTCTCAACCCTTCCTGGGTCAGAACAGCTTTTGGAGGGATACTCATTGTCTCCTTTCTGCTGTTTACCATTGGTTATGTCTCACTTTAACTAATGGGTATGTCTTAAAGAATTCCTAATTTGTAGTTAGGGGTTAAATGAAGGGATAAAGTAACCACGTTGCTAGTTAAGCAGGGAACATGACACCTCCATTTCACACAGGAGGTTTTGAAGGAGGCATCCGCATTCACTGGGCATTCTCAGTTTTCATTTGGCAGCTCACAAAATGATTTTATGTGCAACTGTAAAACTGTTTCCCACAGTGCTTTAAACAAACTATAATGCATTTTCAAATACAAAGGGCTATAGGGAGATTTCCTGACAGGCTTGAATAAAGGTGGGAATTTCCATTTTTTATGAGATTTTTAAGCACTGAGTCTAAGGCAGCAGCAGCTCACTCTTGCTAGCTATGAGTGCACTGTGTAATTCCCAAGCTGAGGAGGGCAAATGAGCATTGTAGAGAATGCAAATTGAAAAAAAGAAATACATTTACAATTCATGTGTCACAGAAACAATTGTTCAAGTTTTATCATCAGGAGATGAGAAAGGCAAATCAACATATATATATGTTTATAGCCATACATTTATATAATGTATAGCACATTTCTTTGTATTTCAATGATATTTGGCCATGGGCTGTAATAGAAAGTGTGGCTGGTATATAGTAGTTTCTATATGGTCTTTCAAATCATGTGTATCAGTACAATTCAAAATAGCTTGCTTATTTGCTTGATTGGTGCTGATGTTAGGTGGATCTGAACTTGAGTCATGGTGTTGCCACTTACTCCTGTGTGACTTGGTACTTCATCTCTCAATCATTTAATCTCTTTATGCCTCAATTTCTTCAACTAAAACAAAAGACTTAAGTTTGGTACCCACCTCATGGGGCTATTGAGAGGATAAATCAATGGGATTAGTTACTGCTAATAATATGTGCTAATTAAAAATAATAATAGAAACGATTTTGAGCACCTGCTACGTGCAAACTAATGTAAATGGTTTGATAAGTGGTAGATGGAATATACTGAATCCATGTGATTCAAATATGCTTCAAGGTAAGTCTGAGAAACAAGAAGTAATGACATAAAGAATGCTGACATAGAGCAAATCTCAGTGGAATTTCTAGGGGAATTGGGAGCAATAGGATTAAAGTAGAAATTGCATTGGCATTGTAATGTATCTACTTACCATTTCAACATAGCTATTTTTGGGGGGCAATTTTTCACTACACTTGTACTTTCTTCAATACCCTAAGAAGTTCTATTAATATCGATCGGTCTTTGAGTTCAATAATAAATTATCTTCATTTTGACAATTAAAGGTATTTTTAAATTATATATATAAATCATATAATGTAAAATAATATAAAGTAATTAATATAAAATAGATATGAGTAAAGTAAATTATGTTTTAAATGGTTCTGAATGAACTTTACACTTTCTAGTCATCACATTTCATTCATTTCACTTCTTACTTAAACAATATTTCTGTCTATTATCTGTCAACTCAGATCCTATCCTGTCTTTTAGAATCATCACCAATACCACTTCTTCTCTGACACTTTTTGACAAATCTGGCTTTTCAGCTGGAACTTAGAGCTCAGCAAGGTTTATACTTTTTTTTTCAGAGATGGAAAAGTGGCCATTTAGAAGTAGTTTTTGGTTTGTCTCTACAGTAAGAGGAAAAATTCACCTTTATAGGAAGAGTTTTTACTTGGAGAAAGCACTCTAACATGCTTTTTGGTGATGCAGAAGTAAAGCCAAAATGCTACTCTGGAATGGGGACACTAGGGGCCATAAGTAGCCAAACTACCTTGCACAAAGATGTCAATATTTACTTTACCATGGAAAGAGTTACATCTCCAATAAATTAGCTTTTGCCACAATAATGGTGCACAACAAAAACCCTCAAAATGCAGTGACTGAAACAGAAGTTGTTTTGTTTTTTTTTTTCCACAGATCTGAGTCAGCTGGGTTGGATTTGCTTCACACTGCAGATCTGCCACTCTGGGTCTTTCCCTTGTGTCTTTCATCTTCTCTAGTCCCATTGGGCTCGTCTGGATACATTCTTATGGTGATGGCAAAGGCACATCAAGCGGCAAGCCCAACCATATGAACACTTTCCAAGCTGATTTTTGCATTGCAGCTGCTAACATCCTTCAACTCCAAACAAAACACATGGAGGACCCCAAGTCAAGAGGCAGGGACTTTAATAAGAGGGAATGCAAAGCTATAAGGCAGAGGGTATGGATAAAGGAAGAGGCGAAGAACTGGGTCCAATAACTCAATCTATCAGACACTGCCATGAAGAAAGACATCAGTTGAAATTGAGGGAAGGGTTTGGGATTTGGAATTCCACTTGCTGGACCAGGGAAAGGAAAACAGAAGGCGAACAATCTTCACAGTGTAGGAACAGGCAGTAATTGATGAGAGAGTTGGCTGTGGCCATTTTGTGATACTCAAGTTGCTTGGTAGGGTTCCTTAAGTGTTACTGCATGATAGTAGCTGAGTTGGGAAAGTTGAGACAGGCCCATGAACAAAGCAAAGTCAGGAACATTGAACTGGCAATCCAGTTTTGGAATGATTGTAGAATCCGTCTACAATACGATGCATGGCCATGAAGGCAAGCAACAATGAGAGGGAATTGTGGGAAATACGAGTTTTCCTCCAGGGTTTTTAGAAATAGTCTTTGTGGGCAGCCCTGGAGAACAGTGAACTTTCTGCTAATATTGGCACGTAGAGTCTGCTCTTTGAGATATCACAGTTGTGTAATAACTGTGAAGCAAGATATAATTAAGTCTGCCTGATTCAAGCAGGTTTACCAGTGATATTATTAATTATAACTTGTCTGTTTTAGATTAGACTAGGTTTTGGTTCACTTCCTGGACCTCTTAGCCCAAACTCGTTTATTTAGATACAAAAGTTACATTTTCCTGTAGGCTTAAGTCATACATCTCATGATCACTTATATCTCTGGTCATTTACTCAGCCCATACTTAGGAAACCTAAGCTATATACAAGATAAACAGCTGTGTAAAACAAAGTTTCTAATTTTAAATTATCACTGCAAATAAAGTGATAACACGATAAGACAGATGATACAAAGTCTATAAATATTTTGAAGAGAGAGGCACTATTCAGTGAAAATCTTGACCTATAAAAGTCTAAAACAAACCTGATCACGGTAACAAATCTCTTAATGTTTTTAAATGGACTGTGACAACCAGTAAGTAGCTGGCTCAGCATTCAGAATGTTAAGTACGTAAGCTAAACATATATCATCTAAATGTTAGAATCCATCATGGGACTCCCAATGAATAATATACCACAGAAACTCAAAGCAATTAAATATGCCCATTCGCTTATGTGTGCGAATGGAATGGTTTCTTCAGTCTTGCCGTCTTCCCAACTCAGGGATCAAACCTGCATCTCTTACATCTCCAGCATTGGCAGACAGGTTCTTTACCACTAGGGCCATCTGGGAAGCCCCCATTCACTTATATATTTGTTCAGAAAGTAATCACAGAGCTCTTATTATGTGCCAGACACTCACCAAGGAAATAGCAATGAGCAAAGCAGACCGGAGTTCTGTCTTCCTTCCAGTTGGCTGAGAGAGGAGAGACAAAAATCAGCCAACAAACAAATAAAATGAACAAATCCATCCTAGAAAAAACAAATCCTTTATTCTGATCAAGACATGTCCCAGCATCTCTACCCATCCTCAAGTCAATGAACTTACTACTTGGACTGTGGCTGGATGCTCCCTCTTTGCGTTCCTCGCTCACAGATACAGCTCATCTTCAACCTTGCCCAGACACGCCTGCAGCTTGTTTCCTTTTGTGTTTCCTGAACTGTATTTCCTCTGCTCTTGCCAAATAAACTCAATTTCTGGTTATTTCAAGCTTGTCTCAGTTTACCTCTTTATTTAGGTTGCCTCTGGATAAATGAGGCTTCCCTGATGGCTGCCTGCTAATGCAGGAGACCCAGGTTTGATCCCTGGGTTGGGAGGATCCCCCGGATAAATGATTTTAAACTTTTCGTAGTGCCTTGAACAAAGTGGGCATTCTACAAATAGTCGTTAAAGGAATGAATGAATGATTGATTACATAATTCCATAGCTCAGTGAAGAAATGCTCAAATAAAACATAGGACAGTAATAAATAACTCCAAATGTTATCAATTGTTCAAGATTTATTTTTGCAACCTAAGGGTATGGTCATACTAGTTTCTGTCTTATACCAGATTCCCTGGCTTCATCCCACTATTTAGGGCCAACTCCATTAAGCTGAAACAGGAGGTTTAAACTAAAACATGTTAAATGAAAATCCATAGCACTTTAAGGGGGTTCCCTAGTGGCTCAGATGGTAAAGAATCTGCTTGCAATGCAGGAGACCTGAGTTCGATCCCTGGATCGGGAAGATTCCCTGGAGAAGGGAATGGCAACTCACTCCAGTATTCTTGCCTGGACAATTCCATGGACAGAGGAGCCTGGCAAGCTACAGTCCATGGGGTCGAAAAGAGTTGGACATGAGTGAGAGACTAATGCATAGCACTTTAAAGAAAAGTCCTTTCTCTGGCAGGCAAACAATTTAAGAGTGTTAATTGGAACAAATTTTATATTGCAATCTTTTGTCACATTATAAAATAATCCCTAACCAACTGCAGGGATTCTGTCACCGAGAAGTCATTGCTGTTGGCAAAATTTTGGTGAAAAGAGAACACTAGTTGTGTTCTATTGTTTAAGGGAATTGAATTGAGTCTCGCATGTGTGTAAAAAGATGACAGATTCTAAAAAAATGTATGTACAGTTTAAAACTCAGTTATTCCCAACTGAAGTTGGCAAAATGGTAGCCTAAGGGATTAGTCAATTTGTAATCTACCATTCACAGATGCATTAACTGTATAAAGAAAAGGCATAATCTTAACGTGTAGGACTTCCCTGGTGACTCAGACGGTACAGCGTCTGCCTACAATGTGGGAGACCCGGGTTCAATTCCTGGGTTGGGAAGATCTCCTGGAGAAGGAAATGGCAACCCACTCCAGTACTCTTGCCTGAAAAACCCCATGGACAGAGGAGCCTGGTTGGCTACAGTCCATGGGGTTGCAAAGAGTCAGACACGACTGAACGACTTCACTTTCGCTTTCTCTTAATGTGTTAGATCCCAATAAGTTTTGAATATTGATTTAATACCAGATCCTCTGATTGCAATTCAACCAAGTTAGAATTCTATACCAGTGTCCTCCTGCTCTCAAGAGCCAATTGTTCAATTTTCAGGAATTTTGTGAACCAGTTGTGAAAACACCTATTATTATTAACAAGATTATAAAAACTTACAGATAAACATAAAGGAAATAAGTATTCAAAACTCATCATCATTTCCTAGTAATTTGATTGTATTTTACTGTTATTTATGCTCTTGAGGTTATTTATGTCTATTGTATCTGGAAGAAATATATATATCTATGTACACACACAGGCTTTCCTGATAGCTCAGTTGATAAAGAATCTGCCTGCAATGCAGGAGACCCCAGTTGGATTCCTGGGTCGGAAATATGGGTAGATCCCCTGGAGAAGGGATAGGCTACCCACTCCAGTATTCTTGGGCTTCCCTTGTGGCTCAGCTGGTAAAGAATTCGCCTGCAATGCAGGAGACCTGGGTTTGATCCCCGGGTTGGAAGATCCCCTGGAGAAGGGAAAGACTACCCACTCAAGTATTCTGGCCTGGAGAAACCCATGGACTGTATAGTCTATGGGGTCGCAAAGAGTTGGACACGACTGAGCGACTTTCACACTATTCATTATGTGTGTATACATACTTGTGTGTGTGTGTGTGTGTGTGTGTGTGTGTGTGTGTGTGTGTGTAATGGGATGTTAATGAACAGCTTTTTAAATTCCATGTTCAGTGATGTCACCCTGACAGTGGCCATGGTGGGAGGATTTATCCCATGGAAATTAGACAACACTATAAGTCAGGGCTTAATTTATTATTGTTTTCTTGATTGTCCAGACAGAGAAAGTGATGGAGAAGTAATGACATACAATAAACTTAAAAGTGTGTCCAAGAAGTGTATTGGAGAGCCAGTTGGTAGACCCTTACCAGTACTCTCTGAAGCTGAAGCTAGGGATTCGGATTTTGGGTGCATTAACCTAGAAGTCCTATGCCCTGTGTCAGGGTCCATTCTGTAACAGTGAAGGTCCTGACCTTGGGATAGAAGACCACGCTTGGTTGGGAGTTAGTATTCATCAGAGCTCATCTTCTCTTATAATTAAATGTTAAGCCTGTTCCTCAGCTTTTTATATCTTTCCACTGCAGGAAATGGGAGATTCTTCGTATGCTACCAGGAAGACTCCCTTTGGCTTTCAAACTTGACTTTTAATTGCTGAGTAATTGCTGTTAGCATGTTTTAAAAAATCTTTTCCCAGAGTGTTAACTGATCTTAGCAATAAATCACCACTCAATTCCAAAGTCCTTATAGATATGATTTCTCCCATACTTCTCAAATGCCTCTACAATGTACCAACTAATGCCTTTTTTTTTACTAGCATACAATCCTGATTTACCACCAATAAATTGCTACCTAGTGTGAGGGACATGCCACATACCATCCATGTTGGAGTCCTCATTGCCTATCGGTTGGCAGGTGGTTCACCTCCAACATCCCATTTAAGCATCTGTTTTCTCAGTGCCACTCCTGAGTCATCTCAGGTTGGGTCTCCCTGGAAGCAGACTATGAGACAGAGCTTAGCAGTGTGTGTGTGTGCTCAGTCACTTCAGTCTGACTCTGTGTGACCCTCTGGACCGTAACCCACCAGGCTCCTCTCTGTCCATGGGATTCTCCAGGCAAGAATGCTGGAGTGGGTTGCCATGCCCTCCTCTGGGAGATATTCCTGACCCAGAGATTGAACCCAGGTCTCCTGTATCTCCTGCGTTGCAGGCTGATTCTTTACCCACTGAGCCAACTGGGAAGCCCCAGGTTTAGCAGCATGTGTCGCTCAGTCATGTTTGACTCTTTGTGATCCCATGGACTGTAGCTCACCAGACAGCATGTCAAATAGGAAATGTTCCTGAAATACACACCTGTGGAAAGGAGAGGAAGGAAGCAGAACTGGGCAAAAGGAAAACCTGAACACTGATGTAGTCTTAAGGAAGGCTTCAGCCAACCACATGGAGAGGTCTGGAACTTGGGTGGTCCTTCACAGTAGTCCCAAAGTGGGCACGGCATACAGGCCTTTCTCCCCTGCACTGATCAGTCTTACCAGATGGGAAGAAGAAGTGACCCCATGCAATTGTCTAAGCTGTAGGCAATCTCCCATGAGGTCTCTCCATTGCAGGACTTCCAGTAGTCTTCATCCCCGAAGCATGCGCCTACTACAGTGCCCACTATGTGCCACCATGTACACTGTTCTAGATCTGGGGGTATGAGCAATAAAGGAATCAACAGGAAAACCTGTGGCATGTCAAGTGGTGATGAATGTTATAGGGAGAAATAAAGCAGTGTCACTCAGCTCCAGTCACACTACATCCGTGATGTTCTTCAAGCCCACACTGTGCTTCCATTCTGAAATCTTTGCTGTTTCCTCCACTTGGAATGTTCTTCCTTCTTGCAACTTAAGACCTCTCTCCCTTTAGGTAGTGGCTCAAATGTCATCTTATCAGCAAATCACTGTCTGACCATTCTATTGAAAATTGCAGTATTCCCCCAACATACATGCATCCTAGCATTCTCTAAATGCCTTTCCTTACCTATCAGTTTTCTCTGTTTTCCTGAAAAAAAAAAAAGAAAAAACTTTACTCAGCTACCCTGGGCTTCTTGGGTGGGTCGGTGGTAAAGAACTCGCCTGCCAATGCAGGAGACATGCGTTCGATTCCTGGGTCGGGAAGATCCCCTGGAGTAGGAAATGGCAACCCACTCCAGTATTCTTGCCTGAGAAATCCCATGGACAGAGGGGCCTTGTGGGCTACAGTCCATAGGGTGGCAAAGAGTCGGACACGACTGAGCAACCAAACAACAGCGACCCTGGCTGCCTATCGCCCCTGTGAAGCCTCAGAAGCCTTACTGAGACCTTAGTAAAATAATTCTTTTCTTTTCCTTTATTTTTCCCAAACAAGTAACACAGCACTGTTCAGGAGGGAGAGTGGCTACTCTGCTGGGTACCCCCATCCCTGACTTCTGCCCCTTTCCTCCCCCACCCTCTCTGCATAATTTTTCTCAACTAGGAGAAAAGAAACTAATAGGAAACTGATTAAAACAGATCAGGAGGAAATGATTTTAAATGGCTACAGAGTGGGGTGCACACACATGACTGGTTCCCTGTGAGCAATTTTACTTTCCTCTTTGGTGGAAATCAGCTTTTTCCTTTGCAAAATCCTCCTAGGTGGGTTGAGCGCTGTTTCTGAGTGCCTCTTGATGAATGCACGTGTTTGCTTAGTGGTTGCCCCTCCTGTCCCCTTGGCTGGATTTGAATGCCTTCATACTTGAAAAGGATCCCTTTTCAATTTGTTCCCCCAGCAGATTTGTAGCAGCATGTGCTCAGGCTCTGAACCGTGGGGTGGGAGAGAAATTTAAGCATACTTTGTACAGTTCGATTTTCCGTGTAAGTTCAAAGCCAACACAATAATTAAGATCTGAGCAAAAGAGAATGGCCAGCCTTTCTATGCTGTGCAGTAATGCATATCACTGTCTTGTCGGTCAGAAAAGACAGGCATTGCCAGCATACAACTACAGGCATGGTCACTGACAAGGGTTGAGTACTTGATGCTTTCTCCAATGCATCATTTTCCTTCCATTTTACTTGCCACTTCCTTTTCACGGCCAACCGTCCATCGTGCCCATTCCAACTCACCACCCTCCATGCCCCAGTTCACAAATTAAAGTGTTTCTGCTGGGAGTTATATATTCTGCTAGATGACAGCGGTTCCCTGCTGGAGTCCATGTAGCTGAAATATCCAGATGGCTGTCATAATTTTTCACTTGACTTTTCAGTGTGTCTGGCTATTCTTTCTCATTTCATCCATCATCAAAACATTTCTGAAAGTCATTTCCTCCAAAGAATGGTAAGGTGAAGCTTCAAGTAAGGGGTTCTACACCAAAGTTAGAAATTATACTTGAACTCAGAGAGCAAGTTTTTCAAAACGAATGTTGACTGAAGTGAGAAGATTAACATACCTTTAAAATGTTTGCATTTTCTCTGTTTATTAAAGTTTCTGAACAAATATTTATCGAACACTTATGATGTGCTGGATATTTTTCTCAGTGCTCAGCATATCACAGTGAAGAAAATGAAGCCTCTAAAACTGTGAGAGCTTACATTTCAGATAGGAATGCTGAGAATAAACACAAATGCAACAAATAAATAAATTACACAGGTTGCTAAGAAACTTCCACTGGACTGGCAGTCCAGTGGTTAAGATTCTACACTTCCACGTTTCAGTCCCTGGTCAGGGAACCAAGATCCCACATGCCCCGTGGTGTGGCCAGAAAAAATAAAATAAAAACTACTGGTTCTCAAACATAAAAAAAGAGTGTGTATTGAATTTTTTAAAAAATGAGAAAACATGATAAGGAGGATCAGGAGAACAGGAGGTGTTGAGGGTGCAATATAAAATAAGGTGCTGGGGCAGGTTTTATTGATGAGGTGACATCCGTATAAAGAGTATTTGCTTTTTCAGGCAAAAGTGACAGCCACCAAAAAGGCCCCGAAGTGGGAATTTGCCAGGCATGTTTGAGGAACAACAAGGAGACTGGTGTGGCTGAAGGGAAGTGAATTTAGGGGAGAGAAGGAGGAAAAAAAAAAAGGCTCAGCTAGGGAACTGGGGTCAGAACACATAGGGCCCCAAAGACCACTGTAAGGATTCTGGCTTTAATCCGGTTGAACTGGGAAGCCCTTAGGAGATTCTGAGCAGAGATGTAATCTGATCAGAATCAGATATAAGAGGGTTACTTGGCTGTTGTGCTGAGAATAGATGTTGGAAGGGATAAGGCTGGAAACCAGGGAAAAGGTTAGGAAGCTGGTCATAGTGATGCGGACCAAGATGGTAGCACAAGTGGTGCTGAGAAATGGTCAAGTTCGGGATGTATGACAAAAGCAGAGGAAGAAATTTTCTGATGAATTGGGTATGCATGCGTGCTAAGTCACTTCAGTCATGTCCAACCCTTTGACACACTATGGACTGTAGCCCACCAACTCTGTCCATGGGATTCTCCAGGCAAGAATACTGGAGGGGGTTGCCATGTCTTCCTCCAGGGGATCTTCCCTACCCAGGGATGGAACCTATGTCTCTTACGTCTCCTGCACTGGCAGGTGGGTTATTTACCAGTACCGCCACCTCGGAAGCCCGAATTAGGTATAGGGCATGAGAAAAATAAAAGTCAAGGATGCTGCCAAAGTTGTGTCTGAGCCCCAGGAAGATTGCGTTGCCATTTAAGTGAGATGGAAACAGCTGTTGGGAATGTAAGTGTGGGTGTCAGGAGCTCAGTTTGGGGCATGTTCACTTTGAGACAACAAGATGACAATGTGGTTGGTAACTATACATGAGCTTGGAGATCAGGGAAGAGGTCTAAGGTGAAGAGATGAGTTTAGGAGTCCTAGGCATTTAAGTGTGGTCCTCCAATGGTTAACACTTCACCTTACAATGCAGAGATTGTGGGTTCGATACCTGGTCAGGGAGCTAAGTCCCACATGCCTCATGGTCAAAAAAGAAAAGAAAAAAAAAGAACATAAAAACTATATTGTAACAAATTCAATAAAGACTTTTAAATGGTCCACCTAAAAAGAATTTTTTAAAAAGTGGTATTTAAAGTCACGACCAAGAAAGTAAGTGTCGATGGAGAAGAAAAGAGGACCACGAACTGAGACATCACGGATCTCAATATAAAGAGATCAGGGAGGAAAAGAAAACCTGTAAGTAAGACTGAGAAGAAGCATCTAGTAAGGCAGAAAGAAATTCAGTGAGGGTGGTGTCCCAGAAGTCAAATGAAGAAAGGTGGAAACAAGTGAGAATCGAGAACTGACCATTGGATTTCACAACAGGGAGATCATTCATGATCTTGATTAGAGCAACTTCAGTGAAATAGTGGAAGGAGGTACACATCTAGTTGGAGAGGGCTCTGGAGAGGAAGGAAGGGCAAGAATCAGAAACGGCAAGTCGAGACATCCCCTTCAACACATGTTGCCAGAAGTACCCAAAGAAATGACGTGACAGCTCATAAAGGAAAGATGGAAGAAGAGCAGCATGTTGGTATGCTACTGGAAATGGTCCAGCGCAGAACTCACATCTTGATAATACAGGCGTCGTTGTTGTTGTGTTGCTAAGTCGTGTCTGGCTCTTTGTAACCCCATGGTCTGCAGCATGCCAGGCTTCCCTGTCCTTCACTGTCTCCCAGATAATATAGGAGAGAGAGAACAATTGCTAAAGCAAGTAGGTGAAAAAGGATGGGAACCAGTGTCCGTGTAGTCAGGAGTCTGGATAGCTCATCTCTGATAGCAAATGGGACAACAGTGTATGAGGGGACAGATGGGAGGGTGGAGCTGTGATTGTGGAAGGTGGAGGGTGGAGATGTGATTAGAGTCAGTGAAAGTTCTCTTCTAATATCTTCAGTTTCTCAGTAAACTAGGATATAATATCCTCAGCTGAGATGATAAAGATGGGGGAAAGATCTTGGAGGTTTGAGGACAGAGAAGATGTCAAATAGGTGGTGAGTAGGTGAGGAAAGGGACTAGAGGGTATAGAAAAGGTACAGTGAGTACTAAGGGTTCACCGCGTGTGTGCTTCTGAATTTAAAGTGAGATCAATCAGCACATTCGTGTTCTTCTCCAGCCATGACAAGTTACCCTCCAGCATAGACAAAGAGCTGTATTTAGGCAACATTACGGCTTAAAACAAACATGACAGAACAACAGAGGGGCAAGGAACCCGAAGGTATGCAGTGACAGTGATTGTTGTGGATGGAATTCAGTTGGGCAAAGAGGAGTCTGGACATGAAGGAGTAAGAGACAGTGAAAAGGTGTTAGAATTGCAGGCCCCAGTGGGGTCAAAGAATTATAGTCAGAATACTAAAGGATAGAGGAGTGTGATGGGGTGGGAAGTGGGAGGGAGGTTCAAGAGGGAAGGTGTGTATATGTGCCGATGGCTGATTCATGTTGATGTATGGCAGAATCCAATACAGTATTGTAAGGCAGCTATCCTCCAATTAAAAAAAAAAAAAAAGAATACTAAAGGGAGTGATCCAGAAAGTCAGAAGATGTTGGTCAGAGCGGGATACATGACACCGGGGGAGTGGGAATGGCATGGCCCGGTAGGGTCTGCCCATGGGAGTGGGCGACTGAAGCAGGGAAAAAGTGTCAGGGATCTGAGTACCCAAGACCCTGGAAAGACCATCCACTGCAGTACTGAAATCACCAAGAAGGTAAAATCTCAAATGGCAAATTAAGGTAAACAAAGTTATGGTAAAACTGTGCGATGAAATATTATGCAATTGTTAAAAACAGAATTGGGGGAAAATATTTAAAGATATGAGGAAATGAAAGAATGCCAAAGGGGAAAAATCTAGGATATATAATTTTGTATGCAGTACATAATTACCTTAAATTATATCTTTACAGATAGAGAAAAGACTAGAAGGAGATAAAATGTCAAGGAGGTTTATCTTGATGTGAAATTTATTTTTTTCTTTGTATCATTTGTGATTTTTCTAAATTTCCTACCCTCTCCCCAAAAAACAAAACAAGAAAAAAGTATGTTAAAAAGATAATACACAAGATAGTAACATTAAATTATAATTCCAGTGCGTTAAGCTTCCTCAGTATTTTTTAAAAAAATTAGTCACAACTCTCAGGTTTCTCACTGTCTCCTAGATGATAGCTTACATAGGTTATGTGAAATATGTCACACTTCTGTGGTTAAAGTTTACATTTTCTTTTATCTTCAGAGAATTTTTTTCATACAATAGTTTGTTTGTTTTTTCTGTTAACTGGGACTCTAGGAATTTGTCCCAATTGGGACAAATTGGGACTCTAGAAATTTCTTCTGAGAGTTCTGTAAATGGCTGTTCACATTTGAAATTATCTTTCCTTCTAGATAGGATAATTATCTTTTACAGAGGATATGGGAGCACATAGTTCTAGTTCTAAAGTTTCAAGCATCTAGATCTGGTGTGGAGTGCCAGAATAGCTATAACTTAGGTCACTTCTGTAGAGCTTCTGTTGTTGAAGGCTAAGTTGGTCTAGGCGTCCAGCAACAGATGAATGGATAAAGACATTGTGGTACATATATACAATGGAACATTACTCAGTCATAAAAAGGAATGAATTTGAATCAGTTGTGTGTGAAGTGGATGAACCTAAGGCTTGTTATACAGAGTAAAGTAAGTCAGAAAGAGAAAAACAAATATCTATTCATGCATATATATGGAATTTAGAGAAACTACAGATGAACCTATTTGCAGAGAAGGAACTGAGATGCAGAGAGACAGAACAGATTTGTGGACACAGCAGGGGAAGGAGAGGGTAGGACAAACTGAGAGAGTAGTGTTGACATATATACACTACCGTGTGTTAAATAGATGGCTAGTAGGAAGCTGCTGGGCTTCCTTGGTGGCTCAGCTGGTAAAGAATCCGCCTGCAACATGGGAGACCTGGGTTTGATCCCTGGGTTGGGAAGATCCCTTGGAGAAGAAAATGGCAACCCACTCCAGTATCCTGGCCTGGAGAATTCCATGAACTGTACGGTCCATGGGGTGGCAAAGAGTTGGACATGACTGAGAGACTTTCACTTGATTGCTTGGGAAGCTGCTATATAACACAGGGAGTCCAGCCTGGTGCTCTGTGACCACCCAGAGGGGTGGGATGGGAGGAGGAGGGAGGCTCAAGAGGGAGGGGACACATATATAATTATTCATTTTTTTTAAGGCAGAAACCAACAGCATTGTAAAGCAGTTATCCTCCAATTACACCTTGTATATATCCTCCATGTACACCCACGGCTGATTCATGCAAATGTATGGCAAAACCACCACAATATTGTAAAGTAATTAGCCTCCGATTAAAATTTTAAAAATGCCATAAAAAAAATTAAAGAGGATAAGTTGGGAGAACAAGGCTTCTATTGGGGAGGGGGCGGTGTCTTTGTTCCTGTAGCTGGGCATTTTTAAAGAGAATGCAGTTCATTTATTAATAAAAATTATAATTAAGTAATTAGCACAAACATACTTATCCCCTACCAGGGACAAGTAAACTTCATGTTTGTGAACTAACTGGTTGTCTTATGTTGTTTCACCTTTACTTCCAGCTTTCCCAGATCATTTCTTTCCTGACCTATTAAGGGTAACTACAGGGGAAAAGAAAAAGACCTGCTTTTGACTCTCAGTAGAATAGATTTCTACCAGCCCTTAGCTTGAACACCCTCTGTAGTCTCATGTTGACAACAGAGGAATAGGTTAGGCAAGATATTCTAAGAAAAGACTTAAGGTCGAACCATATGACATTTTGGAACACATTAATCTCACACCGAAGCAACCTGAGAAACAAATCCCATTTACCATCATAAAGATTTATCTTATTTTTAACATGAAAGGTTAAAGAGGAAAACTGATTTTTACTTTAAAGCAACTTACAATACAACTGAAAGGAGAAAACTAAAAAGAAAATATGACTGAACTTTAACCATCAAAAGTTTGTGTGTCTAATCGTCTCTGCAGAAAAGTCTCTGGGGGTGATTTCGAGAGGAAAAACAAACAAACAAACAAACATTTTCTGAGAGCTGAAAGATACTAGTTTTAAACATGAAGTTTCGTAAGTCATGAGGGCCTAGAGTCACATGGCTATTGCCCTGGCTACTGCACCTTTTAAATCTTTGGCCTGCACGCATGCTCAGTCACTCGGTCATGTCTGACTCTGTGATCCTATGGACTGTGGCCCACCAGGCTCCTCTGTCCATGGAATTCTACAGGCAAGAATATGGAGTGGGTTACCACTCCTTTCTTCAGGGGATCTTCCCGACCCAGGGATCGAACCCGGGTCTCCTGCATTGGCAGGCAGATTCTTTACCACTGAGCCACCAGGGAAGCCCAAGAATAATGGAGTGGGTTGCTATTTCCTACTCCAGGCAATCTTCCCAACCCAGGGATAGAACCCACGTCTCCTTCCTCTCCTGCATTGGCATGCAGATTTTTTTTTAATCACTGCGCCACCTGGGATGCCCCAAATCTTTGGTATCCTCGTTCAAAAACTTAGTGCCTACAGCCTGGGGAGGGAGGAAGATGGAGTGGCTCCCCCTGTAAAATATTACCTGTATCCTGTTTTGTCTTTGTCTCTACCCCTAACCACAAGGTCAAAGCAAATGAAAAGGAAGACTCCTATTTCTACATCAAGTTTATGTAAGACTTTCCATTCAAAAATATGTTTGAGGTGTCTAGGCGACTTATAGCCCTTTTTATAATAATTCCAATTTTTAAAATTCCACTTTTATGGTAGTATGTGTGCTGAGTCACTCAGTCATGTCCAACTCTTTGTGAACCCATGGACTGTATCCCACCAGGATCCTCTGTCCATGGGATTCACCAGGCAAGAATACTGGAGTGGGTTGCCATTTCCAACTCCATAGGATCTTCCTGACCCAGGGTTCAAACCCACATCTCTTATGCCTCCTGCTTTGGAAGGCATGTTCTTTACCAATGTACTGCCTGAGAAGCCCGTTTATGATAGTATAAACAGCCTGAAAGGAGAAAAGACTTGAGGGGTAATAGAGAGCCCAATCTTACAGACTAGGAAAGTACATGATTTTCCTAGTCTGTAAGTACAAGTTCATGAGGCTGAATGAAGACGTCAAAATTAGATTCTCTTGTGTGTGTGTATCTACAGTATAGATTCTCTACACACACACGCACACACACACACACCCCTTCAAAGTCTTGAGATAGCTCTACATTAAGGACTGAAAGAAGTAAAAACTAAAAATTTAGTTATAGTTTCTGGTTAAAACATCTACCCACTATAAACTGTAATTCTTTCTTATTTAAATGGAACATTTCAATTGCATTAGTTCAGACATTTTGTATTCTGAACAATCATAAATGTACAAATATTTCAAAATTATAGACATCCAAAAACTGTTTTTAATATATTAACATTGAATTTTTCTACTTCTTACCATGCCAATTTATGAAATTTCTGTTGATTCTAAAGTAAGAACTTGGCTTCATAGTCCAAAAGTACCAAGAAACTCTGGCCTGCATGATCTAAGATAAGTGGAAGTTTATGCAACTAACATGATTTTGGTAAAAATATACCTTTCTTATTAAAACAGCCCTATAGCTGTATAAAGAAGCTGTATGTTAAAGCTAAAATCAACAACAATAATAGCAAATATTTACTGCATGCCAGAAGCTGTGCCTAATATTTTACCTACATTCTCATTATTTCCAAAAAACCCATGGAGAGAGCTACTGTTCTTATGCTCATTTTTTAAAAAATTTATTTCATTGAAGTATAGTTGGTTTACAATGTTGTGTTAATTTCTGCTGTATAGCAAAATGACCTAGCTATACATATATATGCATTTTTTCACATTCTTTTCTATTATATTTTATCACAGGATATCGACTATAGTTCCCTATGCAATACAGTAGGATCTTTCTGTTTATCCATTCTATATATAATAGTTTGTACCTGCTAGTATTATGTTCATTTTATAGATGGGGGAACTACAAAAATTACAGAATTTGCCAAGATAACAAGCTAGTGAGTAGCAGAATTTGAGATTGGAACCAGGCAGTCTTAACCACTCCTTCAACCAGAGAGCGTAGAACAATTATTGGAAAACTGGAAAAGTATGCTTTTGTGTGGATTGTGTAGAAAGTATTGTGTATTTGATGGCTGATAGCATAATTAGCACCATATATGCTTTGGAAATGTTGCTTGTCAAGCATGGAAAAGTAAAACATTTCTGCATGCTCTCCTGTTCCCAAGACAAATTCTATTAATTTCCACTAACATGTTGATAGTAATAATGAAAAAAGGAAAGATAAACTGTTAGGTTAACAGTCTACACAGGCATGACCCACCAATTTTCCAAAATGATAGTAGAAATGAATGGGTGGATGGACTTTAACCATTGCATGAAAACAACCCAACATGGCTTGTAAATCATTATTGAACTCATTACTCATTGCAGATTATACTTCTCATTATCATGCCACATGTAAAATCTTGGCAAGATTTGCCTGACATCCAAACCAACTCTTTTAACTGTAGCATGCTTCTCCTGTGTCAGCCCGCTGCAGGTATTTCTCTATCACAATGAATAATTACATCAAACAAAGACAAGAAATATTCTAAAGCTGACAAAACCACACATCTGAAATCTGTATTTTCTACCTCTTGGGAAATTAAAATCTACAAGTGCAGGGGCTTCAGTGCCCATGTCTTGGGGCCATTCCAGGTTTATTAAGAAAGATCTTTTCTTTGCAAGCCCACGGATTGCAATAATACAGGAAATTAAACTATATTTATCGACTGGACATCAGCATGCCAGCATGCTTTCTTAACTCTCTGAATCTCCCAACAAAAACAAAAACACTAGCAATCAAAAGGGTGAGCAAGAAATGACAAGTGTTTTGACAGCTCTAGAATACTTTGAGGTATTTTTAGCATATTTCTGAGTCGTATTAGCTTAACCTGTAATAGAATATAAATGAGCCCATATGGCACAGATGTAATTATGTTCCATGCGAGAAATCCCTGTGGTAGGTTGGGGAGGGGGGCCGGGGGAGAATACACCAGCCCCCCCTCCCTCCCCACCCTCTCCCTCTCACCACATGTGCCTTCTGGAGGGCATGATTTACACATCATTTGCATTGAGAAGAAAATGAAGAAACACAATGCTAACAACACGGGACTGAAAAGGGTAAGCAAAAGATTGGGGATCCCTAGGGGTGCTGCTCTCTGTGACTGACATCCAGCTAGGAGTGGAGGCAGCGTCCCCTCGGATCACATTTGATGAAGCGATCTTTTATTATGTGGGCACAGCAATCATAAGGCGTAATTATTATTACTGCAAGAGAATGGGCGACACATCTCTGGGGAAAGCTTCTGTCACAGACACTTTGCTGGCACACGCTGGAAGCAAATGTTCTCCCAAGGATCATTTTCATTCCAACCTGATATTTAGCTGAAGCTTCTTTGACTACCAGTCATGAAACATTAAATATAGATTAGAGCCAGAGAGACGTTGAAAGTTGAAATTCACCGGAGGTGCACGCCTGTGTCCTTGAGAAGCAACGCGAATGCCGTCCAGATGTTGAGCAGTAAGTCAGAAAGGTCCCAAGCTGCACGGAGGCCACAACAGAGGGGAGCGGGGATGTTTAGCATTCCACCAGCCTTCCGTTCCGTTTATTTGTCCGACATCCATTTAGCAGAGAATCCTAACAGACTGTTAGTTGGTAGATGTTGCAAAATGTTCACTGTCCGGAAAGAATGAAGGGACGCTTTGGTGCCAGGGCAGGGAGTAATTGAAAGCACGTAATCGATTTTCCACAGTTTCAAACTGTGATAAGACTAAGGCCGAACAACAGAAACATGTGTTAGCAGTTTTGTCTGTGTTTCTCAATGAATCCACTTAAAAAAAAGAGGAACCCTTGTAACTCGTAGATGGTTAACTGGCTTTGAATATCTCACTCGATATTAACCAAAACTCGCAGTGGAATTTGGAATAAACTGGCCCACTTTGGAACAGTCTGCAGAAGGGCAGCTGTGCTGGGCGAAGCAAAAATCTATCCCCCAGGTGTGCAATGGGGACACCTCTTCCGTTTCCGCCAGGAATCGCGAGAGCCGTGTTTACACTTGAGGCTTTCCACGCGGGTGCCCTCCTCCAGCCCCGACCTCACCCACTTTTGAGAACACGAATCAGAGAGAGGCTCTGATACAAGTTCAAAACGTGTAACTGGCGTGTTCTGGAGCACTCTTGCTTCCTGGCAGTCCCTGGAACCTGGAGCTAGGAAGCCAGTCACCCTAGAGGCAGGAAATGGAGTTAGAGGAGACAAGGAGATGTGTGGTGGGCACGGACAGGAAGTGCGACCCAGAAGCTCCTTGTCATTGAGGGCTGACAGGTGCTGGCTGCAATAAACAAAGGGTTTTTCATTCCCACAGACCTTTAAAAACCGGAAGTACTGGTTAGTTCCTCGGGTCTTTCTGGAAGCAAAGAACTGCATTATATGTTATGATGACCGCCCCGCCCTTTTCCAGCTCTAAGATTTTACCCTTTTATGAAACTACCTCACAGGATTTCTGAGTCTCTCTTCCATCAACAAAAAAAGGCGGGGGGACGGGCAACCAAAAGCTTTGTCTGAAGTTGCACCAGTCACTGGGGGGTCTCTCATCCTTGTGCTTCAGGGCCTAAGGTGGTCATTAACAGTCAGCAAGGCAAGTGCCCTGAGGCACGAGCAAGCGGGAGGGGCAGAGCGCACTCTTACCCTTCAAGCCTCCCTCCCCAGCTCACGATCCAGGCCCCTTCTGCAGTGCCGATCCCCGCGTTTATACTGATGGTGGGGATAGGTTTGTATCGAGTAACCTTGAAGTCACATTTAAACAAATACGATTCACCAAAAAGAGGGGAAACGCCAGTCCCTACCGATCTCTGTTCCATTTCCATTAGAACTCTGGCAAACTGGGCACGAAAAGAATCTCAGGGAATATTGCCAGACTCGATCCAATGGACAGCCCTTCCTATAATAATTGTAGGGTGGGGGGCAAAGGGTGGAATGGGAAATGTTTCACCAGAGAGCAACCCCTTGAGCTGGATCTTAAACATAAACAGGAGTTTCCTAGGGGAATGGGGCGGGAGGTGTGAGGTGCTGAGGAGGACATTCTTGTGGTTGGAAGGGCACAAGTAGAAACATGGAGATTTAGAATCATACCTGGCAGGGAACTGCAAATAGTCTGGTCTGGCTAGCAGGTAGTGGTAAGATAGAGGTGAAAGTGAGAAACTGGACAAATACATAGATGGTGGCCACCCTGAGGTGTCTGCTGCCACTGAAGTGTTCTGAGTGGGGGCAGAGAAAGGACTTCACAGTAGTTGTAAGATCACTTAGATGGGATTACAGCAGCCCAGATGAGAGAGAGGATGAGTTCCTGAACTAGAGCAATAATGGTGTGGATGAAAAATAAAGTGGGTAGGAGAGAAGGTAGGCTGGTTAAACCTACCGGACTCAGTGGCTTTAGAGTGTGAGAGATCAGGGAAAGGAGGCATCTAGGATGACTTGCAAGATGAACAAATAATCCCCAAAGCATTTAAATTTCGTTTCCAAGTTCATTACAGTGGCTCGGATAGTAAAGAATCCACCTGCTGCTGCAGGAGCCTCAGTTTTGATCCCTGGATTGGGAGGATCCCCTGGAGGAGGGCATGGCAACCCACTCCAGTATTCTTGCCTGGAGAATCCCATGGACAGAGGAGTCTGGTGGGCTACAGTCCATGGGGTTGCAAAGAGTCGGACACGACCGAAGCGACTTAGCACGTGGGCACACTCACTAGAAGAGGGTTAAGTTTTTGTCTTGGGGCTTCCTAGGGCTACATTCAGTCCATGGGGTTGCAAAGAGTTGGACACGACTGAGGGACTAATACTATAATAATTACTGGTAGCAGTTTTTGGTTCTTGTGTTTTGCTCTTATTTGGTTTGGGGAGGGGGCTTGATTTGGTACTCCCTGGGGATCTCCTCCACGGGTGGCCAAAGGGAGGCACACAGAGGAAGGGCTGGGATAAGAGGACGTCTGTGACAGAAACCTTGGGCTAACAGAGGAGGAAGGGTGCTTATAGTCACCGATAGACCCTTTGGGGAAAGTCATGTAATAAAACATATTAAAAGTCTTTAAAAGTTTTACATCTTTTGACCCAACAAATTACACTTGAAGGAATCTATCCTAAGGAAATGACCCCTACTACTCGAACTCTGTTGTGAATATTCACCACAACATTATTATAATGGGAAAAATTCTAAGTGGTCACTAATTGAGCTTTAGGTATGTAATTGCTTTAAAGGTACTTGTTGATACAGTTACACAAGAGAACAAAATACGAAGCCTAAAAATTGGAAAAGAGGAGGCAAAATAGTCATTATTCACAAATGAGATGGACATCTGTGTAGAAAACCCCAAGAGAATCAACTAAAATCTGCTATTACATATATAAAGCAAGAAAATTCAGTAAAATGACAGATTATAAGATTTGTAAAAATGTTCACAGCTTTCTTACATACAATGTGCAATCCAATAGAAAATTGAATTTAAGAAGCCAATCTGTCAAGGGGCCATAAAATGACCAAATAAAAGAAAAGCTATATCTTAACTGAAATGAATTTAAGTAGCCTAATATTTAGGGGGAAAAATGATTCAACAGCGTAAGTCAGTTCTCCCTACACCAATTTCTACATTTCACAAGCTTCTCAATAAAGATGAGGTTGTTGGTGGTGTTGGTGTTTTGGAGTGTTTTGCTTTGTTTTGCTTTTGAATAAGAAAAGTGATTCTAAAGTTCATGGTGGGAGTAAGTCATTCAATAATAGCCTGGACATTTTTAAAATTAAGAAATAACACAGGAGGACTAGTCTTATCTGCCATATTACAGTAAATAAAACCCTTGTGCACTGGTAATTAAATACATGGCCAGATCAGTGGAAGAGAACTGAGAGTCTATTAATAGAAATAGAACCAAATATACACTGGAATTTAGCATCTGATAATAGTTCAGCATTGGCCTGGTCTTAAATTCCAAGGAGATGATGGTCCCTTCAGAAGCAGACAAAGTATTTCAAAATTCACCAGATTCTGAGTAATTACTTGCCTGTTGGGGAATAATGTAATTTGGTTCTATTTTTACAGCAGGCAAGATGGAGCATATATTTATTTCAATACAGTTGTTTTTACCAATTGATGTATATAATTAAATGTCTACACATATTCCTCACATTTGTATATAACCAGATATCCAGTGAGCAGTATATGTGTGACATTTTTGCTTAATGCAGACATTTTTGGGTACCCAGAGAAACAAATCCCTTACATTATCATCTTTAGTAAAAGGTTTGATAGGTGAGGCATGTAAAACTTCTGGCTAAAATAAGGTTTGGGGATTATTAACGGATTTAATTTCTGCAAGCCAGGCCCATGACACATTACCATGGCTAACTAAGCTTTAACTGGATTTCCCATATTGTTGGGCTCAACCTAAACTTGTCAACTTGGGCAAATCCCTTAACCCCCGTAAGCCTCAGTTTCTTCCTCTGTCAAATGAAAGAGTTAGGAGAAGTGATCCCTCCAAGCCTTTCTCACTCAAAGCTTCTGTTATTCTGGTTACAGCAGCCACTGCCATGTGCTGTTGCAGGAAGCATTCGGTAAAACAAAAGGAGGAATGTGTTTAGCTAAAAATGGTGCAGACATTTTAGTGAAAGTTGTTACCAGTTAGGAAGAATTATTTCCATGTGCTTTTGAGCCTGTAATTCTGTTGCTTTTTTTTTAAAGAATTTGTCTCAATATTTATAAATATACTTACTTATAAATTATACACATTTATTGCCATATATATACATATATGTATGTGTTTATTTATGTGTATATGTGTTAAGGTATACTGCAGTGATATATTATGCTCATTCCAAGACATCCAAAAATATAAAGGTAAGAATCCTAATGTTTTCTTTCTGGTATGTATTCTCCAGAACGTCTGGTTTAGAGAATAAAACTACTTTACTCTTCCATTAGTATATTTAATGGACAACAAGCTGGTAGGACCCAGAAGGTTTTTCTATTTAATGACAAAAGAAAAAAAAATACTCAAAACGATTTTGTTTTTCAACTTGCCAGATGCTACCAATTAATTTGTGGTTGAGAATCAGCCAAGTATTGTTTAAACAATATCCTTGAATCTGAAGTCAGAAAACCATGGTTTGAATCCCCATCTCTGGGGGCTTCTACCACTATTGTTACATCTTAATTTTTTGTGCCTTAGTTTCATTGTGTACCAAATAGAGTTACTATTACATGCCCTATGTACCTCACAGAGTTATTGAGACCAAACAGATTATATACATAATATATGAAAAGTGAAACTGTTAGTCACTCAGTTGTGTCCAACTCTTTGCAACAACCCCATGGACTGTAGCCTGCCAGGCTCCTCTGGTCCGTGGGACTCTCCAGACAAGAATACTGGAGTGGGTTGCCATTTCCTTCTCCAGGGGAACTTCCCAACCCAGGGACTGAACCTGGGTCTCCTGCATTGCAGGCAGATTCCTTACCATCTGAGTCACCAGGAAAGCCCCACATAATATATATATACTTTGTATTGTACATATGTAAAGTATAAGAATTATTATTACCAAATGTACAAATATTAATAGTACAAATTCTAAGCCAACTTAAGCTTCTACAGCTGACCCAAGTCTTACAGACATGGAACCTAACCAAAGAGGACTCGAACCGTGTCCCAAGTTGAAAACCTTCTGGGAATAATGCTGACCTTCTCATCTTTGTAACATGATTTGTTCCCGGGTAGACAATAGATATTTTGGTAGTAGGGGCCCCCTGCTGTTCTGCTCACATCCTGCTCCCCCAACCCCTCAACCTCAGTCTACTTACAGTGAGCCCCCTAGCAGGATGGGGCTGCCCCTTCCTGGGCCCTGTCCTGTGCTCTGATGTGCTTTGTGCCCCATTATCAAACTTACCCACCCTATGGCTCCTTCTCTCAGAACTTTGCCATTTCTTCACAGAGAAAGCATCCCGGGGCAGATGATATCAATCCTGATCACTGATGAAAGGTTAACGCATCAGACTCAGAGTCAATGGGGGGCGCTTCCCAGGTGGCTCAGTGGTAAAGAATCTGCCTGCCAATGCAGGCAGGAGACCTGGGTTTGATCCCTGGGTGGAGGAGATCCTCTGGAGGAGGAAATGGCAACCCACTCCAGTATTCCTGCCTGGAGAACCCCATGGACAGAGGAGCCCGGCGGGCTACAGTCCAGGGGGTCACAGAGTCGACTGAGCGACCAAGCACTCACAGTCAGTGGACTGGCAGCCCAGAGGCTCTCATATAGGGCACCGATTCCAGCTTTATTCAAACCTCTGAGAGCAGTGGGGAGCTCAGTCACCACATCTCATCTCCCTCATAAAGGCAGTTGTTCAAGGAAGTGGGCTGTGACAACTGCAGGAGACTGCACACTCCTCTTGGTACCAGTCCTATGGACAGAGGAAGAGTTCAATATACGATGGCGAAACTTTTCAAAAGTCACTTGAAAGAGCTTAAAACCAAACAAGTACACTTTGCAATGGAAACTTCTAGCTATATGTTAAAATTCACTAAAGATAAAACCTCAAGCTAGTTTAAAAAAAAGAAGAAGAAAAAGAAGTCAACTTTGTGAATTAGGAACAAAGTAAATTAGATCCTGGTCTCATGGGTACTCTAAAGAGATTTTCTACCATTAGTGTCTTGACAGGACTGATGTGGCCAGCTGTGATGAGAAGTGACGTGTTTCTAAACTGGACTGCCAGGCTTTTAACATAAAAACATCCTTTTGGACCTTGAAAGGCTACTATCCCAGAGAGAAAACAAAGCAGAGAGTACAATCAAATAGCTAAAGTGGGGTATACCATGACTACTGGGACAGCCTGACCATTCCATGCAAGGTAGGCCACTTTGGGGTTGCCAGTGGGTAAAGAATAATTGACAGACCGTGAGTTTACAGACATAGCTTTCTAGACTATAATATGGCATCAGGAAGTGGGGTACTATGGTCAAAATAACAATGTGACTGTTGGAACAATGCGTCTATCTTTGCCCTGTCCCTCTTGTGAGACCTCATTCCTCTTGCTCCATTTAGATGTGTGCGTGTGTGCTCAGTCACTCAGTCGTGCCTGACTCTCTGTGACCCTATGCACTGTAGCCTGCCAGACTCCTCTGTCTGTGGGATTCTTCAGGCAAGAGTACTGGAGTGGGTTGCCATGCCCTCCTTGAGGGCATTTTCCCGACCCAGGGATCAATCCAGCAACTCTTGCATTGGCAGATGGATTCTTTACCACTGAGCCATCTGGGAAACCCAAATTACTTGTTACTCTATTCATAATGACACTCTAGACTTATGTATGTTAACTCTTTCAGTCCATTTTCAAAATTCGCTCACCTATGAATTTCAATGGCTCTGAAAGCCATCTCACATGTACTCAAGACCATGGCCCTCACCACTCCTGTATGATTTGCACCATCTTCCTCTTCCCTAAATGTGCTTCTGAATTGGCAGCACCCACAGAAGTGCTATGAAGGCTTTCCTGCAACCCCTCGGCTGCCCCATTGGAACTGGGCCACTTCTGTTCCATGTCAAAACTAGTTACAGCACTGATGATGCTGTGACATGATAGCTCTGTGCTTGGTCACTCGGTCATGTCCGACTCTGCAACCCCATGGACAGTAGCCCACCAGACTCCTCTGTCCATGGGATTCTCCAGGCAAGAATACTGGAGTGGCAAAGCTGGTACTCTGGGACAATCCAGAGATGGTATGGGGAGGGAGATGGGAGGGGGGTTCAGGATGGAGGGACACATGTGCACCCATGGCTGATTCATGTCAATGTATGGAAAAAACCATCACAATATTACAAATTAATTATACTTCAATTAAAATAAATAAAGTAAAAAAAAAGAATACTGGAGTGGGTTGCCATGCCCTCCTCCAGGGGGTCTTCCCAACCCAGGGATCAAACCCAGGTCTCTCACATTCCTGGCATGATAGCTCTAAGTAAACCAAATGTAACCAAATTGCCTAGCATGTAAAGATCCAATGCTTTCAGCAATCCAAAGTCGAGATGAACTCTCAAGTGACCAGGGGCACCCCCTTCATGGTAACGCTTTGTCAGTGAAGTGGGAAAATGAGCTGCTAGTATCTTCCACAGCTTTTAAATGAAAACAGTACTGTTCATGTTCATTCTCAGGCTTCCCTTTTGGTAGGCTTTCGGGAAGGTTCCATCAGGATCCATCCAAAGGCAATACGCTCGTACATCCCACTCCAAAAATTCTGGCACTAATTTTCCATCGAGCTGGGGCATGTGACTCTCAGCCTAAGGTGAGCTGTTTCCCAGGGGGTGCCTTTGTCCTCATTAAAACACAATCCCCATGGTGCCCTCACCATGCAGGCATGTTAAATCATGGCCTGATCTTATTTACCACATGCAGGAATTTCTTAATCTATTTATACTCGTGATCCCCTTTCTCTTTACCTTTTGCCTCCCTGTCCCACCTTCCATTCAAGCTTCCCAAGCCCTGTGGGTTTTTTTATTACTGTAACATTTGTTCACTTCCCTGGTGTCAGTGGTAAAGAATCCCCCTGCAGCAGATACAGGAGATGGAAGTTTCATCCCTGGGTCAGGAAGATCGCCTGGAGGAGGGCATGGCAACCGTATCTTGCCTGGAGAATCTCATGGACAGAGGAGCCTGGTGGGCCGCGGTTCATAGAGTTGCAAAAGAGTCGGACATGACTTAGCAACTAAAAACCGTTTGTTCATTTTGTTAATTCTCAGACTTCTTATAATTTTTTTCATGGTAGTAGAAGAAAATATGAGGAAATATCTTTCATGTAAAAAATCTTTCAACTGTTAAGTTCTAGAGAACAAGACCATGTCATAACACAGACTCAGAGCCACACACATGTGAGTCCTTAATAATTGAAGTTCTGGTTCAGAAAACATAACTCAAGATTTATGATAAATTCTTCATATTAAGATTGCTGGGAGAAATATCAATAACCTCAGATATGCAGATGACACCACCCTTATGGCAGAAAGTGAAGAACTAAAGAGCCTTTTGATGAAAGTGAAAGAGGAGAGTGAAAAGTTGGCTTAAAGCCCAATGTTCAGAAAACTAAGATCATGGCATCTGGTCCCATCACTTCATGGGAAATAGATGGGGAAACAGTGGAAACAGTGTCAGACTTAATTTTTTTGGGCTCCAAAATCACTGCTGATGGTGATTGCAGCCATGAAATTAAAAGACGCTTACTCCTTGGAAGGAAAGTTATGACCAACCTAGGCAGCGTATTAAAAAACAGAGACATTACGTTGCCAACAAAGGTCCATCTAGTCAAGACTATGGTTTTTCCAGTGGTCATGTATGGATATGAGAGTTGGACTATAAAGAAAGCTGAGCACCAAATAATTGATGCTTTTGAACTGTGGTGTTGAAGAAGACTCTTGAGAGTCCCTTGGACTGCAAGGAGATCCAACTATCCTAAAGGAGATCAGTCCTGGGTGTTCACTGGAAGGACTGATGTTGAAGCTGAAGCTCCAATACTTTGGAGAATTTGAAGAGCTGACTCATTTGAAAAGACCCTGATGCTGGGAAAGATTGAAGGCAGGAGGAGAAGGGGACGACAGAGGATGAGATGGTTGGATGGCATCACCAACTCAATGGACATGGGTTTGGGTAGACTGCGGCAGTTGGTGATGGGTAGGGAGGCCTGGCATACTGCAGTTCATGGGGTCGCAAAGAGTCAGACACGACTGAGCAACTGAATTGAACTGAACTTCATATTATTGCTTCCCAGGTGGCGCTAGTGGTAAAGAACCTGCCTGCCAATGCAGGAGACATAAGAGAAACAGGTTTGATCCCTGGGTCAGAAAGATCCCCTGGAGAAGGGCATGGCAAACTACTCCGGGGTATTCTTGCCCAGGAAATCCCATGGACAGAGGAGGCTGGCGGACTACAGTCCTTGGGGTCACAAAGAGTTGAACAAGACTGAAGCGACTTGGCGTGCATTTCATATTATTAACTTTTTGACAGAATATAAATATAGATGTCAAGATATTAACATTGGGTGGGTTTGGGAAATAGAGATGTATTTTCTTTTTCATGGCATCCAACAGCTGACCAAAGGGAAAGAGAACAAATAAGAACAGTATTTTTATCTCTTCAGGATCTGCTCATGGAAAGCCTACTTTTCATTAGGGCTGCTTTATGTTAAGAAGCAAACCATATATGAAAAGCTCCAGTTTGGGTGGTTTTCTACTTCTCACATTTTTCTGCCTTGGTGTTCCAAAAGTTTCTCTTGTCAGTTAGCCAGTAGCTGGCTGTTGCATCCTGATGATATATTCGAATATAAGAATTCAGGGTAAGGTCAACAAAAAGACGCTCTCAGATCTGGACAGAGCTCGAACAGCCAGCTCACATTCCTGCACGCTGCGGCTCTGGGCTTCTTAAGACCTTGGCTTAGTCTGCCAAATGGGACAAGCTAAGCAGCCTTAAGTCACATTGCAGTGTTTTGTACGAAGGAACTGAAATTCTGTGCTAATTAGGAATATTTATATCATGGAGATGTCTAGCAGAGTAGAGTTTTTAAAAACCAAATTTACACTGAGTTTTCACCAGAACGCTCCTTTAGACTTCCCACCGTGGGAACTCCTTTGGAGGGGGTGAGTGGCTTCTAATAACATCTTTTTAAATGCTTCGGGAATGTGAGGAGAAAGTATTAGTCTCTCAGTCGTGCCTATCTCTTTGCAACTCCCTGGTCTGTTCATGGAATTCTCCAGGCAAGAATACTGGAGTGGGTTGCCATTCCCTTCTCCAGGGGATCTTCCTGCTCCAGGAATAAAACCCCTTGAATAGTGCCTCAGATGCCCCAACTTTGAAACTCAGCGCTGCAGCCTAGAGTTATGGAGACATTTCAGGGCAACAAATACCAGTTGAAATGTGTCCATTCCAAATTGACAGTCTGTTTACTGATAAATTATGTTCTGCATTTTAGGAGGTTTACAATTTTGCTGAATGTAAGTCATCATTTGGTTAGCTTATGGGAACCTGAAATGCTGCTATTAGAGAAATAATGTGATCTGCTGACTGCCTTTCTTTCCCTGAAATAATGTCACTTGTTACTTTGAGATAACAAACCCCATCTTTTTAGTGACTGATCCAGTCAGTGGTGGAACCACACAAAAGAATATAGTGTTTATACATATTATCTAATTGATCTAAAGTAGATTTGACTCAAACAAAATTTTCGCCAGGCAATGTGCTAAGCGAGTGAGATGTTGAGTAAAATCTAGATATTGAGACTGTAGACAGGTAAGGGATAGGGACAATGATACAAACTATGACGTGAGATGTGGCAAGCTCTCTGATGGTGAATTACAAGATGCTGTTGGAGTGCACAGTTGGGACACATGAGACTTGTGGATCCAGGGCAGGAAGGAGAGGTTGGGATGAATTGAGAGAGTAGCATTGAAGCATTTACACTACCATGTATAAAATAGATAGGTAGTGGGAATCTGCTCATAGCACAGGGAGCTCAGCTCAGTGCTCTGTAATGACCTAGAGGGGTGGGATGTGGGGGAGTGGGAGGGAAGTTCAAGAGGGAGGGGACATATACGTATACTTATGGCTGATTCATGTTATTGTACAGCAGAAACCAACACAACGTTGTGAAGCAATTATCCTCCAATTAAAAATAAATTAAAAAAAATTACCACCAAAAAAAAAAAAAAGAGTGTCTGTAAGGGTCAGGGAGTCATCAGGCAGAGAACATGCATTTTAAATGATGATGTAGTTTTCCAAATCTATCTGAAGTTTTGATGAGGGGTGGAGGGAGAGAGGAATGCAGTTTTTTTTTTTAGAATCTTGAACTAGAAGAACAATAAAAAAATTTCCCAACAAAAGATAAGACTGACTGGATATTTTTTCTTTTGCCACTAAGTCCACAATTAAATTAAAAAGGCAAATGCATATATTTCACGTTACCCTCCCACACACAATGACATCAAACTAGTTGACAGAGCGAGTGTGACACATGACAGAATTAACACTGAGATTTTTCAATTTGGTCTGGCAAGATGAAGTTGTCTGTTCCCGCAGGGAACAAGATGACATTTATCAGGGATACAAATAAAGGCTCACATTTAGATTAGAAAGTGAAAGCTGAGGAAAACCTGGCTTCCAGAGCAGATGGGCGCTCGGCACCCTGATGGGCTAAAATCTGGAAAACGTTTTTTTCACTCTGGGGATCGCTTCTAAAGATGGACAGTGACAAACTGAGGTGCGTCTATGGGAGGGTGAGAAGTCAGGACTGATTGACAAAATCAGGCTGGCACAGTGCCCTTTGCTGAAGATCTACTCTGTGACAGTCACTGAAGATAGGAAAATGAAGACAACTTCTCACCTGTGAAACCCATCACTGTCCCTCAGGGAAGACTGACACCTAAGCAAATAACACCTAGAAAGTCTATATAGTGGCTGCTTAAAAAGTGCTGCAAGAGCACAGAGAAAGGAAAATTAATTCTGTCTGGGGGGTGTGAAGGATCTACCAAGAAAAAACAATCACATATGAGTTTGGCCTTGAAGACCTGTGTTTGGATTTCCTCAGTGGAAAAGGTGGGCAGGACAAAGAGGGAGTGTAGGTGACTTGCTGGGCAAAAGGACTTCAGAGGCTGGTGTTCGGTCTTCTACCATCTGGAAGAGTCAGCAGTGGGAGGAACTGCATCAGGATGTAGCATCTCCTTGACACTGGAAGGCTTGTGCTGAAAATAATGGTGCTACGGTGGCATTAATGGAGTCTATCTTGTTTTTAATTTTATGAACGTTACAAATTTTATAGTTCATCACTTTACTCTGGCTCCTAGGAAGCTCAAAGACAAAAACTTAATCCTCCTCTAGTGAGTGTGCCCACGTGCTAAGTCGCTTCGGTCGTGTCCGACTCTTTGCAACCCCATGGACTGTAGCCCACCAGACTCCTCTGTCCATGGGATTCTCCAGGCAAGAATACTGGAGTGGGTTGCCATGCCCTCCTCCAGGGGATCTTCCCAACCCAGGGATGGAACCGGAGTTTCTTATGTCTCCTTCATTGGCAGGTGGGTTCTTTACCACTAACGCCACCTGGGAACAAAACCTTATAATACACCCATTGCATGTTTTAAGTTTCTATTTACCCAACACAGTAAGTTCTATTACTTGTAGCAATGTTTTATATTTTCTTATGTTTATGTTATACATTTTGATAAGCTATAGGCATCCTTTTATTAATAGAATTATATATAAAGAAATAGATAAACTATGAACCAATTCTAGAATCTAATCCTAGAATTTCCTTTTTCAGTTTATGTGGAGGTATGAAAACTATCATGAGTTTCCTTCCTTTTTTACCATTGAATCAATTTCAAAACATCGAAAGAGGCAAAATTGAAATGCACATCAAAACCACAGTGAGATACCATTTCATACTCATTAAAATGGCTATAACAAAAAAAGACAATAACAAGTCTCAGCAAGGATGTGGAGAAATTGAAACCCTCATCCATTGTTGGCAGGGATATAAAATGGTAATGCCACTTTGGAAACCAGTTTAGTAGCTCCTCAAAACATAGTTACTATGAGCCAGCACCACTCTTAAAAGTATACACAAGAGAATTGAAAACATATGCCCACACAAAAACTTGTACACAAATATTCATAGCAGCATTATTCTAATATACCAAAGTGGAAACAGCCCAAGTATCTATGGACTGATGAATTAATAAGCAAAATATGTTATATTCATACAGTGGAATATTGTTCAGTCATAAGAAGCAGTGAAGTACTGATACATGCTAAAACACACATGAAGCTAGAAATCATTATGCTAGGTAAAAGACGCCAGACACAAAAGCCACATGGATGGTTCCGTTCATATGAAATATCCAGAATAAGCAAATACATATTGACAGAAAGTAGATTAGTAGCTGACAGTGGAGTTGGGGCAGGAAGGAATGAGGAGGACCTGCTAAAGGGTCAGGATTTCTTTTTGGTGTGATAAAATATCCTGCAATTAGGTAGTTGTGAGGTTGTATAACTTTGTGAAATAGCAAAAGCCACTGAACTTCACACTTTTTAAAAGGATAAATTTTATGGTATGTGAATTACATCTCAATAGAAAAAGACTGAAAGAATTAGTTGGGGCAAGTGGAATGTGTGGGAGAGAGGTCAATTTTATTTTCCTGTAAAAGGCTTTAACTGATTATCACTTCAACCATCTCTATTTACTTCAGGGACTTTCTATTGTAACTTTCTTTAAAACTCATCACAAAATTTGTTTTCTGTAGCCATGAAATGTGTACAGTTTGTTAACTGGAGGGGATGATTGTTTAATGACATTTTTTCCTTCTTAGTCATGAGCTGTCCCTTGAATTAAGTATTAATTAAGAATATGTACAAGTAATAAATTAGTGACTAAACAACAACAGCATAGGTAATTAGTTAAATCTAATATTTATTTTTCAAATTTAATATACATCTTTACTTAGACCACAAAAACACTTTAATAATAAAAATGTTGATCAAAAATTGTTTTCCATATTCCCATGTGTTGTTGTTTTGTCGCTCAGTCGTGTCCCACTCTTTTGCGACCCCACAGACTGTAACATGCCAGGCTCCTCTGTCCATGAAATTTCCCAGGCAAGAATACTGGAGTGGGTTGCCATTTCCTCCTCCAGGGGATCTTCCCGACCCAGGGATCGAACCGAGTCTCCTGCATTGGCAAATGGATTCTTTACCACTGTGCCACCAGGGAAGCCTGCACACTCCTTTGCTGGATGCTAACATGGCGTTCACTCTTCCGAGAGGAGGTGTTACTTTCTGGTATATTCCCAGCACAAAGGAAGAAGCCACTTGGAACTTTCCAAACTCCAGTAAGTTGTATGGAATAAAATTACTTCATTCTAAAAAGATGTGACCGTCCTCTCCTCTGTAACTCTGATTATTCTTCCCTATGAAGCAAGTTCTTAACATGCTCAAGACAACACGACTTTGGATATCTTAGATTAGATGGGGTTTTTTTAATCTTGTAACATCAGTTGGGATATATTTTATTCCTGTGTTACTCATATTTCCCAGTTACCTGGCTTAATTGATGTGAACAACAACAATGGTGCTTTGAAGTACTCAGGTACAACAGTGGAAATGATCACATTTCTTAGTTAATGAATGAATTGCTCTTTCATAAGGCTTTGTTTATGGAAATAAATAGAGTATCACCTTGATTAGTGAATTCCCTGGGAAGAAAGGGCCTTCTAAGAAGTCAGCTGTATGAAAAACCTAAACAAACAAAATCAGAATGGATGGGAAGCTGAGTTGCCTAAGAGGCCTCCATGCTCAGCTTCTGCCAATGGTTGCCACACTGAAAATGAAGGACCCAGGCTGAGGGGAAACAGGAGCCTTTTGAAATCCCTACTCTGCCTGCCCATCAACCCTCCACCTGTTGCTCCATCTCCCTCTCCGTGTCGCTGTCAGATGCTGTATGTAAGTGAGAGAAGGAGACCCTTCTCCTTCCCTACCTCATGATCAGTGAGCTGACTGGACTCTGAAAGTCTTCTAACTGTTAATAAAGGAATCACTCTAAGTTAACCTCTGGCTCAGAGGTAAAGAATCTGCCTGCAATTCAGGAGGCCTGGGTTCAATCCCTGGGTCAGGAAGATCCCCTGGAGAAGGGAATGGCTACCTACTCCAGTATCCTTGCCTGGAGAATTCCACGGACAGAGGAGCCTGGCAGGCTACAGTTCATGGGGTTGCAGAGTCAGACACGACTGAGTGACTTTCATTTCACTACGGAATTAAAGCCCTATCCTTTAAAAAAAACAAACTTATAAGAGTTTTAGACCTGGCCTTGGAGAGGGGCCTGTTGGGCACACCAGACTGGCACCTGGCTGTTTCTAATTTCGATCTTTAGGGACAAAGGCAAGCAGGATGAGTCACTTCCCTACTGAGAGTTCTAAAAAGCTAGTTCTTATAGTTATCAGGCTCTGAGTCCAGTGAAGTTTCTACACTGTCTTTATAAAAGGAGGTTTGTAGACAGGAGAAAGGGCTGGGGACTTGTCTTGAGGTTGTGTTTGTTAAACCCTTCACACAAGCTTGAGAAACCTCAGCTGTCCCCATCAAACTCTGAGGGAAAGGCTGGTAGGGCAGAGGGTCCTGCTGGCACTGCCACTTCTGTGGAGGCAGTCACCAGTTCCAGCCAAGGTCCTACCACCCTGACTTGGTCTGCTAGGGCATTCCTTCTCCAAGCTCTCTCTCTTCCTGGACTGAGCACTATTGGTCTTTTATTAATACTCACTTCCTTAACTTTGCCTAATCCAAATGTTTCAATAAAAACACCTCAAGGGACTTCCCTGGTGGTTCAGTGGCTAAGACTCTGCACTCTCAATGCAGGAAGCCTGGGTTCAATCCCTGGTCAGGGAACTAGATCCTCAGTGCCAGAACTAAGACCCAATGCAGCCAAATATATATACTCAAGAACCACCTGTGTCAGAATCACTAGAATGGAGCTTTGGGAACCCCCTCCCCTGGCCAACAAAATCAGAGTCTCTTAAAATGATGCCCCAAATCCTCATATTTATTAAGCTCCTTGAGTGGTTCTACTGCACACTCAATTTTAAGAATTTCTAATAATCCATTACCATCTTTGATAAATATTGCATGTTTTGAGGATCATATAGTTTTATTTCAGTTAGCACTGAATGAGTTTTCATCATAACTTGCCTTATCTGAGATCTGCAAACACACCCTATACCTCCTATATTAATTCAACTTGACTCTAATGAAGCTGTATATTATTAAAAGCATCTTTATAGAACAATTGCTGCATTCAAATGAACTTTCATCAAATTATCTCTACTTGGGAAAAAAATATAGAGAGGATGAATGGTGTAAATTTTAAAAGAGATAAATGATAGATGTATTTGATCATAATTTTGTACATGCTAGGTCATTATTGATTTTGAGAAATTCTCTATATCCCTATATTATCCCTGAAAATTAGGATGCTTGCAAATAATGCATATTTGGCAATAAAGATGAACATTTGAAGTCCTTCTTCTTAAATAAGTTGCTGAAAAAGGCATATTTTTTCAGACATATTTATATGCATATAGGAGGAAAATATGTACTTTCAGTCACAACAGTCTAGATAGAAAAAAATAAAACCCTGTAGTTTGTTTCTAGTGTAGGTTAAAAATCATATTTTAGAGAACATTTTTAAGGAGGCATTTGTAATGCTAGAAAAATTTCTCCTCCAAAAATGTCAACATAACATTTTAAACTAGGGCAGGCATGCTCATTACCTGAATTTGTCTAAAAATGCAACCCAGGCAATTGAAATTTTTCTTTTTCAACAAAATGTTTAAATTTAAAGATGAGAAAAAATTTTCTCTATGAACATGGTGGTAATTTCATAAAGAATTAAAATCTTTAGTCACAGCTAGAAATACAGATCAAATTAATCTGAAATGGGGTGAATTAGGTAAACCATTTCTCACATCCAGCTCTTCACTAAAGGGCAAAACTACAATCATTTTGACAGGTGTATTTCTGATGAAAACCACAGAGTTTTATCACGTGCAATTAAAAAATAGTGGGATTATATTATTGTTCACTTGGAAGAAGATGTTTGACATTAGTCAATCATTGTCTCTTTCTGACCTGTTTCTGGGACAGACATAAAACGTGAATCTAGAGGGAAATGTATTGAAAAGACATATAGGGTAACAAAAAAGGTAGCAAACGAGAGGATATGTAGCAAGAAACATGAAGAAAGATGACATCTGGAATATAAAGAAACCTGGTAGAATCAGAGGATGAGAACTGATGTGCAGCCTACTTAACAGCAACTGGGGTGTAGGGCAATCAATGAGGAATTGACCACTGACAGAAACATACTTTGAGAGAACAAAATGGAGAACAGAAGGAATTTAGGAAGCCAGTTTCTAAAAATTGGAATTGTAAAGGATGAGAATGTGATGGGAATACTTCTTTAAAAAAAAAAATCCTCTAGCTATTTCCAGCAGCTAAACATAGATGTGGCAGGTGGAATTCAAACACTCTAATTCTTAGAGCCTTGCCCTGCATTGATCTAGTCATATGTGTCCTTGAAATCAGGGGACCAGTCCCAGCTGGTGAGGATCAGACAGTGAGAGGAAAGACTTGATCCGGTATTGCTGGTTTGAGGGTGGGAGGAGTGAGTCAAGAGTCATGGGAGCAGCCTCTAGAAGTTGGAAAAGGCAAGAAAATTGATGTTCCTCTAGAGCCTACTGAAAGAAACACAGCCATGAAAACCTCGATATTCATAGCCCAATGAATGTCACACTCTGACCAATGGAATTGTAAGACAGTAAATTTGTATTTTTCAAGTGTATGGTAATTTGTTACAGCAGCAACAAGAAAGCGATACACTAGACCCTGGGCGGTCACCAAGGCACTAGAATGTCCAGCTGCCCTTTCTATATAAAAAAATAATGAGATAACGAAATGACCAACTGCACCCATATAAGCCCTCAACCCTGCTACACTTCAGGCATTAAAATATATTCAGTATGTTCCAGTAATATTAAGGGAACATTTTCACAACCACTATCGAACAAGCTCCCTTTGGCAATGTAGTCAACAGGGACAAAGGACTCCTGCGATTCAGTTAGTTAGCAGTCTGATAGAGGAGCTTATTTCTAAAAGGAAGATATGATTCTCTTCCCGGTAGTGATTTAGAGTAGCCCTGAAGAACTGCTGCCATGTCACCCAAGTGTACAACCTACCAATTAGGTCAGAATTGTTAGCCTCCGCAAAGAAACTGAATTTGAAACGATGAATCCCACAGTGGGGATGGAATGCAGAAAAATGCACTTATGCTATAAGAGCAACATCACTAGCTGCTTAATATACAGAACTTTATTTGTGTCATTTAACCTTAAGGTTGCCCATTAACTTAATCTTTATCTGAATAAGTCTTGTCAAACGCGCTTAGCCTGAAAAGAGGATGCAGGAACAATATGTTAGTTTGCATTATGCATTTTCAATTTCCATCAGCGATAAATATAACTTACAGAAGGAAGAAGGGAAGGGGAGGGAATTATGGGAGAGCAGTGTGAGGAGGGGAAGTGGGTAGGGGAGAATAATGGGTAGAAGTGTGTATTTGCTAAGTCGCTTTAGTTGTATCCTACTCTTTGCAAACCCTATGGACTGTAGCCCACTAGGCTCCTCTGTCCATGGGATTCTCCAGGCAAGAATAAAGAAAAAGAGAGAAAAGAAATATACAGTGAGGAGGTGAAGGCTAACATCCGTAGATCTAGTGCTTAAGTGAAAGTGAAGTCACTTAGTCGTGTCCAACTCTTTGTGACCCCATGGGTTGTAGCCCATGGAATTTTCCAGGCAAGAGTACTGGAATGGGTTACCATTTCCTTCTCCAGGGGATCTGCCTGTCAGGGATCAAACTCAGGTCTCCCTCATTGCAGGCAGAGGCTTTACCTCTGAGCCACCTGCTTATGATGCCATTATACACTTTATTTCTTTAATCCTCCCAACAATCATATGAATTAGTAAAAAGTTGTTATTACTACCATTTTAGATAAATGGATCTGAGGCTAAGAGCTAGTTGAGATTCCAACCACGTCTTGCAAATCCAAAATTCTTTCCAAGATGACATTCAACTTCTTTGTGTCCATGAGTCTATTATCTTGAAATTGATTTTTTTTTTGAAAAATAGGAAGATGAAAGGTCATATTTCCAACTCAGGATTACGGCCTTATTCACCAGATGTGCCCACTCAGCTACCGCTCCATCTACCCCCATGAGACTCAGTTCTGAGAAAGATTGGTTGGCTTTGGTTTGCATTATATCCCTTTCTTTTTCACTGCTTCCAGGGCCAAATGACCCCAACCTGTCTGTCTTGAGGACATGAAGCAGACTATCTCAAACTGCTTCTCACATCTACCCCAGCTTCATTAATGAAGGAATTGACAGTTCCTGAGGCGCCTGTGTTGCTCTGTGAGGGCTCCAATCCAGAGTGTCTGCCTGTGAATTTGTCACTTTGGGGCCTGGAACATATTGTTAACTCTTCTACGGTTCTGACCTTCAAACACTCCTGTAGCCTAATTCTTGCCCCACACCAGCCCTTCTTTCTCCTCATGAGGACTCAACCCCATTCAGTGCGGTAGGCACTGCAGATCAGTTTATCCTAAATTGAACCACAGTCTCATAAAAACTGGGGAAAATCCTGCGCATGTCCCGGAGAACCCAAGTGTAGTGGTCAAGTCAGAGGACTGTGACCAAGAAAACTGCAGAAAGACCCCCAAGCTCCTTGAGTCCCTTCAGTGACTGGAACGTCCTTTTACAAAAGTAGGGGAAGGGAGTAGTCAAAGCTAAGAGTCTTCAAGATGTTTCAATCTCCTCCTTAATTAGCTCAGTGTGAGAGAGAGTGGAAACCCCTAGCATTTGTACAGAGCTTCATTGTTTATATGGAGAAGGGAATAGCAACCCACTCCAGTATTCTTGCCTGGAGAATCCCATGTACAGAGGAACCTGGTGGGCTACAGTCCATGGGGTCACAAAGAGTTGGACAGGACTGAGCGACTTTCACACTTCACTCACTGTTTACAAAAGGGTTTGCAGTCTATCATTTCATTAGTGTCTCCATTTGACTCATGAAATCCTGTGTGTCAGACTCACTCAAGGAACTCCAGTGTGCTTAGCCCAGTCCAGACTGGACTCAGGTGTTCTGCCTCCCAGGCCAAAGTTCTTCTCTGTAGAAGAACCTTCAGTGATGCAGGGACCTGCGTAAAGAAACTGGAAATGTGAAATGTGAATACTAATAGCATAATACTAACACTTTAAAGAGATTTTCCAATAAACTAATTTACAGATTTTTTCCCACTAAAATTATGATACTCTGTGTCCTGTCTAGATTGAAGTAATAGAAGCAGCATTTATTTTATTGACTGTTGTGAGCTGAATGTTTGCTTCCCCCCAAAATTCATATGTTGAAATCCTAATCCCCAACGTGTAGGTACCTATTTGGAGGGAGGGTTCCATACTTAAGGAGATTTGTCTCTGGCATCTTGATCTTGGACTTCCCAGACCTCAGAACTATGTATGAGAAATAGCTGCCTGTTGTTTAAGCCACCCAGTCCATAGTATTTTGTTACAGCAGCCTAAGCAGATGAAGACATTGACTATGACTGTGATGCAACGTCATCAGGCTATTCATCAGTGTTTAGAATGTTTGCAAGTCAAAAGTAAAGCCCATGCCGTAGGCACAAGTAAATCCATATTTTTCTCAGTCCTATTTCATAACTGTAATATTTAATTATTTAAAAATATGTATTCACAATTTTAAGTATTCCTCTAAAGCAGCGTTTCTCAACTTTGGCACTTGGAATCAGATCGTTGTTGGTTGTTAGGGGCTATTGTGTGCATTGTGAAATGTTGGGTATCCTGCATGGCCTCTACTCACCAGATGCCCATAGTAACTCTACCCCCTAGTTATGACAGTTGAAAAGGAGTCCAGATATTGCCAAGTATCTCCTGGGGCCAAAATTGCTCCCTATTGAGAACTTTGGCTTTAGAATCAAATGTGTAGGTACCTCCTGAAATAATTACATTATCTGCACATCTTTTTATTTCTTTACATCGAGTTTAATTCAAAAATAGCACAGATAGTGTTTTGGTTCAGCAACAAAGGCAGTGAAAATTTACGTGTATTTACAAGAAGATTGATAGGAATGGATGAATCAGAAGGATGACAAGAAGGATGAAGTCAATATAAAAAGGTGTAGACCAATTTGAAGAGTTTCATGCAAATAGAAATGTGAATGCCATAGATTGCCCAGTCCACACTCTACTTCTTCCAACTCCCAATAATCACCATAGAATTTTAAATTTATTTACTTCTTTTTCATTTCTGTAGATACAACTTTTCATTTTGGGGGAAAACATGGGTTCTAAACCTACTTACCTTGGAGAAGAAGTATGATAATTAAGTGTTGATGTATGGCCATGGGGGTGAACCCTGCTTGAGTTTGTAATCTCATTACAGTGGACTGTCCTGACAGAAAAATAAAAGAAATAAAACCATATGCAAAAGTCTAATAGTTCCTTACAATCTGATAAACTCTAACATGATTCAGAAAAAAAACATTGTATTCCAAAGAAATACTTTTGAAAGTCTTTTATAAAAATAGCTACTTGACCTGATTTCATAAGCAGCAAGAACAGGGCTCTAAGTGGCCACTTAAGTTTGTGTCTCTATGCCCCATTTCTTCAGGAGGCAGAAGACAAAATGGCCAAGATATCAGTGTGGTTTGTTCCAATATACCTTCATGTTCCACTTAGCCTCTGATGATTGGTACTCACTGTCAAGATCAGTTACAAAGGGCTGTATTCACTGGCTTTTCATCTAGTAATGAATGAGGCTAAAACTATACTAGAATAGTTTTAATGCTGGACTGGTAACTGCCAAAGCTTTTACTCTATCTTGGAAGCACAATCTGATCCATCATCCCAGTTTGCCCAGGACTTTCCTGGTTTTACCACTGAATATCCCACATCCTGAGAAATTCCTCAGTCCTGGACAAACCCAAACAGTGGTACCCAGTCTGACTTATGAGTTTTTGACAGAATATTTGTTGAAGCCAACTTTTACAAAGTATTTTCCAAGAGCTGGAAAGATAAGGTCAAGAACAGTATCTAAATCCGCCTTTAAAGTAAAAAAACTCTGTTTTAAAACAATCAAGTAGCACTTGGCATTTGGAATATACATTTAACTAGCCTGTATGACTTCTAGGTATTTGCTGCTGCGTTTGTGAAGATGAGCATTTCCAAGGGCAAGAGAACAGTCTGTCTCTGAGTGCTTCATTTAAGCAAGGACACGCTGCCAACTTGAAAAGAAATAAAGGCCATACTTTGTCTATGGGGGGATCCTGCAGTTATTCCCCTGCAAATTTAATTCAAACAGGTATAGGGATCTGAAACATGGAGATATCCACAAATTAGAGGATACTTGGATTTTAAAAAGGAAAGGAGAGGAAAGAAATCCAGGCCACTAAGAACTATTTCGAAACAGCAATAGTGTTTCCTTTCCATGGTAATCACTCGAGTCCTGTGAACATGATTTGAAAGTCTATATTGTGAATGAAATTTCTTGAGATCATCTTTATATGAAATATGCATATTACCAATTTTAAAAGCTAAAAATTATCTTCAAGGAAATTGATTTAAAAAGTAGCATGAGTGTATAAGATGTGCAAATCAATGCTATTCTAGTACTTTGCTTTTAGGATTATTAATTATATGACATTCAACTAGTGTATTAATGATTCCTTTAGAAAATTCAGTGTTATTTTATTTTTATCACTCAAAATTATACCTTTTTAGAATATCACTATCTTAAAAGGATTTATTTAGAGAAACTCCTTTTTGGAAAATGTTATATTATCTTTTCAAACAATTTTAAGAATCAGCTTGACTTATAAAACTGATGATAACCTTCAGAATATTTATTATATGTTCATTGTAAGATATAGATTATACTTGATCCTATCCATTACATGAGAAAGTTTTCTCTGATAAATTCTTTTACTTGATCCATTATTAGGCTCCCAAACCAACTTATAAACAAAAGTCTCCAATGGAAGTGTTATTAAATAGGAACTTGATTCTGTAATGGAGTAGAGACACTTGTCACCACAGATCATGATAAAACTTAAGAAAATTAGTCTGGAGTCTCTCTTTTTATCATCAGGTTACCAATAATTGGTTTTGTCACTATAGTTATGGTTTTATCCATCCATTGTCAAAGTTATGACCAAACTGAATAGAAATATTTAAGCCCCAGAAGTTTTACAGAATTCTGAGCCATGAAGCTCAAAAACTGTTTCTCAAATTCTAAAGGTATCTGCCAACAGTTCAAAATATAGATACAAATCCTAGTAGTCACCAGAATTAACTTTATCACGTTTGGCACTTCCCTTGTAAGACCCCATTTCAAATGTAAGGGTCTTAAAATAAGTGTTGAATTTAAGGTTGTATTGCAATTCCCTTTTAGTAATATAACTGGGGAACTCTTATATGTAGCCCACATCTTATTTTGATTTCTACAGCTTAATCCTGCAAGACTTTTGTTTGTATTATTATATGCCATGAAGTATTTATTGACAATATTACTAGTGTCCACCTCAAGATATATGTAATGATCACATTTTGATTATCTCTTAGGCCCCAGTTACACAGAACATTATAATCAGAAATGTATCAGGAGCTATCCAGTGCCATAACACTGGTTTCAATTAATTGCATGTACATTACATAAAATCTGGCTTATAGCCAACAGATGGATTAGAAAGCAATAAAAGCAAGAGCAGCTGAAGATGAACACAAATACACACTGAAAATATGACATCCTTTAAAAAAATAAATATGTACCAGGATCGAAACATGGTATCATGGAAAGTGATCTGAAGTCACTCAAGTCCTGAAATGGTTTGTGGTTTAGGCATTGTTTTTTTTTAATTGGCCACCAACTCTTCACTGTGGTCTCCTTTTCTAGTTCACTGCTAGACTTTGAGAATGATGCAACTACAGCGGAAGGCTTCAGGGCTCTGAGGAGACAAAAGAACCAAGACCAACTCAGGCTAACCAGTGACCGCCTCAGACAAACTGAAAACTCCAGTCCAGCTGTTTTGCATATGTTTGACACCGACTGGCTTTGAGATTAAAAATATGACTTTCTGCCCCCCACAAAATGTAAGTAAAAACTGGCTTTTTTTTTTTTTTTAAACAGAGCATTAGAAAGCTTTCATACTATGCATAGATTTACTACAAAAGCTGAACGAAGCACACACACCATAAGGGGGAAAATTGACTCCAATTGATAGCTGGCTTAAAAAAATAAAATAGGCAAACCAAATAATCTGAAAATAGGGTTTGTCATGGAAACAGCATATTAATGGGACCATATTCCCAGTAGCTTTATGGTTTTTCAGGCAAATCTTATTTTGCCATCATTGTTATAAGGAACAAAAGAATACACTGGCTTTTTTATATGCTACACAATTTAAAAGTTGTTTTCTAAAAACAAAGCCTGGCGGTGACTTTAAAATGTCTTTTAAAATTGCTTAAAGCTAGCATTATAAAACCTGTCTCCATTAAATTTATAGTTACATCATTTTAAGGACACCCATAATAAGTATGCTTTATATTTATTATTTGGATAGAGACTAATAATCTTAAATGTTTCTCCAGAAATTATCTGTTGAATTATCTAGTGAGAAGATATTTTTAATTTAGCCTAAGCATTGTTATTTTTTGTGTGCCTATACAATAAAACCTTCTTCAATATTGTCTAATACTAGATTAATGTAAAAAAGAAAAAGAAACATAAAATTGCACCTTGGTAATTAAAATTGAATGCTCTTATTTTCAGTTAGATTTAATATTTTCATCTGCCTTAAAATGATGATGATGACTTATGTGACAACTGCCTTACAACCATGAAACTAACTCTATTGTATTAAAGGTCTTCATTTCAGCCCCTTGTCATTTTATCTATCACAAAATGCTTTCATGGGAAAATTTAATGTAGGTATTTTTAGTGTATAAAGGGATAAGAGACTTATTTTCCAAAGGTATTTGAGGTTTTCCATCTGGCATTCTCCTTTTCTCATAACCTTATTTCCATATTGTAAAATATATAAGTAAACTTTGTATCTTTAATTTATAAAAATTAGTGTGTATATGTGTATATTTTATACATAGACATAGATATATACTTATATATACTCTACATATTATACATTTATATAAATTCTAAGAGTAGACCAACCAGATAATTCCTCTAGGGCAAGTTCTTTGAACAATATAAAAATGGGTTTTCAGAAACAACAAAACAGCCTTATCCACCTAACTGCTGCTTAAAATGCTTATAAACACACAGTCAGTTAGCCATTTATTGAATGACTGTTTATGGTTTTGGAATATCCAAATATAAGATAATACCTCATAAAAATTGTGACAAAGATGATGGCTGACGATTTAAAAATCAACCTCCATATTATAGAAAGTTATGTAAATTTATTCTTTACAGAAAAAAGCTATAATAAAATTAGAATTTTCTTTTTAATAATCTTCTCTAGTTAAAGAAATAATTTGCAAACTTCTATTATATTGTTACTGTCATGCAAACAGATCTTTTCTACGGACTTCACATCATCAATCACTACAATAGAAGTCAGTTAATTTTTTGGAAGGACTGGTCTGAAGGTTTAAAGATAGACTTTTTCATTGAATTCCTGAATTTATATACTGTGGGTGTGGCTACAGACACTATAAAATGTAAAGACAGCTAGTACATAGTGCAGACAGTTCCAGCTCTATTATTTTCAGGCGCAAAAACCATAGAATTTTGTACAAAACTTTGATTTTTTTTATTTGTGAAATTAAAAATATGGTATTTTATATATATATATATATAAACTTCTATTCCTCTATAAATATAGATGATTTTGTGATAGTGAACAGAATAAATGCATACCAAATTCAACGAGCATTGTCATTTTAGGGTATGACAGACATAGATAGGTTTTGTCCTAAGTACGGGCATTTTGATAAAACTTTTAAAAGTTTAAAACAATACAATCAGGAAGATTGCTTTTCTCCTCTTTTTCACAGAGAACTAAAGTGAATATTTTTCAATGGCTTTGAAAGATTACATTGGGCACATTTCTGTAAATCCAAAAAGGAACACACAGGATTTAGTGCAGTAGACCTGCAGCACACATCCTCCCTTTAGCATGCATGCCCATATTTTGTTTATTTCGGTGGCTAATCCCATCAATTATTCCACCTCCTTTACCTCCTGGAATCTTACCAGGTTATTATCAGTGATGTGGATTGTTCCTCCCTCAGAATGTGTTGTTGAATAATGATCATAATAATATGTTACAATGTACAAGTGTACAATGTACATTTTAAAATTTCTGATATATGTCTAATTATTATTTGATTGAAAATAAGAAAGTAGCACTTCATTTTGAGGACATCCATTACACTGAAATCTCCTTCAAGTTTTCATATTCAGTTTCCCATCTTGTTCTCCTGTTAAGGAAAGCAAAGATCATCAGCTCCTTAACAAAGCTTTCCATTTTTCAGAAAGGTAAATCTAAACACGGGTGCTCTCAATCTTTAGAGGCAGTTTGCCAGGCATCCGTATGCAATTAGAGTTAGTGTTTTATAACCCTATCTTCAGTCTCTCCCAACCCACACAAAGCTTCATGCCTCTTCCCCAAATCTCAGTAACCACATCTTTCCATGACGCTGGCCAAACCCATACCAGGTTTTAGACGCTAGAGAATGAAATGAGCTCATCCACCAAAAATGAGACTTAAAAAAAGTTTGGCATTGGTTACCCCACTCACCCTCTAACCAACTTAGTTGGAAGGAGGGAGTGTCTGGGCGTTGGAGGCCTGAGCCAAGGAGCCCGGGGCTGCCCCTGCCCACATCCGTGGGCCTCCTAGAAGCCGGGGGAAGGTTCTGGACAGTGAAAATTTTAGCTTCGGATGGTCTAAGGGCCAGTCTTGGCAATCTGGCCCCGGACAAGGGCAGATCGGCCTTGGGATCGGCCGGGGCCCACCCTCCGAGGTGGACGCTTTGTGGATTTCTGTACCTGAAAGAGTCCCGACCCCAGCAAGGAAGGGGAGGGAGGGAGCAGAAAGAGGAGCGGGGAAGTGACCCAGGCGGCGCGGCCCAGGCGCTCCACCCGCTGCAGGCAGGGGTGCGCCAGCACTCGCAGAAGCTCCGAGCGGTGCGCTGTGGTTTTCTCTCTGTGCTGCTCTGAAAAGGGCTAGAAGGAAAAATGGTCAAACCGCCCGAAATAATTAAAATTAAACAAACAAACAAGGAGAGTAAAAGAAAAACGCGTGAACGGTCATTTAAATACAAATATACTTACAAAAATCTTACACAGGCTATTTACAAGTCATAAAAGCATACAGTCCTGGTACCAGAGAAAGGTCTGTCCATCCCCCCCGCCTCTGGCAGTTGGGCCCTCGGGTCCCTGTGCCCCCGGGGACAGAAGCTTTTGCAGGAGCCTTGTTAAAAGCAGTGAATGGCTAGGGAGAGTAGCCAGACTTGGCCAGGAATCCATAGGGCCAGGGTGGGGGCTGGGACCAGGCCAAGGGCTGGAGACGGGCAGAGTCCCGGGTCTCAGACGGTGGTCTCCCCCTGTTTGCTGTTGGTAAGCCTAGTGTAGAACTTCCTCCAGGAGTTGAGGGTCTTGCCGGACCAGATCCAGAAGCCTGACGTGATGCCCACGATGAGGGTCATAAGGTACTTGATCATGAAGACTGTGAAGTCGGGGCTCATGGGCGGGTGCGGCGGGGCGCCGCCCGCCTGGAGGTGGGGGCAGGGGATGGCATAGCTCTTGCAGCTCTGGGCCACCCAGCTGCGCTCCCACTGGTCCCGGAAGGCCTGCTCGTAGAAGTAGCAGGCGATGACGATGGTGGCCGGCACGGTGTAGAGCACGCTGAAGACGCCGATGCGCACCATGAGCTTCTCCAGCTTCTCGGTCTTGGTGCCGTCGTGCTTCATGATGGTGCGAATGCGGAAGAGGGACACAAAGCCGGCCAGGAGGAACGACGTGCCAATGAACAGGTACACGAAGAGGGGCGCCAGCACGAAGCCGCGCAGAGCGTCCACGTTGTTGAGCCCCACGAAGCACACCCCGCTTAGCACATCGCCGTCCACCTGGCCCAGGGCCAGGATGGTGATAGTCTTGATGGCCGGCACGGCCCAGGCGGCCAGGTGAAAATACTGCGAGTTCGCCTCGATAGCTTCGTGGCCCCACTTCATGCCGGCCGCCAGGAACCAGGTGAGCGACAGGATCACCCACCAGATGGAGCTGGCCATGCTGAAGAAGTAGAGCATCATGAAGAGGATGGTGCAGCCCTCCTTCTTGGTGCCCTGCGCCACGGTGCGCGCCCCGTCCTCCGCGAACTTGTCGTTACACACCACCCGGTCCTCCAGCAGGAAGCCGGCGATGTAGGCCACGGCCACCGCCGTGTAGCAGCCCGACAGGAAGATGATGGGCCGCTCAGGGTAGCTGAAGCGCCGCATGTCCACCAGGTACGTGAGCACGGTGAAGAGCGTGGAGGCGCAGCACAGCACGGACCAGATGCCGATCCAGGTGCGTGAGAAGCGCAGCTCCTCGGGCCCGAAGTACATGAGCCCGTACACCTTGGTCGGCTCGCAGGGGGCACCGCAGTCCTTCTCCCCCAGGAAGTGGTAGTTGAGGTAGGAGGGCACCTTGAGGGCGCGCGGGCACGAGAACTTGCCTCGCTCCGAAGCGCCGGCGCCCCCCGCGAAGCCGCCGCCCCGGTGCCCTCCGCCGCCGTGCTGGGGGTTGCTAGTCCAGAACTCGGGCAGCAGCGAGGGCGTCGGGGTGCCCTTGTCCGACGTGTTCTGGCCCACGCACAGCTCGCCGGCGCCATGCACCGGGAACTTCTCGCACTTGAGCGTGTCGGGCCACTGGAAACCGAACTTGTTCATGAGCGCCTCGCAGCCCTGGCGCGCGCGCTCGCACAGCGAGCGGCAGGGCGGCAGAGCCTGCTCCAGCACAGTGCACACGGGCGCGTACATGGAGCACAGGAAAAACTTGAGCTCGGCGGAGCACTGCACCTTCACCAGCGGGTAGAACTGATGCACCTCGAGGCCCGCGTCCTCCTGGTTCGTGTGGCCCAGCAGGTTGGGCATGATGGTCTGATTGTACGCGATGTCGGTGCACAGCGGGATGGAAATGGGCTGGCAGTAACCGTGGTCCGGGATAGAGATGCCCCGCTCGCCGTTGTACTGCTGCCCGCTCTGCTGTTGCTGAGGCGGCGGGGGCTGCTGCCCCGGCCCGGGCCCCTGGCCGGCCGCCTGCGCCCGGACCCCCAGCAGCAGCGGAGCCTCCAGCAGCCAAAGCAGTAGTAGGAGCCGGCGCGCCAAGCGCCGGGAGTCAGCCGGGGGGCGGCGGCGGCTGCCCGCGTCCCCGCTCCCCTCCGCCGCCGGTACAGTGCGGAGCGCCCCGGCACAAAGTTCCCAGCCCGCGCCGCCGCCGCCGCCTCCGGCGGCTCGGGACTTCTTAGGCGCCTCCTCCTCAGCCATACTTTCTCGGCTCCTTTCTTGGCGCCGCTCGGCGGAGGCTGGCTGTGGCGCGGCTGGTGGCTGCTCCCCCTGCGGCCGGGGCGATCTCCTCCGCGCCGGTGCCCTCCGTCGAGCCCGAGCCGTGCTCGGCCCGCTCCCTCGGCTCCCGCTCCGCGTCCCGCAGCCGCCGCCGCCGCGGAAACTTGCGATTCATGAAGCGCGGGCTGCGGGGAGAGCCCGGGTGGCTCGGGCGCGCCGAGGGTCGCGTCCCGCCTTCCTGGCCCTCGGCTAGCCGGCTCCTGGCAAGCGGCGCCGCGCTAGTGGCGGCGGCCGGGTAGAGCGCGCAACTCTCGGCAACCCAGCAGCCTCGGCTGCCCCCTGAGCCTCCGCCTCCTCCTCCGCCGCCGCCGCCTGACCATTTGTGTCAATCCCTCAACTCGCTCGCTTTCCTCTCCCTCGCGCGCCCTCCGACCGGTTTCCAGGCGCCCCGCAGTCTGTCTTTCACCAGGAGGGAGGAGCCTTGAAACCGACGCGGAACTGGAGGCTCAGGGACCGTCGCCCAATCGCTGCACTGGCTTCCCGGCGCAAAGGGCGCCCGCCGCCTGCTTCCCAGAGCGAAAGTCGGCGGCGGGCGGGAGAAGGAGGAGGCGGGAGGGGGAGCGGTGGCCGAAGCACCGCTCCGGCACAAAGAGTGGGTTTGCTATGAAGCGGGACAGGCTTGGTTGCTTTTGCTTTTGCGGAAGAAAGGGCGAGGACAAGTAGGAGAATGGTCCCATATGCTGCTGGAGATAATGAATAGGAGTCGGCAGACCGCGCGATTTAGCTTTTCTTTTCTTTTATCCATTTTCGTGTTTAAAAATCCTGCTCTGAACGCTGGTTACAAACAGCAGACCGAGCGCTTCGATCAGAACAGATTCCTTTAACTTAAGGAACGCACGGCTTCCTTCGAGTTTGTATCTGTCGAGGTTTTATTTAAAATATTACTCTCAAATCCTAGAGCTCTCAGGCTGGGCTTGGCGGGCTTCGGGCGCGCCATTTCCCGCAAGTTCTCCAGATCGCGAACCACCACAACCAAAGATGAAGAAAAACCACCACAACCAAACACAAACTTCGATAGCATTTAAAAAGTAAAGCCAGATCTACAGTCCGCTGTTACTATCTTTTCTGTAGTCAAACTCCTTTTTTCTCCTCTTTATCAATCCAGAAACAGAAGCAAGGGGAAACTACCCATTAAATATTTCGAGAGAAAAACTTGAGAGCCCGACCAGTCTCTGAGGGAGGAGACAGTCCTGGATGTCTGAGACTCCAGAAGGGGTTCAGGGCAGAGCTGGGCTTGGGGGCAGCCTGGACCCTGGGGAGCTTCAGGGAGGCTTCCAAAGGCCGGGTACGCCCACGGCTCTGAGGGAAATGTGCAAGGGTCAGACCTGGGCCAGTTGGGTTGGGGCTGCAGAGTGGTCTTCCACTCAGATGCAAAACAGCGGGATGCCAGTTCAACAAAACAAAACAATTCAGCCCACTGACATCCTTGTTGTTGTTTTCCTGTAAGATATTTTCAAGTAATGGTCTAACCAGTGACCCAGTTTTATCAATAAAATGCCACCGTATTATTAATTCTACCTAGGATTTGTGGGCCTATGATTAGACTGTCTCTTGGGATCCTTTTCTACAGTTATTGTCTGTCTTTTGTTTATCCATTCATTTGTTTAATAAATACTTACCAAGCTCCTATTGTCCTAGAGGCACTGTTAAGTAGTAGAATACACAGATAGGCAAGACCTGGCCTAGCCTTACAGGCAGCAGAGTGCAGCAGGGCACAGAGATGAAGATCAATTCTCTTAATGCACATCCCTAAGCTGAAGGAGGGGCTTTCCTGGTGATTCAGATGGTAAAGAATCTGCCTGCAATGCAGGAGACCTGGGTTCCATCCCTGGGTGGGGAAGATCCCCTGGAGGAGGGCATGGCAACCACTCCAATATTCTTGCCTGGAGAATTCCATGAACAGAGGGGCCTGGTTGGTGGGGGGGGGGGTGGCTACAGTCCATAAGATTGCAAAGAGTCAGACAAGACTGAGCAACTAAACACACACCAGCTCAAGGAACACAGGAGAGCAGCCAGCCAGTGGAAAAGGTGGGGAGGGATCTGATGGTGAGGGGGATGGAGGATGCAAAAGACAGGAACTCCAAAGTGCTTAAATTGCCAAAGGGGCAGATGGAGTGGGTGTAGCTGAGATATTATGGCAGGAGAAAATTTTAGCCCATACTCTAGTCAAAGTTATGGTTTTTCCAGTAGTCATGTATGGGTGTGAGAGTTGGACTATTAAAAAAGCTGAGCACCAAAGAATTGATGCTTTTGAACTGTGGTGTTGGAGAAGACTCTTGAGAGTCCCTTGGACAGCAAGGGGATCTAACAAGTCCATCCTAAAGGAAATCAGTCCTGAATATTCATTGGACTGATGCTGAGGCTGAAACTCCAATGCTTTGGTCACCTGATGTGAAGAACTGACTCATTTGAAAAGACCCTGATGCTGGGAAAGATTGAAGGTGGGAGGAGAAGAGGGTGACAGGATGAGATGGTTGGATGGCATCACCGACTCAATGGACATGAGTTTGAGTAAACTCCGGGAGTTGGTGATGGACAGGGAGGCCTGGTGTGCTGCAGTCCATGGGGTCACAAAGAGTCAGACACAACTGAGCGGCTGAACCTGAACTGAACTGAAAACATTTGGGCTAAATTATACAAACAGTAGGGAGCTGTGGAGGGTGACTTTTCCCCACACGAGCAGGGAGTGGCTTCAGGGGTGGCTGAACAATACTGTTATAATTCATATCTGTTTGATACATTAGATTCAACTAAAATATACCTTTTTCTTTTCTTTTTTAAACAGCAGTGCTCCTCAAAGTGTGATCTCTGAACTAGCAGCAGCCCTTGGGGACTTGTTAAAAATTCAGATTCTCTTGCCCCACCCAGGCCTTCCTGAGTCTTACATCCAGGTGAGTCTGATGCACTCAGAGTTCAAGGACCATTGCTAGAGAATAACTGTTGTGTCCTTTTCTACACTGAACACTTTATTAAACATTTGATGTCAACTCCATTTTAAAATTGTCATAGTAGTTGATACAAAATGGTAATTTATATTTGGCCTGATCATTTGCTGTCTAATCAATTTGGTCACCAGATCTACACAATTGAATTGATCATCTAATTCCTGAGAATGGATCAGACCACCAACCTGCCAAGAGTCAAGATGACTGAACATAAAGCCCTCGTTCACAAATCATTTGTTAATAAATCATGAAGCAGGAAACTCAACTGGAAGTAAAATTCTTCATTCTCATAGAATGCATAGGATGGATCTTAAAAGATAATTCCATCTGGATAACGTTCCCACTGAAAAAAAGTTCAATTCATCAATATTCACAAATACTTTTAAGAGCCCCAGGGTTTTTCAGAAGTTTGCAGTGATTCAACCGGTGGCTTCAGGATGACCGGGGAAGAGGGGACCTGGGACACAATGTCATTGGGAAGCTTAAACATTAGTCTAGACAGTACTTCCCTGGTCGTCCAGTGGTAAAGAATCTGCCTTGCAACTCTGGTTTGATCCCTGGTCGGGGATTAGATCCCACATGAGGCAGAGCAGCTAAGCCCCCTTGCCATAACTCAAGTCCATTCGCCTCACAGGAAGATCCTGCATAATGCAACTAAGATCCGACATAGCCAGATAATAAATAAATAAATGAATATTTAAAGAAACAAAAAACCTTTACTCTAGATGTAAAGGGTGGCTCGGTGGCAAAGAACCAGCCTGCCAATGCAGGAGACACAAGAGACGTGGGTTCAATCCCTGGGTCGGGAAGATCCCATGGAGTAAGAAATGGCAACTCACTCCAGTATTCTTGCCTGGGAAATCCCATGGACAGAGCAGGGAGGCTACAATCCATGGGGTCACAAAGAGTCAGACATGACTTAGCAACTAAACAATGAAAGGACACTACTTAAGGTGAGTGTCATTTGTACTGCATACTGACAGGGCGCTGTGGATTTCATCATCACGTATGTTGGTGTCTCTAAAGATTGTGCTGTTGTATCTTTGCCTGTTAAAACAAAATGACGTGTATTTGTCTCAGAGACATATGTTATTATTTTTCAAATATTCATGGATATAGTAAATTCTTAAAGTTCATATTTGCCTTAAACCATTTCTGGATTTCTAGTATTTTTAAAAGAAAATGCAACAGGTATCATAATGTGCTGTACAACAGGTATCATGTGTGAATGAGAGTGTGTGTGTCTGTGTATGTGTTGGCAATAATTCATGAAAAATGATATTAACAGGAGGTTGGGAAGCACAGGTGCTCTCTGAGGCCCTTTGAGCACTCACAGTTGAATGGATAAGCCATTCATCTTATCCCCCAGCATCCCGTACCACAAGTCTCCCAGGGACCCTTTTTCTCTAGCTTTCCGCCCTGATGCTCTTTATTCTGCTGATAGCATCCCATGCTTAGAAACTTTATCAGGCCGTATTTCTTCTGCCACTCCTCTCATGTGAAGATGTCTCTGTCTTATGTTCTGTTCTCTCAAGATCATTCTTGGTGACCGGGCTCGTGAAAATGTTATTCTACTGTATTACTTACCAAGAAGCATCACGTGCATTAAACATCCACCATCACTCCAAGAGCTTCCTCTTCTCCCCAAGGAGGTGGGGCCCAGGGAGTTTGGCAGAATTCAGTTCTGTTCCCCAGAGTAGGCCACACTGCACTGCTTCAAAAGTTGTTCTGTTGACATTCTTTTACTTTTTTTTTTAATTGGAGGAAAATTGCTTTACGATGTTGTGTTGGTTTCTGCCGTACAGCAGTGTGAATCATCTGTAAGTATACATATATCCCCTCTCTCTCGAGTCTCCCTCCTCTCCGCCCATCCTGTCCCTCTAGGTCATCACAGAGTGCTAGACTGGGCTCCATGTGCTATACAGCAACTTCTCACCAGTTATCTATTTTACACGTGGTAGTGTACATATGTTGATGCTACTTTCTCCATTCGTCCTTGCCTCTCCTTTTGAAATTCTTGAGCTTGTTTTTATCTTCCACTGGACAGAGAAGTTTACTGGAGAGGAGGCTCAGAAGAGTAGTAAGAGTTAAAAAGAAAAAAAGTCATTTTTTCCAGATCATGGAACTGGAAGGAACCAAAAATATTGTCTAGGAACTAGTTAATTTTCTCTAGTTTATAGTTGAGAATACCAGAAATGTTAAAGGAAGAGCTACAGGGTAAATGGCCTTGTTTGGCTTAAATTTCATTAGATACTTATTTTAACACTTTCTATGTTCTTTTAGAGCTTTCCAGGTGGCACTAGTGGTAAAGAACCTGCCTGCCACTGCAGGAGACAGAAGAGACTTGGGCTTGATCCCTGGATATGGAAGATCCCCTGGAGGAGGGCATGGCAACACACTCCAGTATTCTTGCCTGGAGAATCCCATGGACAGAGGAGCCTGGCGGGCTACAGTCCATGGGGTCACAAAGAGTAGACACAACTGAGCAACTTAGCATGTCTGTTCTTTCGAGTAGCTATCATTCTTTGTATTTTTTATTAAAAATTTTTATTGGCATACTTTACAGTGTTGTGTTAGCTTCTGCTGTACAAAGAAGTGATTCAATTATATGTATACATAGATCCCCTCCCTCTTGGTCTCCCTGCCCCAACCATCCCACCCCTCTAGGTTGTCACAGAGTGAGGAACTGAACTCCTTGTGCTATACAGCTGCTTCCCATTAGCTATTTTGCGCATGGTACTAGCATGTATGTCAGAGCTGCTCTTTCAATTTGCCCCACCCTCCCCTTCTCCTCACTGTGTCCACAAGTCTGTTCTCAACATCTGCATCTGTAGAAGTTCTCTCTCAATGGCTTGTCTAAAAAAGAAATCATTTCCCAAGAGTTATCTTCCAAAGTTTTTTTTTTTTAAACCTAGATTGTCTATTTATTTTTATACCAATATGTTGTTTCATTTATCAAACCTACATGATACAGAGGAAGCCCTTAAAAGCAAACAATTCAGGGTTGTAACCAGAATGGTTAGTGTTACGGAAGGTCTTTTGGGGAGGTGAAGGCAGTGGGTAATAAAATGTTAGAGGGAAAATATGAGCAGCATATCTTGACTCTAAAATATATTATTTTCTCATATATAGTGGAAGGGTTTGAGATCCAAATAAAAATTACCAAGTATGAACTACTATGAACTTGATAATAAAAATATTTCAATCAGGTATAAACTATAAACAGAACCCAATTGCTCCTTGATACTGATTCTTCAAGCATCAGATTCAGTCAAATTTTCTTTTTTTTAAAACAAATCCTTGTGTTCAGGGCTGATTTTTCAGGACATTGCAGCAAGGGAGCTGCTGTGCTCTGCAGGAAACCTCAACCCAGAAGCAGGTCATCTAGGAATGGTTTAGTGCCAGGTTCCCCACGAACATGTAGTGTGTGATGGGCGAGGGGGCAGCTGCCTTTGAGGTGACTCCCAGGGTCCCAGGACAAAGGGCTTTCTGAACCACCAAGGTCCTTAACGCTTGTCAGGAAAACGTGCAGAACCAGTCAAGTTTTCTTATATCAAAGATCTTGTTTTATCAGCCCTTTCCCAAATCTTCAGAAGTTTCTCCAGACTGCTTACATCAGGTTGAATATGGATAGTTAACAGTTCCAATTACAGTCGAGTGCACACGGACACACCAGTTGCTCCAAGTGCAATCAGGCAGACCTTGAGCTTTTAGGTGAGTTACTTGTTGCTGGCTTTTGGGTGGCAGGATTGTGTTGTCTTAGTTGAATACTGGAGATTATAACACAGGTTAAGCTCTTATTTTTGAGCTCCTACCATATGTATTTGGCATTGTTTTTCTTAATATACACTATGTACACTTAAACTAAGATCATGGCATCTGGTCTCATCACTTCACGGCAAATAGAAGGGGGAAAAGTGGAAATGGTGACAGATTTTATTTTCTTGCCCCCAAAATAAATACGGACAATGACTGCAGCCATGAAATTAAAAGATATTTGCTCCTTGAAAGGAAAGCTATGACAGACCTAGACAGCATATTAAAAAGTAGAGAGATCATTTTACCAACAAAGGTCCATATAGTCAAAGCTATGTTTTTTCCAGTAGGCATGTATGGATGTGAGAGTTGGACTATAAAGAAGGCTGAGTGCTGAAGAATTGTTGCTTTTAAACTGTGGCGCTGGAGGAGCCTTGAGAGTCCCCTGGACAGCAAGGAGATCAAACCAGTCAGTTCTAAAGGAAGTCAACCCTGAGTACTCATTGGAAAGACTGATGCTGAAGCTGAAGCTCCAATACTTTGGCCACCTGATCTGAAGAGCCAGTTCCTTGGAGAAGACCCTGATGCTGGGAAAGATTGAGGGCAGGAGGAGAAGGGGGTGACAGAGGGTGAGATGGCTGGATGGCATCATGGACTCAATGGACATGAGTTTGAGCAAACTCCTCTGGGAGACAGTGGAGGACAGAGGAGCCTGGTAGCCCATGGGATGGCAAAGAGTCAGACATGACTTAGCGGCTGAACAACAAAATAACAACACTTAAACTTTACTACTTTCTGAAGTATGTAGTAATTATTGTCTTCTTTTAATAGATGAAGAATCTAAGGCTCAAAGCAGTTAAGGAACTTGTTCAAGGTCCCATAGCCAAGAAGTGCCAGAGTAGGCCTTGTGTGTAACCAAAGTGCATGAATTTTCATTGGTAACATTATGTGAACATGTCCTCTTCTAAAAATTATAGAAGAAAATGTGGTTTCTGTGTGCAGATCATGGTGATTCCTCAATACTCAACATAGTCTTTTATACCAGAATCTGGATGCATTAACGTTGGGACTCACTGAAGAGTTGTATCAGCATTTCCTAATTTTTTTCTGTGAAATACAACATCCTCCCCCAAAGATGTTCTGTGGAAAAAAAAAAAAAATGTCCAACTAAGTTTGGGAAAAGGCCACACTCTATGTCCTTACTGGAGATCCATGTTAGCCTAATGAAATCTTTGAGAAGTTCTGAGGTCAAGGACCCTTTTAAAACTTTGTCTTACCTAGTATTTCCCACTTTGGGGGTTACACACACACACACACACACACACACACACACACACACACACACACACACACACACACAAACACACACACACACACACATGACAGCTTGACATCATGCTCCAAATAATACAGGATGAGAAATCTTGGATTAGATCTAAGGTATTTTAAAACTAAACTTGGTAAGGTTGGACTGGTACCTCTGTGTCACTTTTGTACGTTAGGAGTATAAAGTGATAACTTGGCTTACTATGCTTTGAGTTCCTGAACCTTATCTTTGAATTCCTAGTGAAGGGAAATTGATTGGTTCAGGAGCTGGTAGTAAGTAAGAAAGCTGGGGAAAAAAAAGAAAGCCTGGACTATGCTATTCCTGCCTTACTCTGAGACATTACCTAAGAATCTATTATATTGTCTTTATAAAAATAATTTTATTTATGTGTTCATTTTTGGTGTCTGGGTCTTCGTTGCTGTGTGGGCGTTACTCTCTCAGAGTAGTTGCAGCAAGCAGGGACTAGCGTCTAGTGTCTTTGCAGAGATCTCCGTAAACTTGCAGCACAGATTTCTACCTCTCTCTTCTTGAATTTCCAACCCAGGAATTATGACATAAACTAATTCTTAACTGCCAAAACATCTAAAAAATCTTGCAAGAATTCTAAAACTAAATGTCTTTTCTTTATTATTTTTTCTCCGTCATTCTTATTCAGATCTGTCCTTGACACTGGTGAGATGGTTCTTGGATTCTTTATACACAGAACCTCAATTTATAGATGCTCTTTGAAAAGTCTGTCTTTTAAAAACATATATTGCTTTCCCTAAGGCAACTTATTGAAGGAGACAGTCTGTTTCACTATGTTGACTTTTATTTTATAGGGCACTTATAGCCAGTTTGTATTAAGATCCTAAACTAACTTGTTTTTTCTGAGTCAGCCAAAATTTGTTAGAATTTACATTTTAAGCATTGTTAAGACTCAAAGATTTAATATAAATGGATATATTCACTAGGTCTAGGTATGAATCATGGATTCCGTAGACACAAATCTCACAAAACACATTTAAAAAAAATAAAAGTATGGAAGGAAAATAAAATCACCATCACTGAATCATCATCAACAAGATCAGGTATTTGTTACCCCAAATTTTCTTATAATTCAAAGATTAAACTATAAAAGAGGGTTTTACTAAATATATTATTTAAATCTCACTTTACAAGCAGTAAATGTCTACAAGCAATAAATGTTGGAGAGGGTGTGGAGAAAAGGGAACCCTCTTACACTGTTGGTGGGAATGCAAACTAGTACAGCCACTATGGAGAACAGTGTGGAGATTCCTTAAAAAACTGGGAATAGAACTGCCATATGACCCAGCAATCCCACTGCTGGGCATACACACCGAGGAAACCAGAATTGAAAGAGACGCATGTACCCCAATGTTCATCGCAGCACTGTTTACAATAGCCAGGACATGGAAGCAACCTAGATGTCCATCAGCAGACGAATGGATAAGGAAGCTGTGGTACATATACACAATGGAATATTACTCAGCCATTAAAAAAATACATTTGAATCAGTTCTATTGAGATGGATGAAACTGGAGCCCATTATACAGAGTGAAGTAAGCCAGAAAGAAAAACACCAATACAGTATACTAATGCATATATATGGAATTTGAAAGATGGTAACGATAACCCTATATGCGAGACAGAATAAGAGACACAGATGCATAGAACAGTCTTATGGACTCTGAGGGAGAAGGTGAGGGTGGGACGTTCTGGGAGAATAGCATTGAAACATGTATATTATCATATGTGAAACAGAACACCATTCCAGGTTCGATGCATGAGACAAATGCTCAGGGCTGGGGCGATGGGATGACCAGAGGGATGGGATGGGGAGGGAGGTGGGAGGGGGGTTCAGGATGGGGAACACATGTAAACCCATGGCTGATTCATGTCAATGTATGGCAAAAAACCACTGCAATATTGTAAAGTAATTAGCCCCCAACTAAAATAAATAAATTTATTAAAAAAAGAAATCGCACTTTAAAATACAAAGTGCAATCTCATGATTGTGCTTTAATGAGTTCTGTTTTCATTATGTCATTGGAGATGGTGTACACTATCTGGGAAAACTTCTATAAAACATATAGGCATTTGTATTGGTTATAGAATGTAGTCCTTCTGTGCAGCCCTGGGAAAGAAATACAGATGATCCCTTGTAAATTAAAACCTTATGTTTCTTTAAAGAGGCCTCTCTGATTTGCTAAGATGTGGAGAGCTGAGTTTGGAATCATTTTGGTGCAGAAAGAAATTTTTAAGAGAACGAGTATAACTTGTACTTCTGTAAGCAAGCATGTCTGCTTCCCCTTCTGGAGGACTTGACATTTTTTGTCACGGGAGGGATTGGGAATAATATTATACATATTTTAAAACCATAGGCTTATCAAATTAGGTTTTTTGTTTGTTTGTTTGTTTACCTGCTTCTTGCTTTAACCTGAAATCCTCTGGCTGAAGATAACATGTAAATTAATCCATGGTGTCTAAAGTATTAGTAAAATTTCTTCTTAAATTAACGTCTTTGGAATTATGATTAAGAACAAATGGAACAAGCAACCAGGCATTTTCATTTAGATCCAACATTTCTTTGGACAGACTAAAGCAAAGCACTGGGTTATTCGTACTTTATTAGACATCTAAAGTGAAAGAAATCCTAATACATGAAAAGAAGTGAAAAAAAAACCCATTATTTTCTCACGAAAGTTGTCATGTCTTAGTACTTGACTTAATTTTACAACAGCACTGATGAAGGTAGCAAGATGATGACTCTAGATTCAGATGCAGAAATGGAGGTTTTAGACGTTGACTTGCTCACCTAGCCTGTCATCATGGGAACCAAAATTCAAATGCAGCTACTATATGCATTACCATAGCACCACACCCAGGGAAACAAGATTCCACATCTTCTGTGACCTAATTAAATAAAGTTCATTAGAAAGAGACTCACAGGTTTAGAGAATGAACTCATGGTTGTCAGGGGTGGTGGGAAGGGGGAGGGATAGTTAGGGAGTTTGGGATGGACACACATGCTGCTACATATTTAAAATGCATAACCGACAAGGACCGACTGTACAGCCCAGGGAACTCTGCTCAATGTTATGCGGCAGCCTGGATGGGAGGGGAGCCTGGGGGAGAATGGATACATGTGTATGTATGGCTGAGTCCCTTCTACTGTTCTCCTGAAACTATCACAGCATTGTTAATTGGCTATATCTAAATACAAAATTAAAAGTTCAAAAAATAAATAAAGCTCGTTAGAAAATCCAAAATTCTGCCTAGAATCTAGCCCTCAGATAGTTATTTGGATGTTTTAGTACAAAGGACATCAAACACTTCAGGTGACTGTCATGTGGCCACTTCTTGTACCCACCCATGATAAAACCCAAGAAATAATGGTGCATTTTAGATGAGGGAAGGCATTCCATAAGGAATCGGAAAAATAGATTCAAAATGCAGCTTTCCTATGATCTGATCTGATCCATGCGTAGACCTTTAGGGGATATACACCACCATCCTTACATTTATTTTGCATCAGAAGAAAAGCTTGGACACTGGGGTATTCTTTGTGCTCAACAAAAGGCCCCTGCATTTCTTTTATCCTGGTGAGTTTTCCTGCTTTCCCAAGCCTCAGTTCTCTCATTTATAAAATTAGGATGATAATCTAATGAATACCCATTAGATTACATAGCTTGCTGGCTTTTGCATGCTGTAATTTGGATAACAACAAAGAAGTATGCACATTTATATTTAAAAGTCAGGATATTAATCAATACGAGGCAACTGCATTTGGTAAAATGCCTCAGCACATTGATTTTGGGAATCTCTGCATTATTGATCTGATAAGTTGAAATGCAATCGGGGTCCATTTAAACCAGGGGCTTTTCTTTTCAGCTTTCAGGCCTTCTCAGTTCTCTCAAGAACAGAAGTAAGAGAAGTCCCTGTCTACACGGGCTCGTGAGCTTCCCCTTGGGGCCCTGCAGTGTGTGAAGTTCGTATGGCATTCTGTTTCCTGCAGGCTCTTCAGAGGAACACAGACTTTTTGCTTAGAAAGAAGAAATTAAATTTTGCCATCAGTAAAATCTGATAGAGGGATTTCCCTGACAGTCCAATGGTTAAGGCTTCACCTTCCAAGGCAGTGGGTGTGGGTTTGATCCCTGGTCAGGGAGTTAAGATCCCACATGCCTCATGGCCCAAAAACCAAAACATAAAATAGAAACAATGTTGTAACAAATTCAATAAAGACTTTAAAAGTGGTCCACTAAAAAAACCTGATAGTTGAAAATTATGCCCACAGATCAAGGTTGGATCTGATGATTTTTAAAAATTTATTTATTTTTAATTGGAGGATAATTGCTTTACAATATTGTGTTGGTTTCTGCCATACATCAGCATGAATCAGCCATAGTATACATATGTTCCCTCCCTCTTGAAATTCCCTCCTACCTGCCTCCCTATCCCACCCCTCTAGGCTGTCACAGAGCCCTGATTTGAGTTCCCTGAGTCATACAGAAAATTCCCACTGACTGTCTATTTTACATATGGTAGTGTATATGTTTCCATGCTACTCTCTCCATTTGTCCCAACCTCTCCTTCTCCTGTCCCATGTCCATAAGTCTGTTCTCCCCGTCTGCGTCTCCATTGCTGCCATGCAAACAGGTTCATTAGTACCATCTTTCTAGATTCCATATATATGCATTAATATATGATATTTGTTTTTCTCTTTCTGATTTACTTAACTCCATAATAGGCTTTTGGTTTATCCACCTCTTTAGCATTAACTCAAATGTGTTCCTTTTTATGGCTGAGTAATATTCCATTGTGTATATGTACCACAGCTTCTTTATCTACTCATCTGTTGACGGACATCCAGGATCTGATGATTTTGATATGGTTAATTTGCTTTTTTGCCCCATTGTTTCCCTTCAAATCTATTATTTTCTGAATGTTCCATATACCTATTGCTGTATAGCAAACCACCCCAAATTTAGTGGCATGAAATAATAGCCATTTTATTATGTTTATGATTTGTAGAGTCAGAAATTTAGACAAGGACAGATAGAATGACTTTTCTGTATGTCTTTGAGGTCTGGGAACTCAGCTGGGAGGACTCTAGCAGCTGGAGGGGACTCAGGCAGTTGAAGGCTGGAACAGTTGGAGCTGAAGGATCCACTTTCGGAATGTTTGGCTCCTGGGCAGGGATGTTGGATCTGATGGGACTGTCAGTCAGAGTGCTGGCCTGTGGCCTCTCCGGCATCATGGAAGCCTTGGGGTCATCAGACTGCATGGGGCAGCTCAGGGGCCCAGCCAGCCAGGCAGAAGCTGCATGTTCTTTCATGACCAAGCTTTGGAAGCCACATAGGGTTACTGCCAATGTATTCTAGAGTCAAAGCAGTCACAAGCCTGGTCAGATTCAAGGGGAAGAGACCTAGATTCCACTTCTGTGGGAGAAGTGTCAAAGGATTTATAATCATTTTTAAAAACTGCCATGCTAAGAAATCTGAATTTATAAAATAATTTTATCTTATATCACATGGCTAACGATAGATCTTTTCATACAGTCCTTCATTGGAAGGACTGCTGCTGAAGCTCCAATACTTTGGCCACCAGATGTAAGAGCCAACTTGTTGGGAAAGACTCTGATACTGGGAAAGATCGAGGGCAGGAAGAGAAGGGGGTGACAGAAGATGAGATGGTTATATAGCATCACTGACTCAATGGACATGAATCTGAGAAAACTCTGGAAGATAGCAGAGGACAAGGAGCCTGGCATGCTGCAATCCATGGGGTCACAAAGAGTCAGTCACGACTTACTGCTGCTGCTGCTGCTGCTAAGTCACTTCACTCGTGTCCGACTCTGTGCGACCCCATAGATGGCAGCCCACCAGGCTCCTCCGTCCCTAGGATTCTCCAGGCAAGAATACTGGAGTGGGTTGCCATTTCCTTCTCCAGTGCATGAAAGGGAAAAGTGAAAGTGAAGTCGTTCAGTCATGTCCGACTGTTAGCGACCCCATGGACTGTAGCCTACCAGGCTCCTCTGTCCACGGGATTTTCCAGGCAAGGGTACTGGAGTGGGGTGCCATTGCCTTCTCCCATCACGACTTAGCGACTGAACAAAGACAACAAAGATAGCTATAGTAATAACATTTGCTGAGTGCCTACTATGTGCAAGTTAATTCTCACATTCATTCTTTGAGGGATGTCCTCTTGTTATCTCCCTTTCACAGAGGAGAAAATGAGGCTTAGGGAGGGTAAGAAACTGGCCACACCCCACTGAATAGGAGAATGAAGGTTGAACCAAGGTTATCTGGCTATAGACTGGAGGAGCTTCATCACTGGGCTCTATCATTCCTCCTTAGCGCCTTAGAGCAAAGTTTTTCAGTTCAGTGCAGTTCAGTTCAGTTCAGTCGCTCAGTCGTGTCCGACTCTCTGCGACCCCATGAATTGCAGCACGCCAGGCCTCCCTGTCCATCACCAACTCCCGGAGTCTACCCAAACCCATGTTCATCGAGTCGGTGATACCATCCAACCATCTCATCCTCTGTCGTCCCCTTCTCCTCCCGCCCCCAATCCTACCCAGCATTAGGGTCTTTTCCAATGAGTCAACCCTTCGCATGAGGTGCCCAAAGTATTGGAGCTTCAGCTTCAACATCAGACCTTCCAATGAACACCCAGGATTGATCTCTTTTAGGATGGATTGATTGGATCTCCTTGCAGTCCAAGGGACTCTCAAGAGTCTTCTCCAACACCATAGTTCAAAAGCATCAATTCTGCGGCGTTCAGCTTTCTTCACCGTCCAACTCTCACATCCATACATGACCACTGGAAAAACCATAGCCTTGACTAGACGGACTTTTGTTGGCAAAGTAATGTCTCTGCTTTTAAACATGCTATCTAGGTTGGCCATAACCTTCCTTCCAAGGAGTAAGCGTCTTTTAATTTCATGGCTGCAGTCACCATCAGCAGTGATTCTGGAGCCCAAAAAAGTAAAGTCTGACACTGTTTCCACTGTTTCCCCATCTATTTCCCATGGAGTGATGGGACCAGATGCCATGATCTTAGTTTTCTGAACGTTGAGCTTTAAGCCAACTTTTTCACTCTCCCCTTTCACCTTCATCAAGAGGCTCTTTAGTTCTTCTTCACTTTCTGCCATAAGGGTGGTGTCATCCGCATATCTGAGGTTATTGATATTTCTCCTGGCAATCTTGATTCCAGCTTGTGTTTCTTCCAGCCCAGCGTTTCTCATGATGTACTCTGCATATAAGTTAAATAAGCAGGGTGACAATATACAGCCTTGACGGACTCCTTTTCCTATTTGGAACCAGTCTGTTGTTCCATGTCCAGTTCTAACTGTTGCTTCCTGACCTGCATACAGGTTTCTCAAGAGACAGGTCAGATGGTCTGGTATTCCCATCTCTTTCAGAATTTTCCACAGTTTATTGTGATCCACACAGTCAAAGGCTTTGGCATAGTCAATAAAGCAGAAATAGATGTTTTTCTGGAACTCTCTTGCTTTTCCGATGATCCAGCGGATATTGGCAATTTGATGTCTGGTTCCTCTGCCTTTTCTAAAACCAGCTTGAACATCTGGAAGTTCATGGTTCACGTATTGCTGAAGCCTGGCTTGGAAAATTTTGAGCATTACTTTACTAGCATGTGAGATGAGTGCAATTGTGCGGTAGTTTGAGCATTCTTTGGCATTGCCTTTCTTTGGGATTGGAACGAAAACTGACCTTTTCCAGTCCTGTGGCCACTGCTGAGTTTTCCGAATTTGCTGGCATATGTTTTTCAAGAACTGTTAAACAAAAAAATTAAAGTTATGGACCCTGCCAACTGAAAAAGTTTGCACAGCATGAGAGTTGAAAATGTTAAGTTTTATTGGGGGCAAAATGTGGACTGCAAGCCTGGGAGACAGCACCTCAGATAGCTCTGAGAAATTGTTTCAAAGAGCCAACCGGGAAAGGTCAGTAGAAATGTGATTTTGGTGAAGAGGGAATACATGCAATCAAGCACATATTTTCCCAGAAGGTTTCATGAAACTTTGCTAGTCACAAGGAACAGTCATCACCATGAAGGATTTTAGTGCTTTTCTTGATAAGGGGAGATACACTAATTGGGCTCATAAAATTGGCTCCTGAAGATATCTGAAGACCCGTACTGCCAGTTTTTCCCCCAGCACCAGCTCATTTCTGCTCTCCACCTTCAACTCCTTTCAGGGGGTATTAAGGTTCAGTAGCTGCAGGAGCACATGATTTAATTCTTGTAGAGCTAGATGGCAAGTGCCAATTTGTAGTTGACAGCCCTCAACAAATATTAAGAAGCATTTTGCATGCAACTGTTACTAAGACAGATGTGGTGAACTTAGACCCATCACAACTGAACAAAATATCTCAGCTCTCCAAAGACACCTGTACACTGGCAGAGTATTTTCTTGGCAGGATTGGACACGTTTAACTGGTAGAGCTGGAACCTACCCCAAGAAGAATGAGATGACTCACAGGGCTTGGAGGGCCCTGGATCGTGACTGCTGGGAAATCAAATTTTCCTCTTGGACTCTTCATCGGATATCATTCCAAAATTCAGAGATAGTTTTGCATTCAGAATTTGGCTGCTATCAAGACATATGCTGACATAGAGTTGTTTCATCTTTCAGGGCAGTTAGAAAGTAGGTAGCCACAGCACAGAGATACAAAGCTCCCATTTTTTGAACTCAATATCCGCACATCAGACAAGTGAGCCAGCAGGTTCATGTCCTCCAAAAAAATGTAAAATTGTGTAGGCACACCTCTGTGATGAATTAAACCTTGCTTACTAGAATCTTTCAGCATGCAACCTTAGATAGAGTAGCCCTGTGTATGCATGCTCAGTTGTGCCTGACTCATTGCAACCCCAAGGACTGTAGCCTGCCAGGCCCCTCTATCCATGACACTGGCCTGGAAATACAAAGGTGTAGTGAGCGACCCCAGAGTTCTGTGGCTTTAGAGCCAATATGGATACTGAAATGTCCACCCTCCCTGCGCTGTTTTCAGGGAACTACAGAAGACAGGAAATGGGATCTCCTCTAGCCTTTCACTTCCATCCACTCCCACTCACTCTCGCTGCAAATGGCTGTCATGGCTGCTCTGTCCTCACCCTGACCACCGGAGGCTCTTGATGTTATTCCTGCTGCAGGGCTGCCCTCTTGCCCATCAGTCTGTGAGGGATCATGCAACTCTGCAGGGTCCATTGCTTCACAGAGCTACGCTCCTTCTCTCCTGCACTACCCAAGTTACAGAAATTTTCTTTTTGACTATAGTTCTTTCAGCTTCAGCCTCAGCTCTCTTGCCTGGGAAATCCCATGGACGGATGAGCCTGGTAGGCTACAGTCCATAGGGTCGCAAAGAGTCGGATATGAGTGAGTGACTTCACTCTCTCTCCTTCAGCTAGTCTTGGCATCTGAGGGTAAACAGGGTCTTTGTACTTGACTCTTTCTGTCATCAGATAATACAGGATATTTTTCCAAACCTGAGCAATTCGACCAAGAGTCTCCATTCAAAACATTTCTCGCCAACATGGAATCCAAACCCACAATGGTCCCTTAGTCCTCCCACCTAGCCGTAGTGAAGGCTCATTCTCTCCCAGGCACTTCCTGAAGAGCTGCATTAGTCTTATGTCCTTACTTATTATTTTTGGCTGCCCTGGGTCTTCATTGCGGTGCCCAGGGCTTCTCATTGCGCTGCTTCTCTTGTTGCAGAGCACAGGCTCTAGAGTGCGGGCTCAGTCGTTGTGACGTGCAGACTTAATTGCCCCATGGCATGTGGGATCTTCCCAGACCAGGGATCAAACCTGTGTCCCCTCCATTGACAGATGGATTCTTAACCCCAGGCAAGTCCTGCATCAGTCTTATGCTTCTACTTATTAATTCAATAAATATTTATGGGCCACTTATCATGTGTCAACCACTTCACTTGGTGTTCAAGATACAGCGCCAAGCAAGGCAGGCATCTTCTTGTGTTCACAGAACCATCATTCCAGCACTGAAAAGGACACAGAACAAATACACTAGTCATTATACATACATAAGTGAGTTCATTCCAGTTAGTATAAATTGTTTTAAGTCTTTGAGCTGTAGAAAATTCTGGAGAGTTTCAAGAAAGAACAGAATCCTTGAGAAAGTCATACAGGTGTCTAACAGAATACGTGGAGGAGATATATAAGCACAAGAGGCAAATTAGCTCTCCCTCTTTGGCACAAATTTATGTATCTTCCTTCTGATATGCTTCACTAATGTAACTAGTGATCAAAACTCCACATCTTTCAGTTCAGAAGGAAATGTCTTTGGTCCATCTTAAGGTTAGTGTCTGACTCTGGGCTCATGGGTCAGAACCACAGCACAGGGAAGCTGGTCTTACTGTATACACACTGTTGGGGGCCACCCTGAATAATGGGTTAAGACCCCAGAGAAGGGGTAAGGCAGCCTCAGCAAAATTATTTATATAACAGGAGTAGTATTGGTCCTAATTGGCATCTGACCTAATTTTGGGAACTGGGTGGGCTCAAAGAAGATTTCACTGTGGATGAGAGATATAATCCCATCACCTAGAAGCGGTCTACAACCGTTTTGGCACCAGGAACCAGTTTTGTGGAAGGTAGTTTTTCCACGGACCAGGAGGGAGGTGTGGTTTCGGGATGATTCAACACTTAGCATTGATTGTACATTTTATTTCTAATCTAATGCCACCCATGTCTCTTTTGTCTCCTGGATTGGCAGGTAGGTTCTATACCACTAGCAGCATCTGGAAAGCCCAATTATAGCAATAGCATTTCTTGACTAATGGACTGGTGGTCTTATCTCCATCCTCATATCCCTTCCATCAGCAACCCCCGCCCCCACCCCTCTAGGAAACCAATGGGACACCTAGTGGCCAGTAAGGACACTGCTGAATTCCTGGGAAGGGCGCCTACAGCTACAGTAAGCTCTTCCCTACTGTTCAGTAATAGAGCTAGTTGACAACTCTGATTTATGGCTGTTCTTGTCTTTCAGAAATATTCACCTTCTTTACAGAAATATATTGGCTTTTCTTTTTGGAAAAAAAAGGTTGATTAAAATCCACTTTACCTACTTTCCCTAGATTTTATACATATGCTACCTGACCTTTGTATCTATGGAACAGACCTATATAAATTCTAGCTGAATTTTAAATAGTTCTTCAAGCAGGTCTTGAATTTTAAGATTCTATAAAAATTGCTTTCCTATTAACCTAAGTCCAGAAATTGAGCTATTTGGTTCTTTTGGAGAAGCAGTAATACTATGAGTTACATAAGATGATCTAACTAAGATTTATTAAAACTTCAGGGAACAATACCAAACAGCTATTGTGATTACTGAGGTGATTTGAGCTGATCAAACATGGACATCTATGCTGGATTCAAGCTGACCCCAGATTGCTTGCCCTTCCCCTCATTGAGCGATGGAATCTATTTCCCCTCTCCTTGAACCTGGGTTGACCGTGAGACTTGCTTTGATCAGCAGTGCTATGAAGAGGAAGCAATACTATGCTAATTGCTGGTTTAAACCTTCAGAAGGCAGGCACTTCCTGTTTTGTGCTCTTGGAAGCCAGCTGCTATGCTGTCAAGGAGTCCAGGACTAGAGGGTGGTGAGAGGGAGCAGACAGGTCCCAGAGGTTGAGATTCCAGCACCAGCCATGCTCCTAACTAAGTGAAGCTCCTAATTGATCTTGGTTATACCCCTGTGAACCAAAGAACTGCCTAGCTGAGCTCCGTCAATCCACAGATGTAAGACATCATAAATTGTTGTGTTTTAAGCCATTCAGCTTTGGGATAGTTTGTTACATAGCAATACCACTGAAGAGGTTCCATGTGGATTTCTTTTCCATTTCTTTGGGAGGCACTGAATTTTTTCCTATGACTTATAATGTCATAGAAGCCAGCAAAGAGAGAGTGCCATTGAAAAGACTTAAATTTCTTGGTGGATAAAGGGAAGTATTCCAGGTAAGAGAGAAAGGCTGAGGCATGCCGTGGGATGGGAGTGAAGAGAGAGACATTTGTAACTGATTGAGAGAAATTCTCAAAGAGGTGGTGCTGCTGCTGCTAAGTCACTTCAGTCATGTCTGACTCTGTGCAACCCCATGGACTGCCAGGCTCCTCTGTCCATGGGATTCTCCAGACAAGAATACTGGAGTGGGTTGCCATTTCCTCCTCCAGGGGATCTTCCTGACCCAGGGATCAAACCCAGGTCTCCTGCATTGCAGGCAGATTCTTCACCTCTGAGCCACCAGGGAGGCCCTCAAAGAGGTGGTGAGAGGGAGGGGGTTCTAGCAGAAGAAGGGGTTGATTTAGCTTTGGAAGGGAGGAGGCCACTTCTTCCCATGAAAGTGGGACTGACTACGGGAGAAAATCCAGGAAATCCCGAGACAGGGAGAAAAGCTGAAGAAGCTTATGTCATCAGTGGGATCCCACTCAATTGGCAGTAAGATCATATGCAGAGGAGGAGGGCAGCCAGTGGTTTCAATAATAGCCTATTTGGAAGATCAATAATAAGTAAATAATAATAAGCAGGCAGACTCAGTATAAAAAATCTTAAATCACAAGTGATGATTCACAGCAATTGTTCTAGCAGTTGAAAAAGAAAAGTCAGTATCGGATAGAGAAAGTAAAAGTTGGCAGATTGGGCCTCCACGGCCCAACGCCTTGCATGTATATAACTCATACTTAACTCATTGAATGAACTGCCTTTTCCTTCCTTATTTTGTGGAGCTAATTCTCAGCACACAGCGTCCACAAGCAGGGGAGGAGGGACATGTTCCTGAAACAAGGGAGATGGCTCTTCGGGAGACCTAGGGATTCCTTTCATTCAGGCAGTGGGCAGCATCTGAACGAGTCAGCAGTTATGAGTACCACATTTGGTGGAAGTGGCCACATGGCCACTTTTAAAATTTTTATTGGAGTATAGTTGCTTTACAATGCTGTGTTAGTTTCTGCTGTACAGCAAAGTGAGTCAGCTGTATATATACGTATATCCCCTCTTTTTTAGATTTCCTTCCCATTTAGGTCACCACAGAGCACTGAGTAGAGTTCCCTGTGCTTTACCGTAGGTTCTCATCAGTTCTCTATTTTCTGCATAATATTGATGTATATATTTGTCAATCCCAATCTCCAAATTCATCCCATCTCTCTCTCCCCACTTGGTATCCATAAGTTTGTTCTTTATTTCTGTGTCTTTATTTCTGCTTTGCAAATAAGTTCATCTCTACAGTTTTTCTAGATTCTACATATGAATGATAATACACAATACTTGTTTTTCTCTTTCTGACTTACTTCAGTCGGGTGGAGAAGGAAATGGCAACCCACTCCAGTACTCTCGCCTGGAAAATTCCATGGACGGAGGAGCCTGGTAGCCTACAGTCCATGGGATCGCAAAGAGTCTGAGCGACTTCACTTTCGCTTTTCAGTCTGTGTGACAGTCTTTAGGTCCATCCACATTGCTGCAAATGGCACAGTTTGTTCCTTTATGTGACTGAGTAATATTCCATTGTATATATGTACCACTTCTTTATCTAGTTGATGGACATTTAGACTGCTTCCACATCCTAGCTATTGGAAATAGCGCTGCAATAAACATTGGGATGCATATATCTTTTTTAATGGACAATATTAGGGCTTTTTAAAATGTTATTTATTTATTTTTGGATGTACAGGGTCTTTGCAAGCATGGGCTTTCTCTGGTTGTGGGGAGCAGGGGCTACTCTCTAGTTGCAGTGGGTGGGCTTCTCATTGTGGTGGCTCCTCTTGTTGTAGAGCACAGGCTCTAGACTTGGGGGGCTTCAGTAATTCCGGCACATGGGCTCAACAATTTCAGCTTATGGTCTCTAGAACATGGGCTCAGTAGTCATGCTGCACAGGCTTACTTGCCCGGAGGCATGTGGAATTTTCCTGGACCAGGGATTGAACCTGAATTCTTACCCATTGGACCACGAAGGAAGTCCCCATGTATATTTCTGAATTACGGTTTTTTTCTGGATATATGCCCAGGAGTGGGATTGCTGGGCCATGTGGTGAAGCTCTTCTCCTTTTAATGACCCTGGAAAGTCTGTTTCACGTTCTCTCAAAAAGGAGAAGGAAGCTGAACCTAGAAATCATTAGGTATTCTCGAGTGTCCTGTCTGCACCCTTGAGGAGGAATCACTCTGAATTTTATTTAAGTGTCTGATCTTAGAAGTGATATCACCAGAAGCTATTAAGCTTAATATGAGATGAGGTAATTTATAGGCTTTATTAACACATGACACTGGATGTATTCTGCTCCGGTGGCTCATTAACTGAGTGACTTTGGACAAGTTTATTTAACGACGTTGAGCCTCAGTTTTCTCATCTGTAAAATGGTGGTTATGAAAATAGCTTCCCCCATTATCTCACTGGCTGTTGTATAAGGATCAAATGAGCTCATGAATACATAGAACACTTTGAAAGCACTCTCCAAGCACAATGTATATTGCATAAGTCACTTGTGAAAAATATCTCTGCTTACTGTTAAAACTCATCCCAGTCCTGGGACAGAACTAGTAGGATAATTTTACTCTTCCTTCCCCAAAGCACAAATGAAGAAAGGAATTTTTAGTATTTGGGGGGGCAATGCCTTGTTGGACTCTGTATGGAATGGATTGTGACTTGCTGAGCTTTGGACACCCTGTTTTCTAGGCTCTTGGCTGGTGTACCAGCAAGTTATACACCTGGAGTTCAAGCACAGTGAGAATGGGGGCAGGATGACTTGCTACATAGGGAGATTCTGTCTGGAATAGGCTGGAGTGGATAACCAGTGACATAGCCAGGGGAAAATAAAAACCTTTGACTGGAATGAGAAAGAGAGAAACAGTATGTTTTCAAATAACTATTACAAGCTTGATAGTTACAGAATGTTCTGGTTTAAAGATGGGAACTCAGGGACCAAACTGTGTCTATTTAAAAAAAAAATTACTTTGTACTGGGGTATAGCTGATTAACAATGATGTGATAGTTTCAGGTGAACAGCTGAAGGGACTCAACCATATATATACATGTATCCATTCTCCCCCAAACTCCCCTCCCATCCAGGCTGCCACTAATATTGAGCAGAGTTCCCTGCGCTCTACAGTAGGTCCTTATTGGTTATCCATTTTAAATACAGCAGTGTGTCTCTCAGCTCTGTCACTTACCAGCTCTGGGACCTTAGATAAGTTGTCTAACTTTCTGATTTTCTTCCCTGTTCAATGAAGAACATGCTGGCATCTCCTTCATGGGGTCATTGAGAGGAATCAAGGAGTTAATATTTATAATACACTTGAAACAGTATCAGGCACATGCAAGTGCTACATATGATTTATTAAATAAGTTATCTGGCAAGATAGTATTAAGTATATTGAACTCCACTTAGACTCCTCTGTTTGTTTGCTAATTCGATACACTGAATACAGAGTTTAAAGGGCCTATGCCTTTACAGACCTAAATGTAAATATTTTCAGAGACATCCCCTGCATTTAGTGTGAAACTCTTACATGAACACAATTACAGAGACTTTCTCAAGACAACAGCAAACCAAGTTTGAGAACTGTGATTGCACATGGGCTCTCAGATTGGGGAATGTGTTTCACCTCTTCGCGCCTCAGCTGCTCTCTTTAGTCATGCTATAAAAAAGGCTTGCTTCACAAGGGTGTCATGAAGATGAAAATGAGATAATGTTTGTAAAACTCTTAGTGCTTGCCTGGAGAGGCGCCACCTAAATGCAGATTGTAATTATTAACATCATCTGGTATCCTAATGGTGACTGGTTTGAATGCCATTATCTTATTAAATGACTAAAGCCAATCGTAGAAATTACAGTGTTGGGTGGTTGGAGGGTTAGGAACATGGCACCAGACAGCTTCCTGTGTGAAAGCTGTTCAGAAGGCACCATGGCTTTGCTGTGTTCAAACTCACTAGCTGTGCTCCCAGGATTCCCCTGGGGCAGAGGCTTAACCATTTTCTCTCTCTCTCTCTCTCTTTCTCGCAGGGTTAGCCTCTGTGATCCCTGAGCGCTCCCAAGTCCACAGGAATCTGGAATGGGAAGATTTGGGTTGTGAATTTTCCTACCAACATTCATTAGCCACATGGGCTCACAGAGTTTTTAGAGCCGTTTAAAATTTTGTGAAACCAGCGATGTTCATCTTCTCCTGCCTGTTCCAGGTTTACGTAGGATAGACAACAGGTGACAAATGCCCAATGAGTAAGTTGATGAACTGGTAGAGACAAAAAATTTTTCTGTAAAATATTACTATCCCTGGAGGGATAGAGTATTCCAAAATGGGAGACATGTAGTTGGTAATAAGCAAGATGATAAACACCTTTCAGATAATATACAGATGAATGTTGTTTAGTCACTAAGTTGTGTCCGACTCTTGCGACCCTCATGGACTGTAGCCTGCCAGGTTTCTCTGTCCATGGGATTTCCCAAATGAGAATACTGGAGTGGGTTGCCATTTCCTTCTCCAGGGGATCTTCCCAACCCAGGGATCCAACCCGCATCTCCTGCATTGGCAGGTGGATTCTTTACTACTGATCTGCCAGGGAAGCCCATATGTATGTATGGCAGACACATATAGAAGTGTATATAGACACGTACATATACACTTATATGTGTGTGTGTAAAAAAATTAAATATTAGGACATAAAACCTGTGCATTCATGGATATTGTTGCTTAGGCAAAAATAAACTTGGTAATTGAAGAAGATAGTTGGTAGTGAGTAAAAAAAATATATTGGATTTAAAGGAAAAGATTAGGTAATTAATAGTAGTAGAAAATAATAATGTAGTTTTTATAGCAAAAATCATGACCGAAGGAAACATCACCTCGGAAGAAAGATAAGAGAGAGCCTCTGTTTGTTTCAGATTTCTGAGTGTGGATTTAGATGCCAGGGCAGAATCTAGGGAACAGTGATTTTTTACAGCTGGATTGATCACCACTGTCTGCAAAGTCCTTTTACATGCCTTTTGCTTATTTTCAGAACAGGCATAATTATTTCTGTTTCATAGACAAGGAAACAGACTAATTGTCCTTGAAAAGTTGTGCAAGAGCATGCTGGCAAGTGAATAAAAATCTGCACATGTTGTAATACTGTTTAGGGAAAAGAATCATATGCTAAGTGGTTTTTACAAAGTAGAAAACTATTCACTAAAACTAGCGGTCATTCTTTTAACTCCTTGGAAGCCAGCACTGCTAATGGTGATCCTGTGCATCCAAGATCGTTCATGGATCAGGTGCTGGGTGCTGAGCTGGAGCCGAGTCCTCACCGGGCATCATCTGCTCTGTTACACAGCTAACACACTACTGGCCCAGTTGGGCCTCCAGGTATGTTCTGCTTGAACAGTAGAGTGTTAAAGTTTTTTCCCAGGTGGCACAGTGGTAAGGAATCCGCCTACCAATGCAGGAGACCCAGGAGACTCGGGTTCGATCCCTGGATCGGGAAGATCTTATGGAGAAGATCTTCTCCATAACGGCAACCCAGTCCTAGGACATCCCATGGGCAGAGGAGCCTGGTGGGCTACAGTCCATGGGGTCGCAAAGAGTTGGACATGAGTGTGCAACCGAGTGTATACACAAAAAATTTTTTTAAATGTGTGACTAGTATTTAAGAAGCTGGAGATTTTAGATATAAATCAGGTGTCTGGCTTTGCTTGTGTGCTAAGTTGCTTCAGTAGTGTGACCCCGTGGACTGTAGCCTGCCAGGCTCTTCTGTCCACGGGATTCTGCAGGCAAGAATACCAGAGTGGGTGGCCAGTGCCTTCTCCAGGGGATTTGCCCAACGTAGGACTCGAACTCACACCTCTTGCATCTCATGTATTTGCAGGCAGGCTCTTTAGGGTTCCTGCTTAGTTGGCCTTTGGCAGGGACTGTGTGCTCTCTGGTCAACACAGCCACTTGCTGGATTCCTGTCTCTCCCTCCCCTGCCTTAGCAAGCCCAGGTGCAGAGAGCAGTGCACACCAATCAGCGGCTCTTAACACATCCGCCCTCAGCAGGGTGTGGTAAAGCCAGAGCAGTGGACATCAGCCTAAAGTGTAAAAAAAACCCAAGTTGGGAGAAATCAACCTTACTTTCATTAAACCCAAAGTTAAATATATATGTTTTTAATGTGGACCACCTTTTTAAAGTCTTGACTGAATTACTTACAATACTGCTTCTGTTTTATGCAAAGTAGAAAACTTTTTTTGGCCACGAGGCAAGTGGGATGTGAGCTCCCTGATCCGGGATCAAACCCATACCCCCTGCCTTGGAAAGTGGAGTCTCAACCGCTGGACCACCAGGGAAGTCTCACTGAAGGTTCAACATTTAAACAAATAATACATCGTGCTGCCTGCAAAATATTTTTACTGCTTTGGCTGTTGACAAAATTTTCCCACACAACTTGCCATTTGCACCCCAACTTTGAGAGATAGACAAAGCAGGGGTTATTATCCACATTTTATTGACCAGGAAATTGAATGTGTAAAATCGAAAGAAATTTTCCAGACACAGAGCCTAAGATAGGGACTTGGGCGCCGTGACCTTGAGCAAGCGCCCTTCAGAGAAACACGGTGAAGGAAGGGGTGAAGCAGGAGAGGCAGGGAGGGGGTGTGGTGTCAGAAAAAGTCCACCGGGATCTGCAGCCTGGGGGGTTGGGGAGGGCTGTGGACCTTTAATCACCCACAGAACGGTTCCCTCCTGGGGCCACCGCCTAGGTGAACCTTGCGTAAGGCTTCTCAACCGGTCATTGGTTGCGGCCTCCCCCCACCAACTTCCTGAGTGAGGTGGCTCCTCTTTTAGCCCAGGACAACTTTCCCTGTGAGCCTTCAGCAGCCAAAACGCAGAGCAACTGGGGGAACTGAGGCAGGAGGCAGATGCCCTCCTGCCCACCCCCGACTCCCCCAGGGTAAAGCAACTGAAGATTCATTCTCTATTGACAAAAACTCCAAGACAAGAATAGTAGGGCAATTAGGGAGGAGGCTAGGCCCTGCCAGAACCACATATTTCTTATTCCTGAAGTCAGGAGATTTCTGTTAACCACACATGTGCAGAAAAGGCTTCTTAGAGGCCAGAGGAAAGCTATGTTAAGGGATGCTTAACCCAGCTGCCTTTTCGGTAAAGTCTGTCTTGGCTAAGAGATCCGTGTGCACACATGGGAGGATCCTGAGATATTTACCAACTATGGAGTGTAAGCCAGGCAAATCGAAAGGATTGGCCAAAGCAAACCTGGAAGAAATACCCCATAAGAGTAAGTCAAACTGCCACAAGGTCACAACTTAGGGAGTCTCCCTCTGATTCCACCCATGTGCCTTTCTACACATACTGTACTCTTTTCCTCTTAATATGTACTTTGTTTCACTACTTTCCATCTTTGTGGGAATTCTCTTCTGTAAGCCCAAGGGCCAGGGCCCTTGTCACTGATCATTAGTCTAGTGGGTAGGATCTGGTGCTCTCACCACCACAATCGAGCCCAATCTCCAGCTGGGAACCCAAGCCCTGCTCGAAGCTGTTGCAGGCTGAGGCCACCCAAGATCAGAGCTTGGGGATGACAGTAAATAGACAGGGTCTGGGAGGAACCAGCACAAAGCATCTTTGAAAATACTGAGCACATGGGATCACAGTGAGTTCAACCAACAGCACTATCTCCTCACACACACACACACACATACACACTACACAGTGTGTTTCAGGAGATAGGAATTTCAGACAGTACACTCATTCCTTCCAAAACCAGAAAGTTGGTCTACATTTTGAGACATTGAGGGGAAACAGTCCCACTGTTTAAAAATCCAATTGCCCAGCTAATTCTGTGCAAACTATGGAAATAACTGAAAAATAAAAGCCTTAGATTTTATAAATCAATAGATTAAATATACATATAGAAATACATATGCAGAATATATGCATATGGATATGTAGTGTATGTGTGGATATAAATATAGCTATAAGATGCAGTGGTTAATGTTTGTCTGGGAAAAATATCTTGCCACAGAAAATGGAAAAGCTCTGTGTTCAAAGGGTTTAGAAAATAAATTCTCCTTTGACAGAGCCTAGGCCCTTGGGATTTGTCATAAGGAGGAAGAAAGAGTTTCCAAGAAATATCAGATGGTCCTCCTGGCACATTCCTACTTTGTTCTGAAACAATTTGAGTCAGAAGCACATTTCATCAAGTATAGAAGTTATAGGTTTTGCTAAGTGTGAACAGAAGAGAAAAAATGAGAGGCAGGGTGACATTTTCAACCTCTAAAATGTTTAGATGAAGATTTAATAAAATTCTCCATTAAAGGATGCTAATTTTGTGTCCATCCTACATAACTGACGGGATGCTGTCAATATTCACTACTGTGGCAAAAAATAAATAGGTGAAAGCCCAAAGTAAAATACAGTTTATTTCATTTCTCTCCTGATTTTTTTCCATAACACCTTCAAGATGCCATCCCAAAGCTATTATCATAACTGAATATTTTGCATAATGAAAAGTGCAGGCACCTCAGATCTCCTTTTGCATGACAAATGCTTAATTAGAAAAATAATAGGATGGAAATGAAATTGGTATTTACTATGACTGGAACGGAGAATTGTCCTAGAGAAGAAAATTCAGTTTTAATTTACCAAAGGCAAAAAAGAAAAAAGATTTTAAAAAAGCAAGCAAGAAAGAAAAGAATCTTATATGGTGGAAAAAATCAGAGACTAAAGGGTATAGCTTGTGCCTATAACTGGGTTGGAATTCCTCTCTCTTTTTCTCTCTCTCTTATCCACCACATGTGCGTGCGCACACACACACACATCATAAAGTGCAACACAATTTTTAAAAATGTGATATTAAAGTTAAGCTGAAGAAGTCCTTTTTAATTGCTTCTGAAAAAAAGTCAAGCCCTCTAAATGTTACATTTCCATCAGATTAGATAAAGGGTATACCAAATCAGTGTATCGTCCAATTTTGTGTGGCATTAGCAACCTAATTATAACTGTGAAATAATTCTGTGTAGAAACTTATGCTAAAATATGGTAATTGCTATTTTATGGTATTTTGAAGAACTGGTTGTATTTTCCTGTGTCTCTTTGAGTTGTTGTTGCTAATTCGTTGCTTTTTGCTAGTGAGTCAGAGGCCACAAGGCTCTTCCTACTGTGGAAAAGAATTACATTAATTCCCCCCTTTGCATTTATCTGCAGGTTTTCATTTTTTTTTTTTAAACAGGAATACATCTTGTCATACAAAAGAGGATAGGGTCCCACACAAGTTGGGTTCCTGAATCCTTTGTCCATCTCAGGTCTGTTCTTATGAAGCTATCTAAAAACGTGCATGGGACATATATGTGTGTGCGCTAAGTCACTTCAGGCATGTCTGGCTCTTTGCGACCCCATGGACTGTAGCCCACCAAGCTCCTCTGTCCGTGGGATTCTCCAGGCATGCATGCTGGAGTGAGTTACCATGCTCTCCTCCAGGGGATCTACCTGACGCAGGGATCGGACCTGCATCTCCGGTGTCTCCTACATTGGCAGGTGGATTCTTTACCACTGTGCTGCCTAGGAAGCCCATTATGCCCTTTAAGCCAATTTAACTCTTTTCTTGAAAAAAACAAAACAGAAAGATTGGAGCCCCTGATGTTTATCTGAACCAACATCATTCACCGGTTGGTACAATTTTTAAAATTCATGCAGTTAATTAATTAATTAACTTATTTTGATTTCACTGGGTCTTTGCTGCTTTTGCTCAGACTTCCTCTAGTTGTAGTGAGCAGGGGCTACTCTTTGTTGCAGCGCTAGGGCTTCTCATTTCACTGGCTTCTCTTACTGTGGAGCACAGGCTCCAGACTCAACACAGGCTTCAATAGTTGCCACGTCTGGGCTCAGTATTTGTGGCACTGGGGCTTAGCTGCTCCTGTTCTCCTGGCTTCTCTTACCCTACTGCTCTCCACTTGGGTGCCCTTTCCCAATAAAATCTCTTGCTTTGTCAGCACATGTGTCTCCTCAGACAATTCATTTCTGAGTGTTAGACAAGAGCCCAGTTTCGGGCCCTGGAAGGGGTCCCCCTTCCTGCAACACCACTAGGTAAGTCCTTGTACATTTTTAAATAAGGATGAAGCTACATCAATACATCACAATCACCCAAGTCCACAGTTTACATTACATTTCACTCTATGGGTTAGACAAAAGTTTAATGATGTATGGGCTTTCCAGGTGGCACCAGTGGTAAAGAACCTGCCTGCCAATTCAGGAGACATAAAAGACGTGAGTTCCATCCCTGGGTCGGGAAGATCCCCTGGAAGAGGGCTTGGAAACCCACTCCAGTATTCTTGCCTGGAGAAACCCATGGACAGAGAAGCCTGGCAGGCTATAATCCATGAGGTCGCAAACAGTTGGACACGACTGAAGTGACTTAGCACGCACACACATAATGACTTATATGCACCAGGATAATACCATTCAAAATAGTTTTACTGCCCTAAAAACCTGGCATTCTGCCTCTTCATGCCCGCCCCACGGTCTCCATAGTTTGGGCTTTTCCAGAGTGTTACATAGTTGAAATCATACAGTAATTATCCTTTCTAAATTAGCTTCTTTTACTTAGTAATATGCATTAAAGTTTCCTCTATATCTTTTTATGCCTAGATAACTCCTTTCTTTTTAACACTAAATAATATTCCATTCTCTAGAAGTACTACAGTTTATTTATCCAATTCACCTACTGAAGGGCATATTCGTTGCTTCCAAGTTTTGACAACTATGAATTAAGTTGCTATAAACATTCGTGTGCAGGTTGTACTTCCTTTTAAATTTTTTTACTCCTTCAAGACAAATTAAGATTACCAGATGGGAGAAGCTATTCAAATTATTAGCTGTGAATTATGTTACCTTCAAAATGCTACACAATAGGTCCTCAACTCATTAGAATGTTTCAGCCATCTGTGTGTGTTTGTGTGTGTGTGTGTGTGTGTGTGTGTGCATGCGTGTTTTTGTGTGTGTTTGCCCAGTTCAACTTGTCACCAATCCACCAGACTTTGGCTCAATTTTTAATTGGGAAAAATGTGAACAGAGAGTTCATCACTGCCTCTATATCTAAGTAAGTAGGAAATTGCACAGAGTTCCGCTTCTTTCTTTTCCAGATGTTTGACATTTGTCTCTTTGAGTCAAATTCAAGGCAGAGGAAATTATACTATTAATACATATTTATTTGTTGTTGCTGTTCAATTGCTAAGTCATGTCTGACTCTTTGTAACCAATGGGCTGCAGCACACTGGGCTCCCCCTGTCCTTCACTATCTCCCAGGGTTTGTTCAAACTCATGTCCATTGAGTTGGGGATGCCATCCAATCATCTCATTCTCTGTCACCCCCTTCTCTTCCTGTCCTCAATCTTTCCCGGTATTAGGGTCTTTTCCAATGAGTCAGCTCTTTGCATCAGGTGGCCACAATATTGGAGCTTCAGCTTCAGCACCAGTCCTTCTAATGACTATTCGGGATTGATTTCCTTTACGATGGACTGGTTGGATCAGTTGAAGATACCAGGTCACAAGCAGGCCTGGAGCCTGAGCTGCAGGTGTGCGGATGCAGACGTCCAGCAAATGGAGCTTTGTGGGAAGAGCTTCTCTATTGTCACCATCCACTTCAGGCCAACATCAAGTCTTACCAGGACAGGTGACTGTGAGGGGCTCCTAAGTGTTCTCTCTGCCACCAGTTTTAGCTCCTCAAATCTACCCTCCTCACCACTGCCAGAATTGTCTTCCCCAGATGCAAACATTACTTACAACCCTTCAACATCTGGCCCTCACCTTGAAGACCAAGGCCAAGTTCGTCGGCAAGCTCGCCAAGGTTCACCCCACACTCACGTTCTGGCAAAGCAACCGCTTGTGGGCCTGTCACTGCAGAGCAGTCAGGATCCCCTCCTTTCACTCAGCTGGTGCTTAAGATGCTGGATTTACCATCACACCTCTGGGTTTGACGGTGGGCTCATCTAATTCCTAGCTCTATGTTCTGTGAGTTCTGTCCTGTGAGCCCCAATTTGTAAAGTGGGGGTGATATCAGAACCTGCTTCACAGGGCACTGCTGTGGGAACTCAATTAAATAGCGAATGCATCACACAAGTCAAGATCCTAGTCCAAATACGTGTTCAGCATATTTTACCTTATTCTTACTATCTTTTCTCTTATATCCATAGGTCATTGTTATTCTTTTTATTTTTAATCTTTGGCCACAAGGTATGAGGGATCTTAGTTCCCCAACCCGTAGGGGAAGATCAGAGCCATAATCACTGGATCACTAGGGAATCCCCCTTTTTAAAAAAAAATTTAAGACAGCTTAGGCTTAACTTTCTCCAGGAATGTTTCCCTGTTCTGCCTTCAGTTTCACAGGCTGCATTAGATACTCCTCTCATGGGGTCCTCATCACCCCGAGCGTAGCTCCTATTGCAGTGTACTCTAATTATTGTCCTGCATCCAGGTTATTGCTTCAAACGGTGAAGCTCATGAGGGCAGGGACTGTGTGTTCACATTCCCAGACCTGCGGTGTCTGGCATCCTGTCTAGGGCCAAGTGTTGCTCAGTTGGTCTCTGCACATCAAGTGGATCCAGCTCTAGGAAGATGACTGAGGCAAGAAGGAGCAAGTGTGTGCTTTGCCAGGTGGGCTGATGCCTCTGTGGGCACAGCTGGGAATCCAGGCCAGGAGATGGGATCACAAAGGGTCAGGCACCCGGCGTGTTCCCAGGAGGTGAGGTGGCAGAATCCATCAGAAGCATCTGGACAACAGGCTCAGCACTCAGGCACAGGATGGGACCCTGAAGCTTCCTAAGGCACATCCCCTTCGGCTCCCTCGCAGGGTAGCTGCTGGGGTTCATTCTGACTAGAGCTGGGACAAGGGCAGGAAACAGGGCGATTTCTCACAACAAACAGACAGGGGAGAAAAAAAAAAGATATCCTGGATAATCAACAAAGTTTCTCTACTTGATGCCCATTTTCTTGTTACAATTAGCAATACTGTGGAGAGAAAGAAGGTGTTCTTTTGGGGTAAGTTCCATGTTGGTTTCCCACAGAGAAAGAGTCATTTTGGTGATGTGGCTTGCATGCTGGTTTTCTGGTTCCAGGTTTTGACTCAAAAGAAAAAGTTCTGAGGTAGTCATGGACTTGCAGGTGCTCTGAGTTAGTCCCAACTGCACAGAAGAGGGCAACGGGTTGAGAAAAGGAATGTGATTTCAGTGGAAGCAAGCCTCCCTTCCACTTGGTGGTGGAGGTTTAGTCACTCAATCGTGTTCGACTCTTACAACCCCATGAACTGTAGCTGCCAGGCTCCTTTATCCATGGGCTTCTCCAGGAGAGAATACTGGAGTGGGTTGCCATTTCCCCCTCCAGGGGATCTTCCCAACCCAGGGATGGAACCCACGGGCCCGTATCTCCTGCATTGCCAGCAGACTCTTTACTGCTGAACCACCAGGTCAGCCCCCTCTTCTGCTTAGGGGTCATATTTATGTGCCTCTTTTCTGGGCAATGGCAACCCACTCCAGTACTCTTGCCTGGAAAATCCCATGGACGGCGGAGCCTGGTAGGCTTCTGTCCATGGGGTCGCAAAGAGTTGGATACAACTGAGCGACTTCACTTCACTTTCTTTTCTGGGCATGCTTGGTTTGGGCATCTTTTTCCATGTGACCAACAGAAAACAGTCAGACAGACAGAAAGGCAGGAAGTCCTGAGAGCTGCTTCATGGTTATTGTTACTAAGGAAACCAATTCTTTAGTATTCATGTGTTCAGCAGACAGTTGCTCTGAATCTCTGAGGTTGAGGCCATATTGCAGAATAGCACAAGGGAGAAGAAGGGATGAAAACAGCAAACAGATAAATATGGAAGCTGTTTAAGACTATGTTAGTGATTTAGCCACCATTCGTGATTACTAATGGTTTTAAAAATGAGATCACTGCCAGCATCAGATGATTTATAGAGTGATCAGGAGTACATCCTCCCGCTGCATTTCTGTAATCACACTCACATACTCGCCACACACTGGGAAGAAAAGCCTCACTGGAGGGGACAAAGATCCTTGAACCCCGGTTCCATTGTGAGAAAATCATCATTGTGTGAAAAGGGCCCCTGAAACCTGTCTCCATCTCTTGTCCCTATTCCAAAATGCCTTTCCCTTAGTATCTGAAGATGGAGGTGGCAAGTGTACCATTAATGAGCACCAAGGCAGCGTTTCTCTAGCAGAGGATGAGAGCATTTGCCACAGCCAAGCATCAGTCTCTAAATCTAAGAGCTGTCAGTTCCACAGAAGTCCCAGTCCCAGAGGGACACTTGTAATCCCAAAGATGGGCTTGTGGGCAGCAAAGGCCTTCAGAATGCGACAGAGTCAAGTCAGGGATATGAAACCCCACACAGATGATCAGATGGAGTGAAAGAGACGAACTAGAAGAACTAGGGAGAGAAAATTCATTTTCCACCCTGGCGTGGCATGGCACGCTCAGTCGTGTTCAACTCTTTGTGACCTCATGGACTGTAGCCCACCAGGCTCCTCTGTCCATGGAATTTTCCAAACAAGAATACTAGAGTGGGTTGCAATTTCCTACTCCAAGGGATCTTCCCGACACTGTCTCTTGCATCTCCTGCATTGCATGTGGGTTCTTTGCCACAGAGTCACCCGAGAATCTCCATTTCCACCTCTACTTTCCACCCCTGCTGGCCTCCAGTCATCAGAATGATGATCAGTGATTTTTGCAGTTGAGATTGTGACCAGCTAGCAATTTTCCTAATGCATATCCAAGCAAGGGGATTGATAAGAACTCTTTCCCTTACAGAGAAATAGTATAAACTGAATCATTGAAGTTCAAAACAGAGATTCATGGCCCTTCCTATTCACCTGCACAGCCTGGGGGAAAACCCTGGGGATTCTAGGGGTGTCTTTTGGTTTAGGGATACAAGAATCCACTGAGCAAGATTACTGTTAACCTTCCAGTGCAAGGTCACATCACTGCCTCGTTTCTACATGTTCAATCAGCATTAATGGAGCGCCAAATTATTGCATCCAAAGCACTCTGCTGGATGTGGTACGAGATGTAAAAAGGAGTATGACACAGCCTCATAACATAAAGAACCCACAATCTAGTTGATGGTGAACAGTGTGAGAAATGTAAATCTAAGCGGATCACAACCCTTTTTAACATTCTTAAAATTTTGTTATTTGATGTGAGTTTCCCTGGCCCTGTCCAGCTCCCCACTTCATCTCCATGGGCCGCTCACCCCCTGCACTCCCACACCATTTTCCTCAGTTCTAGCTCCTGTTTCCTCCTCTCAACATTCAGAGCTTTGATTCCCTGGGTCAGGCCCCCTGCCGTATTTTCCCATTGCACTCTCTTTTTTTTCTTTGCTGCAGTAATTGCAGTTTGATTATATATTTATGCAACTGTTTGATACTGTCTGCCCGCCCCTGTGTTAGACTCCAAGTTTAAGGGAAGAAGAGGCTGGGGGAGCGCTGACTTATCACAGAGTCCTCAGGGCCCGGTATAGAGCTGCTTCCTCAAATAAATGGATGGATGTACACAATGAAATAAGCTCAGAGAGAAGAGAAACAAGATCCTGGGGCAGAGGGTCACTAAGTGACCCTAAGTGACACTAAGCTAGGGGCTGCTTGTTCCTCCCTACTTTGTACATTTGCTATGTGCACATAGAATGCTCACAGAATGCTCAGGGGATGGATAGATTGCATGAATGAATGAATCAATTGTGAGCTGAAAAAAGTCATCTCTCATTTTCTCTTCTTTGTTTGTTTATATGATTAGACTTTACATAAATAGTGATCTTCAAAACCCATTTTTGTGTGTGTGCCACAAAAAAGTTAAAAAATAGTAACCCAGGATCTGGATGAGTGACCCTTTTTGCCATTCTGGTAGTAAAACAGAATTTTATGAGCTTGAGTCTATTTTTGATAGAAATGGCAAAAAAGAAAAAAAGAAAAAAAAAAGGAGGGGTCACTTAGCCTGATTGTGAGTTATGAACAACTTCAATGTTCTAAGGAAGAAATCCCGGCTGTTTTGGCTGTGAATGCCGACTTGAGAGACTTCTGTTTCTTATGTGCTTAGACCTGGAGCAACAGCTCATTGATTCATTTTTTAGTTGACTCCTTCATTGATTCACTCAATGCACATTTATTGAGTATCCACTATATACTAGTTACTGAACCATAGTATCCCCCATATACCAGGGGGAAAGATAGTTAAAACCTCTCATGGTTTACTTGGGTAACCAGAGCTGTGTCAAGATGATTCCATGCTAGCTCATTATTGACAGGGGGATTTTTGCAGAACTAATGTCTGTGGCTGACAATTTTTATTTTGGCTGGCTAAAAATTTATTCTGTTATTTCACTAACACTTTGCAGGTTATTACATTCAATAGCTACACCTGACATACTTGTAAAGTCTTCTAATTTTCATGAAATGTTGTCTTCAGTCCACTCTTCTGTAGAAGCAAAGGTGCATTTTCCAGCACCATGAGTTTCATTTTCACTTTCTGTATCAGAACGAATCACTAAGTCTTTTTTGTTGGTCTGTTATTCATATTGTTGAAATCGGAACTATATTCTGAAGAATTATCGTCTTCTGAGATGATAGTATATATGTCATTTGGACAATCAGAGAAAATATCTGCATAAAATTCCCAGAAAAATTATTCAAAATTTCTCAACACATCATTTTTGAAAATTTAACATCTCTTTTATGCAAGGTTGGAACAAAAATGATCAAAATGTGAATGATATCAACAATCGTAAGTGGTAGAACAAGCCCTTGATCAATTTTAAGCTCTGACAACTTTGCACGGGGATGTTACTTGCATCACTCTAAAAACGTATTGCTACAAATCAGGTCAAAAATATTTGGGTAACAAAAGTGAAAGTTGCACAGTCATGTCTGACTGTTTGCAACCCCGAGGACTGTATAGTCCATGGTATTCTCCAGGCCAGAATGCTAGAGTGGGTCGCCTTTCCCTTCTCCAGGGGATCTTCCCAAGCTAGGGATTGATCCCAGGTCTCCTGCATTGCAGGCAGATTCTTTACCAGCTGAGCCACAAGGGAAGCCCAAGAATACTGGAGTGGGTGGCCTATCCTTTCTCCAGAGGATCTTCCCGACCCAGGAATTGAACTGGGGTCTCCTTCCTGCATCCCAGGTGGATTCTTTACCAGCTGAGCTACCAGAAAGTCCATTGGGTAGCAAAGGATGTATTGATACATCTCTGGCCATTGATGGGCTAGCATGAAAGTTAAGAAAGAGGCACCTGTAGCATTCAGTTCTTCCTCATCTGTAGCATAGATCAGACTTGTTACTGCACTTTTAGTGGCTATGAGCACCACAAAGGCAAATCTGCTTTTATCTTATCTTTCATACCTCCTCAAATGTTACTATCCCTAGCACATAGTAAACCTCAGGAATTAGTTGTCTATTGACTAAGAGTAGCTAATGTTTATCAGAGGAGCCAAGCCCTAGGGTCTGCATGTTAGCATGAAGCGCCTCATTTAATCCTCATGACACAATTAAGATATAGTTGTTATTGTTATTTCCATTTTACACATCAGAAAACTAAGACATGGAGAAGCTGAGGATCTTGACTAGGACACAAGGCAAGTGAAGCAACAGTGCCAACCTTCAACCTAGGTCTGTCTATATCTACCCACCATGGGTTCTTGCTTTTCTATTGATTGAACCGTATGAAATTGCTGATGGTTGGTTCTTTTAACCTACAGAAATAGCAAATGTATAAGTAGGTACGTGACATAAGTATTTGTAATCTAAGTAGATGAAATAAAATAGAGGAAAAGTTATATAGGGGCTACTGGGGAAGTAAGGCAGGGGCAGGGGTCCAGAGTGGCTTCCTGGGGCAGCTCTGCAGGATGGCTGAGGATAAAGTGGTATTTTAGGTGGCAGGAGGGGCACAGTGTGGGCACCACCCACCCCCTCACTGAGTCCATCTTTGTTAAGAGCTCACAATGTTCCATCCCCAGGGCTCAGTCAGAGAGCACAAAGTTGTGCAGGGAGGACTCTTACAATAAAATGGGTTATATAAAAACAGTTATTATGTTCTGGTAACCTGCCCCAAGGATACACAGCAAAGACCCAGATGTGAGGACAGCGGTTGAGATTGGCAAAGGATCAGGCTGGGGAGTAAGGCAAGGGGAAGTGGGTGCCATTAGCAAGACTCTAATGCCTGGCATGAACTGGATGCAGAAGACAGGAGAAACCAGTGGAGGCGTGCAGCAGAAGGGGGTTCCGAAAGATTCCGTTGGCCACATCACGGGGGAGGATTTGAAGGGCAGTGAGTGGGAGGCAGGAAGAGCACTTGAAACTGGTTGGTTGGGAATACTGAGAACCTAAGGCTCACGGAGGCAGTGGACATACTGATGGTCAAGTCCAGTGAAGCTCAGAGCTGAGGAAACCCTGAGAATGAGCATTTCCTCTAGGTATTCTGTGAGACCCAGGTGTTCTGGTTTAATTGGTTTCAATCTCTAGAAAGGCTCCACTATCTTTCTACATAAAGGATTCTGCTGCCAGATGGCTTTTTGTGCTAGGCTCTGTCCTGAAAATCCCTCCCTGGATATGTTTGAATTCAGATGGCATTCTCGGCTGGTAGAAGTTGCTTGTTTTAACGTTTATGTTTATGATGGAAGAGGTTTTAATCCAAGATGATGGAGCATCATCTCTTCTGAATCCAGAGCTGTTTCTCACTCCACACGCCTCCTTGAATAGTGTCAGGAATCTCTATTCTGCATCTTAATGTTTGCAGTAGGATTTTTGAATTGACTGCCTCATGTTTCCTCTGTTCTGCTAAGGCAGACATGAGCCACTTTTGCTCCTCTTTTGGCACTCAAAACAGATGTCAACATGCCAATCACCAGAAAACATTATGATGCCCATTCAGAGTAATGGCATAACTCTGTACCCCTTCCTGACATGTCAAATGTAGTGAAAGCTGTTAATAATTATAGAAGATATGCAGATTTGGATTTTTAAAATCAACCACAAGAAGTGTTTTAAATAGAACATAGTAAATCCTAGCTCTCAGTCGTGTCTGACTCTTTGCGACCCCACGGACTGTAGCCCGCCAGGCTCCTCTGTCCAGGTAATTCTCCAGGCAAGAATACTGGAGTGGGTTGCTATTCCCTTCTCCTGGGGCTCTTCCCAACTCAGGGACTGAACCAGGTCTCCTGCATAGCAGACAATTCTTTACCTTCTGAGCCACAAGGGAAGCCCCAATCCTAGCTCTAGCTAAAAAAGTGTTAATGTTACCATGTGTTAAGTGAAGCTTAATCAACCAAAGGTTGTCACAGAACACAAAAATGGGACTTTTAAAAATTAAGACAATTCAGCAAAAGGCCATAGTCTGGTGAAGTGCAGGATCATAAATTCAAATTTAATTTTTGAGATTCTCGGATCAAAACCAGAACTAGACTATCAGGCTTTCCCTGTTATAATTAACGCTATTAGCCTGGCCACTCTGTATGGTCACTAACAAACCTTTTGGATAAAGGTGGCCAGATGTTACAACCACATCTGTTGTCCTGGTGCTGAGCAGAAAGGAAGTGGTAGAGCTGCTAATTGGTAAATTTCATTCCAGCACTGGCGCTCTATTGCTGTTGTAATACCCACAATCGCAGCCAAAAAAATTCCCCCTAAAACAATGAAGCATCTTTACTTCCTGAAGGTAAATCTAAAAAGAGCCCTTGTGGGAAAAAGTCACCTCTAATGTCCCATTTACCGAAGAGAGAAACAGCACTGGGACTCCTCTAAGGGAGCAACAGTGGAGATTTATGTTGCCATCTGTCTCTGGTAGATTTAAATGGTTATGTCTCCCATAGCTGTAGGGTTTTGGCAGCAATATAGTTGATAGCCAAGAAGAAAAGATGTGATTAAAATTGAGACTAAGAGCAGGATGCAATCTGATTCAATAAGATACTCTATCATCATAACTTACTGCTTCTCTTTCTCACTTATTCTGTTCCCCTGCTGACACTTTTTTTCCCTCTCATTCATCTGGAAAAAAAATCAATGATCTCTGAGATTTACCTTAGCTGTGTGTGTGTGCGTGCTAAGTCGCTTCAGTTGGGTCTGACTCTTTGCAACCCCATGGACTGTAGCCCACCAACCCTGTCCATGGGATTCTCTAGGCAAGAATACTGGAGTGGGTTGCCATGCCCTCCTCCAGGGGATCTTCCTGACCCAGGGATCGAACCTGCGTCTCACACATCTCCTGAATTGGCAGGTGGCTTCTTTACCGCTAGCGCCACCTGGGAAGCCCTTACCTTAGCTGAGTCTCTATCAAAACTTCCTAGAGTCCAAACATTTGTTAACCGTGGGAAAGAGAAAGTGAGCAAGGTGGCGTGGAAGGTGTCTCCTGGAACAATAGAACCTGAGTTTTCAAAACAACAGTGAAGACATCGTTGGAAAACTTTGAAAGAAAACTTCCCTGCTCTGCTCCCTCTAAAGCTTTGTGGATTTCAGTCATTTCCCTTCTGATCCCAATATGGTAATCTTTGGATTACGCAAAGATTTTAACATTTTCTGTACCATTTATTTTAATGTAAATTATTCACTCAATAAGACATGTATATGAAAGCTCTCCTTTTTTCCCTCTGGAGTAACTCACTCTCCCTAAGGATGTGAACAATAGGATTTGTGTTTGAGTAAGTTGTTAAAAACAAGTCTTAAGCTTTAGGAAGGAATCACTTGTAACTCAGTTATTTCTAAAAATAAATAAATAAACCCAGGGGAGTGTAGAGGGCAGAGAGAGAATGACGTAGAGGAAAAAGAACAAGCAATTCATTTTCATGAAATGCAAGATACAGTCTAAATATAGAAACAGAGAGTCCAGTTCTCTGAGGGCTGAGCATCACTCCCTGACAACACCCTCAGACATCGAAATACACCCTTTCATTTGTCAGCCTGCAGAGAAAAATCTCTGCACCCTGAGAATTTCTCTACACTTGGAAAACTTTGGCACACAATCATAGAGCTATGGCCACAGAATCAAAACCTGATAGAAGAGAGATTTTGTTCCTTGAGCGAGGTGGAGTTAAAAACTAGATTGTCCTGGAAGATGTTATTTTTATTGTTGTTGTTTAGTTGCTAAGTCATTTCCAACTCTTCTGGGCTGTAGCCTGTCAGACTCCTCTGTCCCTGGGATTTCCCAGGCAAAAATACTGGAGTGGGTTGCCATTTCCTCCTCAGGGGAACTTCCAAGCCAGGGATTGAACCTGTGTCTCTTGCAATGACAGGTAGATTCTTTACCACTGAGCCACCAGGGAAGCCTTGGATGAGGTGGAGTTGAAAACGAGATTGTCCTTGAAGATGTTATTTTAGTCCCCTGCAAAGCATTTAAAGTTAGACACGTGCTTATTTAATTCTTTGGCACAGCAGGGTTTTTTAAAAAAATTAGTATTAAAAAGGTACTTACTCAGGCTAAGTCAAATCCATGCATTAGCAAGTCTTAGAGACTAGAGATGGAGGGAGCACTGATTGTTGGCTACTTGAGGAGGGTTCTTTATCCTTTGGGATAGTGGCTGCCTGGCTTAGGGATGCAGGAAATTAATGAGGAACAGAGAACAAAACCCCTCTGTATAACACGTGGTTTCCTGTGAGGAAAGTGGGACTCCAGGCAGTTATCACCTCCAGATTCAAAAGCAAAGGTTTCCCAAGTGCTTATGGGGGATAACATGCAGTTGCAAATAATTTTTAAAGCAGGCCTAGCTCCCAGAGCTCCAAGAAGATCCCAGTCTTGGATTTTCTCCCATTCTACCAAACTCCAGAGCAGTAAGCAAACACTTACTAGGACAGTACCTGTAAGAGGTGCGGCAGTTTTAACACAAGTCTGCATATGATTTGAAACAACTCCTACCAAGAGGTCTAATTCCCTTCCCTTTAAATACTGGGCTGGTCTTAGTGACTTGCTTCTAATTAAGCATTGTGGTGTGTGCTCAGTCATGTCTGACTCTTTGCGACCCTATGGAATGTAGCCCGCCAGGCTCCTCTGTCCATGGGATTCTCCAGGCAAGAATACTGAAGTGGGTTGCCATTTCCTCCTCCAGGGATCTTCCTGACCCAGGGATTGAACCCACCTCTCTTGTGTCTCCTGCATTGGCAGGCGGATTCTTTACTGCTGAGTCACCTGGGAAGCCCTAACTAAGAGTAGGTAGGAGAAATAAGTCTGTGTGGCTTTAGAGGCTATTTCATCAGGTGATAGGCCTTCTATTTGGTTCTCTCTCTCTGGAAGCATATTCTCTGGCATGGAAACCATCATGCCAGAGAAACCGCAGAGAGAGAGCATGTAGAGACAAACAGAAGATGCCTTTGGAGACCCAGCAGTTCAGGTCTTCCCAGCTCATGAGCCAGATGTGTGACTGCAGAAGCACTTGAGTTGGCTCCAGCCCCAGCAACCTCCAAGTTCTTGAGCCAGAACCACCCAAACAAGCTGATCCAGAATGTTGGATCCAAAGAAACCATGAAAGAAAACACAGCTGAATGCTGCTTTTAGGCTACCAATTTGGGGGTGACTTGTCTCAAAACAACAGACAAATGGAAACAGTTTCGTATCTAGAAGTGAGTCGTTGCCACGACAAACCTTAAAAACATGTAGTCGTGGTTGGGGGCCTGGAGAGAGGGTGGAGATGGGAAGAGCTTTGAAGAGGTTGTTGGAGAAGGATTAAAGGGAAGTGAGGAAGGTGTGGTGGAAGCTGGAGGAAAGGATTCCTTGCTTATGAAATAGTGGAAAATCTAGGAGTACTTTCACCAATAGTAACATGAAAAATGGGACTATGCTGGTGGTTCATATAGTAAAGACTCTGCCAGCAGTGCGGGAGACCTGGGTTCCATCCCTGGGTCGAGAAGATCCCTGGAGAAAGAAATGGAAACCCACTCCAGTATTCTTGCCTGGAGAATTCCATGGACAGGGGAGCCTGGCAGGCTACAGTCCATGGGGTTGCAAAAGAGTCTGAGCAACTGACACACAACATGAGAAACAGAAAATGTATCTAAGAAACTCATGATCTAGTAAGATTTCCAGGCAGAGTGTTCAAGACACACTTGATTCTTCCAGCTGCCCGTGGGAAATACAAGAGGAGAAAGATGAACTAAATAAAGAACTGATAACTATAAAAGAGCCAAGACTTGGGGGTTCAAAAAATAAAGCTATTCCTCAGTTTAATCTTCTCTGGATGGCTAACGAGGCTAAAATTAAAATATGTCATTTATATCTAAAGATGAAGGCAATGGTGAAGAACCCTATGTTAAGATTTCAACCAGATTTGAGGTTGTGCCATATGGATTCTTTCAAACCATCAAAGGTCCCTCGAAAGATATGAAAGGCATGCCTTTTAGATGTTTGCATTAAACAAAAATACTTTTAAAAATCTTAAGGGCACAGTCCTGCAGTAGCCATGGAGGGAAAGCAGTTGTAAAGACTCCACTGGCCAGTGCAGGAGATGCAAGAGATGTGGATTCAATCCCTGGGTAGGGAAGATCCCCTGGAGAAGGGAATGGCAATCTGTGCCAGTATTCTTGCCAGGAAAATTCCATGGACAGAGGAGCCTGACAGGCTACAGGCCATGGGGTTGCAAAGAGTCAGACAGGACTGAGTGATTGAGCACACATACACACCGCCCACAGACAAAGGAGAGAAAAGCTTGTGTGAGATTTGTGATTGTGGTGTTTGTTTCATGGAGTGAATCCTAACAAGACTGATGAGAAACAAAATATGAAGGAGACTTGTACTAACGAGAACATTGCCAACTCAGTCTAAAAGGAACAGAGCTGGTATAAAATGAAAAGAGGCTTTCGGACTCCCAGAGTGCTATGGGAAAGAAGCAGGCTGAGATAACTACACAGCTATAAAAATTTTGTAGAACAGGAGGGATAATTCAGAGGGAGGCCACAAGAGCTCGAAGAATGAAGTCAAGAGCCAAGGAAAATCATTCCTTGGGAACCATGTGTGTTAGTCTCTCAGTAATGTCCAACTCCTTTGCGATTCCGTGGACTGTAGCCCTCCAAGCTCCTCTGTCCATGGGAATCTCCAGGCAAGAATACTGGAGTGGGTTGCCACGCCCTCTTCCAGGGGATCTTCCTGACCCAAAGATCTAACCCGCATCTCCTGCATTGCAGGCAGATTTTTTACTGTCTAAGCCACCAGGGAAGCCCTTAGGGAACCATTCTGAGCTCTAATCAAGGAACTGGTGGGGACTTCCCTGGTGGTCCAGTGGTTAAGAATCTACTTTTCAATGCAAGAGACATGGGTTTGATCCCTGATCAGGGAATTAAGATCCCACACTTCTTGGGGCAACTAAACCAAAGAGTGGCAACTAAGACCCAATGCAACCAAAAGTGAAAGTGAAAGTTTGTTGCACACTTGTGTCTGACTCTTTGCAATTCCACTAGGCTCCTCTGTCCATAGAATTCTCCAGGCAAGAGTACTGGAGTGTGTTGCCATTTCCTTCTCCAGGGGATCTTCCTGACCCAGGGATTGAACCTGGGTCTCCTGCATTGCAAGCAGATTCTTTACCAACTGTGCCACTAGGGAAGCCCAATAAACACATAAATAAATAAAGTTGAAAAAAAAATAAAAGGAACTGGCAACATGTGCCTAGTTTGATTTTAGAATGCTACAGACTGATTACCTGATTGCTAGAGACTCAGAAATGTCTGTAGTGGCTCTCTTATGCCTATCCCACCAAATAGCTATATACCTATCCAAAGTACGTTGGCTATAGGGAGCAAATAACTTGTCACTTTAGTTCACAGATCTTCAGCTCAAGAACTGGATTCAGGAAGCTGTCACTGAGAATATGCACTTACAGAGCCTCATCTGCAGTACCTGAACTTGATTTGGACGATGGAACACTGGACCTTGTGTGAATGGATGCCATCCAGAAGAGATATGTGGGAAGGGGTGAGTATGTTTTGCTTCCTAAGTGACACTAGTGGTAAAAGAACCTACTTGCCAATGCAGGAGATGTAAGAGATGCTGGTTCAATCCTTTGGTTGGGAAAATGCCCTGGAGGAGGGTGTGGCAACCCACTCCAGTTTCTTGCCTGGAGAACTCCAGGGACAGAGGAGCCTGGTGGGCTACAGTCCATAGGGTCACAAAGAGTTGGACACAACTGAAGAGACTTAGCATGCATTCATGAGTATATTTTGCATGTGGGATCAATATATATAACTGTGGTCAGAGGGCAGGCTGTTGTGGTATTACAACATACCCACAATTTTTTCACATTCTTTTCACCAAACGATGGAGTCTAATTCTCCTTCCTTTAAATATAGGCTGGACTTTGTGACTCACTTCTAACAGATGCAATGCTAGGTCATAAAAAGCAATACACCTTCTTCCTGGTTCTCTTCTTCTCTTGGTGCATGTATTGGGAACCCTGAGCCACTGTATGAACTTGAGCCATCATGCTGAAGAGACCTTGTGGAGGAATCACATTCAGTTAGAGGTGCTCTGCCCTAGTTGTTTCAGCTCCCAGCTCTTTGAGACTTCCCAACGCTGGCACCAGATATGTGAGTTGTTGTTCATTCACTCAGTCGTGTCCAGTTCTTTTTGGCCTGCAGCACACCAGGCTTCCCTGTCTTTCACCATCTCCTGGAGCTTGCTCAAACTCATGTACATTGAGTTGGTGATGCCATCCAACTATCTCATCCTCTGTTGCCCCCTTCTCCTCCTGCCCTTAGTCTTTCCCAGTTGCAGGGTCTTTTCCAACCAGGTGGCTCTTTGCATTAGGTGGCCAAAGGAATGGAGCTTTAGCTTCAGCATTAGTCCTTCCAATGAATATTCAGGGTTGATTTCCTGTAGATATGTGAGAGATGAGCCTTAAACATGACCCTGGCTAAGCCACCATCTCACTGCAGTCTTACGAGAAATCTCAAGCCAGAACAACCCAACTGAACTGTTCCTGATCTCCTGACCCACAGAATTATGAGAGATATTAATAATAAATAACTTGTTTTGGGGTGATTTGTTAAGCAACAATAGATAATCAGAACCTGGGGTACCAGTCACATTTTATTCTGCGTAAGTGGGAATCTCTGGGGTTCTTCAGCAAGATGGTAACCCAGGGGCGTGTGCAAAGCCAGTTGTCAGTGTGGGTTGACATGAGGATGTGCTTAGTCGCTCATTCATGTCTGACTCTTTGTGACCTCATGGACTGTAGCCCGCCAGGCTCCTCTGTCCATGGGATTTTCCAGGCAAGAATACTGGAATGGGTTGCCATTCCCTTCTCCAGGGGATCTTTCCAATTTAGGGATTGGACCCAGGTTTCCTGCATTGCAGGTGGATGTTTTACTGTCTGAGTTACCATAGAATTTTCCCCCGAAACATCCTGCCAAAGCATATACAGCTGATGCCCAGGGGCTGGCCTAGGAGGGGCTGTTTGCCAAGGATATGGGCAGGCTATGGATGTGGGGGACTGGGATGTTCACACGCATGCATGCTACATGCCGCTATGTTTTGGTAAACTTAGAGGAGTCGAAGAATTCTAAGTGCAAACCTGGCTTTCTAGGTCATTATGAAGATGTGTTTATCAAGGTAAGAGAATAGGATTTATTTAACATTTTGTCAGTTGCATTTAGAGTTTGAAATATTTAGTTATATGGTAAGTGGGCTTCCATTTTGACTCTGCTCTGAGTCCTGCAAGTGTCAGGGTTGGTCCTGGCCTACCTCCTCACCAGGGCCGGTTTTAAACCAAGGAAAGCAAACCACAGCCCCCGGGACAAATCCCTGCCCACTGCATGTTTTTATACAGGCTGTGAGCTACCAATGGGCTTTACTTTTAAAATAGCTTTTAAAAATCAAAAGCAAAATATTTCATGACATATATATATATATGAAAATTACATGAAATTCAAACTTCAGTGCCCCATGAATTGTTTTATGGGAACACAGCCATGCTCATTCATTTATGTATCAGGCATGGCTGCTTTCACACTCTAACAGAATAGTGAGTCAACAGTATAGTGAGTTGACAGAGACTGTATAGCTCAGAAAGTGGAATGTATTTACTGTCTGGCTCTTAGAGAAAGTTTCTGCTCGCTTTCTAGAGGAGCAGACAGACAGGAGGAAGGGAAGAGTCTTGCAGTTCTCACGTGGGATGCATGATAGAAACACTTGTTGAGCATCCAAACAGCCCAGTGCCAGGGACCCACCCTCCATATTTCTAGAATGAATTGGTCTGGGGTATGGGTGCTTTCCAAACCTTCCCACGATTCTAATGAGAGCCAGAGCTGTGAGCCACTGGGCTAAGAGGATTGAATACCTGAGGGTCTGAATTTCCCAAATGTTCAGCAGAATAACTTGTTCTTGCTTGCCCCAAGGATCTGCAAGCTACCCAGTTACTCCATTTGGCCAAAGATGGAGGGAGAGAAGAGTCGTTTCACGGTGTAGTGGGACGTATAAGCTAAGCTGTGTGTGAGCAAGCTAAGTGGCTTCACTTGTGTCTGACTCCTTGCAACCCTATGGATGGTAGCCTGCCAGGCTCCATTGTCAGTTCTCCAGGCAAGAATACTGGAACGGGTTGTCAGATCCTCCTCCAGGGGATCTTACCCACCCAGGGATGGAACTTATGTTTCTTATATCTCTTGCATTGGCAGGCGGGTTCTTTGCCACTAGTGCCACCTGGGAAGCCCTCAAACTAAGCTGCATTTAAACCTAAATCCTTGAACCGCTGCTTCAAACATATGTCTCCGGATGTCCCCAGCATTGTCCGCATCACTCGGGCAGGCATACCTTGACCTGCTACAGTAGGTACCTCCGCCGGGTCCCTTCTCAGGATTCACTCCAACAGGGAATCCTTACCCCATCTTTGCCGCGTGCCCTCTGTAATTATTGGTGGTCTCGCAGGGAAGGAGAAAAGAGACAACTCTATCAGAATCCCATTCTCCCGCGGCACATTCAGCACCGTCAGCGGAGGCTGGCTCGGGGGGGGCTGCAGGCCTGCTCTGCGCTATTGTGCCTGGCTTCGGCTCAGCATGACTCAACGCAGACAATATAGCACAGCGAGAGCGCCGGGGATGAACAGTAAATACGAAGCCTGGGATTTTTTTTTTTTTTAATCTTGTCAGTTTTCTCCTGATTTGTGTCCTTTATCCCAGCCCCCTCTGCTGTATAAGCTCCTCAAAGCTAATGCCCATAACGCCACCACCCACTGGTAGCAGCAGGCTACTGGACCACGACGGGGCCTCGTGGCAGAGCTTTCACAATGCCCGCCATTCTTCAGCGACCGGGACGTGTTAACCTAAGTGGCACCGGGTTGCTCCAACACCTTCCCCTCTGGTTTCTCTTTCCTCTGGGGACCAACAGCAAGTGGAGGAGCGCCGCCCCCTGACTCGCACCGCTTGCCTCAAGGAGCCTACATCACATGCTCCCACCTGGCCGAGCTGGAACCGCCCCTCTCCCCTCCGCACCTGCTGAAAAAGCACAGGCAGACACTGGGCAATTATGGAGCTGAAAGGTGATCGTCGTCTCTACTGCTCCATTTTAAAAGTTAGAACTATTTCTCACAGCCATTTCTTTGGCCTCCTGTAGATCCCAGCTCTCCACCTGCTCGTGGGATTACATCACCCCAGGTACGCAGCGGAGCCCCGCCCCGCTCCCAGGCACTGGGAATGACGTCAGCAATGGGCATCTATCTGCTCTCCTGTCAGTCACCAACGTGGGATGATGGCGTACGTTTTGCTCCCTTGAAACAGCCGCAAGGAACATGTTATTGTTCCGACCCTTGTACAGCTCTCATCAGTTTCCAAGGTCACTCGTGGCTCCCATTTAACTAAGGAATGTGCCTATTATCTCAACCATGGCTAGCATGAAGTCTGCCTCTACGCCAGGGATCCCCAACCCTCCCCCCAAGCAAGCCCGTGACCTGTTAGGAACCCCACCACAGCAGGTGAGTGGTGGGTGAGCTGATCAAAGCTTCATCTGCGCCTCTCCATCGCTCCCCATCACTGGCATTACCACCTGAACCATCTTGTTTCCCGCCCACCCCCCGCCCCAATCCCACCGCCCCCATTCATGGAAAAAAATTGTCTTCCATGAGACCGGTCCCTGGTGCCAAAAAGGCTGGGGACTGCAGCTCTACACCCTCCCCGTCTCAGAACCCACTGCGGAGGCCGGAACTGTGTGGCCGTGCCTTTGACATAGATGACTTGCTGCTTCAGGGAAACAGCAGGGGTAGTTGAGGGCTGGAGATGCAGTGCTCTCATGCTCTTGAGGCATGCAATTCACATCAGCTGAGAATACTCAGGTTTGGGTCTGTGACAGTGTCAGCTTGTGGGGGCTTATAAACTGTAACATCACAGGAGTTATCGGAAAGGAGCAAGGGAAGGGATGCCTGAAGTACCTGCTGCTGGTGGGCGAGAGTCTGCTCAGGGGGAGAAAGCCAGGGGTCCAGCTCCTCTTAACATGAGATAGGAATTTTGATATTTTCTCTTCAAGGAGAAACATTTAAAAATCGCCCAACTGCATATCTAGAAGTTGATGACTCTATCTGGTATGAACTTTATTATCAATTCATGGGGATTTGTTTGGGGTTATGAAGATCCAACAAGAAAGAAGAGGTGGTGATAGAGATGAGACTGGCCTCCCCAGGTGGCACTGTCCATCCCAGTGCAGCGCCCAGCAGTGCTGGGTCAGGTGCGGGCGCCCGCTCTGCAGGGTTCAGAGAAGTGTGCTCAGTTCCAAAAACAGTAATGCCTCTGACAGAATGTCAGCACGTTCAGGCTTTGATTTGTATTCAATGGAGGGTAACCTATTCACCTTTCTCCTTTGCCTTTGTCATTCCTAAAGGAAATCAACCCTGAATATTCATTGGAAGGACTGATGCTAAAGCTGAAGCCCCAGTACTTTGGCCACCTGATGCGAACAGCCAACTTGTTGGAAAAGACCTTGATGCTGGGAAAGACCGAGGGCAGGAGGAGAAGGAATCAACCAAGGGTGAGATGGCATCACCAATTCAATGGACATGAGTTTGAGCAAACCAAGCAAAGGCAGAGTTTAACAGGTACCTGGAACATCCCAGCTAACTCACTCCTTTGCACATCCAAAAGCATTGTGTACTTGGTCTCTTATTTGCACTATTTTTTTTTCTTCTTTTTCCCCCTCTTTTTTTTTTGGCCACACTGTGGCTTGTGGGATCTTAGTTCACCAGTCAGGGATTGAACCTGGGCCCTCTGAATTGGAAGCTGGGAGCCTTAACCACTGACTGCCAGGGATGTCCCTATACTCTTTAAGCATGGTTGTGTCTAAGAGTTTTTAAGATGTTTCTCTGATGGAATATAAGGTGTTATTTGATACTCATCTAGAAGATGTACCAAGAAAATGTACAGAGATTCTGCTATACTTTATTCCATATCATGTTACAGAGAACAACAGTGACAGCTGACAAACCATTACGTCTTTCATAATACAGACAAATTACAATTGGTAACAAATATGCAACATGTGTTATTCCATTCTTCTTTACTATGTGTCATTTTGAAGGATGATCATTTTCTGAATGATGCTAGCTCATTCCTTAGGTACCAACCGCCTTTTAGAAAGTACACGTTTCAGTGTATCATATAAAAAAAAAAAAGATAAAAGAAAAATTTAAAAAATCCACTCCCAACTAGAGAATTTAGATTTCATATGTACCTCTAAAATATGCTGCTATAGGAGGAGATTGCTTATTTTGATTTGATTTTGTTTGGTTTGGTTTTTGGTGTCTGAGAAAATTGCAAGGCAGTAGCATATATGGTTTCCTCTGCCTACAAGCTGGTAAGGGAGATGGAAGTTCTATGCAATTATGCAGCATATTCCTATGTATAAGGGGCAGGCAATAATCTACCCCAGTATGTACAGCCTAAACATCCTCTTATATAACAAAGATTACAAAACCAGTAATATTCACAAATGATTATCTTGTGTAGACTCATTAACTAAGGTATTGATTACACTGGCTATCATGTACACACTGAGGAAAGGATACCAAGAGACCGTGGTTTCTCTGCAAGCTTGGAGGCTCCTCAGGGAACTCTTCTTGTCACTCTTGGGAGGTAGAAATAGCTTCTCGTCCTTGTGTCACTGGATGGAGAGCCATTCCCACCTTATACCTCTGTTTTTTTTTTTCTGAGTACTGCAAGCATTTTTTTTTCCATGTCCTGTGTATCTCGTATTTTTAAGTCACCCAAACTCTTCCTTCAAGACAATGGAAACGAAGTCCCAGGTTTCCTTTCAGAGCACTGTGTGTGCAGGCATGTCATGGATATAGCTACCATGCTAACATGTTCTAACTATTCCAGCTGTTTGAACTGAAGCTACTCCTTCATATAAAAATATCTCACAAAACATTCCAGTGCTTTCTCAACAGAATAATAAATCTGCTCATGAACACAGTCTGGAGTGATTTTCATGGCTGTCCTCAATGAGAGGAGGGGGAAAAAAAAGGAAAAGGTAGTTGCAAGTGGGAGAGGAAAGAGAAGGAAACTTTGGATGTCTTGAACCAATGGCAAGCAAGGGGAACCAGAAATCTCCTAAATGAGACCCTTCTGAAACACATGTCACTGTAATAAAACATATTCCTTCTACTGAGAAGTATTACATTTCATTTTGCAAGAGAAACTGCCAGTGATAGGGTCATAGATCTGTGAATAACAACATTTCCAACTGAAGTCTTTAAACATTAAATATTTTCAAATTAGAAAGCTCATTATTAGCAAGACTTCATCATCAGTTGCCCTTGGTTTAAACGTCATTAAGTACAAAAGCTGTGCCTCTCCCCACAAATGAATAATTCAAACGAATCACAGGAAAGACTGTTTTCTGATTGCAGGTAAAGTTTTCTTTCCATGTTTACTTTAAGAAATCCTAATGTAAATACATCAAAATACCTCTGCAGACTTCCAAAGAGTTGGAATGTGTGAAAGAAGAATGGGAAGGAGTTCTAGGTGGTATACAGTAAACATTCTGACCTTGGATAACTTTTCTTCTCTTTAAAATCAACCAGTAAATGGCTTAGCACTTAGAAGCTTACAATGAATTCTACTTTGGGGGCAAGATGATTGTGACCTTAACATCTATACTCACATCCCATTCCAGGGAAAGTACCGTTTTAATGTCAAGAAATTCTGGGTCCGATTTCCGAAGTGTACTGGGTTTGACCACAGAAAAGCTTTTCCTTCACCTGACACTCAGGGAAAAGTCTTTGTCAAGCTGGCTGGTAATTCCTATTCTTGATTCTAGAAAGTGCGACTCTCCTCTCTTAACAGGAAATGTAAAACAAGGAACACGCCGGGATTTCCATACGAACTGGTGTCCTGAGGAGCTAGGTTTCATGCTCTAGATGAAACTTCCTAACTTCCCATTAGCCTCGGTGTTATTTGGCATCTGCAGCGAGGGCTGCCCCACCGGGAACAGACCTGTGCCCGGCAGCGCTCCCTGGATCAAAGTCCGCATGCGCAGTCCACATTTCTCGCCATGGCATATATTCGCCTTCTTCCTCCAAGGTCTCTCAACTTTTTAAACAAGGGAAGCCGGGCCTTTCTTTTTTCCCCCTTTTCCATCTTTAAAGCAAGACTCCTGCCTTGTTTCTAACACGTGCATCCATACAGTTATTCCTGGAGACCGTTTACGGTTAGGGTACCCAATGATGCCTTCCAATCAGCTTGGAATGTTTAAAAAAAAAATGTGGTTCAAAGGTGCTTTGGTGTAAATGAGCAAATTTCACACTCTGGACAACTTGTTAATCTGCTTTTTCAATGTTGACTAGTAAAGACGGTATTCGGGGCTCATCCAGAAGATATAATTCTTTTGCACTCACGATTTAAACGTTCTGTTCCTCACTTTTCACCATTTAGAAAATACAAAGCATAACAAAGTGGATGGAAAAAATAAGATGTTGACAAGACCCAGAAAACATGTAAAAAGTTACCTCAGTTTCCAGAGGTTCAAAGGGAAGCGATTTATCCCTGTCTTTGTTCTTAATGTTTCATATTTGTTTCTTCACTTCCAGCCTGCTCAGAGAACAGTCATGCTATGTGGCTTGAAAATGCTAAGCAGATTCTGATATCCCGAACCCGGGTCTCCCACATAGGAAGTCAGATGCTTTAACCTCTGAGCCACCAGGGAAGCCAATATATAAATGTGCAGTTCTTTCCGAGAAAAAAAAAAAAAAGCACATTTGCAAACGTTCTCAAAAAGGAAGAGACAAGTGGTGCTCCACCGCCAGAGACCAAGTTGTCAAGTCAGTCAGAGAACATGGGTTTGCTTCAGCTACAATTTTCCTTCCTGGTGGCTGCAAAATGTGCACTGCTCTCAGAGAAAAGACACATTGTTTTATGCCACTATGTGGCTTTCAAGTACAGACATTACTGAAGAAGTGTGAACACCGAGTGTGTTGCCTTAATGTATTTAAGACATGGCTGGTGAAAGCATAAAAACCTTTACAGAGACGCCGCGGTGCAGAGGAAAATCAAACAAAATCAAACACAAAAGACTGAAAAGAATACATGCCATGTATCAGTAAGCAAAACTTAATCTTCACATAGTTCTTGGAAATCACAAGGTATCCAAATGCGTGCAAGGTTTTAAATAAATTGTGGAGAAAACAGGGTCTTGCCAGCTTCAATTTTCTTCTAAGTGAAATCCACCCCAGGGGGTGAAAGGAAACTGATCCATGATTCCCTTTGTATTATTGGCCACTTCATTAATTTTTTTTTTCTCCTCAGAATGATGACAACTTAATCCTGGAAGGAGGAAAAGAGAAAAACTGTTATATGTTAAAAAACAAAACAAACAAATCTTACATCATTCTTTTTGCAAAATTACACAAGACATCGAAAGTGGTCAGGCCAAAGCAAGCCTGTCCATTTTTTTTTTTCCCATGGCTACCTTGAGCATTCTCTTTAGCCAAGACAGTTCTTATAATACGATAAACAAATGTTTTGACTGCATTTTCTTCCATTAAAATAATTCAACTCCATGAATTTAAATGGTCTAACCTCCTCTTGGAGTATTTAGAGAAAAAGAAATTCAGCAAATCTCCTTCCCCAAGTCATTAGCACTAACACTGGTCTTAATTAAGTGCCCGTGGCATCATACAGATCATTAAAAGGGCAGATCATATTCATTTTTTGGACATGAAATAGAAAAACGGATCACATTCTTTTTTTTTTTTTTAAATCCAGTTGCATATAATTCTCCGGTGCTGACTATCAGACCTAGTTTCAGCAGAATGAAAATTGGCCAGCATGACCTGAATTGCCAGGCTCTTCCCACCATCCTGCATACAACTGTGGGTTTCCAGTGATGCCTGCTTAAATTCGGTAACTACTTCTGAACGGAATGTGAACCATTCCAGAAGAAAGGAGGAATGTTCACTCTGCTTCTCTCTCTGTTTCTTTTTGGCCCTTCAGCATTTTCACTGAGTTTCTAGGGTAGGAAAAGAATGTCTTGCTAGGAAGGGTGAAAAGAAATGCTGCCAAGGTCAAGGTACACAGCCGAGAGATCCGATCCATCAGCTCCATGGAAGCCCAGGACCAACTCATTATCTCAGTATAGAAGCTGGAGGTCACCGAGGCCTGGTCAGGCCTGCTCGTCCCCTTCCACAGTACCACACAGTCATCTTCCTGGGTAGATGGGACCCCATGGCCCCTGTTGAGACCTCACAGCACAGTTGCCCTACAGCTGCCCTTGGAGGCTGTGCTGCCAAGCATGTCATCCTGAATGGCATGGGCTTGACCAAGGAAGCAGAAAGCTCCCATCTGACAGTGAAGGACCATTAAAATAGTATCCTTTCCACCCTCTACTCATCCCCCTCCCCCCACCTACTATGAGGATTTTTAAAAGGTTAACTTTCCACCTTGTTGTAAAAATTGACATGAAATTCCATATAACACAAAATTAACCATCTTAAAAGTATACAATCCCTGAGTTGGGAAGATCCCGTGGAGAAGGATATGGCAACTCATTCCAGTATTCTTGCCTGGAAAATCCCATGGACAGAGGAGCCTGGTAGGCTACAGTCCATGAGGCTGCAAAGAGTTGGACACAACGGAGCGACTGAGCGCGCAGGCAAAGCATGTAAATAACTGCCACTTAGTGCATTCGCAACGTTGTATGACCATCACCTCTATTTAATTCCAAAACATTTCTGTCACCCCCAAAGGATATCTTATATTCTTTACTTATATTTCTTGTATCCTTTACTCCCATTCTTCCCTTGCCCCAGCCTCTGGCAGCAACGAATCTACTTTCTGTCTCTACATATTTACCTATTCTGGAAATTCATGTAAATAGAATCATACAATATGCGGTGTCTGGTTTCTTTCACGTAACATAATGTTTCTAAAGTTCACCCATGTTGTAGCTTGTGCCAGTATCTCATTCTTTTTTGTGGCTGAATAATATTCCATTATATGAATATAAGACATTATGTTTATCGATTCATGAATTGATGTATATTTGGGTTACTTTCACCTTTTGGCTATTGTGAATAGTGCTGCTATGAACATGCATGTACAAATATTTGTTTGACTACCTGTTTTCAATTCTTTTGGGTAATAATTAGAAGTGGAATTGCTGGGCCATACAGTAATTCTGTTTAGCTCTTTGAGGAACTGGCAAATCATTTTCCACAGTGGCTGTAACATTTTATAATCCCACCATAAATATACAAAGGTTCTAATTTCTCCACACCCTTGCTAACATTTGGTACTTTCTGTTTTTTTGTGTTTGCTTTTTCTTAATTATAGAAAAACTAGTGGATGTGAACTGGTATCTCATTGTGATTTTGATTTGCATTCCCCTTATGATTGGTAGTGTTTAACACCTTTTCATGTACTTGTTCGGAGAAGGCAGTGGCACCCCACTCCAGTACTCTTGCCTGGAAAATCCAATGGACGGAGGAGCCTGGTAGGCTACAGTCCATGGGGTCGCTAAGAGTCAGACACGACTGAGCAACTTGACTTTCACTTTTCCCTTTCATGCACTGGAGAAGGAAATGGCAACCCACTCCAGTATTCTTGCCTGGATAATCCCAAGGACGGGGGAGCCTGGTGGGCTGCTGTCTATGGGGTCGCACAGAGTCAGACACGACTGGAGAGACTTAGCAGCAGCAGCAGCAGCAGCAGCATGTACTTGTTGACCATCTGTATATTTCATTTGAAGAAATATCTATTCAAGTCCTTCACCCATTTTTAAATTGGGTTGTTTGTTGTTGAGTTATAGGAGTTTTTTTTTTTGTTAATATATTTTGGATAGTAATCTCTTGATTTGCAAATGTATACTCCCATTCTGTGGGCTGCCTTTTCATTGTATTGATAGTGTCCTTTGATGTACAAACATTTTAATTTTGATAACGTCCACCTTATCCATTTTTTTTTCTTTGTTGCTTGTGGTTTTGTAGTGTGTAAGGAAAGTTATGCCCAACCTAGACAGTATATTGAAAAGCAGAGACATGACTTTGTCAGCAAAGGTCTGTCTAGTCAAGGCTATGGTTTTTCCAGTCGTCATGTATGGATGTGAGAGTTGGACTATAAAGAAAGCTGAGCGCAGAAGAATTGATGCTTTGAACTGTGGTGTTGGAGAAGAATCTTGAGAGTCCCTTGGATTTCAAGGAGATCCAGCCAGTCCATCCTAAAGGAAATCAGTCCTGAATATTCATTGGAAGGACTGATACTGAAGCTGAAACTTCAGTACTTTGGCCACCTGATGCAAAGAGCTGACTTGTTTGAAAAGACCCTGATGCTGGGAAAGATTGAGGGCAGGAGGAGAAGGGGACGACAGAGGATGAGATGGTTGGATGGTATCACTGACTCAATGGACGTGGGTTTGGGTGGACTCCGGGAGTTGGTGATGGACAGGGAGGCCTGGCGTGCTGCAGTCCAAGGGGTCACAAAGAGTCGGACACGACTGAACTGAATTGAACTGAGTGACTCAGTTGTGTCAAACTCTTTGTGACTGCATGGAATGTAGCCTGCCAGGCTCTTCTATTCATGGAATTCTCCAGGCAAGAATAATAGACTGAGTTGCCATTCCCTTCTCCAGGGGATCTTCCTGACCCAGGGATTGAACCCAGGTCTCCTGCACTGCAGGCAGATTCTTTACCATCTGAGCCACCTGAGAAGTCCATGTCATACCTAAAAATCCATTGTCAAATCTAAGGTCATGAAGATTCACCCCTATTGTTTTCTTCTAAGAGATGCCAGTTCTTCCAGGAGGCCTGCCCACCCTGGCCAAACAGGAGTTGGGCTTTGTCCTGACATCTGCTTGCCAAGACAGAGTTCCAACAGCCACACCCAGGTGAAGTAGTCATTACCTGGCTCTCCTCCACTCCACCACTTTTATTGGCAGAATGCAGACCTGGCTCCAACCTGACCTTCTGAACTAGAGAGTTCATGCAGTGCTCCTGAGATGTGGGGGCATTTACTGTGGGGGAGCGCCTAGGGTAGCAGGTGGCTTCACTGTGTTTCTGATTAGGCTTGGTTTTGTTGGCCATCATGTCCCTAGAGCATAGCCCAGATCCAGCTCAGGCCCTCAGTGAACAGCTGTGGTTTGAACAGGAAGGAGAAAGGTAGAATTGGAGAACCTGGGAGTAGAATACGTTCTCAGATGTTAAAACTCCCCCTGGCTTGGTGATGGAGGGCAAATGCCGTGCCTGTGCTGTTGCTGAAAGATCTAAGGGCTGAGAACAGAGCAGGCCATTTCCAGATACAGTGCCAGCTGAGAAGCGTGGGTCCAATGAACACCTGCCTATAGGCTGAACTTTTTTTTTTTTTTAACTCCACGACATTCTATTTGAAAGAAAGAAATGATTTGATTTTCAGTATATTTGACTTTGGGCTTCCCAGGTGGCTGGAGTGCTAAAGAACCCACCTGCCAATGCAGGAGATGTAAGAGATGCGAGTTCGATCCCCGGGTCAGGAAAATCTCCTGGAGGAGGGCATGGTAACCCACTCTAGTATTCTTGCCTGGGAAATCCCATAGACAGAGAAGCCTGGCGGACTACAACCCATGGGGTTTCTAAAGAGTCAGATATGACTGAAGTGACTTAGTATGCACACATATTTGATTTCAGGTAACCACAAATTGTCACCATTGTCCATAGCATGTAACTATCCTATTGGACTGATTTAAGACACACATTGATTGTGTGTGTCCTTGCCTTTGCCCTGATTCTTTGGCCGTAACCTCTAGGAGAATCCTGTGGACCTAACCCAGAGCATAAGCAGAGTTGGGGAATAAAGGATAAACATAATTGTAATTGGATAGTAGGTGGTGAAAACAGTGATCGTGAAAAGTCTAATACTTAGGTTGAGGCTCAGACATTCAATGGAAGGAGCCAATAATATGAAAAGAAGGGAGGGGCCCGTGAGAGCTAGACTCTTTCCCATCTCTGTAAGAAGTTGAGCCCAAATTGTGCCTGCTTCGCTGCCTGATACTGTTCACCAGCAGCGAGATGTCCATTCTTTATCCTTGGGCAGCATCAGCATCCATTTCAGTTTTCAAGGACTGCATATAAGGTAGAAAAATTCCTTAAAGTCTAAATGTAATCATGCATTTGACAGGTGGGGATAGAGACGAAGGAGAGATGGCACACCACATTCACAGGGAAGCAAGGTATAATAGCAAAATCCTGCCCTTACATTTACTCAGGAGATTATTAAAATGCACTGCACACACAATAAAAATGAAACTGAATATCAATTATAGGCTCAACTATATGCACATCAACTCCGAGGTCTAGAAACCACAGGATTAACAGATGCCATTGGTATCCTGCTTTCTGTTTTCACAATGTTCTTTCTCTAGAAACGAATGTTTTAAAGTGGAAATTGAATTTTATTGATAAAATCCTTATTCAGAAATATCTACATAGAACTTCTTGGCTATAAATATTAATTAATTGGATCCCTGGTACCCATAATGCAACTTCGCTCTGACCCATGTGCCCTATGAACTAGATATTTTTTGGATTCAATTTTCTTAAAACCAACTGTCAGCGTCATGTGATGGAAGAGATGAAAAATGAAAATGAGCAGCCCCGCTGTGCAGGTGGGTGACCTGTGGGAGAGAGTCTGCCTGGTAGGGTTTTTACACGAACCATCAGACACAGACCAATTGATTAGATCATCTCATACCCGCCACCAACTAGGCTCAAGAGACTAATTAGAGAGAGTACTGCCTGCGCAGGCACCCCATTGACACCTAATTTGCTCAGCCAAAGCCTTTGGGGAAAATGTATTATCTCTGCAGCCGCACTTCATGCATTTCTGATTTGAGGCATAAGCAAGGAGCGCTTCATCACTCTTTTGAGCAAACTGAATGTAGAAGCCCTTAAGTGTTCAATGCAAGCAAACAGACCCAAATTAAAAACGGGCCAGGCTCTTTCTAATTCCCTCTGTGCTCCCTGTTAAATCTCTGTGTGTACACACACACACACACGCACGCACGCACGCACGCAGTTTACATGCTGGCGGGGCAACACAGCCCAAGGAGCCCAGCTCAGGGTGCTTGCATCAGATGGTCTTTCACTGGCCTCTTTACCTACTCGAAGGTTCTGTGTTTGTTTTATTTTTTTTTAACCCTGCTGCACTGCCCTTCCACAAAGTATTCCTTTTTTCTACAGGAAGGCTCTGGCCCCTTTCCCTCCCCACAGCTCTCTCTCTCTAAGCCTCACTGGAGAGAAGTGAGTATTTTTCCTCCAAATTAAAACAACTGTAGGTTTTCCTTTCATCCCCTAAATTGTGAAGGGGATATTCACCAGGATGTATGTGAAGCTGCAGGGTAATCCACTCATTTCTATCTGAGGGAATTCTTTGTAAAGATGCCTAACAGAAAGGGAAGAAATGTGATAGGAAACTACCTTGTGGTAGCAAAGATAGTACAGAATTATAAAATAGTTAACCTCCCTTCAAGAAAACCAGTGTATACTATTTGACCACCTTTATCTTTTATCTATTTCTAATCTAGAATAAAACTAATTGCATCATTTCCTTCACTTCAAACGTAGAACCCAAAAGAGCAGCATATAAGGAGGAATTTAAAGATAGGTATATAGTTAATCACATGCTTATAAAAAGGAAATAAAAATGAAAAGTTCAGGCAATATGGGAAATATAGAGTATCTTTGTCCCAAATCTAGTGGCCAGAGGGAATGAATTTCCATAACGCTGGAATAAAAGAAAAAAAAAAAAAAGAAACAGAACCTGCTATGGTGTGTTCTAGAGTGGACTTAAAGATTTTATGCCTTTCCACTCACATACTGGATGAATTATTTTACCCATGTGTTCTGGTAAATTACAATTCTGTTTTGTGCAAAGTCACTTCAGTAGTATCCAACTCTTTGTGACCCCATGGACTGTAGCCCACCAGGCTCCTCTGTCCATGGGATTCTCCAGGCAAGAATACTAGAGTGGGTTGCCATTGCCTCCTCCAGGGGATCTTCCCGACCCAGGGATCGAACCCATGTCTCCTGTGTCTCCTGCCCTGCAGGTGAATTCTTTACCTGCTGAGCCACCAGGGAAGCCCCCTTGTAATTTTCACATTTATCTTATTCTTAAGAATTTGATGAACATTTGGGGGGATCAGGTTAGCTGTCTACTTTTGAAACCAGCATTCACAGTTGGCCTAAACTGGGCCTTCCAGTAGTCAGAGGACTCCAGAGGTCACTGGAGTGATTCTTTTTGAAGGCATATGGAGAGTGGTTGTAGGGGAGATGTTTGAAAATAGCTAAAAAATCAGTGCCTCAACAAACACACACAACCACCTACAGAATTTATTCTGACTTAGTAAAAAAAAAAAAAAAAAAAAAAAAAAAGGACCAGAAAGCTTTTCTTCCCCAAGTGCCATATTAATAAGATTCACATGAAAAATACCCAGGGGAAAAAAGAAAAACAAACCAAAAACCCACCAGGCTGTGCCATTTTGAATTTGATTTTGCTTAAAATACTAAACTGAAATAATCAAATTAATCTTTTGTACCTAATTAATCTTCCAGCAGAGTTTGCTACTGTAGAAAATTAAGTCCACAAATAAGGTTGCTAAACCCCAAGCACTGAGGCAACTATGAACCTCTCTGAAGTAAAAATATCATGTATATATACAAATATACACATATGTGACACATGAACTCAGTTGTATTTATAAAACATATACACTCAAATTTTACCCTGTAGATTTTATAGGAATGTTGGACTCAAAATGATATGTTTTAAACTTGACACAGATTTCCAAAAATCTAGGGACAGCTTAATTTGTTCTTTTTTTTTTTTTTTGGTGAGTTTAATTATGCTGTGACTTGGCTAGAAATATAGGGTGTTTTTGAGAACATCTGAAATCAGTGATTTCCAGTGACTCTGACATTGCACTGAAGCTGCTTGGGGGGTGGGGTGGTGGGGAGAAATGGTATGAAACAGAAGGAAGAAGAAAATTAGTCAAACCCACTTCTGTAACTTATTTCTGATTTGTGATAATCCCCGCAATACTCCTCAGAAAAGAACGCATCTTTGAGACTAACAAAAGAATATTAATTAAAATGAATGTAGAGATAGCTGGGCTTTGTTTTAAGCTTAACAGAAGGTCCATCACTCAAAATAGCCTAAATCCTTTAAGTTGAAAGCTGTTTGGTAACATCCATATGGATGCACAATGCACTAATTGCAGCGACTTTGCACATTTTAAGCTTCTTGCCAAAGTGGTGATTTTAATTAAAAATTTTTAGGCAAAGCTTTAAGTCTAACATTTCAAAACAAAGCATTTCTTGTATAGGGAGACTGACTTAACATATCATTTTAATAATCATCATTATCAACAAACATTTATTGAAATCCTCATTAAAGACCAGGCATTATATGATATGTAATTAGCCGAGATTGAAAAGAATCTCTAGTTTAATGGTGTGACTGCTTATTAAATCAGATTTATGTAAATGTGAAACACTAGTCGTATTTTTGACACATGTGGATTAAAGGACAGCAATCCTGGGAGTACGTCCTATCTCAGTAAAGGCAAAAAGTGTGCAGGAGAAGTGCTGAGGTCTTCGAGAGTCACCAAGGCATATTTTAATCTTTAAAAAATTCATATATATATTCAATCATACATAATCGTAAATACATAAAAATCATATATATAATCATATACACATATGCCATAGGTTGGAAATAGCTCATAGAAATACTTTTAATGACAAAGTTAAGAGTAAGAAAGTCTTCACCAAAGTGGCTTATTCATTTTTTTAAGATGTTTTTGGTGTGAATGATTTTTTTAAAAAGTCTTTAATTCTGCTTAGAATATTGCAATTTGTTTAATTTAATTTTGTTACAATATTAATTTTATAATGACTCACTACAAATATTTTAATTATAAAATTTAACTTTGTTACAATATTGCTTCTGTCTTATGTTTTGTTTTTTTGGACACAAGGCATGTAGGATATTAGTTCCCTGACCAGGGATCGAACCTGCACCCCCTGCATTGGAGGGGAAGTCTCACACCCTGGACCACCAGACAAGTCTCACTGGGGCTTATTCTTTTCAAGGATTTCATTTGTGAAGCTTTATTTGCTCAGCATACCTTTATAATTGACTGGTTCCAAGTGGGTGTAAGTTAATTAAACAGAATTCTGACCCCTTCACCTTCCTTATACATTACAGTCCTACTAAACTATATTTAAATAAACCGAAGTCATGTAACCCAGCAGTGTGTGCATTTTTTACAACTTAAAACACACACACAAATCTCATAAAACCACTTCTAAGTATTTAGCAGTCAGAGGAACACGAGGGTTCATGTCTGACTTTAATTAAAAGATCTGAAAGGAGATGTGACTTCATTTTGGGTGGATTTTTTTTTCTTTCAAATCAAAAGCTGTCTAGTTATTACTGTCCAAAGTGTTGAAGCACAAGAAAATTTCATGCTAAAGGTTTTTTTTGAATTCAATATATATGATCACCTACAATTTGAATCTGTCTCATGAATCATCTTTCAGCAGAAATCTGCAAAGCTAAAATGTATTTATAGATCACACTTGGTTGGTAAATAGAGAACAATGTCAGCATAAACCAGAAGTCGTGTTGGTTCATGCGAGCGAGTTCCTGCCAGTCTTACAGTTTTGAGCTACTAAAGTCACAGCAGCCATTGTGCAAGAGAAATAAACAGAGTTGCGTGCAAGCTCAAGGGGTCTACAGTACTATACATGCTGTCCATTTTCATCCTGGCTTGCTTTGGCCGCACTTGGTATTGTTTATTGTACAGTTCTCTTGGGTCTCTGCACATTTTGCCCTTTCAATCCAAATTTGGCAGCCTCAATCCTTCTACCAAACTTCTTTCACCTGTAAACTATGCTAGCATTTTGAGTAGTTTTTTTTATGGCTCTTGTGAGTGCTATGTGCTATAGACTGAATGTCTGTATCCCCCCTCAAATTCATAGGTTGAAACCTAAGCTCCAGTGTGATGGTATTTCACATGGAGTCCATGTGAATGGGATTAGTGCCCTTATATAGAGATTCCGGGCTTCCCTGGTGGCTCAGAGGTAAAGAATTTGCCTGCCAAAGCAGGAGATGCAAGAGATGTGGGTTTGATACCTGGCTCAGAAGATCCTCTGGAGGAGGAAATGGCAACCTCCTCTAGGAAATACTATGGGCTATGGGCCACAGTCCATGGGGTTGCAAAGAGTTGTACACTACTTAGCAACTCAACAGCGTAAGAGATCCCAGAGAGCTCTCTTGTCACTTCTGTCAAGCTGAGGACCCAGCAAGGAGGAGGAGGAGGGTCCTCACTAGACACCAGATCTGCTGGTGCCTAGACTTTGGACATCCAAGCCTCAAAAACTGTGAGAAAGAAATTTCTGTTGTTTAGAAATCACCGTGTCTATGGCATTCTGTTATAGCAGTTCAAACATACTAAAACACTATGTTGAATACTTTCTGAGTGTTTTGCACCTTACTCTCTTTCTCCCCATAAACTGCACAATTTTTACTGTGGCAGTTTGCTAAACACAGGTAGGAACACATATGTCCTATTATAAGAAAAACGTCTATTCTTGAGGGGCACAATCTGATACTGTCACAAAGTAGACATGACCACAACACATCATTTCCACCAGGAAATGTCTGCTGACAGCGAGGACAGTCCAACATGGTCACATGAGGGATTCAGACGCTGGACACCCAGCTGAGCTCCCCACCAACTCTTTCCCGTGTTCACCATATGAACGGTGCTACTGAACAACACCCCACTGAGGGCTGATTGATGAAAGTTCAGAATCTATCCACATGCAAAGCCATCTGATAAGTGTGTGTGTCTGCCCACTCAGTTGTGTCCAACTCTTTGTGACTCCATGGATTATAGCCCACCAGGCTCCTCTGTCCACGGGATTTTCCAAGCGAGAATACTAGAGTGGGTTGCTATTTCCTTCTCCAGGGAATCTTCCCAACCCAGGGATCAATCCCATATCTCCTGTGTCTCCTGCATTGGCAGGTGAATTCTTTACCACTGAGCCACCTGGGAAGCCTCATCTGATATGTATGTCCCTCAAAATCATAATATGCTATTTTAAAGGATTTTGAGACTCATTATCCCATCATAGCAAGCTGCTGTATTTCTCTCCTACCGAAGATGAGTTCTGAGAATATGCAATAGATTTGGGACACGTATGTCATTATGAGAAATAAATAGCAACTTTTTGTGCACATGTAGCATTTCTGTGTATCTTCTCACTTAAAGAATGTGCCTGAAAAATAGTACCATAACCCTAAGAGGAGAACAGATTTTATAAACTGGGCTTTCAAAAAATTTCTGATCCTTTTAGTCACTGGTTTAGTGTCTCCTGACATACCAGCCACAGGAGGTATATTCCTAGTCTATGGACCCAGAGCATTCACTATAGGAACCACAGCCTTTACAGGAACTGGGATGGCCAATGTCCCACTCTGTCAGGACTGAGGGAGTTTCCAGGATTCGGGACTTCCAATTTTAAATCTGGGGTAAACCAGAGGGAGTTAGTCACCCTGAGAGGAACAACAGGATTGATATGTTGTTATTTCCAAGTTGATTATAAAAACAGAGCCAGCCAGCTTTGCACTTTATTGCATGAACTAAAATATGCTGATGTTCCAATCCCAAATTGTGAGTCACAAAAGTAAGACAAAGGCTCCATGTCAAGAATGGCAAAGGATCTGTTGAAAAGATGGTGGGAATTGAACCTACAGCCTTCTCTCCTCTCAACCCCTCAAAGGATTTGTCATTTATCTCTCTGAATCTGCATTTCAGGCTTTCCTCTGTGTTTTATTGACGCCACAGCAGATCACATTGTCTTCTAATGAGGTTGCTGAATTCAAGACCATTAACGTGCTCCTCACTGCAGTTCTCAGCTGCACTTCCAATAAATCCGTCTGTTTAAATTCACATATGCCTGTGTGGTGTTGCATGGAGGAGACGGCTAAGGCCACCACTCTCAAGTGACAAGAAGTGCAAACATCTTCTGAATCTTTGTGGCAAATGACACCACATTCACTGACCAGTGGCTGAGCCAAACCATCAGTTGGCCTGCCTACTTCAATTCAGGAGACACTTACTGAGCATCTATTTTTAAGGCAGTCCAGTGTTTAGCGGGGGAAGAGACTGTGACAAAGACTATTAAAGTGAGGTCCCAGGGCTGTTCTGAGGCTGGCATGAACTGGTTTGTGAGAGCCTGATGTTAACATTTTCAGGAATTGTGCAAGCTGTTATTAAACACAGTCACCCTTGAAATTGGCAATGGAAGGAGGTGTATTTACACCATGGGATACGGACAACTGACCAATCAGGGCTTTTCTACTCTTTCTGGGGAGAGGGCTGTTAAACATTACCAGCACCTCACTGCTGCCCTAGACCATTGCCAGGACAACAACAACCTCTCAGTCAGTGGAAAGTGAAAGTGTTATCCTAGAGGGACCAAGGCAGTGAGGAAGAAGTGGGCTTTGAAAGATGAATAAAAGTTTAGGTCTTCCCTGGTGGCTCAGTGGCAAAGAATCCGCCTGCCAATGCAGGAGATAGGGGTTTGATCCCTGATCCAGAGAGATTTCATGTGCCACAACACAACTAAGCCCATGCACCACAGCCACTGAGCTGGCTCTAGAGCCCGGGGAACTGTGGCCACTGAAGACCACATGCCCTAGAGCCAGTGGTCTTCAACAAGAGAATCTAGAAATATGGTGCTGATGAGCCCCGAAGAAGGCAATGGCACCCCACACCAGTACTCTTGCCTGGGAAACCCCATGGACGGAGGAGCCTGGTAGGCTGCAGCCCCTGGGGTCGCGAAGAGTCAGACAGGACTGAGCAACTTTACTTTCACTTTTCACTTTCATGCACTGGAGAAGGAAATGGCAACCCACTCCAATATTCTTGCCTGGAGAATCCCAGGGATGAAGGAGCCTGGTGGGCTGCCGTCTATGGGGTCGCACAGAGTCGGACATGACTGAAGTGACTTAGCAGCAGCAGAGGAAGGTATGGTGGAAGCTGGAGGAAAGGATTCCTTGCTTATGAAATAGTGGAAAATCTAGGAGTACTTTCACCAATAGTAACATGAAAAATGGGACTATGCTGGTGGTTCATATAGTAAAGACTCTGCCAGCAATGCAGGAGACCTGGGTTCCATCCCTGGGTCGAGAAGATCCCTGGAGAAAGAAATGGCAACCCACTCCAGTATTCTTGCGGAGGACAAGGAACCTGGCGTGCTGCAATCCATGGGGTCACAAAGAGTCAGTCACGACTTACTGCTGCTGCTGCAAGGCTATCATACTGTTATAAAGTAATTATCCTCCAATTAGAATAAATCAATATATAAAGGAGAGTAGCCCCTGCTTACCACAACTAAAGAAAAGCCCGCACAGCAATGAAGATCCAGCACAGCCAAAAATAAATACATAAAATTAGTTTTTAAAAATTGCAAAAAAGTTTAACATGTAGAAAGGGGGAAGGAAGGCAGTCTTGAATAGCCTAGCACGCTTTGGGATGCAATGAGTGGCCGGTGGGGCAGGCATGTATTTGGATGTCAGGAAATAGATGTGGGGAAGTGGGCAGGGCAAGTAAGGGTGGAATGGAGGGTCTTACATGTCCTGCTGAGGACTAGGGCTTTATTCTGTATGTAGGGAGGAGGTCTTGGAGGCTTTCTAGCAGGGGGGTCGCCACGCCTGTCCCCAACCCAAGGGCAGCTGTGTGCTACCCACAGGTGAGGTCTCAGCCGCCTCTGTGAGACTTAAGGGCAAACAGTTGTCTTTTTCAGGATGACATTGAATCAGATGATGCAGTAGGCTCACAAAGCGCTAGTATTTGTAGTACTTGATGTGGAAAGGTCTTATTCTCCCATGAGAAACATCCAGAGAGGCCCGGACTCTGGGTGATACAGAAACGAAGTTTCTTCGCAAGAACTGCATTTTTGAAATGTAGCCCATGGGGATAATCTGGACATTTTCAGGTACCAGAAAGATGCCTTAGGTCCTTGATAAATTGTCTATTCACTTGAGTGTCTGTATTTGTCTATATGTTCAAAAAGCAGAGGGGGAAATATGCACTAACTCTTAGTTTTACTACTATGCTGTCCTTTATAAGTCAAACATGATTTACTGTTTTTGATTAGCACACAACCTCAGACAGACTTCCAAACTGTGGTGTTTAGAATTCTGAAACACTGTCAAATCTTTTAAAGAGCAACTGCAATAAATTAGAAAACGTCATCACAGCACGCTTGTCTCGATTCACTGCGGTTACATGTCGTGGACTTGGGAGTTTCAGCTCATTGAAAATGTGAAGCCTGTAATGTCTGATGAATAAGACATTCACATCCACACAATTGGCTTCCTCCTGGTATAAAACAATTAAAGTGCCAACAGCTCAGTGGTTTGGTGGCAGGCCTGGGGTCAATCTCTCACTTCCATTGGCAACAGAGTTGGAGAATACAGTGACAAGAGCCAGCGCATACCAGGCTCATGGGATTAAGGGACGCTTCATGCCTTTTTAATGTCCACTTGTGGCTGACTGAAACAAAACACCCACGAAGTTAGGTGAACTGAGCTCTTATTGTGAGAGACAATGCAGTAGCCGGTTGCCTTGTCCCCCAAACCAGAATCCCACCCACAATGCGGTGAGTCAGGAACTGACATCTTCTCTTCCCCACCTGTGAGCGGGGGCACAACCTAGAAAGATCTGATTTCCTTTTCATGCAGATGCTAAAGAACAAAGTCATCCCTTGTCTGCGTTAGGCTGTTTGTTTTCCAGTCTGTTGGCATTAAAATTGCACTCCAAGCACCTATCACGTCTCACGATGCTCTAAGTCCTTTCCAAAAGATCTGACTTTGAACACTGGGGTCATTTGAAACAAAAAGAAAAAAAAAAACCAAAACAGATCTAGTGACTTAGTTGCTCATTGTCATGGGGGAAGAAATCACCACAGTTTTATCTGAAACATAATAATTAACTGTTGGGCTTCCCAGGTGGCTCAGTGGTAAAGAATCTGACCGTCAATGCAGGAGATGCAGGTTCGATCCTTGGATATGGAAGATCCCCTGGAGGAGGGCATCGCTACCCACTCCAGTATTCTTGCCTGGAGAATCCCATGGACCCAGAGGAGCCTGGCGGGCTATAGTTCATGGCGTCGCAAGAGTCGGACATGACTTAGCGACTAAGCAACAATGAAAACAACAATTACCTATAATGAATATTGCATGAAGCATACAAATGTAAAAACAAAGCAGCCTCGTCTGTTCCAATAAGCTCTTCTGGTTTTGTCCCATTTGTTTCATTTGCTCTCGATGCAGTGGCTTGGAGTGAGGGGTCACCCACAGTGAGCCACGGCCTGCTATGCTAAAATGGAAAAACTCTTGTATTTTAATTAGTAACTTCCCAAGTTTTAGTGCTAGAGTTTCTATGGTTCTCATGATCAATTATTAAGCATGTTGGTCCAAGCAAGATAATAAAACTACTCATGCCTGGATTAACATGGTAAAATTAAATCTCATCTTGTTTAGTACTCTCTTATTAGGAAAAAATTCTAACAGGTTGATTTTTAGAGACTGACGTATTCCTTGTAAAATGTAAAGAAGAACACGGAAAGTCTTTCATTCACTGAGGTGTAGTGTGTGAAAACTGTCAACATACTAGAGATGGGTGATTAAGATAAGATGTATCTGAAGTAGGTAGGTAGAAGGAAATTACTAAGATTAATGGTGTGAAATCAAGCAAAGAAATATTTAGAAAGACTAGAAAATAATTAATGGCAAGAGGAGCTTTGTGTTAGAACAAGCTCCAAAATAAAATTATGAAAAGATCTTACCAAATCTGGGGAAAAATAGGCAATAATGGTCACTGTTTGGAGAGCTGTCTTGCTAATACACACACAGATACATCATGGTAATTCCTCTTGACCAGGAATTCTTTGCACTTGAAATCTGAACATTTGTAGGTTTAATTCTATGTATTAAACAATTACCTCAAAACTGAACCAATCAATATCAAAGTTATAAAATCAATTTCCAGTCTCTCTTTCAACTCTTATTCTGTCTTATGTGTCATATAGAGAGTTGTATGTACTCTAAATATTATGATCATGTCTTTTCCCAACATTTTATTAAACTTTTCAAGAAAAACAAAATAATTATACAGTGAACATCTATATACCGACTACAAAGATTCTACAATTAATATTTTGATGCATTTGCTTTGTAACACATCTGTTCTTCTGTCTATGCTTTTATCCATCACTTCAGTTCAGTTCAGTCGCTCAGTCGTGTCCAACTCTTTGCGACCCCATGAATTGCAGTACGCCAGGCCTCTCTGTCCATCACCAACTCCCGGAGTCTACCCAAACCCATCTCCATCGAGTCGGTGATGCCATCCAACCATCTCATCCTCTGTCGTCCCCTTCTCCTCCCGCCCCCAATCCTACCCAGCATTAGGGTCTTTTCCAATGAGTCAACCCTTCGCATGAGGTGCCCAAAGTATTGGAGTTTCAGCTTCAACATCAGACCTTCCAATGAACACCCAGGATTAATCTCTTTTAGGATGGATTGATGGGATCTCCTTGCAGTCCAAGGGACTCTCAAGAGTCTTCTCCAACACCACAGTTCAAAAGCATCAATTCTTCGGTGCTCAGCTTTCTTCACCGTCCAACTCTCACATCCATACATGACCACTGGAAAAACCATAGCCTTGACTAGATGGACTTTTGTTGGCAAAGTAATGTCTCTGCTTTTAAATATGCTATCTAGGTTGGCCATAACCTTCCTTCCAAGGAGTAAGCGTCTTTTAATTTCATGGCTGCAATCACCATCAGCAGTGATTCTGGAGCCCAAAAAAATAAAGTCTGACACTGTTTCCACTGTTTCCCCATCTATTTCCCATGAAGTGATGGGACCAGATGCCATGATCTTAGTTTTCTGAACGTTGAGCTTTAAGCCAACTTTTTCACTCTCCGCTTTCACCTTCATCAAGAGGCTCTTTAGTTCTTCTTCACTTTCTGCCATAAGGGTGGTGTCATCTGCATATCTGAGGTTACTGATACTTCTCCCGGCAATCTTGATTCCAGCTTGTGTTTCTTCCAGCCCAGCGTTTCTCATGATGTACTCTGCATAGAAGTTAAATAAGCAGGGTGACAATATACAGCCTTGACGTACTCCTTTTCCTATTTGGAACCAGTCTGTTGTTCCATATCCAGTTCTAACTGTGGCTTCCTGACCTGCATACAGGTTTCTCAAGAGACAGGTCAGATGGTCTGGTATTCCCATCTCTTTCAGAATTTTCCACAGTTTATTGTGATCCACACAGTCAAAGGCTTTGGCATAGTCAATAAAGCAGAAATAGATGTTTTTCTGGAACTCTCTTGCTTTTTCGATGATCCAGTGGATATTGGCAATTTGATGTCTGGTTCCTCTGCCTTTTCTAAAACCAGCTTGAACATCTGGAAGTTCACGGTTCACGTATTGCTGAAGCTTGGCTTGGAGAATTTTGAACATTACTTTACTAGCATGTGAGATGAGTGCAATTGTGCGGTAGTCTGAGCATTCTTTGGCATTGCCTTTCTTTGGGATTGGAACGAAGACTGACCTCTTCCAGTCCTGTGGCCACTGCTGAGTTCTCCAGATTTGCTGGCATATCGAGTGCAGCACTTTCACAGCATCACCTTTGAGGATTTGAAATAGCTCAACTGGAATTCCATCACCTCCACTAGCTTTGTTCGTAGTGATGCTTTCTAAGGCCCACTTGACTTCACATTCCAGGATGTCTGGCTCTAGGTGAGTGATCACACCATCGTGATTATCTGGGTCGTGAAGATCTTTTTTGTACAGTTCTTCTGTGTATTCTTGCCACCTCTTCCTGATATCTTCTGCTTCTGTTAGGTCCATACCATTTCTGTCCTTTATTGACCCCATCTTTGCATGAAATGTTCCCTTGGTATCTCTAATTTTCTTGAAGAGATCTCTAGTCTTTCCCAATCTGTTGTTTTCCTCTATTTCTTTGCACTGATCGCTGAGGAAGGCTTTCTTATCTCTCCTTGCTATTCTTTGGAACTCTGCATTCAGATGGGAATATCTTTCCTTTTCTCCTTTGTTTTTTGCTTCTCTTCTCTTCCCAGCTATCTGTAAGGCCTCCTCAGACAGCCATTTTGCTTTTTTGCATTTCTTTTCCATGGGGATTTTCTTGATCCCTGTCTCCTGTACAATGTCACGAACCTCTGTCCATAGTTCATCAGGCACTCTGTCTATCAGGTCTAGACCCTTAAATCTATTTGTCACTTCCACTGTATACTCATAAGGGATTTGATCTAGGTCATACCTGAATGGTCTAGTGGTTTTCCCTACTTTCTTCAATTTAAGTCTGAATTTGGCAATAAGCAGTTCATGATCTGAGCCAGTCTGCTCCTGGTCTTGTTTTTGCTGACTGTATAGAGCTTCTCCATCTTTGGCTGCAAAGAATATAATCAACCTGATTTCGGTGTTGACCATCTGGTGATGTCCACGTGTAGAGTCTTCTCTTGTGTTGTTGGAATAGGGTGTTTGCTATGACCAGTGAGTTCTCGTGGCAAAACTCTATTAGCCCTTGTCCTGCTTCATTCTGTACTCCAAGGCCAAACTTGCCTGTTACGCCAGGTGTTTCTTGACTTCCTACTTTTGCATTCCAGTCCCCTATAATGAAAAGGACATCTTTTTTGGGTGTTAGTTCTAAAAGGTCTTGTAGGTCTTCATAGAATCGTTCAACTTCAGATTCTTCGGCATTACTCGTTGGGGCATAGACTTGGATTACCGTGATATTGAATGGTTTGCCTTGGAAACGAACGGAGATCATTCTGTCGTTTTTGAGATTGCATCCAAGTACTGCATTTCGGACTCTTTTGTTGACCATGATGGCTACTCCATTTCTTCTAAGGGATTCTTGCCCACGGTAGTAGATATAATGGTCATCTGAGTTAAATTCACCCATTCCAGTCCATCTTAGTTCGCTGATTCCTAGAATGTCGACGTTCAGTCTTGCCATCTCCTGTTTGACCACTTCCAATTTGCCTTGATTCATGGACCTAACCTTCCAGGTTCCTATGCAATATTGCTCTAGGCCGGGCCGGGGGCCGGGGGCGGCGGCCGACAGGGGCTAGGCCGGGCCGGGGGCCGGGGGCGGTGGCCGACAGGGCCTAGGCCGGGCCGGGGGCCGGGGGCGGTGGCCGACAGGGGCTAGGCTAGGCCGGGGGGCTGGGGGTGGCGGCCGGGGGCCGGGGGCTGCAGCCGACAGGGGCTAGGCCGGGACCCGGGGGCCGGGGGCGGCAGCCGACAGGGCCTAGGCCGGGCCGGGGCCGGGGGCCGGGGGCGGCGGCCGAGAGGGGCTAGACCGGGCCGGGGGGCCGGGGGCGGCGGCCGACAGAGGCTAGGCCGGGCCAGGGGGCCGGGGGCGGCGGCCGACAGGGGCTAGGGCGGGCCGGGGGGCCGGGGGCGGCGGCTGACAGGGGCTAGGCCGGGCCAGGGGCCGGGGGCGGCGGCCGACAGGGGCTAGGGCGGGCCGGGAGCCGGGGGCGGCGGCCGACAGGGTCTAGGCCGGACCGGGGGCCGAGGGTGGTGGCCTACAGGGCCTAGGCCGGGCCGGGGCGCGGGGGCCGGGAGCAGCGGCCGACAGGGGCTAGGACGGGCTGGGGGCCGGGGGCGGCGACCAGCAGAGCCTAGGCCGGGCCGGGGGCCGGGGGCGGCGGCCGACAGGGGCTAGGCAGGGCCGGGGGCCAGGGGCCGGGGGCCGGGGGTGGCGGCCGACAGGGAAAACTAGCTAATCGGATCACACGGACCACAGCCTTGTCTATCTCAGTGAAACTAAGCCATGCCGTGTGGGGCCACCCAAGACGGATGGGTCATGGTGGAGCTGTCTGACAGATTGTGGTCCACTGGAGAAGGGCATGGCAAACCACTTCAGTATTCTTGCCTTGAGAACCCCATGAACAGTATGAAAAGGCAAAAATATAGGACACTGAAAGATGAACTCCCCATGTCAGTAGGTGCCCAATATACTAATGGAGATCAGTGGAGAAATAACTCCAGAAAGAATGATGGGATGGAGCCAAAGGAAAAACGATCCATCACTTAACCTATCTTATTATTTTGATCCATTTCAAAGTTAAGTTGCCAGTATCAGTACCTTCACCCCTAATTATGCACAACATTAATTAGAGCCCATTATATACTTATGGTTTTAGGTAAATTTTGCCTATAGTGAAGAAGAAGAAGAAGTGAAGTCACTTAGTCGTGTCTGACTCTTTGCGACTCCATGGACTGTAGCTTGCCAGGCTCCTCAATCCATGAGATTTTCCAGACAAGAATACTGGAGTGGGTTGCTATTTCCTTCTCCAGGGGATCTTCCCGACCCAGGGATAGAACCCGGGTCTCCCACATTGCAGGCAGACTCTTTACTGTCTGAGCCACCAGGGACCGTTTTTTAACCTATAATAAAATGCACAAAGTTTGAGTACATTATTTGTTGAAGTTTTAGTGGTATTACACAGGAACTGCCACAGTGCTAGGTAATAGAGAAATCAGTTTCAATTTGGAATCTGAGAATATGGTTTTTCTTACTAAAAAAATTTATTTAATTGCATCCCTCTTTTTCTACTCTTACGAGCTCCTCAGTGGGCAAAACATATAAATACAACTACCAACAACAGAATAGGCACAGAACACTTAGACTGTGATATTTTTAAACTTTCTGAGTCACTGCCAACCCCGAGAAGCTCCAGAAAACTCCATCTACGTATATAACCATATGCAGGTTTTTTTCATACAATTTAAGTTGCCTGACAGACTGTCTGAATTCCATTCATAGACCCACGTGCTGCAGGTCAAGAACTTCAGGACTGGAAAGTCCAAATGTGGAGCATAAAATAGCAAGTCCACCACTGAGCTACAATTCTAGAGCGTATGCAGAAGGAATAAGTTTCCCTGAAAGTTAAGTACTTGAAGGTATAATTCATTCTGAAAAAGAGGCACAGACTATGGACACTCCTGTTTAGAGTGGGTAGAGGCTTACATGGGCTTCACAGGTGGCACGAATGGTAAAGAATCCACCTGCCAATGAAGGAGACTCAAGAGACGGGGGTTTGATCCCTGGGTTGGGAAGATCCCTTGGAGGAGTGAATGGCGAACCACTCCAGTATTCTTGTCTGAAGAATCCCATGGACAAAGGAGCCTGGCAGGCTACAGTCCGTGGGATCACAGAGTCAGACATGACTGAGCAACTGAGTGCGCATGTGCACACACACACACACACACACACACACACACACACACAGGCTTATGTAATTTCCTACACCCTCCCTAGATGATAAAAATAAAATCAACCAAACAAAAGCAAAATAAAAATCTCACCTAATCCACGCATCATGTTTCAAGAGGGGTGGACCCTGGTCCAGGTTATTTGATGAAGACAACTGCCAACAGGAGAAGCACAAATGGGTGTTGTGGACCCCTAAGTAGGCATCTAAGGAGGCGATCCTCAGAGGACGAGGGCTTTTCACAGCTTTACCGATGATGCTAACCTCTATCATCCCGATTAAGGTAAACACACTATCAGCCGAGATTTTGCAATTGTTCTCAATATGGCCACCCATGCTTTCCCCCTCTGAAAGGGTCACAGACAGCTCATCTGAGCTGCTGAGGAGGATATACTGGGTCTCTAGTCCCCGTGACAACCTTCAAGGCAGGCATTTTTATTTTATCTTTCAGATAAGAAAGCTGAAGCTCAGAAATACATGCTGGAAAAGTGCCTCCCACTCCTACTCTCTGGACAAATCTTTGTCTCTCATATCAACACCAGAGTTTCTTCTTAACATCAGAAAAGGAACTCATGGTCTTTTATACCTGCACTTCACAGACTCATTGGCTTCTCTGGCCTTACTTTGGTTCTGTCATTTCAGAACCGGGGCATTCCAGGACTTGGCCTGGAAGCGTGGCATTCTGACGATTCTTGCTCGCTTTCGTCTCCCTGATTAAACCTTATCTACACCTGTTCCCTGTTTATCAAGGCACAGGAAGAACCTGTGCCTTCCTTGCTAGGGGACAGCTACCTCAGGCTATATGTTGTCTCTCTGTGACCTGGTTTGATAGCACCCGGACCCCAAAGACTGCAAATCCTTAAGAGCCAGTTAAGAAGAGGGTAAAGGAAAATGCAGAGCCAGGGATGAATCAAGATTCCTCAGTCTTATTCCAATCCGCACACGGTTGCCATGGCAACCGCATCTAACTGTCCCTCCACCTCACTCCTCCCACTGATCTGCTCGCCGCTTCAGGTGATCAAGGGGATCCGCACAGAAATGCTTCAGTTCTCTCATCTGCATAATTTTACTTTTATACAACTGAATTTTACACCTTTTTGTCCCTTGACCATAAAATAGAGATGGAAAATTTCTAAAACAAAACACAGATAGTTTTTTTGACCACGGTTTTCCACTGATCAAATGCAATGAGAACATTCCCTGTTTTCTCTTCTTGAAGCTTTACATTTCCTCTTCCCTATGGGCTCTGCCCTCAGCCCACTCACGCACGCAAATACACATCCACACCATTCCAGTGCCCGTTGGTGAAATTTTTGAAGAAATATTCTGATCAGAGAAATTCTAAACTTATAGAAATGGGATCCTAAGCATCTTGGAGATTAGTAACTCTTCTACAATTAAGCCAAAGTGGAGGAAACATGATGAGACTCGGGTTCAATCCCTGGGTCGGGAAGATCCCCTGGAGGAGGGCATGACAACCCACTCCAGTATTCTGCCTGGAGAATCCCATGGACAGAGGAGCCTGGCGGGTTGCAGTCCATAGGGTTGCAAAGAGTCGGTCATGACTGAAGCAGCTTAGCAGGCACACACAGAGGAATCTTAGGCAAAACGAGTGGAATAAAGCAATCTAAACTTTCTCCATTGCAACTGACATGCCTTCCTTTTAAATAATAAGAGAGGCTAACTTTCTTGATTTTCAAGCATCAGAGAAAAATAGGATGCTGTTTAGAGAATCTGAGGGGACAGGAAGAAAACCCTGCTGTCACTGTGTTAGTGGTTTCTGAAGCCTGGTGGCCATGGCACTGCCAACATGGATTGGGTAGTGATCCGCCATGACAAAGAGCCCTAGGAACCGTCAGTGGGAGGGAGACCACCTGAAGCAGCGAGCAGCTCAGTGGGAGGAGCAGGAACTGAGCAAGATCGTAATGCCAGAGAGCAGGGGCAACAGGTGGAGTGAAGTGGCTCTGTGTGAGTCTTCTGTGTGAGGCAGGCATCCTACATCTGAGGATGTGTGTGTTAGTCACTCAGTCATGTCCAACTCTTTGTGACCCCATGGACTGTAGCCTGCTCGGTTCCTCTGTCCATGGGATTCTTCAGGCAAGAATACTGGAGTAGGTTGCCATTTCCTCCCAGGTTCTTGTATTGCAGGCAGATTCTTTACCAGCTATAGGGAAGTCCCCCACATCTGATGATCCATGAAGGGGACTGAGGAAGGGTTCACCTAGGCTGCACTTTGCAACCCTCTTCAGACCTAGAAACCTGTGGCTTAATCTCTAGTCACATATAAACCTAGCTTGTTTCACTTTTATCTCGTCCCTTCTCTCACTTTCTTTTCTTTCTTTTTTTTAGGTCACATCTCGTAGCATGTGGGATCTTAGTTTTCCGACCAGGAATAGAATCTGTGCCCTCTGCACTCCCTTCTCCAGTGGACCACATTTTGTCCATGAACAGTACGAAAAGGCAAAAAGATAGGACACTGAAAGATGAACTCCCCAGGTCGGTAGGTGCCCAATACGCTACTAGAGATCAGTGGAGAAATAACTCCAGAAAGAAGGAACAGATGGAGTCAAAGCAAGAACAACACCCAGCTGTGGATGTGACTGGTGATAGAAGCAAGGTCCGATGCTGTAAAGAGCAATATTGCATAGGAACCTGGAAGGTTAGGTCCATGAATCAAGGCAAACTGGAAGTGGTCAAACAGGAGATGGTAAGAGTGAACGTCGACATTTTAGGAATCAGCAAACTAAAATGGACTGGAATGGGTGAATTTAACTCAGATGACCATTATATCTACTACTGTGGGCAGGAATCCCTTAGAAGAAACGGAGTAGCCATTATAGTCAACAAAAGAGTCCAAAATGCAGTACTTGGATGCAATCTCAAAAACAACAGAGTGATCTCTGTTCGTTTCCAAGGCAAACCACTCAATATCACGGTAATCCAAGTCTATGCACCGACTAGTAATGCTGAAGAAGCTGAAGTTAAACGGTACTATGAAGACCTACAAGACCTTTTAGAACTAACACCCCAAAAAGATGCCCTTTTCATTATAGGGGGCTAGAATGCAAAAGTAGGAAGTCAAGGAACACCTGGAGTAACAGGCAAATTTGGCCTTGGAGTACAGAATGAAGCAGGGCAAAGGCTAATAGAGTTTTGCCAAGAGAACACACTGGTCATAGCAAACACCCTCTCGCAACAACACAAGAGAAGACTCTACACATGGACATCACCAGATGGTCAACACTGAAATCAGACTGATTATATTCTTTGCAGCCAAAGATGGAGAAGCTCTATACAGTCAGCAAAAACAAGACCGGGAGCTGACTGTGGCTCAGATCATGAACTCCTTATTGACAAATTCAGACTGAAATTGAAGAAAGTAGAGAAAACCACTAGACCATCCAGGTATGATCTAAATCAAATCCCTTATGACTATACAGTGGAAGTGAGAAATAGATTTAAGGGACTGGATCTGATAGACTGTGTGTGATGAACTATGGACGGAGGTTTGTGACATTGTACAGAAGACAGGGATCAAGACCATCTCCAAGAAAAAGAAATGCAAAAAGGCAAAATGGCTCTCTGAAGAGGCCTTACAAATAGCTGTGAAAAGAAGAGAATCGAAAGCAAAGGAGAAAAGGAGATATTCCCATTTGAATGCAGAGTTCCAAAGAATAGCAAGGAGAGATAAGAAAGTCTTCCTCAGCGATCAGTGCAAGAAATAGAGGAAAACAATTGAATGGGAAAGACTAAAGATCTCTTCAAGAAAATCAGAGATACCAAGGGAACATTTCATGCAAAGATGGGCTCAATGTACACCCATGGTGGATTCATGTCAATGTATGGCAAAACAAATACAATATTGTAAAGTTAAAAAATAGAAAATAAACTAATAAAAAAAAAAGATGGGCTCAATAAAGGACAGAAATTGTATGGACCTAACAGAAGCAGAAGATATAAAGAAGAGGTTGCAAGAATACACAGAAGAACTGTACAAAAAAGATCTTATGACTCAGATAATCACGATGGTGTGATCACTCACCTAGAGCCAGACATCCTGGAATGCAAAGTCAAGTGGGCCTTAAGAAGCCTCACTATGAACAAAACTAGTGGGGGTGATGGAATTCCAGTTGAGTTATTTCAAATCCTAAAAGATGATGCTGGGAAAGTGCTGCACTCAATATGCCAACAAATTTGGAAAACTCAGCAGTGGCCACAGGACTGGAAAAGGTCAGGTTTCATTCCAATCCCAAAGAAAGGCAATGCCAAAGAATGCTCAAACTACTGCACAGTTGCACTCTTCTCACACGCTGGTAAAGTAGTGCTCAAAATTCTCCAAGCCAGGCTTCAGCAATACGTGAGCTATGAACTTCCACATGTTCAAGCTGGTTTTAGAAAAGGCAGAGGAGCCAGAGATAAAATTGCCAACATCTGGTGGATCATCGAAGAACCAAGAGAGTTCCAGAAAAACATCTATTTCTGCTTTATTGACTATGCCAAAGCCTTTGACTGTGTGGATCACAGCAAACTATGGAAAATTCTGAAAGAGATGAGAATACCAGACCACCTGACCTGCCTCTTGAGAAATCTGTATGCAGGTCAGGAGGCAACAGTTAGAACTGGACATGGAACAACAGACTGGTTCCAAATAGGAAAAGGAGTACGTCAAGGCTGTATATTGTCACCCTGCTTATTTAACTTATATGCAGAGTACATCATGAGAAACGCTGGGCTGGAGGAAGCACAAGCTGGAATCAAGATTGCCAGGAGAAATATCAATAACCTCAGATATGCAGATGACACCACACTTATGGCAGAAAGTGAAGAAGAACTAAAGAGCCTCTTGATGAAGGTGAAAGAGGAGAGTGAAAAAGTTGGCTTAAAACTCAACATTCAGAAAACTAAGATCATGGCACCCGGTTCCATCACTTGATGGCAAATAGATGGGGAAACAGTGGAAACAGTGGCTGACTTTATTTTGGGGGGCTCCAAAATCACTGCAGATGGTGACTGCAGCTATAAAATTAAAAGACGCTTACTCCTTGGAAGGAACGTTATGACCAACTTAGACAGCATATTAAAAAGCAGAGACATTACTTTGCCAACAAAGGTCCATCTAGTCAAAGCTACGGTTTTTCCAATAGTCATGTATGGATGTGAGACTTGGACTATAAAGAAAGCTGAGTGCCGAAGAATGGATGCTTTTGAACTGTGGTGTTGGAGAAGACTCTTGAGAGTCCCTTGGACTGCAAGGAGATCCAACCAGTCCATCCTAAGGAGATAAGTCCTGACTATTCATTGGAAGGACTGATTTGAAGCTGAAACTCCAATACTTTGGTCACCTGATGCAAAGAGCTGACTCATTTGAAAAGACCCTGATGCTGGGAAAGATTGAAGGCAGGAGGAGAAGGGGACGACAGAGGATGAGATGGCTGGATGGCATCACCGACTCGATGGACATGAGTTTGGGTCAACTCCGGGAGTTGGTGATGGACAGGGAGGCCTGGTGTGCTTTGGTCCATGGGGTGGCAAAAGTCAGACATGACTGAGCGACTGAACTGAACTGACTCCGTGCATTGGGAGCTCTGCGTCGTAATCACTGGACCACCAGGGAAGTTTCTCAGTTTTTCTTACTGAATTCCTCACCCTGTGTTCCCTTCCACCAGGCCTGACACCCATACAAGTTTCCCATCTTTGTCCCCAGACTCCCTTGGAAATCCTTCTTGAACATCTTTGGACTCTAAGAAAATAACAAAGAACGACTTTTCACCCCTCCCCCAAACACTTTCTATTCTCGCTAATGTTTGCAAACATTTTTGTGCTGTTCATCCGTGCTTTTCACTAATTTCCAGCTCCCTGTCTCCTGGACCCTGGGTGGAATGCCTTTTTCATCACCCGTGGAAGTTCGACATGACCATTCAAACTGCTCTGACCAAAGAAATGTACCCGTCCATGCAGCTGCCTTTAAAGCCGATATTCTTCTTGCCATGTCTCTTTCCCCTGCCAAGCTGGCTGAAGAAGCCTGTATGGAGATGCACCCTTGGTTATCCTACATCCCTGAGCAGAGCCCCTTGAGAGTCATATGGCCACACCGTCAACCAGAAATAAAGGTTTGTTAGATTAAAGCCACAGAAAAACGGGGTCTATCCTGAATGCCACAATGCCTATTATGTCTAGTTTGGATCACAAGTCCTTGGGCAAGAACTGCAACTTATCTACCCTTCAAAACAATCCTTGTGAGGCAGTGATTTTTTTTTTTTTTTTTTGGCCATTCCTTATTCCAATGGGGAAAATGAGGGGTGGAGAACACACATAATTTACTTAAGGACTCACAGCTAGTAAGTGGCCAAGTCGGAACTTGTACCCAGATTTTGTTACTTCAAATCCCACACTTTTTCTACTGTATTGTGATAGTGAAAAGTGAAGTGAAAGTGTTAGTCACTCAGTCGTGTCTGAATCTTTGCAACCCCATAGACTACAGCCCGTTAGGCTTCTCTGTCCATGGGGATTCTCCAGACAAGAATACTGGAGTGGGTAGCCAGTCCCTTCTCTAAGAGATCTTCCCCCCCCAGGGATTGAACCCAGGTCTCCTGCATTGCAGGCAGATTCTTTACCATCTGAGCCACCAGGGATTGTGATAGTAGTAACTCTTAAATGATGTGGGCAGAAGAGAGGACTCAATTCTGAAGAGCAATAGAACAGAATCTGATAAGGCAAAAAGAAAAATACCATAAGCCATAGAAGAAAATGCATGCTTTTGTAGTAAAAAATGAATAGCAACACTGGGTACATCTGTCAAGCATTACAGTATTTTATTTTTGCTTTTTATTTCTTCATTTTAGCAATAGGAAACTTTCTAAATATCTGGTGCAAAAATTGGAATTCTCATATGAATATCACTCTCAGGTTGGGTAATTTGAATTTTATATAATTTGAATCTGAGTAAAAATTTAAGGAATAGTATCTTTTGAAATTATAAGCATGAGATGTCATGTATATCAAAAAGAATCTGGAAACATACATGCCAGCTATTAATAGTGGCTACCCCTGGAAAGGGATTCAGATTTTCTTCAGGTTGGGAATTTTAAAGTTTTACTACATGTTTCTATGAGTTATTTGAATACTTTCCAATAAGAAAATTCCATTACTGAAATTTAATGACTGGAATAAATAACTATTAATTATTATTTTTAATAAAGTGTTTTTAAAAGTCTTTATTGAATTTGTTACAGGATTGCTTCTGTTTTATGTTTTGGTTCTCTGGCCTCGAGGCATGTGGGATCTTTATCCCCAACCAGGGATTGAACCTGCATTCCCTGCACTGGAAGGTGAGGTCTTAACCACTGGACCACCAGGGAAGTACCAGCTCTTAATTATTTGTATAATTAATACACACACGATGTGATGAATAGCTGCTGATTTGGTGAGATGGCTAATATTTGGCAATTGCAATGAAAGACTAAACCTGTTCAGCACTGTTTAAAGCCTTGTGAAATATCCTTATGTTAATGAGAGAATTGTTCAGAAAAGGCAGGAAGAAGTGAAATAGGTTTCATCCTTCACATTGTATAGAGAAATTGAATTATTTTGTGATTTTTTGGGGTAATGACATCTTTTCAATGTGTTAGAAATGAAATGATAAAGAGGGAAAAAAAGAGCTATGATGTCTAAACAGAAAATAATCATGAATGTCAAATGTTGCTCAAAACTGTAACTAAAAACACTTAAGACACATGTACAAAGAAAGAAAATCAAATAAGTACACCTTTCAGGCACTAAGATTTGGTGAATACAGAATTAATCCTTCAAATTCAAGATGTTTTTATTTTACTCTCTTATTTACAGAGAGGAAACAAGGTTTGAATCTCTTATTTCTAAGCTGATTAACAATCATACAACATACTGATAAATTGTTGTTTCAGAGTCGTACTTGATTTTAAGGTATGATGTGTCATTGACAATAAGGCAATGGAATTACCTTTTTCATCCAATGACTAGTTTTTTATAGTCACATTCCATACTGAGCACCGAGACAAAAGATCTGGACTCTGTAATTTTTATCTAAAACTTAAACTACAGATTTTGGAAATCTTACTCTAAATAGAACAGCAGCAGCATCTATTTGTCTTAAATATATTTAAGCCACCTCTGTATCTGCACACATACTGTACCTTGGTCCTGAGTGTCTAGCTCTTAGCTGGTGAGCTCAGAATTGAAGGGAAGAAACTGACAACCTATTACATCGCTGGGGAATTCCACTACCAGCGAGGGTTCTGTTTTGTCTGGACAGTGGTTCCACCTGCTTAGGTGGGAGGGGATCCACACTAGATTCTCTCTACGACTTCTTTCCTCTCAATAACATCAGAGTTGATCAGTTCGGTTCAGTCGCTTAGTCGTGTCTGACTCTTTGCGATCCCATGGACTGCAGCATGCCAGGCTTCCCTGTCCATCACCAACTCGTGGTGATCAGGGTTGATCAACACTTGCATTTTCTCATACTGTTTGTTCATCAGTAATAAAGGGTGTGAGTTAAAATACATGAGGAATGATTAAGTAATATTCCTCAAAATATTTATGTAACTATTGGAAATCAAATTTCTTTTTTAAAAAAATGACTATGAATCACAAAATAAGTCTCAGCGCTCTGGGATTATTCAGTGTGGTTCCTTCATTCTTCCTGATCTGAAAATGACCACTATCCTCAACAAATGAAAGTAATACTTCATAATAAGAAGGGAGGAAATTACCAGATTAGTGGTGAAAAGAACATTATTACTGTGTTCAGAAATATGTTTGGAAGAAGTTACTGACCATCTGTCTTAAGAGATTTCTACATACTCCTTGTGATACTTGCCCTTGATAAAGTGTGGATGTAAACCTAATGCTGAGATAACTGTTTACTGATTCTCATGGATTTTGACTGCAATATGAAAAAGAGAGAGATGTCTTAACTATGATAAAGAGCTCACCAGAGTGCTTGAGTACCTATCTATATATTTGTGTGTGTGTGTATGTCTGCAAATCGTATTGCATGATTTTTTTAAAATTAATTTTTATTGGAGTATAGTGGTTTTACAAGGTTGTGTTAGTTTCTACTGTACAGAAAAAGGAATCAGCCATACATATACATATATCCCCCACCCTCACCTTTTGGACTTCGTTCCTGTTCAGGTTACCTCAGGGCATTAAGTAGAGTTCCCTGTGCTATACAGTATGTTCTCATTAGTTATTTATGGATTAACTATATGTTTTTGGTGGCTCAGCTGGTAAAGAATCTGCCTGCAATATGGGAGACCTGGGTTTGATCCCTGAGTTGGGAAGATCCCCTGGAGGAGGGCATGGCAACCCACTCCAGTATTCTTGCCTGGAGAATCTGCACGGACAGGGTAGCCTGGCAGGCTACAGTCCATGGGGTCACAAAGAGTCGGACACAACTGAATGACTAGTCACACATATGTTTTTAAACAAAATAGAATATATTATTACAAGGGCAAAGAGTAATTATCATATTTAAATGAACTGTGTGCTGCATGCTTAGTTGCTCATTCGTATCTGATTCTTTGTGACCCATAGACTGTAGCCCCCAGGCTCCTCTGTCCATGGGATTATCTAGGCAAGAAAACTGGGAGTAGCCATTCCCTTCTCCAGGGGATCTTCCCGACCTAGGTATCTAACCCTGGTCTCCTGCACTGCAGGTGGATTCTTTACCACCTGAGCCACCAGGGAATCCCTTAAATGAGTTATAATTTACTAAATTTAAATTTAAAGAGATGCAATGATATAGATATAATTATTTACCATTTTAAATAATTTAACTGTTCTCTATGACTGCTTTATTTAATTCTCATCTTATTCTCATGCTTTATTGAACTAATCTTTTACTTTTAACCTGTTTTTGGAGGTTCTTTTCTCCTACAGATTTATTGTAGCTCTGTTATTTTCAGGATTGTAACCAAGTATAAAATCTCATGTGCATATTTTTCCCTTAAAGGGTATAACTAACCAACTCTCAGAGAATGTTTTAATTATCACAGTGTCTGTGGGGTCAACAAGAGTCCAGACCTCTTGGTATCTAAATTCACGATCTTTCCCTGTCTCGGAATTTAAAGGAAAAAAACCCTAACCACCTTTTGGATTCACGTGGTTGCTGAAAGACTATAATCAAATGTAACTCTTCGGTGAAGAACATTAACCCAAATACATATCCTGCTCCCCCAAAAGAAGGATTCATTCAAAAGTACTTTTTCAGACTTTATCACAAACTTGGAAGACAAAGTTTTTGTAATCTGTACACATAAAATGAATGGAAGATTAGCAGCCATTCAGCTTCAAACCTTTTTATTCCAGAGTAGGGGCATCTCCTTTCAAAGAAATCCTATGAGAACATGGGGACATTGGAATCCTCATCCACTGCTGGTGGGGATGTAAAAGTGATGCAGTCACCTTAATATTTATAACAGCATTATTCATAATAGACCAGAAATGGAAACAACCCAAATGTCTGTCAACTGAAGAATAGATAAATTAAAATGTGCTGTATCCACAGAATGGATATGACTTTGAAAAGAGAAAAAGAATATAATACTGATGCACGCTGCAACATGAAAACATTATGCTAAGTGAAAGAGCCGATCAGAAGAGGCCACATACTGTATGATTCCATTTATACGAAATGTCCAGAATTTCTAATCCACAGAGACAGAGAGGAGATTAGTGGTCGTCTGGGGCTGTGAGGATGTAGGGAAATGGGAATAGGGAATGACTGTTAATAGGTATGTGGTTTCTTTTCAGGATGATGAAATGTTCTGGAATTAGATTGTGGTGATAATTTGCACAACTCTGTGAATACACTAAAAACTACAGAATTGCTCATTTTAAATGGGTGAATTAATGGGTGAATTTTATGGGGTGTGAAATATATCTCAATAAAGTTGTAAAAATATAAGAATTCCATGTTCTCTCTAGGTTGCTGTTGTTCAGTCACTAAGTCATGTATGGTTCTTGGTGACCCCATGGTCTATAGCACCCCAGGTTCCTCTGTTTCCCGGAGTTTGCTCAATTTCATGTCCATTGAGTCAGGGATACTGTCTAACCATCTCATACTCTGACACTTCCTTTTCCTCTTGCCTCCAATCTTGCCCAGCATCACGGTCTTTTCCAACGAGTCAACTCTTCTCATCAGGTGGCCAAAGTATTGGAGTTTCAGCTTAGCACAGTTTATAATAATGAAGATGATGATGACAATAATACATTGGTGGTTGCATAGAAGTAAAATATTAGAGGAACTTCCCTAGTGGCTCAGATGGTAAAGTATCTGCCTGTAATGCAGGAGACCTGGGTTCAATACCTGAATTGGGAAGATCCCCTGGAGGAGGGAATGGCAACCCACTCCAATATATGTGCCTGGAGAACCCCCTTGGACAAAGGAGCCTGGTTGGCTATAGTCCATAGGGGTTGCAAAGAGTCGGACACAACTGAGCGACTAAACACACACACAAAATATCAGAGGAATATGTACTAATGCAAAGTGGTTCTTTTTAGTGAGTGTATGTTCTCTTTATATTAGCTACTTACATTGTTTTGAATTTGTATACTGAATATGTTATTTCTGTAATCAGAAAAAAGTTAAGTATCAGAGTTTTTAAAGAAGTTTTTACAGTATGAGTTCTGGAGGAGATAAATAAGGACTATCACTGGGGAAGGTAGTTGGAATAGAGCTGGGCTTTAAAATTGGATAGAGAAAGGTCAAGAGGAGGGCAACAGCCTTTTAAAGAGTTCTTTTATTTCTAGAATCACTGTCTACTTTCTCTGGGCTCTGAGGGTAGAGACAGATCTGTCTTATTTACCATTGAGTCCCCAGGGTCTAGAATGATGTCTGAACCATAGGGCGTGCTCAAGAAACATTAATTGAATCCATGAACAAACATGTATTACTGGAACCCTTTTCCCAATGTGTGTCTTTATGTAAATTAAAAAAGGGGTCCCCTTCTCCTAGGCTGATGCAGCTCCTCTCTAGGACTTGTATTTGGGAGAGTTAATCATGAGTTCATCTGTGAGCTGCCCCAATTCTGCTGCCTGGCCAACCTCCCTTGTGATGGTCCCACCTCAACTGCAAACAGGATAAAGTCCATGCATCGGGGGCTGGCCATTAAAGCCCTTCTCAATGTGACCCCAATATTTCTGTCCCATCATAAACATTTCCAAACTTATTCTGTGCTCAGACCATAGTAATCCTATTCTTCCATGTGTTGGCTCCTAATACTGCCACTCCTTTTTCTTGCCACAGAGAAGATTTTTCTTAATCGCCTAATCATCCCACCAACACCTACCATTGAAAATAGATGAGCCTTCCATGTTCTAACACTGTTCTCATTGACTGTCCAGGACACAACCTCTCGTCCTCATATGCTCCCATTCTGACTTCCCTTCCATCTGATTCTTGACTTCTTCCTCCTTTGAAGTTTTATTTTTATTCATGAGATTTAGATCTGGATTTTAGTATGAAGTAGGCACACCAGCTTTTGACACTCAGCTTTTCCTTCCTTTGGTCTTGACCTGGCTTCCTTGGACCATTTCCCTGGCCCCTCTAGACACAATCATCGGTCTGCCTTCTCAGGTGGAATCAGCACTTTTTCCTCTTTGAACCTATGCAGCACATTATACAAACCCTTATGAAACCTTGATCATATCATATTATGTTTTCCCTTACATAGTTCCACCTTTGGACTTTTGGAGCTTCTAATGGAAGGAACCATATCATATTCTTTGGCACCTAGCACCATGCCTGGATAGCAAGTATACAACACAATATACAACACAACATATTCTTAGGCACCTAGCACCATGCTTGGCATATGTGTGTGTGTGTATGTGTGTGTGTGTGTATAGCAGGTATACAACATATGGAGAAAATGAATAAATGAATCATGGAGACAGAATCTGATCTCAGTAGAGAAAGTGGGATTTTGGGTGGTAAAGAATCCATCTGCAATGCGGGAGACCTGGGTTTGATCCCTGGGTTGGGAAGATCCCCTGGAGAAGGGAATGGCTACCCACTCCAGTATTCTGGCCTGGAGAATTTCATGGACAGAGGAGTCTGGTAGGCTATAGTCCATGGGGTTGCAAAGAGTCGGATACGACTGAGCGACTTTCACTTTCTATTAGGGTGGACTCAGATTGTGAAAAGTCTTGAAATCTAAACAGAAGAGGCTAGCCTTGTGGTGGAAAGAAAGATAGTCCCTTCAGATCTCTGAGGAAGGAAAGGAAGCGATGAAAACAGCATTTAGGATGACCTGTTATATGTCACCATTCTGGGTGGCGAGGAACAAGGAGGAGCTTCTAGACGCAGCAAGACCTCAATAAATGTTTGCTGTGTGACTGGTGGAGCCCAGAGAATCTCTTACAGAAACACAGGTGTGAGGTGAGAGAATGGAGAAAAGTACAGACATTAAGAGACCGTTCCAGGCAACGATGGGCAGGCCCTGGAGGCCAGCAGGAGGTGCAGATGAAAGGAGAGAGGAGCCACAGCGAGCAGAGGGGGACCAAGGATGAGAAGACAGCTGGGAGGGGGAGCCGTCTTATCTTGGGAGAAGAGCCCATCTTCGAATGCGCTGAGTTGCAGGGGCTGGCATGTGCACTCACGTGTGCTTAAGCCACTGTGTAATAAGGCACGTCTGTGACACAGTCCTTGTGTTTGTTCCAATAAGTCTTCCCTCCCGCTGGGCACTGCCCCTGCCCTGGGTTTAACTTTCTGCCAAGAAAAACAAAATTACTCATAAAATGAATGGAAACAATCTGCTTCTGCCTTTTTCTTGCCACAGAGATTTTTCTTAATCACTTTATTTTTTGTCCTTTGAATCATATATCCTGTTGCTTGATTAAATCCCTTAGAAGTCTAAGCATTAGAGGTTTGCAGCATGAATCTCCGAGCTGATGTTTGCTTGTCTCATGGAAACGGACCTGTATTGGAAACTGGAACTTCAGCTAAGGTAATGAGTGTGTGCTTTCCCTCTCTGGTACAAAATTTATTCCTCAACATTTTCAAGGAAATAAGACTTGGTTAAAATATCAATAAGAACTGAGTCTCTGGATAATCACTCAATGTAAAGTGAACTTTTCCAATATGAATCTCTTGTGTTTGAATAGGTCTTTTTCTGTTTTTTTAAAAAAGTGCTTTCTTCTTGTTCTCTCAAATTTTCATTTAAAGAGGCATGGCAGGTGGTACAGTCCCCATTTGAAAGGTATTTCCTGATATAAACTGAGACATGAAGGAACTTTCCAGATGATCTAGCGAGCGTGTAAGGGCTTGAGCCAGGCCTCTACAGCAATACAAAGTTCTCTCTACAAGCTCCCTTTCCTTCAATCCCTAAGGGAAAATGTCAAAATACTTTTCAGTAACTGGCAAAGCTGAGAGAAGTATGGGAAAGAGGCTGCAGAAAACGAGGCCCTAGGACCATGTATGTTGACCCTGACTCGCCCTCCTTCAGCCACTTACTCCTGGAGGCGACAGGGGGCAGAGGCCTAAGTGTGTATCGCATAAGGGCTTCATGAGATGGTTCACTTCTGTCTCCAGTCCTTCGTGGCTTCCCAACAAAGATGGACAGGTCACCAGAGAACATGGACCAGAAGCGGGGCTGATGATAGTGAGCAGATGGGTGCCTGGCCCTCTCTACAGGTAGTATTAAAGGGTTTTTGGAGGATTTGGGCTCCAAAGATGATCTTAAGGGATGTTTATCTTTTATTTTATTTTATTTTTACCTTATTTATTTGGCTGTGCCAGGTCTTAGCTGTGGCACACTGGCTCTTTAGTTGCAGCACGTGGGATCTAGTTCTCTGACCAGGGATCAAACCTGGGCCCCCTACGTTGGGAACGTGGAGTCTCAGCCACTGGACAACCAGGGAAGTCTGGGATGTTTGTCTTAAGAGTCTGTTCCCCTGTTCACAGCCCATAAAGTGAAGTGAAAGTCACTCAGTCGTGTCTGATTCTTTGCGAACCCATGGACCATATGGTCCATGGAATTCTCCAGGCCAGAATACTGGAGTGGGTAAGGGTAAGATTCCTTTCTCCAGGGGATCTTCCCAACCCAGCGATTGAACCCAGCAGGCGGATTCTTTACCAGCTGAGCCACAAGGGAAGCCCTCACAGCCCACAGCCTCGTACCTAAAATGTAGAGTCACCCCAGGCCCAACAACAATGGCTTTATTATCGAAGGGATCTTCTCCTTGGAAAAGTTATCAATGTGAAAAGGCAATTAAACTCCCACATAGCTGTACTTGATCAAGAAAGACTGTTAACATTTTGCCTACAATTTTCCATCCTCTTTTTCAAGCATATCTGAATCTACTTCTGTTACTGAAATGGAGTTGTACTATACAGAGCTGTTTTACATCCTGCCGTTTTCAATCAGTGATGGGCACAGAGAATATTTCAGTATGTCATGAATTATTACTTTAATGACTATTTAATAGCCTTGGCATGAACTGCATTATTATTTAAACTTCTCACCAAAACTAGAAAGTAAACTCCTTGAAGGCAGGAATGATGTGAATTCATAATGCATTTTGCATCCCAAGCATCTAGCAAAGATTTTTTCATGATAGATGCTGATGTCTCCTTCGGGGGGAATATCTGTTTGAGTTAGTCAGGTGGTTGTGCTTTGGTATCTCAGCTGACAGGGGAAATCTGAAAACTGTGGATCCATGAAAAATGATCCTGAATGCATGTGTGCTAAGACACTTCAGCTGTGTTTGACTCTGTGCCACCCTATGGACCATAGCCTGCCAGGTTCCTCCGTCCATGGGATTCTCCAGACACTCTCTTTCTACTGGTGGAAAAATGATCCTATTACACTTTTAACCGAACCCAATGTCCTGGGTATGAGCTCTTGGTACTTGAGTGTAATAAAAAAATTAAAAAATTCAAGGCTAGAAAGTTGTATGTTTAATGACAATGTTGGATGTCATTAATTTCTCAACTATATAATTCTAAATCCAAATAAGAAGACTGAACTCTTGCCCCAGCTTCTTTCATGCTAGATAAGCAGCAAGGACAGGATTAATAAAGTTGGGAAGAGTAGTCATGTGCTTACATAAGAAATCCAGTAAGTTTTGTACCCACTGGAGATTAGTGAGGCCCTTTGGAGCAGGCCCAGCTACAGAGATTTGCAGAAGCCTTGTGTCCTTGGTGGCTACTGATTAGCCTTTGGATAATACTGTTCAGCATAATTGGGAGGAAAGTGAGCTGCCTACTTGTCTGTTAATAACACTAAAATAAAGTAATGGTGAAAAAAACAACCCCTTTAAAGGTGTAAGGAATAAACATTCCATATATTTGCTCAGCATTTCTAGGACTGGAATCTGATTATTCCAATTTAGTATGCTTCAGTCTTTTTTGCATGACTACTCCATAAATGTTTTTGTTAAACCAAGTACTCTTCTTGCATATTTCAAAGCTGAAATAGGATATCTTTATCATTAATTTAATAGTAGCAAAAGATGTAATGTCTGGCTTATTGAAAATATTGACATTTTCAAATAAAGATGTTATATGATTCTTTAAACTTGGCCCACTGTAATGTTAGTATATTTAATCTATCACCTTCCACTTTCAAAAGCACGTGATTAAGTTATTCTTTACCAGTTGGAAATTTTACATCATACTTTTTTTCTCCTTTAGTATTCCAATCCCACTTCCATAAACAGAGTTTTATCTCAATATAATACATTCTCATCATGGAATTTATTTATCGTTCTATAATACTTAATAGCCTAAATATATACAGGAATTAAATTTAATTGAAAAATTTTCCTATGACAAATTGATCAAAGGGTCAAAATACTACAAAACAGAAAATAAGTATTGAACATTAAACTTTTACTGAAAATGTATCTCTTAATGAAGTAGATGATGGTGGCCTCCCTTCTCTCCAAGTTAGCTGATGCATCCCTAGAAACAGAGCACTTACTATTCAAATGAGTCTGGGTGCTTTAATTAGAGGAGGCTTTCTGGGCCTCTAAAGTGAGTCTAAAGGGCTTCCCAGGTGGTACTAGTGGTAAAGAACCCACCTGACAATGTAGGAGACGTGGGTTCAATCTCTGGGTCAGGAAGATCCCCTGGAGGAGGGCATGGCAACCCACTCCAGTATTCTTGCCTGGAGAATTCTATGGACAGAGGAGCCTGGTGGGGTTCAGTCCATGGGTTTGCAAAGAGTCGGACACAACTGAGTGACTGAGCATAAGGTGGGTCTATCGCTTTGTTACCTGGATATCTGCACAGCTCATGACAATTCAACACGATAAGGTTGGGATGGATGAGAAGATGCTTCCTTTGGTAACATGGAAGAGAGGCTATTGGGAAAGGAGAATCAGCAGGTATTCTCAAGAAGATAAATTTTAGAACAGAAGAGGAAATTAGGGAAGAGTTTGGGTATAAAGGCGTACAATGATCGTAGTTGGAAAACTACAGAAATAAGATGACATCCATGCTTTACAGAAACTCATAATTTGATAGGGGAGACATATAATAATATGTTAAATAATAAAATTGTATTTATATATTATTATGTATAAATTAAATTATATACAAATTACATTTTATATAAATTATATTATATAATTACATTATTAATTTTAATTTTATTATTTAACAAAAATAAAATTTAATGTGAGTGCAGTAGTAAGGTACAAGGTCAAAGAGGAAGAACAATGGGGAAGTAAAAAAAGGCTTCTTAGAGGAATAAGTCTGAGAGAATAAGGAAGGCGGCATCTCCACGCCACCTTCATGGAAACAGGTCTCGGGACTTGGTGGGGTGAGGTGTGTTTATCAGCATCACCCCAGGCATCCCCTGACTGAAGCACTGAATGGGTTTGGAAGAGCAGATGGAAAGGTCAGTCATGGTCAGGCTGTGAGGGTTCTGTACTTTGCACTTCACTCTCGAGCCAATAGGACCCACTAGCTCAGCGATCCCCAAGCTTTTTGGCATCAGGGACTGGTTTCATGGAAGACAATTTCCCCCATGGACTAGGGCTGGGGAGTGGTTTCAGGATGATTCAAGCACATTACATTTATTGTGTACTTTATTTCTATTGTTATTACATCAGCTCCACCTCAGATTTTCAGGCATTAGTGCCTAGAGGTTGGGATCCCTGCTTTAGAACATTTCTAAGCAGGGAGTGACTGATCAGATTGATGTTTTGGAAAGAATGCTCTCTTGGAAATAAGGCAGGTGGAGGGTGGTGAGGGACAGGAGGGGGAGTAACTAGATGCAGAGAAACAACTTAGGAAGCAAATGGGGGATAAACAGGGCCTCAGTTAAGATCACAAAACAGTGTGGAGTATAGAAGAGTTAAGATATTATTCTGAAGAGACTGAAGGTCTTGGTGGTTCACTCAATGTCTGGTTAAGAAGCATGGCCCATCAGCAGGATGCTGAACTCTCTAGGTTGGGCAGTTGTGCTGCTGATGGTATAATTACAGATAGCAAAGGGAATACAAAAGCTTCCTTTGAAGACAAGTCTCACATTTTCCTCACCTTTATTTCTACACCACCTAACAATTATTAGTGAATACATAAATCAACTATGAGCACATTTGATGTCACTAATTCCAAGTTCCCCAAGACTGCACATCTAGGTAGGTTTTAAATTTTGTTTGATGATAAAATTTGGGGACAGCTTATAACTGACTCTTAATAATAAAACAATAATCTAAAAACTGACCCTTAATAATAAAACAGTAACCTAAAATCTAGTCCAGTTGTTGAAAGTAATAGTACATATTAAAAAAAACTAAACATAAGCATATTTTTAGAAGACTGCACAATTCAATTGGAAATGCAGCCATCAAATATTGAAATTAAGCACTGGCCTAAAATTACAGTGTCAAAAGAGCAAAAGAGTATTTACAGAGAGAGTAATTACAGTAAAAGAGACTAAATAGTTCAAAGTGGCATGGTATTTATTTATTTTTTTCTAGATTATTTATTTATTTATTTATTTATGGCTGTATTGGGTCTTTGTGGCTGTGTAGGCTCTGCTCTAGTTTTGCCGTGGGCTTCTTGTTGCAGAGGCTTTTCTTGTGGAGTATGGGCTCTAGGGAGCACTGGCTTCAGCAGTAACTGCAGGGGGTCAGCAGTTGGGGTACCCAGGCTCTACAGCTCAGGCTCAATAGTTGTGATGCACAGGCTTAGTTGCCCCACCACATGTGGAATCTTCCTGGACCAGGGATCGAACCCATGCCTCCTGGATTGGCAGGTGGATTCTTTACCACTGAGCCACCTGGGAAGCCCTAAAGTAGCATTAAAAAAAAAGATGTTATTTAAAAATGTGTCCTACTTACTCATAAAAGTATCTTGTAGCTCATATGACAGCATGGTAAATAGAGAGGTAAGGCCTGCTTCAATTAGAAAACCAGGGACTTTAGGACTTCCCTGCTGGCGCAATGGATAGGAATCTGCTAGCCAATGCAGGGGACACAGGTTTGAGCCCTGCTTCAGAAAGATTCCACATGTTGGGGGGCATCTAAGCCTGTGCCCCACAACCACTGAGCCCACGCGCTCTAGAGCGCTCACTCTATAACAAGAGAAGCCACTGCAGTGTGGAGCTGAGCTCTGCAACTAGAGAGCAGACCCCACTTGCGGCAACTACAGAAAGCCCCTGTGCAGCAAGGAAGACCCAGCACAGGCATAAATAAATAAATGAATAACAGTCATAAATAAATACATGAGTAACAGTCATAAATAAATAAATGAATATTTTTTTAAGAAAACCACTTTAAAAAACAAAAAAACTTCTGGAGATATATTTGCTACCACTGAAGTGAAGTGTTAATGGCTCAATCATGTCTGCCTCTTCGAGATCCCATGGACTAAATAGCCCGCCAGGCTTCTCTGTCCATGGGATTCTCCAGGCAAGAATACTGGAGTGGGTTGCCATTCCCTTCTCCAGGGGATCTTCCCGACTCAAGAATCAAACTCAGGTCTCCTGCACTGCAGATTCTTTACCTTCTGAGCCACCAAATGGTTAACAAGGTACATTTTGTTACTTTTACCACAATAAAAATTTTTTTAAAAAAATTGAATCAAAAACAAGCTTCTTACAAAAGCCATAATGGGTTATAACAAAATCTCTTAAAATTATTTTTCCTTTTATTTTGCATACTCTTCATTAGAAAAATGAAATAAAAGCAAAATTTGGGGGGGCTTCCCTGGTGGCTTAGTGGTAAAGAATCCACCTGCCAATGCAGGAGATGTGGGTTCGATCCCTGGGTGGGGAAGATACCTTGCAGTAGGAAATGGCAACCCACTCCAGTATTCTTGCCTGGGAAAGCCCATGGATAGAGGAGCCTGGCAGGTTACAGTCCATGGGGTCACAAAGGGTCAGACACGACTTTTTGACTAAACAACAACATACAGAATTCTTTCTAGTTCACAAATCAATTATAACTAAAGTGAAAAGACAATTATATCTCCTCACTTATAAACTGTCTTCCTATTTGGATGGTAAAAGGTGTCTAATATTGTAGTCTTCAAAATACTCTTAAAATATTATTTTAAGATTAGCAAACCTGCAAATTTACCATGTATTTTATCTATTCTGCATACACACACACACACAGACATACACACAATTCATTTCTGCCATCATCAGAACTAAAGGGTCAATTCTGACACAGTAGAATCACTTATGATACTCAAACAACAAAATACTTAAAAGCAAAAATTTTCTCTCTATATATACATAAAAAAATTAAAGCACAAGTATATATTTTTTAAAGAGTCCTAAGTCCTCCAGTACTTTGGCGAGAAATATGCCGAAATGGGCATTTATCATTATTTTTAGACCAACGATGGAATTTAGACTCTCATTCTTTCTGAATCTGTGAACTCAAAGGGAACAACTTATCATAGCATCACTATTTGACCTTGAAGGAACAGCTCATGTCATCACAGAGCAAAAGTGCTGGCGAACATTTATCTAGATGAAAGACCTCAAGCAGTTAACCTGCTCAGCAGAGGCAATGCAACCAGGCAACAGGATAATGACCTCTATCCAAATGTGGAAGGTACATCAATTTAATACCCTGACAGCTTGACAAAAGATGATGGCAGCGCAGCAGGAAAACATTAGCCATGATAACGCAGGGTACTGTATGTGAAAAGAATGAATTATAAAGCACCATGCTATTTGGGCCGAGTAGGGATTTTTTTTTTTAAACCAACTTTATATTTAGGACGGTAGTCGTGCCTAAAAGCTCCTTCCATTCTTTTCTACCTGAAGGACATCCCGCTAAAAGTAAAAAGGCAGTGTGGATTAAATTGATAGCTTCAACACAAATCAAGTTTCCCAACCGACCCAAGAAATGCTGCCCATCATTTCTGGCAGGGCTGTTACTGTCTCAGAGTAGAAAAATCTGGGCATTGATGAACTGGCTTAACGCATCTGAAAAAGACAGGTAACTCAAGCACATGTGTGTTATTTTGTTTTCTTTTTTAAAAGGAGCAGGTACTTGGTACACTCTAGGGTGCTTTGGGTCTTCAGCTGTAAAATTTTCCCACTGCAAATTCAGTTTGTTTTTTTTTTTTTAAAGCAATTTAATTTTAGACTAGTAGCATGATCATGCTTGTATGTTTGTTCAAGGACCTTTACTCTGCGACAGGGTTTCAGCCTGTGCGGTTTTTCTCTACACATGGCAGGCAGCTGTCAGAAGCAGTGTGAGGGGTGAAAGGGCAGCTCTGCTGCTCTGTTAAATCACGGGGTTCCATCAACATCTCAGAATTCCTGCCGAGTGGGAGCTGGGAGACCACAGATTAGAGTACACCGGAGTGTGTATATTAGGTCACTCAGTGTCTATCAAAGCGATATCACGCCGGTGAGCCGTACAATAGATTTTACTGTGCTCCGTTCAAAGAAAATGGAAGGAAAGTGGACATGTGTGTAGCAGATCACAGCTGAACACTGAATTCTTCTTGTCTTTAAATGGATGGATTTACTATCCACAAGATGAATGAAGAATAGGTGTGCAATCAATAGCTTTGGAAATCATGCAAAGCTGGTGGTTTTATTCAGTTCTTGGTAAAGATCGTTCGGCAGACGCAAAATGAGGCAGACAGAGCCCCCAGCCCAGCACAGCCAACAGCTGTAATCAAGGCCCCACAGGACCTGGAGCTGGGTTACAGCTATGGCCCTGGACCAGGAACTCACTTTATGATCTTGGATGGTCCCCTCGTTTACACAAAAGTCAATGTCTTCTTTTGTAAATTTAAAATAATAAGACTTGTCTACCTCCCCAAATGGGTAAACAAACTAAGAAACAAGCAAAGAAGAATTCCTAACTGAGAAAGGACTTTTAAAAAGTCAAAAGGAATACAGCATGATGGTATAATGTGTGGTAATTAAGAAATATTTAAGAAATGAAATTTAACTTGTATTAATGGATATTTGGTCTATATATAAAATACATACTCCTTCAAAGCTCATTGTTTAATTTTTTCTTTTTAAATATATATAATTTAATTTTCTTTTTAACAGAGTAAAATATGTATTCCCCAAGGAATCTTGTAGTCTTTAATAAGACAGTGAATATAATATGATTAACACCATGCTTGACAAGTGAATTTTAAAAAGCTCAAAAATTTTGCTTAATATTTTATTTCTCAATTATGACTTCTGCAAGGGACTCCTTGACTGTGATTAGCATACCCCTGACTTTACACTAATAATGAGAGCTAACACTAACAAAATACTTATTAATGCCAGGCACTGTTCTAACCACTTTACAAAAATTAATTTATTTAATTCACATGACCATATATAGATTGGCCCCAGTGATCAGTTTTTAGGCTCAGCTGCCTTCTTACAAAAAATATCAGGCTCTGTGTTATGATTTCCTTTTGGGTTAAATACATTTTCTAACCTTGTAAAATGTGAACAAGCCAACTATCTTTTGCAAAACAACTTCATCTCATACCCTATGATATAGATACCACTCTTTTCACATTTTTCTAAAGATGAGAATACTATGCCTCAGGAAGTTAAGCGATTTCCAAAGTGGCCAAGTGTCGGCCCCAGGATTCACACTCAAGTAGCCTGGCTATACCACTGGCTCAGTGTAAAGAATCTGCCTGCCCATGCAAGAGACACCACTTCAACCCCTGAGTCAGGAAGATCCCCTGGAGAAGGAAATGGCAACCCAATCCCATTTTCTTGCCTGGGAAATCCCACGGACAGAGGGAGCCTGGAGGGCTACAGTTCATGGAATTGCAGAGTCAGACATGACTGAGTGACTAAAGAACAACAAAAGCCTGGCTCTTACCATGCTTTCCTGTCTCTTCGCATCAGAGGGGCCCAAAGATCCTGTTACCTGGGGGCAACATCATGAAGCCCACTTAGCTAATTTGGAATCCAAAACTGAGACACACTGTTGAGACCTAACTAGTCCCTCAGAAAACAGCTCAAAATGTATCACTGCATTGAGAATGGGTTCACACTATAATGTAAGCACAGCCCTGCTTACATCATAGCAGTCTTTTTAGCTCAAATGCAGCAATGGCCGCCATGTCAAAAATGCACTTCCTTGGCAAGGGAGCTGAAGAGATACCTAATGACCTTCTGTCCACATTCACCCAGGTGAACTTTGAACATCTGCCACTCTGAAGGCAGAAAAGACACCATGTAACAGGGCAAATGTGGGGGGCTTTGTTTTTTTCTTTTTTTAAGTTAGAACTATTTTCCCTCATTGTTTGGAAATAAGTCCTTGAAGTAAATCTTTAGAAGAGGGTAAAGAAATTCTCAGGTTGAATTCCATTTGGTCTGTTACTAGTTGACAAAAGAGAGTGTGAAATACAAATAGGCATATACAGAGCTGCATATAACGGCTTTGGAGCTTTCCTTTCAATAAATTCAGAGACTGTCTTTGTATCCACTGACCTTTCAGGAGAAATTTAAAATAAAAAAAAAGACACAGTACAGTTTGTCTCTACCAACGACCCAATTATAATAATTCTCAGCTTCATCTTGTATGGTTACTTCTTAAAATTCAGCTTAGGTGGCAAGAAGTGAAAAATATTCCTCTTTTCTGAATAATATCCTCAAGGGAAGTGAGATCTTGGTGCCTCCTTTCCAGCCTCCATGATGGGTGCCTTCTTTTCAGTTGATTCTTTCATGGGCTTCACTGGCGGGTCCGGGAGAACAGCGGCTGCTCACCTCTCTAAATTTTAATCAGTGAGCATCTCGGATGCAGACGGAGCTGTATTGCTAGGAGGTTAGAGAAACCAGAGAGTGTACTCTACGAGCAACAAAAACTGAAATTGAGAGGCTCTTTTTTTTAAAAAAAAAATAATTTATTATAATTGGAGGCTAAGTACTTTATAATATTGTGGGTTTTGCCATACATTGACATGAATCAGCCACAAGTGCACAGGTGTCCCCCCGTGCTGAACCCACTCCCTCCTCCCTCCCCATCCCTCTGGGTTGTCCCAGTGCACTGGCTTTGAGTACCCTGTCTCAGGCATTGAACTTGGACTGGTGATCTATTTCACATATGCTAATATACATGTTTCAATGCTATTCTCTCAAATCATCCCACCCTCACCTTCTCCCACAGAGTCCAAAAGTCTGTTCTTTATATCTGTGTCTCTTTTCTGTCTCGCATACAGGGTTGTCATTACCATCTTTCTAAATTCCATATATATGCGTTAATATACTGTATTGGTGTTTTTCTTTCTGACTTACTTCACTCTGTATAATAGGCTCCAGTTTCATCCACCTCATTAGAACTGACTTAAAAACACATTCACACCTACTCAGAGACCTAACAGATTGAGAGGGAAAGTGTCAAATTACTTGAGTGGTAAAACCAGCCCAAACCCTGACCTTCTAGGCTTGATTAGCACCTTACCAAAAATATAAGGCTCTGTATTATGATCCTATTATGGGTTCAATTCATTTTCTAACCTTGCAAAGTATGAACAATTTGATTGCCTCCTACCAAACAATTTCATTTCACAGACTCTGTTACCAGCAGGGCAGCTAAAGCCTAGTGCCCTGCCTTATGAAAATTAATTATGAGGCACTTCAAGTTTAGCCTCTTTGCAAGGCCATCCTATTTATTTATAAATTTTATTAATTCTGAAGCCAGTCACTCCTCAATGGTGTATTTATGTTCAACTAAGTCAGGTCCACTGGGATGATATTTGGTCTTTCGGAGCAGACACACAGACCCTGTCCAGGCAGCAGGCACGAGCTACCAAACACACTTGTGTCCCTAAGATTTGAGTACAGGAATTCGTTAGACTTTTGTGGGGAAAAAAATCAATCTAGAAAACCAGTTATGCATTTATGAGTCTTTCTGCATGAGACGTTCTACACAGAAGGCTGTCATTAATACATGGCTTCCTGACCAGGGAAACAGGTATTTGGCAAACAGTCCATGTGGAATGACTTGTGGGACTTGGTATAGTTACCAGTGAAGGGCACCCACAAATACAAGAAGTAGGAAACATGGAAAACTATTCTTTTCACATTATATGTTAGTTTGCTCAAAAAGTATGCACTTGCTGACCAAACCAACAAATCACACATTTTCAAGCATGTTGTAATAGAATAAAATTTAGTATAGGAGAGACTTAGGTGATATTAAAAAAAAAATCATGTTTATCTTTCCCAATAATGCTGTGATTGACTAACTTTGAGAATGATGATTCCGTAGAGAGAACTTAAAAAACAATGTGAGGGGGTGGGGTGGGAGGGAGGCTCAAGAGGGAGGAGATATATGTACACTTACGGCTGATTTGTGCTGATGCATGGCAGAAAACAACACAACATGGTAAAACAATTGTCTTCTCATTAAAAATAAATTTGAAGACATTTTAAAAAAGCAATGCAGAGGCATTTGACATTATAATGCTTAAATGTACGTTAACATTCCCATGTCTCCTTTTAGAAAAGGGGATGCATGACTTACTTGGAGAACTACCTGAGCCACTGCCAGCTGATGGGTGAAGATTACAAGCCTCTAAGATGTCCACTTTCTTGGTCTTTCTGCTCTCTGATTTTACTTAGTGGAATGTGATGAATGAACACCATTTTCATTTGAAACTGTTATTAGCTGGAACTCAGTGATGCCTTAGCACAGACCATTAGAGGCTTCTGGGGGACCCAAATTCTATCCTTATTTTATAGAAAGGGAGTCCAAGGCCTTGTAGAGATGAAGGGACATGCTCAAGGTCACAGCTAGTCAGTGACAAAGTTACACGTAGCTCCAAACCCATGTCTCTGGACTCCTAATACGGTGCTCATTCAGCCTATCACCCTAACTGTGATGAAAGACAGATAAATGCACCGATGCCTTACAGTTTCTGTGTCAGCACGTGATTAGGGGATGTATGCTGTCAACTCTGAATTTTCTGAGGTTAGAAGAAATGTGCAGCCATCTAAATGTCACAGGCCTGGAAGTAATCAAAAGGAAGCCGAATGTTAGTTACTACTGTGCATAATGCCAGCAACATATCTGTGGTTGGTGGCGATGTATTATTAGAGCTCATGTTCTTGTTGTGACTGTATGAACCAAGCCGCCCAGGGAACGCTGAAAAGTGATCACAAAAATACCTTTCTTTCCCTACTGTCCCTCAAGCAGCAGGGATCAAATAACTGTTTCTCAGCTGTCTGTCTTTTAAACAAAAATACCTCCTTCGCTCTACATGTATTTGTGGCAAGTTGGTGTTTTCTTCCTTGTCTCTGTTCTGTTCTAGTTTTTAGACTCCAACCTTGGATCACCAGGGGATATTGGGACTAAAAAGGGCCTGACATGATGTCTTACAAATTTATCTTGGATTCCTTCAGTACATCACAGTTTGTGTTCAATAAAGAAAGGCAGGCAGCATAGAACAGGCAGGCAAAAAAAATGCTCTGCAATTGGATATTAAGTTTACGGAATCATCAGCCACCAACCTTGATACATGAAGGGCTTTCCACGCAGAGTATGTGGCGGTTTCCATCTGTATTTTGGGTGGGCTGCTAGGCTCCTATGCCAGCACTGCTATAGTGGTGTGTTTCATTCATCTGCAACACAACCACGTCTTTCTACATTTATCGAGGAAATCTTAGTTAGGTGACACCTGGCAGAGCCATCTTTTGTCCATTCTGCTTCCTAACCACACACACATTCCCCAATTCCTTTATACTAATTCTGGCCTGGCCACCTACTGGCCAGATATGTTTTTTTTTTTAAATAAAAAAAAACACAAACTTTTATTTTTGGCTGCGCTGGGTCTTTATTGCTGCACGCAGGGCTTTCTCTAGTTGCGGCGAGCAGGGACTGCTCTCTAGTTGCGGCGTGCAGGCTTCTCACTGTGGTGGTTTCTGTTGTTGAGCACAGGGTCTAGGTGCGCAGGCTCAGTAGTTGTGGTGAGTGGGCTTAGTTGCCCAGTGGCATGTGCGATCTTCCCAGACAAGGGATTGAACCAGTGTCCTCTGCTTTGCAAGGCAGATTCTTTACCACTGGACCACAAGGGAAGCCTCCGATAGATTTTTAAATATTACTTTGCCCCAGTAGCCTCATGTGCAAAATGAGTTTATATAATAATAGTAGCTCTTTCTTAGGGTTGTTCTGAGGATTTAATGAGTAGTTACAAATGCAAGACTTACATAGGATCTGGCATATGACCACCATATAAATATTAATGATTATAATTATTATTTCCCCTCTACCAAGTTAAGACTTCCTCATCATTTTGGATCTCAGCTGGCTGCAATTACTTTTACATCAGTGAAAGAATGGCTTGTTACTCTAATGAACATCATATGGCTGTGTAATAATTGGCTCAACCATTCACCTATTATTCAACATTGAGTTTCCAACATCCTGGCTATGCAGATAAAGCTGTATGTCACCTGCCACTTCTAGAAATCTGTCCTTACAGCTTCCCTATGAGGTGGATGCTTTTAATATTGCCATTTCCCAAATGGAGAAACAAAGACTTAGACAATATAAATATGATATGCTCACACAACTAGTTCAGTGTTACATGTAAGCCCAAGACTCAAACATCAAAGTGGCTACAATAACAGCAAACTTATGCATGAAAAGCTGCAAACTCCATTTATCTAAAATTTTTCTTACAGTGTGTGTGTGTATGTGTGTGTGTTAAGCTGCTTCAGTTGTGTCTGACTCTGTGACCCTATAGACTATAGCCCACTAGGCTCCTCTGTCCACAGGGATTCTCCAGGCAAGAATACTGGAGTGGGTTGCCATGCCCTCCTTCAGAGGATCTTCCCGACCCAGGGACCAAACCCACATCTCTTAAGTCTTCTACAGGTTCTTCACCACTAGCGCCACTTAAGTGCAGATCATCTAATTCTCCAATAATTCAGAATAACTGCAGTGTTATTTTCCCCTTGGGCCCAAAGCCCTCTATTTAAAACACTTAACCTACTATTGGAAACGTTTACACTGCAAACCTCCCAGCAGCTGCTGCACTGGCTTATATATGACTTGGACAGGTCCTCGCACCAGTTCAGTCCAGACTACTGGGCCAGCAGGACACAGAATGGACATGAAGAGCAATGTCAGGGGCCCGAGGAGGCAACATAATTACCTTTCAGCAATAAGATCTTCTTTGCTGCTTTCACCCGCTACAGGCTTGGAGGACACAGTTCCTGAAATGTGACTGAATACTTTGTTGGTCTGGGGTGAGCGTCCTGTCCTCACTCCCGGGGGCGGTGGGGATGGAGCGCACAGGTGTCACCTTTAGGAGGTCCGCATCCTTGGTCTTCCTGCCCTCTGAGTTTACTCAGTATAGTGTGATGAATGAACACCATTCCCACTTGAAACTGTTATTAGCTACAACTCAGTAATGCCTTAGCACAGAATATTAGAGTTGAAAGGGCTTCTGGAAGTCCCAAAGGCTATCCTTATTTTACAGAAAAGGAGTCAGAGACCTTGTAGAGACGAAGGGACATGCTTGAGGTCACAGCTAGTCAGTGACAAGGTTAGATGTAGTCCCAAACCCATGTCTTTGGACTCCTAACATGGTGCTCATTCACCCTATCACCCTAAATGTGATGAAAGACAGATAAATGACACCGATTCCTTACAGTTTCTATGTCAGAACATGATTATACGATGTATGCTGTAGACTCTGTATTTGTTCATACAGATAAACTTGTTTTTTTGAAGACAGAGATAACTGAGGAGCAATGATGAAGGTATACAAAATGCACACCTTGTATGCACGTCTCCCAGGAAAGGGGTCTGGAATGGCTTTGAAAACATCACCATCCTAGGTCAGGCTGACCTCTCTGAGTGCATGGCCTTCCCTAAGGGGACCTCTAACCATAATAACAGCTGAAATTTACCCATCGCTTACTACATGTCTGACACTATCCTAAGAACTTTATATATATATTAAATCCATTTAACCCTCCCAACAAGCCTATGAGGTAGATACAATTATTATTATTACTACCATTATCTTCTCTCTTTTAATAAATGAGGAAGCAGAGGTGTGGGCTTCCCTGGTGGCTCAGTGGTAAAGAATCCACCTCCAAAGCAGGAGACGCAGATTAAATCCCTGGGTTGGGAAGATCCCCTGGAGGAGGGCATAGCAACCCACTCCAGTATTCTTGCCTGGAGAATCCCATGAACAGAGGAGCCTAGAGGGCTACAGTCCACTGGGTCGCAAAAGAGTCGGACATGACTTAACAACTAAAAAACAACAACAAAGCAGAAGTGTAGAGAGGTAAGCAAGTTGTCCAGGTCATAGAGTCAGTAAGTGGTAAGGCTGGGATCTGAACTCTGATCCTGGGGCCTTTGGTGTTCATCACTGTCCCATGTCTATAGGTGCCTTCGGTCCTTGGCTCCCTTGCCCTTTGCCCAGCCCAATTCACAGCAATCCATTTCTCCCATTTGCTCCCTAGTGGGAGCCTGCACAGGGCCACTCTTGAGATTGGGCTCCCCAGTCTCCTGCCTCCTGCCTCCCCTGATCCAGGGATCCAACCCAAGTCTCCTGAACTGCAGGCAGATTCTTCACCTACTGAGCCATCAGAGAAGCCCCACTACATCCCCCATCCCTTTCCAAAAGTCTTCCTACCTGCCTTCCTCATGAATGAATGCAAAGGTATCACTGAAGCACACACGAAAAAATCACTTCCCTTCCATATGAAGCTTAAATAATTACTAGGAATACACAGAGAAGAAATAGTTAATATAAAAAAAATGAAAAAGTACTCACTAATACAAATACATATTTTTAGAGAAATCAGTGCTTAAGGAAACCATTGCACCCAGTACGATTTCTTATACATGCAGACAGATTCTTTACCGTCAGTGCCACCAGGGATGTACATACAAGAGGCAATAAACAAATACGTATTCAGTGACTGAATGAATGAAGTCAACTTGGGACTGTGGAATTTTAACAGAGGTTTTTGAAAACTGACACTTGGATGTTTTTGTTGGATGACTTTAAGAAGATGCTCTTCTGAAAGAAAGACCATTTTGTCAGAATGTGTATAATCTAATGTTTCCACGTGTTATAAAGTCCTCCATTGAGGGTTTTCTAACAAGTCTGTTCATGCCAGCAGCCTGCCAAAGAAGGCAGTGAGTGTTCTCTTTTATGTGCTTCTTTCATGAGTTTTTAAAAAATAACAAACATCTGCGACACCAAGAGAAAAGTTAATCTTTCTTAAACATCAAGGTAGGAGAAGGGAGAATAGCTAATTTGCTTGCTCAACTTCCATGGAGATTTTATTACTTCAGCGTTCTATAAGAAATGTACTTACATTTCATGTTGATGTGCCATTTTATGAACTGTTAATAGAAATTATTGACTCACAAATTGAGGGAAAAACTAAGACTAATATTTTATTTATTATGTTCTGGCCAAGTGCTGAACAGCAAGAAGACTTTAACGGTATCTACACATTTTGTTGTTTTAATATTTGGTTTAACTATTTATTCTGTAATCATATCTTAGATTTAAAAAGCCATTTTTGGCTCATTTGGTTTTTTATTTATTAAATAGTTGTGTTGTTCAAACTGTTTGGAAACAGTAAAGTTTATTGAAGTTCATTAACAAGAGTATAATTAAAATGATGAAGAGGTTGACTGACTCCATTGTAAAAGCAGGATTTGGGTACCTTCACTCCATAGCTGTTTAAGGATTAGCCTATCACAGAAATAGCTTGTGCTGTTACCTTGAATCAAAATATAAACTTATTCCTTACTCAGCTCTGGTATTAAAGAAAAATGCACTGTTTTGAGCAATAAACCCTGCAATTCAGGAGTCTCACCAGTCAGGTTTTTCTCAGGAAACACTGGAACTTATACAGTGAATTTCTTGATTTCTAAAATAAGTGAATTCAGTTTTTCAGTTTTACTTTCCACTCTTTCTAAGAAGCCCGCCCTCTGGCCGCTGCCCTGTGCTGCCCTGAGAGGACGCCCTGGTGGTCCCACCACAGATCCAGTGCTCCCTGCGCCTGGCTGAGTCCTTACTGTCCACCCACCCACTTCTAACCCTCAATATCCACACTCCTGCTGACTTGTCCAGATCCAGGTCAAATGCCACCTCTACCAGGAGTCTTCCAAGTCAGAAGCAATGTTTCTCTCTTCAGAATATTGACACTGATTGTCCATATGTCTTTCTAAAAAATGATTTTTTAAATTGGAGGATAATTGCTTTACAATGTTTTGGTGGTCTCTGGCATACAACAATGCGAGTCACTCATAATCATATATATACCCCCTCCCTTCCCCCTCCCATTCCACCCATCTAGGTCATCACAGAGGGCCAGGCTGGGCTCCCTGTGTTATACAGCAGTTTCCTACTAGTTACCTATTTTACACATGATAGTGTATACATGTCAATGCTACTTTCTTAATTTATCCTACCCTTTCCTCCTCTGCTGTGTCCACCAGTCCATTCTCTATATCTGTGTCTCTATTTCTTCTCTGGAAATAGGTTCATAAGTACTATTTTTCTAGATTCCATATATATGCATTAATATACTGTATTTGTTTTCCTGACTTACTTCACTGTATATAACGGGCTCTAAGTACATCCACCTCACTACAAACTGGGAATAAAACTACCATATGACCCAGCAATTCCACTCCTGGGCATATACCCTAAGAACATCATAATTCAATAAGACACATGTACACCAATATTCATTGTAGTACTATTTACAACAGCCAGGACATGGAAGCAACCTAGGTATCCATTGATAGATGAATGGATAAGAAGACGTGAAACATATATATATATGATGGAATATTACTCAGCCATAAAAAGGAATGAATTTGAGTCAGTGGTAATGATGTATGTCTTCATGTTACTTCTTTAAGACTTGTCTTTCCATGGTTTATTTGGGTCTCCATATACCTGTCCCCAGCTAGACTGCTAACTCCTGGAGACTGGGGACTCTAGATAGTCAACTGATTTTATCTTTCATATTATATTCATATCTGGGACTTGCCCTTAGTCACATGATGAACCATGACCTAAGTATATATGCTTATGATAGGATTATGAAATAAAGAAATGTGTATATGTTATGTATGGCCTATAAAAGCAACCTTCTATTATTGTGAAGCACAAAATTGAAATAGTAAGGTTTTTTGTTTTTTTTCTATCAGTAGTATATCATATTTGTTGGGTATTATGGAAAGTGTTCACAGATATTAAGTGTTTCTCCTCCTTGGGAAAGTGAAAGTGAAAGTCGCTTAGTCGTGTCTGACTCTTTGTGACCCCATGGACTGTACAGTCCATGGAATTCTCCAGGCCAGAATACTGGAGTGGGTAGCCTTTCCCTTCTTCAGTGGATCTTCCTAGCCCAGGGATCAAACCCAGGTCTCCGGCATTGCAGGCGGATTTTTTTTACCAGCTGAGCCACAAGGGAAGCCCAAGAATACGGGGTGAGTAGCCTATCCCTTCTCCAGCGGATCTTCCCAACCCAGGAATCAAACCAGGGTCTCCTGCATTGCAGGCGGATTCTTTACTAACTGAGCTATGAGGGAAGCCACATTATTGAAAATGCAACATAATTTCCCTTCTCTCCTGGGGCCCTGAAGTTCAGAGCAATTTTTCTAAGTTACTTCAAGATAGCCAGGCCATCGAAAGCTCCCCACTGCCCATGACCTGACTATATCAGAGCTGGAGAAAGCTGTCAACCCTTTGGCCACCAGTTCTTCACCTGCGTCAGGTTGGAAAGATCCCTCACGCATATGTCTGCCTTGGAATGGCTTCTCACAGTCCTCCTTTTCCAGAGCTATGCTTAATATAATGGAACTTATGGTGGTGAGGACACATGACTTTGCAGGCAAAACTACTCAGAATACTCTCAAATTTCATGAATATGTACATTGTGACCAATTCCACATCTCCAATGTAACAAGCCTGGAAGTGCCATAGCCTAACGGGATGTCAAAAACTTCTGAGTCGGGCAAATGGTTACGGGAGAGAAAAAAAAAAAAAAGTTTCCTGGGGGCTGTAGAGTTCATCCTGGCTTTGGAGAAGGATCATGACAGAGATTAAGTGCCGAACCAGATGCTTCTGTGGCCATAACGAACTCTACAATGAAGAGCCGGGTGTGTCTCATCAAGGGTGGTCCTGGCAAGGTGGGACTCCACGTTGGATTACTTTACATGACAGGGGCAGCAATTTCCACCTATTGTTCCTTCATGATGTGCCAAGAATCACAGGTGTAAGTAAACACCCATCTGCCTGACCATTCTGTGAGGTCAGCACATGAGAGTAGTGAGCACTTCCAAATACTGGGCAAGTACTGCTCTAAGTCCCGTACATGGTTCACCTCTCTGTCACTTCTCATCACAGCTCTAGGAGATGTGAATGTGATTACCAGGCTATATTTCCAAGGTCGTGAAGTTAAGTGTCAGAAGTTGGGACAGCTGGGGACTTCCCCAGTGATCCAGTGGCTAAGACTCTGCACTCCCAACTCAGGGGGGCCAGATTCGATCCTTGGTCAGGGAATAATATCCTGCTTTCCACAACTAAAAGATCCCACATGCTGCAACTAACACTTGGAACAGCCAAATAAATAAATTAAAAAAATAAAAATAAAAGGACTTGGACAGTTGACTGTGAAACCAGAATTTTGAATGGCCATGCCACACTGCCTCAATGCCTTTCACGTAACGCGAGGCACTGCTCTCTCAAAAAATTCTCCAACAGTGCTGCAGGATCAGTACTATTATGCATCCCTGGAAATGAAGAAAACGAGCCTCTGAGAGACTGAGGGACTTGCTCATGTACACAAAGCAAGAAATGACGTTACTGGGATTTGACCTTGGGTCTGTGTGAATCTGAAGTACAACCAGACTCACTATGTGACTTCTGACAGCGAGGCTCTTGTTTGTCATGAATAAAAGCTGACTGTGGCCAGAATTTAGGTGCTCCTATAGGCAAATCCCACAGGACACGAGATTACTTTAGTTAGGCATCACCTTTCACACTTAATTTTTCTTCTTTTTTTTCTTCTGTTTGTGTGTGCGTGCTGGCTGTTTTTGATAATTTCTGTGTTTATAATTTAATTAATTTGGGGCTGTACTGGGTCTTTGTTGCTATGTGGGCTTTTCCCTAGTTGGGGCGATAGTTGAGGTGCACAGGCCTCTCATCGTGGTGGCTCCTCTTGCTGTGAAGCACAGGCTCCAGCACTTGTAGGCTTTGGTAGTTACAGCTCCTAGGCTCAAGAATACAGGCTCGACAGTTGTGGCTCATGGGCTTAGTTGCTCTGTGGCATGTTGGTTCTTCCTGGACCAGGGATCGAACCTGTGTCTCCTGCACTGGCGGAAAGATTCTTTACCACTGAGCCACTGGGAAAGCCCCACATCTTTTCTGCTTACAGAGTGAACATGAAACATGTGATTCAGCAAATTCTGTGACAACCCTTATGCTCCACCCTAATCTGGACTCAAATTCAAAACTCTCTTTCCACATGTTTCCCCTGCTTGAAATGCTTCTGAGCCCTGACAGTCCGTAAGTCACGAGGGTAGATATTTATCATGGGAGACATGTAATGCACAAAATATGGAGATAATCACTGCTTAAAATAAAATATAGGTTGTCTCATCCAAACGAAGGCTGATCCAAAAATGGCAAGTCAAACCACTAACATTTCCTCAAATGCTATTTGCATGTCCTCTCATTCTGTCTACAGCCCTTTCATGTGTCTGCTCATGCTCCAGGAGCAGGTCGTGCCAAGAGGCTCAGCATAAATGGTTTCAAATGCACAGAATGTGATGGGAATCTCATTTGGAACCATATGGTCTTTCCCAAATGCTCCGAATGGCCACGACTCAAAGATACAAGATTTAAAAAAATAATCCTGCCACCATTAAAAATATATGAATAAATAAACGACAGCAATGACTTCCTTTTCCCTACTGGATTCGTGGACGAGTTGCTTCTGCTCTGTGGCTTATTTGCAGTTCAGATAACTCATCTTTATTCATTTCCTTTCAGTTATGATGAGCCATATTGAGAGCAGCTGTAGGCAGGAGAAAAAAAAAAAAAGAAAGAATCTCCTCACTCCCTCCTTCAAATCGTCAAACAGCCATTATAAAGAATCCATCTGGGCTCGGTAGTATGTGGAGCACCCATGAAATAATAGAAAACAGGAGGGGAAAAAAAAAATCAGTTTAAGCTGAATCTAACAAAGAGATTTAAAAATTACCCAAACACGTGTTTTGAGGCAAAAATCAAACTCAGAAATGATTTAATGCAAATTCAGGTAGACCAGGACTTGAGAAAAATTATATTTTCAAATTAAATTCAAACCCCAAACAAAACAAAGTGTCCTTTAATGCTTGATGGAAAACACCAATCAGATGTCTTGTTACTAGGCAGGTGACTAGTAATGAGAGGTCTGGGGGCCAGTTCTAGTAAGAGAGACATACAAAGTGAGAAGGGGGTGAGTGAGCGCCAATGAGCGAAGCTGTAACATATAATAAGAGGGGAATGATCATGGGAAACAGCTTGCACAGAGTGGAAAGAAACAAAAGAAATGAGAAAGGATTTACATTCATGATGGAGTTGTATATCTGCAAGTCCTTCCAGGTTCACAAAGCAAATGAACTGAGAATCAAAACGCAGTTATATTTCATTTTTTAAAATTCTGGATGAACGATGAATATTTTTTGGATCAAGCTTGGTCTGAATTAGGAAGTAAATGCTTTTAACATTTTACTTAAAATGATTTCATCTGTTTTAATATATAAACGCAACAGAAATCTTGTTTATAGATCATTCTACTATATTTCAGTGACACAAAAATGGCTTCGGTTTCAAAGGGGAAACTTGGCAAGTGATTACTGTATAAAATCTGCAGTCCTGTTTATTTTACAGCATTTTTGTTCCTGCGTTTTTAATGGTTACATGAACCAAATGCTTAGGCAACTGTGCCGAAGATGATTATGATTGAGAAACAAAGATATCTTAGGAGGCAAGTTGGAAAAGTAACTGCTTTGCAAGTTTTCCGAAAATGTAATTTACAGGGTAAAAAAGAATTCTAAGTAGTGCTTGTAAATGACCCAAAACACATAGTAACTAAAATTGACAAAGTTTTAAGATATTGGAAGAAAAACGAATGAAAAGACCATCATCACAGAACACACCAGGAAAACTCAAACTTCTTTACCTTCAATTTACTAACTAGAATTAGTAAAATTTTTATTTCCTGTCAATCTCTGAAAGTGAAAATTTTAATTGCTCAGTCGTGTCTGACTCTCTTTCGACCCCATGGACTGTAGTCCGCCAGGCTCCTCTGACCATGGAATCCTCCAGGCAAGGATACTGGAGTGGGTAGGCATCCCTTCTCCAGGGGATCTTCCCTACACAGGGATGGAACCTGGGTCTCCTGCAATGCAGGTGAATTCTTTACCACTGAGCCACCAGGGCTTCTGAATCTCTGAACTCTCTGCCATTTTGGCACTGATGAGTACCCACGCCTTGATGACATTTATCCTTCTCTGGTGCCCCAAATCTGATTCTCTGTCCACTTCTGCAGGGGCATCCTTTTAGTCTCTTTGGCTGGTCTGGTCTGTCTGCCTTCTTGACCCTCCCTCTCTCTTCCTACCTCCAGTGGTCCAAACTTTGCTCTCTCCTGGGAGTTCATTCACTTATGTTGACAGGTCACTTCTGATCATTCCCACACCAACGTGTCCTTCCTCAGTCTTTATCCTGTCCCTCTCCCACTGTGTCACCTTCCGTGTGGCCAAAGGCACCTCAACTCTGAGAGACTCACTCCTCCAGGCTTAAAAACTTTGACTCTTGTTTTAAAAAACCTTTTCTCTCCTTTGGCTGATACAGCCATCAGTCATGGAGTCCTACTGATTTGTCTCTCTCTGTAGTTTTCCTTTCAATTCAATCTAGACTCTTAGCAGTTCAAACCTAAATGATTGCCATAATAATACTAAATAACTCAACAATGCCAGCTGTTATGTGGCCAGCATTGCTTTAACTGCTTCACATGAATTAGAACTCTTTACATAGAAAGAAATCAAGGCACAGAGATGAATTTCTCTGACTAAGGTCACACAGCAAGCAGAACTGGGATAGGAATCAAAGCTGTCTGAGCACCAGATTAAATTGCTTCTCACAGAATCTCTCGTCCAAGCCATGCTGCACACTACAGCCACTTTATATTTTCCTAAAATAGTGTTTTATATGTGGCAGTATGCCCTAGCAACCTCCATGACCCATATCTGTCGGCTGAAGATTTGAATAAAAATTTCTGGAAATTTATCCTAGGGAAATAATTAGCAATGTATGAAAAAATTTATTTATAGGGATCTTCAATACAAAATGACTTATAATAGTTCAAAACTGGAACAGAATTGTGGCACATTCATATGAGGAACTATACACCATTAAGAGGTCTTCCCAGAGCCTGTCCTTCACAAGAGAAGCCACCACAATGAGAAGCCCACATACCACAACTCAAGAGTAGCCCCTACTTGCTGCAATTAGAGAAAAGCCTGCATAGCAACAAAGACCCAATGCAGCCCAAAATAAGTGAGTGAAGTCGCTCAGTTGTGTCCTACTCTTTGTGACCCCATGGACTGTAGCCTACCAGGCTCCTCCGTCCATGGGATTTTCCAGGCAAGAATACTGGAGTGGGTTGCCATTTCCTTCTCCAAGAGATCTTCCCAACCCAGGGATTGACCTGGGTCTCCTGCATTGCAGGCAGACGCTTTACCGTCTGAGCCACCAGGGAAGCCCCAGCCCAAAATAATAAGTAGATAAATAAAATCACACACACACACAAAAGAATGACATTGCAGAAGAGTATTTGATGACATGGGAAAATTTTCAAGACTTACCAAGCATTGGGTGGGATCAGATTATAAATTATATAGAGCTATATGGAACATGAATTCAATTTTGTTAAAAAAAGGAAAAGACCCCCAAACTCCAAACCAAAATAAGACCTAAAATATTCTAAAATGTTAACCAAAATTGTTTCTAAGGTATTGGGACGATAAAGGATTTATTTTCATGCTTTCCCCCAAATTTTTAATGAATATATGATACTTCATTATCAGAGCCCCCTCTTGTGATAAATGTTATTTAAAAAATAATATTCAAATCCCACTATTTCTGTAGTATCATTTCCCAGGTCAAGATAATACTTATTGACTGTTAAGCTTAGATTGAAAGTTTCTCTACCTACAATTAAAGCCCCTTGGTCTAGGCTTCTTGTTGATTCTTTAGTCCCAACCTCTGCGTCTTTCCAGAAAACCTCAGCCAAATTGATCTCTTCGGTATGCTGTCTTACCATCACCTACCAGCTCCATGGTGGGTCATGGTCCAGCCAGAGCCCTGCTCCATCACTCACACCTCGCTGATACATATGCATCAATTCCTCCATTGGATTCTTACAGTATAAGTTGGATTTATCCAGAAACATTTGGTACTTCTTTGTAGTTTTACCATGCGTGGAAAATGACCCTCAACCCATGGGCCATACAGTTATCATAAAAAGTCATCATTAGCATATACAAGCCAGGCCAGTGCCATTAATAACGTCTCCCAAATTTATGTGCTGAAGCTTTATTATTTACATGTTGGTCTTAATTGCTATTTTCTGTCTCCTCCATCACTTTATTCACACTTGAGTGACAGCACTTCCCATCTCAGTTAATCTGATATAATTACATGTAGGCTTCTTCTGCTCATTGGCAGTTCCTTGAGTTCATTAATAATATCTACTTAAGCTTTATAGCTGTGCCACACAGCTACTATGTGCTGTGTACTATGTGTGGCTCATAGTAGTTACTCAACTAATACTGATTGAATAAATTACAGATTAGAGGAAATGGGTGAATTTGTATTTAAAGTTAAGTTGCTTGAGGAAAATCCTGGAAGCAACTTTCACATGACTGATGACCAGAATACAACACCAAACACCAAATACTGGAAATGTTGAAAATCTCTGCACGTGATACTGTTGAAGCTAAAAATATGACCTATGCCCACTTAGCTTTGCCAGATAGTAAGAGATGCATAAAAGCTAACTGGAACATGTAAGTCTTTTTTGTTAAATTTATTTATTTTTAATTGAAGGATAATTACAATATGTTGTTGGTTTCCACCATACATCAACATGGATCAGCCATAAGTAGTGGAACATGTAAGTCTTACCCATCATATTAATTTCTTACATGAGAAGATGGTTCCTACCTAGAGATTTAGTGATAAAATGGATCAGGGGAGAAGGAAGAGGAAAAAAGAACTTTTACCAGTTGTGAAAATTCCCAAATGGGTAACTCTACTTGTTACTTCCCCCTGACTATATCCTAAATTACTCTTAAGTTGCTGTGTATCTATGGAAACCAAAAGATCATACCACGATTCACAAGACAGAATGCTGTGTGAATAAGAGGTCTAGATGGGGAGCTATAATTTTCCTGTGGGGCTTTGTAACCACACGAGGAAAGTCTGACTGGTGAATATAGCCAATCAAGCCACTGGTTGCATTTAAGAATATTGTAATCCTAAATACACAGGCTTGGTTTTATATAATGCATGGGTATAACTCCAACTGAGTCTGCATACTGCAAGGATTTTTCCACCTCATGTTGGCCCTAATTTCCATTTCTTTAGACTACTTCATTTCTCTCTTTGAGCTCTATGGGTCCTAACATTACATCATAAGTGGGCAAAATTAGTCTCTGCTTTCCATCTTAGCTATGACCATGACACCATGAAATGTAGATACTTAGCTACCAGTGGATTCCATTATCCAGCTAGGCATGAACCTGGATCAGAGGGATAATACACAGATAAAGAGAAGGAAAGCATTCTTCCTCTTCATCTATAGAATAAGGAACAAATGTACCCTTTTGGAACCAAATTAGGAACTCCAAGAGAGAAGTCATTCCAAACCAGTTTTTATTTAGACTGTGGCAAAAGTATGGCAAACATGATTTAAAATAGAACTCCTAAGAGTTCAACCAGAAAAATAAAAATGGCATAGTTTAAAATGAACCCCCATCAGCAACTTCCCTGGTGGTCCAGTGCTTAAGAGTATGTGCTTCCAATGCAGGGGTTTAATGGGTTCAATCCCTGGTGGGGGAATTAAAATCCCACATGCCTCTAGCCATGGCCAAAATATTTAAAAAGTAAAGAAAAGATGAACCCATCATAACTCTAGAAGGAAGCTCAGGTCCAATCCCCCACTTTACAGGCAAATCACATTCCCTCAGGCTTTTCTCAGGTGAAGTTATGTTTTGCACAAAAGAGGGCATGATGAGATCCAGAGTTATCTGGATCTGAGTAACACTGGGCCACTATGAGTAGGGCCATTCTGTATTGAGGACATGATATGTGCCGAATGGACCCTGGGATGAGGATGCTCCTCCTGGACCTGTAACTATGGTAACAAGAGACTCACTTTGGAACTGGGAATTTGAGTTCTGCCCCAAATTATGAGACAGCCTGAAGATCAGGGTGTGAGCAAGATGGGACTGAGAATAATGACGGAACAGAAGAGCAGAAGAAATGGAGCAGTCTCCACAAGGGAACTCCAGTCTTCAGAACAAGCTATTTTTCTTGGGATATACGATCCTTGGGACATGGCAGGCATTAAATAAGGAATATTAATAATGGTATCTGAGGACAGTGATTGCAGCCATGAAATTAAAAGATGCTTGCTCCTTGAAAAGAATGCTATGACAAACTTAGACAGCATATTAAAAAGTAGAGATATCACTTAGCCAACAAAGGTCCATTTAGTCAAAGCTATGGTTTTTCCAGCAGTCATGTACAGATGTGAGTTGGACCATAGAGAAGGCTGAGCATCAAAGAATTGATGCTTTTGAACTGTGGTGTTGGAGAAGACTCTTGAGAGTCACCTGGACAGCAAGGAGATCAAACCAGTCAGTCTTAAAGGAAATCAACCCTGAATATTCATTGGAAGGACTGATGCTGAAGCTGAAGCTCCAATATCTTGGCTACCTGATGTGAAGAACCAACTCATTAGAAAAGACCCTGATGCTGGGAAAGACTGAAGGCAGGAGAAGGGGATGACAGAGGATGAGAAGGTTGGATGGCATCACTGACTCAATGGACATGAGTTTGAGCAAACTCTGAGAAGTGGTGAAGGACAGGGAAGCCTGGTGTGCTGCAGTCCATAGGGTCGCAAAGAGTTGGTCATGACTTAGCAACTGACCAACAAAAATAATGATATCAGTGTCCTTTCTCCATATCAACAAAATTAAAAAATACTTTAATCATTAATAAGGCAAAAAAAATCAAGAAATAAGAATCTTATATTTATAATAGTAAAACCTAATTTGGATCAATGGCCGGAAAGACACGTCTGAATCAAAATCCAAGGTCTAACACTCTTTAAAGAGATGCAATCATATTATCTCTAAGGATGCACAAAAACTAGAGGAGGGCTAAATCTACCAAGTAGAGGTCCTTCCTGAGCTCACCTGGAATTAGCACATTAACAGTAACTTCAATGCGCTTGAAAATAGTTTTCTTAATAGGGTAAACAGTGTCCTTTGCATTCTCTTCAGAAACTTTATTGTCTTTGCAAACTAGTTTTCATAGACACTGCCTTACCAAAAATTATTATGTACTATGAAAAAATGAAAGTGCAAGTGTTGGTCGCTCAGTCGTGTCCGACTCTTTGCGACTCCTCTTGGAGTGTAGCCCACCAGGCTTCTCTTCTCTGTCCATGGAATTTTCCAGGCAAGAATACTAGAGTGGGTTGCCATTCCCTTCTCCAGGGGATTTTCCCAACCCAGGGATCAAATCTGGGTCTCCTGAATTGCAGGCAGATTCTGTACCATCTGAGCCACCAGCGAAACCCATTATATATTATACCAAAGTTTAAATGTTTAAACAGTTGTATAAATTTAGGAGTCCCATACATGTATGTGCAGTGTATGTACACACACACACACAACCAAGACAGTAGGTCTTTCTAGTTATTTTAGACCAATGTGTAAAAAAACCCCCACCAATTGTCTGAAAAATAATATATTACACTATTTTTCCACAGAGCAGTAAAAGTAAATTGGATGGACTGACAAGATTTCACTTAACTGCTACTGCTGCTAAGTCGCTTCAGTCGTGTCCGACTCTGTGTGACCCCATAGATGGCAGCCCAACAGGCTCCTCTGTCCCTGGGATTCTCCAGGCAAGAATACTGGAATGGGTTGCCATTCCCTTCTCCAGTTTCACTTAAAGAGATAATTAATTAGTTGACTTAATATATTTTCATCTAAAAGGAGACTGGAAAAGGGAAATGAAGTTATAAAAATGCTTTAAACACAAACTGTCCCCTTGTAAACAATCAGCAATCAGGAGGCCTTACTTCCCTGGCATTAGAAGGGTTAAGCACTCTACTACGTGCCTCTCCCACTTCCTCCCAACCAGAGGATGCTGTAATTTTTAGGATTTATGAATTTGCCAGGCCAGTCAGCATCTTGAACACGACAGACTCTGTCTAGATCTATCTCTTACCTGCTGGGAAGAGACAATTCCCCTCACACTTGGAACCCTGAAGCCCTTTAGGCTGCCTGCTCTGTAACCATGGCAGGTCGGCCCTACACAATTCTTCATCTCCTACCACTGTGGCCTCACTAAATCAAGACCATGGTGCCATGTTAGCCAACAGCTGAGCATGAAATCACTACATTCCAATTCCCTACTCCCTGAGTCAATCAATCTTTTTTTTTTTTTTTTGACATTATAGATTTGGATGCATTGGGTCAATAAAGAGAGGCAGAAAATGGAGATGAATAAAGTTAATGTTTCAGGGCAACTGGAACACACCCAAACGACATATTTAATTTCATATAGTGAAACTATTGTGTTCATATAAGACAGTTTAGAGCTAACAAAATCAAAGCACATGCTATTTAAAGTCATCATTGTGCTCAGAACTTGTACGGGATACATAATGGAAAAAAGTGTAGAGACAGATATGCAGTCAAGAATAAGCTTTTTGTCAGGTCTAAAATTGTTAATGGATTAGAGTGTGCTAGACAAGACACTGAGGCTGTAACATATGTTCTTTTTAAGGGGTATTAACATTTTATGCATTCAGTTCAGTTCAGTTGCTCAGTCGTGTCCGACTCTTTGCAACCCCATGAATCGCAGCATGCCAGGCCTCCCTGTCCATCACCAAATCCTGGAGCCTACCCAAACTCATGTCCATTGAGTTCGTGATGCCATCCAACCATCTCATCCTCTGTCGTCCCCTTCTCCTTCTGCCTTCAATCTTTCCCAGCATCAGGGTCTTTTCAAATGAGTCAGCTCTTCGCATCAGGTTGCCAAAGTATTGGAGTTTCAGCTTCAACATCAGTCCTTCCAATGAACACCTAGGACTGATCTCCTTTAGGATGGACTGGTTGGATCCCCTTGCAGTCCAAGGGACTCTCAAGAGTCTTCTCCAACACTACAGTTCAAAAGCATCATTTCTTCTGCACTCAGCTTTCTTTATAGTCCAACTCTCACATCCATACATGACTACTGGAAAAACCATAGCCTTGACTAGACAGACCTTTGTCGGCATTAGCTACATGCTAACCGAGAGGGAGCAAGGAGAGCCTGAACCACTAACTATGAGAACATGACCACTAAGAACTATGAGAACATTCCATGCAGCAATCAGCAGGCCTTCTCCTCACTTGGAATCCTGTGTGGGCAGTTGCGCAGGATGGGGGATGCAGGGAAGCTTGGCACAAGGGGAGGATAGTAAAAAAGGGAAGAACACGAAGAAATAGGCTGTAGCGTGTGTTGAACATGGTGCTTTTTTCTTGAAGAAGCTCCCAATGCAAAGGGCATGTGCAGAAAAGGCCTTCATAACAGGGAAGGAATGTTTTGGAATAAACCTTTCATCCCACTTAAATAATATCTCATAACTTATGTACTACTTCTCTATTAGCAGGGCTATTTATACTCAGTATCCTCTAATAGTCCTTTCACTTGTATTCACATCATGATTCTTTTTCAAGACTGCAAAATTGGGACTTCCCTGTGGTCTAGTGGATAAGACTCTGCCTGCCAGTGAAGGGGACATGGGTTCAATCCCTGGTCCAGGAAGCTTCACATGCCTCGGGGTAACTAAGCCCGTGCCCCACAACTACTGAGCCCGCGCTCCCTAACAAGAGAGGCTGCTGCAACGAGAAGCCCTCGGACTGCGACGAGAGAGCAGCCCCTGTTCACCGCCACTGCAGAAAGCCTGCATGCAGCAGTAAGGACCCAGCGCAGCCAAAACCAGGAGAAAAACAAATAAAATTTTAAAACAGTGCAAAATTGCTGTATGGTAAAAGTCTGAGCATTGAAAAAATATTACTACTAAAAATGAGCTGGGACTATTGGGTCCATCCAGAGCACTTGAAAATCATTAGGCCATTAATCTAGGGCACAGTCTGCCTGACTGTGAGGGAGTTATATATATATATAGTGTTATGTCTTTATATAAAATCTCAACAACTTTGCTGTTAGTTTCCCCACTCCTTATAGACAGCAGCTATATCCTGTCTCCTGTAATGCCTGGCCAACAGCAGGAACTGAATAAGCATGTGTTGACTTGTATGTACTACTTCTAAACAGAAATGAAAAAACCCTGATGCTGGGAAAGACTGAAGGCAAGAGGAGAAGTGGGCAACAGAGGACAAGATGGTTGGATGGCATCACTGACTCAATGGACATGAGTTTGCACACACTCTGAGAGGTAGTGAAGGAGAGGGAAGCCTGGCGTGCTGCAGTCCACGGGGTCACAAAAAGTCAGACTTGACTTCGTGACTAAACGACGCCGACGCCAGAAGCCATGTTTGCACGCCCCCTCTTCAGTGCTCCTCTGGGACTCCTGGGTGTCCCTGACCACAGTCCTCATGACTCTGGGCAGACTCATGACTGCTCTGTCTTCCCACAAGACTGCAGTATCCCAAAAGATGGGCACTAAGGCTAACTTGATTTTGTAGTCTAAACATCCAGAAAAGGACTGGACTTATGGGGGCACTCCACTTTCTACCCTAAGGGACTAAAGCTAGTTATTACCTCACAAACTTCATATTTAACCAAAGATGCTGCCATCATATCTTATTAAAGGGACTGGAAATGCAGAATTCCTATATGAGTAAAATGTAACTATGTGCACATCATTATCTGATCTACAAATTCTCTTTTAAAATGAATTATTTTGTATCATTCACATGTTACTTAAAATCTGGTTATTAGTTATATATCTACATATGTATACATACATACATACATACATATATATATGTATATATATATATATATATATAGATAGATAGATAGATAGACTGATACACAAAAAGATAAAGAAACAAATTTTAACTGGTCCCTTTTTACTTCTTGACTGATTTCCTTATGATTTTACCATTAAACATGATCATTTTAAGGTTAAACATAATCAGAAGTGTAGATTAGAAGAATAAAGAGTTATATTAAGTATTATCATATCCAAAGAGAAATAATTTCAGAGTTGGTTGTTTTCCTGGATTGTTTATCCATTATCCAGATTTTTAAGGGAAAAAAAATGAGTTCAATTTGGATCCTGAAACTCAAAGCTTCACTTCATATTTGGCAAGTCAGTAACATCTATGATAAAGTATAAGATATTTATCATACGTGCAAACATAATCTGTTAGGGGAAGGCAACATGTTTTATAGAGAGAGAGGGCATGTCTTTCCAATCATTCTGAGTTATTTGAGAGGGTAAATAATTTGAGAGAGCACATAATTTATTTAAACTTTCAAAACCCTTTGACAAGGTTCCACATCAAAGACAGTTTATAAAAACGGAGTTAACATGGGATTGGGGAAAGTGTTTTCTCATGGAGAGAGGACTTGATTAAAGATGGGAAATAATGAGTAGAACCAACATTTTCCATCACAGAAGTATTAAAAGTAACTAGTAGCCAGCATCAGCTGGATTTTCTTTTTAATATTAAAAATTATGTTGGCATGAGAGAGAGAGAGAGCACACTTAAAAAAAAAAAAGCTTATCTGCAGAATCCATTTACCTCTTGCAGTTGATAAAATGCCTAAAGTCATGGAAAGATCTGTGTGCATGATAGAGACAGAGAGAGACAGAGATTTAGGTGTTGGTGGAGGTAGGGCAGTTAGGGGACCAGAAAAATGATAAGCAAATGATGCTTTTTATACCAAACTGGCTTATCTGCACTTACCCAATATGTGCGGGTTTGATTACTATGTCTTGTAAGGTACTTGATTAGGCAAGTCCAGTGAAACTGGGAAAATAAAATATCTTAGGTATTGTTTTAGAGAGTGGAAGGAAAAAAACCTCAACACGTGTGTGTGTGTGTGTGTGTGTGTGAGAGAGAGAGAGAGAGAGAGAGAGAGAGAGAGAGAGAGAGAGATCAAAGAAAAACAGAGACAGGCAAAACACAATAGGAAAATGGAGGCTATTAGTTTGTTCAGCTTAGAAAAACCAGAAGTTGAGAGAGGCAACTGGAAAAGTTTATAAAATCACACAGGACACACGTGCGGGTGTTTATTATACTCACTGTCTGAACAGTAAAGCCAGGTAAACCCCTTTGAAGTTTAAAAGGCTCTTTCAGGACAGCTGATAGGAAGGGCTTAGATTCACCCAACAGGTGGCTCTTTAAGAGGAAGCATCTAGTGAAAAACTGAAATGGGCTGAAGACGTTTGGGATATCCACGGATGCTAGATTCTTAACAGGTTAATAAAGGCAACCAGGAGCTTTCTGTTGTTCCCCTACCTTTTAAACTTCCCCTCCCCTACACCCCTCACAGACAGGGGCTGAAAAGTAGCCAGCCTGGTGAGCCATAGCTTCATTTCTTCTCTATTAATACAGAAAAGGAAGCATGAATTATGAATGCTGCAATAGTTATCACTGTTATCAACATTAGTCTCTAATGACCCAATCTGGGAGGAGGGGGAGAGGGGTAGAAGGGAGAAGGTACCAGCCAAACAACAGTACTATCTAAAGATGTAAACGATCTTTTTCGAGGTAATAATAAAAAAAATTTGGCTGACTTTAAAGACTGACTTTCTTATGTGCAGTGCAGCAAAGAACAGCTTGTAGGCTGCAGATCAATAAATTCCAGTTAACTTTCAAGTCATGTTGGCATGCAGCCCTGGCTGGTTTATTAATTTACATTTCAGCCCTCTAAAAAGGTATGTCTAAAGAAATAAGGCACTGTATGGCTTGCAGTGAGATTGCTCAGTCAGAACAGGTCTTCATATTTATTGGTTATCAACATCAATGGGAAATCTTAAAACACTAAAGAGAACAGGTCACCCCTCCTTCTGTCTCATCCAGTTAGTGTTTTTCTTAGGACCCATTCCTTTTTATTTTTAAGAGTACTTGACATCTTTAAGATTTTGATGCGAACCATTTTTAAAGTCTTCACTGAATTTGCTACAGCATTGCTTCTGTCTCTAATGGTTTAGTGTTTTTTGCCTCGAGGCATGTGGGATCTGAGCTCCCAGACCAGGGATCGAACCCATACCTCCTGCATTGGAAGGTGAAGTCTTCACCACTGACCACCAGGGAAGTTCCTGGAGTTCTTGCTATCTATCTGGGCAGCAAAAACCTATGGCTTTCCTCAGGCAAGCTTCAGCAAGTAGTTAAGGATAAAAAGAGTGTGAATGGCAAGACAGTAACACTATCTCAATGTTCAAATTTCCATGTAGGAAAGCTTGTGTGCATGGTTGCTCAGCTTGTGAAATCTTTGCTCCCAGACCAGGGATCAATCTTCGATCCCCTGCGGTGGAAGCACAGAGTCCTAACCACTGGACCACCAGGGAATTCCTTTCTCTTTTCCCTGCCCCCTAGTCCACAACACCCATCTAACTCTAAGAACATTACCCAAAAGTCTGAGAGTAGAAATGAAAAGCTAGAAATAGCTTATGTTCTTTTCTTTTGATCATCTTCCTGTTCTTTTCTCATCTTCGATCCTTCTCTTGGCTTGCTTTCAATATACGCTTTTAAAAACCCTCAAATATCTGTCAGTGGATTATCCCTTTTGTGCCCTTGCTCTAGGTATCGAGACATTCTGGAATTTCTGCTCCAAAATGGTTACCATGTTAAGAAGCAAAAACTCATTTTACTATTAGACCATGCTGAAAATTACTCTGAAAGGACAGCTGCGGTTCAAACAATGCATCCTCTAAATGACTTCTGGATTATCTGTGTCACCTCTCCCTTGTATTGACATAAATATGGGAAAGCTGCCTGAATCTATGAAAACTAGTCAGAGACGAAAGCTGCAGTTCAATTCTATGTACCTACTGCATTTTTGGACTTCCCAAGTGGCGATAGTGGTAAAGAACCTGCCTGCTAGTACAGGAGATGCGTGTTCGATCCCGGGGCAAGATCCCCTGGAGGAGGACATGGCAACCCACTCCAGTATTCTTGCCTGGAGATTCCCACAGACAGAGAAGTCTGGTGTGCTACAGTCCATCCATGGGGTTGCAAAGAGTCGGACATGGCTGAAGCAACTTAGCATGCATACACTGTGTTTTTAATTCTGAAATATTTATGAAAGAACAATACCATCTAAATGATAGCCCATAATGATAGCATCTTGTGTATATTTTTAAAAACAGGTGCTTATGTGGAAATCTCAGATATTTTCAGGCCAATTGTGTCCTCATGAAGTTTATATAGAATATTATTATTTTATTAATAACTGTGATATGTATTTAAGAGCCAGCTGAAACAATGTGAAACTTATGCCACATTTTCATGTTGAGAATTTCAGACTAAAGACAGATTCACACTATTTATTTCTGACTGCATTCAGTTTTAATCATGGTTCCTGGAGTTTCTCACTAACAGTGAAATTGTATTTAAATAGGGCCTTTAGGGTGTTCGAGTTACAGACTAATTAACTCAGTTTGGACAAGGTGCTGGGGGGCACTGCAGTTCTCCTGGCTCTAATTTTATCTCCAGAGGTAGTCAAAGTTCCTCTAGACATTAGCAACTAAATAATTACATAGGCTTGGACTGACTGTGATTGAAACATCTAAAAGAAAGCAGGCTTGTCAGAAATCAGAAGAGAATGGTGAGTGTGATGGGATGACACAGGACTCATTTACATTTCCAGCACATTGTTGCGTTGGGCTATGAATGCAGCTCCCACTCAGCTCTGGGATGCTGGATTTCAAGTTTTATTTATTTTTTATTGGAATATAATTGCTTTACAATGTTGTGTTACTTTCTGCTGTACAAAGAAGCGAATCAGCCGTATATATACATGTATCCGCTCTCTCTTGGACCTCCCTTCCACTCTCCATCCCAACCCTCTAGGTCATCACAGAGCACAGAGCTGAGCTCCCTGTGTTCTATAGAAGCTTTCCACTAGGCTTCAAGCTTTAGCCCAGATGATCTCTTCTCCATGAAGCATCCCCTGACTCAGTGAGGTCTGTCCCTCCTCTTTTGATTGCATTTTATTTAGGTCTGTATAATAGCATTCACGTTTTACCTTGAGTCAGTCATCTGTATCTCATGCCACTTACTGCACTGTAAACTGCTTGACAATAGTGAACATTGTAATGGGCGGAATGTGCCCCCCAAAATTAATGTTGAAGTCCTCATCCCCAGTGTGGGGCCTTTGGTGGATCAATTAGGTTTAGATGAATTCATGAGGGTGGGACTCCCATGATAGGATTAGTGTTTTTTTTTTAAATTTTATATACTTATTTTCTTAATTTTTGGCTCTGCTGGGTCTTTGTTGCTATGTGTGGGCTTTCTCTAGTTTTGGTGAGTGGGGGCTACTCTTGTTTTGGAGCATGGGCTCAGTAGTTGTGGGACATGGGCTCAGTTGCCTCCTGGTATCTTCTTGGACCAGGGATGGAACCCGTGTCCCCTGCATTGCAGGGCAGATTCTTAACCACGGGAAAACCAGTGAAGACCCAGGATTAGAGTTCTTTTAAGAAGAGTCAGATATCCACTCCCCACCCCCCATCATGCCATGTGACAACACAGTGAGAAGCTGGCTGTCTGTAAGCCAGAAAGAGAGCCCTCATCAGGAGTCAAGCCAGTCACTGAAACCACCCAGTCATGGTATTTTGTTATGGGAGCCCGAGCTGAGTAGTACCACCATGTCCTGGTATCTCTCCCAAAGCCATCTAAGGGATTTGTTGGCATAAATGTTTGCCAGCTCTCTTCTGGTGGTCATTCATCTGGACCCTTTACTTCCACGAATATCTTTCTTCCCTACAAACTTGCTAAACTCTTTTCATTTTGCTCCTGGTTCCTTGGAAACTATACACAAACATAAACACATATAATAGTAAACCTGATTAATTGGTAAATAGTTAGAAAAGATTCTAGGGGCCAAGAGACTAGTGAGCGAAGTGCGCTAGTTACTTATACAAAGAAGTAAGTTCTTGCCAATTCTTCTTGCAACAAAGGCTCCTTTGGGCTATTTTCACATTTGTCATTTAGGACAGAGATACAGTTACAAGAAATATTTCATTTTTCTTTTCCCTCTACTGTAAGATAAACAACAGACAAAAGGTGAACGTAGACAGCAACTGCTTTTCACCCTCCCTGGCAGGACACCTGTGAGTGCCAGGGACTGTAGCAAATTTCAGAACACAGCCTTTCCTAAAAAGGCAGCCTCTACTCAATCCTTGCCCGACACTGTGGTTAGAGAATGCCCAGAATGGCTCATTCACCCTTTTATTTATGTTTTTAGTGAGCTGTAGAAAAAGAAAGATTTTTATGTAAGGTCTCTTGTTGTTGTTCAGTTGTTAAGTCATGTCCGACTCTTTGAGACCCCATGGACTGTAGCCCGCCAGGCTCCTCTGTCCATGGAATTCTCCAGGCAAGAAAACTGGAGTGGGTTGTCATTTCCTTCGCCAGGGGATCTTCCCGACCCAGGGATGGAACCCAAGTCTCCTGTTTCTCCTGCATTGGGAAGTCCAACCACATGACTGCATTGCATCAATAATTACACATTGCAGGCAGGTTCTTTACTTGAGCCACCAGGGAAGCCCTTTTCACTTGGAATGGTTTTAACAACCCCTATTGGGGCCACAAAACAAACAAATTTTCTTCCAGACTGCCTCCACTCTACCGTGTGCCTTATGTCTTACATCCCCTGGATGTAACATGTTCAGTTCTCCTCTTGTGCTTTCTTGCTGACTTTCTAAAGAATATCTTGAATATCTCTTCTCAGTCTCCCACAATCCCTTTTCTTCATTCTCTTTAAAACTCATGCCAAACCAAGTCCCAAAATGCCCTTCCTCCACTCATGATTATGTATGATTTGTACCAAGAAATGTGATGCACTGTAAGAATTCTAGCTTTTCTTCATGTTAGGTAAAAGCTTCCCAGGTGGCTCAGTGGTATAGAATCCACCTGCCAATACAAGAAACACAGGTTCAATCCCTGGGTCAGGAAGATCCCCTGGAGAAGGAAATGGCCAACCCACTCCAGTATTATTGCTTGGAAAATCCCAAGGACAGAAGAGCCTGGATGGCCACAGTCCATGGGATTGCAAAAGAGTCTGACATGACTTAGAGACTAAACAACAACAGCAAATGGAAAGACAAATGAAAAATGATTATCATAAAAGAATTCAAGTCAATATGTGTTTTGTATCACAGACTTCATGAAATTTGGGATTCGTAACAGTTAGTGAGTGCCTGTTATGAACTAAGCAAGCCATTATGCTAAATACATTATCATCCCATTTAATTTGTACAACAAGCTGATAAGACAGACACTATTTTTGGTCCTGATTTACAGATGGAAAAACTTGGAGGCTTAACCTGGGTCACGAAACTGTAATTTCACGCCGTGTGGTACAGTGTAGTCTCAAAGCCCAGGTGGCTGACCCAAGTCAGAAACCTTCATCCCTAGCCTACACAGCTTCTGTGAGTTAAAGAGAGCTGCCTGGACCAAGTGAAGTCCACTGCTAACAGGACAGGTGTGAATGCAATGAATGACTAACCAAATGTTCACCAACATAAGGTCCCACTTTTGGGTGTGTATGCAAATAGGCAAAACAGGACCTAAAATTAAACAAAAGAGCTCAACATGAGATCAAAGCTCTTAGGACAGTCTGCCCCTCCACAATGTCAAAGGCAGAAACAAGGATTAGCTAAACCTATTGCAACTTCCTAAACGAAGTTCTATAAGATGCCCCTTTAGCTTGTTTTCTTATTTAGTCTTGTTCTCTCACTATTTCCTTTCTCTTCTTTCCCTTCTCCAGGGGATCTTCCAAACCTAGGGCTCAAACCCAGGTCTCCTGCATTGCAGGTGGATTCTTTACCAGCTGAGCCACAAGGGAAGCCCAAGAATACTGGAGTGGGTAGCCTACCCCTTCCACTCCAGTCATCTGGCCTAGAGAATTCCATGGACAGTCCATGGGGTCACAAAGACTTGACCATGACTGAGCGACTTTCACTTTCACTTTCTTACTATTTATTTGTATTAAAGAAGCTGTCTTTCCCCAGGATGCTCACTTCTCTGAGGACCACATGATGGAGCTGCAACGTCTTTCTCTCTCGTGTCACCACTGCTCCCTTCTGCCTTTCATCCCTCCCTAAAGAACTGGACAGGGGGAAGGGCAGTGAGGAGGACTCGTTTTTCCTTTTTTAAAAATCATAAGTCCATTCAAATGCTTGAATGCTTCAAGTCCATTCAAATTTAGTGTTGTCTTGGTTATATGCTAAGTCTCACAGTTTTCTATAGGATTAAGTAGGGAAACTGCATTTCAGCATTAGAAAGACAGGGGAAAAAAAAATACCTCAAGCAAATGAGGGCTGGATGGCTTCCCAAGCCATCCTTCACACTGCACATCAAAATAATTCCTGATCTGCTCCTGGTGGTTACTGTACTTAGCTCTAAAAATCCCAAAAAGGGACCTGGGAAATCACTTATGCAAACTTCTGGCCACTGCATCCTTTGTTTAAAAGATATTTTAGGTGGAAACATAAAGTACAAAGCAGATTAAAGTGGAACTACTCTGATGGGGTAAAGGAGAAGGCAATGGCACCCCACTCCAGTACTCTTGCCTGGAAAATCCCATGGACGGAGGAGCCTGGTAGGCTACAGTCCATGGGGTCGCTAAGAGTCGGACACGACTGAGCGACTTCACTTTCACTTTTCCCTTTCATGCATTGGAGAAGGAAATGGCAACCCACTCCAGTATTCTTGCCTGGAGAATCCTAGGGACGGCGGAGCCTGGTGGGCTGCCGTCTAAGGGTCGCACAGAGTCGGACACGACTGAAGCGACTTAGCAGCACTCTGATGGGGAGAGTGATGGGCTTGGACTCCTTCCCAGTGGGCGCCTCCCTCCCTTGCCTCCCAAGAAAAACCTTGAAGGGGATCTGAGGAGCAGTCACTGGCTTGCAAAGTTGTTTTGGGCACAACTCACTGTCAAAACACATTTTACTAAGTGACTCAGTATAGGAGCACTTACATACACATAAACACACATGTGTCACTAAGACAAAACTTGGATGAAATAATATTTATTCTTACTACATGTGATCATCTTTAACATTTTTCTTTATCATCTAGACTATTCCATTTAAGAAACACTATTTCCAGTCCATGAGATTGATATCATTGCCCCTGAGAGTAAGTTGAAAAACACGGCATTCAATGACTTCACCCTCAAAATAATTCTAAAGATGAAGAAACTTTAGCTCATATTTGCATGTCCTTCCTCTCCAAGAAACTGATGAAGAAAAGATGTGGCAAGTGGGCTTCCATGATGGTTCCGTAGTTAAGAATCTGCCTTGCAATGCAGGGGACTCTGGTTCAATCCCTGGTCAGGGAACTAAGATCCCACACGTGTCAGGGCAACTAAGCCCATGTGCCACAACTACTCAGCCTGTGTGCCTGCAGCCTGTGCCCCCAAACGAGAAGTCACTGTAATGAGAAGCCCTTACCCCGCAACTAGAGAAAACTCACATGCAGCAATGGAGATCCAGCACAGCCAAAAAAAATAAAAATAAATAAATAACATTTAAAAAAAGAAAAGAAGTGGTAAGAGGAGGCACTAAAATTTGGATTTCAGGCTAATTCACTTGATCTAAGAAGGCCAGATTTCCTTTGCAGGTCATTGGAATGCTGACCAAGAGAGATGTCTTTTTAACTTTTCTTATGACAAACCTTGGGACAAGTCAACTTCGTTTCCATTGCATGGCCAGAGAAGCAGGTAAAGTCAGAATCAAGACAACCAAAAGATGGAGAAGGAGAGACAGTGTGTCTGTACTTGACTCCTTTTATGGACTTGCGGTTTATGCCCAAGGCACAGTTTTCTTTTTGTCCTTGGTTCCATAAACATCCTGTATCCTTGTAATCTCCCATTCTATTAAAAAGAAGAAGAAAAGAATGGACAAGAAGAAACCTAGCACAGCCTCTTACCTTCTGAGATGGCCCACATTCTGTCTGTGGAGTATGTATCTCTCTAAAAAAAGCTACTTCTCCCATCAAACGAAAGAAGTCTAGCACAGTCATGATAGTAAGTTTGAAAATAAGTTGTCATTAGTATACATAAAATCTATTTATGCTACAAAAGTATCACCAACATAAAAACAAAAAAACTCTTTAAAAGAAGAATATAGAAAATATTTTTGTTGAATTTAAAGAAAGTTAAAGAGAATGCAAATATACGTATTTGCAGAAAGAACTCCCAATGTCAATTACTTTTCCACCCTTAGGATTGTCATTATGTCAATCTAGTGGCAGCCACAGGATTTCAAGGTTTTATTGAATTTCTTCACTAACTTAAAAGATCAGTCTCAAATACCAACTATTTAAAGATGTGTCCCTTTCTATGTTTCATTTAAACAAGAGGTTGTAAGAAATACAACTTAAAAAGAAAAATCTAGCCATGGCAAACCTATAATAAGACTTCAAACATATGTACTTCCACACCAAATCCCAAAATGGGCTTTTATAAGTTTCTTTCTACAAAAATAAATAAGAGAAAGTAATAAAAAAAAGATAAAGGCTTCATACAGAATTGCAGCAATTATATCCCCATAGCTACACTATAACCCAAAACTTTGCAAAGGCTTTGATTATTGAACCATGGCTGAAGTGAATAATTTGCTTTTCACTAAGAAAACAAGCACATTCATTCTCACCACAATGGAGAGAGGCAGTTTTAATTAAACCTTATCAAAAGATGAATAAAGAATAAACTCAATACCCATTCCACAGAACTCTATTTTCATCTGTTTAGTTTAAGCTCGCCATGTTCATACAATAATTATCCACTGTCCAAGGAATGCTGGAGTTGTGTTAATGTTGGTAAAGATTTAATTAGCTCAATTATCTGGAGAGTATTGAATTGAGGCTCAGCACAGTACAAATTTCTCCAGGCTTTATACATACCTCTGATCAAAACACATGAAACTGAAATCTCAGTGAACAAAAGACCCTTACTTCGACAATTCTACTATTGAAACAGTTCCATACTTCATAATTTTATTACTCCAATTAAAAAAAACCCCACAATATAAGTCTTTAGAAGCAGAACTCATAAGTGAAGGCTTATCTTGGTACGAGTGTGCATGTATGTGTGTGTGAGTGCCCACACAGTGCACACAGTTAACTTCCTGAATCTGTAAATATGTTCTTAGAAAGTTAATTAAATTTTCCTTTTAGATAAATATTAACACCCAAAATCCAGCCCTTAGAAAAAATTTTATCTTTTCAATGGAGCCTACATACATTACCTTTCTCTCAGAAAATGAGGCATTTAAAAAGCATTGAAAGCGTGCCGTAACACAGACAACTGTTTCAATCTGTCAGCCACCAGGGACAGGCAGTAGGGTTCATTTCAGACAGCAGATCGGCCCCCAGTGGCCTGACCTTCCTGGTGGGAAAGAGAACACAGTGCTGTGCTTGACAAGCTCAGCAACAAAGAGGTATATTCAGGTCCTCCCAATTCAGACACGCTTCTCACAGGCAAAAATGCAAAGTAGTAGACAGAAAAGCACCACTTCCAGCAAAGCAGAGTTTACTTAGATCAGAGACCAGCATCTCAATCATAACAAAAAATTAAAGTATTTAGGAAAGTGGCAAGCACCACTGTATTCACTCATTTATAATAACTTCAGAAAGCTCTTATCTGGCCATCACCAATGTCTTAGCTTCCAACCTCACCTGTGAACCATGCTCACTGTCTCTTTCACATCCATGGAAATCCCCAAATATGACCTGATACAGGTTTTCCTAATTATTCTACCAAAGAAGAAGGCAAACATTTTCTCTTAGAAGCCGGCTCATGTTCATTTCGAAGTAAGCTTTCTCATTCTTTCTACAAGTCCCAGGTTTTGCCTTTAATTTGAAACTCAGATGGACATTTCCTGGTCTTTTAGACCCTTAGTCAAGCAGATTTTTCATTACTCATTTTATTTTGAATTTGTATGGTGTCTTCTATGCAGGTCTTCAAATGAGCCAAAAATCCAGCAAAGGGATAAGCAACAACAACAACAAAAATATCCTAAAGTAATATCCTTAATTTAAAAAAAAATCTTAAGCTAAATTCATGTTATGTGTTATATATTTTTACTGTTAAAACACACATATTTTCCCCTAATCTCCAATGTCAAGTTTTATTGTATATCCTGCTTGATCAACTATAAGTAATGTTTGAAAGTGAAAATGAAAGTCACTCGGTTGTGTCTGACTCTTTGCAACCCTGTATAGTCCATGGAATTCTCCAGGCCCGAATACTGGAGCAGGTAGTTGTTCCCTTCTCCAGGGGATCTTCCCAGCCCAGGGATTGAACCCAAGTCTCCTGCACTGCAGGTGGATTCTTTACCAGCTAAGCCACCAGGGAATCCCAAGAATACTGGAGTGGGTAGCCTATCCCTTCTCCAGGGGATCTTCCCGACCCAGGAATTGAACCAGGGTCTCATGCAGCCAGATTCTTTACCAGCTGAGCTACCAGGTTTAGTTTGTATATTTTGAGTTATATATATATATAAGGCGGTAAGATAACACATTTTTTGAAGCTTTAAGCTCCATGTAGATGATCATAAATTTGAAAGGCACTCACAACTGCCCACATTATCCTTATAAACAAATAAACTGCTATTTTTTAAAACTCCTACTTTGTATTTTGAGTACATACTTTCCTGAACTATAAGGATCATGGGTGTTTATAAATACAGACCAACTAGTGAAGTTGAAATGAGTCCTGGTGTCTGATCCACAAATACTGTGATGATTTAACATGTAAGCAGGTACTACAGATACACACTCCTCAATACAGATGTGTAGACTATTAGAAAAACTTACAGTGAAGAATAGACCATTGCACACTACCTAGTTCTTCTTGGGTTAGGAAAGAAGGCATCTTTTGATAACTGGAAACAGACCATAGTCATAAGCTCATGTTGCCAGTGTTGACTTGAAAAATAACCACAACCTAAAAGCTGAGAGTTATATTTTATTTGGTGGGATTTTTCAGGACTTTAAGCCCAGGAGGCAGCATCTCAAGTGACTCTGAGAGAACTGCTCCAAGGAGGAGGTAGGGAGAGGAATCAATTTATGTAGAAGTTTTGCAACAAAGTGCAGGTAGTCTAAACATCAAAAGAATATTGTTAATTAAAGAAAACCAGATATCCTAAGTTAAGGAATTTAGGGCTTTTCTATGTATAGGAAGATGCAGGAATCTGGGCTCACTGAAATCATTTCTTTGATGTGCACCTCATCTATCTGGGACCAGTATTCTGTTATTGTTTTTATTTTTTCACATCCTGAGCTTCCGTGTAGCTCACCAGCTAACTGGCGGGAATGGCTGCAGTCTGATGGCTGCTAGAAGGCAGGTATTCTTTCCTTCCTGAGTTCCTTCAGGCTCACCAGCTTACCTTTTGTGGCATCTGCAATTGCTGATGGCTGTGACATCTTTTGTTTACTGATATGGTAGGAACTATTCCATGGCAGGAAATTCTCCGTTTCTTACCAGATAACACATAAGGTTGATCGGGTGGTGAGAAAATTTGTTCTACCTAGTTGTCTAAATAACTCGTCTTAATTTCAAATACTTGAACTTCAGAACATTTGTAAGGAAACAAGGTAAAATGATGCATGGCAATCAAAACCTGTTTTTATCTGCCATATTTTTTTTTTGAGCCATCTTTTCTGGTGATTGCATTAAAGCCTTCATTGAGTTTGCAAAAAAAAAAAGACACAAGTCTGGGTTGGTTTTACCTCCTCTGCTAGCCTGCAAACACTTTTACAGTGTGACTCACTCAGTGTGGCTCGAAAAGACATCCTCGGAACTTCAGAGTATTCTGTGCAAGAACAAAGGGTGCTTGGGTTCATTCTGCAACACGAGTCATTCTTACCACACAAATTCCCATCTTTTGTGCTGGCGAAGGGGGATACTCCGAGCCCTTTGGGTTTTGAAGATCTTTAGACATACAATAGTGTGCAAACAACCCTTGAGAACATAACTTTACTAGAACAACCTCAAGGCTGAGACCAAGCCTTTGAGAAAGGCCCCTTCAGCAGATCTCCTTCTACTCTTCACCCCGAACAAAGCCTTCCTGACAATACTGAAATCTCTTTCTTTCTTTGGATTAAACTCCCTTTGCAGGAAAAGTATGCAAATGCTAGCCGCGAGTCCCCAATCTCAGGCTACTCTCAACAGCTATCTTTTCTCTGTCTGGCTCCCCAGCTGACCATCTACTGCCTGCCATGGGAGTCCAGCCTTCCGATTCAACATCTTTCACTGCTCTGACAGTCAGTTCCCTGGGCCTGCCACAGACTCTAAAAGAGCCTCATTTAGTCGAAATTAACGATTCCTTGCATATTTCCTAAGGTATGGTAATTGTGCTAAAAGCCAACAAGTGAAGCATTCATTCTCCTTCTCTAGTAAATTCTCCTTCTCTTTTTTTCCCCCTTAGGCAGTCTTTTCTCCCTCTGTCTTCTTTTCATCTCACACCACCACAGCCTCCCAACCACATACACAACTTTCGCTTTTTCTACTGCTCGCTGGTAACATTTCAAGGAAAGAGATGGGATGAAGGTGGAAATTGGAAATTACAGGTAAACAGTTCCAAAAGCAAAACTGACTGAATGCTGAAGGAGTGCATGAGAAGTCAAAGAAACTGAAAGAGAATTAAAAACGAAAGAGATTGCTTTGCTGACACAAGTGTGTGTGTGTGTGTGTATATATATATATATATATATATATATATATGGCTTCCGAGAGCTTCCCTGGTGGCTCAGCTGGTAAAGAATCTGCCTGCAATGCGGGAGACCTGGGTTTGATCCCTGGGTTGGGAAGGTCCCCTGGAGAAGGGAAAGGCTACCTGCTCCAGTATTCTGGCCCGGAGAATTTCATGGACTCTGTAGTCTATGGGGTAGCAAAGAGTCGGAGACGACTGAGCAACTTTCACTTTCACTTCACTTTCAGGACTTCCCAGGTGGCGCCAGTGGTAAAGAACCCGTCTGCCAATGCAGGAGACATAGGAGACGTGGGTTCGACTCCTGGGTCAGGAAGATCCCCTGGAGGAGGAAACGGCAGCCTACTTCGGTATTCTTGCCTGGAGAATCCCATGGACAGAGGACCCTGGTGGGCTACAGTTTATGGGATCCCAAAGTCAGACACGACTGAAGTGCGCGCACACACACACACACATGGGGTCCTCTGTCCATGGGATTCTCCCGGTAAGAATACCGGAGTGGGCTGCCGTTTCCTCCTCTAGGGGATCTTTCGGACCCACAGATTGAAACTGCATCTCCTGCATTGACAAGTGGATTCTTTACCACTGAAATACCTGGGAAGCCCCATACACATGTATATTTGGATATTACTTATTTTAAATGACCACATAATAAACTGGTTTCAGGCTCCAAATATGTTGTGTACAGACACAATATGAAAATCCTACAAATTTATTTTTGGACACACATTTTTTTCCCCCCTCAAAATTTATCTGCACCCAGCAGTGCAAATAAAAGGTACAAATACAAGGTAATGATTTTGTCTCACCAGCCTCTCTTCTTTATCCTTAAGTTGCAGAGAAGAGCGAGAGAAGGTCAAGAATCTTAAACTCTGACCTCTTGCAAATGTTTAAAGTCTTGGCAAGTGGCATAGGCCACTGAGGATTGTATTAATATTATGTTCTTACAGGCAGACCAGTGCTACTATGATCAGGAGATGTTTTTTCTGCTACACCAGGGAAATACCAGCTTAATGTATTTCCTTTGTCACTTTCCTTAAACATAAAGTATATACATACACATAGAATTAGTCTACTTTTTCCACTTATCACATGTATTTTTCCATGTTATTTGCTCCTTTATGCCGATCATTTTTAAGACTGCATAATATTTCATCCAGTTTCGTCTACTTAATAATTCCTTTTAAAAAATATTTTAAGTGGTCTATTCCAAAAAACTTATGCTCCATCTGTTTTATTTTAGCCATCTTCGCATTTTTTCTTTGTCATCATCATCATCATTATTCAAAAAAGTTACTGAATTCCTAAATATTAGGTGGCTTTAAGAAATTTAAGACTCACTTTAAGGTCTTCGAATAATTAACACTTTATTTGGCTTTAGGCACAAATGGTCATGAAAACTACAGTTAACTCTTATAGGAGCTTTAAGTTCATAAACATCAGTATGAATTTTTCATAAAAACACATCTGCATACCTACACAGTGCTGAGCATATTACAAGCTAGACCATGAAGATACTAAATTCTGAAACATTTCTTTCAACTTCAAAAATTATCTTTAATTTTTATCCCTGGAAAATCAGTTATATCATTCTTTAGTGTTTGCATTTCCTCTAAGTGTTGTCAATGTGTCTAAATATGTGGAATTTTACATATTCACAAAAGTTAAATTAAGGGGATTATTATTCATTCTACAAAAAATATGCTAACAAAGAAGGCATACTCTTTCAACTAAAACGATGACTTCATGCATAATTTTTCAAGAAACACATTTATGTACATGTTGAAAATGTATACTAAAGGAGCCATACTCTTCCCTGGTGGCTCAATGGTGAAGAATTTGCCTGCTGATGCAGGAAATGTGGGTTTGATCCCTGGGTTGGGGGGAAGATCCCCTGGAGAAGGGAATGGTAACTCACTCTAGTATTCCTGCCTGGAGAATCCAATGGACAGAGGAGCCTGGTGGGTTACAGTCCATGGGGTCGCAAAGAGTCAGACATGACTGAGTCACTAAACAACAACAACAGAACAGCACCAAGACAATGGCTGCTCAAAAAAATACTTGTTGAAGGAACAGAAGATTATAGTATGGTGAGTCAGGTAAACACTCACTAATTCCATAATTGAATGGGCATAAATTATGACAATATAAATTATATTGTCACCTTGCTTATTTAAATTATATGCAGAGTACATCATGAGAAATGCTGGGCTGGATGAAGCACCAGCTGGAATCAAGATTGCCAGGAGAAATATCAATAACCTCAGATATGCAGATGATACCACCCTTATGGCTGAAAGCGAAGAAGAAGAACCTCTTGATGAAAGTGAAAGAGGAGAGTGAAAAAGTTGGCTTAAAACTCAACATTCAGAAAACTAAGATCATGGCATCTGGTCCCATCACGTCATGGGAAATAGGTGGGGAAACAGTGGAAACAGTGGCAGACTTTATTTTGGGGGGCTCCAAAACCACTGCAGATGGTGCTTGCAGCCATGAAATTAAAAGATGCTTACCCCTTGGAAGGAAAGTTATGACCATCCTAAATAGCATATTTAAAAGCAGAGACATGACTTTGCCAACAAAGGTCCATCTAGTCAAGGCTATGGTTTTTCCAGTAGTCATGTATGGATGTGAGAGTTGGACTGTGAGGAAAGCTGAGTGCTGAAGAATTGATGCTTTTGAACTGTGGTGTTGGAGAAGACTCTTGAGAGTCCCTTGGACTGCAAGGGGATCCAACTAGTTCATCCTAAAGGATATTAGTTGGGTGTTCATTGGAAGGACTGATGTTGAAGCTGAAACTCCAATACTTTGGCCACCTGATGTGAAGAGCTGACTCATTGGAAAAGACCCTGATGCTGGGAAAGACTGAAGGCAGGAGGAGAAGGGGACAACAGAGGATGAGATGGCCGGATGGCATCACCGACTCGATGGGCATGGGTTTGGGAGACTCCGGAAGTTGGTGATGGACAGGGAGGCCTGGTGTGCTGTGATTCATTGGGTCGCAAAGAGTCGGACACGACTAAGTGACTGAACTGAACTGAACTGAACTGGGCTTTATCCAGTTACGGTGAGTGGGGGCTATTCTCCTGTTATGGTGCATGGGCTTATCATTGCGGTGGCTTCTCTTGTTGTGGAGCCTGGGTTCTAGAGCAAGGGCTCAGTAGCTGTGGTGCAGGGGCTTAGGTGCCCCATGGCATGTGGGATCTTCCTGGATTAGGGATCAAACCCATGTCCCTTGCACTGACAGGTGGACTCTTAACCACTGGGCCACCAGGGAAGTCCAAGTTTATTAATTTTAGAAGTTAGGTGAAGGGTATAGCTCTCTGTACTGTCTTTACAGCACTTCTATAAATCTAAAAATATTTCAAAATAGAGAGTTAACAAATACAACCCTAAACTGACTGCTAGTCATACTGAGTTGTTGATTTCAATTCCAAACCCCATAATGTACTCATATTTCCATGAGCTACCTCATGGTAGTTCAAAAACTAAGATCATGGCATCCGGTTCCATCACTTCATGGCAAATAGATGGCAGAAAAAACAGAGACAGTGGCAGATTTTATTTTCTTGGGCTCCAGTATCACCATGGATGGTGACTGCAGCCATGAAATTAAAAGACGCTTGCTCCTTGGAAGAAAAGCAACAGGAAACCTAGACAGCATATTAAAAAGCAGAGACATAACTTTGCTGACAAAGGTCCATAGTCAAAGCTATGGTTTTTCCAGTAGTCATGTATGGATGTGAGAGTAGGACCATAGAGAAGGCTGAGCGCTGAAGAATTGATGCTTTTGAACTGTGGTGCTGGAGAAGACTCTTGAGAATCCCATGGACTGCAAAGAGATCCAACCAGTCCATCCTAAAGGAGATCAGTCCTGAATATTCACTGGTAGGACTGATGCTGAAGATGAAATTCCAATAGTTTGGCCACCTGATGGGAAGAGCCAACTCGTTGGAAAAGAACCTGATGCTGGGAAAGTTTGAGGACGGGAGGAGAAGAGGGCGACAGAGGATGAGATGGTTGGGTGGCATCACTGACTCGACGGATGAGTTTGAACAAACTCTGGGAGATTGTGGTGTTCCCTGGTGGCTCAGATGGTAAAGAATCTGCCTCCAGTGCGGAAGATCTGGGTTTGATCCCTGTTCGGGAAGATCCCCTAGAGAAGGGAATAGCTACCCACTCCAGTATTCTTGCCATGGAATTCTAGAAAATTCCATGGACAGAGGAGCTTGGCAGTCTACCATCCATGGGGTTACTAAGTGTCAGACATAACTGAGTGACTAACACTTTCACTTCCTTCTTTCACTTTCTGGGAGATTGTAAATGACGGGGATCCCTGGCTTGCTGCAGTCCAAGGGGTTGCGAAGAGTCGGGCTTGACTTAGTGACTAAACTAAAACAACAACAAACAGGCAGGGAGGGAAAGACAGAGTCTATTCTCCTGAAAGAAGTTGAATGTATGCTGAATCTGCTCAGGTGGCTGTGCAGAAAGTCCTCTTGAGTCGTATAAATGAGCCGTGTAAAATGGCCTGATGAGTTAATACTGAGGATCAGAGCTCCTCCATCATCTCAAGTCAAACCTAATGCATCTAAGGCAGGGGGGGAAGAGGCCGTCAGAGGATGAGATGGTTGGATGGCGTCACCGACTTGATGGACATGAGTTTGAACAAGCTCTAGGAGTTGGTGCTGGACAGGGAAGCCTGGCACGCTGCAGTCCATGGGATTGCGAAGAGCTGGACATGACTGAGTGACTGAACTGAAAATGTATCTCACAAAAGGGAACGTTACAGCCTCCCAAACTAATATACAGCAAAGGTCCTTTAAGAATTAGTCTTCTAATCATCAAGAACATAGATTTTAATGGCACTCAACTGTAATTTCCAGATGACATCTGTGTGAACACAAGAATTGGAATTTTATCCACTGTACCCAGAAAAATGGAGATAGTCAGTTAGATGGATAGAACTGGAATAACTTTATAGAGCAAAACAAAAATACTACAGTGAAGAGTAATATATTCAAGGGAGGAGAAAATGTTACTAGAATAATTAGCATGTAGGAATTAATGCATAACGCTATGGGCAGAGAGCAGCAGCTCTCATACTTTTGGGTCTTAAGGACCCTTTATACTCTTGAAAATTATAAAGGACCCCCCCCCCCCCGCACTGACCCCGCAAAGAGCATTTGTTTCAATGGCTTTGTTTACCATCTGTTGTTATTGTTCAATCACCAAGTCGTGTCCAACTCTTCTTGACCCCATGGACTGAAGCACACCAGACTTCCCTGTCTCTCCCTGGAGGACAGGGAGTTCCTGGCGTTTGCCCAAGTTCATGTCCATTGTATTGGTGATGCCATCCAAACATCTCATCCTCTGTCGCTCTCTTCTACTTCTGCCTTCAATCTGTCCCAGCATCACTGTTTTCCATATTTGATATTAAAATTGAAATTTTAAAATATTTATTAATTCTTTAAAAAGAACCTAAAAGCATGTTAACATAAAACACTATTTTAACAAAATAACCATATTTTCTGAGCAGAATTAGCAAGAGGGGTTACACTGTTTCACAATTTTGCAAAACTTTAAAAAATCTGGCTGAATAGCAGACAGCTGGGTTCTCATAACGGTTTCTGCATTCAATCTGTTCTATGATATGTTGTTACAGTTGAAGCAACTGAAGAAAATATGGCCTCTCACAGATAAGTAGATGGAAAAAACAGAAGTTATTTTAATAGCCCTTTCAGATCATTGTGGTTATATATATTTTTATAATATAACAAAACTCAACAAGTGGTAGTTTCTTAAAGATTAGCTGCACTGGGAAATCTGAAACCATATTGACAAATTCTTTATATTCTGTTACTTTAAAATTTATTGGTGTCTTTTGTACTTTCAGCAAACATTTTCTCCATGCAATGATTTTGTACAATTATGCACTGGTCATTTGGAAAGTACTGATTCAATGACTTATCTTCTGCTGCTGCTGCTGCTAAGCCACTTCAGTCGTGTCCGACTCTGTGCGACCCCATAGACGGCAGCCCACCAGGCTCTGCCGTCACTGGGATTCTCCAGGCAAGAACACTGGAGTGGGTTGCCATTTCCTTCTCCAATGCATGAAAGTGAAAAGTGAAAGTGAAGTCGCTCAGTCATGTTCGACTCTTCGCAATCCCATGGGCTGGAGCCTACCAGGCTCCTCCGTCCATGGGATTTTCCAGGCAAGAGTACTGGAGTGGGTTGCCATTGCCTTCTCCAGTGACTTATCTAGGTCTTTCAAATGTTGACACATTTCACTATACGATATCACAAAATCACATTTGCTTATTTCACCACCCATCTCACTGGAAAAATGTTTGGAAAGATCTCAAGCTCATGGTAGCAAATAAAGTTTTCTGTGATTTCCCCAAATCCTAATTTTCCATTGGAAGCATTAATTTTATCTTAGGCAGCAAATATTATTGGTTGTTTTCCTGGGGTGACAGATTCATTTTTGAGAAAATGTCTGCCAAATATTCAAATATTCTGAATAATCATACCCAGTAACCACCAGCAGTCAGTCATCCATTAAAGACCATGCTTTCAGGAAAAAAAAACAGTGAGTTTCCCTTATAACCCAAACACTTGCACCCCAGCTTTTCCTTGAGACAATCAGAGTAATTAGGTACACAGTGGAGATGGTTTATGCAAACTTCCCATTTAGACACACTGAATATTAAAAATTCCTAGAGAAGGAAATGGCAACTCTCTCCAGTATTCTCACTTGGAAAACTCCATGGACAGAGAAGCTTGGCGGGTTATACAGTCCATGGAGTTGCAAAAAGTCAGAGAGGACTGGACACACACAAAAAATATTAAAAATATATCTATTCAAAGGCAGAGTTTTAATAAAATTAATCATTTTTACTGTTTCACCAAGAACAATATAAGTGAAATTGCGCTTTAAAAACAATTACCACTGTGTGACGGTAGAGAAAACAGTGCCTAGGAAGACAGTTTGGTGCCACTGCCTTGATTCATGTTAAGAGCCAGTGGTGTTACTTCCGTTGTTTTTGCACCATTAGTGCAAATGCCAGCACAGTGTAACAGGCAAAGAGCATCTTAGTATTATCGTGAAAATAGTTTTGACCCCCAGGGCGCTTCTGGGGATCCCCAGGGTATATGGACCACAAGAGAACTGAGATAAAGAGGACAATTATAAGGATACCATTTCGTGTCTTTGGAACTAGAAAACTTATCTAAGAGGAATCCACAAATCTGATGATGAAACTTTCAACAACAAGGTCACAGTTGTGGAAAGATTCAACAAAGAAGCCGACTCATTGGAAAAGACATTGATGCTGGGAAAGAATGAGGGCAGGAAGGGAAGGGAGTGACAGGAGGTAAGATGGTTGGATGTCATCACTGACTCAATGGACAGGAGTTTGAGCAAGCTCCAGGAGACAGCGAAGGACAGGGAAGCCCAGTGTGCTGCAGACCACGGGGTCACAAAGAGTTGGACATGACTTAGTGACTGAACAACAACATGTAGGTACAAATAAAAATCTTTATATTTTGTTCAAATAAAAGATTCAACAAGGAGAATGATAAATATAACATCAGTATGTATCAGATATTATTCTAGTCGATGGAGAGGAGATTAACTGAGGAGAATGCAACAGAGTGGAGAGTCTTAAAGTCTGTGAAGGCAGAGCTGACTTTGGAAGGCCAAGGTGAGGGCAGAGCATGCAGAAAAGGGTGAGAAATGAGACCTGACATGAACAAAAGCTGCCATTCACCTCCGGCTCTTCATGGCCAGATGCCTTTGGCTGGCCTGTCTTAAGAAGTAGTAAGGGCACCTTACTTCAAGCTTCTGAAGGCTGAGATGTCCTTGGGAAGACAACTAGACCCAAACCTCCTGTTAAAAATTTTTTTTGATGATCTTTTCTCTCAGAATAATTGACTTATTCATATTTCTAATAAATCTGTCAGTCATTAACAAATTGAGTTAGTATGGAAGAATAAAAAATCTTAAGTTCAGATGAACCATTTCAAAATCTTTCTTTTTTTTAAAGGCCAGCTCCTGGACCACACAATAAAGCTCCCAAATGAGGGGATGAGTGGATTCACACTGATGTTTAAATTTTTAGATTTGACAAAAGTAATGCAGGCAATCTTGACAGCTATATTCAGTAGCTTAATGCTAAGCTTTTTATGCTGAATACAGAACAGAATGAATTTTCCACCAGTGTTTCGACTAGGAGGTTTTAGGATTCCTATTCATTTAAGACAGCAGTCTGAAGCTGCTTGATAAAACAAGTACTGGCTATTTCGTAACTGCCTCATAAAATGTCCCAATAATTAAGAGAAGAGAAAACTCAAGACAAAAACATTTTGAAAATATATGCTGTAACCAAAATCTGGAATGCTAAGTAAACATCCTTTAGTGTTCAGCCAGAAAGACTTGCAGCTGTGGCATCTGTCGCTTAAAAAAATACAGTGACATTCTCCATGTAAAAGATAAATGATACCGCAAAACTTTCTTATCAAAAGCAAATACATTTTCTGATGCAATTTATGTAGGAAAAAGCTTTACACTAAAGTCCTTTCAATACACAGTAAAAATACTGGAACCTTTAAATCTGGCATTTGGTTTGATTGCATGCTAGGCAATTTTATTTTCTGTTTTGCCACTACACTCTCTTTACAAATTGCAGATTAATTCTTCCTATAAGGATACCTGTTTGTTTTTTAACTATGGCTATTGGTAAGTTGTTGATTTGATGATAAAATATCAAATTCTAGATTAACTGACAACTAGGCAGGAATGAAACTGGAGAGCTGTTCCTTTAAAAAAAGATAAGAATTTTAACATTGGACCAAAATATGATATAGTCATATTCTAAAATATACATATATATTTTAACATGGATTAGATCTAAATCTCCCGAAGGGCAAACACACTCCTCTGTAAGTGAGATTGCATGAGAATCTGAAACCTGGTTTGATTTGTGCAGCCTAGCTAACCACTGAAGATAAACACCAAGCCTGTTACAATTCCATATGCAACCGAGCTAGTCTTCCACACCAGCAGAGGAAAAAGAAAAAAAAAAAATCCCTCTTATTTTCTAAAGTTGCCCATCTATCCATTTCTGTGGAATTGCCACAACTGCCCAGATAAAACATTTGAGAGTATGTCAGTTTTAATTAATGTAACATGACCTGATCATTTCCACAGTTAAGAATAAAGAAGTTTGCATTTTTTAAATCCAAAGCTCAACCTGGAGATTATGCTAAGTTGCTTCATTCATAGTCCACACTCCTCAGCTCATGTCAGAAGGACAGCATTTGTCCCCTCTAGTGATAAACAAATTATACATGAAATCAATTCCACTTCACAATCATTTTCCCTGTTGGGTATTATCTTTCCTTCTCTGCTCCCTCCAGTTAAGCCCGCATCCTGTAACTTGCTAATGAGCTGGGGGCTTTCTGTTCCAGGTGGCACCCCCTGCCTCGAAGTCATGACATTTCCCATTTCGAATGCTGCTGGCATTTTTCGACAGCTCCTGCTAACTAGCCTTTTTGACCTGCGCTAAGAGGAACTCATCTGATCGAATCCTCTAACCTGCCAATCATTCCAGCAAATGATCTTTACAGTCACTCCCAAGGCAGGAATGGAGGAGAAAAAAAAAAAGGAAACGTCAGTGAGAGAATGAGGGAGTAGGCGAGCGGCTGCCTCTGCAGCTACCTAATGAGAATACTTTAAGTCTCTGAGGCAGCTGAAACACTGAAAAACTGGTGGGAAAATTAGGACACAACTGAATGCCTGGCTCTGTAATTACTGATTTCTTTCCATCCTGAGATCATTTTGAGAGCAACACCTATGAGATGTGCCAATTTCTAAAGAACACAAGAACACCCTACCTTACATTGAGAAAATAGATGTATTTCTTCTGCCACTATCAATATGCAATCCTCATAATCCCATTCTGTCAGACAGCCTCCTTTGCAGAATTAATTATGTGCGATAAGCTCGTTAAATGTGTATCTGTAAACTAAGGATGATTATCATGTTGGCCACAGTGAAGAAAGGATCTCTTTTTTTTCTTCCCCAGGCATATTTTAAATGTTGCCACCATTTAGGGGAGTGTTGATTTTCACGTTTACATAAAAACAAATAGGTGTGGTGAAGGTTGGCATTGGGCTCGGGAGGATCTAAGACTGACAATGTTGGATAATCTGGACATTCTTGATTTTACGGGAGGTAAAATGGTATTTTTTCTTTCCAGATTTTTCTTCCCTGTGCATAATCAGTTTATTAAGTTGGTTCCCAATCCACAGAATAACCCAATTGCTTTGGGAAAAAAGATCCACTACGTGGATCTTTGGTAATGTATCATAATTCTAGAGATCTTGACATAAAGTAGATTTGTTGACCGAGGAATGATACGATAGTTATGTGTTATCATTACACCATTTATGTAATAATGTAAAATAAATACTGTACATGATTTAATTGCACATGATAATCAAACATCTTTCCCCATTTATAACAATTAGGCCAAAAGCCCCATTTACAGTAATTATTATATGTAATTGAGGGCATTTTACTAATTGCATTGAAAATGATAATCCAGAGCAATTAAAAATCCAAGGGCACTATACATAATGCAGACTACTTTAAAAGAATGGTGATAATTTAAAGGAAAAATATTCAGCCAAGTATGGAAGTTAACAGCACAGTATTTGACTCCATGCTTGGCATACTGGGTAATATTTATTCTGAGATAAATTTCCATCGATTTCTCAAACTTCTGCATTGTTTTTGTTCTAGAACTTGTACACTATTTTATCGGCTGGAGAAGTTATCCTTTGTTTAATCTATGATGTTATCCTAACAACTCTAGGACTGTTGACAAATTATTCCATTTGGCTGGGTGAGTGTACAGAGTGCATGTGTTATGTATGTATGTATCTATGTATGTATGTATGTGTGTGTGTGTGTGTGGTAGAGGAGACAGCTATCCTAAATTCCAAAGGAGACCAGCTATACATTCATTTGCACAACCAATTTGGTGTTCTTAAAAGCTTTATTCATTGAAGCATCTCAGAGTATTGCAAACATTTTGTTAAATATATTTGTAATAATTTAGCTAAAATGTTTAACTTTGTAAGACGTGAAATACATTCGGGTTGCGGTTTTCATCACATTGGCTATCTGTCTAGAATTTTAATGCGTCTAAGGACCGAATCCCTGGCTTTTGTCCCAGGGCCTCAATGTCTATCCCTCCTCGGTCCCACTCCCACGTCTCCCCAGACAAAGCTCGTCTGTGAGGAGTATCTCAGGAGTGGTGAGCATCTGGGGACGATAGCAATAGTTTCAAGCTTTTTTTTTTTTGCCTTCCCTTCTCGGCACTGTCATTTAGACATTGTCCTCCACGCGTTCAAATGTCATCCCAGACCATCAGCCCACTTCAACTCAAACAGCCTCCTTTTATGCTCAGACACTTCTTAGAGCATCTGCAGACCACAAAGACTGTCTAGTGGGACTCAGCTGCTATCCTGGTATTAATAATACAATATAGTGCACTTAGGGCATAGACAAGTCCCTCTGTATACCAAATTCATAAGAATCAACACTAAGTGAAGAGGAAAAATAGAGCACCTGAACTAATTAGAACTATTTGTTCTATGAGACAGTTAACTTCATAATAGTTTGGCCAAGCATTCTAATAGAGATCTTTCTAGTAGACTTATCGCATCTTGTGCCCACTATTTATAAGAAAACTTCACTCATATTATGCTGCTGGCTAAATAGTCCCTAAGAAATTAATTTAGGTTTTAAAAAGAACAGAAGATGCAAGTTGCAGTGCTATTCTCACCACCCCCCCTTTACCCATCCCCTCAATCCTCAGTTTGAAAGCTCATCTGACCTGGAAACACTGAATCACAAAAACGTAGTCAAGTTTTGAGCCTCCATGGGCTGATGAACCAATTTGTGGAGCATCAAACCAGTTTCTTCTCTTTTAGCCATTTCGCATTTAAAAACTCTCAGTCAGAGAAAGGAAAGGGAAAAGCAAAAGCAAAAAACCCTTTATTTTTAATGTAAAAAATATTAACTCTGAATTCTCTGTGTTTAAGAAAAACATTGACATGTTTAAAGGTAATGGAGGATCATGTGCAGAAAAACTGGTTTAGAAAAACAATGTGGATGTGTACACATTTGTGTATCTGTGTGAGAAAGAGAGGCGAGAGAATGAATATGATACAGCAAATGGAGTAAAATGCAAACATTTGGGGAAAGTGGGTGATGAGTATCAGGCATTCTTTGTACTACTACTGCTGCAACTTTTCTGTAAACCTGAAAACATGTCAATATAGAGAAAACTATATCCTTTAAAAAAATGCACTCTGGATGCGTGAAGCATGATACATTAAACTTTCTTTTCATTCTGCTTTGTGACAATCCCAGGACATAATTAAGCAGATTAGATAGTAAAGGACTTTGGTGAGCCCATTCACAAAGTTGATGGAGTGTCGGGTACAGGTCAGAGGTGAGCCAAAGGAAGAGGGGAATGGAGAGGCAGAGAAAGGAGAAGAAAAGAGAAGAGAACAGACAAGTATCTGCAGATACCCCTTAGCCTACTATTTTGCATCAGGGTTCAGAGGAGGTAATAGACTCTCTAGGGTAGAGGAGAAAGTAAGGAAAGAAAGGTGGAGTTGGGGTGGGGGAAAAAAACCCACATCCCAGCCTTTTCTCAATCAAGTGTTCACAAATGTAGTCTGCATCTGTGTGGTTTGAAGCACTATCAATTTCCTGAATTTCTTAATCTGCAGCAACAAGGAGGTAAAGACAAAAACCAGGGATTCTTTCAAATGAAACCTGAGAGGAACCCTCAGGCTGGTTTCCCCCTCTGCCTGTTATTTCCACAACTATTGAGACAACAGAGATAAAACTGTAGTTGTTTGACAGGAAAAAAATTTGCAGAGTCATGCAGACAAGAACAGTTCTTGCAGGAAAAAAAAAATCATAGATCTTCCTGCTACTGAAAGAAAACTAGATCCAACACTTCAATTTCTTATACTGTAAGTACTAATGGGTGTTATCTCCTTTTGTGTCTATCGTTAAGAAAACGCAACATGGCTTAATAAGACCTTTAGTCAAAAAATATCATACATGAGACTTCCCTGGTGGTCTGGTGCTTAAGAATCTGCCTTGTGATGCAGGGGACGTGGGTTTGATCCCTGGTTGGGGAACTAAGATCCCGCATATCACGGAGCAACTAAGCCTACGCACCACAACTAGAGAGTCCCTGAACCAACATTCCTGCATGCCGCAACTAAGACCCCATGCAGCCAAACCAGTCAATCAATTGATTAATAAATCACACATTGAGGACATTTTTACTCCATTAAAACTAGAGTTTCCCTCTATTTTGTTATTATTCAGTCGCTAAGTCATGTCTGACTCTTTGTGACCCCGTGGACTGCAGCATGCCAGGCTTCCCTGTCCTTCACTATCTCCTGGAGTTTGCTCAAACTTGTCTGATTTTGCCCTTGATAGAGTACAGACCAGGCCAAGCGCCTTCTGGCTATACCTTTTCTAGAAGGTTCAGAGGCTGCCAAGCCCAGAGTCCTCTTCTGAGGGGTTGTTTCAGGAACGGTTGGCCACCCTTCAGCTGACTGGACCCACTCAACAGCCATGCTCTCCCTCCATGATGATGGTGACACCAAGCAGAGCAGCTCTGGAGGAGGGTTTGAATCTGAAGGAAAGAGTTTGGCGATAGGCTATCCCAGAGACAGGGAGACAAGGAGAAGCGAGGTGTATGAAGAAGCAGATGTGTCAGCAGAAGCCATGAGGTGCAGAGAAGGTTAAAGCACTGTTAGTCAATGCAGAGACACAAGAGGTCACAGGCTGGTGGACAGCGATCGCTGTCCGCTTCTCCAGGAGCAGGTACCAGAGTTGAGACGGTGGTTGAGTTTGATGGCAGACAAACCACAGCTCCTGTCAGATCCTGACAGACATTCAGCCTCTTGTGAGGTCTGCCCGTGCAGCTTCTTAGGCTGCCCACCTGTTCTTCCTTACTTTCCCACACAATCCCAACCGAGACCACAGTCAACTGAGGAAACCTCACCACGTTTCCTTCCCTCAGAGGATCCCAACCCAGGCTTCCTCTCGGCGGCTCCTGTCCCTGGGGGGACAGACATGTTACTCGATCGTTCGTCTCTGTCCCTCTCTTTATCACCCAACTTCTTTCTCCCTTGAGTATTTCTCTTTCTCAAACATTCCGAGCTTGGCTGAAGTCATTATGCTCTAGAACTGAAATACAATTTTACTGAGTGAATTCAGTTTAATTTCCCTGATTCCTGTTCACAAAAGCAGGCAGGAGGAATGCCCTTCATCAGTGCTGTGCGGTAGAACCTTCTGTGAGGCTGAAAAGGTCCTCTCTTTGCCCTGTCCAATGTGGCGGCCACTGGTCATGGGTGGGTAATGGGCACTTGAAATGTGGTACTGCTACTGCGGGTACAGAGTTGTAATTTAGTTTAATTTTAATTAATTAAAAATAAACTTTAGATAGCTACAGGTGGCTAGTGGTTACCTTGTTGGACAGCACAACGTTTATTAATAAATATTAATAAAGCACAACTTATTAATCTCTCTTTAAAAAAAAAAAGAAGGGAAAGAAAGGGATAGGTTTTCCCATTTTGTCTTTATCCAGTCCTGACCCAAATAAGTTAATTACTTTACTTCATAAATGTATAATTCTTAAATATTTACTGAAGAGGTCATAATATGTGGTTCAAAGGCTACCTGCATCAACATTCTTTGGGGTTCCAAAATGCAGATTCACATATCCCAGGAACCTAGATTTTTAAAAACTCATTAGGGAGGACATCCCTGGTAGTACAAGCAGATAAGGATCCACCTGCTAATGCAGGGGCCACTGGTTCAATCCCTGATCTGGGAAGATTACACATGCCACGGGGCAACTAAGCCTGTGTGTTACAACTACTGAGCCAGTGGTCTAGAGCCCGCGAGCTGCTACTGTTCACCCTTAGCACGCAAAGCTTGTGTTCTGCGACAACAGAAGCCACTGCAGTGACAACCGTACCCCACAATGAAGAGAAGCCCCCAATCACCACAACTAGAGAAAGCCCACAGCAGCAGGAAGACCCAGTGCGGCCAAAAACAAACAAACAAACAAACAAATAAACTGCATGTTCAGACAGTGATGCCAAAGAGTCTTAAGTACCAATGCATTACATTTTGTCTGGAGTTTGGTTTTTTAAAAAAATCCTTGTATTATTTAATCAAAATTTTTGAGCAATTTCTGCATCCTACTGTTTACCTGGCAGCCTACTTTTAGGAAATTATCACTTGATGACTGAGTCAAACAGAAGAAGTCTACTACATTTTTTCTTCCATTTTCATATCATACTTACATAATGTTGATTAGCAAAGATACATACTAGAAGCAAGGAGAGCGTCACCAAAATATGTGTGCAGTTAATTCTTGCACCTGAACCAAATACAGCTTTTTCATGCACCAGACAGACATTTGTATATTTATTATGAATTTAACAGGGTTTGAAGACCAGTGGATTCATTGAAAAGAGATGTTCCATAATGAGCATATACTATTTCAAGAAAATTATAAAACATCTGTCTAAAAGATCAGAGACCATTCTTATCCCTTGTATTTGGCAAAAGGAGAGCAAGCAGAGTGACTGTGCACTTCCTGTCTCAATTTAGAGTGACTGGAAAATTAAGCTCAGCATGGGGTGTATTTGGTATTGCTGTGCACAAATATAAGTGATACTAATGGATGTGATATTCAATATAGTTTCTGACTTTTCCCTTGGGGAACATGTCTATGCACATTTAAGGCGCTCTCAGACTTTAAGAAAATCCTATCCTTCCATGTTGATAAAAAGATGGGGACAATCTATACAATCTGTGGTCTATTCACATCTTTAGAGGATAACAAACTGTAGGAAGCACAGGATTTTGATCATCCATTGGCTCCTATTCCATTTTTAAACTTAGGGGCATGTGGTTTTCTTTTCAATTCATTTGGTTACAAGACTCTGAAACCAAAATTGCTTTCTATTGCAAAGAAAAATACTCCTCATTAGCTTTTCCAATAAGGCCAGTTTATGCAAATCCAGAATTATTAACTAAATGACTTCAGTGACCTTAGTATGCAAGTTTAGAAATAGCTGGGCACTGTGGTATAGGAGAAAAACTAAGACTTGAAATCCTACTGTCCATCACTTCAAAATCAGAAGTGATACAACGCATTTTCCATATTTACCTCTGTCTAACTCCCCAAAGAAAGGTAGTTAAAATATTAGATTATAGTCTGAGCCTCTGTGAGCCCTCAACCTCTTCCTTCTTCCTCTTTTTCCCAATCTCTCTAAAGTTTATAAAGAATTGGGACATTTCAGGAAAATTTAAGATGCCACAGCTTGCTCTAAACAGTTAATTAATTCATCAACATTAAAATCTAGGGAAATATATATTTTCCTTACAAATACCTTTATTTATGTAGACTTTTGACTCTATAATGTCTGCAATATAGACACTGATATTCAGCTATTGATCAGAATCAGCTCCACTATGCAGGATGTCTTAGGCCAATATATAGGCTATGTTATTTAATCTCTAAGATGAACCCATTTGATTAATGTAAAACCCTACAAAGGCAAAAAAATAAAGTGATTTCTTTTTTTTTTGCTGACAGAAAACTCTTAAATTCCAACTTCTGTGCAGCTTTTCTGAGAAAAAAAAATTAGATGTTTCCTCAATATAATGTTGAATCAAACTGAGGCATTTAGATTTCAAAGAAAACAACAAAGACAATAACGATAATAATATTAAAGCTTTAAAAGTTGATGTGAAAAAGACAAAATTTCATAGAGAACATATTTGTAGTATTATTAGATAATTCTAGAAGAGGTTCTAGATATAGTTTTGAATCTAGTTTAAAAAACATACTACAAAGAAAAATCATCTTTGTAAAGGCTTTTGACTACCGATCACTAGATCTGAACAGCTCTTCAAAATTCCTTTTAGCTTAGCAATTTTTGAGACCTTATGGGCAACGCTTCTGTCCAGTGAGCCTGATTTAATTTATATGGAAAAGCTGACCCAAAGCACGTTCTAGTAGTTTTGACTGGCCAGGCTCAGCTCAGAGAGATCTCCAGAGAGCACAGAAGAAAGGACACAGCCTTGAGATGGAAATTCAAGCTTGTGTGTGTGTGTGTGTGTGTGTATGAGGCAGCAGTACCAATGAAGCTCACTTTTTGTTTTGCTCTACTGAATTGGTTAAGGGGTTTATAAAGCCAGGGGCTCTCATTATGGCAATGCAGGTTAAATACTTTAAAAAGCATCTGCTGTAACCCTCATGAATTAAAACCATTCTCAGAACCAGGGGATAACTGGTCAAAATCGCAGCCCTACACTTTGTCTGACCAATTGAAGAGAGACTGTAAATGCTGCTGGGCAAATAAAGCTATGCTTTGGTAGCTTTTTATCCAATAGAGAGAAATAACCAGAAGAAGGAAGAATCTTACACTTATGAATGAAATGGTAAGTCAATTAGTAATACTTCCTGACTGGCATTTATACACCATCTTTTATCAATCTGGGAATCTACTCTCCAATCATTCATAAATCACCACTGAATTCCTGAGAGGCCAAAACTGACCCCCACGTTGAGAGTCCTCAAAAGCTGAGTCCAGTGGCATTGTCTAATCACCCACTAGACCATGTGGACAATTAATCTTCTGACAGTTCAGCCTGTTAATATATTTCAAATTAAGAGTGAGAGGAAGAAAGAGGAACTCCTGCAATACTGTCTGTATCTTTGGATTCATTGGAACATTTAATGCCTGAACAGTGACACGAGCAAGTAACCTATGGACTAGCAAATAAAAAGCCTTCCCCACAAAAAAGCTGATTCTCTATTTGCTTCAGAGTTATGTTGCATTAAACAAAAAGGTATATATCAGCGTAAACCTCCAAATAACCCAGACATTCCCAACTGGCAATAAAGACACAGCCTTTTCAGAGGTTGCCAGCTTATGCTTGTTTCTATGTAATTCCTATGTGATAACCACTGGGACAGTCTGACATGCTTAGAGATTGTCTCGTTTAGGTTCTACTTTCCATCTGCAGAATAGCAGAGGTCAAAGAATCGGAAAGAAGGAAAAGAAAAGGTTCGCCATGATAAGGATTGTACCAGGGGCCATGGAGGAATCAGAAGGGGGTGAAGTGACCTAAATGGCCACTAAGCAAACCTAGGGAGCCCATGTCCTTTTCAAAGGATGTAGACACAGTTCAGCTATACACACAAACCTCTGGCAGGAATGTGAGTGCAATATTGCTAGAGTGTGAGTGCAATATTGCTAGAGTTGCCGATTTTTCAAGGAAACCCAGAAATCTAGACATTGTGCAAAATTACCCAATTTTAAAATGAGAGCAACCAAGGAAAAAAAAATTGCATAGGCCACCCACAGCAGGCCTGTGACTTAGATGTCCTCCAAGATCAACCATTTCTAACCTCAGTGAAGAATGTGTGAGTAGGGAAATGATTTGCTTATGACTAAAATGGTTTGCTTATACCTACATAAATAAAATACCATTTTGGTCAGAATCCAGAAGGTGTCTAAAAATATGGAAATGACTTCAACTTGTATGAAGGCCATAATGAACATAAAAGATTCACTAAATAGAAAAAAATAAATCTGAAATATTTCATTTGAAAGATCGACTCAGTGTCTTTTCACAATTATTTTCCAAGTAGAGTAGATCATCCTACCTGTGCTCTCTTGAGAACGCTGTGCCCATCAGTGCTTGCTATTTGATAGACTTTTGCCATAACTATTGTTTTTCCCAAAGGTCCTCATGCTTTCTCCAGCTTCCGGTTGCAATCTTACATTTGGGATGGTAAAAATAGAAGACACTGTGGACAGAATAAAAAGTTTTCATTTATGTATTTATAATCTTCTCTTTCAAAAAGTGAGGTTGAAATGCAATGCTGGACATCCAGTACATGAAACGGTATACACTGGTCTTTGAAACTGTTAAGTTGTCACAGCCACACACAAACACACAGATTTACACACACATATAACAGGACAGTCTGACTTCCCCTCCAAACCACAGCTCAGTTGATCTCTCATATTTCTCTGATCTAGAACAATTAGCTTGAATTTGGAATGAAATATTTTGCCCTTTCTTTGTGCCATTCTTCCATTCATTGTTTCGAGAGGTTATCTACTGAGCCCCATACGGCTTCAGGCTTTCAGAATCCTGTAGTGTATAAACCAGAAGGAAAGGAAAGGGCTCCCTAGGTTTGCTTAGTGGCCATTTAGGTCACTTCACCCCCTTCTGATTCCTCCGTGGCTCCTGGTACAATCCTTATCATGGCGAACCTTTTCTTTTCCTTCTTTCCTGGTGTTTGCAGACTTCATTTAGGGGAAACAGATATAAATGGGCCTTAGGAAGCATCACTATGAACAAAGCTAGTGGAGGTGATGGAATTCCAGTTGAGCTATTTCAAATCCTGAAGGATGATGCTGTGAAAGTGCTGCACTCAATATGCCAGCAAATTTGGAAAACTCAGCAGTAGCTACAGGACCAGAAAAGGTCAGTTTTCATTCCAATCCCAAAGAAAGGCAATGCCAAAGAATGCTCAAACTACTGCACAACTGTACTCATCTCACATGCTAGTAAAGTAATGCTCAAAATTCTCCAAGCCAGCCTTCAGCAATACGTGAACCATGAACTTCCAGATGTCCAAGTTGGATTTAGAAAAGGCAGAGGAACCAGAGATCAAATTGCTAACATCTGTTGGATCATCAAAAAAGCAAAAGAGTTCCAGAAAAATATCTACTTCTGCCTTATTGTTTATGCCAAAGGCTTTGATTGTATGGACCAACAACAAACTCTGGAAAATTCTTAAAAAGATGGGAACACCAGACCACCTGACCTGCCTCTTGAGAAATCTGTATGCAGGTCAGGAAGCAACAGTTAGAACTGGACATGGAACAACAGCCTGGTTCCAAATCGGGAAAGGAGAATGTCAAGGCGGTATATTGTCACCCTGCTTATTTAACTTATATGCATTATGAGAAATGCTGGGCTGAATGAAGCACAAGCTGGAATCAAGGTTGATTCCAGGAAGAAATATCAATAACCTCATGCAGATGACACCACCCTTATGGCAGAAAGTGAAGAAGAACTAAAGAGCCTCTTGATGAAGGTGAAAGAGGAGAGTGGAAAAAGTTGGCTTAAAACTCAACCTTCAGAAAACTAGGATCATGGCATCTGGTCCCGTCACTTTATGGCAAATAGATGGGAAAACATCTTATTTTCTTAGGCTCCAAAATCACTGCAGATGGTGACTGCAACCATGAAATTAAAAGACACTTGTTCCTGGGAAGAAAAGTTATGACCAACCTAGAGAGCATATTAAAAAGCAGAGACACTACTTTGCCAACAAAGGTCCGTCTAGTCAAAGCTATGGTTTTTCTAATAGTCATGTATGGACGTAAGAGTTGGACTATAAAGAAAGCTGAGCGCCGAAGAATTGATGCTTTTGAACTATGGTGTTGAAGAAGACTCTTGAGAGTCCCTTGGACTGCAAGGAGATCCAACCAGTCCATCCTAAAGGAAATCAGTCCTGAATATTCATTGGAAGGACTGATGTTGAAGATGAAACTGCAATACTTTGGCCACCTGATGCGAAGAACTGACTTATTTGAAAAGACCCTGCTGCTGGGAAAGACTGAAGGTGGGAGGAGAAGAGGATGACAGAGGATGAGATGGTTGGATGGCATCACCGACTCAATGGACATGAGTTTGAATAAACTCTGGGATTTGGCAATGGACAGGGAAGCCTGATGTGCTGCAATCCATGGGGGTCGCAGAGTCAGACACGACTGAGCGAATGAACTGAACTGAACTGATGATAAATACTCAGACAAATAAATCAACTAGTTCTAAGTGTTATGAAGAAAAATAAAGCAGGGACAAGAAACAGGAAGTGCTGGGGTGGAAGCAGATCAGTGAAAGCTTCCCAAGTAAGGTACCTTTGAGCAGAGACCCAAAAAAGGTGAGAGGGAAAGTCATAGAAAGATCTAGAGGAAGATCAGGGATGAACTGAAGAAACAGCAAACATCAAAACCTTTCTAAGGAGAAGCAGGCAAAACAATTAGGAGGTTACTATAAAAACGCAGGTGAAAGACGATGGTAAGTGACATGGGGTGGGTGATGTCAGGGGAGAACTTAGGATGGTCTACTGATCTACTCTGAAGGTATGCTAACAGGGTCTACAGAAGAACTGGGTTTGGGTGTAACAAAAGAAGAATCAAGGGTAACTTCCAATAACTGGAAGAATGACATTGCCATTTATGAACAAGGTAAAGGCTACAAAATGAGCAAGTCTGGGGGAAGAGATAAGGAGTTCAGTTTTGGTAATATGAAGCTGGAGATGCCTACTAGACATCCAAATGGAGATGTTAAGTAGGAGCTGGATATGCAAGTCTGGAATCAAGGAAGATGGGCCTGGAGATTGAAATTTGGAAGCTGTCAGTATACACAGATGATATCTAAATCATGAGATTAAATGAGATCATCTGGGCTCTTGGGAGTGTATGCACATAGGAAGATCTGAGGATTAAGCCCCAGGGCATTCTAAGAGAGGTCTGGCAGATGAGAAATCTGCAAAGGAGTATGAAAAGAAATGTTTAGGGGCGTGAAAGGAAAACGTCCTGTCCTGGAAATGAAGTGAAGGAAATACTACCAGGAGGAGATGGTGGTCAATTGTGAATTACACTGATGGGTCAAGATGAGGGCCGGGGCAAGATCAATGGATAAAGCCTGAAACCAACAGCTGTGAGTCTTGAGTGCAAAAGTTTGGCACAAAAGAGAAAATGGAAGTCTAGGAACTGGAGCAGTGAATATATTTGAACCGGGTGAGTTTTATTTTTAAAAAGATGGCATGGAGATCCATTCACGGCATGGTGTTGTTTTAGGATAACATATAGGACATCTGTAAGAATAAGTCAGAAACTCTACCAACAGAAGAGCTGGAAAGGTCCTCAGGGATCACTGTGTCTCTAAACGAGAAGCTGGAAACCCACAGAGACTAAGTTGTTTGTCCAAAGTCGCCTGGCTAGTTAATAGTGGAGCTGAAGCTATAAAGCTAGAATCCAGGTGGTCTGATTCCCAGTTCAGTGTGCCTCATACTGCACCAATTTGTTGGCCTTCTTTTACTGTAGATCTGAGTTTTGTGAATTAGCAAATGAATGTAATAAAATCAAGGACTCTGTGCTATGAAGTGTATTTTGTTCATTTACTTTGACAAGGGTAGTTCAGCTTCAATAATTTATGTAACTTGATAGTATACACAGGAGAATGCCCTGTGGTGTGTTTGGGAAAAGTAATGAATTTCTTCTAAATCAGCCCTCGATTTACTTCCCTGCAATTAAATCTTTGTGAAGAAGTGGGGCAAGGCTGTTGGGGTTTTAGAGGGAGAGTGACAGGGTGCCACTAGAATTAGCCAGCTTTAACCTTCAGATCCCCAGGTAACTGTACCATAATTCTTGCTTGATGAATTTATAATTCCTTCTTCAGTGGCACACTAATATATTACTTCTAAATTTTGGTATTGTGTAAACTGGTGAGGTTTTAAGGACTAGCACAATAAAGATATTATATTGTTATACGTTCTTCCAAAGCAAATAACAGTCTGGCATCAGCATATAACTTCATTTTTATAAGAATTCATGGAATGACTGCAGGGCTCTGTGTAACCAAGGTTCTAATAACATTTAATACTCATCTTGAAAGGTCTGCTATATTAAAAGTAGGCCAAGAAGGCTGGAGTCCACTTTGAACTTACTTTTGTTATAGTCTTCTTCTCTTCACCTGAGTTTTCTTTCTGCTTGCATAAGTGTTTTCTCTTTGTGGACATTCTTTTTTTTTTTTTAATGCCATGTCCTATCTTTAAGAATGTGATTGCTGTGGACTTAATTGTGTCCCTCCAAAATTCAAATCCTGGAGTCCCAATATGATAAGTTTTTAGAGACGGGGTCTTTGGGTAGAAATTAGGGTTGGATGCGGTCATGAGAGTGTGGCCCTTAGCATGAGATTAGTGGCTTTATATGAAAAGGAAGAGAGAGAGATGTCATGGTTTTTCTCTCTCTGCCATGTGATGATAAGGGAGGTGGCTGTCTCATCGGGGACCTTGATTTTGCAAACACCTTGATCTTGAACTTCTAGCCTTCAGAAATATGAGTAATAAATGTTCATTGTTTAAGCCCCAGTCTATGTTATGTTGTTATTGCAGCCTGAGCAGATTATGTATTAAAGTGAGGTTCCTAAAACTGATCAGGCTAAAGCATGACTTGGTTGCTAAGACAATCCATTTATTGGTTCTGCAACACTTCTTTTCAGACAGCCCTCTTTCCAAATCTCCTTGAAAAGGAAGCATATGAGGATACTGACATTGCTGCTACTGCTGCCATTTGCCAGGTGGTGAACTTTTACAAGACTCCACATTAACATAAAATTTAATTTTAAGAATTTCAAGAACTTCTAAATATAGTCTGCAGAATATTAACCTAGATAACAGTCACCAAAACCAGCCAGTTCACCTAAAGATAAACTAGTTCCCAAAGTCTCCAGAGCCTAGAAGTTCTTTGTTTTGTAAACATGTTTACAAGGACGACCACGTTGTTGGAAATGACTGTGGTATTTAAGACTGGGATTGTCCTTTCTTGCGACTGGATTTATGCTTCATAATGATTATCTACTAGACACAGAAATAGCATTTCTGTAACTCAAAATTGTTACCGGAGGCATTTAGCAGAATCTTGCTTGAAAAATATAATGATTTTTCATCTTTATTCTCCCCCCTTCAAAAGGTTTCACTGCCCCTGATGTTTAACGTTATGCAAAGGCGTGTTTCTGCCAATGAATATCGCCTTATGGTTATGCTTCTGCAAATAGCCTGCTGTGAGCTGATAAAGGGATTAATGCAGCCAAAATTCTTAATCTGTGAAATTACAAATTAAATTCTCATATTAAAAATACCACCCTGAGGTATTTTTTGTGGTTTTAATTCCCCTCTGGTGTTCTGCATACATTGTGCTTGTTAATGACGGGGACAAGGCTGTCTCCATTGGCAGCCTGCTGCCGAGTGATAATGTGGAGGCATTTACTTACTGATAGAAACTGGATTTAACCACTGGCTGATAAACTAAGTGGCAAGTGGGTAATAAGTCCATATTAACAAAAAAGTACTACTACAGAATTCAGAATTCATAGACCATCAAAATCCTGGCTTAAACTCAATCATCAAGTCAGATGGGATTGAGATGTCACCAAGCAGGAGTGCTATCAAGTTACAAGTTCTACTAAAGGGGAAAACAAATCATGTGTTCGAATTCAATGAGCCATAAACTAATGAGTCCATGGGCATCATTTTTTTTTCCAATATGGGAAGATGCGTCACCAACTGATTATTTTTCTACAGGGATTTCATCTTTTTTTTTTTTTTTTAATGGGGACAGCAGTAGTAATGATCAATGAGTAGACTTTTGGAAAGTAAGTAGGGAATATGGGATAATATGGACTTGGAATATATGAACTACTGAAGAAGATTTCCAGTACAGGGTAGTAGTGGGTTGATACATCTACAGCCACTTTAGAGTTAAAAAAAAAGTAATTAGAATTCAATGTGAGATATTAGAAAAGATTTAGGGTAGGAACACCCTAGAGTTGTTACTTGGGATTTAGTTGCCAAATAAAAGGTTACTGTTGTCAAGGAGATTCCAGTGCTATCATGGGGGGAAGTCTAAAGTCTAAGAGAATAAAGACGTAACTTTTATGTATGGTTCATGTGTGCGTGCTAAGTTGCTTCAGGCATGTCTGACTCTTTGTGACTCTATGGACCATAGCCCACCAGGTTCCTCTGTCCATGGGATTCTCCAGGCAAGAATACTGGAGTGGGTTGCCATGCCCTCCTCCAGGGGACCTTCCCAACCCAGGGATCATCGAACCTGCATCTCTGCTGTCTTCCGCACTGGCAGGCAGGTTCTTTACCACCAGTGCAACCTGGGAAGCCCATGTCCATGGTAAGTGATGTATATTCAAGGATTAATAATGATATTATAAATATCCATCCATATATGCAGTATATGAATTTTTAAGGCAATAAGAAAAAAGTATGAGAAGAAATATCTCTCACTGGCATTTGGAAAGAATGTATCACCACTGAGCAAAAGTGTTCTTACTGCAACAGCATTTTGCAAAATTTCACAAGAATTTTGTTTCACACTTTGGAAGAAAGATGAGATCCTCCCAGTCATAAATCCTCCCCCAAATATTTAAAATGTAATTGGAAAAGGCTGTGTAAATATGAACACTTGTAAAAACAAAACAAAAACCCACCCAGGAATGTGTTTTGTTTTAAAAGACCCAGAGAAGAACTCTGTATGAATACCGAGAGCATTTGTAGTTAAAATGAATTACACGTCTTCAGTTCTTACATGTCAATTCAGTGCATTAGCCAGTTGCCAACTCTGTTCGTCAGCTCACTACATAGCAGCCCTTTTTAAGGTTATTGTTACAACCAAGATAGTCTCTGAGAATCAAACAGAAATGAATCATTTCTACTCTGTGTTCTGCAGCCAGTTAAAAAGTACTGTACGCATAAAGTACTAAATATGTAAATCATATTTTCCTTCTCCTTTATGACTGCTCAGATCATTTTTTTGGACACACACATAATCAAATACAAAGACATGCAGCTGCTGACTGCAGAGCAGAGATAGCGAAATAAGGAATCCATTTTCTTCCTGTGTCTGGTAAGCTCACAACTGAATGGCAAGATTCTACTAAATATATATGCACACTATCTCCCTTCCCCCATTCCATCTCTCTCTCTTCGTATATATACACACATATACATGTAATGCATATATTAATATCAACACACATAATATTACAGAAGCACAAACATGTGAACCCCTCTATGTGTATGTTACACATAGATGCTAAAATCATGCCCTGGCTTCAATTAGATGTTTCAAACTTGTCATACTCACTATCAGTCAGTTCCCATAGCCGTGGGGGTAGGTCACTAAAATACTCGTGGCTCAAGGCGGCCTGAGCTGATAGTCTGTTCTTTGGGGAACACTGGAGAAACTTGGAAGCCAGATCTTCTGCATGATTCACATAGCTGAGCCTGAAAACACAAGCAAAAAAGGGAGAAATCAGAACAAATAGAAAGTCCAAGTAAGACATGCTGTTGTTTAGTTGCTAAGTCGTGTCTGACTCTTTGGACCCCGTGGACTGCAGCACACCAGGCTTCCCTGTTCTTCACTGTCACCTGCAGTTTGCTCAAACTTATGTCCATTGAGTAGGTGATGCTGTGCAACCATCTCATCCTCTGCCTCCTGCTTCTCCTCCTGCCCTCAAGCTTTCCCAGCATGACGGTCTTTTCCAGCGAGTTGATTCTTGGCATCAGGTCGCCGAAGTATTGGAGTTTCAGATTTAGCATCAGTCCTTCCAATGAATATTCAGGGTTGATTTCCTTTAGGATTGAGACATGAGGCTCACCTAATTTTTCTGGACTTATTTATTCCCGGACAAGAAAACAAGTTAAATTGGCCGTTGGAAGTAAAAAGAAGCAGACTTCACAGTAGTTCTTAAAGTATCTGTTACTCTAAACCAGGTTTTACTCTTAGTATCCTCATTGATCTAACATATTTCTACTCTGAGCCGAGGGTTGATATTTTCAAGATAAAATTAGATCCCAAGGTAGAAAATTTCAGAACATAATTTATCAAATAGTAGCCAGAATTTTTTCAGAGAATATATGTACTGTATACACATCTGGATATATTTACAAGGAAATTAATATGAAATAACCAGGAGAATTAAAATAAATCTTCTATTAAATTCTCTAGTTACTAAAGTTACTTTTCCTCGAAGAATTCACATTTTCTTACATTGAATGAAAAACTATTGGAATAAGCGCCCTTCCAAATATTAACAATCGTAATATTAATGTGTAGGTTAACAAAGGGGATGAGCTTAAACCATATGGGACTGGATCAATTCAAGATGACCTTTAAAACAACAGTAGATAGAAAATGTGTGTCTCAAGATTACCAAAAAAACAGAAGAGTAAAATCTTCCATGTGGTACAACTTTCAAATGAGTAGCAGACCACACTGTCCAGCCCAGCCTTGTTTTTCATGAAATCTCTTTTTCACTTCTCCGAGCAATCAAACCCAGAGAGTTAACCTAAAGATGGGAGTTAAACTCTTCCTTACTACCACTTACGAGTAGTTGAGCATGTGTCCAGCACTTTCTTAGGCATTTTTCACAAACTCTCATATTTACTATTTGGCAAGATAACTCTGTTTCCATCTTAATATCAGGGGGAGCTAAGTGGAAGTAAGAGAAGGTAATAAGTTGCCCAATTAGCAGGTTGAAAGGATTCGAATCCATCTAGAACTAGTTGACTCTAAAGTGGTTTGTATGTACCAAAACTCTCAGATCATTTCTAAAGGCTTTTACCCACAGATTCCGGAGTTTGTGCAGTAAGATGCAGTTAAGTACAGTGGCTCTGAGACAGCCAAAAGAATGTGAAGAAAAGCTGCATCTGCTAGTATCTTCCAAAAGCCCTGACCCTGCAAAAAATACAATTAACCAATAAACATTTTTTCTCAATGACCAAAAATTCTCTCCCTTCCCCTCCTCAAGCATCTTTTTAGGGCTGATTTAAAATTATTAATGGTGTGTGTATGTGGAGGATGGATTAGGGGTGAGAAAGAGGAAAAGAGGTCATGAGTTTGGGAAGAGGAAGAGAAAAGGAGGACAGCAAAGAAAAATGTTACAGTATCCAAAGATCCAGTCTAAGAGACCTTCTCTCTAAATCTTTGTAGGTGCAGGTCTCACTGATGGGGGTTCAGTGTTTGGCTGTTGCAAGGGATGCTTTTAAAAAACTGATCAGTGTATTGGTTTTAAATTTCTACCTGGCAAAGAGAAACCTGTCTAAAGGAAAAGCAGGCATTCTTAAAATTCTCTATGCTTTTTCTCTTTCTTTTAATAGGGTCCAGGACCATCCAAGTCATTCTTTCCTCTTACTAAGACCATTTCACTAGTAAAAAATTTTCATTAATATGTTGTTAAACACCAAATGCAAACTTTGAGATAGGTAGACTTCATGGTAAAAACTTCACTTACATTGAATGTACAGTTTATGTGTAATCACGGTGAATAACATATTGGTATCAATTTTATACAGTTTTGATAAAACACAACAGCAGAGCCAGACTGACAGTAGATACGAGTGTTAGGCCTGACTCTGTTACAAGAGAGATGAACCACATTACGTCTGCGGTCCTTCCAGCTGCAACAAGCCATGAATCATCCTTGTAGCGTGTTTCACTATTTTGAAGAATGATAAATATCTAGATTTCATGTAAATGCATAAATAATATTTATGATAAATATGATAAATTGATAATATTTATGATAAATATTTAATTTAATGTATATACACCTGAATATAGGGAATTAATCAAGAAGATATTTCCCCTTCCCCAAATAGACCAAACTTGTTAATAAAGTCAATAAAATAATAAAATGCTTATTTGTGCCATTCAGTTTATGCACAAACATTTGAATTATCGTATAGAATTTTAATTTGGAAAGTTTGCTATATTGTATTTCAGGAACCACTTTTTGGGCTTCCGTGGTGGCTCAGTGGTAAAGAATCCTCCTGCCAATGCAGGAGACGTCGGTTGGATCCCTGGTCCAGGAAGATCTCACATGCCACGGAGCAGCTAAGCCGGTGGGCCACAACTACCGAGATTGTGCTCTAGAGCCCAGAAACTGCAGCTACTGAGTCCAAGAGCCACAACTACTGAGAACCATGTGCCCTAGAGTCTGTGCTCTGCAAATCAGACGCCACCGCAATGAAAAGCCCAAGCCCTGCAACTGGAGCTGCCCCCGCTAGCTGCAACTAGAGAAAAGCCTGCACAGCAATGAAGACCCAGCACAGCCAAAAACAAACCAATGACTATTTCTATTCCAACTCTCCACATGCACTTTCCACATAACAATCTTCATCACTACCAGAACCCCTTTTTGAGTCCATTTAAATAGTCTGAGATATGATACTTCTGGGATATCTTATTTGGAAGTTTTATCCCAAGCAATAAGTTCACTTTATCAGGATGTTAGAATGACTGTGGTTGTTTTCAGTCCCCATCGTGATGGGAGCCGAAATTTTGTTTTATATATTGTAAAGTTGGCTAATTAAAAGCTTAGCTCTCTAGCACTGTTATCTCTTCCTGGTATATTCAGTTTTTAATCCTTCTATGATGACCTTCTTTATCTTTAATAAAGTTTTCTGAGCTAACATTCTTTTTTTCTTTTTGATGTAATGACCTCAGCTTTTTTGTTTGTTTAGTATTTGCCTGGTATACCTTTTGTCACCGTCTTTTATTATTTCACACCTGTAATTTTAAGGTGTCTCTCATAAACATTTCATAGCTGGGTTTATCCAATTAAATAATCCCTGTCTTCTAAGGAGAAAATTTAGTCCATTTATATGTCATGATTACTTTACTGATATATTTGGAATTACTGCTTTTAATCTTGCATCCTATTTTGTCCTGTTTTAATCTTTTCCCTCTTTCCCTACCTTCTTTGGAATGAGTTTCAAAATTCAACATTTTCCATCATCTATTTTAGAAGTTATACATTCCATTTCCATGTGTTTACTAGTTACTCTTTCCTTTACTTTTTGCATTTCAATATATTTATTTCAATGTTTAGAGTCAAGCAGTAAGTTTCATAATTTGTATTGTGACAAGTTATTTCTCCAAAGAACTATAATCATACAACCCAGAGAGTATATATATGATTGAACTAATATCCATATATAGCACCATTTTACCAATTACATAAAAAGACAAATTATCAAGTGTACAAATATTAAGTTACACACCTCAAAAGGAATATTAAATGTTAGACATCTGCTCAATTTGTCAGCAGAAACAAATTTCTCCTTTTGTAAGAAAGACAGAAAGAAGCAAAAAAATTTACAGTTTCTAACAACAATTGTAGGCAATTTCCAACAAATACTGGAAAAAAATTAAGGATTTTCAGAAATTTTGATTTTGAATTATTTTAGCTAAAACAACAGATCATGTCTACCATTAAAAAAATATTGACTAAACTCATGGGCATATTCCATATGTCCTACATGAGACAAACACAGTGTTTTGCCAAAAATACTTAATAGCTCACTCCTAGTCTTTTTTCAGGCCTTCTCTTTTAAGTTGCACCCTGAAGTGCAAACATTAAATTAATTTTAAGACATTTTTGTCTGGAGACATTAAAGATATGTACTTCTGTACAATGTGGACTTTACATGAACTTTACAACCAGAGATTTGTGATTTTCAAAATGGAGCTTTTCATAACAACATGAAATGAAATTTATAGAAAGACATTAAAACCCTGATGCTGGGAAAGATTGAAGGCAAAAGGAGAAGGGAGCAGACAGAAGATGAGATGGTTAGATAGCATTATTGACTCAAAGGACATGAATTTGAGCACACTCCTGGATTTAGTAAAGGACAGGGAAGCCTGGCAGGCTCCTGGCATGGGGTCGCTGAGTCGGACAGGACTAAGCAACTGGACAACAACAAATTAAAAAATCAACATAAAATTTGATCAAAGGCCAACAAAATCTGTGGTCACACAAATCTGATGTATACTGTTTTCAATATGGCAGACACGGACATAAAAGCAGGCAAGTAGACATACAGGCTTTCCTATCAATGTCTGAAATGACTGAAGGGATAAACCACAGAGGACAGTTCCTGGGATTTTAATTCTGCATGATATTAAAAACATACAAGTATTGTGCTGGGTATTTCAGTACCTAGTCTCTCTAAAATTCTTACGTATTGATAAGATTCTGGGATGGGAATAGATTTGAAGAAGATTTATGACCCAATACTGCATGGTTTTGGGAAAGGTCAATTGATCAAAATGATAAGCATGCTTTGAATGCTGAACAGCAAAAATTTTTTGCTTAGTTTCCAAACAAGTTGATCGTAATCCAAACACAGAGGCTGCAATTCTGCTAAGCTTGAAGCCTGATAAAAATGCTTATCAATGTTCGTATGAAAGCTTCATTAGACTTATCATTCACCAAATCTACATGTTGGCTAACACATACAATAAATTGGGTCCAGTCTAAAGTTCCAGTTCCAAGGAAATTAAGACATAGAGGAGTCCAGCCTTACTGACTACAACAGTAGGGTCTAAGATTGCTAGTATCTATGAAGTGCAGCTGGATTTTAGAGCAATACTTCCCCATATACAAAAGGTGCTTGTTTTTAAAATCTTGGTTCCACTTCTGTCTCAGAAATTTTACTGCATCTTCATATTTCGCTCTGCTTTCAATTAATGGGGCTTCTCTGGTGGCTCAGACAGTAAAGAATCTGCCTGCAATGTGGGAGAGCTGGGTTTGATGCCTGGATCGGGAAGATTCCCTGCAGGAGGGCATGGCAACCCACTCCAATATTCTTGTCTTGGAAGTCCCATGGACAGAGGACCTGGTGGGCTACAGTCCATGGGGTTGCAAAGAGTCGGACACGACTGAGCAACTAATATACTTCCAATTTATGCTAAGGCAACAAACACTAGAGCTCTGCCCAGACATGCTGATAATTCTTTAGGAAACTTCATTTTTTTGGCCACACCACACAGCGTGTTGGATCTTATTTCCCTGACCGAGGACTGAACCCTGTACCCTGCATTGGAAGCACAGAGTCTTAACCACTGGACCGCCAGGGAAGTCCCAGGAAACTTCATTTTACAAGACATAACCAGTCATCCACAGTCTAGCTAGATGGCAGTACATCACCGTTCTTCAGCCAACCAAAAACCTGATGACTTTTCTCCACAAAAGCAGTGTTGTAAGCTGCTTCACATATTCTTACAGTGTGCTAATACCACACTTTTTAAGTTACGTTGGTTAAAGTCACACTAGTTGGACTGTCCTGTGTATGACTTCACAAGAGGTGGTCACTTCATTTGAGCCACATTAATTTAGGTTAAAAAAATACTCAATAGGATTATAAGAAAATAAAAATTTTGCATGTAGAATACAGAAGTGATGCAAAGGATGATGTAAGGAAATGAACGTCTACTTCAGTATACTAAATTTGAAATTCTCAGTGTTTTGTGTATGAGGCTGGGAGTAATGGAAAGTGAAACGATCTTCCTGGCGAGCCCTAGCAAATCTGTAATCCAGTAATGAGGCAACAGAAAGGAAGTTCCCCAAGTTTAGCTCACCTAGGTCAGAGCTCTTTTTTTTTAAATTTTTAAAACAATTTATATATTTACAATTGGAGGATACTTGCTTTACAATGTTGTGTTGGTTTCTGCCTTACATTAACATGAATCAGCCATAGGTATACATATGTCTCCTCCCTCTTGAACCTCCCACCCCATCCCACCCTTCTAGGTTACCAGAGAGCACCGGGCTGAGTTCCCTGTGCTATACAGCAACTTTCCACTAGCTATATATATATGTGTGCATGCTCAGTTGCTTCAGTTGTGTCCGACTCTTCGCAACCCTATAGATGATAGCCAGCCAGGCTCCTCTATCCATGGTATTCTCCAGGCAAGAACACTGGAGTGGGTTGCCATGCCCTCCTCCAGGGGATCCTCCCGACCCAAGGATCAAACCTGGGTCTCTTATGTCTACCTGCATTGGCAGGCAGGTTCTTATTTGCAGGTCAGGAACAGAGACGCTGACAGAGAATGGACTCGTGGTCACAGCAGGGGAAGGAGAGTGTGGGATATGCTCTCTCAATTCATCCCACCCTGTCTTTCCGTCACTGTGACCACAAGTCTGTTCTCTATGTCAGTGTCTCTATTCCTGCCCTGCAAATAGATTCATCAGCACCATTTTATCTAGATTCCATATATGTGTGTTAATACACAATATTAGCTTTTCTCTTTCTTAGGTCAGAGCTCTTGTAACCTGCTCTCCTGGTTTTAACTCATTCCTCCTGAGTCCTAGTTAAGCCCTCTGATGGATCTTCTTGGTGAAATAGTAATGAATTTCTATAGTTCACTTGTCTGTTTAGAGGTCATGCTATGTTCCTAGCAAGAATCTCCACTGCACTCTAGAAAATAAATATGTGACCCAGAATATCACAGAATTGCCCAATCTACAGCTAGTGGAGTCCTCTTTAGGGTAAGCTGGCTTAGTGTTTCTAATACCATCAAGTGCATCATAAAAGCTTCCACACTATATACCTCCACCCTTAGTTTTCCAAGTGTGTGGGGCTCCTTAACTTTCTAAATATTTGAAGTTCAAAGTGACACTTTCTCTTTACCCTCCTGCCAAACAACAACCACAAAAAATAGGAACACTTGAATATTGAAAAATAGGAACACTTGCATATTGATGACACTAGTCCCATCTTTCATGTCATACTGTCGAATATTTTATTTCTACTTTCTACATAAGGACACACATTAAACACTGTTTTGGTTATTATTGTTGAAGTTTACCTGTGTTTATCATTTATTTAAACAGCTTTCCTTTCATGTTTTAGACATTCCTTTCCAGGTAACTTTTTTGTATCTGAAATGCAACTTTAGAAGTACTATAACTAAAGAGGTTGGTGGCAAATTCTGTTTTGTGTTCATACAAGATAATGGTTGCCTGGTGATATAATTCTAGGTTTAAAGCATTTTCCCTTAACTTAGAAGATATTAAACAGGCTTCTCTTGATGCCTGTTAGCTCTTCTCTTTCTGCTCAGAGTTCTGTAGTTGTGATGTATGGGGTTCTTTTGAGTTAACCTGCTTGGTATTCACAGTGTTTCCTGAATTTGAGGTTTCATGTCTTTCATCAATTCTGGAAGAAGATCTCAGTCATTACTTTTCGAATATTGCCTTAGCTCAATTCTCTCTCTTCCCTCATTTTGTATTAATAACACCAATGTAATGCCATCTTATTAAATTTTCCATGTCTTCACTTATTCTTTCATATTTTCCATCTGTTAGTCTCTCTGTTCTCCATTCTGGGTAATGACTTCAGAGCCATCTTCCAGCTCAACTAACTCTAATCAGGGGCATCTAATATGCTGTTTTCCCTAGTCGTTTTGTTCTTATAAATTCTTTTTAAATCTCTGACAAATTTGCATTTTCAACTTAAATGGTTTCCTGTTCAAGTTTTTAATGTGATCTTTTACTTTTTTTGGGCTTCCATGGTGGCTCAGATGGTAAAGAATCGCCTTCAGTGCAGGAGATCCAGGTTTAAACCCTGGATTGAGAAGATCCCCTGGAGAAGGGAATGGCAACCCACTCCAGTATTTTTGTCTGGAGAACCCCATGGACAGAGAAGCATATTTTAAATATAGTTTTGTTCTATGATAATTTCTAATATCTGAAGCTCTGGGTGAGGTGGAGGAGTCCAGTTTTGTTGCTTTTGCTACTGAGTGTCACTCACAATGACATTTTCATGTTTTATAATTCTGGATTTTGGGCTCGTGTTTGACTTTGATAATCTGTGGGACTCCTGAGGTGTCTGGGTTGAGAATATGTTTCTTTATATGGATTTTCTTACGCTTCTGCCAGGAGCCCTGGAGCTCTCTCAACATCTAGGAACTCCAAGTTCTTTCTGCTGGCTTGCTAGACCAAGTGAGTTATGTAAACTCAAACCTAAATGTGTAGAACTCTCAGGGGAGTTTTTTTCATCCCCAGTCAGAGCCAAGGCCAACACAAACAACTGTCCTTGCAGTCTCTCTTTGCTGGAAGTAGATTTTTTTTTTTTTTTTAGTGAGCCCATTACTGACTGAAGTGCTTTGAGGGCCTTGACTCTCTGTGGGGAATCTCAACTCCTACACCCTTTCAACTTTCTCAGGCCCAAAGTCTTGTTTCCTGACCCCCAGATCGCTCCATGTTCCTGTTTTAGGAACACCTCCAGGGCAGCTCCAACTGTAGCACTTACTTATCACTCTGTGTTTTCCATTCTTGGCCCCTGGAGATTTCACTTAATGTCTTCTTGGTTCAGCTATGGGTACACATTTGAATGGAAGTGCTTGTATTTTATCTTGCATTTAGGTGATTTTTAGTGGTAGTAGAACAGACTTTCCTGCTCCCCACTCATACTCTATAATCTAAGTAGCTACTATAAAATTATCTACACTTGCAATTTTTAGGCATTTCTCCTTAGAATAATCAAAAATTGGTATTGCTATCTCACCTCTTTTTTTTTTCTTAATTAATTCTTTAAGGTCACCTCTATTAAGCCTTGAAAACTAGCTTAAGTGAAGTTGTTTCAGGCTAATGTTCCTTCTACACGCAGCTTTTTTAAAAAATAATTTTTAAAATTTATTTATTGCTGTGCTGGGTCTTTGTTGCTCCACTGGCTTTTTCTCTCGTATGGCAAGCAGGGACTTCTCATTGAGGTGGCCCCTCTTATTGCCATCCATGCACAGGCTCTAGGGCTCCCAGGCTTCAGTAGCTGCGGCACATGGGGTCAGTAGTTGTGACTCTCAGGCTCTAGAGCACAGGCTTAATAGTTGTGGCACACAGTCTTAGTTGCTCTGCAGCACGTGAGATCTTCCTGGATCAGGGATCGAACCTGTGTCTCCTGCTTTGGCAGGCGATTCTTTACCACTGAGCCACTAGGGAAGCCCCACCACTCAACTTTATAGATGACTCTCAAGCACATTTTCCTAAGTGGAAGAAGCCAAAGGCTACATACAAGTGATTTTCTTTAGATGACATTCTGAAAAAGGCAAAATTATAGAAACAGAAAATTGATCAGTGATTGTCTGAAGCTGGAGGTGGGAGAGGTTAAGAAAGGGGCACTAGAGGATTTTTTTCAAATGGCTCTATCTCTTGATCAAGGGGGATGGAGATCAGGCCATCTAGAGATGTTAGAGGGTAGGGTCAGGGGAACCTGTCAAAGAAATTCAGCAAAGGAAGCAGTTTGGAGAGATGAAGTGTTGCAGGTTGTCTCAAGGAATATTTAGATATCATGGGTGGAGGCTGGCTCCGGTGAGTAACTGACATTGGGACTTCTGTGTCCAAGGGGAGCCCTGATGCCTCTAGGGATGTCCCAGCAAATGGGGAGATTCAACTGCTAATGGTGAGTCCCCCCAGCTATAGATTTCAGTGCTGGATCCCAGGTCACTGAGTGGGGGTCTGCCTTAGGCTGTCAGAACTGCGTCTGTCAGCCCACAGGGTGAGCTCAACCAGCTCCAAGTTCCTGGAGGGTCGCATAAACCAGGAAGGGTACGTGCGACAGAAACTGTCATGTTCATTCCTTATTTATTTATTGGTCACACCAGTTGGCATGTGGGATCTTAGCTCTGCAACCAGGGATCCCACCCCTGCCCCTGCAGTGGAAGTGCAGAGTCTTAACACTGGATCACCAAGGAAGTCCCATATAGTCTTTTTTTTTTTTCCCCAAGTAAAAGATGTGTTTGTTGTTTATGGAAACTCTCTGGGAAAAATCTTAAGGAATTTCAAAATTATAAATCTGTGTGGCAATGAAGAGAAACAATATCTACTGAATTCACAGGCTTTTTTTTTTTTTAGGGGGGAAGAGAATCTTACGATTAACTTTCATACAAATGCTTTTAATATAGTTGAAAATAACAGTATTCTGCTGTTCTAGTCATAACAAACTTTCATCCTTTTCCGAGTCCCTACCTATGCAACACACACACACACACACACACACACTCTCACACATTTTACCTGAGGTTAAAAAAAATGTGCAAGGATATAACATGAGTAGCCAAAAAACATGACTAGAGAGCAGGATATTTTCTCTGTCCCTCATGCAGTTTTTTCCACCTCAGAAATGAGGAAGATGGAACAGATGATCGTTAAGGGCTGCCAGGCTCTCACATCAGGTGTCCTCTGATCTCGGAAGGGCCTGAGTGTGAACTGGAGGCAGGGAGCATGAGCATAGCTGTACGGGCTGGCCACCGCGCATCCACCACAACTTTCTCCTCTGCCGTCCAGACAACGGTCCAACCAGGGCCCCTCACATCCCTTCACTCAGCCTGTCAACTAACTGCTTTACAAGTTCACCCAGGTTTCTAAGCCATCTTGAAAGTAAAGAGTAAAGCAAATCCAAAGTCTTTCATCACACTAAAGAAGATGGTCATCACTGGGTAGAGAAAACTGAAAGCACAGGATGGGGACCACCCTGGTGGTCCAGTGGTTAAGACTCCATGCTTCCACTGCAGAGGGCACGGATTCAATCCCTGGTAGGGGAACTTAACATCCCACATGCTGCTTGATGTGGTCAAAAAAAAGAAGAAAGTAGAGGATGAAAACAACGGTGCAAAAAAGAGGAAGAACTGGGTGATAGCAAGGCAAAGAGGACCACTTCTTATAATGCAGAGCTCCTGGCACAGTGTGGGGACACAGCATGTGCTGAACGACTGAGTGTTTCCTTGAGAACTGACTGTATTCATTTTTATACTTACAGAGGTTTTACCTTACCTGAGACACACACATTTAAAAAATAAACAATCATTTTGGGGCGAAAACATGTAAGGTCAGGTTCTGGTCCTTAAGGAACATCTTCAAAGTATACACGCTTCAGAAATAACTGTGTTGCAAGTGGGAAGGAAATTCATCCTTGTCTTTTTAAAATTACTTTATAAACTGGGACAGCAAGGGTTTTCATTTGTTTTTTTTTCCCACGTTGTAGTTTCAAATGACTCCCTCTAAAACTGATGATTTGCTTGTACAGCAACTAAAACAAGTTACATTTTGTTCCTAAGAGCCGACTTCTAAATATCTGTATAAAACTCTTGACTGGGATTTATTAACATTTTTAGCTCATGAAAGCGGGACATAAAGAGTCGAGGTGTAGCAAGTTCAATTTGTGTATTAAGGTGTTCAGTGGAGATACCTATTTCCATAAAACAGCTTAAAAGACAATGAAAAAAGAAGAAAAAGTTCTAGAATATTCCTCACTTGCATTCTGTGATGGAAAAGAACGATGAACACTGTGGGCTGATGTCTGAAGCATAACAGTGTGCTCTGTCTCACAGGGCTGGAGATAGAGTGACCTGGAGGGGAGGATTAGGAGGGTCTATACTCATGCTTTACTCATGGCTGCTCTTGTCACAGAGCAAAGTCAAGGGACCTGGGTCCATGTATTTGGCAGTGCACATCTTATCTCTGTGGCAACGATGCCAACATGGGCACTAGCCACTGGAACAGACCACAACTGAGCTCTTGAAAATGATTTGTGAAGAAGCCCACCCACCCACAAAGACAAGTCTGACTGTTTCCTCAGCTGTACTGACCAGAACTGTCAGAAACGGCACTTTCTCATCTATATATCAAAAGCCAAATGCTCATTTAATTACCTTCATATCAAAGTTCTGACTTAGAGGGAAGACCGTGGTCATAAAACTTTCACAAAGTGAGTTACTAAAAAGAAAAACAAACAGGTTTTATTCATTTTGCAAAGAGGGGTTAGTAACTGGTCAAGCAGAAGATGAAGGGAATCTCTGACACTGGAATAAACTCTTGGAAGAAAATAAAGACTCATATAAGGCAAGATTTAGGTCTGGGCTGTGAATCTCAAGTCCAGGTGCTGGGTTGTGAAATGAAATTAGAGAGGTAAGACTCTAATCCTGAAGACAGAGTTGTTTAACGCTGAGACTTTCTTTGTCAATGCACTGCTGGTTAAAATAATAATCATAATAACAATAATAACAATGAGTCCTCCCTTCAAAGGTAAACAGATAACATTTTTATATGAGTTTCTATGAATAGGCTGTGTTTTGTTGTGCCCAGAAAACTGTTCAATTCTCATCCATCTACTCTTGTTAAACTGTTTAATGACACAAAATCTCTGGAAGACACTCATTCCCATAAGGGTCAGCTTTCTTGACTGTTAAAATGCTGTAACGACAGTGATACTCACAGAGAGCTCTGTGGTCTATGAAGTGCTTTCACACATACGGTTTTATTTGATCCAGATCATCAAAGGCTATACTTACAAAATGGAAAGTATCAGATTTCTGACTCTTTAGTGTCCATTATATGTCATGCCAAAGATTTACTGTATATATATATGTGTGTGTATGTGTGTGTGTGTATATACACATACACATATAAATAATGTATATATACACACACATACACCAAGCTATATGTTACTCAGTTTGTAAAGGGATTATAGGATTAGACTCAGTCATGTCAGACTCTTTGCGACTCCACGGACTGTAGCCCGTCAGGCTCCTCAGAACACTAGAGTGGGTTGCCATTCCCCTCTCCAGGGGATCTTCCCAACCCAGAGTCTCCTGCATTGCAATCAGATTCTTTATCATCTGAGTCACCAGGGGAAACCCATGTTATTATATATAGTGCCAAAAATTTATTGTACATATGTATGTAAGTATATATGAGCTTCCCTGGTGGCTTAGATAGTAAAGAATCTGCCTGCAATGTGGGAGACCTGGGTTTGATCCCTGGGTCGGGAAAATCCCCTAGAGAAGGGAATGGCAACCCACTCTAGTACTCTTGCCTGGAGAATCCCATGGAGAGAGGAGCCTGGTAGGCTACAGTCCATGGGGTCGCAAAGAGTTGGACATGACTGAGCGGCTAACCTTTCATCTCATTTTTCTTCATGTGTGTATATATACACATACATATAGATTATATATATATATACATACATACATACACATACACCAAGCTACACATTACTCAGTTTGTAAAGGAATTACTGGATTACTTTAAATTTCTTAAGGACACCTTACCTGTTTCTGTATTCCTCTTCCTTTAATTCTGAACTCTATTGCTAAAGAGACTATTCTTCCTTTACTCTTGCTAACACTTCAGTGCCCTTACTAGATACTAAGACAAGAGGGAAAGTCCAGCCTTAACATGAACAAGATGAATAACCCCAAAGCCAGTCATATTAATCTGCACCGCTGGGTCTTTCTTTCAGATCTAACCCTTATTGAACATACTATTGCCCTCGCAGTAAACGCTATCTGGTGGAGAAATAAAGAAAGTGCTGTAGAGCCCTCAGCAGGGTGTGAATGAATCGCGTTTTTGAAAACGCTAGCACTGACACTCTTAAGAGTGGTCAGTTCAGTTCAGTTCAGTCGCTCAGTCGTGTCCGACTCTTTGCGACCCCATGAATTGCAGCACGCCAGGCCTCTCTGTCCATCACCAACTCCCGGAGTCTACCCAAACCCATGTCCATCCAGTCAGTGATGCCATCCAACCATCTCATCCTCTGTCGTCCCCTTCTCCTCCCGCCCTCAATCCTACCCAGCATTAGGGTCTTTTCCAATGAGTCAACCTTTTGCATGAGGTGGCCAAAGTATTGGAGTTTCAGCTTCAACATCAGACCTTCCAATGAACACCCAGGATTGATCTTTTTTAGGATGGATTGATTGGATCTCCTTGCAGTCCAAGGGACTCTCAAGAGTCTTCGCCAACACCACAGTTCAAAAGCATCAATTCTGTGGCGCTCAGCTTTCTTCACCGTCCAACTCTCACATCCATACATGACCACTGGAAAAACCATAGCCTTGACTAGACGGACTTTTGTTGGCAAAGTAATGTCTCTGCTTTTAAATATGCTATCTAGGTTGGCCATAACCTTCCTTCCAAGGAGTAAGCGTCTTTTAATTTCATGGCTGCAATCACCATCAGCAGTGATTCTGGAGCCCAAAAAATAAAGTCTGACACTGTTTCCACTGTTTCTCCATCTATTTCCCATGAAGTGATGGGACCAGATGCCATGATCTTAGTTTTCTGAACGTTGAGCTCTAAGCCAACTTTTTCACTCTCCTCTTTCACCTTCATCAAGAGGCTCTTTAGTTCTTCTTCACTTTCTGCCATAAGGGTGGTGTCATCCGCATATCTGAGGTTATTGATATTTCTCCCGGCAATCTTGATTCCAGCTTGTGTTTCTTCCACCCCAGCGTTTCTCATGATGTACTCTGCATATAAGTTAAATAAGCAGGGTGACAATATACAGCCTTGACGGACTCCTTTTCCTATTTGGAACCAGTCTGTTGTTCCATGTCCAGTTCTAACTGTGGCTTCCTGACCTGCATATAGGTTTCTCAAGAGACAGGTCAGATGGTCTGGTATTCCCATCTCTTTCAGAATTTTCCACAGTTTCTTGTGATCCACACAGTCAAAGGCTTTGGCATAGTCAATAAAGCAGAAATAGATGTTTTTCTGGAACTCTCTTGCTTTTTCGATGATCCAGTGGATATTGGCAATTTGATCTCTGGTTCCTCTGCCTTTTCTAAAACCAGCTTGAACATTTGGAAGTTCACGGTTCACGTATTGCTGAAGCCTGGCTTGGAGAATTTTGAGCATTACTTTACTAGCATGTGAGATGAGTGCAATTGTGCGGTAGTCGGAGTATTCTTTGGCATTGCCTTTCTTTGGGATTGGAACGAAGACTGACCTCTTCCAGTCCTGTGGCCACTGCTGAGTTTTCCAAATTTGCTGGCATATCGAGTGCAGCACTTTCACAGCATCACCTTTGAGGATTTGAAATAGCTCAACTGGAATTCCATCACCTCCACTAGCTTTGTTCGTAGTGATGCTTTCTAAGGCCCACTTGACTTCACATTCCAGGATGTCTGGCTCTAGGTGAGTGATCACACCATCGTGATTATCTGGGTCGTGAAGATCTTTTTTGTACAGTTCTTCTGTGTATTCTTGCCACCTCTTCTTAGTATCTTCTGCTTCTGTTAGGTCCATACCATTTCTGTCCTTTATCGACCCCATCTTTGCATGAAATGTTCCCTTGGTATCTCTAATTTTCTTGAAGAGATCTCTAGTCTTTCCCAATCTGTTGTTTTCCTCTATTTCTTTGCACTGATCGCTGAGGAAGGCTTTCTTATCTCTCCTTGCTATTCTTTGGAACTCTGCATTCAGATGGGAATATCTTTCCTTTTCTCCTTTGCTTTTCGCTTCTCTTCCCAGCTATCTGTAAGGCCTCCTCAGACAGCCATTTTGCTTTTTTGCATTTCTTTTCCATGGGGATTTTCTTGATCCCTGTCTCCTGTACAATGTCACGAACCTCTGTCCATAGTTCATCAGGCACTCTGTCTATCAGGTCTAGACCCTTAAATCTATTTGTCACTTCCACTGTATACTCATAAGGGATTTGATCTAGGTCATACCTGAATGGTCTAGTGGTTTTCCCTACTTTCTTCAATTTAAGTCTGAATTTGGCAATAAGCAGTTCATGATCCGAGCCACAGTCTGCTCCCGGTCTTGTTTTTGCTGACTGTATAGAGCTTCTCCATCTTTGGCTGCAAAGAATATAATCAATCTGATTTCGGTGTTGACCATCTGTCCATAGTTCATCAGGCACTCTGTCTATCAGGTCTAGTCCCTTAAATCTATTTGTCACTTCCACTGTATACTCATAAGGGATTTGATCTAGGTCGTACCTGAATAGACTAGTGGTTTTCCCTACTTTCTTCAATTTAAGTCTGAATTGGGCAATAAGCCAAAAAGTGAGCCAGAAAAAGGATAACGCTAAATTCTTGCTTTGGATTTTAGAGCTTAGCTATTTACCCCAAATTTCTGCTTTGATTTTATTTATTATAATTTTCTACCTTCCCCAGAAAATAAGAGATGTCACTGAATGTTTAAGTTCAGTCTGAAATCAAATAGAGAGTGGTCTGGTTTTAAAAAATTGGTTGCTAGTCGCTCAGCGGTATACGACTCTTTGGAACCCCCATGGGCTATAGACCACCGGGCTCCTCTGTCCAGTGAATTCTCTAGGCAAGAATACTGGAGTTAGCAGCCATTCCCTTCTCCAAGGGATCTTCCTGACCCAGGGATCAAACCCTGGTCTCTGGCATTGCAGGCAGATTCTTTACCATCTGAGCCACCAGGGAAGCCCCAAGAACATTGGAATGGGTAGTCGTTCCCTTCTCCAGGGGATCTTCCTGACCTAGGGTTAACTTTTGTCTGTAACTATACTAGCCTATTCTATGTACTAATACAGAGCTATAGATTTTCATAGTTACATTTCATAAATCTAAGATGCGGATATTATCATTAAATATTCATGGGGAACAGTTAAAGTGAACTTCTTGTTATATTCTTTGCAACAAAAGCCCTGTGTATTTACACTTACTTTCAGTTTACCACAAAGTTAGATCATGCTCCCATGCAACGTGCTCACAGGAAAGGAAGAGTTACCTGGTTGACCGCACTGTTTCTGCAGCGATGCCACCTTCCCAGCACCTAGTAGCAGTGACTCTTTTGAGTTGTAAAATTGTGGTTTTTAGTAGTTTATATAAAACACTATAACCCCCACGCATCTCACCTCTACTTCTACACACTACATAATTTTTTAAAATTTCTTGAAGTTTATTACCGCTTGCCAAATACTGACAATTTTCTTATATCGGAATAGCACAAAGCTGTCAGGCATTATACTTACATTTTAGAAAACATTCCTAGATTTTGCTGAATAGTGTTCATAGGATTCTATATTTTTGTTTAGTATTTTACTTTAATAATGTGGTGAACAGCAGAAGAGGCACAAAGAGTGACTTTTCAATCCTCTGATTGTAGGACATTGTAGAAAAGGAAGTATCTTCTTTCAGTAAAATAAATGAAGAAAGATATGGAAATAATAATTAATCCTTGTAATCAGAAGGTTAAAACTTTTAGAATATTAAAAAAAATTCTAAATTCACAAATAGGTGTAGAATGTCTTCAAAACCCAAAGGATGTGCATTCAACAACAGAATTCATTTCCAACCTCCCAGTTATTTTGCTTATTGTTACCACCTACCATAAACATTAACCCTTCATAACCACATGACCTTCCTCCACGTAAAATTCCATTGTTATCTGAAGGATATCAACAACTTGTAAACTTTCTGACTTCTGCATGTAGAATTAGGATAAAATTACTAGCCCTCTTCTATTCCACAAGACTGCTGTAAAGATTGATCTTTTCTTACCCAAACTTGTTGAAATCAATTAAAAGTATCATATTATTTCACCTATTTCACAAGTTTTCCAAACATTTTTAGTAAATCAAGAGTGAGGCAAAGTAAATTGTTAATGAATTTTCTACCCTTGTGATGTTTTTGATATCTATGTTATTGAGAGAATAAAGATTATCCAATTTTCCTGAATTCAAAGTGGTTGATGATAGCACTGTTTCATCCGAATAAGACAACTCTCATTTTTTTGATGATAGAAGATTGCATCAAGAGATTAAATTCAAATCTTCCTCTATCAAAAAAGAAATCAATCCACATTAAAGTTTAGCAATGGCTCATGTTTTTACATTTCAGATGGATCAGTCATAAATATTTAGTCCAATATGAAAACCATTTTCACTCTAAAATACTCTTGCAAAACAGTTTAACTTATTGGTGTATCTATATTAGGGTAAATTGAGTTAATGGAAAATGGTAACTTCACAGCCTTTCATACCTCTGAAACCCTAGAGAAGCTACAAATCTCATCATCAGAGGCTGGTATTGGAAGCTGATATTTGCTTTGCTAGAATGGAACCGTGTGTCCTTTGACTGTAAACAATGCTAAAAATAGCTCCTGAAAGGTATCATTTTGTGTGATAATATTTCACCAAAAGAGAAGAAAAAAATATTCTTTAATCCTGAACAAAACCTCTTCAAAGTTTATGTTCTCAATAAACCTTTCACTGAGAACTGAAAATATAACTTAGTAATGCAATAAATGCCCTAACAAATATATCAGATTTTTCACTTAATGCTTTTTACAGGCTTAAACCAAATGGACTAAAAGGAAATCACCTTTTACAGTCCGATTCCTACAGGAAGAATGCCTTGCTGTTATGCTTTTTAAAGAGGGCATGGTGAATTTATATCAACTTTGGCAAATCTTGGAGGCATGATAAAAGGAAGAAAAATATCAGTGCAGTTAACATTCCACAGAACTCTTTCTTCACATGTTTATTTCCTTAGAGACTGGACATGATCCAAGATAACAAGAAAAATGTAAAAAGGAAAGTTTTTTTTTAAGGCAAACATACAGTTTAGCAATCCTGTGCTGATATAGAAGAGATAATGTTTCCCTACCCCTTAAAAAAAAAAAAAGGAATTGTTGCCTTGTAGTTAAAGATATTAAATGGTTAGGATTGGAGAAAATCACCAAAACCAGTTAAATTCATGTGAAAGAATATTCAGTTAGGTCAGAGCTTATGGGTTATTAAAGTCTGGTTCCAGGCAAATGTAAAATTTTTTTTCTGGAGACTCTTGGTTTCTTTATCTTATGACATTGCATCTGGAATTTGAAAATATGATTTCATTATGATGTAAAGAAGTGGTGGCCTATGTGTTTATATCTAAAACAAGACTTGGATTAAGACTGACGAGTTGGGTGTCCTCTACGAGGGCCTGATGATCTTTAGGAAGAAAAGTCAAATAGCTTTTAATGCTTATTGCTCCTACAAGAAGCCTCCTATCTTTCCTGCAAAGAGTGTCCTGTTGCCGCACAATGAACCAGCTACCTGTTGAACTATCTAATCCATCCTTGTTTGACACAAAAGACATGGCCAGCCAGCAACTGACACTCTTGTTCTAGATACTATGGGAGGGACTTTCCTGGTGTTCCAGTGGTTAAGAATCTGCCGTGCAATGCATGGGAGGTGAGTTCGATCCCTGGTCACGGAACTAAGATCTCATATGCTGTGGAACTACTGAATCCAAGCTCTGGAACCTGGCCGAGCCTGTGGGCTCTGGAACCTCAGTGCCACAACTAGACAGTCCACATGCCAAAATGAAAGATCGCACATGATGCAACTAAGACCCAATGCAGCCAGATAAATAAATAAATGTTAAAAAAAAATACTACGGGAAGGTACACAAAGGAGACAAAGCATTTATTGAAGATTCACTATGTGCTAGAGACTTTTCATATACAATCTCCCTTATTCAGCATTCCTAGCTATGAGATGATCACTATTATCTCTTCTTATAGGTGAGGGAACTGAGGCTCAGAGGGGAGGAGCCCACAGCCAGGGTCACACAGCAAGTGGGGGTAAAACATGTTACATGCCTCGAATGCAGAAGCTCTCTTCTCTATATCACCCTTCTAGAGTCTCTATTTATATCTTTCCCCCCTCATTATAAAAGTAAGACACATCACTCTAGAGAATTTACAAAATCTTGAAACATATAAAAGAAAATAAAACATCTCATATGTCTATAAATGAGATAATGATTTTTTAAAAAATCAATTCAATGTTTACTACTGTGTGTATAGGTCTGAGCAAATACACCATTCTACTTCTTTGCAATTTTTATCACTGCATGGCCTTCCCTGGTGGCTCAGTGGTAAAGAATCTGCCTGCCAATGCAGGAGACTCAGGTTCAATCCCTAGGTTAGGGAGATCACCTGGTGAAGTACTGCTGCCAGTATTCTTGGCCTGGAAAATCCCATGGACAGAAGAGCTTGGCGGGCTAAGTCAATGGGGTAGCAAAAGAGTCAGACATGACTTAACAATTAAATGATGACAATCACAAAAAAATCCCTGCATACATTTTTTCACATAAAATTTCCTTTTAAAGTCCAAATTTAAAAAACCCTCTTTAAATTCCTGAAAGTCAAACTTAAGTCCATACTGAGGTCACGTTAGTTTCTGGGTGTCAGGCATCCAGGAAGAGCTTCACTGGGTAGTTCTGGTTCCAGGTCTCTCACAAGGTTGCAGCCAAGATGACGTTTAGGTCTACAGTCCTTGGAGGCTCTACTGGGCCTGGTAAACCCACTCCAGGTGGCTCAGGTACATGGTTGTTGGCAGGAGGCCTTAGTTCCTCACCATGTTGGCCACTCCCACATGGGAGGAATTGTTCACATGACATGGTGGCTGACTTCCCCAGAGTCGGTGAACACAGAGAGAGGGGAGCAGTCAGAGGCAAGAGGGCAGCCTCAGCCCGTCATTTCTGCCATATGCTACTGGTCACAAGACCAATCCTAGTACAGAGTGAGAGGGACCACCCAAGGGTGTGAAGACCAGAAGACAGGATCACTGGAGGGCCATCTTGGAGACTGCTACTCCATACTGATGACTACAGAAGAGATCTAGTGTCTTTTTAACTGTGGCAAAGCAAAAGCAGTGCGATTTTATTTTCTTGAGCTCCAAAATCACTGTGGATGGTGACTGCAGCTATGATATTAAAAGATGCTTGCTCCTCAGAAGGAAAGCTATGAAAACCTAGACAACATATTAAAAAGCAAAGACATCACTTTGCTGACAAAATTCATGTAGTCAAAGCTATGTTTTTTCCAGTAGTCATATACAGAGGTGAGAGTTGGACCATAAAGAAGGCTGAGCCCTGAAGAATTGATGCTTTCAAACTGTGGTGTTGGAGATGATTCTCAAGAGGCCCTTGGACTGCAAGGAGATCAAACCAGTCAATCTTAAAGGAAATCAACTCTGAATATTCACTGGAAGGACTGATGCTGAAGCTGAAGTGCCAATACTTTGGGCATCTGATGTGAAGAACCTGACTCATTGGAAAAGACCCTGATGCTGGGAAAGATTGAGGGCAAAGAGAGAAGGGGGCGGCAGAGGATGAGATGATTGGATGGCATCACCAACTCAATGGATAGGAACTTGAACAAACTCAGGGAGATAGAGAAGGACAGGAAACCCTGGTGTGCTTCAGTACATGGGGTTGCAAAGAGTCAGATATGACTTAGCGACTGACCAACAACAATGACAAAACATATGTAACCTAAAATTTGTTATTTTCAAGTGTATAATTCAGTGACATTAACTGCATTCACAATATTGTTCAACCATCACCAGTGTCTACTTCAAAACCTTTTCATCACCCCAAATAGGAAATCTATATCAACTTAGCAATACTTTTATTAAAATAATGTGACAATAATACAATGTGACAGTTTTTGAAAAGTAGAAAAACAATTACCTCAAATTCTGCTACTCTAACACAACTACTTTTATTTTGTATATTACATTTCAGTCACAGTTCACAGACATAATTTTCAAGTTAATATATTAATATATATACAACTTTTTATTCTGCTTTTTCCCAGAAAACATTTGAAGCATTCCCTATGTTTTCAAAGTTCTCATAACACCATCCTAATGTTGTTGTGTAATATTCCACTGGGTTGGGACCTCCCCAGTGGTCCGGTGGTTAAGAACCCACCCTGCAAAGCAGGGGATGTGGATTCCATCCCTGGTTGTGGAAGTAAGATCCCACATGCTGCAGAGCAACAAAGCCCACACACCACAACTACTGAGCCCTCATTCTCTGAAGCCATGTGCCACAACTAGAGAGTCCATGCACTGCAATGAAAGGTCCTACATGTCGCAACTAAGATCCAAAGCAACACCCCAAAAAAGTCTCAAAAAATATTAAAAAATATTCCATTGAGTTCATGAGTCATATATATTAAATATTTCCTCATTCCCTTAATCTTGGTTAAGTCTGTACTTTTAAAAATTTAAAAGTACAACACAGTAATGAGATTCTTTGGGCAACTAGGTTTTTACTCCATCATTTATTTTCTTGGGAGAAGCACTGAAGAGTTAGATTCAGTTCAGTTCAGTTGCTCAGTCATGTCCGACTCTTTGCGACCCCATGGACCACAGCACTCCAGGCCTCCCTGTCCATCACCAACTGCCGGAGTCTACCCAAACTCATGTGCATCGAGTCAGTGATGCCATCCAACCATCTCATCCTCTGTCGTCCCCTTCTCCTCCTGCCCTCAATCTTTCCCAGCATCAGGATCTTTTCCAATGAGTCAGCTCTTCGCATCAGGTGGCCAACGTATTAGAGTTTCAGCTTCAACATCAGTCCTTCCAATGAACACCCAGGACTGATCTCCTTTAGGATGGACTGGTTGGATCTCCTTGCAGTCCAAGGGATTCTCAAGAGCCTTCTCCAACACTACAGTTCAAAAGCATCAATTCTTCTGTGCTCAGCTTTATTTATAGTCCAACTCTCACATCCATACATGACTACTGGAAAAACCATAGCCTTGACTAGATGGACCTTTGTTGGCAAAATAATGTCTCTGCTTTTTAATATGCCGTCTAGGTTGGTCATAACTTTCCTTCCAAGGAGTATGCGTCTTTTAATTTCATGGATGCAGTCACCATCTGCAGTGATTTTGGAGTTCCCCAAACGAGTCAGATTACTAGGTCATAAACTTGATTCCCCAGGCGTCCTATTGGATGTCACATCTCAGCTGTGGAGAAGAAAATGACAACCCACTCCAGTATCTTTGCCAGGAGAATTCCATGCACAGGGGAGCCTGGCGGGCTACAGTTCCTGGGGTAGCAAAGAGTAGGACATGACTGAGTGACTAACATTCACTCACTCTCAACTGTAACCTACAAAGCCTTTCCTCACCTGGCCTCTGCCTCCAGTCTCTAATCCCATCTCCTTTCATTCTCCTTACACTTACTACACTCTTACCACCTTCATTCTTAAGCACATATTTCTTGAGTGCCCACTATGTGATGGGCTACGTCATAGGTACAAAGGATATAGAAACAAAATAGTCAAAATTTCAGCTTTCATACAGCTTACAACTGGCCAATGCTATTTCAAAAAAAAAAAAAAATCATACTGCCATGTTTAATTGTCTTCATGTACTCATCACTCTCTGAGATTACTTGGTTCACTTTATTACTTGTTTATTGTCCTATGAAAACAAGATCCTCATCTGTCCAGAAAGTTTAGATGATGCTAAGCCATATTTCTTGAATGTGCCATAAATGAATGTGTTTACAGCTTTTAACATGTTTCCATAACGTTTTCTACATTGTTTACCAGTTTCCAGTGCCATCAGCAGTAAATAAATGGGTCCATTTCTCTACACCAGCATTGGAATTTAAGAAGGGCTTCTCATTGCCGTGGCTTCTCTTGTTGCTGAGCATGGGCTCTTGGGTGCTCAGGCTTTAGTAGTTGTGGCTCATGGGCTTAGTTGCTCCTTGGTAGGTGGAATCTTCCTGGAGCAGTGATTGAACTCATGTCTCCTGCATTGGCAGGCAGACTCTTAACCACTGGACCACGAGGGAAGTCCTGTCTTAATGTCTTGATTTCCTTCTATCTACCAGGCTCTGGGCTTCCCTGGTGGCTCAGACGATAAAGAATCTGCCTGCAATGCAGAAGACTCAGGTTCAATCCCCAGGTCAGGAAGATCCCCTGGAGAAGGGAATGACAGCCCACTCCAGTATTCTTGCCTGGAGAATCCCATGGACATAGGAGCCTGGAGAGCTACAGTCCATGATGTCCCAAAGATTCGGACACCACTGAGTGACTACCACATACATACATACACCAGGACCTAGGGTGCTGACCTCAAGTTCAGATTCATCAAGACAACAAAGCAAAAGCCTTTCTTCTACTCTGCCATCCTCATCCCTCCTTTTCTCTTCCCAACCCTCCTGTTCAAATGGTCCCCAAACAGAGTGACTCACCCACATGTGAACCAGGGCCTTCAGAGCTATAGCACATCAAACTGACATGCACTGAAATGTTGAGTAACTGCTTCGCGTGTTTGGAGAGGGATTACTGTTAACTACTTACATGTCCAGGACTGATGCTGAACTTAGTCTAGAGAAAACATTTCTTGCCATGTTTGTTTTTGTTTTGTGGTTCAAGGCCTGGAAAATAATTTATCCTACTCCATGATATGATGTATGCTATAAATACAAGAACCATCAGAGGAGAGATTTTTTTAATTTTTAGAAAGATCATTTTATATATTTTCATAAAAACACAGCATTTCCCCTTACATTAGAACACACAATTTAGAGAGTGATTTTTAGCAATGAACCTGCAGGGTGCATTCCAATTGCAGAGGAGTTAAGAACTGGTCCCTTACATTCTTCTCCTAGTTCTAAGCCCTTGCCTTTGACCTTTCATTTTTGGTCTCTATACCTGTATGAATCTGCACACGATTACATCACTGTTATCAAATAGACTAAAAGAGCTTCTGGAGTTTGCAAACAGCTGTTCTCAGCACAGAAGTAGTTACTACATTAGTGAGACTTCAGTCCAATGATTTCCCTGCCGGTAACTCCCATGTCCATTAACAGGAGGTCACCCAGTCTTAAAATGGCAGGCAACAGGCTTTGTGCATGAGAGCCCAGTCTTAAAGCCCACAACTGACATAAACACACTACCATGTATAAAATAAGGACTTCCCTGTAGCTCAAATGGTAAAGAATCTGCCTGCAATGCAGGAGACCAGGGTTCGATCCCTGGGTTGGGAAAATCCTCTGGAGAAGGGAATGGCAACCCACTCCAGTATTCTTGCCTGGAGAATTCCATGGACAGAGAAGCCTGGTGAGCTACAGTTTGTGCAGTTGCAAAGAGTCAGACACGACTGAGCGACTAACACACACACACAGGTATAAAATAAATAGCTAGTGGGAAGCTGCTGTATAACACAGGGAGCTCAGCGCGGTGCCCTGTGATGACCTTGATGTGGGGGATGGGAGTAGGAGGGAGGCTCAAGAGGGAAGGGATATATGTGTACTCATAGCTGATTGGAATTGTTGTATAGCAGAAACTAACACAACATTGTAAAGCAAGTATACTCCAATTAAAAACACAAAATCCATTAGTAACAAGAAATTGACAAGAAATTCATGATCCCTTCCTATTTTGTTCCCTTGTGCCCTGTGGTGTGGAGGTGCCTAGGCTTTTCCAAGAGGCTGATCTCTTAAAGAATAATGTGGCTCTCGCCCTCTCATAGTGTGAGGACGTTGTGGATCTGGGGGCGCAAGTGCTATAAAGAGTGGGTTGATGGTGAGCACAGAATAGGCTGAGGCTGTCTTTATTGAAAGTGAGCACAGCCTTTGGGCTGCGCATTTCTTTCTTCTTGCCTTTAATGCTACACTCAACTCTTTATAGAAAATGGTTTATAATGGAAAGATGCTATTCCATACCCACTTGGGCTTAGAGATCCCCTGCAAACTGGCATAACTGCTTAGCTGTTTATTTTCTTGAGCTCTAATTCTATCTTTACAGCTGAAATAAGAGAACGATAAATGGAGAGAATTTTAAAAACTACACACTGATTATCATCGGGGTGGGGGGTGTCCAGGTACTTAGAACTGCCAGGTATATGGAGCAAAGGGTGGTTTTAGTCATGTCTCCAACATGAGGCAGAAGTCAGAGCCATGGCACAAACCATAAAAAAAAAAAAACAACTCTTCTGTGTCTTAAAATCAACAATATCAGCATATTCCAAAAAACTGAGCCATGCATTTGCAGATCATGTGTAAACATATGGAAGCATTTAAAAATAATTACTTGGGAACTTGTGAGAAAATCTTAAAAGAATATTGAGGTTACTTTAGAGTGGATGGAACAAACATAGGCTTTCTTGGTAGTCAGTGTAAATAACTGTTGCATATATATATATATATATGAAAGAAAGTGAATGTGTTAGTAGCTCAGTTGTGTCCAACTCTTTGTGACCCATGGACTGTAGCCTGCCAGGTTCCTCTGTCCATGGAATTCTCCAGGCAAGAATAATGGAGTGGGTTGTCATTCCATTTTCCAGGGGATCTTCCTGACCCAGGGATTGAACCTGTGTCTCCTGTATTGCAGGCAGATTCTTTACTGTCTGAGCCACCAGGAGAGCCCTGTATATAATGGTGGGGGGCATTCCAATTCAGGAAATATGTTAACTTGCACCAAGCTGCTATGCAGCTTGGCACATTTTAACACATTCCCAAGTTTTATTTCTACATTTAGGAAAAACCAGATCTAGAGGTGACAGAGATGAGATGGTGAAATGGCCAGTGCTCCCCAAATCAGGGCTGTCCAAATGCCATGCTTTGAAATTCCATTCTGGATACCCAGGAGAGATATGTTCAATATTCAACAAAATCGAAGAATTTGAAAACTGAAAAATTCTCAGATGTTCTCAGAGAGAGAAAATCCTGGGGCAGAGTCAGAGGATTTGGATTTAAGCCTACAGCTATATGAGAAAGAAAGAAGTGAGAGAATAAAAGCTTGGACAGCAGGTTTTCAGCAGCAAAATCTAATCCCCCTCACAATATATTCTGGTGAGATATTGATTAGAAACCGATCAAAATGTACGCTCTGTTCTGCACCATCCAATTTGGTAGCCACAAATCACAGATGACTATCAAATTAAAGTTAATTAAAATTAAATAAGATAATGATGCCTATTTAAGTTAATTAAAATGAAACAAGATCAAAATTTAGTACCTCCATTGCAATAACCACATTTTAAGTTAATGTCCCAAAATGTCCAGTAGGTACCATATAAGACAGTACAGACAGAAAACATTTCTATCAATGCATAAATACAGATCTTTCCAATATCTGCTGCAGCTTCTAGAAATTTCCAAAATAATAATTAAAAAAAGAATATGTTGTTTATACAGCAGGTGGATTTTATTCTCTAGATGAAGGTAGAGACTGGATTGAGAAAATCAGTGAATACAGATACAAAGAAGAAGGCTATGTGAGGGATTACTCCAAAGATGTGGTGGCTGGTAAGAGAAGAAGCCTAAAATCATGATGGATGGAAGATGTCCCTGTGGAAACATTTTTCACTTCCTTGGGAAGAAGAGACATCAGAATTCTTTCAGCATCACAACTTAAAAGTAAGGAATGTGAGGTAGCTGAATTCTAAGAAAGGAGAGTAAAGCCTGATTTGACCACTGGATAAAATTAGAACTGTGGGTACAATTTTAACCTTCAGTCAAGGGTGACCAGAAATGAGAGGTACATGGAAAAATCCCATTTGTCTTCATCTTTATAAAAATAATATATATTTAGTTCCATTTGGAGACAAAAGCATGGAACCTGGTCTAATTTAAGTAGCCTCCAAGGTAGCTGAGCCAATATATAAAAAATGTTGGCATCCAGGGACTTCCCTGGTGGTCTGGTGGTTAAGAATCTGCCCTGTAATGCAAGGGATGTGGGTTTGGTCCCTGATCAGGGAACTAAGATCCCACACGCCATGGGGCAACTAAGCCCGAGTGTGCCACAGCCAGAGTCCAGGCAACAAAAGACCCTGCATCATGCACGGAAGATCCTGTGTGGCCTAACTAGTGAGGTGAAGTGAAGGGAAAGTCGCTCAGTCGTGTCCAACTCTCTGTGACCCCATGGACTGTACAGTCCATGGAATCCTCCAGGCCAGAATACTGGAGTGGGTAGCCTTTCCCTTCTCCAGGGGATTTTCCCAACCCAGGGATCGAACCCAGGTCTCTCGCATTGCAGGTGGATTCTTTACCAGCTGAGCCACGAGGGAAGCCCAAGAATACTGGAGTGGGTAGCCTATGCTGTCTCCAGTGGATCCTCCCAATCCAGGAATCGAAGTGGGGTCTCCTGCACTGCAGGTGGATTCTTTACCAACTGAGCTATGAGGGAAGTTCTGTGGTCTAACTGAGATACAACCAAATAAACAAACATTAAAAAGAAAATCTTGGCCATTCAAGTAGATGCCCAAAGTGGCAGAGAGGTGCAGCCAATCAGACCATGGAGCAACACTGACATCTCTACTTGAGATATCGTACTTGTTTTGCTAAAGGTTGAAAAAAAAAATCAGTTGCTTATCTCACATATTTTACAGAGATAAGTAGCTGGCTTCTAACTTTTTTTTTTTCCTCCCAGAACATGCTGCCCCCTAGAGGCCACAAGAATATACACATATGTAAAGATAATGCACTGGCTTCCCTGGTGGCTCAGAAAGTAAAGACTCTGCCTGCAAAGCAGGTGACCCGGGTTCGATCCCTGGGTTGGGAAGATTTTCCTTGAGGAGGGCATGGCAACCCACTCCAGTATTCACGCCTGGAGAATCCCATGGACAGAGGAGCCTGGTCAGTCCATGGGGTCACAAAGAGATAGACACGACCAAACAATTAATACTTTCACTTCCAAATTTTTCAAAGATAATGCATAAATAAAGGTCAGTTCTATCCAAATTAATAGGATCAGCAGTAACATATACTGAAAAAGAAGGGAGGTGGTTGACTACATCTATTGTCCAAAAGGCTTTAGGATAAAGATGAGAAGCAACCAACATTTTTTATAAACCTCAAATAAACCTTAGAGCTTCATGCTGCAGCTCCAGTATTTTGGCCATCTGATGCGAATGGAAAACTCATTGTAAAAGCCCCTGATTCTGGGAAAGATTAAGGGCAGAAGGAAAAGAGGGCATCAGAGGATGAGATCACTGATGTAATGGACATGAGGGGGTCGCAAAGAGTTGGATACGACTGGGCAATTGAACAACAACAATAAACCTTACCTCTTCAGCTGACATAAATATGAGAAATCATAAATAGCACTGTAGTCCTATAATGGCATTTTCCTGGAGAAATTTAAAAGCATGTCAACATTCATGTTTCCTCTGTTTCAACTAGGGAGGGGAGAGTATGAAGTAAGAGGAAGAAAAATGATTGGTGTGGTATGACCATTTTAATTAACATCTCCAAAGTATATCTAGTTTTGATATGAAACTTACTATATTAAAACAAGGCCCCGAGATGGGGAATTAAAGCCAATGAATTTAAGGAGTGTACGTGATTTTATCCCTGCTAAGAGTTTAATTTTAAACCTTGGCTGCAGTAAAGTGGTCAAAATCTGGCCTAAGAAATGAGTACTCTTCCTCTTGACTTCAAATCAATTCTTCCCCAACGATCATGCCATAAACACACACACACACACACACACACACACACACACACACACACAGCTGGTATGTTTATTGGTTTATTCACTAAAGGATTTAGCTGGACAAACATCACAAAGATGATGGCTGATTTAATTGAATTTATGATCAAATGTTTTCCATTGCAGGAAGAGTGGGAAATCACTTATGGGGAGATTTGAATAATTTAAGGGAAGTTCTCTATTTGGCACTATGTTTGTATATCAAGTCTTGAGGGATTAAATTCAGCTGAGGACCAGCAGAGAATCCACATACAGATACACAAAGATATGCTGGCTAATAATGCAGTGAGGGCCAGAATATCGATCCCTTTGTGTTAATATTTCTATTCATATATATCTAATTTATAGTCAGGGTAAGTAATAACAAACACACACATACATACTCACTGAGACTTTCATTTTAAATCACCACTGGATTTTTCTGATATTCCCAAAATGTGGAAATGATCTAAAAATGCTCTTTCAGATAAGACAAAAAATAATTGACCTGCAGATTGTATATATGTGTGTTTAAGGCTTTTTTGTGTATCTTTATTGTTTTTGTGAAAGACAAAATAAAATCTGTTGTTAAAGTCACTCCCATGACGGATACAACAAATAACATGGGACTTGTGCCTTGGGGTATGGACTTGGCTCAGTGTCTGAAAGAAAAAGGCAGTTTCCTTTGGTGTCCCCTACCCATTTGATTGTCAGTGATGACAGGTGAACCAAACTAAAGCCATGCTCCCAGCCTTTATTCTTTGTGTTTCTAAACATAAGTCTTCCCCATTTAGGAGCTGCAGTCAATAAGAATAATTACTTTGAGTCTCACAAATGAAACCTTCAGGTCAAGTGGACACCCAGGTTCTATATAACTGGTTCAGGCTTACCCATCAGCTTATGTACAGAGTTCACGTACATGTACGGAAGAGGTCTAAAAGATGCTTTGAACTTGGTAACAGTGCTTGTCTATGGGGCTTCTTTCAATTTAATTAGGAACACTGTCTAATAAGATGAGTTTCAAGACTTAGGGTAAATCACAGTTTTCCATGAATTATGTACAATGCTATTTGCTAACATATCACTCTTAGGAAGGAACTGCTGGGGAAGAGGACTCTTGTTCCTACATAAGAAGTATTTTTAAAAAATTATCTGGTGTCCAAGAAATTCAGCATATAGATCTAGAAAGGCAGAGGGAATATTCCAGATATCTGAGGACCCTTTATAGCAGTGGTACTCATTTTCAAGGACAATTACTTATCTTGAAATGAATGAAACACTCGGACTGGCAGGAGAGGGCAGGCCATGCTGAAAAACAGAAGTGGGGCGGAGGTGGAATGTAATCCTGCCAAGGGTCTTAAGGACCGAAAATCTGGGGCTCAGACTGGCTGGTGAGCTTCCTGAATGCTACATGGGTCAGAAGTAGACCTAAGACTGAAACTTGGCCCCTACCATTCCAAAGCTTATGTGGCTTTCAAGTGCTTTCTGGCCATTTGCACCAATAATGAGCTTTCATGGGCATCTTTCCTCTTTTCTGTTCTTTTTTGATTTGTATCAACAATATTTATTGACTGTATTTTTACAGGATCAGTAGGACCACTGGCTGCTGAGCAGATGTCAGATGTACTTGTCAACATGAACAGTCTATTAACAGTCTCTTCACAATGAGGGGAAGTTGAGCCCCAGTTTTATAGAAGTCTCCCCAAAGGATGAGGGGGGCCCCTTGTCCTCACAAATGATTGAGTCCCTTGTCCAATTCTAATTTTCATGAAAATCAACCAAGGTCAAGTGTGAAGTGAGTGACAGTGGATACAAGAGATGACACTGTTGTTCAAATAATCTTTTCCAGTGACAACTTACACTCATATTAATTTTGAGGCTGACGATTCACTAAATTCATAAATATTTGCTTAATCAAAAGCAAAATGAAAAAATTAGTGCTGAGGAAAGGGATCTCAAAGCCAGCGATTTTTAATAAGTGAAGAGCAATAAAATTTTCTACATTTCTGTTCACGCTTAAAAATGTTGCACTTTTTTTTCTTTCAACACCAAGGTAGTTTTATTCCAAAAAGTAAAACTGATTTAACATTTTGAAAATGTATCAATGTAATTTTCCAATTTAATAGAAAAAGTTTTTTTTAGGCTTTTTAATTTATTTTTATTTTTTTATTGAAGGATAATTGCTTTACAGAATTTTGTTGTTTTCTGTCAAACCTCAACATGAATCAGCCATAGGTATACATATACCTCCTCCCTTTTGAAGCTCTCTCCCATCTGCCTCCCCATCCCACCCTTCTAGGTTGATACAGAGCCCCTGTTTGAGTTTCCTGAGCCATACAGCAAATTCCCACTGGCTGTCTATTTATGGTAATGTAAGTTTCCATGTTACTCTTTCCATACATCTCACCCTCTCCTCCCCTCTCCCCATGTCCATAAGTCTATTCCCTATGTCTGTTTCTCCATTGCTGCCCTGTAAGTAAATTCTTCAGTACCATTTTTCTGGATTCCGTATATATGCATTAGAATACTATATTTATCTGTCTCTTTCTGACTAACTTCAGATGTGGTAATTTACAATGTTCTGAAGTTAAAGAATTAACATATGTCCCCCCAGGGGCCCATGAGAGGTTTATTTAGTAGGTGGAGCTCCTCTCAATAGCATCTCATATGTCGATAAGGGGAAGTTGAGCCTTTCTGCATTTTCTGAGCAGAGTTGAGGGAGTTCAAGGAGGCCGGGAAAACAGCAAAGAGGTGAATTCTTCAGGGAGTTCAAAAAAGGGTAGAGAGCTGTGTGTCTAATCCCTAGCAGATCCCAACAGAAAAGAGCGAGAGAGAACAGGAGAAGGAAAAAGAAATGCAGACATCTGAAGTAGGCAGAGCGCTCAGGGAGGAAGAGCATGGTCCCAGAAGGAGGGGTGGCAGGTCTTCTGGGTGTTCCTGATACTTCCACCACTCCCTCTGCAGGTTTATCACACTTATTGGGTCCTCCAGAGATATTATCTTCTCAATGTTAGCCACTCAGTCATATCTGACTCTTTGTGATCCCATGGACTGTAGCCCACCAGGATCATCTGTCCACGGAGCCCTCCAGGCAAGAATACTGAAGTGGGTTGCCATTCCCTTCTCCAGGGAATCTTCCTGACCCAGGGATCGAACCTGGGTCTCCTGCATTGCAGGCAGATTCTTTACCATCTGCTCACTGGGGAGGCCCAGAGTTTTTACAAACAAAAGACAGAGGTGAGAAGCAAACACAGCAAGCAAGATCCTCAGGCACTTGAGTGTAAAATGCAAGGACTCTTGAGCAGAGAATTTCCAAGCATCAGACACCCACACTTGAATTACATTGGTGGGCACCCAAAATAAATGGATAGTTTACATGCTGGTCCACAGCTGTGTTGCCCAGTTTGGTAGCTACCAGTGCTGGCTATTTACATTTAAAGTACAGTAAGTTTCCTACATTCAAACCTTCACACTGCAAACATTCAAAGACATGAACGTGCCCTGTATGCCAGCTGCTGTACTGTACTATTGAACTTTTCAAGGTACCATATACTGTAAGATTAAAAATGCTCTCTTTATGTTTTACGTTTGTCTTTTATGTATTATTTGTGTGAAAAGTATTATAAACCAATTACAGTACAGTACTCATTGTGTTACTTGGGTACTTAGGCTGACTTTGTTGGACTTATAAACAAATAGGACTTACAAACATGCTCTCAGAATGGAACTTGTTTGTATGTAGGGGACTTACGGTAATTAAATTTAAATGAAATTTAAGATTCAGTTCCTAAGCCACATTTCAAGTACTCAGTAGCCACGGTGGGCTAATGGCTATTGTCCTGGGCAGTGCAGATTACAGATTTTCATCAATGGAGAAGGTTCTGCTGGACAGCACTGACCTAGAGGGGAAAGAAATGTCAGGCCAAATTTTTACTTTCTTAGAGATGATGAGCTTTCCTGAGAATAATCTCTTTTATTCTCTTTGCTAGGATGGAAACAGGCTTCTCTTCCTTATACATAATTTTGAGCGGAGATAACGTGAACCAGGCAATATGGAACCATCAGGGTCAGGGGCCTATGCTTGTCACCTGAGTAGCCAGAGATTGGGCAAAACAGGCAGTGTCTGACCGGATGAGGGCTGGGTTTGCCCTCTCCGTTCTGCCTCACCCCGCAACTCACCACTGAATAGGAAACCCCAGTACAACTCATGAAAAGCAGAATGGCCCCAATGATGTCCTCTCACTCATCCATCCCTGAAGCTTGTGAATGTGTTACTTTTCAAGCAAAAGGGACCCATCCTGAGGGTGCAGTTAAGGTCTTAAAATAGAAAGGTTAAGCTGGATTATACAGTTTAGAAGAAGGGACCTTTCTCTTCCTGGAGGCAGAAGAGATGGGACAGAAGGGCAAGAGAGAGAGAGATTTGAAGTGTGAGAAGACTCGTTGCACGGATGCTGGTTTAAAGAAGGAGGTGGCAGGGTGACAAGCAATATACGTGGCCTTCAGGAGCTGGGAGAGGTCCCCAACTGACAACCAGAAAGGAAATGGGACCTCAGTCCAACAACCATAAGGAACTAAATCCTGCGAACTATCTGAATAAGTCTGGAAGCAGATTCTCCCCAAGAGTCTTGAGACAGGGACCAGCTACCAATACCTTGATTTTGGCCTTGTCAGACCCAGATCAAAGAAACCAGCTGAGCCCATCCAGGCTCCTGCCCAAGAGAAGACAATACATTTGTGGTGTTTTACATCAGTAAATCTGTGGTAATTTGCTACAGCAGCCACAGAATACAAATACACCATTTTATATTGTGGAGAAGCAGAGAACCTCCTCAGTTCACACTTCAAGCATCTGCTTTGGGAACAGTTCAAGAAAATCTAATTCTATTGTCCTCCTTTCAGGGAAACGAGCAGCCCAGCTGCTCCTGGAAACTCTTTGCTGTTTCAGAAGTGTGGTTGGGTTTTATCCCTTAGTAAGCTGATGGGAGAAAGAAGGTTTTAGCTGCACCAGAAGTGCGTACTTTTGAATGAAGAGTCCAACACATAATCTGAAAGGATGAAAAACAACGGCTACTGCCAACTCCCAAGCCTGGCACGTACTGCCAATTAGTAAAAGAGAAGATGGATGGTTTCTGCCTATCAGAAGGGAAAAGAAGAACCTGTTCTGAAAGATAGCAAACAGCATGGGGCCTGCCCTCGGCCATCACCAAGGGTTGTTAATGTCAGCGAATTCTTTGCTACACAAAGAAAGACATGGATAAGAAATCTGGCAATGACACGAAATGACAGAAGATAACTTCCTGGGGCAGTGGGAGTTGTGTGGAATGGGCGACAAATCCCACCAGCAGGGTCTCAGTGGGTGGCTGGCAGGCCCTTCATCTCCAGCCCTTGGCTTGTCACCAACCCGCCTTCATGCCAATGGCACATTACCCAGCAGTCGCAGGAGACACCTTTGTTTATGGTGTGGGTGGTCAGCCTGCTGCAAACACTATTCCCTAGGAGAGAGGAAATCAGGTCTGTACTCCATCCCCGCTCTCCCACTGCTGAAAACCTTGACCTGGAATGAATGACCCCAGGCCCCAGAAGAGATCTCCTGACCCAGAGTCATAGTGAGAACAACAATCAAAAAATCAGGCAGTGATAACCCCGCTTGAATACCACGGTTTTCAAAATGACAATATTTCCTAAGATTCACTCTGGGGCATACCATCCAAGTTGTAACTCTCAATAGCATGGATCGACTGTCCTCAGCATGCTTTTTATTTCAAGCTATAAAGTGAAGATGATAATATCTGCCCTGACTACCTTCCAATATTGTTGTAAGAATATGAAGACGGGACAACATATGTGATAGCCAATTCTATATTGCAAAGGGATGTCTGACGGTTTATTACCCATCACAGTCAGGACTATGGATTAGTGAATGTATGTCAGGCTTTTTACCAGGTGTATCTCACATGTTATCAATTTATGCTGTAGCTACTATCAGTGATCAGGGCTAGGCCTTTGACAGATTTGCCAGCTTTTACTTAGACAGCCTTCTCTTCATCCCCCTGGTACCTGCCTCCAACGTGCATCTTTGGACAGACTTTTATGCTGCCTTCTTTGACTCCCACCAGACCCTGGAAGGCATCTCCTACTTGAGGACCTCCTCCTTTTCCCCCTTTAAGAATCTACTCTTTGGTTTTCTCGAAGAATTGCTCTCTGTTCGGTGGCAAGGGGGTTAATAGATCAGATAAACATCACATCTCCATAATGCTTTCAGTAACTGAACTAACGGTTCGTTCTTCTGAAAATAAATCACCCCAGAAACTGCTCTGAACTGTGATTTTTTTTGTAAGCAGGCAGGTGAGATCAGGGGCTTCCAAACAATACCATATGTGGGTGTCCAAGGTCAGGAAAAGAGACCTGCTTGGATTTGACTGTCCAAGTGTTAAAAATCACATTTTTAAGGGTGTGCTGAGGAACTACATCCCTCATAGCCTCCTATGCTGGACTCAAATCCCCAGAGCTGGGCAGCCGACAACTGCAGCTCAGCTCATCCTCTGAGTGAAGAGACAGGAATTCCAAAATGTCTGCTTTACCGTCTGCTTTAGTGCTTGTCACCCTAATGAACCTATCCCTAAAAAGGTGACGGATGATGTAAAGAACAATTTCTTTGAAAATATGGTGAGAAGAAACCTCCAGGCACTAAATATATTAAAACTGTTACTCTGAAGTAAATAGAATTATAACAAAAATGATCAACAATGAGAAAAAAAAAAAAGTGAAACTGGAGAAAGATGATTCAAAGATCTGGCTCAACTCAACTGCTCCTCCTAGTGTCAACAACTGTTCTTACCGTCCTCTAAAATTTCTAAGCAATTGTAGAGAAATTGAAAGCTTGAACTTCCTTTGCAATGCATTATTACTTTAGAAAATTTTAGGTCAACCTCGAACAATAAGACAGAGTAGAAAACAGGGCTTTTCTTTCTTGAGAAGTCACCTACTTATATCTTAATGGAATTCAATAACATATGATAGGAACTATACACTAGAGAACCACCAGTATAAATATACAGAGTGAGATTTATGTTACTCCTCTAAATATTATTTTAAATACATTGTGCTTTATGAACATGGAACACAACTTTCCAGCAAGCCATTGGCACTTTTAAAATATGTTTTGGAAGTTGATCATCAAACTAGATAAAACATTCAAGGAAGGTTTAAGAAGACCAAGCAAGAAAACACTTCTAAAGCTCCTAAATGAGGGTTTGCGACTCTTCTGGTAAATGACAATACATGCAGGTAAATGTTATCGTCTCTGTTTGTGCATTTCCGTAAGGGTATCCTCATTGTAATGTCTCTGAATTTACTGCACATCTTAAAGTGTCGTTTTTGTTTTTTTTTTTTTGAATTCTTAGGAGAAATCTAGTTGGACTTACTAACTAGCAGGCTTATAAGCAGAACTAGAGCTTGGGGGTGGAGGGGGTAGAAAAAGGCTGGCTAACACCTGCTCAATGTCTGTGGACATGCTTTGCTTTATCAGCCATGAAATTTGTTTTCCAAATCTGACTTGGTGGTTTATCCTTAGTTCTCTTTTTGCTACTTTCAAACCTCCAAAATTGTTCAGCTGCTAAAAAGTTCCAAAACAAGCAAATGCATTCCTGGAATCCTACCCTTAACTTTGCTGGATAATATATACTAAGGCTTCTTCTCCAGCCAAAATAATAAAAGATCTTTTAAGTGGGTGGAATTCTTGGTTGATTGCACATGCATGCCAGTGTCAGACAACTATAAATAGAGAGATCTGGAAGAAAAATAGGGGGAGTCTTTATAACTCCAAGGAAATAAAATGGAATGTTTTGAAGGCCATTGGAAAACAGAACATGTATTTATAAAATTGAGATTTGTCTCCCTTTAGTCCAAAATCCCCTTCAAGCAAGAGAGAACCCACATAGATCATAAAATTCCAGCAAGAAGGAATAAAAGGACCTTCTTTTCTATATTAATATGTATTTATTACTCTCGATCCTATAATTAAGACTTCTTCTTTATATTATCCTTTTCAGTCTAGATATCTGCTGAATCTTTTGATATTTTACTCCTATCACTGCATTGTTTCACCAGAATACTCAAAAAATCTTTCAAAGGATAAAACTATGCCATTGGTCACTGGTATAAATGAAATCAGCAGGGAATTGCATGGGAGTTACCTAGGGCAGACTTGATCCCAAAATAAACTGGGTCACTTGTTACAGCTGTTCAAAGAGATGTAAGGCTTCATTTCTCAAGAAATTCTTACTGTCTTAGGCAGGTTAATATATCCACTAGCTTCAACAGCTGTGTTAATACATATTCTTAAAGACATTGTTTCTTAATTTTGAACAGTGACTTACATTTGTCTATTAACCTGCCCATCTTATATTAACCTGTCTAAATTGAATTCAAAGCAGTCCTTGCAAATTAGTTCACTTTATTTTGAACCTATTACCGCTGAACAAGAGACTTTAGCAACTGCTTTGGTTTCGTAACTGTGCTGTTGACGAACAAATTAGTTAGCAGCAAGGGAGAAAGCCAGCATTTGCCTAATCGTCCTTAAACGCCATTCTTCCAAATCCAGACTCCATCCTTAAGTCAGAGATATTGAAATGTCAATGATGGTTACAAGGTCACAAGTCCACCTGGAGGAAGGATCAATAATATAATTCATATCTCTGAATTCTTACTTCTCTGTAAATCACATTGGGTTCAAATTGGTTGGAGGCTACAGTGTCACTTTAAGGGCTCAGTACACGACAGATACCAGAAAATCATATTTTTATAATATTTTTAGTGATGAATTTATTTCTTGGTGTTTTATGAAATAAACCCTTAAGGCAACAACAACAACAACAACAAAAAAAGACCTGTGGGGATTTGAAAATAGCATGGTTCTAAACATATCATGTTTATAATTTTAAAACATTACTTTCAAAGCTCAATTTTAATATTTTCCCTAAAATGCTTTTAAAGTAATCTAAAGGTGGGACTCTATTAAACGACTATGAATTAATTCTAGGTTTTTTAAAAGGCATATGTGACTGCAGAAATAAAGAATGATATTAACTGCAATCCTATCAAATGATTTAAAAGACTTTACATAAAAATATATTTTTCCTTTGTTTTTAGTAGAAAAAATAGAAATCCTATGTTCACAGAAAATGCAAATAAAAAATATTTCTAAAGTGACATCTTAAAGAGAAACGACATTCTTATTTTGTGAAAAATCATATTCTGAGGAATTCTTATTTGCTCTCAAAAGTAAAATCATATTTACTGAATCTAGCGTCTTTTAAGAAAAAATTCGAGATTGAGCACAATGTACAGTTTTCAAAATTTCTAAAGCAGCAATACCAGAGTATTATCCAGCCTAATTTTGTCAGTGAAGTTTATCACTTCTATTGTGACCTGATGCTGAAGCTGAAGCTCCAATACTTTGGCCACCTGATGCAAAGAGCTGCCTCATTGGAAGAAAATCCTTATATGGGAAAGATTGAAGGCTAAAGGAGAAGGGGGCGGCAGAGGATGAAATGATTAGATAGCATCACCGACTCAATGGACATGAGTTTGAGCAAACTCTGGGAAATAGTGAAGGACAGAGGAGCCTAGCTTGCTGTAGCTCATGGGGTTGCAAAGTCAGACACATCTTAGCGACTGGACAACAAGAACTGTGACATGAACAGTACCTCTCAGAGAAAGGAAAGCATCAGGTCTTAGGTGGTCAGAATGAAGCAAAGCAATGCAAAGCTTGAATACTACTTCCATTGTTTTTTTCTTTTTGAAAGACACGAGACAACCTAGTTTCTCCTGAGACAGAGTGATGTAAATAGACAAAAGTATCTTCTCTGAGAGGCGTTCCACTAGTCACTATGAACGGTTGAACAAAAAAAGGCCATTCATCTGGGCATACAGATGGTAGTGCTGAATACAAGTTGCAAAAATGAGAGACTGGAGTGGGTCAGGTGTAAATGCTGCTGGGGTGCCATCCACAGGAGGACAGTGGACCTAACATCACGCAGCATCATCAATTGCCCTCCCCCTCCCCTTCCCTGTCTTTTTCTTCTTTTGACATAGAAGAACTGTATTTATTTTTGAGATGAAACATGTGATAAAATAGCATGTTTATATCATCACATGTAACATATACAATTTTGGAGTCTGAATGAATATGCACTAAAATATTAAAACTGGCTTATTTAGAAGAAGAAAAGGTAATTGAGCATTAAAGAAAATTCTACCTAGATGTACTTTAGTTTACTACAGTAGACAGTATTTTCGAATCATGGTGGCAGCTATCATGGACTGCCTGTATCTAACATTCCTGTTTCTTCCCTACTAACAAAACCCTGCCTTACAGGCAACAAGATGTCAGGGCCAGGGGACAAAGTGGTCCGCCCCTCCCTTTTTACCAATGCCCAGCCAAGGGAGGGTATGCGGTCCACCCCATCAGAGAGACATAGGGGCAAATGTCTTTGGGCATCTCAAGGATATTCCTCCCTGATACGAGCAGGATGGGGAGAAAGTTCCTTTATTGCTGTCTACTTTGCTTCCTGCTTTGGTTCTGGACACTGTCATTTGAAGAAATACTGCTGAGCTGTTAGAGCCACTTTGTAACACCAAGGATGACAGAACAAATGTATCCAAGAAAATCTTGTTGTTTTCCTGCCCTGTCCTTTCTCAGCTACTCTAAGTGGATAAAAATTGCCATTTATTTTCCTGGGCAATTTGGAAGTCATTTCAGCTCTGTCCCTCTGAAGGAAGGAAATGGAGGGTTAGCTAAACTGAAGGCTGGTCTCCACAAACGCTACTCTGTATAGATTCGCCAGTTTTTCTGTTACTTCAGAGATGGAGTTAAGAGATTCAGCTGCTTTATCAAGAATTGTTTCATAAAGTGGTTACCAGGTTGGTCAAAACTTGTGAGCAATTATGAGAAATGTGTTTGATGATGTAATTAAAATGGGAACTGTACACTGAAGATAGCACCTGGCATATGAAAGCACTTAATTAAAACATTAGACCACTGATCAGTGAAGTTAGGGTGGAGGAGGTTAAAAGGGTGAGGAACACACACAGAATGTTCCCAGCCGGCTGAGGGCGTGCTTCCCAGGGGAGATTCTGTTTAGATATTAAGAACTGATCCTTCAAATGGGAAATGTGAAGCCCTGTGTTAGACAAAAACAATTGTACTGGTGTGTTCTTCTAAGTATGAATTTAATCAAAATAAACTGCCAAATCTTTCAAAGAATCCACCGAAGAATTTAATGTATTCATTCCATGAGTTCCTCATAATAAGCTGTCTGATGTTCTCTACTGACTGCATTGATTAAAGGCATTTTAATTATAAAAAGTTTCTATTTTTTCCATAATTGATGACATATAAAATTAAACATATCAAAACAGTAAAAAGGGAGACAATAACCCTAAATTCCCTGTAGATGAAATTTTCTTATGACAAATAATAGTTAACTTAATCAAAGCAGAACCAGTTACCTTTTCCCCCAACATAATGCTTGAGATGTGATGCTCACAATCAAATGGGAGTGACTCAATTACTCTCCTTCCTAACTTTCAAAGATTTATTAGCAGTCTGGCTTGCAATAAAAAAAAAAACCCTAAATCACTTGAGACACTCAGATCATCAGATGTCATCAAATTTTGAAACCAATCAATAAAACAATTTCAACAAGGTCTGATGACAGAATACAAATTAAATCAACAGTGTACATATACTCCAAGAGATACATGTACTTAGCTTCCCATTAAGGCTCAGGGGGAAAAAAATTAGGTAAATTGAAAACATTTGAAAGATCAGTTTCATCTAGCTCAAAGGTTGTCACCAACCTTAATCAGATCAGAAAGTCAGTGGATATACTGTACTTAAGAAACATTATTTTAGCATCCAAGGATGCTAAAACATTTCTTGGAATCTAGTTAGAAGAAGAGAGACCACAGTGACTTTAAGGATTAACAACTCTAAAGCAATAAATACAATCTCACTCTGGGAATCCAAGCTCAGAGAAGAGCTTGGCTCAGGTGAAACATGGGGGCTGGCAAATAGGACTAAATAACTGTCTAATGGCTAAATGAATGGATGAATAGATAACTGAGTGAACAAATGAAAGAATGTCATGAGAAACTTATCAGGAGAGTTTTAAAAATTAAGAGAGATAAAGTATAATCTGTATGAAAAACTTACTTATTCCATGCTTGTCTAAGGTTTTTAGAGCTGTACAGGGTAAAGCGTTCTGAAATAAAAAAGAAAAATGATAAACAGTCTTTATTTCAAACAGTATGTTAAAAAAAAAAACTTTAAAAAAAGTTACTGTTGGATTTAGCCATAGTTACGCTAGACAAACTAGGTCTTCACCTCAGATTAAACAGTTATAAAGAGTAAAACAAGAAGAGCTTAACACTTTGAGCAATGAAACATTGTTTCCTTTTGTCTAGAGTGATTTGTTTCATAACCTGGCTTCCTAGTAATTCTTTCTTAGAATAAGTTTTAACTGGGTTGAAAAAAGAAATCCAAATTCCAAATCTGCAAACCATAGGGAGATTTATAGAAGAATACTGCCACATCAGTCCAGTGAAACCTGCTGTTTTCTCAATGAAGACATCTCTCTTTTTTTTAACATTTTAAAATGTTCATTTTTATTTTATTTATTTATTTTTTAATTTATTTATTTATTTTATTTTACAATATTGTATTGGTTTTGCCATACATTGACATGAATCCACCATGGGTGTACGTGTGTTCCCCTTCCAGAACCCCCCTCCCACCTCCCTCCCCATCCCATCCCTCCGGGTCATCCCGGTACACCAGCCCCGAGCACCCTGTATCATGCATAGAACCTGGACTGGCGATTCGTTTCACATATGATAATTTACATGCTTCAGTGCCATTCTCCCATATCATCCCACCCTCACCCTCTGCCATAGAGTCCATAATTCTGTTCTATTTATCTGTGTCTCTTTTGATGTCTCGCATACAGGGTTATCTTTACCGATTGACTAAATTCCATATATATGTGTTAGTATACTGTATTGGTGTTTTTCTTTCTGGCTTACTTCACTCGGTATAATAGGCTCCAGTTTCATCCACCTCATTAGAACTGATTGGAATGTATTCTTTTTAATGGCTGAGTAATATTCCATTGTGTGTATGTACCACAGCTTCCTTATCCATTTGCCTGCTGATGGGCATCTAGGTTGCTTCCATGTCCTGCCTATTGTAAACAGTGCTGCGATGAACATTGGGGTACACGTGTCTCTTTCAATTCTGGTTTCCTCAGTGTGTATGCCCAGCAGTGGGATTGCTGGGTCATATGGCAGTTCTATTTCCAGTTTTTTGAGGAATCTCCACACTGTTCTCCATAGCAGCTGTACTAGTTTGCATTCCCACCAATAGTGTAAGAGGGTTCCCTTTTCTCCACACCCTCTCCAGCATTTATTACTTGTAGACTTTTGGATAGCAGCCATTCTGACTGGCGTGAAATGGTACCTCATTGTGGTTTTGATTTGCATTTCTCTGGTAATGAGTGATGTTGAGCATCTTTTCATGTGTTTGTTAGCCATCTGTATGTCTTCTTTGGAGAAATGTCTGTTTAGTTCTTTGGCCCATTTTTTGATTGGGTCGTTTATTTTTCTGGAATTCAGCTGCAGGAGTTGCTTGTACATTTTTGAGATTAATTGTTTGTCCATTGCTTCGTTTGCTATTATTTTCTCCCATTCAAATGTTTATTTTTAATTAAAAAATGTTTATATAGTTTTTAAAGGTTACTTTCCATTTGTAGTTATTACAAAAACTGGCTCTATTCCCTGTTTGCATAATACATTCTTGAGTCTATCTTATACCCAGCGGTTTGTGCCTCTAATTCCCCACCTCTATATTGCTCCTCCACCCCTACCGTACTGGTAAACACTAGTTTGTTCTATGTATCCATCTGTCTGCTTCTTTTTGGTTATATTCACTAATTTGTTGTATTTTTTAGATCCCACATATAAGTGATGCAGCATTTGTCTTTCTCTGTCTTATTTCACTTAGCATAATGCCTTCCAAGTCCATCCATGTTAGTTCATCCCTGGGTTCTTCATTCCTTCCTACGTTTCCACATTTTTGTCTGGGGTCCTTTTCTTCTACTTCAAGGACTCCCCTTATTCTTGTTGTAGTGCAGGACTTGGAATTTTTGTATATTCTCTAGAAGATGAGGTCATCTAGTCCTAGTTTTAAAAATTTATTTATTTATTTTAAATTGGAGGATAATTGCTTTACAATATTGTGTTGGTTTCCACCATATATCAACAAAATCAGCCATAGGTATATGACTGTATATCTGACCAAATACAGTAGTGCTGGATCTCTTTGCTTATACTATATAGTATTTACACATACTCAAAGCCAAACCATCAATGTCCTATAGTATATATTTACATTTACCATTGAACAATCTTTATTAAATTTTTTAAATGAAAGCATACATGTTTTACGAAGCTAAACAATAAAATGGCATACAATATATATTAATAATATTTTCTCCTGCTCCTGATTTTTTACTTTTAATGATATAGCAATGGTTAATGGCTTGCTATGTCTCTTTCCACATGTTTATGTTTATAAATAAAAATCTATCCATATATACAAATATATATACGATTTTAATATTTAAATGGATTGTACAAAATATTCTCTGAAATTTTTTAGGCATCTAATAATATATATTGAATAGGCCTTCAAATGAAAAATATATAACAACTGTTTCAAACCTATGTAATATTCTAGAGGCTAGAATTACAGAAACTATTTGACCATTCTCCTACTGATGAAAATTTAGGTAGTTTCCAGTCCCTTTTTCTCTTAAAAACAATGTTTCAATCAATAATCCTTGCACTTCTATTTCTGTATACTGGTGCTTTCTTTTTTTGTTACACAGATTCCCCAATATAGAAATGCTTGGAAAATGGTATGCATATTTCAAACTTCAGTAGATGATGACAGATTACTTTTCATTTTCCACCAGAACAAAAAAATAATGTTTCATATTATGCATCCCTGGGATGCAAGGACAGTTCAACATATGCAGATGAATAAATGTGCTACATCATATTAACAGAATGAAAGATAAAAATCACCTGATCATCTCAATAGATGCAGAAAAAGCCTAGTCTATGTATGGCAAGCCCACAGCCAGCATTCTACTCAATGGTGAAAGGTACAACTCTTAGAGAAAAAGACAAAGGACTTACTCTCACTATTCCAATACAAAACAGTATTGGAAGTCCTAGCCAGAGCAATCAAGCACGAAACTAACAACAACAACAACAAAAAAACTGAAGCCAGCCAACCACACCCCCCCCCAAAAAAACCATATCTAAATTGGAAAAGAAGAAGTAAAATTGTTGATGTTTGCAGATGGCATGGGTTTTTTCACAGTAGATCTTAAAGACTCCATCAAAAACCTGTCAGAAGTAATCAACACAATCAGGAAAGTTGCATGACACAAATTCAGTAAACAAAAATCAGTTACATTTCTATATACTAACAATGACTAATCTGAAAAAGAAACAATCTATTTACAACAGCATCAAAACCAACAAAACACCTAGGATTAAATTTAACCAAGTAGGTAAAAATCTGTACACCGAAAGCTGTAAGACATTGATGAAAGAAACTGAAGACACAAATAAGTAGAAAGACATTCCATACTCATAACTGGAAGAATTAACACATTGGTAAAATGTTCATACTACCCAAAGCCATCAATAGATTTAACATAATCCTTATCAAGATTCCAATGGCATTTTTTACAGAAATAGGGAAAAATGACAAAATTCACACAGAACCACAAAAGACCAAAGCAATATGGAGAAAGAAGAACAAAGTCGGAGTTAATATACCTCCTAATGTCAAACTATAGCACAAAGCTACAGTAATAGAAACAGCATGGTACTGGCATAAAAACAGACACATGGAACACTAAAGGAACAGAATTGAGAGCTCAGGAGTAAACTCATGCATAAACATGGTCAATGTTTGACACGGGAACCAACATACTCAGTGGAGAAAAGATAGTCTCTTTAATAAATGGTGCTGGGGAAAAAATGATACTCAAATGAAAAAGAATGAAACTGGACCTCTATTTTATATCACACAAAAAACCCGGAAAAAGCACAAAACCTGAAACCACAGAAGAACACCAGGAAAAAGCTCACTGACCTTAGTCTTCATAATGATTTTATAGTTACAATACCCAAACACAGGGAATAAAAATGAAAATAAACAAGTGGAACTACATCAACCTAAAGGGTTCTGCATGGAAAAAGAACCAATCAACAAAATGAAAGAGCAAGCTACAAGATGGGAGAAGATATTTGCAAACCACATATCTGAAAAATGGTGGTGCTGAAGCTCAGTGGCTTCTGCTGTGTCCAACTCTTTGTGATCCCCTGGACTGTAGCCTGCTAGGCTCCTCTGTCCATGGAATTTTCCAGGAAAGAAGACTGAACTGGGTTGCTGCTTCCTCCTCCAGAGATCTTCCCAACCCAGGGATTGAACTCCTGTGTCCTGTGTCTCCTGCACTGGCAGGCAGATTCTTTACCACTAAGCCACCTGGGAAGCCCATCTGAAAAATGGCTAATATATAAAATATAGAAGGGACTCATATAACTCATTAGCAAAAGAACAAATAATCCAATTAAAGAATGGGCAAAGAGCCTGAATAGACATTTTTCCAAGGAAGACATTCACATGGCCAAGTACGTGAAAAAGTACTTGACCTCACTAAACATCAGGGAGATGAAAATCAAAACCACAGTGAGATTTCACTTCACACCTGTTAGAATGTACAGATATGTAGAGAAAAGGACACACTTGGGCACTGTTGGTGGGAATTTAAATTGGTACAGCCACTATGGAAAAGAGTATAAAGGTTTTTCAAAAAAATTAAAAATAGAACCACCACATTATCCAGTCATTTCACTTCTGGGTATATATTAATATCTGAAGGAAATCAAAGAGATTTCCACACTGTTATGTTCACTGCAGCATTATCTATAACAGCCAAGATATGGAACCACCATAAATGTTCCTTGGTGGATGAATGGATAAAGAAAATGCAGCATATGTATACACCAGAATGTTGCTGTTGTTCAGTCGCTAAGTTGTGTCAGACTCTTTGTGACCCCATGGACAGCAGCACACCAGGTTTCCCTGTCCTTCCACTATCTCCCGGAGCTTGCTCAAACTCATGTCCATTGAGTTGGTGATGCTTATCTCATCCTTTGTCACCCTCTTCTTCTCCTGCCCTCAGTCTTTCCCAGCATTCTGATCTTTTTCAATGAGTCAGTTCTTTGCATCAGGTGCCCAAATTGAAGCTTCACCTTCAGCATCAATCCCTCCAATGAATGTTCAGGTTTGATTTCCTTTAGGATTGACTGGTTTGATCTCCTTGCTGTCCAAGGGACTCTCAAGAGTCTTCTTCAGCACCACAATTCGAAAGCATTAATTCTTCAGTGCTCAGCCTTCTTTATTGCCCAACTCGCACATATTCAGTCATAAAAAAGAAGGAAATGTTGCCGTGTGCAATAACATGGATCGAAATTGAGGGCAGTATGCTAAGCAAAATAAGTCAGACAAAGACAGAAACTACATGATCTGTCTTCTATGTGGAATCTAAAAAAATACTTAAACTCATGGAAGCAGAGACCAGACAACAGATGTGGTTGAGGTGTAAGGCTGGAGATGGGAAATAGATGAAAGTAGTCAAAGGGTATAAACTTCCAGTTATAAGATGAATAGGTTCTGGGGCTGTCGTGTAAAGCATGGTGACTACAGTTAACAATATTGCATTGCATATTTATTTGAAAGTTGCCAAGAGAGTAGAGTTTTAAAGTTCTCACTGTAAAATAAAAAATTGAAACTATGTGAAGTAACGGATGTGTTAACTAAACTTATGGCAGCATTTTGTAATATATACACATATAAAGTAACTGTGTTGTATATCTTAGACTTACACAGTGCTTTCTGTCACTTACAACCCAATAAAGCTGAGGGAAAAGACATTGTTCTAGGAAATAAAACATGGAGGTATGATGTAGAGTGTGAGGGACACTTTAGGTTAGGTGGAGAAGGAAAGTGAATTTCAAATAAAACAGTCAATCAACATAATAAACAAAGATCCCACTAGAAACCTAGTTAGAGTTTCATTAAAATATGTATTTATCTGAAAAAGCTGATAAATAATTTTTTAATATAACAATATGTTGCATCTTTCCATTTATTTAAAAAAATTTTTGATTATGCAGTTTTATCTATAGGAATTCACCTAAAAAGTGAATTGAACCTAAAAGTCAAGTGAACAAAAATATATGCACAAGAATATTTACAAAACTTTTCTTTATCAAAGGACAGTGATTTATAATACTATAGTATTTTTAGGTGTAAAACATAGAGATTCAATATTTTTATAGATTACACTCTAAAGTTACTACAAAATAATGGCTATATCTCTCTGTGCTGTTCAATAAGAGATTCAATATTTTTACAGATTACACTCCATTCAAAGTTATTACAAAATAATGGCTATATCTCTCTGCTGTTCAATAAATCCTTGTTACTTACTTATTTTAGTTCAGTTACTTACTTAACATATTCAGTTCAGTTCAGTCGCTCAGTCATGTACGACTCTTTGCGACACCACTGCAGCACACCAGGCCTCCCTGTCCATCACCAACTCCCAGAGTTTACCCAAACTCATGTCCATTGAGTCAGTGATGCCATCCAACCATCTCATCCTCTGTTGTCCCCTTCTCCTCCTGCCCTCAATCTTTCCCAGCATCAGGGTCTTTTCCAATGAGTCAGCTCTTCGCATCAGGTGGCCAAAGTATTGCAGTTTCAGCTTCAACATCAGTCCTTCCAATGAACACTCAGGACTGATGTCCTTTAGGATAGACTGGTTGGATCTTCTTGCAGTCCAAGGGATTCTCAAGAGTCTTCTCCAACACCACAGTTCAAAAGCATCAATTCTTCAGTGCTCAGCTTCCTTTATAGTCCAACTCTCACATCTATACATGACTACTGGAAAAATCATAGCCTTGACTAGACAGACCTTTGTTGGCAAAGTAATGTCTCTGCTTTTTAATATGTTGTCTAGGTTGGTCATAACTTTCCTTCCAAGGAGTAAGCGTCTTTTAATTTTATGGCTGCAATCACCATCTGCAGTGATTTTGGAGCCCCCCAAAATAAAGTCAGCCACTGTTTCCACTGTTTCCCCATCTATTTGCCATGAAGTGATGGGACAGGAGGCCGTGATCTTAGTTTTCTGAATGTTGAGTTTTAAGACAACTATTTCACTCTCCACTTTCACTTTCATCAAGAGGCTCTTTAGTTCTTCTTCACTTTCTGCCATAAGGGTGGTGTCATCTGCATACCTGGGGTTATTGATATTTCTCCTGGCAATCTTGATTCCAGCTTGTGCTTCATTCAGTCCAGCATTTCTCATGATGTACTCTGCATATAAGTTAAATAAGCAGGGTGACAATATACAGCCTTGACGTACTCCTTTTCCTATTTGGAATCAGTCTGTGTTCCATGTCCAGTTCTAACTGTTGCTTCCTGACCTGCATACAGGTTTCTCACGAGAGAGGTCAGGTGGTCTGGTATTCCCGTCTGTTTAAGAATTTTCCACACTTTATTGTGATCCACACAGTCAAAGGCTTTGGTGTAGTCAATAAAGCAGAAACAGATGTTTTTCTGGAACTCTCTCACTTTTTCAATGATCCAGTGGATGTTGGCAATTTGATCTCTGGTTCCTCTGCCTTTTCTAAAACTAGCTTGAACATCTGGAAGTTCACAGTTCACGTATTGCTGAAGCCTGGCTTGGAGAATTTTGAGCATTACTTTACTAGCGTGTGAAACACGCTAGTGTCTCTTAAACTTAGCTTTGAAGGACTTCCCTGGTGGCGCAGTTGGTAAAGAATCTGCCTTCAAGGCAGTAGACTTCCTGCAATGCTGGAGACCAGAGTTCAATCTCTGGGTCAGGAAGATCCACTGGAGAAGGAAATGGCAATCCACTCCAATTTCTTGCCTAGGAAATCCCATGGACAGAGGAGCCGGGAGGCTATAGTCCATGGGGTCTCAAGAGTTGATCACAACTTAGTGACTAAGCCTCCACCAAATGTGGCTTTTAATATAAAATATAGGAATAAGTGTACTTCGATAAAGGTTCAGAAAAATGTTTATTTTTTTTCATCTTTCCATCTAGAAAGGATTTGTGCATACGGTAGAATTAAGTGATTTCTTTTTCATATTGATCTCATTTCTTTTTCATAATTTAATACTTAATAGACTTAATTCTGCTTTATATTAGTTGGTACATTTTGTTGGTGTTATCTGCTTTGAATTATAAGCTTTTAAAGAAGAGAATCCAAATGATTTATATTGCTTTTGCTTTGGTATGTTTCACATGTACAATACCGTTAGATAAAAAGAACAAAAAGAAAGTTAAGAACATATTCAGCTTCCTGTCTCTAAATACAGAGTTTATTCAAAAGAAATGACTAGAAATCTGTGCAATAACTCATTCATTCAACTACTATTCATTGAGCAACTACTGTGTGCCAATATACTTCTTGGAACGGAAGATATGAGAGAGAACCAAAGAGAAGACCCTCTTGCCTGCAAGCAGCTCACATTCCAGGAGGGGATGTGAAAGTCTGAAGTGAGCCTGGAAGACAGAGTGGCTGGAGCAGACACCCCCGGAAAGACGGGTGGAAGACCGGCTCACACAGATTTCTGGCCTTTATGTCATGATTTAGAACTGTCTTTTAAAGGTTCACTATGGCCTCTGTTTGGAGAATACACTATTACTGGAGGCAAAGACGGAAGCTGGGAGATCGATAAAGGTTATCACAACAGTCGAGGAGAGACAGGACAGGACATGGGCTATGGCAACAGAGTGAATGCAGTGAGAAGGCAAGCTGCAAATATTTTCAAGGTAAGCAAGTAAGATTTGTGGATGAACTGGACACGGGGTGTGACAGAAAGATAGGAGTTGGGGTGACTCATACTTATTGCTCTCCAATTCCAGGTTTCAAAGATTTGGAATTTCATATTCAACTCAAATATTACTCTGAGAATGCATTAATACTCCCACGATGACGCAGAAATTTTGACATTTTCATGGGTTTCACTCATTTTTCAAGCAGAGGTAATTGTCAAAATCTTTAATACTCTGCAAGGCCTGGACCAATGAGTACATTAACTAGCCATTATGCCTTCAGTGGTATGCACTAGCTGAGGAATAGCCCTGATTACAAACATGCACTGTTTTAAAGCTACAGGCAAAAGCGCTCATCAACAATCACGTATTTATTTGGTTCAAAAGAATGTCTAACATCTGCATTTATTCTCTACTAGATTGCATTATATAAGACCCAACATAATTCAGTCACTTGGTGTAGAACAGAAATGTAAAGCCATATTCTAGGTTTGAGAATTAACTGACAAATAAAGGAGAAATGGTAAGAATAGTTTCTTATGGAGGTTTAGCAAAATTATTATTATGTATAACAAATATAGTCTGGTATTTTAAAAGCAAGATCTATTTTAAAAATTAATTACATCAAATGTCCTTATAATACAAATTTGATCTTCTTAACTTTGTACTCCCCACAAGCAATTTTAATAATTTGCTATGATTTCAGAAAGGAAGAATTCCATTACAGATAAAATTAATACAATCTTGAATTTACCAGTAAATTATCATTCTTAGCAATTAATGACTGCACACAAATATGAGCTCTAAGGATTGCCTCTATCTAGGGTTTGACAGGATATGCTAATAGAAAATTTTTTTTCAGAAATACAGTATGTCAGTTTTAGCTGTGCATAAAAGAGCCAAAATTGATAGTGAAACATGTCACAAGAAAGTGGAAAAAATAACAAAGGAAAAAGTCTTCCTTCATTTACTTTCCATCACTACTTACATAAACTCTTTTTTTTTTTTTAAACTTTTTATTTTGTATTGGGGTACAGTCGATTAACAATGTTGTGATAGATTAAGGTGAACAGCGAAGGGCCTCAGCCATACACATACATGTATCCATTTTCCCCCAAACTCCCCTCCCATGCAGGATGCCATGTAACATTGAGCAGAGTTCCCTGTGCTACACAGTAGGTCCTTGTTGGTTATCCATTTTAAATATAGCAGTGTATATATATCCATCTCTAACTCCCTAACTATTGCTTCCCCCCATCCCTCCCACCAGCAACTGTAAGTTCATTCTCTAAGTCTGTGAGTCTCTTTTTGTTTTGTAAGTTCATCTGTCTCATTTCTTTTTAGATTCCACATATAAGGGATGTCAAACTCTAAATTCTTCTAGAAAATGTCACCTGGCACTGACTCGTATGCCAGGCACTCCATGGACTGTGGGCACACAGAAATGAGGACATCCTGCTTATAATTTGGTGGCCGGGCAAAGTAAATACAGAATTACCAACAAAGGGTGAAAAGTGCTTCAGTGTGGATATGGACACAGTCCCCTGGGAGCCCAGAGGCAGAGCCACTAGCTGCATCTGTTTTCTTTTCCAAATGAAGACAGGATAAACTCAAATATCTGAAGCTAGTTCCAGTAACACACAAGACCTGATCTCTTGCATCCAACATCTTTCAGATCTTAACTGTCAAAGCATACATTTTCAAACAGAGCTATTTCCAACATTTTCTGCAATGAGCATGTATAATGTTTAGAATTAGATTTTTTAAATTCTATTTTGAAAACAATTGCATTATGAGTAAAAATAATGTTCCATTAGCATGAAAGCAACCTAATTCACTAGGTAAGTTTTGAAAACAAAAAGGGGCTTAAATTAGTGCCCCAAATCAGGAAGAGGTGTATTTAGTAACACAGTCAACTGCTTATTTTTCACAGATTATTCCAGTATTTGATTAGGAGTGCTTTACACTGTTCTCCTTCAGTTAGGTTTATTCTGTCACTACTTTAATGTCAGCTTTCTCTTTCCAATTATGTTTAAACTAGAAGTTTAGAATGCGGTGATTTAAAGCACTGGCTAACTCACAGTGTAACTGAGAAGTGCAATTAATTTAAACCTGCAGGCTGATTTTCACCTTCTCTTCTTACTGCAGGGACACAGCAGAGGATGGTCGCACACAGCAGGGAGCTAGGAAGGAGAGCTCAGAGAGAAGAAATCACTTGTTCTGCGACATGGTGGGGGTGGGGGACAGAAGCTGGAAAGGTTTTGCTCAAAGTGCCATGCTTATAGGCAGTGATTCGTTGCAATTTCATGGGAAAATACTGGTGAACAATGCTATACATTCTGAAGTTTTCCAGCTTAAAAGAGCTAAATCTGAGGTGCAGACATAGAGAATGGACTTGTGGACAGAGGGCAGGAAGGAGAGGGTGAGATGAATTCAGAGAGTAGCACTGACATATATACACTGCCATGTGTAAAACAGAGAGCTAGTGGGAAACTGCCGTATAGCCCAGGGAGCACAGCTCTGTGACGACCTAGAGGTGTGAAATGGGGGGTGGTGAGAAGGAGGCTCAAGAAGGAAGGTATATATGTAAACATATGGTCAATTTACGTTGTTGTACAGCAGAAACTAACACAACATTGTAAAGCAAGTATGCTCTAATTTAAAAAAATTACATTAAAAATAAAAGAGCAAAGAGCAGGGTGAAGAAAAAGACCTAAACCTGAAATGGCTTGAGGCAGTGTGAAAACAAATAAAACCTAAATTGGAATTTTCCCATTTGCTTATATGTATGTACTGTATACCCTAGGAGGGTAATTTTAATTTTTATTCTCCGTATCTCCTTCTCACCAATGTATATTATCTCATAAGACACTGCTATGTTTTTAACTTTAATAATGGGAAAACTTGTAAGTAGTCAAAAAACCAACCAATTAAAAACTCCAATAATGTTCAGGCGACTTGGAAGGCTGAACTAGGATTTTTAAGAACACTTTTCTTTCTTTATTTTTTTTTGATTTAATAGCATTGAATTTTTTAATAATATCATGGAATAACTGTAAGTCAATATAAAAATGAGTATGTCCAAAATGCCACAGGAAACGTTAGATGTACTTTATAATGAATGCCTCTAAACCATATATTCATCTATTCACAATTTCCATTCTTTAGGGTTATTTTGCATTTTAACAAATGCATTTACTCTTTCCTCCTGAGCCTGTAAGAAAGTAGTAATGATTTAAGCCAAGAGCTGTGGCAGAGCTATCATCTGGCACAGGTATTGAACCTGATGCCTGTCTCAAGATAGTTTCAGTGGAGCAAAAAGGGTCCAGTCCTCTATAACGATGAACAATAAACAAAGTCATGAATCACTCTCTGATGTTTCCAACTATCACTTTAATTGCTTATGTGGCAGACTGTAGCCATGAATCCTTTAGAAGACATGAGTAGTCCTCATTCTTTCCCTCACTCTACAAATATTTCTCATGTACATACTGTTTGCCAGGCACTGTGGAAAAGCAGTGCCCCAAACCTACAAGGTCATCCATAGCCTACAATGAATCATGGAACCCAGTATTAAGGGGCCATCAATAGAAGAAAATTGTATTTACAGGTATTCAAAAGACTTTTTATGCAAAATTGACTTTCTTATAGTTATTAGGTAAACCAAGCCAGTGGTCAAGGTTTCAGCTGATATTCTGACCAAGGTATAGAAAAGCTGGATCTATAACATCTATAGTCCTCAGACTAGAAGTAAGAATTCATACATAATAGATGAGAGTTTGGGGCTTCCCAAGTGGCTCAGTGGTAAAGAATCCGCCTACTAATACAAGAGGCTCAGGAAACCTGGGTTTGATCCCTGGGGAATATCCCCTGGAGGAGGGCTCGGCAGCCCACTCCAGTGTTCTTGCCCGGAGAATCCCATGGACAGAGGAGCCTGGCAGGCTACGGTCCACAGGGTTGCCAAGAGTCGGACACACCTGAGCAACTGAACAGGCATACACACAGGCAGATGAGAGTTTATCCCAGAGAGGGCTACACTTGTTCCAAAATACAGGGATTTTTAGATGTCTCAACTCCAAAAAAGCACAGTAATCCAAAAAGGCATTTTAGAAATAGTTTGTATGTCTGCACAACTGCAATTCACAGCTTTAAAACACTTAATATCCCCCAAATATATACTGGCTGTGAATTGACACAGCTCCAGCGTTACCAGCAAGAGGCTCTGATGTGACACGTTAACTCAGAACAGAATTGTACTGCCCTGTTGCAAAACCCAGAGGGGTTTCCTGCAAAAGCTGAGTAGCAATCTTTAGTCCTGGAAGCAGGAGACTGAAGCATCCTGCCGTGACCCGGCTGTGGCAAAGCATCCTTTCATTACCAACGGTGTGTGCTTTCAGACAGCAAACTCTGGGCTTCCCTGGTGGCTCAGTGGTCAAGAACTCACCTGCCAATGCAGGAGACAGGGGTTCGATCCCTGGTCTGGGAAGATCCCACATGCTGCAGAGCAACTAAGCCCATGTGCCACAGCAGTCGAGCCTGTGCTCTACAGCCCAGGAACCACAACTCCTGAGCTCATGCTCTGCAGCTACTAAAGCCTGCGCTCCACAACACAAGAGAAGCTTCCCCAATGAGAAAACTGCACACCCCAACTAGAGAAAACTCCGCACATAGCATGAAGACCCAGCACAGCCGAAATAAATAAATTAATTAAATTGAAAAAAAAAGAACTCATGAGTTAAAAAAAAAAAGAACAATCTCTGAGCAACTTCCAGAAACAAACATCTACTCTATTCGTTAAACATTCTTACTTCCTATGGCATTTGGTTTTTCTAACAGATAAACATACAAACATGAGTTTGTGTGTGCACATTCCCAGCTGAGGTCTTCACACCAACCACACCTTTCTCAACCTAAAAGTCAAAGGACACTTCTCTTGCCGTAAGATGCTTTTCTTTAGAGAAATAAAGTTTAATCTCTTAGGCATTTATCACAAAGTGTACTAGACCTTAATGCTGGGAAGGATTGGGGGCAGGAGGAGAAGGGGACGACAGAGGATGAGATGGTTGGATGGCATCACTGACTCGATGGACATGGGTTTGGGTAAACTCCAGGAGTTGCTGATGGACAGGGAGGCCTGGCGTGCTGCGATTCATCGGGTTGCAAAGAGTCGGACACGACTGAGCGACTGAACTGAACTGAACTGAACTGAACTAGTCACAAATGAGACGGAATCTTTACAGCTCCCAGAAAAGAAAGGAGAAGAAAGATTTTGTGTCTCAGTCTCCATGCATCTCCACCCATGCCTCCATGCAAACTCTCCACAGGGAGAAAGAGATCAGGAAGACGGCACCTTCGAGGGGAAGTGTGAGCCATCAGGTACCGCAGGTCCCCTACATCTGAACCTTCATGGTGCGAACTTTCAAGGATATGAACATGTATCTGGCTCCAGCAAGGAATGTCAGGTGTGAGTGAAACCGCAGCTTGCCCTCCGTCTCCTACTGCTGTCAATCCTTCAGCTCCACCATCCTCCCCTCCTCTCCTTCCTCCAGTAAGTCTTCTTGCCTGTTCACTCGATGCCAGCCTCTGTATGTCAGCTGTTGTATACTGCACTACTGTACATTTCAAGGTATTATAGTCTAAGATTAAAAATGTTTTCATTATTTTTTGCTTTTTATGTATTATTTATGTGAAAAGTCTTATAAACCTATAACAGTACAGTACTCTATATCCGATTGTGTTAGTTTGGTACCTAGGCTAACTTTGTTGGACTTCATGAACAAATTGGACTTAAGAACATGCTTTCAGAATAGAATGCATCCGTATGTAGGGGACATACTGTGGTCTGGTCACTTCATTCTACCAATGACTAAACTGAGGTTAGAAAGGTTGAGTTGCCTGAGGCCATGATACAGGCTAGTAGCAGAGGCTGAACCAGGATTCAGCTCCTGGTTTACCACTCGTTACCAAAGAGCTGGGTGATCCAAGGCTCCTATTTGATATTTAGCAAACATGTCCTGTGTCCTATTGGTCTGCAACTTGATTTAGTCCGCATAACAACACTGTGGGCAAGGGGATAAGATCTTCTCCATTTGACACACAGACAAACCGAGGTACTGAGACACTGAGCACCTTGTCTGTGTCACACAGCTCATAAGTGGCAGAGCTGGGATTTGAACCCAAGCAGTCTGGATGTGGAGTCAAGGCTCGTAGCCACGACACCATGACGTCTCTGTATGTCTCCACTAGAAGAGACTTGAAGTTTGACCTCAGCAATGCACAATGCTAGCAGCAGCACCAGCAGATCAAAGTTCCTTTAACTAGCAATTAAAAAACATGCACACTTCCAACTATTTTTGCCTTCTGGAAAAGGCAAAAAACTAGAGATGATAAAAAGATCATTGGTTGCCAGGGGCTGAGGGGAGGAAGGGATGAATGAGGGGAGGACAGAAGACTTTTTCAAGAGTGTGAAATTACTCTGCATGGTAAACATGTGTTCTTATACATTTTTCCAAACCCATATAGTATACAGCACCAAAAGCAAACCCTAAATTATGAACTCTGAGGTATAATGATGTAGGTTTATCAGCTGAACAAATGCACCACCCTGGTGTGGGATGTTGATAATGGGGAAGGCTGTGCATGTGGGGGACGGGAGGCACATGGAAAATTTCTATTTGCTCAGTTTTTAGGTATTATTATATAATATTATGTAATATTATATAATATGTATTATGTAAAATTTCTTCTGCTCAGTTTTGCTGTGAGCCTGAAAATGCTCTAAAAAAATAAAAGTCTACCATGCTTCCCTAGTGCTCCAGTGTTTAAGAATCCACCTGCCAATGGTGGAGACACCAGTCTGATCCCTCATCTGGGAAGATCCCACATGCAGTGGGGCAACTAAGCCCATGCACTACAAGTACTGAAGCCTGTGTGCCCCAGAGCCCAGGCTCCACCACGAGAAACCACAGTGAAGAGAAGCCCGCACACCACAGCTGGAGAGGAGCCCCCCACTGCTGCAACCAGAGAAAGCCCACACGCACAACGAAGAGCCAGCACAGCTAAATAAAGACATAAATAATGAAGCCTATTTTAAAAACCAACAGTGACACAAACAGTACTCTCCCCACCCCCGACTCCTTTTCCACATGTCGCAGTGCCTCACCCTTTCAGTTTAGAACAAATCTGTCTTGTGTTCATGGGAAATGCCAGACAAACGTCGGCCAAGTTCCAGTGATCCTGGACATATTCCTTAAAAAAAAAGAGACAAATCTCTCAGTGCCTCAGTTTCCCTCACAGATGGGAGAAATAGCAGTATTTACCTCCTAGAATTATTGTGAGTCTTCAATAAGAAAATCCCCTCAAGAGCTGGGAAGAGTGTCTAACGCGTAAGAGGCTTTCGATATCTGCTACCTATTGCTACCACTGGAAATTACTATTAATAATAAGCCTTAACAACTGATCATCTTGTACAGTTACGCTGTACATACACAAGGCAGACATATGGTATATTGAAAGCAGTATTACTCCAGGGAGGGTAAATACTTAAGCTATTCTAAATTACCCTCTGTGGCAACAGTTAAACAAATGAATAAAAATCACAGACAGGTGGATACTCTTCAAACTCCTGTGATTCTGTGATTTTAATGCGCTAATTGAGAGTCAGGATTGGCTTTCTGAGACAATATCAATTGTCCTTTTTTAGTTGAGAGACTATGAGTTGACTCTACAAAGCTGGCTCCAGAGGCAAAACCATCTGTGCACATACACATTTATGTCTTTTCTCAATAATCTCAACTTTGTTGTCGGTTTGCTCCTACAGCGCTCATCAAGGGTGGGTGTAAATGAAGGAAATTTCACCGCTATCTTAAAACTGAGCTAACTGTCAGTAGTCCATTTATTATGTGTTACTTAAATATCTGGGGGGTAAAATATTAATTAACTAAGATCTCAAATAAAAGAAACCAAGATCTCTTCCTTCCACCTCTACATTAGCAGAAGAGTTATTGTCCCATAGTCATTATCAGGGGTTTCCTAGGTGGCATTAGTGGTAAAGCGCCATTGCAGGAGACATAAGAGACTCGGGTTTGATCCCTGGGGCGGGAAGATTCCCTGGAGGAGAGCATGGCAACCCACTCCATTATTCTTGCCTGGAGAATTGCATGGACAGGGGAGCCTGGCGGCTTACAGTCCATGGAGTCAAGAAGAGTTGGACACGACTGAAATGACTGAGCACGCATGCACGCAATCATTATCAGAAGAATTTCACTACATGTAATCTCACTACATTTTCTCTGGCATTTCCTGGACACTGTTTGTCTCCCTTATTATGGATGTCCTCTAGTGAAAATAAATGGGAAATTCTTCAAGCAGATACCCAGAAAGTCAGTATAGACAGACCCTTCCTTGCACTGAAATGAATTTCTACAATTTATAAAGATATCCGCCCCCCACAGGTCTGCCTATGGGGGAAGAACTTAGTTTACATTTTCAGTAATTATCATGATTTTTGGCTATTTTAAATTTTTATTTTATAGTGTGGGCCATATGTATGACTTTTTTTTTCCGCATATCAAATCCTTGGTCAGTTATGGACCTATGGGGAAAAGCCTACAGCCCATGTCTATGGCATCACTCTTAACTGGTGTGAAAATAACTACTTCCTGAGCCTGGATTTGCTATTATGCACCCTTCTCAGCCCAGAGTCATGGGCAGAAACCATCAATCAAGAGGAGTTCACACTTGAGATGAAGCCCCTTTCCATCTCTGAAACAGGTTCGTGACTTTTTGTAGCCAGTAGGTCCTTCAGAACACACACAACATCAGTTTCCTCCTCTGCTCAAAAACCCTTCACTGATTCCTTTTGCACTTCAAGTAAAAATCCTAGCTCTTCACCTTGGCCGTCAGAAACCCACCCCAGCTGCTCTGTCCCGGGTCACTTCTCCAGCCGTGCTGACTTGTAATTTGTCTACTACCTGTCTCCCCTCTGGCACAGAAGCCCCATAAACAACGGGCTTATCTGCTTTGTTCACAACTGTGTCTTCAGCACCTCCAAGGCTGCCTGGCACCCAGAGAGCACTTGTTAAGAATCCGAGTACATGAGTGTGTGGACCATCTGGCTCTTGCTGATTGAAATGTGAGCTCTCCACTCCAGCATTTTGTCCCCTGCTCGCAGCTACCAGTGACTCATAGCACGAGGCCAGGATCAGAAAGTATGCAAGTCCAGACAGTCTACTCTTCTGGTCACGTTTAACACTGTTTAACTTCCTCTGCTCTATAAAGTTCACGTACCCCATAAAGGTACTAATTCACTGGCCTTTTCACTGTGGGACTGTAGTGGCATTTACTGGTGGGATGAGGAAGAACAGAGTTGAAAAAGGTGGTGGTTGATGGTGCAGGGAGACAGCTTTAAATGTCCCAAGCCTTAGGGCAGGCAGACCCACAAGGTTTTTGGCAATAAAATCTGAGATAGGACTTCCCTGGTGGCTCAGTGGTTAAGAATCTGGCTGCCAATGCAGGGGACACAGGTTTGATCCCAAGTCTTGGAAGATTTCACATGCCCGTGGGGCAACTAAGCCCACATGTCACAACTCGTGAACCTACAAGCCACACAAGAGAAGGTACCACAACGAGAAGACTGCCCACCACAACTACAAAGTAGCCGCTGCTCGCCACAAGCAGAGAAAGCCCAAGCGCAGGGAGCAACGAAGATCCAGCACAGCCAAAAGTGGATAATAAAAATAAACAAACTCATAAAAATCTGAGATGATGGCCACAGATTTGCAGAAGAATCTTTCAAGTCAATTTTTATAACCATCACATAGTTACACCCTTGAATATTCAGACATAACCCATGACTATTATATTCGCTATCCACCACTTAAAAAATAAAAAAGACACAAAGAGGGATTCTTGAGGAAAAGCATCAAGTGGGAAAAGAAATACTTGGTAGAAGATACAATATAAATGGTACAAAACCCTAATTTGTAGATACAGGCTCTTAACAATTTAAAAGCACTTTTACATTAGTTCAAATCTTCTTAAAAGTATGTAAAATGTGGTAAAGAGAATGTAAAAATGGATGATCTCATTTAACCTCCATAGGACTTCTGTGAGCTGGAGGGAGTGGATGGGAAGCTTCTGGAAAAGTAAGGAAGATGACCCCGCATGTCCACAGCTGTCCCCTAACAGGAGGCGTGGTCTCTGCAGGGCAACATCCTGTCAGGAGACTGCCCTCCTCTCAACCTCCCGGCATTGAACATCCCACTGAACAATTGCTACTGCTTCCAGTTTTTCCATCACCTTTTTAAAGACCAGGGGAAAGTCCCAAGTGTGAACAAAGGCTTAGGCTTCAGATCTCCTCTGGCCTGCAAATCATGAAACTGAGCAGTTCCCATAACATGTACCAAGGACTGGACATTTAAAACTAAACACCCACAGAGGGAGTTTGGAGTTGACAATTTATTGGAAGCACAAGTTTCAAAGAAGATACCCATACTTATAGAGGGTAACATTAGCAGGTAACGTGCCAGGTAGTTCAAATGGTAAAGGATTCCACCTGTCGATGCAAGAGCTGCAGGAGACTTGGTTCGATCCCTGGGTTGGGAAGATCCCCTGGAGGAGGAAATGGCAACCTACTCCAGTATTCTCGCCTGGAAAATTCCATGGATGGAGGAGCCTGGCGGGCTACAGTCCATGGGGTCACTAAGAGTAGGACACAATTGAGAGACTAAACCACCACCACCACCAAGGGTAACTTAGCAAGTAACATGATAACAACTCAGGGTTATTCTAAATTCCAAATGAGATAATATGTTGAAATGTTTTGTAAGTAGTATTGATTAAAATACAGCATAAATATAAGGTGTTATCATCATGGTATCTATTCCTGAAGTAATTTACATCTTCCCTCTGGAATTAAGAAGTCTGGATAGATTTAGTTTGGGGACTTCAGTTAGGCCTGTGAATAGGCAGGATTGACAAGTTTTTTACTTCATTACAGAACCTAAGTACAACTAAATCCAAACTTGCCTGTTGCCTTCAAGGTCAGTGTGTCTGTGGGCTTAGTTTTGGGCACAGAATGTTTAAAATATTATCATTTTGCAATTTGCTTCCAACAGCTAATTCTTTTGTTTTTATCTTACTGCATTCACTGCAAGAAATTCTTGCCGACTTTAACAAAGTTTCTTCAAACTGCTTCTTGGATTAGATAACTTTCTCTTCAGAATAATACAATCGCTTTAGAAATTCTCTGTTTCCTTGCTTGAGTCAGGAAAATAGAATTATTTCAGTCTAATTTCATTACTTTGAATTGCTTCTGGTCTAGGAACATTTTTCTCTCCCTGAATTTTATAGTGCTTTCCTTTTCTGAACTCCTGCATAGTAACTGGTTATTAAATAGTTACTGAATGCCCCCTGTGTTGGCAGCATTTAAGAGATGAATACAAGTATCATATATGGATTCTACATGTTATTTGGTGGCCAAACTATTTCATACAAAAGTGATGTTTGTGGTTTCTAAATACAGAAATCAGATCTTTTTTTTGGGGGGGGCTACTTTCTTGTTAGCTTAATTGTCAAGAAACTGTTCATTAGAAGAAAGTCAGTGAGAAATTATAATATAGATGCAGCAGCATGATCACCCATGGTTCACACTGCAAAAAAAGAGCACTGAATTGAAATCCAGGCTGAGACCTCCTAGGATCTACTCCCATCTGACACTGATTTTGGGGAAGTCCTTTAATGTCTCTGACCTTGGGCTCCTTGCCTTACGGAAGACTGAGCAGGGCGAGATGCCCCATGAAACTTCTTTCCTCTGTAATGTTGAGTTTGCTTCAATAGTTAAGGCACGACCTAAACACCACTTCCACTCCCAGCTCAAGCAGTCCTGCAGTTCTCTTTGACGGCAGGGAACTGCAAAATCTTTTCAGAATTCTCAATCCCTCACCCCGATTCTACCAGTCTGGAGAACCTCAAATGCCTATAATCTGCCTATAGAACCTATATTCTGCCCTGATCTGGGATTGCCACAATTCTCAGGCCTGTTCTCTACAGACTGGCAGGTCATGCGAGGCAAATGTGGGCTTGCCTCACACACGGCAGGACGTCCAGCATCTCAGCTTTATCTTCAGACAGGCAGTGTTCCCGCTCAGTTGAGTCCAACTCTTTGTGACACCCTGGACTATAGCCTGCCAGACTCCTCTGTCCAGGGATTTCCCAGGCAAGAATACTGGAGTAGGTTGCCATTTTCTTCTCCAGGGGATCTTCCTGACTCAGGGATCGAATCTGTGTCTCCTGTATTGCTGGTAGGTTCTTTACTACTGAGCCACCTGGGAAGCCCTACAATTCTACAAAATCCAATCAATCCCTCCAAAACATACACAAGATGTTTTTAAAAAATATTAATGCTCTATCTTATAACCCAAAATTCCAAGCATCACTTCATCAGAGGTGTATGAGCCATGTGGCCTCTGCTGATGTAAAGCAGGCAAGGCAGAGTGGTCCTGGGACCCAGACGGGGAAGACTCTTCTTGTCCCAGAAGGAAATGGAGCAGAGGGCATTACGCAAAAGCATGCTGAGAGTGAGTCACTATGAACCAAGTGAAAGGGCAAATGTCGTAATTTTGCGATGGACTCTTACTTTTGATAGACAATGAGGTTTGGCTGGTGATGAATCTCATCAAAGGTGATAGAATGACTGTAGTGCTAGGAATACCACAGTGTCACCTCTTACCTCCGAGGCTGATCCACAGCAAGCATCTTGAAGATGGTGACAGAGGAGCCACCCTGGTACGAGAGGTGGGGAGAAGGTGGAGAGGTGGGAGAGAAAGATAAAGGGGACTGAAAGGGAGAGGCAGAGAGGGAGAGACCTCTAATTTAAAAAAAAAATTTTTTTTTTTTATTATTGTGGTAAAAGTCACAAAATATAAAACATAATATTTTAACCACCTTTAACTGTACAGTTCAGTGGCACTAATGCAGCCTTCAACATCATCCAGCTCTTAAATTTTTTACCTTCCTAAACTGAAACTCTGTCCCCACCAAACACTAAGCCCCCTCCCCCTCCCTGCCCCTGGCACTACCAATGTACTTTCTGACTCTACGAATTTGATTATTCCAGGTACCTTGTATAAATGGAGGTTTCCCAGGCAGTGCAGTGGTAAAGCCGCCTGCCAAGCAAGAGAGGCAGGTTCAATCCCTGGGTCGGGAAGATCCCCTGGAGGAGGACATGGCAACCCACTCCGGTACTTTTGCCTGGTGAATCCCATGGACAGAGGAGCCTGGTGGGCTACAGTCCATGGGGTTGCAAAGAGTTGGACACGACTTAGGGACTAAACAGCAGCAGAAGCTGCTGCAGGTACTTCATATAAGTGGATTCAAACAGTATTTGTCTATACCTACTGTATACTGGAATGCATTTTTAGGGTTAACTTCATATATGGAGAGACCTCTAATTTGGAGATCATAAACCACAGAACTTGAGGGTAAGGGAAAAGAAATGAGAAGGCAATCAGGTCAAAGAAGACAGACTCACTTCCCAATTCTTTAGAGAGAAATTTAAACAGAAGTGAATGATGAAAGTCCCAAGGTTGGATTCCTTATTATATGTAATACACGCATGTGTGTGTCCACATGTGCACCTGTGTGTTACATATATTTATTTATTTTCTGCAGCTGTGGCCTGTCCCAGCTGCCTGGTTGCTATGGAGACCAGAGGTAAAGGAATTTTGTGTTAGCATAAATGTAAGTGCAGAGGAGGACACATTCATGCTAAATACTAAAGAATAAATCCCAATTGTTATCTAATTGTTCCTTTAATATCTTAACAATTGTTCTCAAAATGTTCCTTCACTTTGGCCCTACTTTCCAAGGGAAAATGTGTTCAGCTCTGAGGTAAAATGGAGCAGTTGAGAAAGTAAGACCATCTTATTCATGCACATTTCATCATCCCCCCACCCCAGACTCCATCATGGTCTCCTAACTGACCTCCCCAATTCTGCATGAGCCGCCAATCTCAGCACAAGACCCAGTGTGATATGATTTTACTATTATGTAACCCAGGTCATGCGCTATCTTGTACAAAACAGTCCAGTGTTTTCTATCTTGCTCAGAGTAAGGGGTGAAGGTCTCCTAGTAGCCCCTCAAGGTTCTCTATGACCTGTCCCAGTGCTCTTGCCTCTGACCTCATTTTAAACCTCCTCCTTCCCTCCAGGACCTTTGCACTTGCTGTTCTTTCGAGAAAGTTCTTCCTTCAAATACCTTCCTGGTTCTCTCTCTTTCTGTCCTTCAGTCAATCGTTATCTTTTCAGTGATGACTTCCTTGATTATGTTTACAATTTAAAATTGTAAATCACTCCCTTTGCTGGAACTTTCTGAACCCATTTGCTGTTCTGTTTCCCTCTGTTATACTCTCTACCACTTCATAATCTATTTTACTTATTATACACCTCTCCCACCTACCAGGGTCTTGTGTGTTTGTTCACTGCAATATTCCCACTTGCTAACCGTACAAATGGTACTCAGCACATATGGTTGCATTAATAAATAAGTTTAACTTATTCTATAGAAATGAACTATGAATAAATGAATTTTTAAAAAGACCTATTAGGAATTAAATGAGCAGATGCTACATTCAAGAGACTCAGCTTTTAAGCTTTATTCATGATTCAGAGGACAGTCATGAAATAATCCATTTGAAAATATAAATTGGTTTTTCCAATTTATGCAAAAATATGTAAAAATTTGTACATATATCTATTTATAATAGCAATTGGTCGTTTTAAAAAATATAATGACCATACTGTTCTAAGCCACACAGGTTTTTTTTTCTCTTGAGACAAAACAATTTAAACAAACCTATTAAGATATGTGAATGAGGATTATTTTAAAAATTGGTTAAAAGTTAGAAACAATCATTTAAAAAATTCCAGCGACGCAAAAGCTTTTTGTAGAAAAAGGGATACTTTCTCTAATATACAAAGAATTCCTAGAAATTAATTAAGAAAATGACAAATGACACATAACTCAACTGTAAATTGGGCAAAAGTGATTAGCTGTTCACAGAAAATGAAATACAAGAGATCCTGAAAAATATGAAAAGATGCTCAACCCATGCAAATTAAAACTATATTGAGAACTTTTTTGTCAGCTAACAGGCAAAATAGAAAAGTCTGACTATACCGTGGAGTGAAGAAGAAGTTCTCATGCATTGCTCGTAACAGCCAAATGGTACCATCCCTTTGGACAACAGTTAGAAATGGACATGGGACAACAGACTGGTTCCAAACAGGAAAAGGGGTATGTCAAGGCTGTATATTGTCACCCTGATTATTTAACTTATATGCAGAGTACATCATGAGAAACGCTGGGCTGGAAGAAGCACAAGCTAGAATCAAGATTGCTGGGAGAAATATCAATAACCTCAGATACGCAGATGACACCACCCTTATGGCAGAAAGTGAAGAGGAACTAAAAAGCCTCTTGATGAAAGTGAAAGAGGAGAATGAAAATGTTGGCTTAAAGCTCAACATTCAGAAAACTAAGATCATGGCATCTTGTCCCATCACTTCATGGCAAATAGATGGGGAAACAGTGGAAACAGTGACAGACTATTTTTTGGGGCTCCAAAATCACTGCAGATGGTGATTGCAGCCGTGAAATTAAAAAATGCTTACTCCTTGGAAGGAAAGTTATGCCCAACCTAGACAGCATATTAAAAAGCAGAGACATTAGTTTGCCAACAAAGGTCTGTCTGGTCAAGGCTATGGTTTTTCCAGTGGTCATGTATGGATGTGAGAGTTGGACTATAAAGAAAGCTGAGTGCCGAAGAATTGATGCTTTTGAACTGTGGTGTTGGAGAAGACTCTTGAGAGTCCCCTGGACTGCAAGGAGATCCAACCAGTCCATTTAAAGGAGATCAGTCCTGGATGTTCATTGGAAGGACTGATGTTGAAGCTGAAACTCCAATACTTTGGCCACCTGATGCGAAGAGCTGACTCCTTTGAAAAGACCTTGATGCTGGGAAAGATTGAGGGCAGGAGGAGAAGGGGACGACAGAGGATGAGATGGTTGGATGGCATCACTGACTCAATGGACATGAGTTTGGGTAAATTCTGAGAGTTGGTGATGGACAGGGAGGCCTGGCGTGCTGTGGTTCATGGGGCTGCAAAGAGTCGGACACGCTGAGTGATTGAACTGAACTGAACTTTGGACAACAATTTCACAGAAGCGTTCAAAATTGTAATTGTATACAGCTGACCCTTGAACAACAAAGGAGTAAGGGGCAACGACCGTCTGTGCAGTTGAAAATATGCCTACAATTTATAGGCTGCCTTTGATATCTGTGCTGTACCTCCCCAAGTCAACAAACCATAGTGCAGAGTGTATTAATGAAAGAAATGCATGCATAATGGACCCATACAGCTGAAACCCATATTCTTTAATGGTCACTGTACACTTTTTAATTCTTGCACCCTACTTCTGGTCATTTATCCTTCAGAAAAACTTGCATACATGCAGTGTGCGTATTTATGTGTATATATGTACAGAGTTGCAATAATTTACAACAGCAAAACACTGGAAACAACCCAGACATCCACAAATAGGGACAGGTTCGTGCCTGGTCAGTCGCTCAGTTGTGTCTGACTCTTTGTGACTCCATGGACTGTAGCTAGGATTCTCCAGGTAAGAATACTGGAGTGGGCTGCCATTGCCTACAACAGAGGATCTTCCTGCCCCAGGAATCGAACCCGCATTGCCTGTGGCTCCTGCAGTGGCAGGGGAATTTACCGCTGAGCCACCTGGGAAGCCTAGGGACAGGTTAAATCCACACAGTGTAAAGCTATGTGGCTGCAGGAAGAGAGGGAAGCCACACTGGCCTCCTCTATATGGTGACAGGAGAGGACCTACAGAATGCATTCATGAGAAAAGCAAGACCCCAGATTGTGTTTAGTATGGGAAATACAAAAACAGACATTCACAATTTCTTACATTTACACACATGAAAGAAATAGAAGGGGAACTAATAAAATGGGGGCTTATAGTGGGGGGCAGTGGTTCTGGGGAAGGGGGTAGGTGGCAGAAAGGGGTGGGGAGGTCTTGTCCTGTGTTCCTTTATAACACTGGTAGATATTGTGAGTTGCTTAAATTTATTATCTATTCAAAACCTGGGCAAAGGATGTCCAACCTAGTAATCACACTCCTTGGTATTTACCCAAAGGAGTTGAAAACGTATGTCTACATGAAAACCTATGCAGGTTTAGCTTCCCACATTATCAACATTTCCTACCAGAGTGGCACATCTGTTAACGACTGATTAACCTACATCGACACATCATTATCACCTAAATTATATTCAGGTTCACTCTTGATGCTATACTTTCTTTGGATTTGAAGAACATATATAAATGTGTATCCACCATTATAGTATCATACAGAGTAATTTCACTGCCCTAAAAATTCTTTAAGCTACACACACATGAGGCCAGGGAATATATGGGAAATCTCTGTCCCTTATGGCCAATTTTGCTGTGAATCTAAAACAGCTCTAAAAGATAAAGTCTTTGAAATAACTAACTAGGAATAAATAAATAACATGAACAAAAGAACTATGTCGAGGCTCAGCTAGGAGAGAGCAGGGCCATGGGAGGGGAAGGTGGACAGAGGAAGGACGAGAAGAGAACGCGTGGACATGCACACTGGAAACCGTGCACCGAGTTTGATAACAATTTCAGCCAGCCCAGTCTCTGATGTCCAAAGGGTCCATCAGTGTTTCTAGAATGATTTCATGTAGTTAGACTGAAATTGCTTTCACAGGTTAAACAGACCTATAAACATTATTTTTAATAGGGGGAAATGAACTAAAGTAATCTGGGACGTGTTTATCCTGTTATATCTTATACCTCTTGGTCCGTTACGAAACACCATAAAGACTTTCTACCAATTTAAAAATCAGTGCCATTGAGGGGTTTTTAATTTGTCCTTTTAAAAAATAAACTTGATTTATGTTAAAGAAAGAAGAAGACGAAGAAGAAAGAGAACCTGTGCAGGGATGTTTATAGCATTTCTATTCATAGGTGCCAAAACCTGGAACAATCAAGATGTCCTTCAGTAGGTAAATGACTACATAAGCAGGGGTGCATCCAGATAATGGGATATTATTCAGTACTAAAAAGAAATGAGCTGTCAAGCCAGGAAAAGATCTGGAAGGACCTTAAAGGCATATTAGTAAATGGAGGCAGCCAATCTGAAAAGGCAACATCCTGTATGATTACAATTATATGACATTCTGGAAAAGGCACCACTATGAAGATAGTAAAAAGATCAGGGGTTTCCAGGGGTGAGCGGAGAGGGAGGGGTAAGAAGCAGAACACAGAGGATTTCTTAGGGCAGTGAAGCTACTCTGTATGATCTACAGTGGTGGCCACAAGTCATTATAGGCTTCCCAGGTGACTCAGTGGTAAACAGTCTGCGTGCCAATGCAGGAGACACAGGTTCGATTGAGAAGAACCCCTGGAGGAGGAAACGGCAACCCACTCCAGTATCTTGCCTGGAAAATTCCATGGACAGAGGAGTCTAGTGGGCTATAGTCCATGAGGTTCTAAAAGAGTTGGACACAACTAAGCACATACACGCACATGGTACATAGAATGTACCACACCAAGAACACACCCTAACATAATCTATGGACACTGAGGATAGTGATGTGTCAGTGGAGGTTCATCAGACTGTAACAAATGTACCAACTGGTGGAGGACGCTGACAAATGGGGGAGGCTGCAATGTGTCAGGGTGGGGGAGGGGTATACCTGAAATCTCTGCCCCTTCTGCTCAGTTTTGCTATGAACCTAAATCTGCTCTAGAAATTAAAGTCTATTAAACAAAGGAAAACAAAGTAATGTCCTGAAGGTTCAGACTTTCTTATTGTCCCTGAGACCTACTGAGGCACTTTTTGGGGATAGAATGAGGAGGGGGAAAGTGGGGTGGGGCAGGTGGGCCCTAGCAATAGTATTTTCTCCTCTGGGAATATGTAACTTCTTCCCCAGGACTCCCCTGATGGTCTCAGAAGACTCCCTTTGCCCCAGTCTATTATTTTGTCTTTCCTTGACTCCTCCCAAGGGAACTCAGGAAGCATTTATCACATCTACTCTCACCCACAAGCCCTAAGCATTTTTATGTGGAGTGTGTTTTTTGCTTGTCAGCATCCATACCTTATGCACATCTAAACATATTATTCTTCTGGATCCCCATTACTTTTTTTCCCCTTATTTATTTATTTTTGGCTGCCCTGGGTCTTTGTTGCTGTGCCTCCAGTTGTGGAGCTCAGGCGTCTCATTGCAACGGCCTCTCTTGCTGCGGAGCGTGGGCTCTAGCGTGTGAAGGCTCAGTAGCTGTGGTGCACGGGTTTAGCTGCCTGGAGGTCTGTGGGATCCTCTGGGGCCAGGAGAATTCTCAACCACTGGACCACTGGGGAAGTCCCCCATTACATTTTATATATCTGTGGTTGCACTTATACATAAAATTAATAACTTAAACATACATATATGTGTGTTTGTGTCTATATATATACCTTAATTTATATATGTCTATCATCAGAGTCACATAAATAATGCTTATTTTAAACATTCAAAATAATTCAGGGCAACAGACATTTATTGAACCAAAATACGTACTAGCCACTGTCCTTAATCTCATGAAGTTCTCAAACTGTTAGTTCAATTTGCATTACATCATAGTACTTTCCCAGAGCACATTTAATAAATGCTTTTGTATGCTGTTGATGAAGATAAACCTATTCACACCAAAATAAACCAATTACTCATGTTTTCTAGTCCAGAAACTTGGCAGACCAAATGACTATCTTAATTGTTCCTTTCTGCATCTAACTTTATTCATTTCAACTCTTTTCATATTCTCTGTTTTATTTTCCTAGGACATAGGGTTTAGATATTAACACAAGGAAGCTAGCCTTCTTCAGGAGCCCACACTTGGAATATTTATAAAGAGCTCTGTTCGAACTTAAACTCCATAAAAACAGCTAGAGAATGCTTCTTGCTCAGTTAAAGAAAGAGAAGACAAAATCCACATTCAATTGATAACTTTCTATAGTCTTTCAGAACACAGAGATTATTTAAAATATTCAGTAAAAGTACAAAGAGTCCTTGGGGCAGCCAAAGAAGATAAAAGAATTCTCAGCACACGGTATACCTTCAGAAGAGAAATATTAAGAATAAAAATAGTTTCCCATCTCAGTCATTCTTTGGGATTGATAATTAATTCCTGATGGTCCCCCAGAAGAGAGGAAGGGGAGAAAAAGAATGTACTTGACTCCTGTAACAGTAATTATTCATAGCCCTTTTCCCTCATAAAGTAATAGACCATTAGATCTTCCATAAAATTCCTTTCAGTAATTTAATGGTAGGGCTTCCCCAGGGGCTCGGATGGTAAAGACTCTGCCTGCAACACAGGAGGTCCGAGTTTGATCCCTGGGTTGGGAAGACACCCTGCAGAAGGAAATGGTAACCCACACCAGTATTCTTGCCTGGAGAATTCCATGGACAGAGGAGTCTGGTGGGTTACAGTCCATCAAAGAATTGCAAAGAGTCGGACATGACTGAGTGACTAACAATTTTAACTTTCTGTATTTTATAATTCATGTTTTTTAACCAAGAAAAGAAAAGAAAAACAAAAGCATACTTTGCAATAATTCATCCCACTTATTTTTACGAAGTTTCCAATTCTAAAGCTTTCATTTGCGTATAAAAATTACATAGACCATTCTGAGATTCTTCTTCTAAGTGTCATTATTAAAACGAGAAGTTTCTTGACTGCCACCTACTGGCAAGAAAAAAGGGACAACATTTTAAAAGTTTCACATTTTCTCTCAGATTTTCTGGTTCAGGGGTGTAAATATTTTAACTTTTTTTTTTTAATGGAATGTTGGACATACAGAATATTCTCTATGTTTAAACTCAAATTAATTGACCATGTATTACTAGAGTTTTTAAAAATCAATCAAACATGATTTTTACTTTTTCCAATTTAATACTTTTCTAGTATTATTTACTAGAAATCACACAGATGGATTATAGCAGCTAGATTTAAAGTTTGTTTTCTATAGATGTGGAAGCTAGTCTAACTGATGATGAAAGGAGAGGTCACTTCAAGATTAGCCACTCAAATCAAACAAAAAACATATGGTGAAACACTGAGGAGGGATGTCATTCAGTCTATTTTCACCAACAAATAAACTGTGAAAACAAAACACCTCCAATAAGAGGTAGAGTACACAGTGGCAAATGTAACCAGAATTTTCCAGGTAAAATATTAGCTTCAGGCAGAGTATCCATACATTCACTGTTTGTATATCACAAGCACTTAGTTGTTTGTAATCAGTGAAACATACCTGGCTTAAAATGTGGTAAAGCGTGAACTCCGGGCCATGTGTCCTCATTTGGTGTTCCAAGAACCTAGAGGAAAGCAGGAAATTGTGGAGACAGACTTATTATTTCCAAAGCACTCAAGACTCTCCAGTGTAGAAAACAGCACACTGCATATGATGAAACTCTTCATTTCTTTTCTTTTTTTTTTTCCATTACTGTGTGCCAGGGATTTTATTTCAGTAAAAACAGCTAAACCCAAGTCGAATGTCTGTGTTTTAACAAATGTAGCTAAATGTGGTAAGGCAAGTTAAATCTGCTACGTTTTATCAACTCCAAACTTAAGTAGGCTTAGGACGCAAAGGATGAGCTGCCATCTTCACAGAACTGAATAAAGTATGTACGTGCCCCTCATGATTCTTTCAAGAGCTTTTGTCCTTCACTGCGGTATCAGACATGTCATCATTTAAGAGTTCTAAGAATTCTGTTACTTCTTCCCCCACATCCGCTCTCTGGGCAGCAGAATGTTTCAAGGAGACAGGACAGACAGCTTGGGACGCTTACATTCTCCACTGGCCATACTATCTGTTATAGTAAACAGCTTCAGTCATGTGACACAGAGTTCCTTCACCCCCAAATACTGTTGTCCCTACACTATCTTTTTCTTTCCACACTTCCAGTTTCTTTCCCCATGGTCAACTACAAATTGGCATTTGCCAAGCTTCCCTGATGGCTCAGATGGTAAAGAATCTGCCTGCAGTGCGGGAGACCAGGGTTCAACTCCTGGGTCGGGAACATCCCCTGGAGGAGGGCATGGCAACCCACTCCAGTATTCTTGCCTGGAGGATCCCATGGACAGAGGAGCCTGGAGGCCTACAGTCCATGGGGTCGCAAAGAGTCACACACCACTGAGCGACCGAGTACACAGCACGGCACAAGAGCAATGCCAGCGACGAAACAACAAGGGCATTTGCCATCTGCCTCTGAGGAGACTGACCCTGTGCTGTTGTGGCTGTTGACCTTCAACACCCCCTGAAGGAGTTCAGGGTGGAGTGAGGCAGTCTGTGCTCTAGGGAATCTGGTGGGACAGGCCTTTAGATAGTTGGATATTTTCAGGAACTGACTTCATGATTCCAATATGTGCATCTCTTCCTATCTAGGAAAGCATTAAATCCCTTCATGGTGACATCAGCTCCTGGTGACTAGCAGAAAACCTCTTGTAAAGTAAGCACTTGATTGCATTGAGCTCCCCCTTGACCAAAATCTCATATATTGACCTTCCCCCACTGCCTCTTCGGAGCAGTCTCTCAGAGCTATCAGAGGTGCTGCCTCCTGGGATGCTGTCCTCATTTTGTCCCAAATAAAACTTAACTTGCAGCTCTCAAGTTGTGCAGCCTTTTTAGTCAACCATCTACTTTTCTATCCCCACGTCTACTTAATAAATATTCACAACATGAAAGTTGAGAATTACGTTTTGTTTGGTGGAAGTTTTAGGACTTCAAACCCAGGAGACAGCATCTCAAGTGACCCTGAGAGAACTGCTCCAAGGAGACAAGGGGGCTGGGGGAAAAGTCAGCTTATGTAGAAGTTTTGCAACAGAGGTCAGGGAGTCTGAACTTCAAAAGTTTTTTTTTTTTTTTTTGCAAATTAAAGAAAACCAGATATCCCAAGTTAAGGAATTTGGTGCTTCTCTCTATATAGGAAGATACAAGAGTTTGGGCTCACTGAAATCATCCCTTTCACATGCATCTCAGCTGTCTGGGGCCAGAATCCTGTGTTTTCATATTCTGAGTTTCCTCAGGGCTCGCCCTAGGGAGTGGCTGCAGTCTGATGGATGCTAGAAGGCAGGTATTCCTTCCATCCTGAGTTCTCTCAGGGCTCACCAGCTCACCTTCCAAGGTGGCAGTAATTGCTGATGACTCTGACATCCTTGTTTACTGATACAGCAGGAAATATTCCATTTCTCACCCACAGTGTTTGATTTGGCCAAAGTCATTAAAAGGCAATTCCAGTTCACCTATAACTGGGCACGCTCTTTTTGAATGTTCAGTCCCACCATCCATAGCTATTATACTCACTGATCATGGTAGATCAATGATAGGGAGCAGCAGAGTTGAAAGGTTTCGAATCTCAGATCTTGGAGACAGAACTGACCCCTTCGATCCTCTCCTTGCTATCCATGGGACCTCACAGAGCTTCAATTTCCTTCTTTGTAAACTGGGGTGATAATGAAGGAGGAAACAGACAGAACAGGCTCCCTCTCGAAAGCAGGACTCCATCTTGGGCCGGTCTGTGGACTTTGAGCTATATGCCCAGTATCTATGCAAACGACATACCAACTGGAAAACCAGGTCTCTGGAGGGAAGAGCCCCAGGGCTCATACCTAGACTCTCCATTGCCTAAAAGAATACCCTAATTATCTGTGTAACCGAATAGAATCATACATTCTATTATGCTTACTGGGGTATGACCACAGGCCTATTGATAACTGTCCACTGTTAACTACCTAGGCTTAAGGCATATGAATCACGGGTTAACTTTGATTATATCTTTCTTTTCCCTTTGTTCAGACTAGTTTCAGGGAATCTGGGGAGGTGGGTTTGGGCACGTACACTTAGGGTATACAAGGTTTTCACAAAAACTGGTTGGGGTCCTTGGCTAAGAGGAGACTCTGCCTTGGGCCCGCCGGTGTAATAAACTGCACTCCACTATCTGCATTGTCCTGAGTGAGTTTGTCTCCCGGAATGTGTGGCTACAACAATGACAGCCACTTCATCACCTGTGGCAGAACGCTACCTGGCAGGTGGTAAGCACTACATAAGAATTAGATACTATTCAAAGCACTCACAGAAAACGGGTCAGGTCAAGGAGGCATGGGCAACGGGGGAGAAACCAGCCCAGCCACTTTTTCCATAGTGATCCCCTGATCTGGGGAGACAGTGCCAAACGTGTAACTCGAAACTATGATAGGCCAATACGGACAATCAAATGAGTCAGGAAGGGGAAGTTATAAAGGCAGAAGCTGGCAAAACTGGAGAAGTGGCAGACATCATGGGAGGAAATGATGCCTACTCACTTCATCTCTGGGGATTAGCAAGTACTACTAGGAGCTAAGGAAACACAGAGTTCTGACTCTTCATGCATTGACTTTCTAGGGGGTAAGGGCTGTGATGGGCTTCCCTGGTGGCTCAGACGGTAAAGAATTCACCTTCAATGTGGAAAAGCTGAGTTCAATGCCCGGGTCGGTGAGATCCTCTGGAGGAGGGCATGGCAATTCACTCCAGCATTCTTGCCTGGAGAATCCGATGGACAGAGGAGCCTGGAGGGCTACAGTCCATGGGGTCACAAAGAGTTAGACATGAATGAAGTGACTTGGCATGCATGCAAGCAAGGGGTGTGATGGCAAAGGGGAGCTTCACTCACTGCTTCCTGCTCTATCGAATTAGGGTTAGACACAGGTATTCCATTCCTCTTGAAACACTGGGTTCAGGGGATCAGACAATACAATTCTTGCAAGCACTAATTAACAGTAATATTCACAGGGACTAGATCTGATAGACAGAGTACCTGATGAACTATGGATGGAAGTTCGTGACATTGTACAGGAGACAGGGATCAAGACCATCCCCAAGAAAAAGAAATGCAAAAAGGCAAAATGGCTTTCTGAGGAGGCCTTACCAACAGCTGTGAAAAGAAGAGAAGTGAAAAGCAAAGGAGAAAAGGAAAGATGTAAGTATCTGAATGCAGAGTTCCAAAGAAGAGCAAGGAGAGATAAGAAAGTCTTCTTCAGCGATCAGTGCAAAGAAATAGAGGAAAAGAATAGAATAGGAAAGACTAGAGATCTCTTCAAGAAAATTAGAGATATCAAGGGAACATTTCATGCAAAGATGGGCTCAATAAAGGACAGAAATGGTATGGACCTAACAGAAGCAGAAGATATTAAGAAGAGGTGGCAAGAATACACAGAAGAACTGTACAAAAAAGATCTTCATGACACAAATAATCACAATGGTGTGATCACTCAACTAGAGCCAGATGACCTGGAATGTGAAGTCAAGCGGGCCTTAGGAAGCATCACTATGAACAAAGCTAGTGGAGGTGATGGAATTCCAGTTGAGCTATTTCAAATCCTAAAAGATGATGCTGTGAAAGTGCTGCACTCAATATGCCAGCAAATTTGGAAAACTCAGCAGTGGCCACAGGAATGGAAAAGGTCAGTTTTCACTACAATCCCAAAGAAAGGCAATGCCAAAGAATGCTCAAACTACCGCACAATTGCACTCATCTCACACACTAGTAAAGTAATGCTCAAAATTCTCCAAGCCAGGCTTCAGCAATACGTGAACCGTGAACTTCCAGATGTTCAAGCTGGTTTTAGAAAAGGCAGAGGAACCAGACATCAAATTGCCAACATCCACTAGATCATTGAAAAAGCAAGAGGGCTCTGGAAAAACATCTATTTCTGCTTTATTGACTATGCCAAAGCCTTTGACTGTGTGGATCACAATAAACTGTGGAAAATTCTGAAAGAGATAGGAATACCAGACCACCTGACCTGCCTCTTGAGAAACCTGTATGCAAGTCAGGAAGCAACAGTTAGAACTGGACATGGAACAACAGACTGGTTCCAAATAGGAAAAGGAGTACGTCAAGGCTGTATATTGTCACCCTGCTTATTTAACTTATATGCAGTACATCATGAGAAACATTGGGCTGGAAGAAGCATAAGCTGGAATCAGGATTGCCAGGAGAAATATCAGTAACCTCAGATATGCAAATGACATCACCCTTATGGCAGAAAGTGAAGAAGAACTAAAGAGCCTCTTGATGAAGATGAAAGAAGAGAGTGAAAAAGTTGGCTTAAAGCTCAACATTCCAAAAACTAAGATCATCGCATCATGAAGTCTCATCACTTCATGGCAAATAGATGGGGAAACAGTGGAAACAGTGGCTGACTTTATTTTTTGGGCTCCAAAATCACTGCAGATGGTGATTGCATCCATGAAATTAAAAGACGCTTACTCCATGGAAGGAAAGTTATGACCAACCTAGGCAGCATATTAGAAAGCAGAGACATTCCTTTGCCAACAAAGGTCCGTCTAGTCAAGGCTATGGTTTTTCCAGTGGTCATGTATGGATGTGAGAGTTGGACTATAAAGAAAGCTGAGCACTGAAGAACTGATGCTTTTGAACTGTGGTGTTGGAGAAGACTCTTGAGAGTCCCCTGGACTGCAAGGAGATCCAACTAGTCCATTCTAAAGGTGATCAGTCCTGGATGTTCATTGGAAGGACTGATGTTGAAGCTGAAACTCCAATACTCTGGCCACCTCATGCAAAGAGCTGATTCATTTGAAAAGACTCTGATGCTGGGAAAGATTGAGGGCAGGAGGAGAAGGGGACGACAGAGGATGAGATGGTTGGATGGCATCACCGACTCAATGGACATGAGTTTGGGTAGGGTGCAGCAGTTGGTGATGGACAGAGAGGCCTGGTGTGCTGCGATTCATGGGGTCGCAAAGAATCGGACACGACTGAGTGACTGAACTGAACTGAATTCGTGGGCAGATCTATATAAACAATGTCACAAGGTTGATGGGCTGGGTAGGAGAGGAAGGCAACAGGTAAGAGGAAAAGAGACAAAGACAAGTCAGACATAAACAACTGTGACAACAGAGTCTCTGCAAGAGCCATGTCCTCCTTTCTTTCCACTAACTCTGATCATTATTTCAAGAAGGCAGACAGTCAGGTATACAGGCAGCAGCCAGATCACCTGGGGGGTGCTCTGCTTTGCGTTCCCACTGACTTCTGCATTAAGGACAAAGGGATTTCAACAGTATTCAACTTTATCAACTAATGGGAGAAACTCTCAGCTCAAAACCACATCTTGATCATGGCCAATCCATCACATATGAAATAGACGGTCTATTTCAGAGGATGAAATAGTTGGATGGCATCACCGACTCAATGGACATGAGTTTGAGCAAACTCCAGAGATAGTGAAGGACAGGGAAGCCTGCAGCCCCTGGGTTCCAAAGAGTTGGACAGGACTTAGCGACTGAACAACAACAACATCAAAGTCTTATAAACAATGGATAGTACAGCCAGAATATGAAATTTGTTCTCTCACTCCTAATAAAGGTGTAATTGATATCCTGACTGTATCTGCTTCTACAATGTTTATGTTAACAAAGCTTTTTCACAGGCACTATCCTCATCCATAACCAGTGTTTGGTTTCAAAGTGATAATATCATGGTCATCTTACAAAAATCACCTGCAAAGAAAAAATACATTAGACTTTCTTTTTCAGTCATTAGAACATTGACTGGTGAGATTCCACACCACAAAAAAATATCTCCTGTCTACAACTACTAGGCCATTTGCACAGGAAACAGAAAGTGGGCAACGGAAAAGAAGAATTAGAAGTCAATGTTGCTTCTGCAGGAAATATTGCCCATGACAAAGCACTGAAAATACAATATTCTCAGGCATCAATCATAAAGGCAAGACTGACAAGTTCAAGGACATCAGACCATATATAAGGACCGCTGAAAACCCTTCAATGGTTCAAGCTCTACGACAGCAGCCAGTATATTACAGTGAAACTTGTGCCATTGCTGTTGTTGTTCAATCACTAAGTTGTGTCCAGCTGTTTGTGGACCCATGAACTACAGTAAAACAGGCTCCTCTGTCCTTCACTATCTCCTGGATAAGTGAGAATTTGCTCAGATTCATGTCCATTGAGTCAGTGATGCTATCCAACCATCTCATTCTCTGTGGCCCTCTTTTCCTTTTGCCATCAATCTTTCCCAGCATCAGGGTCTTTTCCAGTGAATCAGCTCTTTGCATCAGTTGGCCAAAGTGTTGGAGCTTCAGTATTAGTCCTTCCAACGAATATTCAGGGTTGATTTCCTCTAGGACTGACTGGTTTGTTCTCCTTGCTGTCCAGGGGACTCTTTAGAGTCTTCTCCAACACCACAGTTCAAAAGCATCAGTTCTTTGGCGCTCAGCCTTCTTTATGGCCCAACTCTCACATTTATACTGAAGAGGAAAAGTTAAAATTTTACCTCCTTCTCCTTCTGCCTCTGTAACTCAGCTTGCTTCTTGCAAAGTCTAGATGATGTAGGTCTCAAAAGTGGGGACTCAGAATACTAGGAACTGAAGCTTATCTCACCCTTGTCCTGCTCTTTGCAATCGCCCAGCCCCTGCAAACCCTCAAACCTGCTTAATCATGTCAGTCCGTGTATAAAAACCCTGTAACCCCTTTGTTTGGGGCTCAAAGCTTGAGGTGTTAACTCCTCTGGGTCCACCGGCGTAATAAACCTGAGTTCTCCAACTCTCTGAGTGTGGTGCTTGGTTTCTTGGGTACTGGCTTCTGCAACAAAACACGACTATCGGAAAAACCATAGCTTTGGCAATATGGAACTTTGTAGGCAAAGTATGTCTCTGTTTACCATGTGCCTAGTACCAAATATGCACACACTGAATGAATGAATGAATAGTGCATCTGGGTAACAGTGTGAAGTTTGGTGGGTTGTATTATTAGCAGAGTTATAAGGGGGAAACGCTAGGGTAAGATACTGAATGCATGAAGACTGCATTTTATCTCTCAAGTTTTTGAAAACTGCAGGTCACATGACCCACTGGAGGGTCATGTACATTTCATTTAGAGTGTTGATATCAGCATTTTGCAAAAGATGAAATATAAGAGAAGACGTCAGAGACTAACAGACGTGGTAAAGATGCATATTGTTCTATGAAACTTTTATTCAAGTTGTATCTGAGTAATGTACATGTGTATGTGTGCATTGTGAGTCATGATGTAAAGTGTATTGCTTACTGTTTAAGAAGCTTTCTGTAGCTGAAATCAAGAATGAAGGTTTGGGGACTGAGGGCACTGAGTTTAGTTCTGGGCCTATTAAATGTTAGAAATGCCTGTACAGCAAGGTAAAGGGCCTTTAAAGAACAGGTGAAAATACAGACATGGATAATGAGAGGGATTTAAGATCAAGAAAAACATTTAGCATATATACAGTAGCAGAAAGCAAATACCAAAAAACCAGCTATTGATACCAAATGGTCTCATTTCCCTATGTTCACACATACATAGCTCCCAGAAGGTATCTCTGTGATTTCCTGGACTTTTAAGCTTCTGTTAAGAAAAAACAAGGGACTATCTTACTCTCTCAGTAGAGGTTGACACTATTTGACCCTGAGGAACTATGATTTTTTTTTTAACCATCATTGAAAATTATATTTTCAAGTAAAATTTTCTAAATATTTTCATTGTAATTGTCAAGAGTTGATGCTTTCTTTTAAAATGCTCTGCCTAAAAAAAGGGTTGATTTAAAATTGAATTAAATTTTAACAGAATAAGAAAATATCCAATGTATCTTACAAACATGACTATTACTTCCGTTTAATACATGGCTCATAGGGGAAGGATGGACTGTGAGTTCAGGGTTAGTAGATGCAAACTATGACCGCGTAGCACAGGGAATTATATTCAGTGTCCTGGAATAAACCATAAGAGGAACTATGACTTAATGACATCAAACTTACTTATCTGGTCTCACCTACGTGTTGACGGGTACAGCATAAATCCCACCGATAAGGTTGGCCTCTCTGATGGGCAGAGGAAGATATTGAGAAAAAGTGGGCCTCTCTGCTCAAACATCTTTACCAATAACAGAAGAAAAGTGAGTTCCTAACTTTCAGAGCTCAGAATGTTCTAAGTCTGTGAGAAATACTGACTTGCCTTTCCACTAATTCTCACATTTGCTAGTTTTTGCTTTTGCACAGGCCCCAGAGCTGCTAAAACTGAGTTCCTGGACTTTCTCTGAATAATACCTGTATTTGAAATAGAACATACACGTGTGCTCAGTCATGTCTGACTCTTTGCCAACCCATAGACTGTAGCCAGCCAGGCTCCTCTGTCCATAGGATTTCCCAGGTGAGAATGCTGGAGTGGGTTGCCATGTCCTCCTCCAGGGGATCTTGATCCAGGGATCGAACCTGCAACTCCTGCATTGGCAGGTGGATTCTTTACCCCTGAGCCACCTGGGAAGCACTGAAATAGAACAAGGACTCCTAATAGCATTCCTGGATCCAGGGGTTAGGGAGATCTCTAACCGAGACTCTGCTGCTGCTGCTAAGTCGCTTCAGTCGTGTCCGACTCTGTGCGACCCCATAGACGGCAGCCCACCAGGCTCCGCCATCCCTGGGATTCTCCAGGCAAGAATACTGGAGTGGGTTGCCATTTCCTTCTCCAGTGCATGAAAGGGTAAAGTGAAAGCGAAGTCGCTCAGTCGTGTCTGACTCTTAGCGACCCCATGGACTGTAGCCTACCAGGCTCCTCCGTCCATGGGATTTTCCAGGCAAGAGTACTGGAGTGGGGTGCCATTGCCTTCTCCGACCGAGACTCTAGTGCAGAGGAATTCTAGCCTATTACATGCAGACAAACCTGGCTACATACGAGGCTGTACTAAGGAAGTGATGAGAATGGGACGTTCTGGGGTCCCAGTTGGAATGCTCTGTTTTCCAAGCTGCACCTTCTACAGTCATGTTGATGATTTCAAACTGACTTAGCAATGGGGCTAAGGAAATGGAGAACAATTGACTAAATTCCATGATTTTGAAACTGACTCTCCAAAAGTCCATGCATACAGTGTCTCCACAATCACGACTGCTTCACAGCTGTGTGCTACTTTAGGTTCTGGAAGATGTTTTTCTGGTTCCTCGGTGAGGAGTCCTCAATGCCAACTTGTGAAGAAGATTCACAGAACTGGGCTTGGATGTTACACACTCTGCTTGGAACAGATGGCATAAAGATCAAAGATGAGCCGAGGAGAAAGTGGAACTTCCTAACTCTCATCCTGTGAGTGCACTCCCTAGAAGAATAATGTATCAAGTGGGTGGACCTGGAATTTAAGATCAAGCTGGTTTGATTAGCCAATCTATGCTTTTAAGAGCTGTGCCATTGCGTGCCCCGTGGCGGGGGTGGGGGTGGGGGGTGGGAATCAGAGAATGTGGCTCAGATGGTGTTAAATCATTCACAGCCAACTAGCCAGTCTCTGGAAGGAGGTTCTGAGTATTAGGAGCAAGGCTTTTTTTTCATACTCTCTCTCTAGTCCAACACACACATACTAGGCACCATTACCAACCTCTTCAGCATTTCATCAGTGACTTTAAGGAAAACATAGAAAAATACCTTGTATTTTCAGATGACACAAAATAGAAGGGATGTGTACTATTCTTTTTTTTTTTAATGATTTATCCCTTTATTTATTCATTTTTGGTTGTGCTGGGTCTTCGCTGCTGCAGCACGCAGGCTTGCTCTTGCTGCCGGTGAGTGGGGGCTCCTCTCCGGTGGCAGGGCGCAGGCTTCTCATCGTGGTGGCTTGTTTTGTTGAGGAGTACAGGCTCTAGGCTCTCAGGCTCACTAGTTGCGGCTTGACCGCTCTAGAGCACAGGCTCAACAGTTGTGGCACACGGGCTTAGTTGCTCCACAACACCTGGAATCTTCCTAGACCAGGGATTGAACCCGTGTTCCCTGCACCAGCAGGCAGATTCTTTACCACGGAGCCACCAGGGAAGCCTGGGACGTGTCATATTCTGATGGCTGAGCCAGGGTTAAAAAAATATTTAAAGTAGGAACAAGTCAGAACAACAGGGTGAGATATGAGCCAAGGACCAAGAAGGGCATGCTGATGACCAGAGCTGTATAACATGGAAGAGACAGCTTCAGGAGGCTCCACTGGAACGCAGGCTTTGGCTGCACCACATCTGGCCTGCAGATAGAACAAGGATCAAATTCTGTCTCCACAGGCACGAGGGTTGTGCGCAGTGAACATCTGATATAATGCTACAACAGTCTGGGCCACAAGATGAGGTCACCTGTTTACATCTACCTGTGTTTGCATTTGGCCATAATGATAAACTATAGGGCAGATGGGAGAAGCGAGTTGACAGGGGAAACATATGAAAGTGGGTAGAGAAGGTATGGATGAAAGCTTTCCTTCTCTATTTTGTAACTAAAGTATATATCAAAGTCAGTTATTCTGCAAGGAACAAGTACAATGAATGGTGAATATCAGAATACCTTCTGGTATCAACATAAGCAAAATATATGTACGCATGTGGGGGGGGTGTGTGCGCTGTATCTGTGTACATACACACACAGACATACACACATATAGTTTCTTGCCTCCATCATGCCTTATGCCTTACCTATATAGTCAAAGCTATGGTTTTTCCAGTAGTTGTATATGGATGTGAGAGTTGGATCATAAAGGAAGCTGAGTGCCAAAGAATTGATGCTTTTGAACTGTGGTGTTGGAGAAGACTCTTGAGAGTCCCTTGGACTGCAAGGAGATCAAGCCAGTTAATCCTAAAGGAAATCAACCCTAGATATTCATTGGAAGGACTGATGCTGAAGCTGAAGCTCCAATACTTTGGGCACCTGATGCAGAGTCGACTCATTGGAAAAGATCCTGATTCTGGGAAAGGTTGAGGGCAGAAAGAGAAGGGGGAGACAGAGGATGAGATGGTTGGATGGCATCAAAGACTCCATGGACATGAGTTTGAGCAAGCTCCAGGAGACAGTGAAGGACAGGGAAACCTGGAATGCTGTAATCCATGGGGTTGCAAAGAGTGGATATGACTTAGCAACTGAAAAACAACAAAAGTGCCACTGGATAAGGGGTTAGTGTGTTAAGATGGTTCATTTTTGGCAGTGACCAATGAGATATAAGTTGAATGTGGGATTAGAAAAGCTGCTCTAACATGCTTTGTGATTCCAGGTTAGAGCAGCAGACTGCAGTGAGATTCTGCCGATCAGGAAGCTTTACCTAAGACTAGCCAGCAGAGGGAGCAACTGGACCGTGAAAATGAAAAGCCACTGGGGTTTCAGAAAGCTGCTTGACTATTTAATCAGGCTCAACTTAAGTTGCTGGATTGAAAAAGACCGTAGATCGTGTTTCCAAAATATCCTGTGGAGTTTTCAACACAGCAAAGTTTAGATGGGAAGGAACTGAGATATGGAAAGGACAGCTCTTAAAAGTTTTCTTTAAAATAGGTTCAATTCATGGGCTAGAACATACAGACCTGGCTTAGTGGTGCTTGGCTGCACATGGGAGTCATTCGGGAAGCATTAAAAAATACAGATTAAAAAGTAATTCTGGAACTTCCTTGGTGGTCCAGTGGTTAAGACTTCACCTTCCAATGCAGGGAGTGTGGGTTAGATCCCTGGTCAGGGAGCTAATATTGCCACATGCCTCATGGCCAAAACACCAAAACATATAAACAAAATGCAACAAATTCAATAAAGACTTCAAAAAAAAAATACAACAGACTGGGACCCACCTCAAAGAGTCTGGTTTAATTGGTCCAAGGTGCAGGCTGGGCACGTGGAATTTTCCAAACCTCCTCAGCGATTCTAGTGTTACAGCAATGGCTGGGCTCACAGACTGGCCCTCATCTAACTAGGCCATCTCTCTCAGGCCCTGTGTTCAGTCAGACAGTATATAGACTTGTTTTTAAGTCTTCAGCCTCAGTCCAGAGGGTTACAAAAGATTTTCAGTAGATGAATGAACAAAACCAGCAGTTAGCTCTTTATTAGAGAAATCAGAGGTTAACTTGCAGCTAAATTTGAAACTACTCCAGATAGTGCTTTCAGAAACTGGAAAATTCTACAGTGAAAGGAGCTCATTTACAATATGTTTTCCTCCAACGAAATTTTTATTTTTTTCTCTCTCTTTTCTCCTGCTATTCCGATTTCCTGTCGCTCTAGCCCTGGCGCCCTCATCGATTTCACTCTCATCTCAAGGCTTCTCTCTTCTTTTCACTGAGTGATGTTATTGTGACAGGGATCTGACAGGGCTTCAGAATGTCAGCCCCCTGCTGTGGGAGCCGCAGGGACATGGACAGATATGTCCCTGCACGATGCTCAAGAGCCTGAGGGTGGAGGCTGCTGAGGCTGGAGGGGGCAATGTTGCCAAGCAAATGCAGCAGAACTAGGCTGACCGCCTGAGGTGGCAGCACAAAAAAAAAAAGGAGAAAAGAAGAATCCAGAGAGAGGCACCTGGAGGCAAGAACACTAGATGCCAGAGCTAGTGGTCTTCCAGACTAGCAGCATCAGCATCACCTGCAGAAAGAAGCTCAGTCCTTGCTCCTGACCTGATGAATCAGAATCTGTAGCTCAACATGAACCCTGGGTGATTCCAAATTAAGTGTCAGCTGTGCTGCTTTTAAAGCAGTCCTTCTAACTGAATTTTTCAACCAAAAAAAGTGCAAGCATTAGGCAGGAAGTTATCACCCCAGATACACCTTCACGTCCAGTTCCTGTGGAAGATTATTAGTTCAGACAGCATTCGTAAAAAGGAGATGGGCACCTCCCATCAGGAGCTCGTGCAGATGACAAAAACTGCACGGAGCGTGGCTCAGTGTTCTGTAAGTCAGAGCTCGCCCACCAGCACTAGCTTTCCTGTCCTTACTTTAATAGTCTTATACCCTAGGTGTCTCTTACAGCAAGAGGCTTCAAATTACATCTCAAAACTGGCAGGATGTGAAGAACAATAATAATGAAAGAAATACTCCATTCATCCACTGATGTTCTTTACTTGGTCTGCAAACTTGAGGCCAATTAAAATCCGATGACAGATATATGTGTCATATATGACATAAAACACATGCCTAGATGGACTGTCATCTTCTTGCATGAAAATAGTTTTCTTATTTACTGAGCACTGATTCTGTGCAAGCAGTGTGCTGATTACTGGGAGACAGAAAAATGTGTAACTATATTTTGCTCTTGAAAATGCAGTATTTTAAATATTCATTTTTATTATGTTCATGTTAAAAAGGACAAAGCCATTGAACCGATTCATAACACTAGGAAACTTTGACATCCTTGAGAGTGTTTTAGAAAATAATATAATTTTCAAAAACATCTTAATATGAATGTATTAGTTTCCTGTGGATGCTGTAACAAATAATCATAGAGTAGGTGGCTTCAAGCAACAGACATTTAATTCTCTTGAGGTTCTGGAGTCAAAAGTCAGAATCACTGGGCTGAAATCAAGATATCAGCAGGGTTACCCTCCTTCTGGAGATTCGTGGGAAGAATTCTTCTCTTGCCTGATCCGGCTTCTGGTGGCTAAGGGAATTTTCCACTCTGATTTCTGCCTCAGTCTTCACACTGCCTTCTCTTCTGTATCAAATCTCCTTCTGGCTTTCTCTTAGAAAGACTGCTGACTGCACTGAGGGCCCTCCTGGATAATACAGGATAATCTCCCCATTTCAAGATCCTTAACTTAATCCCATCTGCAAAACTCCATTTTCTAAATAAGGTATAATTACAGGTCTGGGGATTGGGGTCTCATGTCCTTTGTTTTCGTTATGTAGCCTACCACAGAGTAGAATGACCGTTTACAAGATATTATTTCTAATGATACTCAAAGTGGATATTTCCACATACACAACATGAAGGAAACACAAAAGCTGTGGAAATATGTCTACTTGCAGCAATAAGTTCACATAAGCTGCCTGATTGTTTGCAATGTCACACCTATTATTTCGTACGTGCTGTGATCAACCCAATAAAATAGGACAATATTGGCAACTCTGCAGGTGAGAAAACTGCCAAGCAAGGCGCCTGCCTCAGTGTCCTTAAAGAGAGGAACAGAGCCAGGACACAACCTGGATTTGGGTCTGGTGACCTTCTCAGGTCACTTGGACTCCAAGGCAAGACTGTTCACAGAACTGTTAATTCCTCTCAGTTGATTCCTAAAGCTACTTACACATGCAAGACCAGCAAAGACTGAAGCCAGGCGACCTCTCTAGCTATGTGATCCCTTTCCTCACAGCAGGCGCCGTCTATGCTTCTGCTGACCTACTAGACATACTGAGACTGGTTTCAAAGTCAAGGAGTGATGCTCATATAGCTGTGCTCAGTTGCTTCCGTCCTGTCTGACTCTGCGACCCCATGGACTGTATAGCTCGCCAGGCTCCTCTGTCTGTGGGATTCTCCAGGCAAGAATACTGAACTGGGTTGCCATGTCCTCCTCCAGGGGATCTTCCTCACCCAGGGATGGAATCCGTTTCTCTTCTGTCTCCTGAACTGGCAGGCGGGTTCTTTACCACTAGCACCACCATAGCTATTTACTAAGAATACTGATTTTGTCATTTATTCTTACTCAACCCTGAGGATTGTAATGAAGTGCTTATCCCTCAAAATGAAAAGAAAAAATATATACCTGTTATTTTTTTCTTTCTTTGGACCTAATGAACAGAATGTTTATATTAATGTAATAAGCACCCATGAGTTCATCACCCCAGACAAGAGCTAGAATATTTAACAACAGCTACATCTAATCCTCAAGATTCCATGTGATCATCCAGCCTCCCCACCCCCACCAGCCATAAGCTTCATCCTGAAGCATGTTCATCATTCTGCCATTATTTGAAATGGAACTTTATTGTCCTTATAAAGATTACAAAATATTTTTAATTATTTAAAAATTTCTAAACATAATATGTGAATACATGCATGCTCAATCATGTCTAACTCTTTGCAACCCTATGGACTGTGGCCTGCCACGTGCCTCTGTCCATGGGATTTTTCAGGTAAGAATACTGGAGTGGATTACCATTTCCTTCTCTCAACCTAGGGACTGATCTGCATCTCCTACACTGCAGGCAGATTCTTTACTGCTGAGTCACCAAGGAAGCCCCATACATGATACAGAACTATAGCTAATCTTTTGAGATTTTTTTTCACTTCACATTATATTGCTAAGATTCATCCAAACCCTTGGGTGATGGATGAATCCTATCATGTGAATGGAATATTATTCATCCATGCTCTTATTGACAGGCATTCGTGTTGTTATAAGTTTCTGCGCAGAATTGGGGAAGGAAAAATCACATGATGTACAAATAGTAAGTTGAAAGCTCAGCAGAGATCTTATTATCCTTTCACTGCTGTAAAATTCCATACTACAAAAAATAAAATATTGGCAGCTAAGATGAAGTTGCATTCTAACAGTTTCAGAACTGTTAGGGATTCACAATATATTTCCCCAAAGAAACAATTCTCTCCCCTGGCTGTTGCACAAAAGCCTGCTGAATTTATAACAAACCAAAAAGTGCCATGGAGCCAAACCACTCTGTACAATAGGGCTTCTGATCAAGATGGAGCTCTGTGGAAATCACAATGGTTTCTATGGAGGTGGCCAGGGAGCAGGACAGGGCTCCTGTTCCCAAGACTCCCCATGCTGAAGTGCGGGGCAGAGAGTCCAGCCCAGAGGAGAGAGACCAAGCTGGCCCGAGGCTTCCAAGTCCACGGAGAGGCTGGGATGCAGACTGAAGCCAAGAAGAGGAAGGAGCTGTGATTTGGGAGAAATGACAAGCACTCTAGCAGAAAGGGTGAGGGGTCACCAAAAAGTGAATTATTATCTCTGTGTTGGTTGGCACTGGTTAATGGGGAGCGGTGGATCAGTGGTAAAGAATCTGCCTGCAATGCAGGAGACAGATGCAGGAGACTTAGATCTCTGGGTTGGGAAGATACTCTGGAGGGCATGGCAACCCACTGCAGTATTCTGGTCTGGAGAATCCCACAGACAGAGGAGCCTGGCAGCCTACAGTCCATGGGGTCGCAAAGAGTCAGACACGACTGAACATCCAAGCACGTGTGCACGCATAATGGGGAGAAAACAATAGCAAGGAGGGGTCGGGAGGCTGCCCTTGGAGTGTCTCCACCAGGTGACCGGCTTGGGTTTTCTTTCTCTCCTCACAGCCTTGTATGTCTTCATTCACAGAGGTACGTATTTGCACTGAGGATGGGGTTTTGGAGAGGTAGAACTGGAGGAGCTCCTGGAAGAAGGGAAAAATACGGAGAGGAGGTTCCCTCACCCCTGAGCTGTGTCTGCATTGAGGGTGGGGAGGGGCAGAGGAGGAGAAGGGAGAAGAGCATGGAATCAGCAGCTGTACAGAGAGTAAGGGCTGTGCCTGTATCCAGAGTATGTAGGTCAGGGCTGCCAGTCAAAAGGAAATCCATACATTCACCTGAGCTAGAAAAGAATGCTGTTATTTTTAGAGCTTTGAATGGGGTATGCAGGAATGTGTCAGTTACAACTAAACCTCTGGTAAGTTTACCTGCAAAAAGGCTGTTAAGAAATTGAGGTCAAGCTAGTTCTATAGCATGTGCTACATTTGCAATATTTTATTATAGTTTTGGCAACTGTGTATATACTATTCAGATATATGCGGTTACAACGTCAACATATATATGTATATTATTAAATAGTATTCATTTATTCGGGGCTTTCCTGGTGGCTCAGGGGTAAAGAATCTGCCTTCAATACTGGAGACGTGGGTTTGATCCCTGGGTCGGGAAGATTTCTTTGAGAAAGAAATGGCAACCCACTCCAGTATTCTTGCCTGGAGAATCACCAAGGACAGACGAGCCTGGTGGGCCATAGTCCATGGGGTCACAAAGAGTCAGACACAACTTAGTGACTAAATATTAATATTTATTTATTCATAAAAGGTTATTGTGAACTTGTTATTGCCAAGGACTGTGCTAGAAGCAGGGATGCAACTATGGAAAAGGTAGTCCTCGACAAAGGTGATCTTCATGATAAACTCCAGGTCCTCCAGGGACCTGCTCCTTCCTGGGCAAGAATATATTCTCAATTTCAACACAACACTCTCTTGGCAATTGACATGAAATATCACAGACTTTCCCCCTACAAATGGATTACTTATTCCTAACAGATTGAGTGGGTCAAGAACTGGCATTTAGAATACCAATGTTAAAATTTAGTTTTCATAATCTAAAACTAGTAAATTACTTAAGAGTTGAAAATGAGGTATTCTATCAGGAAGTATGGCAGCCACTGAAGTCCTGACAACTTTGGATATTTCTGACAACCAGTGGCACATCAAGAGAGTCAGAATTCTGCCATTCTCTGGACAACACTGAGCTAAAGGTTCATCAGTGTTACAATGAGTTCCTTGTAACTTTTCAGTTTGCTGTTATCCTTAATTCTAAATGCTAATCTGGTATTAATTTACCTTCATTAGTATCAGGTTGTTGTGAGCTATCTTGTTAACTCCACATTATATTTTAATGCATTTCCGCTCCAAATGCATATGTGGCCAATTTCCAATAACTAGAAATTATGACAGTTGTGCATTGTGAGTTATAAACGAATCAGCTAAGAGACTAATGCCAAAGCAGATATATACCTAATTCTTCTTTACCCCTTAATCAGTGTTTTTCATATACTCATTGCTATGGACTGAATCTTGTATCCCCCAAAACTTGGATGTTGAAACTATAACCCCTCATGTGATGGTATTTGGAGGTAGAGTCTCCGGGAGATAATTAGGACTATGTTAGGTCAAGAGGATGAGGCCTTCATGATGTGATTAAGGTCCTTATAAAAAGAGGAGACCACCCAGGATTGCTCTGTGTGCAGAGTCCAAGGAAGGCCATGTAAGACATCAACAGGGCCCTCACCAAGACCTGACCATGCTGGCCTCCGGGCTCCAGAACTGAGAAGAAAGCATTCATTATGTACGTCCACCAGTCTATGGTATTCTGAAATAGCAGTTGGTAGTGACTAAGAAACTCACACTGGACGTCCCTGGTAGTGCAGTGGATAAGAATTCGTCTGCCAAGACAGGAAACACAGGTTCGATTCCTGGTCTGGAAGATCCCACAGGCCGTGGAGCAGCTAAGCCCAAGAGGCCCAGCCACTGAGCCTGTGTGCTGCCACCACTGAAGCCCTCGTGGCCTAGAGCTCGTGCTCCGCATCAGAGGAGCCAGCACAGTGAGAAGCCTGCACACGGCAACAAAGCGCAGCCCCCGCTCGCTGCAACTAGAGAAGGCCCACTCGAAGTGAGGGAGACCCGGCACCGCCAAAAACAAATAAAGACATTAGAGGTCATTTAGGGCTTCCCTGGTGGCTCAGTTGGTAAAGAATCTGCCTGCAATGCAGGAGACCCTGGCTCAGTTCCTAGGTCAGGAAGATCCCCTAGAGAAGGGATAGGCTACCCACTCCAGTATTCATGGGCTTCCCTCGTGACTCAGATAGTCAACAATCTGCCTGCAATGCGGGATCGATCCCTGGGTTGAGAAGATCCCCTGGAGGAGGACATGGCAACCCACTCCAGTATTCTTGCCTGGAGAATCCCCATGGACAGAGGAGCCTGGCGGGCTACAGTCCAAAGGGTCACAAAGAATCGGACGTGACTGAGCGACTAAGCACAGCAGAGTTCATTTGGGTTTCCCAGGTGGCGGTAGTGGTAAAGAATCCACCTGCCAATACGGGAGACACGAGAGATGTGGGTTTGATCCCTGGGTTGGAAAGATCTCCTGGAGTAGGGAAAGACAACCCATTCCAGTCTTCATGCCTGGAGAATCCCATGGACAGAGGAGCCTGATGGGCTGCAGTTCAGGGGGTCACAAAGAGTTGGACACGAATGAGTGACTGATCAGGGTTCATTAAAAAAAAAAAAGACACAGGAACTTAGTGTTATCTCCACAGTTAGATAGAAAAGGATGGGGCTGGTAGGCCAATGAGATGTTTTGCCTGCATAAGTGTATCAAAGAAAAGAAAGTCAGCACCCATCCTAGGGGACACAAACTCTGTTTAGCTTGCATCACACCAGCCTGCACAGAGACTTTACAATGTTCGAAGGGGTTGGGGGAAGGGGGTTCAGCACCTTTGACTATGAAAAGTGACATAATGGGAAAAAATCCCTAAATGGGGATCTCTGATTTATACAAAGACATACAGATGGTGTCTGAGATAGGTCGAGTGACTTACAACCACCGCACAGCCCAGGGTGGCAGGTGTGGGGAGGGGAGAGGGGTGGTCTCCGAACTCTAGAGAACTAACGGGCTTCTTGCCATTCAATTATCCTGTAAAAATAATTTAAACACTCATGATGACCTCTGCCCACGAATTTTATCCTCATCTGAAGGATAAAAGGGGGGCTAAAGACAGATAAATGAAGCGTAGGCCAGGAATGGCATGTCTTCCTATTCCCCAGCATACTTCTCTAAGACCATCCTGTTTTGTTATTTCTTGAGAAGCTGTTTTCACCCTGGATGATCAGTACATCATAAAGTATTACTGGCATGGTTTATCATTTTCAGTAAAGGATAAAGTTTCCCCCAAGTTCGGAATCTCCGTGTTGACCTGTGTGGCCTCGTCACATGGCGGAAGCTGTCAGTAGCCACTTTATCTCCCCTTTCTCAAGAAGGCAGCTTCTAACCATTTCCTCCCTGCTGTGCCCCATGCTCCCGCTGAAGGTTACAGGGGACAAAGGACAACCTTACAAGACTGCCTGTCAACAAAAGGGGCAAAGGACCAGTCCACACAAGGCACAAAGCATCCTAATGACCACGGTCACTAAAAAGGCAGAAGACTTAGTTCTTCCAAAGAGCTCTCCTAGATTTTCTAACACTCAGTCACCTCTGTTTGTTTCTTATGACGAAAATACTCTCGCACTGCGGTTGAGGGTGGCTAGGCAATTTTATTTTTTAACTTTTGGTACTGGAGTATAACTGATTAACAATGTTGTGATAGTTTCAGGTGAACAGTGAAGGGACTCAACCACACATATACATGTATTCATTTCCCCCAAACTCCCCTCCCATCAGGCTACCACATAACACTGAGAAGAGTTCCCTGTGCTATCCAGTAGGTCATAGTTAGTTTGGATAGGCATTTTTGAAAGATAAAAAATGAGAATTTTGGCCAACAGCACTGCTGCCTAAGAGTCCAAGGGACTCATTCTTTTAGTATAAGTGAAACTGAATTAAAAACAAAAGGAAACACTCACTGCCCCTCTAACTTTCCTACGTTGCTTTAGAGACAGTGCGCATGCAGTTGGCTCAGTCTTACTTGCACAAGATTGCCCTCAGTGGATACATTTTCAGACTGCACTGTAATTTACAAAACATTGGTGCCTTTCTTTCTCCTACAAGCATTATCAAAAGGGGCAGCAGGCAGATGCTCGAGGTCATCTACAGTCCCTTAGAGCACCGGACTTGAGTCCAAGTACAATCACCATCATTTTCAGCACTTTCTCATTCCAGGGACCATGCTCACATGAGTGCAATAAAACTCACTATCCTCTACTAGCTTATTCACTGAGGAAACCTTAAACCACCTCCTACTTGAACTGAAAAGCTAGGTTTCCCCAAGATGCCTCTGAAAATCTTTTCCATCTTTAGACCATCCCCTGGAAGAAACCCATCTCTTCCTTAATTGGCTCTTCTGTCACTGATTTCAGAGTTAAAAGATCCAAATAGTGCCAAGCAATTCAGTTTTGTTATGGCATGTTCATAATATAAAACAGACTTGGATTCTCTTATTCACAGGTACTATGAAAAGTTCTATTACTGGATTAGAAACAAACACTTCAAAAATACTCAGACCCAACCAAGACCTCACTTTTTCTTGAAATTATTATGGACTTTATTATAAATGAATATATTTTACTCACAGACAGTTAAACAGGAAGGCATATGTATAAACAACAAATCACACACAAATAGCACCATTAACATTTTCTTTTGCCTTTTTACTCACACTAGCCATGTTTTATGTGACAGTATTCTTATTTAATGCTATATTATGAATATTTTCCTTGGTAGTGAATTTATTCGTCTTGAAGTAGTATGCACCAGTAGACCTGTAAGACTTAGGTCATCTCCAGAAGATGTCTATTTTTCCAGGTGCCAGCACGTGAGGGGACCTCGTTCATTGTTGGTGATGCCAGTGATGGTGCAGGAAGACAAGCAAAAGACCTCAGGACACAGAGCCCCAGTTCTTAAGTGGCTTTAAAATTACTCAATATTACTTGCATTTGAAGCCAGGCTCGACTGTTTGGAGAAGAGGGTAGGGTAGAAAACTGGTGGTTGATAACAAGGAATGCTCACAGTTGTAGATTTCAGAATGCACGATGAAAGCTTGAAGTACTCAAGGGCTGCTACTCAGGAGAGGTGTTTGGTGGGTGTCAGCTGAGAGCTGAGGGAAAGGAAGGATCAGCAGGTGCTCCCTTGGTGCAGGACATGTTGACACACTGCCTTATTTTTTAACTGGAGGATAACTGCTTCACAATGCTGTGTTAGTTTCTTCTGTACAACAATGCAGATCAGCCATAGTTATATGTTCCTTCCCTCTTGAGCCTCCCTCCCCATTCCCCCTCCCTACCCCACCCCTCTAGGTCATCATAGACCACTGAGCTGAGCTTCCTGTGTTATGTAGCAGTTTCCCACCAGCCATCTATTTTACACATGGTAGTGTATATATGGGGGCTTCCCTGGTAGCTCAGCTGGTAAAGAATCCGCTTGCAATGCAGGAGACCCTGGTACGATTCCTGGGCCGGGAAGATCCCATGGAGAAAGGTTAAGTTAGCCACTCAAGTATTAAGTCTGGTAGCTCAGAAACGGTCAAGAATCCGCCTGCAATGTGGGAGATCTGGGTTTGATCCCTGGGTTGGGAAGATCCGCTGGAGAAGGGCATGGCAACCCACTCCAGTATTCTTGCCTGGAGAATCCCCATGGACAGAGGAGTCTGACAGACTACAGTCCATGGGGCTGCAAAGAGTTGGACATGACTGAGCAACTAAGAACAGCACAGCACTGTGTATATATGTCAATGCTACTTTCTCAATTTGTCCTATTCTCTCCTGCCCTCTGCTGGGTCCACAAGCTTGTTCTCTATGTCTGTGTCTCTACTCTTGCCCTGCAAACAGGTTCATCAGTATCATTTTTCTAGATTCCATATATATGCGTTAAAATATGATATTTGTTTTTCTGTTTCTGACTTACTTCACTCTGTACAACAGGCTCTAGGTTCATCCACCTCACTATGATTGACTCAGATTTGTTCTTTTTTATGGCTGAGTAATATTCCATTGTATATATGTACCACATCTTCTTTATCCATCCATCTGCTAATGGACATCTAGGTTGCTTCCATGACCTGGCTATTGTGAACAGGGCTGACATGAACAAAGGGGTACATGTGTCTTTGGTACATCATCTATTCAATTCTTTTAACAAAGGCTCCACGCAGGTTCTATGGCTCCATACTACAGATGAGGAGACTGAGGGTTAGAGATGCTAAAAGACTTAATTAAGACCTCACCATGAAGACAGAGGATGCAAGATTTGAAAGGGGTATCTGGCTCTAAAGTCCACACTCCTTACTTAATATGATCCTGCTTCTAGGTGCTAGGCTCAGGCTGTATCCTTCCTTCTGGGATGAAACTGTCCACCCCGACTCAGTTATTTTTTCAGTTGGGAAGCTACCATCACATCCTGGAGGAGGCTGGGGAAGCTAGGGGCTGGGGGAGTGGGGCAGCTTTAATATGATTAGTGAACTCATCTCCTCCTTGTCCTTGATGGCCTCTGTGTGTTTTATGCTATTTCCCATTTAGCTCTGAAAAGAGTAAATAATCCCATTACAGTCTACCAGACAATCCAGCAGATGGAATTAGCTTAAGTAATCAGCTATATTGCTCAGTGATTAAGAGACTGTCTACCAGACCTGAGTTTTAGGTCTTAGCCTGCCGTTTGCTTACCAAACAACGGTTGTGGTCGGCACTGGAGAGGAGCATGGCCTCCAAAATCAATCTGTCTATACTCAACTCTCTACTTAAATGTTTTGAATGCTGTGATTTAACTCTTTCATTCTAGTTAGTTAACCTCCTTGTGCCCCAGTTTCCTCTTTGGTAAAATGCTGATAACAAACAGTACCTACTTCATTGGGTTCTTGGTCAGAAGATATAAGCTGATCTATGTAAAGTACTTAGAGCCCCATGGGACACACACTGGCACCCAATGAATGTTAGCTGCCAAAATATCACTATTAACACCACCATCATCATCATTTAATAGGTTTAAGACACAGTTTCCTTTCATGGTGATGGGATAATAGTAACATCTATTTCACAACATTGTGAGAGTTAGTGAGATAATGAATAAAAAATGCTTACTATGCCGTTTTGTTAGCTTTAGTGCAATAAGGGAGGCCCTGGTTTGATTCCTGGTTCAGGAAGATCGCTTGGAGAAGGGAATGACAACCCACTCCGGTATTCTTACCTGTAGAATCCCATGGACAGAGGAGCCTGGCCGGCTCCAGCCCATGGGGTCACAAAGAATCAGATGACAGATCGATTGACGCTTTCACTTTCAACAGTGGCAGTAGCAGAGGTATTAGAAATGCTTATCTATTTCCTCATTGTTGCACTTTTCTATTCAGAAATCTTGTGACTGTTTAGCGACTCCAAGAAGCCTTATTTTGACACCAAATAATATGAATATTTAACATTTTTTCCGAACTTCTTCTTGGAACCATGTGTTAATTTATAATCCCACCTAGAGTTTGAGAGTGTGTATTTCATCTTGCCAAGAACAGGAGTGATTGTTTTGAAAAATCTTCCCTGAAGGATTATATATCTGGCTGTAGCTGTGGAAGTCAGCTTATGTGGTGGTCACCATTACCATGATTGAGACCAACAAAAATCAAACTGAAATTCTGTGTTACCATAATACAGAAAATAGACACTCCAGGAGCAGGAACCACAGTGCATTTATTATGAAGGCAGTAAAGCACACATGTTGATAAATGAACAAGCCTTGATGAGAACATCATCTTCCACTATCTGAGAAGGTGGTCCTGTGACATGAAAAATACCACCTCATAAGCACATGGAGTCCTCAACAGGACAAAGAAGTCAATGAAAAGCACAGTTCACATACTCCCAATGAAAATCCATGGGTTGTTAGTACTTTGGGAAGATTCAGTTGTTTCATTAGATGAAAAGTGTCTCCTTCCAGGGCTTAAAATATTGATGCCCCCCAAGAGTTCTTCCTTACTGCCACACAGCATCAGTCTTAAAAGAGATCATGGTAAGAGGCTCCTGAAGCCACAGGAAAGTTAAAGGGATACAGTTTCTCATAGTGCAGGGAATAATTCTCCTTAAGAGGTCATGTATCAGTCCAGAAGGAGTTGACAAGCTTTTTTTTTTTTAAAAAAAAAAAGTACATTGGAAACAAACTAAAAGAGATTCTTTTGGGTCATTTTCATCTTGAACACAAATGGGAAAAAAAAGTTGCTAATAAAAATATAACACACATGCCTGTGTCTTATAAGAACTAGACACCCAACTATATTTATACAAATCTCAGCAATCTCTGGAGATCTCTTGTGACCTAAATGATGGTGACATGTTTGTCTCTGGAGTAGAAATCTGCTACAGGGGTTTTGGGGTAAGAGATATGTTTTTCACTGGTTACTATTTTGTACTATTTGAATTTTTCTAAAATTATGCACATTTTAATTATTTTTTAAAAATTCCTAACTGTGTAAAATGGAAATATATAAAAAATATACTGGGACATTGGGCAACTCTCTGTGTTCAGTCACGTCTGACTCTCTTTTTCGACCCCATGGACTGTAGCCTGCCAGGCTGCTCTGTCCACGGGATTTCCAGGGCAAGAATACTGGAGTGGGTTGCCATTTCCTCCTCCAGGGGATCTTCCAGATTCAGGGATCGAACCCGTGTCTCCTGCACTGGCAGGCAGATTCTTTACCATTGAGCCACCTGGCAAGCCTGTATTTGGCAACATCTGTAGACAGTTTTAGTTGTCACAACTGGGGGTAGGGATTTCCATGGGCCTTTAAAGACCAGAATGGAGACCAGGTCTGCTGTTAGGCACCATGTGCAGGACAGCCCACTATGACGGAGAATATCCAGTTCAAATGATCAAGAGTGCTGTGGTGAAGAAACCCTGCTGTAAATGATGGACCTTTACAAGAGAGGATAAACACACCAAGTATGAATTATACACACAACTACTGAAACTGCCCCTAGGCTCCTCACTTCTGCAGACAGAGGATCCTATCCAGAGACTGGGAATGAGGTTGATCCTACAGATGGCACACCTTCCCCACACCCACACAGCTTCCCACCTGATGAGGAGGAATAGCTTTCATCAGTGGCTCTTAGTAGGGGAAGCAGTAACAGAAAGATCCAGACCGTCCCTGTTGCCTCAAGACAACTTGGAGAGATGATCATAAGGCCCTCTCCAAATGGGCCTGCGTGGATGGGAGAGGCAGTTAGGGGGTGTCCTACTCCAATTATTCTTGTTTAAGCAAGTTTTGATAAAAGCCATTCACACTTTCACATTTCAAATACATGGACTCCAGCCAACCAGGGTCCTCTGTCCATGGGATTCTCCAGGCAAGAATAGTAGAGTGGGTTGCCACTCTCTTCTCCGGGGGATCTTTCCAACCAAGGGATCGAACCTTGATCTCCTGAATTATAGGCAGATTCTTTACTGTTTGAGTCACCAAGGAAGCCCATATCACTGGCTATGTTCAAACTGTTACATGATAATCCAATGGCATCATTCAGTAGTCTATTTGAGACTCACAGGCTTCAATTAATTTAGGGGGCAGTATGGTGACGCAAGGAGTAAAGGTTCTTACAAAGCATTCTTTGCTTAGAGGGACTCTGGTTCCCCAGAAGATCCCTTGACAAGGCAATCCACAAAACTTCAAACCAGTAATTACTTATGGAGGTTCTGCTGATAGCAAAAAAAGGAGGAATGGATGACTCCTGCCTCCTTGAAACATACAGTCTCAGTTCAGTTCAGTCGCTCAGTTGTGTCCGACTCTTTGCGACCCCATGAATTGCAGCATGCCAGGCCTCCCTGTCCATCACCAACTCTCGGAGTTTACCCAAACCCATGTCCATCGAGTCAGTGATGCCATCCAACCATCTCATCCTTCCCAGCATTAGGGTCTTTTCCAATGAGTCAACTCTTTGAATGAGGTGGCCAAAGTATTGGAGTTTCATACAGTCTATTTAGGTTAATTTCAACTTGCCCTAATATTGGACCTTCTTACTTTCTCTCTCTTTCTCTCTGACTCCTTCCCTCCCTCTCTCTCTCTCAGTAGATTTCCTAGCTTTGTTCAGTTTTACATTACATTATATTGTAACAAGGGGCTTCCCAGATGGCGCTAGTGGTAAAGAACCTGCCTGCCAATGCAGGAAACACAAGAGATCCCAGGGTTTGATCCCTGGGTCAGGAAGATCCCTTGGAGAAGGCAATGGTAACCCACTCCCTTCTCGCTTGGAGGATCCCATGAACAGAGGAGCCTGGCAGGCTACAGTCCACAGGGTTGAAAAGAGTCGGACACGAGTGAGGCAACTTAGCACACACGCATGTATATTGTAACAAAACCACAAAATGTTTGAGCTGAAATGGACCTTAAAAATCACCTAACAAAATCTTCACATTATATAAATAGTAAAAATGGTTAACATATATAGAGATTTTTCTGTATCCAGTATTCTCTCAATGATTTACCTTTATTGATTTCTTTAATCTTCAAAACCACTTGATGAGATAGATACTACTATCATCACTCCCATTTGACTGATGGAAAAATGAGACACAGAGAGGGTAAGTAACAATCACCACATGAGATTCCAAGCTCCAGAAAGGAATACAGTCTCGTCAACACCTAGACTGCACCTTTTGACAGCATGATCAGAGGATCTAACTATGCTATGTCTGGACTCTTGACTCACAAACTAGGAGGCAATAATGCATGTTGATTTCAAGTACTATTTTTGTGGGAATTTATTAGGAAGTAATGGAAAAATAACAGCCATGTCCAAGACCCCAAATAAAGCAAACAGACAAAAAAAACAAGTATAAAAAGAGCAGGGATTCAAACCCTTGTGGTCAGGCTCCACTATCTACCCCTGAACTACAAAACACCAAACTGTTATGAGTGGCCCTCTCTGGGACAGGGAGAGGTGACTTATTTTACTTACCCTAATTTTTTCTTCATTACACTTGTTACTCTCTGACCTATTACATACTCATGAACATATACACATTTATTTATTGTTTATCTCTGGCTAGAATGTGAGATCTCTGTGGGCAAGAACTTCTATTTTATTCACTGCTGTATTCATCACCCAGGACAATGCCTGGCACTAAGGAGATGGCAGAATTATGCGTTGAATCCCATGAGTGAATCAAATCATAGAGAAACAGAGGCTCCAAGACTTGCTCAAAGTCCCTCAGTGGTTAGTGGTAAAGCCAGATGTCATGGGTTGTGTTACTGATCTTGATCCTGATCCCCTCCTGTACCTGGACCCTCTGCCACGTGACTCTGAAATTCCTCCATGGTGTTTTCTAACTCATCTGGCTAATGGGATGCGACTGGAAGTGAAAGGGGCCATTACTGACTCTGGAGTTAGAACGTAGCATCTGTTTCCATTCACCCCTCTTGCCCTTCTGCCATCAGTAGAGAAAAGCACACCCTGATGAGCCCACTGGTCCAAGGAGGATGAAAAATACGTGCAGCAAACCATGACTGATGAGTTGAGCTTGGATCACCTGGCCCAACTAACTCAGGAGCATTTGAATGAGAATAATTGTTTTAAGCTGCTAAATTGTGAGGCAGCTTGTTATATAGCATTTTTATGGAACAGAAAAGAGTTCTTTTGCACTTTTAGTCTACCCAAGGTCTTATTGATGTGGAATTTCACAACACTGGCATTCTGGGGAAGAAAGATCTAGGAGTAAAGAAACATAAAATTGATGCTTTAATAGGCCTTTTTTTTGGCTACAGGATACTTTGTAACCATTATGAGAAAAGCAGATTTTAGGTTAGAACACACCAAAGATCATAATTCTGCTAAAATAACAAAACCAATGCATAAATGCACTTCTGAAATCAAGGCATTACAGAAAAAATTATTTGAGATTAAAGAAGAACGAAGGTGTGAATTGGAGCCAGGAGTTCAATAGCTAAGAAAGCCCAAGTCCATGTAGAGCTGACAATGGTTAATCATCTGGTTTCAAGATCTGAAAAGACTAAAAAGGTTTTGAATTTTTGTAGCCTGGAGTCTCTGGCTAATACTTTAAAATACAGGATTATTGTCCATAATTTAGTAAAATTGAAAATAGATCAAAGCTAGGTCTATTTGGTGTAATTTTCCCTGGGTAAGGGTGTAGAAGGAGTGTCAAAGCTGAATATTACAGACATGAAAGAAGTAGTCCCAGGGAGCTGTTAAATGGATGGAGTTGTTCTTTCACAGAGCTGAGCTAGTCCACGGGCACGGATGCAGACAATGGGAGCAGAAGCAAGCTTAGCACAGAGGCTGCTACATTTCTGCCAATAAGAAGAGCCAAGTTATTCTTACTGATTGGGACCTAACACATGCCAGGCTCTCCCTCTCCTGGAGTGTGTGTGTGTGTGTGCGCGCACGCGCGTGCGCTAAGTTGCTTCGATCATAGCCAACTCTTTGTGACCCCATGGACTGTAGCCCGCCAGGCTCCTATCCATGGGATTCTCCAGGCACGAATCCTGGAGTGGGTTGCCATGCCCTCCTCCAGCAGATCTTCCCGACCCAGGGATGAAATCTGCATCCCTTACGTCTCCTGCATTAGCAGGCAGGTTCTTTACCATTAGCACCACCTGGGAAGCCATGTGTGATTGTGTGTGTGTGTGTGTGTGTGTACACAATCATCACAATGACATCAACAAGTTAGGTACTCTTGTGTTCATGAAATAAAGACTCAAAAGTGAAGTTTAATGTAGAAGGCAAACCGGTAGTTGTAAGTGGAGGATGAGGAAAAAGAATACAGAGCTCTGACCTGAAGGCCTATATTCTTTCTGCACCATCACCTGCTCCAAATGTTTCGGAACAAAGATGGCTTCCATTCCTTTCTGATTCTTCTTGCTCCTTTTGAACTTATCTACTCATCATTAATGTCACGACTCGTATGACAATTCCCTCAGAAACCCCACTGTCCCCACGCCTCTGTGCAGGAAACAACGCCACCTTTGTCCACTGTTAGCCCTGAAATTGCATGAAGCTGGAGAGCAGCACTGTCCCTTAGTTATGGAAATAATCTGGAAGGCGGGCTAGTTTCTGCGCTCCAGTGGCCCTGTAATTCAAAATGCTCTGCTATCTCTGTGCACAGATTCACATTTTCACAGAACACAGGAATAACAGAATACACTGGTGTTGGCCCTTCCTCCCAGAGTACTTTGAATGCAGAGTCCTTCAAGAAGCGCTGACACTCATCCATCACATGGCACTGCCTGTTTGTCTCACTTATGTCACACACAAACACCCATTCAGGCAGCTAGAATCACCAATAGCAGCAGCACACACCCAAAGTCCAGCGTTTGAGGAGCATCACCAACAGTCAGTACTGCTGAGCTGAAAGTTCCTACGAATGCTGACCAGAATATGTCTTGTTTTAAAGGACCTGCCTCTCTAAAATCTTTGTTTTTAACTTTCAGCTGTAAAAAAATTTATCATGAATGATCATATGCAAATTTTGTTGTTTAGTTGCTAAGTTGTGTCTGGCTCTTTGTGATCCCATGGACTGTAGCCCGCCAAGCTCCTCTGTCCATGGACTTTTCCAGGCAAGAATACCGGAGTGGGTTGCCATTTTCCTTCTTCAGGCGATCTTCCTAACTCTGGAATCGAGCCTGCGTCTCCTGCATTGACAGGTAGATTCTTTATCACTGAGCCACCTGGGAAGCCCAGTGCATATGGAAGTAACCAAATAATCACAACTTACAGTATAGAAGCATATTTGATAAAAAGTGAGAGTGACAGCACAGGCCGGCTCCTGAGCCGGCTGGGAAAGCACCATCAGCAAATGCTCCATGCACACCTTGGACTTCATACCATGTCCTGCTTTTCAGCAGAACATTCTCTATTTCTTCCACTAATGGGCACTTAGACCTATTTTATCCTTTTTTTTCTTTTACATATCTTGAGAATCTTTCCATATTGGAGAAAACAATGGGGAATCAAGCCTTAGGTCAGTCTCTTTTGAAAATGAAATGTATCTCACTAAGAAGTATTAACTTCAGGGAAAATACACCTATCTTCTCAAACCATTTTTGCTCATTACAAATGGATTCCAAGAGAAAAAGGGAAGAAAGGAAACATCACAGGACCCAAGAACAGACAAACAAGAGTGCCCTAGGGATTTCAGCTCCGTCTTCTTCCTCAATATTTGGATTCTGCTTTTATTCCCATTTCCTCTTTTACTTAACAGGAACAACAGGCATAGTGACATTTATGGGAAGTCTTAGCAAAGATCCCTTCTAGGTCACTTTCTGCGCCTCTACAGTACTAGTGCACATGAAGTTACTCTAGACAGCGCTTTGTTTAGTTTTGTTTGAAAGTTTGACAGATGAATAAAAATTCATTCACACACATGCCCTCTACACCCCCCACTCCTCCTATAGAATACAGTTTCTAAAACATTAATACCTGCCATAAGTGATGCATATAAAAGGCATCTTATGTATAACAGCACTGGATTTATCACAGAAAAGCCTGAGGTAAAAAAAATATGTTATTTAGATTTCAAGCACAGGTTGGAATTCTGCTCTTGATCTAGACTAAAATTCTCTCAACAAGTCCTTACTGAATACAGACGACTTGAGACTGGGTTGGGTGGGCTGAGGAGGAGCAGCAAAAATGCACAATTCACACTTTAACAGAACTTGTTAGTCCAATGGAGCCACATGCATGTGTGCGTGCCTGCTAAGTCCCTTCAATTGTGTCCAGCTTTGTGCGACCCTAAGGACTGTAGCCCGCCAGGCTCCTCTGTCCATGGGATTCTCCAAGTAAGAACACTTGAGTGAGTTGCCACGCCTTCCTCCAGGGGCATCTTTCCAACACAGGGATTGAACCTATGTTTCTTATGTCCACCTGCATTGGCAAGCGGGTTCTTTATCACTAGCTCCACCTGGGAAGCCCCATGGAACCGTGTAACACACACTAAACAGAGTACAATCTACAAAGAATATAAATTAACAAGGATAAAATACCCCTCCAGTTGATTTCACCAGGTATAAAAATAGCTTGATGGATTTTCATGAATGCTTGAAGCATGTTTGGAATAGTCTTCATTAAAGTGGAGGAATATACCAAATTCAGTCCTCGAGGCCTGAAGGGCCACCAGAAATCATGGTAAAATGAGCAGCATGCATGAGGTGGCTGGTGGAAACATTCCAAGTATGTTTTTGCCAGCAGAGAAAACACGTCAGGTTTCAAATATTCTCACATCTAAATTCACATGGGTGGTTTCCCTGGTGGTCCAGTGGTTAAGAATCTGTCTGCCAATAATGCAGAGGGCATGGGTTCAGTCCCTGCTCTGGGAAGATTCCACATGCGTCAGAACAACTAAGCCATGACTACTGAGCCTGCGTGCCTGGAGCCTGTGCTCTGCCTCAAGAGAAGCCCCGCAATGAGAAGCCCGCGTACTGCAAGTAGAGAGTAGCCCCCTGCTCACGGCAACTGAGAAAGTCGGTTCAAAGACATGAACAAAGACCTAGTTCATGTGCTCCAAACATACATGAATACATTTTTAAAACAATTCATACCAGCAGAAGCTTTAATCCGCAGGCATAGTTCTGCAGGGGGAGACTGGCTGGAGGGCTGCTCTTCCCAGAGGCAGCTCTCTGTAGCTCCACAGAGCACCCTGCAGTGCTACACTTAGTAGGGCTCTGTTTATTCAGCCGTGAAAGGAAAGTGAAGTCGCTCAGTCGTGTCCGACTCTTTGTGACCCTGTGGACTGTAGCCTACCAGGTTCCTCCATCCATGGGAGTCTCCAGGCAAGAGTACTGAAGTGGGTTGCCATGCCCTCCTCCAGGGGATCTTCCCGACCCAGGGATCGAACCCTGGTCTCCCGCATTGTAGGCAGACGCTTTACCGTCTGAACCACCAGGGAAGTCCATACATTTAGTTGTGGTTAGTATAAAAATTGCTCATGTTATGTTGGTAATCCATTTCCAAAAAGCCAGAGTTCTGCATGAAAATGCTATTGAGAGCCTGAAAAGTGAAAGTGTTAGTCATTCAGTCATGTCTGACTCTTTGTAGGACCCATGGACTATAGTCCTCTAGGCTCCTCTGTCCATGGGATTTCCCAGGCAAGAATACTGGAGTGGGCTGCCATCTCGTCCAACAGGGGATTTTCCTGATCCAGGGATGGAACCCCAGGCTCCAGCATTGGAGGCAGATTCTTTAACATCTGAGCCACCAGGCCCTGTTGAGAACCTATTTTCCATAAATTTAACTGAGAGTGAGAGAACTTTTGACATGCTAACATGTCAAAACCCCAAACTCCCCAATCAACTTCCCCAAATGTAATTAAAACATTGTAGTCTAATAATATAGGTGAAAGTGAAGTCACTCAGTCGTGTTCGACTCTTTGCGATTCCATGGACTGTAGCCCACCAGGCTTCTCCATCCATGGGGTTTTCCAGGCAAGAATACTGGAGTGGGTTGCCATTTCCTTCTCCAGGGGATCTTCCCCACCTAGGTATTGAACCCAGGTCTCCCGCATTGCAGGCAGATGCTTTACCCTCTGAGCCACCAGGGAAGCCCATAACATAGGTGAGCAACCATCATTTGAGGATACTTTCTGTAAAAGCAAACAAATGTTTTACAGATGTTCATACACGTTTTTTGTATATAAACACAGAACTGAGTCATACCTATATTCCATGAAGTAGAGGTGTTCTACCGGGGAAAAACAAAACAAAATAAAAAAGCAACCCTGTTCATTGCGAAGAGAAATGCTGCTGATGTACTTGCAATTACTGTCAGCAATGCTGGCTGCAGACAGCATACAGAATAAATACAACCCATGTGTGATGTGAATTGTGAATAATGAAGAATTAGTAACCAAAGAACTTCCCAAGGCTGCAGACAGCATAGTGGCAAAGAATACACAGAACGTGGATAAGGGAATGAAGTCAGGAAGTGCCTGGAGGAAGGGGGGAAGGCTGGAGAAGAGATAAGAATGAGCTTGGCAAATAAGGAGGTTCACTAAGGAGACCAACTAGATTCGATAGGAAGGAACAATGGGCAAGTGAGCTTGAATCAGATAAAAGAGATGAAGGTGTCTGGACTTCACCTAATGCAGAAAGACAACAACCAAAAGCACAGATAGACTAAGGCAAAGTCAAAGGACACATTAACAGAATATTCTCTGTCAGATGGCAGTAACACGCTGGAAGGAAAATTACTAAGCACATTAATAAATCTCAGTGACAGTGGAAAGAACTTCTAAAAACTTAGTTTCAAGGATGTTTTAATATGAATAAGAAACTCAGACTCTGTGAACAGAAAGGGGCTTTCCCAGCTGTCCCAGTTGACAGTGATTCTGCATAAACAGTTGGTCCACACTGCTAGGCAAGTGGGCACTTGGGCAGTGGAACCTGAGCCAGGCTGTCCACTCACACATTTGGGGGTACAAACCATTGGCACTGGATACTCACATCTCACATCAAACAAGCCTCTTTAAGTAACAATAATGACAACTAATCGTTATTGGCAGCTAATCCAGTTTAACCACTGACAAGTTTGCTTAAAATGTTAGTCTGTATAGTGCTATTAATAACAAATTCCCTATGCTTGGGTAGTTTACCATCACCTCTACATGACATGTAACCTGGTGACAATATTCTAACAATGATGAGGAAAAAATCATCATCATTGTATGTGATGGCATATTTAATGCCATATAGTTGGTAACATTTTTTTTAAACCTTGGAGGGAAAAAAATGGGATGGCCCATCATTCTAAACATCAACTCATGTTTTGATTCCAAGAAAAGAAGGAAGAATTTGTGAAATAATTTCCACTTTTGTTCTGGAATGACCTTTGTGTTTCTGTTTTCTCATGTCAATAATAAAAGTCAACATTAGATTACACTAAACTGAAGATGAAGCTTGGTGATGGAACCAGCAGAATGACATGTTTAATGCAATATTTTAAAGTTCTACTATCTTGACAATTAACAAAAATGTCATCAGCTTAAACACTAGAAAAGTTTTTGTGGGATAATCTCAACATCTCTGTGACTATAAAAGAAAATAAAATAAGGTCACCTACTTTCCAATCCAACTGTCCAATGCTGAAGGGCTATTTCACTAGTCACACAGATTCGTGCAAAGCTAAAAACACTTTCCAGCATTTTCAGCTGTGCAGAGCTAACCCTCTTTAGGTTGAATCTTAATTAATGTAACCTCAAATTAATTGTGTTACATAAAGCTTGTGATTATTACAGTCAGACACAAAGATTCTCCTATCTTACAACTAACTGCCTTTCCTTACCTTAAATCAGGAAGAAGGTAAATTAGGAAGAAGCAATAAGGAAAAACACAAAGATAATGAGACTGTGGGTTCAACATCTCTCCTTAAACACATTGGTAAATTGATAGGGGAGGAACCTAGGCTTTAGTAAGACTGGAGTTATTAATGAAGAAAAGCAGCTCAAATATTCTCAATGCCAGATTTTTTTTTTTTTTTTAAGTCTCACGTGGCAAATAACCTGGTAGTTTCCTTTGACGATTTCCAGAATGTCTCCTTAAATCGTGACTCAGTTTCTGGGCTTATAAACTTTTGAAAGGCATAGGTGATAAAATAAAATATAAAGAAGCTCTAATAACTGGTAGAAGCAAGTAGGCACAAGCGAAGAACGATCCACGGCCTGAAAGCAGAATTCAGAGTAAGAGGACAATGAAAATAGATAAATTCAACAGTAGCAGATGTCTCTCACAGAACAGATCAGAAGGCCAAGAGACATCCCTGAGGGAGGTACTGGGCAGGAAGCTGGGAATAGTACAAGAAGGAACACAGAAGGTACCAGTGAATTTCAGTTTTGTTTGCTATGTAAATCTGAGCCTATGTTTGGGACTTTTCTGAGGAGACGGGTGGTGACTTGATGCCTCTCCCACTGGTTTTGATCAATCAGGTTAGGTAACAAATTAAGTAGTTACACACCCATATTACTTCTGCTGTTTGGCAGTGCTGGAAACAGGTCAAATTCAGCGGCACTGGTGCCCTGAATGACTGGCCAGGGCAAGGTGCAGTCCAGGAATACCCCAGAAAAGCCTGATCAGAAATGCTCTGGCATGTGACATTTCTTGCTCAATGTCATACCCTTTCAACAGGTTACATTTTGTTTTCTTTCACTTACACACCACCCATTTATCTGTAAGTGGTCTACATAAGTGACTACAGTCAGTCTTTGAGGACTATTTACTATGTACCTAGCAGCATGCTGAATGCTAGGAGATATTAAGAAACAGTCATAACTCTTAGCCAAGATTAAGCAATAAAGACTGAATAAAGAAAATATACAAAATAACGGCTCTCAAGTATTTAAATACCAGGCAGTGAAGGACAGTGATGCCTGAGAAACAGGAAACAAACAAGGTGAAATCTACGACTGCTCTAATTTACCATCTGGAGAAAATTTCTAGGTCACGATGTAGAGAAAGGAAAATGAGGGAGAGCTTAGGAACCTCTAACAGTTTAAAATATGCAGCTGGGAGTTCTGAAGCAAAGGCTGCTAGAACTTGCAGAACAGACTATCAGAGAGGAAATGTTTGTACTGAGAGAAAACTAAAGATCTTAACTGGTGACTCAGTAAATTAATGATCAGTGCATAAAGTTAAGGAAACTACCCAACACTAGAAAAGCAACCATTCAGATGATTCGAGGGAACAATGCCCAGAGTTCATACCAGGAGAACAGTGTACTTTGCCCAACAGTCAGAGTAAAGCCTCATAATATTTAAGGCACTGAGTTTACAGTACTAAGACTGATTGCTGATTCTCAATTAAAGTTTCAAAGGCAATTCAGGGGAGAAAGGACAAACTTTTCCACAAATTGTGCTGGAACTGGATAGCTGTATAAGGAACTGTGATCTATTCCTGGCATCGCATAAAAAATTAACTAAAAATGAATCACAGACCTACCTGAAGCTATAACTTCAGGAAAAAAAAATACAGAAAAATATTTTTGTGGCTACAGGATAGGTCAAAATTTCTTTGGACTTCATCAAAATTACACAATTCTGCTCTTCAAAAGAAACTAAGAAAGATTTGCAAATCATACATTTGATAGAGTTCATATCTAGTCTATATAAAGAATTCTCAAATCTCAACGATTGGGGGGAAAAAAGTAATCCAATAAAAGAAAAATGGGCAAAAGATTTGAAAGAACACTTTCTCAAAGAAGACATATGGATGGTATGAAAAACTGTCCAAAATAATTCAATATAATAAACTGTCCAATAATTAGAAAATGCAGATTAAAACTGCTAAGAGATATCATTACACTCCTAAAATGTCTAAAATCAAAGATGTGAAGTTAGAACTCTCATACATTGCTGATAACAATGTAAAATGATACATCAACTTTAAAAAATAAAAAGGATAAACACTCACCAACAGTATTATCCAACCTTTGTAGCCACAGGTACAAACCCAAGGGAACAGACAACCTTTCTCAACACAAAGATATATTCACAGCAGCTTAACTTGTAATAACCAGAAACAACAAAACTGGAAACAACCAAAATGTCAGCAAATAGGTAAATGGATAAATAAAATGTGGTATATTCACTCAACGGCATACCATTCCGCAATATAAAGAATGAACTACTGACACTAACCACACAGAAGAATGTAAAAATAGTTATTATGTTCACTGGAAAAAAACCAGACCCCCTCCCCAAAAAAACTAAGAGTATATACTGTATTTCCATTTATATGAAATTTAAGAACATGTAAACTAATCTACAGTAACAAAAAGCAGACCAATGGTTGCTTGGAGGACTTCCTTGGGGGCTCAGTGATAAAGAATCCACCTGCCATTGCAGGAGACAGGGGATCGAATCCTGATCGGGGAAGACCCCACATGCCATGGAGCAGCTAAACTCGTGAGCCACAATTACTGAGCCTGTGCTCTAAAGCCCGGGACCCGGAACTACTGAGCCCATGTGCCCCACTCCTGAAGACCGAGGGCCTTAGAGCCCATGCTCCACAACAAGAGGAGCCACCGAAATGAGAAGTCTGTGCAGCATAGCTAGAGAGCAGCCCCTGCTTGCCACACCCAGAGGAAAGCCTGTGCAACAATGAAGGCCCAGCGCAGCCAAAAAGAAGCAAATAAATGAAATTACTTTTTCTAAAAAAAGAACCGGCATGCTGCAACAATGATCAAAGATCTTGAGTGCTGCAACTAAGGGCAGCCAAATGGATATATAAAAATAAACAATTAAAAAAAAAAAAAACAGTTGCTTGGAGCTGGAGGAGTTAAAGAGAGAAGGGATGGAGGAATTAAAAAGAAGTACAAAGAAACTTTCAGGGATGATGGATATGTTCAGTGTCTTGATTGTGGAGATGGCTTCATGGGTGTATACAAATGGCAAAGCTTATCATACTCTATACTTTATATACAGTATGTCAATTATCCCTCAAAAGTAATGACAATTCTTTTATAAGAGACACAACCTCAAAAGGTGAAAAAAAGCATAAAATGAGACTTTGCACTTTAGTTCTAGAGCAGTGTTTCTAAGACTTTAGCTAACTCAATATCCTCTTTGAAAGACATCCTCATGCCCCCTATAAATGTTACTTAAATCTTCAGAAGTAATTAAGTATTCTAACAGGAACAAAGAATAGGTAACTAAACATGCTTCTCCAAACTGCAAATTCTTCACTCACTTTGATATGATCCAGTTCCTCTGAGATTATAATTTTTAAGTTTTTGAGAAAAGAATTACTGCCAGATAGGTATTTGGAAGGAAGGCGGCAGAGGAGAGAGACAGAAAGAGGGAGATGGAGGGAGGGAGGGAGAGAGAAAATTAACAACAAATACCAAACACGCAGGCAACGTCAAAGAATGACCTCAAGCGTAGTTTGCCGCTGTTTCAGTTTGGCCTTTGTTTGAAACTTGAATCAAAAACCGCAATGCTAGCTTAGGTAGCTGCTTGTTCCTTTTTCCTCACCTGCCTGTCCTTCCCTCACCCCTGGTTACTCTGATTATCCCTCTGGCCACACTAAATTCACAATTTCACTTGCTGGCTGGCTCCCCCTTGAGTCAGCAGGGCTTTGTGACGTGGCGTCAGACAACCTATTCCTTACCGGAATTAATCTGACCAATGCCGCCGCCAGCCCCATTTTCTGGTCTCCTCCTTCCCCTGGCTTACCTCCCCAGACCCTCCGTGAGGCTCCACTGTGCCAGGAATGAGCAATTCTAGTCCAGAAGCAAGACATCTAGAGAGGTCTACTTCTTTTCTAGGGAGGGCACCACCATCCTTACCCGAACTAATACCCAATGACCACAAACGATGCAGCTACTGGAGAATCTAACAAAATGTCAGTTTTAACGTGAAAAAAAAAAAAAATCAGAATGTAAAATTGTATATATGAAAGGATTTCAACCATGAAAAATCTTGACACATGGATAAAAGTGAGTGGGACAGGTGTAAAAATGAAAATAAGGTAGTTGTTAGGGCTTTTTTCCCCCTCTCTCTTCACTATCTTTGTTGATGTGATATTGTCTTCATAGAGGAAAAAAATGGTTTATTGACAGCTGCTGGCTTGAAGGCTTTTTTATTCTATCCAGCTGAAATGAGTCTGAGGCTTCTATTCATCTGGGGAAAAAAGGAAAAGTAACAAATTTATTTTGCTCCTGTGGTGGGTGGTTGGAGCTGTAGTAGATGTGCTTGACTGCCAATTATGGGTAACAGTTATCTGATTGTTATCTTATAAATGTGTCTGGCAGTGTTCTGTCTGGAAATGTATATGATTTAGGAAAAAAGCTATCCTAACTTTGTCTCCCATTCCTCAGGATGAAGAAAATCGACCCTGCTTTAATTTAGTGAGGCAGCAGAGACTCCACTATAAGCATCGCGTGTGTTATAACAACTCCCAGGAAGGTCTGGGCTGAATGTTGTCTCCAAGAAAGGAAGATACTGTGGCAATTATCTAAACTAGGAAATAAACTTTTGCTGGTTTTATTCTGAAGGGTTAGCAGAACACAACACTTCAAAAGACACCACTTTGGCATATTGATTATTTTTTATGCTGTAGGCTCTTGAAAAATAGCAAATGTATGAGAAGCTTTCTCTGAACTCATGGCCTAAAGACAGATCCTCCACAAGGAATTCAATTGTCCTCGATCCCCTCCATGGAAAAAGTTTCATCAGCCAGCGGCGAGTAACTCTTACAACAGGAAGGGAAATTAGAAGTGGACATTGTCAGTGGAATGTAAATTGATACAGCCGCTATAGAGAACAGTACAGAGATTCCTTAAAAAACTAGGAATAAAACTACTATATGATCCAGCAATCCTACTGCTGGGCATATACCCCAAGGAAACCATAATTGAAAGAGACACACGTACCCCAGTGTTCACTGCGGCACCATTTACAATAGTCAAGACATGGAAGTAACCTAAATGTCCATTGACAGATGAACAGATAAAGAAGATGTACATATACACAATGGAATATTACATACACAATGGAATAGCACTCAGCCATAAAAAGGAATGAACCTGAGTCAGTTCCAGTGATGTGGATGAACCTAGAGCCTGCTACACAGAGTGAAGTAAGTTAGAAGGAGAAAAACAAGTATCGTATATTAACACATATATATGGAATCTAGAAAAATGGTACTGACGAACGTATTTGAAGGGCAGGAATAGAGATGCAGACATAGAGAACAGACTTATGGAAACAGAGAGGGAAGGAGAGGGTGGGACAAATGGAGAGAGTAGCTTTGAAACATGTACATCACCACATGTAAAAGAGATGGCTAACGGTAAGCTGCTGTATGACTCAGGGAGCTCAACCCAGTGCTCTGTGATGACCTAGAGGAGTGGGATGGAATGGGAGGTGGGAGAGGGAGAGGACAGAAGTACACTTAGGGCTGATTCATGTTGTTGGACAGCTGAAACCAACAACATCTTACAGCAGTTATCCTCCAAATAAAAGTAAATTTAAAAAAAGTAAAAAGAAGTGAATGCCAAACAAATTCGGTCATGAACTATCATACCTCTCATCCGCTCTTCTCGGGCTCACTCTTCCTTTCTACAAATCATTCCCTCTCCCCTAAGAGCCTCCTCCTCTTTTCCTACTAAGAAGGTACTGAGGTCTGCATTCAAAACCACATCAGGGAGTTAGTCATTTTCCCTTGGTTACCGCCCCATATACACGAGGTAGACATGTTAACGAACTTTCATTTTTCTCTTATTCATCTTTTACTGCAGGAGTCTCAGCTAAGAACTCAGACGGGTAGAGAGAAAGATACTTTTCCTCCTCTACAATCCTATCTCAGAAAAGCAAATCGTGGGCTGAACAGTGACAATGACTCAAGTGCCTACCAGTCCCAGTGCACAGGAGGGCAGCTTCTGAGGGAGCAGGAGAAGAATCAGAAATACTGGCATTAAAAGTGGGACAGGAGAGCTCGTGCACCATTGCTGATGGAGCAAAAACTGGTTCAACATTTTCGGAGGATGGCTGGCCAAAATCTATAAAAATGTTCAAAGGACACCTAGTAGTCATCTTCTAGGAATTGTTTTTGCAGAGATAATCTATGAGTGCACAAAGTATTGGGTATAAACCAGGATGCTGCCCTCTAAGATGGTAAAAAACTAGGAATTTTCAGGACTGGTGAGATAAACGTGTATCAGCCACAGAAAGCATCATCATGCAGTGGTCAAAACAAAGTGGAGCCAGTTGAAAACAAAGTTTGTAACATGTTTTGGTGAAACCCACATCACTCAAAAATACTATTTATGTGCATGACTGCATAGGAATAGAAAAAAGAATGTACATGAAATGTTTCATAGAGCTTACCAGGGAGGGGATTACAGTGAGGCTGGAGATAATTTTTAATTTTATATGTACATAGTTTCATGATACAGTGGAATCTAGAGTGCTTCTTAATTTTTAACTAATATAATAAATAAATTAATAATTAATAATAATTATTAATAATAATCAATAAATCAAAAATAAGACAAGGTCGAATCAATCTGAAATAAATGGGACAGGAGACTGACATAGAGAGTGAATGAGAAAAGGGGGGATGGGATCAAATTATGAAAGTGAATTTGGTAATACAGATGCTGGGAGTGAGAAATTTCTATGAAAGAGAATACAGAATTTTTTTTTTCTGGAAAAAATGAGCACATGTTAAATGACTTTCTCTCTCCTCCCTAGCCATCAACCAACCAGAATGCAAGTTTCTAGATAAATGCAGCCTAATAACAGACCCGGAGAAGGCAATGGCAACTCACTCCAGTACTCCTGCCTGGAAAATCCCATGGACGGAGGAGCCTGGTAGGCTGCAGTCCATGGGGTCACTAAGAGTCGGACACGACTGAGCGACTTCACTTTCACTTTTCACTTTCATGCATTAGAGAAGGAAATGGCAACCCACTCCAGTGTTCTTGCCTGGAGAATCCCAGGAATGGCGGAGCCTGGTGGGCTGCTGTCTATGAGGTTGCACAGAGTCAGACATGACTGAAGCGACTTAGCAGCAGCAGCAATCACAGACCACGGAAAATTAAAGAACAATTAAAAGAAAGGACCTCTGGGGAAGGGGAGATTCAACACTTTTACACGTTTAAGAACTAAAGGGGCTTCCCTGGTGGTCCAGAGGTTAACAAATCGCCTTGCAATGCAGGGGACTAGGGTTTCATCCCCGATCTGGTAGCTAAGATCCCACATATCCCGGAGCAACTAAGACCACCCGCCACAACGAAAGATCCTGTATGATGCAAAGAAAATCCCGCGCACGTCACAACTAAGATCCGATGCAGCCAAATAAAAGATGTTTTGAAAAAGAAAAAAACTAAAGAGCACTATGGGGAGAAAAAAGCTCCAAGCCCTTTCCAGATTAAAATAGACACGATTATGCTGATTCTGAAGATGCCAGAAGGCTGAGTTCCCAGCTGCCCTGCAGTCTAGTTGTGGGTGCTGCCAGTCTGCAGGGTCCAGCAGGGCTGGCTTACAGGGACAGCTCACCCCACCTTGTTGCCTGGACCAGCCTGCAGCCATCACTGCCTCCAGGGCGGGACTAGGACAAGACCCAGTGTCTTGATGAACTGCCTCAGATCTTAAACCACAGCCGCCCACAGCACCATCTGCTTAGTGTCATGTGGACCCTAAAGGAAAAATCCAGTCTGGTCCTAAAAATACTATTTGCTTCACCAGGAACCATCTCCTAGGGTTCCGCCTCACGGGCTTCTGTTTTACATAACATTAACTAGAGATGCTAATTCTGTGTTGGAACAGTACAGTGGCCACACCCTGGAATGAGAAATTGTAAACTGTAAAATTCTGCCAAAATGTGTCATTTTATCCAAGTGTAGCAAACGCAGTTTTGAATTGCTTATGTCCTAAGGCTTGTTGACCATGAGTCCTAACAGGAATTGAATCATAATCTTTTTTTTCTTAGCCTCACAGTCTATAAGATGTTTTCCTCTTGTATTTAACAATATGCTCAGTCCCTCAGTCATGTCTGTCTCTTTAATGGCCCCATGGACTGTAGTCTGCCAGGCTCCTCTGTCCATGGGATTTCCTAGCTAAGAATACTGGAGTGGGTTGCTATTTCCTACTCCAGGACATGTTTCCAACCCAGGGATTGAACTCTTGTCTCTTGAGTCTCCTGCATTGTCAGGCAGATTCTTTACCAGTAGCACTACCTGGGAAGCCATTTAATTAAAAAAAAAATAGCATATGTATTTGCACGTGACTTAAAAGGAAATAAAATCCCTGAAATTGTTAATAAGGCTGCAGTACAAAGTCAGGAACTGCTTGCTGTATCAGTGTCATGCCAAGTAGCTCTGAATGCACTTTCCATTGCCCACCTGTGATACTGGAATATTTCTCCCTTGCCAGCTGGCACAATGTTAAGTTTTATCCATAGATGGCTCTGGAGGTACCCTGGAGTAGGAAGGATCTTACCTTGATTCAGTGGCAGGTGACCCTCTCTGCCACCTAGTGGTGCTCACGTTCCAGCTTTCCAGCCCTGGTGAGAAGATTCCTGCTTGCCCTGCTTGCCAGTCAGAACCCAAGAGGGATTTCTCGCACACAATGCCCCGCCCACCAGCCTAGGCTTGCTGGCAGCCCAGAGTGGGTGCTCGCAGCTAGCTAGTCTTGGCTGATGTGCATGCATGCTCAGTCCTGTCTGACTCTATGCAACCCCATGGCCTATAGCCCGCCAGGCTCCTCTGTCCATGGAATTTTCCAGGCAAGAATACTGGCGTGGATTGCCATTCCCTTCTCCAGGGGATCTTCCCAACCCAAGGACTGAACCTGGGTCTCCCACATTGCTGGCAGATTCATTGCCATCTGAGCCACCAGGGAAGCCAGTCTTGGCTGACAGTTCCATATAATCAGCTTCTGTTCTACAGCCATGAACCAATTCTGGTCTGGGGCAATCCCGTGGAATTCTCTGCCACCTCTGCTGAGTTTCAGACACACCTTTTCCAATGCGGTCTGAACCTCAAACAGGAAAGACAGCCTTTCCAACTTGGTTCCTTTCTTGAGTTCTTTCCTTCAGCCTTAGAATAGTCTATAGAATTCTCTTGTATACCCTCTTACAAGGAAATCCCTCTATATTAAATCATTCCTTTTCAAGTGACAGTGTGGTTTGTAACTCCAGACTGGATCCTAGTTGATAACCATCAACTGAAGAAGATAGCAACTTTAAACCTCCAGCTGCCTCAGTGCTGTTCCTTAATTTCCTCATTCATTTCTCACTGTTGGTATGGCGCACCACCCACCAGGTTATTTCAGACCTTAGCTTGTGTCCTTGAGATTCCAATTCATTCAGCTGACCAACAACTTACGAGCAGAAAATGACACCAAATAATACTCTTTAAGAAAAAGTGGGAGCTTCCACCAGAATCCAAATTTTTTTAATTCCTGTATTGTCCTCCTTTTGATTTTGCTCATTCTTTTCAGCTTCATAGAAAAAGCTGAAATTGATTCTTACCAATACCCATCCCTCCAACTTGATATATAACATACTTGTTTTATATTCTTGACCTTATCAGCCAGGATCTTCCTTATAGTTAACTGTCCTATGTTTTCTTTCTCTCAACAGATTAAACCTGGACATCAATTTTAGAAGACCTCACAACAACTCTGAATCTATTTGCTGATGAACATGGTGTATCCATGTATGTAAATCTGTTAAAATTTCAATCAGTAGTTCTTATAATTTGCAGAATGCAAATGTGTAACATACTTTAGTGGATATATATATATATATAAATATTTCATTATTTGGAGGCTATTATAAATGATATTTTAAATTTTCAAATTGTTGCTAGTATATAACAATACAGTTGATTTTGTATATTGGTTTTTCTAATAGCTTTTTGTAGTTTCTTTGGGATGTTCTACGTAGGTGATAATGCCTGTGAATATGGAGAGTATTACTTATTTCCAACCGTTATGGCTCATATTCCTCTCCCCTCTTCTCCTCTGCTCTCCTCCCCTCCCCTCTCCTTTCTTTTGTCTTATGGACCCTGCCTCCAGTCACATGATGAACAGGAGTGGAAGGAGGGAATTACATACTTGCTTTGTTCTGAACCTTAGAGTTAAAACATTGAGAATTTTACCATTAAGTATAATGTTGTCTGGAGATATCTATAATCAAGTTAAGGACATTTTCTTGTATTTCTAGTTTTCTTAGAGTTTTGACCATGAATGGGTATGGAATTTTGACTGATTCTTTTTCTGTATCTAGTATGATAACCTCATGGAACCACCAGCTTGTACTATACATGAACAAGAGAACCATTTATTTTTCTCTAAGACAAGCTATTTTTGCCTCTTTGGAAGTAGCCAACTAGTATGCTACATAATACACTTTCACTGCTATTTGAAAGACACAGGAGTATTGTGAAGGGTTGGGGGCAAGATGAGGCCAGATGGAGACTATTGCATTCACCAGGTGAAACATAATGGTGACTCGGACTAGCATGGTAGAGAATCATGGATCAAGTGAAAATCTATTTTAGACTAGAAATCTCTGGTGTTCCAGCGGTTAAGAATCTGCCTGCCAACGCAGGAGACAGGGGTTCTTCCAACCTCTGATCCAGGAAGATTTCACATGCTGCGGAGCAACTAAGCCCATGCGCCACAACTATGGAGCCCACACTTAAAAGTCCATGCTCTGCAACAAGAGAAGTCAGCAGAAGGAGAAGCCCACACACTGCAATGAGAGAATCACCCCTGCTCACTGCAATGAGAGAATCACCCCTGCTCGCTGCAACTAGAGAAAGTCCATGCATGGCAACAAAAAACTAGTGCAGTCAAAAATAAATAAACTAATTAAATTTAAAACAAAAGAAGACTAGCTGATAAGTCTGATGCATAGAATGAGTAAAGGATAGAAATTTAAAATGACTTCTAAATTGCTGGCTTGAATCACTGCATCAAGAACACTGACACAGGAAAAATTGTGGAGGAAAAGATTTGAATAATTTTGTTTGTGATATATCAAGAGTCATGATTTAGATGGATTACATCTGATATTCTTATTAGACATCCAAGCGCATGGATTGCTCAGGAAATTGGATACATGAAGCTGGCACTCAGCACTTCAGTTCAGGTCAGTTCATTTAAGTCGCTCAGTCATGTCCGACTTTTTGCGACCTCAAGAATCACAGCACGCCAGGCTTCCCTGTCCATCACCAACTCCCGGAGTTTACCCAAACTCATGTCCATTGAGTCGGTGATGCCATCCAGCCATCTCATCCTCTGTCGTCCCCTTCTCCTCCTGCCCCCAATCCTTCCCAGCATCAGGGTCTTTTCCAATGAGTCAGCTCTTCGCATCAGGTGGCCAAAGTATTGGAGTTTCAGCTCCAACATCAGTCCTTCCAATGAACACCCAGGACTGATCTCTTTAGGATGGACTGGTTGGATCTCCTTGCAGTCCAAGGGACTCTCAAGAGTCTTCTCCAACACCACAGTTCAAAAGCATCAATTCTTCTGCACTCAGCTTTCTTTATAGTCCAAATCTCACATCCATACATGACTACTGGAAAAATCATAGCCTTGACTAGACGGACCTTTGATGAAAAAGTAATGTTTCTGCTTTTAAAAATGCTGTCTAGGTTGGTCATAACTTTCCTTCCAAGGAGTAAACGTCTTTTAATTTCATGGCTGCAGTCACCATCTGCAGTGATTTTGGAGCCCAAAAAAATAAAGTCAGCCACTGTTTTCACTGTTCCCCCATTTGTGCCATGAAGTGATGGGATTAGATGCCATGATTTTAGTTTTCGGAATGTTGAGCTTTAAGCCAAACTTTTCACTCTCCTCTTTCACTTTTATCAAGAGGCTCTTTAGTTCTTCTTCACTTTCTGCCATAAGGGTGGTGTCATTTGCATATCTGAGGTTAATGATATTTCTCCCGGCAATCTTGATCCCAGCTTGTGCTTCATCCTGCCCAGCGTTTCTCATGATGTACTCTGCATATAAGTTAAATAAGCAGGGTGACAATATACAGCCTTGACATACTTCTTTTCCTATTTGGAACCAGTCTGCTGGTCCATGTCCAGTTCTAACTGTTGCTTCCTGACCTGTATACAGGTTTCTCAAGAGGCAGGTCAGGTGGTCTGGTATTCCTATCTCTTTCAGAATTTTCCATAGTTTATTGTGATCCACACAGTCAAAGGCTTTGGCATACTCAATAAAGCAGAAATAGATGTTTTTCTGGAACTCTCTTGCTTTTTCAATGATCCAGCGGATGTTGGCAATTTGATCTCTGGTTCCTCTGCCTTTTCTAAAACCAGCTTGAACATCTGGAAGTTCATGGTTCACGTATTGCTGAAGCCTGGCTTGGAGAATTTTGAGCATTACTTTACTAGCGTGTGAGATGAGTGCAATTGTGCGGTAGTTTGAGCATTCTATGGCATTGCCTTTCTTAGGGATTGGAATGAAAACTGACCCTTTCCAGTCCTGTGGCCACTGCTGAGTTTTCCAAATTTGCTGACATATTGAGTGCCGTACTTTCACAGCATCATCTTTTAGGATTTGAAATAGCTCAACTGCAATTCCATCACCTCCACTAGCTTTGTTCATAGTGATGCTTCCTAAGGCCTTAACGTATCATAATGATCTGCTTTTTTGCTTTTCTCCCTGGCCAGACTATGAGCTCCTCGAAGGTGGAGACAATGTCTTATTTATTTTTACATCCTCATTTCTAACACAGTATCTTTCATAAAACTGATATTCAATAAATGTTGGTGAATTAGTCCATGAATTCTTAGTTTTTGCTGTTGTTCAGTCGCTAAGTGGTGTGTGATCCTGAGTTTTAGTGAAAGGCAAGTCATACTATGAGCTATACAAAAAATTGCTATGGGATTAAAATGCTTATCTACACTTCACAGTGATCAAAATAGTTAACTGAATAACTAAAGGAAATCAGAAGACAAGGATAAATATTTTAATGAAGGCAATATATTTAAAACTATTGAGGCATAAAGGGACCCTTTATGACATTAATGTTAAAGATGTATGAGAGATACTATACAACAAAATTAAGTACAGTGGAGAAAACTCAGAATTTGTGGGGACACCATGAAGATTGTCTAGTCTTGTGGTTCTCATACTGTGTTCCTTGGAATTATACAATTTCTTGGAGGCACATCAGGACTATTGTGAGGACAAAGCGAGGAGGTCAAGAGGGTGGGACTTGGGATCTCAGGATAACAGGTGAATTGGTTGCTTAGTCGTGTCCGACTCTTTGTAACCCCATGGTTACAAAGGAGCCTGCCAGGCTCCTCTGTCCATGAAATTCTCCAGGCAAGTATATGGAGTGGGTTGCCATTTCCTCCACCAGAGCATCTTCAGGGCTCGAACCCGTGTCTCTTGCATTGCAGGCAGTTTCCTATATTGCAGGCGATTCTTTACCACTGAGCCACTAGAGAACTGATTTTACTTCAAAAAAGAAACCATTTTATTAAAAAAATTTTTTTGGCAAGTTATGGTTACTCTAGCCTATAGATGAAGAAACTGAATCCTACTTAAGCATGCCAAAATTCGAATTATGACACAGAAATTGGATATTCCAACAGCCAGTCCAGAGATTGTGAGCTTTCATTCCAGAATTCATCTAAGAATACAACTAACATACTTTTATATTTACTATCTATTGCCTGGAAGGGTCGTAAGTTTCATAAATTTGTTATTGATGGTTATATTGCTTATACTGGGCTTAAACACAGTAAAATGCAACAAGAAAGAGCTTTGAAGACAACAACTGGGTTTAAGCTCTGCTGGCTATAGTTATAGCAAAGATTTATGCATGAGTTATTTTAATGGACGCAGTACAGAGCACTCAGGTCAACCAACTCTGTTGCTCAAACTACTAGGAGGTGAATACACAAATTCCTGTAACATATCCTAGTTTCCCCCCTGAGGTTTCAGTGGAATTAATTAAATACTAATCAGAAGTAAAGGACAAAGTGATAGGATAAAACAAATTCTTTTTCTATTTACATTTGAAAAAGGTGTTGCGATTTCCAAGAAAAGAAAAAACAGAAAGCAGGGTACAACTGAAGGTACCTTCATGTTATGCTTTCATTATCGCTGTATTATTTCCTCCAGCAGGTTCTGTGGATAAAATCCCTTCCTTTGCTTTCTTCTTTCTTTTCTGACTGATTTTTTTTTTAAATCTTATCTGAAACGACAGGCTGGTATTATCAAAGCTGTGTATCCTTAGAGTGAATAGCAGGAATGCATTTCCTTTTTTCATTATTTTTGGTAGAACACACAGACCTTAGGGGTAAGCTCTCAGCGCCAATACATCTTCAAATTCTTACTAGGCTCCCTTCAGGGGAAAACAAGGTAATTAATCTGTCATCCTAGACAGTGTACTGCTCCTTCACAATATTTAAAAGCCTATTTCAATAAGGATAAAATGCTATCATAAATAGATGAATCAGAACAAAAGAAAAGGAAACATTTCTAACCAAAAGCTGCCGAAGAGTACAAAGGGAAGTACTGAATTTCTGGAAATTCGAAGATTAAAAACCAAAATGAATTGCAACAATATTTTTGCCTGCTAATTTGTACTTGCTATTTCTGCATTTAATTACACATTTCTGAAAACTAATCTGCCATAGGACTACCTTGCTGCCATAAACTTTTAGAGATGCCTTGGCACTTAAAATGCATAATCCTCTTAGTTAATATGTTGATGTCTTGGTAGGGTTTCCTGAAGCTCTGAGAAGCATCCTGAATCATACCCGTTACAAGGTACTCTTTTGAAGTTGTCACTAAATGTGCAGTTTCTCATTTGAATATCTCCTTTTTTAGGGGGTTGGGAAAAAGCCTCTTGAAAATGAGTTCTTACCTTTGTTTTGTTTTGTTTTTTCTACTTTGTAAAGCTCGTCCTAAACACTGTTGTAGGCAGGCCTGAAGCATAAAAGATTATCAAAGAGCAGGCCTGGGGTATGTTGGAGGAAAAAAGTCAGGGTACCCTTCTTTATCACTGGAGCAACATATGAATGAACTATTTACACCAGTGGGCTTCCCTGGTGCCTCAGTCAATAAAGAATCTGCCTGCAATGCAGGATATCCGGGTTTGATTCCTGGGGTGGGGAAGATCTCCTGGAGAAGTGAATGGCAACCCACTCCAGATTTCTTGCCTGGAGAATTCCATGGACAGAGGAGCCTAGAAGGCTACAGTCTATGGGTCACAGAGTCATACACAACTGAGCGACTAACATACACATAGCACAGTGGGAATCTCAGCCTCTTTTTTCTGTACCTGCAGGGGTAGCCTCATCCTTCTAAGACCTTCCTGGATCCCATGCTAGTGCTATAAACATAAGGCTTGGCTTGTCAGGCCCAGTTGACATCAGTGGAAACAATCTGGAATAAGTGTGCACATCAGCACAGCTGCTTTGGATGCAGGGGCTGAGAAAGAATAATCAAATATCGAGCAGTGAAATGGAAGGCCCCTCCAGTCAACATATCTGTAGTTCTTTTGACTCTAATATAGAGTTTTAAACACTAAATTCAAATTATTGGCTAGATTCCTGGCACTTGTCAGACTCCGCTCTCGGGCTGCAGGCCCACTAGTGGATGCTAAGTCAAAAGGCAAGAGGAAATGAGCGTTCTGTCATGGTTCATTCAGCTCCCTAACTTTCTGAGCAAAGAAATAGCAAGCAGTTGGCTTATTTAAAAACCACAGCTTGCTTCTTGAAGTCTTTTCATGAATAAAATTATCACTTTGGAAACTCAAAGACAAAGAAACTCATATATCAGTAGAGAGAATGAAGCCATTTCATCCTATGCCTGAGTCATTATTGGTTCTCAAGTTGGTGTTAAAGAAATACTAAAGTGATAGCTGAGGGAACTTCCCTGGTAGTTCAGTAACTAGAACCAAGTACCTAAGACTCCAAGCTCCCAAAGCAGGGGCCCCAGGTTTCATCCCTGATCAGGGAACTAGATCCCACATGTCACAACTAAAGATTCTGGGTGCTGCAACTAAGACTTGGTGCAACCAAATAAATAAAAATAAACAAAGTGGAGGCTGAGATAATTATTTGCTAGTAAGTAACAATTCAATATTTGTAAGTCAAGAAGGGTGGGATGGGGAGTGAGAGGGAGGCTCAAGAGGGAGGGGACATATACATACTTATGGCCGATTCATGTTGTTGTACGACAGAAACCAACACGCAATTATCCTCCAATCGAAAATTTAAAAAATTTGTAAGTCAGAAATAGTTATGTTTTAACAAATAGACCACTCTGTACCTTACAACTCAAAGGTAAAATGTTCATTAATTTCTATTAATGTCATTGCATTTTGTGTGATAGACAACATGCTGTAGAATCTCTTACCTTTTTTTTTTAGTAATGTTGACACAGGTTTGTTCAACTGAATGAATCCTTCCCTTATATCTAACTCACATCAGCTTAAACACACACAGGAAGAGGAATGATCACCAGCAATGTCCCCTAACAATCCTCCCTACCCTCAACGTACCAAGTAATGCCTCATCTTGATTTTGTTACTATCCTGCCAGCCAAACTGCTTCAGGACCTGATATTGACTTATCTTTGCATCTCCCTGTTCCACAGCTTCCATTCAACTGCCATGAAATAAATATTTTTATTGCTTAATTGTCTACTCCCTTCCACAGTGACTCTCTGGCAGGAAAAAAAAAAGGTATAATTTCTAGAATTACTACTGAATCTTAGTATTGACTCAAAAGAGGAGAACAGATTTTTGAGAATAGTATTCTGCTTTGATTCATCTACGGCATCTTTTCTTTTTTCTTTCTAATAGACTTTACTTTATAGCAGTTTCAGATTCACAGCAAAATTGAGCGGAAGGTACAAAGATTTCCATATAATAGCACCTTATGATTTGCAAAAATTGAGCTTAATATTTGGAAAGATGAAAAAAAATTGCATTACATTTGCTTAATTTTTTTTTCACCATATAAAAGGTTATAATTTCATTAAAGTTAATGCCTTGCCCGCTTTACATCCAATTTGACATCATAGTATATCAGGAAGATCACAATTATAAGAAGAGTCACTCTATATATCACTTGATTATGTCTAAAAATGACTTTACAAGAAAAAATTGATAAGGAAATAGCAATCAAATTTACTTCCCTTATGGTTTTAGCTTCCTGATTTCCTCAGTGTGGCACTCCCAGTGCAAAGCATTAAAAAGACAACTCAATGAAACTTTTGTCAAACTTCTTCAAAATAGAAATTTACTGAAGCCCACTTCTGGGTATATAACAGGGACTCACAAGTGCTGAATGAATTGAATCACATTCCAAGAGTCAATAATCAGATTGAAATGCTTATATATCACTAATCTGTGTGAGAGACAAACAATATTTCATTTTATTGGGAATAAGATGGGATCCAAAAATGAGCCTAACGTTACTCTCAGAAAAAGGTTTTATTAACACTTTTCACCTATTTACTTTTCACTTGGCAAACGTGAAACATTGTTAATACTGAATTTTACTGAGAGCAAATTGATGGTAATTTGTTCTACTGAGCTTCAATAAAATGAGCTCTGTATTTGAATGTTAAACGTTATCTGCTGTGAGTGATTTACATATTATTAGAACAAGGAACTGCAAAAGAAGAAACTAAAGGAAAATATGAACTCATATTTATTTTAAAACAAACAAACAAATGAAGGAAGGAAAATTGTCTTTAATTTTTAAAGTGGTTCTTAATGTCATCGCCACAGAGTTCCCCCAAAAGGTGCATTTTTAAAAAGAACACAGTGAAGTTTTAAAAATGCAATAATTCTCTCATCATGAGTTTATTTCCGTAGCATCAGGGAACACACTAATGCTTAATTTGCACAAGGTACTCCTTTCTTCCCCACCCCACACCCAAGTACTAAACTCTATCAGGTGAGCAAAAACAACCCCAAGACAAGGTTGACACTGAAGAGACAGCAGAGAGGTTTAGGTGAAGAAACCAAGAATTTCAAAAGAAGGAGAGATAATTTGTAATTGGGAAACCAGAGAAAAATTCATTGGGGGAAAACATTTCTAATAGTTAGAAGAATGGGTTAGATTTAGACACTGGAGACAGGAGGAATTCCTGATGGGGGTAAAGGCATAGAACTTTGAGAACATAGGATGTATTTCTACACCAGTTCTTGCCTCTTTACCAAGGACTGACCAAGATGAAAGGCAAAGGATAAGACTATCATTTGCTCTGATCATGGAGAATAATATCCTCCCAAGCAGAAACTCAAGTTCACTGACGAAAATTTTAATATGTAGAGTTATTCAAAACTAACAAAAGTCTGAGTATTGGACACAATACTGAGGAAAAAATTCACTGAATGGTACATTTAAAACAGTTCTCAAGAAAATATGGTAATATATACAATGAAATATTATTCAGTCATAAAAAAGAACGAAATCTTGTCATTTGTGACAACATGGATGAACCTTGAGGGAATTATACGAAGTTAAATAAGTCAGACAGAGAAAGACAAATAGTGTATGATTTCCGTTATATGTGAAAATCTAAAAAACAAAATAAACAACAAACCAAGCTCACAGACAGAGAACAGATTGGTGGTTATCAGAAATGTAAGGGGGGTATTTAGTCAGGGAGAGACGGATAAAATGAGTGAAGGAGGGGTCAAACTGTACAAACTTTTAGTTATACAATAAATAAACTAGGGATATAAAATAAATAAATGGATAAAAACTATGATATACACCTATCAACACTTTTCCAGTACAACTAAACTCACAGATAAAGGGATTTTAGGAAGAATTTTAAAAATGCAATCGTCTACATACTACCTGGCAAATGTATGCATGTCATTTTTAAAAGCGGTAAGTGAAAGAACAAATTCAGCTCCAAGGTCATATTTGTTAACCTGATTTAGGATAAAACTGTTCTCTAGGAGACATACTCCCATGACTTAGGTAGATTATTTTTATATGATAAATTTTAATCAAACAGCAACAGCTTTCTTTCAAGATATAAAATAATGAGGCAATTTACAATAGAATGTTTTGAGGATGCTCTTTTGCCCTGTAGGGGTAGAGCAAGAGATGATACAAGGTCAGGTTTTAAATAAACTCATGCCTCACAAAAAGATGAACAGCCTGGACAGATTTAGCCTTCTGGGTAAAGTCTTCTGAGGCCTAAGAAGAGGTAGGTTGCAAAATGAGGGAGGGAACCAAAATGTTAATCAAGTAATCAGGCCAGAGAAGAAGTTACAGCTCTGGGATATGATGATTACAGATCTCTGTTTGCTTGTGTACACAATTCTAATAACAGTTAGGTAATGTTATGAATACAAAGTCATGTGAAAGAACCCCCCAAATATACTCACTTTTAGGCATGCCCCTTGAGAAACATATCAAAAGTAAGAAACACAGGATATGGTCTGACTGATTAATGATTTCTATATTCTGGATAGGAAAGCCACACTACCTATGTTTTTAGGTTGCCACATCAGGCCAGAAAAGTTAAAACATGCATAATTTGAAAGTATGACATGCATCTTTTTAAAGTAAGAATTTCTTAATCCGGAGGACTCATCAACTAGGGTCTGCTTGTTTGTCTGAATACACAAAGTCCCATCCCCAGAAACTCTGATTCTCAAGGCCCTGTGCTACATGCTAAGTTGCTTCAGTCCTGTCCGCCTCTGTGCGACCCCATGGACTGTAGCCCACCAGGCTCCCCTGTCCATGGGATTCTCCAGGCAAGAATACTGGAGTGGATTGCCATTTCCTCCTCCAAGGGATCTTCCCAACCCAGGGATTGAACCTGCGTCTCTTATGTCTCCTGCATTGGCAGGTGGGTTCTTTACCACTAGCACCACCTGGGAAGCCCTGAGTGGGGCCTAACAAGGTATATTCAAGAAATGATTCCCAACATGGCAACTTTGCTGTGATATTATGGAGACACTAAGCCAATGCCAGCATTTGCCTACCCCAGATTACTCATGATATGAGAAAAAATAAATTTTTATATTATTTAAAAATAAATAAATAAAAGTGAAAACAGAAAAGATTCTGAAGTCAACCTCATGCACACTCCTGGTTATGAATCAGAGCAAAACAATCAAATAAAACAACTACAAGACACAAGAGTATTTTGGCAGAAGAGGATTTAGTCTCAGTTCTGGCACTCATTGAACATGTCTTCTTAGGCAGGTTCATATAATCCCTGAAGGACGTTTTCTCAGCTATAAATCAATGGTAATAGCACCTACTCTTTCTTGGTCGTGGGATCAAAAGAGATGTATTAGTTATCTACCGCTGTGGAGCAAGCTACTTCAGAACTTTGTGTCTTCAAGTAACAAACACTTATGATCTTACACTTACCGTTGGTAGGAATCCAAGTGTACTTTTGTTAGGTAGTTAGTCAGACAAGAGGAGGTCCCCACCTCTTTCTTGACAGGGTCATCTCCCCCCGCCCCCACACTGGCAATCAGAGGACACCCAGAGGTCTTCCCTTTCGGTACCAAGGACCACTAAGTTTCCAGCCTCATCAGGACCAAACAAGAGGAAAAAAAACCACAACACCAGCACAGGTTGGCACAGATACACGAAGATCTAAAAGATCTTTGGGAAACTGAGGTTCATTATGCTGTATTTGTAATAAATTAGCATTGAGGCTTTCGCCTCCCCCACCCCCACCCATCTTGCGGGCTTTGCTTGTGTGCTCGTGTGTAAGAGCCTGTGCACGAGGAGAAAAGAGACATAACCTGAAGCTGTCAATCACTCTGTCGGTCAAATGTCAGGACACAGAGAGGGGCTCGTCACCAGCCAGACCCCTATTGCAGTTCTGCTTCTGGTTGCCAGACTTCTCACTCCTCCTCTGTCTCTCTGGAGCCCACTTTTGTTTGCCTAGTGAAACTCTTGCTACTTACTATGTCTCGACTGAATTCTTTCCTTTGGGGGACAAGGATTGAGAAAACTGCCATTTTGGTGGTAATACCTTTAACTGGGTGCCTCTGGGTCTCTCAAAAGGTAGCAATTAAAGTGTTAACTGGGGCTTCTCTGGTAGTCCAGTGGCTAGCACCCCACACTCCCAATGCAGGGGGCCCAGGTTTGCTCCCTAATCAAGGAACTGGATCCCACATGCTGCAACCAAGACAGGGCAGCCAAACAAATTAATAAACATTAAAAAAAATGAAGTGTCAATTATGGCTGTGGTCTCACATATAAAGGGCTTCCCAAGTGACACAAGTGGTAAAGAATTGGCCCGCCAAGGCAGGAGATGCGAGAGACATAGGTTCGATCCCTGGGTTAGGACGATCCCCTGGAAGAAGGAAATGAGAACCCAATCCAGTATTCTTGCTTGTAAAATCCCATGGACAGAGGAGACTCATAGGTTACAGTCCATGGGGTCCCAAAGAGTCAGAGACAGCTGAGCGACTGAGTACTAGCATCACTAGCATCTCGCATATAATGAGTTCAACCAGCAGAGGATTCGCTTCCAAGCCCACTCACATTACTGTCGCCCAGCCTCAGGTCTTCACTGACTGCCAGCTGGAAACATCAGTTCCTTGACACAAGGCGCTCCCAAACTTACAACATGGCAGCTGGCTTCCCCCAGAGTGAGCCAGTGAGACGGTAAGAGAGGGTGAGCAAGAAGGAAGTAGCAGCTTTTTTAACTTAGTTGCTGAAGTAATATCCCATTCTCTTTTGTCATAGTCTATCCATTGGAAGCAAGTCTCTAGGTCCAGTCCACACTCAAGGGGAGGAGATTACATAAGAGCATAAATACGAGGAGGTGGGGATCACTGGGCACCATATTAGATGCTGCCTACCACAAGAGATGACATATGATAATCTGAGGAATGAAAGACTTATATGGAAATATGTTCCAAATGGAAAAAAAAAAATAAGGCAGAACTTGAGTTACAGAAATCTACTTTATGGATAACATTCTGAGAATTTGCTAAGAAGTGTCACCACCTTCTCACTCACCTCATATGTGTCACCCTATGGCAGTAAGTATATCATGATTTTTTTTTTTCAGGCTGACACATCTGTGAACTGGTTAGTCAAAAAGGGAAGAAAAGGAGGATGAGCAAATAAGGGACCTCATGACCCATCAAGTAACACTCCGTGACAATTCGCACTTTCATATTTATCATGAGAAGCAGTATGGTAACGGCCATAAGGAGTATGGGAAAAAATAACAACAATTTTAGAAACTTTATAAAAACTGTTTCCCATATTGATTTTTTCCTATAAAGCTGTTTTATCAGCTCAAAATGGCAATACATCCTAATGGGAATGTACATAAGCAATGCGACAGTTTTAAAACATGGCCCCAGGATTCTTGACACTCTTTTCCATCTAGAACTGGAGTCTATGTCCCTTCCCCTTGCCTCTACCATAAGATCTGTGATGGCTTTGACTGAGAGACTCACTGTAAGACTTCTGAATCTAAGAGAAACTAAAAAGTTTCTCTCTGGTCCTCTTAGGAAATCCGCTCTTGGGATGCAACCACCATCCCATGAGTCAGTGAGTGAAATCACTCAGTTGTGTCTGATTCTTTGTGACCCCATGGGCTGTAGCCACCAGGCTCCTCTGTCCATGGAATTCTCCAGGCAAAATACTGGAGTGGGCAGCCATTCCCTTCTCCAGGAGATCTTCCCAACCCAGGGATTGCACCCAGGTCCCCCACACTGCAGGCAGATTCTTTTTTTTTTTTTTTTTAATAAATTTATTTATTTTAGTTGGGGGCTAATTACTTTACAATATTGTAATAGTTTTTGCCATACAATGACATGAATCAGCCATGGGTTTACATGTGTTCCCCTTCCTGGACCCCCCACCCACCTCCCTCCCCATCCCATCCCTCTGGGTCATCCCATTGCCCCGGCCCTGAGCATTTGTCTCATGCATCGAACATGGAATGGTGTTCTGTTTCACATATGATAATATACATGTTTCAATGCTATTCTCCCAGAACGTCCCACCCTCACCTTCTCCCTCAGAGCCCATAAGACTGTTCTATGCATCTGTGTCTCTTTTTCTGTCTTGCATATAGGGTTATCGTTACCATCTTTCAAATTCCATATATATGCATTAGTATACTGTATTGGTGTTTTTCTTTCTGACTTACTTCACTCTGTATAATGGGCTCCAGTTTCATCCATCTCAATAGAACCGATTAAAATGTATTTTTTTAATGGCTGAGTAATATTCCATTGTGTATATGTACCACAGCTTCCTTATCCATTCGTCTGCTGATGGACATCTAGGTTGCTTCCATGTCCTGGCTATTGTAAACAGTGCTGCGATGAACATTGGGGTACACGCGTCTCTTTCAATTCTGGTTTCCTTGGTGTGTATGCCCAGCAGTGGGATGGCTGGGTCATATGGCAGTTCTATTCCCAGTTTTTTAAGGAATCTCCACACTGTTCTCCATAGTGGCTGTACTAGTTTGCATTCCCACCAACAGTGTAAGAGGGTTCCCTTTTCTCCACACCCTCTCCAGCATTTATTGCTTGTAGACTTTTGGATAGCAGCCATTCTGACTGGTGTGAAATGATACCTCATTGTGGTTTTGATTTGCATTTCTCCAATAATGAGTGACGTTGAGCATCTTTTCATGTGTTTGTTAGCCATCTGTATGTCTTCTTTGGAGAAATGTCTGTTTAGTTCTTTGGCCCATTTTTTGATTGGGTCGTTTATTTTTCTGGAATTCAGCTGCAGGAGTTGCTTGTATATTTTTGAGATTAATTGTTTGTCTGTTGCTTCGTTTGCTATTATTTTCTCCCATTCTGAAGGCTGTCTTTTCACCTTGCTTAGAGTTTCCTTTGTTGTGCAAAAGCTTTTAATTTTAATTAGGTCCCATTTGTTTATTTTGCTTTTATTTCCAATATTCTGGGAGGTGGGTCATGGAGGATCCTGCTGTGATTTATGTCGGAGAGTGTTTTGTGCAGGCAGATTCTTTATCATCTGAGCCATCAGGGAAGCCCAATGAGGAAGCTCAAACTAGCCCACATAGAGAAAAACCCACACAGGGTCTCAAGAACACAATGAGAGCAAGATTTGGCTAGTCCTCAACTGCTCCAGCTTCTGATTGCTTCTGCTACAGCCATCATCAGTCTACAACCATAAATAAGTCACCATATGAGAGATTCCCCTCCCAAATCCAGAACTGCCTGGCCCACCCCTTACTGAATTCTTGACCCAGAAAGGTTGACAGATAATTTTAAGATACGACTGTTGTTGATTTAGCCCAGTGTTTTGAGGTAGTTACATAACAAGAGATAATTGTAACAGCCAGTAAGTAATCCCACACTGACAATAAAGTCATGTATAAAGAAGATGGTAACATCAAAGAGGGGTATATGAGGTTAAAATATTCTCAAAACATTTAAGACTGTTAGACAACAGATGCGAACCACTACCTCCAGGAAGGTCTTTGTGAAAACTATTACAATTGGGAAACATTAACAGTGAAGATATGTCTAAAAGTAATCTTATGATAACAGGAAAGTAAGTGGTTACAAATCATAAAAATTGGAAATAGAGCATTTTTATTCCTATAATATGTCTCAGATCAACTGATTAACAAATGTGGTCAGCCATGACCTCCTTCTCTTGTCATATCACAAACCATAATACCATTTGGTGTTATACCAGCTTTGCAAATATTATCCATTTCTCTCAATATTTACCCCCCACAGATGCACATCACTAGCAGCCACATACTGTCCCTTTCATTGAGAATCATACAGATCATGTTATCTTCAGCTCCCTTTTTTCCTCCTCTACCACATTTATTTACATCTTCCTCTCCTTTCCCTTTCTTCTTTCTTATCTTCTGGAAAATCTTTGCATCCTCAGTTTGAAGACCCTGTCTTTTCCACCCATTCACTCTTGCGTACCAATACCTGATCCATCAAATATGCTTCTTTATATCTTTGGTGTCCCTTCTTGTCCTCATTATTATAAAAATCTTTATGACATATTATAAAATTTATGTCTTGATTTCAAAAACATCCTTAGGTAACCTCTAACACTCTTCACTCAGACAATTCTCCAAGAGGTTGTCTGTACTCAATGTTTCCAATATTTTTTGCTGCACATTTACTCTTTAAATCCATTGTAACCTGACTTCGAATATCCAACACTATCGGAACTATTCCTTAAAAGGTACCACCAGTGGTCTTTTCTCAGCACTGTACCCTTCTCCACTGACTTCATTGTAGTATTTGGCACAGTTGATAGAGCTTTTCTTTCTGAAATTTTTCTCCTTTTTTTTTTTTGGCTGCACCATGTGGCTTGTGGGAACTTAAGTTTCCTGAACAGGGATTGAACCTGTGCCTTCGTCAGGCAGTGAGGGCTTGGAGTCCTACCACTGGACCACCAGGGAATTCCTGAAATTCTTCTACTTTTGACTTTTTTTAAAAAAAAGCGTTCACTGGCTTTTTTTTTAATTTGTATGTATTCCTTCTCTGTTCTCTCCTCTAAATCATTATCTACTCTCCAAATATTCCAACAGAAACATTCCTCATCTTCTTCTGTTTATACCAACATTTCCGATGAACTAAATCAGGAAGCCCAAATCTCTTGCTCCACCATAATTCTGACTTGAAACAGGCACACAGGTGTACTTCAAACTCTCTTATTGATTTGCTCAATCTGATGTCTGAATATCAACCTATAGAGGAATTTAATGCATCACACAAAGCAAGGACTTCTCATATAAGAAAATGCTTTCTACATAGGAGGTCAAAGTCACAAGAATACTAGCAGTCACCTTGATCACTGGGAAGAACGATCCTTAATTCAACAAATTCAGGTTTGAGAACTCTGATTTTAAGCACTAACTTGCTATTCTCTGCACCTAAATGCTCTGATCTCTGGTACCTGCATGTCTTATGCCTTGATTAACTTCACTCAACAAGTATCACCACCCTTCTGAGAGAGATCTCTCAGGAATGCCATGTGTGAAGTGGCATCTCTCATGCAACACTCAGGAGACACATTATATATTAATCTCCTTGCTGTCTGTTTTCCCTCACAGGAGTATAGGTTTCATGACACCACACACTTTGGTGCAATGCTGTCTCCTCAGAACATGGAAGAGTATTTAGCCCATAGTAGGGGCTTCCCTGGTGGCTCAGACGGTAAAGAATCCACCTGCAATGTGGAAGATCTGGGTTTGATCCCTGGGTTGGGAAGATCCCCTGGAGGAGGGCCTACTCCAGTATTCTTGCCTGGAGTATCCCCATGGACAGAGGAGCCTGATGGGCTACAGTCCATGGGGTCGTAAAGAGTTGGACATGACTGAGCAGCTAACCCAACAACAACAAACAACATAATAAATATTTGTTGAAAAACAAATAACAACTACAAAGTGAATGATTTAATGAAAATGTTCTCATTTCCATGTATAGAAAGTTTGTAACATTATAAAGTAAATATAAGAACCCTCAAGGTAAAACAATATGTTTTTCACCACATGAACCAATTCATATGTTTGGGTAACAGCCATCTAATCAAAGTTTCTTTGCAAAAAGTAATGTGATTAGCTATTCTCCAGTAGGACATCCCACTATCTTTCTTTTTTCTCAACAGAAACGACCTTACTGAAGTTTGCTGCCAAACTTTCTATTAGCTTACTAGCACAGAACTTTCTTTCTTAGAACATCTATCTAGGGTCTCCATGTAGGAGTCACTCAATTTTTATTTCTCTAACATCCTGTTTTCTCTCCATCATTTTTCTTCCACATGGACTTTTCTTTTTCATAGAACTCTTGGCCTGAGAGGAACTTAAGATATTGTTAGCCCAAGGGTTTCTAATCTTCCTTTCAGCAGCAAGACCTATTTCACATACAAAATCTTAATGAAACAGAGTCCTAAGTGGAGGGGCTGGAACCTGCTCCCCTGCTCATCTTCACTCCAGCATCCATGAGACACTGAGGAGAATCATAAGTCTCCTGTGAAAATCATAGGTAGTGCTGTGCTGCGCTAAGTCATGTGTGACTCTTTGTGACCCTATTGACTGTAGCCCGCCAGGCTCCTCTGTCCATGGGGTTCTCCAGGCAAGAATACTGGAGTGGGTTGCCATTTCCTCCTTCAGGGGATCTTCCTGATCCAGGGATCTAACCCACATCTTCTTGCATCTCCTGCATTGGCAGGCAGATTCTCTACTACCGTGCCGGCTGGGAAGCCGTGTGGATAGTCTGCCATGCTTTCTTAATTAAACTCAGATGCATTTCCCATGTCAACTCTTCCATTTCTCTAACAGGAGATTTATCTCATCCTCTGGGTTAAAAGCATTTACTGCAAAAATACAATATGTGTGTGACATACAATACAGGCAGTGGGAGGGCCATGCTGAGGGAAAGCAGAAAGGAAGGGCGCTGGTCTCGTAATTTCTCACCCACCAGAAAAACACACCTGAGTAGATCTATAATTTCCCTCAAGGGGGCGATTTTTTTTTTTTCCTTTTTTTATCCTCACTTCCTTGCTGCCTGCCCTTACCTTGACTTTCGTGTCATTGTCCCAGGTCTCTTCTGGCTTGGTTCCCCACCCCTACTCCACCCCACAAACCATAAGCATCCCCGAGGTCTAGGCGGGCCTTTCTTCTTCTCCTCCAGCTTCTCATTATTCAAGAACTAGTATGCTTTAGGACCTAGCACTGTCTGGTTCTGGTGGATGATCCCTGGATCCTCACTTATCTCCCAAGGCCGTTCAGTAAGAGATGTGTGCTAGACGTCTCTGTCAGGGGTCACCTGCTATCATCTGAGGTATACTGTCTGGACCTCTCTTCTCCTCCCTCCGACAGCACTCCTTTTCACTGTCCCCATTATCTTCCATGACTTCATAACTCACTTAGTTCCACAAACTTGACACTCTGGAGTCATCTTTGCCTCCTTTCTCTTCCGAATCATTATGGATCACCACAGTTTAATGACAACATCCTTCTGATCTGACTTTCTAGAAGCTATTCCAAAGTAGCCCAGCTAACAGTACATTTGAGGTGAACAGAGTCCATGTCTGCTGGTTTCCCATTGCCTGTAGGCACAGCACGTGGCACAGAATAGATGCCTAACAATTCTTGTTGAAAGAATAAGTGAATGGAATAAAAATATGTGATGTTTACTATAGCATAAAAACCTCAAGTAAATTACCCAGTGATAGTGTAATGTATGGGCACATTAATAAGATATTATAGCATAATTAAAATATTTTCAAGCATATATTAATGGCATGGAAATTGCTCCCTGTTTAATGTGAAAATAAAGAGAAGCTGAACACAAAAAACATAAATTTATTATTAACCTAGTTGTGAAAATCTAGAAAAAATAAAAATATTTGCCACTGGTTATCTCTAAATGGTGGTTTTTACTTATTTTCACACTGCTTTAAAATTTTTTCTAACTGCTTTATTTTTTAAAAACTTGATGCTCTAAAGATGGAGAAGGAAATGGCACCCCACTCCAGTACTCTTGCCTGGAAAATCTCATGGACGGAGGAGCCTGGTGGCCTGCAGTCCATGGGGTCGCTAAGAGTCAGATACGACTGAGCGACTTCACTTTCACTTTTCACTTTCATGCATTGGAGAAGGAAATGGCAACCCACTCCAGTGTTCTTGCCTGGAGAATCCCAGGGATGGGGGAGCCTGGTGGGCTGCTGTCTATGGGGTGGCACAGAGTCGGACACGACTGAAGCGACTTAGCAGCAGCAGCAGCAGCAGCAGCAATGCTCTTAAGAAAATTTACCACCACGGAAATAACTATGTCTTTTGATGGAATGCTTGAAAGAAACACGCACAAATTAGAAGAGGCGTTTATTCCCGGTGGGCGGTATTATAACCCATCTTCCTGACTTGGATTTTCTAAGTGAAAGTGTGAGTCACTTAGTCGTGTCTGACTCTTTTCGACCCCATGGACTGTAGCCCTCCAGGCTCCTCATGGAATTCTCCAGGCAAGAATACTGGAGTAGGTAACCATTCCTTTCTCCGGGGATCTTCCCAACCCAGAGACCAAACCCGCATCTCCTGCATTATAAGTGGATCTTTAACCATCTGAGCCAAAAGCATTGCTTAGTATTTTCAGTATTCTTCACTCCAGGATACATTGCTTAGTTCTCTGCTTCTGTCAGCCTTTATACAGTTGAATTTATCATGATATCATATTATTTTAATTTTGCTGAAATGTCATTTTAACCTTTATTATTCTTTTGTTAAACACTGTACTGTCTCCTTATTACTTCAAAAGTAAAATAAAATTAGAAGTCCTCAATCATTCAGGGTCCAAATTGCAATGTCCAATGTTACCTTCCAGGCATATAAGACAGACACCTACTGTTCCTACTCCACTCCTGGACTCCCCATCTCCCTTACTCCACTTCAAACCTTATCCTTTCTTAAATGCTTAACGAAAATGTTCTTAGCAATTTTATCAGAACACCCACAGCCCTTATGCATAATCCTGTAATATCGTGCATTTTTAGAATTAAAAAAGGTTAGAGCAGCAAGACATTAAAATCATTTGGCTCAACTTCTACCTTTACAGATGCAGAAACTACAATCCAATTAGAAAAGATGGCTTGTTCAGGAATTCAATATTGAACTCGTAAGAGTTCAGTATTTTAACGAATACAGGACCTACTATTACTGGATCTCCCATCTGCTGAGCAATTAATTGCTCAGCAATTTTTCATGACTCCATTCCCAAGGGTATGTCTATCCTGCCTATCTTGATCGTCCTCATTTATTCCAAGGCAGATAGCATGGCAGATAGATTCCGTTCCATCTCCACTGTACCCAGTGCTGCAGAGTGAGTGCTAAAGAAATACGGCGGAAATCACCTCAAGCAACCTAGTGATGAAAGTGAAGATACAAATATGTGACAGCAATACTCCATCTTAACAATATGGCTGCTACATCCAACTGGCTGGTAATGACCATCAGAGGAAGTGGTGGAAACTTTCCTTTACATACCATATGGCTGTTCTAGCCAATCATGAAACCTCAGGATTATGGTTAACATAGCACTGACGCATATACACTGCCATGTGAAAAATAGACAGCTAGTGGGAAGCTGCTATATAACATGGGGAGCTTAGCCCGGTGCTCTGTGATGACCCATAGGGTGGGATGAGGGGTGGTGGGAGGGAGGCTCAAGAGGAAGGGGATATATGGCTGATTCACATTGTTGTACAGCAGAAACCAACACAATATTTAAAGCAATTATCCTCCAATTAAAAATAAATTAAAAAAAAAAGATCCTGGAAAGAGAGCCAGGATAAGAAAACAGAGACTGGAACTGGGTCCACAGACAACATCTCTGCAGCCAGTTCATTGCGAAACACATAAGCTCAAGGAAGGATCTGACTCAAAAGCCAGGATGAGTAGTAATTTCAAAGTTGCAAGTGGCTCTTTTCACACATAGACACATACTCTTTTAAATTCTGAATGACATATACGAGGAAGAGACACATTTAACAAGGGTACCAATCAAATAATGTACAATGTGTTAACAAATAACTGGTGGATGAAATGCCATTGCAAGCCAGAAGACCCAGGAGACAGGGAAAGGTGAACCTCTGGGGTTAATCAACATTCAAAAGCAAGGAGAACTAGGACATGCCCTCAAGACACAATCATGCCAGCCTCTTCGTCCTGGCTGCGGTACTCTGGGGTCATGAGCCACACAAACCCGGAAGCATCTGCCAGGATCTCAAACAGCTGAGCAAGCACTCTCTGCCATTTGTCCAGCTGTTGTGAAATGACAGAAGAATGTTCCCAGGGTTTCATCAAGTAGATTTCTCTTTCAATTCAGAACAATATGATTAGAATACAAAATTTCTTGTTAGTTATGATTTTGTCACTCTGAGTGTATATTTACCTGGGTGTAGACATCTACTGCTTATTTTTGCAACTAACAAAGGTAAATTGAAAACATCATGGCACATTAAAAAATGAGTAACATTGAAGAAATAAAATAAATCACTCTTTTCCTCTAATAGCAGAGTCACTGCTAGAGAAGTAGGTGCCCATTCACCTGGCGATTCATAATGTCTTGAATATAATTTATCAAAATTCCATTACTTCCCTTCCTTTCTCCTATATGAGCATCACAATTTCAAGGGAAATGATTTAATGGTGAAATCTCAGGTTGTAGAATAGCCAGCTCACCTTACATATATCAACACTGTTGTTATACGTGGAAGTGAATGCACTGGACTTGTTAGAAATGTGAACTGCTCCCTCCCATCAAAGGAAGAAAAAAGAAACACATCAGAAAAAAGAAAACCTTCAAAAGAAAAATATAAAGTGACTGATCTTGGTTGCTTTTCACATAAAGACTCAATGTGTGGGAGTTAATTATATTAGTGATGGTGGGTAACAAGCTATTAATTTTGTGCTTCAAAGTTATTAAACACCTTTCTATATACAGTTCACAGGCAAATGAATGGACTTAATCTCTGTATTAAAACGCAAAACAAACCAAACAATCCCACGTTTCATGACTTTTCAGAGTTCATTACCTCCTTGACAATGCTTTCCCAGAGGCCAGATATGCTGCTTTAGAAAAGTCTCTGGCAGTTCACATGGGAAGCCTGTGAATGTGGATTTAATCACATTTAAGTCATTCCTCTTCAGACCAGACATGAAAGGTCACCAAGGAAAAGCATTCTTTCCTAGTGATTCAACTGTACTGGTTTAGTAAAATTTCTTCTTCCAATGATCCCACAACTCCTGACAGTCTGCTAGTTTAATGTGTCACATGGCTAACATGTGCAAATTTAAACAAGTCAGTGGAGGAAATAAAATATTTAAGATGATAACATTTAGTGTCAAGAGAAGTTTGTAGATTTCTCTTTTTTTGGTCAAGTCTAATTCTTTAGGGTAGAACCTAACATTATTTAATTCTAAAGTAGCAATTTTATATAGATGAGGATCTTTATCTAATTACCAAAGGACATTTTACTTGTAAAAATCATTACACATGTAAAAAAAATTACAGTAAATGAAGGCATTATTACCATAAATCATGACACTTATCCTCATTTAAGGGTCTCTGTGCTTTAATAATAGCAAAGAATAGCTTGGTTTATCAATGTTTCCAAACAAAATTTACAATGATTAATTTGATTTATTAAAAGCCTCATCATAGCTCAAAGGTATCTGAATACCCATAAAATTAGGAAATAATTGCCATAAAATCAAGAAATAATCACAAAATCTCCATACAAGAAACAATTCAACAAGATAGTACCTATTGGAAATGTTTACATTATAAAAATAATACTGAAAATTAAAGCTCTGACTAAGCTGTATCAATAAACTACACTTTCATGAAACAGAATTTTTGGTATTACTGCTACAGTGCTAATAAGTAAGTTGCTTCAGTCGTGTCCAACTCTGTGAGACCCCATGGACTGTAACCTGTCAGGCTCCTCTGTGCACGGAATTTCCCAGGCAAGAACACTGGGGTGGGTTGCCATTTCCTTCTCCAGGGGATTTTCCCAATTCAGGGACTGAACTCACGTCACCTGGACTGGCAGGCGGATTCTTTACCACTAGCACCACCTAGTATATGATATACCTCATCTTATCCATGGGAAAAACAGGTTCAGTGAGCTAAGTTCCTTGACCAAAGTGATAAAGTAGGTGACAAACCCCGGTCATCTGGCTACAGAACACATTTTTATTTTGTGCAGACTAAAAAAAATTTAAATTTTAGAGTAGTTTTAGATTTATACAAAATTGTGGAGAGCCGCACAGAGGCTTCCTGTATAGGCCTCACCAGTTTCCCCGATTGTTGAAGCCTGACATTACGCGGAACATCTACCACATCTAAGGAGCACACCCTGCAATGCTGATACGAGCTACACTGTACACCTCATTTGCCTTGCACTCTTTTTTCCCTAATGCCCTTTTTTTCTTCCAGGATTCCATGCAGGACACCACATGACATTCTGTTCTCATGTCTCCCTGGCCCCTTTCGGCCGTGACAGTGTCTCAGACTTTCTGGTTTTCATGACCTTGACAGTTTTAAGAAGTACTAGTCAGGGGAGGGGTGTTCAGGATGGGGGGACACATGTACACCCATTGCTGATTCATGTCAATCTATGGCAAAATCCACCACCATATTGTAAAGTAATTAGCCTCCGATTAAAATTAAAAAAAAAAAAAAGAAGTGCTAGACAGGTATTTTGTAGACTGTCCCTCCATTTGGGTTTGTATGATGTCTTTTCCTGATTACAGTGGAGTTATAATTTTGGGAGGAAGACCACAGAAGCAAAGTGCCATCCTCAATATATTGATACAAAGGGTACACACTATCAGTGTGACTTCTCTTTGATGATCTTAACTTTGAAGACTAGGCTGGGGTACTAGTTGCCTGGCTTCTCCATTCTAAAGTTACCACCCTCCCTTTCTCTCTTTTCATGCTCTGCTTTTTGGAAAAAAAGTTCAGTGGGTGAGAGTGGGAGGGAGTCAAGACACACCAACAGGGTGTGAAGCAGGGGGTGTGAAGCAGGGGCTATCTAAATAAATTAGTTGGCATTTTCCTATCAGAGCCTTCATTTTTAGCCCACTCTTCTATATTGCCTCTGACATTCTATCTTTTCTTAGTGTTTTGGCATATTATTCATGTGCAATAGTTTAAACACACAATTCTTCACTAATTTCCTGCTTTTGCAGAGGTCCAAAAAAATATGTTAGAATTAAATGTGACAACCAACAAACCTGAAATTATTTTCCACTATCACTGTAGGATTTGTCACTAAGGAATGCATTCTGAACCAACATTCCTCAGAAGCATTCTGTAAAGAACTTACCAGAAATATTCGTTCAAGTTGATCCTGAATGTCTTTCATTCCTGGAAAAGCAGCAACTCCCTGGATCATCTCAACAAAGATGCAGCCAACTCCCCTAAAGAGAGAAGAAAGAACTGTTACACAAAATTCAATATATTCTGCTTAGAAAACTAAATCTGCAATTAGAACATCTACTCCTACAAAGAGAAAGAGCGAATAAATAACATTCTCCACAAGCATAAAGGGCTGTACCACCGAGGGCTGTACTTGGTTCTGGGCTGCACCGAGACCCCAGAACTTTTGTTGCCCTTCTCTGTCTACTGCCCAGAAAGGGTTCCAAATAGATACAACTATACCAGGCTCAAAGAATCTGCCTGCAATGTGGGAGACCAGCGTTCAATCCTTGGGTCGGGAAGATTCCCTGGAGAAGGGAATGGCTACTCACTCCAGTATTCTTGCCTGGAGAATCCCAAGGACAGGGAGCCTGGTGGGCTACAGTCCATGGGGTCACAAAGAGTCTGACACAACTGAATGACTAACACTTTCACTTTTCACTCTTTCATACCGGGCTCAGAAAATGGTGGAAACCAATTAAGTATAAATCTCACTGACTCACCTTCACTCAGGATACAATCAAGAAATATAGAAAGCCCCCATAGTCTGGTTCTACCATGCTTTTCCAATTTGATTTCATAAATTCATAATGTGTTGTCCTCTCCAACTTTCCAGGGCTCTCTTTGCATCAGAATCATCTGGGGAACTTTTAAAACAATGCAAATGATCTGAACACAAACTCCAGAGACCTGGTTTCAATCAGTTGGAGGTCAGGTATTTAGACGATTCAGGGCAACTACAGTGAGGATCTGTGAACTTTGAACTGTGGTGTTGGAGAAGACTCTTGAGAGTCCCTTGGATTGCAAGGAGATCAAACCAGTCAATCCTAAAGGAAATGAGTACTGAATATTCATTGGAAGGACTGATGCTGAAGCTGAAATTCCAATACTTTGGCCACCTGATGCAAAGAACTGACTCATTGGAAAAGACCCTGATGCTGGGAAAGATTGAGGGCGGGAGGAGAAGAGGACAACAGAGGATGAGATGGTTAGATGGCATCACTGACTTGATGGGCATGAGTTTGAGCAAGCTCCAGGAGTTGGTGATGGACAGGGAAGCCTGGAGTGCTGCAGTTCATGGGGTCGCAGAGTTGGACATGACTGAGCGACTGAACTGAACAAAACAGTGAGGATCTCTGAGCCAGACTGATCCGCCCACGGGCCAAGCATAAACCTACACATCTTGGCCCGAATTGCTTCACTTCCTAGAACTTCTTTTCTTTTTACCTATTTGCTCTTGACATGTAAATACAATCCAACCTATGGCTCAGTGGTAAAGAATCTGTCTGCAATGCGGTAGACGTGGGTTCAATCCCTGGGTCAAGAAGATCCTCTGGAGAAGGAAATGGCAACCCACTGCAATATTTTTGCCTGGGAAATTCCATGGACAGAGGAGCCTGGTGGGCTACAGTCCACAGGGCCACAAAGAGTTGCATACAACTTAGCGACTAAACAACAATAACAAATATGATCTCTTCTACAAAGTCTTCCATGAACATTCTGCCAGACAGGATACATCCCTTTCTGAGTTTGTTTGTTAAACTCTTATTCAATACCAAATATCTACTATGGTCAACTTCTTTGGTCATACTCACAGTTCCTATCTGGCAAGGCAGTCCAGTGTATTAGGAGACCTTGACTCCCAGACCCCAGAAGCCTGCACCTAACCCTATAGGAACACCTGACCCATAGTACAGGCAGAAAGCAAATCAGATACCTCTGCTGAAAGTCTAGAGATAAAGTCACCTGGGAACAGGATGGGAAGAAACTAGCATATGTTGATGAAATAAATCACTTTAATGGCAGAGCTGGCAAAAAATGTCCAGCTTCCTGCAGAGGAAGTTCCCTGAAATGACCTAATTCCCACCTTCTGAAGGCCTGGATTAATCCACTGTTTTTGCTAGATCTCTCTAACTTCTTACAGTTCTCTATGATTTTATTAAATGGCTCTACCTTGAAGGGGTTTATGTTTCCTGAAACGACCGTAATAAAATCATAAACATAGTAAGACACTTCTTTACTTGCGGCACTCATAATTCATTTTTTAAAAAGATTTTTTGATGTGGACCATTTTCAAAGTCTTTATTAAATTTGCTACCATATTGCTTTCTCTTTTGTTTTGGGTTTTTTGGCCACAAGGCAAGTGGGATTTTAGCTCTCTGACTATGGATCGAACTCACACCTCCTGCACTGGAAGGGGAAGTCTTAACCACTGGACCACCAGGGAAGTCCTTCATATTTAGTTTAGAGTGAGCAATCCCTTGTGTATTTATTTCAGATCCTCCAGAGGTTAAAGACAATGACTTACTTCTCTGTAGCTGCAGCAGTTGTATGTGAATGGTATCTTGAATTTAAAAAGTGATACATTAGCAGAAATCTCTTCTCTACTACACCACATAATTTTTATCCAAATTAAACACCAATAGTATATAGAGCCAAAATGAAAACAAACAAATGCTACTTTATATCATAAAAATAATTCCATTTTAGTAATAAAGAATTAATTTCAAAATCAGTGTTCTAGGTTATCACGGAGTTCCAGTTTGAGTCCCTGAGTCATACAGCAAATTTCCGTTGGCTATCTATTTACCTCTGTTAGTGTATGTTAGTTAGTTACCTATGTTAGTATATATGCTTCCATGCTACTCTCTCCATTCATCTCATCCTCTCCCTCTTCTCTCCCACCTTTGGCCATAAGTCTGTTCTCTATGTCTGTGTCTCCATTGCTCTGTGAACAGGTTCATCAGTACTATCCTTCCAGATTCTCTCTCTCTCTCTCTCTCTCTCTCTATATATATATATATATATATATATATATGCATTAATATATGATATTTGTTTTCCTTTTTCTGACTTACTTCACTCTGTATGATAGACTCTAGGTTCTGCGATAACCTAGAGGAGAGGGAATGGGTGGCAGGTGGAAGGGAGAGTCAAGAGGGAGGGGACATATGTGCACCTATGGTTGATTCATGTTGATGTATGACAGAAATCAATCCATATTGTAAAGCAATCATCAATCAACTACAAATAAATAAATATTAGAAAAAAAATCAGTGTTCTAGGCAGATAATGAAATAATGCCATTTGCAGCAACATGCATGGATCTGGTGCCATACGGAGTGAAGTCAGACAGAGAATGAGAAATATCATATGACATCCCTTATATGTGGAATCTAAAAAGAAATGATACAAATGAACTTACTTACAAAGCAGAGACTCACAGACATAGAAAATGAACTCATGGTTGCCGGGGAGAAGGAATAGTTGGGACTTTGGAAAGGTCATGTACACACTGCTATATTTAAAATGGATAACCAACAAAAACCTATTGTATACCACATGGAACTCTGCTCTAGTTATGTGCCAGGCTGGATGGGAGGGGATCTGGGGGAGAATGGATACATGTATATGTACAGCTGAGTCGCTTCAGTGTTTACCTGAAACTCTCACAACATTGTTAATCAGCTATACCCCAATACAAAATGCTTTTTGTGTTAAAAAAAAAAAAAAAAGAAAAATCCAATTCATATATATACACAAACATTTATACATGGAGCAATTCTCAGTGAAAACTAACTGAAGACTTGCAAAAAGACTTTTGTACAACCCGAAAGAACAGTCCAGATGGAACTGGGTAGGAAGAGAAGAGAAGCAATCAGGTCAAGACCTGTGCCCTTGGGAGAGGACTCAGAAGAGGGAGATCCTTCCTTCCTGGGGAGTGAGCTATTCGAGTCACACATTGAGCATCCCAATTCTGGGGTCCAAAAGTAGGAAGAAAGATGAGTCTCTTCAGCTAGTTAGAAAACCAGTGGGACTTAAAGAAGGACTGTAAAAAACCTAGACTCCACTTGTGAAGAGTACACACACACTTGCTTACTCCCAAAACAAGGTCGAGAAAGCAAATTGAAACCACACTGATCTCTGGCCAGTTTCCCACCACTGCCCTGGTGTGTACCCCAGCCTGAGCCATGAGTTCATTCTGGCCCCACTTGCTTTGCAATGCCACTCCACACTGGGTGAAAGCTGCCATGGACAAACAGAGTCCATGCTTGTGAGGAAGGGAGGCAGTGCAGAGCCAGTTAGCTCAGACTCCAAGTGGCATCTGAATGGGGTAAGGATGGCATCTGGCACCTAACCGGGCAATGCACCAGAAGCAGTCCAGCACTCTGCCACAGCCCACACCCAGATCCACACTGAGTGACTGCTCCAGCCAGCCCCTCTTGATTTAGGGGCAAGGGTATTGGTGCTGGGAGAAGGCAGAACACAGTCAGAGGGAACTGACCCAGCTCAGACCTGACCCTCAGGACTTCTGCTCAGCAACTTGGGACCTGACTTTGCCCCCAGTAGAGCTGGCCACTAAGGATAGGGGAAGCCCCGGCTCTTGCTCTAGCCACTCCATCTCAAGCCCCTCTTCCTAACAAGTGATAGCTGCCAGCACACTCTGGGGAAAGACATGACTCATGCTTACAAGGGATCCAGTTCTCCCACCAAAGCCAATGGGCACACACAGATCATATAAGGATGCTTCCACATAACTGGACAATATAGAAGAAATTAACACATTTCTAGAAACATAAAACCTTCCAAAACTGAACCAAAGAAACAGATAATCTGAACAGATCACTAGTAGTGAAAATGAATTTGCAATTAAAAAAAAAACAAACAAAAAAACCACCCAGAGCAAACAAAACAAAAACTCCCAGCAAACAAACTCCAGGACTAGACAACTTCACAAGGGAAGTCCACTGAACATATAATGAGATAATATATATTCTTCTCAAACTATTCCAAAACATTGAAGAGGAGAAAAAAGAAAAAAAGTCCCCTGATTTTGAAGTATAATGCAAAGCTACAGTAATCAAAGCAGTACAGTAATGGCACAAAAACAGATCGATAAAACAGAACACATAGCCCAGAAATAAACCCATGCACTTATGGTGGGTCCTTTTTATGGTATTCTGAATCTTTACAAATGAATGTTTAATCAGAAAAATGAAGCTTTCTTCTGAAATATATTTAAAGATATCTTTCCTGAGTAATATTAATACATCTTCACTAGAATATTTATCACAATGCTTTAATTTCAGTATTTTCAACAAAATTGACTAAAACCAAGGTTATTAAAGAACTAGAGCCTCAATCCAATCTATGACAAAGGAGGCAAGAATATACAATGAGGAACAGACATTCTCTTCACTAAGTGGAGATAGGAAAACTGAACAGCTGCATATGAAAGAATGAAATTAGAACCATATACAAAACAAAATCTCAAAATGGCTTAAAGACCTTTACACCAAACATGAAACCATGAAACTCTTAGAAGGGAACATAGGCAGAACACTCTTTAACATAAATATAGCAATTGTTTTTTTTGATCAACCTTCTCAGGGAAAGAAAACATAAGCAAAAATAAACAAATGGGACCTAACTAAAGTTAAAAGCTTTCGCACAGCAAAGGAAATGATCCAAAAAAATTAAAAAGGCAACCCATGGAATGGGAGAAAATATTTTCAAATGATATGACTGAAATGGGATTAATATCCAAAATACTAAATAGCTCATACAACTTACTATTTTAAAAAGTTTAAAAATTGGCAGAAGATATGAGTAGACATTTGTCCAAAAAAGATATACAGATGGCCAACAGGCACATGAAAAGATGTTCAACATCACTAATTATCAGAGAAACACAAACCAAAAACACAATGAGATATTACTTCACACCTGTCAGAGTGCCTACCATCCAAAAGTGTACAAATAACAAATCTGCTGAGGATGTTGAGAAGAGAGGACCTAGTGCACTATTGGTAAAAATGTAAATTGGTGCAGCCACTATGCAAAATATTACAGAGATACCTCAAACACTAAAAATAGAACTAACCTATGATCCAGCAATCTCACTCCTGGGCATATATCTGAAGAGAACAAAAACACTTTTTGGAAGAGATACATGCACCCCAATGTTTGTAGCAGGAATATTTACAATAGCCAAGACACAGAAGCAACCTTAGCTGCTTTCATCAACAGATGAAGGGATAAAAAGGATGTGAACACATACGTACACACATACATACTACGAAATATTAGCCATAAAAAGAATGAAATTCTGCCATTTGCAACAACATAGATGAATCACTAAGCATAGTGGGTATTATGCTTAGTGAAATAAGTCAGACAGAGATAAACAAATACTCTATGTTATCACCTAACATGTTAAATCTAAAAAATAAAAGAAATGCATATAACTAAACAGAGACAGACTCAGAGATACAGAGAACAAACTAGTGCTTTCCAGTGAGAAGAGGGAAGTGGAAGAGGCAAGAAAATGGTATGGGATTAACAGATACAAAATATTATGTACAAAGTAAATGAGCAACAAAGGATATATTGTATGGGACAGGGATATATATAGCCATTATTTTTTAATTACTTCAAATGGAGTAGAATATATGCAAATATTGAATCGGTATGTTGTACACCTGTAATGCAATCTTGTAAATCAAGTACACCTCAATAAAAAGTAGAAAATTAACAATGATAGTAATAATACTAATAAAAATTTTTAAAGATTAAATACCTATGTTGGTATTAAGAACTCATTTATTTGTATATTAAAATGTAATGATATTCTTATAGCTATTAGGGCTTCAAACATCCAGTTAGACCTAAAATTTCAATTTGATGGCTTTTTACATTTTTTTATACCAAGAATTCTTTTCTAAGACTACTGACCTACATTTCTATTGCCTTCTTATTATGTTACACAAGGCCTCCCAGGCGGCACAGTGGTGAAGAATCTGTCTGTTAATACAGGTGACACAAGAGACATGGGTTTGATCCCTGGGTCAGGAAGATTCCTGGAAGAAGGAAACAGCAACCCACTCCAATATTCTTGCCTGGAAAACTCCATGGGCAGAGAAGCATGGTGGGCTACAGTTATTGGGTCACAAAGAGTCGGACATGACTGAGCACACATACACAAAAATCAAACTCATAAAGAAAAATGCACAAGTATACGTCAGTTCAGTTCAGTTGCTCAGTCATGTCCGACTCTTTGCAACCCATGGACTGCAGCACGCCAGGCTTCCCTGTCCATCACCAACTCCCAAAGCTTGCTCAACTTCATGTCCATTGAGTCAGTGATGCCATCCAACCATCTCATCCTCTGTCATCCCCTTTTCCTCCTGCCTTCAATCTTTCCCAGCATCAGGGTCTCTTCCAATGAGTCAGTTATTCGCGTCAGATGGCCAAAGTATTGGAGTTTCAGCTTCAGGATCATTCCTTCCAATGAATATTCAGGACTGATTTTCTTTAGGATTGACTGGTTTGATCTCCTTGCAATCCAAGGGACTCTCAAGAGTCTTCTCCAACACCACAGTTCAAAAGCATCAATTCTTTGGTGCTCAGCTTTCTTTACAGTCCCACTCTCACATCCATGCATGACTACTGGAAAAACCATAGCTTTGCCTAGATGGACCTTTGTCAGCAAGTACACATAAATATACATACAGTATATATGTATACAAGTATACATAAAATATCTTAAATCTTTAACAGCCACCAGCACCTTCCTTTACTCTATTCTGAATATACCTTCTATTCTTCACCTATTGACCTTAGTCTTTCCCAACACAAGCTGCAACTAAGTGCAAAGACCCTCAGCAGAAGCCACAACTACCCCACTGTGAACTCTGCTAAGCTGGTTGGTGAGGTAACCTTTACGCTGTCAGAACATAATGGAAATTCTTTTACCATTGATTGCACTTGGTCCATAATATCTTCATGATATGATGCTTAGAACAATTCAAAGATAAATCTATGCTGCAATTCTCAGTTGCAATGAAATGATACAGTATTTCTATAGGCACTTATCTAGGATTTGAACTCTAATTTCTAATGGATGTTTCCCATGGTGTCGTTTTTCAAAGATGCTTGAGGATATATTAATAAAGCTGAGAGAATTATATGTAAAGGATTTACAAAAAGAGATAAAAAGCACAAAAAAATTAAAAAGTAGAAATATAAAACATATCAACATCTTAACACAGCAGAATACTTTATTACTAGAGCTTCTTTACTGCTGAACAATAAACACTTCAATTTAATATGGAGGGACTATTGCTTGCTTTCCCTTTGTTTTTCCCCCCTTTTTCCTTTGTTACCCTCCATTAGCTGTGCTATCTCTCTTGATGGATTAAGTTGACTTCCCTGAGTGGTTTACTGAGAAAGAATTCATCCACTTAAGCTCTATATTTATGATATATAATCTTATTTCAGCAAATGTCTCCTTTAATTTGCTTCTATTGGGAATTTGAATCATTGTGTAATTATCAAGCGCTTAGTTTAAATTTTTCAAGAATAAGAATTGGTTACAAAAGCTTACAATTAAAGGTGTCAGAGAATGCAGTGTGTTCAAACTCTTATTTTTGGATTAGTTACCAGGCAAGGTAATATATAAAATACCCACCCATGCTCACACATCTTTAATTCTTTTGAAATCAAAATTTCTTGATTTAATTTTATGCCTCTGCTGTGTAAATATTTTTTCATTAAAATTCAAATCAAGATTTTAAGCAGAATTGATTATTCTTTGTCATTATGAATAGAGACATAATTTTTTTAGTCTTGAAAGTCATACAGTTTGGGAGTTCTCATTATGAAAACAATACAAAATTATGAATAAATAATCGGATACAAAAGTGAATTTAGGATGAGAAAAATAATAAACAGAAATCATAAATTATATAAAGCTAACAAATAAATAAATTAGAAAAATAATATTACATATTCATGAACTATTTGACCCACCTCCCTAAAACTTTTTACAATTTTGGCTATATAATGTTTGCCTACCTCTTTTATGATACTTCTAAAATGTATTTTTTTATAAACAGACATAGAGATCATTTTATTGCTCCTCTAGGATAATGATGGCTTTTTTTCTGACAGTATGGAAAAAGTAGTCATGCACAAATGTGAGAGTTGGACCATACAGAATGTTGAGTGCCAAAGAATTGATGCTTTCGATATGTGGTGCTGAAGAAGACTCTTGAGAGTCCCTTGGATTGCAAGGAGATCAAACCAGTCAACCCTAAAGGAAATCAGTCATGAACATTCATTGGAAGGACTGATGCTGAAGCTGAAGCTCCAACATTTGGACACCTGATGTGAAAAGCTGACTCATTGGAAAAGACCCTGATGACAGGAAAAATTAAGGGCAGGAGGAGAAGGGGGTGACAGAGGATGAGGTGGTTGGATGGCATCACTGACTCAATGGACATGAGTTTGAGCAAACTCTGGGAGACAGTGGAGGACAGAGGAGCTTGGCTTGCTGCAGTCCTTGGGGTTGCAAAGTCAGACACAACTTAGCTACTGAACAACAACAAAATTGAAAAAGTGCTTTTTTTTTTTTCCAGCTTCACTTATTATTGGTACCATCATGCAAACTTTTAGGTCTATTGTCATTTGTGGGGAAATGTCTATCACATGTCTTTCAAGTATATATGCTATAAATACACGAATTCTAAAACTTTATACACAATTCCTGTGAAAATTTACCAAAGAAGTATGAAAGGACATGCTCAGCTCAGTGTGTGTGTGTGTGTTGGGGAGGGGGTGGGGGTGGTGAGAAAACATTTGCACGAGTGGAACCTGATGGATAATGCAGTGATGGAGCCAGAAGTGAGAACAGTGCATTTCAGGTGAAGAAGACAGGAGCCAGTAACTGAGGAATCTGGACAGAGCCAAGTGGTAGTGTCATGGCTCTGTATGGAAAATGGAACAAGAAGTTAAAAAAAAGAGAGCCACAGACCATATTCTGCTCTAAGAATATGTGTTTTATTCCCAGGCTAGAAGTTCTCGCTTTTTTTCTATATTCCAATACTTGTAGCAAATAAAGTTGGACATACCATGAAGAAGCCAGTTATTTCATTTTATTCATTTATTTTTGACAGTGCCAGGTCTTTATTGTTGCATGCACTTTCTCTAGTTGCTATGCGTGGGCTTCTCATTGTGGTGGCTTCTTTGCTGCAGAGCACAGGCTCTGAAACATGGGCTCAGCAGTGGTGCACATGGCCTTAGTTGCTCCGCAGCAAGTGGGATCTTCCCAGACTAGGGATTGGACTGGTGTCCACTGCATTGGCAGGCAGATTCTTATCCCCTGGACCACCAGGGAAGCCCAGAACCTGGTTATTTTAATAGCTTTGAGGACAGACGCAATTACAACCACTAGTTGTAAAGCTACCTCATTCTTTCCCACTCATGGCAGCAAAGGAATGAGACCAGCAGTATTATAAGCCCTTCCTCTACTGGGTAGGCAGTGGGGGCAACACACAGTAATGCACAGGGTTCCACAAGGCCACGTGCCAAATGCCACCAAGTGCCTGTTTTTATACAGCCTCCAAGCTAACAATGGCTTTTAAATTTTTAAATGGTCAAAAAAATCAAAAGAATATTTGGTGATATATAAATAGTATATGAAATTCAAATTTCAGTGTTCATAAGGTTTTATTGGAGCACAGATCCAGCCATTCATTTATGTGCTGTATACATGAATACTATGTTGATAAAAGGAGATAAGACAGATTTTAAAAATTATATCTTGAGCTTTGTTTCTGCCTCAAAATCAAGAATGGAGACTGGAGAGAGCGAAAACCTGACATGCTTTCCAGCTTCCACATGGTACCTCTACCCGTGACATGACTCCAGCTTCCACATACATGGCACCTCCACCCGTGACATGACTCCAGCTTCCACATACATGGTACCTCTACCCGTGACATGACTCCAGCTTCCACATGGCACCTCTACCCGTGACATGACTCTGAGACTCCAGTCAGGCTGCTCTGCCGTCTTGCTACTAAAACATGCCAAGTTCTTCCCCATTTCAATATCTTTGCATGACTTGTTCCCTCTACCCAGAACATGTTTTCCCTCCCTATTTGCATGGATAATTTCTTCTTTTTTTTTAACTTTTTACTTTATATTGGAGTATAGCCAATTAACAATGCTGTGATAGTTTCAGGTAAACAGCAAAGGAACTCAGCCATACATATACATGGATCCATTCTCCCCCAAACTCCCCTCCCATCCAGGCTGCCATATAACATGGAGCAGAGTTCCCTGTGCTCTACAACAAGACCTTGTTGGTGATCCATTTTCAATATAACAGTGTGTACATGTCCACCCCAAACTCCCTAACTATCCCTTTCCCCCACCCCATGCTTCATTAAGCATAAGTTCTTTCATATCATTTCTTTTGATAGTCCACATATAAGGGATATTACACAGTATTTCTCCTTCTCTGTCTGACTTACTTCACTCAGTATGACAGTCTCTAGGTCCATTCATGCTGCTGCAAATGGCATTATTTCATTCTTTTTAATAGCTGAGTAATATCCACTGTTAATTGTTTCTTGTTATTCAGGGGGTCAACTCAAACGGCTCCAATGAGAAATGTCTTTCCCAGCACCATATATAAGGCAGGTTCCTCCTTATTATTCAGGTCCCACGTCTCGCCCTCCTTTCCCTAGTTTGTTTCCTTCATTACACTCAAAGGATGCTCATCTGTCTTTGCTTTTGGGGGTTGTATCTCAGCCAGATAAAAGACCTCTAAGATCAGGGACAAGGTTGTGGCTATCATTTTGTCCCCAGGGCACAATAGAGTGTCAGGCATATAGTAAGGGCTCAAAGATATTTCTTGAATGAATAATCAAAAGCAGTTCTTTCCTCCTCCCTCTGCACTCCGGAAGGACAGCTGAGCTTAGTGACTTGTTTCCGAAGTGTAAAGTATGAAGGTGAGGGTGGGGGTTGGATTGTACCTTTATAATGGAGAAAACTGGAAAGCAGAACCTTAATCATGTGATTAAATTAGCATCATCAGTGATAAGGCATCTGATAGCATATAGTCTTGGCATGAGATGACAAGAATGTCACTTGGCCTCTGCAATCTTCTTTCCCAAAACATGAGACAAATCCAAATTGGGGGACATTCTACAAAATACCTCATATGCCTCAAAACTGTCAAGGTCAAGAAAAACAGGGACAGTCTGAGAAACTATCACATCCCAGAGGAGGCTAAGGAAACACAGCATGTGTATTAATACATGTAATGTGGTAACCTGAATGGGATCCTAAAACAGAAAAAGGAAATTAGGGGAAAACTAGTAAAATCAAAATAAAGTTTGGTTAATAGTAACGTACCACTGTGGGTTTCTTAGTTGTGACAAAGTTACCATAGTAATGTAAGATGCTAACAGTAGGGAAACCAGGTGAGGAATATGTAGGAAGAAGTGTTTATCATCTTTGCAAGTTTTCAATAAATATAGAACTCCTCTAAAATTAAATCTATTTTAAGAAAGGTGAAATGAAGAAGAACAGGATCTCCTTGGGACCATATATAGAATTAATCATTTTAAGTGGAAGACCCATGGTATTTTGGGTTTCCCATATGAGGAAAAAAGAACTTATATATATTTTAATAAATTTGTCTTGGAATCAACACTAGCCATCTAGAACTGTGGACTAGAAAGTGAAATGTCAGTTAAAGTTCGACCTTGAATAACTTGGGAAGCAAATCAGTTAAAGATTAATTAAACTAGATGTGAAGGTATTTGAAAACTGATGTACACACTCCATAGCAAAGGAACTCAAAATGACATTTATCTAAGCTACTAAATTCGGGGTAACAGTGCGGAGAGTGGAATGCAGAGGGGGAAAAAAAAGAATTCCCTGGGGAAGGGGCAAGAATTTCTCTCAATCAGAGTAGGAGGTACCAAGTTCAATGTCACTTCCCTGGGAAGGTTTCCTGATCAACCAGACTAGGTTAGGTCCCCTAACTCCAACACTTCTCATATGACTTCCTCCAACTGTAATTTATTTACTTGTAAAAGTAATCATCACTGTCATCTTTCTCAGAACAAGAATTTGCTCTTTCACTTTTAAGAGCTAGTTCAAATGAGTCAGAGGGGTTATCACAACATAGCAGCCCACCCAGACCTGAGTGAAACAGGATTAGGTCATCACAGTTTCCAGCTAAGATGCAATGTAATTCAACTGATTAGTATTTTTTGAATCACTGAAGTGAATTTTATTTATTTTTATAAAGCTACCATAGGTTTTTTAAAAAAATTGTATTGGAGGATAATGGCTTTACAATGTTGTGTTGATTTCTGCCATACAATAACGTGAATCAGCCGTAAGTATACATTCTCCCTTCCTCCCTCGTGAGCTTCCCTCCTACCCGCCTCCCCATCCCACCACTCTAGGTCGTCACAGAGCTCTGGGCTGAGCTTCCTGTGCTATACATCTGCTTCTTATCTAGCTATTCCTAGCTACCTCTTTTACACTGGTCATGTATATATGTCAATGTGACTTCTCTCAGTTTATCCCACTTTCTCCTCCCCTGCTATGTCCACAAGCCTACATCCGAGTGGGATGTTATGGTGCAGGATAACTACATCTTTCGACTAAAATAGGTATTAATTAGATCCATCACCTCTCATATTGAAGTAATGCCTGCATTTGACACATTTCATGTGAAGTGTACCCAATTTCCCCACAAAGACACTGTTACAAGATGTAAATAACCCAATAAGTGGTTATCCCACCTGAAGAAGCATAAAATAGAACGCAGAGGTTATTATTTATCTACTTGACATAACCTTCTTTTGGTAATCAAAAAATAAAACCTTGTTCTCCTTCTTCCCCAAGTCTCTGGGCAACAGTTTGGTTGAATCTCAATAGATAATATGGAAAGATTTTAATATTTTAAAATATGGTGCAATCAAAACAAACAAAAATCCCACCCTCCTAAATTTTAGCTTCTAATTTCCTCCGTTTATTAATAAAGGTTTGAGAATCCTTAGGACAGGGAGCTTTAGGCAAAGAGCACCACTTTCACCCCCAACTGGCAGCTTGTTTAGCCGCTGAGCCCCGAGGGATTATGGGATTATGATACAGCCCACGCCCCAGAGCAGGTGCAGAGGGGCAGCGAGCCCTGCAGCCAGCTCACGCTTTGACCAGAAGGGAGACCTGTCCCTTCTCAGACAGACGTCCCTCACTGAGAGTTATAAGGCCTCAGCTCAAGTTTGGAAAGTCATTCAGAGCCACTGAGAACCATCTGCACTGTCAAAACCTTTGGAAAGAGGGCTGTGCATAAAGCCAGCATCAGAGTGCTTCTGACAGGATGACAACAGATGAGCAGAACCATGCGCGTGCTGTGCTGTGCTCAGGTGCTTCAGTCCTGTCTGACTCTTTGCGACCCCATGGACTGTAGCCCGCCAGGTTCCTCTGCCCATGGGATTCTCCAGGCAAGAATACCGGAGTGGGTTGCCGTGCCCTCTTCCAGGGGATCTTTCCAACCCAGGGATCGAACCTGGGTCTCCTGCACTTCAGGCAGATTCTTTACCACTGAGCCACCGGGAAAGCCCCGAGCAGAACCATTACTGAGCACAAGTGAGTTCTGTTGCCTTCCTCTTTTTCAGCACTATGAGGGCACCAGAAATCTCCTCCAAGACCTCCAAGCCTATGTGTCCACTGAAAATCGCATCTGAAGCGGCGCCTCTCACCTTTCAACGGGTCCAAAAGAGGAATTTGTCAGAATGCAGATTCTGACCCCCTAGGTGTGGGTGGAGCTCTGCGATTCTGCATTTCTAATAAAGCGTCTCAGCAGGGCTAATGTTGCTGTTCGCAAGACCAGAAAGGGACGAGCAGGAATCTAAAGGAAACTAGTTCTTTTTTAATTCTAATCTAAAGGAAAGTAATTCTGTGTTGAAAGGAGTTTTATAACTAAGATTAATTCTCTAAATATGTATTCAGCATCCATCCAAGGGAACCACAAAGAAACAATAGACTAGTAAGTTAGATTAAATGCTAAACACAATCTGAATTTAACACACAAGGATGCATTACTAAGTCAGAAAGGTTTCACATTAATTAACCTAATAAGTAATTTTATTTAGCCATGGTTCACTGAAATACACCATTATGCAATTAAAGCTAGTGCAAGCTGATGCACAAGGTGGCCATTTATTTAGCTTACTTTTCTCTGTTGGAATAGGTTATATAATTGCAAAATAGAACAAAGAGGTTTCTTTCCCTACAAGTTTAGCTTCTAAAAGATGAAAGATTTTTTTGCAAAAAATGGTTTTTTGGTTAAACTTGCAAGAAAATTTATGCCACATAACAAATGTGATCTTTTCATGTTGGCATTTGCAGTATTTGAAAAGTAAAAGATTAAAAAATTACAGCCCACGTACCCTTGGTGACTATTGAAGGAACTGAATTGATTAAACTGTCACTCATCATTTACTGTGGTTAGTGCTTCATTAGGTACAGATAGGCACAATACATCTTAGTCAAATACTTCTATGGAGTACTTAGCTCTCAGGGAATGAAAACAAAAACCAATCCAAACACTAGATTGTGGATAAAAGCCCATCTCAGAGGACCTTCAGTTCAAAACAACCAACTTTTTCTATATGGGGAAACCTTAAGATTTATTTTTCAAACAAGGAAGCAAAATTCTATCTCTAAGAATGATACTTATAAAAATTAAATACAAGCAAAGAATGAAGTGTGTGAAGTAAGGTAGTTCAATGAAGCCAAGGCCCAGGGTGGCCTGCTGCTGACCAGAAAGGAGAGATCAGGCAATGGTCCACACTGAAATGGTCCACTGAAATTAGACTGATCAGAAAGATCTAGAAGCCTGGCCACCTTAAAGTACCAACTGGCAACACTGTTCATTAAGTTACAATGATGATTTTTGCTCACATATTTTAATATGCATAATTCTATGTCAATAATATTTTACTGTGTGTATTCCAGTACACATGTATGCATTTTAGTGCATGTGGATGTGTGTACATATATACTTTTTATATATTTGTGTATAAATATATGTATTAAATATAATATAGAAATGTATACTTAAAATACATATATATATACATACATATATATATTTTTAAATTGGAGTATAATCACTTTACAACGTTGTGTTGGTTTCTGATGTACAATGAAGTGAATCAGCTATAAGTATACATATAACCCTTCTCTCTTCAATCTTCCTCCCACCCCGCCACCCCAGCCCTCTAGATCATCAGAGCACTGAGCTGAGCTCCCTGTGCTATACAGCAGCCTCCTTCTAGCTTTCTATTTCACACATGGTAACGTACGTATGTCAATCCCACTGTCTCAATTCGTCTCACCTTCCCCTTCCTCGACCCATGTGTCCACCTATCCTCCTCTATGTCTGCCTCTCTGTTTCCAACCTGCAAATAGGTTTCATCTGTACCATTTTCTAAACACCATATTATGCATTAATATATGATACTTGTTTGTCTCTTTCTGACTTACTTCACTCTGTATGATGGTCTCTAGGTCCATCCACACCTCTACAATTGACCCAATTTTGTTCCTTTTTATGGCTGAGTAATCACAAAGCTGTACTTTTGCTTTCTGGTCCAGTTATCTCAAACAGAAATCCAGAAATCATCTAAAACCCTTGCCCTTCCCTCATCACTCTCATTGACTCAAGTTCTCACCTCCTAACTATTTCTAAATATTCCTTCATTCTGGTTTCCACCCACTTTCCCCCTCTCTCCATTTTTTCCTTTTTCTCTATCTGCTTCTTGAACTGTCCCTCTTCCCTATCCACAGATATCAGCTGTTTCACTTCTTGGTGGGGTATTTTTGTTCATGACCTGGCCAATGTTTCCTCAGCTCTAACTCTGTCAAGAGCTTATTACACCATTTTTCCTTCTGATCTTGAAGGCATGGAAGGATCTTTCTCATCTTTATAAGCCCCAGGACCTAACCTGGTGCCTGACACAGAATAAGTGCTCAACAAATATCTTTCAAATAAATGAATTAATGAATGAATAAAAAAACTATTCTGAGGAGTGCACAGAAGCTATTGAAATAGAGACAGGAATGTGATTTAGAACCAATATCACCACATAAAATTAAATAGGAAAAAATCAGTTCAGTTACACCAAAATATCTAAACCCAAATTTCATTTATGTCACTCCAAAGGAATTCCAACCATCTCCATGGAACCTCTGGTTCAGCAGTACAATTTATTTGATTGTTAAAATTTAGAGACGAAGGGGCTCTAGAGAATTTCCAAGACAATGCTTTGATTTTTACATGCAAATAAAGTATACTACATGTTTAAATGTCAACCCCAGAACATGAAAATGTGACTCAGAATCCTGGGTCAGTGAACATTAAGTCACACTGCCTCCCCAATTAGAACAACATGTTTTTATGCGGTCGATCTGGTCAGATTTAAAAAGAAGAAACAGAGATGGCAAATTCATTCTTGAGCCTGGTAACACAAATGTGGAGAATGATAAAGATAAAATCAAAAGAAAGCCTTCAAAATTAAGGTTTGGGCAGAAAAAAACAAGAAAACTATCCTTAAAAACTGAAGTCTATCACTGTTGATAGTGTACAGAAAATAAGATGGGGGTTCAAGGATATTTGAAAGTTGAAAACAGAAGTCCATAGACAAAGAAAACTCCAGAGATTAAGTCTTAAAATAAGAGCCACAGGTTACACAGATAAGTGGAAATATTCAGACTAGTTATATCTAGAAACCAGTAACAATCAATACAAAAATGTAAATAAGAAAGGCCCTTAATGAAGACTACAATAGGGGGAAAAAATGTAAAACTCAACATATTGCATTGTCTAGCTGAGAAATATTATTTCTTATACTATGGAACCATAAAGGAAGGGAGAGGTTCCATTTGATTAGTCATTTAAAATTCTACCACTGAGAGCATGTCTCCAAGGAATAACTGTAGACCAAGCAGGACAAGAAAAAAACAATAAGCTTCGCACATCTTTAATTTCTGTTTATATGACAGCTGAGGCAGAACACGGAAGTCATAAGATTTTCCCCTCCAAATGTATTTATCATCCTGAATAATGTGGCAAATTAGGAAAAAATTATTTGCGGGAAATTATCTTAAAGATCAAAGCAAATGACACATTCAAGCAATCTTTTTAGAGAAACTATATCTAGCAAATCACAAGGACAAATCACTGCTGAAATCATCATGTAAACTGCTCTCCTGAAAGGAGAATTCTGAACTTCAATTTACAGAGTGTTAAGCTGATATATTTAGTTCTAGTTATCAAATGGCACTGCTGGACTTGGACAGTCGATGGTTAAGAACGCTGGAGTGAGCACCACTTAGATATACAACTAGATGGATGATATTTGACAATGAAATGATTGACAACCATCCTAGATAATATATGGAAGACCCAAAGGCAAAAACCTTCCCACTATAAATCCTCACTGTCCAATTTTTGGTGAAGCCTGTGAGCTTCTTGGAATATACTCAAAGACTTGCCCTGGAACGTGGACTGTACAGATTAGACATTGCATACAATGTGAATGATGACCCCTGGAGTGATATCATGCTTAGTACTGGAGGGTACTGCTTGAGGGCAGGTACCAGGTCTTTTTCACTCTTGAACCTCTGGACATTCTGTAAGGTTTTGTTAAATGAATGAATGACTAAAGATAATCATGTTTGTAAGGGAGATCTTTATGGGAAGGGGGCTACTCTGGGATTCTAGAAGCTCTTTTTCCCTCTGTTCCACCACCAACCACCTACCATGAACAGAACAACCAAGAAACTTCAGATTTGGGAGGCAGGGGTATAAAATGGCCATAAAACTAAAATAAAATTATGAATTGATATCATAAGGTAGCTAAAATTCTGAAACAGCTTCTAAATTAAACATGTTAGGATTAAATATGATAGACAAAAATGTATATAGTTGATATAATAAAGGTTTTCAATTTGTTGAGTCTATATTAGGTTATGAATATATTCTGTCTTCAGAAGCAGACATGGTGAAAGCTAGCTATCTAGGAAGAACCACTGAATTATCAACGAGAGAACAGAAACGCTTGCCAAGCTCCGCAGACAAGGCAATTATGTGAACGTCTCATTCTTAGAATTGTACTGTCTCACATGGAATTCTCACATGGAAATACAGAGAAATATAAAATGCTGTAGCAAAAGATGAACAATCCACATGTGTATAGGAAAACAGGAAGCTACTCAGATTTGGTCCTCAGTAATTACTAAGTCCCTTAGATTGCATTTGTCCCTTAGACTATAAGTAAGACAGACTGTAATTAAGTTTTGTTTTATATTTTAATGGAATTTAAAGCAGGCTCGTTCTTGGCCACTGATAGGCTACTCTAGTTAAGTCTGACTTTATTTCTTTTTCAATTATTGTACTATTTCTTTATTTCTCCAGTGATATCTTTGATCAATAAGAATCTAAGTACATTACATTTGAAGAGCAAAACTAAAAGAGAAACACAAATATTCAAGTTTATCAATTACATAATATAGTCTAAAACTAAGAAAGCTAATTCATACAGCAGAATACCAATAAATGAAAATGTGATTTCTAATTAAAGTATATGCTAGATAAAGTAGTGTCTTGAGGAGCTAATTCACAAATGTCATAACCACATGAAGTCCCCATTTTCCTCCTTCAATGAACAGTTTTGACACCTAAATCCCTTCACCAACAATTACGTTTATGCAAGCTCCTAGCTTCTCTCCAATCACATTTCCATTCAATCATATCTTTCTTGTGCATGTAAGTTAACAGGCTACCTTTTTACCCTTATTGGATTAGAAACTTTATATCGACTGGAACACTTGTTGAGTTATACTAGTTGTTTCTGCTTGTTTTAATCGTAAGCTCATGTTGGATTCACACATGCTGTTGATCCAAAGAGCTACTTGCTGTAATCACTTCTCTCAATTCATGGAATATTTTTATCCTTTAAAAAATTATCACTGCACTTTCTATTCCTTTCCATCATTAGCTTGTCAAAAAGGACATGGCTCTCTTTTCATGTTTGTTTTCATAACAAAGCTGTCATGACTGCATTCACAGTTAAATGGCAAGGATTACAAATTTCTACCATCACACTAAGATGCTGGCAGTCAGGAGGCTCCTGCCTGCCTTGTGCTGTTTGACTGGCTCCAACTCTGAATCAACACTTGCAACTCAAATCTGTACCCAAGAAAAATCACAATTTTCTACAGGACGAGGACCTGAGCAGTCAATTGTCCATAAGTAAAGCTGTGGATATTAAGTTCACAAGAGTAGGACATTTGGTAAAATGTACACAAACCCTGCAGTCCTGCCCCCCAAAGTGAAGGAAGTGTCAGCTAAGGAATAACATTTTAAACAAGGATAAAATAGATGCAGGAGATAAGACACAGGAGACTCGGGTTCACATCTTTGGGTCAGTAAGATTCCCTGGAGGAGGGAATGCAACCCACTCCAGTATTCTTGCCTGGAGAATCCCAAGGGGAAAGGAGCCTGGCAGTTACAGTCCACGGGGTCACAGACAGTTGGACACAATGGAAGTGACTGAGCACACAAAACAGATGAGGAGACACAAGAGGATGAGAGAGAATTTTTTTCAGTTGTGAACAAAGGTGTGGCTATCTAGGCAGACCATAGGCAGTTATAACTACTCAAGTTACAGACAAAGTATTCATGTACAGCAGTTTACAAAAGGCACAGGACTTGGAGACTCAGTTCTAGAAAGTGTGATGTGAATCAACAGCTGGAAATAAGGTGGAGGACTGAAAGTGTGTACAAAGCAATTAACCCACATGCCTTCTCTGACCATTTCTCACCCAATCCACCAGCAAGACACTCGGTGTTTATCATCTGGAGAAATTAAATCCAAAAAGGCTCAAATTGAAGATAAGTGGTGAGAGCCGGATGAGGCAGAGCTGGAAAGGGAGAAATTAAGTAAAAAACATGTTTAACTGATCTCTGTATCTATTGGCACCACCAGAAAAAGACACAGTCAAAGCTCACTTTTGGAGACTTCCCTGGTGGTTAAGTAGTTAAGACTCTGTACTCCCAGTGCAGGGGGCATCGTCCTTGGTCAGGGGGCTAAGATCTCACTTGCCACACAGTGCAGCTAAAATAAATAAATAAAATAAACAGCAAAGCTCATTATCAACCAATTTCAGAATACTAGGGTTAGACAAAAGAACTTAATACTTTCCAGAGAGAAAGTATAATGAGGCACATAAATGATTGCAAATCTGAATGGAATCAGACTTTTCAATAGCAAAACTAGAAGTTCTGAAGTAATTAAATAACATATTCAAAATTCTGAGGTGGGGGAAACTTATTACGTTCTCATCCAAAGTATTATCAGTCATGTGTGGGAGCTGAATAAAGACATTCTGAGAAAACCAAGAATTTGAAAACTTGAATCTTTCATATATTCTTTCTTAGGACTAAAGGAGGAAGACAAGGAATCCAGGGAACAGAGAATCTATGATCAGTGAAGGTCAGAAGGAAAATGAATCGAACCCAGGAAAGACTCTAATGAATTTACTATTTACAGAGTTGTAAGAGGATGAAGAAGACATATTGAAACACTAAGAGGCTAGTAACAACAGGAAGTCATTACCTTCCTTATAACCAAAAGCCATTATTGACCCCAGGATCAAAAAGGTCAGGTGTCATTGAAATCTACTGCAGCTATGGGGGCTTCCCCAGTGGCTCAGCGGGTAAGAATCCACCTGCAATGCAGGAGACAGAGGAGACATGGGTTCTATTCCTCGGTTAGGAAGATCCCTTGGAGAAGGAAATGGCAACCCACTCCAGTATTCTTGCCTGGGACACACCATGGGCAGTGGAGCCTGGTGGGCTACAGTCCACGGGGTCACAAAGAGTTGGACATGACTGGGCATGAACATGATTCACAGGTAGAGCCATGAAAGAGGTACTTTCTCACAGAAATTGTAGTTAGCCATTCCCAGAAATATGGTTTAAAGCAGGGAAGAAGTAAAGATGAATATCCAACCCTCTCACATGTCCTTTGCCTGAACTCAGTTGGAAACTGAGTAGCTGAGTAGCTAAGTAGCTAAGGCAGCTTGGAGGAGGTATTCCTTAGTCATTAGCCATCCAGGACATAGGTCAGGGCAGAAGGAGGTACAGAGCAGATATGGAAGGAGGCAGAAAATAACGAACTAAGGACCTATAACAGGAGAGAGTGTAAATGGAAGTCCTAAAATGAGAGCTATTCAGCTGTACTAAGGCAAGAAATCACACAGCCAAGAGAGGAAGGTTTTAAGGAAAAGGGTGGGGAAGGGAGATGTCAAGACAATTAAATGGGACTGACAAATTTGCTGATGTTTTTGAGCATCTGGAAAATATTTTTCATGTGTAATTGACACATCTTTTATGCCTATAAATAACAGCAGGGACAAAGACAACTAAACTAAAAAAATCAGAGACAATTACAAAGTTCAAGAAGAGCAAAACATTGTACAAGAAAGGATACATAATCATGAATACTACATGACTTCATCATGGCTAATATTTACATATTAATATTTCAAAATGTGATATAAATTCTATATTGACACAATGAGATGAAAGTCGAGTGAGAGAAGGTTGATGGAAAAAAGTTAAATCTTTGTCTACTATACACCTACTTAGTAGACATGTCTAAAAGAGTAAATGAATGGATAGCAATATAATTATTTAAGACATATGGAGACAGATCCTAAAAGAGTTGAAAGTAGTAGTTGCTTCTGAGAAACAGGATTAGAGGGTGAATAGGAGTGGGGCAAGAGATTGCTTCTCATTGTTATTGTGGCAGCTATTAGCTACTGGTTATAACTGATGAATTGAGGGCAGGAGGAGAAGAAGGCGACAGAGGATGAGATGGTTGGATGGCATCATCAACTCAGTGGACATGAGTTTGAGCAAACTCTGGGAGATAGTGAAGGACAGGGAAGCCTGGCCTGCTATAGTCCATGGGGTTACAGTTGGACATGACTGAGCGACTGAACAACAACTGATATAGATTTAATTAGCAAAATGTTCTGATTTAGAAACTGAAGAGAGGGTAGTTAAGGAATTTCGTCAACTGTGTTCACACAGTTAAGGAGTGGCAGAGTCAGAACCTAATTTGGGCTTTTGATGTGTTTTCTACTATAACACGGCCTCCTTAAACAGCAAACCACTGCTAGTTACCAGGAGCAGAGAATCAACTTGTAAATGAAAAAAAAGTGCACAACTTACAAAACGTAAAGAGCACTAGTAAGCATTCAATATTTTCCACATGTTGAGCACTAACATATATTTCCAACTTAAATGCATGAGTGCACACACAGACACACACATACACACGTAAGATCAGAACATCCTGGGCCAAATTTCTCTCCAAGTCTCTAGACTCTACAGTATCTTAATCTCCCTAAAACCAAATACAGCAGATTCTAATTCTGTAATATATCCCACAGCACCTGTCCACAGCATACTTTAATAGAAATGCAAAATATTTAGCTTGGCTGATACACCACTTTCAACATTTATGGAGTCGTGTATTTCCTAAACTGCACTCATGCCCTATCCCAGGGGCCCCTGCTCCTTAGTGAGAGGAAGTGCTGGCATCTAGTCGAGGTCACATGCAGAATCTCACCCAAGGTGTTGGAAGACCAACGCGCTGTCGCCCGGAAACACTGCTCTGGCTTGCCAGCCAGCAGGGCTTCCCTGGACCCACGCGAGCAGTGAGGGAACTCCTTCCCCTCCGGCAGGGGAGCCAGGCAATGGGAGATTTGGGACATCTGGACAGCAGGGTGCAGGGTCACCTGCTCCTGTCCTACCCCCAGCATCTTGGCCAGACGAAGGTACTTACAAATCCCAGTGTTCAGCTACTTGGTCTTTTTATCATCTGCTCTGGAGAAGGAAATGGCAGCCCACTCCAGTATTCTTGCCTGGAAAATCCCATGGACAGAGGAACCTGGTAGGCTACAGTCCATGGTGTCACAAAGAGTTGGACACGACTGAGTGACTTCACTTTCTTTTTTATATTTCTTAAAGAAGTTCCCGTTTATCCATCTCTTGCTATTCTCATCAACCAGAGAGGCAGCTCAGTGTACCAAGGGCAGACTTAGTAACACAAAAGTTAGTCATGGCAATAGGCTATTTAAAAGTCATCCAATGACCATGCTAATGTATTGAGTTCTAACATAGTGAGTCCCTCTGGTGCTTCTTGAATTTTATAGGGCTGTTTGATTCTACACTCCTGCTTCCAGAGTAGTATATATTTTGGAACTTTACGTCAGATTCTCAGTTTTCCCAGTTGTTCTTTCAGTCAGCCTAGCAGTGTGCACTTCCATTCGACTCTTTCTCTTTAGGTATCTCACACATGGCCTTAACACTTAATTTACATCTGCTATACTGCTTTGTACTCAGAAATCAATAAAAATATCTGAGGTAATAAAGATAAAAGTCATCCAAACACCAGTTGTGGGTAACCAATTACTTTGCCAACTTTGATGCAAATAGGGGAATTTTTATTTGTAAAACATTTAGTAGTGAAATATACATACAATGTCTCATTTTATATGTTATGATTCAGCTAACCCATTATATAACAAGTGACCAAATATATTCACTGAAAATACACATAGATTCTCTCATACAAACACACACTGATAAACAACATGGGATGTAATAACCATAACCATGCTAAACTTTTGATAGGATAAGAGAACTGGTTCCCATCAGCATTTGAAAACCATCACTAAAGACAGCACTTTGGCAGCCACTCCACAACGTCATAACAATCTCATATGAGAGAACTGTACTTTTGGAGATAATTTGTTATAAAGCAATGGAACAGAACTTTGTAGCCAGCTTTCCTTTGGTGTGAAACAAGCAGTCAAATGCACTGTCTCTTCTGACTATTAGGATTTAGCAAATTATTGCTCCAGTGCTACGAGTAAGATGACCACAGGTCACAATTAAATCCCTGTTTTATACACACTGTCCTAGCAGAATTATTATTAACTCTGAAAGGTATCCGGGTATGGACAATATACTCTATGGTCATCCTACTTTTAAAGAATTTCAATAGTAGAAGTGGCTCAGAAACTACGGTTGCCACCAGGAGCTCAGCTTTCACCTCCCTCCCACCTCCCAACACTCTCCTGAGTACCTCTGTTCTTCTGTTTATGTGGCATTGCACTGTCCATGACAATACCAATAAGTCATTTGGATCATGTATTATTTAAGCAGCTCTCAAGAGCTCTTAAAGAGACGTTACTTTGGACAGTGACTAATTTGAATCCTTCTTGGTCTTTTGATCTGATTAATTAGAAAATGTGTAAATAATGTGGACAGTTAGATGACTTTATGTAGCCCATGAAAAATTCTCATTTTTACCAGCATTCTTTTTCAAATGGATACATTCATTTTAACAGAAGTGGTAAATGAGTATAGGTTAGGAGGTGGGAAAATACTTACCAGTATAGATATTGGTCCCACGAAAATATATTCAATTCAATGAGTCAAGTCTTAAGTTTATTTCAAAAAAGCTCCACCCTGAATAAAATTGAGAGGCAAGCCTTCCACTTGGTTTGAAACATGCAAAGGACCCAACATGACTCAGAGCACAACCTAAATTTTCAAACTGTGTTTTGGAATCATTTTACTAGTAAAATGAAAAAAACAATTACTTATAAATCATTTTAGGAGACTATGTAATATGTTTTAGGGAGAAAAGGTTTTGGAGTGGGTTAGCTCTGAGTTTGAATGCTGACTCTATTTCCTAAATATATGACCTTTATTATTCTATTTAGTCTCTCCGGGATTTGCTTTCTTCCACTTTATCATGGAACAGTAGGTAAGTAGTTAAAATGTATAAGAGGTATAGAAGATCTTATTTAGAGAGCAGAAATAGAAACACAGATAGAACAAACATAAAGATACCAATGGGGAAGAAGGGGGTGGGATGAATTGGGAGATTGGGATTGATATATATACACTATTGATACTATGTATAAAATACACAACTAATGAAACCTATGGTATAGCACAGGGAACTCCACTCAAGGCTCTGTGGTGACCTAAATGGGAAGGAAATCCCAAAAAGAGAGGATGTAGGTATACATGTAGCTGATTCACTTTGCCATACAGCAGAAACCAACACAACATTGTCAAGTAACCATACTCTAATAAATGTTTATAAAAAAAGAGTATTAGGACAAAATAAACATTGCAGATTTTTTTTAATGTATAAAGGAGCTTAGAATACAACTTGGGTCCAAGAAAAGTATCTCCTATTATTACTATTGTTAATACTAATGCTTAAGACTCAATTATTATTATTACTACTAGCCAATTACTCAAGATATTATCTCACATGGAACACATGTCTTTTCTGGGTGGGCACTACAGTAGGACTCATTTATGATTCTTTCTCTTAAAACACTGGTTAACAAACCTGAATCCTAAGGAAATTTTATTACATAAATTTCCTTTGTTCAGGAGAGACTCTTAAGGATGAGGGCAGAACTCTATATTGCCAATATGTATGGTAATTAGGCTTATTGAATAAAATGCAATGCTAAATGGCATTATAATACTCAATAAATAGGCAATTTCTTTTCTGATATATGCAAAATCAATTTTGATGCAGACATTTTTCTACATATCAAGATCCGTATGGAAATTTTTTTTCTAACCACCCAGCTGCTACAATGTTAAATAAATTGATTTTAATCCTAAATCAGAGATGTAATAGAGAAAGGGTGATTTAATATGCAATCTCATTACATTTGACAGGCTTATTTATAAACGACTCGCCCCACACTTTGACAAGCATAGTTAATATGTTAATTAGCTTTGAAAAAGATGATGAAAAGGAGAGACTGACATGCTATTGGGGAGCATGGAATCGACACAAGGTGTTACCACTATATACTGTGGCCCCTCCCAAAAGCACCAGGATCTTGATGAGACATTTATTAGCTACAGACAATTTTGTCACCCTATGTTAAAAATTAATCCCTTAAAACAATCCCAAGTGACCTATTGCTTTAGAAAACAAACGCCACTCTAAATACATTTATGAGCTTCTATAAAGCAATATAAAGCTTGTTTAGAGCAATGACCTCGACAGCTAGAACAGAACTCCTTGACAAGGGAGGAACTACACAGATAAGCTCCTTTGCACATCCGCACTTCTCTTAATGTGGCTTTCAGTACTTGGTAAGCCTTTTTGGTTTAGAAGCTTAAAGATGATTTCCTATGCCTGGACTTAAACAAAGAGTTATAAAATCCAAGAATTAAGGGAAGTTATATACCAGGCAAAGTGCGATTTGATTCCTCTGCTTAAATCCTCCTTCATGGAGGCAGTCAAGGTATCAAAAACTACCTTTCCTGATGAGTTCTCAAACTGCCCAGTATATCTATACATCACCAACATGCTGGAGGACTAGAGCAGTAAATCATAATGGGAGAGCTCTGATTTCCATCACTCACTGCCGATGTTAATGCATAAGTGTCTTCATTAATATTTTTATTGCCCGAAGCTATTTAAACAGAACACTGGAAATTGTAACACTGTGTAGGGATCGTTAGTTTTTAGTTACTACCCTGCTGCCCCAGGATGGTAAATGAACTGTAAAAACAGCCTGAAACCACTGCCACCTGCCTCCCCACTACTGTCTATGGGTTAATATTTGCACTGCTCTTCGGTGCAGCTGAGCCAAGACTCAACTAACTATAGTCCCATTTCTAGATCTTTCAATATCCAGAATCAAGGTCACCAATGATGCAAAAATCAGCGCCCTGTGAACTTTTCTCTGACTGGAAAAATACATACATTTTACCTGGAAAATAACAAAACGGCTGTTAGAAAATGGCTTGGAATGAAATCATATTCAGAGTGACAGGCATAGCATTGACATAACTCAGAAATGAACAGCCAATAAGTGTGGGAAAGTGCTGCAACATTAACACATTTATTTTTTGTTTTTGGCAGTGAATACTCTTAGCATGCAGACAAAAGGGCATTTGGAGTCTACTATTTCATATCAGTTTTCCTCCCTTCCACTTAAATTACGATCTTCTTCTTAGGCTTCATTATGTCTCTGTTTAAAGCAAACTGGCAGAAAGCAACCAAACCTTCTTCCTTAAAGGAATGGATACCAACAGGCACACACATGTGAAAGAAAGAAAGGCTGGGGCTGGGGGCAGTGGAAAGACACAGACTGGACATCAAATACTACATGTCAGAAACAGACATATTAGCAAGTCATAATCCATGTAGTTCTTTTCTCTTTACAGAGCACTTTCAAAGCTTTGGGAAAAATTAGCCACTAGCATATAAAAAAATAGCTTCTCCCCATTCTAAGGGTAGAGCTTGAAGTGCTCTGCCAAGCAACTAAGACAAGACTGGCTCCAAGTCACAAATGTTTCCAAACTATGTTCTATTAGCAGAGTCCTTAACTGACCTCACTGAAAGACAATCTAGAATTTCTATTCTCAAAAAATGGAGAAAAACTCCCTAACTCAAGAATATTAAGTAATGATTATTTGTATAGTCAAGTTGCAACTATAAAGGCAGGAAGGAGGAAGGGAATGAGACAGTAACGGATATTCAGATGCAGTCATTGACCTTTATTTCCAATCTTTTCCTCCGTTACAACTAATGACCAAAATAGCTGTTTTGTTCAAGCCCCTGCTTAGCTTTGGGGGAAAAAAAGACAAAAAAAACATCTAATTGTGTAAACAATTGTCAAAAAAAAAAAAAAAAAAAAGCCAGGAAGTTTGACGTAAAAAATGGATTAGCTTGGTTCCTTAATGATAGACGGTCATCTTTATTCTCACTGTTTTGGAGCATGCATTTACAATGGTATTACATTTATTATAAGGTGTTATAAAATCTATGGCAATAGATCTTAGGCTGTTTGATGACCCAGATTCTTTTAAAGCTCTATTGAAAGCTAGAGATCTACACCTCAAAAAAATAAATATACCCATGTGTACACAAAATGTTGCATAGATTTTCAGTGGCTTCACAGATCCCCAAATCCCATGTTTAAGGGAGTTGCTGGAATCTAAATTAAGTAAATCTATACTGTGCCTTACATCACAAGAAACTTCATTGTTTTCTCCCCATAAAGTGTTTCGATCAAAAACATCAGGGAAGACAGCCAGGACACATTACAGCCTAATTAACTAAAAGCCAAGATTACTGGGGGTAGAGCAGTGAAGTAACTACATGGCAGGAAGATAAATGGCACGTGCTGCAGCTTTACTGAGGTCATAAACATTATGTGAACATGTAGCTGAATTCTGTGTATGGGACATCATCATTCATGGAAGATGATTCCCGCTATTAAAAAACTATGTGCTATATGAACTGTTTTACTTTAAACACAACTGTGAGTCTAGAAAAGGAATTTTTCTATTAATAAATGAAATTTTTAACATTCACTATTAAGCCTTCCCTGATAGTTAAAAAGAAGATTTTTCCCTTATTTGAACTAGATCATACTAGACTGGAAACTCATTAAAGTTTATCATTAATAATAATCATACATTAAATTTCACCAGTCTTTGGGCCTCCTATAACAGATTTTTAAGTTATGCTAAACCATTGTGCAGAACTGTGACTCTACTGGAATTAAACGTATTCTGACATTTTTTTTAAAGTGATTGTTTTACTTCATCTTGAATAATTGGCACCAACAGTTTTCAGGGGTATACTGTATGAAATTTAGTACCTTACAGTTATAGTAAAATGTTCAGACCATTTATCTGAATTTTGCTGTGAATTTAAACATGCTTCTATTACTTCCAACTCATACTGCTGTTTAGAAATATATACTCCCTTGTTATAAAACAAAGCCACAAATTAAGACCGTTAGGGAGAAAATCACTGAACTGACAGCTAGAAAAATGTCTCTGCCCTTGTCCATCAAGAACCATTACCAGACACCATCTGTAAGAGAGCCCCTGATTAGGGAACATTCCCAATTATGTTTTCAAAAACTCCAGCCGTATTGCCACACACAGGCAAACACTTCAGTACCATTAATCTTCATTCAAACTGTTAGCATGTTTGTCTAGGCTTGACCCAGACCAAGCACTATGGATAAATTAGCTAGAGTAAAGCCCCATGTCTCACCACATGTCAAGGCAGGTGGAATATTCTGTCGAGCCCAAGAGGACATCTGGAGGTCTGTACCACAAGGTAACCACTTCATTGGAGTATGTGTGGCTAGGGACGGATTTTGCTCTTGCGAGACCTGTGGGTTACAGGGAACATAAAGAAGTTTAATAGACATTAATGATCAAAGTAATTTAAATTTGGATGTTCACAGTTTTAAAAGGTCAAACGTGATATTATAATACAGAATCATGAATGCAATGTCAAAGTTATGCAAAAGGTTGGGGAAAGCATATTTTGGTTTCCCTGTTTCAAATACATGCTAATAACCAATAAATCCTTTATATTTCCTAATAAAGCACTAAGAACCTAAAAAAAAAATCCCAAAAGAGTAAACAAATGATTCATAAACTATTAGATATTATACAGAAGCTTAGAAATCTCCTGGCTTTCCAAAGATTGTTTCATGGTACTTTGGTTCTGACAGTTAAAAATAAGTATGATAAGAAAAAGTTCCAAGACTGAACAACTTTGAGAAAAGATGGTTTAAAAAGTAAAACAGGTCTGTATACTGTGAGACTTCTCAGTGCCCTTAATTTTTTCTAACGTGTATTATGAATCTGAAGGAAGAGAAGATGACTCTATTCTCAAAGGCTTTTTCCAAAATTTCTTTCGGTTTCAGTGTTCTGTCAAACACTAAGAAATGCTTACTCAGGAGCGTCATTTGAAACACATGAATAAATAATTATAAAGGAATAGTTAATAAATCTGGTACATGGAGATGAGATATCATGTAATAAAATTAAACTTTTCTAAGAATGTTTAAAAATTGGGAAAGTGGTCACAATAATATATTAAGTGATAAATTATGTACAGTTTGACCTCACAATCATAAATACTTAGGCACTGGAAAAAGACTGCTGAAAAATATATTTCAATATCTTCAATGGTTAGTTCTGAATATAGAAATATTCACTTTTTCAATTTAATACATTTTCTGAATTTTTCCCAAGTTTTATACAATGAATACATCATTCCTTTAAAAATCACAAATCACAGATATTATTTTTAGAAAAAAAACTGTATGATAGTTTTCTCTCTGGGTATGTTCATTAGCGATGAGAGTAAAGTTTTATCTATCACTGTGATGCTCTAAGCAAATAAACATTTTTACAGTGAACCAACCATAATACATTCATTTTAATGTTTTGGTCATTTAAGTTTTTATGTAATACTTAAGAACATTATCTTTTTTATTAAATACTTTTTAATAAACACCTTTTAATGGCATTTCCTTTACTGTATTATATGTAAATATTACAATTAACAGAATAGCTAGTAAGATGAAGAATTTCTAATTAGTTCAATTTGGTTACAATAATTCAATTTTCCCTATCATACAGTTTTATAACAACACAATGGCATATTATAAATTGACTAGTGTTATAAGTATTCCATATTAAAGTGTACAGATTTGACACACTCAAACATACATACACATATATGGTCTCTAACTTTTCTGCACATGAATGGAATGACTATCTCTGAAAATAGATTTCCATAATAACCTCTTCTTTTTTCTGCAAGGTTTTATCCTACCTCAAAGCAGGCAAAACTGAACAACAGATAAAACAATCAGGGCGTTAAAGTGTTTCCAGAGTTTTGTACTACCATCAAAGGGTTTCCTTCCTCAAATGAGCATGTTTCTATACAGACCAAGGAACTAAGCGTATCGGTTCTGACTTGCCCCATATGCTGTTGTCAAGACAAATGGGATGCCAAAAACATTCAGGCTGGGTTTTCTTGGTTTTGCCAAGGCCCTGTTGACAGAAAGCTAGGCCAGAGGGACAGGAGCATTTAAAAATCAGAGATTTTCTTTGACAGCTCAGAAGACCACACTGGTTATAGAAAACTGTGATATTCCCAGTTTTAAAGAGAGAACCAGACCTCAAAATAACCTAGTAGTATAAATCTAAATAATGATGTATGACTCCAAGTCAATTATGCTCACTCTGAATGTAAGTCTGTAAAACTTATTAAATAGTTCTGAAAAAATAGAAACAGAAAAGTTCTTTGTCTACATTATTTTTCTCCATCTCAAGTTTAGGTCAACTGTGTGAGTGTTTAGTTGCTCAGTCGTGTCCGACTCTTTGTGACCCCATGGACTGTAGCCCGCCAGGCTCCTCTGTCCATGGGATTCTCCAGGTAAGAATACTGGAGTGAATTGCCATGCCCTCCTCCAGGGGATCTTCCCAACCCAAGGATCAAATCCATGTCTCCTACATTGGCAGGCAGATTCTTTATCTTCTGAGCCACCAGGGAAGCCCCAAGTTTAGGTCAAGGACTGCCCATACTCCATTCACACAGGTCATATAACTTCCCAAATCATCAGGGAAAGTGAGTTTTCGATATTCTAACTCTTCAATGCGTTAAGACAGTTTCTTAAAATGGTTTGCCTGTAAATGTGTTATATTGAATGATGTTATGATATTTTTAAGATACACTCTCCTGCATCACTTGAGAAAAACTCACATCTCACTATATCATAGAGTCAATTAAAACATATTCTTGGGGAAAATTGTCTTGTATATTGATAAACAAAAGTTTTTCACCCTAAAAATACTTCTGTTCAGTTAAAGAGAGAAATCACCCAACTTTTCAGAGAGGGAGCAAATTATTAAATCAATGATTCAAAAGGAAAAAAAAGCACACCTTGAAGCAGAAATACACAACTGCATTTTTAAATAAATATTTTTAGTAAAGATACTCCTATGTATTTATATAGTTCATGCATCAAAACACACTTACTCATGCAAAATTTATTAAACTGTATCCTCCAGCTGAAGGAAATCTGTAGGATAGGATTAATTAGCACAGCATGTGTGAAAGCTTTCTTTCTCTGTTCCTTGTCAGTTGCTATGGTTACCCTACAGGAAGAGAGCTACATTACCTTCTAAAAAGGATGAAGTTCAGGGGTTATTATCAAAACTTCTTATATTAATGTTTAGTCTCAATTAAAAGTCAAAAAAGCAAAGTGAAATGCTAACTAGATGAGTATAGGTTATTTATACGCTGCTGCTTTGGCTGAGCATGTGTATATGAAAGGATGCATGTTCCTTTGGGCACCTAAATTGGCTTGCATAACCATTTAAGAGTATCCAACGAAAAGATGTTACCACTTCGAACTAAGGAAAGATCCCTAAAGAGCAGAGTTAAAAATACTAATATTCAAGCCCTGTTGCCAATTATTCAAATTTGGGCAACCTTAATATGAGTTAGCACAGCAGAATCTTAGATTTCCAGAAGAGTTAAGAAGCTTTACAGGTAAGTTCTTTCCCAAGGAAAGAATTCCTCTTCATATCTCTGTAAGATGGTCTAACTTCTGCTGCCATTCTGAGTATGGTTCTACCCTCCGGCAGGGACACAAAGTAAGTCATGTGACAGTTCTTCCAACATTTGCCTTAAGTGGACGAACCCTTTGGCATCAACCAACGGAGATTCTTCAGCTGCAATGGATACAGTTGACCACTCCCATTCTTTATTTTGTTATCTCACTTATTATTATATGTAACATAAGATGAAACGTATAATAATATGCAAATACAATTATGTGATATGTAAGATAATGCAATAACAGCCCAGAAGATAGCTCAGCGGGTAGAGAATCTGCCTGCAATGCAGAAGACACAGGAGACGTGGATTTGATCCCTGGGTTGGGAAGATTCCCTGGAGGAGGAAATGGCAACCTGCTCCAGTATTCTTGCCTGGAGAATCTCATGAACAGAGGAGTCTGGTGGGCTACAGTCTATGGAGATGCAAAGAGTCAGACACGGCTAAGCAACTAAGCATGCAAGCATGCAATATAATACAATACATATCTGCCACATGGCAGGTTATTTTTTTTTTAACTTTTTATTTTGTATTGGAGTATAGCTGACTGGATTTCCCAGGTGGCATTAGCGGTAAAGAACCCACCTGCCAATGCAGCAGATGTAAGGGATGTGGGTTCAATCCTTGGGTAGGCAAGATTCCCTGGAGGAGGGCATGGCAACCCACTCCAGTTTTCTTGCCTGGAGAATCCCTTGGATGGAGGAGCCTGACAGGCTACAGTCCACAGGGTAGCAAAGAGTTGGATAGGAGTGAAGGGACTTAGCATGAACACATGCATGCACACAGCTGATTAACAATGTTGTAATAGTTTCAGGGGAACAGCAAAGGGACTCAGCCATATACATACATGTATCAATTCTCCCCCAAACTTCCCTCCTAATCTTTTAAATTTATTCCCTTGACTTCTCAGTTATGGAAGAGATAACAGGAGTGATCTGGCCGGCTTCTGGAACTCCCTCTATCTGCTCCACAACTGATGGACTTGTCTACAGCTACATATTTAAACCAATGCTTTCTAAATGCATACACTCTGTGGATAACTGCGGCTAATGCTAAGTTTTAACTGTCATCCTTAGGAGATTTCTCTTAAGATTTTATCTCCAGCTCAGACTTCTGTGTGGGCTTCAGATACGGTTTTACCCAGTTCCACACCATTATCACTCAGTCGTGTCCAACTCTTTGCAATCCCATGGACTATAGCCTGCTAGGCTCCTCTGTCCATGGAATTCTTCAGGCAAGAACACTGGAGTGGGTTGCCATTTCCTTCTCCAAGTACAGGAATGGAGAGGTACTACAGGCACTAAACTGGACACCAACCACAAGTCTCTACAGCGAACTGTATCATTAATACAGGGAATGTGCTATGAGTCCAGGGTCAAATGGCAATTTACTAGTCAACATTTTTAAGAACCCCAAACAGTAAAAGTTCTTGTATTAATAGCTGCACACTCATGTCCAATAGATTTCTATTCCATGCACATCTAATTATTCTTTCAAATCCTGATGCATCCTTTTTACAGGTGGTAACCCTGCTTGGAGACTTGAGTTCTCCCTCTGACTCCATGGAGAAAGTGGCTAAACCAAGAATTGGGGTTCAAAAATGCTCACTTCCATGTTTTTGCTTTGACTAAGGAATTGCGGAAGAACTGGCAACATTGACTTGTTTCTTTCAAACTAGGTGGAATAATGGCAAACGCTAGATGGACTTGTGAAAGCCAACTAAGATACAATATAAAGAAATATCTTTCACCACTTCAGTCTCTCCAGAGGATGCGCCACCGTTCAGTGCTTGTCAGTGGTTTTGCGTTCATATTAGATCAATTCCCACAGGCCTCTCTCACCATACCTCCTTCCCCAAACTGAATGATCAGAAAAAGAATGTTCTGCTCTTAATCACAAAGCGATATTTCTAAGAGAGGGGCTCCTTTCTTCAATACTTCATTCGAAACAGACATGACATACTTGGGTAACATTTTACCATTAGGCTGTCAGGCTGAAAAGGAAAAGACTTTCTCTATTCTGTCAGCTAATCCACAGAGTAAGGGAAGAAGAAAATTTTTATATTTCTTTCCCATTGCAAAGTCCTGGGACCTGGCCAGGAATTTTTTTCTAGTTTTTGGTTGCGCTGGGTCTTTGTTGCTGTGTGTGGACTTTCCCTAGTTGCAGTGTGCAGGCTTCTCATTGCTGTAGCTTCTCCTGTTGCAGATCAAGGACTCTAGGTGTGAGGGCTTCGGTATTGAGGTGCACGGGCTTAGTTGTTCTGCAGCATGTGGGATCTCCCCAGACCTGGGATTGAACTCATGTCCCTTGCACTGCCAGGCAGATTCTTAACCACAATGGAAGTCCAGGAATTTCTTTTTAAATAGATATTCTTAATGGCATTCTCTCCCTCTCAGAGGATTTACATTAAGTATCTGATAATGGGTTAAATTAATTTGTAAAGCTCATTACTGCCACTCTTAGAGTGTATCAATAAACAACTATCAAACAAACCAAATGAGAAAAGTAGTTTCTTCTAGGGATGTTCAGAGTTTTGGCTTTGACCTCTGGTCTCTGCACTTGATTGGTTTTCCTGGAGGATCTGGTTTACTCCCATGTGTTCAGTTACTACATACCTGCTGAAGATCCCAAATACACATCTCTACTATCAATCTTCCCCTAAAACTTAAGATTTCTATATAAAAATAACAATTTAGATCTTCCATATGTATGTTTATTTTTATTGTTCCCAATTCCCCAACCAGTACTATCACCTCCAGTGTTCTGTAACTGACCGCTAAATGTCACTATCCATCCATTCACCAAAGCCGGCAGTCTTGTTTCATGATAGGCTCCTTTCACTTACAAAATTACAAAATTCAATGGAAGCTCTCCTTTGTGGCACAGTGGATAAGGGGACACAGGTTCAATTCCTGGTCCAAGAAGATCCCACATGCCACGGAGCAATGAAGCCTGTGTGCCACAAATACTGAGCCTGCATGCTGGAGCTCCCAAGACGTAACTAGCAAGCCCACAAGCTGAAACTACTGAGTCTGTATGCCACAAGCACTGAAGCCCATGCATCCTAGAGCCTGTATTCTGCAGAGAAGCCACCACAATGAGAAGTCCGTGCACAGCAACTCCTCTTGCCAAAACTAGAGAAAACCTGTGCAAAGCAACAAAGACCCAGAGCAGTCAAAAATAAATAAATAAATAAAAACTTCTAAAAATTCAGTGGATTTTACATCATAATTTCTCTCTTTTCTTCCTTCTCCTCAGATCATCATCATCTCTTGCAGGAATGTAATAGCAGCCTCAGGTTTATGCATGGCAAACAGTTACCAATTTTGAAATATATTCTAGACAATAAATGATCTACATGCATTGAGATTAGTTTTATTGAAAATTCAAATTTACTTGGACCAATCTTCAATGTGAATAATAAAAGACTTATATGCCCAATCTCCCCTTATAAGCACCCTCCAATTCTCTAGCCTCATATTTGCCATAACAGGAGGCAGGAAATGTGAGCATTTTGGGGATAGGCTTATTTTTTAATACCTTTAATATCATATGTTGTTTCTTAAGATAGAAAAAAAAAGGTTTGAGATAACAATTATAATCTCCTTTTCTTTCCTTTAAATGAAACATCTTTGTTTTTGTTTCTGTCCGGACTTCTACTTTAACAGAAGGTACTCTTCACAGGATACCGAAATCCCTTTAAAATGTTATGACTGGCATTTGTCAGAGGCTTTTCAACTGAGTAAGAGTAATCTCTGAAAACAAACTCTAATTAAAATGAGATTAAGCCCACAAGACATTAAAACATTTTAAGGCAATATTTTATTTTGCTATTATTTAATTGCCTTTGAATTCTTTAAGTTAGTAAATTATGCCTAGCTTCTGTCTATCCACAAGGGTACATTTTTTATCTTTCATTTGAAATAACAAGAAGGATCATAATATTTTAAAAAGGACATTCTAAATAAGAAAGGAACATTTCAAATACTTAAATTTTATATATATGAAGATTTTATTTTCTATTTTGCATAGAAGATAAAAAACAATACATTCCTCTGGGAAATACTGCTTTACATGAAACTGATAGGTGTGGTGGTAAGACCAATTAGCCAGTTTTTCGGCCAACTACCATGTAGTAAACATGCTTTTGCTACCAGAGCAGTACTATGCATTTTGGAAGACTCGCACTAAGAAAAAACTAAAGGCTGGATAATGGTTCTGACACTAGCCAGCTAGTTGTGTGCCCTTAAGTCACTTAAGCTCTCTCACTTATGTGTAAAATAAAGGGGCTGAGATTAGAGTCAGCCAGCTGTAGCCTAGAAGCAGGTTACCTGTCTATGTAAATAAATTTTGCTGGAACACAATTATAGCTGTTCCTTCACATATTGTCTATGGCTTTTTTGCACTCAACAGCAAAGCTGAGTTGTATAACCTATAAGGGCTTCCCAGGTGGCACTAGCAATAAAGAATCCACCTGCAGGAGATGTAAGAGAGGTGGGTTTGATCCCTGGGTGGGGAGGATTACCTGGAGGAGGGCATGGCAACCCACTCCAGTATTCTTGCTTGGAGAATCTCATGGACAGAGGAGGCTGGTGGGCTACAGTCCATGGGGTCACAGACAGTTGGACACGACTTGATAGACTTAGCACATAGTATAACCTGTAAAGTTACAAAATTTAGTAATCTGGTCCTTTAAGAAAAAGTTTGCTGACTATGGGTCAGGCTAAGGAAAACCTTTAAAGTCCATACAGGTACTAAAACTCAGGGATTCTAAGAAAATATTACTAAGAATTTTGTTCACTAAGTGTATGAAGATCATATATGCTCAAGTTCTTAAAAAGCCCTTTTAAGTCAATAATTCCACCTCACTGATCCCACATCACATCTGCATTAGCAGAAAATGCAAAATCATTTTCAAGAGAGTATACGTGAATATATCATCATTTTCACAGTTCATTGATTTACATTTCATTTTCTAGTTTCTGCTTCTCAGTTAATGAAACTCACAGTTATTATTCCAAGGTTAGATGACAACACAATATAGAAAATGAATTTTATAACTTTGACTAAATTGGCAATTTTGATGAATTTCCATATCCATGCTGATTTGTTTCCAGTTTTTAAAAATTAAAGGCAAAACATACTAAATTTATCATAAGAATCTAAGTTTTAAATCAAGCTGTAATACTCAGAACTTTCAGACCATTTGTTTATAAATATATTTATGTAACAAAAATATTATGAGTATGCACTTAGATGTTTTAAAGAGATTATTTATTGAATAATTGTAACTATAATTAAATTTATACATAAGATTTTATTTTCTATTTTGCATAGAAGATAAAAACAATATATTCTTTTGTTGTTGGAATAATTACAGTATTATGCCAAATGCATGCTTTGTGCTTAATATGAAAGAAGCCAATGTATAAGGATGAAATTATCATATATACATAATATTCAAAATAACCTATGTTCATTAATTTTTTTTAACTTTGAAGAAAGATAATAAATGAGAGTGAGTGTTCCTTTTGGAGATTTATGCGAAAATTATTTCCATTTCCTTCCTAAACCACCTAGAATTTAGTAAAAATAGGGGAGGGACAATATTCTAGTCTTATTATAGATAATATAAAAATACGAAGATCAGTGGATATGCTAGGGCTTATAATACAGAGGCAAACCTGATGAGAAATTCTCGAGCAGTTACAATCTGCTGGGTATTCTAAGAGTTTTGAATGTGTGATATCATTTAATCATTAAAGTAACCTAGAAAGTAATATAATTGTTGTGCGCAAAGTCACTTCAGTTATGTCCGACTCTGCGACCCCACAGACTGTAGCCCGCCAGGCTCCTCTGTCCATGGGATTCTCCAGGCAAGAATACTGGAGTGGGTTGCCATTCCCTTCTCCAGGGGATCTTCCCAACACAGGGATCAAACCTGGTCTCCTGTGTCTCCTGCATTTGCAGGTGGGTTCTTTACCACTAGCACCACCTGGGAAGCCCTAATATAAGTGTTAGTATCATAGCTGAACACTAAGGAAACTAATTACCTCTGGCCATACAGTCGTAAGTGGCCGTGGTAGGATTTGAATGCAGGCAGTGTGATTGCCTCCTCAGAAAGACTGGGAATCTGGGAACTTACTTGTGCCTGAGCTCCAGATGGGCAGCAGCATAGACTGAGTGGGTTGAAAGCCCAAAACGGTGACAAGTCAGTCTTGTGACAGAGGGAGAGGGTTGGGGTGAGGACAGGGAGGCAGGGGACACTGCAAAGAGAAGCGAGGAGAAAACACAGCTAGTTCTACTGAAAGGAGGTTCCAAAAACATACGTAAACGCGAACGTTTGATAAAGAAAAATGGCTCAGGAAGTTCAAGTTAGGCTCTGGTTGCTGAAATGAGAACAATTATTATCAGCTACTTTGTTTGTCTTTTAAAATGGAAATTGGAAGGAAGCAGTAGCCCCAGAAATGGAGCAGTTAGCCAGAAGGCTGTGGTAACTTGGAGAGTAACAGCTAGAAATTCAGTTTGGGGGGGGCGGGGGCATTATTTATCTTACAGGAACCCAAGGCCCATTTTTTCCTTCAGAAACCTCAAACTTGAGTGCAGTTAAGCTAATCTGAAGAATATGTAGTAGTAACACCTAAACAAAAAGCTCTTCTGGCGTGTCCTTACTGAAGTGAATTTTTAAAATATTCCATGCGATGAAAGTAGGCCACTACACTCAAACTTGAACTAAGAGGTTTTTCTGTTTTTATAAGGGTAAATGGCCAACTAAATGAGTTCAAATTAATGAGGTAATCACCGAGCGAATGCCAAGGGGGAAGGGGAGTGGTTTGGGCTACACTAAGTCGTTATGAAACTTCTAAAATGTTATGGTTGTTGCCCGATTTTTATGAATTATTTTCTCCAATCCTTTTACTTTTTTCTTTTCTCTTTTCCTACTATTTGAACAGAGGTCAAGTTATATTTTGGGATATCAACACTGTACTACTCACTATAGGATTTCAGACATTATCATTAGAAGAAAAATGTTTATGAAAAGACATGAATATTATTTTGATGATTTTAACTTTATTTGTATGATTTCAAAACATGTTTTATGACACCCAGTGACAATCCTGGTTGTCCTGATACCAGAATTGGGCATTACTAATACAGAAATAAACTTTAAATCTCCAAAAGGAGGTAGACTGAACATTCGGGGAATATTTTAAAGATACATTAGTTGCATGAAAGACACATGTATCACAATCATTGCAGAGATGAGTCATACAGCTTTCATGCTGGAAAGAATCTAAGACAGTCTGTTCTCTACATTACTTCTTTTTTTTAAAAAAGTATTTATTTATTTGACTCCACCAGGTCTAAGCTGCAGCACACAGGATCTTCAGTTGTGGCATGTGGGATCTAGTTACTGGACGCGGGACTGAACCCAGGCCCCTTGCATTTGGGGGGTGAGGCGGAGTCTTTGCCACTGGACCACCAGGGAAGTCCCTATAATCATCATTTCTCATTGGAAGGAAGTTGAGGTCTACAGTTCTATCCAATCTGCCTCCACTGTTTCAAATCCTGCCCCCTCTTTCTGTCTTTATGGCACTAGCATTTCAGGTCCTCAAACTTACTCTTCTGGGTCTTGAATCTTGGAAAGAGCTCCTCACTGGTTTCCCAGCTGCCAGGTTGGCCCTTCCGAGTCCTTTGCCATAATCCGAGGAAGAGACAGTTCCCTGTAATGTGTGAAAGCTTCCCCTGTGAGCTCAGCTGGGACCACCATTCACAAGCTGTGTGATTTGGGGCAAGTGATTAACTGAGCTGACTTGTAGTTGCTTCACATATGAGATGCACGTGGTAACTCTGCTGGATATTCTCTGTCTGCCTCTCCTGATGCATTCTTGCCTCTTCCTCCTTTCTGTTCTCTGCTCCCCAGAGGGTGACCTTAATGGGCCTGTAATTACAGAGTCTTATGTCCCCTGGCCTCAAGCTGGGTTTGGCCAGGGAGAGGCACAGGGATCAAAAATCGCAGAGAAGGGAAAAAAGTGAGGTTGGCATATTTTGTCCCCCTTGGCTCCTTCTCAGCTGGACAGGAAATGGCCGTGGCTAAGTCCTCTCTGGCTCAGTCGGTTCTAGAATGTACTTCTCTCTTAATTCTGCAGGGCTGAGTGGTAAAGGCTGCTGGCCTAGAGAGGGCCCACCTCTTCAGCCCTGTGCACAGTTTCATAAATAGTTCTTTCATCCACCCCTCCTCAGTCACCTGTGGGAGTCACCCTTTGTTTTCTTTTAGGATCCCCAATACAATGACCACACCTGACTCATAGGGTATTTGTATGAATTAAATGAGAAATGCATGGAAAGTGATGAATAGTGTACTTGGTCTGTAATAACAAGATACATTCCTAAGTGGCACAGTGGTAAAAAATCCACCTGCCAGTGCAGGAAAAGGGGGTTGGATCCCTGGGTTGGGAAGATCCCTTGGTTCAAGAAATGGCAACCTGCTTCCAGTATTCTTGCCTGAAGAATCTCATGGACAGAGGAGCCTGGCAGGCTACAGTTTATGAGGTCGCAAAGAGTCAGACATGACTAAGCAGCTAGCACACACACAAACTCAAAATATTTATAAGATGCTTTAATTCATTTATGACGTTCACAAACATGTTAAATAAAGATGTAACAAGGGGTATCATACTCTAATGCTATTAATATTCAAGCTACTGGTTAGCAATGTAAGTGATGAACTTATTTTCCTAACAAATTCCATGATGTCTCAAACTTTAATACGATATTTAAAATTTAGATCAATGACACCTCAAGAACTAATCAATCTCTCCTCCAAATTTTTATATCATATCTCACTCTCTAGTCAACTCACTTGACAGTAAGTACATAAAACTGTTTTATTCACCTGTTTATCTATTATATATTATAAGCTCCCTACGAGCAATGTTCATTCCCTATGACTGCCCATTTCTTACTACCACTTCCCCCTTCTTCATCCCAATATAAACAGAGTCTCCTGTAAAATGTAGCACTTAGACAAGACTACCTAAAGCATATTCAAGGGCTTCCCTGGTGGTTCAGTGGCAAAGAATCTGTCTGTCAACCCAGGAGACACAGGTTTGATCCCTGGTCTGAGAAGATCCCACAATCCACGGGACAAATAAGCCTGGGAGCTGCACCTACTGAAGCCCTCACCCCCTACAGTCTGCGCTCGGCAACAAGAGAAGCCACCACAATGAGAAGCCTGCTTGCTGCAGCTCAAGAGTAGCCCCGCTTGCTGCGACTAGAGAAAGCCTGTGCATAGTAAGGAAGATCCAGCGTGGCCAAAATAAATAATAATAATAAACTAAAGCACATTCAGACAGGGGATCGATTTGCCTCTACTTACTAGAACCCTTGCCTATGAACTGCACAGCTCCTGTGTGTGAAACCAGCTTACATCCCAACTGTAACAACAGCCAGTGACTCTGATTCTGCATGGCACCTTAGCTGCCTCTCAAAAAGTTAACTTAAGCATAGAAAGAGGTATGCCCAGACCCGAGTTTTTTAAAATAAAACAAAAACCCTGATGAGCAGAAGTATAAACACTCATTTCAAAGCTTCCAGATGTTTAATTTTACTGACAGAAAGAGACCTGAATTTACTTTTGAGGCTGACTGTTCCTTTATTCTAAGAAATCCAACAATGGCAATTTCTGTTGTATGTATAAATGGCAACTTCTGTTGTATAAAAGTAAAGCAAGTCCCTACCCACTGTTCTGGGGAAGCTGTGAAATTAACCTGCATCTTGAGACTTCAAACACAAGCCATCAAGAAATCTCAGGGAAGGGCTTCCCTGGTGGTCCAGTGGTTAAGACTCCACGCTTCCACTGTAAGGGGTGTGGGTTTGATCCCTGGTCGGGGAACTAAGGTCCTACATGCTGCATGGTGCAGCCAAATAAGAAATCTCAGGGAAGTATTATTCCAGGCAGAGGGCACAGTAAGTGCCAGCGTTCTGAAGTGGGAGAGGCCTGGCACAAGGCAGGATTGGTGAGGAGGCCCCGTGTGGAGGGCCGTGCACCTAGCACGTGCTTTGGTGCACCCATGCTTCCTGGACCCTCCCCATACGCCTTCTCTGCCACTTCCCACATGGACGTCTAATTCCAGCCCACCCTCAAATTATTCCCTGATCCCCAAATCAGAAGTCATTCCTCCTGGCTGTGGATTTCCACAGTAGTCTGCTGCACCTCTCACTTGTCACTCAGCACTAGACCTCGAAGCACTGCAGTCACTGAAGAGTGATACTGTCCTGTGTAGGGCAGACACCATGTCCGATGCCTCAGAGTCCCCAGGACCAGCCTAGACAGGGCTCAGAATGAGTAATGTGTTCATAGAGTTGGCTGGTTGAACTGAACTTGGAAGTCACTGAGTGTGTTTCCGAAGTAAGTTTCAGAAAGTGATCAATGGCATCTTTCTCCTATGTTCATACACATAAAGACTTATGTGCGTGGATACCTGTTGTGATGCTGTTTATACTAAAAGACTAAAAATAACCTCAAATTCTAGGAGAAAACTAGCTAAATAAATTATAGTACAAAATGCAGCCGATGAAGCCATTAAATCTACTCGTACTAACATGGAACCAACAATGACGTACTCATAAGAGAAAAGGCAACATAAAGGACAGTGAGAAAGACAGAAAAGAATAAATATCATATGACATCCCTTACATGTGGAATCTAAAAAGAAACGATACCAATGAAGTTACAAAACAGACTCACAGACTTCTAAAAGGAGCTTACGGTTGCTGAGGGAAGGGGAGGGGGGGGAAAGGGGGGGAGGAATAGTTAGGGAGTTTGGAATAGACACGTACACACTGCTATGTTTAAAATGGATAACCAACAAGGACCTACTGTATCGCACAGGAAACCCTGTTCAATGCTTTTGGCAGCCTGGATGGGAGCAGGGCTTGGGGGAGAATGGATACATGTATATGTAAGGCTGAACCCCTCTGCCCTGGTCACCTGAAACTATTACAACATTGTTTGTTAACTGAGTATACCCCAATACAAAATAAAAAGTTTTTTAAAAAGAAGAACAGTGAGCATGATATTTACTATTTGCATAAAAAGAAAGGTGCTTATACATGCATATGATGTCTCTGAAAAGAGACATAAGAAACAGGTAAAAGCGACCTGCCTGTGCGGAAAGATGGAAACAGGAGATAGAAGGACGCAATTTTCACTAAATGCCCAGTTTTTCCTCTTGGAAGTATCTGCTACTGTTGTGCACATGTTCCTACTGAACAAAAACACTGGTTTTTAAAAGAGAAACAAAAGGGATCAAATAAGTCCTCACTCAGCCCTGTGCAGTCTTAGCACCCTCTTTTTCAACTCCACCCTAAGATTTCAGCATATTGCTTCTACTTTGTAGCGCTGGTCCTAAAATAGTCATGGGTTGTAAACGACAGGCCTTCCTCGTGCTGCAGGAAAACTGATGGCTGGTGGCAGTGAGTTAATGACTGGGTGGAACAGGCAGAAATAAACTATTATTTAGATATTCTGACCACTACAACCAAGCTGCCTTCTAAAGCTCTTGTCTGTCTGCATAATAGCCAGTTTAGCTACTAAGACCGACGATAAGCTTGCATGAGTAATGTGAATCATCAGGCAATTTTGAAGTTAAAAAAATAAAAATCTTCCTTAAAGGGAAACGTGCTTGAAAGTATAGTACTTAGAATACATTTCCCTAAGATGAAAGTGTCAAGACTGCCTGAGCAGCTGGGATTTTTAAATTTTTACAACTCATGCAATGAAGGTTTCACTTCTACATCCAATTAACCCACTCGAAGGCATGGCACTCTCCAAATAACCCAGGACTAATGGCAATAAGAGTATCAGGTAGATTTTGAAAAGTTTGAACTCAGAATCAGTAGCCCGACAATCTATTTATCCTGACTTGTCAGCACAAATCATACATGCTAAGTTTGAGAGGACCAGGAGTGTTCACAAAAGACTGCCATGGTTTGAAAAGAGCTGTCAGTAATGAAATGTAAACTCATCTTGTGCTATACTAGACAACTGTCTTATCCTTTAAGAATTAAAGACAGAAACCTACCATCTGAAGCACATGTCCTTTTTAGAATCTGTTAAATATACTTTAAATATCCCCATCTTGTCAGTCCAAATAACTTGTTCTTCAAGGGATTCATCTTCACCAGTGAAGCTTTATTTGAAAGCTTACAATGTAACTGAAGGCATTTTAAATTTAGAAACTTTCTTCCAACCAATTTGAGTTTCGGAGCCATGAAATCCTCTCGGTTTTGCTATCCACTCTCTTCTTGATCCTACTTGTTCCTTCATTAAACACTTCATTAAAGGAGCACAAAGGAGAAACAATACTTGAAATATATATCTGGAAGTCAGGTACAATATAGTATTTGTGTAGACTGATTAATCTTTGAAATCATGACTGTATATTAAAATCTAAAAGTATGAGACAGTATCTCATGGGCAGTGAATAACTCTAAAGTAATATCTGCCATTAAAGATGACACTACAGCAAATACTTTGGCCACCTGATGCAAAGGGCTGACTCAGTGTGGATGGCATCATCTACTCAATGGACATGAGTTTCAGCAAACTCCGGGAGTCAGCGAAGGACATGGTTATTTGGCATGCTGCAGTCCATGGGGTTGCAAAGAGTCGGATGTGACTGAGCAACTGAACAACAACATCAAATTTTATGAACAAATACAGTATATATTTCAAAAAATATATTTTGAGGGAATTTATCTTCAAAACAAAACAAATCATCCTTAGCTTCTTAAAAAAGATATCCTTTATACTAAATCATTTTGTATGAACTTGGTTTTTTTTTTTGGTCTTAAAAAATGGTAATTTACATATTACGTACTTTAAAGTAAAAAGGTAAGCTGTCTTATATAACATTTTTTTCCCAAAACACTTCTTCTATGTTAATGTCCAGTTTTTGAAATGTTCCTACCACGAAGTCACAAATGACTATTTCCTATTACAAATCACTGATTACCTAGCTCATAAGATGCTGCAAAAGACTCCTGACAGTCCCTTGGACTGCAAGGAGATCCAACCAGTCAATCCTAAAGGAAATCAACACTGAATATTCATTCATTGGAAGGACTGATGCCAAAGCTGAAGCTCCAACACTTTGGCCACCTAATGCGAAGAGCTGACTCATTGGAAACGACCCTGATGCTGGAAAAGACTGAAGGCATGAGGAAACGGAGGTGACAGAGGATGTGATGGTTGGATGGCATCACTGACTCAATGGATATGAACCTGAACAAATTGTAGGAGATAGTGAAGGACAGGGAAGCCTAGTGTGCTGCAGTCCATGGGGATGCAAAGACTCGGACACGACTTAGCAACTAAACAACAACAGCTCCTATGATAACCCATTCTCCCTCAATGATGTGCGAATTAGTAAATTAGGGATGATATTTTTATATATATAATATTACTAGGCTTTAACTTAAAAACTGGTTGGTGAGGACAATATAACATTATAAAGTTGGACTTTGAGCAAAGAAAAGATACTATGACAAACGTCTTACATTCAGAGGTTAAAACTCCAGCCTGTAAAAGTGTTCCATCACAGCCTAGTCTGTAAGTATGCTCAGTTATCCCAAATGGCAACATTCTTCTCCTGCATCAGGCTCTTGAACCCTGAGGACTTAGTAAGACTCTTCAAATGGTTGCAGAACACTCACAAAACAAAGGCAGATTATTCACTCAAAAACAAGTAACTATGCCATTCAGAGCAGCAATACTACAAGAAAATACAGTATAACATATGTTAAGCATTTGTAAAAATTTTGTAGGTTGGTACTATGATTTACGATGTATAATTCAGGTTTTAGATTTTGGTACTAACACTAATTTCAAACCACTCTTTTTTCATTATCTCTTTGTTACTACAAAAAATTGAATAAACTTAATTTATTCTAATTATACTTTGCGGGTTTTTGGCGTATCTCATATATTGGATATTTTCAGAAATAATAACTTCTAAAAGACAAGTATGCTAAATTAAAATGCTACAAATTATTTTATTAACTAATGTATTCCTTTGAAAAACTCACTGAACTAAATGTTCTATTACCAGCTCATTGGTTATATTAATAAGAAATACTGAGTTTCAAAGGTCTAGAGCATGGGTTGACAAATTACATTTCATGGACCAAATCCAGCCACATCCATTTGTTGAAATAGTGCCTGTAGCTGCTTTTTCACTAAAGCAATAAAAATGTATAGTTGTGATAAAGACTTCATGGCCAAAAATATTTATTATCTGTCTCTTTATAGAAAAAGTTGGCTAACCCCAGTTTAGAATTTTTCATAAGACAGGAATTTTGTTTTCCAAGTACTTTTTATTATTCAGGGTCTTTTTCAGACTGACTAAGGTCTGAAAAAAAGTTAAAAAATAATAGTAAGAAAAGCAGTATTTATTTGACTGCTATAATATTTTTTGAGGTGATGAAGGTGTTCTTATACCTGGTTATGGAGGTAGTATTATCATTATATACCTTTATCAAATTCATCAAATTGTAAGTGGTAAATTTCATTTTATGTAAAATATAATGCAACAAACAAAAACAGTAAATGATAACATTTGAAGTAAATTGACTATTACAGATGGAAAAAATTTTAAACTGAAAGTTATTACAAGATCATAATAAAGAAAATAAGCTAATAATCTGATTTTGTGATTTCTGGTAAAAATGTTTCTATAGTTTATTATATGAATTATTAAATACAAAACAATGTAGAACTATGAAAAATTATTCTTCACCATTATTTACAATGCCCTACACCTTCAATTATTAAAAACACTTTAATTTGGATGTCAGATTCAACATGATTATTCATCCATGTACCAGGAAGTAGATCAGAGAGCAGTAATTATTTTAAATGAAGACTCTTCCCTTCCTGATGGCACCCAAGCTAAAGTCTCAGAACTGAAGGATTTAAACAATTATTTAGCCTGAGATACACAAACCAGACAGCTATGATAAACCTAGACAGCATACTAAAAAAGCAGAGACGTCACTTTGCCAACATACATTCATATAGTCAAAGCTATGGTTTTTTCAGCAGCCAGTACAGATGCAAGAGCTGGACCATAAAGAAGGCTGGACACCAAAGTGGTGCTGGAGAAGACTCTGGAGAGTCCCTTGGACTGCAAGGAGATCAAACAAGTCAATCCTAAAGGAAATCATCCCAGAATATTCAACTGAAGAACTGATGCTGAAGCTGAAACTCCAATACTTTGGCCACCTGATGCAAAGAGCTGACTCACTGGTAAAGATCCTGATGCTGAGAAAGACTGAAGGCAAAAGGAGAAGGGGGTGGGAGAGGATGATATGGTTAGACAGCATGAATTTGAACAAACTCTGGGAGATGGTGGAAGAGAGAGGAGTCTGGGGTGCTACAGTCCATGGGGTCACAAAGAGTTGAACAAGATTTAGCAACTGAACAACAACAACACACATTCATTAAGTTAAAATAATGACCACTTAACAAGACTGAACACATTTACATTAAAAGAATCTTTTGCAGGTTTTTGGTTACCATGAGGTTCACATATATCATCATATATAAAGAGATCAAATCAGTCAATCCTAAAGAAAATCAACCCTGAATATTCATTGGAAAGACTGATGCTGAAGCTGAAGCTCCAATCCTCTGGCCAACTTTTGTGAAGAGACAACTCACTGGAAAAGACCCTCATGCTGGGAAAGATTGAGGGCAAGAGAAGCGGGCGATGAAGACGAGATGGCTGGATGGCATCACTGAATCAAAGGACATGAGTTTGAGCAAGCTCTAGGAGATGGTGAAGGACAAGGAAGCCTAGCGTGCTGCAGTCCATGGGGTCATAAAAAGTCAGACACGACTGAGCAACTGAAAAACAACAATATATATAAATATATGTGTGTGTGTGTGTGTGTGTATATATATATATATGTATGTATCAGTTTGTTTTAAACTGATAGTCACTTAAGTTTGAATATAGTCTAACAGCACGTTTTTACTCCCCACCTCCATGTTTTCTGTTTTTGACATATTTTACATATTTTTAAATATGGAACTACTCATTGAAACTATAGTTAATTTTACTACTTTTGTCCACCCTTCATACAAGCTTTTAAACTGGCAGATTTACTGCCTTTACTGAATATATTTGCCTTTAACAGTGAGATTTTTTTCTTTCATATATTTTCTTATTATTAGCAATGGGCTTTTCTTCGTATTTTTAATTTATCTATTTTGACTGGAGGATAATTACAATATCATGATGGTTTTTGCCACATATCAACAGGAAAGGCCACAGGTATACATGTGTCAGCCCCACATCATGAACCCCCCTCCCATCTGCCTCCCCACTCTATGCCTCTGGGTTGTCCCAAAGCACCAGCTTTGGGTGTCCTGCTTCAGGCATGGAACTTGGACTGGTCATCTATTTTACATATGGTAATGCAGAAGTTTCAATGCTATTCTCTCTAATCATCCCACCCACACCTTCTCCCAAACAAATAACTAAAAAGAAATAACAAGGGTTGACCAAGATGTGGAGAAAAAGCAACCCCTGTACACGGTGGGTAGGAATGTAAACAAGTACCTTACTATGGAAAGCAATATGGAAGGTCCTCCAAAAATTAAAAATAAAACTATCATACAGTCCAGGAATTCCACATCTAGTTATTTAGCTAAAGAAAAATCACTAATTCAAAAAGATACATGCAAACCAATATCCACTGTGGACAGGAATCCTGTAGAAGAAATGGAGTAGCCATCACAGTCAACAAAAGGGTCCGAAATGCAGTACTTGGATGTAATCTCAAAAACAACAGAATGATCTCTGTTCATTTCCAAGGCAAACCATTCAATATCACGGTAATCCAAGTCTATGCCCCGACGGTTGAACGGTTGAACGGTTCTATGAAGACCTACAAGACCTTTTATAACTAACACCCCAAAAAGATGTCCTTTTCATTATAGGGGACTGGAATGCAAAAGTAGGACATCAAGAAACACTTGGAGTAACAGGCAAATTTGGCCTTGGAGTACAGAATGAAGCACGGCAAAGGCTAATAAAGTTTTGCCAAGAGAAAGCACTGGTCATAGCAAACACCCTCTTACAACAACACAGGAGAAGACTCTGCACATGGACATCACCAGATGGCCAACACCAAAATCATATTGATTATATTCTTTGCAGCCAAAGATGGAGAAGCTATATACAGTCAGCAAAAACAAGACTGGGAGCAGACTGTGGCTCAGATCATGAACTGCTTATTGACAAATTCAGACTTAAATTGAACAAAGTGAGGAAAACCACCAGACCATTCAGGTATGACCTAAATCAGGTATGACCTTATGATTATACAGTGGAAGTGAGAAATAGATTTAATGGACTAGATCTGATAGACAGAGTGCCTGATGAATTATGGACAGAAGTTCATGACATTGGACAGGAGACAGGGATCAAGACCATCCCCAAGAAAAAGAAATGCAAAAAAGCAAAATGGCTGTATGAGGAAGCCTTATGAATAGCTATGAAAAGAAGAGAAGTGAAAAGCAAAGGAGAAAAGGAAAGATATTCCCATCTGAGTGCAGAGTTCCAAAGAATAACAAGAAGAGATAAGAAAGCCTTCCTCAGCGATCAGTGCAAAGAAATAGAGGAAAATAATAGAATGGGAAAGACTAGAGATCTCTTCAAGAAAATTAGAGATACCAAGAGAACATTTCATGCAAAGATGGGCTCAATAAAGGACAGAATGGTATAGACATAACAGAAGCAGATGATATTAAGAAGACGTGGCAAGAATACACATTAGAAATATACAAAAAGGAACTTCACGACCCAGGTAATCGCGATGGTGTGATCACTCACCTAGAGCTAGACATCCTGGAATGTGAAGTCAAGTGGGCCTTAGGAAGCATCACTATGAACAAAGCTAGTGGAGGTGATGGAATTCAAGTTGAGCTATTTAAAATCCTAAAAGATGATGCTGTTAAAGTGCTGCACTCATTATGCCAGCAAATTTGGAAAACTCAGCAGTGGCCATGGGACTGGAAAATGTTAGTTTTCACTCCAATCCCAAAGAAAGACAATGCCAAAGAATGCTCAAACTACCACACAATGACACTCATCTCACAGGCTAGCAAAGTAATGCTCAAAATTCTCCAAGCCAGACTTCAGCAGTATGTGAACCATGAACTTTCAGATGTTCAAGCTGGTTTTAAAAAAGGCAGAGGAACCAGAGATCAAATTGCCAACAACTGCTGGATCATTGAAAAAGTAACAGAGTTCCAGAAAAACATCTACATCTGCTTTATTGACTATGCAAAGCCTTTGACTGTGTGGATCACAACAGACTGTGGAAAATTCTTCAAGAGATAGGAATACCAGACCACCTGACCTGCCTCTTGAGAAATCTGTATGCAGGTCAGGAAGCAACAGTTAGAACTGGACATGGAACAACAGACTGGCTCCAAATAGGAAAAGGAGTCCATCAAGGCTGTATATTGTCACCCTGCTTATTTAACTTCGATGCAGAGTACATCATGAGAAATGTTGGGTTGGAAGAAGCACAAGCTAGAATCAAGATTGCCGGGAGAAATATCAATAATCTCAGATAGGCAGATGACACTACCCTTATGGCAGAAAGTGAAGAAGAACTAAAAAGCCTCTTGATGAAAGTGAAAGAGGAGAGTGAAAAAGTTGGCTTAAAGCTCAACATTCAGAAAACTAAGATCATGGCATCTGGTCCCATCACTTCATGGCAAATAGATGGGCAAACAGTGGAAACAGTGGCTGACTTTATTTTGAGGGGCTCCAAAATCACTGCAGATGGTGACTGCAGCCATGAAATTAAAAGACGCTTACTCCTTGGAAGGAAAGTTATGACCAACCTAGACAGCCTATTAAAAAGCAGAGACGTTACTTTGCCAACAAAGGTCCGTCTAGTCAAGGCTATCGTTTTTCCAGTAGTTTTATATGGATGTGAGAGTTGGAGTATGAAGAAAGCTTAGCGCCGAAGAATAGATGCTTTTGAACTGTGGTGTTGGAGAACACTCTTGAGAGTCCCTTGAGCTTCAGGGAGATCCAACCAGTCGATCCTAATGGAGATCACTCCTGGGTGTTCATTGGAAGGACTGATGCTGAGCTGAAACTCCAAGACTTTGGCCATCTGGTGCGAAGAGCTGACTCATTTGAAAAGTCCCTGATGCTGGGAAAGATTTAGGGCAGGAGGAGAAGGGGATGACAGAGGATGAGATGGTTAGATGGCATCACTGACTCATTGGACATGAGTTTGGGTAAACTCTGAGAGTTGGTGATGGACAAGGAGGCCTGGCGTGCTGCAGTCCATGGGGTCACAAAGAGTTAGACATGACTGAGTGACTGAACTGAACTGATCCACTGCAGGTATTTACAATAGCTAAGATATGGAAGTAACCTAAGTGTCTATCTGTAGATATTTAGATGGACATCTGTAGTTGAATGGATAAAGAAGATGTACATATACCAAAAGGAATATTACTTTACCATGAAAAATAAATCTTTCCATTTGTGATAACATGGATGTGCATAGTGGGTATTATGAAATGAGTTAAAGAAGTTAGATAAAGAAAAATACTGTAGATTTCACTTATATGTGGAATCTAAAGTCGAAACAAATGAACAAACAAAAAAACTAACTTAGAAATACAGCGAACAAACTGGTAGTCACCATAGGGGAGGCAGAGGTGAACAAAGGTGAAAAAGGGGAGGGAGATTAAGAGGTACAAACTTTTAGTTATAAAATAAATGTCACAGGGATTTAATGTACAGTGTAAGAAATATAATTGATAATATTATAATAACTTTGGTGATATATGGTAAGCAGACTCCTTGGAAGAAAAGCTATGACCAAGTTAGACAGCATATTAAAAAGCCAAGACATTAATTTACCAACGAAGGTCCATCTAGTCAAGGCTATGTTTTTTTCGGTGGTCATGTGTGAATGTGAGAGTTGGACTACAAAGAAAGCTGAGTGCTGAAGAATTGATGCTTTTTAACTGTGGTGTTGGAGAAGACTCTTGAGAGTCCCTTGGACTGCAAGGAGATCCAACCAGTCCATCCTAAAGGAGATCAGTCCTGAGTGTTCATTGGAAGGACTGATGTTGAAGCTGAAACTCCAATACTTTGGCCACCTGATGCGAAGAGCTGACTCATTTGAAAAGACCCTGATGCTGGGAAAGATTAAAGGCGGGAGGAGAAGGGGATAGCAGAGGATGAGATGGTTGGGTGGCATCACCGGTGCTATGGCCATGAGTTTGAATAGGCTCCGGGAGTTGGTGCCGGACAGCGAAGCCTGGCATACTGCAGTCCATGGGGTCGCAAAGAGTTGGGCATGACTGAGTGACTTAGCTGACTAACTGACTGGCTGGTAACTAGACTTGTGGTGATTATTTCATAATGTATAAAAATGTCAAATCACTGTGTAGAAAATCTGAAACTGATATAATATTGTAAATCAATTATTTTTCAACAAAATTCTTAATGAAAAAAAAATCTAATAACTACCATCAGTTCAAAGAAAAAAGAACAAAACAGTATTAATAATAGGACATCAAGCTTTTTGCACAAAAGTTTTCGTTAAAAATCTGAGTAGTATGTTCATGTATATGAACATACAAGGTAGCAAAAGGCCTATTTGTATTGTAATACAATGTTACTGTATTTCAATATAAAGTCTGTGACCATTTTATAGAAAAACATTTGTCTACTTGTCTACTGCATTTCTGGTATGTCACATAAATCTCCACCTTACCAGAAACATCATTTTGGACAACTAATAAACTGGTGATTGGAGAGAAAAGTAATAAAATTATATAGCCTTCAAAAGCAATGTTCAGTTCAGTTCAGTCGCTCAGTCGTGTCCGACTCTTTTCAACCCCATGAATCGCAGCACGCCAGGCCTCCCTGTCCATCACCAACTCCCGGAGTCCACCCAAACCCATGTCCATCGAGTCAGTGATGCCATCCAGCCATCTCGTCCTCTGTCGTCCCCTTCTCCTCCTGCCCCCAATCCTTCCGAGCATTAGGGTCTTTTCCAATGAGTCAACTCTTCGCATGAGGTGGCCAAAGTATGGGAGTTTCAGCTTCAACATCAGTCCTTCCAATGAACACCCAGGACTGATCTCCTTTAGGATGGACTGGTTGGATCTCCTTGCAGTCCAAGGGACTCTCAAGAGTCTTCTCCAACACCACAGTTCAAAAGCATCAATTCTTCGGCGCTCAGCTTTCTTCACCATCCAACTCTCACATCCATACATGACTACTGGATAAACCATAGCCTTGACCATAGACGGACCTTTGTTGGCAGAGTAATGTCTCTGCATGATTAAAAAATAAAGCAATTTACCTTTTCAAAGAAAAATATGTCATTATGTTAAGTATACAAAATAACTGTGAGGTATGTTAACAGGGCCTATATTATAAAAAAAGAATACTAGACAATGTTTCTTTTCTTCTTTATAGCAAGCTATAATGTCTATTTTGAAATAAAGAACATGCATGACATAAAAGTTAATATATAAAAATCATATATAAAATTTTTCTATATGTTAGTGATAAAAACAGAATCCATGTTATCAATGATATAATTGTTATTTTGTGAAGATAATGGGCTCCCCTAGTAGCTTAGTGGTAAAGAATCCACCTGCCAATGCAGGAGACACAGGTTTGATTCCTGGGCAGGGAAGATCCCCTGGAGAAGGGAATGGCAACCCACTCCAGTCTTCTTGCCTGGATAATCCCATGGATAGAGGAGCCTGGCAGGCTACACTCCAAGGGCTCTCAAAGAGTCGGACATGACTTAGGGAATGGACAACAACAACAAAATGTGAAGATATATATGCATATTAGCAAGGAATTAAAAGTATTTAGAAAACTTTAAAATAACTACTGGGACTAGGTTCACAAGCTTATGATTTTAAACGTGTTTCCTTTGGTACTGTCATCTTATTCTCAGTGTTGAGAACAATAAACATAGAGAGGGAAGGAGGAAAAGAATTGTGCATTCTCTTTAAGTATAACGTAAAGCTGTGCCTTGAATTTACTTTGAAAAATGACACTTTTCACAAGCAATAAAAGTTCTTTATTCTTATTTCCCAGTTACAGACATTAGAATTATCATATTAAGAAAGGTAATAAAAATTCTGCTCTAGATAAGGCCAGTAGTCAAATAATTCTGTATCTGTTGGGTTTGCATTTTCACGGAGAAAGCAGTTTACTTTGAAGCTGATGAAGGTATCTATAAGAAAATGACCACAAACTCTATGTATACAATAGAGAACAAACTTATTTAGAAGAATGGTTTTTTAAGGGACATTTAAAAATATTGAAACCTGGAATTTAAAGCTCAAAGAACATTAAACGCAGTCTTACTTTTTTTTTTAATTTTCAGAAAGTAAAACTATTTAAGTGACAAGTCCAGGGTCAAGCAACTATTTAGTAAAAATGTTAGAACAAGCGCGTGGACTTATCACTCCTGCTACCATGTTCTTTTTACTAAACTTCATTGCTGAATGGGCAGAGCTGCCATCTCTCTCCAAAGGAGGGGCTTCCTAATTTTTCACCCACGGTCTTTGCTGTGGGCTTGGCTGTCACTCTTCTGACCCAGAGGACTGGAAACCAAACCAGGACTTATTCTCTCAGCTTTGACCTCTCCGGATCTGTCAAGGGGCCCTGAGTGGCAAACTGCAGGTTGCGGGCACCTGGCTCAGTGCCCTGTCACAGTCCCAGGGGCTTTTCTGTGCAGGGGCTGGGACTGGCCCAGGTTCTGGCCGCCTGGCAGTAGGTTACAGCTGATAGAAGGCCAGAGAAATGAGTGCTGAACCCTCCTGTGCTGCAGCTTCTGGGGCCTCCAGGCGCTGGCAAGAGTGCCTTTCCAGACACACATGACTGGAGTAAAACCCAGAGATGGAAACTGGAGATGGGGAGACGGACAGAAACAAGTCTGACTAGAACAGCCTCGGGCTAAAGAAGAATAAAGCAAGTGGACCATCAGATTAGCAGCTGTTTCAGGGCCATTCTGGAAAGCGGAGGAGGATAAATAAATAATAACAAAACATAACCCAACAGTTGCCATCTGCTGCGCTACACCTGACTGACATTTCATCTGCTCTCTGGCTTTGCTGCCCGTGTGTCCACCAGCACCTCCACCTGCGGCTAAACAGCTAACGCTCTGTCCTTTGTCATGGTATTTGGAGAGGGGCTGTCAATATTAATGGTGGGTAGTTTGAGGAGAAAAAAGAGTCCAACATGGCGATTCCAGAAAGCGGCAACCGGAAACACCAAAGCGGGGAGGGAGGCAGACAACGAGGACAAAGAGGAAGCGGAGGGCTGGCAGCAGGGAGACCCTCTGGCAGGAAAACACGCCCCCAAAACACACGCTCTTCACTGATTAGCCTTAAGAGTGCGACTGTTTGCATTCCCTTCCCTAATTGGTGGTGGATACAAGCCCTATTTTGCATAAGGCTGAACCAATCAGAGAGATGGAGAGTATAAAAAGGGGGAGCCAAGGGGGATCAAGGCCACGCCTTTGGGGTTGGCCCACCCTGAAGTCTGCAGTGTGTACCGCATGCTGTTTGTTTAATAAAGTTCTGCTTGCTTGAGCTATAACTGAGCTGTAACTAGTATGTTGTTTCCAATTTTTGTTATAATGAGAGAAGAACAGAGGGAGAGAAATAAACCAACGTGACATTACCATTCTTAACTTATATTGAACCGTGTCCCTGTCCTTGTCTCAGAAACCTCATAAAATCCTACTCACTCTTTCGAAAGACTTCTTTACGTTGTACCATCTAAGTCTCCCCAGCAAAAAGTGTGGCACCTTTTTTTGGCCCCCTATCCTGTATGCTGCTGCTGCTGCTAAGTCACTTCAGCTGTGTCCAACTCTGCGACCCCATAGACGGCAGCCCACCAGGCTCCTCTGTCCCTGGGATTCTCCAGGCAAGAACACTGGAGTGGGTTGCCATTTCCTTCTCCAATGCATGAAAGTGAAAAGTGAAAGTGAAGTCGCTCAGTCGTGTCCAACTCTTAGCGATCCCATGGACTGCAGCCTACCAGGCTCCTCCGTCCATGGGATTTTCCAGGCAAGAATACTGGAGTGGGTTGCCATTGCCTTCTTCACCTATTCTGTATAGGGAAGTCAAAATATTGTAATTAGTGGCATAAATTGTCTATTCTCTCAGTAAGTCACTTGACAACAACCTATAGACTTACTGTTTACTTAACTTCTCAACCTTCTATTTTGGTTTCTGGGTAAAGAAAGCTTATATAAGGATCAAGAAAGATACACAAGCAGAGGGCTCACCTCCTATCTGACACAACACCAATCAATAATGCTTATTTATTATCACCATTTACCACCATCATCATCATCACCAGTACCCTTTATACATCTTTAGACCGCATAGGGTTTATATGTACAGCTCATTGTTAACTCTTTAGGGAAAATCATATCAAACAGCATAACTACCATAAAATAACTGGACAGTACTTTTTACATCAAGTTGGCAGGCTGTAAAGTAGTTCTCACAATCTCCTGACTCCTGGTATTCATGCTCTTGTGGAATTTCCTCCCCTTGAGCATTGGTGAAACCTGTTACTTGTTTCTTAATAAAAGGGGGGGGGGATAGCATAGACAATGGGATATCATTTATAATATTAGGTTTACGTAAGACTATAACTTCTATCTTGCTGCAGACTCTCTTCATTGCTTTCTTGGTGAAACAAGTAGCCACATGGGAGAGGTCCACATAACAAGAAACTGAGAGTGGCTTCTGGCCTGTAGCTAGCTTGGAACCGAGGCCTGCCATCCTACAGACAGCTAGGAACTGAATTCTGTCAACAACCGTGTGAGCTTGGGTAGGTCCTTTTCCAGTAGAACCTTCAGATGACACCAAGACTGCAGCCTTGTGAGAGACCTGGGAGCAGAGGCGCCTAGCTAAGCCATGTGCAGATTCCACATCCAGAGAAAAAGTGAGATAATAAACTTGTGTAGTCTTAACAAGCTTAGTTTCTGGTAATTTGTTACATGGCAATAAGATAACTAATGCACTAACATTTCTCTGACTTATGATCCACAAGCCAAAAATCTGTCCTTAATGAAATAAATCTAGGAGGTGTAATGTCAGATTTTAACTGCAGCAAGGTCAAGAATCTTTTAATCACTAGCTAATATATGCTGTGATTCCACTGGGAGTGGGTAAGTGGGAAAAATACACACAGCTCACCCAAAACTGATGCGACCAAGAAAAGTTTTTATAACTTTAAAAACTAGTTTTCATTGATTAACGCTAAATGGGTCACAATTTGTTTTTAAAGTCTTCAGGTTTAGAGAAGCAGTAAAAGAAATAGCAATCAAAAGCTGGCTCTGGCTGGCTCAGTGTACAAAGAGACAATAGCCATCCAACTAACTGGGGGAGCTTTGTGGCGCCTTCAAGAAATAATATTATACAAAAATGAAGAAATTTCACTTTCAATATTTCTCTAGTCTTTTCTGGTCTTTCATCACTCTAAATATACCAAGCATGATATTTTTTATGAGTAAAATGAATTATACACTTGTGTCTCTCAACAATTCATAGCTATGAAGATGACCAAACAGTAGTTCTTCTTTCTGCTAGTTTCTCCATCACTACAGTGATGTACGTCACACGTTACCAGCATCCATGGTGACTGTCAGTGAACTGATAGCTTAAATGGGGCAGGGCAGCTTGAAGAGAGGAAGGGAAGGGGCAGATTAAAGTCTACCAAGCAGCTGGCTTGGTGTCACATATGTTAAAAAGAAGGTTTTGAGTTTTGGTTTTGGTTTTTAATGCCTCTCTGATTTCCAGAAATTTTATCTTTGGCAATGAATGGGCAAGTACACAGATAGTAGAATGTTTTACTGCCTTTAATGTTTTTGTTCTAAATTTTTATATAACCATTTAGTGCCAGTGGGCAAAAGTGCTAATGATTATTTTGGCATTCCCTGATAGCTCAGTTGGTAAAGAATCCACCTGTAATGCAGCAGACCCCAGTTTGATGCCAGGGTCAGGAAGATCCCCTAGAGAAGGGATAGGTTACTCCCTCCAGTATTCTTGGGCTTCCCTTGTGGCTCAGCTGGTAAAGAATCTGCCTGCAATGTGGGAGACCTGGATTCAATCCCTGGGTTGGGAAGATCCCCTGGAGAAGAGAAAGGCTACCCACTCCAGTATTCTGGCCTAGAGAATCCCATGGACTGTAGAGTCCACAGGCTTGCAAAGAGTTGGAAAGACTGAGTGACTTTCACTTTCACTTTTAATGATTGAAGATCAATTTTAAACTTGCATTAAAATTTTTCCTTTTCTTGGAGAGATGTCGAACAGTTTATGCATACCTATTCCCATTGATAAGTGCTGAATAGCAAAATGTATTTATCTGTAATTGTCATATTTAGAAGATCACTGTTCATAATGACAATCTGAACAACTTGAACACTCTGTGCCATTATTTAAAAGATAGAAAACAGACATATGATCTCATAAAATGATTTCGAGACAAATTATTTTTGTCTATAGACTCAACAGAAATGCCAGTGTTAAAATATGTCATTCTGATACCCAGGTTGAGTTAATATTACAAGCACAAATCAATGTTCTCATAGTTAAAAGAGGGTAATGAGACCTGTACCATCTACTACACACGACTATAAGAATAAAACAAAATAAGAGTTACGAAATCACTTCATGAACTTTAAAGTGCTGCTATTATTATTATTAGAAACAACAGAGGTTGGAATCAATTTCATTTCCTAAGTGCAATCTAATATCAAGGGCTTCAAATAAAATGTTCCAATGATTCAACCATTAGTCATTCAGTCGTGTCTGACTCTTTGTGACCCAAGGACTGTAGCCTGCCAGGCTCCTCTGTCCATGGAATTCTCCAGGAAAGAATAGTGGAGTGGGTAGCCATTCCCTTCTCCAGGGGATCTTCCTAACCCAGGGATTGAACCCAGGCTCCCACACTGCAGGCAGATTCTTTGCCACCTGAACCACTAGGGAAGCCCCATGCAACTACCAGTATGCTTCCAAATGTTAAACTTAATATTAAAAAATAAGAATGCTTTCAGACTCTGGAGTCTGCAGTGACTTCTACACCTTGTTCTAGGCAAAATGATCCTCCTCAGTTTCGACACTGCACAGGACAGATGCCCATATCCAAAGCAGACCACAGGCAAGTCACTCACAAAAAAAATTAAAATAAACAATTCCTAAAATTTAAGAAGTGACTAAGTTTGCTGTCATAGCCAAGGCTGATACAAAATGTAGGGTGTTGATATTTTTATTGGAATGAAGATACATGCTTGATTTCTCAATGTGCTAAGGAATCTGCTAAGTCACCTCAGTCGTGTCCGACTCTGTGCGACCCCATAGACGGCAGCCCACCAGGCTCCGCCGTCCCTGGGATTCTCCAGGCAAGAACACTGGAGTGGGTTGCCATTTCCTTCTCCAATGCATGAAAGTGAAAAGTGAAAGTGAAGTCGCTCAGTCGTGTCTGACTCTTAGCGACCCCACGGACTGCAGCCCACCAGGCTCCTCCGTCCATGGGATTCTCCAGGCAAGAGTACTACCATTATCTTAAATCATTTATTTTGACTATCTATCTACACATACTCCTTTTTGAAAATTACGAATGTACTCCTTCATTTACACACATTTCTGTCATCTATATTTCCTCTTAAGATTTTAAGACTGGTCAAATGAACTTTGACATCAAGTCTAACTTTCAAAAAACTGCCACCAAGTCTCAGAATACATTTTATAGTGGTTACACATAGTTTTCTTACCAACTACTTCCACTGTTTTACAGAGCAGCAAACCTCTGAAGACCCTTAAAATATCAATATGCCATTTTGCATTAAGATTATCTTCTAAGACACTACCAGTGACACTGCACAGAAGCAGTCTTCATTCTAGACATTTCAAGGGGTTACTCATTTCTTTACTGAACTGTACACTAAGGTGTAATGATGTTTTTCATTAAGACTTACTTTTCTTGTGATTTGCAAAATTTTCTCATCTCACAGTTCTTTCCTAATGAAATACTTGCTCAGATGCTGCTTATGAAGAGATAATGTATAATAATAGTGAGTTTTTGGTTGATTAACAAAGTTCTACCTCTTAGAGGAATTAACATGAAGTATCATTTTTTTCCTCAAAGAATGGCACTAGCATTACAAATCTATGATAAAAATTTTTATCAAAATAATAATTCCCTTTTATTAAATTATCCTAAGTCCCCTTCTCAGGGAAGCACTGCGGTAGAGTGATAGTGACATTGTGAATGGCACTGTCATAGAGATATTCTTAAATCTGAAATACAAGCCACAGGAAATTTTTAACATTAATTTGTAAATGGTAAGGAAAGCTTAGAGTGGGATCGCCAAGAACCACATTGCTGTGCTTTACCACTGTGCACTGAGCCACAGCATACTTCTGGGGATACAGCAGGCACTCAGTAAAAATCTGCTGAATGAACTAGTGAATAAAAGTCCATATTATATCCTTGTTTAAGAAAGCAAGAAATCATGTTGTATATTTTAGGGAGAAAAAATTAAAAATAAACACATTTTGAACACTTAACCTCTAAACCCAACCTACGTGTCCATCAATAGATGAATAAGATAAAGAAGATGTCATACTCTCTCACACACACACACACACACACACTGGAATATAACTCAGCTATAAAAAAGAATGAAATGTTGCCACTTGCAGCAACATGGATGGAGTTGGAGGGTATTATGCTAAGTGAATTAAGTCAGACAGAGAAAGACAAATACTGTATGATATGACTTATACATGATATGTGGAATTTTAAAAATACCACAAACTAGTGAACAAAATAAAAAAGAAACACTCATAGGTATAGAGAACAAACTAGGGTTTACCAGTGGGGGGGTGTGGAGGAGAGTGGGAGATATAAACTATTGGGTGTAGGCCTGGCTGCAAACATAGAGTATATAGTAAATATATTTTTGCTTTTTAATTTTTACAATGTTGTGTTACTATCTGCCAAACAACAACACAAATCAGCTCTAACTACACATACATTCCCGTCCCTCCCTCCCTCCCCCCTCTCCCATCCCTCCAGGTCATCACAGAGCATCAGGCTGGGCTCCCTGTGCTACACAGCAACTTCTCTCCAGCTGTCCATCTTACTCCTGATAGAGTGTACGTGTTGATACCACCTTCTCCTTTCCTCCCACTCTCTCCCTCCCTCACTGTGTCCACAAGTCCATTCTCTACATCTGCATCTCCTGCAAACAGGTTCCATCAACACCATTCCATCCATATGCGATAATATATTATATTTGTTTTTCTCTTTCTGTATAACAGGCTCTAGGTTCAGCCACCTCACTAGAACTGAAACATGGAAGCAGCCTAGATGTCCATCAACAGATAAATGGATATAAAAAAAGAAGATGCGGTATGTAGCAAATATTTTGTAACAACTGTACATGGAATTTAACGTTTGAAAATTATATCTTAAAAATATATATGAAGAAACACTAATAAAAAGTTTTAAATGTTTTTAATAAAAAAATCCTCAACCCTCAAGATTATCAACATGACATTTATATGAACTGTCTACAAGCCAGACACTGTCTTTAAATGACTTACAGTATCAACTGATTTAATTCTTATAATTTAGTATTACCATCATTAGCCTCATTTTCAAACAGATAAATTAAGGTACAGAGAACCTGAGTAACTCACAATTTGTAAACAGCAGGGACAGGATTCAAACTCAGGCATCTGACTTCAGAATCTGCACCCTAACCATTCTGGAATATTTTTCTTTATTTTGTTTTTTGATGTGGGTTTATTCATGTCCATGTAAAGAGTCTTCTCTTTCCGACCCAACATTTTACTTAGTACTTCTGTTACAGCTCCATCTGCCCTACAGCTGTGTACTGTTTCTTTCCAGTCTTTGGAAAAGGTAAGATTTGAACAAGAGACTCCTCCCACTGGCAGGTGGGGGTGCGGTGGTATCAAGGGCATTTTTAAGCTAGTACTACTCCTGAGTTGTTAAAGGGGAACATTGTTCAAATCAATTCAGCCTTCGTTTGTCCACAGGGCTTCTCAATGCTTTAATTTATCCCAGGAATATAATGAAAGAAAGTAGTTCCTTCTAATTCATAAATCACCAAGCCTTTATTCCAATTTATATTTCCAGCAAGGCTTTCTATAGGTGTGCTGTGAGCTATGTTCTTTGTGCTGTTGCTTTCAGTTTCCTCAAGACACATGTCCTAGCTCCAGTGTTTAGTATGGAATGGTCTCACTGTTAAGCTGATTCAGGTCACCAGGCTGGCAAAGGTTACTTTGACCTGGATATCTGGTTAGCACTTGTACCTTCTCATGTATTTGGGGGACCAAGACCATCCACACATGTGTTAAGTTATCAACAGTCTGTTGGAAACTACACTAGGGCTGTAGAGACATTGGTTATAATAATACTTGCTGTTGTTCAGTCGCCCAGTCTTGTCTGACTCTTTGCGACCCCATGGACTGCAGCATGCTAGGCTTCCCTGTCCTTTACCATCTCCCAGAGCTTGCTCAAACTCAAGTCCATTGAGCTGGTGATGCCATCCAACCATTGTATCCTCTGTCATCCCCTCCTCCTCCTGCCTTCAATCTTTCCCAGCATCAGGGTCTTTTCCAATGAGTCAGCTCTTTGCATCAGGTGGCCACAGTATTGGAGCTTCAGCTTCAGCATCAGTCCTTCTAATGAATATTCAGGATTGATTTCCTTTAGGATTGACTGGTTTTATCTCCTTGCAGTCCAATACTAATAATAACTTGACACAACACTTGCTAAGTAACAAGCACAATGTTCACTTAATTTTTCACCTCTGGGCCAAAGTATATACATTTTTGAAATGAGGGGGGTTTGGACTAGATAATGAGAGGTTCCTTCAAAATCCAGAGAAAAATCTAAAACAAAAAAATTCTGTAAATGTGAATGTCAGGTTTTCCTTTTTACTTATACAATTACAACAGATTTATTTCAACTTTCCCCTTAGGGTTATCTTTATTCTGAAAAACAAAAAGAACAAAACTTTCTCAATGGTATGACTCGATCAAAAGCTAGATGATGACTTCAACAATCACACCATACTCTGCTTCCAATTCTTTCAGCAAAATACTTGCATATCATATTTATTTTGTATTGTTCTTATAATCTTAGTGATTCTCAATAGATGCTCATAACTTATTTTAAGTATGTGGAGAGCTTCCTGGTAACTTTTCAGAAACCATCATAACCATATTATCCTGAAACTTTCCAACTTTTCTCATGCTCTGTTGTCCCATTCTCTTGCTGGGAGCACTCAATTTAGCCAATTCATTGACCTCTTTCACCCACTTCACGACCTCTAGGGTGGTTCTAAGCACTCTTTTTCCATACTTAGGATGGGCTGGTTTTGTTTCACACAATTGATTTCTTTAGCTGACAATTCTACTTCAAAACTAGAAGAAACACTTCAATTTGCCTTTCATATCAGTTATCTTTTCAGATTAAAAATTAGAATGTCAAATAACTTGACAGATATTTAATAGAGAGATGCTCCATTTTTAAAGTTTGAACATCTGAAAAAAGTTACACTATCTCAGATCTGCAGCCTTGATTACACACATCAAGGTTATTTTATGCATACATACATGCATGCATGCTCAGTTGTTTCCGACTCTGTGACTCCATGTACTGTACCCCGCCAGGCTTCTCTGTCCATGGAATTTTCCAGGCAAGAATATTGGAGTGGGTGGCCATTTCCTCATCCATATTTAATAGTATGTGATAAAATAAACATACTTTTCCAGACATGTAACTGAATTTCCTCAGCAAATTAGCTCTCAATTGTTTTTTTAAATTTTTTAATTGTCTAGTACTTTATTCTTCATTAAAATGAAAAAAAAGCCTGAGCTTTCTATGATTATCTATTGTAATGGAAGAAACCATTCAAGGTGAGAAGGGAATTATTTTTCCAAAATATATATGTCCTTTATTGAATGTTATTTTAATAATTACTATTAAAGTACATATTCATGACCTCCCCTGGAAACCCCCCTTTTATTCAGTCCTCCCCTACTTCCAGTCACTACTCACCCGCAAGGGGAATCCCTGTCTTGATATCTAACAGTATCGATCAGTTTTTGTCTGTTTTTGTTCTTTACATAAGTGGTGGTGGTTTAGCTGCTAAGTCATGTCTGACTCTTGCGACCCCATAGACAGCCCATCAGGCTCCTTTGTCGATGGGATTTCTCAGGGATCAAACCTGAGTCTCCTGCAGTCAGTCTCCTATATTGCAGGTGGATTCTTTACCAACTGAGCCACCAGGGAAGCCTTTTATATAAGTAGAATCTTACAACATATACTCTTCTATATCTGGCCTCTTTCCTTTTTATCACTATGTGTAGCTGTAGGTTGTATATATTAATATGAATATGCACTATTTCAAAAGTAATAGACCAACACATACAGCATTTTAAAAAACCTTAGAGAACAAGAGGAAAGTAAACTAGTATTGAACTGATAGTATTAAAGCACAAAAAAAATCAAAATCACAAATTTTTCAAGTATGTCTAACCTTCAGAGTTTACAGTATATCTTGGATTTTTCATAGTAGCTGGTAAGTTTTTCTTGCTTCCAGTAAAATTTTTAGAAAACATATGCCTTCAACTGCAATGACTCACTGTCATCCATGATATTAGAATAAATCAGAGTATCGATGCACGTATCAATCAAGTCTGACTTTGGCTGTATTTTAAAATGCTTCTTGGAAGGCAAAGAGCAGAAGATGAAGGAAGATCCATAAATAAGGGACACAATGACTTCTACACTTACCTAACAATTATGAAAACTCATGTTCAAGTGTAATCATAGTTGTCTTAAACAGCAAGTGCTGCTGCTGCTGCTGCTGCTAAGTCACTTCAGTCGTGGCCGACTCTGTGCGACCCCATAGGTGGCAGCCCACCAGGCTTCCCCGTCCCTGGGATTCTCCAGGCAAGAACACTGGAGTGGGTTGCCATTTCCTTCTCCAATGCATGAAAGTGAAAAGTGAAAGTGAAGTCGCTCAGTCATGTCCAACTCTTAGCGACCCCCTGGACTGCAGCCCACCAGGCCCCTCCGTCCATGGGATTTTCCAGGCAAGAGTACTGGAGTGGGGTGCCACTGCCTTCTCCAAATAGCAAGTGAGTGCTACCTAATTCTAAATTTCATTACAGTGCTATTCTTGACATCACATAATTCTTCCACTCTGGTCATCACTGCCAACCCTTAGGGTTCCAGTCATCCCATATGTAGATTTTTAAAAGATATGTTGGTGTATTTCAACTCATAGTCTGCATTACTTATCTGACTTGCTGCCAACAAATCTGCCCTCATATTGTACAAAACAAAAAATATTTTGCATATTGAAATCTCTTTGCCCAGCAGGTTTACATCAAGAGTAGAGAATGAGATGATGAGCCCTACTTGAAGCATCTGTTCTGCATTTTAAGATGTCTTATTACCTCACATGCATGATTTGGCTAAAAATGAACTAACACTTTTGAATTTTCTCATTTCCATGGAGTTTGAAGCTGCCATTCTTAGCAATCAACCCCTCACCACATTGCTTCAATCTGCTTTATGGTGATTGAACAGAGAGATTTCTCATATATAGAGGAGAATATGCTTATTAATTGCATTTTATATAATTTTCTCTCCAGTTCCCATTTATAACTTAAAAAATATAGCTAAGTTTTTTAGACAGTTTTTAGGGCAGCGAAACTCTTCTCTATGATACAATAATGGCAAATATATTACATGGCATTATAATCTGTCAAAACTCAGGAGGTACATCAAGAGTGAACCCTAACGTAAACTATGAACCTTGGGTGATACTGATGTGTTAATGTAGGTTCATCAATTGTAACAAATGTAACAGTCTGGTGGGGGATGTTGATAATGGAAGAGGCTGTGTATGTGTGAGTGCAGGAGGTATATGGAAATTCTCTCTGCTTTCTGCTCAACTATACTGTGAATCTAAAATTGCTCTTGAAAGTAAAGTCCATTTAGAGACTTAAATATAAGGCATCACATTGTAAAACTCCTAGAAGACAACACAGGCAAAACATTTTCCAACACAATTTGTACCAGTGTTTTCTTAGGTCAGTTTCCCAAGGCAATAGAAATAAAAGCAAAAATAAATAGCACCCAATCGAACAGACAAACTCTTGTATTGCAAAGGAAACCATAAATAAAATGAAAAGCCAACCTATAGAATGGGAGAAAATATTTGTAAATGATGTGACTGACAAGGAGTTAATTTCCAAAATATACAAAGAGTTCATACAGCACAATTAAAAACAAACAATCCAATCAAAAAATGGGTGGAAGAACTAAATAGGCATTTCTCCAAAGAAGACATACAGATGGTCAACAGGCACATGAAGAGATGCTCAACACTGTTAATTACTAGAGAAATGCAGATCAAAACTATAGTAAGGTACAACCACACACTACTCAGAATGACCATCATTATCCCATTAAAAATTAATTTTTTACAGTGTTGACAAAAATGTAAACTGGTACAGCCACTATAGAAAACAGTATGAAGTTCCCTCAAAAAGCTGAAAATAGAGTTGTCATACGATCCTGTAACCCCACTCCTGGGCATGTATATCCGGGGAAAACTCTCATTTGAAAAGACACCCTAATGTTCACAGAAGCACTATTCACAGTAGCCAAGACATGGGAGCAACCCAGTGTCCATTGACAGAGGATTAGATAAAGATGGTGTGGTATATTTATACAGCCACAAAAGGAATGAAATAATGCCATTTGAAGCAACATGGATAGGCTTAGAGATTATCATACTAACTGAGATAAGGCAGAAAAGACAAATACCACATGATATCACTTACACGAGGAATCTATTTATGACACAAATGAACTAAAGACATAAACAGACTCACAGACAGAGAAGAGACTTGTCGTTTCCAGGGGGGAAGGTGGGAGAAGAGATGGATGGGAGTTTAGGATTAGCAGATTCCCACTATTACATAAAGAATGGATAAACAACAAGGTCCTACTGTATACCGCAGGGAGCTATATGCAATATCCTGTGATAAACCAAAAGAAATATGAAAACGAATGTGTGTGCATATATATATATATGCATATCTGAATTAATTTGCTGTACAGTAGAAATTAACACAACATTGTAAATCAACTATACTTCAATAAAATAAATTAAAAAATAATAAAGTCCATTTAAAATCAGAAAAACAATATAATGAAATGTCATCATCATCATCCCTTTTGATTGCAAGAAAACTTGTAAGGGGACGAATGAGTGGGAGATATTAAATAAGATTTAGATAATGAAGCTAAGTGATGATTTCATGGTCCGAGAGAAGACAATTTTAAGTATCAACATTCCTTTTCAAAAGAGTCATTACCACATCTCTAAAACAATGAGTCAGGGCAAATCATTTTAATTCAAAGGTCAATCAAAGTATTTCTAACATGGAATCTGGATAATCTATTTGATAGACTTTGACATGTATATGTTTTGATTTGGAGTTTTAATGAACACCTCCGAAATTAAAGGAAAAAAACCCCTTTCTTTGGCTTATATTATAAAAGTTATTATAAAAATACTTTTTAGTTTTCAGAACTGTATGAAAGCAGCTGCATTAAACTGTATATTTGTTAAACTGTTCAAGGGACCTTTCTAAAAGTAGAATAAAGGTATTCTTGATAACAGAAAATATATTCTAAAACAAAGACAGTAACGTTGAATCCTACAGGCCAAAACAAATGGGCTAAGTTATGTCTAACCTTAAATTTATAACTATGGCTTCAATGCTGAATTTTACATGTACTAAATCGCTTCAGTCATGTCCGACTCTTTGCAACCCTACGGACTGTAGCCTGCCAGGCTCCTCTGTCCATGGGATCCTCCAGACAAGAATACTGGAGTAGGTTGCCCTGCTCTTCTCCAGGGGATCTTCATGACCCAGGGATTGAACCCCCGACTCTTACATCTCCTGCATTGGCAGGTGGGTTTTTTACCGCTAGTGACATCTGGGAATCCCAAATTGTATATGCTAATGACAAAAAAATTGTTAAAGATTTATAATTTGGGGACTAACAGGCTCTTATTCAGAGACTTTATATTTTGTCAAGCTGACATGCTACTCTCGATTTCTTTCTGTTTTCTACTATTCTCTACATGAATTCTGAGAGGCAGATTACAAACAAACCCTGCACTCACCATGGCCTCTGCAGAGTTACATCTCTGGAGTGTTCTGCAAATTAATCTAAAATGTGATTTATAATAATTTCCTTTCTCAAATCAAGACAAGGAATAGCCTGGAGGAGGAAACTACCAACATTAGGAAGGTCATATTTTCTAGACCTCTGGAGGCAAAGAGACCTGTGTAATTTTACTTGATTAAAACCACAGAACTGTTTAACTCTGTTCCTGCATTTGGAAAGCCAGTAAAATAATCCAAGACCTTAAATGCTTATATTACAGGGTTTGCACTGTGTTTTTTTCCTCAGAGGCAAATTTAACCCAGCTGTCTTTCCATGTAGCAAGGCTGTGCATGCATGCATGCATGCTTAGTTGCTCAGACGTGTCCTACTCTTTGCAACCCCATGGACTGTAGCCCGCCAGGCTCCTCTGTCCTTGGGGATTCTCCAGGCAAGAATATTGGAGTGGGTTGTCATTTCCTCCTCCAGGGGAACTTCTCAACCCAGGGATCAAACTTGCACATCTGCATCTCCTGCATTGGCAGGCAGAATCTTTACCACTGAGCCACCTGGGAAGCCCCATAGCAAGGCCAGGACCCCATAAAATAGAAGAAGAATGGCTGGAAAATGCGTGTGACACCATCATCTTCTTGCAAAAATTGCAAGAAGCTGCTACTCTACAGACTCATCTATTTTGATTTAATCTCATTTAGATGGAAATATATCTTTTAGTTTTCATACTAACATACTGCAAATGAACATTAGTTTCTTGGTGAGTTTATACATTTACTTGTCACACTTCAACAATTTTCTTTTAATGTGATCTCAATGCATATCACAAAAGTGTGGCTCTCATCTATTTGAATTCCCAGAAACCAGTATAAAAAATTAGGTCCTAGGAAGGGATGGTGTAGCACTGATTAGGGATTCACTCAGCTGATTTTTATCCACCAGTGAATATCTGATCATTAGAAAATAAATTCATTTTAGAAATGTGCAACATAAAAAGAAAAAAAAAACAGCACTGAGAAGAATCTTAGTATCTGTTCGATGCACTTATTTTTCAGTTGAGGAGTGTAAAGCTCAGAGGGCAAAACTAGCTTGAAGTCATAAGCTAGTTATAGACAGTTATAGACAAAAGCTACTTATAGAGTCAGGCCTCCTAATTCAAGGCTCAATATGCTTTGCTCTCAACAATAGTACAATCAATCATTTAAGGTCTACAGAGTAGCAACTTCAGATCTTATACATCTTTTGTATATGTTCATATTCACTGAGTGTTTATTTCTGCAGCTTGAGGTTACAAATATAATAATACCAAGCAGGTATATAAGGCTGATGTGTAAGAGCCTCGAGGCACTCCTGAGGCTCCCATAGTCTCAATACTGAGGTCATCTAACTCCATCTGCACTCTTGACTGTGCCCAGCCAGGACAGGACTGATGAAGAGAAAATTAATTTGTAAACTTCTGGTTTGCTAAAATGAATCAAGCAAAAACTAGGAAATGCAGGTGAGTCTTGGTCTTTACACTAATACTCAATTTTGTTACACATATTGTTTCTTCATTCAGTCAGTATTTCCTGAGCACCTCCAAGGTTCCAGACATAGCAGAGACAAGAGTGAGCAAGACAGGCCCAGTCCCTGACCTTATGGGATTTGTAATCAAATAGCACAAGCCAAAAATTAACGCATAAACAAATGACAAAATAATTTCAGTGCGCCATAAGTGCTATTGAAGAAGCTGAACTGGATGATCACAATGGTAAAATTCTATTTTTGGAAAGGTGGCCTTTTTAAAAATATTTCACTTATTTATTAAAAAAAATTTTTTTTGGCCATGTCAGAGTTTGCAGGATCTTAGTTCTCTGACCAGGGATCAAACCCTCAGCAATGAAAATGTGGAATCGTAACCATTGGACCACCATGGAATTCTCAAGAGGTGATCTTTTTGAACAAGTAACATAGGATCTATCAGCTGTGTGATGAGAAAGAGTCAGCCATGTGAGAAGCAGGGAGAACACATTTCCTGTGTTCCAGGAAATGGGAAAAGCTAAGTAAGAGGCTCTGATGTGTGGACATATTTGGGGTTTGAAATATTTTTTCCCAAAGATAATGTAAAGATGAACCCTTTTTTAGAAATAAATCTGTATTCTACACAATTTTATTATCTTATTATATACAGATGGGACAAACTTCTGCATTAGGAAAGCACAGTGATTCTAAATCATGTATAATTTACTTATTTTCAAATGCATATAGAAAATAAGTCTCAGGTAAGTGCTTCAATATGACTTTGTTTACAAGAAAAAAAAATAGTACAGTACTTTGACCAACTGGAATTCAGAACTGCATTCCATTTAAATCTGAGTGGGTTTACATATAAATTATCATCTGGTTTACTTTGTCTAGCAGGTAAATTATCTTCTGGTTTACTTTGTCCAGCAGGTAAAAGCTCCAAAGGACTAAGGTTGAAATCACTCACTACTACTGAATTACTACTACTCACTATAAATGACAAAATGTTCATTAAATTACATGATGCATTTTTTGGGGGGTACTAGTGCAATCCATTTTCATAGCACAAGTGTCATATTTGTGTATGTAGAAAGCATATATAATGGTTAATAATTTGCCCTTGGTTAATAATAGTACTGATATATAAATGTAAACATATGTGATGGTCAATAATTTATTGGAAGATTAGGCAGTTCTATAAGGTAAAATATCTATGTAAATAAACATAAAGACCCTGGGCCACCTGAAATTGAAAGATATGGATCAAGCATCTGAATTCCAGCTTTGTGAGCAGCTACCCTCATAGAATCAAGCTTGGGCAAATTCCTAACCCTCTCTGAATTTCATGTCTCTCTCAAAAGTGTAAGTTAGAATAACTTCCTAGGTTTATGAGACAATGAAATAAGAATTTCTAAGGGTCTGGCACACACAATAAACTCAGTAAATTTTAGTGTTTGTCCCTCCCCCCCATATTTTCTCTAATAAAAATAGCATTAACAATATAAGAATTATGCTCATACAGATTCCTTCTGTCTCTTTTAATCAAAATATGATGGTATTTTTCACATAAGAGAAAAAGGTAGGACAAAGGAACCGCTGCTATAGCTCTTGACACATCAAACTGAATTAAGACCCCATGTTTCTAATTGTTCTGCTGCCTGGAACCATCCCGTTTTGACTGTCTAGCTCCTTCACAGCTTCCACTGTACTTCCTTCATCTGAGACCCAGACACGTGCCCAAGCGCAGTAAATCACAGTTAATTGCATGTCTTAAATTAAAAGACAAAAATGATGCACAATTAATTGGAGGAAATTGTCATTTGGTGAATGAGTCTCGCTCATTACACTTTGTGCACAGGATGCATGCCAAGTGTGCGTTCCAGGCAAGAAGATTCCGTCTGTGACACTGAGGCTCAACCTTTCTGCAGAGCAGTCTGGTCAAACAGTTTAAAACACTCAACATTGCAGCTGGAGTATAGACAGCTTGCTCTGCAAGGACATTCAACACAGGGACGGCAATTAGAAACACAGGCATGACAATTAGAAAGAACCAAAATGTTCAGCGATGAGGGACTGAATAAAAGGACGAGGTCTTGGCCATTAAGGGAAAAATCTACATTGTAACAAACGATTTTTTCATATTGAATAAGATGAGAAAATGTCCATGACATGTTCCTAAGTGAAAACTGCTTACAAAACAGTGTGGGTTTCTTCTTTTGAGGATTACATAATAAATAGAAGAAGAAAAACAAAGAATGAGGAGAAAGACAGTGGGAAAATATACAATAAAAATGTTAACATTGGTAATCTCAGAGTTGTTCATACTCTCTAGATTTTTCTCCTTTTCTAAAAAATTTTCTAAGTTGTTTAAAATTGCATTTCAATTTATTTCTGAACCTATTACAAAATGTTAGTTTTAAAGATTCATAAGAATCCTTTAACATGAACTTACCCATCATAAAAAGTCATCATAAAATTAAAAAATAATACCTAGTAAGCATTTAGATACAATCCTATTATTCCCCTGGTTATACAGACAAACTAAAGTTAATAAAAATGCATTCTATAAATATACAAGAAAACCATGTTTAGCAAAATTAAATGTTCAATACAATAAAGTATGCAAACATATACCTTATAGTATATATTAAGATAACAGAAGAAAATCACTATGAATCCTTATTAATTTAATACTAATATCAACAAACTAAAAAAATATGTTCATGGAGAACATAATAACCTTGAATTTGAGGAACTGCAAATCTTCTCTCCTCCACACCTCCTCTCTCATCATTTTCTACCCTGAACTGAAACACTACATCTAGCCACCTAGTATCATTCTGATTCTAAAACTTGACAACAAACAACTTTCTAGCTCACACACACACACACAGTTTCCTAATTTTCACCAAATAAGATGAGAACAAATAATGTTCTGCAATATATCACCAATGCTGTTAACTTTTGTTTCAATTTTACAAGAAAAGAATATACAAAATGCAAGAGTAGAATCATTCCAAAGGTACTGAACAGTCTCCTAACCTTGAAATAAGCAATAAACATTTCCTGCTCTCTTTTATTTCTCAGGGGGGTTGGTGGAGTGGGAAAAGATAATCATATTCTGGCAAAGCCCGTATCTCAATCTCAGGCGTCCTTATGTCCCAAGGGTAATATTTCCATTCCACTCTTAATGGAACAAATTTCTAATCAGAATATGTATCCAAAAATAATTGAGGCAATGCAATGTCAACAGATCATGCTGCCATCAGCATTCCTGATGCTAGGAATCGACTCCGCACTCCTGTGTGACAGAGAGTGGGGGCAGTGCAGACACATCAAACCCACAAGGAGGACACAACAGTTCTGTTCCCCTTGGGGTGCTCAAGTCCGTGTTGGAGGACAGCTTCTAAGCTGGAAGAGGCCAATCTCAAAACCTTTCAGGGAAGGATGACCTACAATGGGTCCAGGCCAGGACCTCCCCTTTTGAATTGGCATCAGTGTCTTCCTTTCTAAACTTACTGAGAATTTTTTAAACAACAGTCATTTTTGGAAAGGGGAACAATGCCCTTAGATTTTTTGACAACAAACACTACTGATTGTATTTTATGATGCTCTCAAACTGTCCAGAGGTTTAAATTCAGGTTTGACAATATATTGGTAATTGTTGAAGCTTGGTCATGAGTAAGGGAGACCCCTTAAGGTATCCTCCTTTAGAATGTTTTTGACATTTTCCTAATAGAAAATGAAAAAAAAATATATATATATTTCTTTCAAAGTATTTTATATTCAAAATTATAATGACTTCAACTTTGGAAATATATGGAATCTGATTTATGCTTATTTAAAACTTTAATAAGCAATGTGGACCTTTTAAAAAATCCACCAAGCATGATGTTGATCATAAAAAAAAAAATCTCTTCACTCCTGAAAAAATGTTACCAGGATCTGTAACGATAGAAGAAGTGCACCTAAACAAACGCAGTGCCACCATATGCCTGGCATTCTCACAGTGTGACAAAATAGACTGGTAATTAACTGCTTTCCTACCGAAATCTGCCAGCTTTAACTCCCCCGTGTCACTGATCAGAAGGTTCTGTGGTTTCAGGTCTCTGTGCAAAATATAGCGCTGGTGGATGTAAGACAGCCCTCGCAGCAACTGAAATAAAAACAACTGGAAAAATAGGGAGAGAAAAGTTAAAATCTGAACACAGTCCAATGACAATTTCTACATACAGTTTGCCAAGTATTTGTATTTCTTGAAAATGGGTACCCATCACTAAATTTCCTATCAAACTGTTTAAACAGAATTTGCATACATGTATGGAAATTCCTAATGCATAAAGTAAATGTGAAAAATTTTAACAACCTATTAGGTCAACCCAGAGTTCCTTAGCCAGAAAGATCTATAACCCAATCTTTGTTCTAGAAATTAAGTGAAATGTAAAGAATCATTTTCTAAATAATATTGATTTCCTCAGGTCTGAACTGACGCCTTGAGACAGAGAAAAAACCCTATTCAGAATGTTATAAAAGGAAGCAGAATTTTTTATGTAAATTTAATTTACATGTATTTAATTCCATGGAAATGATATACACATGGTATCCAGTGATACACTCAATAACATGCTTTAAGGAATAGAAAGATAAGATGATTTCAGGTAATTAAAACAGAAACAGTCACGTGGTCTAATTATTACTACACTGTAATTACACTACTTCGGCACATATGGCCTCAGAGATTAGGTTGTTGCCTAAAGACAGACGTGTACCTTTGCTAATTACAGAACAGACCTAACCTAAACGGAAAGGAAACACAGAGAACAGAGAAATCAAGAATTCAAGAGCAATAGTTTCATAAGAAATACATTTAAGAAGCAACCAGTGGTCTTCTCTGTTTACATTCATATTGGATCATAATAAATATTTCCATTTTGATAACAAAAAATGTGATCCACTAGGCTTTCCAATACTCTGTTTATAAAAAAAAAAAAAGGACTATCTTTAAACTATTTACTTGCCAAAATAATCCTAATTGTCATAGTTTTAAAAAAACAATCTCCTAAAACAAAACTAAAGTGGTTTTAAGTGCCATCAATATTGTAGTCTATGTCAGCTGGTAACAAAATGCACTTTCTGGGAAATTTTAAAGGAATTCGCTGCCAAATACTGGTAGGATAGGGCTTCCCAGGTGGCAACAGGTGGTAAAGAACCCACCTGCCATTGCAGGAGACATAAGAGACACGGGTCCGATCCCTGGTTTGCGAAGATCCCCTGGAGAAGGGAATGGCAACCCACTCCAGTATTCTTGCCAGGAGAATCCCACTGACGGAGGAGCCCGGCTAACTACAGTCCATAGGGTCGCAAAGAGTCAGATATGATTGAAGCAACTTAGCATGCATACTGGTAGGATAAGGATTCTAGAATCTTCACATAAAAAAGACTGGCAACTCCTCAAGGGCCATGGAAGCTAACATTTCAGAATATTTTTCAACTAACCAGGGACTCTGAAAGCCAAGTAAAATTTTTAGCGGGAGGATACCTTGAAATACTTGTTCAGTTGCTAAGTCATGCTGACTCTTTGCCACCACATGGACTGTAGCACACCAGGCTTCCCTGTCCTACACTATCTCTCAGTGTTTGCCCAGATTCATGTCCATTGAGTCGGTGATGCCATCCAACCATCTCATCCTCATCGTCCCCTTCTCCTCCTGCCCTCAATCTTTCCCAGCATAAATTCATTTCAAAATCTTTGTATGTGATAATAAGCTATGTTGTTGGAAAGGCCTAGATTCATTATTTCCAGAATCTAAGTACCAGAAACAAAACACCTGTTCTGTGTTAGGATGGATCCATTACTGGCTCAAGAATCTCAGGAAGTAAACTTCTCCTAGACTCCTCCTGTCAGTCCTTCCTGTGTAGCAGATGGAAAGACTTAACGACATCACCAGCAGCTTCCAGCCTCATTCCTCACTTCTAAAACCCCCTGCATCCCGAAGCGGAAAAGCTTACAATTTCAAAGAAAATCCAAATCCCTTCACTTCCGAAGGGAGAAAGGATGAGCAAATAAAGCCACTTTGTGTTTTCAAAAGCTTTTCATCAATCAGTCACATAGGCAGATCGCAAAATAAACAAACTGAATTTCAAAAATAAACTGATTTTGAAAGTCTGAATTTTGAAAGTCTGCATTCTGCAAGGTGCTAGCTGGGACTTACCAGACTGTGATTATCTACCTAACTACAGCAACACATTTTAGTTGAACAAGCAAATGACACGAAGTGCCAGCTGCTATTCTATGCATCATAGAATATGAATTCATTTGATCTCTTTAAAGAAATTTTTTAAAAAGATTTTTTGATGTGGACCATATTTTCTTGAAAGTCTTTATTGAATTTGTTACAACAGTGTTTGTTTTATGCGTTGGTTTTTTGACCCCAAGGCATGTGGGGTCTTAATTTCCTGACAGGGGATTGAATCCACACCGTGTGGGAAGGTGAAGTATTAACCACTGGACCACCAGGGTAGTCCCTGACCTCTGTAACAATTTTAATGGTGATGGTACCACCATTCTGGGCTTCTCTGGTGGCTTATCTGGTAAAGACTCTGCGTGCAATGCAGGAGATGCAAGAAATGAGGATTCGATCCCTGGGTCAGGAAGATCCCCTGGAAAAGGAAATGGCAACCCACTCCAGTATTCTTGCCTGGAAAACTCCATGGACAGAGGAGTCTGGCAGGCTCCTATAGTCCATGGGGTCACAGGAAATCGGACACAACTGAGTATACAGGTCCGTGCGCGCGCACACACACACACACACACACACACACACACTCACATCACATCACATCCTATCTGTATCAGTGATGAGGAAACTGGAATCAGTTTAAGTGCCAGGACTCAAATCCAAGAAATTTGACTCCAAAATCCACTCCCTTAACCACTCTACTCTAGGAATCTTGGCCAGAACACAAGTGGGCAGCATCCACATTGAAGCTGCTTCCTCCAATTGACAGGAAAAAGTATAGGCATCTAACAGCATGGCCTTCGAGGCCACTGAGCTGAGCCCTGATTCCACCTGGATGCCCAGGCATCATTGCTCCACATTTCCCAACCCCAAGCAGGCTCATGACTCCCCACACTCAAAGCATACTACTCTTCAACCCTTTTCCTTCGTTCTTACCTCTTCTCTCACAGAAAAGCCTTGTCTCACTTTTGCCTGCTAATCTCCCTGTATTTCTTAGGTCTCTCCTCAAACACCATTCCTCCCTGGCGCCTTTCCAGACCCCAGTCCTTCAGTCTCCCTACAGATCTGTGTGAGGGGTTCCTCCTCTGTGCTCCTGGGGCAGCTGCTACATCTATCACAGGATGGGATTCTCCTGTCTCCCCAGAATGTGTTGTTGTACTTCAGTCACTCAGTCATGTCCAACTCTTTGCAACACCATGGACTGCAGCTTGCCAGGCTTCCCTGTCCTTCACTATCTCCTGGAGTTTGCTCAAACTCATGTCCATTGAGCTGGTGATGCCATCTCATCTTCGGTCACCCCCTTCTCCTCCTGTCCTCAATCTTTCCCAGCATAAGGGTCTTTTACAATGAGTCGGCTCTTTGCATCAGGTGGCCACAGTATTGGAGCTTCAGCTTCAACATCAGTCCTTCCAATGAATATTTAGGGTTGATTTCCTTTAGGATTGACAAGTTGGATCTCCTTGCAGTCCAAAGGACTCTCAAGAGTCTTCTCCACCACAGTTCAAAAGCATCAGTTCTTCGGTGCTCAGTCTTCCTTATGGTTCAACTCTCACGTACATACATGATTGCTGAAAAAACCATAGCTTTGACTATATGGACCTTTGTCAGCAAAGTGATGTCTCATTTTTAATATGCTGTCTAGGTTCATCATAGCTTTTATTCCAAAGAGCAAGCGTCTTTTAATTTCAGACTGTTTGCCTCAACCATCTTCCTAATCTGCTCCCACAGCTGACACTCATTACTAAGTAATGTGATGACTGAACAGGATTTAGGGACATCTGGATGAAGCAGATACAAAAAAGAACAGACGCCTGGAATGGGAGTTTCTAGAAGCTAAGAGTAGAAGTGGGAAGACCAAACAGTCCCAAAGGGCTCTTCTTTTAACACCTTTACTAATTAGTGGAAATACATAATCCTCATGCTAATCCAGAAGCTATTCAAATAGGATAGCATATTAAAGAGGATTAAGAAAATCAGTGTTAGGTAAAGATGCAACCACACACTCAACTACAATTGTATATATGACAAATTAAGCTCCAGATAAGACAAACAGAGCCCCAAGCATCAAATGAGAGCCCCAGACAAATTTTTAGATCTTTGAACAATGAACAAAGTCAGAACAAATCCCCAGATAATAAATTCCTTCAGGATTTACTAAGTGCCAACCATCTGCCAGGTGCTATCATGTAAGAGGGATGCAAAGATGAATAGGATGTAAGATGTAAGCCCTCTGCAACCCTATGGACTGTAACCCTCCAGTTCCTTGACTTGAGGAACTCACAGCCCACTGGGTATGAGAGACACATAAACAGATTCGTGCATCCGTGCTAAGTCGCTTCAGTTGTGTCTGACCTGGGAGACTCTATGGACTGTAGCCCTCAAGGCTCCTCTGTCCATGAGATTCTCCAGGCAAGAATACTGGAGTGGGTTGCCACACCCTCCTCCAGGGGATCTTCCTGACTCAGGGATTGAACCCATGTCTCTTACATTTCCTGCACTGGCAGGTCAGTTCTTCACCACTAGCCCCCGACCTGGGAAGCACATAAACAGATTAACTGCATTTAAAGAAGTCTGCACTATGACAGCAACACAAACTGAGTGTAACTGAAGGCACACAGGAGGAGGGGAACTTCATTACACATAAAATTTTAGTAGGAAAAGGAGCATTCATTAGATGCACAAGATGAGACAATGTATTATATGACAAACTTCTTGCTTTTCTGAGGGAAAATATTGAGGAAACCAAGCAAGGAAATCACTAGGCAAAAAAAGTAATTAAAAAAATTTAAATTAATGAAAAGAAGACAATATATGAAACTATAAAACTATCAACACACCATCATAATAATAATGGTGGCAAAGGGACAATATAATTCACTGAAACCATTAGTAAGGGCTTCCCTGATAGCTCAGTTGGTAAAGAATCTGCCTGCAATGCAGCAGACCCTGGTTCGATTCCTGGAGAAGGGATAGGCTACCCACTCCAGTATTCTTGGGCTTCCCTTGTGGCTCAGCTGGTCCACTTGTAATGCAGGAGACCTGGGTTCAATCCCTGGGTTGGGAAGATCCCCGAAGATCCCCTGAAGAAGGGAAAGGCTACCCACTCCAGTATTCTGACCTGGCAATATATGAAACTGTAAAACTATCAACACACCATCATAACAGTAATGGTGTTGAAGGGACAATATCATTCACTGAAACCATTAGTAAACTTAGTGCATTTTCTGTTAAACACCTTAAAATGTTATTTCTAAAACACCAAGTTTACTAATGGTTTCAGTGAATGATATTGTCCCTTCAAGGGACATTCCGAGTTTAACAGAATGTGCCACAGAATATTTTTTTGGAATGTTTTGAGAACCCAAGTCTTAGGGATTTCTTTCTTTAGACATACAGGCAAGCATCTAACTGGCCCATGTAAATTTTTAAGAAAGCCACTTCACTGGGTTGTTATAGAAATCACCAGATAACAAGCTATATTTGATCTCTGGTGAAAACCAGAGGGTACTGTGAAAACAAGAAGGACCACCAAAGGAGGGGCTGCACGCAGAGGAAGAGGAAACATCAGCTTTGCTACTCGCTAATAAAACTTAGTGAACGTCGATGCAATCGCAGGTACTGAAAAAGAAGAAAAAACGGAAGACAAACTCATAGTAATTGAAGGTTTACACTCATTTAAAGACTGTTCTGGGACTTCCTGCTAGTCCAGTAGCTAGAACTCTACAACTCCCAATGCAGGGGGCCTGAGTTCAACCCCTGGTCAGGGAACTAGATCCCACATGCATACATGCATGCTTAGTTGCTCACCTGTGTCCAACTCATTGCAACCCTATGGACTGTAACCCGCCAGGCTCCTCTGTCCATGGAATTTCCCAGACAAGAATACTGGAGTGGGTGGCCATTTCATCTTCCAGGGAATCCTGCCCACCCCGGGACTGAACCCGTGTCTCCTGAGTCTCCTGCATTGCAGGAGGATTCTTGACCACTGAGCCACCAGGAAGCCCTCTAGATCCCACATGCTGCAACTAAACAAACAAACAAATAAAAGACCCAGTATGCCACAACTAAAAGACCCCAAGTGCTGCAACTAAGACCTGAGTAGCCAAATATATAAGCAATAAATAAAGTAAACTTTAAAAAAGACTAAGCAATTTTATGTATCTTCTATAATCTCGTATTTTTTTCCTTTTCTTTTAAACAAATGAGAAAACTAAAGCTCTTAAAGCCCAAGAAACTTACTCAGTCATCCAACCATCACATAGCACTTGTGAACTTTCCACTACACCTCATTATCTTAAACAAGGATGGTGCTTACTAAACACGTGGATGAATACAGTTATACACCCAATATAATCAAAGTGCTTTTATTAAGTGAACCCAAGTTTGTAAAAGTCTCAATTAATGTAGTATGTAATAACCATATGATTCTTGAATGTCTATTTTTGCTATTTAAAATCCTCTTAGAAATAAATAATATGGCAGAAAAAAGCTTTATATACTGAAATTGATAAATTAACATATTTTCCTTTCTATCTGCTTATTCTTCTACTATAGTAACCATAAGGTCTTCCTAAGAATACTTTGTCCCCTCGGGACATTCTTTTTTTTTTAATTTTTACAACATTGTGTTGGTTTCTGCTGTACAACTGTGTGTATCAGCCATAATTATACATATATCCTCCCCCCCTCTTAAGCCTCCCTCCCTTTTCCCCAGCCCACCCCTCCCAGTCATCACAGAGGGCCATACTCAACTTTATGAAAGGAGAGGTCTTCAAATTCTTCAGTATGATCACTGAAGAGTTATACTCCAATTCCAATATGTTCCCTTTTTGCAATAAGAACCCCAATGGGAAAATGCCTAAAATAGCAATGATGTGATGAACAAGGACATTTTGCCAGCAGGAGATCTATCTATAGCCCTCTTGTCTTGCCATCCCCAGCAGAAAGCAACTCATATCCTCACTGCAATGGCATATACTTTTGGGAATATCCTTAATACTCCTTCTATTCCCTTCTGAAACTCTTTGGACTTTGAGTAGATTAAAAAAAAAATCAAGATAAGGCTTTGCATCAGAACATTTAGAGCAAGTTGATTAAAAGCACACACACATCACTGGACTCAGTAGGTTATATCTGTTACTCAAAAGAATTATTGGCACTTGCAGTGAGCAACAAATTTTTTATCCCCTCATCCCCCTCAAAATCTAAGGATGTCTGATTTTGATGCTCTTTGTCTCAATATTTACAATCAAATTTATGAATGGTCTGAAAGGCATGCATTATTTAATGTACAAGGGTCCATTTAATATGAGACTAACCACAGTGAACATTTGCAGATTTTCCAGGAAAGGGTTCACTATCTTTGAGGGATACCCATGGTCTCTTAGGGTTTATCGGAACAACTAGCAATAGATGCAAGGCCTTATGGACAGCACTAATTCTTCCTTTTGAAGAGTAAAATGTCAGTATTTTTTTTCGCTGACCATGCCATAATTTTTTATTTATTTTTTATTTATTTTTTATTATTTTTAATTGATGGATAATTGTTTTTGCAATCTTGTGTTGGTTTCTGCAATCTTGTGTTGGTTTCTGCCATACAACACTGAGAATCAGGCGTAACTATATATACAGAGAGAGGCAGGATATATATACATATATATACCCCTTCCACTTGAGCCTCCCTCCCACTCTACAAGTCCATTCTCTACATCTGTGTCTCCATTCCTTCACTGCAAATTAAGTTAATTAGTGCCGTTTTTCCAGATTCCATATATATATATATATATATATATATAGCTTTAATATACTATATTTGTTTTTCTCTTTCTGACTTACTCCACTCTGTATAATAGGCTTTAGGTTCATCCACCTCTCTCCAACTGATTCAAATGCATTCTTTCTTATGGTTAATATTCCACTGTATGTATGTACCACATACATACCACAACTTCTTCATCCATTCATTGAATAGCACTAATTCTTACAGAGACAGTCAAGCTACTTTTTTGTCGCTTGCAGACCAAGGTTAAATATCAGTTATCTGAAGTTACTCACCTTGAAAATGATTAATTTTCTCACATGCCCTTAATATTTATCCAAGCTGTAAAACTGTCTCACTTCATAATTGTATGGATAACAGAAATAGAAGAGACTCCGCAATTTAAGCAATTGTAATAACTACTGTTTACTAAGTATTTAATAGTAAATTAATCTTCCCACCAATTCTTCCAGGCAGATCCTATTATCTTTATTTCACAGATAAAAAAATAAAGGCTCAGAGAAATCACATGAATTGGAAAAAGAGAGACACCGCACACGCAGTAGAAGTACATTTCCCATTCCCAATACTGATATTTCCCATAATCGTCTTGCTCTGACACCCACAATTTAAAACACTGCTAGCAAAAATGTATGTATACCATTTGATTAAAGTAGTAACACACTGTGTGACTACAAGGACAGCTAATATGACACTAGCAAATAAACCAAAGTAGTACATGAGTAATAAACACTTCAAATAATATGCCTCATGGTTAGTATCATATTATTTAAAAATCCACAGATGCACAAGCATTAAATTACTCAATACATCAAACTTTCTAGGAATAAAAAATAATTAGAAACTTTGAGTCCTCAAATATCTAATGAATAGTAAAATACTTTCTAACAGGAATCAGATAATGATTTTACTGCAATAATAGGTCTTCTTCAATTTTTAAAAGAATGATTCATTTCATTTAGTTGAATTTCAAATTTGAAAACACCTAATGCAAATATCAAATCCTAATCTGTAATGCACATAATTCATGTCCAAATAGTTTATATTTTATAAAGCATCATTGTAATTTTATGTGTTGGATTTTTAAAAAAAGAATACTAAGAAGGCTGTACGGAGATATAAGGGAGATAGAAAAAAAAGCCCAGGTAATAAAAACTATGGTATAATTTGTCACTTTGGACATATTGAACATATTAACTGTGCTCCTGGGATGGTGTAAGACAAACATTTATGCCAGGGCATCAGAGCAGAGATGTGTCCTTTTTTGCCATGTACTACAGTCAGATTCAGGCTTCCCAGGTGGTGCTAGTGGTAAGCCACCTGTGAATGCAGAAGATGTAAGAGCCGCAGGTTTGATCCCTGGGTGGGAAGATCCCCTGGAGAAGGGAACGGCAACCCTCTCCAGTATTCTTGCCTGGAGAATCCCATGGACAGAGGAACGTGGCAGGCTGTAGTCCATAGGGTCACACAGAGGCGGACATGACTGAAGCGACTTAGCATGCACACATGCACAGACAAATTCAGTTCTTAGAAAATCTGAGTATTTAGGAGAGTTTGCCTTGACATGTTTTGTTCTATTTGAGTTCTTCTAGTCAACTTTCTGCTTCTTCATTCCACTCCCTCAAATTGCTGAGATATGTAACACGTTTCATCATTTCTAGATGATGTAACCAAAATTTAACTTGCATTCTCTAGTATATTTGTACATTAATCTATACTAAAAATGATAACTTTTTGGAAAAGGGAATAACTCAGAAAATAAGAATTTCAAGTACTTGGGCAAAGTCTTGGGAAAAAAGATCTTGCACACTTTCTGTGCTCCTTAAGTTGGCTTCCCATTCTGCCCACTCCTCCCGCCTCAATACAATGGAGGACACCAGCAAGGAGTTATTCTAAGCACTGAGATGCCCGCAGTGAGGAAGGTGACTGGAGTCATGGGATCCAGAACTGGGATACTTACAAGGAGTCAAATGGGGATTGCAAAAACAGAGCTTTGTTGGATCATGCTCCTTGAAAGAAGTTCGTTAGCTTTTCTAGTTTGCTAATATATTACAATAATGTATAATATATTAGATACTAAGTAGGGTTCCCAGTAATTAGGGTTTGTAGGTATGATGATGAACTGGGGAGGGCTGAGGACAAGAACCTTCCATTTAATAAGGTTGGTCAGAGCTTCCTTGGTGGCTCAGTGGTAAACAATCTGCCCGCCAATGCAGGAGACATGGGTTCAATCCCTGATCCAAAAAGACCCTGATAGCCGTGGGACAACTAAGCCTGTGTGCCGCAACTATTGAGCCGATTGAGCTGCCCTCTAGAGCCCAGGGCAACTACGGAGCCCAAGTGCCACAACTACTGAAGCCTGCATGCCCTAGAGCCTGCATGCCCTAGAGCCCGTGCTCCACAACAAGAGGAGCCGCCGCAATGAGAAGCCTGGGCAGTAAAACTAGAGTGTAGCCCCTGCTTGCCACAACTAGAGAAAAGCCTGTGCATAGCAAAGACCCAGCACAGCCAAAAATAAAAACAAATAAATAAAAATTATTAAAAAAATAAAAAGTTGGTCAGTAGCCTAAACTTGGTATTAGGAATATTCCCTACCTGAGTAGAAACAAGATAATCAGATTTAAGCTACTGGCTTTAGTAGTTACCCAACATAATTTTCCAAGAGAAAAACGAAACAGCTGTTTAAAGGAATTCAAATAACATAATAATGTTGAGTATACAACTGACCTTACTGATAAGCACTTTTTGAAACCAAAAAGAAATAGAATGAAATACAAAGTTTTGCTCAACTTCACTTGTAAATGCATGCACTGCTTCCCCAACTTCAGAGCCACTCTTTTTATACATGATGAAAAGAAAAAAATAGAATTTAGAAGACTCTTGAGAGTCCCCTGGATTGCCAGGAGATCAAATCAGTCAATCCGAAAGGAAATCAACCCTGAATATTCATTGCAAAAACTGATGCTGAAGTGGAAGCTCCAATACTTTGGTCACCTGATGCAAAGAGTTGACTCATTGGAAAAGACCCTGATGCTGGGAAAGATTGAGGGCAGGAGAAGAGGGTGACAGAGGATGAGATGGTTGGATGGCATGGATCACTGACTCAATAGACGTGAGTCTGAGCAAACTCCAGGAGATGGTGAAGGACAGGGAAGCCTGGTGTACTGCAGTCCATGGGGTCACAAAGAGTGGGACACAACTGAGCAACTGAACAACAACAACAAAATGGTTTTACTGCCTAAAGTAACATCTCAGACACTACTAGCATGAATTGTCTTAATATCATTTGATAAGGCCAATGTAACTTTAAAAAAAAAATGAGAGAGAGAGATGCAGACTGAAAAACTGACAGAGGTGATGAACCTTGAATATAAGAGTCTTAGAGAAAGATCACATCTGCAAGCTATACAATAGAGAAAAATATGTTTCAAGTAGAATGCAGTAAAGACTCTGAGTTTGATAGGTATGATAAACAAACTTCTCTGCATCCTCTTTAGAAAGGTCACAAGTAACAGGAATTTCTGTATTAATTAGAAAATATCTATGAAATGTACTGGCTAGTCACATGAGGGCAGAACCTGTCTAAAACAATCAGAAAAATCCCCAGTAGTGTGAACATATACTATCACTCAGCTAATTTCCCTCCTGCGTTCTCTTGTTTGTCTAGGAAAACATGCCAACAAAGGGGTCAAGTGCAAGATCCATCTTAAATGGGAGAGGGGCAAGGTGAACAGCTTGAATTTTAAAATCCAGGAGGGTATGTTTCCTATTCCCCCCGGATATCTGCCCCCTAAGGTGGGTAATTCTGACAATTGAAATATCACATGACATACTGCTAATGACTATGTGAATTTCATCAATCTTTGAGGTAATTCCTTTTCAATCTAGGTTTTAAAGCACCTCTACGAAAGAGTGGGCTGTTTAATTAGCTGCCTCAATTCCTTTGTCTGATTCAAATTGTTATAAGCAGATCAGCAGATGATGCCAAGGATACAAAAGACATGTTCTCAACAACCAAATGCAGGCCCCACATCTTAGCCAGAAATTCAGTATTCAGACTATCTCTGAACATCCGACACAGTATGAATTGACACATGGATTTCACTCTTTCATTGTGAATCTTTCACTTTCTAGATGTGGAAAATTATTTTGTTATAATAAAAATAGGATGAAAAGGTTCAAAAGAAAACTGGACAGGTGCTGAGACTAGGTGTCAAATTTTTAAAACACTGGAATGACTTCATGAAATAACCATATTTCCCAAAATACAGAAAAAGGAAAGGCTTTATAATATTCACCATAATGCATAGTAGGAAATCATTACCAGCTAAATGAAAGTTCTAATGCAAAATATGGAGAAAATCAGGTGTTATCTGATTTCCTATCTCAACATTAGAAATTCTCATTTAGGAACCCATTCACTGTGCCATCTGTATAAGACAATCTTAATTTGGCATATTATTATTCTGACTGTTATACACCTGCCTGTTCTCTGGACTATGAAAGAAAAACAGCAATTTTTCAATCATAATAATCCTCAAGTCTTTTAAATTAATATAGATACTTAGATAAAAAATAAAACAGCTTTACGTCAAAAGAATTTCAGATGCTTCAGAGAATAAGGCAGAGAATTCAGAATTATTTTGGATATCTTTGATTACAGTTCTGTAAAAAAAAAAAAAGACAAATGTGTTTTTAGCAAAAAATCATCTAGAAAAGTCATTATGATAACATGGAAATGAAGGTAATTACATAAAAATACAGGAAGATCCAGGGTCGTCATAGTAATAAGATGTAAGCATCTACATTTCTGGATATGAGCTGGAGACAGCATCAGTTAATCTTTTTTTTAAAGATGAATCTCAATTTTCAGTCTCTCATGCTTAACATTTTTTAAAGAACACATGAAAAACTGAATGAAAGAAATTTAAACTGTTATCGTGGCTTTTTAAAACACCAATCAATCTGTAAATCACTGAGGATTATAGAGTGAAGAACTTCAAGTTCTGGCTTCAACTCAACTATGATAGTCAACACTCAATGAAATTCATAGTGAATGGTTTGTAAAGGGGGGGAAAATGAACTACCCTCCCCCCAAATTCTTACAAACCAATTATCATGTTCTAGCAATTGGCTGGTATGCCTTTAATCATCATAAATATTTATAACAAGGCCAGTGTCCTCAGGCTTTCCATTCAGGTTTTAAATTGCCCTCTAAGTAATTAACTGCTAAAATTACCCATTTGTCTAAAATTGATATTATGCTACAATACAGACCATTAGTTAATAGTGAATATTTATTTCATAACCATATTGCAAACAGACTCAGTTTGTAGGCAATTAAAGTAGCAGAGTGACTACAGAAATTTAGTTAACACTGAAACAATCTTTTTCTGATGTGCTTATTCCAACGCTTACAAGGAATATAAAGCACAAAAGATAAAAACTTTAACAGATGTTTTGCTGGGATTTAGTACAAAATTACCATAGACTACTCTGTGGCTTATTATGAAATCACTAGCTATGTACTCTTTCATTTGTTCCTTTCTACCCCCTCATTCTTCAGTAATACATCACCTTTGTAATTCTTGCAAGTTGACCTGATTTACGGTAAAGAAAAATCACCTGAATTCTTAGATGCGTGGTATCTCAGCTGTTTAAAATAAACAAGTTATATGAAACCTAAACAAAGATATGCACATTTTTGTAATCCAAGAGAAATGTTTAAAATATTTCTCCATATCATCATGCCACATAGTGATGAAAGCAGAAGTCAAAACTGTCAAATTTAGAAGCAAGGAGATTTGATCAGTATGTTTTCTTCTGTTCACCATAATCAATATCTTCTATTTATCACATTCAACTCTTTAATAATCCATGAAGTATTTAACCAAATGCAGAGCTTCAGAGTTATTGCAAGAACATGCTCTTTTAAAGATAATCGCTTATCTCACCTGGTTTTCACACCCTACATTTCTAGAGAACCATTAAAAGATCTTATTTTAGCTTGACTGTTTTTCTTTATCAGCATCCAGCACAGCATTATGAACAGCTGTTAACTTAGTAAATATTATTCTTATGTTCTTCATTTTGCATTCAGAAATTTCAAGTGACAATAAATATCACCACATGAAAAACTACGTTAATCCATCACACAGAAATACCCATGGGACATCTGCCACTATGTCATAGTCAGACTTCTTTGAGAATAATTTCACCTGCAGCACAGATCCTACATGGAACCCTGGAGGAGTGCATTGTCTCTAAGCAGACAAACTGTGAAGAAATGCCAGTGCATAATTAGCTGAGTGGCCTCCCATGGAAGCCAACATGGTAATAAGGGCTGTCTGCTTCCATGCACTGCAATTCAGATGTCCAAACACAGGCATGAACAAGATGCATTCTATTTTTTTAACTTCCCGTACCCTCAAAGAAGGTACAACTATTATCTTCACTATGAAAATGAAGACAAACCCATGTGACTGAGTGCATACAAAGTCACAAATAAAAAAGCTAATTGCAGTAATTTAATAAATGAATCATGCAATGTAAGGAAAAGAACACTGGACAAAGAATCAAAATGCTCTGACAAAATGATTTTGATCTTTATTTTATATCAAATGTGGTAGTTGAAATGGAAGACTGTTTTAGGATGCTAATTCTGGAATGAGGCTGGTTATAGCAGAATCTTAAAGAGGTGTTTGTCTTTTTTTAACTATGTAATACATCAACATGTAATACTGATTACATATTACAATATTACATATTGATTATAATACTGTATTATAATCACGTAAATGTTATTTGCATCTGAGCCATTACATTTTATATGAATATTTTTCTCTCCTGCACAATAATTTGTTTTTTCTGGTGTAACAATCTAGATCTTTTGTTGGTTGGTTGGTTTGCCATTGTTGAGTTTTCTTTGGGGTTATAACTAATTCAACACCAAATTCTTCTTCCATCTTGTGCATGCATGCTCAGTCACTAATCTGTGTCCAATTCTTTGCGACCCCATGGACTATAGTCCGCCAGATTCCTCTGTCCATGGGATTCTCCAGGCAAGAGTACTGGAGTGGGTTGCCATTTCCTCCTCCAGGGAATCTTCTCAACCCAGGGATCAAATACACATCTCCTGTGGCTCCTGCATTGACTAATGCTTTACTACTGAGGCGCCTGGGAAGCCCCTTCCAACTTATAAATCTGCTCAAGCACATTTGATATTCTATCTAACAATTTCATCTTAGAAATCTCGCCTGGAGTCTTCTGACCTGTGCAATTGGACTGATGGGTTACTTTTCCAGCGGATGCACCACTGTTATCCTGGGATTCTTTTCATCATCTCAAGGATCTCCATCTCTTGTGGTAGCCTCTATTGCCAGATTTCCTTTTCTTTTCTGCCTTGGTTTATTTCCTGAGTTACAGGGGGAGTGTATCTTCAAGTAGTTTTCTGAGAAAGGATGCAAGGTATGTAAAATTTTCAACTCCTTGAACATCTGAAAATAATCATTCTGCTTTCACAATTCATTGATAGTTTGTATATTATACTAGATTGGACAATTTTACATTAGAATTGTCAAGTCATTGTCCCACTTCCATCTCCCTTCTAGGGCTGCTGCTGAAGTCTAAATGGTGAAGGTGGTGATGGCAGTTTAGTTGCTAAGTCATGTCCAACTCTTTGTGACCCCATAAACTATAGCCCTCCAGGCTCCTCTGTCCCTGGGATTTTCCAGGCAAGAATATTGGAGTGGGTTACCATTGCTTTCTCCAGGGGATCTTCTTGACCCAGGGATTGAACCTGAACTACTGCATTGCAGGTGGTTTTCTGCATTGCAAGTAGATTCTTCACCAACTGAGCCACCAGGAAAACCCCCCTAAATGGAGAAGACACCATTGTAATTGATTCTTAGCAGTAAATCTGTTTCCTTTTGGTAGGATCTGTCTTTGAAATCATGTTCAGAAATTCTGCAATAATAAATATCACTGTTCTTCTATTTTCATTAAATGTTCTGGGCATTTAAAAGATCTGTTTAATCTTGAAGTTCACATCCTTCACATCTAGAAGAAGCATATTTCAATGTTTATTATTTTAATAATGCCACCCTATTTTCTCCAATTATTCAGATGGCCCATCCCCTGGATTCTAAACTTTTTTAATACTTTTTGTATCATGTTTCAGATTTCTATTTTATGCTCTACTTTGTGCATAAGCATAAGTTGGTACAATTCTCCAACTTTTTCTTCCATCCATTTTTACAACTGTTGTTTTTTATTTTATTATATTAGTAATTGCTTCATTTTATTTTAGAAAGTACAAAGAAGAAAAGTGGAAGAAAGTAGACTTTGCTTAACTTAAATAGTGAAATTAGAAACCTGAAGGCGTATATAAAACACAAAAGCAAATTTCAAAGTTTACCTACAGCAATGATGTAAATTGCACCTTAAGTAATCCTATTTCCCATTTAAAAATCATTGTTGTTTTTAATTTCTGTCATCATATTTTTAATTTCCAAAGCTACCTCATGTTCACTGATTTATCCTTTTTAAAATAATGGGAGATAGTGAAGGACAGGGAGGCCTAGTGTGCTGCAATCCATGGGGTTGCAAAGAGTCAGACACGACTTAGTGACTGAACAACAACAGAAGTAATGTAGCATTGTGCTTTATAAGTGTACTATTCTCTTTTGCCTCCTAGATATTATTATTGATCATTTTTTTGATGCTTCTTTCTCTGTCTAATCAAAACAAATCAACTTTGCTTCCTCTGAGTTACTTATTTGTCAACTGGGGCCTTCACTGTAGAGTGACCTAGATCCTTTAGATCTATTCTCCTGGACTGACCAGATGCCCCACAAAAGATGCTTTCTGTCTTCAGGCCTGGGTCTGATGCCTGTTTTATGAAGCATCACAGTCTAGGCTCTGTCTCTCACGCTCTCACATATCCCCTCCTACCTGCCCAGCCCCTGCTGTTCTCTCGGACACCCCATCATGACCACCTGGCTGGCAGATTGACAGCTGTTGAGGCAGGCAGGCTGGCAGGCTGTGAGAGAGCACCGGACCCTCACCAACAGCAGCTCTCCAGGCTGGAGGCAAACGCATGCAGGGCCACAAGGAAAGCAGGGTGATGCTGGGGGTTGTGGGAGGCACCCAGGCCTCTCAGCCCTGGCCTGAGCAAAAGCCCACCATTTCCTACTTGAGAGAAAGTCATTCAGTCATGTCTGACTCTTTGCGACCCCATGGACGATATACAGTCCACTGAATTCTCCAGGCCAGAATACTGGAGTGGGGAGCCTTTCCCTTCTCCAGGGGATCTTCCCAACCCACAGGTCTCCTGCATTGCAGGCAGATTCTTTACCAGCTGAGCCACAAGGGGAGCCCATTTCCTACTTAAAGTGCTTTTAAAATTTTCATTCTGGGAAAAGAAAAGAGACTATATATGTATATACATGTGTGCACCTGTGTGTGCTCAGCTGCTTCAGTCCTGTCCAATTCTTTGTGACCCCATGGACTGTAGTCTGCCAGGTTTCTCTGTCCATGGGATTCTCCAGGCAAAAATACTAGAGTAGGTTGCCATTTCCTACACCAGGGAATTTTCCCAACTCAGGGACCGAATATGCATCTCCTGCATTGGCAGGCAGACTCTTTACCACTGAGCCACCAGGGAAGCCCATGTATACATATATATATATACACACATATACATATATGTATATTTTTTTAATTTCACAGATGACTATGCTATAGAGCCCACTTTGAAGATCTCTTCAATGCCAACCGAAATTTCTTGTACCCTTTAGTATTCCAAGAACTGGGATAATGAAGAACATTTTGGCAAATCCTCAAAGAAGCCAAGGCCTCAATAGCTATGGGGAAAGGGATACTTATATATCAATACCTATTGCTGCCTCTCATATTTGGAAAGACATACATACTAAATATTTGAATGATGTATGTATGTATGTGTGTGTGTGTATATATATATATATATATACACTAAGTATATGATGACTGATCATGGGGTGAAGCAAAAGCTTGCAACACGTGTAAGAGTTATTGAAACACAATTTCAAGGAGTGCAGCCTAGTAACTGAAAATCAGTAACCTAGAAGTTCAATCTCTCCATGACTATTAAGAAATTAAGGAAAAATAAAATGTAATGGAAAAAGCAGAACTTACTACAAAGGCTACAGAAATCACCAGTGATGCTGGCCTGAGGACACTGAAAACAGAAATGCTCTGTGGAAAGAGCTCTCTTTCTTTCACAAATAAAGTTTTTCACCAATACTTACCCATAACGAATGAGCCATGAAATTAAAAGACGTTTGCTCCTTGGAAAGAAAGCTATAACAAACCTAGACAGCATATTCAAAAGCAGAGATATCACTTTGCCAACAAAGGTCCATGTAGTCAAAGCTATAGTTTTTGCAGTAGTCTTGTACAGATGTGAGAGCTGGATCAGAAAGAAGGCTGAGCCAAAGAACTGATGCTTTCAAACTGTGGCGCTGGAGAAGACTCTTGAGAGTCCCTTGGACTGCAAGGAGATCAAGCCAGTCAATCCTAAAGGAAATCAATCCTGACTATTCATTGGAAAGACTGATGCTGAAGCAGAAGCTCCAGTACTTGGGCCACCTGATGCAAAGCGCTGACTACTGGAAAAGACCCTGATGCTGGGAAAGATTGAGGGCAAGAAAAGGGGGCAATAGAGGATGAGATGGTTGGATGGCATCATCGACTCAGTGGACATGAGTCTGAGCAAACTCCAGGAGATAGTGAAGGGCAGGAAAGCCTGGCATGCTGTGGTCCATGTGGTCACAAACAGTCAGACACGACTAAGTGACTAAATAACAACAAAGTGTTGGTGAGAAGACCAAACAAGGATAATGGACATCCAGTGATGCCTTTGTTCTTTGCAAAGGCTGAGTCAGCTCTTTAATCTTAATCCTGTCACTGAATTTAAAGTCGGGACGTCAAAGTTAGCTGAGAGTAGCCTCTGATTTCCACTGATTCTAGTAGGTCCTGAGCTTTCACTAGCTGGGCTCCCTGCAGATTACCTGGGCTGAAGTGGAAAATAGGAGTAAGGAGGTACCATACTGTTGATTTTGAACCCAATCAACCCTAAAAAGAGAATGTTACATGTAGTAATGAGACAACTTGAGATGTTTTGCTGTTAAAGAAATTGTGGTCATTAAATACTAGTATTGTAATTAATAATACTATTAATTAGTATTAAACAAGATTAATAAAAATAAATCTCTTAGCCTGTTAAAATTTCTTGCCATCCAGCCACTAAAAATCTGTCTATGTCAATAGATACAGATGTTTAAGAAAAGTGAATAGTCAAAAAACTTAATCTAAATAAAAATTTAATAAAACAAAACATCACAACAATGAAAAAGGACTATATGAAAAAAGTCAACAAATACTTCAAGTACCATACTGATTCTAGTATTTATTTAAAAAAGAATGTCTTGCCAGAGTTCCTACAGTTTCCTACATTTTAAAACTGTACAAGAGAAGTGATCACCTTAAAAAGCCCCAACATTAATGTTACAAATATTAAAAATCGCCTTCAATTTATTAAGAAAAGAGCAATGCAATAGAAAATTGAACAATATATAAGAACAGGCAAATTGTAACGGCAGAATTACAAACGGTCAAGAAACATGAAAAGATGCCCAATGTCACTAGCAGTCAAGAAAATGCCAATGTAAAAACATTTCATTTTTACTCATCAAAATGGCAAAAGTTTTAATGACTGGTTTAGTCAGTCCTAGGGAATGTAGAGAAAAAATCCTTTTGTCATTTACTACCATGTGGGCAAATGTTTCAATTAAAATCATTACAACTGATATCGCATCTCTAATTAATAAAGAAAACCCATTAACTAGATATCAAAAAATACAAGAAATTATATACAATAAAATATTATTTTTATAAAGCAAAAAGAAATGAACACATGTAACATTGTATGTGAAATCTACCTCTACTAGCAAAGGGAAAAGTACAAAAGAAAAACCATGCCACAGTGTAAGAAAGGTACAGATAATGAATGGGATGAAAAGGAGACAAATAATGATACTTCAAAAGTATTTACATCACGAAATGGGTTCTCAGGATCCTGAAATGTAGCCATTTCAAAACTAAAATGTAAGCACATCATTAAGCCTACTTTAGTATCTTCTAACTCCCTAACATACACCAAGAAACGAATGTCCTCTTTTAAGTTTGAAATATGGGGAAAATTTTCCAAAATGGTTGCTAGATCAAAACTTAGAAAAGCTTAATTCTTTTTACACATAGTAATCCAATTTCTGGTAAAAGAAATAAAAGAAAACTGAAGGAAAAATCATTTTTATCTGTTTCTACAAACAAATGAAAAAATATGCACCATGAACTCATCATAACACTGTTTTGGATCATAATAATACATTATCTTGAAACCAATTGGTATTTCAGTATGGAGCTCTAAGCTAGAGTGACTGGAGATTCCTCTCCTGAAAACACAGTTTTGGCAGGACTCCAGTAGATCCCTCTCATTACTGGCAAATGTTTCTCCATGAAGGAAAAATAGGATACAGTTTAAATAATAATACTCCAGTGAAAATATTTAATGCCAAAGCATGGCTTTCAATGTCAAAGCAATGACTATGGTTCACTTCAGAATCACTTCTCTTTACACAATTGAAAAAAATTATAGGAGCGGGATTAGATTTTGGTTCAAAAAATGCACACGAAGAATGCTAAGCCTTGACTTAAAAGATCTTTTCCTACCTTCACATTATCTGGATGCAGCCCCCCAGGGTGCTTGTCCATGTACTGACATAAATCAGTATGCTAGAAGAAAAAAAGGAAAATGTATTAACATCCCTCTGGCTATAAAACAATGAATCAATATTTTTCTATTTCAAAGTCATCACTACTTTCTGAACTAAGCAAATATAAAACAAGTGGTGGATTTTTTAGTATATGCAGTTGCACGCTCCTCCACCCTCCATTTTAACCACAGTTGAATAAACATATCTGTGCATTAGAAAGAATTTATGTCCACAATTTGTTAATTTGTTAAATGCCTAATTCTCACATTGAATATATATCTCTTAAGTGGAATAAGAAGAAACCTTACCTAAAATATATATATCTTAACTTCAACTAAAAGCGCATATACATACAATTAACCAATCCAAATACAATTTCAGTTACCTTGCATTTTTCAAGTGGAAATGAAGATGATGGTTATTTATTTTGTATGACATGTAAATATTACAAACAGATCATTCTAATAAAATTAATCATTGGATGTATTTACATTTTTCATAGCTATATTCATTAAAAGATAATTTTCAGATTCTCAGCACTCTTGAATATATTTGAAAAACTATTTATTTTATAAAACTTTATAATGATTTACGTTCTAAATCAATGCAAATACTTCCAAAGTTATAAATTAAGACAAATACATCCAGATTTATTTTAAAAAGAAATATCCCTAGATAGCAATTTATACTGTAATTTTTCCAAATATCCCAAGTTGAATTTGCACACAATTGTATATTTTCTTTTTAACGCTTTTTCTGTTTATATTATGAGCTACATAAAACTTCTAAAGAAATATGTAGAGTTGCTATACAAATTTTCCTAATCTTATTTATTGGTGGTAACAATTTTATGATTTAATCACTCTGTAAAAACCAGTGACCATGATTATTTATGCCTCATTATCAGGCTTCAATTGTTGAGGAATTATAAGCTTTTGACACATTCAAGAACCTGTACATGGTTGTAGCCATGATGATAACAGTTCAGATTCCTTTATTGAATTTTTATTGCATGCCAGCTGGTAACTGCTGAGAATACAGAGCAGAATTTAGCATTCATTCATTGTTCACCATGTATTTCTCAACTCATTATCTTCCAGGCACTACATTAGTCATTTTATCGCTGTTGTTCAGTCGTTAAATTGTATCCCACTCTTTACTACCCCATGGACTACAGCATGCCAGGCTTCCCTGTCCTTCACTATCTTCCAGAGTTTCCTCAAACTCATGTCCATTGAGTCAGTGATGCTATCTAACCATGTCATCCTCTGCTGCCCTCTTCTTTTGCCTTCAATCTTTCCCAGAATCAGGGTGTTTTCCAATGAGTCAGCTCTTTGCATCAGGCAGCCAATGAAAGCACTGGAGTTTAGTGACACTAGTCAGTAAGGACACAGAATTCAAGGAAATAGATGTAGGTGGAAAAAACACAGGATATGTGTAATTACAGTACAGCATGTTGTACATTAAGAATACTACTGGGTGGTGTTTGAGGACATAGAGGGGGGAACTTTATGTCTGCTAAAGATGGGCCACCGTAAGTGATACTTTCAAATAAGATCTGAATAGAGAATGAAAAAGGTTAGCCAGTGGAAGAACAAAGGGAAAAAACATGGGACAGAAGAAATGCTCTTGGATATATTCTAAGACCATATTGCCTTTCTCTTGTTCCACACACTCAGGACAGAAACTATATACTTTTTAAAACTTTTTATTTTGTACTGGGGCATAGCCAATTAACAATGCTGTAACAGAACATATAAAATGGTACATGAAAAAGTACTTTTGAATATATAACATGATATACAACTATAATGTGCTCATTGTCTCACACATAATAAAGTGGTAAATAGAAAGTACATTCAATCATAACAATAATTACATAAACATATGTTAAAACTTCTTTTAAAAAATATAAATTTTCAGTTTACAAAACAAAATCAAACTCACACTCTTTCCAAGATAAAGGGTAAACATAATAAACAACAAAAAATCACAGAAAACCTGAAAGTCAAGGAATAATACATCATATTATATATTATATATTGATGTTATTTATATTTCATGATATTTATACTGGCAAATACCAATAAAAATCAAAGAGCAACTTATCAACGTAAATGTTAAATATAATAGAATTCAAAGAAAATGGATTAAATATTTATTCACCTAGCAACATGGAATATCACTATAAAGCAAATACTGATCAAAATAAAAGAAGAATCTCAAAGTTTCACAAAATCTTGAAGGTTACTTCTTTAAAAAAAAAATCAACCAATGAAATTGACAAAAAAATTAAAAAATAAAAAGGAGGTTATATAAAGGATATGAGTAACACAGCTAAAAAGCATGTTTAATTTTATGCCCAATAAACTTATGCTACATATGCTTAAAGAAGTGAAATGATGTTAGGAACAAAGCTTCCATTGTACTTTCTACTTGACATATATGCATTAAATGCAAATTGTGCATAAATAAATGACAGAGTCTCTGCTTTCAGAGAACTCACGTTCTGTGGATTTTCATATACCTGTGAAATTATTGTAACTTTTTTCAAAGAATAAAGTATTCAAGCATTTTGTTTGAAACCAACCAAACAAAATCCCCACTTAACTATGAGGATGGAAATATATCAGGAATGGGGGAAAAAGTTCCTGATTCTCATGTATACCTTATATCCTCTGTTTATATATGCATGCCCAATGATACTGCAACATGAATAACAAGGAGGCTTCTCCAGAAATGAGATCTTTCCCAAACCTTTAAAAATTTTAAATTTGTACTCCCTCAGCTGTATGGCATGAACATGTATGTATGCACACACACATGCCTGTCACTAGCTATGTAGCCTTAGGTGGGTTATATATCCTCTGGGCATCAGTGTCTTAATCTGTGTTATGGGGATAATCCTAGCACACCTACCGCATATGGACATTGTGAAAATTATTATGTAAATATCCATTATGGTTTTACTACACTGCCCAGCACGTGGTAGATGCTACAGGTGATGATAAGGATAATGATGGTGATGAAGATTTTCTGTAGTGTGTTTAGAGTACGAAGGGATATTTTGGAGGATTGCAATTCAAAATGAAATGCTAAATACCGTTTGAGAACTGGAACTCTTAGGCGAAACATTTCATTCTTATTATATGTGCTCTTCCGGTCTGTATGTCCAGACATTCTCATTCATACTCCACAGCTCTCCGTACACAACCTCTGAGACTACTTCTAGCAAATATATCACTAATCTCAGATTGCTCTGAATGATTAGGGGCAAGAATCTGGAGAACCTCAAATGGAGGAAAAGACAAAAGGTGGTATAAGGTCTTATTTTGTATCCTGGCAAACTTCCATTTTACCTTAATTAAAAACTTTCTTTTCCCCCCTCTCTTTTTCTAATATACAATACTATGCCTGAAACTACATTAGATGTGCCTAAATTACAAATTTCATTATATCTCTTCATTTTAACTTCTCTCCTTAGTTCAACTCACTGGATTATGTGACCCTTGTAACTTTTCCTGGTCCAGAAATAACAGAAGTAACCTTAACAATCACACTGGGAGGTAATTCTCTGTTATTACACTTTTTAAAGCCATCCTACATATACAAGTTCTGAACAGAAGGCCCCTATGGCACATGACCAACAGATCACTATCCACTGATGAGACACACATAATCTCAGATCCATCTGGCTTGATCTCTGGCCATTTCTTGTTCTAAAAATGAAAGGAGTCTCTTTAGACTAGGTGCCCGGTAACTATAGATCAAACCCAGTCTCTCTTCCCCCTCCAATCTCTATCTTGGCTCGTGGCTCGCATCTCTTCTGGCCTGCACTACATTATGCTTCACTTCACCTTCCTACATATCCCTCTTATTCACTCTACAACTGCTGCTGTTCTTCTGGGCAATGCTTTTAGAAGTACTTGTGTCTGACAGGTTTATACCTGAATGCCTAAGAATACCCCATCAGTCTTCCCTCTAGAGTGTGTGGTTTTAAACGAAGCTATCAAGTGTGGCTAGATTTGTAGACCAAGCAGAAGAGTGAGAGCAGAGAGAAGCTGGAAGGTTCAATCCCCACACTTGCATACATTTCTTTCAAAATCAGGTTCCTCTTTCCTCATTGTTGATTACCCATCAAGTAGCATTTATTTAAGGTTCCCATGTGGTGCTAGTGGTAAATGCAGGAGACATAAATGCCAATGCAGGAGATATAAGACATGCGGGTTTGATCCCTGGGTTGGGAAGATCCCCTGGAAGAGGAAATGGCAACACACTCCAGTATTCCTGCCTGGAGAACCCCATGGACAGAAGAGTGTGGTGGGCTGCAGTCCATGGGGGTCACAGAAGAATCGGACATGATGGAAGCGACTTGGCACACATGCATGCAGCATTCATTATAGGATTTAAAAAGGTGCAGGAGTATTTCAAGGGGAAGGAATTTGAAGAACATATCTGAAGCCATAATCCCCTGAACATAAATGTTTTTTGTAAAAGAACCACATTTACAGATTGGGTTTCTCCATGTTAACTTCATTACACTGTGGCATGATCAATTTAGAAGGCAGAAGACATATTTCTTTGTAAAAAAAAGCACCATAGAGAAAGACCATAAAATATTGAAGAAAAGATTTTTTCCTCATAAGCACTTTCACACAGCAGAATCTCAGTTAATTTCAATCATATGTAGACCTGAGAACTACATGACCAACAGAACACATCCATGAAACTTAAAGAGAAAGACATGAAAGGAGGCTACAAAGATAAATTATGAATATGATGACAATTTTAAACAGGCCTGAGTGGAGAACATCCCTTCAAAAGATTATCAGGAAAAAAAAATCCAGCCAAAGAAAAAGTTGGGAAACAAGCTGGACTATGACCTTCACCTTTTCATGTTTTCCACGCTCCATTCCTTGTTGTTGCTGTTCAGTTGCTCAGTCGTGCCCAACTCTGCGTTCCCATGGACTGCAGCATGTCAGGCCTCCCTGTCTGTCATCAACTCCTGGAGCTTGCTCAAACTCATGTCCATCGAATGGGTGATGCCATCCAACCATCTCATCCTCTGTTGTCCCCTTCTCCTCCTGTCTTCAATCTTTCCCAGCATCAGGATCTTCTCTAGTGAGTCAGCTCTTTGCATCATGTGGCCAGAGTACTGGAGTTTCAGCTTCAGCATCAGTCCTTCCAATGAACATTCAGGATTGATTTCCTTTAGGATGGACTGGTTGGATCTCCTCGCAGTCCAAGGGACTCTCAAGAGTCTTCTCCAACACCACAGTTCAAAAGCATCAATTCTTCAGTATTCAGCCTCTTTCATGGTCCAACTCTCACATCCATACATGACTACTGGAAAAACCGTAGCTTTGACTAGACGGACCCTTGTTGGCAAAGCAATGTCTCTGCTTTTTAATATGCTATCTAGGTTGGTCATAGCTTTTCTTCCAAGGAGCAAACGCCTTTTAATTTCATGGCTGTAGTCACTATCTGCAGTGATTTTGCAGTCCAAGAAAATAAAATCAGTCACTGTTTCCATTGTTTCCCCATCTATTTGCCATGAAGTGATGGGACCAGATGCCATGATCTTCTTTTTTTTAATGTTAAGTTTTAAGCCAGCTTTTTCACTCTCCTCTTTCACTCTCATCTAGAGGCTCTTTAGTTTCTCTTTGCTTTCTGCCATAAGGGTGGTGTCATCTGCATATCTGAAGTTATTGATATTTCTCCTGGCAATCTTGATTCCAGCTTGGGCTTCATTCAGCCCGGCATCTTACATGATGGACTCTGCATGTAAGTTAAATAAGCAGGGTGACAATATACAGCTTTGATGTACCATTTTCCCAATTTTGAACCAGTCTGTTGTTCCATGTCTGGCTCTGTTGCTTCTTGACCTGCATACAGGTTTCTCAGGAGGCAGGTGGTATGGTATTCCCACCTATTTAATAATTTTCTACAGTCTATTGTGATCCACACAGTCAAAGACTTTAGCGTAGTCAATGAAGCAGAAGTAGATGTTTTTCTAGAATTCTCCATTCCTTATTCTTTTTAAAACTGACTTTGGGTGAGGGAAAAGAAGTAATATGCTTTCACTGAAAACCACTGGTAAAAAGGCTCTCAGAAGACCCCAGAGTCAGACAAACTTTTGGACATGAAAGCTGACCAGGGCAGAAACAAGTATAAGTCAATTATTAAGTAGGCTTCATGATTTAGTATGTGTTTGAAAGTGAAAATGTTAGTTCACTCAGTCGTGTCCGATTCTGTGATCCCAGGGACAGTAGTCCACCAGGCTCCTCTGTCCATGGGATTTCCCATGCAAGAATACTGGGGTGGGTTGCCATTTCCTTCTCCAGGGGATCTTCTCAACCCAGGGGACAAACCCACGTCTCCTGCATTGGAGGCAGATTCTTTACCATCTGAGCCACCAGGGAAGCTGTTAGTATGAGTTTATGTTTCTTTGTAATCAATATATTGTCAATGAAATGAGGTTTTCCAATTATTGTTCCTTGAAAAGATCAAACTTCTTACTCAAGAGATACCAAGTTCCTCAGAGAAATTATGCTTTTATATCAGCAATGAATTTCAGACTGACATTTTCTCATTAAGCAGGAATCTAAACAGAGCACCTTCCCTAACACATACATTTTCCCCCCACTCTCTTATGTTAAGCATGGTGTCTACAATATTTGTCAGCTAATTTTTGATGTTTTTCAGAAGCACTGCCAAAATGTGATATTGAAAGTAGCACAGCCCTATTTTTAGCTTCTAGGCTAAAAATAAGGAAGTCTTTCCATGGGGATAACCAACAGAAATCCTCATTTTGAAGTTCTGTTACACACACCCTCCATATTTTTGACTTGTTTTCATGTTAGTTTTCCATCTTGACAGCAAGACAGAAGTCAGTATATTCAAGATTCGTGTAATTTTTATAGCATTAAAAAAAAAAAAGCTGTTTCACAATAGTAGGAATACTGGAAAGATTCCAGAGATAACAAAACTAATTCTGAATTTCTTTCTTCTTGAGGAATAGGCTTATTTTACATCTAAATACCATAGTTCATTCATGTTAATGTATGGCAGATTCATACTGATGTATGGCAGAAACCAACACAATATTGTAAAGTAATTATCCTTCAATTAAAAATAAATTAATTTAAAAAATAAACATTACACCTCAGCTATACTTTTATTTGGAAATCAATGAATACTCGTTTAAAAAAAAAACATTAAGTGAAAACCTGAATTAAAAAAAAAAGAGAAAGATGGGGGGCAACTCCCCTTGCGGTCCCGTGTCTAAGACTCTGTGCCTCCAACGCAGGGGACCTGGGTTTGATCCTTGGTCAGGGAACTAGATCCCACATGCCACAGGTAAGATCCTGCATGCCAAAACTAAGACTTGGCACAACCAAAAAAACCAAAAAACCACACATGAGATATGTTAAGAACTAGTTGATAACACGTACCACTTGGAAACATAGAGCCAAGGCACAGTAACACAGAGCCCACAAAAATATCGAGCCCTCCTTTTCCAGACTGATTCTTATTGTTTAAGGAGCTCCTTGCTCCTCATCCCAGTTTGATTACACCCTAATCTCTTCCTTATAATGGGTAAATGATACACTATAAAAACAAAAAAAACCTTTGAATATTACTCTGATTGGTGAGAGAGCATATTAAGAAATTTGCAAATATCTAAAGCACAAGTGCATTCAAGAGCAATTCTTTCCACTCTTCAGTGGTATCACATAGGGTCCCAAATGAATGGCAACAATGGTAACTGTTCATGTACCCAAGGCAGCAGTTGCGCAGGGGCTTACTTGTGATACTTACTCTTCTCTTGGCCAGTGTCACCTTTATTACAGTCTGGGATACACCACATACATTTTAACTAAAACCACACCTCTCAGAAAGTAACACATTTGGGAGATCTCACTATCGTTTTAGTTTTTAATTTATCAATATTTCACCTGTAGCTCATTGAAGTCAAGTGATTCTCTGGGGAATGGCTGCTGCTAGAGGCAATTGAAGAAAACTTCTACAAGTTGAGCCCTCCTTTCTTCTACAGCAATCAATGCCATTTTCCTCTGGCTATAATCTCTGTTTTAATCAGCCTACATTGCTGTGAGAATTAATACATCAAATTACTGAGCAGTTAGTTTCTAACTGCTCTTATATGAAGTCCACAGGTTTAAATTGACTTTGAAATTGCATTCTCCCCCATTCAGCTTTGTAGTATTAATCTATTTATTCCCAAATTATAATAAACAAAATTTTAATGTGAGTTCAAACATGTGAGCACTATTCATTAGTGAGAAAAAATGAAAAGAAATATTAATCAACTTTCCCTTTAAACAAAATCATAGCCATTCAAGGTGCCTTATAGAGAAGGTCTGTATCCACTATATACCAAAGGGTCCCATTTTTAAAACAGTGGTTAAAAAATAAAAGTTTGTAAGTATTCCATTATGTGTTATTTAGGTATTCTGCAAATGAACTGAAATCCCTTATCTTTAATGACAAAAACAAGACATTCATGAACAACTACAAAAGTACTATCTCTTCCCTCTGAAGCACTAATAGAAATTCTAATTACTGTGTCTCAAGTTGCATCACAGGACATGATATGACAATAAGAGAAAAGTACGGTCTTCTGATCTATCCCATCATACTTAAAAATATGTTCTTAAACAGAATACTCTCAAATATTCCACTGTTACTGCAAAGACTTACTTTACATATTCCAAAGCCTGTTTCTGGGTTTTTTCATTTTCAGCTGTTTTTATGCCACTTAGAAAATGTTTGAATTCTACCAGTAAACCCCATACCTATTTCCTAAAGAGCGCAAGGGTAGCTAACACACACAGTAGTTAATACTATATAAAAATCCTCCACAGTCATTACATTGTGACAACCTAAATGGGTGGGATGGGGAGGGAGGTGGGAGGGAGGTTCAGGATGGGGGGACACATGTATGCCTATGGCCAATTCATGCTGATGTATGGCAAAAACCATCACAGTATTCAAAGTAATGATCTTCCAATCAAATAAAGAAATTTTTAAAAATACAAAAAAATACTATATAAAAATCCCCCATAGTAATCACACTGCCTCAGCTTAGCCCTAATTAAATTAGTTGCTTCTTTTTTTAATCATATAATGTATGTTCTCCTTTTTGGACATAACCTATATGTGACTTAGAGATCCTCTAATTCCGCCTAATTGGTTTCAGCTGTCATTTCTGAATTCAAAATACATGGGCAGCCTGGGGCTGGTGACTGGAGCAGGAAGCATTTCTAACCATGTAAAACCAGCAACCTGAAAGATCTTTTCCATTAAAACAAAAAACGTACTATTTGGCTTCTGGCAATGACATTATGGGTAGAAAGGCTGTATATCTTTACCCAGGCAGTATGACTGCTGGGAGTCATTTTTCTCCGATAAAAAGCATGCAGCCATTTATTTTTCAATAGTTCAAATGTCTGAAGTAGTTTCAATATTATAGGGGCTAATTCATAAAACAGACATATATCTATGTCCATATCACTGCATAACACCTCTAGGAGGTATAAATGATAATCCTTTCTTAAATAAATTCAAAGTATAGATTTGGGACATTTCAAAAAATTGGAGGAAGTCTAGAAGAAGAACATTGGGATTCTACAGAACTAAATGCTATTGCTGCATTACAAGACTGTATAAAATCTGCTCTCTTCAAAGAGTGAAGGAAAGGACTACTCTGTTTGGTTATATGCCCCCTGGCACACCATTCACGAGCCTAAACCATTTAATAAACTTTAACAGACTCAAACAGCCACTTTAAAAAGATTTTCATGCTATTTTGAAGCCAAGTTTAAATGGGGAAAAAGCCAATGGGTATGAAGAATGGAACCCTCTGATCATCCAAAACCCTCAAATATTTGAAGAAAAAAAAAGGTTAACAAAGTGGGCCATGAAAACTTTTCTGGAGTCAAACTGTGAGACAGAAAAAAAGAAAAAGGACCTGGAACAGTTCTCAGGAATAATATTAACTCTGAAAACACCCTCTGGAGCTGCCCTGCTGGAAATAAGAGAGATTCCGAAATTATAGGGTAAAACAACATGAGAGAAAAGATTAGAAACAGAGAGCTAGAATGGGGGAGAAGAGAGAGAAAGAGAGGGAGAGGAGACAGAGGGATCAATGGTGGCTGTCTTGGAATAACGTTTTCTGGCTACAAAATACAAAGTTGTTGTTCAGTAGCTCATGTCCTACTCTTTTGCGACATCATGGTCTGCAGCCCACCAGGCTCCTCTGTCCATGGGATTTCCCAGGCAAAAATATTGGATTGGGTTGCCATTTCCTCCTCCAGGGGATCTTCCCGACTCAGGGATCAAACTCGTGGGTAAGAGTAACACCCACATAAGGACGGATCATATCAGATGTGTGTTTCAGACAATTCTATGAATTATACTGCAATGAACTTTCAGTACATATTACTTTTAAAATTTTTATTGGATATAGTTGATTTACAACAGTGTATATTATTTTTAAAATTAAAAATAGTTCTGGCCCATGGCTGATTCATGTCAATGTATGGCAAAAACTACTACAATATTGTAAAGTAATTAGCCCCCAACTAAAATTTAAAAAAAAAAAAAAAAATAGTTCTGGAACACATTAGGAAAATATTAAACAATTACAACTGTTTAACTCTGTCATACTGTCTTTTGTTTTTGGCATACCAACTGATATTCAAAATATACTTTTAAACTCAAAATGGGTAAAATATTGTAAAATGTATAAAAATGGATAAACAGTATTCACTCTTTAAGAGTTTACCAATGACTACAAGGGAAACAAGAATGATAAATCAATAATACTCTCTCCCTTATCTTAAATGAAACATTTATAGCAGTGTTCATATCATTTGAACAACTAGTGGCAATGTTAGGCATTTTTCCTCCCAAGGAAATACAGAGGGATGTAATAGAAGCAACATTATTAAGATTTTACACGCAAAATACCTAAAAGTTCCTAAAGATGGTTATGGATATCTGATTACTTATGGAGCAAGAGTTGTGTGCTACAGACTCCAAAATGGGACAAATGAAAATCTCTTGAATTGACAAAATAGTTTGAAAAATAAATTTGTACTACAAATGTAAAACTCATTTATAGTTTCACTTAAATCTGTGGCTGGTGGCAATACAAAGAATATAGAATGATAAAGCTTTCAGGCAAAGCACAGACAAAGTGACATATATGAAACATATGTTTGTCATATATGATGACAGAGATGTCATACTGCTATTCCTGTAGGACACCTGAAGCATAAGTATATTATACATACACTCAGGTAAGATCTATTGTTTTCCATTAATTTAAATTATTATAATATAGTACATAAAGTGGCAAAAGTAATTTAGGTTTCCTCAAACTCTATGAGTAAAAGAATCACAACATTACTTTTTTTTAATGCAAGCTTTTACTTACAGGTTTTGACGCTCTGAAGCATGAAAAATTGAAGAGTAGTGAAGTAGACTACTTAAGGGCCCACAAAAAATTGTAAAAGTTTTGTTTGAAGTAGCTCTTTTAATACCAAAGAATAAAAAGATCTCAGATCACAGAGGGGGTAAAAAAAAAAAAAAAAAAAAAAAGAATTCTTGTATTCTGCCTTTTACCAAAAGTTAAAATGAAGCAGAAATTCCCAAGTATCTATTTTTTTAGGTTCCACCACCAAAATCAAGTTGCTGACTTACCTGATATTTAAAAAAAAATTACCAAAGATCAAATCATCACTGTTTTTCTTTTCTTTCTCTACTTGCTTTTTGCTCAATCCATGTACAAAGGAAATATACTTAGTTCCTTGCCATGCATGAGTATGAACTTAAAGATACCCTGGAAAAAGAACTGCTTTTTTTACCTCCATCATTAGACACTTGCAAACTTGCCAAGATAATAACTTTCCCAAGAGCTTGACATATTTGGCAGATATAGTTGATATTTTGAATATGAATTCTGAAACTTCAAGAAGCAAAGGCCAACATTATTGCTCCTCATGATATGTTTTAAACTTTAATGCCAAAATCTAGTTACATATTCAGTGCATCAGAGCTAAAAATATCTTTCCTTGACTTAGTGCAATTTGCCATAAAAAGATTACTGAAAAAAAATTTCAAGAGAAAGAATAAAATCTCACCAAGTCTGTCTGAGATGAATTCAGGTAGTGCCTTCCTGATGCTGTGGTTGAAAACACTGCTTGAAAGTCAGTCTTTCTAACATTAGGATATGTAAAATAGATAGCCAGTGAGAATTTGCTGTATGATGTAGGGAGCTCAAACCTGTGCTCTGTGACAACCTACAGGGGTGGGATGGGGTGGGAGGTGGGAGTGAGGTTCAAGATGGAGGGGACATATGTATACCTATGGCTGATTCATGTTGATATATGGCCGAAACCAACACAATATTGTAAAGCAATTATCCTCCAATTAAAAATAAATATTATTTTTTTTGAAAAAGTCAATCTTAGCAAAATTTAATAGAAGCTATTAGGGCTTAAATTTTAAATCAATTAGAAAAAAATTTTAGAAAATCATAGTGGAGAATCTGAGGCAAAAATTCCCACATTTACCTCAAAATAAATTAGTAGGCCTAGCATGTAATTACTACAATCAATATATAAACATGGTTGTAATCATTTCTATCAAGAAAAACAGCAGAAACCATTCTTGACATAGAAGGTGACCACATCTGTACTCGACCATTGACTCTGTGACACAAAAACTTGTGGTAAGTATGCTGATTTAGGGCCCTCACTGATAAAACACTTAGTTTTGTCAAAAACCAGAATCAAGTGCTTAATAAAATATTTTTAAAAATCACTATTTAAATTTGTTTTATTAAGAATTTCAAATTTATCCAAAATTTAAAATGGTATCAAAGAAAAGCATGGGAATTTTATATTAACAAAGGGTGCATGAATTTTAAAATGTGGGCAAACTTTGGTACATAACCACAGTTAGTAATTTGGAACAACAGTAGCATTAACTTCTGTAAGCTTTTTAAAAGATTAAAAAATAGTATATGTACTATAAATTATAGTGTACACATACATATATATATTATATATACATATACACATGCAACATGCATGTCAGTATGAATCATAAAAGAAGTCTTAAAAAAAACACATTAGCATTAGCTTTCTCTTGGGTGGCTGGATACTAAGCAATCTGGAATATGTCAGTCAGGATAGGCTAAGTTATGCTGTGATAATAAATAACTCTTGCTCACAATTTATTGGTCAAAGCAAGTCACAAGGTCACAGCCTGGTTTAATGGAGAAAACAGGTATAATCTTCCTGCAGGAGTTGGAATCCAAATACTAGAAAATAATACAATTATCTACATTAAGCAAATTATATTCATTTTTAACTGCTACTATAGTAAGAATATAGTAAGAATAGGGCTTCCTTCATAGCTCAGTCGGTAAAGAATCTGCCTGCAATACAGGAGACTTGGGTTTGATCCCTGGGTTGGGAAGATCCCCTGGAGAAGGAAATGGTAACCCACTACAGTATTCTTGCCTGGGGAATCCCATGGACAGAGGAGCCTGGCAGGCTACAGTCCATGGGGTCACAAGAGTCAGACACGACTTAGTGACTAAACCACCACCATAGTAAGAATAATAAATATATATACACATATATTTGCATGTTTATGTGTTTATTTGCAAGTTTGGGTAGACTCCGGGAGTTGGTGATGGACAGAGAGGCCTGGCGTGCTGCAATTCATGGGGTCACAAAGAGTCGGACATGACTGAGCGACTGAACTGAACTGATATTTGCATTGAATTTTAAAAGAAACTTTTGTCAAGGATTTAATAATTTCAAAAGGATTGTACAATTTTATGAACTCAATTATTTCTCATCCAAAGTCAACTTTTCCAGAAATTCCTGCTATCCCAGGTTATTTATTTCCCCTCTAAACTTTGAAAAATCTTTAGATTTTTCTCATAGATATCCTGATATTCTTGGATATGTAAATCCGAACCCCACCTTTTAACAGGAATTCCCCTAAAAGATAAAAAATCCTTATTAAATTTTAAAATTAATCTTTATCCACTCTACAGGACAGGGAATCCTGTTCAGTGTTATGTGTCAGGCTGGATGGGAGGGGAGTTTGGGGCAGAATGGACACATGTGTATGTATGGCTGAGTCCCTTCACTGCTAACCTGAAACTATCACAGCATTGTTAATTTGATATACTCCAATATAAAATAAAAAGTTAAAAATATAAAATAAAATTCATCTTTATGACATTAGGTCATAGGTTTGGTTCTCCAGGTGGACTTTGGGCTATAGTGCACTTGTTAGGTAAAAAAAAATAAAATATGTTCATTAGGTGAAAGAAATGTAAAGGAAGCAGGATTGGACAAAAGATGTGAAAGTGTGATGCAAGCCAATAAAGCCTTGGCCAACCTAGTACCAGAATCTGCCCTGTGTCAGGCAGAAAAGGCCAGGCCTTTCCACCTCCACAGTCACCAGATAGAGGATGCCTGGGGAAAGGCACGACCTCATTCAAGACATGCGCCTCCTCCCTAGTCAGATCCTGAGTTGCTGATGAGGGATGCATTCTGGTGACCATATAGCTATGCTTGCTATAGCTAGTCAGTATGTTCCCCTTTAAAGAAGATACAGAACGCATATTTCTGTGTCTGTCACACTCTATAAGGGTGTTTTAATGAAATCCTTGAAAAATGACTACATTTATGTTACACACACACACACAATCACATCTGATGCACCTATTTTATGGGAAAAAAGAATATAACAATTTGGCAAAGATTGCAACCCCATGGACTACACAGTCCATGGAATTTTCCAGGTCAGAATACTGGAGTGGGTAGCCTTTCCCTTCTCCAGGGGATCTTCCCAACCCAAGAATCGAACCAGGGTCTCCTGCATTGCAGGCAGATTCTTTACCAACCGAGCTATCAGGGAAGCCCAGTTGTACTATGAGACATACTAAATGAGAAGCAAGTCCTGCCCTCAGGAAGAGGAGCTGCTCATGCATCTCACACAGATGTCAGAATGACAAACAAGAACAATCATGTTGCCCTGTTCATCCTTTACAAGATACCACTCAGTTCACTGTATTTTTATGCTGGTGAAATCTGATTTAAAAAAATCAAGCCCTCCTGCATTGCAGGAGGATTCTTTACCATCTGAGCCACGAGGGAAGCCCTTAAAATATACACTACTGTATATAAACTAGATTACCAAAAAGAACCTACTGTATAGCACAGGAAACTATGCTCAATATCTCATAATAACCTACAATGGAAGAAAATGCAAAAAAGAACATATATATATATTTATATATGTATGTATAACTGAATCACTTTACTGTATAACTGAAACTAATAGAACATTGTAAATCAATTATATTTCAATAAAAAATTTAAAAATGATATACTGTACAACATAAAAAAAAATCAAGCAAAAAAACTAATCTTTTCTTGTCTTCTTGATTTCTAATGAATATTCTGCTATTGATCACCCCTCCCCACAACCTTTCACCTCAGCATTGCTAATTTTCTATCTTGTTGCTAGAATAAGACACTGTTCCTCAACACATTTCCTAAAATCCTGGCTAAAATACTGAACATATCATCTTTCCCTGTTGCTTCTAATCCAAGTACAAAGGGAAGAGAAAGAGAAAGAGGAGAAAAGAGACCAGCTCAGTCTTCCAAATGTCTCTGAGGATGGCCAAAATGAAAACTAATAACTGAGATCCAAAGCTTTAAAACAAAGAGCACATACTTAAGAAAAAAGGAAAGACCCAGAAGATGGAAAATTCTTTACTTAGCAAATAGCTGCCATGACAAATTAGTTTTTCAGCTTCTGAATTATGAAATCAAAATGAACCATGAGCATCTGTCAGGGATTTTATAGCTGAACTGGTATCTGCCAGGGAAAAAGGAGTAAATGACTCACTTGAAGTTGGAAGTTAACTTAGAGCACTAGAATTCATATTCTCAAAAGGAAGGTTCTCATAATATGCACTTATCAAAAGCATAATGAATCTTCAAAATAAGCAACCTATACATTCTTAATTATGCTTTAAAATCAGAAGCCTTCACCATTGTTCATTCCTTATACATACCACCTGCATTGTAAAAGGGTTCTTACTGACTTTTAAAATGCTCTCTAATGTATGAGTGTGTGTTCACACAGGCTATCAACATCCTACAATCATCAGAACAAACTATAATAAAAAAACAAACAAGCAAAATGACTAACGGACCAAGTAATAATAATAAATATTTTTCATCAAGACAGGATATCCTAATAAAGGCATATTTGTGCTCTAGACACTGATTGTGTGCCTAAAATTTTACTGATGGGATAATAATCTGGAAGTGAAAGTGTTAGTTACTCAGCCATGTCCAACTCTTTGCGACCCCATGGACTGTAGCCCATTAGGCTCCTCTGTCCATGGAATTCTCCAGGCAAGAATACTGGAGTGGATTGCCATTTCCTACTCCAGTGGATCTTCCCAACCCAGGGATCAAACCCAGGTCTCCTGCACTGAGGGCAGATTCTTTACTGTCTGAGCCACCTGGGAATCTAGTAACAGTTAATTCAAATGTCTTCACTCCCACTAGCCACGTCACATGTGATAAACTCTGACAATTGATAAGTAGCAGAGATTTATATGCTTCACAACCAGCAATGTGAAAAAATTCCTAATTACACAGTGGTTTACACAGTGACAAGCGTAAACATTTGTTCATATTTAAACCAAAGAAGGATGTAATTTGAAGGTAAAGATGGCAAGCTGGACATGCATACCCATTCTGTACTCTTGAATAGGTACTCACCAAAATTTTAGGAGCTCTGAAACAGATGGTAGCAAGTTCAGCATAGCAAAATGCAAACAAACAACAAATGGATTATTACAATGGCAGCAGGGAAAGCCTAGAAGCGACCTTATTTGTATGACAGAACAATCAAATGGCTCAGAGCTGGCACCAGGAAGTGAAAATGAACAGGAGACCTACATATAGAGGTTGGAAATATGCGAGAGTAGTCGGAAATCTTTTCAGTAGATTTTAATCGTTATACCTTTATTCCACTCTGCTTACATAGGTAGCTGCCTCTCGGAAACCCAGAGATGGTAAAACAGTGAACTGGGAAACCCAGCCAGTTAAGGACAGGGATACCATCTTGAAACAGGAGGATTAAGTGGATTTCTGTCCTCTGTTTTGCTTTCAGAAGATTGTCAGCTAGGACTTTATCTTCTAGGCAGGGGTTTAGGAGACTCTCCACCAGAACTCTTATAGCACTGCAGGGAAGATAGTGATATCAAAGGTTTCTCAACAAAATGGCTTAGACAATTCCTACAGTGAAATTCATGGTGAACCAGCTATCCAACGCACTTGGAGCTCCCAATCAAGTTGTTACTGCATCATTTGAAAAGGTATTGCAACCCTGAAACAAGAAAAGGATATTATAAAATGGAATATTCTGAGAACAAAAAGGTCTCTAAGAAACTAATATTGAAATTTTATTTCAATAAAATAGATGAAACACAAAGTTGAGAAAATGTCCCTTACTGCTGAGCTAAAGGAAAAAAATAATTAGAAAATAGGAGAGAAAAGGCAAGAAAATTGGAAGAGCAATACAGGAGGTCTGACATTTACATAATAAAAGAGCTAAGAAAAAAGAAAAACTAAAGTGAGGAACTCAATTTAAAATACTTTCTTGGAACAGAAGGACTTTAAAAGAGCTCAACCTCAGTCACTAGTCATGAGGCAAATGCAAAACAAAATGACAATGAGAAACTAGTACAGATCTCCTGCAACGGAAAGGACAGACAAGAACAAGCACTGGACAGAGTGTGGATAAATGGGAAACCCCACACACTGCTGGTTACATTGTAAAATGGTGCATCCAATTTGGAACACAAACTTAAGACCGTCTTAAGACGGTCCCTCAAAAATTTAAAGACAGTTATCAGATGACTCAGCACTCATACATACATACTGCTATGTATGTACTCAAACGAATTGAAAACAGGTACTCAAACAAATGCTTATACACAAATGCTCACAGCACTACTATTCACAGGAGCCAAAAGGTTAAAAGCAACCCAAATGTACATCAACCAATGAATGGATAAACAAATTTGATATTAACCTGTTAATCAAGATTTCAGAAATGAAAACCTGATTGAAATAAAGGGGCATTCATTTGGAGTTTGTTAGGACTACATGTGAGAAACACAAACTCCAGAAGTCCTTGAATTGTGTTCTGTCAAAATCACTGCAGATGGTGATTGCAGCCATGAAATTAAAAGATGCTTACTCCTTGGAAGGAAAGTTATGACCAACCTAGACAGCATATTAAAAATCAGAGTACATTACTTTGCCAACAAAGGTCTGTCTAGTCAAGGCTATGGTTTTTCCAGTGGTCATGTGTGGATGTGAGAGTAGGACTCTGAAGAAAGCTGAGTGCCGAAGAATTGATGCTTTTGAACTGTGGTGTTGAAGAAGACTCTGAGTCCCTTGGACTGCAAGGAGATCCAACCAGTCCATCCTAAAGGAGATCAGTCCTGAGTGTTCATTGGAAGGACTGATGCTGAAGCTGAAACTCCAATACTTTGGCCACCTGGTGCGAAGAGCTGACTCATTTGAAAAGACCCTGATGCTGGGAAGGATTGGGGGCAGGAGGAGAAGGGGACGACAGAGGATGAGATGGCTGGATGGCATCACTGACTCGATGGACATGAGTTTGGGTAAACTCCGGGAGTTGGTGATGGACAAGGAGGCCTGGCGTGCTGCGATTCATGGGGTTGCAAAGAGTCGGACACGACTGAGCGACTGAACTGAACTGAACTGAGAGCACAAAATGGAGGAAACTTATAAAGGCCACAGTTAATTACATAAATTGTCAAGAATTATAATTTGAACTGGCAAGAAGTAATGGTGCTTGTTAAGCAAGGAAGGATTGGGGTCTGAAATGGCTGTGTAGTTACAAGGGGGGACTTTGAACCTACAAAGTTGCAGCTAAAGGATGATGTTCTAAACACAGGTGGTAGAGTCACAGAGTTTGACTTGACTTCAGAGACAATTCAAAGCCTCAGATCCTCAGTGACTGCCTGACACCATTTTTGTATGCCTGACCTATGATTATATCATTATCATTTCAATTTGTCATCAAGCCATACTATGGACTATTATTTACACCATGAATGACCTTCAGGAACATTATATTAAGTGAAAGAAGCCTGCACAAAAAGTCACATATTAATTATTCCATTTATACATAATGTCCAGACAAATTCTTATAGGGATATAAAATAGATTAGTGGTTGCTAGCAGTTAGCAGGGTGGAGATTTCAGAGTGACTGCTAATGGGTATGGGACTTCTGTTCAGGGTGGTAAATTTTTTAAAATTTAGCAGTGATGGTTCCCAAACTCTGAGAATATACTAAAACACACTGAATTTTAAACTTATTTAAAAGAGTCAATTTTGTTATGTGAATTGTATCTCGATAAAGTTGTATTTTTTTAAAAAAAAGGAAAGACATATACGAGTTTCCAGAATGAAAAGGTGCACCCAAAGAAAATAAAGCTAAATCTTGATCAACTTTTTGATTCAGCATGAAATTTCAGAACATTGGAAATAAAGAGAAGTGTTTTAACAGAAACAATGGAAACTACACAATAATGGAGCAATTTCATTGAAATTCTACTGAAATTATTTCTAACCAAGAAACCTATATCTAGCCAAAATGCTAATCAAATGTAAATGCAGAATAAAGATATTTTCGGAAATGCAATGTCTCAAAAAAAAAAAAATCTCCCCCACACTCTTTCCCAGAAAGCTATCAGAAATTGTGTCCACTCCTAAACAAAACATGAGATGGATGAAAAAGAGCTCCAACCTAGTAGTGACAGGAAGGGCACCGCAGGAAACTAGCAACAAGAAAGAGATACAGCAGGCAGAGACTTGAGAAGGTCGGGAATTAACAGTAGAAATGAAAAATGGGAAATTATTAATTTCAGGGAAACCAAACTGATGAAGAATCCACCTGCAAGTCAGGAGACCCTGGTTCGATTCCTGGGTTGGGAAGATCCTCTGGAGAAGGGAGAGGGTACCCACTCCAGTATTCTTAGGCTTCCCTGGTGGCTCAGATGGTAAAGAATCTGCCTGCAATGCGGGAGACCTGGGTTCGATCCCTGGGTTGGGAAGATCCCCTGGAGAAGGGAACAGCTACCCACTCTAGTATTCTGGCCTGGAGAATTCCATGGACTATATTTCATGGACTGTAGAGTCAATGGGGTCACAAAGAGTTGGACGTGACTGAGTGACTTTCACATAACGTAATATAAAAAAGTAATCACAGTACAGTAGTATAAATACAGTGTACTACATGCCTCAGCTATAAACAATATATTGACATAATATGTAAATGCTGAATTTGTGATCTAATCAAAATTATAGTATACCCATATTGAGAGGATGGAAGGTTGGGACAGTGTCAGAATAGGATGGGTTCACTTGTTTGAAAGTGGGGAAAAAATTTTTTCAATTTTAAAAATTCCCATTTTCACTGTAGGAATCAATGGATGATGCCAAAAGATGAAAAATTAACAAGTAGCAATAAAAGGAAGTCTTATTAAGATATTTAGAGAAAAATTTTAAAGAATCAGTTAAAAGAGTTGAAAGTAAAAACAGCTATTTCTCATAACAAGCCACAGAATGAAGTGGCTCTTTATACACATACGATGTACAATGTGCATAAAAACAACCATCACAGAAACAAAACTGAATGACTTAATTCTGGAGTGATTTTAACTGCCTTTTACCAAAGCACAAAATGTATATTAAACTAAAGTGATGCTAACAAATAAATTTGAAATGTAAGAAATAATAATCATATGAAAGAAAATCATTCATTATAATGGTCATTATAAGGATATGCATTTATCAAATTACTGATTTTGAAAATTGGTGAGAAGCTGAAGGCACTCCATTTTGTATGATATATAATAATTTATACTTCACTTAGAGATAGATTTGCTAATGATTTTTTTCTCCAATTACTTCATGGTCTATTCAAACATAATGTGAAGGTAATTGGAATTATTGATCATCTTCATCCTGGTCTTGGTTACTTTCATCAGATGGCAATTTTAGTACTTTAGCTGGAACATTTGTCCAGTTTCTTCACCCAAGCTGATCATTATTGTCAGGCTTATTAATGCATCTCTCTCCTGCCTCTATCTGCCCCATGATGTGTGCATGGTTTTTTTCAAGATTATTACTTCCTTAACTTAGGAAATATGAAAACAATTTCTGTGAGGGAAAAAACAATTAATATGTGAAATATGTTTTTTCCTTTCTAAAGGAATTCTCTTTTTATTACTGCTATCTTCTGTATGACTTCCTTCTACCAATGAAGTCTGTTTTTTCAGTCCACTCTTTCCACATGTCATAGATTATACCAACTTCCCCATTACATGTCTGTAGTTTAAATTATGAAACTCGAAATGAGAGTGAGAAAAATAATTTTTAAAGAAACCATAGTGGCATAGTATAGTCTAATAAAAGTTGCCTGATTTAGAACCTATTTGTGGGGAAGGAATGAAGACACAGTTGTCCAGAATGGACCTGTCAACACAGCAGGGGAGTTAGGGGGACGAACGTGAGAGAGTAGCACTGACATGTATACACTACCATGTGTAAAGCAGACATCTAGTGGGGAGCTGCTGATTGACACAGGGAGCCCACCCTGGAGCTATGCGATGACCTAGAGGGGTGGGATTGGGGTGGGTGCGAGAGAGGCTCAAGAGAGAGGGGATATATATATATAGTTATGACTGATTCACAGTGTGATATGGCAGAAACCCAGTACAACATTGTAAAGCAATTATCCTCCAATTAAAAATGGGTGGAAGTACCATCAACAGTGGAAGGTACTCAAAAATTGTGTATCTTTGTAAATAAGCAGGTATTTACTATCACAATAGTTAAACATCAGACACAGTTCCACCTTAAATTCTGTAGATTAAAATACTGAACTATGATCAAGACCTCCTAATAAATGGATGGCAACCATATGAAATAAAACTAGAATGCAGAGAAGGTAGGTATGAGGTAAACAGAAAAAAATAAACTAAAATCTCAGTACCCAATATGATAAGGAACTAATAACACATTTGAAAATGACTGAAGGACAGAATGGGAGAAAATAATAGCAAATGAAGCAACAAACAATCAATCTCAAAAATATACAAGCACCTCCTGCAGCTGAATTCCAGAAAAATAAACGACCCAATCAAAAAATGGGCCAAAGAACTAAACAGACATTTCTCCAAAGAAGACATACAGATGGCTAACAAACACATAAAAAGATGCTCAACATCACTCATTATTAGAGAAATGCAAATCAAAACCACAATGAGGTACCATTTCACACCAGTCAGAATGGCTGCTATCCAAAAGTCTACAAGCAATAAATGCCGGAGAGGGTGTGGAGAAAAGGGAACCCTCTTACACTGTTGGTGGGAATGCAAACTAGTACAGCCACTATGGAGAACAGTGTGGAGATTCCTCAAAAAACTGGGAATGGAACTGCCATATGACCCAGCAATCCCACTGCTGGACACTCACACCGAGGAAACCAGAACTGAAAGAGACACGTGTACCCCAATGTTCGTCGCAGCACTGTTTACAATAGCCAGGACATGGAAGCAACCTAGACGTCCATCAGTAGACGAATGGATAAGGAAGCTGTGGTACATATACACAATGGAATATTATTCAGCCATTAAAAAAATACATTTGAATCGGTTCTATTGAGATGGATGAAGCTGGAGCCCATTATACAGAATGAAGTAAGCCAGAAAGAAAAACACCAATACAGTATACTAATGCATATATATGGAATTTGAAAGATGGTAATGACAACCTTATATGTGAGACAGAATAAGAGGCACAGATGCATAGAACAGTCTTATGGACTCTGAAGGAGAAGGTGAGGGTGGGACATTCTGGGACAATAGCATTGAAACATGTATATTACCATATGTGAAACAGAACACCATTCCATGTTCGATGCATGAGACAAATGCTCAGGGCCGGGGCAATGGGATGACCCAGAGGGATGGGATGGGGAGGGAGGTGGGAGGAGGGTTCAGGATGGGGAACACATGTAAACCCATGGCTGATTCATGTCAATGTATGGCAAAAACTACTACAATATTGTAAAGTAATTAGCCCCCAACTAAAATAAATAAATTTATTAAAAAAAAAAAAAGAGGGAGGGGACATATGTACAGCTATGGCTGATTCATGTTGATGTAAGGCAGAAACCAACATAATATTGTAAAGCAATTATCCTTCAATTAAAAATAAATAACTTAAAAAAATAAAGGTGGGAATACAGAAAAAATAAAAAATTAAAAAAAAAAATAAAATGACTGAAGGAGACCATAAGGGCTTCCCTGGTAGCTCAGCTGGCAAAGAATCTGCCAGCAATGCAGGAGACCCTGGTTTGATTCTTGAGTTGGGAAGTTCCCCTGGAGAAGAGATAGTCTACCCACTCTAGTATTCATGGGCTTCCCTGGTGGCACAGTTGGTAAAGAATCCACCTGCAATGCAGGAGACCTGGGTTCAATCCCTGGGTTAGGAAGATCTGGAGAAGGGCATGGCAACCCACTCCACTATTCGTGCCTGGAGAATCCCCAAGGATCCAGGAGCCTGGCGGGCTACAGTCCAAAGAGTCCCAAAGAGTCGGACACGACCGAATGATTAACAGTACAGCACAGCACAAAGGAGACCATGACTCCCTATTAGATGAGAAAAAGCCATTAGGGAAAAGGACAGAAAAGAAGATAATGGACTTTGTCCTACCAATTAGATGAATGGAACATTCCCAACAGAGCAATGGTTGAAAGCTGGTTTGTTTTCTTTTCATTTCTTTAATTTCTCCTTATGATTCAGAATAGTTGTATCTTACGCTGTGTGCACGCTCTGTCATCCACAATGTTTACATCTGTTCACTCGCAGTAACTGGTTCTACATGGCAACTCACCCTTTCAGAATATAAGATCATACTATTACACTGCATAACTAGTTTCCCACATATGAAACTGAATCATCCTTGAAAGTTTTCCAATAAAGAAAAGTCCATGAGTCAAATCGTCTTCCTACGGTTGTCACTAAAACACAAGTATGTTCAGTCCATGACATATGAAGATCTGTAACAGTGACTGAGAACTCAAATGGCACATGGAGATTATCTGAGATCACAGATAATTATCTGAGATCACCAGATTTCAACCTCTTAAGCAAGGGAAGGTTTCAACCTCTTAAGCAAGGGCTGTACAATGTTCTGTGTACAATGCTCTGTGATGACCTAGAGGGGAGAAATTGGGGTGGTGGGAGGGATGCTGCAGAGGGAGAGGATATATGCATACTTATGGCTGATTTATGTTGTTGTATGGCAGAAACCAATTCAACATTGTAAAGCAATTTTCTCCAATTGAAAATTTTCTTAAAAGTAAGGGCTATATATTTATATCCCTCGAGTTTAAGGACAGTTCCTGGCATAGAGAAGACAGTCTATATGTGTTGGAAGGGGAAAAACTGAATTATTAAGTGAAAGTTTATAGCAAGTTGTGTTTCTGCTTCCAAAAAATATGCCAAATGGGACTAGTTTAAACAGCAATGTAAAAATTTGGGGCAATCTTTGCTATGCAAACTTGGAGTTACCCAGATTCACACTCAACACAGGATACAATACGGTTCAGCCACTGGAAAAGGCATGCCTGGAGACTGAACATCTAAGTGTGGATTTCCTTATCTGCAAAATGGAGGGATCCCCACTTCATGGTATCAGTCGGAACTATATGAAATAACATATCTAAGTTACATATTTCAATCCCTTGCATAAACTACAGGTTAGGAACCCTCCCTACAATATTTCATGTAAATCCATTTATCCTCTACTGAATGCTTTTAGTGATAAGATGTTCATTACACTTCAAGGCACTGAGTTTAAACTTGTAACACAAGCATTTGAACATTCTTCCCAGGATTAAGCCAAAACTAGCCTTCCAGAACTCTCACATTTGGCTTTCTTATCCTATCTGGAATATTTATGTTCTCTTGTCTCTACTCTCCCCAATATGGCTTCAATTCTCCTAAATCCTGGCATCTTTACTGGTTCCACGTTGTATCTGTTCATAAAGCCCTCCTCAGTGCACTCTCCTGCCCACTTCAGGTCTTTGAACCAAAGAAATTACTAGACTTTTTCACATAAACTGCTTTTAGCCTTATTTTTCTGTATTAGGTTGGGCTGCCTTTTTTTTTTTTTTTAATCAAATACACTCTTTTACTTATCCCCACAGCAATTCACCTTGTAGGTTCAACTTATCATTTCATCAGATTTTTTTGAGCCCTGATTCCATCATCCAAGTGTTAATTATAGCTCCCAGCGACAACGCATACACAACAGGTCAAGCACATCATCTCAATGTCTTCATCTGAGTCATTAATAAAAATATCAAATAGGACAAGGCCAAGGACAATGCCCTCCAGCATACCCCAGTAGACTTTTCTCCATCCTGATGTCAATTCATTAATCAATTGGCTTTGGGTGAAGTTGTTCAACCAGAATAAACTGAAAGAATAATCTTTGAACAGTTGAGTTTCAATGTTAATGTTTACAAGGATCTCATGAGAGTCCCTGTCACAATCTTGGCTGAAATCAGGGAATAACAATGTTCCTTACTATTTATAAAAAGTAACGATTAGACTTGAATGTCTAAAAATCTATTTTTGCATTTCACTAATGTTCTATAGTAAGCTTATAGGTTTGTTTCCTACCACCTTTTAAAAACCTCATCTCCATTGTTGATGATTTCTCAAAGATTATATGCAATAGTATTTTTTTCACATTCTAGATGTCATTTATCTGGGACTACATAATGAACTTATTGAAGTGGATGTTTATGAGTAGGTTTTTTTTTTTCTTTTTTTTTTTTGGAGGGAGAGAGGTTGGGAAGAGCAGGGAACTTAAGTCCTATATCTGAAAATATTCACCCTATTGAGAAAATCCTCCACTTCATGAATTTTGATGGGAGGCAAGACCCCCTGTCGTGACAAAAGTCGAAAGGCCAGACACTTTCTAAGGGACCTGTCCAGTCTCTGGCCCCTTATAGTTGCTGGCTCTTCCTGCTTCAAATGTCACTTATTCATTCATACAAGAACTATTGGCTAAGCACCTATTATGTGCCACTCTGCCAGGCACTGGAGAGGCAGTCTCTGCTCTCGTAAAACCCCAGTCTATCTAGCTATTTCAGCTGAAACAGCTTTATCTGAGTTCACAGAAAAATCCCCTTCCTTCCTGGCGTTCCTCTTCAATATCCACTGCTGGTGTTCCTCACCACTGTGATGCCTTAATGTTATGCTGAAAGTTGAAAGGCCCCAGTGCTCGGTCCATGAACCTCTCTTCTACATTCTATGTCCATTTGCTCACACGTAGTTTAGTTACTGACTGCTGGACAAGAAACTAACCCAAAGTTTAGTAGCTTACATCAACAACCAGGAAATTACTTCTAATGATTCTTGGGTCAAAATTCAGAAAAGGCAGAGCTGGGGACAAGCCATGTTGGTTCCACATGATGTCCGTGTTTCTGGAATTTGCCCTTTACCCCCACCCAAGAAGCACGATGGCTCGCTGGGCAAATGGCGTGGCTGGGGTCTACGTCTCAGGTCTAACTTCACACTGTTTTCTGAGTTCTCAATTCTCCTCCATACAGTCAAGGGCCTCTTCTCATGGTCTCCCCAGCAGAACAACTGGAATTCTAACGCAGCTGACCAGGTGCTCAACAGTGCAAAGAAGCTGTCAGGACCCCAACTGGCATTGTGTCACTTCCAATATGTTGCTTTATTGGTTAGAGCAAGTCACAAGCCCAGCCTGATCATAGGGGCAGGGAGTACACAAAGGTGTGAGTATCCAAAGGCAAGGTTCGTTTAGAGCCAACAAGGTAGCAATGACCACATCTGGTGATCTCATTTAATGCACTTGTTAAGTATCATTTATAATGCAGACAACTTGCAAATCTTGACCTTTGATCTCTCTCCTACATTCCAGACCCATATACCCAACAGCCCTGTGACATTTCCACTTGCATATATAATAAGCATCTCAAACTAAACCCCTAAAGGCTGAGTTGCATCTTCCTGCAGTCTGCCTTGTCTCCTCATAGCAGCTCCCCTGTTATAGCCATTTCAGCTTTAAACAAGGTTGAGCGATGAGGAATTGATGCTTTTGAACTATGGTGCTAAGAAAACTCGAGTGTCCCTTGGACAGCAAGGAGATCAAACCAGTCAATTCTAAAGGAAATCAACTCTGAATATTCATTGGAAGGACTGATGCTGAAACTGAAACTCCAATACTTTGGCCACCTGATGTGAAGAACTGACTCCTTAGAAAAGACCCTGATGCTGCGCAAGATTGAAGGCAGGAGGAGAAGGGGATGACAGAGGATGAGATGGTTGGATGGCATCACCGACTCAATGGACATGAGTTTGAGCAAACTTTGGGAGACGGTGAAGAAGGACGGGGAAGCCTGGTGTGCTGCAGTCCACGGGGTTGCAAAGAGTCGGACATGACTGAGCAACTGAACAACAGCCAAAATCGTTGAGATTATTCTTGACTTGTCTTCATTTCTCAAATCCCATACCAAATGCTATCAGATGAACCTTAGAAAAACGTCTAGAATTCATCCACTTTTCACCACCTCCACTGCCAACATCATACCACACCACTGTGACAGCCTTCTAACTGGTTTCCCTGTTTCAGAACCTGCCCATCTATTCTTAAGAAAGCAGTCAGAGAGATTCAATTAAAATGAAAGTTAGAGCCGATCACTTTTCTGCTGAGCATGCTTTCCTGGTTTCCCGTCTCATTATGAGCAAAAGCAAAATTCATCAAAATAAAACATTACAAGAAAACAGGTAACTAATGAGAAGCTGCTGTACAGCCCAGGGAACACTACTCAGCGATCTATGGTGACCTAAACGGGAAGGAAACCCAAAGAAGAGGGGATATACGTATAACTGATTACCTTTGCAGTACAGCAGAAACTAATACAACGTTGCAAAGCAACTATACTTCAATAAAGTTGTTCTAAAAAAAAGGCCTGAAGCAATCTGGACCCCACTGTGTTTTGGATTTTGTCTCATTTTATCATCCTCCTTGTCCACTTCATTTCAGCCACAGGAACACTGCTGCTCCACACACGAGCCTTCTATTTGGAAAGTTCTTGACTAGAATATGTCTTCCTTCTACACCTCCCTTTTTATCTAAAGACCTCTCATTTTTTCAGCAAGGTCTTCCCTGATCACCACCATCTAAAGTGGTATATGCACACATGTGTGCACATATATTGTATCTCAGTTATACTCTAATAAAAAAAAATTAAAAAAAAAACTAGGAAGATGGTTAATATCAGAAGGTTGCAGGGTAAAATGGAGTAATTAAGATCTTTAGACACTGCAGATGGGTTAAAGTCTTATCTTTTACCCTTTAACCTATCCAGGTGATTCAGTAAGTCTTAATTTCTCTAAGCATTCTTTTTCCTTATCAGTGAAAAAAACTGAACAAAAACACAGGTCTTATGTACTTCACTGGTGGCTCGGTGGTAAAGAATCCGCCTGCAATTCATGAGACACAGGGCACACATGTCGATTCCTGGGTTGGGAAGATCCTCTGGAGAAGAAAAAGACAACCCACTTCAGTATTCTTGCCTCGGAAATCCCAGTCCATCGGGGTGCAAAGTGTTGGACAAGACTGAGCATGAGCACTTGAAAGATGGAATCTAATGGAATAACATTTACGAGAGCGGGCTTTTAATAATGTAAAACACTATAAAAAAACATCTTATGTGAAAAAAAAGGGAAAAAAATGTGATTTCTGGTGACTCATAAATCACTTTAATGACTTTTGGTGACATTGTTTTTTTCTTAATGTGGAATACAGATTTTTCTTTTACATAATGGTGCATATTAGTTTGGAATTTTTCACAGTAGAAGAAATAAAATGATTGCTCCAAAGAATAATTATGATTAGTTATAAGCCTGCTGGTTTTCTTCTTGTACATAACTATTAAATAGGTAATGAAAAATGCTGCTACACATACTTTGCTCTCATGCAATTTAAAATAGAACAGAACAGTTGTACACTTTAACTAATGGTAATATTTATTTACATAATCATGTTTACTAATTTATTGATATTATTTCCACTTATGGAGTCTGTTTTAGATTTTTTAGCATGGTGTTAAGTAGGGCAACGTGGCACTTACTTGTCTTCGGCAAAAAAGATAAAAACTACATTGCTTAACTTCCTGTTTAAGTAGAAAAAATATTTATTAGCATTTTCACATTTTCTGTATTTCTCTTCCATGTCTCAAACCTATGCAGAGAAAAAAGACGGCTATAATAATATTTTAGACCATTATGAAACCACATACCTTTCCAAGCTAGTAAGAGTCACTGCTTGGTTAACAAATGGAAGAAGGAAGGACAAACAAGGGGAACCACAGGCTACACAAGAGTCGTGAGCAGCATGGGTGGCACATTTCCAAGTGGATGTCCACTTTGCAGCTTGCAGATCCCTATATCTAAACATTTTGAAAGTGTGTAAGAAAGTAAATTTCAGATGCTTTATATGTTCTACCCAATACTCTGAGACAGCCTACACTAACAATCTCCTATTATCCACTGAATCACTTTTTTTTTTTAATGATCTTGTTTCCTAGATCATTTCAGTTCAGTCGCTCAGTCGTGTCCGACTCTTTGTGACCCCATGGACCACAGCACACCAGGCCTCCCTGTCCATCACCAACTCCTGGAGTTTACCCAAACTCATGTCCATTGAGTGGGTGATGCCATCCAACCATCTCATCCTCTGTCGTCCTCTTCTCCTCCCACCTTCAATCTTTCCCAACATCAGGGTGTTTTCAAATGAGTCAGCTCTTTGCATCAGGTAGCCAAAGTACTGGAGTTTCTGCTTCAACATCAGTCTTTCCAATGAACACCCAGGACTGATCTCCTCTAGGATGGACTGGTTGGATCTCCTTGCAGTTCAAGGGATTCTCAAGAGTCTTCTCCAGTACCACAGTTCAAAAGCATCAATTCTTCAGTGCTCAGCTTTCTTTATAGTCCAACTCTCACATCCATACATAACTACTGGAAAAACCATAGCTTTGACTAGATGGCCCTTTGTTGGCAAAGTAATGTCTCTGCTTTTTAATATGCTGTCTAGGCTGGTCATAACTTTCCTTCCAAGGAGCAAGCATTTTTTAATTTCATGGCTGCAGTCACCATCTGCAGTGATTTTGCCTTTACTAAATTTGTTACAATATTGCTTCTTAGTTTGTGCTGTGTTTTTTTGGGCACAAGGCATGTGGGATCTCAGCTCCCCTACCAGGGATCAAACCCACACCCCCTGCATTGGAAGGCAGAGTATGTTTAACCACTGGACCACCAGGGAAGTCCCAGAATCACGTTAAGAGTGACCTCCAAAGTAATTTCCTTGAATATTCTTTCACATCCCTAACTTTTCATCACTTATTTAATTATTCTGTCCTTCAGCAGACTTTATTGTAACATAAACGTCATTCATGGGACTTTTAATAAAGAAGCAGCCAGGCTTAGAGCTCTTTTTTAAAAGGGCAAAAACAGAACTATATACAGTGTGTACACTACCATAAATAAGAATCTTTTACACTGTGGAACAAATTCCATCAGTCAGTTCAGTTGCTCAGTTGTGTCTGACTCTTTGAGACTCCATGAACCTCAGCACGCCAACCTCCCTGTCCATCATCAACTCCCGGAGTTCACCCAAACTCATGTCCATCGAGTCAGTGATGCCATCCAACCATCTCATCATCTGTCGCCCCCTTCTCCTCCTACCCTCAGTCTTTCCCAACATCAGGGTCTTTTCCAATGAGTCAGTTCTTCTCATCAGGTGGCCAAAGTATTGGAGTTTCAGCTTCAACATCAGTCCTTCCAATGAACACTCAGGACTGATCTCCTTTAGGATGGACTGGTTGGATCTCCTTGCAGTCCAAGGGACTCTCAAGAGTCTTCTCCAACACCACAGTTCAAAAGCATCAATTCTTCGGTGCTCAGCTTTCTTTATAGTCCAACTCTCACATCCATACATGACTACTGGAAAAACCATAACCTTGACTAGACGGACCTTTGCTGACAAATTAATAGGTACCTCCAAAAAACCCTTGATAACTTAGTTAATAAAGTCAAAAGGAAAGATCCAATAATAACTAATGAATTCTAAATTATGTTACTTTCCCTGCATACCTAGGTTTTAATGGTAGGAGGTATGGATTTTCTTACACTGTTTAACATACTTGGTCCACTCCCTCAAAAAAGATACTGTTAATTACATGGAACTACAAAATCAACATCTTTTAGAAAGTAGCTTTGATGTTAACAATTTTTAAATGTGGCTATATCACCATTAAGTTGGGAAACTGCAGATTAAAATGTTTGATTTTGAAAGTGAAAATCACTCAGTCGTGTCTGACTCTCTGTGACCCCATGGACTATACAGTCCATGGAATTCTCCAGGCCAGAATACTGGAGTGGGTAGCCTTTCCCTTCTCCAGGGGATCTTCCCAACCCAGGGACTGAACCCAGGTCTCCCACACTGCAGGCGGATTCTTTACCAGCTGAGCCACAAGGGAAGCCCAAGAATACTGGAGTGGGTAGCCTATCCCTTCTCCAGGGGATCTTCCCAGGAATCAAATGGGGGTCTCCTGCATTGCAGTTGGATTCTTTACCAACTGAGCTATCAGGGAAAAGTGAAAGTGAAAGTCGTTTAGTTGTGTCCAACTCTTTGTGACCCCATGGACCAAAAATAAACAGTCTTGGAACTCTTCAGGCCAGAAAACTGGACTGGGTAGCCTTTCCTTTCTCTAGGGGATCTTTCCAACCCAGGGATCGAACTCAGGTCTCCCGCGTTGCAGGCAGATTCTTTACCAGCTGAGGCACAAGGGAAGCCTGATACTGATTTAGGTCTTACTAAATCACAAGGTTGTGTGTGTGTATTAAGTAGATCCCAGTGAAATACATCAGGCATGTACATGTAACTTATAAGTTTGTCTTTTGGAGACATAAAACATTTCATAATTAAAATTTTAAATGGGTTGGGTTTTCAGCGAGTCTATAAGACTTATTTAAACTGTACAGCAGTTTAACCATATTTGGGATTTAAATACAGCTATATCTTAAGTGCAGAAAAAGGAAGAGTTGTGGAAAGAAAAAAGAAAGTTTCCTTTCTTCCTTCTGACCAAAGGCAAAACCTAAGCAAAGTGGAACGTAAACAGGAGATACAATATTGCCACTAGGATTCAAAATGAGATGGATCTGAGTCTATCTTTCATGCTGCAAAATCCTAAAAAGCATTTCATCTCCCAAATCCTTAGGTTTCTCTTTTGTAAAGTGGCAATTGTCACAGATCCATAAGACTATTGAGAACATCAAAAGTGAAAATGAATGTAAAACCCCCAGCACAGTGCCCAGCATAAAACTCAATATATTTTCATTGCTGGTTTTCAGTATTGTGGTCATACTTGTCTTAAACATTATTTCACCTCACTTTCTGATCCTTCACTCATCATCTCAAATCTACAAGTGCCCTCCTGTTTCCTACTCTATATTCCTCCACTAGATCTCCTCTAATTCCTGTGGCATGTCATGCTTTGAAATTTCTATCACCTTTCCACTGCTGTGAAACATGCAAGAGAAGAGAATTTATTTCTGCTAGATACTGTGAGGAAAGTAATCTGATTAAATTAATTCATTAAAGTATGTAAGAATCTTAATTTTCTATTGGCATATAAAAAAATATTGGGAAAGGAAGCCTAAGAATACTGGATTGAGTAGCCTTTCCCTTCTCCAGTGGATCCTCTCAACCCAGGAATCGAACTGGGGTCTCCTGCATTGCAGGCAGATTCTTTACCAACTGAGCTATGAGAGAAGCCCCAATTAATTCATTTAAGTATGTTAAAGAAAAAAGCAAGCAGTGAAAAAACAGTGTAAGAAAACAAAAGCTTTAGGAAATACTCAGGAAGCTATTTCTGTATTAGGCAACTATCACAGAGTCAGGTTAATACTGTCAAGGAGTCTACACCTTCCCTACTCTAACTTGGAAAACTCTTCTAAGGAATTTCTACAGCATAGAGCTCTTCCCCTCCCCGACCCCTGTCCCAGACTCCCCAACTCTGATTTCAGACATTCAATGGAACATTTTACTTAGAATAAACAAAAGCCACACAAACTACAGTTGTAGCAACAAGAAGTACTAACTTCATCAGAGAGGGCAAAAGTGTAGGAGATGAAGTGAATAGAAAATAAACAAAGAAAGGCATATATATGGAATTTGAAAAATGGTAATGATAACCCTATATGTGAGACAGAATAAGAGACACAGATGCATAGAACAGTCTTATGGACTCTGAGGGAGAAGGTGAGGGTAAGACGTTCTGGGAGAATAGCATTGAAACATGTATATTATCATATGTGAAACAGAACACCATTCCATGTTCGATGCATGAGACAAATGCTCAGGGCTGGGGCAATGGGATGGCCCAGAGGGATGGGATGGGGAGGGAAGTGGGAGGGGGGTCCAGGAAGGGGAACACATGTAAACCCATGGCTGATTCATGTCAATGTATTGCAAAAACTACTACAATATTGTAAAGTAATTAGCCCCCAACTAAAATAAATAAATTTATTTGAAAAAAAGAAAAATAAAGGCAGTGAAGAGAAAGGCAAAGAACACCGAGAATATAAAGAAATAAAGGTGGAATAGAGAACTAGAGATGAGGCAAGGAGGGCAGTCATAAGAAATGATTGACATGAGTGTGCCCATTCTCTAAAAGAGAACAGGGAAATCTACATTTTCGCTGCCCCAGAGGAGTTAGGTGTCAACTTGAAACATAGTCACAACCTAAAAGTTGAGAGTTATGTTTCATTTGGCAGGAATTTTCAGGATTTCAAGCCTGGGTGACAGCATCTCAAGTGACCCTGAGAATTGCTTCAAGGAGGCGAAGGGAGGAGCCAGGTTATATAGAAATTTTGCAACAAAGGGCAGGTAGTCTGAACATCAAAAGATCATTGTTAATTAAAGAAAACCAGACATCTCAAGTTAAGGAATTCAGCGCTTTTCGATGCATGTATTATAATGTGCTCAGTCGCTGAGTCATGTCTGAATCTTTGTGATCCCATGGACTGTAGCCCACTAGGCTTCTCTGCCCTATGGAATTTTCCAGGCAAGAACATTGGAGTGGGTTGCCATTTTCTCCTCCAGGGAATCTTCCAGACCCAGGAATTGAACCCAAGTCTCCTGCATTGCAGGTGAATTCTTTACCACTGAGCCACCATTATGGCATGATGCAAGAGTCACAGCTCACTGAAACCATGCCAGTTTCCTGTGTTTTTCACATCCTGAGCCTCCTGAGGGCTCACTGTAGGGCATGGCTGCAGTCTGATGGCTGCTAGACGGCAGGCAATATTCCATTTCTCAAAGGCATGAAATGCCCACAGAGTACTGCATATGTGCACGCTATTATGTGGCTTATTGAAGAGGACCTGGCATGTCTCTACAAGAACTGGGACCAAGGAAGATTTCACTCACACAAAGAAGAATGATTTTAACAGTCAGTCGTAATCAGTTGACAAATACTGCAGGACAGTGCATTTCCTTCCTTTTATATGGCAATTTCCATAGACTATAAAAGCATCAAATGACAGTGTGCTTCAATGGGCATATTTTTAGCCTCACAAATATATTTCATTTTCTTTTAAGATTTGAAAGACCCAATTTCACATTATTTTTGTTCATTACTCTATCAACGTTACTGATTTTAGGGACCAAACTAATTTTTCTTCTTCTCAATTAAATTATCCAATTTGGGGGGATGGAACAAGTATATTTTTGAAAACTCTTTTATAAGTTACTGAAGTATACTAAGAAAAAAATGTGGATTTAACTGAAATACTGCAACTAGACATACTGGAAAATATGGAACAAAAATTCCAATTTTAAAATCAGCTGAATACATTATTGACCCCCAAATCATCAGTTAAACAAAAGAAATTATATTTGCATTGATGTTTGAATCTGTATCCATTCTTGGTAGCATATAATATATGCAACTGCTCAGTTCTAGCTGTCCTTGTAGCCACATTACCATATTATTCAAATGTATCCATCATTTATATGTAAATAGACAAGATGAATGGCTTTTTCAAAAGACAACAATTTTCAAATGACAAACAGACTTAGGCAGACATTAGCAAGATAAAAATGTTGTAGATATTCATTCTATTATATATTTTTAAGGAAAAATGGACACTATTTCAATTTTTTTAAAAAGTAGTGTGGTAATTACAAAATGGGATCTTAATACAGTCACAATACCAACAGCTACTCTTCTCAATAAAAGTCTCCACCAATGTCATTTGTATCTTGTAAATTACATGTTCTCAGATCCATCTGTGAAAATTGGGATGTTAATTATCATGGTTACATTTTATGATTCCACAGTTAAATGCTGAAGTGGTGCTACACAAATACCATATGTTTTTCTAAGAGAAACGGAGAAAGATTAATTATGAGTTCAAGCCCAAGTCTCAACACAATAAGATCATTACACTGTGGGCTATGCAAATTGGAAGTTTTAATTAATAGCTGAAATACTAACCAAGGGGAAAAACTGTGAAGTCTAAATTGTAAGCACCAGCCTTTTCTCTAAAAAAATCACCCGAATAAGGATGCTTTTCTCAAACCAAGTTATAAATCCAAAGGAGAAAACATTGTTGTTGTCTGTGAAGTTCCTCTGATGGAGTGATCACCACCATGTTGTTTTATATTACTTGATAAACCTGAGATTTAGAAAGTGTACTAGTAACAAACAGGTTATAACAGATAATACAGCTAATGAAACCTCAACTAACCATTTTTTCTGGATTTTTCTTTAAAACACATACCATTCAAAATAATGAAAAATAAGTCTCATGTACTCAGATAAAATACTTCAGTATGGCTACCTAAAGACAAAACTCTAAGATAATACTATAAGAATTTTGTTCGTAGTTATAAAATCTGAACTCTCATGTCACTCACCACATATTCAAACACGAGCGTCAGTGTCTCCCTGGTGTGGATGATGTCATGAAGCAGCACTATGTTAGCATGCTTCAGTCCTTTTAACAGAGAAGCTGGAAGACAAAGTGGACAGAGAGATGAGTCAGTACGGGTAACAGCCAACTGAGAAGCTTCTTTGATTGTATTGGTACATCGTCAGATGAAATATACCTATTTTCCCACTTTCTATGCCAATATAGGTATGGCTTATCTCCATGTGTATGAAATATATATTCTGCGATGTTGAATGGAGGGTTCTGTAAGTGTCAATTACAGCCTGTTGTTTGATGTTGTCATTGAATTCTTCAGTATATTTGCTAGTTCTCTGGAGAGTGGTTCTTTCGATGACTAAGTGAGGGATGGTGACATCCTCAACTGTAACTGGGGATCTGTCCATGTCTGATTTGAATTCTTCTAGTTTTGGCTTTGTGCGCTCTGAAGCTGTAGTTTGCTACATGTAATATTTAAGATTGTTTCATTCTGTGAATCAGGCCCTTTTATCAATACATAATGCATCTCTTTGTCCCTGGTAATTTTCTTCACTCTGAAGCGCTTTGTCTGATATTAATACTGCCACTTCAGCTTGACTTTAAATGATTAGTGTTCATATGGTGTATCTTTTATACATTTTTTTTTTTCTTTTGGCCTATACCAGTGACCATTCAGGTAGAACATTCAAAGAACAGAAGCTTCTTCTATCATTGTTAATTATTTTAGTAACACTGTGTCTTCAATTTTGGTTTTTGGTATATACCCTAAGGAGAAAAAAGAAATACAAAACACATGTTTTACATGTGTTCTATCAGGAACTTGTAACTGCTCATATATTCAACCAGTATTTATTGAGAACCTAGTTATTGACACTGATGGCCCTGGAAAAACCGCAAACCCTTGATACTCAATAATATTGCAAGCCCACCTCTTTAGAAGGGGATTTATAATACCAAATGTGAACTCTAATGTAAACTCTGGACTTTGGGTGATTATCAGGTGTCAAGGTAGGTTCATCTATCATAACAAATGTACCACTCTGGTGAGAGATGTAGACAGTAGGGAGGCTTGGGGTGGGAGGGAGGGAAGAAAGTACATGAAAATTCTCTGTAATTTCCACTCTATTTTGCTTTGACCTTAAAGGTGCTCTAGAAAAATAAAGTTTATTTTTAAAAAAAGATCATTTTAAAAGTCTATTTTAAAAAATAAAAAAATGAAAAGATATACCTATGTTTTAATATACTAAAAGAAAGAACAAATCTAGATTATCTAATATTTTACTCAAATAAAATGATATTTTAGATATGGAGTCATCATGCAAAAAAGGCTGTATAGGACAGTCCCCAGAGAAGAGAGAGAGAGAACGTGGAGACTGGTACATTCTCTTATGATCCCAATGAATGCAAGCTCCTGTTTTTAGTTATTATTGCCTTGAATTTCCACTGTCTTTACCAGGCAAACTTACTTCGGGACTATAATATGTCTTTAATCCCAAGATATACTTCAATAAATACCTAACTGGCCCAAAAAAGGCCATTCAGACAGAGAATTCCCTGCTGTGGCTGGTTCCAACACCAGAAGACAACGAAGAAGTGTTTCCTCTGAAACCGAATTGGCAGCTTCATGCTCTGCCCAAGGCCAGGGAAGTCTAAGCTATTCCAGGGAAGTCCTCTCTTCCGCCTCACATATATCAACTGCAGGCAAGTTAGTTTTACACACGAAAGACCTTACAGTAAAAACATTTTGGACTTCTCTGGTAGTTGAGTGGTAAAGAGTCCACCTGCCAACGCAGGGGACTCAAGTTCAATCCCTGATCCGGGAAGGCTTCATATGCAGCGGAGAAACCAGGCCCAGTGCCACAGCCACTGGGGCCAGCACAATGACTGCAGCTGGAGAGCAGACCCCACTCACTGCAACGGAGAGAGCCCGTGCACAGAAGCGAAGACCCGGGCACCCAAAAATAAATAAATAAAATACATACATATTTACAGATTTATCAGAGCTTTGTAAAATTAGCACTCATGACGAAATACTTACCAAAAATAACAATAACAATAACATTACAGCACACAAACTTTGAAGAAACAAGCACCACGAAGATGTATGACAGAGTTTAGTATTATTAATTCCAATAATTTACCATCTTCTTTCTTTTAATTATTCAACCATCAGCCTCAAACTAAAGTGTATTACATGGCTAATTTCCAGGCATTCATCATTAATCTGGGAACCAGCTTCACATGTGCTCATTTTAAAAATGACACTTGGCCCCATATTAGTCTTCTAAGACAGACTCATCCTCAGAGGTCAAGATTTCAAACCACAACAAGGTATTTGGAAATGACGGCCAGGCACAGTACTTCACACCTACACAGTGTGGGAACATGCATAGGTGAAATGAATTAAGGATCCAGCGGGTATCACGCTAAGGAACCTAGCTTTGTGACGCAAGTTTTGGAAAGATATATATCATTTGCAATTTTGTCCAATTTCGTTTTTCAAGTTATCCCCTCAGTTTGTCAAGCACTGATCCATCCTTATCAGCAAGACCTCCAAAATGGTACTAAAGCTTACAATCCATGGACTATCCACGCTCTAAGAATCCTTTGCCTAGGAATTTTGTTGTTGCTTTTATTATGATGATTATTACTTTTCTCCCACTATTGTCTTGCTTCTCTGACCATTTAGACCTAAATTGTTTCCCATGTCTCAAAGTAATGACTTCACGCCCATCATTTCCCATTGTGTTTTTCCTACAATTTCAGTAAAATCAAATCTCTGCTGTTATTCATCCTGTGAAAAAATATCTTAACTGTGACCAATATTATATAACAAAAGGCCATGCCCTTTTTTTCTTTTTTTGGCTGTGCCCCACGGCATGTAGGATCTTAGTTCCAAAACCTGGGATTGAACCCATGACCTCTGCATTAGAAGCAGAATCTTAACCACTGAAAAACAAGGGAAGTACCTGTCGTTTCATTTTTTTTAAACATGATATTTTTTTTTACCATTTCTACAGAAACACTCAAAGCCTCCACATTTCAATGTATTAACTTTCAATTATTATAGATTTTAGACTTCTAACTATATTTACATACACTTTAAAAAACACACTATCGGTTAAATAATAACCAAGAACTATTTGAAAGCAAGCCGTTTTCCTTTTGAGATTAACATAATGAATTCGTATTTGGAAAAGGATAAGCCATTAGTTTCAAAAGTGATGGCAGAAAAATGGCATTAAAGGGCACAAAACCATCCACAATATCTACCAACATGAGGGTAGGTGACAGACCTGACTAACTTGAAAGCTGCCAGCGCAACAGTCTCTGCTCCAAGCCAGGTGCCAGATACTGTCACTCCTGCTGTTACCAAGGCGAGGAAGCCTCCTGGCTCCAAGTGGGCCCAGTGATTAACACCTACAAGTCCTAGAGCCACTATGTCTCCCTCGTCAAGACAAACACTGTCAAAATAATACTCCATGTAATCCCAATAATATCTCAAATATACTACATGTTATTTTCTCATCGTTTACACACAAAACAAATCCTGTAACACTGGCTTTAATAATCCCAGCACACTTGGTTTCCCACAAGTTTTAAGCAAACATATGGCAAACATTTTAAATTCATTTCACCAGTGAGGCTTGGAAAGGTACAATTCAACATGACATAAAGGACTTGTAATTAAGGTTGAGGGTAAAATTTCTAACAATCGTTTTGGGGCCGTGTCGAAACAATAAAAAGCAGAGAAACATGTTGCTCATAAAGACAACCGCAAAGTCTTGGCAGGACAGGAGGACACAGAGAGCCGTCCCTTAGTGTGGGACCAAGTTTCAGACACCGACTCATCCACCAAATACAAACCTCGACCTCCCACTTTCAGAATAAACATCCTAGGTTTCCACTCTGAGGTGAAACAGATACATTTTTACCTAAACACCAACCTCATCATGATTAAAATAAATTATGAGTTATCGAAAAATTCAGAGCATGTTCATTTTTATCAGATTTTCACTGTAGGGGTTATTTTAAAAAGCAACGTTAACAAAGAAATGACAAATAGAACCTCACTTTACTAAGTCAAATAGTCTTCTAGGTCATTATTTGATTTTACTAAGTCAAATAGTCTTCTAGGTCATAAGATGTCTATGACATCTTATTGCTAGGAGAGGAGAAATCACAGATAAACACAATTCAAGCTTGTTCACTCCCCCTTTAGCCTCTGGAAGGAACTAGTGTGTTCACATTCTCCCCTCATCATTTTTACATGTTCCCTTTCTGTGTCAACCCCAGTGGTGTGGACTGGAGGTGCTGCTACCTGATTTTTCTAGAAAACAAAGATTATTACCTATTACTACCCAAGAAAGCAACCATATTTCAAACTACAACCACAATAGACATAAACTTTCTCTTCAAGCCCACAGGTAGATAGCTTTGCGTGTGTTAGTCACTCAGTCGTGTCCAACTCTTTGTGACCCCATGGACTGAAGGTCTCCAGGCTCCTCTGTCCATGGGATTTTCTAGGGAAGAATACTAGAGTGGGTAGCCTTTCCCTTCTCCAGGGGATCTTCCTGATCCAGGGATCGAACCCAGGTCTCCTGCATTAGCAGGCAGGTTCTTTTCCGTCTGAGCCACCAGGGAAGCCCAGATAGATCTAAAGCTATTGATACTCACCTTATACTAGAAATAGTATACTTCCTTCCTTTACTTACTTTGTTATTTTTTTAATTGAAGTATAGCTAATTTACAATAGTGTGTTAGTTTCAAGTATATGGCAAAGTGATTCAGGTGTATACACACACACATACACACACACACAAAAACACACATTCTTTTTCAGATTCTTTTCCATTATATGTTATTACAAGATACTGACTATAGCTCCCAGTGCTATATAGTAGTTCTTGTTGTTCACCTATTTAATATATATAAACTCCTAATTTATCCCTCATTTATATTCTGGGAGAAGTTCTCACTTACTTGCTATTGGATTTTGAATATTTTGAGAGCAAAATATTCTGCATGGGAAAAACTTAAGGGCAAATAAGAACAACAGGATAAGCACAGAGAAAGACAAAAGTGCTTGTCTGTGTGTGTCTGTGATGAGGTGACCTCAACAGAGAAAGAAACTCATGCCTGCCCTGAGCTCCAGGGTAACTTGTGCATGGTTCCAGAAGGGATGCTGCCCACTGTGGCTGCAGATTAGAAGAAATACTGTAGTCCTGTTCAGTTCTGAATCTTCCCCTAAATGAGATCTGTTCTAAAACACACATACACACTCAAACCATAAACCAAGAAGTGAAAAAGTGAGAGAATCAAGTAAAAAAAAAAACACTGGAATTATATTTTTCACTTCATGTTTACTTTTTATACTTTTATACACAGATATAACAAATTTGAGCTTCCCTGGTAGCTCAACTGCTAAAGAATCTGCCTGTGAAGCAGGAGACCTCAGTTGGATTCCTGGGTCGGAAAGATCCCTTGGAGAAGGGATAAGCTACCTACTCCAGTATTCTTGGTCTTCGCTGGTGGCTCAGATGGTACAGAATCTGCCTGCAGTGCGGGACATTTGGGTTCAATCCCTGGGTCAGGAAGATCCCCTGGAAGAGGGAGTGGCAACGCACTCCAGTATTCTTGCTTGGAGAATCCCCATGGATAGGGGAGCCTGGCAGGCTACAGTCCATGGCACTGCAAAGAGTCTGACAGGACTGAGCAACTAAGCACAGCACATATCAAATTTACAGGAAAAAGTGTTAACTCTTTGTTATGGGGAAAGAATCACAGCTAATTCAAAACACAAAGTTAAAATGCATGTGATGCCCTATAAACTTAATTTAGCTAAAATCACATTAAGGATTTAGAGACATGTTTTTCACTCACCAGATGCTGTCCAAATGTGGAAAGATAATAAGACAGGTTAGGAATACTTTATAAACATCACAAAACTTGTTTTCCATCCACCAAAAAGTCTACTGTTTTACTTGCTCTTTAGTTGAGCCTTGCTGTTGGGGAATGGACTAACTTCAACCCCACTACATATTTCTCCTGTTCTTTTCCCCTCCCAATTTCCCCAACGTCACAGACCTGAAATGTACTACTGACATTACAACCTCAACCATTCTCCCTGCCATCAATAGCTGTGTATCCTCTTGACTACTGGCAAAGATCAGTCATCTGGGGTCTATTTCCACAATGCAGCCTCACAGGACCACATCGACTGCTTCCTAAATCACTCAAAGAAGAGATTTCTCTAAAAGTATAGCTTAGCCACATGAAACAGTCAATATTTGACATTTTTGATCTACTAACACAGCAATTTCCAGTCGCTCAACCCAATAGAGTTTACCTGGTTCAAACCAATTTTAACTTCTTCACAGAGGCATAGTTACTTTTCCCATTGTTAACATTGAAACCAATTAGTTCAGTTCAGTCAGTTCAGTTCAGTTCACTCGCTCAGTCGTGTCCGACTCTTTGCGACCCCATGAATCGCAGCACGCCAGGCCTCTCTGTCCATCACCAAATCCCGGAGTCTACCCAAACCCATGTCCATCGAGTCAGTGATGCCATCCAACCATCTCATCCTCTGTCGTCCCCTTCTCCTCCCGCCCCCAATCCTATCCCGCATTAGGGTCTTCTCCAATGAGTCAATCCTTCACATGAGGTGGCCAAAGTATTGGAGTTTCAGCTTCAACATCAGACCTTCCAATGAACACCGAGGATTGATCTCTTTTAGGATGGATTGATTGGATCTCCTTGCAGTCCAAGGGACTCTCAAGAGTCTTCTCCAACACCACAGTTCAAAAGCATCAATTCTTCGGCGCTCAGCTTTCTTCACCATCCAACTCTCACAACCATACATGACTACTGGAAAAACCATAGCCTTGAGTAGACGGACTTTTGTTGGCAAAGTAATGTCTCTGCTTTTAAATATGCTATCCAGGTTGGCCACAACCTTCCTTCCAAGGAGTAAGCGTCTTTTAATTTCATGGCTGCAGTCACCATCAGCAGTGATTCTGGAGCCCAAAAAAATAAAGTCTGACACTGTTTCCACTGTTTCCCCATCTATTTCCCATGAAGTGATGGGACCATCAGCTGCCAAATGGTCAATAATCAATTCTGAATAGAAAGAAAAAAAAAAAAGGAAGAATCTGTTCATGAAACTAGGGTTATTGATGAGGGGAGGGATACAGAAACAATTTGTATGAGTACTTTTCGATAACATTTGAATTGTTATGATAAAGATATACTCCTTTTATAATGAAAGAGATACCTGGAAAAGTTCTTTATTACAGTAGATTGGCCAAAGATAACTGAAAAAAACACTATAAGAATGGCCAAAGAAAACTAAAATAACACTATGAAATAGTATGCTGTGTGCTCAGTCACTTCAGTCATGTCTGACTCTTTGTGACCCTATCGATGGCAGCCTGCCAAGGTTCTCTGTCCATGAGGTTTTCCAGGCAAGAATACTGGAGCCGGTTGCCATTGCTTACTCCAGGGGATCTTCCCGACCCAGGGATCAAACCCGTGGCACTTTCGTCTCCTGCATTGGCAGGCACATTCTTTACCTCCATCACCACTTAGGAAGGCCTTACGAAAGGTATATTGCTGTTTACACAATTAATGTGCAGCTATAATAATGATTATAACTAGTGAAGGGTGACCCTTCACTACTAATCCCTTCTCACAAAAGTAGTGGTACCAATCCTTGCATTATAAGGGTTTCTTTTCATATCCTGGAACTTGGCAGGCCTCTAATTTTCACTGAAATCCAAAATATTGAAAGCTTTTCTTTTCTAAGTGGTCATTTTCCCACATTAAGATTAACTTACTCACTCCGGCAATTGGTGATGGACAGGGAGGCCTGGCGTGCTGCGGTTCATGGGGTCACAAAGAGTTGGACACGACTGAGCGACTGAACTGAACTGAACTGACTCACTGCAAAAGACTCCTACTTTTGTTTCCAACTACTTCCAATTGAGGGCTTCCCTGGGGGCTCAGTCGTAAAGAAGTCACCTGCCAATGCAAGAGACACAAGTTCTATCCCTGGGTTGGGAAGATCCCCTGGCGAAGGAAATGACAACCCACTTCAATATGCTTGCCTGGAGAACCCCAGAGACAGAGGAGCCTGGTGGGCTACTGTCCATGGAGTCTCAGAGTTGGACATGGCTTAGCAACTAAACAACTCCCAGTTGAACCTATAAATGACCCACCAGCTGCCTTTCTGCTCCAGCTAATCTTGTTCCTATTTGCCGCTGGACACAGCCATGCATATACAGGTTGTGCATGAGTGCAAAACATGCGGTTCTTCTCAAATGTAAACATCTCACTAGTACCTTCAGCAGGAAAAAAAAAAAACTCATGCCAAGCGAACAGGGCTGGAGACAGTGGTGGTCATGCTCCATGTACCACCGTCTTTAGGCAGGAAAGAGACCATGGAGGAGCTGATGGTTACTAAAATACTTAGTCACCGTTGTTTTTGTCTGGCTATAAAAACCAAGTTTAAAAGCTGTTAGGCAATTTACTTTTTCGAACTATTTTTACACTTTATTACAGTGGGTTGCATGTAAAGACAGAATATTGCAAAGTATGAAAAAAAAATGTGATTTGGCATCTAGCCCCTTACACTTTCTGGTTAAGAAGAATAAATATTTATCTCATAACATTAATAGCTATCTCTGTCTGACTAGACTTAAATAACCTCTCCTCACATAAAATTATGTGAATAGCTATTACTATATTCTTTTACAAAAATTAAAATAAGTCTAAAGCCATAAAATACATTCCTTGCCATGGCTGCGAGTCCTAGTGCCTAAGGACCTGCACAGAGGATACTGCCTTGAAAGCACAGTCAGACTCCTCCACAAAGCAGGGTAGTGTTTCAGACACAGGACTCTCCACGCCCTCCTCCCCACAGCCACGGCCATGGTCCCACCATGAGGTGCTTCGCATAGTGTGGTGCTTCAACCACCTCTCAAAGTCAAGTGGCCAATGAATGAGGCCCCACTGCAAATCTACCAAATCCAGGGCTCTAGGAACGGCCCCAGAATCATCCAACAAGTGTTCAACATCTATTATGTGCCAATCACCAGACACAGGGAAACATATATACTTTTGTTCTCATGAAACTTGTATGTTATATGTCAACCAAGTTTTCTATTCAATGCTTACAATATCTTAAAGCCTGAAAATCAGTGTTATGTTATGGTTTTTAAATATAGCAATGGGTAACTACTTGAGGGATGTGTGTGTCTGTGAGTGTGTGTGCGTCTATGAACTTAGTCACACTGCAATCTACTCACTGTTCCATGAGCAAATAAATAAAAACAGCAATTCGATCAGTTAATGTACCTCGTATCTACTTCTGTCTATCTCTGTTTCTCTCAGTCTCTCTCTTACACACACACACACACACACACACACACACACACAGAGCCATTAAGATAGATTCCACCGAAAAATATAAAATCTTCCGCTAGAAAACAAAGAGAATTCTTTATTCTGAAAATTTGATAGTATTTTGATATATGTGGATTTTCTCCTGCTCATCTCAAAAACCCCAAAAATGTGAGGTCATATTTTCAACATGAATAAAATGTTGATAAGGTCATGATTATAAGGTCTTTACATTTCCACAACGATTTCTAAAATCTGTGAAAGAGCGAAGTTCTATATAAAATGTTTGCAATACATACTGCCTCGGAACCAGGGCTTTGATAAGCAGAAACCATGAGCAGGCCTGGAGATAATTTGAGCAAAGAAGGAGGAGAAGTGAAAGACTATAAAAAATGAACACAAATCTCAGTGGGGGCTCATTTCTACCCCTGAATATCCTCTGACTTGAAACTTCACACATAACATCACTTCATTTGACTGAACAAGAAAGTCAGTTATAAAAATTGCAGATGAAAGCAGAACTCAGTAGAGAGTACACAGCCCAGAGCACTGGGTTTCCCACAAAATTCGTTCCGCTTCAGGCCACCACGTCACCTTCACTCCGACCTCCCCAGGACAGAAGTCACCCTGCTGTCCCTAGGCCTGGACCAGCCCTTGAATTCCCTTCATGCGGCCTTAATCAGTGGCGGCCCAGGTGAGAAGCCAAGTTCACCTCAGCCAAGGAAGCTCTGCCCCTCCTGAGAAGGTTGTTAAGACACTGAATCCCGTCTGCTCCCCTCAGTCATGTGGTCCCTGCGCTTGGTTTCCACTGATGCTCAGCTATTGATGGCACAACAGTTGACAGGTTCCAGCACGACTTAACAGGCTTCCTGGGTGGCGCTACTAATGAAGAATCCGCCTGCCAATGCAGGAGCTGTAAGAGACGCGGGTCCAGTTCCTGGGTTGGGAAGATTCCCTAGAGAAGGAAATGACAAGCCACTCCAGTATGCTTGTCTGGGAAATCTCATGGACAGGGGAGCATGGCAGGCTCTAGTCCATGGGGTCACAAAGAGTCAGACACGACTAAGCAAGAACACACACACACACACACAGTACCACTTACATGTTCAGGAGTTTTACAAGATACTTAAGAAAAGCAATTAAAGACTCACTCAGTGATTGCCTTCCAACTGTACAAAGACAGGCTAGCAAACCCCATCTCTGAGAGCGCTCACTACTCTCCTGCTTCATACAGCCTTGGCTATGGGAGCATTTGAAGGAGATGTTTCTATATTTGGAAATCCAGGAAAACAAACACCCCTATGAAAGGAAAGGCAGAGTGACATCTTAAGCGTTCAGTATTTAGAATCCTTTGATGATGATAATAAAACTGTTCATGTAAAGTCACATGGGCAAAATGGTATTTAATGAGTTTAGGGAAGGGTTCCTCCCAACCTCTTCTGAAAATAAGAACTTTCTAAATTGCTTCTATGCTCAAAAAGTCACTTCAGTACAAAAATAGTAACTTTTTAAAATTTTTATTAGAGTCTCGTCCTTTTAAAGTCACTAGCTATTTGTCAGAAACTGGCAACATCTTAGAAGTACTAGATTTCATGCAAGGTATCACACGATTGCTTAGGACAGAACATCTATCTGCTGTGACAACTATACAAGTCAAGTTAAAGACAAGGAAGTTGTACATTACACATTTTATGCTTCTAAATTAGCAAGGCAACTTCAGACTGTCACGGCAGTCAAAAAAAAAGCCAAAAAGCCATGCAAGAAAATTAGAAGGGGGAAGAAAAATAGTACTATGATCTCAAATTTTCCAAGAAATTTGTACTTCTGTCTTGCATACTGCCAACCAGAGGAACTAGGGGAAGGGATAGCTGGGTTTTACATTTATCAAGGTAGGCTCAACATTTGATCCTTGAAAGTTATGACTGTGCAGAAGTTTTTAGTGTCTCTGCAAGGCACACTTGAGACTGGTACCCACAACAGTTCCTGTTCATACAACCTGCCTTTCCATATGTGAAGTCAACTCTTGGACGATGACAAACATCCACCCATGATGGGCATGACTGCTATGTTCTCATATGTATTCTAACTCCTGTGGACCCACATGTTCCTTGCTAATGAAATTTCACCTTGTTTCATATGCATCACACACACATACACTCATACATACACATATATGTAAAATCTTAGAACATGAAAGACATCTCTGTTTCACTTAACACAAGGTTACTGAGTCATCACTCACAGCTCAAACATTCCTCACAGAATTTAATAGCCAAATGTCATCCTCAAGAGCATCTAATCCAACCCTTCATCTGACAACTGAGGAAATTAATATTTGGAAGTTTGGTCACAAGACTCAAACCCTGCCCTCCTGACCCCTTCACACAGGAGAATTCTGTTTCTGTAATCAAAATAAGCATTATCCTCTCTCTCACTGTCTTGGTTCTCTCCTCTTCATTCCTCATGTTTTGCTGTGATCACAGTTTCCCTTTATCTTCGTATCTTTCCAGGTGTTAAAGGCAGAAAAGCATGAAGTTAAGAAGACTACAAGGACATTGGGTATCACAAACCTATCTATACAACTCTTCACCTGCAGCATCATCACCTGGACTAAAGAGGTTCCAAAGGAGAGTAATAGGTAAAGAAGAGAGCTAAGGAGGCAACTGCTGTTCAAACTGGCTTTTAAAAATGATGCTTAGGGCTTTCCTGGTGGCACAGTGGGTAGGAATCTACCTGCCCATACAGGGGACATGGGTGCGACCTCTGGTCTGGGAAGATCCCAAATCCCACGAGCTAAGCCGTGAGCCACACCACTGAGCCTGCTCGCCTACAGACCATGTTCTGCAACAGGAGAATGTCCTGTTAGAATGCCCTGAGAATGCCCTGCCCACCACAACTAGAGAAATCCCGCACACAGCAACAAAGACCCAGCACGGCCAAAATATCAATCTTTTTTTAAAAAAACTCACCTTTCTCTGATCAAGCCCCTTCTCTTCTTCAAACATTTTAATGGCTGCCTAACAGGACTCCCAAAGACCTGACGATAAGGCTCGTAACTTCAGATGCCCCACCTCCCTCTACACTGTGAACTCCAGCCATATGGCACTTCTCGTCTGAGCCTGTGTGCTAAGTCACTGCAGTCGAGTGTCCGGCTCTTTGCAACCGCATGGGCTGTAGCCTGCCAGGCTCCTCTGTCCAACGGATTCTCCAGGCAAGAACACTGGACTGGGTTGCCACTTCCTCCTCCAGGAGATCTTCCTGACCCAGGAATAGAACCCGCATCTCCTGCAGTTCCTGCACTGCAGGCAGAATCTACTGCTGAACCACCAAGGAAGCGCTGTGCTTCTTACAGATTTCCAATTCACTTCATCCTCTCAGACCTCTGGGATGCTGTCTCTTCTGCTCCCTTCCCCATGGTCTCTGAGCCTCAGACATCCCTGCCATCTCTTCAGAACTCAACTTAGCTGTCGTTCCTGTTGAAAGGGTCTGCTGACCGCCAAGCTCAAGCTAGAAGCATTCATTTTCTGTCAGTCTCTGAGCCCGGTGAGTTGTCCTATCCCAATGTTATAATTACCCAATGACCTAACTCCACTTGTCTGTACCCCCCACTCACTCATCATTTGCTTTTGCTCCAGTGCAGGAGACATAAGAGATGTGAGTTTGATCCCTGGGTCAGGAAGATCCCCTGGAGGAGGGCATGGCAACCCACTCCAGTATTCTTGCCTGGAGAAGCCTATGGACAGATGAGCCTGGCGGGCTACTGTCCATGGGGTTGCAAAGAGTCGGATATGACTGAGGCAACTTAGCACCCACACAGGCACCTTCTATACTCACAGCAATCCCTTCAGTGCTGAATTTATAGAAGATGCCTATTAAGTGTAGCTTGAATAATACGCATGAACAAGAAAAATAAAATCCTGAAATGATCTCCCATAAATCGCCATCAGCAAGAAGAGTCCCTAGGACTGAGCTCTACTGTGGACTGGTTATCTTACTACAATGCGTTTAGTTCTGCCTGGTTATGTTGATCAAAATAAATCTACTCTTAATTTTGTAGTAACTGACAAACACACTGAGGCTATATATTTCACTGACTTTAAAAAGAAGCAAGGAAACATCTTACAGGATGTCACTAGAAGCTGTCCTTTCATAAGGAGGTGGAATGCTGTATACAATGCTGTAACTAAAAAGGCAGTATTTTATTTCCACTCATATTTCAGATTATGGAAAGACGGTAAAAGATTTGTTTGGAACCATACTTTATTTCTTAAAAATTCCTATTAAAAACTAAAATCACATCCTCACATTTTTACCCAGCATGAGATAATCTCATAAACAATAAGGTGGTACCAATTAGAGAAGGAAGATGTTCTCAACCCTATGTGTGTTTATAGCAGAGTCAAAGCCAACCCATGGACTTAGTTTGTTTGCCCTGCAAAATGTTTCAGAAATTTATTAAGTATTTAAGAATCTGAGGTTTTCACATAAAATGCACAACTTTGGTTCTTCAGAAGTAACAGATGTGGGTAAAAGTTGTTGTGTCCACACACCTGGTCCCTTACACAACACATTACTGCTACGGTATCCCATCCTCTTTGTCCTCCACAGTGACAGAGGCTCTTCCAGCCTGTTATTTGAAGGACCTCTACATTTGTGATCTCTTAATTAACATTTCACGTTTAAAAAAACCAACATCGGGCTTCCCGTGGTCCAGTGGTTAAGAATCCACCTGCCAGTGCAGGGGTTGTGAGTTTGAACCCTGGTCTGGGAAGATTCCACATGCTGCAGGGCAACTCAGCCCGTGCTCCGCAACAAGAGAAGCCACGGCAATGAGAAGCTCTCCCACCTTGACGAAGAACAGCCCCTGCTTGCTGTACCTAAAGAAGGCCTGCGCACAGCAACGAAGACCCAGCTCAGCCAAAAATTAATAAATCTTTTACAAAAAAAAAAATCCAACATTACTTTGATCACACAAGCTGAAGTAATAACTATGAGGAAATTGGAAACAGCCAATCAAGGTGGGTTTATGAGTCCCACAAACCAACAAAAGAGAGAGAAAGGGAACTAGAAAGAGAACAAGGAAGAAGTTGTAATTACAGGAAAAACCACAATTCCTACCAAAGAAGAATAGACTGAAATGAAATTATATCCATCTCAAATGGTACACCTTAAAGTGCCAATGAAACACACTAGGTAGAACAGGTAACGCCCTTAGGATTACCAGCACAGGACTTCTTTTTCACATCATTTCAAATATAGATTCGTTGACTGAAAGATCTATACAGACCTCAGAGGGTATTTAGTCCAACACTTGCACTTTTTAAGATAAAATATCTTGGCCCAGAGAGATTGTCAAAAGCCATATAATTTGGTATATCACTTCGCCACTCTAGCCCCTTTTCTCCAATTCATTCTCAGAGACTGATAAAAAAAAAAAAAAATCAGGTAGGCATTAAATATCTGATATTTACCTCCTAAGAAAAATGAGAAGTAAACAAAATGGACTTATTCAAGGTAGCAAGAGTGAGTCAAGGGTCAAGCTGGGCCAAGAGCCAGATCTCTGATTCCCAAACCACAGTGCTAAGACTTCTACCTATAAACCTGCAGAGTTTAAAGTCAGAGAATGACAGGTAAATCTCATGGGCCTGATAGCCTTTACCCCCAATGCACAAACAAAAGAAATGAATGAGGAGCAAGGCACTTATTAGGAAACCTAAAGCAAGAAACTCAAATCATAAAAAATTAATGCAAATAATATTTCTTACTGACAAGGTTGTAAGGAAATAAACACACTCATACACTTTGAGGCCAGATATTAATGGGGTAGGAAGGGAGACTGGTCAACATTTATCAAAAATGAAAATACTTCTCATAGCCCCTGAGCCAGCATTTCTTCAAAGAATATACAAAGACCCAAGATAAGCAGACAGACTGCCAAGAATGTTCTTAATAAATGTTCTTAATAAATAGTAAGTGGCTCAGATGAATCTGCCTGCAATGTGGGAGACCCAGGTTCAATCCTTGGGTTGGGAAAATCCCCTAGAGAAGTAGATGGCAACCCACTCCAGTATCTTGCCTGGAGAATTCCATGGACAGAGGAGCCTAGCAGGATACAGTCCAAGGGATCTCAAAGAGTTGGAAATGATTGAGCAACTAACTGCCCATCCATTGTGTTTTCGTTGAATAAAATACGGCACATTCATATGACAAAAATTGCACAGCCATTAAAAAGAATGCAGTAAGTTACTATAAGCAGTAATATTGAAATGCCGAAGATATACTTAGTGGGGAAAAAAAGCCTCAGGTTCAAAGCAGTCTGTATTCAAAAGTGAAGTGGAAGGGGTAGATATACTCCAGAAGGGCTTCCCGGGTGGCTCAGTGGTAAAGAATCTTCCTGCAAATGCAGCAGACACAGGTTTGATCCCTGGGTCAGGAAGATCCCCTGGAGAAGGAAATAGCAACCCATACCAGTATTCTGGCTTTGGAAATCTCACAGAGGAGCCTAGTGGGCTACAGTCCACAGGGTCACAAAGAGTTAGACACAACTTAGCGACTAAACAACAACAACAGCACTCCAGAAGCTATGAACACTGCACCGAGTGACACTTGGCTCAGCAGAAGAGTGGGTGGAATGGTAGTTTTTTCTCTTACATTTTTTCTTTTATATTTATTATTGTTTAGTGTTTTTTTGATCTAGAGCTAGTATTTTATATTAATAAAAGTATATTTTTTTATTTTTTATTAAATAAAAATTTTAATGAAAAATCTTTCAAAATTCTTTGCTCTCTGCTCTCTTGTTAGGTGGGCATCTCTTTAACAAACTACTTATTCATTCATTCAACTAACATTTACTGAAGGCCTGTGATCTATTTGTGACTATCCAACCCTGGAAGTCATACTCTGTGGGTTAACGATGGAGTAAACATGCATACAAAACCAACTCCTATTGCTTGGTAGGCTCTGCCTAGAGAAACGTTTTGATACGTACAATTACTAGCTCTGCTTCTCTAAGTAAGATAAAGCAACCAAATGAAAAAAGAAGTAAGTATCATGCTGCCAGCCCCTCCCCCAGCCCATCCCCCAAATTCTTTGATGGAGCCGTAGAAGGAAAGAAGGTAATGAGAGATGAGGTTCTGTTTGCCCTTCCTCCATTCATACATAACAGCTTTGGTGAAATGGACCAGCCTGGTGGCTCAGTGGTAAAGAATCTTCCTGCAAATGCAGCAGACACAGGTTTGATCCCTGGGTCAGGAAGATCCCCTGGAGAAGGAAATAGCAACCCATTCCAGTATTCTGGCTTTGGAAATCCCACAGAGGAGCCTAGTGGGCTACAGTCCACAGGGTCACAAAGAAAACAAACTGCTACTGACAAAGAGTAAGGGGAAGGGAGAGATGGAAACAGCAAGAAATGACTCCACATAGGAGTAAGGCCCCAATGTGAGACTCGTGGGTACCATTTTGGTTACTTACACGATGCTCATCTCTCTCCCAATGAATCACCTCATAAAAGCCAAGGTCAACAATGGGCCTACAACCAGGTAATGAATGATCACACCAAAGCTGGCCACACCTATTGTTTGCCCAGATCACAGGCCTAACCTACTCGGATGTGGGAGACTGGGCAACTAATGTGTTTGTATCTTTTTCCCTCTTTTCCTGCTGCCTCAATAAACAGGTAGATTTTTGTGTCCCCTCTCGACTCTTGAGGTACTGCACAGTTTAACAGAAATGGGCAGAAAAGCTGCTTTCAGCACAGTGAGATGGCCTCTTGCCCACAGTCCTGGAACATTCTAGAGAATTTTCAACAATAGCACAGACTGTGGTCTCTCCAAGAAGAATGGTATCTAGATCCTCACTTTATGTAAAACATCCACACTCAAGTGGACAAGAAGGAACACATAATAAACTGACTATGAGAGATCTGTGTAAGTGCCATGAAAGAGTAGTAACTGGACAACTGAAATACTAACGCAATGAAGAGGAAGGAGAGAAACTCCCAACTGAAGCAAAGTGTGGGATCTCATAAGACAGGTATCATAGTTTCTCCAGAGGAGACCATGGGTGTGCTATAGGAAGATGGAACATTCCAACCTCAAGGAAATTGAGTGTTGGGAAAGAATAAGAGGGGGTTCCTTGGTGACTTAGATGGTAAAGAATCTGCCTGCAATGTAGGAGACCCAGGTTCAATCCGTGGGTCAGGAAGATCCCCTGGAGAAGGGAATGGCTACCCACTCCAGTATTCTTGCCTGGAGAATTCCACGAACAGAGGAGATGGGCAGGCTAGAGCCTATGGGATCACAAAGAGTCGGCCATGATTGACAGACTAACACTCACTTTCTTTCAGAGAACAAGAGTCCTAAGTGGGGAAATATTTGGTAGTTTATTATGGTAGAAAAAGAAAATATATGAAGAAAAGAAATGGAGACAAGGTTAGAGACAAAGGTTTAGGTTTCCCTGGCCTTTCTATATTATTGCACACAGAAAAGAGGGGAGGGTGAAACAGGACCTGCACTTCTAGAAGATATAAAACTAATGACCTGAATGTACTCTTCTTGTGACCAACTGACAAAACAGAGGTTAATGGATAGAAACTAGATTACTAACTGCCATCCTAGCTCAGTGACATAATACTGTCACCAAGAGGGGGGAAACAATTCTCATTTTATTTTTTCAGAAAATTTCAGACAGGTATTACAGTAACTGAAATGAAAATGTACATGTCTAATAAAAGGTTAGCACTGAGCGGTGCCTGTTACTTGTCACATAAATAATATAATTTACTATAACAAATCTAACAAGAAGGTTTGTTGGGAACACATTCAAATGAGTGGTACCAGGAAAGAAAGTCAGCAAAAACAATTTCCACTTGCCTACACACTGTACATTTGAAATTGGACGTATTATTTCCTGCTAGTTTTAAATTACCACTTCATTTGTGATAAAAAATGGATTGTAAGAAGAATTCAGATAAGGAGCTTACTCAATTTTCTGATGGTAATTTCACCTAGAAAATAACATTTCCAGTTAATGATTACAAAAGATGAAGAATATAACAAAGCCTTTAGAACAAGTGGGATAAAAACATTGATGTCAAAAAATGTTTAACCAGATTTACTTATAGTGATTTCTTCTATCATTTAAATACATTAAATTATGGCTTTAAAGGGCACAGATACATATCCTGCAATACTTGCTCTTAAAATGTCACATGAATTCATTGATTCACTCAAAGAATGTTTATTGAGTGACTACTTCATGAGAGGCACTGGAGACACAGCAGTGAGAAAAAGACAGACTGAGCAAACTCCCTGTCTTCATGATGCCTATATTCTGGTGGGGAGAGACCACAGAGAGAAAAAAGAAAAAAGAAATGTACAACATATGTGGTTTGTTAGAGTGTGATACGCGCTAAGGAGAAAAAGGAAGGACTTAGACGGCACTGAGACTTTCTCATCCATCACCTCAGACATGGGTAAGGTCACATGAACCACACAATCTGGAGGCCAGGAATGAAACATGGTCATCATTCCTACCAACTCTTTGAAAATTTGTGCAACTAGAACATAACTATTCTATAATTACAGAACATAGAGAAATTAGAGAACAGAGAAAATAAAGAATTCCCTATCTAGAAGTTCCAAGGAGAGAATTTGGCTTCATCCTTCATTTTCAAGGAGAGACTGAAACCCAGTCCGGGGATTTATAATCCTTGCCTCATGGGAGCTAAAAGGGAGCTTTCAGATGCCTGAGACCAATCTCATTTTGTAGATTACAACTTGAGATCCTACGGAGTCAAATCCCTTGGCCAAAATCAAGGTTTACTGAAAGGAGATTTTGAACTCACCTCTCCTAACATCCCAAGCTGACTACACTTCCACAGGCCTATTCCTCTAGGCTCCAGTATTAATTGCCTATGCAAACTGTGGAAAATTCTGAAAGAGATGGGAATACCAGACCACCTGAACTGCCTCCTGAGAAATCTGTATGCAGGTCAGGAAGCAACAGTTAGAACTGGACATGGAACAACAGACTCGTTCCAAATAGGGAAAGGAGTCCATCAAGGCTGTATATTGTCACCCTGCTTATTTAACTTATATGCAGAGTACATCATGAGAAATGCTGGGCTGGAGGAAGCACAATCTGGAATCAAGATTGCCAGGAGAAATATCAATAACCCCAGATATGCAGATGACACCACCCCTATGGCAGGAAGCAGAGAAGAACTAAAGATCCTCTTGATGAAAGTGAAAGAGGAGAGTGAAAAAGTTGGCTTAAAACTCAACATTCAGAAAACTAAGATCATGGCATCTAGGTCCCATCACTTCATGGCAAATAGATGGGGAAACAATGGAAACAGTGACAGACTTTATTTTGGGGGCTCCAAAATCACTGCAGATGGTGACTACAACCATGAAATTAAAAGACGCTTACTCCTTGGAAGAAAAGTTATGACCAACCTAGACAGAATATTGAAAAGCAGAGACATTACTTTGCCAACAAAGGTCTGTCTAGTCAAAGCTATGGTTTTTCCAGTAGTCATGTATGGATGTGAGAGTTGGACTACAAAGAAAGCTGAGCGCCGAAGAATGGATGCTTTTGAACTGTGGTGTTGGAGAAGACTCTTGGGAGTCCCTTGGACTGCAAGGAGATTCAACCAGTTCATCCTAAAGGAAATCAGTCCTGAATATTCAGTGGAAGGACAGATGTTGAAGCTGAAACTCCAACACTTTGGCCACCTGATGTGAAGAACTGACTCATTGGAAGAGACCCTGATGCTGGGAAAGATTGAAGGCGGGAGGAGAAGGGGACAACAAAGGATGAGATGGCTGGATGGCATCACCGACTCAATGGACATGAGTTTGAGTAAACTCTGGGAGTTGGCGATGGACAGGGAGGCCTGGCATGCTGCAGGCCATGGGATCGCAAAGAGTTGGACAGGACTGAGCGACTGAACTAAACTGACTGAAACTTTCCAAACTTTACATTTCAGTTGATAAGTAAGACTGGAGTTCTGATCATGCCCTAATTCTTGAAAATCACTCTGCCAGTCTCCCTGGTGGGGAGCTACACTCAATATCTCTTTCACTCATTTAAAATAAAACAGGGCATTGAAATGAAGATAGGGGTTGCTGGGCTAGAAAAGACAGGAGAAAAGAACATCTTAGCTTGGAAGGCTAACAGCTTCTGGTGACAGTGACAAGGTAATAAGACAGGCAGTCCTTCTTAGCAGGAAAATAGATGTAGCCTGTCCTTTGAAACAAGTTATTTCCAGCCTCTCATCCATCTATCCCAAAGTATAAATGACAGACAGCTTAACTCTCACTCTTCGTTCTTTCTATATCTTTCCAGATGTCTATAGTGGGTACACAATAAGTTTGGCTGCACTGAACTGAATGTCCCAGCAGGCAAACCTGTGTGTCGGCTCAGAAAGGATGCACAAAGAATCACCATAATACTAGGAAACAATTTTAAAAGGGGAAAAAATTCACTATTCATAAGCATCCGGGCACACATTTCATTTTTATTCTGAATGAAAACTGTGCATAAAACTCTCTTGTCTGTAGTAATTACATTTCAATAAAACCAATAGTTTATGCTAGATAAGTTAACGTAAGCACAGAATCCAGTGATGCTATGTGGAAGGAATCTGCAAGATGATCAGAAAATACAAGTATTTGTTTCTTATGTGCAATTTGTAGGGTTTCTATAAAACCTTTCTAAGACTCCTGAGGCACAAATTAGCCATTCATTTCTTCTCTTTTTTTTTTTCCCTGTCCTTGTCTGAATCTTGAGATACTCTGTGTTAAGTAGAGACCATGAAAGTACTGTATCCTAAGGAAAAGAACAGATCGGGTGGGAGGAAATAAGCAAACAGGGTTCTCCGCTTACAACCTTTGTTACTAAAAAGTAAGCTTGCTGTGAATTTCAGCACACTGGAACAGCAAGTTCATTATGACTCATGAACTTCTTTGTAGGGAGGCTTCCCAGGTGGCATTAGTGGTAAAGAATCTGCCTGCCAATTCAGGAGACACTAAGAGATGCAGATTTGATCCCTGGGTGGGAGTAGGAAATAGCACCCCACTCCAGTATTCTTGCTTGGAATAATCTCATGGACAGAGGAGCCTGGGGGCTATAGCTATAGTCCATGGGCTGCAAAGAGTTGGACACAACTGAGCATACGCACACATACGTGCAAGCGTGTGCACGCACACACAACAACAACAACACACACGCACACACACACAGGGGCATAAGCATAGTGGGGGAAAAACAGAGAGTTAGAACTCTGGAGAACAAGCTATAGTCTCCATTTTATACTATTAGTTATGGAATCCGGGGTAAGTCAGTTTACCTTTGGGACATGATTCATTTGCTTACTACTTAAATGAATGGGTGGGACCAGATCACAACATGTTTTCACCCAAACTTTCTGCCAAACATTCTCACTTGACTGCCAGCATGTCTGCCACAGCCAAGGGAATTCTGATCAGTGTCTGTTCTGTCATTGGTATTATGAAAACAGGCATCCTATATGTGTTTTTCCAAACAACACCTGCTTTCCCCTCCCCAGCACAATTTTAACATGCAATCAATCTAGGTTTGAAAATCATTACAATAAAAGATGTTCAATATGCCTTCTGACACTGATGATTTGAGACTCTGGAAACATACAGTTCATCCTACAAAACCGAGGCAGATCTTTGGAAAAGAGATGGTATCCACATGTCCCTCTGCCTAATTGCTCCAACTGGGGCAAATAGAACAAAAAGGCAAAAATCTAGCGGCAAAAATCTAGCAGCAAATGTCAAAGAAGGACAGGCTCTGTGGGCTCATAACTCCATCTCTAACACTCAGGCCATGCTCCTCTGGGCCAGCATGCCTTTCTCCTCTATGGAGAAAAGAAAGAACACACCCAGCCTTTGACTACAAAACCAGGGAGCAACGGACAGACAGAATCTTTGATGGGAGAGTGGCAACAGGTACATCTCTCCCTCCCTCTGTGTTATCTGAATGACTCTGACACCATGTTCTGACATACTAAGCCTATCATTCTGTTGTCTAGAATTTTATTTCATTTGTAAATATTACTAAAAATATTTTTGCACTAGTATGTGCTCACTCAATTGTTTCTGACTCTTTGCAGTGCAATGGAGTGTAGCCCACCAGGCTCCTCTACACATGGAATTTCCCAGGCAAGAATATTGGAGCAGGTTGTCATTCCTACTCTAAGGGATCTTCCCGACCCAAAGATCAAACTCACATCTTTTGCATCTCCTAAACTGGCAAGTGGATTTTTTTTTTTTTTTTTTTACCACTAGTGTCACCTGGGAAGCCCTTGTATTAGTACAGCACATCTAAAAAAAACTCTCCACGGCATATAGACATTCTCTGGCATAAACCTCATACTTGATCACAGTGCCCGGAAATAATCCTTGCTCTGAAGTCCATAAGACTGAGGGAAAATGGCTCCATCATTTCATTAAACTCAAGAACTGAGTCTTGGGCTTCCCTCAAGGCTCAGATGGTAAAGAACCAAGTCTTAATGTGGGGAAGATAGGAAAGCACCAGGTATTCAAGTAACCTGAAATGTGTGCTACTGTTTATGATTTTATATTTTCCTGATGAAGGAAGATTGAATGCTTACATCAGATTTCAAGAGTCTATAATCGAAAAGAGATGAACATTCTACTTGCTATTCGTAGCCGGAGAAACATTATACAAATACACACACACAGTGGAGCTGGGAAGAGGCAGGAGAAGATAAGGAAAGCACGCAGTGACAGTGGCAGGGCAGGCAGCGTGACAGTCTCACTCATCTTTATACGGCTTCTTAACAAGCTTAGACCTTGTAGACTGACTTGTCTGGAGTCTTCTATGTGAGAGATACACCTGTATCCATAGTCTCTTCCGTCCATTGCTCCTGTCCAGGGCAACCTCAACCACCTCTTCTCTGATGTCCTTCCAACAATGATCAGTTCTCTCTGATAACTTACACTTCTTTTTCTAGATCATGCCCATCAAACACACCCTTTAGTTCAGTTCAGTCTCTTTGAGATCCTGTGGACTGCAGCACTCCAGGCTTCCCTGTCCATCACCAACTCCCAGAGCTTACTCAAACTCAGGTCCATCAAGTCGGTGATACCATCCAACCGTCTTATCCTCTGTTGTCCCCTTCTCCTCCCACCTTCAATCTTTCCCAGCATCAGGGTCTTTTCTAACGAGTCAGTTCTTCGCATCAGGTGGCCAAAGTATTGAAGTTTCAGCTTCAACATCAGTGCTTCCAATGAATATTCAGGACTGATTTCCTTGAGGATTCACTGATTTGATCCCCTTGCAGTCCAAGGGACTCTCAAGAGTCTTCTCCAACTACAGTTCAAAAGCATCAGGGCTTCCATGCTCAGCTTTCTTTATGGTCCAACTTTCAGATCCATACATGACTGCTTGAAAAACCATAGCTTTGACTAGACAGACCTTTGTTCGCAAAGTAATGTCTCTGCTTTTTAATATGCTGTCTAGGTTGGTCACAACTTTCTCCTAAGGAACAAATGTCTTTCAATTTCATGGCTGCAGTGATTAAGTCTCTCACTGTTTCCACTATTTCCCCATTTATTTGCCATGAAGTGATGGGACCAGATGCCATGATCTTAGTTTCCTGAATGTTGAGTTTTAAGCCAACTTTCTCACTCTCCTCTTTCACCTTCATCAAGAGGCTCTTTATTTCTTCTTTGCTTTCTGCCATAAGAGCGGTGTCATCTGTATATGTGAGGTTACTGATATTTTTCCTGGCAATCTTGATTCCAGCTTGTGCTTCATCCAGCCTGGATTTCACATGATATACTCTGCATATAAGTTAAATAAGCAGGATGACAATACTTGTCTTGATGTACTCTTTTCCAAATTTGGAACCAGTCTGTTGTTCCATGTCCACTTCTGTTGCTTCTTGACCTGCATACAGATTTCTCAGGAGGCAGGTAAAGTGGTCTGGTATTTCCATCTCTTCAAGAATTTTCCATGGTTCATTGTGATCCACAGAGACAATGGCTTTGGCAGAGTCAATAAAGCAGAAGTAGATGATGACTTTCTGGAACTCTCTTGCTTTTTCGATGATCCAATGGATGTTACCAATTTGATCTCTGGTTCCTCTACCTTTTCTAAATCTAGCTTGAACATCTGGAAGTTCATGGTTCACGTACTGTTGAAGTCTAGCTTAGAGAATTTTCAGCATTACTTTGCCAATGTGTGAGATGAGTGCAATTGTGCAGTAGTTTGAGCATTCTTTGGCATTGTCTTTCTTTGAGACTGGAGTGAAGACTGATCTTTTCCAGTCCTGCGGCCACTGCTGAGTTTTCCAGATTTGCTGGCATATTGAGTGCAGCATTTTCACAGCATCATCTTTTAGGATTTGAAATAGTTCAACTGGAATTCCATCATCTCCACTAACTTTGTCCATAGTGCTGCTTCCTAAGGCCCACTTGACTTCCCATTCCAGGATGTCTGGCTCTAGGTGAGTGATCACACCATCGTGGTTATCTGGGTCATGAAGATCTTTTTTGTATAGTTCTTTTGTGTATTCTTGTCACCTCTTCTTAATATCTTCTGCTTCTGTTAGGTCCATACCATGTCTGTACTTTATTGTGCCCATCTTTGCATGAAATGTTCCCTTGGTATCTCTAATTTTCTTGAAGAGATCTCTAGTCTTTCCCATTCTATTGTTTTCCTCTATTTCTTTGCATTGATCACTGAGGAAGGCTTACTTACCTCTCCTTATAAATCTTTGGAACTCTGCATTCAGATGGGTGTATCTTTCCTCTTCTCCTTTGCCTTTAGCTTCTCTTCTTTTCTTAGCTATTTGTAAGGCCTCCTCAGACAACCGTTTTGTCTTTTTGCATTTGTTTTTCTTGGGGATGGTCTTGATCACTGCTCCTGTACAATGTCACGAACCCCCGTCCATAGTTCTTCAGGCACTCTGTCTAGCAGAACTAATCCCTTGAATCTATTTGTCACTTCCACTATATAATTGTAAGGGATTTGATTTAGGTCATACCTGAATGGTCTAGTGGTTTTCCCTACTTTCTTCAATTTAAGTCTGAATTTGGCAATAAGGAGTTCATGATCTGAGCCACAGTCAGCTCCTGGTCTTGTTTCTGCTGACTGTATAGAACATCTCCATCTTCAGCTGCAAATTATATAATCAATCTGATTTCGGTGTTGACCATCTAGTGATGTCCATGTGTAGAGTCTTCTCTTATGTTGTTGGAAGAGGGTGTTTGTTATGACCAGTGTGTTCTCTTGGCAAAACTCTGTTAGCATTCAATATCACAGTAATTGAAGTCTATGTCCCGACCAGTAATGCTGAGGAAGCTGAATAGTTCTATGAAGACCTATAAGACCTTCTAGAACTAACACCCAAAAAAGATGCCCTTTTCATTATAGGGGACTGGAATGCAAAAGTAGGAGATCAAGAGATACCTGGATTAACAGGCAAATTGGGCCTTGGAGTACAAAATGAAGCAGGGTAAAGGCTAACAGAGTTTTGCCTACAGAACACACTAGTCATACCAAACACACCCTAGTGTCATCTTAAAAAAAAGTACTTCCTTGATCTCAAGTTCTTGAGCCCACACCTGCCACCCTTAACAACCATTTCTAGTTCCTGCTCAGAGATGCAAATCCTTGCTCATTCCTCTGATCATCTCCTGTTTGACCCACAACCCAGTCTGGCATCCATCTTTTCATTACTTTTTGTCAAATTCTGTCCATTTCTGAATAAGCTCTCTTTCAATGTCTTTATTCTCCTGTTTACCTTTTTTCCCTCTCTTCGGTCACCTTTGCTTTTGCATTCTTTTCTGACTGACTTCTAAACTCTGTCCTGACTCTTTGTCTCTGCCTAAATTCACTCAGTAGGTGATTCATCAATTTCTGTGGCTTTTAAACCATCTATTCACTAATAAATACCTAGTTTTTCCCCGAGGCCCGAGTATCTCCTTGAGCACCAGTGTTATCCATCCAGCTGCAAAAAAACATATCTCAAATTGGATGACTCATGAATCCTTGATTTCCTCCAGGTCTGTCTCCAAACCCGTTATTCTTACAACATATCACATTTCAGTGAATGCTAAACCTTGATTTCTAGTTCACTCTGATCCAGCAGTAGTAGCATCAACAAAATATATCCAGACTTTATTCACTTTTCTCCTTCTCCAGACTATTACTCTAATTTAAACTACCAACATCTTTCTTCCTGGTCTACTATAAATATAAAGAAGTCTCTTAAAACTTAAATCAGGTTATATTATGCCCCTGTAAACAAATAAATCCTTCAATTCCTTGCCAATTACCCCAATGGCTTCCCATTGTACTCCTAATAAAATCATAGCTTTTTACATATAAGGTCCTACTTTACCTGACCGCTCCCTCTGCCTCAGTCTCTATGCTTTATCTTCAAACAAGTCAATCTATATCCAGATATAGGCCTATTATTTTAACAAACTAAATCTATGTGATAATCAAGGTTTTGCTAAGAGAATCCCTACTGGCATCATTTATTAATATGTTTTTCAAAGTCTTTTCTAGGAAGATATAATAATTATATACGCAATGTGAAAGATACAAAGTAGTAACATAACCTCTAATTGACTCCATCTTATTTTCAGATCATTTACTTATGAAAGCTTTTACAGTAAAGCTTTAGAAAGCCACTGAGCTTTTTGACCATAAGACAAACACCAATGGCTAATAATTGATTTCATCACCAGTAAGGAAGGGGTCTCTTAGTCACGGTGTGAACAGTTCATAATTAAGCAATTGGATAATATAGATGCCACATAGTTTTAAATTGCCACTAAGATCATGGGAACTATTACACAATCCCCAAAGTTCACATTCTAAGGTATTTGAAAAGAGATGCAACTTAAATTTATAAAACATGTGGGGAGGGAATTTATTTTCACAACAAAAACAAATTTAACCAAATGACTGGGTCTATTTTTAAGTCATCCCTGAAAAATCTTACCAGCTTAGGGAGAGAAGGGGGGGTACTTAAAAATCTGCTTAACCCTATATACGCTTGGAAGCCAAACTAATGATTGACATGCTAAAACAAACCATGTTATACCAGTCAGACCATTTCGTACATTTCTACCCAAACTCTCTACCCCAGGAATAAATCAAGGACACTCAAACCTATGCTGTCATATCCAGACTCCCTTCCAAACACATCAATCAAATAAACAGAAATCCAACTCCATGACACTAACTATGCCTTTCGTGTTCACTTTCATTTTCTGACTAGATACAAGTATCTTGAAGGCAGAGACTATGCCTTAAAATTCTTGTTCTGTCCCCAGAACAGTGGTTTCAAACATCAGAACTTTACCACCGAGATCCCTGCTCAGAAGCCTCAAAGGCTCTGACTCAGCATAGCTGGGTGCGCCATGGGATCTGTGTGGAACCACATTCCCATCTCCCCAAGGGATTCTCGTGCGTGGAATATTGGCGAACGCAGCCTCAGAGCCCTGACATGGTGCTCTTATCATGGACAGTCTGACTAGTGGTTTCACAAATTTTAGAAATCAGTTGGTTTCCATTATCAGTCAACTAAGCATTGGCTATAATCCCATCTTTATAGAACATGAATGAGATCTGAAATGGAAAAAGGCTGTAAAATGGTGAAGTGGTGGAGATGAAGCCATAAGCAGCCCTGGTGATTGGGAGTCCCATGATCTCACTGCTCAGGAAGTATCAAGAGCTAAGTGCTGGGCTTCCCTGATGTCCAGTGGTAACAGTCCGCCTTAAAATACAGGGAACGCCAGTTCAATTCCTGGTCCGGGAAGATCTCACATGCCGCAGACCAACTAAACCCGTGTGCCACACCTACCGAAGCCCACACTCTAGAGCCCGTGCTCCGTAAGAAGAGAAGTCACTGCAGTGAGGAGCCCGCACAGCTCAACCAGAGAGGAACCCCTGCTTGCTGCAGCTACAGGAAGCCTGCACGCGGTGACAAAGACCCAGTGCAGCCACAAGCAACAAAATAAAACAAACAAAACTGTTTTTTAAAAAAGAGCTGAGCGTTGACATGGAGGATGACAAGGCGAGGACAGGAGGTGTGGGAAGCAGAGGGCTACACACGAGAAGAGACTGTGCAGGTGCCAGCGACAGCTCCAGAAAGCTCCCCAGGTCCTAACCCACATGACCTTTCTCATCTCCATGGACCATCCTAGGGATAGTCACCCACCACTCTGAGGACTTTCCTCTAAACGAACTTCTTCAGAGCCTTCTATGTAAGCTTCTCTTCATGATCTCCATTCTGAAGGAAAGCGTTTTTATCAGACGCGATCCCAGGCC